>NC_091741.1:16234495-18734495 GCF_043380555.1 Nothobranchius furzeri
GCATCTTGCTTTGGCCTCTCTCCTGGAGGCGCTCAGTCAGATCGAGTGCTGACATGTGGCAAGAAGCTGCTCGGGGCGCGTCTTGCTTGGGCTTCTCTCCTGGAGGCCCTCAGTAAGACCCATTGTTGACATGTGGCAAGACGCTCCTCGGGGCGCGTCTTGCTTGGGCCTCTCTCCTGGAGGCGCTCAGTCAGACTGAGTAGTGACATGTGGCCTGACGCTCCTCGGGGTGCGTGTTGCTTGGGCCTCTCTCCTGGAGGCGCTCAGTCAGACCAAGTGGTGACATGTGGCAAGACACTCCTCGGGGCGCATCTTGCTTGGGCCTCTCTCCTGGAGGCCCTCTGTCATACCCAGTGTTGACATGTGTCAAGACGCTCCTCGGGGCGCGTCTTGCTTGGGCTTCTCTCCTGGAGGCCCTCAGTCAGACCCATTGTTGGCATGTGGCAAGACGCTCCTCGGGGCGCGTCTTGCTTGGGCCTCTCTCCTGGAGGCGCTCAGTCAGACCGAGTGCTGACATGTGGCAAGACGCTCCTCGGGGCGCGTCTTGCTTGGGCCTCTCTCCTGGAGGCGCTCAGTCAGACCGAGTGCTGACATGTGGCAAGACGCTCCTCGGGGCGCGTCTTGCTTGGGCTTCTCTCCTGGAGGCGCTCAGAAAGACCCAGTGTTGACATGTGACAAGACGCTCCTCGGGACGCGTCTTGCTTGGGCCTCTCTCCTGGAGGCGCTCAGTCAGAACCAGAGGTGACATGTGGCAAGATGCTCCTCGGGGTGCGTCTTGCTTGGGCCTCTCTCCTGGAGGCCCTCTGTCAGACCCAGTGTTGACATGTGGCAAGATGCTCCTCCGGGCGCATCTTGCTTGGGCCTCTCTCCTGGAGGCCCTCAGTCAGACCCATTGTTGACATGTGGCAAGACGCTCCTCGGGGCGCGTCTTGCTTGGGCCTCTCTCCTGGAGGCGCTCAGTCAGACCGAGTGCTGACATAAGGCAAGACGCTCCTCGGGGCGCGTCTTGCTGGGGCCTCTCTCCTGGAGGCGCTCAGTCAGACCCAGTGCTGACATGTGGCAAGACGCTCCTCGGGGCGCGTCTTGCTTGGGCCTCTCTACTGGAGGCGCTCAGTCAGACCGAGTGCTGACATGTGGCAAGACGCTCCTCGGGGCGCGTCTTGCTTGGGCTTCTCTCCTGGAGGCGCTCAGAAAGACCCAGTGTTGACATGTGACAAGACGCTCCTCGGGACTCGTCTTACTTGGGCCTCTCTCCTGGAGGCGCTCAGTCAGAACCAGAGGTGACATGTGGCAAGACGCTCCTCGGGGTGCGTCTTGCTTGGGCCTCTCTCCTGGAGGCCCTCTGTCAGACCCAGTGTTGACATGTGGCAAGACGCTCCTCCGGGCGCATCTTGCTTGGGCCTCTCTCCTGGAGGCCCTCAGTCAGACCCATTGTTGACATGTGGCAAGACGCTCCTCGGGGCGCGTCTTGCTTGGGCCTCTCTCCTGGAGGCGCTCAGTCAGACCGAGTGCTGACATAAGGCAAGACGCTCCTCGGGGCGCATCTTGCTGGGGCCTCTCTCCTGGAGGCGCTCAGTCAGACCCAGTGCTGACATGTGGCAAGACTCTCCTCGGGGCGCGTCTTGCTTGGGCCTCTCTCCTGGAGGTGCTCAATCAGACCGAGTGCTGACATGTGGCAAGACGCTCCTCGGGGCGCGTCTTGCTTGGGCTTCTCTCCTGGAGGTGCTCAGAAAGACCCAGTGTTGACATGTGACAAGACGCTCCTCGGGACTCGTCTTACTTGGGCCTCTCTCCTGGAGGCGCTCAGTCAGAACCAGAGGTGACATGTGGCAAGACGCTCCTCGGGGTGCGGCTTGCTTGGGCCTCTCTCCTGGAGGCCCTCTGTCAGACCCAGTGTTGACATGTGGCAAGACGCTCCTCGGGGCGCATCTTGCTTGGGCCTCTCTCCTGGAGGCCCTCAGTCAGACCCATTGTTGACATGTGGCAAGACGCTCCTCGGGGCGCGTCTTGCTTGGGCCTCTCTCCTGGAGGCGCTCATTCAGACCGAGTGCTGACATAAGGCAAGACGCTCCTCGGGGCGCGTCTTGCTTGGGCCTCTCTCCTGGAGGCGCTCAGTCAGACTGAGTAGTGACATGTGGCCTGACGCTCCTCGGGGCACGTCTTGCTTGGGCCTCTCTCCTGGAGGCGCTCAGTCAGACCCAGTGGTGACACGTGGAAAGACGCTCCTCGGGGTTCCTCTTGCTTGGGCCTCTCTCCTGGAGGCGCTCAGTCAGCTGGCCGCATTATATCTCGCGATGTCTATCCTGACATGCCCGTTTCTGATTTCTATGTATATTAAATTATGACAAGAGCTACGGTGGTTACGATTACACTCTGACCACGTGCCTTAGTTTCTGCTAGTGACCTATAAATACATTTGACCACTTGCTCTCACTGCCATTAAAGCGGCTGTACCCACACGTACAAAACCCAAGAAAAAAAATTATCTCGCTGTCTGTACTGGGTGTACTCTCAGTAGTCGCAGTTGCTCAGGCCATGGTGGTACGCTCACATAACGCCTCTGAGATACGTCCCATCACACCACCTCCTAGACTACTCGCGAAGGAGTATTCAACACCCCCCTTTGTACAAAGACAACCATTATAACGAGCACAGCACAACGCTTGCCGCACGCGAAGACAACATGCAGGAGACAACGCCACCACCTGTCGTGAGAACAACGGATTCGAGTGACAACGATCTCGACTATGACGAGCACATTACAACACCCTCTGTGCACGAAGACCAGGTGCAGGAGACAACGCTACCACCTGTCGTGAGAAACAAGTGTTTGGTTAACAATGATCATCGTCGTGTCTCATTGTAAACGGGCGCGCCATCGCACACATCGTACATGTGTGTTAACCCACCTGTATGCGACAGACTTTGTGTGTTGCATGACATCGAGATGTATTGACGTCTGTGTCAATACAGGACTCTCTGTAAGCCGGGAGCTGGACGCTAACGACCCGTGCATGCGCCACACAAAAGGTATCGTACATGTGTTAACCCACCTGTATGCGACAGACTTTGTGTGTTGCATGACATCGAGATGTATTGACGTCTGTGTCAATACCGGACTCTATAAGCTGGGAGCTGGACTCTAACGACCCGTGCTTGCGCCACACAAAAGGTAACTCGACTAACTACAAAACGCATATTGTGATGTAGAAAGTTGGCTCGACTGTTTGAATCAGCTGCAGCTGCGGTTTACTCACGAAGTGAATCGCACGCTTGTTAGAAGTACATTCGGAGCACTTAAAAAATACATCGCTCTCATCGAGTTCCGTCTCAGTGTTCACCGGCTGATGGGCAAGAGCGTGACATGGGATCGCCAGGAACTTACTTAAGGACTATCATCTCATTTGGCATTTACTCACGGACCCAAGAAACCAGTTCCAAAAAATGGTCGAGAATTATAACTTGTCTAATAGCAACTGGAAGATATGTTGCATCATAAGCCTCTGATGGTTCACAAGGTGCACGGTCCACTCGAAATCCTAATGCTGTATTTGTAGTACATACACTAAGTCTTCTCTGTTGATGTCAGACTAGAGTTTTATTAGTTTTACTTTGCAACAATGGGATTCGAGCAATTGATGTGTATATTTTTAATAGTGCACAATGCTACTATTCCTAGGCTGAATGTATGACATGGCTCTTATGTATCATTATGTATCGTTTCCATTAAGTACTAATTTAAATAAAGTCCCTCTGTCCTCAGTGCTAGGTTGTGGGTTTAATACACATTATTATGATCAACCTGTTGAATAGTATAATAACAATATTCCTGTAAAAGTCATTTAGTAATGAACAACCTCAGTTCTGTGAAAGAACATCATGTCTCTGATGTGTGCACTGTGGGCCTGACCGGGGTTTGCACGCAAGGGCCTGTGTGTGTGTGTGTGTGTGTGTGTGTGTGTGTGTGTGTGTGTGTGTGTGTGTGTGTGTGTGTGTGTGTGTGTGTGTGTGTGTGTGTGTGTGTGTGTGTGTGTGTGTGTGTGTGTGTGTGTGTGTGTGTGTGTGAAACAAATAAAGATAAAAATAGCTAGTGCGGCCACGAGCGGTCGTGCAGGGTAGAGGCTGCGCGAAAACGCCTCTAAAACAAGCGAGTGCCCACGCCCGATCCGTGAAAGCACGTAGAACTAGCAAACGTACTAGCAGAAATCAACGATCGCACACGGGTCTTTGAGTGTGTACAGGGTTCGTCTGCGTGTGTGGCATTGGGCAATCTAGCGGCAACCGAGTGGCCTGAAGGCAGAACCGGCCAACCCGTCGCCCTCACCATCGTTGCGCTTCGAGATGAACTATTGCTAAAGATGATCGTCCTCATCAACCACGGCGCTACCAGAGTAGCTCGTAACGAAGACCCTCTCTGCGACCTCGTGGCCAGTGTGCACAGTGTACAGCAAATGACGAACGATGTTGCGAGCGATATATCGGAAAAACTTTGCACTGACGCGACGGTCGCCACTGCAGGTGGTGTGAGTCTCGCGCAAAGTGCCATATCAAACATGCGCAAGCTAGTGACAAGCAACTTCACCAGATCCGTAGATTCTGCATACGCTCGGATACGAATGAAAGTATCAAGAGATAACACCGACACGAGTTGCGCGACGGCGCTGGCTGCAGTCGCTACAACACTGGATTTATTAATCAACGTAATTGTGATCATAATGGCGTTTCGAGTGTGCACCAGAAACTACAACCAGCACTACAGAAAACTGGCATGAGGGTCGCGGTCTAACGTTATGTTGGTGTCTCGCATCGACCGTCGACGGCCGTTTGCCAGCGGCTGAAAATGGCACAGTTGACGAAATGGAAACGCCGACCGTCGATAGCGCTCTCTTAAGTTCCAACCGCACCATCTCAGGAGACAGACCACAGAGTCATATTAGCGGAGGGTAGATAGAAAATGCGCAAACCGCCGCAACCGCCCATATACATACTATACGAGTTCAACATAGAGTGGAGTAAGAAGTTACTACCGATTGTATTTCCAACGTGCAAGCAGCTGGTGTGTGACGCTTTACTTGAGTATCACAGAGGTTGCGATGTCCTGTGTTCCACGAGCGCATGGAAACAAGTGAACGAACCTCTACGGACTGTACTGTTGGGGTATGAGCGAGCTCTAAAATCAATACACGCTAGACACGCGGACTTTGCCGCGTTACTGGACATGCATATCGCCACAACAAAACCGTGTAAGGTGTTCGGGGCGTCACCGCGCTCGACTATACACGTCTTCGCCTACCACGAGTACATGAGCCCACAGATCCTAAGCGAGGTCGAAGCCGTTGTGTCTACACAACGCAAATTCAGCACTGCCATGCGAGCTAAGACAAGTCCCTCTAGACTGCTGGAAACTTTGGAAACGTGGAAGGCTGGCGTGTACGGACTTTCTACACATCTCAACGGTATGATCGCGATACTCTCAGCCGCACAACAACTAATGGTCATGTGTTCGGAAGGTCTGATCAGGTCTGACATGACCGGTTGTCAATCGACGTCGAGCGTGCACTCACACACGGATATCCTGGCGTACAGTAAAGCGACGGCGACCTCTACGCTCACGTTGATCGCCGATGTTTCGAAGGGCAATCGAGTGTGTTGGCTGACGAAAGCTATGGTGACCAACGGTCGCGTCGACTACAATGTGCCTCATTGCGACTGGAGAGGCATATGTGATCCTTTGCAAATCGACAACACCACCGCGGTCGAGTGCGAAGTCACGGTCGGCGGCGTGTTGTCCTTACTGTGCCCCATACAATGTGACGGTCCGTGTCACGGACCGGTGTGTTACGACCCGACTAACGAAACGTACCAGGTGATAACATTGCATCCGCCCATTACAGCGGAGCGAGCGTTTCGCCACACTCCCAAACCAAGGTTAATAGTTGTAGCGCACGCCCTATCGGACCTCGGTGCACGCGAAACACTGGCGTACACTCACAACATCAAGCTCGAGACAGCTCAAGCGTTACGCAAAACAAAGGACGTGTTCAAATCCATAGAGAATATACGGTCTTTAGCGTATGCGTATATAAAGAAGGTCGATGACATTTACAGACCCGGCGGCGTGGGCACCACAGTAGAACAACAAGGTGCTCTCAAGCGCACACAGATACTGGCTGCATTATCACTCGCTATGTCTATCCTGACATGCCCGTTTCTGATTTCTATGTATATTAAATTATGACAAGAGCTACGGTGGTTACGATTACACTCTGACCACGTGCCTTAGTTTCTGCTAGTGACCTATAAATACATTTGCCCACTTGCTCCCACTGCCATTAAAGCGGCTGTACCCACACGTACAACACCCAAGAAAAAAATGATCTCGCTGTCTGTACTGGGTGTACTCTCAGTAGTCGCAGTTGCTCAGGCCATGGTGGTACGCTCACATAACGCCTCTGAGATACGTCCCATCACACCACCTCCTAGACTACTCGCGAAGGAGTATTCAACACCCCCTTTGTACGAAGACAACCATTATAACGAGCACAGCACAACGCTTGCCGCACGCGAAGACAACATGCAGGAGACAACGCTACCACCTGTCGTGAGAAACACGGATTCGAGTGACAACAATCGCGACTATGACGAGCACATTACAGCACCCTCTGTGCACGAAGACCAGGTGCAGGAGACAACGCTACCACCTGTCGTGAGAAACAAGAGTTTGGTTAACAATGATCATCGTCGTGTCCCATTGTAAACGGGCGCGCCATCGCACACATCGTACATGTGTGTTAACCCACCTGTATGCGACAGACTTTGTGTGTTGCATGACATCGAGATGTATTGACGTCTGTGTCAATACAGGACTCTCTATAAGCAGGGAGCTGGACGCTAACGACCCTTGCATAGGCCACACAAAAGGTATCGTACATGTGTTAACCCACCTGTATGCGACAGACTTTGTGTGTTGCATGACATCGAGATGTATTGACGTCTGTGTCTATACAGGACTCTATAAGCTGGGAGCTGGACGCTAACAACCCGTGCATGCGCCACACAAAAGGTAACTCGACTAACTACAAAATGCATATTTTGATGTAGAAAGTTGGCTCGACTGTTTGAATCAGCTGCAGCTGCGGTTTACTCACGAAGTGAATCGCACTCTTGTTAGAAGTACATTCGGAGCACTTAAAAAATACATCGCTCTCATCGAGTTCCGTCTCAGTGTTCACCGGCTGATGGGCAAGAGCGTGACATGGGATCGCCAGGAACTTACTTAAGGACTATCATCTCATTTGGAATTTACTCACGGACCCAAGAAACCAGTTCCGAAAAATGGTCGAGAATTATAACTTGTCTAATAGCAACTGGAAGATATGTTGCGTCATAAGCCTCTGATGGTTCACAAGGTGCACGGTCCACTCGAAATCCTAATGCTGTATTTGTAGTGCATACACTAAGTCTTCTCTGTTGATGTCAGACTAGAGTTTTATTAGAGTTTTACTTTGCAACAATGGGATTCGAGCAATTGATGTGTATATTTTTAATAGTGCACAATGCTACTATTCCTAGGCTGAATGTATGACATGGCTCTTATGTATCATTATGTATCGTTTCCATTAAGTATAATTTAAATAAAGTCCCTCTGTCCTCAGTGCTAGGTTGTGGGTTTAATACACATTATTATGATCAACCTGTTGAATAGTATAATAACAATATTCCTGTAAAAGTCATTTAGTAATGAACAACCTCAGTTCTGTGAAAGAACATCATGTCTCTGATGTGTACACTGCAGGCCTGACCGGGGTTTGCACGCAAGGGCCTGTGTGTGTGTGTGTGTGTGTGTGTGTGTGTGTGTGTGTGTGTGTGTGTGTGTGTGTGTGTGTGTGTGTGTGTGTGAAACAAATAAAGATAAACATAGCTAGTGCGGCCACGAGCGGTCGTGCAGGGTAGAGGCTGCGCGAAAACGCCTCTAAAAACAAGCGCGTGCCCACGCCCGATCCGTGGAAGCACGTAGACCTAGCAAACGTACTAGCAGAAATCAACGATCACACACGGGTCATTGAGTGTGTACAGGGTTCGTCTGCGTGTGTGGCATTGGGCAATCTAGCGGCAACCGAGTGGCCTGAAGGCGGAACCGGCCAACCCGTCGCCCTCACCATCGTTGCGCTTCGAGATGAACTATTGCTAAAGATGATCGTCCTCATCAACCACGGCGCTACCAGAGTAGCTCGTAACGAGGACCCTCTCCGCGACCTCGCGGCCAGTGTGCGCAGTGTACAGCAAATGAGAAACGATGTTGCGAGCGATATATCGGAAAAACTTTGCACTGACGCGACGGTCGCCACTGCAGGTTGTGTGAGTCTCGCGCAAAGTGCCATATCAAACGTGCGCAAGCTAGTGACAAGCAACTTCACCAGATCCGTAGATTCTGAATACGCTTGAATACCAACGAAAGTATCGAGAGATAACACCGACACGAGTTGCGCGACGGCGCTGGCTGCAGTCGCTACAACACTGGATTTATTAATCAACGTAACTGTGATCGTAATGGCGTATCGAGTGTGCACCAGAAACTACAACCAGTACTACAGAAAACTGGCATGAGGGTCGCGGTCTAACGTTATGTTGGTGTCTCGCATCGACCGTCGACGGCCTTTTGCCAGCGGCTGAAAATGGCACAGTTGACGAAATGGAAACGCCGACCGTCCATAGTGCACTCTCGCAAGTTCCAACCGCACCATCTCAGGAGACAGACCACAGTGTCATATTAGCGGAGGGTAGATAGAAAATGCGCAAACCGCCGCAACCGCCCATATACATACTATACGAGTTCAACATAGAGTGGAGGAAGAAGTTACTACCGATTGTATTTACAACGTGCAAGCAGCTGGTGTGTGACGCTTTACTTGATTATCACAGAGGTTGCGATGTCCTGTGTTCCACGAGCACATGGAAACAAGTGAACGAACTTCTACGGACCGTACTGTTGGGGTATGAGCGAGCTGCAAAATCAATATACGCTAGACACGCGGACTTTGCCGCGTTACTGGACACGCATATCGCCACAACAAAACCGGGTCAAGTGTTCGGGGCGTCACCGCGCTCGACTATACACGTCTTGGCCTACCACGAGTACATGAGCCCACAAGATCCTAAGCGAGGTCGAAGCCGTTGTGTCTACCCAACGCAAATTCAGCACAGCCGTGCGCGCTAAGACAAGTCCCTCTAGATTGCTGGAAACTTTGGAAACGTGGAAGGCTGGCGTGTACGCGCTTTCTACACATCTCAACGGTATGATCGCGATACTCTCGGCCGCACAACAACTAATGGTCATGTGTTCGGAAGGTCTGATCAGGTCTGACATGACCGGTTGTCAATCGACGTCGAGCGTGCACTCACACACGGATATCCGGGCGTACAGTAAAGCGACAGCGACCTCTACGCTCACGTTGATCGCCGATGTTTCGAAGGGCAATCGAGTGTGTTGGCTGACGAAAGCTATGGTGACCGACGGTCGCGTCGACTACAATGTGCCTCATTGCGACTGGAGAGGCGTATGTGATCCTTTGCAAATAGACAACACCACCGCGGTCGAGTGCGAAGTCACGGTCGGCGGCGTGTTGTCCTTACTGTGCCCCATACAATGTGGCGGTCCGTGTCACGGACCGGTGTGTTATGACCCGACTAACGAAACGTACCAGGTGATAACATTGCATCTGCCCATTACAGCGGAGCGAGCGTTTCGCCACACTCCCAAACCAAGGTTAATAGTTGTAGCGCACGCCCTTTCGGACCTCGGTGCACGCGAAACACTGGCGTACACTCACAAAATCACGCTCGAGACAGCTCAAGTGTTACGCAAAACAAAGAACGTGTTCAAATCCATAGAGAATATACGGTCTTTAGCGTATGCGTATATAAAGAAGGTCGATGACATTTACAGACCCGGCGGCGTGGGCACCACAGTAGAACAACAAGGTGCTCTCAAGCGCACACAGATACTGGCTGCATTATCACTCGCTATGTCTATCCTGACATGCCCGTTTCTGATTTCTATGTTAATTAAATTATGACAAGAGCTACGGTGGTTACGATTACACTCTGACCACGTGCCTTAGTTTCTGCTAGTGACCTATAAATACATTTGACCACTTGCTCTCACTGCCATTAAAGCGGCTGTACCCACACGTACAACACCCAAGTAAAAAAATGATCTCGCTGTCTGTACTGGGTGTACTCTCAGTAGTCGCAGTTGCTCAGGCCATGGTGGTACGCTCACATAACGCCTCTGAGATACGTCCCATCACAACACCTCCTACACTACTCGCGAAGGAGTATTCAACACCCCCTTTGTACGAAGACAACCATTATAACGAGCACAGCACAACGCTTGCCGCACGCGAAGACAACATGCAGGAGACAACGCTACCACCTGTCGTGAGAACAACGGATTCGAGTGACAATGATCGCGACTATGACGAGCACATTACAGCACCCTCTGTGCACGAAGACCAGGTGCAGGAGTCAACGCTACCACCTGTCGTTAGAAACAAGAGTTTGGTTAACAATGATCATCGTCGTGTCCCATTGTAAACTGGGCGTGCCATCGCACACATCGTACATGTGTGTTAACCCACCTGTATGCGACAGACTTTGTGTGTTGCATGACATCGAGATGTATTGACGTCTGTGTCAATACAGGACTCTCTATAAGCCGGGAGCTGGACGCTAACGACCCGTGCATGCGCCACACAAAAGGTATCGTACATGTGTTAACCCACCTGTATGCGACAGACTTTGTGTGTTGCATGACATCGAGATGTATTGACGTCTGTGTCAATACAGGACTCTCTAAGCTGGGAGCTGGACGCTAACAACCCGTGCATGCGCCACACAAAAGGTATCGTACATGTGTTAACCCACCTGTATGCGACAGACTTTGTGTGTTGCATGACATCGAGATGTATTGACGTCTGTGTCAATACAGGACTCTCTAAGCTGGGAGCTGGACGATAACGACCCGTGCATGCGCCACACAAAAGGTAACTCGACTAACTACAAAACGCATATTGTGATGTAGAAAGTTGGCTCGACTGTTTGAATCAGCTGCAGCTGCGGTTTACTCACAAAGTGAATCGCACGCTTGTTAGAAGTACATTCGGAGCACTTCAAAAATACATCGCTCTCATCGAGTTCCGTCTCAGCGTTCACCGGCTGATGGGCAAAAGCGTGACATGGGATCGCCAGGAACTTACTTAAGGACTATCATCTCATTTGGCATTTACTCACGGACCCAAGAAACCAGTTCCGAAAAATGGTCGAGAATTATAACTTGTCTAATAGCAACTGGAATATATGTTGCGTCATAAGCCTCTGATGGTTCACAAGGTGCACGGTCCACTCGAAATCCTAATGCTGTATTTGTAGTGCATACACTAAGTCTTCTCTGTTGATGTCAGACTAGAGTTTTATTAGAGTTTTACTTTGCAACAATGGGATTCGAGCAATTGATGTGTATATTTTTAATAGTGCACAATGCTACTATTCCTAGGCTGAATGTATGACATGGCTCTTGTGTATCATTATGTATCGTTTCCATTAAGTACTAATTTAAATAAAGTCCCTCTGTCCTCAGTGCTAGGTTGTGGGTTTAATACACATTATTATGATCAACCTGTTGAATAGTATAATAACAATATTCCTGTAAAAGTCA
The DNA here is from genome assembly GCF_043380555.1 of Nothobranchius furzeri. NCBI lineage: Eukaryota > Metazoa > Chordata > Actinopteri > Cyprinodontiformes > Nothobranchiidae > Nothobranchius > Nothobranchius furzeri. Next base: position 16,246,212 of record NC_091741.1, read on the forward strand.
TTTAGTAATGAACAACCTCAGTTCTGTGAAAGAACATCATGTCTCTGATGTGTACACTGCAGGCCTGACCGGTCTTGCTGGGGCCTCTCTCCTGGAGGCGCTCAATCAGACCCAGTGGTGACACGTGGCAAGACGCTCCTCGGGGCGCGTCTTGCTTGGGCCTCTCTCCTGGAGGCGCTCAGTCAGACCCAGTGGTGACACGTGGCAAGAAGCTCCTCGGGGCGCGTCTTGCTTGGGCCTCTCTCCTGGAGGCGCTCAGTCAGACCCAGTGTTGACATGTGGAAAGACACTCCTCGGGGCGCGTCTTGCTTGGGCCTCTCTCATGGAGGCCCTCTGTCAGACCCAGTGTTGACAACTGTCAAGACGCTCCTCGGGGCGCGTCTTGCTTTGGCTTCTCTCCTGGAGGCGCTCAGTCAGACCGAGTGCTGACATGTGGCAAGAAGCTCCTCGGGGCGCGTCTTGCTTGGGCTTCTCTCCTGGACGCCCTCAGTAAGACCCATTGTTGACATGTGGCAAGACGCTCCTCGTGGTGCGTCTTGCTTGGGCCTCTCTCCAGAAGGCCCTCAATCAGACCCAGTGTTGACACGTGGCAAGACGCTCCTCGGGGCGCGTCTTGCTTGCGCCTCTCTCCTGGAGGCGCTCAGTCAGACTGAGTAGTGACATGTGGCCTGACGCTCCTCGGGGCGCGTCTTGCTTGGGCCTCTCTCCTGGAGGCGCTCAGTCAGACCCAGTGGTGACATGTGGCAAGACACTCCTCGGGGCTCGTCTTGCTTGGGCCCCTCTCCTGGAGGCCCTCTGTCAGACCCAGTGTTGACATGTGTCAAGACGCTCCACAGGGCGCGTCTTGCTTGGGCTTCTCTCCTGGAGGCCCTCAGTCAGACCCATTGTTGACATGTGGCAAGACGCTCCTCGGGGCGCGTCTTGCTTGGGCCTCTCTCCTGGAGGTGCTCAGTCAGAACCAGAGGTGACATGTGGCAAGACGCTCCTCAGGGCGCGTCTTGCTTGGGCCTCTCTCCTGGAGGCCCTCTGTCAGACCCAGTGTTGACATGTGGCAAGACGCTCCTCCGGGCGCATCTTGCTTGGGCCTCTGTCCTGGAGGCCCTCAGTCAGACCCATTGTTGAAATGTGGCAAGATGCTCCTCGGGGTACGTCTTGCTTGGGCCTCTCTCCTGGAGGCGCTCAGTCAGACCGAGTAGTGACATGTGGCAAGACGCTCCTCGGGGCGCGTCTTGCTTGGACCTCTCTCCTGGAGGCGCTCAGTTAGACCGAGTAGTGACATGTCGCAAGACGCTCCTCGGGGCGCGTCTTGCTTGGGCCTCTTCCATGGAGGCCCTCTGTCAGACCCAGTGTTGACATGTGGCAAGACGCTCCTCGGGGCGCGTCTTGCTTGGGCCTCTCTCCTGGAGGCGCTCAGTCAGAACCAGAGGTGACATGTGGCAAGATGCTCCTTGGGGTGCGTCTTGCTTGGGCCTCTCTCCTGGAGGCCCTCTGTCAGACCCAGTGTTGACATGTGGCAAAACGCTCCTCCGGGCGCATCTTGCTTGGGCCTCTCTCCTGGAGGCCCTCAGTAAGACCCATTGTTGACATGTGGCAAGACGCTCCTCGGAGCGCGTCTTGCTTGGGCCTCTCTCCAGAAGGCCCTCAATCAGACCCAGTGTTGACATGTGGCAAGACGCTCCTCGGGGCGCGTCTTGCTTGGGCCTCTCTCCTGGAGGCGCTCAGTCAGACTGAGTAGTGACATGTAGCCTGACGCTCCTCGGGGCGCGTCTTGCTTGGGCCTCTCTCCTGGAGGCGCTCAGTCAGACCGAGTGTTGACATGTGGCAAGACTCTCCTCGGGGCGCGTCTTGCTTGGGCTTTTCTCATGGAGGCCCTCAGTCAGACCCAGTGTTGACATGTGGCAAGACGCTCTTCGGGGCGCGTCTTGCTTGGACCTCTTTCCCTGAGGCGCTCAGTCAGACCGAGTAGTGACATGTGGCAAGACGCTCCTCGGGGCGCGTCTTGCTTGGACCTCTCTCCCTGAGGCGCTCAGTCAGACCCAGTGTTGACATTTGGCAAGACACTCCTCGGGGCGCGTCTTGCTTGGGCCTCTCTCATGGAGGCCCTCTGTCAGACCCAGTGTTGACATGTGTCAAGAATCCTCGGGGGGCGTCTTGCTTTGGCCTCTCTTCTGGAGGCGCTCAGTCAGACCGAGTGCTGACATGTGGCAAGAAGCTCCTCGGGGCGCGTCTTGCTTGCGCTTCTCTCCTGGAGGCCCTCAGTAAGAACCATTGTTGACATGTGGCAAGACGCTCCTCGGGGCGCGTCTTGCTTGGGCCTCTCTCCAGAAGGCCCTCAATCAGACCCAGTGTTGACACGTGGCAAGACGCTCCTCGGGGCGCGTCTTGCTTGGGCCTCTCTCCTGGAGGCGCTCAGTCAGACCAAGTGGTCACATGTGGCAAGACACTCCTCGGGGCACGTCTTGCTTGGGCCTCTCTCCTGGAGGCCCTCTGTCAGACCCAGTGTTGACATGTGGCAAGACACTCCTCGGGGCGCGTCTTGCTTGGGCCTCTCTCATGGAGGCCCTCTGTCAGACCCAGTGTTGACATGTGTCAAGACGCTCCTCGGGGCGCGTCTTGCTTTGGCCTCTCTCCTGGAGGCGCTCAGTCAGACCGAGTAGTGACATGTGTCAAGAAGCTCCTCGGAGCGCGTCTTGCTTGGGCTTCTCTCCTGTAGGCCCTCAGTAAGACCCATTGTTGACATGTGGCAAGACGCTCCTCGGGGCGCGTCTTGCTTGGGCCTCTCTCCTGGAGGCGCTCAGTCAGACTGAGTAGTGACATGTGGCCTGACGCTCCTCGGGGCGCGTTTTTGCTTGGGCCTCTCTCCTGGAGGCGCTCAGTCAGACCAAGTGGTGACATGTGGCAAGACGCTCCTCGGGGCGCGTCTTGCTTGGGCCTCTCTCCAGAAGGCCCTCAATCAGACCCAGTGTTGACACGTGGCAAGACGCTCCTCGGGGCGCGTCTTGCTTGGGCCTCTCTCCTGGAGGCGCTCAGTCAGAATGAGTAGTGACATGTGGTCTGACGCTCCTCGGGGCGCGTGTTGCTTGGGCCTCTCTCCTGGAGGCCCTCTGTCAGACCCAGTGTTGACATGTGGCAAGACACTCCTCGGGGCGCGTCTTGCTTGGGCATCTCTCATGGAGGCGCTCAGTCAGACCCAGTGTTGACATGTGGCAAGACGCTCCTCGGGGCACGTCTTGCTTGGGCCTCTCTCCTGGAGGCGCTCAGTCAGACCGAGTAGTGACATGTGGCAAGACGCTCCTCGGGGCGCGTCTTGCTTGGGCCTCTCTCCTGGAGGCGCTCAGTCAGACCGAGTGCTGACATAAGGCAAGACGCTCCTCGGGGCGCGTCTTGCTGGGGCCTCTCTCCTGGAGGTGCTCAATCAGACCCAGTGGTGACACGTGGCAAGACGCTCCTCTGGGCGCGTCTTGCTTGGGCCTCTCTCCTGGAGGAGCTCAGTCAGACCCAGTGGCGACACGTGGCAAGACGCTCCTCGAGGCGCATCTTGCTTGGGCCTCTCTCCTGGAGGCGCTAAGTCAGACCCAGTGTTGACACGTGGCAAGACGCTCCTCGGGGCGAATCTTGCTTGGGCCTCTCTCCTGGAGGCGCTCAGTCAGACACAGTGTTGACATGTGGCAAGACACTCCTCGGGGCGCGTCTTGCTTGGGCTTCTCTCATGGAGGCCCTCAGTAAGACACATTGTTGACATGTGGAAAGAAGCTCCTCGGGGCGCGTCTTGCTTTGGCTTTTCTCCTGGAGGCCCTCAGTCAGACCCATTGTTGACATGTGGCAAGACGCTCCTCGGGGCGCGTATTGCTTGGGCCTCTCTCCTGTATGCCCTCTGTCAGACCCTGTGTTGACATGTGGCAAGACTCTCCTCGGGGCGCGTCTTGCTTGGGCTTCTCTCATGGAGGCCCTCAGTCAGACCCAGTGTTGACATGTGTCAAGACGCTCCTCGGGGCGTGTCTTGCTTGGGCCTCTCTCCTGGAGGCGCTCAGTCAGACCCAGTGTTGAAATGTGGCAAGACGCTCCTCGGGGCGCTTCTTCTTTGGGCTTCTCTCCTGGAGGCCCTCAGTCAGACCCATTGTTGACATGTGGCAAGACGCTCCTCGGGGCACGTGTTGCTTGGACCTCTCTCCTGGAGGCGCTCAGTCAGACCGAGTAGTGACATGTGGCAAGACGCTCCTCGGGGTATGTCTTGCTTGGGCCTCTCTCCTGGAGGCGCTCAATTAGACCCAGTGTTGACATGTGGCAAGACGCTCCTCGGGGCGCGTCTTGCTTGGGCTTCTCTCCTGGAGGCCCTCAGTCAGACCCATTGTTGACATGTGGCAAGAAGCTCCTCGGGGCGCTTCTTGCTTGGGCCTCTCTCCTGGAGGCGCTCAGTCAGACCGAGTGCTGACATGTGGCAAGACGCTCCTCGGGGCGCGTCTTGCTGGGGCCTCTCTCCTGGAGGCGCTCAGTCAGACCCAGTGTTGACATGTGGCTTGACGCTCCTCGGGGCGCGTCTTGCTTGGGCTTCTCTCCTGGAGGCCCTCAGTCAGACCCATTGTTGACATGTGGCAAGACGCTCCTCGGGGCGCGTCTTGCTTGGACCTCTCTCCTGGAGGCGCTCAGTTAGACCGAGTAGTGACATGTCGCAAGACGCTCCTCGGGGCGCGTCTTGCTTGGGCCTCTCTCCTGGAGGCGCTCAGTTAGACCGAGTAGTGACATGTCGCAAGACGCTCCTCGGGGCGCGTCTTGCTTGGGCCTCTCTCCTGGAGGCGCTCAGTCAGACCCAGTGGTGACATGTGGCAAGACGCTCCTCGGGGCACATCTTGCTTGGGCCTCTCTCCTGGAGGCGCTCAGTCAGACCCAGTGTTGACACGTGGCAAGACGCTCCTCGGGGCGCGTCTTGCTTGGGCCTCTCTCCTGGAGCCGCTCAGTCAGACCCAGTGTTGACATGTGGCAAGACACTCCTCGGGGCGCGTCTTGTTTGGGCCTCTCTCATGGAGGCCCTCTGTCAGACCCAGTGTTGACATGTGTCAAGACGCTCCTCGGGGCGCGTCTTGCTTTGGCCTCTCTCCTGGAGGCGCTCAGTCAGACCGAGTGCTGACATGTGGCAAGAAGCTCCTCGGGGCGCGTGTTGCTTGGGCTTCTCTCCTGGAGGCCCTCAGTAAGACCCATTGTTGACATGTGGCAAGACGCTCCTCGGGGCGCGTCTTGCTTGGGCCTCTCTCCAGAAGGCCCTCAATCAGACCCAGTGTTGACACGTGGCAAGACGCTCCTCGGGGCGCGTCTTGCTTGGGCCTCTCTCCTGGAGGCGCTCAGTCAGACTGAGTAGTGACATGTGGCCTGACGCTCCTCGGGGCGCGTGTTGCTTGGGCCTCTCTCCTGGAGGCGCTCAGTCAGACCCATTGTTGACATGTTGCAAGACGCTCCTTTGGGCGCGTCTTGCTTGGGCCTCTCTCCTGGAGGCGCTCAGTCAGACCGAGTGCTGACATGTGGAAAGACGCTCCTCGGGGCGCGTCTTGCTTGGGCCTCTCTCCTGGAGGCGCTCAGTTAGACCGAGTAGTGACATGTCGCAAGACGCTCCTCGGGGCGCGTCTTGCTTGGGCCTCTCTCCTGGAGGCGCTCAGTCAGACCCAGTGGTGACATGTGGCAAGACGCTCCTCGGGGCGCATCTTGCTTGGGCCTCTCTCCTGGAGGCGCTCAGTCAGACCCAGTGTTGACACGTGGCAAGACGCTCCTCGGGGCGCGTCTTGCTTGGGCCTCTCTCCTGGAGCCGCTCAGTCAGACCCAGTGTTGACATGTGGCAAGACACTCCTCGGGGCGCGTCTTGTTTGGGCCTCTCTCATGGAGGCCCTCTGTCAGACCCAGTGTTGACATGTGTCAAGACGCTCCTCGGGGCGCGTCTTGCTTTGGCCTCTCTCCTGGAGGCGCTCAGTCAGACCGAGTGCTGACATGTGGCAAGAAGCTCCTCGGGGCGCGTGTTGCTTGGGCTTCTCTCCTGGAGGCCCTCAGTAAGACCCATTGTTGACATGTGGCAAGACGCTCCTCGGGGCGCGTCTTGCTTGGGCCTCTCTCCAGAAGGCCCTCAATCAGACCCAGTGTTGACACGTGGCAAGACGCTCCTCGGGGCGCGTCTTGCTTGGGCCTCTCTCCTGGAGGCGCTCAGTCAGACTGAGTAGTGACATGTGGCCTGACGCTCCTCGGGGCGCGTGTTGCTTGGGCCTCTCTCCTGGAGGCCCTCAGTCAGACCGAGTGCTGACATGTGGCAAGACGCTCCTCGGGGCGCGTCTTGCTGGGGCCTCTCTCCTGGAGGCGCTCAGTCAGACCCAGTGTTGACATGTGGCTTGACGCTCCTCGGGGCGCGTCTTGCTTGGGCTTCTCTCCTGGAGGCCCTCAGTCAGACCCATTGTTGACATGTGGCAAGACGCTCCTCGGGGCGCGTCTTGCTTGGACCTCTCTCCTGGAGGCGCTCAGTTAGACCGAGTAGTGACATGTCGCAAGACGCTCCTCGGGGCGCGTCTTGCTTGGGCCTCTCTCCTGGAGGCGCTCAGTTAGACCGAGTAGTGACATGTCGCAAGACGCTCCTCGGGGCGCGTCTTGCTTGGGCCTCTCTCCTGGAGGCGCTCAGTCAGACCCAGTGGTGACATGTGGCAAGACGCTCCTCGGGGCACATCTTGCTTGGGCCTCTCTCCTGGAGGCGCTCAGTCAGACCCAGTGTTGACACGTGGCAAGACGCTCCTCGGGGCGCGTCTTGCTTGGGCCTCTCTCCTGGAGCCGCTCAGTCAGACCCAGTGTTGACATGTGGCAAGACACTCCTCGGGGCGCGTCTTGTTTGGGCCTCTCTCATGGAGGCCCTCTGTCAGACCCAGTGTTGACATGTGTCAAGACGCTCCTCGGGGCGCGTCTTGCTTTGGCCTCTCTCCTGGAGGCGCTCAGTCAGACCGAGTGCTGACATGTGGCAAGAAGCTCCTCGGGGCGCGTGTTGCTTGGGCTTCTCTCCTGGAGGCCCTCAGTAAGACCCATTGTTGACATGTGGCAAGACGCTCCTCGGGGCGCGTCTTGCTTGGGCCTCTCTCCAGAAGGCCCTCAATCAGACCCAGTGTTGACACGTGGCAAGACGCTCCTCGGGGCGCGTCTTGCTTGGGCCTCTCTCCTGGAGGCGCTCAGTCAGACTGAGTAGTGACATGTGGCCTGACGCTCCTCGGGGCGCGTGTTGCTTGGGCCTCTCTCCTGGAGGCGCTCAGTCAGACCCATTGTTGACATGTTGCAAGACGCTCCTTTGGGCGCGTCTTGCTTGGGCCTCTCTCCTGGAGGCGCTCAGTCAGACCGAGTGCTGACATGTGGAAAGACGCTCCTCGGGGCGCGTCTTGCTTGGGCCTCTCTCCTGGAGGCGCTCAGTTAGACCGAGTAGTGACATGTCGCAAGACGCTCCTCGGGGCGCGTCTTGCTTGGGCCTCTCTCCTGGAGGCGCTCAGTCAGACCCAGTGGTGACATGTGGCAAGACGCTCCTCGGGGCGCATCTTGCTTGGGCCTCTCTCCTGGAGGCGCTCAGTCAGACCCAGTGTTTACACGTGGCAAGACGCTCCTCGGGGCGCGTCTTGCTTGGGCCTCTCTCCTGGAGCCGCTCAGTCAGACCCAGTGTTGACATGTGGCAAGACACTCCTCGGGGCGCGTCTTGTTTGGGCCTCTCTCATGGAGGCCCTCTGTCAGACCCAGTGTTGACATGTGTCAAGACGCTCCTCGGGGCGCGTCTTGCTTTGGCCTCTCTCCTGGAGGCGCTCAGTCAGACCGAGTGCTAACATGTGGCAAGAAGCTCCTCGGGGCGCGTGTTGCTTGGGCTTCTCTCCTGGAGGCCCTCAGTAAGACCCATTGTTGACATGTGGCAAGACGCTCCTCGGGGCGCGTCTTGCTTGGGCCTCTCTCCAGAAGGCCCTCAATCAGACCCAGTGTTGACACGTGGCAAGACGCTCCTCGGGGCGCGTCTTGCTTGGGCCTCTCTCCTGGAGGCGCTCAGTCAGACTGAGTAGTGACATGTGGCCTGACGCTCCTCGGGGCGCGTGTTGCTTGGGCCTCTCTCCTGGAGGCGCTCAGTCAGACCCATTGTTGACATGTTGCAAGACGCTCCTTTGGGCGCGTCTTGCTTGGGCCTCTCTCCTGGAGGCGCTCAGTCAGACCGAGTGCTGACATGTGGAAAGACGCTCCTCGGGGCGCGTCTTGCTTGGGCCTCTCTCCTGGAGGCCCTCTGTCAGACCCAGTGTTGACATGTGGCAAGACGCTCCTCCGGGCGAATCTTGCTTGGGCCTCTCTCCAGGAGGCCCTCAGTCAGACCCATTGTTGACATGTGGCAAGACGCTCCTCAAGGCGCGTCATTCTTGGGCCTTTCTCCTGGAGGCGCTCAGTCAGACCGAGTGCTGACATGTGGCAAGACGCTCCTCGGGGCGCGTCTTGCTTGGGCCTCTCTCCTGGAGGCGGTCAGTCAGACTGAGTAGTGACATGTGGCCTGACGCTCCCCGGGGCGCGTGTTGCTTGGGCCTCTCTCCTGGAGGCGCTCAGTCAGACCCAGTGGTGACATGTGGCAAGACACTCCTCGGGGCGCGTCTTGCTTGGGCCTCTCTCCTGGAGGCCCTCAGTCAGACCCAGTGTTGACATGTGTCAAGACGCTCCTCGGGGCGCGTCTTGCTGGGGCCTCTCTCCTGGAGGCGCTCAGTCAGACCCAGTGTTGACATGTGGCTTGACGCTCCTCGGGGCGCGTCTTGCTTGGGCTTCTCTCCTGGAGGCCCTCAGTCAGACCCATTGTTGACGTGTGGCAAGACGCTCCTCGGGGCACGTCTTGCTTGGGCCTCTCTCCTGGAGGCGCTCAGTCAGACCGAGTAGTGACATGTGGCAAGACGCTCCTCGGGGTGCGTCTTGCTTGGACCTCTCTCCTGGAGGCGCTCAGTTAGACCGAGTAGTGACATGTCGCAAGACGCTCCTCGGGGCGCGTCTTGCTTGGGCCTCTCTCCTGGAGGCGCTCAGTCAGACCCAGTGGTGACATGTGGCAAGACGCTCCTCGGGGCGCATCTTGCTTGGGCCTCTCTCCTGGAGGCGCTCAGTCAGGCCCAGTGTTGACACGTGGCAAGACGCTCCTCGGGGCGCGTCTTGCTTGGGCCTCTCTCCTGGAGCCGCTCAGTCAGACCCAGTGTTGACATGTGGCAAGACACTCCTCGGGGCGCGTCTTGTTTGGGCCTCTCTCATGGAGGCCCTCTGTCAGACCCAGTGTTGACATGTGTCAAGACGCTCCTCGGGGCGCGTCTTGCTTTGGCCTCTCTCCAGAAGGCCCTCAATCAGACCCAGTGTTGACACGTGGCAAGACGCTCCTCGGGGCGCGTCTTGCTTGGGCCTCTCTCCTGGAGGCGCTCAGTCAGACTGAGTAGTGACATGTGGCCTGACACTCCTCGGGGCGCGTGTTGCTTTGGCCTCTCTCCTGGAGGCGCTCAGTCAGACCCATTGTTGACATGTTGCAAGACGCTCCTTTGGGCGCGTCTTGCTTGGGCCTCTCTCCTGGAGGCGCTCAGTCAGACCGAGTGCTGACATGTGGCAAGACGCTCCTCGGGGCGCGTCTTGCTTGGGCCTCTCTCCTGGAGGCGGTCAGTCAGACTGAGTAGTGACATGTGGCCTGACGCTCCCCGGGGCGCGTCTTGCTTGGGCCTCTCTCCTGGAGGCGCTCAGTCAGACCCAGTGGTGACATGTGGCAAGACACTCCTCGGGGCGCGTCTTGCTTGAGCCTCTCTCCTGGAGGCCCTCAGTCAGACCCATTGTTGACATGTGGCAAGACGCTCCTCGGGGCGCGTCTTGCTTGGGCTTCTCTCCTGGAGACGCTCAGACAGACCCAGTGTTGACATGTGACAAGACGCTCCTCGGGGCGCGTCTTGCTTGGGCCTCTCTCCTGGAGGCGCTCAGTCAGAACCAGAAGTGACATGTGGCAAGACGCTCCTCGGGGCGCGTCTTGCTTGGGCCTCTCTCCTGGAGGCCCTCTCTCAGACCCAGTGTTGATATGTGGCAAGACGCTCCTCCGGGCGCATCTTGCTTGGGCCTCTCTCCTGGAGGCCCTCAGTCAGACACATTGTTGACATGTGGCAAGACGCTCCTCGGGGCGCGTCTTGCTTGGGCCTCTCTCCTGGAGGCGCTCAGTCAGACCCAGTGTTGACATGTGGCAAGACGCTCCTCGGGGCGCGTCTTGCTTGGGCCTCTCTCCTGGAGGCGCTCAGTCAGACCCAGTGTTGACATGTGGCAGGACGCTCCTCGGGGCGCGTCTTGCTTGGGCCTCTCTCCTGGAGGCGCTCAGTCAGACCCAGTGTTGGCATGTGGCAAGACACTCCTCGGGGCGCGTCATGGTTGGGCCTCTCTCCTGGAGGCGCTCATTCAGACCCAGTGGTGACATGTGGCAAGACGCTCCTCGGGGCGCGTATTGCTTCGGCCTCTCTCCTGAATGCCCTCTGTCAGACCGAGTGTTGACATGTGGCAAGACTCTCCTCGGGGCGCGTCTTGCTTGGGCTTCTCTCATGGAGGCCCTCAGTCCGACCCAGTGTTGACATGTGTCAAGACGCTCCTCGGGGCGTGTCTTGCTTGGGCTTCTCTCATGGAGGCCCTCAGTCCGAACCAGTGTTGACATGTGTCAAGACACTCCTCGGGGCGCGTCTTGGTTGGGCCTCTCTCCTGGAGGCGCTCATTCAGACCCAGTGGTGACATGTGGCAAGACGCTCCTCGGGGCGCGTCTTGCTTCGGCCTCTCTCCTGAATGCCCTCTGTCAGACCGAGTGTTGACATGTGGCAAGACTCTCCTCGGGGCGCGTCTTGCTTGGGCTTCTCTCATGGAGGCCCTCAGTCCGACCCAGTGTTGACATGTGTCAAGACGCTCCTCGGGGCGTGTCTTGCTTGGGCCTCTCTCCTGGAGGCGCTCAGTCAGACCCAGTGTTGACATGTGGCAAGACGCTCCTCTGGGCGCGTCTTGCTTGGGCTTCTCTCCTGGAGGCCCTCAGTCAGACCCATTGTTGACATGTGGCAAGACGCTCCTCGGGGCACGTCTTGCTTGGGCCTCTCTCCTGGAGGCGCTCAGTCAGACCGAGTAGTGACATGTGGCAAGACGCTCCTCGGGGCGCGTCTTGCTTGGACCTCCCTCCTGGAGGCGCTCAGTCAGACCGAGTAGTGACATTTGGCAAGACGCTCCTCGGGGCGCGTCTTGCTTGGGCCTCTCTCCTGGAGGCGCTCAGTCAGACCGAGTGCTGACATAAGGCAAGACGCTCCTCGGGGCGCGTCTTGCTGGGGCCTCTCTACTGGAGGTGCTCAATCAGACCCAGTGGTGACACGTGGCAAGACGCTCCTCTGGGCGCGTCTTGCTTGGGCCTCTCTCCTGGAGGAGCTCAGTCAGACCCAGTGGTGACACGTGGCAAGACGCTCCTCCGGGCGCATCTTGCTTGGGCCTCTCTCCTGGAGGCGCTAAGTCAGACCCAGTGTTGACATGTGTCAAGACGCTCCTCGGGGCGCGTCTTGCTTGGGCCTCTCTCCTGGAGGCCCTCAGTCAGACCCATTGTTGACATGTGGCAAGACGCTCCTCGGGGCGCGTCTTGCTTGGGCTTCTCTCCTGGATACGCTCAGACAGACCCAGTGTTGACATGTGACAAGACGCTACTCGGGGTGCGTCTTGCTTGGGCCTCTCTCCTGGAGGCCCTCAGTCAGACACATTGTTGACATGTGGCAAGACGCTCCTCGGGGCGCGTCTTGCTTGGGCCTCTCTCCTGGAGGCGCTCAGTCAGACTGAGTAGTGACATGTGGCCTGACGCTCCTCGGGGCGCGTGTTGCTTGGGCCTCTCTCCTGGAGGCCCTCTGTCAGACCCAGTGTTGACATGTTGCAAGACGCTCCTTTGGGCGCATCTTGCTTGGGCCTCTCTCCTGGAGGCCCTCAGTCAGACCCATTGTTGACATGTGGCAAGACGCTCCTCAGGGCGCGTCTTTCTTGGGCCTTTCTCCTGGAGGCGCTCAGTCAGACCGAGTGCTGACATGTGGCAAGACGCTCCTCGGGGCGCGTCTTGCTTGGGCCTCTCTCCTGGAGGCGGTCAGTGAGACTGAGTAGTGACAAGTGGCCTGACACTCCCCGGGGCGCGTCTTGCTTGGGCCTCTCTCCTGGAGGCGCTCAGTCAGACCCAGTGGTGACATGTGGCAAGACACTCCTCGGGGCGCGTCTTGCTTGGGCCTCTCTCCTGGAGGCCCTCAGTCAGACCCAGTGTTGACATGTGGCAGGACGCTCCTCGGGGCGCGTCTTGCTTGGGCCTCTCTCCTGGAGGTGCTCAGTCAGACCCAGTGTTGGCATGTGGCAAGACACTCCTCGGGGCGCGTCTTGGTTGGGCCTCTCTCCTGGAGGCGCTCATTCAGACCCAGTGGTGACATGTGGCAAGACGCTCCTCGGGGCGCGTATTGCTTCGGCCTCTCTCCTGAATGCCCTCTGTCAGACCGAGTGTTGACATGTGGCAAGACTCTCCTCGGGGCGCGTCTTGCTTGGGCTTCTCTCATGGAGGCCCTCAGTCCGACCCAGTGTTGACATGTGTCAAGACGCTCCTCGGGGCGTGTCTTGCTTGGGCCTCTCTCCTGGAGGCGCTCAGTCAGACCCAGTGTTGGCATGTGGCAAGACTCTCCTCGGGGCGCGTCTTGCTTGGGCTTCTCTCATGGAGGCCCTCAGTCCGACCCAGTGTTGACATGTGTCAAGACGCTCCTCGGGGCGCGTCTTGCTTGGACCTCTCTCCTGGAGGCGCTCAGTTAGACCGAGTAGTGACATGTCGCAAGACGCTCCTCGGGGCGCGTCTTGCTTGGGCCTCTCTCCTGGAGGCGCTCAGTTAGACCGAGTAGTGACATGTCGCAAGACGCTCCTCGGGGCGCGTCTTGCTTGGGCCTCTCTCCTGGAGGCGCTCAGTCAGACCCAGTGGTGACATGTGGCAAGACGCTCCTCGGGGCACATCTTGCTTGGGCCTCTCTCCTGGAGGCGCTCAGTCAGACCCAGTGTTGACACGTGGCAAGACGCTCCTCGGGGCGCGTCTTGCTTGGGCCTCTCTCCTGGAGCCGCTCAGTCAGACCCAGTGTTGACATGTGGCAAGACACTCCTCGGGGCGCGTCTTGTTTGGGCCTCTCTCATGGAGGCCCTCTGTCAGACCCAGTGTTGACATGTGTCAAGACGCTCCTCGGGGCGCGTCTTGCTTTGGCCTCTCTCCTGGAGGCGCTCAGTCAGACCGAGTGCTGACATGTGGCAAGAAGCTCCTCGGGGCGCGTGTTGCTTGGGCTTCTCTCCTGGAGGCCCTCAGTAAGACCCATTGTTGACATGTGGCAAGACGCTCCTCGGGGCGCGTCTTGCTTGGGCCTCTCTCCAGAAGGCCCTCAATCAGACCCAGTGTTGACACGTGGCAAGACGCTTCTCGGGGCGCGTCTTGCTTGGGCCTCTCTCCTGGAGCCGCTCAGTCAGACCCAGTGTTGACATGTGGCAAGACACTCCTCGGGGCGCGTCTTGTTTGGGCCTCTCTCATGGAGGCCCTCTGTCAGACCCAGTGTTGACATGTGTCAAGACGCTCCTCGGGGCGCGTCTTGCTTTGGCCTCTCTCCTGGAGGCGCTCAGTCAGACCCATTGTTGACATGTTGCAAGACGCTCCTTTGGGCGCGTCTTGCTTGGGCCTCTCTCCTGGAGGCGCTCAGTCAGACCGAGTGCTGACATGTGGAAAGACGCTCCTCGGGGCGCGTCTTGCTTGGGCCTCTCTCCTGGAGGCGCTCAGTTAGACCGAGTAGTGACATGTCGCAAGACGCTCCTCGGGGCGCGTCTTGCTTGGGCCTCTCTCCTGGAGGCGCTCAGTCAGACCCAGTGGTGACATGTGGCAAGACGCTCCTCGGGGCGCATCTTGCTTGGGCCTCTCTCCTGGAGGCGCTCAGTCAGACCCAGTGTTTACACGTGGCAAGACGCTCCTCGGGGCGCGTCTTGCTTGGGCCTCTCTCCTGGAGCCGCTCAGTCAGACCCAGTGTTGACATGTGGCAAGACACTCCTCGGGGCGCGTCTTGTTTGGGCCTCTCTCATGGAGGCCCTCTGTCAGACCCAGTGTTGACATGTGTCAAGACGCTCCTCGGGGCGCGTCTTGCTTTGGCCTCTCTCCTGGAGGCGCTCAGTCAGACCGAGTGCTAACATGTGGCAAGAAGCTCCTCGGGGCGCGTGTTGCTTGGGCTTCTCTCCTGGAGGCCCTCAGTAAGACCCATTGTTGACATGTGGCAAGACGCTCCTCGGGGCGCGTCTTGCTTGGGCCTCTCTCCAGAAGGCCCTCAATCAGACCCAGTGTTGACACGTGGCAAGACGCTCCTCGGGGCGCGTCTTGCTTGGGCCTCTCTCCTGGAGGCGCTCAGTCAGACTGAGTAGTGACATGTGGCCTGACGCTCCTCGGGGCGCGTGTTGCTTGGGCCTCTCTCCTGGAGGCGCTCAGTCAGACCCATTGTTGACATGTTGCAAGACGCTCCTTTGGGCGCGTCTTGCTTGGGCCTCTCCCCTGGAGGCGCTCAGTCAGACCGAGTGCTGACATGTGGAAAGACGCTCCTCGGGGCGCGTCTTGCTTGGGCCTCTCTCCTGGAGGCCCTCTGTCAGACCCAGTGTTGACATGTGGCAAGACGCTCCTCCGGGCGAATCTTGCTTGGGCCTCTCTCCAGGAGGCCCTCAGTCAGACCCATTGTTGACATGTGGCAAGACGCTCCTCAAGGCGCGTCATTCTTGGGCCTTTCTCCTGGAGGCGCTCAGTCAGACCGAGTGCTGACATGTGGCAAGACGCTCCTCGGGGCGCGTCTTGCTTGGGCCTCTCTCCTGGAGGCGGTCAGTCAGACTGAGTAGTGACATGTGGCCTGACGCTCCCCGGGGCGCGTGTTGCTTGGGCCTCTCTCCTGGAGGCGCTCAGTCAGACCCAGTGGTGACATGTGGCAAGACACTCCTCGGGGCGCGTCTTGCTTGGGCCTCTCTCCTGGAGGCCCTCAGTCAGACCCAGTGTTGACATGTGTCAAGACGCTCCTCGGGGCGCGTCTTGCTGGGGCCTCTCTCCTGGAGGCGCTCAGTCAGACCCAGTGTTGACATGTGGCTTGACGCTCCTCGGGGCGCGTCTTGCTTGGGCTTCTCTCCTGGAGGCCCTCAGTCAGACCCATTGTTGACGTGTGGCAAGACGCTCCTCGGGGCAGGTCTTGCTTGGGCCTCTCTCCTGGAGGCGCTCAGTCAGACCGAGTAGTGACATGTGGCAAGACGCTCCTCGGGGTGCGTCTTGCTTGGGCCTCTCTCCTGGAGGCCCTCAGTCAGACACATTGTTGACATGTGGCAAGACGCTCCTCGGGGCGCGTCTTGCTTGGGCCTCTCTCCTGGAGGCGCTCAGTCAGACTGAGTAGTGACATGTGGCCTGACGCTCCTCGGGGCGCGTGTTGCTTGGGCCTCTCTCCTGGAGGCCCTCTGTCAGACCCAGTGTTGACATGTTGCAAGACGCTCCTTTGGGCGCATCTTGCTTGGGCCTCTCTCCTGGAGGCCCTCAGTCAGACCCATTGTTGACATGTGGCAAGACGCTCCTCAGGGCGCGTCTTTCTTGGGCCTTTCTCCTGGAGGCGCTCAGTCAGACCGAGTGCTGACATGTGGCAAGACGCTCCTCGGGGCGCGTCTTGCTTGGGCCTCTCTCCTGGAGGCGGTCAGTGAGACTGAGTAGTGACAAGTGGCCTGACACTCCCCGGGGCGCGTCTTGCTTGGGCCTCTCTCCTGGAGGCGCTCAGTCAGACCCAGTGGTGACATGTGGCAAGACACTCCTCGGGGCGCGTCTTGCTTGGGCCTCTCTCCTGGAGGCCCTCAGTCAGACCCAGTGTTGACATGTGGCAGGACGCTCCTCGGGGCGCGTCTTGCTTGGGCCTCTCTCCTGGAGGTGCTCAGTCAGACCCAGTGTTGGCATGTGGCAAGACACTCCTCGGGGCGCGTCTTGGTTGGGCCTCTCTCCTGGAGGCGCTCATTCAGACCCAGTGGTGACATGTGGCAAGACGCTCCTCGGGGCGCGTATTGCTTCGGCCTCTCTCCTGAATGCCCTCTGTCAGACCGAGTGTTGACATGTGGCAAGACTCTCCTCGGGGCGCGTCTTGCTTGGGCTTCTCTCATGGAGGCCCTCAGTCCGACCCAGTGTTGACATGTGTCAAGACGCTCCTCGGGGCGTGTCTTGCTTGGGCCTCTCTCCTGGAGGCGCTCAGTCAGACCCAGTGTTGGCATGTGGCAAGACTCTCCTCGGGGCGCGTCTTGCTTGGGCTTCTCTCATGGAGGCCCTCAGTCCGACCCAGTGTTGACATGTGTCAAGACGCTCCTCGGGGCGCGTCTTGCTTGGACCTCTCTCCTGGAGGCGCTCAGTTAGACCGAGTAGTGACATGTCGCAAGACGCTCCTCGGGGCGCGTCTTGCTTGGGCCTCTCTCCTGGAGGCGCTCAGTTAGACCGAGTAGTGACATGTCGCAAGACGCTCCTCGGGGCGCGTCTTGCTTGGGCCTCTCTCCTGGAGGCGCTCAGTCAGACCCAGTGGTGACATGTGGCAAGACGCTCCTCGGGGCACATCTTGCTTGGGCCTCTCTCCTGGAGGCGCTCAGTCAGACCCAGTGTTGACACGTGGCAAGACGCTCCTCGGGGCGCGTCTTGCTTGGGCCTCTCTCCTGGAGCCGCTCAGTCAGACCCAGTGTTGACATGTGGCAAGACACTCCTCGGGGCGCGTCTTGTTTGGGCCTCTCTCATGGAGGCCCTCTGTCAGACCCAGTGTTGACATGTGTCAAGACGCTCCTCGGGGCGCGTCTTGCTTTGGCCTCTCTCCTGGAGGCGCTCAGTCAGACCGAGTGCTGACATGTGGCAAGAAGCTCCTCGGGGCGCGTGTTGCTTGGGCTTCTCTCCTGGAGGCCCTCAGTAAGACCCATTGTTGACATGTGGCAAGACGCTCCTCGGGGCGCGTCTTGCTTGGGCCTCTCTCCAGAAGGCCCTCAATCAGACCCAGTGTTGACACGTGGCAAGACGCTTCTCGGGGCGCGTCTTGCTTGGGCCTCTCTCCTGGAGCCGCTCAGTCAGACCCAGTGTTGACATGTGGCAAGACACTCCTCGGGGCGCGTCTTGTTTGGGCCTCTCTCATGGAGGCCCTCTGTCAGACCCAGTGTTGACATGTGTCAAGACGCTCCTCGGGGCGCGTCTTGCTTTGGCCTCTCTCCTGGAGGCGCTCAGTCAGACCCATTGTTGACATGTTGCAAGACGCTCCTTTGGGCGCGTCTTGCTTGGGCCTCTCTCCTGGAGGCGCTCAGTCAGACCGAGTGCTGACATGTGGAAAGACGCTCCTCGGGGCGCGTCTTGCTTGGGCCTCTCTCCTGGAGGCGCTCAGTTAGACCGAGTAGTGACATGTCGCAAGACGCTCCTCGGGGCGCGTCTTGCTTGGGCCTCTCTCCTGGAGGCGCTCAGTCAGACCCAGTGGTGACATGTGGCAAGACGCTCCTCGGGGCGCATCTTGCTTGGGCCTCTCTCCTGGAGGCGCTCAGTCAGACCCAGTGTTTACACGTGGCAAGACGCTCCTCGGGGCGCGTCTTGCTTGGGCCTCTCTCCTGGAGCCGCTCAGTCAGACCCAGTGTTGACATGTGGCAAGACACTCCTCGGGGCGCGTCTTGTTTGGGCCTCTCTCATGGAGGCCCTCTGTCAGACCCAGTGTTGACATGTGTCAAGACGCTCCTCGGGGCGCGTCTTGCTTTGGCCTCTCTCCTGGAGGCGCTCAGTCAGACCGAGTGCTAACATGTGGCAAGAAGCTCCTCGGGGCGCGTGTTGCTTGGGCTTCTCTCCTGGAGGCCCTCAGTAAGACCCATTGTTGACATGTGGCAAGACGCTCCTCGGGGCGCGTCTTGCTTGGGCCTCTCTCCAGAAGGCCCTCAATCAGACCCAGTGTTGACACGTGGCAAGACGCTCCTCGGGGCGCGTCTTGCTTGGGCCTCTCTCCTGGAGGCGCTCAGTCAGACTGAGTAGTGACATGTGGCCTGACGCTCCTCGGGGCGCGTGTTGCTTGGGCCTCTCTCCTGGAGGCGCTCAGTCAGACCCATTGTTGACATGTTGCAAGACGCTCCTTTGGGCGCGTCTTGCTTGGGCCTCTCCCCTGGAGGCGCTCAGTCAGACCGAGTGCTGACATGTGGAAAGACGCTCCTCGGGGCGCGTCTTGCTTGGGCCTCTCTCCTGGAGGCCCTCTGTCAGACCCAGTGTTGACATGTGGCAAGACGCTCCTCCGGGCGAATCTTGCTTGGGCCTCTCTCCAGGAGGCCCTCAGTCAGACCCATTGTTGACATGTGGCAAGACGCTCCTCAAGGCGCGTCATTCTTGGGCCTTTCTCCTGGAGGCGCTCAGTCAGACCGAGTGCTGACATGTGGCAAGACGCTCCTCGGGGCGCGTCTTGCTTGGGCCTCTCTCCTGGAGGCGGTCAGTCAGACTGAGTAGTGACATGTGGCCTGACGCTCCCCGGGGCGCGTGTTGCTTGGGCCTCTCTCCTGGAGGCGCTCAGTCAGACCCAGTGGTGACATGTGGCAAGACACTCCTCGGGGCGCGTCTTGCTTGGGCCTCTCTCCTGGAGGCCCTCAGTCAGACCCAGTGTTGACATGTGTCAAGACGCTCCTCGGGGCGCGTCTTGCTGGGGCCTCTCTCCTGGAGGCGCTCAGTCAGACCCAGTGTTGACATGTGGCTTGACGCTCCTCGGGGCGCGTCTTGCTTGGGCTTCTCTCCTGGAGGCCCTCAGTCAGACCCATTGTTGACGTGTGGCAAGACGCTCCTCGGGGCAGGTCTTGCTTGGGCCTCTCTCCTGGAGGCGCTCAGTCAGACCGAGTAGTGACATGTGGCAAGACGCTCCTCGGGGTGCGTCTTGCTTGGACCTCTCTCCTGGAGGCGCTCAGTTAGACCGAGTAGTGACATGTCGCAAGACGCTCCTCGGGGCGCGTCTTGCTTGGGCCTCTCTCCTGGAGGCGCTCAGTCAGACCCAGTGGTGACATGTGGCAAGACGCTCCTCGGGGCGCATCTTGCTTGGGCCTCTCTCCTGGAGGCGCTCAGTCAGGCCCAGTGTTGACACGTGGCAAGACGCTCCTCGGGGCGCGTCTTGCTTGGGCCTCTCTCCTGGAGCCGCTCAGTCAGACCCAGTGTTGACATGTGGCAAGACACTCCTCGGGGCGCGTCTTGTTTGGGCCTCTCTCATGGAGGCCCTCTGTCAGACCCAGTGTTGACATGTGTCAAGACGCTCCTCGGGGCGCGTCTTGCTTTGGCCTCTCTCCAGAAGGCCCTCAATCAGACCCAGTGTTGACACGTGGCAAGACGCTCCTCGGGGCGCGTCTTGCTTGGGCCTCTCTCCTGGAGGCGCTCAGTCAGACTGAGTAGTGACATGTGGCCTGACACTCCTCGGGGCGCGTGTTGCTTTGGCCTCTCTCCTGGAGGCGCTCAGTCAGACCCATTGTTGACATGTTGCAAGACGCTCCTTTGGGCGCGTCTTGCTTGGGCCTCTCTCCTGGAGGCGCTCAGTCAGACCGAGTGCTGACATGTGGCAAGACGCTCCTCGGGGCGCGTCTTGCTTGGGCCTCTCTCCTGGAGGCGGTCAGTCAGACTGAGTAGTGACATGTGGCCTGACGCTCCCCGGGGCGCGTCTTGCTTGGGCCTCTCTCCTGGAGGCGCTCAGTCAGACCCAGTGGTGACATGTGGCAAGACACTCCTCGGGGCGCGTCTTGCTTGAGCCTCTCTCCTGGAGGCCCTCAGTCAGACCCATTGTTGACATGTGGCAAGACGCTCCTCGGGGCGCGTCTTGCTTGGGCTTCTCTCCTGGAGACGCTCAGACAGACCCAGTGTTGACATGTGACAAGACGCTCCTCGGGGCGCGTCTTGCTTGGGCCTCTCTCCTGGAGGCGCTCAGTCAGAACCAGAGGTGACATGTGGCAAGACGCTCCTCGGGGCGCGTCTTGCTTGGGCCTCTCTCCTGGAGGCCCTCTCTCAGACCCAGTGTTGATATGTGGCAAGACGCTCCTCCGGGCGCATCTTGCTTGGGCCTCTCTCCTGGAGGCCCTCAGTCAGACACATTGTTGACATGTGGCAAGACGCTCCTCGGGGCGCGTCTTGCTTGGGCCTCTCTCCTGGAGGCGCACAGTCAGACCCAGTGTTGACATGTGGCAAGACGCTCCTCGGGGCGCGTCTTGCTTGGGCCTCTCTCCTGGAGGCGCTCAGTCAGACCCAGTGTTGACATGTGTCAAGACGCTCCTCGGGGCGTGTCTTGCTTGGGCTTCTCTCATGGAGGCCCTCAGTCCGAACCAGTGTTGACATGTGTCAAGACACTCCTCGGGGCGCGTCTTGGTTGGGCCTCTCTCCTGGAGGCGCTCATTCAGACCCAGTGGTGACATGTGGCAAGACGCTCCTCGGGGCGCGTCTTGCTTCGGCCTCTCTCCTGAATGCCCTCTGTCAGACCGAGTGTTGACATGTGGCAAGACTCTCCTCGGGGCGCGTCTTGCTTGGGCTTCTCTCATGGAGGCCCTCAGTCCGACCCAGTGTTGACATGTGTCAAGACGCTCCTCGGGGCGTGTCTTGCTTGGGCCTCTCTCCTGGAGGCGCTCAGTCAGACCCAGTGTTGACATGTGGCAAGACGCTCCTCTGGGCGCGTCTTGCTTGGGCTTCTCTCCTGGAGGCCCTCAGTCAGACCCATTGTTGACATGTGGCAAGACGCTCCTCGGGGCACGTCTTGCTTGGGCCTCTCTCCTGGAGGCGCTCAGTCAGACCGAGTAGTGACATGTGGCAAGACGCTCCTCGGGGCGCGTCTTGCTTGGACCTCCCTCCTGGAGGCGCTCAGTCAGACCGAGTAGTGACATTTGGCAAGACGCTCCTCGGGGCGCGTCTTGCTTGGGCCTCTCTCCTGGAGGCGCTCAGTCAGACCGAGTGCTGACATAAGGCAAGACGCTCCTCGGGGCGCGTCTTGCTGGGGCCTCTCTACTGGAGGTGCTCAATCAGACCCAGTGGTGACACGTGGCAAGACGCTCCTCTGGGCGCGTCTTGCTTGGGCCTCTCTCCTGGAGGAGCTCAGTCAGACCCAGTGGTGACACGTGGCAAGACGCTCCTCCGGGCGCATCTTGCTTGGGCCTCTCTCCTGGAGGCGCTAAGTCAGACCCAGTGTTGACATGTGTCAAGACGCTCCTCGGGGCGCGTCTTGCTTGGGCCTCTCTCCTGGAGGCCCTCAGTCAGACCCATTGTTGACATGTGGCAAGACGCTCCTCGGGGCGCGTCTTGCTTGGGCTTCTCTCCTGGATACGCTCAGACAGACCCAGTGTTGACATGTGACAAGACGCTACTCGGGGTGCGTCTTGCTTGGGCCTCTCTCCTGGAGGCCCTCAGTCAGACACATTGTTGACATGTGGCAAGACGCTCCTCGGGGCGCGTCTTGCTTGGGCCTCTCTCCTGGAGGCGCTCAGTCAGACTGAGTAGTGACATGTGGCCTGACGCTCCTCGGGGCGCGTGTTGCTTGGGCCTCTCTCCTGGAGGCCCTCTGTCAGACCCAGTGTTGACATGTTGCAAGACGCTCCTTTGGGCGCATCTTGCTTGGGCCTCTCTCCTGGAGGCCCTCAGTCAGACCCATTGTTGACATGTGGCAAGACGCTCCTCAGGGCGCGTCTTTCTTGGGCCTTTCTCCTGGAGGCGCTCAGTCAGACCGAGTGCTGACATGTGGCAAGACGCTCCTCGGGGCGCGTCTTGCTTGGGCCTCTCTCCTGGAGGCGGTCAGTGAGACTGAGTAGTGACAAGTGGCCTGACACTCCCCGGGGCGCGTCTTGCTTGGGCCTCTCTCCTGGAGGCGCTCAGTCAGACCCAGTGGTGACATGTGGCAAGACACTCCTCGGGGCGCGTCTTGCTTGGGCCTCTCTCCTGGAGGCCCTCAGTCAGACCCAGTGTTGACATGTGGCAGGACGCTCCTCGGGGCGCGTCTTGCTTGGGCCTCTCTCCTGGAGGCGCTCAGTCAGACCCAGTGTTGGCATGTGGCAAGACACTCCTCGGGGCGCGTCTTGGTTGGGCCTCTCTCCTGGAGGCGCTCATTCAGACCCAGTGGTGACATGTGGCAAGACGCTCCTCGGGGCGCGTATTGCTTCGGCCTCTCTCTAGAATGCACTCTGTCAGACCGAGTGTTGACATGTGGCAAGACTCTCCTCGGGGCGCGTCTTGCTTGGGCTTCTCTCATGGAGGCCCTCAGTCCGACCCAGTGTTGACATGTGTCAAGACGCTCCTCGGGGCGTGTCTTGCTTGGGCCTCTCTCCTGGAGGCGCTCAGTCAGACCCAGTGTTGGCATGTGGCAAGACACTCCTCGGGGCGCGTCTTGGGTGGGCCTCTCTCCTGGAGGCGCTCATTCAGACCCAGTGGTGACATGTGGCAAGACGCTCCTCGGGGCGCGTCTTGCTTCGGCCTCTCTCCTGAATGCCCTCTGTCAGACCGAGTGTTGAAATGTGGCAAGACTCTCCTCGGGGCGCGTCTTGCTTGGGCTTCTCTCATGGAGGCCCTCAGTCCGACCCAGTGTTGACATGTGTCAAGACGCTCCTCGGGGCGTGTCTTGCTTGGGCCTCTCTCCTGGAGGCGCTCAGTCAGACCCAGTGTTGACACGTGGCAAGACGCTCCTCGGGGCGCGTCTTGCTTGGGCCTCTCTCCTGGAGCCGCTCAGTCAGACCCAGTGTTGACATGTGGCAAGACACTCCTCGGGGCGCGTCTTGTTTGGGCCTCTCTCATGGAGGCCCTCTGTCAGACCCAGTGTTGACATGTGTCAAGACGCTCCTCGGGGCGCGTCTTGCTTTGGCCTCTCTCCTGGAGGCGCTCAGTCAGACCGAGTGCTGACATGTGGCAAGAAGCTCCTCGGGGCGCGTGTTGCTTGGGCTTCTCTCCTGGAGGCCCTCAGTAAGACCCATTGTTGACATGTGGCAAGACGCTCCTCGGGGCGCGTCTTGCTTGGGCCTCTCTCCAGAAGGCCCTCAATCAGACCCAGTGTTGACACGTGGCAAGACGCTCCTCGGGGCGCGTCTTGCTTGGGCCTCTCTCCTGGAGGCGCTCAGTCAAACTGAGTAGTGACATGTGGCCTGACACTCCTCGGGGCGCGTGTTGCTTTGGCCTCTCTCCTGGAGGCGCTCAGTCAGACCCATTGTTGACATGTTGCAAGACGCTCCTTTGGGCGCGTCTTGCTTGGGCCTCTCTCCTGGAGGCGCTCAGTCAGACCGAGTGCTGACATGTGGCAAGACGCTCCTCGGGGCGCGTCTTGCTTGGGCCTCTCTCCTGGAGGCGGTCAGTCAGACTGAGTAGTGACATGTGGCCTGACGCTCCCCGGGGCGCGTCTTGCTTGGGCCTCTCTCCTGGAGGCGCTCAGTCAGACCCAGTGGTGACATGTGGCAAGACACTCCTCGGGGCGCGTCTTGCTTGAGCCTCTCTCCTGGAGGCCCTCAGTCAGACCCATTGTTGACATGTGGCAAGACGCTCCTCGGGGCGCGTCTTGCTTGGGCTTCTCTCCTGGAGACGCTCAGACAGACCCAGTGTTGACATGTGACAAGACGCTCCTCGGGGCGCGTCTTGCTTGGGCCTCTCTCCTGGAGGCGCTCAGTCAGAACCAGAGGTGACATGTGGCAAGACGCTCCTCGGGGCGCGTCTTGCTTGGGCCTCTCTCCTGGAGGCCCTCTCTCAGACCCAGTGTTGATATGTGGCAAGACGCTCCTCCGGGCGCATCTTGCTTGGGCCTCTCTCCTGGAGGCCCTCAGTCAGACACATTGTTGACATGTGGCAAGACGCTCCTCGGGGCGCGTCTTGCTTGGGCCTCTCTCCTGGAGGCGCTCAGTCAGACCCAGTGTTGACATGTGGCAAGACGCTCCTCGGGGCGCGTCTTGCTTGGGCCTCTCTCCTGGAGGCGCTCAGTCAGACCCAGTGTTGACATGTGGCAGGACGCTCCTCGGGGCGCGTCTTGCTTGGGCCTCTCTCCTGGAGGCGCTCAGTCAGACCCAGTGTTGGCATGTGGCAAGACACTCCTCGGGGCGCGTCTTGGTTGGGCCTCTCTCCTGGAGGCGCTCATTCAGACCCAGTGGTGACATGTGGCAAGACGCTCCTCGGGGCGCGTATTGCTTCGGCCTCTCTCCTGAATGCCCTCTGTCAGACCGAGTGTTGACATGTGGCAAGACTCTCCTCGGGGCGCGTCTTGCTTGGGCTTCTCTCATGGAGGCCCTCAGTCCGACCCAGTGTTGACATGTGTCAAGACGCTCCTCGGGGCGTGTCTTGCTTGGGCTTCTCTCATGGAGGCCCTCAGTCCGAACCAGTGTTGACATGTGTCAAGACACTCCTCGGGGCGCGTCTTGGTTGGGCCTCTCTCCTGGAGGCGCTCATTCAGACCCAGTGGTGACATGTGGCAAGACGCTCCTCGGGGCGCGTCTTGCTTCGGCCTCTCTCCTGAATGCCCTCTGTCAGACCGAGTGTTGACATGTGGCAAGACTCTCCTCGGGGCGCGTCTTGCTTGGGCTTCTCTCATGGAGGCCCTCAGTCCGACCCAGTGTTGACATGTGTCAAGACGCTCCTCGGGGCGTGTCTTGCTTGGGCCTCTCTCCTGGAGGCGCTCAGTCAGACCCAGTGTTGACATGTGGCAAGACGCTCCTCTGGGCGCGTCTTGCTTGGGCTTCTCTCCTGGAGGCCCTCAGTCAGACCCATTGTTGACATGTGGCAAGACGCTCCTCGGGGCACGTCTTGCTTGGGCCTCTCTCCTGGAGGCGCTCAGTCAGACCGAGTAGTGACATGTGGCAAGACGCTCCTCGGGGCGCGTCTTGCTTGGACCTCCCTCCTGGAGGCGCTCAGTCAGACCGAGTAGTGACATTTGGCAAGACGCTCCTCGGGGCGCGTCTTGCTTGGGCCTCTCTCCTGGAGGCGCTCAGTCAGACCGAGTGCTGACATAAGGCAAGACGCTCCTCGGGGCGCGTCTTGCTGGGGCCTCTCTACTGGAGGTGCTCAATCAGACCCAGTGGTGACACGTGGCAAGACGCTCCTCTGGGCGCGTCTTGCTTGGGCCTCTCTCCTGGAGGAGCTCAGTCAGACCCAGTGGTGACACGTGGCAAGACGCTCCTCCGGGCGCATCTTGCTTGGGCCTCTCTCCTGGAGGCGCTAAGTCAGACCCAGTGTTGACATGTGTCAAGACGCTCCTCGGGGCGCGTCTTGCTTGGGCCTCTCTCCTGGAGGCCCTCAGTCAGACCCATTGTTGACATGTGGCAAGACGCTCCTCGGGGCGCGTCTTGCTTGGGCTTCTCTCCTGGATACGCTCAGACAGACCCAGTGTTGACATGTGACAAGACGCTACTCGGGGTGCGTCTTGCTTGGGCCTCTCTCCTGGAGGCCCTCAGTCAGACACATTGTTGACATGTGGCAAGACGCTCCTCGGGGCGCGTCTTGCTTGGGCCTCTCTCCTGGAGGCGCTCAGTCAGACTGAGTAGTGACATGTGGCCTGACGCTCCTCGGGGCGCGTGTTGCTTGGGCCTCTCTCCTGGAGGCCCTCTGTCAGACCCAGTGTTGACATGTTGCAAGACGCTCCTTTGGGCGCATCTTGCTTGGGCCTCTCTCCTGGAGGCCCTCAGTCAGACCCATTGTTGACATGTGGCAAGACGCTCCTCAGGGCGCGTCTTTCTTGGGCCTTTCTCCTGGAGGCGCTCAGTCAGACCGAGTGCTGACATGTGGCAAGACGCTCCTCGGGGCGCGTCTTGCTTGGGCCTCTCTCCTGGAGGCGGTCAGTGAGACTGAGTAGTGACATGTGGCCTGACACTCCCCGGGGCGCGTCTTGCTTGGGCCTCTCTCCTGGAGGCGCTCAGTCAGACCCAGTGGTGACATGTGGCAAGACACTCCTCGGGGCGCGTCTTGCTTGGGCCTCTCTCCTGGAGGCCCTCAGTCAGACCCAGTGTTGACATGTGGCAGGACGCTCCTCGGGGCGCGTCTTGCTTGGGCCTCTCTCCTGGAGGCGCTCAGTCAGACCCAGTGTTGGCATGTGGCAAGACACTCCTCGGGGCGCGTCTTGGTTGGGCCTCTCTCCTGGAGGCGCTCATTCAGACCCAGTGGTGACATGTGGCAAGACGCTCCTCGGGGCGCGTATTGCTTCGGCCTCTCTCCTGAATGCCCTCTGTCAGACCGAGTGTTGACATGTGGCAAGACTCTCCTCGGGGCGCGTCTTGCTTGGGCTTCTCTCATGGAGGCCCTCAGTCCGACCCAGTGTTGACATGTGTCAAGACGCTCCTCGGGGCGTGTCTTGCTTGGGCCTCTCTCCTGGAGGCGCTCAGTCAGACCCAGTGTTGGCATGTGGCAAGACACTCCTCGGGGCGCGTCTTGGTTGGGCCTCTCTCCTGGAGGCGCTCATTCAGACCCAGTGGTGACATGTGGCAAGACGCTCCTCGGGGCGCGTCTTGCTTCGGCCTCTCTCCTGAATGCCCTCTGTCAGACCGAGTGTTGAAATGTGGCAAGACTCTCCTCGGGGCGCGTCTTGCTTGGGCTTCTCTCATGGAGGCCCTCAGTCCGACCCAGTGTTGACATGTGTCAAGACGCTCCTCGGGGCGTGTCTTGCTTGGGCCTCTCTCCTGGAGGCGCTCAGTCAGACCCAGTGTTGACATGTGGCAAGACGCTCCTCTGGGCGCGTCTTGCTTGGGCTTCTCTCCTGGAGGCCCTCAGTCAGACCCATTGTTGACATGTGGCAAGATGCTCCTCGGGGCACGTCTTGCTTGGGCCTCTCTCCTGGAGGCGCTCCGTCAGACCGAGTAGTGACATGTGGCAAGACGCTCCTCGGGGCGCGTCTTGCTTGGACCTCCCTCCTGGAGGCGCTCAGTCGGACCGAGTAGTGACATTTGGCAAGACGCTCCTCGGGGCACGTCTTGCTTGGACCTCTCTCCTGGAGGCGCTCAGTTAGACCGAGTAGTGACATGTGGCAAGACGCTCCTCGGGGCGCGTCTTGCTTGGGCCTCTCTCCTGGAGGCGCTCAGTTAGACCGAGTGCTGACATAAGGCAAGACGCTCCTCCGGGCGCATCTTGCTTGGGCCTCTCTCCTGGAGGCGCTAAGTCAGACCCAGTGTTGACACGTGGCAAGACGCTCCTCGGGGCGCGTCTTGCTTGGGCCTCTCTCCTGGAGGTGCTCAGTCAGACACAGTGTTGACATGTGGCGAGACACTCCTCGGGGCGCGTCTTGCTTGGGCTTCTCTCATGGAGGCCCTCAGTAAGAACCATTGTTGACATGTGGAAAGAAGCTCCTCGGGGAGCGTATTGCTTGGGCCTCTCTCCTGGATGCCCTCTGTCAGACCCAGTGTTGACATGTGGCAAGACTCTCCTCGGGGCACGTCTTGCTTGGACCTCTCTCCTGGAGGCGCTCAGTCAGTCTGAGTAGTGACATGTGGCAAGACGCTCCTCGGGGCGCGTCTTGCTTGGGCCTCTCTCCTGGAGGCGCTCAATTAGACCCAGTGTTGACATGTGGCAAGACGCTCCTCGGGGCGCGTCTTGCTTGGGCTTCTCTCCTGCAGGCCCTCAGTCAGACCCATTGTTGACATGTGGCAAGACGCTCCTCGGGGCGCGTCTTTGCTGGGGCCTCTCTCCTGGAGGCGCTCAGTCAGACCCAGTGTTGACATGTGTCAAGACGCTCCTCGGGCGTTTCTTGCTTGCGCCTCTCTCCTGGTGGCGCTCAGTCAGACCCAGAGGTGACATGTGGCAAGACGCTCCTCAGGCCTCTCTCCTGGAGGCGCTCAGTCAGACCCAGTGTTGACATGTGGCAAGACGCTCCTCGGGGCGCGTCTTGCTTGGGCCTCTCTCCTAGAGCCGCTCAGTCAGACCCAGTGTTGACATGTGGCAAGACGCTCCTCGAGGCGCATCTTGCTTGGGCCTCTCTCCTGGATGCCCTCTGTCAGACCCAGTGGTGACACGTGGCAAGACGCTCCTCTGGGCGCGTCTTGCTTGGGCCTCTCTCCTGGAGGAGCTCAGTCAGACCCAGTGGCGACACGTGGCAAGACGCTCCTCGAGGCGCATCTTGCTTGGGCCTCTCTCCTGGAGGCGCTAAGTCAGACACAGTGTTGACACGTGGCAAGACGCTCCTCGGGGCGCATCTTGCTTGGGCCTCTCTCCTGGAGGCGCTCAGTCAGACACAGTGTTGACATGTGGCAAGACACTCCTCGGGGCGCGTCTTGCTTGGGCTTCTCTCATGGAGGCCCTCAGTAAGACACATTGTTGACATGTGGAAAGAAGCTCCTCGGGGCGCGTCTTGCTTTGGCTTCTCTCCTGGAGGCCCTCAGTCAGACCCATTGTTGACATGTGGCAAGACGCTCCTCGGGGCGCGTATTGCTTGGGCCTCTCTCCTGGATGCCCTCTGTCAGACCCAGTGTTGACATGTGGCAAGACTCTCCTCGGGGCGCGTCTTGCTTGGGCTTCTCTCATGGAGGCCCTCAGTCAGACCCAGTGTTGACATGTGTCAAGACGCTCCTCGGGGCGTGTCTTGCTTGGGCCTCTCTCCTGGAGGCGCTCAGTCAGACCCAGTGTTGACATGTGGCAAGACGCTCCTCGGGGCGCTTCTTCCTTGGGCTTCTCTCCTGGAGGCCCTCAGTCAGACCCATTGTTGACATGTGGCAAGACGCTCCTCGGGGCACGTGTTGCTTGGACCTCTCTCCTGGAGGCGCTCAGTCAGACCGAGTAGTGACATGTGGCAAGACGCTCCTCGGGGTATGTCTTGCTTGGGCCTCTCTCCTGGAGGCGCTCAATTAGACCCAGTGTTGACATGTGGCAAGACGCTCCTCGGGGCGCGTCTTGCTTGGGCTTCTCTCCTGGAGGCCCTCAGTCAGACCCATTGTTGACATGTGGCAAGAAGCTCCTCGGGGCGCTTCTTGCTTGGGCCTCTCTCCTGGAGGCGCTCAGTCAGACCGAGTGCTGACATGTGGCAAGACGCTCCTCGGGGCGCGTCTTGCTGGGGCCTCTCTCCTGGAGGCGCTCAGTCAGACCCAGTGATGACATGTGGCTTGACGCTCCTCGGGGCGCGTCTTGCTTGGGCTTCTCTCCTGGAGGCCCTCAGTCAGACCCATTGTTGACATGTGGCAAGACGCTCCTCGGGGCACGTCTTGCTTGGGCCTCTCTCCGGGAGGCGCTCAGTCAGACCGAGTAGTGACATGTGGCAAGACGCTCCTCGGGGTGCGTCTTGCTTGGACCTCTCTCCTGGAGGAGCTCAGTTAGACCGAGTAGTGACATGTCGCAAGACGCTCCTCGGGGCGCGTCTTGCTTGGGCCTCTCTCCTGGAGGCGCTCAGTCAGACCCCGTGGTGACATGTGGCAAGACGCTCCTCGGGGCGCATCTTGCTTGGGCCTCTCTCCTGGAGGCGCTCAGTCAGACCCAGTGTTGACACGTGGCAAGACGCTCCTCGGGGCGCGTCTTGCTTGGGCCTCTCTCCTGGAGCCGCTCAGTCAGACCCAGTGTTGACATGTGGCAAGACACTCCTCGGGGCGCGTCTTGGTTGGGCCTCTCTCCTGGAGGCGCTCATTCAGACCCAGTGGTGACATGTGGCAAGACGCTCCTCGGGGCGCGTATTGCTTCGGCCTCTCTCCTGAATGCCCTCTGTCAGACCGAGTGTTGACATGTGGCAAGACTCTCCTCGGGGCGCGTCTTGCTTGGGCTTCTCTCATGGAGACCCTCAGTCCGACCCAGTGTTGACATGTGTCAAGACGCTCCTCGGGGCGTGTCTTGCTTGGGCCTCTCTCCTGGAGGCGCTCAGTCAGACCCAGTGTTGACATGTGGCAAGACGCTCCTCTGGGCGCGTCTTGCTTGGGCCTCTCTCCTGGAGGCGCTCAGTCAGACCCAGTGTTGACACGTGGCAAGACGCTCCTCGGGGCGCGTCTTGCTTGGGCCTCTCTCCTGGAGGCGCTCAGTCAGACCCAGTGTTGGCATGTGGCAAGACACTCCTCGGGGCGCGTCTTGGTTGGGCCTCTCGCCTGGAGGCGCTCATTCAGACCCAGTGGTGACATGTGGCAAGACGCTCCTCGGGGCGCGTCTTGCTTCGGCCTCTCTCCTGAATGTCCTCTGTCAGACCGAGTGTTGACATGTGGCAAGACTCTCCTCGGGGCGCGTCTTGCTTGGGCTTCTCTCATGGAGGCCCTCAGTCCGACCCAGTGTTGACATGTGTCAAGACGCTCCTCGGGGCGTGTCTTGCATGGGCCTCTCTCCTGGAGGCGCTCAGTCAGACCCAGTGTTGTCATGTGGCAAGACGCTCCTCTGGGCGCGTCTTGCTTGGGCTTCTCTCCTGGAGGCCCTCAGTCAGACCCATTGTTGACATGTGGCAAGACGGTACTCGGGGCACGTCTTGCTTGGGCCTCTCTCCTGGAGGCGCTCAGTCAGACCGAGTATTTACATGTGGCAAGACGCTCCTCGGGGCGCGTCTTGCTTGGACCTCCCTCCTGGAGGCGCTCAGTCAGACCGAGTAGTGACATTTGGCAAGACGCTCCTCGGGGCGCGTCTTGCTTGGGCCTCTCTCCTGGAGGCGCTCAGTCAGAACGAGTGCTGACATAAGGCAAGACGCTCCTCAGGGCGCGTCTTGCTGGGGCCTCTCTACTGGAGGTGCTCAATCAGACCCAGTGGTGACACGTGGCAAGACGCTCCTCTGGGCGCGTCTTGCTTGGGCCTCTCTCCTGGAGGCGCTAAGTCAGACCCAGTGTTGACATGTGTCAAGACGCTCCTCGGGGCGCGTCTTGCTTGGGCCTCTCTCCTGGAGGCCCTCAGTCAGACCCATTGTTGACATGTGGCAAGACGCTCCTCGTGGCGCGTCTTGCTTGGGCTTCTCTCCTGGAGACGCTCAGACAGACCCAGTGTTGACATGTGACAAGACGCTCCTCGGGGCGCGTCTTGCTTGGGCCTCTCTCCTGGAGGTGCTCAGTCAGAACCAGAGGTGACATGTGGCAAGACGCTCCTCGGGGCGCGTCTTGCTTGGGCCTCTCTCCTGGAGGCCCTCTGTCAGACCCAGTGTTGACATGTGGCAAGACGCTCCTCCGGGCGCATCTTGCTTGGGCCTCTCTCCTGCAGGCCCTCAGTCAGACACATTGTTGACATGTGGCAAGACGCTCCTCGGGGCGCGTCTTGCTTGGGCCTCTCTCCTGGAGGCGCTCAGTCAGACCCAGTGTTGACATGTGGCAAGAAGCTCCTCGGGGCGCGTCTTGCTTGGGCCTCTCTCCTGGAGGCGCTCAGTCAGACCCAGTGTTGACATGTGGCAGGACGCTCCTCGGGGCGCGTCTTGCTTGGGCCTCTCTCCTGGAGGCGCTCAGTCAGACCCAGTGTTGGCATGTGGCAAGACACTCCTCGGGGCGCGTCTTGGTTGGGCCTCTCTCCTGGAGGCGCTCATTCAGACCCAGTGGTGACATGTGGCAAGACGCTCCTCGGGGCGCGTATTGCTTCGGCCTCTCTCCTGAATGCCCTCTGTCAGACCGAGTGTTGACATGTGGCAAAACTCTCCTCGGGGCGCGTCTTGCTTGGGCTTCTCTCATGGAGGCCCTCAGTCCGACCCAGTGTTGACATGTGTCAAGACGCTCCTCGGGGCGTGTCTTGCTTGGGCCTCTCTCCTGGAGGCGCTCAGTCAGACCCAGTGTTGACATGTGGCAAGACGCTCCTCGGGGCGTGTCTTGCTTGGGCCTCTCTCCTGGAGGCGCTAAGTCAGACCCAGTGTTGACATGTGTCAAGACGCTCCTCGGGGCGCGTCTTGCTTGGGCCTCTCTCCTGGAGGCCCTCAGTCAGACCCATTGTTGACATGTGGCAAGACGCTCCTCGTGGCGCGTCTTGCTTGGGCTTCTCTCCTGGAGACGCTCAGACAGACCCAGTGTTGACATGTGACAAGACGCTCCTCGGGGCGCGTCTTGCTTGGGCCTCTCTCCTGGAGGCGCTCAGTCAGAACCAGAGGTGACATGTGGCAAGACGCTCCTCGGGGCGCGTCTTGCTTGGGCCTCTCTCCTGGAGGCCCTCTGTCAAACCCAGTGTTGACATGTGGAAAGACGCTCCTCCGGGCGCATCTTGCTTGGGCCTCTCTCCTGGAGGCCCTCAGTCAGACACATTGTTGACATGTGGCAAGACGCTCCTCGGGGCGCGTCTTGCTTGGGCCTCTCTCCTGGAGGCGCTCAGTCAGACCCAGTGTTGACATGTGGCAAGACGCTCCTCGGGGCGCGTCTTGCTTGGGCCTCTCTCCTGGAGGCGCTCAGTCAGACCCAGTGTTGACATGTGGCAGGACGCTCCTCGGGGCGCGTCTTGCTTGGGCCTCTCTCCTGGAGGCGCTCAGTCAGACCCAGTGTTGGCATGTGGCAAGACACTCCTCGGGTCGCGTCTTGGTTGGGCCTCTCTCCTGGAGGCGCTCATTCAGACCCAGTGGTGACATGTGGCAAGACGCTCCTCGGGGCGCGTATTGCTTCGGCCTCTCTCCTGAATGCCCTCTGTCAGACCGAGTGTTGACATGTGGCAAGACTCTCCTCGGGGCGCGTCTTGCTTGGGCTTCTCTCATGGAGGCCCTCAGTCCGACCCAGTGTTGACATGTGTCAAGACGCTCCTCGGGGCGTGTCTTGCTTGGGCCTCTCTCCTGGAGGCGCTCAGTCAGACCCAGTGTTGACATGTGGCAAGACGCTCCTCGGGGCGTGTCTTGCTTGGGCCTCTCTCCTGGAGGCGCTAAGTCAGACCCAGTGTTGACATGTGTCAAGACGCTCCTCGGGGCGCGTCTTGCTTGGGCCTCTCTCCTGGAGGCCCTCAGTCAGACCCATTGTTGACATGTGGCAAGACGCTCCTCGTGGCGCGTCTTGCTTGGGCTTCTCTCCTGGAGACGCTCAGACAGACCCAGTGTTGACATGTGACAAGACGCTCCTCGGGGCGCGTCTTGCTTGGGCCTCTCTCCTGGAGGCGCTCAGTCAGAACCAGAGGTGACATGTGGCAAGACGCTCCTCGGGGCGCGTCTTGCTTGGGCCTCTCTCCTGGAGGCCCTCTGTCAAACCCAGTGTTGACATGTGGCAAGACGCTCCTCCGGGCGCATCTTGCTTGGGCCTCTCTCCTGGAGGCCCTCAGTCAGACACATTGTTGACATGTGGCAAGACGCTCCTCGGGGCGCGTCTTGCTTGGGCCTCTCTCCTGGAGGCGCTCAGTCAGACCCAGTGTTGACATGTGGCAAGACGCTCCTCGGGGCGCGTCTTGCTTGGGCCTCTCTCCTGGAGGCGCTCAGTCAGACCCAGTGTTGACATGTGGCAGGACGCTCCTCGGGGCGCGTCTTGCTTGGGCCTCTCTCCTGGAGGCGCTCAGTCAGACCCAGTGTTGGCATGTGGCAAGACACTCCTCGGGGCGCGTCTTGGTTGGGCCTCTCTCCTGGAGGCGCTCATTCAGACCCAGTGGTGACATGTGGCAAGACGCTCCTCGGGGCGCGTATTGCTTCGGCCTCTCTCCTGAATGCCCTCTGTCAGACCGAGTGTTGACATGTGGCAAGACTCTCCTCGGGGCCCGTCTTGCTTGGGCTTCTCTCATGGAGGCCCTCAGTCCGACCCAGTGTTGACATGTGTCAAGACGCTCCTCGGGGCGTGTCTTGCTTGGGCCTCTCTCCTGGAGGCGCTCAGTCAGACCCAGTGTTGACATGTGGCAAGACGCTCCTCTGGGCGCGTCTTGCTTGGGCCTCTCTCCTGGAGGCGCTCAGTCAGACCCAGTGTTGACACGTGGCAAGACGCTCCTCGGGGCGCGTCTTGCTTGGGCCTCTCTCCTGGAGGCGCTCAGTCAGACCCAGTGTTGGCATGTGGCAAGACACTCCTCGGGGCGCGTCTTGGTTGGGCCTCTCTCCTGGAGGCGCTCATTCAGACCCAGTGGTGACATGTGGCAAGACGCTCCTCGGGGCGCGTCTTGCTTCGGCCTCTCTCCTGAATGCCCTCTGTCAGACTGAGTGTTGACATGTGGCAAGACTCTCCTCGGGGCGCGTCTTGCTTGGGCTTCTCTCATGGAGGCCCTCAGTCCGACCCAGTGTTGACATGTGTCAAGACGCTCCTCGGGGCGTGTCTTGCTTGGGCCTCTCTCCTGGAGGCGCTCAGTCAGACCCAGTGTTGACATGTGGCAAGACGCTCCTCTGGGCGCGTCTTGCTTGGGCTTCTCTCCTGGAGGCCCTCAGTCAGACCCATTGTTGACATGTGGCAAGACGCTCCTCGGGGCACGTCTTGCTTGGGCCTCTCTCGTGGAGGTGCTCAGTCAGACCGAGTAGTGACATTTGGCAAGACGCTCCTCGGGGCGCGTCTTGCTTGGACCTCTCTCCTGGAGGCGCTCAGTTAGACCGAGTAGTGACATGTGGCAAGACGCTCCTCGGGGCGCGTCTTGCTTGGGCCTCTCTCCTGGAGGCGCTCAGTCAGACCGAGTGCTGAAATAAGGCAAGACGCTCCTCGGGGCGCGTCTTGCTGGGGCCTCTCTCCTGGAGGAGCTCAGTCAGACCCAGTGGTGACACGTGGCAAGACGCTCCTCCGGGCGCATCTTGCTTGGGCCTCTCTCCTGGAGGCGCTAAGTCAGACCCAGTGTTGACACGTGGCAAGACGCTCCTCGGGGCGCGTCTTGCTTGGGCCTCTCTCCTGGAGGTGCTCAGTCAGACACAGTGTTGACATGTGGCAAGACACTCCTCGGGGCGCGTCTTGCTTGGGCTTCTCTCATGGAGGCCCTCAGTAAGACCCATTGTTGAC
Organism: Nothobranchius furzeri; assembly: GCF_043380555.1. Lineage (NCBI taxonomy): Eukaryota > Metazoa > Chordata > Actinopteri > Cyprinodontiformes > Nothobranchiidae > Nothobranchius > Nothobranchius furzeri. Next base: position 16,280,967 of record NC_091741.1, read on the forward strand.
ATGTGGAAAGAAGCTCCTCGGGGCGCGTATTGCTTGGGCCTCTCTCCTGGATGCCCTCTGTCAGACCCAGTGTTGACATGTGGCAAGACTCTCCTCGGGGCACGTCTTGCTTGGACCTCTCTCCTGGAGGCGCTCAGTCAGTCCGAGTAGTGACATGTGGCAAGAAGCTCCTCGGGGCGCGTCTTGCTTGGGCCTCTCTCCTGGAGGCGCTCAATTAGACCCAGTGTTGACATGTGGCAAGACGCTCCTCGGGGCGCGTCTTGCTTGGGCTTCTCTCCTGGAGGCCCTCAGTCAGACCCATTGTTGACATGTGGCAAGACGCTCCTCGGGGCGCGTCTTTGCTGGGGCCTCTCTCCTGGAGGCGCTCAGTCAGACCCAGTGTTGACATGTATCAAGACGCTCCTCGGGCGTTTCTTGCTTGCGCCTCTCTCCTGGTGGCGCTCAGTCAGACCCAGAGGTGACATGTGGCAAGACGCTCCTCAGGCCTCTCTCCTGGAGGCGCTCAGTCAGACCCAGTGTTGACATGTGGCAAGACGCTCCTCGGGGCGCGTCTTGCTTGGGCCTCTCTCCTAGAGCCGCTCAGTCAGACCCAGTGTTGACATGTGGCAAGACACTCCTCGGGGCGCGTCTTGTTTGGGCCTCTCTCATGGAAGCCCTATGTCAGACCCAGTGTTGACATGTGTCAAGACGCTCCTCGGGGCGCGTCTTGCTTTGGCCTCTCTCCTGGAGGCGCTCAGTCAGACCGAGTGCTGACATGTGGCAAGAAGCTTTTCGGGGCGCGTCTTGCTTGGGCCTCTCTCCTGGAGGCCCTCAGTCAGACCCATTGTTGACATGTGGCAAGACGCTCCTCGGGGCGCGTCTTGCTTGGGCCTCTCTCCTGGAGGCGCTCAGTCAGACCGAGTGCTGACATAAGGCAAGACGCTCCTCGGGGCGCTTCTTGCTGGGGCCTCTCTCCTGGAGGCGCTCAGTCAGACCCAGTGCTGACATGTGGCAAGACGCTCCTCGGGGCGCGTCTTGCTTGGGCCTCTCTCCTGGAGGCGCTCAGTCAGACCCAGTGTTGACATGTGGCTAGACTCTCCTCGGGGCGCGTCTTGCTTGGGCCTCTCTCCTGGAGGCGCTCAGTCAGACCAAGTGGTGACATGTGGCAAGACGCTCCTCGGGGCGCGTCTTGCTTTGGCCTCTCTCCTGGAGGCGCTCAGTCAGACCGAGTGCTGACATGTGGCAAGAAGCTCCTCGGGGCGCGTCTTGCTTGGGCCTCTCTCCTGGAGGCCCTCAGTCAGACCCATTGTTGACATGTGGCAAGACGCTCCTCGGGGCGCGTCTTGCTTGGGCCTCTCTCCTGGAGGCGCTCAGTCAGACCGAGTGCTGACATAAGGCAAGACGCTCCTCGGGGCGCGTCTTGCTGGGGCCTCTCTCCTGGAGGCGCTCAGTCAGACCCAGTGCTGACATGTGGCAAGACGCTCCTCGGGGCGCGTCTTGCTTGGGCCTCTCTCCTGGAGGCGCTCAGTCAGACCCAGTGTTGACATGTTGCAAGACGCTCCTCGGGGCGCGTCTTGCTTGGGCCTCTCTCCTGGAGGCGCTCAGTCAGACCCAGTGTTGACATGTGGCAAGACGCTCCTCGGGGCGCGTCTTGCTTGGGCCTCTCTCCTGGAGGCGCTCAGTCAGACCCAGTGGTGACACGTGGAAAGACGCTCCTCGGGGTGCGTCTTGCTTGGGCCTCTCTCCTGGAGGCGCTCAGTCAGCTGGCCGCATTATCACTCGCGATGTCTATCCTGACATGCCCGTTTCTGATTTCTATGTATATTAAATTATGACAAGAGCTACGGTGGTTACGATTACACTCTGACCACGTGCCTTAGTTTCTGCTAGTGACCTATAAATACATTTGACCACTTGCTCTCACTGCCATTAAAGCGGCTGTACCCACACGTACAAAACCCAAGAAAAAAAATTATCTCGCTGTCTGTACTGGGTGTACTCTCAGTAGTCGCAGTTGCTCAGGCCATGGTGGTACGCTCACATAACGCCTCTGAGATACGTCCCATCACACCACCTCCTAGACTACTCGCGAAGGAGTATTCAACACCCCCCTTTGTACAAAGACAACCATTATAACGAGCACAGCACAACGCTTGCCGCACGCGAAGACAACATGCAGGAGACAACGCTACCACCTGTCGTGAGAACAACGGATTCGAGTGACAACGATCGCGACTATGACGAGCACATTACCACACCCTCTGTGCACGAAGACCAGGTGCAGGAGACAACGCTACCACCTGTCTTGAGAAACAAGAGTTTGGTTAACAATGATCATCGTCGTGTCCCATTGTAAACGGGCGCGCCATCGCACACATCGTACATGTGTGTTAACCCACCTGTATGCGACAGACTTTGTGTGTTGCATGACATGGAGATGTATTGACATCTGTGTCAATACAGGACTCTCTGTAAGCCTGGAGCTGGTCGCTAACGACCCGTGCATGCGCCACACAAAAGGTATCGTACATGTGTTAACCCACCTGTATGCGACAGACTTTGTGTGTTGCATGACATCGAGATGTATTGACGTCTGTGTCAATACAGGACTGTATAAGCTGGGAGCTGGACTCTAACGACCCGTGCTTGCGCCACACAAAAGGTAACTCGACTAACTACAAAACGCATATTGTGATGTAGAAAGTTGGCTCGACTGTTTGAATCAGCTGCAGCTGCGGTTTACTCACGAAGTGAATCGCACGCTTGTTAGAAGTACATTCGGAGCACTTAAAAAATATATCGCTCTCATCGAGTTCCGTCTCAGTGTTCACCGGCTGATGGGCAAGAGCGTGACATGGGATCGCCAGGAACTTACTTAAGGACTATCATCTCATTTGGCATTTACTCACGGACCCAAGAAACCAGTTCCGAAAAATGGTCGAGAATTGTAACTTGTCTAATAGCAACTGGAAGATATGTTGCGTCATAAGCCTCTGATGGTTCACAATGTGCACGGTCCACTCGAAATCCTAATGCTGTATTTGTAGTACATACACTAAGTCTTCTCTGTTGATGTCAGACTAGAGTTTTATTAGAGTTTTACTTTGCAACAATGGGATTCGAGCAGTTGATGTGTATATTTTTAATAGTGCACAATGCTACTATTCCTAGGCTGAATGTATGACATGGCTCTTATGTATCATTATGTATCGTTTCCATTAAGTACTAATTTAAATAAAGTCCCTCTGTCCTCAGTGCTAGGTTGTGGGTTTAATACACATTATTATGATCAACCTGTTGAATAGTATAATAACAATATTCCTGTAAAAGTCATTTAGTAATGAACAACCTCAGTTCTGTGAAAGAACATCATGTCTCTTATGTGTGCACTGCAGGCCTGACCGGGGTTTGCACGCAAGGGCCTGTGTGTGTGTGTGTGTGTGTGTGTGTGTGTGTGTGTGTGTGTGTGAAACAAATAAAGATAAAAATAGCTAGTGCGGCCATGAGCGGTCGTGCAGGGTAGAGGCTGCGCGAAAACGCCTCTAAAACAAGCGAGTGCCCACGCCCGATCCGTGGAAGCACGTAGAACTAGCAAACGTACTAGCAGAAATCAACGATCGCACACGGGTCATTGAGTGTGTACAGGGTTCGTCTGCGTGTGTGGCATTGGGCAATCTAGCGGCAACCGAGTGGCCTGAAGGCGGAACCGGCCAACCCGTCGCCCTAACCATCGTTGCGCTTCGAGATGAACTATTGCTAAAGATGATCGTCTTCATCAACCACGGCGCTACCAGAGTTACCATGACATGCGCCTTAAAAGCGTTCTCGTTTGGGTCAGCGCCACCAGAATTGAATTGGCAAGTCAGCGGATATTACACAACTCGTAACGAAGACCCTCTCCGCGACCTCGCGGCCAGTGTGCGCAGTGTACAGCAAATGACAAACGATGTTGCGAGCGATATATCGGAAAAACTTTGCACTGACGCGACGGTCGCCACTGCAGGTTGTGTGAGTCTCGCGCAAAGTGCCATATCAAACGTGCGCAAGCTAGTGACAAGCAACTTCACCAGATCCGTAGATTCTGCATACGCTCGGATACGAATGAAAGTATCGAGAGATAACACCGACACGAGTTGCGCGACGGCGCTGGCTGCAGTCGCTACAACACTGGATTTATTAATCAACGTAATTGTGATCGTAATGGCGTTTCGAGTGTGCACCAGAAACTACAACCAGTACTACAGAAAACTGGCATGAGGGTCGCGGTCTAACGTTATGTTGGTGTCTCGCATCGACCGTCGACGGCCGTTTGCCAGCGGCTGAAAATGGCACAGTTGACGAAATGGAAACGCCGACCGTCGATAGCGCACTCTCGCAAGTTCCAACCGCACCATCTCAGGAGACAGACCACAGAGTCATATTAGCGGAGGGTAGATAGAAAATGCGCAAACCGCCGCAACCGCCCATATACATACTATACGAGTTCAACATAGAGTGGAGTAAGAAGTTATTACCGATTGTATTTCCAACGTGCAAGCAGCTGGTGTGTGACGCTTTACTTGAGTATCACAGAGGTTGCGATGTCCTGTGTTCCACGAGCGCATGGAAACAAGTGAACGAACTTCTACCGACCGTACTATTGGGGTATGAGCGAGCTGTAAAATCAATACACGCTAGGCACGCGGACTTTGCCGTGTTACTGGACACGCATATCGCAACAGCAAAACCGGGTCAAGTGTTCGGGGCGTCACCGCGCTCGACTATACACGTCTTGGCCTACCACGAGTACATGAGCCCACAAGATCCTAAGCGAGGTCGAAGCCGTTGTGTCTACCCAACGCAAATTCAGCACAGCCGTGCGCGCTAAGACAAGTCCCTCTAGACTGCTGGAAACTTTGGAAACGCGGAAGGCTGGCGTGTACGGACTTTCTACACATCTCAACGGTATGATCGCGATACTCTCAGCCGCACAACAACTAATGGTCATGTGTTCGGAAGGTCTGATCAGGTCTGACATGACCGGTTGTCAATCGACGTCGAGCGTGCACTCACACACGGATATCCTGGCGTACAGTAAAGCGACAGCGACCTATATGCTCACGTTGATCGCCGATGTTTCGCAGGGCAATCGAGTGTGTTGGCTGACGAAAGCTATGGTGACCGACGGTCGCGTCGACTACAATGTGCCTCATTGCGACTGGAGAGGCGTATGTGATCCTTTGCAAATCGACAACACCACCGCGGTCGAGTGCGAAGTCACGGTCGGCGGCGTGTTGTCCTTACTGTGCCCCATACAATGTGACGGTCCGTGTGATGGACCGGTGTGTTACGACCCGACTAACGAAACGTACCAGGTGATAACATTGCATCTGCCCATTACAGCGGAGCGAGCGTTTCGCCACACTCCCAAACCAAGGTTAATAGTTGTAGCGCACGCCCTTTCGGACCTCGGTGCACGCGAAACACTGGTGTACACTCACAACATCACGCTCGAGACAGCTCAAGCGTTACGCGAAACAAAGGACGTGTTCAAATCCATAGAGAATATACGGTCTTTAGCGTATGCGTATATAAAGAAGGTCGATGACATTTACAGACCCGGCGGTGTGGGCACCATAGTAGAAATACAAGGTGCTCTCAAGCGCACACAGATACTGGCCGCATTATCACTCGCGATGTCTATCCTGACTTACCCGTTTCTGATTTCTATGTATATTAAATTATGACAAGAGCTACCTTAGGTGGTTACGATTACACTCTGACCACGTGCCTTAGTTTCTGCTAGTGACCTATAAATACATTTGCCCACTTGGTCTCACTGCCATTAAAGCGGCTGTACCCACACGTACAACACCCAAGAAAAAAAATGATCTCGCTGTCTGTACTGGGTGTACTCTCAGTAGTCGCAGTTGCTCAGGCCATGGTGGTACGCTCACATAACGCCTCTGAGATACGTTCCATCACACCACCTCCTAGACTACTCGCGAAGGAGTATTCAACACCCCCTTTGTACGAAGACAACCATGATAACGAGCACAGCACAACGCTTGCCGCACGTGAAGACAACATGCAGGAGACAACGCTACCACCTGTCGTGAGAACAACGGATTCGAGTGACAACGATCGCGACTATGACGAGCACATTACAACACCCTCTGTGCACGAAGACCAGGTGCAGGAGACAACGCTACCACCTGTCGTGAGAAACAAGAGTTTGGTTAACAATGATCATCGTCGTGTCCCATTGTAAACGGGCGCGCCATCGCACACATCGTACATGTGTGTTAACCCACCTGTATGCGACAGACTTTGTGTGTTGCATGACATCGAGATGTATTGACGTCTGTGTCAATTAAGGACTCTCTATAAGCCAGGAGCTGGATGCTAACGACCCATGCATGCGCCACACAAAAGGTATCGTGCATGTGTTAACCCACCTGTATGCGACAGACTTTGTGTGTTGCATGGCATCGAGATGTATTGACGTCTGTGTCACCGACCCAATATAAATACATATACCCACTTGCTCTCACTGCCATTAAAGCGGCTGTACCCACACGTACAACACCCAAGAAAAAAAATGATCTCGCTGTCTGTACTGGGTGTACTCTCACTAGTCGCAGTTGCTCAGGCCATGGTGATACGCTCAAATAACGCCTCTGAGATACGTCCCATCACGCCATCTCCTAGACTACTCGCGAAGGAGTATTCAACACCCCCTTTGTACGAAGACAACCATTATAACGAGCACAGCACATTGCTTGCCGCACGCGTAGACAACATACAGGAGACAACGCTACCACCTGTCGTGAGAACAACGGATTCGAGTGACAACGATCGCGACTATGACGAGCACATTACACCACCCTCTGTGCACGAAGACCAGGTGCAGGAGACAACGCTACCACCTGTCGTGAGAAACAAGAGTTTGGTTAACAATGATCATCGTCGTGTCCCATTGTAAATGGGCTCACCATCGCACACATCGTACATGTGTGTTAACCCACCTGTTTGCGACAGACTTTGTGTGTTGCATGACATCGAGATGTCTTGACGTCAGTGTCAATACAGGACTCTCTATAAGCCGGGAGCTGGACGCTAACGACCCGTGCATGCGCCACACAAAAGGTATCGTACATGTGTTAACCCACCTGTATACGACAGACTTTGTGTGTTGCATGACATCGAGATGTATTGACGTCTGTGTCAATACAGGACTCTATAAGCTGGGAGCTGGACGCTAACGACCCGTGCATGCGCCACACAAAAGGTAACTCGACTAACTACAAAACGCATATTGTGATGTAGAATGTTGGCTCGACTGTTTGAATCAGCTGCAGCTGCGGTTTACTCACAAAGTGAATCGCACGCTTGTTAGAAGTACATTCGGAGCACTTAAAAAATACATCGCTCTCATCGAGTTCCGTCTCAGCGTTCACCGGCTGATGGGCAAGAGCGTGACATGGGATCGCCAGGAACTTACTTAAGGACTATCATCTCATTTGGCATTTACTCACGGACCCAAGAAACCAGTTTCGAAAAATGGTCGAGAATTATAACTTGTCTAATAGCAACTGGAAGATATGTTGCGTCATAAGCCTCTGATGGTTCACAAGGTGCACGGTCCACTCGAAATCCTAATGCTGTATTTGTAGTACATACACTAAGTCTTCTCTGTTGATGTCAGACTAGAGTTTTATTAGAGTTTTACTTTGCAACAATGGGATTCGAGCAGTTGATGTGTATATTTTTAATAGTGCACAATGCTACTATTCCTAGGCTGAATGTATGACATGGCTCTTATGTATCATTATGTATCGTTTCCATTAAGTACTAATTTAAATAAAGTCCCTCTGTCCTCAGTGCTAGGTTGTGGGTTTAATACACATTATTATGATCAACCTGTTGAATAGTATAATAACAATATTCCTGTAAAAGTCATTTAGTAATGAACAACCTCAGTTCTGTGAAAGAACATCATGTCTCTTATGTGTGCACTGCAGGCCTGACCGGGGTTTGCACGCAAGGGCCTGTGTGTGTGTGTGTGTGTGTGTGTGTGTGTGTGTGTGTGTGTGTGTGTGTGTGTGTGTGTGTGTGTGTGTGTGTGTGTGTGTGTGTGTGTGTGTGTGTGTGTGTGTGTGTGTGTGTGTGAAACAAATAAAGATAAATATAGCTAGTGCGGCCACGAGCGGTCGTGCAGGGTAGAGGCTGCGCGAAAACGCCTCTAAAACAAGCGCGTGCCCACGCCCGATACATGGAAGCACGTAGAACTAGCAAACGTACTAGCAGAAATCAACGATCGCACACGGGTCTTTGAGTGTGTACAGGGTTCGTCTGCGTGTGTGGCATTGGGCAATCTAGCGGCAACCGAGTGGCCTGAAGGCAGAACCGGCCAACCCGTCGCCCTCACCTTCGTTGCGCTTCGAGATGAACTATTGCTAAAGATGATCGTCCTCATCAACCACGGCGCTACCAGAGTAGCTCGTAACGAAGACCCTCTCTGCGACCTCGTGGCCAGTGTGCGCAGTGTACAGCAAATGACAAACGATGTTGCGAGCGATATATCGGAAAAACTTTGCACTGACGCGACGGTTGCCACTGCAGGTTGTGTGAGTCTCGCGCAAAGTGCCATATCAAACATGCGCAAGCTAGTGACAAGCAACTTCACCAGATCCGTAGATTCTGCATACGCTCGGATACGAATGAAAGTATCGAGAGATAACACCGACACGAGTTGTGCGACGGCGCTGGCTGCAGTCGCTACAACACTGGATTTATTAATCAACGTAATTGTGATCATAATGGCGTTTCGAGTGTGCACCAGAAACTACAACCAGCACTACAGAAAACTGGCATGAGGGTCGCGGTCTAACGTTATGTTGGTGTCTCGCATCGACCGTCGACGGCCGTTTGCCAGCGGCTGAAAATGGCACAGTTTACGAAATGGAAACGCCGACCGTCGATAGCGCTCTCTTAAGTTCCAACCGCACCATCTCAGGAGACAGACCACAGAGTCATATTAGCGGAGGGTAGATAGAAAATGCGCAAACCGCCGCAACCGCCCATATACATACTATACGAGTTCAACATAGAGTGGAGTAAGAAGTTACTACCGATTGTATTTCCAACGTGCAAGCAGCTGGTGTGTGACGCTTTACTTGAGTATCACAGAGGTTGCGATGTCCTGTGTTCCACGAGCGCATGGAAACAAGTGAACGAACTTCTACGGACCGTACTGTTGGGGTATGAGCGAGCTGTAAAATCAATACACGCTAGACACGCGGACTTTGCCGTGTTACTGGACACGCATATCGCCACAACAAAACCGGGTAAGGTGTTCGGGGCGTCACCGCGCTCGACTATACACATCTTGGCCTACCACGAGTACATGAGCCCACAGATCCTAAGCGAGGTCGAAGCCGTTGTGTCTACACAACGCAAATTCAGCACTGCCATGCGAGCTAAGACAAGTCCCTCTAGACTGCTGGAAACTTTGGAAACGCGGAAGGCTGGCGTGTACGGACTTTCTACACATCTCAACGGTATGATCGCGATACTCTCAGCCGCACAACAACTAATGGTCATGTGTTCGGAAGGTCTGATCAGGTCTGACATGACCGGTTGTCAATCGACGTCGAGCGTGCACTCACACACGGATATCCTGGCGTACAGTAAAGCGACGGCGACCTCTACGCTCACGTTGATCGCCGATGTTTCGAAGGGCAATCGAGTGTGTTGGCTGACGAAAGCTATGGTGACCGAAGGTCGCGTCGACTACAATGTGCCTCATTGCGACTGGAGAGGCGTATGTGATCCTTTGCAAATCGACAACACCACCGCGGTCGAGTGCGAAGTCACGGTCGGCGGCGTGTTGTCCTTACTGTGCCCCATACTATGTGACGGTCCGTGTCACGGACCGGTGTGTTACGACCTGACTAACGAAACGTACCAGGTGATAACATTGCATCCGCCCATTACAGCGGAGCGAGCGTTTCGCCACACTCCCAAACCAAGGTTAATAGTTGTAGCGCACGCCCTTTCGGACCTCGGTGCACGCGAAACACTGGTGTACACTCACAACATCACGCTCGAGACAGCTCAAGCGTTACGCGAAACAAATACATAGAGAATATACGGTCTTTAGCGTATGCGTATATAAAGAAGGTCGATGACATTTACAGACCCGGCGGCGTGGGCACCACAGTAGAACAACAAGGTGCTCTCAAGCGCACACAGATACTGGCCGCATTATCACTCGCGATGTCTATCCTGACATACCCGTTTCTGATTTCTATGTATATTAAATTATGACAAGAGCTACTTTAGGTGGTTACGATTACACTCTGACCATGTGCCTTAGTTTCTGCTAGTGACCTATAAATACATTTGCCCACTTGCTCTCACTGCCATTAAAGCGGCTGTACCCACACGTACAACACCCAAGAAAAAAAATGATCTTGCTGTCTGTACTGGGTGTACTCTCAGTAGTTGCAGTTGCTCAGGCCATGGTGGTACGCTCACATAACGCCTCTGAGATACGTTCCATCACACCACCTCCTAGACTACTCGCGAAGGAGTATTCAACACCCCCTTTGTACGAAGACAACCATTATAACGAGCACAGCACAACGCTTGCCGCACGCGAAGACAACATGCAGGAGACAACGCTACCACCTGTCGTGAGAACAACGGATTCGAGTGACAACGATCGCGACTATGACGAGCACATTACAACACCCTCTGTGCACGAAGACCAGGTGCAGGAGACAACGCTACCACCTGTCGTGAGAAACAAGAGTTTGGTTAACAATGATCATCGTTGTGTCCCATTGTAAACGGGCGCGCCATTGCACACATCGTACATGTGTGTTAACCCACCTGTATGCGACAGACTTTGTGTGTTGCATGACATCGAGATGTATTGACGTCTGTGTCAATACAGGACTCTCTATAAGCCAGGAGCTGGACGCTAACGACCAGTGCATGCGCCACACAAAAGGTATCGTACATGTGTTAACCCACCTGTATGCGACAGACTTTGTGTGTTGCATGACATCGAGATGTATTGACGTCTGTGTCAATACAGGACTCTCTAAGCTGGGAGCTGGACGCTAACGACTCGTGCATGCGCCACACAAAAGGTAACTCGACTAACTACAAAACGCATATTGTGATGTAGAAAGTTGGCTCGACTGTTTGAATCAGCTGCAGCTGCGGTTTACTCACGAAGTGAATCGCACGCTTGTTAGAAGTACATTCGGAGCACTTAAAAAATACATCGCTCTCATCGAGTTCCGTCTCAGCATTCACCGGCTGATGGGCAAGAGCGTGACATGGGATCGCCAGGAACTTACTTAAGGACTATCATCTCATTTGGCATTTACTCACGGACCCAAGAAACCAGTTCCGAAAAATGGTCAAGAATTATAACTTGTCTAATAGCAACTGGAAGATATGTTGCGTCATAAGCCTCTGATGGTTCACAAGGTGCACGGTCCACTCGAAATCCTAATGCTGTATTTGTAGTGCATACACTAAGTCTTCTCTGTTGATGTCAGACTAGAGTTATATTAGAGTTTTACTTTGCAACAATGGGATTCGAGCAATTGATCTGTATATTTTTAATAATGCACAATGCTACTATTCCTAGGCTGAATGTATGACATGGCTCTTATGTATCATTATGTATCGTTTCCATTAAGTACTAATTTAAACTATTGCTAAAGATGATCGTCCTCATCAACCACGGCGCTACCAGAGTAGCTCGTAACGAAGACCCTCTCTGCGACCTCGTGGCCAGTGTGCGCAGTGTACAGCAAATGACAAACGATGTTGCGAGCGATATATCGGAAAAACTTTGCACTGACGCGACGGTTGCCACTGCAGGTTGTGTGAGTCTCGCGCAAAGTGCCATATCAAACATGCGCAAGCTAGTGACAAGCAACTTCACCAGATCCGTAGATTCTGCATACACTCGGATACGAATGAAAGTATCGAGAGATAACACCGACACGAGTTGTGCGACGGCGCTGGCTGCAGTCGCTACAAAACTGGATTTATTAATCAACGTAATTGTGATCATAATGGCGTTTCGAGTGTGCACCAGAAACTACAACCAGCACTACAGAAAACTGGCATGAGGGTCGCGGTCTAACGTTATGTTGGTGTCTCGCATCGACCGTCGACGGCCGTTTGCCAGCGGCTGAAAATGGCACAGTTTACGAAATGGAAACGCCGACCGTCGATAGCGCTCTCTTAAGTTCCAACCGCACCATCTCAGGAGACAGACCACAGAGTCATATTAGCGGAGGGTAGATAGAAAATGCGCAAACCGCCGCAACCGCCCATATACATACTATACGAGTTCAACATAGAGTGGAGTAAGAAGTTACTACCGATTGTATTTCCAACGTGCAAGCAGCTGGTGTGTGACGCTTTACTTGAGTATCACAGAGGTTGCGATGTCCTGTGTTCCACGAGCGCATGGAAACAAGTGAACGAACTTCTACGGACCGTACTGTTGGGGTATGAGCGAGCTGTAAAATCAATACACGCTAGACACGCGGACTTTGCCGCGTTACTGGACACGCATATCGCCACAACAAAACCGGGTAAGGTGTTCGGGGCGTCACCGCGCTCGACTATACACGTCTTGGCCTACCACGAGTACATGAGCCCACAGATCCTAAGCGAGGTCGAAGCCGTTGTGTCTACACAACGCAAATTCAGCACTGCCATGCGAGCTAAGACAAGTCCCTCTAGACTGCTGGAAACTTTGGAAACGTGGAAGGCTGGCGTGTACGGACTTTCTACACATCTCAACGGTATGATCGCGATACTCTCAGCCGCACAACAACTAATGGTCATGTGTTCGGAAGGTCTGATCAGGTCTGACATGACCGGTTGTCAATCGACGTCGAGCGTGCACTCACACACGGATATCCTGGCGTACAGTAAAGCGACTGCGACCTCTACGCTCACGTTCATCGCCGATGTTTCGAAGGGCAATCGAGTGTGTTGGCTGACGAAAGCTATGGTGACCGACGGCCGCGTCGACTACAATGTGCCTCATTGCGACTGGAGAGGCATATGTGATCCTTTGCAAATCGACAACACCACCGCGGTCGAGTGCGAAGTCACGGTCCGCGGCGTGTTGTCCTTACTGTGCCCCATACAATGTGACGGTCCGTGTCACGGACCGGTTTGTTACGACCCGACTAACGAAACGTACCAGGTGATAACATTGCATCCGCCCATTACAGCGGAGCGAGCGTTTCGCCACACTCCCAAACCAAGGTTAATAGTTGTAGCGCACGCCCTTTCGGACCTCGGTGCACGCAAAACACTGGTGTACACTCACAACATCACGCTCGAGACAGCTCAAGCGTTACGCGAAACAAAGGACGTGTTCAAATCCATAGAGAATATACGGTCTTTAGCGTATGCATATATAAAGAAGGTCGATGACATTTACAGACCCGGCGGCGTGGGCACCACAGTAGAACAACAAGGTGCTCTCAAGCGCACACAGATACTGGCCGCATTATCACTCGCGATGTCTATCCTGACATACCCGTTTCTGATTTCTATGTATATTAAATTATGACAAGAGCTACTTTAGGTGGTTACGATTACACTCTGACCACGTGCCTTAGTTTCTGCTAGTGACCTATAAATACATTTGCCCACTTGCTCTCACTGCCATTAAAGCGGCTGTACCCACACGTACAACACCCAAGAAAAAAAATGATCTCGCTGTCTGTACTGGGTGTACTCTCAGTAGTCGCAGTTGCTCAGGCCATGGTGGTACGCTCACATAACGCCTCTGAGATACGTTCCATCACACCACCTCCTAGACTACTCACGAAGGAGTATTCAACACCCCCTTTGTACGAAGACAACCTTTATAACGAGCACAGCACAACGCTTGCCGAACGCGAAGACAACATGCAGGAGACAACGCTACCACCTGTCGTGAGAACAACGGATTCGAGTGACAACGATCGCGACTATGACGAGCACATTACAACACCCTCTGTGCACGAAGACCAGGTGCAGGAGACAACGCTACCACCTGTCGTGAGAAACAAGAGTTTGGTTAACAATGATCATCGTTGTGTCCCATTGTAAACGGGCGCGCCATCGCACACATCGTACATGTGTGTTAACCCACCTGTATGCGACAGACTTTGTGTGTTGCATGACATCGAGATGTATTGACGTCTGTGTCAATACAGGACTCTCTAAGCTGGGAGCTGGACGCTAACGACCCGTGCATGCACCACACAAAAGGTAACTCGACTAACTACAAAACGCATATTGTGATGTAGAAAGTTGGCTCGACTGTTTGAATCAGCTGCAGCTGCCGTTTACTCACGAAGTGAATCGCACGCTTGTTAGAAGTATATTCGGAGCACTTAAAAAATACATCGCTCTCATAGAGTTCCGTCTCAGCGTTCACCGGCTGATGGGCAAGAGCGTGACATGGGATCGCCAGGAACTTACTTAAGGACTATCATCTCATTTGGCATTTACTCACGGACCCAAGAAACCAGTTCCGAAAAATGGTCGAGAATTATAACTTGTCTAATAGCAACTGGAAGATATGTTGCATCATAAGCCTCTGATTTGGTCTGCCACCCGATTCACATTTTACCGGACCCTTCATGTTCCTCCTGCGGGTGGTGGGTCCACAGTTGGACGAGCCCATGTATCCGGTTCGGGCTGGGCCCGGCCGGGCCCCATGGGCGAAAGCCCGGCCACCAGGCGCTCGCTCACGGGCCCCAACCCCAGGCCTGGCTCCAGGGTGGGACCCCGGTAACCCTCCGGGCCGGGTACTCCGACTCTTCGTTTTAACCGCCATGAAAGATCCTTCGAACCGTTCTTTGTCTCACCCTTCACCTAAGACCAATTTGTCATGGGAGACCCTACCAGGGGCACTAAGTGCCCCAGACAACATAGCTCCTAGGATCATTAGGGCACTCAAACTCCTCCACCACGATAAGGTGACGGTTCAAGGAGGAGGCAGAGGTTGAGCGGTACCGGCTAGATATAGTCGGACTCACCTCGACACATAGCATTGGCTCTGGAACCCGAGACCTGGAGAGGGGTTGGACACTCTACTTTGCTGGAGTTGCTCCGGGTGAGAGGCGGAGGGCTGGGGTTGGCTTTTTGTTAGCCCCGAGACTCTCTGCCTGTGTGTTGGGGTTTACCCCGGGGGACAAGAGGGTAGCTTCCTTGCGCCTTCAGGTCGGGGAACGGGTCCTGACTGTTGTTTGTGCTTATGGGCCAAATATCAGTTCAGAGTACCCACCCTTTTTGGAGTCCCTGGGACGAGTGCTAGATAGTGCTCCATCAGGGGACTCCATTGTCCTGCTGGGGGACTTCAATGCTCACGTGGGCAATGACAGCTTGACCTGGAGGGGTGTGATTGGGAGGAACGGCCCACCTGATCAGAACTCGAGCGGTGTTTTGTTATTGGACTTCTGTGCAAGCCGCAGTTTGGCAATAACGAACACCATGTTCGAACATAAGGATGCCCACCGGTACACTTGGTACCAGGGCAGCCTAGGTCACAGGTCGATGATAGATTTTGTAGTCGTATCATCTGACCTGCGGCCGTATGTTTTGGACACCCGAGTGAAGAGAGGGGCGGAGCTGTCAACTGATCACCACCTGGTGGTGAGTTGGATCAGATGGCAAGGGAACATGCCGCGTAGACCTGGCAGACCCAAACGCATAGTGAGGGTCTGCTGGGAACGCCTGGCAGAAGAACCTGTCAAGACGGTCTTCAACTCCCACCTCCGGCAGAGCTTTGACCACGTCCCGAGAGCAGTGGGGGACATTGAGTCCGAGTGGGCCTTGTTCCACTCTGCGATTGTCGAGGCGGCTGTTGCTAGCTGTGGTCGTAAGGTGGCCGGTGCCAGTCGTGGTGGCAACCCCCGTACCCGCTGGTGGACACCAGAGGTTCGGGGAGCCGTCAGGCTGAAGAAGGAGGCCTACAGGGCGTGGCTGGTCTGTGGGTCTCCGGAGGCAGCAGACAGGTACCGGATAGCCAAGCGGGGTGCAGCAGTGGCAGTTGCCGAGGCAAAATCTCGGGCGTGGGAGGAGTTTGGTGAGGCCATGGAGAAAGACTATCGATCGGCTCCAAAGAGGTTCTGGCAAACTGTCCGGCGCCTCAGGAGAGGAAGGCAGCAACTCGCTCACACTGTTTACAGTGGGGATGGGGAGCTGCTGACGTCAACTGAGGCTATAGTCGGACGGTGGAAGGAATACTTTGAGGAGCTCCTCAATCCCACCAATGCGCATTCCGAGGAGGAACCAGAGCTGGGAGGCCTGGGGATGGACTGTCCGATCTCGGGGGCAGAAGTTGCTGAGGTAGTCAAACAACTACACAGCGGCGGAGCCCCGGGGGCGGATGAGGTTCGTCCTGGGTATCTCAAGGCTATGGATGTTGTAGGGCTGTCATGGTTGACACGTCTCTACAACATTGCGTGGTCATCGGGGGCAGTTCCTAGGGAGTGGCAGACCGGGGTGGTGGTCCCCATCTTTAAGAAGGGTGACCTGAGGGTGTGTTCCAACTATAGGGGGATCACACTCCTCAGCCTCCCTGGAAAGGTCTACTCCAAGGTACTGGAGAGGAGGGTCCGATCGATAGTTGAATCTCAGATAGAGGAGGAGCAATGTGGTTTTCGTCCTGGCCGTGGAACTGTGGACCAGCTCTATACCCTTGCAAGGGTAATGGAGGGGGCATGGGAGTTTGCCCAACCAATCCACATGTGCTTTGTGGATTTGGAGAAGGCTTATGACCGTGTCCCCAGGGGCACCCTGTGGGGGACGCTCCAGGAGTATGGGGTGGGTGGCTTTCTGTTAAGGGCCATTCAGTCCCTTTACCAGAGGAGCGTGAGTTTGGTCCGCATAGCCGGTAGTAAGTCGGACCTGTTCCCAGTGAGGGTTGGACTCCGCCAGGGCTGCCCTTTGTCACCGGTTCTGTTCATCACTTTTATGGACAGAATTTCTAGACGCAGCCGTGGTGTGGAGTGTGTCGAGTTTGGTGGCAGGAGAATCTCGTCTCTGCTTTTTGCGGATGATGTGGTCCTCCTAGCTTCATCCAGCTCTGACCTTCAGCTCTTGCTGGGTAGGTTCGCGGCCGAATGTGAAGCGGCTGGGATGAGGATCAGCACCTCCAAATCTGAGACCATGGTTCTCGACCGGAAAAGGGTGGCTTGCCACCTCCGGGTCGGGGGAGAGGTCCTACCTCAAGTGGAGGAGTTTAAGTATCTCGGGGTCTTGTTCACGAGTGAGGGTAGGAGGGATCGGGAGATCGACAGGCGGATTGGTTCGGCATCTGCAGTGATGCGGACGCTGAGCCGATCTGTCGTGGGGAAGAGGGAGCTGAGCCAGAAAGCCAGGCTCTCGATTTACCGGTCGATCTACGTCCCAATCCTCACCTATGGTCATGAGCTTTGGGTAATGACCGAAAGAACGAGATCGCGGATACAAGCGGCCGAAATGAGTTTCCTCCGTAGGGTGGCCGGGCTCAGCCTTAGAGATAGGGTGAGGAGCTCGGACATTCGGGAGGGACTCGGAGTAGAACCGCTGCTCCTCTGGATCGAAAGGAGCCAGTTGAGGTGGTTTGGGCATCTGGTCAGGATGCCTCCTGGACGCCTCCCCGGGGAGGTGTTTCGGGCATGTCCTGCCGGCAGAAGGCCCCCGGGTCGACCCAGGACACGTTGGAGAGGTTACATCTCCAATCTGGTCCGGGAACGCCTTGGGGTCCTGCCGGAGGAGCTGGTGGACAAGGCCGGGGAGAGGACGGCCTGGAGCTCCCTAGTTGGGATGCTGCCCCCGCGACCCGGACCCGGATAAGCGGAGGAAGACGAGACGAGACGAGACGAGAGACATAAGCCTCTGATGGTTCACAAGGTGCACGGTCCACTCGAAATCCTAATGCTGTATTTGTAGTACATACACTAAGTCTTCTCTGTTGATGTCAGACTAGAGTTTTATTAGAGTTTTACTATGCAACAATGGGATTCGAGCAATTGATGTGTATATTTTTAATAGTGCACAATGCTACTATTCCTAGGCTGAATGTATGACATGGCTCTTATGTATCATTATGTAGCGTTTCCATTAAGTACTAATTTAAATAAAGTCCCTCTGTCCTCAGTGCTAGGTTGTGGGTTTAATACACATTATTATGATCAACCTGTTGAATAGTATAATAACAATATTCCTGTAAAAGTCATTTAGTAATGAACAACCTCAGTTCTGTGAAAGAACATCATGTCTCACATGTTTACACTGCAGGCCTGACCGGTCTTGCTGGGGCCTCTCTCCTGGAGGCGCTCAATCAGACCCAGTGGTGACACGTGGCAAGACGCTCCTCGGGGTGCGTCTTGCTTGGGCCTCTCTCATGGAGGCCCTCTGTCAGACCCAGTGTTGACATGTGTCAAGACGCTCCTCGGGGCGCGTCTTGCTTTGGCCTCTCTCTTGGAGGCGCTCAGTCAGACCGAGTGCTGACATGTGGCAAGAAGCTCCTCGGGGCGCGTCTTGCTTGGGCTTCTCTCCTGGAGGCCCTCTGTCAGACCCAGTGTTGACATGTGTCAAGACGCTCCACTGGGCGCGTCTTGCTTGGGCTTCTCTCCTGGAGGCCCTCAGTCAGACCCATTGTTGACATGTGGCAAGACGCTCCTCGGATGCGTCTTGCTTGGGCCTCTCTCCTGGAGGCGCTCAGTCAGAACCAGAGGTGACATGTGGCAAGACGCTCCTCGGGGCGCGTCTTGCTTGGGCCTCTCTCCTGGAGGCCCTCTGTCAGACCCAGTGTTGACATGTGGCAAGACGCTCCTCCGGGCGCATCTTGCTTGGGCCTCTCTCCTGGAGGCCCTCAGTAAGACCCATTAATGACATGTGGCAAGACGCTCCTCGGGGCGCGTCTTGCTTGGGCCTCTCTCCAGAAGGCCCTCAATCAGACCCAGTGTTGACATGTGGCAAGACGCTCCTCGGGGCGCGTCTTGCTTGGGCCTCTCTCCTGGAGGCGCTCAGTCAGACTGAGTAGTGACATGTGGCCTTACGCTCCTCGGGGCGCGTCTTGCTTGGGCCTCTCTCCTGGAGGCGCTCAGTCAGACCCAGTGTTGACATGTGGCAAGATGCTCCTCGGGGCGCGTCTTGCTTGGGCTTCTCTCCTGGAGGCCCTCAGTCAGACCCATTGTTGACATGTGGCAAGACGCTCCTCGGGGCACGTCTTGCTTGGGCCTCTCTCCTGGAGGCGCTCAGTCAGACCGAGTAGTGACATGTGGCAAGACACTCATCGGGGCACGTCTGGCTATGACTTCTCTCCTGGAGGCGCTCAGTTAGACCGAGTAGTGACATGTCGCAAGACGCTCCTCGGGGTGCGTCTTGCTTGGGCCTCTCTCCTGGAGGCGCTCAGTCAGACCGAGTGCTGACATAAGGCAAGACGCTCCTCGGGGCGCGTCTTGCTGGGGCCTCTCTCCTGGAGGCGCTCAATCAGACCCAGTGGTGACACGTGGCAAGAAGCTCCTATGGGCGCGTCTTGCTTGGGCCTCTCTCCTGGAGGCGCTCAGTCAGACCCAGTGGTGACACGTGGCAAGACGCTCCTCGGGGCGCATCTTGCTTGGGCCTCTCTCCTGGAGGCGCTCAGTCAGACCCAGTGTTGACACGTGGCAAGACGCTCCTCGGGGCGCGTCTTGCTTGGGCCTCTCTCCTGGAGGCGCTCAGTCAGACCCAGTGTTGACATGTGGCAAGACACTCCTCGGGGCGCGTCTTGCTTGGGCCTCTCTCATGGAGGCCCTCTGTCAGACCCAGTGTTGACATGTGTCAAGACGCTCCTCGGGGCGCGTCTTGCTTTGGCCTCTCTCCTGGAGGCGCTCAGTCAGACCGAGTGCTGACATATGGCAAGAAGCTCCTCGGGGCGCGTGTTGCTTGGGCTTCTCTCCTGGAGGCCCTCAGTAAGACCCATTGTTGACATGTGGCAAGACGCTCCGCGGGGCGCGTCTTGCTTGGGCCTCTCTCCAGAAGGCCCTCATTCAGACCCAGTGTTGACACGTGGCAAGACGCTCCTCGGGGCGCGTCTTGCTTGGGCCTCTCTCCTGGAGGCGCTCAGTCAGACTGAGTAGTGACATGTGGCCTGACGCTCCTCGGGGCGCATGTTGCTTGGGCCTCTCTCCTGGAGGCGCTCAGTCAGACCCATTGTTGACATGTTGCAAGACGCTCCTTTGGGCGCGTCTTGCTTGGGCCTCTCTCCTGGAGGCGCTCAGTCAGACCGAGTGCTGACATGTGGAAAGACGCTCCTCGGTGCGCGTCTTGCTTGGGCTTCTCTCCTGGAGGCGCTCAGAAAGACCCAGTGTTTACATGTGACAAGACGCTCCTCGGGGCGTGTCTTGCTTGGGCCTCTCTCCTGGAGGCGCTCAGTCAGACCCAGTGGTGACATGTGGCAAGACACTCCTCGAGCGCGTCTTGCTTGGGCCTCTCTCCTGGAGGCCCTCTGTCAGACCCAGTGTTGGCATGTGGCAAGACGCTCCTCAGGGCGCGTCTTGGTTGGGCCTCTCTCCTGGAGGCGCTCAGTCAGACCCAGTGGTGACATGTGGCAAGATACTCCTCGGGGCGCGTATTGCTTGGGCCTCTCTCCTGGATGCCCTCTGTCAGACCGAGTGTTGACATGTGGCAAGACTCTCCTCGGGGCGCGTCTTGCTTGGGCTTCTCTCATGGAGGCCCTCAGTCAGACCCAGTGTTGACATGTGTCAAGACGCTCCTCGGGGCGTGTCTTGCTTGGGCTTCTCTCCTGGAGGCCCTCAGTCAGACCCATTGTTGACATGTGGCAAGACGCTCCTCGGGGCACGTCTTGCTTGGGCCTCTCTCCTGGAGGCGCTCAAACAGACTGAGTAGTGACATGTGGCAAGACGCTCCTCGGGGCGCGTCTTGCTGGGGCTTCTCTCATGGAGGCACTCAGTCAGATCCAGTGTTGACATGTGGCAAGATGCTCCTCGGGGCGCATCTTGCTTGGACCTCTCTCCCTGAGGTGCTCAGTCAGACCGAGAAGTGACATGTGGCAAGACGCTCCTCGGGGCGCGTCTTGCTTGGACCTCTCTCCCTGAGGCGCTCAGTCAGACCCAGTGTTGACATTTGGCAAGACACTCCTCGGGGCGCGTCTTGCTTGGGCCTCTCTCATGGAGGCCCTCTGTCAGACCCAGTGTTGACATGTGTCAAGACGCTCCTCGGGGGGCGTCTTGCTTTGGCCTCTCTCCTGGAGGCGCTCAGTCAGACCGAGTGGTGACATGTGGCAAGAAGCTCCTCGGGGCGCGTCTTGCTTGGGCTTCTCTCCTGGAGGCCCTCAGTAAGAACCATTGTTGACATGTGGCAAGACGCTCCTCGGGGCGCGTCTTGCTTGGGCCTCCCTCCAGAAGGCCCTCAATCAGACCCAGTGTTGACACATGGCAAGACGCTCCTCGGGGCGCGTCTTGCTTGGGCCTCTCTCCTGGAGGCGCTCAGTCAGACTGAGTAGTGACATGTGGCCTGACGCTCCTCGGGGCGCGTGTTGCTTGGGCCTCTCTCCTGGAGGCGCTCAGTCAGACCAAGTTGTGACATGTGGCAAGACACTCCTCGGGGCGCGTCTTGCTTGGGCCTCTCTTCTGGAGGCCCTCTGTCAGACCCAGTGTTGACATGTGGCAAGACACTCCTCGGGGCGCGTCTTGCTTGGGCCTCTCTCATGGAGGCCCTCTGTCAGACCCAGTGTTGACATGTATCAAGACGCTCCTCGGGGCGCGTCTTGCTTTGGCCTCTCTCCTGGAGGCGCTCAGTCAGACCGAGTGCTGACATGTGGCAAGAAGCTCCTCGGGGCGCGTCTTGCTTGGGCTTCTCTCCTGGAGGCCCTCAGTAAGACCCATTGTTGACATGTGGCAAGACGCTCCTCGGGGGGCGTCTTGCTTGGGCCTCTCTCCTGGAGGCGCTCAGTCAGACTGAGTAGTGACATGTGGCCTGACGCTCCTCGGGGCGCGTGTTGCTTGGGCCTCTCTCCTGGAGGCGCTCAGTCAGACCAAGTGGTGACATGTGGCAAGACACTTCTCGGGGCGCGTCTTGCTTGGGCCTCTCTCCTGGAGGCCCTCTGTCAGACCCATTGTTGACATGTGGCAAGACACTCCTCGGGGCGCGTCTTGCTTGGGCTTCTCTCCTGGAGGCGCTCAGACAGATCCAGTGTTGACATGTGACAAGACGCTCCTCGGGGCGCGTCTTGCTTGGGCCTCTCTCCTGGAGGCGCTCAGTCAGAACCTGAGGTGACATGTGGCAAGACGCTCCTCGGGGCGCGTCTTGCTTGGGCCTCTCTCCTGGAGGCCCTCTGTCAGACCCAGTGTTGACATGTGGCAAAACGCTCCTCCGGGCGCATCTTGCTTGGGCCTCTCTCCTGGAGGCCCTCAGTCAGACCCATTGTTGACATGTGGCAAGACGCTCCTCGGGGCGCGTCTTGCTTGGGCCTCTCTCCTGGAGGCGCTCAGTCAGACCGAGTGCTGACATAAGGCAAGACGCTCCTCGGGGCGCATCTTGCTGGGGTCTCTCTCCTGGAGGCGCTCAGTCAGACCCAGTGCTGACATGTGGCAAGACACTCCTCGGGGCGCGTCTTGCTTGGGCCTCTCTCCTGGAGGCCCTCTGTCAGACCCAGTGTTTACATGTGTCAAGACGCTCCTCGGGGCGCGTCTTGCTTGGGCTTCTCTCCTGGAGGCCCTCATTCAGACCCATTGTTGACATGTGTCAAGACGCTCCTCGGGGCGCGTCTTGCTTGGGCTTCTCTCCTGGAGGCCCTCAGTCAGACCCATTGTTGACATGTGGCAAGACACTCCTCGGGGCGCGTCTTGCTTGGGCTTCTCTCCTGGAGGCCGTCAGTCAGACCCATTGTTGACATGTGGCAAGACGCTCCTCGGGGCGCGTCTTGCTTGGGCCTCTCTCCTGGAGGCGGTCAGTCAGACTGAGTAGTGACATGTGGCCTGACGCTCCTCGGGGCTCGTCTTGCTTCGGCCTCTCTCCTGGAGGCGCTCAGTCAGACCCAGTGGTGACATGTGGCAAGACGCTCCTCGGGGCGCATCTTGCTTGGGCCTCTCTCCAGAAGGCCCTCAATCAGACCCAGTGTTGACACGTGGCAAGACGCTCCTCGGGGCGCGTCTTGCTTGGGCCTCTCTCCTGGAGGCGCTCAGTCAGAATGAGTAGTGACATGTGGCCTGACGCTCCTCGGGGCGCGTGTTGCTTGGGCCTCTCTCCTGGAGGCGCTCAGTCAGACCAAGTGGTGACATGTGGCAAGACACTTCTCGGGGCGCGTCTTGCTTGGGCCTCTCTCCTGGAGGCCCTCTGTCAGACCCAGTGTTGACATGTGGCAAGACACTCCTCGGGGCGCGTCTTGCTTGGGCCTCTCTCATGGAGGCCCTCTGTCAGACCCAGTGTTGACATGTGTCAAGACGCTCCTCAGGGCGCGTCTTGCTTTGGCCTCTCTCCTGGAGGCGCTCAGTCAGACCGAGTGCTGACATGTGGCAAGACGCTCCTCGGGCCGCGTGTTGCTTGGGCTTCTCTCCTGGAGGCCCTCAGTCAGACCCATTGTTGACATGTGGCAAGACGCTCCTCGGGGTGCATCTTGCTTGGGCCTCTCTCCTGGAGGCCCTCAATCAGACCCATTGTTGACATGTGGCAAGACGCTCCTCGGGGCGCGTCTTGCTTGGGCCTCTCTCCTGGAGGCGCTCAGTCAGACCGAGTGCTGACAAAAGGCAAGACGCTCCTCGGGGCGCGTCTTGCTGGGGCCTCTCTCCTGGAGGCCCTCTGTCAGAACCAGTGTTGACATATTGCAAAACTCTCCTCCGGGCGCATCTTGCTTGGGCCTCTCTCCTGGAGGCCCTCAGTCAGACCCATTGTTGACATGTGGCAAGACGCTCCTCGGGGCGCGTCTTGCTTGGGCCTCTCTCCTGGAGGCGCTCAGTCAGACCGAGTGCTGACATAAGGCAAGACGCTCCTCGGGGCGCATCTTGCTGGGGCCTCTCTCCTGGAGGCGCTCAGTCAGACCCAGTGCTGACATGTGGCAAGACACTCCTCGGGGCGCGTCTTGCTTGGGCCTCTCTCCTGGAGGCGCTCAGTCAGACCCAGTGTTGACATGTGGCAAGACGCTCCTCGGGGCGCGTCTTGCTTGGGCCTCTCTCATGGAGGCCCTCTGTCAGACCCAGTGTTGACATGTGTCAAGACGCTCCTCGGGGCGCGTCTTGCTTTGGCCTCTCTCCTGGAGGCGCTCAGTCAGACCGAGTGCTGACATGTGGCAAGAAGCTCCTCGGGGCGCGTCTTGCTTGGGCTTCTCTCCTGGAGGCGCTCAGTAAGACCCATTGTTGACATGTGGCAAGACGCTCCTCGGGGCGCGTCTTGCTTGGGCCTCTCTCCTGGAGGCGCTCAGTCAGACTGAGTAGTGACATGTGGCCTGACGCTCCTCGGGGCGCATGTTGCTTGGGCCTCTCTCCTGGAGGCGCTCAGTCAGACCAAGTGGTGACATGTGGCAAGACGCTCCTCGGGGCGCGTCTTGCTTGGGCCTCTCTCCAGAAGGCCCTCAATCAGACCCAGTGTTGACACGTGGCAAGACGCTCCTCGGGGCGCGTCTTGCTTGGGCCTCTCTCCTGGAGGCGCTCAGTCAGAATGAGTAGTGACATGTGGCCTGACGCTCCTCGGGGCGCGTGTTGCTTGGGCCTCTCTCCTGGAGGCGCTCAGTCAGACCAAGTGGTGACATGTGGCAAGACACTTCTCGGAGCGCGTCTTGCTTGGGCCTCTCTCCTGGAGGCCCTCTGTCAGACCCAGTGTTGACATGTGGCAAGACACTCCTCGGGGCGCGTCTTGCTTGGGCCTCTCTCATGGAGGCCCTCTGTCAGACCCAGTGTTGACATGTGTCAAGACGCTCCTCAGGGCGCGTCTTGCTTTGGCCTCTCTCCTGGAGGCGCTCAGTCAGACCGAGTGCTGACATGTGGCAAGACGCTCCTCGGGCCGCGTGTTGCTTGGGCTTCTCTCCTGGAGGCCCTCAGTCAGACCCATTGTTGACATGTGGCAAGACGCTCCTCGGGGCGCGTCTTGCTTTGGCCCCTCTCCTGGAGGCGCTCAGTCAGACCGAGTGCTGACATGTGGCAAGAAGCTCCTCGGGGCGCGTCTTGCTTGGGCTTCTCTCCTGGAGGCGCTCAGTAAGACCCATTGTTGACATGTGGCAAGACGCTCCTCGGGGCGCGTCTTGCTTGGGCCTCTCTCCTGGAGGCGCTCAGTCAGACTGAGTAGTGACATGTGGCCTGACGCTCCTCGGGGCGCATGTTGCTTGGGCCTCTCTCCTGGAGGCGCTCAGTCAGACCAAGTGGTGACATGTGGACAAGACGCTCCTCGGGGCGCGTCTTGCTTGGGCCTCTCTCCAGAAGGCCCTCAATCAGACCCAGTGTTGACACGTGGCAAGACGCTCCTCGGGGCGCGTCTTGCTTGGGCCTCTCTCCTGGAGGCGCTCAGTCAGACCGAGTGCTGACAAAAGGCAAGACGCTCCTCGGGGCGCGTCTTGCTGGGGCCTCTCTCCTGGAGGCGTTCAGTCAGACCCAGTGCTGACATGTGGCAAGACGCTCCTCGGGGCGCGTCTTGCTTGGGCCTCTCTCCTGGAGGCGGTCAGTCAGACTGAGTAGTGACATGTGGCCTGACGCTCCTCGGGGCGCGTCTTGCTTCGGCCTCTCTCCTGGAGGCGCTCAGTCAGACCCAGTGGTGACATGTGGCAAGACACTCCTCGGGGCGCGTCTTTCTTGGGCCTCTTTCCTGGAGGCCCTCTGTCAGACCCAGTGTTGACATGTGTCAAGACGCTCCTCGGGGCGCGTCTTGCTTGGGCTTCTCTCCTGGAGGCCCTCAGTCAGACCCATTGTTGACATGTGGCAAGACACTCCTCGGGGCGCGTCTTGCTTGGGCTTCTCTCCTGGAGGCGCTCAGACAGATCCAGTGTTGACATGTGACAAGACGCTCCTCGGGGCGCGTCTTGCTTGGGCCTCTCTCCTGGAGGCGCTCAGTCAGAACCAGAGGTGACATGTGGCAAGACGCTCCTCGGGGCGTGTCTTGCTTGGGCCTCTCTCCTGGAGGCCCTCTGTCAGACCCAGTGTTGACATGTGGCAAAACGCTCCTCCGGGCGCATCTTGCTTGGGCCTCTCTCCTGGAGGCCCTCAGTCAGACCCATTGTTGACATGTGGCAAGACGCTCCTCGGGGCGCGTCTTGCTTGGGCCTCTCTCCTGGAGGCGCTCAGTCAGACCGAGTGCTGACATAAGGCAAGACGCTCCTCGGGGCGCATCTTGCTGGGGCCTCTCTCCTGGAGGCGCTCAGTCAGACCCAGTGCTGACATGTGGCAAGACCCTCCTCGGGGCGCGTCTTGCTTGGGCCTCTCTCCTGGAGGCGCTCAGTCAGACCCAGTGTTGACATGTGGCAAGACGCTCCTCGGGGCGCGTCTTGCTTGGGCCTCTCTCATGGAGGCCCTCTGTCAGACCCAGTGTTGACATGTGTCAAGACGCTCCTCGGGGCGCGTCTTGCTTTGGCCTCTCTCCTGGAGGCGCTCAGTCAGACCGAGTGCTGACATGTGGCAAGAAGCTCCTCGGGGCGCGTCTTGCTTGGGCTTCTCTCCTGGAGGCGCTCAGTAAGACACATTGTTGACATGTGGCAAGACGCTCCTCGGGGCGCGTCTTGCTTGGGCCTCTCTCCTGGAGGCGCTCAGTCAGACTGAGTAGTGACATGTGGCCTGACGCTCCTCGGGGCGCGTGTTGCTTGGGCCTCTCTCCTGGAGGCGCTCAGTCAGACCAAGTGGTGACATGTGGCAAGACGCTCCTCGGGGCGCGTCTTGCTTGGGCCTCTCTCCAGAAGGCCCTCAATCAGACCCAGTGTTGACACGTGGCAAGACGCTCCTCGGGGCGCGTCTTTCTTGGGCCTCTCTCCTGGAGGCGCTCAGTCAGAATGAGTAGTGACATGTGGCCTGACGCTCCTCGGGGCGCGTGTTGCTTGGGCCTCTCTCCTGGAGGCGCTCAGTCAGACCAAGTGGTGACATGTGGCAAGACACTTCTCGGAGCGCGTCTTGCTTGGGCCTCTCTCCTGGAGGCCCTCTGTCAGACCCAGTGTTGACATGTGGCAAGACACTCCTCGGGGCGCGTCTTGCTTGGGCCTCTCTCATGGAGGCCCTCTGTCAGACCCAGTGTTGACATGCGTCAAGACGCTCCTCAGGGCGCGTCTTGCTTTGGCCTCTCTCCTGGAGGCGCTCAGTCAGACCGAGTGCTGACATGTGGCAAGACGCTCCTCGGGCCGCGTGTTGCTTGGGCTTCTCTCCTGGAGGCCCTCAGTCAGACCCATTGTTGACATGTGGCAAGACGCTCCTCGGGGCGCATATTGCTTGGGCCTCTCTCCTGGAGGCCCTCAGTCAGACCCATTGTTGACATGTGGCAAGACGCTCCTCGGGGCGCGTCTTGCTTGGGCCTCTCTCCTGGAGGCGCTCAGTCAGACCGAGTGCTGACAAAAGGCAAGACGCTCCTCGGGGCGCGTCCTGCTTGGGCTTCTCTCCTGGAGGCCCTCAGTCAGACCCATTGTTGACATTTGGCAAGACGCTCCTCGGGGCGCGTCTTGCTTTGGCCTCTCTCCTGGAGGCGCTCAGTCAGACCGAGTGCTGACATGTGGCAAGAAGCTCCTCGGGGCGCGTCTTGCTTGGGCTTCTCTCCTGGAGGCGCTCAGTAAGACCCATTGTTGACATGTGGCAAGACGCTCCTCGGGGCGCGTCTTGCTTGGGCCTCTCTCCTGGAGGCGCTCAGTCAGACTGAGTAGTGACATGTGGCCTGACGCTCCTCGGGGCGCGTGTTGCTTGGGCCTCTCTCCTGGAGGCGCTCAGTCAGACCAAGTGGTGACATGTGGCAAGACGCTCCTCGGGGCGCGTCTTGCTTGGGCCTCTCTCCAGAAGGCCCTCAATCAGACCCAGTGTTGACACGTGGCAAGACGCTCCTCGAGGCGCGTCTTGCTTGGGCCTCTCTCCTGGAGGCGCTCAGTCAGAATGAGTAGTGACATGTGGCCTGACGCTCCTCGGGGCGCGTGTTGCTTGGGCCTCTCTCCTGGAGGCGCTCAGTCAGACCAAGTGGTGACATGTGGCAAGACACTTCTCGGAGCGCGTCTTGCTTGGGCCTCTCTCCTGGAGATCCTCTGTCAGACCCAGTGTTGACATGTGGCAAGACACTCCTCGGGGCGCGTCTTGCTTGGGCCTCTCTCATGGAGGCCCTCTGTCAGACCCAGTGTTGACATGTGTCAAGACGCTCCTCAGGGCGCGTCTTGCTTTGGCCTCTCTCCTGGAGGCGCTCAGTCAGACCGAGTGCTGACATGTGGCAAGACGCTCCTCGGGCCGCGTGTTGCTTGGGCTTCTCTCCTGGAGGCCCTCAGTCAGACCCATTGTTGACATGTGGCAAGACGCTCCTCGGGTGCATATTGCTTGGGCCTCTCTCCTGGAGGCCCTCAGTCAGACCCATTGTTGACATGTGGCAAGACGCTCCTCGGGGCGCGTCTTGCTTGGGCCTCTCTCCTGGAGGCGCTCAGTCAGACCGAGTGCTGACAAAAGGCAAGACGCTCCTCGGGGCGCGTCTTGCTGGGGCCTCTCTCCTGGAGGCGTTCAGTCAGACCCAGTGCTGACATGTGGCAAGACGCTCCTCGGGGCGCGTCTTGCTTGGGCCTCTCTCCTGGAGGCGCTCAGTCAGACTGAGTAGTGACATGAGGCCTGACGCTCCTCGGGGCGCGTCTTGCTTGGGCCTCTCTCCTGGAGGCGCTCAGTCAGACCCAGTGGTGACATGTGGCAAGACACTCCTCGGGGCGCGTCTTGCTTGGGCCTCTCTCCTGGAGGCCCTCTGTCAGACCCAGTGTTGACATGTGTCAAGACGCTCCTCGGGGCGCGTCTTGCTTGGGCTTCTCTCCTGGAGGCCCTCAGTCAGACCCATTGTTGACATGTGGCAAGACACTCCTCGGGGCGCGTCTTGCTTGGGCCTCTCTCCTGGAGGCCCTCTGTCAGACCCAGTGTTGACATGTGTCAAGACGCTCCTCGGGGCGCGTCTTGCTTGGGCTTCTCTCCTGGAGGCCCTCAGTCAGACCCATTGTTGACATTTGGCAAGACACTCCTCGGGGCGCGTCTTGCTTGGGCTTCTCTCCTGGAGGCGCTCAGACAGATCCAGTGTTGACATGTGACAAGACGCTCCTCGGGGCGCGTCTTGCTTGGGCCTCTCTCCTGGAGGCGCTCAGTCAGAACCAGAGGTGACATGTGGCAAGACGCTCCTCGGGGCGCGTCTTGCTTGGGCTTCTCTCCTGGAGGCCCTCTGTCAGACCCAGTGTTGACATGTGGCAAAACGCTACTCCGGGCGCATCTTGCTTGGGCCTCTCTCCTGGAGGCCCTCAGTCAGACCCATTGTTGACATGTGGCAAGACGCTCCTCGGGGCGCATCTTGCTTGGGCCTCTCTCCTGGAGGCGCTCAGTCAGACCGAGTGCTGACATAAGGCAAGACGCTCCTCGGGGCGCATCTTGCTGGGGCCTCTCTGCTGGAGGCGCTCAGATAGACCCAGTGCTGACATGTGGCAAGACACTCCTCGGGGCGCGTCTTGCTTGGGCCTCTCTCCTGGAGGCGCTCAGTCAGACCCAGTGTTGACATGTGGCAAGACGCTCCTCGGGGCGCGTCTTGCTTGGGCCTCTCTCATGGAGGCCCTCTGTCAGACCCAGTGTTGACATGTGTCAAGATGCTCCTCGGGGCGCGTCTTGCTTTGGCCTCTCTCCTGGAGGCGCTCAGTCAGACCGAGTGCTGACATGTGGCAAGAAGCTCCTCGGGGCGCGTCTTGCTTGGGCTTCTCTCCTGGAGGCGCTCAGTAAGACCCATTGTTGACATGTGGCAAGACGCTCCTCGGGGCGCGTCTTGCTTGGGCCTCTCTCCTGGAGGCGCTCAGTCAGACTGAGTAGTGACATGTGGCCTGACGCTCCTCGGGGCGCGTGTTGCTTTGGCCTCTCTCCTGGAGGCGCTCAGTCAGACCAAGTGGTGACATGTGGCAAGACGCTCCTCGGGGCACGTCTTGCTTGGGCCTCTCTCCAGAAGGCCCTCAATCAGACACAGTGTTGACACGTGGCAAGACGCTCCTCAGGGCGCGTCTTGCTTGGGCCTCTCTCCTGGAGGCGCTCAGTCAGACCGAGTGCTGACATAAGGCAAGACGCTCCTCGGGGCGCATCTTGCTGGGGCCTCTCTCCTGGAGGCGCTCAGTCAGACCCAGTGCTGACATGTGGCAAGACACTCCTCGGGGCGCGTCTTGCTTGGGCCTCTCTCCTGGAGCCGCTCAGTCAGACCCAGTGTTGACATGTGGCAAGACGCTCCTCGGGGCGCATCTTGCTTGGGCCTCTCTCATGGAGGCCCTCTGTCAGACCCAGTGTTGACATGTGTCAAGACGCTCCTCGGTGCGCGTCTTGCTTGGGCTTCTCTCCTGGAGGCGCTCAGAAAGACCCAGTGTTTACATATGACAAGACGCTCCTCGGGGCGTGTCTTGCTTGGGCCTCTCTCCTGGAGGCCCTCTGTCAGACCCAGTGTTGGCATGTGGCAAGACGCTCCTCAGGGCGCGTCTTGGTTGGGCCTCTCTCCTGGAGGCGCTCAGTCAGACCCAGTGGTGACATGTGGCAAGACGCTCCTCGGGGCGCGTATTGCTTGGGCCTCTCTCCTGGATGCCCTCTGTCAGACCGAGTGTTGACATGTGGCAAGACTCTCCTCGGGGCGCGTCTTGCCTGGGCTTCTCTCATGGAGGCCCTCAGTCAGACCCAGTGTTGACATGTGTCAAGACGCTCCTCGGGGCGTGTCTTGCTTGGGCTTCTCTCCTGGAGGCCCTCAGTCAGACCCATTGTTGACATGTGGCAAGACGCTCCTCGGGGCACGTCTTGCTTGGGCCTCCCTCCTGGAGGCGCTCAAACAGACCGAGTAGTGACATGTGGCAAGACGCTCCTCGGGGCGCGTCTTGCTGGGGCTTCTCTCATGGAGGCACTCAGTCAGATCCAGTGTTGACATGTGGCAAGATGCTCCTCGGGGCGCATCTTGCTTGGACCTCTCTCCCTGAGGCGCTCAGTCAGACCGAGTAGTGACATGTGGCAAGACGCTCCTCGGGGCGCGTCTTGCTTGGACCTCTCTCCCTGAGGCGCTCAGTCAGACCTAGTGTTGACATTTGGCAAGACACTCCTCGGGGCGCGTCTTGCTTGGGCCTCTCTCATGGAGGCCCTCTGTCAGACCCAGTGTTGACATGTGTCAAGACGCTCCTCGGGGGGCGTCTTGCTTTGGCCTCTCTCCTGGAGGCGCTCAGTCAGACCGAGTGGTGACATGTGGCAAGAAGCTCCTCGGGGCGCGTCTTGCTTGGGCTTCTCTCCTGGAGGCCCTCAGTAAGAACCATTGTTGACATGTGGCAAGACGCTCCTCGGGGCGCGTCTTGCTTGGGCCTCCCTCCAGAAGGCCCTCATTCAGACCCAGTGTTGACACGTGGCAAGACGCTCCTCGGGGCGCGTCTTGCTTGGGCCTCTCTCCTGGAGGCGCTCAGTCAGACTGAGTAGTGACATGTGGCCTGACGCTCCTCGGGGCGCGTGTTGCTTGGGCCTCTCTCCTGGAGGCGCTCAGTCAGACCAAGTTGTGACATGTGGCAAGACACTCCTCGGGGCGCGTCTTGCTTGGGCCTCTCTTCTGGAGGCCCTCTGTCAGACCCAGTGTTGACATGTGGCAAGACACTCCTCGGGGCGCGTCTTGCTTGGGCCTCTCTCATGGAGGCCCTCTGTCAGACCCAGTGTTGACATGTGTCAAGACGCTCCTCGGGGCGCGTCTTGCTTTGGCCTCTCTCCTGGAGGCGCTCAGTCAGACCGAGTGCTGACATGTGGCAAGAAGCTCCTCGGGGCGCGTCTTGCTTGGGCTTCTCTCCTGGAGGCCCTCAGTAAGACCCATTGTTGACATGTGGGAAGACGCTCCTCGGGGGGCGTCTTGCTTGGGCCTCTCTCCTGGAGGCGCTCAGTCAGACTGAGTAGTGACATGTGGCCTGACGCTCCTCGGGGCGCGTGTTGCTTGGGCCTCTCTCCTGGAGGCGCTCAGTCAGACCAAGTGGTGACATGTGGCAAGACGCTCCTCGGGGCGCGTCTTGCTTGGGCCTCTCTCCAGAAGGCCCTCAATCAGACCCAGTGTTGACACGTGGCAAGACGCTCCTCGGGGCGCGTCTTGCTTGGGCCTCTCTCCTGGAGGCGCTCAGTCAGAATGAGTAGTGACATGTGGCCTGACGCTCCTCGGGGCGCGTGTTGCTTGGGCCTCTCTCCTGGAGGCGCTCAGTCAGACCAAGTGGTGACATGTGGCAAGACACTTCTCGGGGCGCGTCTTGCTTGGGCCTCTCTCCTGGAGGCCCTCTGTCAGACCCAGTGTTGACATGTGGCAAGACACTCCTCGGGGCGCGTCTTGCTTGGGCCTCTCTCATGGAGGCCCTCTGTCAGACCCAGTGTTGACATGTGTCAAGACACTCCTCAGGGCGCGTCTTGCTTTGGCCTCTCTCCTGGAGGCGCTCAGTCAGACCGAGTGCTGACATGTGGCAAGACGCTCCTCGGGCCGCGTGTTGCTTGGGCTTCTCTCCTGGAGGCCCTCAGTCAGACCTATTGTTGACATGTGGCTAGACGCTCCTCTGGGCGCGTCTTGCTTGGGCCTCTCTCCTGGAGGCGCTCAGTCAGACCGAGTGCTGACATGTGGCAAGACGCTCCTCGGGGCGCGTCTTGCTTGGGCTTCTCTCCTGGAGGCGCTCAGAAAGACCCAGTGTTGACATGTGACAAGACGCTCCTCGGGGCACGTCTTGCTTGGGCCTCTCTCCTGGAGGCGCTCAGTCAGAACCAGAGGTGACATGTGGCAAGACGCTCCTCGGGGCGCGTCTTGCTTGGGCCTCTCTCCTGGAGGCCCTCTGTCAGACCCAGTGTTGACATGTGGCAAGACGCTCCTCCGGGCGCATCTTGCTTGGGCCTCTCTCCTGGAGGCCCTCAGTCAGACCCATTGTTGACATGTGGCAAGACGCTCCTCGGGGCGCGTCTTGCTTGGGCCTCTCTCCTTGAGGCGCTCAGTCAGACCCAGTGTTGACATGTGGCAAGACGCTCCTCGGGGCGCGTCTTGCTTGGGCCTCTCTCATGGAGGCCCTCTGTCAGACCCAGTGTTGACATGTGTCAAGACGCTCCTCGGGGCGCGTCTTGCTTTGGCCTCTCTCCTGGAGGCGCTCAGTCAGACCGAGTGCTGACATGTGGCAAGAAGCTCCTCGGGGCGCGTCTTGCATGGGCCTCTCTCCTGGAGGCGCTCAGTCAGACCCAGTGCTGACATGTGGCAAGACGCTCCTCGGGGCGCGTCTTGCTTGGGCCTCTCTCCTGGAGGCCCTCTGTGAGACCCAGTGTTGACATGTGGCAAGACACTCCTCGGGGCGCGTCTTGCTTGGGCCTCTCTCATGGAGGCCCTCTGTCAGACCCAGTGTTGACATGTGTCAAGACGCTCCTCGGGGCGCGTCTTGCTTTGGCCTCTCTCCTGGAGGCGCTCAGTCAGACCGAGTGCTGACATGTGGCAAGACGCTCCTCGGGCCGCGTGTTGCTTGGGCTTCTCTCCTGGAGGCCCTCAGTCAGACCCATTGTTGACATGTGGCAAGACGCTCCTCCGTGCGCATCTTGCTTGGGCCTCTCTCCTGGAGGCGCTCAGTCAGACCCAGTGTTGACATGTGGCAAGACGCTGCTCGGGGCGCGTCTTGCTTGGGCTTCTCTCCTGGAGGCGCTCAGACAGACCCAGTGTTGACATGTGACAAGACGCTCCTCGGGGCGCGTCTTGCTTGGGCCTCTCTCCTGGAGGCGCTCAGTCAGAACCAGAGGTGACATGTGGCAAGACGCTCCTCGGGGCACGTCTTGCTTGGGCCTCTCTCCTGGAGGCCCTCTGTCAGACCCAGTGTTGTCAAGTGGCAAGACGCTCCTCCGGGCGCATCTTGCTTGGGCCTCTCTCCTGGAGGCCCTCAGTCAGACCCATTGTTGACATGTGGCAAGACGCTCCTCGGGGCGCGTCTTGCTTGGGCCTCTCTCCTGGAGGCGCTCAGTCAGACCGAGTGCTGACATAAGGCAAGACGCTCCTCGGGGCGCGTCTTGCTGGGGCCTCTCTCGTGGAGGCGCTCAGTCAGACCCAGTGCTAACATGTGGCAAGACGCTCCTCGGGGCGCGTCTTGCTTGGGCCTCTCTCCTGGAGGCGCTCAGTCAGACCCAGTGTTGACATGTGGCAAGACGCTCCTCGGGGCGCGTATTGCTTGGGCCTCTCTCCAGAATGCCCTCTGTCAGACCGAGTGTTGACATGTGGCAAGACTCTCCTTGGGGCGCGTCTTGCTTGGGCTTCTCTCATGGAGGCCCTCAGTCCGACCCAGTGTTGACATGTGTCAAGACACTCCTCGGGGCGTGTCTTGCTTGGGCCTCTCTCCTGGAGGCGCTCAGTCAGACCCAGTGTTGACATGTGGCAAGACGCTCCTCGGGGCGCGTCTTGCTTGGGCCTCTCTCATGGAGGCCCTCTGTCAGACCCAGTGTTGACATGTGTCAAGACGCTCCTCGGGGCGCGTCTTGCTTTGGCCTCTCTCCTGGAGGCGCTCAGTCAGACCGAGTGCTGACATGTGGCAAGAAGCTCCTCGGGGCGCGTCTTGCATGGGCCTCTCTCCTGGAGGCGCTCAGTCAGACCGAGTGCTGACATAAGGCAAGACGCTCCTCGGGGCGCGTCTTGCTTGGGCCTCTCTCCTGGAGGCCCTCTGTGAGACCCAGTGTTGACATGTGGCAAGACACTCCTCGGGGCGCGTCTTGCTTGGGCCTCTCTCATGGAGGCCCTCTGTCAGACCCAGTGTTGACATGTGGCAAAACGCTACTCCGGGCGCATCTTGCTTGGGCCTCTCTCCTGGAGGCCCTCAGTCAGACCCATTGTTGACATGTGGCAAGACGCTCCTCGGGGCGCGTCTTGCTTGGGCCTCTCTCCTGGAGGCGCTCAGTCAGACCGAGTGCTGACATAAGGCAAGACGCTCCTCGGGGCGCATCTTGCTGGGGCCTCTCTCCTGGAGGCGCTCAGATAGACCCAGTGCTGACATGTGGCAAGACACTCCTCGGGGCGCGTCTTGCTTGGGCCTCTCTCCTGGAGGCGCTCAGTCAGACCCAGTGTTGACATGTGGCAAGACGCTCCTCGGGGCGCGTCTTGCTTGGGCCTCTCTCATGGAGGCCCTCTGTCAGACCCAGTGTTGACATGTGTCAAGATGCTCCTCGGGGCGCGTCTTGCTTTGGCCTCTCTCCTGGAGGCGCTCAGTCAGACCGAGTGCTGACATGTGGCAAGAAGCTCCTCGGGGCGCGTCTTGCTTGGGCTTCTCTCCTGGAGGCGCTCAGTAAGACCCAGTGTTGACATGTGTCAAGACGCTCCTCGGGGCGCGTCTTGCTTGGGCTTCTCTCCTGGAGGCCCTCAGTCAGACCCATTGTTGACATTTGGCAAGACGCTCCTAGGGGCGCGTCTTGCTTTGGCCTCTCTCCTGGAGGCGCTCAGTCAGACCGAGTGCTGACATGTGGCAAGAAGCTCCTCGGGGCGTGTCTTGCTTGGGCTTCTCTCCTGGAGGCGCTCAGTAAGACCCATTGTTGACATGTGGCAAGACGCTCCTCGGGGCGCGTCTTGCTTGGGCCTCTCTCCTGGAGGCGCTCAGTCAGACTGAGTAGTGACATGTGGCCTGACGCTCCTCGGGGCGCGTGTTGCTTGGGCCTCTCTCCTGGAGGCGCTCAGTCAGACCAAGTGGTGACATGTGGCAAGACGCTCCTCGGGGCGCGTCTTGCTTGGGCCTCTCTCCAGAAGGCCCTCAATCAGACCCAGTGTTGACACGTGGCAAGACGCTCCTCGGGGCGCGTCTTGCTTGGGCCTCTCTCCTGGAGGCGCTCAGTCAGAATGAGTAGTGACATGTGGCCTGACGCTCCTCGGGGCGCGTGTTGCTTGGGCCTCTCTCCTGGAGGCGCTCAGTCAGACCAAGTGGTGACATGTGGCAAGACACTTCTCGGAGCGCATCTTGGTTGGGCCTCTCTCCTGGAGGCCCTCTGTCAGACCCAGTGTTGACATGTGGCAAGACACTCCTCGGGGCGCGTCTTGCTTGGGCCTCTCTCATGGAGGCCCTCTGTCAGACCCAGTGTTGACATGTGTCAAGACGCTCCTCAGGGCGCGTCTTGCTTTGGCCTCTCTCCTGGAGGCGCTCAGTCAGACCGAGTGCTGACATGTGGCAAGACGCTCCTCGGGCCGCGTGTTGCTTGGGCTTCTCTCCTGGAGG
Source organism: Nothobranchius furzeri (assembly GCF_043380555.1). Classification (NCBI taxonomy): domain Eukaryota; kingdom Metazoa; phylum Chordata; class Actinopteri; order Cyprinodontiformes; family Nothobranchiidae; genus Nothobranchius; species Nothobranchius furzeri. The sequence continues at coordinate 16,317,310 of NC_091741.1, forward strand.
CCCTCAGTCAGACCCATTGTTGACATGTGGCAAGACGCTCCTCGGGTGCATATTGCTTGGGCCTCTCTCCTGGAGGCCCTCAGTCAGACCCATTGTTGACATGTGGCAAGACGCTCCTCGGGGCGCGTCTTGCTTGGGCCTCTCTCCTGGAGGCGCTCAGTCAGACCGAGTGCTGACAAAAGGCAAGACGCTCCTCGGGGCGCGTCTTGCTGGGGCCTCTCTCCTGGAGGCGTTCAGTCAGACCCAGTGCTGACATGTGGCAAGACGCTCCTCGGGGCGCGTCTTGCTTGGGCCTCTCTCCTGGAGGCGCTCAGTCAGACTGAGTAGTGACATGAGGCCTGACGCTCCTCGGGGCGCGTCTTGCTTGGGCCTCTCTCCTGGAGGCGCTCAGTCAGACCCAGTGGTGACATGTGGCAAGACACTCCTCGGGGCGCGTCTTGCTTGGGCCTCTCTCCTGTAGGCCCTCTGTCAGACCCAGTGTTGACATGTGTCAAGACGCTCCTCGGGGCGCGTCTTGCTTGGGCTTCTCTCCTGGAGGCCCTCAGTCAGACCCATTGTTGACATGTGGCAAGACACTCCTCGGGGCGCGTCTTGCTTGGGCCTCTCTCCTGGAGGCCCTCTGTCAGACCCAGTGTTGACATGTGTCAAGACGCTCCTCGGGGCGCGTCTTGCTTGGGCTTCTCTCCTGGAGGCCCTCAGTCAGACCCATTGTTGACATTTGGCAAGACACTCCTCGGGGCGCGTCTTGCTTGGGCTTCTCTCCTGGAGGCGCTCAGACAGATCCAGTGTTGACATGTGACAAGACGCTCCTCGGGGCGCGTCTTGCTTGGGCCTCTCTCCTGGAGGCGCTCAGTCAGAACCAGAGGTGACATGTGGCAAGACGCTCCTCGGGGCGAGTCTTGCTTGGGCTTCTCTCCTGGAGGCCCTCTGTCAGACCCAGTGTTGACATGTGGCAAAACGCTACTCCGGGCGCATCTTGCTTGGGCCTCTCTCCTGGAGGCCCTCAGTCAGACCCATTGTTGACATGTGGCAAGACGCTCCTCGGGGTGCGTCTTGCTTGGGCCTCTCTCCTGGAGGCGCTCAGTCAGACCGAGTGCTGACATAAGGCAAGACACTCCTCGGGGCGCATCTTGCTGGGGCCTCTCTCCTGGAGGCGCTCAGATAGACCCAGTGCTGACATGTGGCAAGACACTCCTCGGGGCGCGTCTTGCTTGGGCCTCTCTCCTGGAGGCGCTCAGTCAGACCCAGTGTTGACATGTGGCAAGACGCTCCTCGGGGCGCGTCTTGCTTGGGCCTCTCTCATGGAGGCCCTCTGTCAGACCCAGTGTTGACATGTGTCAAGATGCTCCTCGGGGCGCGTCTTGCTTTGGCCTCTCTCCTGGAGGCGCTCAGTCAGACCGAGTGCTGACATGTGGCAAGAAGCTCCTCGGGGCGCGTCTTGCTTGGGCTTCTCTCCTGGAGGCGCTCAGTAAGACCCATTGTTGACATGTGGCAAGACGCTCCTCGGGGCGCGTCTTGCTTGGGCCTCTCTCCTGGAGGCGCTCAGTCAGACTGAGTAGTGACATGTGGCCTGACGCTCCTCGGGGCGCGTGTTGCTTTGGCCTCTCTCTTGGAGGCGCTCAGTCAGACCAAGTGGTGACATGTGGCAAGACGCTCCTCGGGGCACGTCTTGCTTGGGCCTCTCTCCAGAAGGCCCTCAATCAGACACAGTGTTGACACGTGGCAAGACGCTCCTCAGGGCGCGTCTTGCTTGGGCCTCTCTCCTGGAGGCGCTCAGTCAGAATGAGTAGTGACATGTGGCCTGACGCTCCTCGGGGCGCGTGTTGCTTGGGCCTCTCTCCTGCAGGCGCTCAGTCAGACCAAGTGGTGACATGTGGCAAGACACTTCTCGGAGCGCGTCTTGCTTGGGCCTCTCTCCTGGAGGCCCTCTGTCAGACCCAGTGTTGACATGTGGCAAGACACTCCTCGGGGCGCGTCTTGCTTGGGCCTCTCTCATGGAGGCCCTCTGTCAGACCCAGTGTTGACATGTGTCAAGACGCTCCTCAGGGCGCGTCTTGCTTTGGCCTCTCTCCTGGAGGCGCTCAGTCAGACCGAGTGCTGACATGTGGCAAGACGCTCCTCGGGCCGCGTGTTGCTTGGTCTTCTCTCCTGGAGGCCCTCAGTCAGACCCATTGTTGACATGTGGCAAGACGCTCCTCGGGGCGCATATTGCCTGGGCCTCTCTCCTGGAGGCCCTCAGTCAGACCCATTGTTGACATGTGGCAAGACGCTCCTCGGGGCGCGTCTTGCTTGGGCCTCTCTCCTGGAGGCGCTCAGTCAGACCGAGTGCTGACAAAAGGCAAGACGCTCCTCAGGGCGCGTCTTGCTGGGACCTCTCTCCTGGAGGCGTTCAGTCAGACCCAGTGCTGACATGTGGCAAGACGCTCCTCGGGGCGCGTCTTGCTTGGGCCTCTCTCCTGGAGGCGGTCAGTCAGACTGAGTAGTGACATGTGGCCTGACGCTCCTCGGGGCGCATCTTGCTTCGGCCTCTCTCCTGGAGGCGCTCAGTCAGACCCAGTGGTGACATGTGGCAAGACACTCCTCGGGGCGCGTCTTGCTTGGGCCTCTCTCCTGGAGGCCCTCTGTCAGACCCAGTGTTGACATGTGTCAAGACGCTCCTCGGGGCGCGTCTTGCTTGGGCTTCTCTCCTGGAGGCCCTCAGTCAGACCCATTGTTGACATGTGGCAAGACACTCCTCGGGGCGCGTCTTGCTTGGGCTTCTCTCCTGGAGGCGCTCAGACAGATCCAGTGTTGACATGTGACAAGACGCTCCTCGGGGCGCGTCTTGCTTGGGCCTCTCTCCTGGAGGCGCTCAGTCAGAACCAGAGGTGACATGTGGCAAGACGCTCCTCGGGGCGCGTCTTGCTTGGGCCTCTCTCCTGGAGGCCCTCTGTCAGACCCAGTGTTGACATGTGGAAAAACGCTCCTCCGGGCGCATCTTGCTTGGGCCTCTCTCCTGGAGGCCCTCAGTCAGACCCATTGTTGACATGTGGCAAGACGCTCCTCGGGGCGCGTCTTGCTTGGGCCTCTCTCCTGGAGGCGCTCAGTCAGACCGAGTGCTGACATAAGGCAAGACGCTCCTCGGGGCGCATCTTGCTGGGGCCTCTCTCCTGGAGGCGCTCAGTCAGACCCAGTGTTGACATGTGGCAAGACGCTCCTCGGGGCGCGTCTTGCTTGGGCCTCTCTCATGGAGGCCCTCTGTCAGACCCAGTGTTGACATGTGTCAAGACGCTCCTCGGTGCGCGTCTTGCTTGGGCTTCTCTCCTGGAGGCGCTCAGAAAGACCCAGTGTTTACATGTGGCAAGACGCTCCTCGGGGCGTGTCTTGCTTGGGCCTCTCTCCTGGAGGCCCTCTGTCAGACCCAGTGTTGGCATGTGGCAAGACGCTCCTCAGGGCGCGTCTTGGTTGGGCCTCTCTCCTGGAGGCGCTCAGTCAGACCCAGTGGTGACATGTGGCAAGACGCTCCTCGGGGCGCGTATTGCTTGGGCCTCTCTCCTGGATGCCCTCTGTCAGACCGAGTGTTGACATGTGGCAAGACTCTCCTCGGGGCGCGTCTTGCCTGGGCTTCTCTCATGGAGGCCCTCAGTCAGACCCAGTGTTGACATGTGTCAAGACGCTCCTCGGGGCGTGTCTTGCTTGGGCTTCTCTCCTGGAGGCCCTCAGTCAGACCCATTGTTGACATGTGGCAAGACGCTCCTCGGGGCACGTCTTGCTTGGGCCTCCCTCCTGGAGGCGCTCAAACAGACCGAGTAGTGACATGTGGCAAGACGCTCCTCGGGGCGCGTCTTGCTGGGGCTTCTCTCATGGAGGCACTCAGTCAGATCCAGTGTTGACATGTGGCAAGATGCTCCTCGGGGCGCATCTTGCTTGGACCTCTCTCCCTGAGGCGCTCAGTCAGACCGAGTAGTGACATGTGGCAAGACGCTCCTCGGGGCGCGTCTTGCTTGGACCTCTCTCCCTGAGGCGCTCAGTCAGACCTAGTGTTGACATTTGGCAAGACACTCCTCGGGGCGCGTCTTGCTTGGGCCTCTCTCATGGAGGCCCTCTGTCAGACCCAGTGTTGACATGTGTCAAGACGCTCCTCGGGGGGCGTCTTGCTTTGGCCTCTCTCCTGGAGGCGCTCAGTCAGACCGAGTGGTGACATGTGGCAAGAAGCTCCTCGGGGCGCGTCTTGCTTGGGCTTCTCTCCTGGAGGCCCTCAGTAAGAACCATTGTTGACATGTGGCAAGACGCTCCTCGGGGCGCGTCTTGCTTGGGCCTCCCTCCAGAAGGCCCTCAATCAGACCCAGTGTTGACACGTGGCAAGACGCTCCTCGGGGCGCGTCTTGCTTGGGCCTCTCTCCTGGAGGCGCTCAGTCAGACTGAGTAGTGACATGTGGCCTGACGCTCCTCGGGGCGCGTGTTGCTTGGGCCTCTCTCCTGGAGGCGCTCAGTCAGACCAAGTTGTGACATGTGGCAAGACACTCCTCGGGGCGCGTCTTGCTTGGGCCTCTCTTCTGGAGGCCCTCTGTCAGACCCAGTGTTGACATGTGGCAAGACACTCCTCGGGGCGCGTCTTGCTTGGGCCTCTCTCATGGAGGCCCTCTGTCAGACCCATTGTTGACATGTGTCAAGACGCTCCTCGGGGCGCATCTTGCTTTGGCCTCTCTCCTGGAGGCGCTCAGTCAGACCGAGTGCTGACATGTGGCAAGAAGCTCCTCGGGGCGCGTCTTGCTTGGGCTTCTCTCCTGGAGGCCCTCAGTAAGACCCATTGTTGACATGTGGCAAGACGCTCCTCGGGGGGCGTCTTGCTTGGGCCTCTCTCCTGGAGGCGCTCAGTCAGACTGAGTAGTGACATGTGGCCTGACGCTCCTCGGGGCGCGTGTTGCTTGGGCCTCTCTCCTGGAGGCGCTCAGTCAGACCAAGTGGTGACATGTGGCAAGACGCTCCTCGGGGCGCGTCTTGCTTGGGCCTCTCTCCAGAAGGCCCTCAATCAGACCCAGTGTTGACACGTGGCAAGACGCTCCTCGGGGCGCGTCTTGCTTGGGCCTCTCTCCTGGAGGCGCTCAGTCAGAATGAGTAGTGACATGTGGCCTGACGCTCCTCGGGGCGCGTGTTGCTTGGGCCTCTCTCCTGGAGGCGCTCAGTCAGACCAAGTGGTGACATGTGGCAAGACACTTCTCGGGGCGCGTCTTGCTTGGGCCTCTCTCCTGGAGGCCCTCTGTCAGACCCAGTGTTGACATGTGGCAAGACACTCCTCGGGGCGCGTCTTGCTTGGGCCTCTCTCATGGAGGCCCTCTGTCAGACCCAGTGTTGACATGTGTCAAGACACTCCTCAGGGCGCGTCTTGCTTTGGCCTCTCTCCTGGAGGCGCTCAGTCAGACCGAGTGCTGACATGTGGCAAGACGCTCCTCGGGCCGCGTGTTGCTTGGGCTTCTCTCCTGGAGGCCCTCAGTCAGACCTATTGTTGACATGTGGCTAGACGCTCCTCTGGGCGCGTCTTGCTTGGGCCTCTCTCCTGGAGGCGCTCAGTCAGACCGAGTGCTGACATGTGGCAAGACGCTCCTCGGGGCGCGTCTTGCTTGGGCTTCTCTCCTGGAGGCGCTCAGAAAGACCCAGTGTTGACATGTGACAAGACGCTCCTCGGGGCACGTCTTGCTTGGGCCTCTCTCCTGGAGGCGCTCAGTCAGAACCAGAGGTGACATGTGGCAAGACGCTCCTCGGGGCGCGTCTTGCTTGGGCCTCTCTCCTGGAGGCCCTCTGTCAGACCCAGTGTTGACATGTGGCAAGACGCTCCTCCGGGCGCATCTTGCTTGGGCCTCTCTCCTGGAGGCACTCAGTCAGATCCAGTGTTGACATGTGGCAAGATGCTCCTCGGGGCGCATCTTGCTTGGACCTCTCTCCCTGAGGCGCTCAGTCAGACCGAGTAGTGACATGTGGCAAGACGCTCCTCGGGGCGCGTCTTGCTTGGGCCTCTCTCCTTGAGGCGCTCAGTCAGACCCAGTGTTGACATGTGGCAAGACGCTCCTCGGGGCGCGTCTTGCTTGGGCCTCTCTCATGGAGGCCCTCTGTCAGACCCAGTGTTGACATGTGTCAAGACGCTCCTCGGGGCGCGTCTTGCTTTGGCCTCTCTCCTGGAGGCGCTCAGTCAGACCGAGTGCTGACATGTGGCAAGAAGCTCCTCGGGGCGCATCTTGCATGGGCCTCTCTCCTGGAGGCGCTCAGTCAGACCCAGTGCTGACATGTGGCAAGACGCTCCTCGGGGCGCGTCTTGCTTGGGCCTCTCTCCTGGAGGCCCTCTGTGAGACCCAGTGTTGACATGTGGCAAGACACTCCTCGGGGCGCGTCTTGCTTGGGCCTCTCTCATGGAGGCCCTCTGTCAGACCCAGTGTTGACATGTGTCAAGACGCTCCTCGGGGCGCGTCTTGCTTTGGCCTCTCTCCTGGAGGCGCTCAGTCAGACCGAGTGCTGACATGTGGCAAGACGCTCCTCGGGCCGCGTGTTGCTTGGGCTTCTCTCCTGGAGGCCCTCAGTCAGACCCATTGTTGACATGTGGCAAGACGCTCCTCCATGCGCATCTTGCTTGGGCCTCTCTCCTGGAGGCGCTCAGTCAGACCCAGTGTTGACATGTGGCAAGACGCTCCTCGGGGCGCGTCTTGCTTGGGCCTCTCTCCTGGAGGCGCTCAGACAGACCCAGTGTTGACATGTGACAAGACGCTCCTCGGGGCGCGTCTTGCTTGGGCCTCTCTCCTGGAGGCGCTCAGTCAGAACCAGAGGTGACATGTGGCAAGACGCTCCTCGGGGCGCGTCTTGCTTGGGCCTCTCTCCTGGAGGCCCTCTGTCAGACCCAGTGTTGTCAAGTGGCAAGACGCTCCTCCGGGCGCATCTTGCTTGGGCCTCTCTCCTGGAGGCCCTCAGTCAGACCCATTGTTGACATGTGGCAAGACGCTCCTCGGGGCGCGTCTTGCTTGGGCCTCTCTCCTGGAGGCGCTCAGTCAGACCCAGTGCTGACATGTGGCAAGACGCTCCTCGGGGCGCGTCTTGCTTGGGCCTCTCTCCAGAATGCCCTCTGTCAGACCGAGTGTTGACATGTGGCAAGACTCTCCTTGGGGCGCGTCTTGCTTGGGCTTCTCTCATGGAGGCCCTCAGTCCGACCCAGTGTTGACATGTGTCAAGACACTCCTCGGGGCGTGTCTTGCTTGGGCCTCTCTCCTGGAGGCGCTCAGTCAGACCCAGTGTTGACATGTGGCAAGACGCTCCTCGGGGCGCGTCTTGCTTGGGCCTCTCTCATGGAGGCCCTCTGTCAGACCCAGTGTTGACATGTGTCAAGACGCTCCTCGGGGCGCGTCTTGCTTTGGCCTCTCTCCTGGAGGCGCTCAGTCAGACCGAGTGCTGACATGTGGCAAGAAGCTCCTCGGGGCGCGTCTTGCATGGGCCTCTCTCCTGGAGGCGCTCAGTCAGACCGAGTGCTGACATAAGGCAAGACGCTCCTCGGGGCGCGTCTTGCTGGGGCCTCTCTCCTGGAGGCGCTCAGTCAGACCCAGTGCTGACATGTGGCAAGACGCTCCTCGGGGCGCGTCTTGCTTGGGCCTCTCTCCTGGAGGCCCTCTGTGAGACCCAGTGTTGACATGTGGCAAGACACTCCTCGGGGCGCGTCTTGCTTGGGCCTCTCTCATGGAGGCCCTCTGTCAGACCCAGTGTTGACATGTGTCAAGACGCTCCTCGGGGCGCGTCTTGCTTTGGCCTCTCTCCTGGAGGCGCTCAGTCAGACCGAGTGCTGACATGTGGCAAGACGCTCCTCGGGCCGCGTGTTGCTTGGGCTTCTCTCCTGGAGGCCCTCAGTCAGACCCATTGTTGACATGTGGCAAGACGCTCCTCCGTGCGCATCTTGCTTGGGCCTCTCTCCTGGAGGCGCTCAGTGAGACCCAGTGTTGACATGTGGCAAGACGCTGCTCGGGGCGCGTCTTGCTTGGGCTTCTCTCCTGGAGGCGCTCAGACAGACCCAGTGTTGACATGTGACAAGACGCTCCTCGGGGCGCGTCTTGCTTGGGCCTCTCTCCTGGAGGCGCTCAGTCAGAACCAGAGGTGACATGTGGCAAGACGCTCCTCGGGGCGCGTCTTGCTTGGGCTTCTCTCCTGGAGACCCTCAGTCAGACCCATTGTTGACATGTCGCAAGACGCTCCTCGGGGCGCGTCTTGCTTGGGCCTCTCTCCTGGAGGCGCTCAGTCAGACCCAGTGGTGACATGTGGCAAGACGCTCCTCGGGGCGCATCTTGCTTGGGCCTCTCTCCTGGAGGCGCTCAGTCAGACCCAGTGTTGACACGTGTCAAGACGCTCCTCGGGGCGCGTCTTGCTTGGGCCTCTCTCCTGGAGCCGCTCAGTCAGACCCAGTGTTGACATGTGGCAAGACACTCCTCATCACACTCCGCTCCTCGGGGCGCGTCTTGCTCCAGGAGAGAGACCTATTGTTGACATGTGGCTAGACGCCACATGTGAACACTGGGTCTGACTGAGCGCCTCCAGGAGAGAGGGCCAAGCAAGACGCGCCCGAGGAGCGTCTTGCAACATGTCAGCACTCGGTCTGACTGAGCGCCCCCAGGAGAGAGGCCCAAGCAAGACGCGCCCCGAGGAGCATCTTGACACATGTCTCCTCTGGGTCTGACTGAGCGCCTCCAGGAGAGAGGCCCAAGCAAGACGTGCCCCGACGAGCATCTTGCCACATGTCAGAAGAGAGGCCGAAGCAATACGCGCCCCGAGGAGCGTCTTGCCACATGTCACCACTGGGTCTGAATGAGCGCCTCCAGGAGAGAGGCCCAACCAAGACGCGCCCCGAGGAGTGTCTTGCCACATGCCAACACTGGGTCTGACTGAGCACCTCCAGGAGAGAGAACCAAGCAAGACGCGCCACGAGGAGCGTCTTGCCACGTGTCAACACTGGGTCTGACTGAGCGCCTCCAGGAGAGAGGCCCAAGCAAGATGTGCCCCGAGGAGCGTCTTTCCACGTGTCACCACTGGGTCTGACTGAGCGCCTCCAGGAGAGAGGCCCAAGCAAGACGCGCCCCGAGGAGCGTCTTGCCACATGTCAACACTGGGTCTGACTGAGCGCCTCCAGGAGAGAGGCCCAAGCAAGACACGCCCCGAGGAGCGTCTTGCCACATGTCAACACTGGGTCTGACTGAGCGCCTCCAGGAGAGAGGCCCAAGCAAGACGCGCCCCGAGGAGCGTCTTGCCACATGTCAGCACTGGGTCTGACTGAGCGCCTCCAGGAGAGAGGCCCCAGCAAGACGCGCCCCGAGGAGCGTCTTGCCTTATGTCAGCACTCGGTCTGACTGAGCGCCTCCAGGAGAGAGGCCCAAGCAAGACGCGCCCCGAGGAGCGTCTTGCCACATGTCAACAATGGGTCTGACTGAGGGCCTCCAGGAGAGAGGCCCAAGCAAGATGCGCCCGGAGGAGCGTCTTGCCACATGTCAACACTGGGTCTGACAGAGGGCCTCCAGGAGAGAGGCCCAAGCAAGACGCGCCCCGAGGAGCGTCTTGTCACATGTCACCTCTGGTTCTGACCGAGCGCCTCCAGGAGAGAGGCCCAAGCAAGACGCGCCCCGAGGAGCGTCTTGCCACATGTCAACACTGGGTCTGACTGAGCGCCTCCAGGAGAGAGGCCCAAGCAAGACACGCCCCGAGGAGCGTCTTGCCACATGTCAACACTGGGTCTGACTGAGCGCCTCCAGGAGAGAGGCCCAAGCAAGACGCGCCCCGAGGAGCGTCTTGCCACATGTCAGCACTGGGTCTGACTTAGCGCATCCAGGAGAGAGGCCCAAGCAAGACGCGCCCCGAGGAGCGTCTTGCCTTATGTCAGCACTCGGTCTGACTGAGCGCCTCCAGGAGAGAGGCCCAAGCAAAACGCGCCCCGAGGAGCGTCTTGCCACCTGTCAACAATGGGTCTGACTGAGGGCCTCCAGGAGAGAGGCCCAAGCAAGATGCGCCCGGAGGAGCGTCTTGCCACATGTCAACACTGGGTCTGACTGAGCGCCTCCAGGAGAGAGGCCCAAGCAAGACGCGCCCCGAGGAGCGTCAGGCCACATGTCACTACTCAGTCTGACTGAGCGCCTCCAGGAGAGAGGCCCAAGCAAGACGCGCCCCGAGGAGCGTCTTGCCACATGTCAGCACTGGGTCTGACTGAGCGCCTCCAGGAGAGAGGCCCCAGCAAGACGCACCCCGAGGAGAGTCTTGCCACATGTCAACACTCGGTCTGACAGAGGGCATTCAGGAGAGAGGTCCAAGCAATACGCGCCCCGAGGAGCGTCTTGCCACATGTCACCACTGGGTCTGAATGAGCGCCTCCAGGAGAGAGGCCCAACCAAGACGCGCCCCGAGGAGCGTCTTGCCACGTGTCAACACTGGGTCTGACTGAGCGCCTCCAGGAGAGAGGCCCAAGCAAGACGCGCCCCGAGGAGCATCTTGCCACATGTATACACTGGGTCTGACTGAGCGTCTCCAGGAGAGAGGCCCAAGCAAGACGCGCCCGAGGAGCGTCTTGCAACATGTCAGCACTCGGTCTGACTGAGCGCCCCCAGGAGAGAGGCCCAAGCAAGACGCGCCCCGAGAAGCATCTTGACACATGTCTCCTCTGGGTCTGACTGAGCGCCTCCAGGAGAGAGGCCCAAGCAAGACGTGCCCCGACGAGCATCTTGCCACATGTCAACACTTGGTCTGACTGAGTGCCTCCATGAGAGAAGCCCCAGCAAGACGCGCCCCGAGGAGCGTCTTGCCACATGTCAACACTGGGTCTGACTGAGCACCTCCAGGAGAGAGGCCCAAGCAAGAAGCGCCCCGAGGAGCGTCTTGCCACATGTCAACACTGGGTCTGACCGAGCGCCTCCAGGAGAGAGGCCCGAGGAGCGTCTTGCCACATGTCACCTCTGGGTCTGACTGAGCGCCTCCAGGAGAGAGGCACAAGCAAGAAACGCCCGAGGAGCGTCTTGACACATGTCAACACTGGGTCTGACTGAACGCCTCCAGGAGAGAGGCCCCAGCAAGACGCGCCCCGAGGAGCGTCTTGCCACATGTCAGCACTCGGTCTGACTGAGCGCCTCCAGGAGAGAGGCCCAAGCAAGAAGCGCCCCGAGGAGCGTCTTGCCACATGTCAACAATGGGTCTGACTTAGGGCCTCCAGGAGAGAAGCCCAAGCAAGACACGCCCCGAGGAGCGACTTGCCACATGTCAACACTGGGTCTAATTGAGCACCTCCAGGAGAGAGGCCCAAGCAAGACGCGCCCCGAGGAGCGTCTTGCCACATGTCACTACTCGGTCTGACTGAGCGCCTCCAGGTGAGAGGTCCAAGCAAGACGCGCCCCGAGGAGAGTCTTGCCACATGTCAACACTGGGTCTGACAGAGGGCATCCAGGAGAGAGGCCCGAGCAATACGCGCCCCGAGGAGCGTCTTGCCACATGTCAACAATGGGTCTGACTGAGGGGCTCCAGGAGAGAAGCCAAAGCAAGACGCGCCCCGAGGAGCTTCTTTCCACATGTCAACAATGGGTCTTACTGAGGGCCTCCATGAGAGAAGCCCAAGCAAGACGCGCCCCGAGGAGTGTCTTGCCACATGTCAACACTGTGTCTGACTGAGCGCCTCCAGGAGAGAGGGCCAAGCAAGACGCGCCCCGAGGAGCGTCTTGCCACGTGTCAACACTGGGTCTGACTTAGCGCCTCCAGGAGAGAGGCCCAAGCAAGATGCGCCCCGAGGAGCGTCTTGCCACGTGTCACCACTGGGTCTGACTGAGCTCCTCCAGGAGAGAGGCCCAAGCAAGACGCGCCCAGAGGAGCGTCTTGCCACGTGTCACCACTGGGTCTGATTGAGCACCTCCAGGAGAGAGGCCCCAGCAAGACGCGCCCCGAGGAGCGTCTTGTCTTATGTCAGCACTCGGTCTGACTGAGCGCCTCCAGGAGAGAGGCCGAAGCAAGACGTGCCCCGAGGAGCGTCTTGCCACATGTCACTACTCGGTCTAACTGAGGGCCTCCAGGAGAGAGGTCCAAGCAAGATGCGCCCCGAGGAGCGTCTTGCAAAATGTTACTACTCGGTCTGACTGAGCGCCTCCAGGAGGGAGGTCCAAGCAAGACGCGCCCCGAGGAGCGTCTTGCCACATGTCACTACTCGGTCTGACTGAGCGCCTCCAGGAGAGAGGCCCAAGCAAGACTTGCCCCGAGGAGCGTCTTGCCACATGTCAACAATGGGTCTGACTGAGGGTCTCCAGGAGAGAAGCCCAAGCAAGACGCGCCCAGAGGAGCGTCTTGCCACATGTCAACAATGGGTCTGACTGAGCGCCTCCAGTAGAGAGGCCCAAGCAAGACATGCCCCGAGGAGCGTCTTGACATATGTCAACACTGGGTCGGACTGAGGGCCTCCATGAGAGAAGCCCAAGCAAGACGCGCCTCGAGGAGAGTCTTGCCACATGTCATCACTCGGTCTGACAGAGGGCATTCAGGAGAGAGGCCGAAGCAATACGCGCCCCGAGGAGCGTCTTGCCACATGTCACCACTGGGTCTGAATGAGCGCCTCCAGGAGAGAGGCCCAACCAAGACGCGCCCCGAGGAGTGTCTTGCCACATGCCAACACTGGGTCTGACTGAGCGCCTCCAGGAGAGAGGCCCAAGCAAGACGCGCCACGAGGAGCGTCTTGCCACGTGTCAACACTGGGTCTGACTGAGCGCCTCCAGGAGAGAGGCCCAAGCAAGATGTGCCCAGAGGAGCGTCTTTCCACGTGTCACCACTGGGTCTGACTGAGCGCCTCCAGGAGAGAGGCCCAAGCAAGACGCGCCCCGAGGAGCGTCTTGCCACATGTCAACACTGGGTCTGACTGAGCGCCTCCAGGAGAGAGGCCCAAGCAAGACGCGCCCCGAGGAGCGTCTTGCCACATGTCAACACTGGGTCTGACTGAGCGCCTCCAGGAGAGAGGCCCAAGGAAGACGCGCCCCGAGGAGCGTCTTGCCACATGTCAGCACTGGGTCTGACTGAGCGCCTCCAGGAGAGAGGCCCAAGCAAGACGCGCCCTGAGGAGCATCTTGCCACATGTCAACACTGGGTCTGACTGAGCGCCTCCAGGAGAGAGGCCCAAGCAAGACTTGCCCCGAGGAGCGTCTTGCCACATGTCAACAATGGGTCTGACTGAGGGTCTCCAGGAGAGAAGCCCAAGCAAGACGCGCCCAGAGGAGCGTCTTGCCACATGTCAACACTGGGTCTGACTGAGCGCCTCCAGTAGAGAGGCCCAAGCAAGACATGCCCCGAGGAGCGTCTTGACATATGTCAACACTGGGTCGGACTGAGGGCCTCCATGAGAGAAGCCTAAGCAAGACGCGCCCCGAGGAGAGTCTTGCCACATGTCAACACTTTGTCTGACAGAGGGCCTCTAGGAGAGAGGCCCAAGCAAGACGCGCCCAGAGGAGTGTCTTGCCACATGTCACTACTGGGTCTGACTGAGCACCTCCAGGAGAGAGGCCCAAGCAAGACGCGCCCCGAGGAGCGTCAGGCCACATGTCACTACTCAGTCTGACTGAGCGCCTCCAGGAGAGAGGCCCAAGCAAGACTTGCCCCGAGGAGCGTCTTGCCACATGTCAACAATGGGTCTGACTGAGGGTCTCCAGGAGAGAAGCCCAAGCAAGACGCGCCCAGAGGAGCGTCTTGCCACATGACAACACTGGGTCTGACTGAGCGCCTCCAGTAGAGAGGCCCAAGCAAGACACGCCCCGAGGAGCGTCTTGACATATGTCAACACTGGGTCGGACTGAGGGCCTCCATGAGAGAAGCCCAAGCAAGACGCGCCCCGAGGAGAGTCTTGCCACATGTCAACACTCGGTCTGACAGAGGGCATTCAGGAGAGAGGCCGAAGCAATACGCGCCCCGAGGAGCGTCTTGCCACATGTCACCACTGGGTCTGACTGAGCGCCTCCAGGAGAGAGGCCCAAGCAAGACGCGCCCCGAGGAGCGTCAGGCCACATGTCACTACTCGGTCTGACTGAGCGCCTCCAGGAGAGAGGCCCAAGCAAGACTTGCCCCGAGGAGCGTCTTGCCACATGTCAACAATGGGTCTGACTGAGGGTCTCCAGGAGAGAAGCCCAAGCAAGACGCGCCCAGAGGAGCGTCTTGCCACATGTCAACACTGGGTCTGACTGAGCGCCTCCAGTAGAGAGGCCCAAGCAAGACAAGCCCCGAGGAGCGTCTTGACATATGTCAACACTGGGTCGGACTGAGGGCCTCCATGAGAGAAGCCCAAGCAAGACGCGCCCCGAGGAGAGTCTTGCCACATGTCAACACTCGGTCTGACAGAGGGCATTCAGGAGAGAGGCCGAAGCAATACGCGCCCCGAGGAGCGTCTTGCCACCTGTCACCACTGGGTCTGAATGAGCGCCTCCAGGAGAGAGGCCCAACCAAGACGCGCCCCGAGGAGTGTCTTGCCACATGCCAACACTGGGTCTGACTGAGCGCCTCCAGGAGAGAGGCCCAAGCAAGACGCACCACGAGGAGCGTCTTGCCACGTGTCAACACTGGGTCTGACTGAGCGCCTCCAGGAGAGAGGCCCAAGCAAGATGTGCCCCGAGGAGCGTCTTTCCACGTGTCACCACTGGGTCTGACTGAGCGCCTCCAGGAGAGAGGCCAAAGCAAGACGCGCCCCGAGGAGCGTCTTGCCACATGTCAACACTGGGTCTGACTGAGCGCCTCCAGGAGAGAGGCCCAAGCAAAACACGCCCCGAGGAGCGTCTTGCCACATGTCAACACTGGGTCTGACTGAGCGCCTCCAGGAGAGAGGCCCAAGCAAGACGCGCCCCGAGGAGCGTCTTGCCACATGTCAGCACTGGGTCTGACTGAGCGCCTCCAGGAGAGAGGCCCCAGCAAGACGCGCCCCGAGGAGCGTCTTGCCTTATGTCAGCACTCGGTCTGACTGAGCGCCTCCAGGAGAGAGGCCCAAGCAAGACGCGCCCCGAGGAGCGTCTTGCCACATGTCAACAATGGGTCTGACTGAGGGCCTCCAGGAGAGAGGCCCAAGCAAGATGCGCCCGGAGGAGCGTCTTGCCACATGTCAACACTGGGTCTGACAGAGGGCCTCCAGGAGAGAGGCCCAAGCAAGACGCGCCCCGAGGAGCGTCTTGCCACATGTCACCTCTGGTTCTGACTGAGCGCCTCCAGGAGAGAGGCCCAAGCAAGACGCGCCCCGAGGAGCGTCTTGCCACATGTCAACACTGGGTCTGACTGAGCGCCTCCAGGAGAGAGGCCCAAGCAAGACACGCCCAGAGGAACGTCTTGCCACATGTCAACACTGGGTCTGACTGAGCGCCTCCAGGAGAGAGGCCCAAGCAAGACGCGCCCCGAGGAGCGTCTTGCCACATGTCAGCACTGGGTCTTACTGAGCGCCTCCAGGAGAGAGGCCCCAGCAAGACGCGCCCCGAGGAGCGTCTTGCCTTATGTCAGCACTCGGTCTGACTGAGCGCCTCCAGGAGAGAGGCCCAAGCAAGACGCGCCCCGAGGAGCGTCTTGCCACATGTCAACAATGGGTCTGACTGAGGGCCTCCAGGAGAGAGGCCCATGCAAGATGCGCCTGGAGGAGCGTCTTGCCACATGTCAACACTGGGTCTGACTGAGCGCCTCCAGGAGAGAGGCCCAAGCGTGACGCCCCCCGAGGAGCGTCAGGCCACATGTCACTACTCAGTCTGACTGAGCGCCTCCAGGAGAGAGGCCCAAGCAAGACGCGCCCCGAGGAGCGTCTTGCCACATGTCAGCACTGGGTCTGACTGAGCGCCTCCAGGAGAGAGGCCCCAGCAAGACGCGCCCCGAGGAGAGTCTTGCCACATGTCAACACTGGGTCTGACCGAGCGCCTCCAGGAGAGAGGCCCGAGGAGCGTCTTGCCACATGTCACCTCTGGGTCTGACTGAGCGCCTCCAGGAGAGAGGCGCAAGCAAGAAACGCCCGAGGAGCGTAATGTCACATGTCAACACTGGGTCTGACTGAGCGCCTCCAGGAGAGAGGCCCCAGCAAGAAGCGCCCCGAGGAGCGTCTTGCCACATGTCAACAATGGGTCTGACTGAGGGCCTCCAGGAGAGAAGCCCAAGCAAGACGCGCCCCGAGGAGCGTCTTGCCACATGTCAACAATGGGTCTGACTGAGGGCCTCCAGGAGAGAAGCCCAAGCAAGACGCGCCCCGAGGAGCGTCTTGCCACATGTCAACACTGGGTCTAATTGAGCGCCTCCAGGAGAGAGGCCCAAGCAAGACGCGCCCCGAGGAGCGTCTTGCCACATGTCACTACTCGGTCTGACTGAGCGCCTCCAGGAGAGAGGTCCAAGCAAGACGCGCCCCGAGGAGAGTCTTGCCACATGTCAACACTGGGTCTGACAGAGGGCATCCAGGAGAGAGGCCCAAGCAATACGCGCCCCGAGGAGCGTCTTGCCACATGTCAACAATGGGTCTGACTGAGGGGCTCCAGGAGAGAAGCCAAAGCAAGACGCGCCCCGAGGAGCTTCTTTCCACATGTCAACAATGGGTCTTACTGAGGGCCTCCATGAGAGAAGCCCAAGCAAGACGTGCCCCGAGGAGTGTCTTGCCACATGTCAACACTGTGTCTGACTGAGCGCCTCCAGGAGAGAGGGCCAAGCAAGACGCGCCCCGAGGAGCGTCTTGCCACGTGTCAACACTGGGTCTGACTTAGCGCCTCCAGGAGAGAGGCCCAAGCAAGATGCGCCCCGAGGAGCGTCTTGCCACGTGTCACCACTGGGTCTGACTGAGCGCCTCCAGTAGAGAGGCCCAAGCAAGACATGCCCCGAGGAGCGTCTTGACATATGTCAACACTGGGTCGGACTGAGGGCCTCCATGAGAGAAGCCCAAGCAAGACGCGCCTCGAGGAGAGTCTTGCCACATGTCAACACTCGGTCTGACAGAGGGCATTCAGGAGAGAGGCCGAAGCAATACGCGCCCCGAGGAGCGTCTTGCCACATGTCACCACTGGGTCTGAATGAGCGCCTCCAGGAGAGAGGCCCAACCAAGACGCGCCCCGAGGAGTGTCTTGCCACATGCCAACACTGGGTCTGACTGAGCGCCTCCAGGAGAGAGGCCCAAGCAAGACGCGCCACGAGGAGCGTCTTGCCACGTGTCAACACTGGGTCTGACTGAGCGCCTCCAGGAGAGAGGCCCAAGCAAGATGTGCCCAGAGGAGCGTCTTTCCACGTGTCACCACTGGGTCTGACTGAGCGCCTCCAGGAGAGAGGCCCAAGCAAGACGCGCCCCGAGGAGCGTCTTGCCACATGTCAACACTGGGTCTGACTGAGCGCCTCCAGGAGAGAGGCCCAAGCAAGACGCGCCCCGAGGAGCGTCTTGCCACATGTCAACACTGGGTCTGACTGAGCGCCTCCAGGAGAGAGGCCCAAGGAAGACGCGCCCCGAGGAGCGTCTTGCCACATGTCAGCACTGGGTCTGACTGAGCGCCTCCAGGAGAGAGGCCCAAGCAAGACGCGCCCTGAGGAGCATCTTGCCACATGTCAACACTGGGTCTGACTGAGCGCCTCCAGGAGAGAGGCCCAAGCAAGACTTGCCCCGAGGAGCGTCTTGCCACATGTCAACAATGGGTCTGACTGAGGGTCTCCAGGAGAGAAGCCCAAGCAAGACGCGCCCAGAGGAGCGTCTTGCCACATGTCAACACTGGGTCTGACTGAGCGCCTCCAGTAGAGAGGCCCAAGCAAGACATGCCCCGAGGAGCGTCTTGACATATGTCAACACTGGGTCGGACTGAGGGCCTCCATGAGAGAAGCCTAAGCAAGACGCGCCCCGAGGAGAGTCTTGCCACATGTCAACACTTTGTCTGACAGAGGGCCTCTAGGAGAGAGGCCCAAGCAAGACGCGCCCAGAGGAGTGTCTTGCCACATGTCACTACTGGGTCTGACTGAGCACCTCCAGGAGAGAGGCCCAAGCAAGACGCGCCCCGAGGAGCGTCAGGCCACATGTCACTACTCAGTCTGACTGAGCGCCTCCAGGAGAGAGGCCCAAGCAAGACTTGCCCCGAGGAGCGTCTTGCCACATGTCAACAATGGGTCTGACTGAGGGTCTCCAGGAGAGAAGCCCAAGCAAGACGCGCCCAGAGGAGCGTCTTGCCACATGTCAACACTGGGTCTGACTGAGCGCCTCCAGTAGAGAGGCCCAAGCAAGACACGCCCCGAGGAGCGTCTTGACATATGTCAACACTGGGTCGGACTGAGGGCCTCCATGAGAGAAGCCCAAGCAAGACGCGCCCCGAGGAGAGTCTTGCCACATGTCAACACTCGGTCTGACAGAGGGCATTCAGGAGAGAGGCCGAAGCAATACGCGCCCCGAGGAGCGTCTTGCCACATGTCACCACTGGGTCTGACTGAGCGCCTCCAGGAGAGAGGCCCAAGCAAGACGCGCCCCGAGGAGCGTCAGGCCACATGTCACTACTCGGTCTGACTGAGCGCCTCCAGGAGAGAAGCCCAAGCAAGACGCGCCCCGAGGAGCGTCTTGCCACATGTCAACACTGGGTCTAATTGAGCGCCTCCAGGAGAGAGGCCCAAGCAAGACGCGCCCCGAGGAGCGTCTTGCCACATGTCACTACTCGGTCTGACTGAGCGCCTCCAGGAGAGAGGTCCAAGCAAGACGCGCCCCGAGGAGAGTCTTGCCACATGTCAACACTGGGTCTGACAGAGGGCATCCAGGAGAGAGGCCCAAGCAATACGCGCCCCGAGGAGCGTCTTGCCACATGTCAACAATGGGTCTGACTGAGGGGCTCCAGGAGAGAAGCCAAAGCAAGACGCGCCCCGAGGAGCTTCTTTCCACATGTCAACAATGGGTCTTACTGAGGGCCTCCATGAGAGAAGCCCAAGCAAGACGTGCCCCGAGGAGTGTCTTGCCACATGTCAACACTGTGTCTGACTGAGCGCCTCCAGGAGAGAGGGCCAAGCAAGACGCGCCCCGAGGAGCGTCTTGCCACGTGTCAACACTGGGTCTGACTTAGCGCCTCCAGGAGAGAGGCCAAAGCAAGATGCGCCCCGAGGAGCGTCTTGCCACGTGTCACCACTGGGTCTGACTGAGCGCCTCCAGTAGAGAGGCCCAAGCAAGACATGCCCCGAGGAGCGTCTTGACATATGTCAACACTGGGTCGGACTGAGGGCCTCCATGAGAGAAGCCCAAGCAAGACGCGCCTCGAGGAGAGTCTTGCCACATGTCAACACTCGGTCTGACAGAGGGCATTCAGGAGAGAGGCCGAAGCAATACGCGCCCCGAGGAGCGTCTTGCCACATGTCACCACTGGGTCTGAATGAGCGCCTCCAGGAGAGAGGCCCAACCAAGACGCGCCCCGAGGAGTGTCTTGCCACATGCCAACACTGGGTCTGACTGAGCGCCTCCAGGAGAGAGGCCCAAGCAAGACGCGCCACGAGGAGCGTCTTGCCACGTGTCAACACTGGGTCTGACTGAGCGCCTCCAGGAGAGAGGCCCAAGCAAGATGTGCCCAGAGGAGCGTCTTTCCACGTGTCACCACTGGGTCTGACTGAGCGCCTCCAGGAGAGAGGCCCAAGGAAGACGCGCCCCGAGGAGCGTCTTGCCACATGTCAGCACTGGGTCTGACTGAGCGCCTCCAGGAGAGAGGCCCAAGCAAGACGCGCCCTGAGGAGCATCTTGCCACATGTCAACACTGGGTCTGACTGAGCGCCTCCAGGAGAGAGGCCCAAGCAAGACTTGCCCCGAGGAGCGTCTTGCCACATGTCAACAATGGGTCTGACTGAGGGTCTCCAGGAGAGAAGCCCAAGCAAGACGCGCCCAGAGGAGAGTCTTGCCACATGTCAACACTGGGTCTGACTGAGCGCCTCCAGTAGAGAGGCCCAAGCAAGACATGCCCCGAGGAGCGTCTTGACATATGTCAACACTGGGTCGGACTGAGGGCCTCCATGAGAGAAGCCTAAGCAAGACGCGCCCCGAGGAGAGTCTTGCCACATGTCAACACTTTGTCTGACAGAGGGCCTCTAGGAGAGAGGCCCAAGCAAGACGCGCCCAGAGGAGTGTCTTGCCACATGTCACTACTGGGTCTGACTGAGCACCTCCAGGAGAGAGGCCCAAGCAAGACGCGCCCCGAGGAGCGTCAGGCCACATGTCACTACTCAGTCTGACTGAGCGCCTCCAGGAGAGAGGCCCAAGCAAGACTTGCCCCGAGGAGCGTCTTGCCACATGTCAACAATGGGTCTGACTGAGGGTCTCCAGGAGAGAAGCCCAAGCAAGACGCGCCCAGAGGAGCGTCTTGCCACATGTCAACACTGGGTCTGACTGAGCGCCTCCAGTAGAGAGGCCCAAGCAAGACACGCCCCGAGGAGCGTCTTGACATATGTCAACACTGGGTCGGACTGAGGGCCTCCATGAGAGAAGCCCAAGCAAGACGCGCCCCGAGGAGAGTCTTGCCACATGTCAACACTCGGTCTGACAGAGGGCATTCAGGAGAGAGGCCGAAGCAATACGCGCCCCGAGGAGCGTCTTGCCACATGTCACCACTGGGTCTGACTGAGCGCCTCCAGGAGAGAGGCCCAAGCAAGACGCGCCCCGAGGAGCGTCAGGCCACATGTCACTACTCGGTCTGACTGAGCGCCTCCAGGAGAGAGGCCCAAGCAAGACTTGCCCCGAGGAGCGTCTTGCCACATGTCAACAATGGGTCTGACTGAGGGTCTCCAGGAGAGAAGCCCAAGCAAGACGCGCCCAGAGGAGCGTCTTGCCACATGTCAACACTGGGTCTGACTGAGCGCCTCCAGTAGAGAGGCCCAAGCAAGACAAGCCCCGAGGAGCGTCTTGACATATGTCAACACTGGGTCGGACTGAGGGCCTCCATGAGAGAAGCCCAAGCAAGACGCGCCCCGAGGAGAGTCTTGCCACATGTCAACACTCGGTCTGACAGAGGGCATTCAGGAGAGAGGCCGAAGCAATACGCGCCCCGAGGAGCGTCTTGCCACATGTCACCACTGGGTCTGAATGAGCGCCTCCAGGAGAGAGGCCCAACCAAGACGCGCCCCGAGGAGTGTCTTGCCACATGCCAACACTGGGTCTGACTGAGCGCCTCCAGGAGAGAGGCCCAAGCAAGACGCACCACGAGGAGCGTCTTGCCACGTGTCAACACTGGGTCTGACTGAGCGCCTCCAGGAGAGAGGCGTTCAGTCAGACCCAGTGCTGACATGTGGCAAGACGCTCCTCGGGGCGCGTCTTGCTTGGGCCTCTCTCCTGGAGGCGCTCAGTCAGACTGAGTAGTGACATGAGGCCTGACGCTCCTCGGGGCGCGTCTTGCTTGGGCCTCTCTCCTGGAGGCGCTCAGTCAGACCCAGTGGTGACATGTGGCAAGACACTCCTCGGGGCGCGTCTTGCTTGGGCCTCTCTCCTGGAGGCCCTCTGTCAGACCCAGTGTTGACATGTGTCAAGACGCTCCTCGGGGCGCGTCTTGCTTGGGCTTCTCTCCTGGAGGCCCTCAGTCAGACCCATTGTTGACATGTGGCAAGACACTCCTCGGGGCGCGTCTTGCTTGGGCCTCTCTCCTGGAGGCCCTCTGTCAGACCCAGTGTTGACATGTGTCAAGACGCTCCTCGGGGCGCGTCTTGCTTGGGCTTCTCTCCTGGAGGCCCTCAGTCAGACCCATTGTTGACATTTGGCAAGACACTCCTCGGGGCGCGTCTTGCTTGGGCTTCTCTCCTGGAGGCGCTCAGACAGATCCAGTGTTGACATGTGACAAGACGCTCCTCGGGGCGCGTCTTGCTTGGGCCTCTCTCCTGGAGGCGCTCAGTCAGAACCAGAGGTGACATGTGGCAAGACGCTCCTCGGGGCGCGTCTTGCTTGGGCTTCTCTCCTGGAGGCCCTCTGTCAGACCCAGTGTTGACATGTGGCAAAACGCTACTCCGGGCGCATCTTGCTTGGGCCTCTCTCCTGGAGGCCCTCAGTCAGACCCATTGTTGACATGTGGCAAGACGCTCCTCGGGGCGCGTCTTGCTTGGGCCTCTCTCCTGGAGGCGCTCAGTCAGACCGAGTGCTGACATAAGGCAAGACGCTCCTCGGGGCGCATCTTGCTGGGGCCTCTCTGCTGGAGGCGCTCAGATAGACCCAGTGCTGACATGTGGCAAGACACTCCTCGGGGCGCGTCTTGCTTGGGCCTCTCTCCTGGAGGCGCTCAGTCAGACCCAGTGTTGACATGTGGCAAGACGCTCCTCGGGGCGCGTCTTGCTTGGGCCTCTCTCATGGAGGCCCTCTGTCAGACCCAGTGTTGACATGTGTCAAGATGCTCCTCGGGGCGCGTCTTGCTTTGGCCTCTCTCCTGGAGGCGCTCAGTCAGACCGAGTGCTGACATGTGGCAAGAAGCTCCTCGGGGCGCGTCTTGCTTGGGCTTCTCTCCTGGAGGCGCTCAGTAAGACCCATTGTTGACATGTGGCAAGACGCTCCTCGGGGCGCGTCTTGCTTGGGCCTCTCTCCTGGAGGCGCTCAGTCAGACTGAGTAGTGACATGTGGCCTGACGCTCCTCGGGGCGCGTGTTGCTTTGGCCTCTCTCCTGGAGGCGCTCAGTCAGACCAAGTGGTGACATGTGGCAAGACGCTCCTCGGGGCACGTCTTGCTTGGGCCTCTCTCCAGAAGGCCCTCAATCAGACACAGTGTTGACACGTGGCAAGACGCTCCTCAGGGCGCGTCTTGCTTGGGCCTCTCTCCTGGAGGCGCTCAGTCAGACCGAGTGCTGACATAAGGCAAGACGCTCCTCGGGGCGCATCTTGCTGGGGCCTCTCTCCTGGAGGCGCTTAGTCAGACCCAGTGCTGACATGTGGCAAGACACTCCTCGGGGCGCGTCTTGCTTGGGCCTCTCTCCTGGAGGCGCTCAGTCAGACCCAGTGTTGACATGTGGCAAGACGCTCCTCGGGGCGCATCTTGCTTGGGCCTCTCTCATGGAGGCCCTCTGTCAGACCCAGTGTTGACATGTGTCAAGACGCTCCTCGGTGCGCGTCTTGCTTGGGCTTCTCTCCTGGAGGCGCTCAGAAAGACCCAGTGTTTACATGTGACAAGACGCTCCTCGGGGCGTGTCTTGCTTGGGCCTCTCTCCTGGAGGCCCTCTGTCAGACCCAGTGTTGGCATGTGGCAAGACGCTCCTCAGGGCGCGTCTTGGTTGGGCCTCTCTCCTGGAGGCGCTCAGTCAGACCCAGTGGTGACATGTGGCAAGACGCTCCTCGGGGCGCGTATTGCTTGGGCCTCTCTCCTGGATGCCCTCTGTCAGACCGAGTGTTGACATGTGGCAAGACTCTCCTCGGGGCGCGTCTTGCCTGGGCTTCTCTCATGGAGGCCCTCAGTCAGACCCAGTGTTGACATGTGTCAAGACGCTCCTCGGGGCGTGTCTTGCTTGGGCTTCTCTCCTGGAGGCCCTCAGTCAGACCCATTGTTGACATGTGGCAAGACGCTCCTCGGGGCACGTCTTGCTTGGGCCTCCCTCCTGGAGGCGCTCAAACAGACCGAGTAGTGACATGTGGCAAGACGCTCCTCGGGGCGCGTCTTGCTGGGGCTTCTCTCATGGAGGCACTCAGTCAGATCCAGTGTTGACATGTGGCAAGATGCTCCTCGGGGCGCATCTTGCTTGGACCTCTCTCCCTGAGGCGCTCAGTCAGACCGAGTAGTGACATGTGGCAAGACGCTCCTCGGGGCGCGTCTTGCTTGGACCTCTCTCCCTGAGGCGCTCAGTCAGACCTAGTGTTGACATTTGGCAAGACACTCCTCGGGGCGCGTCTTGCTTGGGCCTCTCTCATGGAGGCCCTCTGTCAGACCCAGTGTTGACATGTGTCAAGACGCTCCTCGGGGGGCGTCTTGCTTTGGCCTCTCTCCTGGAGGCGCTCAGTCAGACCGAGTGGTGACATGTGGCAAGAAGCTCCTCGGGGCGCGTCTTGCTTGGGCTTCTCTCCTGGAGGCCCTCAGTAAGAACCATTGTTGACATGTGGCAAGACGCTCCTCGGGGCGCGTCTTGCTTGGGCCTCCCTCCAGAAGGCCCTCAATCAGACCCAGTGTTGACACGTGGCAAGACGCTCCTCGGGGCGCGTCTTGCTTGGGCCTCTCTCCTGGAGGCGCTCAGTCAGACTGAGTAGTGACATGTGGCCTGACGCTCCTCGGGGCGCGTGTTGCTTGGGCCTCTCTCCTGGAGGCGCTCAGTCAGACCAAGTTGTGACATGTGGCAAGACACTCCTCGGGGCGCGTCTTGCTTGGGCCTCTCTTCTGGAGGCCCTCTGTCAGACCCAGTGTTGACATGTGGCAAGACACTCCTCGGGGCGCGTCTTGCTTGGGCCTCTCTCATGGAGGCCCTCTGTCAGACCCAGTGTTGACATGTGTCAAGACGCTCCTCGGGGCGCGTCTTGCTTTGGCCTCTCTCCTGGAGGCGCTCAGTCAGACCGAGTGCTGACATGTGGCAAGAAGCTCCTCGGGGCGCGTCTTGCTTGGGCTTCTCTCCTGGAGGCCCTCAGTAAGACCCATTGTTGACATGTGGGAAGACGCTCCTCGGGGGGCGTCTTGCTTGGGCCTCTCTCCTGGAGGCGCTCAGTCAGACTGAGTAGTGACATGTGGCCTGACGCTCCTCGGGGCGCGTGTTGCTTGGGCCTCTCTCCTGGAGGCGCTCAGTCAGACCAAGTGGTGACATGTGGCAAGACGCTCCTCGGGGCGCGTCTTGCTTGGGCCTCTCTCCAGAAGGCCCTCAATCAGACCCAGTGTTGACACGTGGCAAGACGCTCCTCGGGGCGCGTCTTGCTTGGGCCTCTCTCCTGGAGGCGCTCAGTCAGAATGAGTAGTGACATGTGGCCTGACGCTCCTCGGGGCGCGTGTTGCTTGGGCCTCTCTCCTGGAGGCGCTCAGTCAGACCAAGTGGTGACATGTGGCAAGAGACTTCTCGGGGCGCGTCTTGCTTGGGCCTCTCTCCTGGAGGCCCTCTGTCAGACCCAGTGTTGACATGTGGCAAGACACTCCTCGGGGCGCGTCTTGCTTGGGCCTCTCTCATGGAGGCCCTCTGTCAGACCCAGTGTTGACATGTGTCAAGACACTCCTCAGGGCGCGTCTTGCTTTGGCCTCTCTCCTGGAGGCGCTCAGTCAGACCGAGTGCTGACATGTGGCAAGACGCTCCTCGGGCCGCGTGTTGCTTGGGCTTCTCTCCTGGAGGCCCTCAGTCAGACCTATTGTTGACATGTGGCTAGACGCTCCTCTGGGCGCGTCTTGCTTGGGCCTCTCTCCTGGAGGCGCTCAGTCAGACCGAGTGCTGACATGTGGCAAGACGCTCCTCGGGGCGCGTCTTGCTTGGGCTTCTCTCCTGGAGGCGCTCAGAAAGACCCAGTGTTGACATGTGACAAGACGCTCCTCGGGGCACGTCTTGCTTGGGCCTCTCTCCTGGAGGCGCTCAGTCAGAACCAGAGGTGACATGTGGCAAGACGCTCCTCGGGGCGCGTCTTGCTTGGGCCTCTCTCCTGGAGGCCCTCTGTCAGACCCAGTGTTGACATGTGGCAAGACGCTCCTCCGGGCGCATCTTGCTTGGGCCTCTCTCCTGGAGGCCCTCAGTCAGACCCATTGTTGACATGTGGCAAGACGCTCCTCGGGGCGCGTCTTGCTTGGGCCTCTCTCCTTGAGGCGCTCAGTCAGACCCAGTGTTGACATGTGGCAAGACGCTCCTCGGGGCGCGTCTTGCTTGGGCCTCTCTCATGGAGGCCCTCTGTCAGACCCAGTGTTGACATGTGTCAAGACGCTCCTCGGGGCGCGTCTTGCTTTGGCCTCTCCCCTGGAGGCGCTCAGTCAGACCGAGTGCTGACATGTGGCAAGAAGCTCCTCGGGGCGCGTCTTGCATGGGCCTCTCTCCTGGAGGCGCTCAGTCAGACCCAGTGCTGACATGTGGCAAGACGCTCCTCGGGGCGCGTCTTGCTTGGGCCTCTCTCCTGGAGGCCCTCTGTGAGACCCAGTGTTGACATGTGGCAAGACACTCCTCGGGGCGCGTCTTGCTTGGGCCTCTCTCATGGAGGCCCTCTGTCAGACCCAGTGTTGACATGTGTCAAGACGCTCCTCGGGGCGCGTCTTGCTTTGGCCTCTCTCCTGGAGGCGCTCAGTCAGACCGAGTGCTGACATGTGGCAAGACGCTCCTCGGGCCGCGTGTTGCTTGGGCTTCTCTCCTGGAGGCCCTCAGTCAGACCCATTGTTGACATGTGGCAAGACGCTCCTCCGTGCGCATCTTGCTTGGGCCTCTCTCCTGGAGGCGCTCAGTCAGACCCAGTGTTGACATGTGGCAAGACGCTGCTCGG
Source organism: Nothobranchius furzeri (assembly GCF_043380555.1). NCBI lineage: Eukaryota > Metazoa > Chordata > Actinopteri > Cyprinodontiformes > Nothobranchiidae > Nothobranchius > Nothobranchius furzeri. The sequence continues at coordinate 16,343,629 of NC_091741.1, forward strand.
GGCGCGTGTTGCTTGGGCTTCTCTCCTGGAGATGCTCAGACAGACCCAGTGTTGACATGTGACAAGACGCTCCTCGGGGCGCGTCTTGCTTGGGCCTCTCTCCTGGAGGCGCTCAGTCAGAACCAGAGGTGACATGTGGCAAGACGCTCCTCGGGGCGCGTCTTGCTTGGGCCTCTCTCCTGGAGGCCCTCTGTCAGACCCAGTGTTGTCAAGTGGCAAGACGCTCCTCCGGGCGCATCTTGCTTGGGCCTCTCTCCTGGAGGCCCTCAGTCAGACCCATTGTTGACATGTGGCAAGACGCTCCTCGGGGCGCGTCTTGCTTGGGCCTCTCTCCTGGAGGCGCTCAGTCAGACCGAGTGCTGACATAAGGCAAGACGCTCCTCGGGGCGCGTCTTGCTGGGGCCTCTCTCGTGGAGGCGCTCAGTCAGACCCAGTGCTAACATGTGGCAAGACGCTCCTCGGGGCGCGTCTTGCTTGGGCCTCTCTCATGGAGGCGCTCAGTCAGACCCAGTGTTGACATGTGGCAAGACGCTCCTCGGGGCGCGTATTGCTTGGGCCTCTCTCCAGAATGCCCTCTGTCAGACCGAGTGTTGACATGTGGCAAGACTCTCCTTGGGGCGCGTCTTGCTTGGGCTTCTCTCATGGAGGCCCTCAGTCCGACCCAGTGTTGACATGTGTCAAGACACTCCTCGGGGCGTGTCTTGCTTGGGCCTCTCTCCTGGAGGCGCTCAGTCAGACCCAGTGTTGACATGTGGCAAGACGCTCCTCGGGGCGCGTCTTGCTTGGGCCTCTCTCATGGAGGCCCTCTGTCAGACCCAGTGTTGACATGTGTCAAGACGCTCCTCGGGGCGCGTCTTGCTTTGGCCTCTCTCCTGGAGGCGCTCAGTCAGACCGAGTGCTGACATGTGGCAAGAAGCTCCTCGGGGCGCGTCTTGCATGGGCCTCTCTCCTGGAGGCGCTCAGTCAGACCGAGTGCTGACATAAGGCAAGACGCTCCTCGGGGCGCGTCTTGCTTGGGCCTCTCTCCTGGAGGCCCTCTGTGAGACCCAGTGTTGACATGTGGCAAGACACTCCTCGGGGCGCGTCTTGCTTGGGCCTCTCTCATGGAGGCCCTCTGTCAGACCCAGTGTTGACATGTGGCAAAACGCTACTCCGGGCGCATCTTGCTTGGGCCTCTCTCCTGGAGGCCCTCAGTCAGACCCATTGTTGACATGTGGCAAGACGCTCCTCGGGGCGCGTCTTGCTTGGGCCTCTCTCCTGGAGGCGCTCAGTCAGACCGAGTGCTGACATAAGGCAAGACGCTCCTCGGGGCGCATCTTGCTGGGGCCTCTCTCCTGGAGGCGCTCAGATAGACCCAGTGCTGACATGTGGCAAGACACTCCTCGGGGCGCGTCTTGCTTGGGCCTCTCTCCTGGAGGCGCTCAGTCAGACCCAGTGTTGACATGTGGCAAGACGCTCCTCGGGGCGCGTCTTGCTTGGGCCTCTCTCATGGAGGCCCTCTGTCAGACCCAGTGTTGACATGTGTCAAGATGCTCCTCGGGGCGCGTCTTGCTTTGGCCTCTCTCCTGGAGGCGCTCAGTCAGACCGAGTGCTGACATGTGGCAAGAAGCTCCTCGGGGCGCGTCTTGCTTGGGCTTCTCTCCTGGAGGCGCTCAGTAAGACCCAGTGTTGACATGTGTCAAGACGCTCCTCGGGGCGCGTCTTGCTTGGGCTTCTCTCCTGGAGGCCCTCAGTCAGACCCATTGTTGACATTTGGCAAGACGCTCCTAGGGGCGCGTCTTGCTTTGGCCTCTCTCCTGGAGGCGCTCAGTCAGACCGAGTGCTGACATGTGGCAAGAAGCTCCTCGGGGCGCGTCTTGCTTGGGCTTCTCTCCTGGAGGCGCTCAGTAAGACCCATTGTTGACATGTGGCAAGACGCTCCTCGGGGCGCGTCTTGCTTGGGCCTCTCTCCTGGAGGCGCTCAGTCAGACTGAGTAGTGACATGTGGCCTGACGCTCCTCGGGGCGCGTGTTGCTTGGGCCTCTCTCCTGGAGGCGCTCAGTCAGACCAAGTGGTGACATGTGGCAAGACGCTCCTCGGGGCGCGTCTTGCTTGGGCCTCTCTCCAGAAGGCCCTCAATCAGACCCAGTGTTGACACGTGGCAAGACGCTCCTCGGGGCGCGTCTTGCTTGGGCCTCTCTCCTGGAGGCGCTCAGTCAGAATGAGTAGTGACATGTGGCCTGACGCTCCTCGGGGCGCGTGTTGCTTGGGCCTCTCTCCTGGAGGCGCTCAGTCAGACCAAGTGGTGACATGTGGCAAGACACTTCTCGGAGCGCATCTTGGTTGGGCCTCTCTCCTGGAGGCCCTCTGTCAGACCCAGTGTTGACATGTGGCAAGACACTCCTCGGGGCGCGTCTTGCTTGGGCCTCTCTCATGGAGGCCCTCTGTCAGACCCAGTGTTGACATGTGTCAAGACGCTCCTCAGGGCGCGTCTTGCTTTGGCCTCTCTCCTGGAGGCGCTCAGTCAGACCGAGTGCTGACATGTGGCAAGACGCTCCTCGGGCCGCGTGTTGCTTGGGCTTCTCTCCTGGAGGCCCTCAGTCAGACCCATTGTTGACATGTGGCAAGACGCTCCTCGGGTGCATATTGCTTGGGCCTCTCTCCTTGAGGCCCTCAGTCAGACCCATTGTTGACATGTGGCAAGACGCTCCTCGGGGCGCGTCTTGCTTGGGCCTCTCTCCTGGAGGCGCTCAGTCAGACCGAGTGCTGACAAAAGGCAAGACGCTCCTCGGGGCGCGTCTTGCTGGGGCCTCTCTCCTGGAGGCGTTCAGTCAGACCCAGTGCTGACATGTGGCAAGACGCTCCTCGGGGCGCGTCTTGCTTGGGCCTCTCTCCTGGAGGCGCTCAGTCAGACTGAGTAGTGACATGAGGCCTGACGCTCCTCGGGGCGCGTCTTGCTTGGGCCTCTCTCCTGGAGGCGCTCAGTCAGACCCAGTGGTGACATGTGGCAAGACACTCCTCGGGGCGCGTCTTGCTTGGGCCTCTCTCCTGTAGGCCCTCTGTCAGACCCAGTGTTGACATGTGTCAAGACGCTCCTCGGGGCGCGTCTTGCTTGGGCTTCTCTCCTGGAGGCCCTCAGTCAGACCCATTGTTGACATGTGGCAAGACACTCCTCGGGGCGCGTCTTGCTTGGGCCTCTCTCCTGGAGGCCCTCTGTCAGACCCAGTGTTGACATGTGTCAAGACGCTCCTCGGGGCGCGTCTTGCTTGGGCTTCTCTCCTGGAGGCCCTCAGTCAGACCCATTGTTGACATTTGGCAAGACACTCCTCGGGGCGCGTCTTGCTTGGGCTTCTCTCCTGGAGGCGCTCAGACAGATCCAGTGTTGACATGTGACAAGACGCTCCTCGGGGCGCGTCTTGCTTGGGCCTCTCTCCTGGAGGCGCTCAGTCAGAACCAGAGGTGACATGTGGCAAGACGCTCCTCGGGGCGAGTCTTGCTTGGGCTTCTCTCCTGGAGGCCCTCTGTCAGACCCAGTGTTGACATGTGGCAAAACGCTACTCCGGGCGCATCTTGCTTGGGCCTCTCTCCTGGAGGCCCTCAGTCAGACCCATTGTTGACATGTGGCAAGACGCTCCTCGGGGTGCGTCTTGCTTGGGCCTCTCTCCTGGAGGCGCTCAGTCAGACCGAGTGCTGACATAAGGCAAGACACTCCTCGGGGCGCATCTTGCTGGGGCCTCTCTCCTGGAGGCGCTCAGATAGACCCAGTGCTGACATGTGGCAAGACACTCCTCGGGGCGCGTCTTGCTTGGGCCTCTCTCCTGGAGGCGCTCAGTCAGACCCAGTGTTGACATGTGGCAAGACGCTCCTCGGGGCGCGTCTTGCTTGGGCCTCTCTCATGGAGGCCCTCTGTCAGACCCAGTGTTGACATGTGTCAAGATGCTCCTCGGGGCGCGTCTTGCTTTGGCCTCTCTCCTGGAGGCGCTCAGTCAGACCGAGTGCTGACATGTGGCAAGAAGCTCCTCGGGGCGCGTCTTGCTTGGGCTTCTCTCCTGGAGGCGCTCAGTAAGACCCATTGTTGACATGTGGCAAGACGCTCCTCGGGGCGCGTCTTGCTTGGGCCTCTCTCCTGGAGGCGCTCAGTCAGACTGAGTAGTGACATGTGGCCTGACGCTCCTCGGGGCGCGTGTTGCTTTGGCCTCTCTCTTGGAGGCGCTCAGTCAGACCAAGTGGTGACATGTGGCAAGACGCTCCTCGGGGCACGTCTTGCTTGGGCCTCTCTCCAGAAGGCCCTCAATCAGACACAGTGTTGACACGTGGCAAGACGCTCCTCAGGGCGCGTCTTGCTTGGGCCTCTCTCCTGGAGGCGCTCAGTCAGAATGAGTAGTGACATGTGGCCTGACGCTCCTCGGGGAGCGTGTTGCTTGGGCCTCTCTCCTGCAGGCGCTCAGTCAGACCAAGTGGTGACATGTGGCAAGACACTTCTCGGAGCGCGTCTTGCTTGGGCCTCTCTCCTGGAGGCCCTCTGTCAGACCCAGTGTTGACATGTGGCAAGACACTCCTCGGGGCGCGTCTTGCTTGGGCCTCTCTCATGGAGGCCCTCTGTCAGACCCAGTGTTGACATGTGTCAAGACGCTCCTCAGGGCGCGTCTTGCTTTGGCCTCTCTCCTGGAGGCGCTCAGTCAGACCGAGTGCTGACATGTGGCAAGACGCTCCTCGGGCCGCGTGTTGCTTGGGCTTCTCTCCTGGAGGCCCTCAGTCAGACCCATTGTTGACATGTGGCAAGACGCTCCTCGGGGCGCATATTGCCTGGGCCTCTCTCCTGGAGGCCCTCAGTCAGACCCATTGTTGACATGTGGCAAGACGCTCCTCGGGGCGCGTCTTGCTTGGGCCTCTCTCCTGGAGGCGCTCAGTCAGACCGAGTGCTGACAAAAGGCAAGACGCTCCTCAGGGCGCGTCTTGCTGGGACCTCTCTCCTGGAGGCGTTCAGTCAGACCCAGTGCTGACATGTGGCAAGACGCTCCTCGGGGCGCGTCTTGCTTGGGCCTCTCTCCTGGAGGCGGTCAGTCAGACTGAGTAGTGACATGTGGCCTGACGCTCCTCGGGGCGCATCTTGCTTCGGCCTCTCTCCTGGAGGCGCTCAGTCAGACCCAGTGGTGACATGTGGCAAGACACTCCTCGGGGCGCGTCTTGCTTGGGCCTCTCTCCTGGAGGCCCTCTGTCAGACCCAGTGTTGACATGTGTCAAGACGCTCCTCGGGGCGCGTCTTGCTTGGGCTTCTCTCCTGGAGGCCCTCAGTCAGACCCATTGTTGACATGTGGCAAGACACTCCTCGGGGCGCGTCTTGCTTGGGCTTCTCTCCTGGAGGCGCTCAGACAGATCCAGTGTTGACATGTGACAAGACGCTCCTCGGGGCGCGTCTTGCTTGGGCCTCTCTCCTGGAGGCGCTCAGTCAGAACCAGAGGTGACATGTGGCAAGACGCTCCTCGGGGCGCGTCTTGCTTGGGCCTCTCTCCTGGAGGCCCTCTGTCAGACCCAGTGTTGACATGTGGCAAAACGCTCCTCCGGGCGCATCTTGCTTGGGCCTCTCTCCTGGAGGCCCTCAGTCAGACCCATTGTTGACATGTGGCAAGACGCTCCTCGGGGCGCGTCTTGCTTGGGCCTCTCTCCTGGAGGCGCTCAGTCAGACCGAGTGCTGACATAAGGCAAGACGCTCCTCGGGGCGCATCTTGCTGGGGCCTCTCTCCTGGAGGCGCTCAGTCAGACCCAGTGCTGACATGTGGCAAGACACTCCTTGGGGCGCGTCTTGCTTGGGCCTCTCTCCTGGAGGCGCTCAGTCAGACCCAGTGTTGACATGTGGCAAGACGCTCCTCGGGGCGCGTCTTGCTTGGGCCTCTCTCATGGAGGCCCTCTGTCAGACCCAGTGTTGACATGTGTCAAGACGCTCCTCGGTGCGCGTCTTGCTTGGGCTTCTCTCCTGGAGGCGCTCAGAAAGACCCAGTGTTTACATGTGGCAAGACGCTCCTCGGGGCGTGTCTTGCTTGGGCCTCTCTCCTGGAGGCCCTCTGTCAGACCCAGTGTTGGCATGTGGCAAGACGCTCCTCAGGGCGCGTCTTGGTTGGGCCTCTCTCCTGGAGGCGCTCAGTCAGACCCAGTGGTGACATGTGGCAAGACGCTCCTCGGGGCGCGTATTGCTTGGGCCTCTCTCCTGGATGCCCTCTGTCAGACCGAGTGTTGACATGTGGCAAGACTCTCCTCGGGGCGCGTCTTGCCTGGGCTTCTCTCATGGAGGCCCTCAGTCAGACCCAGTGTTGACATGTGTCAAGACGCTCCTCGGGGCGTGTCTTGCTTGGGCTTCTCTCCTGGAGGCCCTCAGTCAGACCCATTGTTGACATGTGGCAAGACGCTCCTCGGGGCACGTCTTGCTTGGGCCTCCCTCCTGGAGGCGCTCAAACAGACCGAGTAGTGACATGTGGCAAGACGCTCCTCGGGGCGCGTCTTGCTGGGGCTTCTCTCATGGAGGCACTCAGTCAGATCCAGTGTTGACATGTGGCAAGATGCTCCTCGGGGCGCATCTTGCTTGGACCTCTCTCCCTGAGGCGCTCAGTCAGACCGAGTAGTGACATGTGGCAAGACGCTCCTCGGGGCGCGTCTTGCTTGGACCTCTCTCCCTGAGGCGCTCAGTCAGACCTAGTGTTGACATTTGGCAAGACACTCCTCGGGGCGCGTCTTGCTTGGGCCTCTCTTATGGAGGCCCTCTGTCAGACCCAGTGTTGACATGTGTCAAGACGCTCCTCGGGGGGCGTCTTGCTTTGGCCTCTCTCCTGGAGGCGCTCAGTCAGACCCAGTGTTGACACGTGGCAAGACGCTCCTCGGGGCGCGTCTTGCTTGGGCCTCTCTCCTGGAGGCGCTCAGTCAGACTGAGTAGTGACATGTGGCCTGACGCTCCTCGGGGCGCGTGTTGCTTGGGCCTCTCTCCTGGAGGCGCTCAGTCAGACCAAGTTGTGACATGTGGCAAGACACTCCTCGGGGCGCGTCTTGCTTGGGCCTCTCTTCTGGAGGCCCTCTGTCAGACCCAGTGTTGACATGTGGCAAGACACTCCTCGGGGCGCGTCTTGCTTGGGCCTCTCTCATGGAGGCCCTCTGTCAGACCCATTGTTGACATGTGTCAAGACGCTCCTCGGGGCGCGTCTTGCTTTGGCCTCTCTCCTGGAGGCGCTCAGTCAGACCGAGTGCTGACATGTGGCAAGAAGCTCCTCGGGGCGCGTCTTGCTTGGGCTTCTCTCCTGGAGGCCCTCAGTAAGACCCATTGTTGACATGTGGCAAGACGCTCCTCGGGGGGCGTCTTGCTTGGGCCTCTCTCCTGGAGGCGCTCAGTCAGACTGAGTAGTGACATGTGGCCTGACGCTCCTCGGGGCGCGTGTTGCTTGGGCCTCTCTCCTGGAGGCGCTCAGTCAGACCAAGTGGTGACATGTGGCAAGACGCTCCTCGGGGCGCGTCTTGCTTGGGCCTCTCTCCAGAAGGCCCTCAATCAGACCCAGTGTTGACACGTGGCAAGACGCTCCTCGGGGCGCGTCTTGCTTGGGCCTCTCTCCTGGAGGCGCTCAGTCAGAATGAGTAGTGACATGTGGCCTGACGCTCCTCGGGGCGCGTGTTGCTTGGGCCTCTCTCCTGGAGGCGCTCAGTCAGACCAAGTGGTGACATGTGGCAAGACACTTCTCGGGGCGCGTCTTGCTTGGGCCTCTCTCCTGGAGGCCCTCTGTCAGACCCAGTGTTGACATGTGGCAAGACACTCCTCGGGGCGCGTCTTGCTTGGGCCTCTCTCATGGAGGCCCTCTGTCAGACCCAGTGTTGACATGTGTCAAGACACTCCTCAGGGCGCGTCTTGCTTTGGCCTCTCTCCTGGAGGCGCTCAGTCAGACCGAGTGCTGACATGTGGCAAGACGCTCCTCGGGCCGCGTGTTGCTTGGGCTTCTCTCCTGGAGGCCCTCAGTCAGACCTATTGTTGACATGTGGCTAGACGCTCCTCTGGGCGCGTCTTGCTTGGGCCTCTCTCCTGGAGGCGCTCAGTCAGACCGAGTGCTGACATGTGGCAAGACGCTCCTCGGGGCGCGTCTTGCTTGGGCTTCTCTCCTGGAGGCGCTCAGAAAGACCCAGTGTTGACATGTGACAAGACGCTCCTCGGGGCACGTCTTGCTTGGGCCTCTCTCCTGGAGGCGCTCAGTCAGAACCAGAGGTGACATGTGGCAAGACGCTCCTCGGGGCGCGTCTTGCTTGGGCCTCTCTCCTGGAGGCCCTCTGTCAGACCCAGTGTTGACATGTGGCAAGACGCTCCTCCGGGCGCATCTTGCTTGGGCCTCTCTCCTGGAGGCACTCAGTCAGATCCAGTGTTGACATGTGGCAAGATGCTCCTCGGGGCGCATCTTGCTTGGACCTCTCTCCCTGAGACGCTCAGTCAGACCGAGTAGTGACATGTGGCAAGACGCTCCTCGGGGCGCGTCTTGCTTGGGCCTCTCTCCTTGAGGCGCTCAGTCAGACCCAGTGTTGACATGTGGCAAGACGCTCCTCGGGGCGCGTCTTGCTTGGGCCTCTCTCATGGAGGCCCTCTGTCAGACCCAGTGTTGACATGTGTCAAGACGCTCCTCGGGGCGCGTCTTGCTTTGGCCTCTCTCCTGGAGGCGCTCAGTCAGACCGAGTGCTGACATGTGGCAAGAAGCTCCTCGGGGCGCATCTTGCATGGGCCTCTCTCCTGGAGGCGCTCAGTCAGACCCAGTGCTGACATGTGGCAAGACGCTCCTCGGGGCGCGTCTTGCTTGGGCCTCTCTCCTGGAGGCCCTCTGTGAGACCCAGTGTTGACATGTGGCAAGACACTCCTCGGGGCGCGTCTTGCTTGGGCCTCTCTCATGGAGGCCCTCTGTCAGACCCAGTGTTGACATGTGTCAAGACGCTCCTCGGGGCGCGTCTTGCTTTGGCCTCTCTCCTGGAGGCGCTCAGTCAGACCGAGTGCTGACATGTGGCAAGACGCTCCTCGGGCCGCGTGTTGCTTGGGCTTCTCTCCTGGAGGCCCTCAGTCAGACCCATTGTTGACATGTGGCAAGACGCTCCTCCATGCGCATCTTGCTTGGGCCTCTCTCCTGGAGGCGCTCAGTCAGACCCAGTGTTGACATGTGGCAAGACGCTGCTCGGGGCGCGTCTTGCTTGGGCTTCTCTCCTGGAGGCGCTCAGACAGACCCAGTGTTGACATGTGACAAGACGCTCCTCGGGGCGCGTCTTGCTTGGGCCTCTCTCCTGGAGGCGCTCAGTCAGAACCAGAGGTGACATGTGGCAAGACGCTCCTCGGGGCGCGTCTTGCTTGGGCCTCTCTCCTGGAGGCCCTCTGTCAGACCCAGTGTTGTCAAGTGGCAAGACGCTCCTCCGGGCGCATCTTGCTTGGGCCTCTCTCCTGGAGGCCCTCAGTCAGACCCATTGTTGACATGTGGCAAGACGCTCCTCGGGGCGCGTCTTGCTTGGGCCTCTCTCCTGGAGGCGCTCAGTCAGACAGAGTGCTGACATAAGGCAAGACGCTCCTCGGGGCGCGTCTTGCTGGGGCCTCTCTCGTGGAGGCGCTCAGTCAGACCCAGAGCTGACATGTGGCAAGACGCTCCTCGGGGCGCGTCTTGCTTGGGCCTCTCTCCAGAATGCCCTCTGTCAGACCGAGTGTTGACATGTGGCAAGACTCTCCTTGGGGCGCGTCTTGCTTGGGCTTCTCTCATGGAGGCCCTCAGTCCGACCCAGTGTTGACATGTGTCAAGACACTCCTCGGGGCGTGTCTTGCTTGGGCCTCTCTCCTGGAGGCGCTCAGTCAGACCCAGTGTTGACATGTGGCAAGACGCTCCTCGGGGCGCGTCTTGCTTGGGCCTCTCTCATGGAGGCCCTCTGTCAGACCCAGTGTTGACATGTGTCAAGACGCTCCTCGGGGCGCGTCTTGCTTTGGCCTCTCTCCTGGAGGCGCTCAGTCAGACCGAGTGCTGACATGTGGCAAGAAGCTCCTCGGGGCGCGTCTTGCATGGGCCTCTCTCCTGGAGGCGCTCAGTCAGACCGAGTGCTGACATAAGGCAAGACGCTCCTCGGGGCGCGTCTTGCTGGGGCCTCTCTCCTGGAGGCGCTCAGTCAGACCCAGTGCTGACATGTGGCAAGACGCTCCTCGGGGCGCGTCTTGCTTGGGCCTCTCTCCTGGAGGCCCTCTGTGAGACCCAGTGTTGACATGTGGCAAGACACTCCTCGGGGCGCGTCTTGCTTGGGCCTCTCTCATGGAGGCCCTCTGTCAGACCCAGTGTTGACATGTGTCAAGACGCTCCTCGGGGCGCGTCTTGCTTTGGCCTCTCTCCTGGAGGCGCTCAGTCAGACCGAGTGCTGACATGTGGCAAGACGCTCCTCGGGCCGCGTGTTGCTTGGGCTTCTCTCCTGGAGGCCCTCAGTCAGACCCATTGTTGACATGTGGCAAGACGCTCCTCCGTGCGCATCTTGCTTGGGCCTCTCTCCTGGAGGCGCTCAGTCAGACCCAGTGTTGACATGTGGCAAGACGCTGCTCGGGGCGCGTCTTGCTTGGGCTTCTCTCCTGGAGGCGCTCAGACAGACCCAGTGTTGACATGTGACAAGACGCTCCTCGGGGCGCGTCTTGCTTGGGCCTCTCTCCTGGAGGCGCTCAGTCAGAACCAGAGGTGACATGTGGCAAGACGCTCCTCGGGGCGCGTCTTGCTTGGGCTTCTCTCCTGGAGACCCTCAGTCAGACCCATTGTTGACATGTCGCAAGACGCTCCTCGGGGCGCATCTTGCTTGGGCCTCTCTCCTGGAGGCGCTCAGTCAGACCCAGTGGTGACATGTGGCAAGACGCTCCTCGGGGCGCATCTTGCTTGGGCCTCTCTCCTGGAGGCGCTCAGTCAGACCCAGTGTTGACACGTGTCAAGACGCTCCTCGGGGCGCGTCTTGCTTGGGCCTCTCTCCTGGAGCCGCTCAGTCAGACCCAGTGTTGACATGTGGCAAGACACTCCTCATCACACTCCGCTCCTCGGGGCGCGTCTTGCTCCAGGAGAGAGACCTATTGTTGACATGTGGCTAGACGCCACATGTGAACACTGGGACTGACTGAGCGCCTCCAGGAGAGAGGGCCAAGCAAGACGCGCCCGAGGAGCGTCTTGCAACATGTCAGCACTCGGTCTGACTGAGCGCCCCCAGGAGAGAGGCCCAAGCAAGACGCGCCCCGAGGAGCATCTTGACACATGTCTCCTCTGGGTCTGACTGAGCGCCTCCAGGAGAGAGGCCCAAGCAAGACGTGCCCCGACGAGCATCTTGCCACATGTCAGAAGAGAGGCCGAAGCAATACGCGCCCCGAGGAGCGTCTTGCCACATGTCACCACTGGGTCTGAATGAGCGCCTCCAGGAGAGAGGCCCAACCAAGACGCGCCCCGAGGAGTGTCTTGCCACATGCCAACACTGGGTCTGACTGAGCACCTCCAGGAGAGAGAACCAAGCAAGACGCGCCATGAGGAGCGTCTTGCCACGTGTCAACACTGGGTCTGACTGAGCGCCTCCAGGAGAGAGGCCCAAGCAAGATGTGCCCCGAGGAGCGTCTTTCCACGTGTCACCACTGGGTCTGACTGAGCGCCTCCAGGAGAGAGGCCCAAGCAAGACGCGCCCCGAGGAGCGTCTTGCCACATGTCAACACTGGGTCTGACTGAGCGCCTCCAGGAGAGAGGCCCAAGCAAGACACGCCCCGAGGAGCGTCTTGCCACATGTCAACACTGGGTCTGACTGAGCGCCTCCAGGAGAGAGGCCCAAGCAAGACGCGCCCCGAGGAGCGTCTTGCCACATGTCAGCACTGGGTCTGACTGAGCGCCTCCAGGAGAGAGGCCCCAGCAAGACGCGCCCCGAGGAGCGTCTTGCCTTATGTCAGCACTCGGTCTGACTGAGCGCCTCCAGGAGAGAGGCCCAAGCAAGACGCGCCCCGAGGAGCGTCTTGCCACATGTCAACAATGGGTCTGACTGAGGGCCTCCAGGAGAGAGGCCCAAGCAAGATGCGCCCGGAGGAGCGTCTTGCCACATGTCAACACTGGGTCTGACAGAGGGCCTCCAGGAGAGAGGCCCAAGCAAGACGCGCCCCGAGGAGCGTCTTGTCACATGTCACCTCTGGTTCTGACCGAGCGCCTCCAGGAGAGAGGCCCAAGCAAGACGCGCCCCGAGGAGCGTCTTGCCACATGTCAACACTGGGTCTGACTGAGCGCCTCCAGGAGAGAGGCCCAAGCAAGACACGCCCCGAGGAGCGTCTTGCCACATGTCAACACTGGGTCTGACTGAGCGCCTCCAGGAGAGAGGCCCAAGCAAGACGCGCCCCGAGGAGCGTCTTGCCACATGTCAGCACTGGGTCTGACTTAGCGCATCCAGGAGAGAGGCCCAAGCAAGACGCGCCCCGAGGAGCGTCTTGCCTTATGTCAGCACTCGGTCTGACTGAGCGCCTCCAGGAGAGAGGCCCAAGCAAAACGCGCCCCGAGGAGCGTCTTGCCACATGTCAACAATGGGTCTGACTGAGGGCCTCCAGGAGAGAGGCCCAAGCAAGATGCGCCCGGAGGAGCGTCTTGCCACATGTCAACACTGGGTCTGACTGAGCGCCTCCAGGAGAGAGGCCCAAGCAAGACGCGCCCCGAGGAGCGTCAGGCCACATGTCACTACTCAGTCTGACTGAGCGCCTCCAGGAGAGAGGCCCAAGCAAGACGCGCCCCGAGGAGCGTCTTGCCACATGTCAGCACTGGGTCTGACTGAGCGCCTCCAGGAGAGAGGCCCCAGCAAGACGCACCCCGAGGAGAGTCTTGCCACATGTCAACACTCGGTCTGACAGAGGGCATTCAGGAGAGAGGTCCAAGCAATACGCGCCCCGAGGAGCGTCTTGCCACATGTCACCACTGGGTCTGAATGAGCGCCTCCAGGAGAGAGGCCCAACCAAGACGCGCCCCGAGGAGCGTCTTGCCACGTGTCAACACTGGGTCTGACTGAGCGCCTCCAGGAGAGAGGCCCAAGCAAGACGCGCCCCGAGGAGCGTCTTGCCACATGTATACACTGGGTCTGACTGAGCGTCTCCAGGAGAGAGGCCCAAGCAAGACGCGCCCGAGGAGCGTCTTGCAACATGTCAGCACTCGGTCTGACTGAGCGCCCCCAGGAGAGAGGCCCAAGCAAGACGCGCCCCGAGAAGCATCTTGACACATGTCTCCTCTGGGTCTGACTGAGCGCCTCCAGGAGAGAGGCCCAAGCAAGACGTGCCCCGACGAGCATCTTGCCACATGTCAACACTTGGTCTGACTGAGTGCCTCCATGAGAGAAGCCCCAGCAAGACGCGCCCCGAGGAGCGTCTTGCCACATGTCAACACTGGGTCTGACTGAGCACCTCCAGGAGAGAGGCCCAAGCAAGAAGCGCCCCGAGGAGCGTCTTGCCACATGTCAACACTGGGTCTGACCGAGCGCCTCCAGGAGAGAGGCCCGAGGAGCGTCTTGCCACATGTCACCTCTGGGTCTGACTGAGCGCCTCCAGGAGAGAGGCACAAGCAAGAAACGCCCGAGGAGCGTCTTGACACATGTCAACACTGGGTCTGACTGAACGCCTCCAGGAGAGAGGCCCCAGCAAGACGCGCCCCGAGGAGCGTCTTGCCACATGTCAGCACTCGGTCTGACTGAGCGCCTCCAGGAGAGAGGCCCAAGCAAGAAGCGCCCCGAGGAGCGTCTTGCCACATGTCAACAATGGGTCTGACTTAGGGCCTCCAGGAGAGAAGCCCAAGCAAGACGCGCCACGAGGAGCGTCTTGCCACATGTCAACACTGGGTCTAATTGAGCAACTCCAGGAGAGAGGCCCAAGCAAGACGCGCCCCGAGGAGCGTCTTGCCACATGTCACTACTCGGTCTGACTGAGCGCCTCCAGGTGAGAGGTCCAAGCAAGACGCGCCCCGAGGAGAGTCTTGCCACATGTCAACACTGGGTCTGACAGAGGGCATCCAGGAGAGAGGCCCGAGCAATACGCGCCCCGAGGAGCGTCTTGCCACATGTCAACAATGGGTCTGACTGAGGGGCTCCAGGAGAGAAGCCAAAGCAAGACGCGCCCCGAGGAGCTTCTTTCCACATGTCAACAATGGGTCTTACTGAGGGCCTCCATGAGAGAAGCCCAAGCAAGACGCGCCCCGAGGAGTGTCTTGCCACATGTCAACACTGTGTCTGACTGAGCGCCTCCAGGAGAGAGGGCCAAGCAAGACGCGCCCCGAGGAGCGTCTTGCCACGTGTCAACACTGGGTCTGACTTAGCGCCTCCAGGAGAGAGGCCCAAGCAAGATGCGCCCCGAGGAGCGTCTTGCCACGTGTCACCACTGGGTCTGACTGAGCTCCTCCAGGAGAGAGGCCCAAGCAAGACGCGCCCCGAGGAGCGTCAGGCCACATGTCACTACTCAGTCTGACTGAGCGCCTCCAGGAGAGAGGCCCAAGCAAGACGCGCCCCGAGGAGCGTCTTGCCACATGTCAGCACTGGGTCTGACTGAGCGCCTCCAGGAGAGAGGCCCCAGCAAGACGCACCCCGAGGAGAGTCTTGCCACATGTCAACACTCGGTCTGACAGAGGGCATTCAGGAGAGAGGTCCAAGCAATACGCGCCCCGAGGAGCGTCTTGCCACATGTCACCACTGGGTCTGAATGAGCGCCTCCAGGAGAGAGGCCCAACCAAGACGCGCCCCGAGGAGCGTCTTGCCACGTGTCAACACTGGGTCTGACTGAGCGCCTCCAGGAGAGAGGCCCAAGCAAGACGCGCCCCGAGGAGCGTCTTGCCACATGTATACACTGGGTCTGACTGAGCGTCTCCAGGAGAGAGGCCCAAGCAAGACGCGCCCGAGGAGCGTCTTGCAACATGTCAGCACTCGGTCTGACTGAGCGCCCCCAGGAGAGAGGCCCAAGCAAGACGCGCCCCGAGAAGCATCTTGACACATGTCTCCTCTGGGTCTGACTGAGCGCCTCCAGGAGAGAGGCCCAAGCAAGACGTGCCCCGACGAGCATCTTGCCACATGTCAACACTTGGTCTGACTGAGTGCCTCCATGAGAGAAGCCCCAGCAAGACGCGCCCCGAGGAGCGTCTTGCCACATGTCAACACTGGGTCTGACTGAGCACCTCCAGGAGAGAGGCCCAAGCAAGAAGCGCCCCGAGGAGCGTCTTGCCACATGTCAACACTGGGTCTGACCGAGCGCCTCCAGGAGAGAGGCCCGAGGAGCGTCTTGCCACATGTCACCTCTGGGTCTGACTGAGCGCCTCCAGGAGAGAGGCACAAGCAAGAAACGCCCGAGGAGCGTCTTGACACATGTCAACACTGGGTCTGACTGAACGCCTCCAGGAGAGAGGCCCCAGCAAGACGCGCCCCGAGGAGCGTCTTGCCACATGTCAGCACTCGGTCTGACTGAGCGCCTCCAGGAGAGAGGCCCAAGCAAGAAGCGCCCCGAGGAGCGTCTTGCCACATGTCAACAATGGGTCTGATTTAGGGCCTCCAGGAGAGAAGCCCAAGCAAGACGCGCCACGAGGAGCGTCTTGCCACATGTCAACACTGGGTCTAATTGAGCACCTCCAGGAGAGAGGCCCAAGCAAGACGCGCCCCGAGGAGCGTCTTGCCACATGTCACTACTCGGTCTGACTGAGCGCCTCCAGGTGAGAGGTCCAAGCAAGACGCGCCCCGAGGAGAGTCTTGCCACATGTCAACACTGGGTCTGACAGAGGGCATCCAGGAGAGAGGCCCGAGCAATACGCGCCCCGAGGAGCGTCTTGCCACATGTCAACAATGGGTCTGACTGAGGGGCTCCAGGAGAGAAGCCAAAGCAAGACGCGCCCCGAGGAGCTTCTTTCCACATGTCAACAATGGGTCTTACTGAGGGCCTCCATGAGAGAAGCCCAAGCAAGACGCGCCCCGAGGAGTGTCTTGCCACATGTCAACACTGTGTCTGACTGAGCGCCTCCAGGAGAGAGGGCCAAGCAAGACGCGCCCCGAGGAGCATCTTGCCACGTGTCAACACTGGGTCTGACTTAGCGCCTCCAGGAGAGAGGCCCAAGCAAGATGCGCCCCGAGGAGCGTCTTGCCACGTGTCACCACTGGGTCTGACTGAGCTCCTCCAGGAGAGAGGCCCAAGCAAGACGCGCCCAGAGGAGCGTCTTGCCACGTGTCACCACTGGGTCTGATTGAGCACCTCCAGGAGAGAGGCCCCAGCAAGACGCGCCCCGAGGAGCGTCTTGTCTTATGTCAGCACTCGGTCTGACTGAGCGCCTCCAGGAGAGAGGCCGAAGCAAGACGTGCCCCGAGGAGCGTCTTGCCACATGTCACTACTCGGTCTAACTGAGGGCCTCCAGGAGAGAGGTCCAAGCAAGATGCGCCCCGAGGAGCGTCTTGCAAAATGTTACTACTCGGTCTGACTGAGCGCCTCCAGGAGGGAGGTCCAAGCAAGACGCGCCCCGAGGAGCGTCTTGCCACATGTCACTACTCGGTCTGACTGAGCGCCTCCAGGAGAGAGGCCCAAGCAAGACTTGCCCCGAGGAGCGTCTTGCCACATGTCAACAATGGGTCTGACTGAGGGTCTCCAGGAGAGAAGCCCAAGCAAGACGCGCCCAGAGGAGCGTCTTGCCACATGTCAACAATGGGTCTGACTGAGCGCCTCCAGTAGAGAGGCCCAAGCAAGACATGCCCCGAGGAGCGTCTTGACATATGTCAACACTGGGTCGGACTGAGGGCCTCCATGAGAGAAGCCCAAGCAAGACGCGCCTCGAGGAGAGTCTTGCCACATGTCAACACTCGGTCTGACAGAGGGCATTCAGGAGAGAGGCCGAAGCAATACGCGCCCCGAGGAGCGTCTTGCCACATGTCACCACTGGGTCTGAATGAGCGCCTCCAGGAGAGAGGCCCAACCAAGACGCGCCCCGAGGAGTGTCTTGCCACATGCCAACACTGGGTCTGACTGAGCGCCTCCAGGAGAGAGGCCCAAGCAAGACGCGCCACGAGGAGCGTCTTGCCACGTGTCAACACTGGGTCTGACTGAGCGCCTCCAGGAGAGAGGCCCAAGCAAGATGTGCCCAGAGGAGCGTCTTTCCACGTGTCACCACTGGGTCTGACTGAGCGCCTCCAGGAGAGAGGCCCAAGCAAGACGCGCCCCGAGGAGCGTCTTGCCACATGTCAACACTGGGTCTGACTGAGCGCCTCCAGGAGAGAGGCCCAAGCAAGACGCGCCCCGAGGAGCGTCTTGCCACATGTCAACACTGGGTCTGACTGAGCGCCTCCAGGAGAGAGGCCCAAGGAAGACGCGCCCCGAGGAGCGTCTTGCCACATGTCAGCACTGGGTCTGACTGAGCGCCTCCAGGAGAGAGGCCCAAGCAAGACGCGCCCTGAGGAGCATCTTGCCACATGTCAACACTGGGTCTGACTGAGCGCCTCCAGGAGAGAGGCCCAAGCAAGACTTGCCCCGAGGAGCGTCTTGCCACATGTCAACAATGGGTCTGACTGAGGGTCTCCAGGAGAGAAGCCCAAGCAAGACGCGCCCAGAGGAGCGTCTTGCCACATGTCAACACTGGGTCTGACTGAGCGCCTCCAGTAGAGAGGCCCAAGCAAGACATGCCCCGAGGAGCGTCTTGACATATGTCAACACTGGGTCGGACTGAGGGCCTCCATGAGAGAAGCCTAAGCAAGACGCGCCCCGAGGAGAGTCTTGCCACATGTCAACACTTTGTCTGACAGAGGGCCTCTAGGAGAGAGGCCCAAGCAAGACGCGCCCAGAGGAGTGTCTTGCCACATGTCACTACTGGGTCTGACTGAGCACCTCCAGGAGAGAGGCCCAAGCAAGACGCGCCCCGAGGAGCGTCAGGCCACATGTCACTACTCAGTCTGACTGAGCGCCTCCAGGAGAGAGGCCCAAGCAAGACTTGCCCCGAGGAGCGTCTTGCCACATGTCAACAATGGGTCTGACTGAGGGTCTCCAGGAGAGAAGCCCAAGCAAGACGCGCCCAGAGGAGCGTCTTGCCACATGTCAACACTGGGTCTGACTGAGCGCCTCCAGTAGAGAGGCCCAAGCAAGACACGCCCCGAGGAGCGTCTTGACATATGTCAACACTGGGTCGGACTGAGGGCCTCCATGAGAGAAGCCCAAGCAAGACGCGCCCCGAGGAGAGTCTTGCCACATGTCAACACTCGGTCTGACAGAGGGCATTCAGGAGAGAGGCCGAAGCAATACGCGCCCCGAGGAGCGTCTTGCCACATGTCACCACTGGGTCTGACTGAGCGCCTCCAGGAGAGAGGCCCAAGCAAGACGCGCCCCGAGGAGCGTCAGGCCACATGTCACTACTCGGTCTGACTGAGCGCCTCCAGGAGAGAGGCCCAAGCAAGACTTGCCCCGAGGAGCGTCTTGCCACATGTCAACAATGGGTCTGACTGAGGGTCTCCAGGAGAGAAGCCCAAGCAAGACGCGCCCAGAGGAGCGTCTTGCCACATGTCAACACTGGGTCTGACTGAGCGCCTCCAGTAGAGAGGCCCAAGCAAGACAAGCCCCGAGGAGCGTCTTGACATATGTCAACACTGGGTCGGACTGAGGGCCTCCATGAGAGAAGCCCAAGCAAGACGCGCCCCGAGGAGAGTCTTGCCACATGTCAACACTCGGTCTGACAGAGGGCATTCAGGAGAGAGGCCGAAGCAATACGCGCCCCGAGGAGCGTCTTGCCACATGTCACCACTGGGTCTGAATGAGCGCCTCCAGGAGAGAGGCCCAACCAAGACGCGCCCCGAGGAGTGTCTTGCCACATGCCAACACTGGGTCTGACTGAGCGCCTCCAGGAGAGAGGCCCAAGCAAGACGCACCACGAGGAGCGTCTTGCCACGTGTCAACACTGGGTCTGACTGAGCGCCTCCAGGAGAGAGGCCCAAGCAAGATGTGCCCCGAGGAGCGTCTTTCCACGTGTCACCACTGGGTCTGACTGAGCGCCTCCAGGAGAGAGGCCAAAGCAAGACGCGCCTTGAGGAGCGTCTTGCCACATGTCAACACTGGGTCTGACTGAGCGCCTCCAGGAGAGAGGCCCAAGCAAAACACGCCCCGAGGAGCGTCTTGCCACATGTCAACACTGGGTCTGACTGAGCGCCTCCAGGAGAGAGGCCCAAGCAAGACGCGCCCCGAGGAGCGTCTTGCCACATGTCAGCACTGGGTCTGACTGAGCGCCTCCAGGAGAGAGGCCCCAGCAAGACGCGCCCCGAGGAGCGTCTTGCCTTATGTCAGCACTCGGTCTGACTGAGCGCCTCCAGGAGAGAGGCCCAAGCAAGACGCGCCCCGAGGAGCGTCTTGCCACATGTCAACAATGGGTCTGACTGAGGGCCTCCAGGAGAGAGGCCCAAGCAAGATGCGCCCGGAGGAGCGTCTTGCCACATGTCAACACTGGGTCTGACAGAGGGCCTCCAGGAGAGAGGCCCAAGCAAGACGCGCCCCGAGGAGCGTCTTGCCACATGTCACCTCTGGTTCTGACTGAGCGCCTCCAGGAGAGAGGCCCAAGCAAGACGCGCCCCGAGGAGCGTCTTGCCACATGTCAACACTGGGTCTGACTGAGCGCCTCCAGGAGAGAGGCCCAAGCAAGACACGCCCAGAGGAACGTCTTGCCACATGTCAACACTGGGTCTGACTGAGCGCCTCCAGGAGAGAGGCCCAAGCAAGACGCGCCCCGAGGAGCGTCTTGCCACATGTCAGCACTGGGTCTTACTGAGCGCCTCCAGGAGAGAGGCCCCAGCAAGACGCGCCCCGAGGAGCGTCTTGCCTTATGTCAGCACTCGGTCTGACTGAGCGCCTCCAGGAGAGAGGCCCAAGCAAGACGCGCCCCGAGGAGCGTCTTGCCACATGTCAACAATGGGTCTGACTGAGGGCCTCCAGGAGAGAGGCCCATGCAAGATGCGCCTGGAGGAGCGTCTTGCCACATGTCAACACTGGGTCTGACTGAGCGCCTCCAGGAGAGAGGCCCAAGCGTGACGCCCCCCGAGGAGCGTCAGGCCACATGTCACTACTCAGTCTGACTGAGCGCCTCCAGGAGAGAGGCCCAAGCAAGACGCGCCCCGAGGAGCGTCTTGCCACATGTCAGCACTGGGTCTGACTGAGCGCCTCCAGGAGAGAGGCCCCAGCAAGACGCGCCCCGAGGAGAGTCTTGCCACATGTCAACACTGGGTCTGACCGAGCGCCTCCAGGAGAGAGGCCCGAGGAGCGTCTTGCCACATGTCACCTCTGGGTCTGACTGAGCGCCTCCAGGAGAGAGGCGCAAGCAAGAAACGCCCGAGGAGCGTAATGTCACATGTCAACACTGGGTCTGACTGAGCGCCTCCAGGAGAGAGGCCCCAGCAAGAAGCGCCCCGAGGAGCGTCTTGCCACATGTCAACAATGGGTCTGACTGAGGGCCTCCAGGAGAGAAGCCCAAGCAAGACGCGCCCCGAGGAGCGTCTTGCCACATGTCAACAATGGGTCTGACTGAGGGCCTCCAGGAGAGAAGCCCAAGCAAGACGCGCCCCGAGGAGCGTCTTGCCACATGTCAACACTGGGTCTAATTGAGCGCCTCCAGGAGAGAGGCCCAAGCAAGACGCGCCCCGAGGAGCGTCTTGCCACATGTCACTACTCGGTCTGACTGAGCGCCTCCAGGAGAGAGGTCCAAGCAAGACGCGCCCCGAGGAGAGTCTTGCCACATGTCAACACTGGGTCTGACAGAGGGCATCCAGGAGAGAGGCCCAAGCAATACGCGCCCCGAGGAGCGTCTTGCCACATGTCAACAATGGGTCTGACTGAGGGGCTCCAGGAGAGAAGCCAAAGCAAGACGCGCCCCGAGGAGCTTCTTTCCACATGTCAACAATGGGTCTTACTGAGGGCCTCCATGAGAGAAGCCCAAGCAAGACGTGCCCCGAGGAGTGTCTTGCCACATGTCAACACTGTGTCTGACTGAGCGCCTCCAGGAGAGAGGGCCAAGCAAGACGCGCCCCGAGGAGCGTCTTGCCACGTGTCAACACTGGGTCTGACTTAGCGCCTCCAGGAGAGAGGCCCAAGCAAGATGCGCCCCGAGGAGCGTCTTGCAACGTGTCACCACTGGGTCTGACTGAGCGCCTCCAGTAGAGAGGCCCAAGCAAGACATGCCCCGAGGAGCGTCTTGACATATGTCAACACTGGGTCGGACTGAGGGCCTCCATGAGAGAAGCCCAAGCAAGACGCGCCTCGAGGAGAGTCTTGCCACATGTCAACACTCGGTCTGACAGAGGGCATTCAGGAGAGAGGCCGAAGCAATACGCGCCCCGAGGAGCGTCTTGCCACATGTCACCACTGGGTCTGAATGAGCGCCTCCAGGAGAGAGGCCCAACCAAGACGCGCCCCGAGGAGTGTCTTGCCACATGCCAACACTGGGTCTGACTGAGCGCCTCCAGGAGAGAGGCCCAAGCAAGACGCGCCACGAGGAGCGTCTTGCCACGTGTCAACACTGGGTCTGACTGAGCGCCTCCAGGAGAGAGGCCCAAGCAAGATGTGCCCAGAGGAGCGTCTTTCCACGTGTCACCACTGGGTCTGACTGAGCGCCTCCAGGAGAGAGGCCCAAGCAAGACGCGCCCCGAGGAGCGTCTTGCCACATGTCAACACTGGGTCTGACTGAGCGCCTCCAGGAGAGAGGCCCAAGCAAGACGCGCCCCGAGGAGCGTCTTGCCACATGTCAACACTGGGTCTGACTGAGCGCCTCCAGGAGAGAGGCCCAAGGAAGACGCGCCCCGAGGAGCGTCTTGCCACATGTCAGCACTGGGTCTGACTGAGCGCCTCCAGGAGAGAGGCCCAAGCAAGACGCGCCCTGAGGAGCATCTTGCCACATGTCAACACTGGGTCTGACTGAGCGCCTCCAGGAGAGAGGCCCAAGCAAGACTTGCCCCGAGGAGCGTCTTGCCACATGTCAACAATGGGTCTGACTGAGGGTCTCCAGGAGAGAAGCCCAAGCAAGACGCGCCCAGAGGAGCGTCTTGCCACATGTCAACACTGGGTCTGACTGAGCGCCTCCAGTAGAGAGGCCCAAGCAAGACATGCCCCGAGGAGCGTCTTGACATATGTCAACACTGGGTCGGACTGAGGGCCTCCATGAGAGAAGCCTAAGCAAGACGCGCCCCGAGGAGAGTCTTGCCACATGTCAACACTTTGTCTGACAGAGGGCCTCTAGGAGAGAGGCCCAAGCAAGACGCGCCCAGAGGAGTGTCTTGCCACATGTCACTACTGGGTCTGACTGAGCACCTCCAGGAGAGAGGCCCAAGCAAGACGCGCCCCGAGGAGCGTCAGGCCACATGTCACTACTCAGTCTGACTGAGCGCCTCCAGGAGAGAGGCCCAAGCAAGACTTGCCCCGAGGAGCGTCTTGCCACATGTCAACAATGGGTCTGACTGAGGGTCTCCAGGAGAGAAGCCCAAGCAAGACGCGCCCAGAGGAGCGTCTTGCCACATGTCAACACTGGGTCTGACTGAGCGCCTCCAGTAGAGAGGCCCAAGCAAGACACGCCCCGAGGAGCGTCTTGACATATGTCAACACTGGGTCGGACTGAGGGCCTCCATGAGAGAAGCCCAAGCAAGACGCGCCCCGAGGAGAGTCTTGCCACATGTCAACACTCGGTCTGACAGAGGGCATTCAGGAGAGAGGCCGAAGCAATACGCGCCCCGAGGAGCGTCTTGCCACATGTCACCACTGGGTCTGACTGAGCGCCTCCAGGAGAGAGGCCCAAGCAAGACGCGCCCCGAGGAGCGTCAGGCCACATGTCACTACTCGGTCTGACTGAGCGCCTCCAGGAGAGAAGCCCAAGCAAGACGCGCCCCGAGGAGCGTCTTGCCACATGTCAACACTGGGTCTAATTGAGCGCCTCCAGGAGAGAGGCCCAAGCAAGACGCGCCCCGAGGAGCGTCTTGCCACATGTCACTACTCGGTCTGACTGAGCGCCTCCAGGAGAGAGGTCCAAGCAAGACGCGCCCCGAGGAGAGTCTTGCCATATGTCAACACTGGGTCTGACAGAGGGCATCCAGGAGAGAGGCCCAAGCAATACGCGCCCCGAGGAGCGTCTTGCCACATGTCAACAATGGGTCTGACTGAGGGGCTCCAGGAGAGAAGCCAAAGCAAGACGCGCCCCGAGGAGCTTCTTTCCACATGTCAACAATGGGTCTTACTGAGGGCCTCCATGAGAGAAGCCCAAGCAAGACGTGCCCCGAGGAGTGTCTTGCCACATGTCAACACTGTGTCTGACTGAGCGCCTCCAGGAGAGAGGGCCAAGCAAGACGCGCCCCGAGGAGCGTCTTGCCACGTGTCAACACTGGGTCTGACTTAGCGCCGCCAGGAGAGAGGCCAAAGCAAGATGCGCCCCGAGGAGCGTCTTGCCACGTGTCACCACTGGGTCTGACTGAGCGCCTCCAGTAGAGAGGCCCAAGCAAGACATGCCCCGAGGAGCGTCTTGACATATGTCAACACTGGGTCGGACTGAGGGCCTCCATGAGAGAAGCCCAAGCAAGACGCGCCTCGAGGAGAGTCTTGCCACATGTCAACACTCGGTCTGACAGAGGGCATTCAGGAGAGAGGCCGAAGCAATACGCGCCCCGAGGAGCGTCTTGCCACATGTCACCACTGGGTCTGAATGAGCGCCTCCAGGAGAGAGGCCCAACCAAGACGCGCCCCGAGGAGTGTCTTGCCACATGCCAACACTGGGTCTGACTGAGCGCCTCCAGGAGAGAGGCCCAAGCAAGACGCGCCACGAGGAGCGTCTTGCCACGTGTCAACACTGGGTCTGACTGAGCGCCTCCAGGAGAGAGGCCCAAGCAAGATGTGCCCAGAGGAGCGTCTTTCCACGTGTCACCACTGGGTCTGACTGAGCGCCTCCAGGAGAGAGGCCCAAGGAAGACGCGCCCCGAGGAGCGTCTTGCCACATGTCAGCACTGGGTCTGACTGAGCGCCTCCAGGAGAGAGGCCCAAGCAAGACGCGCCCTGAGGAGCATCTTGCCACATGTCAACACTGGGTCTGACTGAGCGCCTCCAGGAGAGAGGCCCAAGCAAGACTTGCCCCGAGGAGCGTCTTGCCACATGTCAACAATGGGTCTGACTGAGGGTCTCCAGGAGAGAAGCCCAAGCAAGACGCGCCCAGAGGAGAGTCTTGCCACATGTCAACACTGGGTCTGACTGAGCGCCTCCAGTAGAGAGGCCCAAGCAAGACATGCCCCGAGGAGCGTCTTGACATATGTCAACACTGGGTCGGACTGAGGGCCTCCATGAGAGAAGCCTAAGCAAGACGCGCCCCGAGGAGAGTCTTGCCACATGTCAACACTTTGTCTGACAGAGGGCCTCTAGGAGAGAGGCCCAAGCAAGACGCGCCCAGAGGAGTGTCTTGCCACATGTCACTACTGGGTCTGACTGAGCACCTCCAGGAGAGAGGCCCAAGCAAGACGCGCCCCGAGGAGCGTCAGGCCACATGTCACTACTCAGTCTGACTGAGCGCCTCCAGGAGAGAGGCCCAAGCAAGACTTGCCCCGAGGAGCGTCTTGCCACATGTCAACAATGGGTCTGACTGAGGGTCTCCAGGAGAGAAGCCCAAGCAAGACGCGCCCAGAGGAGCGTCTTGCCACATGTCAACACTGGGTCTGACTGAGCGCCTCCAGTAGAGAGGCCCAAGCAAGACACGCCCCGAGGAGCGTCTTGACATATGTCAACACTGGGTCGGACTGAGGGCCTCCATGAGAGAAGCCCAAGCAAGACGCGCCCCGAGGAGAGTCTTGCCACATGTCAACACTCGGTCTGACAGAGGGCATTCAGGAGAGAGGCCGAAGCAATACGCGCCCCGAGGAGCGTCTTGCCACATGTCACCACTGGGTCTGACTGAGCGCCTCCAGGAGAGAGGCCCAAGCAAGACGCGCCCCGAGGAGCGTCAGGCCACATGTCACTACTCGGTCTGACTGAGCGCCTCCAGGAGAGAGGCCCAAGCAAGACTTGCCCCGAGGAGCGTCTTGCCACATGTCAACAATGGGTCTGACTGAGGGTCTCCAGGAGAGAAGCCCAAGCAAGACGCGCCCAGAGGAGCGTCTTGCCACATGTCAACACTGGGTCTGACTGAGCGCCTCCAGTAGAGAGGCCCAAGCAAGACAAGCCCCGAGGAGCGTCTTGACATATGTCAACACTGGGTCGGACTGAGGGCCTCCATGAGAGAAGCCCAAGCAAGACGCGCCCCGAGGAGAGTCTTGCCACATGTCAACACTCGGTCTGACAGAGGGCATTCAGGAGAGAGGCCGAAGCAATACGCGCCCCGAGGAGCGTCTTGCCACATGTCACCACTGGGTCTGAATGAGCGCCTCCAGGAGAGAGGCCCAACCAAGACGCGCCCCGAGGAGTGTCTTGCCACATGCCAACACTGGGTCTGACTGAGTGCCTCCAGGAGAGAGGCCCAAGCAAGACGCACCACGAGGAGCGTCTTGCCACGTGTCAACACTGGGTCTGACTGAGCGCCTCCAGGAGAGAGGCCCAAGCAAGATGTGCCCCGAGGAGCGTCTTTCCACGTGTCACCACTGGGTCTGACTGAGCGCCTCCAGGAGAGAGGCCAAAGCAAGACGCGCCCCGAGGAGCGTCTTGCCACATGTCAACACTGGGTCTGACTGAGCGCCTCCAGGAGAGAGGCCCAAGCAAAACACGCCCCGAGGAGCGTCTTGCCACATGTCAACACTGGGTCTGACTGAGCGCCTCCAGGAGAGAGGCCCAAGCAAGACGCGCCCCGAGGAGCGTCTTGCCACATGTCAGCACTGGGTCTGACTGAGCGCCTCCAGGAGAGAGGCCCCAGCAAGACGCGCCCCGAGGAGCGTCTTGCCTTATGTCAGCACTCGGTCTGACTGAGCGCCTCCAGGAGAGAGGCCCAAGCAAGACGCGCCCCGAGGAGCGTCTTGCCACATGTCAACAATGGGTCTGACTGAGGGCCTCCAGGAGAGAGGCCCAAGCAAGATGCGCCCGGAGGAGCGTCTTGCCACATGTCAACACTTGGTCTGACAGAGGGCCTCCAGGAGAGAGGCCCAAGCAAGACGCGCCCCGAGGAGCGTCTTGCCACATGTCACCTCTGGTTCTGACTGAGCGCCTCCAGGAGAGAGGCCCAAGCAAGACGCGCCCCGAGGAGCGTCTTGCCACATGTCAACACTGGGTCTGACTGAGCGCCTCCAGGAGAGAGGCCCAAGCAAGACACGCCCAGAGGAACGTCTTGCCACATGTCAACACTGGGTCTGACTGAGCGCCTCCAGGAGAGAGGCCCAAGCAAGACGCGCCCCGAGGAGCGTCTTGCCACATGTCAGCACTGGGTCTTACTGAGCGCCTCCAGGAGAGAGGCCCCAGCAAGACGCGCCCCGAGGAGCGTCTTGCCTTATGTCAGCACTCGGTCTGACTGAGCGCCTCCAGGAGAGAGGCCCAAGCAAGACGCGCCCCGAGGAGCGTCTTGCCACATGTCAACAATGGGTCTGACTGAGGGCCTCCAGGAGAGAGGCCCATGCAAGATGCGCCTGGAGGAGCGTCTTGCCACATGTCAACACTGGGTCTGACTGAGCGCCTCCAGGAGAGAGGCCCAAGCGTGACGCCCCCCGAGGAGCGTCAGGCCACATGTCACTACTCAGTCTGACTGAGCGCCTCCAGGAGAGAGGCCCAAGCAAGACGCGCCCCGAGGAGCGTCTTGCCACATGTCAGCACTGGGTCTGACTGAGCGCCTCCAGGAGAGAGGCCCCAGCAAGACGCGCCCCGAGGAGAGTCTTGCCACATGTCAACACTGGGTCTGACCGAGCGCCTCCAGGAGAGAGGCCCGAGGAGCGTCTTGCCACATGTCACCTCTGGGTCTGACTGAGCGCCTCCAGGAGAGAGGCGCAAGCAAGAAACGCCCGAGGAGCGTAATGTCACATGTCAACACTGGGTCTGACTGAGCGCCTCCAGGAGAGAGGCCCCAGCAAGAAGCGCCCCGAGGAGCGTCTTGCCACATGTCAACAATGGGTCTGACTGAGGGCCTCCAGGAGAGAAGCCCAAGCAAGACGCGCCCCGAGGAGCGTCTTGCCACATGTCAACAATGGGTCTGACTGAGGGCCTCCAGGAGAGAAGCCCAAGCAAGACGCGCCCCGAGGAGCGTCTTGCCACATGTCAACACTGGGTCTAATTGAGCGCCTCCAGGAGAGAGGCCCAAGCAAGACGCGCCCCGAGGAGCGTCTTGCCACATGTCACTACTCGGTCTGACTGAGCGCCTCCAGGAGAGAGGTCCAAGCAAGACGCGCCCCGAGGAGAGTCTTGCCACATGTCAACACTGGGTCTGACAGAGGGCATCCAGGAGAGAGGCCCAAGCAATACGCGCCCCGAGGAGCGTCTTGCCACATGTCAACAATGGGTCTGACTGAGGGGCTCCAGGAGAGAAGCCAAAGCAAGACGCGCCCCGAGGAGCTTCTTTCCACATGTCAACAATGGGTCTTACTGAGGGCCTCCATGAGAGAAGCCCAAGCAAGACGTGCCCCGAGGAGTGTCTTGCCACATGTCAACACTGTGTCTGACTGAGCGCCTCCAGGAGAGAGGGCCAAGCAAGACGCGCCCCGAGGAGCGTCTTGCCACGTGTCAACACTGGGTCTGACTTAGCGCCTCCAGGAGAGAGGCCCAAGCAAGATGCGCCCCGAGGAGCGTCTTGCCACGTGTCACCACTGGGTCTGACTGAGCGCCTCCAGTAGAGAGGCCCAAGCAAGACATGCCCCGAGGAGCGTCTTGACATATGTCAACACTGGGTCGGACTGAGGGCCTCCATGAGAGAAGCCCAAGCAAGACGCGCCTCGAGGAGAGTCTTGCCACATGTCAACACTCGGTCTGACAGAGGGCATTCAGGAGAGAGGCCGAAGCAATACGCGCCCCGAGGAGCGTCTTGCCACATGTCACCACTGGGTCTGAATGAGCGCCTCCAGGAGAGAGGCCCAACCAAGACGCGCCCCGAGGAGTGTCTTGCCACATGCCAACACTGGGTCTGACTGAGCGCCTCCAGGAGAGAGGCCCAAGCAAGACGCGCCACGAGGAGCGTCTTGCCACGTGTCAACACTGGGTCTGACTGAGCGCCTCCAGGAGAGAGGCCCAAGCAAGATGTGCCCAGAGGAGCGTCTTTCCACGTGTCACCACTGGGTCTGACTGAGCGCCTCCAGGAGAGAGGCCCAAGCAAGACGCGCCCCGAGGAGCGTCTTGCCACATGTCAACACTGGGTCTGACTGAGCGCCTCCAGGAGAGAGGCCCAAGCAAGACGCGCCCCGAGGAGCGTCTTGCCACATGTCAACACTGGGTCTGACTGAGCGCCTCCAGGAGAGAGGCCCAAGGAAGACGCGCCCCGAGGAGCGTCTTGCCACATGTCAGCACTGGGTCTGACTGAGCGCCTCCAGGAGAGAGGCCCAAGCAAGACGCGCCCTGAGGAGCATCTTGCCACATGTCAACACTGGGTCTGACTGAGTGCCTCCAGGAGAGAGGCCCAAGCAAGACTTGCCCCGAGGAGCGTCTTGCCACATGTCAACAATGGGTCTGACTGAGGGTCTCCAGGAGAGAAGCCCAAGCAAGACGCGCCCAGAGGAGCGTCTTGCCACATGTCAACACTGGGTCTGACTGAGCGCCTCCAGTAGAGAGGCCCAAGCAAGACATGCCCCGAGGAGCGTCTTGACATATGTCAACACTGGGTCGGACTGAGGGCCTCCATGAGAGAAGCCTAAGCAAGACGCGCCCCGAGGAGAGTCTTGCCACATGTCAACACTTTGTCTGACAGAGGGCCTCTAGGAGAGAGGCCCAAGCAAGACGCGCCCAGAGGAGTGTCTTGCCACATGTCACTACTGGGTCTGACTGAGCACCTCCAGGAGAGAGGCCCAAGCAAGATGCGCCCCGAGGAGCGTCAGGCCACATGTCCCTACTCAGTCTGACTGAGCGCCTCCAGGAGAGAGGCCCAAGCAAGACTTGCCCCGAGGAGCGTCTTGCCACATGTCAACAATGGGTCTGACTGAGGGTCTCCAGGAGAGAAGCCCAAGCAAGACGCGCCCAGAGGAGCGTCTTGCCACATGTCAACACTGGGTCTGACTGAGCGCCTCCAGTAGAGAGGCCCAAGCAAGACACGCCCCGAGGAGCGTCTTGACATATGTCAACACTGGGTCGGACTGAGGGCCTCCATGAGAGAAGCCCAAGCAAGACGCGCCCCGAGGAGAGTCTTGCCACATGTCAACACTCGGTCTGACAGAGGGCATTCAGGAGAGAGGCCGAAGCAATACGCGCCCCGAGGAGCGTCTTGCCACATGTCACCACTGGGTCTGACTGAGCGCCTCCAGGAGAGAGGCCCAAGCAAGACGCGCCCCGAGGAGCGTCAGGCCACATGTCACTACTCGGTCTGACTGAGCGCCTCCAGGAGAGAGGCCCAAGCAAGACTTGCCCCGAGGAGCGTCTTGCCACATGTCAACAATGGGTCTGACTGAGGGTCTCCAGGAGAGAAGCCCAAGCAAGACGCGCCCAGAGGAGCGTCTTGCCACATGTCAACACTGGGTCTGACTGAGCGCCTCCAGTAGAGAGGCCCAAGCAAGACAAGCCCCGAGGAGCGTCTTGACATATGTCAACACTGGGTCGGACTGAGGGCCTCCATGAGAGAAGCCCAAGCAAGACGCGCCCCGAGGAGAGTCTTGCCACATGTCAACACTCGGTCTGACAGAGGGCATTCAGGAGAGAGGCCGAAGCAATACGCGCCCCGAGGAGCGTCTTGCCACATGTCACCACTGGGTCTGAATGAGCGCCTCCAGGAGAGAGGCCCAACCAAGACGCGCCCCGAGGAGTGTCTTGCCACATGCCAACACTGGGTCTGACTGAGCGCCTCCAGGAGAGAGGCCCAAGCAAGACGCACCACGAGGAGCGTCTTGCCACGTGTCAACACTGGGTCTGACTGAGCGCCTCCAGGAGAGAGGCCCAAGCAAGATGTGCCCCGAGGAGCGTCTTTCCACGTGTCACCACTGGGTCTGACTGAGCGCCTCCAGGAGAGAGGCCAAAGCAAGACGCGCCCCGAGGAGCGTCTTGCCACATGTCAACACTGGGTCTGACTGAGCGCCTCCAGGAGAGAGGCCCAAGCAAAACACGCCCCGAGGAGCGTCTTGCCACATGTCAACACTGGGTCTGACTGAGCGCCTCCAGGAGAGAGGCCCAAGCAAGACGCGCCCCGAGGAGCGTCTTGCCACATGTCAGCACTGGGTCTGACTGAGCGCCTCCAGGAGAGAGGCCCCAGCAAGACGCGCCCCGAGGAGCGTCTTGCCTTATGTCAGCACTCGGTCTGACTGAGCGCCTCCAGGAGAGAGGCCCAAGCAAGACGCGCCCCGAGGAGCGTCTTGCCACATGTCAACAATGGGTCTGACTGAGGGCCTCCAGGAGAGAGGCCCAAGCAAGATGCGCCCGGAGGAGCGTCTTGCCACATGTCAACACTGGGTCTGACAGAGGGCCTCCAGGAGAGAGGCCCAAGCAAGACGCGCCCCGAGGAGCGTCTTGCCACATGTCACCTCTGGTTCTGACTGAGCGCCTCCAGGAGAGAGGCCCAAGCAAGACGCGCCCCGAGGAGCGTCTTGCCACATGTCAACACTGGGTCTGACTGAGCGCCTCCAGGAGAGAGGCCCAAGCAAGACACGCCCAGAGGAACGTCTTGCCACATGTCAACACTGGGTCTGACTGAGCGCCTCCAGGAGAGAGGCCCAAGCAAGACGCGCCCCGAGGAGCGTCTTGCCACATGTCAGCACTGGGTCTTACTGAGCGCCTCCAGGAGAGAGGCCCCAGCAAGACGCGCCCCGAGGAGCGTCTTGCCTTATGTCAGCACTCGGTCTGACTGAGCGCCTCCAGGAGAGAGGCCCAAGCAAGACGCGCCCCGAGGAGCGTCTTGCCACATGTCAACAATGGGTCTGACTGAGGGCCTCCAGGAGAGAGGCCCATGCAAGATGCGCCTGGAGGAGCGTCTTGCCACATGTCAACACTGGGTCTGACTGAGCGCCTCCAGGAGAGAGGCCCAAGCGTGACGCCCCCCGAGGAGCGTCAGGCCACATGTCACTACTCAGTCTGACTGAGCGCCTCCAGGAGAGAGGCCCAAGCAAGACGCGCCCCGAGGAGCGTCTTGCCACATGTCAGCACTGGGTCTGACTGAGCGCCTCCAGGAGAGAGGCCCCAGCAAGACGCGCCCCGAGGAGAGTCTTGCCACATGTCAACACTGGGTCTGACCGAGCGCCTCCAGGAGAGAGGCCCGAGGAGCGTCTTGCCACATGTCACCTCTGGGTCTGACTGAGCGCCTCCAGGAGAGAGGCGCAAGCAAGAAACGCCCGAGGAGCGTCATGACACATGTCAACACTGGGTCTGACTGAGCGCCTCCAGGAGAGAGGCCCCAGCAAGAAGCGCCCCGAGGAGCGTCTTGCCACATGTCAACAATGGGTCTGACTGAGGGCCTCCAGGAGAGAAGCCCAAGCAAGACGCGCCCCGAGGAGCGTCTTGCCACATGTCAACAATGGGTCTGACTGAGGGCCTCCAGGAGAGAAGCCCAAGCAAGACGCGCCCCGAGGAGCGTCTTGCCACATGTCAACACTGGGTCTAATTGAGCGCCTCCAGGAGAGAGGCCCAAGCAAGACGCGCCCCGAGGAGCGTCTTGCCACATGTCACTACTCGGTCTGACTGAGCGCCTCCAGGAGAGAGGTCCAAGCAAGACGCGCCCCGAGGAGAGTCTTGCCACATGTCAACACTGGGTCTGACAGAGGGCATCCAGGAGAGAGGCCCAAGCAATACGCGCCCCGAGGAGCGTCTTGCCACATGTCAACAATGGGTCTGACTGAGGGGCTCCAGGAGAGAAGCCAAAGCAAGACGCGCCCCGAGGAGCTTCTTTCCACATGTCAACAATGGGTCTTACTGAGGGCCTCCATGAGAGAAGCCCAAGCAAGACGTGCCCCGAGGAGTGTCTTGCCACATGTCAACACTGTGTCTGACTGAGCGCCTCCAGGAGAGAGGGCCAAGCAAGACGCGCCCCGAGGAGCGTCTTGCCACGTGTCAACACTGGGTCTGACTTAGCGCCTCCAGGAGAGAGGCCCAAGCAAGATGCGCCCCGAGGAGCGTCTTGCCACGTGTCACCACTGGGTCTGACTGAGCTCCTCCAGGAGAGAGGCCCAAGCAAGACGCGCCCAGAGGAGCGTCTTGCCTTATGTCAGCACTCGGTCTGACTGAGCGCCTCCAGGAGAGAGGCCGAAGCAAGACGCGCCCCGAGGAGCGTCTTGCCACATGTCACTACTCGGTCTAACTGAGCGCCTCCAGGAGAGAGGTCCAAGCAAGATGCGCCCCGAGGAGCGTCTTGCAAAATGTTACTACTCAGTCTGACTGAGCGCCTCCAGGAGGGAGGTCCAAGCAAGATGCGCCCCGAGGAGCGTCTTGCAAAATGTCACTACTCGGTCTGACTGAGCGCCTCCAGGAGAGAGCCCGAAGCAAGACTTGCCCCGAGGAGCGTCTTGCCACATGTCAACAATGGGTCTGACTGAGGGTCTCCAGGAGAGAAGCCCAAGCAAGACGCGCCCAGAGGAGCGTCTTGCCACATGTCAACACTGGGTCTGAATGAGCGCCTCCAGTAGAGAGGCCCAAGCAAGACATGCCCCGAGGAGCGTCTTGACATATGTCAGCACTGGGTCGGACTGAGGGCCTCCATGAGAGAAGCCCAAGCAAGACGCGCCCCGAGGAGAGTCTTGCCACATGTCAACACTCGGTCTGACAGAGGGCATTCAGGAGAGAGGCCGAAGCAATACGCGCCCCGAGGAGCATCTTGCCACATGTCACCACTGGGTCTGAATGAGCGCCTCCAGGAGAGAGGCCCAAGCAAGATGTGCCCAGAGGAGCGTCTTTCCACGTGTCACCACTGGGTCTGACTGAGCGCCTCCAGGAGAGAGGCCCAAGCAAGACGCGCCCCGAGGAGCGTCTTGCCACATGTCAACACTGGGTCTGACTGAGCGCCTCCAGGAGAGAGGCCCAAGCAAGATGCGCCCCGAGGAGCGTCTTGCCACATGTCAACACTGGGTCTGACTGAGCGCCTCCAGGAGAGAGGCCCAAGCAAGACGCGCCCCGAGGAGCGTCTTGCCACATGTCAGCACTGGGTCTGACTGAGCGCCTCCAGGAGAGAGGCCCCAGCAAGACGCGCCCCGAGGAGCGTCTTGCCTTATGTCAGCACTGGGTCTGACTGAGCGCCTCCAGGAGAGAGGCTCAAGCAAGACGCGCCCCGAGGAGCGTCTTGCCACATGTCAACAATGGGTCTGACTGAGGGCCTCCAGGAGAGAGGCCCAAGCAAGATGCGCCCGAAGGAGCGTCTTGCCACATGTCAACACTGGGTCTGACAGAGGGCCTCCAGGAGAGAGGCCCAAGCAAGACGTGCCCCGAGGAGCCTCTTGTCACATGTCAACACTGGGTCTGTCTGAGCGCCTCCAGGAGAGAAGCCCAAGCAAGACGCGCCCCGAGGAGCGTCTTGCCACATGTCAACAATGGGTCTGACTGAGGGCCTCCAGGAGAGAAGCCCAAGCAAGACGCGCCCCGAGGAGCGTCTTGACACATGTCAACACTGGGTCTGACAGAGGGCCTCCAGGAGAGAGGCCCAAGCAAGACGCGCCCAGAGGAGTGTCTTGCCACATGTCACCACTGGGTCTGACTGAGCGCCTCCAGGAGAGAGGCCCAAGCAAGACGCGCCCCGAGGAGCGTCAGGCCACATGTCACTTCTCAGTCTGACTGAGCGCCTCCAGGAGAGAGGCCCAAGCAAGACTTGCCCCGAGGAGCGTCTTGCCACATGTCAACAATGGGTCTGACTGAGGGTCTCCAGGAGAGAAGCCCAAGCAAGACGCGCCCAGAGGAGCGTCTTGCCACATGTCAACACTGGGTCTGACTGAGCGCCTCCAGTAGAGAGGCCCAAGCAAGACACGCCCCGAAAAAGCTTCTTGACATATGTCAACACTGGGTCGGACTGAGGGCCTCCATGAGAGAAGCCCAAGCAAGACGCGCCCCGAGGAGAGTCTTGCCACATGTCAACACTCGGTCTGACAGAGGGCATTCAGGAGAGAGGCCGAAGCAATACGCGCCCCGAGGAGCGTCTTGCCACATGTCACCACTGGGTCTGAATGAGCGCCTCCAGGAGAGAGGCCCAAGCAAGATGTGCCCAGAGGAGCGTCTTTCCACGTGTCACCACTGGGTCTGACTGAGCGCCTCCAGGAGAGAGGCCCAAGCAAGACGCGCCCCGAGGAGCGTCTTGCCACATGTCAACACTGGGTCTGACTGAGCGCCTCCAGGAGAGAGGCCCAAGCAAGACGCGCCCCGAGGAGCGTCTTGCCACATGTCAACACTGGGTCTGACTGAGCGCCTCCAGGAGAGAGGCCCAAGCAAGACGCGCCCCGAGGAGCGTCTTGCCACATGTTAGCACTGGGTCTGACTGAGCGCCTCCAGGAGAGAGGCCCCAGCAAGACGCGCCCCGAGGAGCGTCTTGCCTTATGTCAGCACTGGGTCTGACTGAGCGCCTCCAGGAGAGAGGCCCAAGCAAGACGCGCCCCGAGGAGCGTCTTGCCACATGTCAACAATGGGTCTGACTGAGGGCCTCCAGGAGAGAGGCCCAAGCAAGATGCGCCCGAAGGAGCGTCTTGCCACATGTCAACACTGGGTCTGACAGAGGGCCTCCAGGAGAGAGGCCCAAGCAAGACGTGCCCCGAGGAGCCTCTTGTCACATGTCAACACTGGGTCTGTCTGAGCGCCTCCAGGAGAGAAGCCCAAGCAAGACGCGCCCCGAGGAGCGTCTTGCCACATGTCAACAATGAGTCTGACTGAGGGCCTCCAGGAGTGAAGCCCAAGCAAGACGCGCCTCGAGGAGCGTCTTGACACATGTCAAAACTGGGTCTGACAGAGGGCCTCCAGGAGAGAGGCCCAAGCAAGACGCGCCCCGAGGAGTGTCTTGCCACATGTCACCACTGGGTCTGACTGAGCGCCTCCAGGAGAGAGGCCCAAGCAAGACGCGCCCCGAGGAGCGTCAGGCCACATGTCACTTCTCAGTCTGACTGAGCGCCTCCAGGAGAGAGGCCCAAGCAAGACTTGCCCCGAGGAGCGTCTTGCCACATGTCAACAATGGGTCTGACTGAGGGTCTCCAGGAGAGAAGCCCAAGCAAGACGCGCCCAGAGGAGAGTCTTGCCACATGTCAACACTGGGTCTGACTGAGCGCCTCCAGTAGAGAGGCCCAAGCAAGACACGCCCCGAAAAAGCTTCTTGACATATGTCAACACTGGGTCGGACTGAGGGCCTCCATGAGAGAAGCCCAAGCAAGACGCGCTCTGAGGAGAGTCTTGCCACATGTCAACACTCGGTCTGACAGAGGGCATTCAGGAGAGAGGCCGAAGCAATACGCGCCCCGAGGATCGTCTTGCCACATGTCACCACTGGGTCTGACTGAGCGCCTCCAGGAGAGAGGCCCAAGCAAGACGCGCCCCGAGGAGCGTCAGGCCACATGTCACTACTCGGTCTGACTGAGCGCCTCCAGGAGAGAGGCCCAAGCAAGACTTGCCCCGAGGAGCGTCTTGCCACATGTCAACAATGGGTCTGACTGAGGGTCTCCAGGAGAGAAGCCCAAGCAAGACGCGCCCAGAGGAGCGTCTTGCCACATGTCAACACTGGGTCTGACTGAGCGCCTCCAGTAGAGAGGCCCAAGCAAGACAAGCCCCGAGGAGCGTCTTGACATATGTCAACACTGGGTCGGACTGAGGGCCTCCATGAGAGAAGCCCAAGCAAGACGCGCCCCGAGGAGAGTCTTGCCACATGTCAACACTCGGTCTGACAGAGGGCATTCAGGAGAGAGGCCGAAGCAATACGCGCCCCGAGGAGCGTCTTGCCACATGTCACCACTGGGTCTGAATGAGGGCATTCAGGAGAGAGGCCGAAGCAATACGCGCCCCGAGGAGCGTCTTGCCACATGTCAACACTGGGTCTGACAGAGGGCCTCCAGGAGAGAGGCCCAAGCAAGACGCGCCCCGAGGAGCGTCTTGCCACATGTCACCTCTGGTTCTGACTGAGCGCCTCCAGGAGAGAGGCCCAAGCAAGACGTGCCCCGAGGAGCCTCTTGTCACATGTCAACACTGGGTCTGTCTGAGCGCCTCCAGGAGAGAAGCCCAAGCAAGACGCGCCCCGAGGAGCGTCTTGCCACATGTCAACAATGGGTCTGACTGAGGGCCTCCAGGAGAGAAGCCCAAGCAAGACGCGCCCAGAGGAGTGTCTTGCCACATGTCACCACTGGGTCTGACTGAGCGCCTCCAGGAGAGAGGCCCAAACAAGACGCGCCCCGAGGAGCGTCAGGCCACATGTCACTACTCAGTCTGACTGAGCGCCTCCAGGAGAGAGGCCCAAGCAAGACGCGCCCCGAGGAGCGTCTTGCCACATGTCACCTCTGGTTCTGACTGAGCGCCTCCAGGAGAGAGGCCCAAGCAAGACGCGCCCCGAGGAGCGTCTTGTCACATGTCAACACTGGGTCTTTCTGAGCGCCTCCAGGAGAGAAGCCCAAGCAAGACGCGCCCCGAGGAGCGTCTTGCCACATGACACCGCTTGGTCTGACTGAGCGCCTCCAGGAGAGAGGCCCAAGCAACACGCGCCCCGAGGAGCGTCAGGCCACATGTCACTACTCAGTCTGACTGAGCGCCTCCAGGAGAGAGGCCCAAGCAAGACGCGCCCCGAGGAGCGTCTTGCCACATGTCAACAATGGGTCTTACTGAGGGCCTCCAGGAGAGAAGCCCAAGCAAGACGCGCCCCGAGGAGCTTCTTGCCACATGTCAGCACTCGGTCTGACCGAGCGCCTCCAGGAGAGAGGCCAAAGCAAGACGCGCCCCGAGGAGCGTCTTGCCACATGCCAACAATGGGTCTGACTGAGGGCCTCCAGAAGAGAAGCACAAGCAAGACGCGCCCCGAGGAGCGTCTTGACACATGTCAACACTGGGTCTGACAGAGGGCCTCCAGGAGAGAGGCCCAAGCAAGATGCGCCCCGAGGAGTGTCTTGCCACATGTCACCACTTGGTCTGACTGAGCGCCTCCAGGAGAGAGGCCCATGCAACATGCGCCCCGAGGAGCGTCAGGCCACATGTCACTACGCAGTGTGACTGAGCGCCTCCAGGAGAGAGGCCCCAGCAAGACGCGCCCCGAGGAGCGTCTTGCCACATGTCAACAATGGGTCTTACTGAGGGCCTCCAGGAGAGAAGCCCAAGCAAGACGCGCCCCGAGGAGCTTCTTGCCACATGTCAGCACTCGGTCTGACTGAGCGCCTCCAGGAGAGAGGTCAAAGCAAGACGCGCCCCGAGGAGCGTCTTGACACATGTCAACACTGGGTCTGACAGAGGGCCTCCATGAGAGAGGCACAAGCAAGACGCGCCCCGAGGAGTGTCTTGCCACATGTCAACACTGGGTCTGACAGAGGGCCTCCAGGAGAGAGGCCCAAGCAAGACGCGCCCCGAGGATTGTCTTGCCGCATGTCACCACTTGGTCTGACTGAGTGCCTCCAGGAGAGAGGGCCAAGCAACACGCGCCCCGAGGAGCGTCAGGCCACATGTCACTACTCAGTCTGACTGAGCGCCTCCAGGAGAGAGGCCCAAGCAAGACGCGCCCCGAGGAGCGTCTTGCCACATGTCAACAATGGGTCTGACTGAGGGTCTCCAGGAGAGAAGCCCAAGCAAGACGCGCCCAGAGGAGCGTCTTGCCACATGTCAACACTGCGTCTGACTGAGCGCCTCCAGTAGAGAGGCCCAAGCAAGACAAGCCCCGAGGAGCGGCTTGACATATGTCAACACTGGGTCGGACTGAGGGCCTCCATGAGAGAAGCCCAAGCAAGACGCGCCCCGAGGAGAGTCTTGCCACATGTCAACACTCGGTCTGACAGAGGGCATTCGGGAGAGAGGCCGAAGCAATACGCGCCCCGAGGAGCGTCTTGCCACATGTCACCACTGGGTCTGAATGAGGGCATTCAGGAGAGAGGCCGAAGCAATACGCGCCCCGAGGAGCGTCTTGCCACATGTCAACAATGGGTCTGACTGAGGGCCTCCAGGAGAGAGGCCCAAGCAAGATGCGCCCGGAGGAGCGTCTTGCCACATGTCAACACTGGGTCTGACAGAGGGCCTCCAGGAGAGAGGCCCAAGCAAGATGCGCCCGGAGGAGCGTCTTGCCACATGTCAACACTGGGTCTGACAGAGGGCCTCCAGGAGAGAGGCCCAAGCAAGACGCGCCCCGAGGAGCGTCTTGCCACATGTCACCTCTGGTTCTGACTGAGCGCCTCCAGGAGAGAGGCCCAAGCAAGACTTGCCCCGAGGAGCGTCTTGCCACATGTCAACAATGGGTCTGACTGAGGGTCTCCAGGAGAGAAGCCCAAGCAAGACGCGCCCAGAGGAGCGTCTTGCCACATGTCAACACTGGGTCTGACTGAGCGCCTCCAGTAGAGAGGCCCAAGCAAGACAAGCCCCGAGGAGCGTCTTGACATATGTCAACACTGGGTCGGACTGAGGGCCTCCATGAGAGAAGCCCAAGCAAGACGCGCCCCGAGGAGAGTCTTGCCACATGTCAACACTCGGTCTGACAGAGGGCATTCAGGAGAGAGGCCGAAGCAATACGCGCCCCGAGGAGCGTCTTGCCACATGTCACCACTGGGTCTGAATGAGGGCATTCAGGAGAAAGGCCGAAGCAATACGCGCCCCGAGGAGCGTCTTGCCACATGTCAACAATGGGTCTGACTGAGGGCCTCCAGGAGAGAGGCCCAAGCAAGATGCGCCCGGAGGAGCGTCTTGCCACATGTCAACACTGGGTCTGACAGAGGGCCTCCAGGAGAGAGGCCCAAGCAAGATGCGCCCAGAGGAGCGTCTTGCCACATGTCAACACTGGGTCTGACAGAGGGCCTCCAGGAGAGAGGCCCAAGCAAGACGCGCCCCGAGGAGCGTCTTGCCACATGTCACCTCTGGTTCTGACTGAGCGCCTCCAGGAGAGAGGCCCAAGCAAGACTTGCCCCGAGGAGCGTCTTGCCACATGTAAACAATGGGTCTGACTGAGGGTCTCCAGGAGAGAAGCCCAACTAAGACGCGCCCAGAGGAGCGTCTTGCCACATGTCAACACTGGGTCTGACTGAGCGCCTCCAGTAGAGAGGCCCAAGCAAGACAAGCCCCGAGGAGCGTCTTGACATATGTCAACACTGGGTCGGA
This sequence comes from Nothobranchius furzeri, assembly GCF_043380555.1. Taxonomy (NCBI): domain Eukaryota; kingdom Metazoa; phylum Chordata; class Actinopteri; order Cyprinodontiformes; family Nothobranchiidae; genus Nothobranchius; species Nothobranchius furzeri. Next base: position 16,382,876 of record NC_091741.1, read on the forward strand.
CTGAGGGCCTCCATGAGAGAAGCCCAAGCAAGACGCGCCCCGAGGAGAGTCTTGCCACATGTCAAGACTCGGTCTGACAGAGGGCATTCAGGAGAGAGGCCGAAGCAATACGCGCCCCGAGGAGCGTCTTGCCACATGTCACCACTGGGTCTGAATGAGGGCATTCAGGAGAGAGGCCGAAGCAATACGCGCCCCGAGGAGCGTCTTGCCACATGTCAACACTGGGTCTGACAGAGGGCCTCCAGGAGAGAGGCCCAAGCAAGACGCGCCCCGAGGAGCGTCTTGCCACATGTCACCTCTGGTTCTGACTGAGCGCCTCCAGGAGAGAGGCCCAAGCAAGACGTGCCCCGAGGAGCCTCTTGTCACATGTCAACACTGGGTCTGTCTGAGCGCCTCCAGGAGAGAAGCCCAAGCAAGACGCGCCCCGAGGAGCGTCTTGCCACATGTCAACAATGGGTCTGACTGAGGGCCTCCAGGAGAGAAGCCCAAGCAAGACGCGCCCCGAGGAGCGTCTTGACACATGTCAACACTGGGTCTGACAGAGGGCCTCCAGGAGAGAGGCCCAAGCAAGACGCGCCCAGAGGAGTGTCTTGCCACATGTCACCACTGGGTCTGACTGAGCGCCTCCAGGAGAGAGGCCCAAACAAGACGCGCCCCGAGGAGCGTCAGGCCACATGTCACTACTCAGTCTGACTGAGCGCCTCCAGGAGAGAGGCCCAAGCAAGACGCGCCCCGAGGAGCGTCTTGCCACATGTCACCTCTGGTTCTGACTGAGCGCCTCCAGGAGAGAGGCCCAAGCAAGACGCGCCCCGAGGAGCGTCTTGTCACATGTCAACACTGGGTCTTTCTGAGCGCCTCCAGGAGAGAAGCCCAAGCAAGACGAGCCCCGAGGAGCGTCTTGCCACATGACACCACTTGGTCTGACTGAGCGCCTCCAGGAGAGAGGCCCAAGCAACACGCGCCCCGAGCAGCGTCAGGCCACATGTCACTACTCAGTCTGACTGAGCGCCTCCAGGAGAGAGGCCCAAGCAAGACGCGCCCCGAGGAGCGTCTTGCCACATGTCAACAATGGGTCTTACTGAGGGCCTCCAGGAGAGAAGCCCAAGCAAGACGCGCCCCGAGGAGCTTCTTGCCACATGTCAGCACTCGGTCTGACCGAGCGCCTCCAGGAGAGAGGCCAAAGCAAGACGCGCCCCGAGGAGCGTCTTGACACATGTCAACACTGGGTCTGACAGAGGGCCTCCAGGAGAGAGGCCCAAGCAAGATGCGCCCCGAGGAGTGTCTTGCCACATGTCACCACTTGGTCTGACTGAGCGCCTCCAGGAGAGAGGCCCATGCAACACGCGCCCCGAGGAGCGTCAGGCCACATGTCACTACTCAGTGTGACTGAGCGCCTCCAGGAGAGAGGCCCAAGCAAGACGCGCCCCGAGGAGCGTCTTGCCACATGTCAACAATGGGTCTTACTGAGGGCCTCCAGGAGAGAAGCCCAAGCAAGACGCGCCCCGAGGAGCTTCTTGCCACATGTCAGCACTCGGTCTGACTGAGCGCCTCCAGGAGAGAGGTCAAAGCAAGACGCGCCCCGAGGAGCGTCTTGACACATGTCAACACTGGGTCTGACAGAGGGCCTCCATGAGAGAGGCCCAAGCAAGACGCGCCCCGAGGAGTGTCTTGCCACATGTCAACACTGGGTCTGACAGAGGGCCTCCAGGAGAGAGGCCCAAGCAAGACGCGCCCCGAGGATTGTCTTGCCACATGTCACCACTTGGTCTGACTGAGTGCCTCCAGGAGAGAGGGCCAAGCAACACGCGCCCCGAGGAGCGTCAGGCCACATGTCACTACTCAGTCTGACTGAGCGCCTCCAGGAGAGAGGCCCAAGCAAGACGCGCCCCGAGGAGCGTCTTGCCACATGTCAACAATGGGTCTGACTGAGGGTCTCCAGGAGAGAAGCCCAAGCAAGACGCGCCCAGAGGAGCGTCTTGCCACATGTCAACACTGGGTCTGACTGAGCGCCTCCAGTAGAGAGGCCCAAGCAAGACAAGCCCCGAGGAGCGGCTTGACATATGTCAACACTGGGTCGGACTGAGGGCCTCCATGAGAGAAGCCCAAGCAAGACGCGCCCCGAGGAGAGTCTTGCCACATGTCAACACTCGGTCTGACAGAGGGCATTCAGGAGAGAGGCCGAAGCAATACGCGCCCCGAGGAGCGTCTTGCCACATGTCACCACTGGGTCTGAATGAGGGCATTCAGGAGAGAGGCCGAAGCAATACGCGCCCCGAGGAGCGTCTTGCCACATGTCAACAATGGGTCTGACTGAGGGCCTCCAGGAGAGAGGCCCAAGCAAGATGCGCCCGGAGGAGCGTCTTGCCACATGTCAACACTGGGTCTGACAGAGGGCCTCCAGGAGAGAGGCCCAAGCAAGATGCGCCCGGAGGAGCGTCTTGCCACATGTCAACACTGGGTCTGACAGAGGGCCTCCAGGAGAGAGGCCCAAGCAAGACGCGCCCCGAGGAGCGTCTTGCCACATGTCACCTCTGGTTCTGACTGAGCGCCTCCAGGAGAGAGGCCCAAGCAAGACTTGCCCCGAGGAGCGTCTTGCCACATGTCAACAATGGGTCTGACTGAGGGTCTCCAGGAGAGAAGCCCAAGCAAGACGCGCCCAGAGGAGCGTCTTGCCACATGTCAACACTGGGTCTGACTGAGCGCCTCCAGTAGAGAGGCCCAAGCAAGACAAGCCCCGAGGAGCGTCTTGACATATGTCAACACTGGGTCGGACTGAGGGCCTCCATGAGAGAAGCCCAAGCAAGACGCGCCCCGAGGAGAGTCTTGCCACATGTCAACACTCGGTCTGACAGAGTGCATTCAGGAGAGAGGCCGAAGCAATACGCGCCCCGAGGAGCGTCTTGCCACATGTCACCACTGGGTCTGAATGAGGGCATTCAGGAGAGAGGCCGAAGCAATACGCGCCCCGAGGAGCGTCTTGCCACATGTCAACACTGGGTCTGACAGAGGGCCTCCAGGAGAGAGGCCCAAGCAAGACGCGCCCCGAGGAGCGTCTTGCCACATGTCACCTCTGGTTCTGACTGAGCGCCTCCAGGAGAGAGGCCCAAGCAAGACGTGCCCCGAGGAGCCTCTTGTCACATGTCAACACTGGGTCTGTCTGAGCGCCTCCAGGAGAGAAGCCCAAGCAAGACGCGCCCCGAGGAGCGTCTTGCCACATGTCAACAATGGGTCTGACTGAGGGCCTCCAGGAGAGAAGCCCAAGCAAGACGCGCCCCGAGGAGCGTCTTGACACATGTCAACACTGGGTCTGACTGAGCGCCTCCAGGAGAGAGGCCCAAACAAGACGCGCCCCGAGGAGCGTCAGGCCACATGTCACTACTCAGTCTGACTGAGCGCCTCCAGGAGAGAGGCCCAAGCAAGACGCGCCCCGAGGAGCGTCTTGCCACATGTCACCTCTGGTTCTGACTGAGCGCCTCCAGGAGAGAGGCCCATGCAAGACGCGCCCCGAGGAGCGTCTTGTCACATGTCAACACTGGGTCTTTCTGAGCGCCTCCAGGAGAGAAGCCCAAGCAAGACGCGCCCCGAGGAGCGTCTTGCCACATGACACCACTTGGTCTGACTGAGCGCCTCCAGGAGAGAGGCCCAAGCAACACGCGCCCCGAGGAGCGTCAGGCCACATGTCACTACTCAGTCTGACTGAGCGCCTCCAGGAGAGAGGCCCAAGCAAGACGCGCCCCGAGGAGCGTCTTGCCACATGTCAACAATGGGTCTTACTGAGGGCCTCCAGGAGAGAAGCCCAAGCAAGACGCGCCCCGAGGAGCTTCTTGCCACATGTCAGCACTCGGTCTGACCGAGCGCCTCCAGGAGAGAGGCCAAAGCAAGACGCGCCCCGAGGAGCGTCTTGCCACATGCCAACAATGGGTCTGACTGAGGGCCTCCAGGAGAGAAGCCCAAGCAAGACGCGCCCCGAGGAGCGTCTTGACACATGTCAACACTGGGTCTGACAGAGGGCCTCCAGGAGAGAGGCCCAAGCAAGATGCGCCCCGAGGAGTGTCTTGCCACATGTCACCACTTGGTCTGACTAAGCGCCTCCAGGAGAGAGGCCCATGCAACACGCGCCCCGAGGAGCGTCAGGCCACATGTCACTACTCAGTGTGACTGAGCGCCTCCAGGAGAGAGGCCCAAGCAAGACGCGCCCCGAGGAGCGTCTTGCCACATGTCAACAATGGGTCTTACTGAGGGCCTCCAGGAGAGAAGCCCAAGCAAGACGCGCCCCGAGGAGCTTCTTGCCACATGTCAGCACTCGGTCTGACTGAGCGCCTCCAGGAGAGAGGTCAAAGCAAGACGCGCCCCGAGGAGCGTCTTGACACATGTCAACACTGGGTCTGACAGAGGGCCTCCATGAGAGAGGCCCAAGCAAGACGCGCCCCGAGGAGTGTCTTGCCACATGTCAACACTGGGTCTGACAGAGGGCCTCCAGGAGAGAGGCCCAAGCAAGACGCGCCCCGAGGATTGTCTTGCCACATGTCACCACTTGGTCTGACTGAGTGCCTCCAGGAGAGAGGGCCAACCAACACGCGCCCCGAGGAGCGTCAGGCCACATGTCAATACTCAGTCTGACTGAGCGCCTCCAGGAGAGAGGCGCAAGCAAGACGCGCCCCGAGGAGCGTCTTGCCACATGTCAACAATGGTTCTTACTGAGGGCCTCCGGGAGAGAAGCCCAAGCAAGACGCGCCCCGAGGAGCGTCTTGCCACATGTCAACACTGGGTCTGACTGAGCTCCTCCAGGAGAGAGGCCCAAGCAAGACATGCCCCGAGGAGCGTCTTGACACATGTCAACACTGGGTCTGACTGAGGGCCTCCATGAGAGAAGCCCAAGAAAGACGCGCCCCGAGGAGAGTCTTGCCACATGTCATCACTCGGTCTGACAGAGGGCATCCAGGAGAGAGGCCCAAGCAATACGCGCCCCGAGGAGCGTCTTGCCACTTAAACCCACAACCTAGCACTGAGGACAGAGGGACTTTATTTAAATTAGTACTTAATGGAAACGATACATAATGATACATAAGAGCCATGTCACACATTCAGCCTAGGAATAGTAGCATTGTGCACTATTAAAAATATACACATCAATTGCTCGAATCCCATTGTTGCAAAGTAAAACTCTAATAAAACTCTAGTCTGACATCAACAGAGAAGACTTAGTGTATGTACTACAAATACAGCATTAGGATTTCGAGTGGACCGTGCACCTTGTGAACCATCAGAGGCTTATGACGCAACATATCTTCCAGTTGCTATTAGACAAGTTATAATTCTCGACCATTTTTCGGAACTGGTTTCTTGGGTCCGTGAGTAAATGCCAAATGAGATGATAGTCCTTAAGTAAGTTCCTGGCAATCCCATGTCACGCTCTTGCCCATCAGCCGGTGAACGCTGAGACGGAACTCGATGAGAGCGATGTATTTTTTAAGTGCTCCGAAAGTAGTTCTAACAAGCGTGCGATTCACTTCGTGAGTAAACCGCAGCTGCAGCTGATTCAAACAGTCGAGCCAACTTTTTACATCTCAATATTCGTTTTGTAGTTAGTCGAGTTACCTTTTGTGTGGCGCATGCACGGGTCATTAGCGTCCAGCTCCCAGCTTAGAGAGTCCTGTATTGACACAGACGTCAATACATCTCGATGTCATGCAACACACAAAGTCTGTCGCATACAGGTGGGTTAACACATGTACGATACCTTTTGTGTGGCGCATGCACGGGTCGTTAGCATCCAGCTCCCGGCTTATAGAGAGTCCTGTATTGACACAGACGTCAATTCTTCTCGATGTCATGCAACACACAAAGTCTGTCGCATACAGGTGGGTTAACACACATGTACGATGTGTGCAATGGCGCGCCCGTTTACAATGGGACACGACGATGATCATTGTTAACCAAACTCTTGTTTCTCACGACAGGTGGTAGCGTTGTCTCCTGCACCTGGTCTTCGTGCACAGAGGGTGTTGTAATGTGCTCGTCATAGTCGCGATCGTTGTCACTCGAATCCGTTGTTCTCATGACAGGTGGTAGCGTTGTCTCCTGCATGTTGTCTTCGCGTGCGGCAAGCGTTGTGCTGTGCTCGTTATAATGGTTGTCTTCGTACAATGGGGGTGTTGAATACTCCTTCGCGAGTAGTCTAGGAGGTGGTGTGATGGGACGTATCTCAGAGGCGTTATGTGAGCGTACCACCATGGCCTGAGCAACTGCGACTACTGAGAGTACACCCAGTACAGACAGCGAGATCATTTTTTTTCTTGGGTGTTGTAAGGGCGCAAGGGCCTGTGTGTGTGTGTGTGTGTGCGTGCGTGCGTGCGTGCGTGTGTGTGTGTGTGTGTGTGTGTGTGTGTGTGTGTGTGTGTGTGTGTGTGTGTGTGTGTGTGTGTGTGTGTGTGTGTGTGTGTGTGAAACAAATAAAGATAAATATAGCTAGTGCGGCCACGAGCGGTCATGCAGGGTAGACGCTGCGCGAAATTGCCTCTAAAACAAGCGCGTGCCCACGCCCGATCCGTGGAAGCACGTAGAACTAGCAAACGTACTAGCAGAAATCAACGATCGCACACGGGTCATTGAGTGTGTACAGGGTTCGTCTGCGTGTGTGGCATTGGGCAATCTAGCGGCAACCGAGTGGCCTGAAGGCGGAACCGGCCAACCCGTCGCCCTCACCATCGTTGTGCTTCGAGATGAACTATTGCTAAAGATGATCGTCCTCGTCAACCACGGCGCTACCAGAGTTACCACGACATGCGCCTTAAAAGCGTTCTCGTTTGGGTCAGCGCCACCAGAATTGAATCGGCAAGTCAGCGGATATTACACAACTCGTAACGAAGACCCTCTCCGCGACCTCGCGGCCAGTGTGCGCAGTGTACAGCAAATGACAAACGATGTTGCGAGCGATATATCGGAAAAACTTTGCACTGACGCGACGGTCGCCACTGCAGGTTGTGTGAGTCTCGCGCAAAGTGCCATATCAAACGTGCGCAAGCTAGTGACAAGCAACTTCACCAGATCCGTAGATTCTGCATACGCTTGGATACGAATGAAAGTATCGAGAGATAACACCGACACGAGTTGCGCGACGGCGCTGGCTGCAGTCGCTACAACACTGGATTTAATAATCAACGTAATTGTGATCGTAATGGCGTATCGAGTGTGCACCAGAAACTAAAACCAGTTCTACAGAAAACTGGCATGAGGGTCGCGGTCTAACGTTATGTTGGTGTCTCGCATCGACCGTCGACGGCCGTTTGCCAGCGGCTGAAAATGGCACAGTTGACGAAATGGAAACGCCGACCGTCGATAGTGCACTCTCGCAAGTTCCAACCGCACCATCTCAGGAGACAGACCACAGAGTCATAGTAGCGGAGGGTAGATAGAAAATGCGCAAACAGCCACAACCGCCCATATACATACTATACGAGTTCAACATAGAGTGGAGTAAGAAGTTACTACGGAATGTATTTCCAACGTGCAAGCAGCTGGTGTGTGACGCTCGACTATACACGTCTTGGCCTACCACGAGTACATGAGCCCACAAGATCCTAAGCGAAGTCGAAGCCGTTGTGTCTACCCAACGCAAATTCAGCACAGCCGTGCGCGCTAAGACAAGTCCCTCTAGACTGCTGGAAACTTTGGAAACGTGGAAGGCTGGCGTGTACGTGCTTTCTACACATCTCAACGGTATGATTGCGATACTCTCGGCCGCACAACAACTAATGGTCATGTGTTCGGAAGGTCTGATCAGGTCTGACATGACCGGTTGTCAATCGACGTCGAGCGTGCACTCACACATGGATATCCTGGCGTACAGTAAAGCGACGTCTACGCTCACGTTGATCGCCGATGTTTCGAAGGGCAATCGAGTGTGTTGGCTGACAAAAGCTATGGTGACCGACGGTCGCGTCGACTACAATGTGCCTCATTGCGACTGGAGAGGCGTATGTGATCCTTTGCAAATCGACAACACCACCGCGGTCGAGTGCGAAGTCACGGTCGGCGGCGTGTTGTCCTTACTGTGCCCCATACAATGTGACGGTCCGTGTCACGGACCGGTGTTTTACGACCCGACTAACGAAACGTACCAGGTGATAACATTGCATCTGCCCATTACAGCGGAGCGAGCGTTTCGCCACACTCCCAAACCAAGGTTAATAGTTGTAGCGCACGCCCTTTCGGACCTCGGTGCACGCGAAACACTGGCGTACACTCACAACATCACGCTCGTGACAGCTCAAGCGTTACGCGAAACAAAGGACGTGTTCAAATCCATAGAGAATATACGGTCTTTAGCGTATGCGTATATAAAGAAGGTCGATGACATTTACAGACCCGGCGGCGTGGGCACCACAGTAGAACATCAAGGTGCTCTCAAGTGCACACAGATACTGGCCGCATTATCACTCGCGATGTCTATCCTGACATGCCCGTTTCTGATTTCTATGTATATTAAATTATGACAAGAGCTACGGTGGTTACGATTACACTCTGACCACGTGCCTTAGTTTCTGCTAGTGACCTATAAATACATTTGTCCACTTGCTCCCACTGCCATTAAAGCGGCTGTACCCACACGTACAACACCCAAGAAAAAAAATGATCTCGCTGTCTGTACTGGGTGTACTCTCAGTAGTCGCAGTTGCTCAGGCCATGGTGGTACGCTCACATAACGCCTCTGAGATACGTCCCATCACACCACCTCCTAGACTACTCGCGAAGGAGCATTCAACACCCCCTTTGTACGAAGACAACCATTATAACGAGCACAGCACAACGCTTGCCGCACGCGAAGACAACATGCAGGAGACAACGCTACCACCTGTCGTGAGAACAACGGATTCGAGTGACAACGATCGCGACTATGACGAGCACATTACAACACCCTCTGTGCACGAAGACCAGGTGCAGGAGACAACGCTACCACCTGTCGTGAGAAACAAGAGTTTGGTTAACAATGATCATCGTCGTGTCCCATTGTAAACGGGCGCGCCATTGCACACATCGTACATGTGTGTTAACCCACCTGTATGCGACAGACTTTGTGTGTTGCATGACATCGAGATGTATTGACGTCTGTGTCAATACAGGACTCTCTAAGCTGGGAGCTGGATGCTAATGACCCGTGCATGCGCCACACAAAAGGTAACTCGACTAACTACAAAACGAATATTGTGATGTAGAAAGTTGGCTCGACTGTTTGAATCAGCTGCAGCTGCGGTTTACTCACGAAGTGAATCGCACGCTTGTTAGAAGTACATTCGGAGCACTTAAAAAATACATCGCTCTCATCGAGTTCCGTCTCAGCGTTCACCGGCTGATGGGCAAGAGCGTGACATGGGATCGCCAGGAACTTACTTAAGGACTATCATCTCATTTGGCATTTACTCACGGACCCAAGAAACCAGTTCCGAAAAATGGTCGAGAATTATAACTTGTCTAATAGCAACTGGAAGATATGTTGCGTCATAAGCCTCTGATGGTTCACAAGGTGCACGGTCCACTCGAAATCCTAATGCTGTATTTGTAGTACATACACTAAGTCTTCTCTGTTGATGTCAGACTAGAGTTTTATTAGAGTTTTACTTTGCAACAATGGGATTCGAGCAATTGATGTGTATATTTTTAATAGTGCACAATGCTACTATTCCTAGGCTGAATGTGTGACATGGCTCTAATGTATCATTATTTATCGTTTCCATTAAGTACTAATTTAAATAAAGTCCCTCTGTCCTCAGTGCTAGGTTGTGGGTTTAAGTGGCAAGATGCTCCTCGGGGCGCATATTGCTTGGGCCTCTCTCCTGGATGCCCTCTGTCAGACCCAGTGTTGACATGTGGCAAGACGCTCCTCGGGGCGCGTCTTGCTTGGGCTTCTCTCCTGGAGGCCCTCAGTCAGACCCATTGTTGACATGTGGCAAGACGCTCCTCGGGTCACGTCTTGCTTGGGCCTCTCTCCTGGAGGCGCTCAAACAGACCGAGTAGTGACATGTGGCAAGACGCTCCTCGGGGCGCGTCTTGCTGGGGCTTCTCTCATGGAGGCACTCAGTCAGACCCAGTGTTGACATGTGGCAAGACGCTCCTCGGGGCGCGTCTTGCTTGGACCTCTCTCCCTGAGGCGCTCAGTAAGACCGAGTAGTGACATGTGGCAAGACGCTCCTCGGGGCGCGTCTTGCTTGGGCCTCTCTCATGGAGGCCTTCTGTCAGACCCAGTGTTGACATGTGTCAAGACGCTCCTCGGGGGGCGTCTTGCTTTGGCCTCTCTCCTGGAGGCACTCAGTCAGACCGAGTGCTGATATGTGGCAGGAAGCTCCTCGGGGCGTGTCTTGCTTGGATTTATCTCCCTTGAGGCCCTCAGTAAGAACCATTGTTGACATGTGGCAAGACGCTCCTCGGGGCGCGTCTTGCTTGGGCCTCTCTCCAGAAGGCCCTCAATCAGACCCAGTGTTGACACGTGGCAAGACGCTCCTCGGGGCGCGTCTTGCTTGGGCCTCTCTCCTGGAGGCGCTCAGTCAGACTGAGTAGTGACATGTGGCCTGACGCTCCTCGGGGCGCTTGTTGCTTGGGCCTCTCTCCTGGAGGCGCTCAGTCAGACCAAGTGGTGACATGTGGCAAGACAATCCTCGGGGCGCGTCTTGCTTGGGCCTCTCTCCTGGAGGCCCTCTGTCAGACCCAGTGTTGACATGTGGCAAGACACTCCTCGGGGCGCGTCTTGCTTGGGCCTCTCTCATGGAGGCCCTCTGTCAGACCCAGTGTTGACATGTGTCAAGACGCTCCACCGGGGCGCATCTTGCTTTGGCCTCTCTCCTGGAGGCGCTCAGTCAGATCGAGTGCTGACATGTGGCAAGAAGCTCCTCGGGGCGCGTCGTGCTTGGGCTTCTCTCCTGGAGGCCCTCAGTAAGACCCATTGTTGACATGTGGCAAGACGCTCCTCGGGGAGCGTCTTGCTTGGGCCTCTCTCCTGGAGGCGCTAAGTCAGACTGAGTAGTGACATGTGGCCTGACGCTCCTCGGGGTGCGTGTTGCTTGGGCCTCTCTCCTGGAGGCGCTCAGTCAGACCAAGTGGTGACATGTGGCAAGACACTCCTCGGGGCGCGTCTTGCTTGGGCCTCTCTCCTGGAGGCCCTCTGTCATACCCAGTGTTGACATGTGTCAAGACGCTCCTCGGGGCGCGTCTTGCTTGGGCTTCTCTCCTGGAGGCCCTCAGTCAGACCCATTGTTGGCATGTGGCAAGACGCTCCTCGGGGCGCGTCTTGCTTGGGCCTCTCTCCTGGAGGCGCTCAGTCAGACCGAGTGTTGACATGTGGCAAGACGCTCCTCGGGGCGCGTCTTGCTTGGGCCTCTCTCCAGAAGGCCCTCAATCAGACCCAGTGTTGACACGTGGCAAGACGCTCCTCGGGGCGCGTCTTGCTTGGGCCTCTCTCCTGGAGGTGCTCAGTCAGACTGAGTAGTGACATGTGGCCTGACGCTCCTCGGGGCGCGTGTTGCTTGGGCCTCTCTCCTGGAGAAGCTCAGTCAGACCAAGTGGTGACATGTGGCAAGACAATCCTCGGGGCGCGTCTTGCTTGGGCCTCTCTCCTGGAGGCCCTCTGTCAGACCCAGTGTTGACATGTGGCAAGACACTCCTCGGGGCGCGTCTTGCTTGGGCCTCTCTCATGGAGGCCCTCTGTCAGACCCAGTGTTGACATGTATCAAGACACTCCACCGGGGCGCATCTTGCTTTGGCCTCTCTCCTGGAGGCGCTCAGTCAGATCGAGTGCTGACATGTGGCAAGAAGCTCCTCGGGGCGCGTCTTGCTTGGGCCTCTCTCCTGGAGAAGCTCAGTCAGACCAAGTGGTGACATGTGGCAAGACAATCCTCGGGGCGCGTCTTGCTTGGGCCTCTCTCCTGGAGGCCCTCTGTCAGACCCAGTGTTGACATGTGGCAAGACACTCCTCGGGGCGCGTCTTGCTTGGGCCTCTCTCATGGAGGCCCTCTATCAGACCCAGTGTTGACATGTGTCAAGACACTCCACCGGGGCGCATCTTGCTTTGGCCTCTCTCCTGGAGGCGCTCAGTCAGATCGAGTGCTGACATGTGGCAAGAAGCTCCTCGGGGCGCGTCTTGCTTGGGCTTCTCTCCTGGAGGCCCTCAGTAAGACCCATTGTTGACATGTGGCAAGACGCTCCTCGGGGCGCGTCTTGCTTGGGCCTCTCTCCTGGAGGCGCTCAGTCAGACTGAGTAGTGACATGTGGCCTGACGCTCCTCGGGGTGCGTGTTGCTTGGGCCTCTCTCCTGGAGGCGCTCAGTCAGACCAAGTGGTGACATGTGGCAAGACACTCCTCGGGGCGCATCTTGCTTGGGCCTCTCTCCTGGAGGCCCTCTGTCATACCCAGTGTTGACATGTGTCAAGACGCTCCTCGGGGCGCGTCTTGCTTGGGCTTCTCTCCTGGAGGCCCTCAGTCAGACCCATTGTTGGCATGTGGCAAGACGCTCCTCGGGGCGCGTCTTGCTTGGGCCTCTCTCCTGGAGGCGCTCAGTCAGACCGAGTGCTGACATGTGGCAAGACGCTCCTCGGGGCGCGTCTTGCTTGGGCTTCTCTCCTGGAGGCGCTCAGAAAGACCCAGTGTTGACATGTGACAAGACGCTCCTAGGGACGCGTCTTGCTTGGGCCTCTCTCCTGGAGGCGCTCAGTCAGAACCAGAGGTGACATGTGGCAAGACGCTCCTCGGGGTGCGTCTTGCTTGGGCCTCTCTCCTGGAGGCCCTCTGTCAGACCCAGTGTTGACATGTGGCAAGACGCTCCTCCGGGCGCATCTTGCTTGGGCCTCTCTCCTGGAGGCCCTCAGTCAGACCCATTGTTGACATGTGGCAAGACGCTCCTCGGGGCGCGTCTTGCTTGGGCCTCTCTCCTGGAGGCGCTCAGTCAGACCGAGTGCTGACATAAGGCAAGACGCTCCTCGGGGCGCGTCTTGCTGGGGCCTCTCTCCTGGAGGCGCTCAGTCAGACCCAGTGCTGACATGTGGCAAGACGCTCCTCGGGGCGCGTCTTGCTTGGGCCTCTCTACTGGAGGCGCTCAGTCAGACCGAGTGCTGACATGTGGCAAGACGCTCCTCGGGGCGCGTCTTGCTTGGGCTTCTCTCCTGGAGGCGCTCAGAAAGACCCAGTGTTGACATGTGACAAGACGCTCCTCGGGACTCGTCTTACTTGGGCCTCTCTCCTGGAGGCGCTCAGTCAGAACCAGAGGTGACATGTGGCAAGACGCTCCTCGGGGTGCGTCTTGCTTGGGCCTCTCTCCTGGAGGCCCTCTGTCAGACCCAGTGTTGACATGTGGCAAGACGCTCCTCCGGGCGCATCTTGCTTGGGCCTCTCTCCTGGAGGCCCTCAGTCAGACCCATTGTTGACATGTGGCAAGACGCTCCTCGGGGCGCGTCTTGCTTGGGCCTCTCTCCTGGAGGCGCTCAGTCAGACCGAGTGCTGACATAAGGCAAGACGCTCCTCGGGGCGCATCTTGCTGGGGCCTCTCTCCTGGAGGCGCTCAGTCAGACCCAGTGCTGACATGTGGCAAGACTCTCCTCGGGGTGCGTCTTGCTTGGGCCTCTCTCCTGGAGGCGCTCAATCAGACCGAGTGCTGACATGTGGCAAGACGCTCCTCGGGGCGCGTCTTGCTTGGGCTTCTCTCCTGGAGGCGCTCAGAAAGACCCAGTGTTGACATGTGACAAGACGCTCCTCGGGACTCGTCTTACTTGGGCCTCTCTCCTGGAGGCGCTCAGTCAGAACCAGAGGTGACATGTGGCAAGACGCTCCTCGGGGTGCGGCTTGCTTGGGCCTCTCTCCTGGAGGCCCTCTGTCAGACCCAGTGTTGACATGTGGCAAGACGCTCCTCGGGGCGCATCTTGCTTGGGCCTCTCTCCTGGAGGCCCTCAGTCAGACCCATTGTTGACATGTGGCAAGACGCTCCTCGGGGCGCGTCTTGCTTGGGCCTCTCTCCTGGAGGCGCTCATTCAGACCGAGTGCTGACATAAGGCAAGACGCTCCTCGGGGCGCGTCTTGCTTGGGCCTCTCTCCTGGAGGCGCTCAGTCAGACTGAGTAGTGACATGTGGCCTGACGCTCCTCGGGGCACGTCTTGCTTGGGCCTCTCTCCTGGAGGCGCTCAGTCAGACCCAGTGGTGACACGTGGAAAGACGCTCCTCGGGGTGCCTCTTGCTTGGGCCTCTCTCCTGGAGGCGCTCAGTCAGCTGGCCGCATTATATCTCGCGATGTCTATCCTGACATGCCCGTTTCTGATTTCTATGTATATTAAATTATGACAAGAGCTACGGTGGTTACGATTACACTCTGACCACGTGCCTTAGTTTCTGCTAGTGACCTATAAATACATTTGACCACTTGCTCTCACTGCCATTAAAGCGGCTGTACCCACACGTACAAAACCCAAGAAAAAAAATTATCTCGCTGTCTTTACTGGGTGTACTCTCAGTAGTCGCAGTTGCTCAGGCCATGGTGGTACGCTCACATAACGCCTCTGAGATACGTCCCATCACACCACCTCCTAGACTACTCGCGAAGGAGTATTCAACACCCCCCTTTGTACAAAGACAACCATTATAACGAGCACAGCACAACGCTTGCCGCACGCGAAGACAACATGCAGGAGACAACGCCACCACCTGTCGTGAGAACAACGGATTCGAGTGACAACGATCTCGACTATGACGAGCACATTACAACACCATCTGTGCACGAAGACCAGGTGCAGGAGACAACGCTACCACCTGTCGTGAGAAACAAGTGTTTGGTTAACAATGATCATCGTCGTGTCTCATTGTAAACGGGCGCGCCATCGCACACATCGTACATGTGTGTTAACCCACCTGTATGCGACAGACTTTGTGTGTTGCATGACATCGAGATGTATTGACGTCTGTGTCAATACAGGACTCTCTGTAAGCCGGGAGCTGGACGCTAACGACCCGTGCATGCGCCACACAAAAGGTATCGTACATGTGTTAACCCACCTGTATGCGACAGACTTTGTGTGTTGCATGACATCGAGATGTATTGACGTCTGTGTCAATACCGGACTCTATAAGCTGGGAGCTGGACTCTAACGACCCGTGCTTGCGCCACACAAAAGGTAACTCGACTAACTACAAAACGCATATTGTGATGTAGAAAGTTGGCTCGACTGTTTGAATCAGCTGCAGCTGCGGTTTACTCACGAAGTGAATCGCACGCTTGTTAGAAGTACATTCGGAGCACTTAAAAAATACATCGCTCTCATCGAGTTCCGTCTCAGTGTTCACCGGCTGATGGGCAAGAGCGTGACATGGGATCGCCAGGAACTTACTTAAGGACTATCATCTCATTTGGCATTTACTCACGGACCCAAGAAACCAGTTCCAAAAAATGGTCGAGAATTATAACTTGTCTAATAGCAACTGGAAGATATGTTGCGTCATAAGCCTCTGATGGTTCACAAGGTGCACGGTCCACTCGAAATCCTAATGCTGTATTTGTAGTACATACACTAAGTCTTCTCTGTTGATGTCAGACTAGAGTTTTATTAGTTTTACTTTGCAACAATGGGATTCGAGCAATTGATGTGTATATTTTTAATAGTGCACAATGCTACTATTCCTAGGCTGAATGTATGACATGGCTCTTATGTATCATTATGTATCGTTTCCATTAAGTACTAATTTAAATAAAGTCCCTCTGTCCTCAGTGCTAGGTTGTGGGTTTAATACACATTATTATGATCAACCTGTTGAATAGTATAATAACAATATTCCTGTAAAAGTCATTTAGTAATGAACAACCTCAGTTCTTTGAAAGAACATCATGTCTCTGATGTGTGCACTGCAGGCCTGACCGGGGTTTGCACGCAAGGGCCTGTGTGTGTGTGTGTGTGTGTGTGTGTGTGTGTGTGTGTGTGTGTGTGTGTGTGTGTGTGTGTGTGTGTGTGTGTGTGTGTGTGAAACAAATAAAGATAAAAATAGCTAGTGCGGCCACGAGCGGTCGTGCAGGGTAGAGGCTGCGCGAAAACGCCTCTAAAACAAGCGAGTGCCCACGCCCGATCCGTGAAAGCACGTAGAACTAGCAAACGTACTAGCAGAAATCAACGATCGCACACGGGTCTTTGAGTGTGTACAGGGTTCGTCTGCGTGTGTGGCATTGGGCAATCTAGCGGCAACCGAGTGGCCTGAAGGCAGAACCGGCCAACCCGTCGCCCTCACCATCGTTGCGCTTCGAGATGAACTATTGCTAAAGATGATCGTCCTCATCAACCACGGCGCTACCAGAGTAGCTCGTAACGAAGACCCTCTCTGCGACCTCGTGGCCAGTGTGCACAGTGTACAGCAAATGACGAACGATGTTGCGAGCGATATATCGGAAAAACTTTGCACTGACGCGACGGTCGCCACTGCAGGTGGTGTGAGTCTCGCGCAAAGTGCCATATCAAACATGCGCAAGCTAGTGACAAGCAACTTCACCAGATCCGTAGATTCTGCATACGCTCAGATACGAATGAAAGTATCAAGAGATAACACCGACACGAGTTGCGCGACGGCGCTGGCTGCAGTCGCTACAACACTGGATTTATTAATCAACGTAATTGTGATCATAATGGCGTTTCGAGTGTGCACCAGAAACTACAACCAGCACTACAGAAAACTGGCATGAGGGTCGCGGTCTAACGTTATGTTGGTGTCTCGCATCGACCGTCGACGGCCGTTTGCCAGCGGCTGAATATGGCACAGTTGACGAAATGGAAACGCCGACCGTCGATAGCGCTCTCTTAAGTTCCAACCGCACCATCTCAGGAGACAGACCACAGAGTCATATTAGCGGAGGGTAGATAGAAAATGCGCAAACCGCCGCAACCGCCCATATACATACTATACGAGTTCAACATAGAGTGGAGTAAGAAGTTACTACCGATTGTATTTCCAACGTGCAAGCAGCTGGTGTGTGACGCTTTACTTGAGTATCACAGAGGTTGCGATGTCCTGTGTTCCACGAGCGCATGGAAACAAGTGAACGAACCTCTACGGACTGTACTGTTGGGGTATGAGCGAGCTCTAAAATCAATACACGCTAGACAGGCGGACTTTGCCGCGTTACTGGACACGCATATCGCCACAACAAAACCGTGTAAGGTGTTCGGGGCGTCACCGCGCTCGACTATACACGTCTTCGCCTACCACGAGTACATGAGCCCACAGATCCTAAGCGAGGTCGAAGCCGTTGTGTCTACACAACGCAAATTCAGCACTGCCATGCGAGCTAAGACAAGTCCCTCTAGACTGCTGGAAACTTTGGAAACGTGGAAGGCTGGCGTGTACGGACTTTCTACACATCTCAACGGTATGATCGCGATACTCTCAGCCGCACAACAACTAATGGTCATGTGTTCGGAAGGTCTGATCAGGTCTGACATGACCGGTTGTCAATCGACGTCGAGCGTGCACTCACACACGGATATCCTGGCGTACAGTAAAGCGACGGCGACCTCTACGCTCACGTTGATCGCCGATGTTTCGAAGGGCAATCGAGTGTGTTGGCTGACGAAAGCTATGGTGACCAACGGTCGTGTCGACTACAATGTGCCTCATTGCGACTGGAGAGGCATATGTGATCCTTTGCAAATCGACAACACCACCGCGGTCGAGTGCGAAGTCACGGTCGGCGGCGTGTTGTCCTTACTGTGCCCCATACAATGTGACGGTCCGTGTCACGGACCGGTGTGTTACGACCCGACTAACGAAACGTACCAGGTGATAACATTGCATCCGCCCATTACAGCGGAGCGAGCGTTTCGCCACACTCCCAAACCAAGGTTAATAGTTGTAGCGCACGCCCTATCGGACCTCGGTGCACGCGAAACACTGGCGTACACTCACAACATCAAGCTCGAGACAGCTCAAGCGTTACGCAAAACAAAGGACGTGTTCAAATCCATAGAGAATATACGGTCTTTAGCGTATGCGTATATAAAGAAGGTCGATGACATTTACAGACCCGGCGGCGTGGGCACCACAGTAGAACAACAAGGTGCTCTCAAGCGCACACAGATACTGGCTGCATTATCACTCGCTATGTCTATCCTGACATGCCCGTTTCTGATTTCTATGTATATTAAATTATGACAAGAGCTACGGTGGTTACGATTACACTCTGACCACGTGCCTTAGTTTCTGCTAGTGACCTATAAATACATTTGCCCACTTGCTCCCACTGCCATTAAAGCGGCTGTACCCACACGTACAACACCCAAGAAAAAAATGATCTCGCTGTCTGTACTGGGTGTACTCTCAGTAGTCGCAGTTGCTCAGGCCATGGTGGTACGCTCACATAACGCCTCTGAGATATGTCCCATCACACCACCTCCTAGACTACTCGCGAAGGAGTATTCAACACCCCCTTTGTACGAAGACAACCATTATAACGAGCACAGCACAACGCTTGCCGCACGCGAAGACAACATGCAGGAGACAACGCTACCACCTGTCGTGAGAAACACGGATTCGAGTGACAACAATCGCGACTATGACGAGCACATTACAGCACCCTCTGTGCACGAAGACCAGGTGCAGGAGACAACGCTACCACCTGTCGTGAGAAACAAGAGTTTGGTTAACAATGATCATTGTCGTGTCCCATTGTAAACGGGCGCGCCATCGCACACATCGTACATGTGTGTTAACCCACCTGTATGCGACAGACTTTGTGTGTTGCATGACATCGAGATGTATTGACGTCTGTGTCAATACAGGACTCTCTATAAGCAGGGAGCTGGACGCTAACGACCCTTGCATAGGCCACACAAAAGGTATCGTACATGTGTTAACCCACCTGTATGCGACAGACTTTGTGTGTTGCATGACATCGAGATGTATTGACGTCTGTGTCTATACAGGACTCTATAAGCTGGGAGCTGGACGCTAACAACCCATGCATGCGCCACACAAAAGGTAACTCGACTAACTACAAAATGCATATTTTGATGTAGAAAGTTGGCTCGACTGTTTGAATCAGCTGCAGCTGCGGTTTACTCACGAAGTGAATCGCACTCTTGTTAGAAGTACATTCGGAGCACTTAAAAAATACATCGCTCTCATCGAGTTCCGTCTCAGTGTTCACCGGCTGATGGGCAAGAGCGTGACATGGGATCGCCAGGAACTTACTTAAGGACTATCATCTCATTTGGCATTTACTCACGGACCCAAGAAACCAGTTCCGAAAAATGGTCGAGAATTATAACTTGTCTAATAGCAACTGGAAGATATGTTGCGTCATAAGCCTCTGATGGTTCACAAGGTGCACGGTCCACTCGAAATCCTAATGCTGTATTTGTAGTGCATACACTAAGTCTTCTCTGTTGATGTCAGACTAGAGTTTTATTAGAGTTTTACTTTGCAACAATGGGATTCGAGCAATTGATGTGTATATTTTTAATAGTGCACAATGCTACTATTCCTAGGCTGAATGTATGACATGGCTCTTATGTATCATTATGTATCGTTTCCATTAAGTATAATTTAAATAAAGTCCCTCTGTCCTCAGTGCTAGGTTGTGGGTTTAATACACATTATTATGATCAACCTGTTGAATAGTATAATAACAATATTCCTGTAAAAGTCATTTAGTAATGAACAACCTCAGTTCTGTGAAAGAACATCATGTCTCTGATGTGTACACTGCAGGCCTGACCGGGGTTTGCACGCAAGGGCCTGTGTGTGTGTGTGTGTGTGTGTGTGTGTGTGTGTGTGTGTGTGTGTGTGTGTGTGTGTGTGTGTGTGTGTGTGTGTGTGTGTGTGTGTGTGTGTGTGTGAAACAAATAAAGATAAACATAGCTAGTGCGGCCACGAGCGGTCGTGCAGGGTAGAGGCTGCGCGAAAACGCCTCTAAAAACAAGCGCGTGCCCACGCCCGATCCGTGGAAGCACGTAGACCTAGCAAACGTACTAGCAGAAATCAACGATCGCACACGGGTCATTGAGTGTGTACAGGGTTCGTCTGCGTGTGTGGCATTGGGCAATCTAGCGGCAACCGAGTGGCCTGAAGGCAGAACCGGCCAACCCGTCGCCCTCACCATCGTTGCGCTTCGAGATGAACTATTGCTAAAGATGATCGTCCTCATCAACCACGGCGCTACCAGAGTAGCTCGTAACGAGGACCCTCTCCGCGACCTCGCGGCCAGTGTGCGCAGTGTACAGCAAATGAGAAACGATGTTGCGAGCGATATATCGGAAAAACTTTGCACTGACGCGACGGTCGCCACTGCAGGTTGTGTGAGTCTCGCGCAAAGTGCCATATCAAACGTGCGCAAGCTAGTGACAAGCAACTTCACCAGATCCGTAGATTCTGAATACGCTTGAATACCAACGAAATTATCGAGAGATAACACCGACACGAGTTGCGCGACGGCGCTGGCTGCAGTCGCTACAACACTGGATTTATTAATCAACGTAACTGTGATCGTAATGGCGTATCGAGTGTGCACCAGAAACTACAACCAGTACTACAGAAAACTGGCATGAGGGTCGCGGTCTAACGTTATGTTGGTGTCTCGCATCGACCGTCGACGGCCTTTTGCCAGCGGCTGAAAATGGCACAGTTGACGAAATGGAAACGCCGACCGTCCATAGTGCACTCTCGCAAGTTCCAACCGCACCATCTCAGGAGACAGACCACAGTGTCATATTAGCGGAGGGTAGATAGAAAATGCGCAAACCGCCGCAACCGCCCATATACATACTATACGAGTTCAACATAGAGTGGAGTAAGAAGTTACTACCGATTGTATTTACAACGTGCAAGCAGCTGGTGTGTGACGCTTTACTTGATTATCACAGAGGTTGCGATGTCCTGTGTTCCACGAGCACATGGAAACAAGTGAACGAACTTCTACGGACCGTACTGTTGTGGTATGAGCGAGCTGTAAAATCAATACACGCTAGACACGCGGACTTTGCCGCGTTACTGGACACGCATATCGCCACAACAAAACCGGGTCAAGTGTTCGGGGCGTCACCGCGCTCGACTATACACGTCTTGGCCTACCACGAGTACATGAGCCCACAAGATCCTAAGCGAGGTCGAAGCCGTTGTGTCTACCCAACGCAAATTCAGCACAGCCGTGCGCGCTAAGACAAGTCCCTCTAGATTGCTGGAAACTTTGGAAACGTGGAAGGCTGGCGTGTACGCGCTTTCTACACATCTCAACGGTATGATCGCGATACTCTCGGCCGCACAACAACTAATGGTCATGTGTTCGGAAGGTCTGATCAGGTCTGACATGACCGGTTGTCAATCGACGTCGAGCGTGCACTCACACACGGATATCCTGGCGTACAGTAAAGCGACAGCGACCTCTACGCTCACGTTGATCGCCGATGTTTCGAAGGGCAATCGAGTGTGTTGGCTGACGAAAGCTATGGTGACCGACGGTCGCGTCGACTACAATGTGCCTCATTGCGACTGGAGAGGCGTATGTGATCCTTTGCAAATAGACAACACCACCGCGGTCGAGTGCGAAGTCACGGTCGGCGGCGTGTTGTCCTTACTGTGCCCCATACAATGTGGCGGTCCGTGTCACGGACCGGTGTGTTATGACCCGACTAACGAAACGTACCAGGTGATAACATTGCATCTGCCCATTACAGCGGAGCGAGCGTTTCGCCACACTCCCAAACCAAGGTTAATAGTTGTAGCGCACGCCCTTTCGGACCTCGGTGCACGCGAAACACTGGCGTACACTCACAAAATCACGCTCGAGACAGCTCAAGTGTTACGCAAAACAAAGAACGTGTTCAAATCCATAGAGAATATACGGTCTTTAGCGTATGCGTATATAAAGAAGGTCGATGACATTTACAGACCCGGCGGCGTGGGCACCACAGTAGAACAACAAGGTGCTCTCAAGCGCACACAGATACTGGCTGCATTATCACTCGCTATGTCTATCCTGACATGCCCGTTTCTGATTTCTATGTTAATTAAATTATGACAAGAGCTACGGTGGTTACGATTACACTCTGACCACGTGCCTTAGTTTCTGCTAGTGACCTATAAATACATTTGACCACTTGCTCTCACTGCCATTAAAGCGGCTGTACCCACACGTACAACACCCAAGTAAAAAAATGATCTCGCTGTCTGTACTGGGTGTACTCTCAGTAGTCGCAGTTGCTCAGGCCATGGTGGTACGCTCACATAACGCCTCTGAGATACGTCCCATCACAACACCTCCTACACTACTCGCGAAGGAGTATTCAACACCCCCTTTGTACGAAGACAACCATTATAACGAGCACAGCACAACGCTTGCCGCACGCGAAGACAACATGCAGGAGACAATGCTACCACCTGTCGTGAGAACAACGGATTCGAGTGACAATGATCGCGACTATGACGAGCACATTACAGCACCCTCTGTGCACGAAGACCAGGTGCAGGAGTCAACGCTACCACCTGTCGTTAGAAACAAGAGTTTGGTTAACAATGATCATCGTCGTGTCCCATTGTAAACTGGGCGTGCCATCGCACACATCGTACATGTGTGTTAACCCACCTGTATGCGACAGACTTTGTGTGTTGCATGACATCGAGATGTATTGACGTCTGTGTCAATACAGGACTCTCTATAAGCCGGGAGCTGGACGCTAACGACCCGTGCATGCGCCACACAAAAGGTATCGTACATGTGTTAACCCACCTGTATGCGACAGACTTTGTGTGTTGCATGACATCGAGATGTATTGACGTCTGTGTCAATACAGGACTCTCTAAGCTGGGAGCTGGACGCTAACAACCCGTGCATGCGCCACACAAAAGGTATCGTACATGTGTTAACCCACCTGTATGCGACAGACTTTGTGTGTTGCATGACATCGAGATGTATTGACGTCTGTGTCAATACAGGACTCTCTAAGCTGGGAGCTGGACGATAACGACCCGTGCATGCGCCACACAAAAGGTAACTCGACTAACTACGCTCCTCGGGGCGCGTCTTGCTTGGGCCTCTCTCCTGGAGGCGGTCAGTCAGACTGAGTAGTGACATGTGGCCTGACGCTCCCCGGGGCGCGTCTTGCTTGGGCCTCTCTCCTGGAGGCGCTCAGTCAGACCCAGTGGTGACATGTGGCAAGACACTCCTCGGGGCGCGTCTTGCTTGGGCCTCTCTCCTGGAGGCCCTCAGTCAGACCCAGTGTTGACATGTGTCAAGACGCTCCTCGGGGCGCGTCTTGCTGGGGCCTCTCTCCTGGAGGCGCTCAGTCAGACCCAGTGTTGACATGTGGCTTGACGCTCCTCGGGGCGCGTCTTGCTTGGGCTTCTCTCCTGGAGGCCCTCAGTCAGACCCATTGTTGACGTGTGGCAAGACGCTCCTCGGGGCACGTCTTGCTTGGGCCTCTCTCCTGGAGGCGCTCAGTCAGACCGAGTAGTGACATATGGCAAGACGCTCCTCGGGGTGCGTCTTGCTTGGACCTCTCTCCTGGAGGCGCTCAGTTAGACCGAGTAGTGACATGTCGCAAGACGCTCCTCGGGGCGCGTCTTGCTTGGGCCTCTCTCCAGAAGGCCCTCAATCAGACCCAGTGTTGACACGTGGCAAGACGCTCCTCGGGGCGCGTCTTGCTTGGGCCTCTCTCCTGGAGGCGCTCAGTCAGACTGAGTAGTGACATGTGGCCTGACACTCCTCGGGGCGCGTGTTGCTTTGGCCTCTCTCCTGGAGGCGCTCAGTCAGACCCATTGTTGACATGTTGCAAGACGCTCCTTTGGGCGCGTCTTGCTTGGGCCTCTCTCCTGGAGGCGCTCAGTCAGACCGAGTGCTGACATGTGGCAAGACGCTCCTCAGGGCGCGTCTTGCTTGGGCCTCTCTCCTGGAGGCGGTCAGTCAGACTGAGTAGTGACATGTGGCCTGACGCTCCCCGGGGCGCGTCTTGCTTGGGCCTCTCTCCTGGAGGCGCTCAGTCAGACCCAGTGGTGACATGTGGCAAGACACTCCTCGGGGCGCGTCTTGCTTGAGCCTCTCTCCTGGAGGCCCTCAGTCAGACCCATTGTTGACATGTGGCAAGACGCTCCTCGGGGCGCGTCTTGCTTGGGCTTCTCTCCTGGAGACGCTCAGACAGACCCAGTGTTGACATGTGACAAGACGCTCCTCGGGGCGCGTCTTGCTTGGGCCTCTCTCCTGGAGGCGCTCAGTCAGAACCAGAGGTGACATGTGGCAAGACGCTCCTCGGGGCGCGTCTTGCTTGGGCCTCTCTCCTGGAGGCCCTCTCTCAGACCCAGTGTTGATATGTGGCAAGACGCTCCTCCGGGCGCATCTTGCTTGGGCCTCTCTCCTGGAGGCCCTCAGTCAGACACATTGTTGACATGTGGCAAGACGCTCCTCGGGGCGCGTCTTGCTTGGGCCTCTCTCCTGGAGGCGCTCAGTCAGACCCAGTGTTGACATGTGGCAAGACGCTCCTCGGGGCGCGTCTTGCTTGGGCCTCTCTCCTGGAGGCGCTCAGTCAGACCCAGTGTTGACATGTGGCAGGACGCTCCTCGGGGCGCGTCTTGCTTGGGCCTCTCTCCTGGAGGCGCTCAGTCAGACCCAGTGTTGGCATGTGGCAAGACACTCCTCGGGGCGCGTCTTGGTTGGGCCTCTCTCCTGGAGGCGCTCATTCAGACCCAGTGGTGACATGTGGCAAGACGCTCCTCGGGGCGCGTATTGCTTCGGCCTCTCTCCTGAATGCCCTCTGTCAGACCGAGTGTTGACATGTGGCAAGACTCTCCTCGGGGCGCGTCTTGCTTGGGCTTCTCTCATGGAGGCCCTCAGTCCGACCCAGTGTTGACATGTGTCAAGACGCTCCTCGGGGCGTGTCTTGCTTGGGCTTCTCTCATGGAGGCCCTCAGTCCGAACCAGTGTTGACATGTGTCAAGACACTCCTCGGGGCGCGTCTTGGTTGGGCCTCCCTCCTGGAGGCGCTCATTCAGACCCAGTGGTGACATGTGGCAAGACGCTCCTCGGGGCGCGTCTTGCTTCGGCCTCTCTCCTGAATGCCCTCTGTCAGACCGAGTGTTGACATGTGGCAAGACTCTCCTCGGGGCGCGTCTTGCTTGGGCTTCTCTCATGGAGGCCCTCAGTCCGACCCAGTGTTGACATGTGTCAAGACGCTCCTCGGGGCGTGTCTTGCTTGGGCCTCTCTCCTGGAGGCGCTCAGTCAGACCCAGTGTTGACATGTGGCAAGACGCTCCTCTGGGCGCGTCTTGCTTGGGCTTCTCTCCTGGAGGCCCTCAGTCAGACCCATTGTTGACATGTGGCAAGACGCTCCTCGGGGCACGTCTTGCTTGGGCCTCTCTCCTGGAGGCGCTCAGTCAGACCGAGTAGTGACATGTGGCAAGACGCTCCTCGGGGCGCGTCTTGCTTGGACCTCCCTCCTGGAGGCGCTCAGTCAGACCGAGTAGTGACATTTGGCAAGACGCTCCTCGGGGCGCGTCTTGCTTGTGCCTCTCTCCTGGAGGCGCTCAGTCAGACCGAGTGCTGACATAAGGCAAGACGCTCCTCGGGGCGCGTCTTGCTGGGGCCTCTCTACTGGAGGTGCTCAATCAGACCCAGTGGTGACACGTGGCAAGACGCTCCTCTGGGCGCGTCTTGCTTGGGCCTCTCTCCTGGAGGAGCTCAGTCAGACCCAGTGGTGACACGTGGCAAGACGCTCCTCCGGGCGCATCTTGCTTGGGCCTCTCTCCTGGAGGCGCTAAGTCAGACCCAGTGTTGACATGTGTCAAGACGCTCCTCGGGGCGCGTCTTGCTTGGGCCTCTCTCCTGGAGGCCCTCAGTCAGACCCATTGTTGACATGTGGCAAGACGCTCCTCGGGGCGCGTCTTGCTTGGGCCTCTCTCCTGGAGGCGCTCAGTCAGACTGAGTAGTGACATGTGGCCTGACGCTCCTCGGGGCGCGTGTTGCTTGGGCCTCTCTCCTGGAGGCCCTCTGTCAGACCCAGTGTTGACATGTTGCAAGACGCTCCTTTGGGCGCATCTTGCTTGGGCCTCTCTCCCGGAGGCCCTCAGTCAGACCCATTGTTGACATGTGGCAAGACGCTCCTCAGGGCGCGTCTTTCTTGGGCCTTTCTCCTGGAGGCGCTCAGTCAGACCGAGTGCTGACATGTGGCAAGACGCTCCTCGGGGCGCGTCTTGCTTGGGCCTCTCTCCTGGAGGCGGTCAGTGAGACTGAGTAGTGACATGTGGCCTGACACTCCCCGGGGCGCGTCTTGCTTGGGCCTCTCTCCTGGAGGCGCTCAGTCAGACCCAGTGGTGACATGTGGCAAGACACTCCTCGGGGCGCGTCTTGCTTGGGCCTCTCTCCTGGAGGCCCTCAGTCAGACCCAGTGTTGACATGTGGCAGGACGCTCCTCGGGGCGCGTCTTGCTTGGGCCTCTCTCCTGGAGGCGCTCAGTCAGACCCAGTGTTGGCATGTGGCAAGACACTCCTCGGGGCGCATCTTGGTTCGGCCTCTCTCCTGGAGGCGCTCATTCAGACCCAGTGGTGACATGTGGCAAGACGCTCCTCGGGGCGCGTATTGCTTCGGCCTCTCTCCTGAATGCCCTCTGTCAGACCGAGTGTTGACATGTGGCAAGACTCTCCTCGGGGCGCGTCTTGCTTGGGCTTCTCTCATGGAGGCCCTCAGTCCGACCCAGTGTTGACATGTGTCAAGACGCTCCTCGGGGCGTGTCTTGCTTGGGCCTCTCTCCTGGAGGCGCTCAGTCAGACCCAGTGTTGGCATGTGGCAAGACACTCCTCGGGGCGCGTCTTGGTTGGGCCTCTCTCCTGGAGGCGCTCATTCAGACCCAGTGGTGACATGTGGCAAGACGCTCCTCGGGGCGCGTCTTGCTTCGGCCTCTCTCCTGAATGCCCTCTGTCAGACCGAGTGTTGAAATGTGGCAAGACTCTCCTCGGGGCGCGTCTTGCTTGGGCTTCTCTCATGGAGGCCCTCAGTCCGACCCAGTGTTGACATGTGTCAAGACGCTCCTCGGGGCGTGTCTTGCTTGGGCCTCTCTCCTGGAGGCGCTCAGTCAGACCCAGTGTTGACACGTGGCAAGACGCTCCTCGGGGCGCGTCTTGCTTGGGCCTCTCTCCTGGAGCCGCTCAGTCAGACCCAGTGTTGACATGTGGCAAGACACTCCTCGGGGCGCGTCTTGTTTGGGCCTCTCTCATGGAGGCCCTCTGTCAGACCCAGTGTTGACATGTGTCAAGACGCTCCTCGGGGCGCGTCTTGCTTTGGCCTCTCTCCTGGAGGCGCTCAGTCAGACCGAGTGCTGACATGTGGCAAGAAGCTCCTCGGGGCGCGTGTTGCTTGGGCTTCTCTCCAGGAGGCCCTCAGTAAGACCCATTGTTGACATGTGGCAAGACGCTCCTCGGGGCGCGTCTTGCTTGGGCCTCTCTCCAGAAGGCCCTCAATCAGACCCAGTGTTGACACGTGGCAAGACGCTCCTCGGGGCGCGTCTTGCTTGGGCCTCTCTCCTGGAGGCGCTCAGTCAGACTGAGTAGTGACATGTGGCCTGACACTCCTCGGGGCGCGTGTTGCTTTGGCCTCTCTCCTGGAGGCGCTCAGTCAGACCCATTGTTGACATGTTGCAAGACGCTCCTTTGGGCGCGTCTTGCTTGGGCCTCTCTCCTGGAGGCGCTCAGTCAGACCGAGTGCTGACATGTGGCAAGACGCTCCTCGGGGCGCGTCTTGCTTGGGCCTCTCTCCTGGAGGCGGTCAGTCAGACTGAGTAGTGACATGTGGCCTGACGCTCCCCGGGGCGCGTCTTGCTTGGGCCTCTCTCCTGGAGGCGCTCAGTCAGACCCAGTGGTGACATGTGGCAAGACACTCCTCGGGGCGCGTCTTGCTTGAGCCTCTCTCCTGGAGGCCCTCAGTCAGACCCATTGTTGACATGTGGCAAGACGCTCCTCGGGGCGCGTCTTGCTTGGGCTTCTCTCCTGGAGACGCTCAGACAGACCCAGTGTTGACATGTGACAAGACGCTCCTCGGGGCGCGTCTTGCTTGGGCCTCTCTCCTGGAGGCGCTCAGTCAGAACCAGAGGTGACATGTGGCAAGACGCTCCTCGGGGCGCGTCTTGCTTGGGCCTCTCTCCTGGAGGCCCTCTCTCAGACCCAGTGTTGATATGTGGCAAGACGCTCCTCCGGGCGCATCTTGCTGGGGCCTCTCTCCTGGAGGCGCTCAGTCAGACCCAGTGTTGACATGTGGCAAGACGCTCCTCGGGGCGCGTCTTGCTTGGGCCTCTCTCCTGGAGGCGCTCAGTCAGACCCAGTGTTGACATGTGGCAGGACGCTCCTCGGGGCGCGTCTTGCTTGGGCCTCTCTCCTGGAGGCGCTCAGTCAGACCCAGTGTTGGCATGTGGCAAGACACTCCTCGGGGCGCGTCTTGGTTGGGCCTCTCTCCTGGAGGCGCTCATTCAGACCCAGTGGTGACATGTGGCAAGACGCTCCTCGGGGCGCGTATTGCTTCGGCCTCTCTCCTGAATGCCCTCTGTCAGACCGAGTGTTGACATGTGGCAAGACTCTCCTCGGGGCGCGTCTTGCTTGGGCTTCTCTCATGGAGGCCCTCAGTCCGACCCAGTGTTGACATGTGTCAAGACGCTCCTCGGGGCGTGTCTTGCTTGGGCTTCTCTCATGGAGGCCCTCAGTCAGACCGAGTAGTGACATGTGGCAAGACGCTCCTCGGGGCGCGTCTTGCTTGGACCTCCCTCCTGGAGGCGCTCAGTCAGACCGAGTAGTGACATTTGGCAAGACGCTCCTCGGGGCGCGTCTTGCTTGGGCCTCTCTCCTGGAGGCGCTCAGTCAGACCGAGTGCTGACATAAGGCAAGACGCTCCTCGGGGCGCGTCTTGCTGGGGCCTCTCTACTGGAGGTGCTCAATCAGACCCAGTGGTGACACGTGGCAAGACGCTCCTCTGGGCGCGTCTTTCTTGGGCCTCTCTCCTGGAGGAGCTCAGTCAGACCCAGTGGTGACACGTGGCAAGACGCTCCTCCGGGCGCATCTTGCTTGGGCCTCTCTCCTGGAGGCGCTAAGTCAGACCCAGTGTTGACATGTGTCAAGACGCTCCTCGGGGCGCGTCTTGCTTGGGCCTCTCTCCTGGAGGCCCTCAGTCAGACCCATTGTTGACATGTGGCAAGACGCTCCTCGGGGCGCGTCTTGCTTGGGCTTCTCTCCTGGATACGCTCAGACAGACCCAGTGTTGACATGTGACAAGACGCTACTCGGGGTGCGTCTTGCTTGGGCCTCTCTCCTGGAGGCCCTCAGTCAGACACATTGTTGACATGTGGCAAGACGCTCCTCGGGGCGCGTCTTGCTTGGGCCTCTCTCCTGGAGGCGCTCAGTCAGACTGAGTAGTGACATGTGGCCTGACGCTCCTCGGGGCGCGTGTTGCTTGGGCCTCTCTCCTGGAGGCCCTCTGTCAGACCCAGTGTTGACATGTTGCAAGACGCTCCATTGGGCGCATCTTGCTTGGGCCTCTCTCCTGGAGGCCCTCAGTCAGACCCATTGTTGACATGTGGCAAGACGCTCCTCAGGGCGCGTCTTTCTTGGGCCTTTCTCCTGGAGGCGCTCAGTCAGACCGAGTGCTGACATGTGGCAAGACGCTCCTCGGGGCGCGTCTTGCTTGGGCCTCTCTCCTGGAGGCGGTCAGTGAGACTGAGTAGTGACATGTGGCCTGACACTCCCCAGGGCGCGTCTTGCTTGGGCCTCTCTCCTGGAGGCGCTCAGTCAGACCCAGTGGTGACATGTGGCAAGACACTCCTCGGGGCGCGTCTTGCTTGGGCCTCTCTCCTGGAGGCCCTCAGTCAGACCCAGTGTTGACATGTGGCAGGACGCTCCTCGGGGCGCGTCTTGCTTGGGCCTCTCTCCTGGAGGCGCTCAGTCAGACCCAGTGTTGGCATGTGGCAAGACACTCCTCGGGGCGCGTCTTGGTTGGGCCTCTCTCCTGGAGGCGCTCATTCAGACCCAGTGGTGACATGTGGCAAGACGCTCCTCGGGGCGCGTATTGCTTCGGCCTCTCTCCTGAATGCCCTCTGTCAGACCGAGTGTTGACATGTGGCAAGACTCTCCTCGGGGCGCGTCTTGCTTGGGCTTCTCTCATGGAGGCCCTCAGTCCGACCCAGTGTTGACATGTGTCAAGACGCTCCTCGGGGCGTGTCTTGCTTGGGCCTCTCTCCTGGAGGCGCTCAGTCAGACCCAGTGTTGGCATGTGGCAAGACACTCCTCGGGGCGCGTCTTCGTTGGGCCTCTCTCCTGGAGGCGCTCATTCAGACCCAGTGGTGACATGTGGCAAGACGCTCCTCGGGGCGCGTCTTGCTTCGGCCTCTCTCCTGAATGCCCTCTGTCAGACCCAGTGTTGATATGTGGCAAGACGCTCCTCCGGGCGCATCTTGCTGGGGCCTCTCTCCTGGAGGCGCTCAGTCAGACCCAGTGTTGACATGTGGCAAGACGCTCCTCGGGGCGCGTCTTGCTTGGGCCTCTCTCCTGGAGGCGCTCAGTCAGACCCAGTGTTGACATGTGGCAGGACGCTCCTCGGGGCGCGTCTTGCTTGGGCCTCTCTCCTGGAGGCGCTCAGTCAGACCCAGTGTTGGCATGTGGCAAGACACTCCTCGGGGCGCGTCTTGGTTGGGCCTCTCTCCTGGAGGCGCTCATTCAGACCCAGTGGTGACATGTGGCAAGACGCTCCTCGGGGCGCGTATTGCTTCGGCCTCTCTCCTGAATGCCCTCTGTCAGACCGAGTGTTGACATGTGGCAAGACTCTCCTCGGGGCGCGTCTTGCTTGGGCTTCTCTCATGGAGGCCCTCAGTCCGACCCAGTGTTGACATGTGTCAAGACGCTCCTCGGGGCGTGTCTTGCTTGGTCTTCTCTCATGGAGGCCCTCAGTCCGAACCAGTGTTGACATGTGTCAAGACACTCCTCGGGGCGCGTCTTGGTTGGGCCTCTCTCCTGGAGGCGCTCATTCAGACCCAGTGGTGACATGTGGCAAGACGCTCCTCGGGGCGCGTGTTGCTTGGGCCTCTCTCCTGGAGGCCCTCTGTCAGACCCAGTGTTGACATGTTGCAAGACGCTCCTTTGGGCGCATCTTGCTTGGGCCTCTCTCCTGGAGGCCCTCAGTCAGACCCATTGTTGACATGTGGCAAGACGCTCCTCAGGGCGCGTCTTTCTTGGGCCTTTCTCCTGGAGGCGCTCAGTCAGACCGAGTGCTGACATGTGGCAAGACGCTCCTCGGGGCGCGTCTTGCTTGGGCCTCTCTCCTGGAGGCGGTCAGTGAGACTGAGTAGTGACATGTGGCCTGACACTCCCCAGGGCGCGTCTTGCTTGGGCCTCTCTCCTGGAGGCGCTCAGTCAGACCCAGTGGTGACATGTGGCAAGACACTCCTCGGGGCGCGTCTTGCTTGGGCCTCTCTCCTGGAGGCCCTCAGTCAGACCCAGTGTTGACATGTGGCAGGACGCTCCTCGGGGCGCGTCTTGCTTGGGCCTCTCTCCTGGAGGCGCTCAGTCAGACCCAGTGTTGGCATGTGGCAAGACACTCCTCGGGGCGCGTCTTGGTTGGGCCTCTCTCCTGGAGGCGCTCATTCAGACCCAGTGGTGACATGTGGCAAGACGCTCCTCGGGGCGCGTATTGCTTCGGCCTCTCTCCTGAATGCCCTCTGTCAGACCGAGTGTTGACATGTGGCAAGACTCTCCTCGGGGCGCGTCTTGCTTGGGCTTCTCTCATGGAGGCCCTCAGTCCGACCCAGTGTTGACATGTGTCAAGACGCTCCTCGGGGCGTGTCTTGCTTGGGCCTCTCTCCTGGAGGCGCTCAGTCAGACCCAGTGTTGGCATGTGGCAAGACACTCCTCGGGGCGCGTCTTGGTTGGGCCTCTCTCCTGGAGGCGCTCATTCAGACCCAGTGGTGACATGTGGCAAGACGCTCCTCGGGGCGCGTCTTGCTTCGGCCTCTCTCCTGAATGCCCTCTGTCAGACCCAGTGTTGATATGTGGCAAGACGCTCCTCCGGGCGCATCTTGCTGGGGCCTCTCTCCTGGAGGCGCTCAGTCAGACCCAGTGTTGACATGTGGCAAGACGCTCCTCGGGGCGCGTCTTGCTTGGGCCTCTCTCCTGGAGGCGCTCAGTCAGACCCAGTGTTGACATGTGGCAGGACGCTCCTCGGGGCGCGTCTTGCTTGGGCCTCTCTCCTGGAGGCGCTCAGTCAGACCCAGTGTTGGCATGTGGCAAGACACTCCTCGGGGCGCGTCTTGGTTGGGCCTCTCTCCTGGAGGCGCTCATTCAGACCCAGTGGTGACATGTGGCAAGACGCTCCTCGGGGCGCGTATTGCTTCGGCCTCTCTCCTGAATGCCCTCTGTCAGACCGAGTGTTGACATGTGGCAAGACTCTCCTCGGGGCGCGTCTTGCTTGGGCTTCTCTCATGGAGGCCCTCAGTCCGACCCAGTGTTGACATGTGTCAAGACGCTCCTCGGGGCGTGTCTTGCTTGGGCTTCTCTCATGGAGGCCCTCAGTCCGAACCAGTGTTGACATGTGTCAAGACACTCCTCGGGGCGCGTCTTGGTTGGGCCTCTCTCCTGGAGGCGCTCATTCAGACCCAGTGGTGACATGTGGCAAGACGCTCCTCGGGGCGCGTCTTGCTTCGGCCTCTCTCCTGAATGCCCTCTGTCAGACCGAGTGTTGACATGTGGCAAGACTCTCCTCGGGGCGCGTCTTGCTTGGGCTTCTCTCATGGAGGCCCTCAGTCCGACCCAGTGTTGACATGTGTCAAGACGCTCCTCGGGGCGTGTCTTGCTTGGGCCTCTCTCCTGGAGGCGCTCAGTCAGACCCAGTGTTGACATGTGGCAAGACGCTCCTCTGGGCGCGTCTTGCTTGGGCTTCTCTCCTGGAGGCCCTCAGTCAGACCCATTGTTGACATGTGGCAAGACGCTCCTCGGGGCACGTCTTGCTTGGGCCTCTCTCCTGGAGGCGCTCAGTCAGACCGAGTAGTGACATGTGGCAAGACGCTCCTCGGGGCGCGTCTTGCTTGGACCTCCCTCCTGGAGGCGCTCAGTCAGACCGAGTAGTGACATTTGGCAAGACGCTCCTCGGGGCGCGTCTTGCTTGGGCCTCTCTCCTGGAGGCGCTCAGTCAGACCGAGTGCTGACATAAGGCAAGACGCTCCTCGGGGCGCGTCTTGCTGGGGCCTCTCTACTGGAGGTGCTCAATCAGACCCAGTGGTGACACGTGGCAAGACGCTCCTCTGGGCGCGTCTTGCTTGGGCCTCTCTCCTGGAGGAGCTCAGTCAGACCCAGTGGTGACACGTGGCAAGACGCTCCTCCGGGCGCATCTTGCTTGGGCCTCTCTCCTGGAGGCGCTAAGTCAGACCCAGTGTTGACATGTGTCAAGACGCTCCTCGGGGCGCGTCTTGCTTGGGCCTCTCTCCTGGAGGCCCTCAGTCAGACCCATTGTTGACATGTGGCAAGACGCTCCTCGGGGCGCGTCTTGCTTGGGCTTCTCTCCTGGATACGCTCAGACAGACCCAGTGTTGACATGTGACAAGACGCTACTCGGGGTGCGTCTTGCTTGGGCCTCTCTCCTGGAGGCCCTCAGTCAGACACATTGTTGACATGTGGCAAGACGCTCCTCGGGGCGCGTCTTGCTTGGGCCTCTCTCCTGGAGGCGCTCAGTCAGACTGAGTAGTGACATGTGGCCTGACGCTCCTCGGGGCGCGTGTTGCTTGGGCCTCTCTCCTGGAGGCCCTCTGTCAGACCCAGTGTTGACATGTTGCAAGACGCTCCTTTGGGCGCATCTTGCTTGGGCCTCTCTCCTGGAGGCCCTCAGTCAGACCCATTGTTGACATGTGGCAAGACGCTCCTCAGGGCGCGTCTTTCTTGGGCCTTTCTCCTGGAGGCGCTCAGTCAGACCGAGTGCTGACATGTGGCAAGACGCTCCTCGGGGCGCGTCTTGCTTGGGCCTCTCTCCTGGAGGCGGTCAGTGAGACTGAGTAGTGACATGTGGCCTGACACTCCCCAGGGCGCGTCTTGCTTGGGCCTCTCTCCTGGAGGCGCTCAGTCAGACCCAGTGGTGACATGTGGCAAGACACTCCTCGGGGCGCGTCTTGCTTGGGCCTCTCTCCTGGAGGCCCTTAGTCAGACCCAGTGTTGACATGTGGCAGGACGCTCCTCGGGGCGCGTCTTGCTTGGGCCTCTCTCCTGGAGGCGCTCAGTCAGACCCAGTGTTGGCATGTGGCAAGACACTCCTCGGGGCGCGTCTTGGTTGGGCCTCTCTCCTGGAGGCGCTCATTCAGACCCAGTGGTGACATGTGGCAAGACGCTCCTCGGGGCGCGTATTGCTTCGGCCTCTCTCCTGAATGCCCTCTGTCAGACCGAGTGTTGACATGTGGCAAGACTCTCCTCGGGGCGCGTCTTGCTTGGGCTTCTCTCATGGAGGCCCTCAGTCCGACCCAGTGTTGACATGTGTCAAGACGCTCCTCGGGGCGTGTCTTGCTTGGGCCTCTCTCCTGGAGGCGCTCAGTCAGACCCAGTGTTGGCATGTGGCAAGACACTCCTCGGGGCGCGTCTTGGTTGGGCCTCTCTCCTGGAGGCGCTCATTCAGACCCAGTGGTGACATGTGGCAAGACGCTCCTCGGGGCGCGTCTTGCTTCGGCCTCTCTCCTGAATGCCCTCTGTCAGACCGAGTGTTGAAATGTGGCAAGACTCTCCTCGGGGCGCGTCTTGCTTGGGCTTCTCTCATGGAGGCCCTCAGTCCGACCCAGTGTTGACATGTGTCAAGACGCTCCTCGGGGCGTGTCTTGCTTGGGCCTCTCTCCTGGAGGCGCTCAGTCAGACCCAGTGTTGACATGTGGCAAGACGCTCCTCTGGGCGCGTCTTGCTTGGGCTTCTCTCCTGGAGGCCCTCAGTCAGACCCATTGTTGACATGTGGCAAGACGCTCCTCGGGGCACGTCTTGCTTGGGCCTCTCTCCTGGAGGCGCTCAGTCAGACCGAGTAGTGACATGTGGCAAGACGCTCCTCGGGGCGCGTCTTGCTTGGACCTCCCTCCTGGAGGCGCTCAGTCGGACCGAGTAGTGACATTTGGCAAGACGCTCCTCGGGGCACGTCTTGCTTGGACCTCTCTCCTGGAGGCGCTCAGTTAGACCGAGTAGTGACATGTGGCAAGACGCTCCTCGGGGCGCGTCTTGCTTGGGCCTCTCTCCTGGAGGCGCTCAGTTAGACCGAGTGCTGACATAAGGCAAGACGCTCCTCCGGGCGCATCTTGCTTGGGCCTCTCTCCTGGAGGCGCTAAGTCAGACCCAGTGTTGACACGTGGCAAGACGCTCCTCGGGGCGCGTCTTGCTTGGGCCTCTCTCCTGGAGGTGCTCAGTCAGACACAGTGTTGACATGTGGCGAGACACTCCTCGGGGCGCGTCTTGCTTGGGCTTCTCTCATGGAGGCCCTCAGTAAGACCCATTGTTGACATGTGGAAAGAAGCTCCTCGGGGAGCGTATTGCTTGGGCCTCTCTCCTGGATGCCCTCTGTCAGACCCAGTGTTGACATGTGGCAAGACTCTCCTCGGGGCACGTCTTGCTTGGACCTCTCTCCTGGAGGCGCTCAGTCAGTCTGAGTAGTGACATGTGGCAAGACGCTCCTCGGGGCGCGTCTTGCTTGGGCCTCTCTCCTGGAGGCGCTCAATTAGACCCAGTGTTGACATGTGGCAAGACGCTCCTCGGGGCGCGTCTTGCTTGGGCTTCTCTCCTGGAGGCCCTCAGTCAGACCCATTGTTGACATGTGGCAAGACGCTCCTCGGGGCGCGTCTTTGCTGGGGCCTCTCTCCTGGAGGCGCTCAGTCAGACCCAGTGTTGACATGTGTCAAGACGCTCCTCGGGCGTTTCTTGCTTGCGCCTCTCTCCTGGTGGCGCTCAGTCAGACCCAGAGGTGACATGTGGCAAGACGCTCCTCAGGCCTCTCTCCTGGAGGCGCTCAGTCAGACCCAGTGTTGACATGTGGCAAGACGCTCCTCGGGGCGCGTCTTGCTTGGGCCTCTCTCCTAGAGCCGCTCAGTCAGACCCAGTGTTGACATGTGGCAAGACGCTCCTCGAGGCGCATCTTGCTTGGGCCTCTCTCCTGGATGCCCTCTGTCAGACCCAGTGGTGACACGTGGCAAGACGCTCCTCTGGGCGCGTCTTGCTTGGGCCTCTCTCCTGGAGGAGCTCAGTCAGACCCAGTGGCGACACGTGGCAAGACGCTCCTCGAGGCGCATCTTGCTTGGGCCTCTCTCCTGGAGGCGCTAAGTCAGACACAGTGTTGACACGTGGCAAGACGCTCCTCGGGGCGCATCTTGCTTGGGCCTCTCTCCTGGAGGCGCTCAGTCAGACACAGTGTTGACATGTGGCAAGACACTCCTCGGGGCGCGTCTTGCTTGGGCTTCTCTCATGGAGGCCCTCAGTAAGACACATTGTTGACATGTGGAAAGAAGCTCCTCGGGGCGCGTCTTGCTTTGGCTTCTCTCCTGGAGGCCCTCAGTCAGACCCATTGTTGACATGTGGCAAGACGCTCCTCGGGGCGCGTATTGCTTGGGCCTCTCTCCTGGATGCCCTCTGTCAGACCCAGTGTTGACATGTGGCAAGACTCTCCTCGGGGCGCGTCTTGCTTGGGCTTCTCTCATGGAGGCCCTCAGTCAGACCCAGTGTTGACATGTGTCAAGACGCTCCTCGGGGCGTGTCTTGCTTGGGCCTCTCTCCTGGAGGCGCTCAGTCAGACCCAGTGTTGACACGTGGCAAGACGCTCCTCGGGGCGCTTCTTCCTTGGGCTTCTCTCCTGGAGGCCCTCAGTCAGACCCATTGTTGACATGTGGCAAGACGCTCCTCGGGGCACGTGTTGCTTGGACCTCTCTCCTGGAGGCGCTCAGTCAGACCGAGTAGTGACATGTGGCAAGACGCTCCTCGGGGTATGTCTTGCTTGGGCTTCTCTCCTGGAGGCCCTCAGTCAGACCCATTGTTGACATGTGGCAAGAAGCTCCTCGGGGCGCTTCTTGCTTGGGCCTCTCTCCTGGAGGCGCTCAGTCAGACCGAGTGCTGACATGTGGCAAGACGCTCCTCGGGGCGCGTCTTGCTGGGGCCTCTCTCCTGGAGGCGCTCAGTCAGTCCCAGTGATGACATGTGGCTTGACGCTCCTCGGGGCGCGTCTTGCTTGGGCTTCTCTCCTGGAGGCCCTCAGTCAGACCCATTGTTGACATGTGGCAAGACGCTCCTCGGGGCATGTCTTGCTTGGGCCTCTCTCCGGGAGGCGCTCAGTCAGACCGAGTAGTGACATGTGGCAAGACGCTCCTCGGGGTGCGTCTTGCTTGGACCTCTCTCCTGGAGGCGCTCAGTTAGACCGAGTAGTGACATGTCGCAAGACGCTCCTCGGGGCGCGTCTTGCTTGGGCCTCTCTCCTGGAGGCGCTCAGTCAGACCCCGTGGTGACATGTGGCAAGACGCTCCTCGGGGCGCATCTTGCTTGGGCCTCTCTCCTGGAGGCGCTCAGTCAGACCCAGTGTTGACACGTGGCAAGACGCTCCTCGGGGCGCGTCTTGCTTGGGCCTCTCTCCTGGAGCCGCTCAGTCAGACCCAGTGTTGACATGTGGCAAGACACTCCTCGGGGCGCGTCTTGGTTGGGCCTCTCTCCTGCAGGCGCTCATTCAGACCCAGTGGTGACATGTGGCAAGACGCTCCTCGGGGCGCGTATTGCTTCGGCCTCTCTCCTGAATGCCCTCTGTCAGACCGAGTGTTGACATGTGGCAAGACTCTCCTCGGGGCGCGTCTTGCTTGGGCTTCTCTAATGGAGACCCTCAGTCCGACCCAGTGTTGACATGTGTCAAGACGCTCCTCGGGGCGTGTCTTGCTTGGGCCTCTCTCCTGGAGGCGCTCAGTCAGACCCAGTGTTGACATGTGGCAAGACGCTCCTCTGGGCGCGTCTTGCTTGGGCCTCTCTCCTGGAGGCGCTCAGTCAGACCCAGTGTTGACACGTGGCAAGACGCTCCTCGGGGCGCGTCTTGCTTGGGCCTCTCTCCTGGAGGCGCTCAGTCAGACCCAGTGTTGGCATGTGGCAAGACACTCCTCGGGGCGCGTCTTGGTTGGGCCTCTCGCCTGGAGGCGCTCATTCAGACCCAGTGGTGACATGTGGCAAGACGCTCCTCGGGGCGCGTCTTGCTTCGGCCTCTCTCCTGAATGCCCTCTGTCAGACAGAGTGTTGACATGTGGCAAGACTCTCCTCGGGGCGCGTCTTGCTTGGGCTTCTCTCATGGAGGCCCTCAGTCCGACCCAGTGTTGACATGTGTCAAGACGCTCCTCGGGGCGTGTCTTGCTTGGGCCTCTCTCCTGGAGGCGCTCAGTCAGACCCAGTGTTGTCATGTGGCAAGACGCTCCTCTGGGCGCGTCTTGCTTGGGCTTCTCTCCTGGAGGCCCTCAGTCAGACCCATTGTTGACATGTGGCAAGACGGTACTCGGGGCACGTCTTGCTTGGGCCTCTCTCCTGGAGGCGCTCAGTCAGACCGAGTATTTACATGTGGCAAGACGCTCCTCGGGGCGCGTCTTGCTTGGACCTCCCTCCTGGAGGCGCTCAGTCAGACCGAGTAGTGACATTTGGCAAGACGCTCCTCGGGGCGCGTCTTGCTTGGGCCTCTCTCCTGGAGGCGCTCAGTCAGAACGAGTGCTGACATAAGGCAAGACGCTCCTCAGGGCGCGTCTTGCTGGGGCCTCTCTACTGGAGGTGCTCAATCAGACCCAGTGGTGACACGTGGCAAGACGCTCCTCTGGGCGCGTCTTGCTTGGGCCTCTCTCCTGGAGGCGCTAAGTCAGACCCAGTGTTGACATGTGTCAAGACGCTCCTCGGGGCGCGTCTTGCTTGGGCCTCTCTCCTGGAGGCCCTCAGTCAGACCCATTGTTGACATGTGGCAAGACGCTCCTCGTGGCGCGTCTTGCTTGGGCTTCTCTCCTGGAGACGCTCAGACAGACCCAGTGTTGACATGTGACAAGACGCTCCTCGGGGCGCGTCTTGCTTGGGCCTCTCTCCTGGAGGTGCTCAGTCAGAACCAGAGGTGACATGTGGCAAGACGCTCCTCGGGGCGCGTCTTGCTTGGGCCTCTCTCCTGGAGGCCCTCTGTCAGACCCAGTGTTGACATGTGGCAAGACGCTCCTCCGGGCGCATCTTGCTTGGGCCTCTCTCCTGCAGGCCCTCAGTCAGACACATTGTTGACATGTGGCAAGACGCTCCTCGGGGCGCGTCTTGCTTGGGCCTCTCTCCTGGAGGCGCTCAGTCAGACCCAGTGTTGACATGTGGCAGGACGCTCCTCGGGGCGCGTCTTGCTTGGGCCTCTCTCCTGGAGGCGCTCAGTCAGACCCAGTGTTGGCATGTGGCAAGACGCTCCTCGGGGCGCGTATTGCTTCGGCCTCTCTCCTGAATGCCCTCTGTCAGACCGAGTGTTGACATGTGGCAAGACTCTCCTCGGGGCGCGTCTTGCTTGGGCTTCTCTCATGGAGGCCCTCAGTCCGACCCAGTGTTGACATGTGTCAAGACGCTCCTCGGGGCGTGTCTTGCTTGGGCCTCTCTCCTGGAGGCGCTCAGTCAGACCCAGTGTTGACATGTGGCAAGACGCTCCTCTGGGAGCGTCTTGCTTGGGCCTCTCTCCTGGAGGCGCTAAGTCAGACCCAGTGTTGACATGTGTCAAGACGCTCCTCGGGGCGCGTCTTGCTTGGGCCTCTCTCCTGGAGGCCCTCAGTCAGACCCATTGTTGACATGTGGCAAGACGCTCCTCGTGGCGCGTCTTGCTTGGGCTTCTCTCCTGGAGACGCTCAGACAGACCCAGTGTTGACATGTGACAAGACGCTCCTCGGGGCGCGTCTTGCTTGGGCCTCTCTCCTGGAGGCGCTCAGTCAGAACCAGAGGTGACATGTGGCAAGACGCTCCTCGGGGCGCGTCTTGCTTGGGCCTCTCTCCTGGAGGCCCTCTGTCAAACCCAGTGTTGACATGTGGCAAGACGCTCCTCCGGGCGCATCTTGCTTGGGCCTCTCTCCTGGAGGCCCTCAGTCAGACACATTGTTGACATGTGGCAAGACGCTCCTCGGGGCGCGTCTTGCTTGGGCCTCTCTCCTGGAGGCTCTCAGTCAGACCCAGTGTTGACATGTGGCAAGACGCTCCTCGGGGCGCGTCTTGCTTGGGCCTCTCTCCTGGAGGCGCTCAGTCAGACCCAGTGTTGACATGTGGCAGGACGCTCCTCGGGGCGCGTCTTGCTTGGGCCTCTCTCCTGGAGGCGCTCAGTCAGACCCAGTGTTGGCATGTGGCAAGACACTCCTCGGGGCGCGTCTTGGTTGGGCCTCTCTCCTGGAGGCGCTCATTCAGACCCAGTGGTGACATGTGGCAAGACGCTCCTCGGGGAGCGTATTGCTTCGGCCTCTCTCCTGAATGCCCTCTGTCAGACCGAGTGTTGACATGTGGCAAGACTCTCCTCGGGGCCCGTCTTGCTTGGGCTTCTCTCATGGAGGCCCTCAGTCCGACCCAGTGTTGACATGTGTCAAGACGCTCCTCGGGGCGTGTCTTGCTTGGGCCTCTCTCCTGGAGGCGCTCAGTCAGACCCAGTGTTGACATGTGGCAAGACGCTCCTCTGGGCGCGTCTTGCTTGGGCCTCTCTCCTGGAGGCGCTCAGTCAGACCCAGTGTTGACACGTGGCAAGACGCTCCTCGGGGCGCGTCTTGCTTGGGCCTCTCTCCTGGAGGCGCTCAGTCAGACCCAGTGTTGGCATGTGGCAAGACACTCCTCGGGGCGCGTCTTGGTTGGGCCTCTCTCCTGGAGGCGCTCATTCAGACCCAGTGGTGACATGTGGCAAGACGCTCCTCGGGGCGCGTCTTGCTTCGGCCTCTCTCCTGAATGCCCTCTGTCAGACTGAGTGTTGACATGTGGCAAGACTCTCCTCGGGGCGCGTCTTGCTTGGGCTTCTCTCATGGAGGCCCTCAGTCCGACCCAGTGTTGACATGTGTCAAGACGCTCCTCGGGGCGTGTCTTGCTTGGGCCTCTCTCCTGGAGGCGCTCAGTCAGACCCAGTGTTGACATGTGGAAAGAAGCTCCTCGGGGCGCGTCTTGCTTTGGCTTCTCTCCTGGAGGCCCTCAGTCAGACCCATTGTTGACATGTGGCAAGACGCTCCTCGGGGCGCGTATTGCTTGGGCCTCTCTCCTGGATGCCCTCTGTCAGACCCAGTGTTGACATGTGGCAAGACTCTCCTCGGGGCGCGTCTTGCTTGGGCTTCTCTCATGGAGGCCCTCAGTCAGACCCAGTGTTGACATGTGTCAAGACGCTCCTCGGGGCGTGTCTTGCTTGGGCCTCTCTCCTGGAGGCGCTCAGTCAGACCCAGTGTTGACACGTGGCAAGACGCTCCTCGGGGCGCTTCTTCCTTGGGCTTCTCTCCTGGAGGCCCTCAGTCAGACCCATTGTTGACATGTGGCAAGACGCTCCTCGGGGCACGTGTTGCTTGGACCTCTCTCCTGGAGGCGCTCAGTCAGACCGAGTAGTGACATGTGGCAAGACGCTCCTCGGGGTATGTCTTGCTTGGGCCTCTCTCCTGGAGGCGCTCAATTAGACCCAGTGTTGACATGTGGCAAGACGCTCCTCGGGGCGCGTCTTGCTTGGGCTTCTCTCCTGGAGGCCCTCAGTCAGACCCATTGTTGACATGTGGCAAGAAGCTCCTCGGGGCGCTTCTTGTTTGGGCCTCTCTCCTGGAGGCGCTCAGTCAGACCGAGTGCTGACATGTGGCAAGACGCTCCTCGGGGCGCGTCTTGCTGGGGCCTCTCTCCTGGAGGCGCTCAGTCAGTCCCAGTGATGACATGTGGCTTGACGCTCCTCGGGGCGCGTCTTGCTTGGGCTTCTCTCCTGGAGGCCCTCAGTCAGACCCATTGTTGACATGTGGCAAGACGCTCCTCGGGGCATGTCTTGCTTGGGCCTCTCTCCGGGAGGCGCTCAGTCAGACCGAGTAGTGACATGTGGCAAGACGCTCCTCGGGGTGCGTCTTGCTTGGACCTCTCTCCTGGAGGCGCTCAGTTAGACCGAGTAGTGACATGTCGCAAGACGCTCCTCGGGGCGCGTCTTGCTTGGGCCTCTCTCCTGGAGGCGCTCAGTCAGACCCCGTGGTGACATGTGGCAAGACGCTCCTCGGGGCGCGTATTGCTTCGGCCTCTCTCCTGAATGCCCTCTGTCAGACCGAGTGTTGACATGTGGCAAGACTCTCCTCGGGGCGCGTCTTGCTTGGGCTTCTCTCATGGAGACCCTCAGTCCGACCCAGTGTTGACATGTGTCAAGACGCTCCTCGGGGCGTGTCTTGCTTGGGCCTCTCTCCTGGAGGCGCTCAGTCAGACCCAGTGTTGACATGTGGCAAGACGCTCCTCTGGGCGCGTCTTGCTTGGGCCTCTCTCCTGGAGGCGCTCAGTCAGACCCAGTGTTGACACGTGGCAAGACGCTCCTCGGGGCGCGTCTTGCTTGGGCCTCTCTCCTGGAGGCGCTCAGTCAGACCCAGTGTTGGCATGTGGCAAGACACTCCTCGGGGCGCGTCTTGGTTGGGCCTCTCGCCTGGAGGCGCTCATTCAGACCCAGTGGTGACATGTGGCAAGACGCTCCTCGGGGCGCGTCTTGCTTCGGCCTCTCTCCTGAATGCCCTCTGTCAGACAGAGTGTTGACATGTGGCAAGACTCTCCTCGGGGCGCGTCTTGCTTGGGCTTCTCTCATGGAGGCCCTCAGTCCGACCCAGTGTTGACATGTGTCAAGACGCTCCTCGGGGCGTGTCTTGCTTGGGCCTCTCTCCTGGAGGCGCTCAGTCAGACCCAGTGTTGTCATGTGGCAAGACGCTCCTCTGGGCGCGTCTTGCTTGGGCTTCTCTCCTGGAGGCCCTCAGTCAGACCCATTGTTGACATGTGGCAAGACGGTACTCGGGGCACGTCTTGCTTGGGCCTCTCTCCTGGAGGCGCTCAGTCAGACCGAGTATTTACATGTGGCAAGACGCTCCTCGGGGCGCGTCTTGCTTGGACCTCCCTCCTGGAGGCGCTCAGTCAGACCGAGTAGTGACATTTGGCAAGACGCTCCTCGGGGCGCGTCTTGCTTGGGCCTCTCTCCTGGAGGCGCTCAGTCAGAACGAGTGCTGACATAAGGCAAGACGCTCCTCAGGGCGCGTCTTGCTGGGGCCTCTCTACTGGAGGTGCTCAATCAGACCCAGTGGTGACACGTGGCAAGACGCTCCTCTGGGCGCGTCTTGCTTGGGCCTCTCTCCTGGAGGCGCTAAGTCAGACCCAGTGTTGACATGTGTCAAGACGCTCCTCGGGGCGCGTCTTGCTTGGGCCTCTCTCCTGGAGGCCCTCAGTCAGACCCATTGTTGACATGTGGCAAGACGCTCCTCGTGGCGCGTCTTGCTTGGGCTTCTCTCCTGGAGACGCTCAGACAGACCCAGTGTTGACATGTGACAAGACGCTCCTCGGGGCGCGTCTTGCTTGGGCCTCTCTCCTGGAGGTGCTCAGTCAGAACCAGAGGTGACATGTGGCAAGACGCTCCTCGGGGCGCGTCTTGCTTGGGCCTCTCTCCTGGAGGCCCTCTGTCAGACCCAGTGTTGACATGTGGCAAGACGCTCCTCCGGGCGCATCTTGCTTGGGCCTCTCTCCTGCAGGCCCTCAGTCAGACACATTGTTGACATGTGGCAAGACGCTCCTCGGGGCGCGTCTTGCTTGGGCCTCTCTCCTGGAGGCGCTCAGTCAGACCCAGTGTTGACATGTGTCAAGACGCTCCTCGGGGCGTGTCTTGCTTGGGCTTCTCTCATGGAGGCCCTTAGTCCGAACCAGTGTTGACATGTGTCAAGACACTCCTCGGGGCGCGTCTTGGTTGGGCCTCTCTCCTGGAGGCGCTCATTCAGACCCAGTGGTGACATGTGGCAAGACGCTCCTCGGGGCGCGTCTTGCTTCGGCCTCTCTCCTGAATGCCCTCTGTCAGACCGAGTGTTGACATGTGGCAAGACTCTCCTCGGGGCGCGTCTTGCTTGGGCTTCTCTCATGGAGGCCCTCAGTCCGACCCAGTGTTGACATGTGTCAAGACGCTCCTCGGGGCGTGTCTTGCTTGGGCCTCTCTCCTGGAGGCGCTCAGTCAGACCCAGTGTTGACATGTGGCAAGACGCTCCTCTGGGCGCGTCTTGCTTGGGCTTCTCTCCTGGAGGCCCTCAGTCAGACCCATTGTTGACATGTGGCAAGACGCTCCTCGGGGCACGTCTTGCTTGGGCCTCTCTCCTGGAGGCGCTCAGTCAGACCGAGTAGTGACATGTGGCAAGACGCTCCTCGGGGCGCGTCTTGCTTGGACCTCCCTCCTGGAGGCGCTCAGTCAGACCGAGTAGTGACATTTGGCAAGACGCTCCTCGGGGCGCGTCTTGCTTGGGCCTCTCTCCTGGAGGCGCTCAGTCAGACCGAGTGCTGACATAAGGCAAGACGCTCCTCGGGGCGCGTCTTGCTGGGGCCTCTCTACTGGAGGTGCTCAATCAGACCCAGTGGTGACACGTGGCAAGACGCTCCTCTGGGCGCGTCTTGCTTGGGCCTCTCTCCTGGAGGAGCTCAGTCAGACCCAGTGGTGACACGTGGCAAGACGCTCCTCCGGGCGCATCTTGCTTGGGCCTCTCTCCTGGAGGCGCTAAGTCAGACCCAGTGTTGACATGTGTCAAGACGCTCCTCGGGGCGCGTCTTGCTTGGGCCTCTCTCCTGGAGGCCCTCAGTCAGACCCATTGTTGACATGTGGCAAGACGCTCCTCGGGGCGCGTCTTGCTTGGGCTTCTCTCCTGGATACGCTCAGACAGACCCAGTGTTGACATGTGACAAGACGCTACTCGGGGTGCGTCTTGCTTGGGCCTCTCTCCTGGAGGCCCTCAGTCAGACACATT
Organism: Nothobranchius furzeri; assembly: GCF_043380555.1. NCBI lineage: Eukaryota > Metazoa > Chordata > Actinopteri > Cyprinodontiformes > Nothobranchiidae > Nothobranchius > Nothobranchius furzeri. The sequence goes on from NC_091741.1 coordinate 16,427,794, forward strand.
GTTGACATGTGGCAAGACGCTCCTCGGGGCGCGTCTTGCTTGGGCCTCTCTCCTGGAGGCGCTCAGTCAGACTGAGTAGTGACATGTGGCCTGACGCTCCTCGGGGCGCGTGTTGCTTGGGCCTCTCTCCTGGAGGCCCTCTGTCAGACCCAGTGTTGACATGTTGCAAGACGCTCCTTTGGGCGCATCTTGCTTGGGCCTCTCTCCTGGAGGCCCTCAGTCAGACCCATTGTTGACATGTGGCAAGACGCTCCTCAGGGCGCGTCTTTCTTGGGCCTTTCTCCTGGAGGCGCTCAGTCAGACCGAGTGCTGACATGTGGCAAGACGCTCCTCGGGGCGCGTCTTGCTTGGGCCTCTCTCCTGGAGGCGGTCAGTGAGACTGAGTAGTGACATGTGGCCTGACACTCCCCAGGGCGCGTCTTGCTTGGGCCTCTCTCCTGGAGGCGCTCAGTCAGACCCAGTGGTGACATGTGGCAAGACACTCCTCGGGGCGCGTCTTGCTTGGGCCTCTCTCCTGCAGGCCCTCAGTCAGACACATTGTTGACATGTGGCAAGACGCTCCTCGGGGCGCGTCTTGCTTGGGCCTCTCTCCTGGAGGCGCTCAGTCAGACTCAGTGTTGACATGTGTCAAGACGCTCCTCGGGGCGTGTCTTGCTTGGGCTTCTCTCATGGAGGCCCTCAGTCCGAACCAGTGTTGACATGTGTCAAGACACTCCTCGGGGCGCGTCTTGGTTGGGCCTCTCTCCTGGAGGCGCTCATTCAGACCCAGTGGTGACATGTGGCAAGACGCTCCTCGGGGCGCGTCTTGCTTCGGCCTCTCTCCTGAATGCCCTCTGTCAGACCGAGTGTTGACATGTGGCAAGACTCTCCTCGGGGCGCGTCTTGCTTGGGCTTCTCTCATGGAGGCCCTCAGTCCGACCCAGTGTTGACATGTGTCAAGACGCTCCTCGGGGCGTGTCTTGCTTGGGCCTCTCTCCTGGAGGCGCTCAGTCAGACCCAGTGTTGACATGTGGCAAGACGCTCCTCTGGGCGCGTCTTGCTTGGGCTTCTCTCCTGGAGGCCCTCAGTCAGACCCATTGTTGACATGTGGCAAGACGCTCCTCGGGGCACGTCTTGCTTGGGCCTCTCTCCTGGAGGCGCTCAGTCAGACCGAGTAGTGACATGTGGCAAGACGCTCCTCGGGGCGCGTCTTGCTTGGACCTCCCTCCTGGAGGCGCTCAGTCAGACCGAGTAGTGACATTTGGCAAGACGCTCCTCGGGGCGCGTCTTGCTTGGGCCTCTCTCCTGGAGGCGCTCAGTCAGACCGAGTGCTGACATAAGGCAAGACGCTCCTCGGGGCGCGTCTTGCTGGGGCCTCTCTACTGGAGGTGCTCAATCAGACCCAGTGGTGACACGTGGCAAGACGCTCCTCTGGGCGCGTCTTGCTTGGGCCTCTCTCCTGGAGGAGCTCAGTCAGACCCAGTGGTGACACGTGGCAAGACGCTCCTCCGGGCGCATCTTGCTTGGGCCTCTCTCCTGGAGGCGCTAAGTCAGACCCAGTGTTGACATGTGTCAAGACGCTCCTCGGGGCGCGTCTTGCTTGGGCCTCTCTCCTGGAGGCCCTCAGTCAGACCCATTGTTGACATGTGGCAAGACGCTCCTCGGGGCGCGTCTTGCTTTGGCTTCTCTCCTGGATACGCTCAGACAGACCCAGTGTTGACATGTGACAAGACGCTACTCGGGGTGCGTCTTGCTTGGGCCTCTCTCCTGGAGGCCCTCAGTCAGACACATTGTTGACATGTGGCAAGACGCTCCTCGGGGCGCGTCTTGCTTGGGCCTCTCTCCTGGAGGCGCTCAGTCAGACTGAGTAGTGACATGTGGCCTGACGCTCCTCGGGGCGCGTGTTGCTTGGGCCTCTCTCCTGGAGAACCTCTGTCAGACCCAGTGTTGACATGTTGCAAGACGCTCCTTTGGGCGCATCTTGCTTGGGCCTCTCTCCTGGAGGCCCTCAGTCAGACCCATTGTTGACATGTGGCAAGACGCTCCTCAGGGCGCGTCTTTCTTGGGCCTTTCTCCTGGAGGCGCTCAGTCAGACCGAGTGCTGACATGTGGCAAGACGCTCCTCGGGGCGCGTCTTGCTTGGGCCTCTCTCCTGGAGGCGGTCAGTGAGACTGAGTAGTGACATGTGGCCTGACACTCCCCAGGGCGCGTCTTGCTTGGGCCTCTCTCCTGGAGGCGCTCAGTCAGACCCAGTGGTGACATGTGGCAAGACACTCCTCGGGGCGCGTCTTGCTTGGGCCTCTCTCCTGGAGGCCCTCAGTCAGACCCAGTGTTGACATGTGGCAGGACGCTCCTCGGGGCGCGTCTTGCTTGGGCCTCTCTCCTGGAGGCGCTCAGTCAGACCCAGTGTTGGCATGTGGCAAGACAATCCTCGGGGCGCGTCTTGGTTGGGCCTCTCTCCTGGAGGCGCTCATTCAGACCCAGTGGTGACATGTGGCAAGACGCTCCTCGGGGCGCGTATTGCTTCGGCCTCTCTCCTGAATGCCCTCTGTCAGACCGAGTGTTGACATGTGGCAAGACTCTCCTCGGGGCGCGTCTTGCTTGGGCTTCTCTCATGGAGGCCCTCAGTCCGACCCAGTGTTGACATGTGTCAAGACGCTCCTCGGGGCGTGTCTTGCTTGGGCCTCTCTCCTGGAGGCGCTCAGTCAGACCCAGTGTTGGCATGTGGCAAGACACTCCTCGGGGCGCGTCTTGGTTGGGCCTCTCTCCTGGAGGCGCTCATTCAGACCCAGTGGTGACATGTGGCAAGACGCTCCTCGGGGCGCGTCTTGCTTCGGCCTCTCTCCTGAATGCCCTCTGTCAGACCGAGTGTTGAAATGTGGCAAGACTCTCCTCGGGGCGCGTCTTGCTTGGGCTTCTCTCATGGAGGCCCTCAGTCCGACCCAGTGTTGACATGTGTCAAGACGCTCCTCGGGGCGTGTCTTGCTTGGGCCTCTCTCCTGGAGGCGCTCAGTCAGACCCAGTGTTGACATGTGGCAAGACGCTCCTCTGGGCGCGTCTTGCTTGGGCTTCTCTCCTGGAGGCCCTCAGTCAGACCCATTGTTGACATGTGGCAAGACGCTCCTCGGGGCACGTCTTGCTTGGGCCTCTCTCCTGGAGGCGCTCAGTCAGACCGAGTAGTGACATGTGGCAAGACGCTCCTCGGGGCGCGTCTTGCTTGGACCTCCCTCCTGGAGGCGCTCAGTCGGACCGAGTAGTGACATTTGGCAAGACGCTCCTCGGGGCACGTCTTGCTTGGACCTCTCTCCTGGAGGCGCTCAGTTAGACCGAGTAGTGACATGTGGCAAGACGCTCCTCGGGGCGCGTCTTGCTTGGGCCTCTCTCCTGGAGGCGCTCAGTTAGACCGAGTGCTGACATAAGGCAAGACGCTCCTCCGGGCGCATCTTGCTTGGGCCTCTCTCCTGGAGGCGCTAAGTCAGACCCAGTGTTGACACGTGGCAAGACGCTCCTCGGGGCGCGTCTTGCTTGGGCCTCTCTCCTGGAGGTGCTCAGTCAGACACAGTGTTGACATGTGGCGAGACACTCCTCGGGGCGCGTCTTGCTTGGGCTTCTCTCATGGAGGCCCTCAGTAAGACCCATTGTTGACATGTGGAAAGAAGCTCCTCGGGGAGCGTATTGCTTGGGCCTCTCTCCTGGATGCCCTCTGTCAGACCCAGTGTTGACATGTGGCAAGACTCTCCTCGGGGCACGTCTTGCTTGGACCTCTCTCCTGGAGGCGCTCAGTCAGTCTGAGTAGTGACATGTGGCAAGACGCTCCTCGGGGCGCGTCTTGCTTGGGCCTCTCTCCTGGAGGCGCTCAATTAGACCCAGTGTTGACATGTGGCAAGACGCTCCTCGGGGCGCGTCTTGCTTGGGCTTCTCTCCTGGAGGCCCTCAGTCAGACCCATTGTTGACATGTGGCAAGACGCTCCTCGGGGCGCGTCTTTGCTGGGGCCTCTCTCCTGGAGGCGCTCAGTCAGACCCAGTGTTGACATGTGTCAAGACGCTCCTCGGGCGTTTCTTGCTTGCGCCTCTCTCCTGGTGGCGCTCAGTCAGACCCAGAGGTGACATGTGGCAAGACGCTCCTCAGGCCTCTCTCCTGGAGGCGCTCAGTCAGACCCAGTGTTGACATGTGGCAAGACGCTCCTCGGGGCGCGTCTTGCTTGGGCCTCTCTCCTAGAGCCGCTCAGTCAGACCCAGTGTTGACATGTGGCAAGACGCTCCTCGAGGCGCATCTTGCTTGGGCCTCTCTCCTGGATGCCCTCTGTCAGACCCAGTGGTGACACGTGGCAAGACGCTCCTCTGGGCGCGTCTTGCTTGGGCCTCTCTCCTGGAGGAGCTCAGTCAGACCCAGTGGCGACACGTGGCAAGACGCTCCTCGAGGCGCATCTTGCTTGGGCCTCTCTCCTGGAGGCGCTAAGTCAGACACAGTGTTGACACGTGGCAAGACGCTCCTCGGGGCGCATCTTGCTTGGGCCTCTCTCCTGGAGGCGCTCAGTCAGACACAGTGTTGACATGTGGCAAGACACTCCTCGGGGCGCGTCTTGCTTGGGCTTCTCTCATGGAGGCCCTCAGTAAGACACATTGTTGACATGTGGAAAGAAGCTCCTCGGGGCGCGTCTTGCTTTGGCTTCTCTCCTGGAGGCCCTCAGTCAGACCCATTGTTGACATGTGGCAAGACGCTCCTCGGGGCGCGTATTGCTTGGGCCTCTCTCCTGGATGCCCTCTGTCAGACCCAGTGTTGACATGTGGCAAGACTCTCCTCGGGGCGCGTCTTGCTTGGGCTTCTCTCATGGAGGCCCTCAGTCAGACCCAGTGTTGACATGTGTCAAGACGCTCCTCGGGGCGTGTCTTGCTTGGGCCTCTCTCCTGGAGGCGCTCAGTCAGACCCAGTGTTGACACGTGGCAAGACGCTCCTCGGGGCGCTTCTTCCTTGGGCTTCTCTCCTGGAGGCCCTCAGTCAGACCCATTGTTGACATGTGGCAAGACGCTCCTCGGGGCACGTGTTGCTTGGACCTCTCTCCTGGAGGCGCTCAGTCAGACCGAGTAGTGACATGTGGCAAGACGCTCCTCGGGGTATGTCTTGCTTGGGCCTCTCTCCTGGAGGCGCTCAATTAGACCCAGTGTTGACATGTGGCAAGACGCTCCTCGGGGCGCGTCTTGCTTGGGCTTCTCTCCTGGAGGCCCTCAGTCAGACCCATTGTTGACATGTGGCAAGAAGCTCCTCGGGGCGCTTCTTGCTTGGGCCTCTCTCCTGGAGGCGCTCAGTCAGACCGAGTGCTGACATGTGGCAAGACGCTCCTCGGGGCGCGTCTTGCTGGGGCCTCTCTCCTGGAGGCGCTCAGTCAGTCCCAGTGATGACATGTGGCTTGACGCTCCTCGGGGCGCGTCTTGCTTGGGCTTCTCTCCTGGAGGCCCTCAGTCAGACCCATTGTTGACATGTGGCAAGACGCTCCTCGGGGCATGTCTTGCTTGGGCCTCTCTCCGGGAGGCGCTCAGTCAGACCGAGTAGTGACATGTGGCAAGACGCTCCTCGGGGTGCGTCTTGCTTGGACCTCTCTCCTGGAGGCGCTCAGTTAGACCGAGTAGTGACATGTCGCAAGACGCTCCTCGGGGCGCGTCTTGCTTGGGCCTCTCTCCTGGAGGCGCTCAGTCAGACCCCGTGGTGACATGTGGCAAGACGCTCCTCGGGGCGCATCTTGCTTGGGCCTCTCTCCTGGAGGCGCTCAGTCAGACCCAGTGTTGACACGTGGCAAGACGCTCCTCGGGGCGCGTCTTGCTTGGGCCTCTCTCCTGGAGCCGCTCAGTCAGACCCAGTGTTGACATGTGGCAAGACACTCCTCGGGGCGCGTCTTGGTTGGGCCTCTCTCCTGCAGGCGCTCATTCAGACCCAGTGGTGACATGTGGCAAGACGCTCCTCGGGGCGCGTATTGCTTCGGCCTCTCTCCTGAATGCCCTCTGTCAGACCGAGTGTTGACATGTGGCAAGACTCTCCTCGGGGCGCGTCTTGCTTGGGCTTCTCTCATGGAGACCCTCAGTCCGACCCAGTGTTGACATGTGTCAAGACGCTCCTCGGGGCGTGTCTTGCTTGGGCCTCTCTCCTGGAGGCGCTCAGTCAGACCCAGTGTTGACATGTGGCAAGACGCTCCTCTGGGCGCGTCTTGCTTGGGCCTCTCTCCTGGAGGCGCTCAGTCAGACCCAGTGTTGACACGTGGCAAGACGCTCCTCGGGGCGCGTCTTGCTTGGGCCTCTCTCCTGGAGGCGCTCAGTCAGACCCAGTGTTGGCATGTGGCAAGACACTCCTCGGGGCGCGTCTTGGTTGGGCCTCTCGCCTGGAGGCGCTCATTCAGACCCAGTGGTGACATGTGGCAAGACGCTCCTCGGGGCGCGTCTTGCTTCGGCCTCTCTCCTGAATGCCCTCTGTCAGACAGAGTGTTGACATGTGGCAAGACTCTCCTCGGGGCGCGTCTTGCTTGGGCTTCTCTCATGGAGGCCCTCAGTCCGACCCAGTGTTGACATGTGTCAAGACGCTCCTCGGGGCGTGTCTTGCTTGGGCCTCTCTCCTGGAGGCGCTCAGTCAGACCCAGTGTTGTCATGTGGCAAGACGCTCCTCTGGGCGCGTCTTGCTTGGGCTTCTCTCCTGGAGGCCCTCAGTCAGACCCATTGTTGACATGTGGCAAGACGGTACTCGGGGCACGTCTTGCTTGGGCCTCTCTCCTGGAGGCGCTCAGTCAGACCGAGTATTTACATGTGGCAAGACGCTCCTCGGGGCGCGTCTTGCTTGGACCTCCCTCCTGGAGGCGCTCAGTCAGACCGAGTAGTGACATTTGGCAAGACGCTCCTCGGGGCGCGTCTTGCTTGGGCCTCTCTCCTGGAGGCGCTCAGTCAGAACGAGTGCTGACATAAGGCAAGACGCTCCTCAGGGCGCGTCTTGCTGGGGCCTCTCTACTGGAGGTGCTCAATCAGACCCAGTGGTGACACGTGGCAAGACGCTCCTCTGGGCGCGTCTTGCTTGGGCCTCTCTCCTGGAGGCGCTAAGTCAGACCCAGTGTTGACATGTGTCAAGACGCTCCTCGGGGCGCGTCTTGCTTGGGCCTCTCTCCTGGAGGCCCTCAGTCAGACCCATTGTTGACATGTGGCAAGACGCTCCTCGTGGCGCGTCTTGCTTGGGCTTCTCTCCTGGAGACGCTCAGACAGACCCAGTGTTGACATGTGACAAGACGCTCCTCGGGGCGCGTCTTGCTTGGGCCTCTCTCCTGGAGGTGCTCAGTCAGAACCAGAGGTGACATGTGGCAAGACGCTCCTCGGGGCGCGTCTTGCTTGGGCCTCTCTCCTGGAGGCCCTCTGTCAGACCCAGTGTTGACATGTGGCAAGACGCTCCTCCGGGCGCATCTTGCTTGGGCCTCTCTCCTGCAGGCCCTCAGTCAGACACATTGTTGACATGTGGCAAGACGCTCCTCGGGGCGCGTCTTGCTTGGGCCTCTCTCCTGGAGGCGCTCAGTCAGACCCAGTGTTGACATGTGGCAAGACGCTCCTCGGGGCGCGTCTTGCTTGGGCCTCTCTCCTGGAGGCGCTCAGTCAGACCCAGTGTTGACATGTGGCAGGACGCTCCTCGGGGCGCGTCTTGCTTGGGCCTCTCTCCTGGAGGCGCTCAGTCAGACCCAGTGTTGGCATGTGGCAAGACACTCCTCGGGGCGCGTCTTGGTTGGGCCTCTCTCCTGGAGGCGCTCATTCAGACCCAGTGGTGACATGTGGCAAGACGCTCCTCGGGGCGCGTATTGCTTCGGCCTCTCTCCTGAATGCCCTCTGTCAGACCGAGTGTTGACATGTGGCAAGACTCTCCTCGGGGCGCGTCTTGCTTGGGCTTCTCTCATGGAGGCCCTCAGTCCGACCCAGTGTTGACATGTGTCAAGACGCTCCTCGGGGCGTGTCTTGCTTGGGCCTCTCTCCTGGAGGCGCTCAGTCAGACCCAGTGTTGACATGTGGCAAGACGCTCCTCTGGGAGCGTCTTGCTTGGGCCTCTCTCCTGGAGGCGCTAAGTCAGACCCAGTGTTGACATGTGTCAAGACGCTCCTCGGGGCGCGTCTTGCTTGGGCCTCTCTCCTGGAGGCCCTCAGTCAGACCCATTGTTGACATGTGGCAAGACGCTCCTCGTGGCGCGTCTTGCTTGGGCTTCTCTCCTGGAGACGCTCAGACAGACCCAGTGTTGACATGTGACAAGACGCTCCTCGGGGCGCGTCTTGCTTGGGCCTCTCTCCTGGAGGCGCTCAGTCAGAACCAGAGGTGACATGTGGCAAGACGCTCCTCGGGGCGCGTCTTGCTTGGGCCTCTCTCCTGGAGGCCCTCTGTCAAACCCAGTGTTGACATGTGGCAAGACGCTCCTCCGGGCGCATCTTGCTTGGGCCTCTCTCCTGGAGGCCCTCAGTCAGACACATTGTTGACATGTGGCAAGACGCTCCTCGGGGCGCGTCTTGCTTGGGCCTCTCTCCTGGAGGCGCTCAGTCAGACCCAGTGTTGACATGTGGCAAGACGCTCCTCGGGGCGCGTCTTGCTTGGGCCTCTCTCCTGGAGGCGCTCAGTCAGACCCAGTGTTGACATGTGGCAGGACGCTCCTCGGGGCGCGTCTTGCTTGGGCCTCTCTCCTGGAGGCGCTCAGTCAGACCCAGTGTTGGCATGTGGCAAGACACTCCTCGGGGCGCGTCTTGGTTGGGCCTCTCTCCTGGAGGCGCTCATTCAGACCCAGTGGTGACATGTGGCAAGACGCTCCTCGGGGCGCGTATTGCTTCGGCCTCTCTCCTGAATGCCCTCTGTCAGACCGAGTGTTGACATGTGGCAAGACTCTCCTCGGGGCCCGTCTTGCTTGGGCTTCTCTCATGGAGGCCCTCAGTCCGACCCAGTGTTGACATGTGTCAAGACGCTCCTCGGGGCGTGTCTTGCTTGGGCCTCTCTCCTGGAGGCGCTCAGTCAGACCCAGTGTTGACATGTGGCAAGACGCTCCTCTGGGCGCGTCTTGCTTGGGCCTCTCTCCTGGAGGCGCTCAGTCAGACCCAGTGTTGACACGTGGCAAGACGCTCCTCGGGGCGCGTCTTGCTTGGGCCTCTCTCCTGGAGGCGCTCAGTCAGACCCAGTGTTGGCATGTGGCAAGACACTCCTCGGGGCGCGTCTTGGTTGGGCCTCTCTCCTGGAGGCGCTCATTCAGACCCAGTGGTGACATGTGGCAAGACGCTCCTCGGGGCGCGTCTTGCTTCGGCCTCTCTCCTGAATGCCCTCTGTCAGACTGAGTGTTGACATGTGGCGAGACTCTCCTCGGGGCGCGTCTTGCTTGGGCTTCTCTCATGGAGGCCCTCAGTCCGACCCAGTGTTGACATGTGTCAAGACGCTCCTCGGGGCGTGTCTTGCTTGGGCCTCTCTCCTGGAGGCGCTCAGTCAGACCCAGTGTTGACATGTGGAAAGAAGCTCCTCGGGGCGCGTCTTGCTTTGGCTTCTCTCCTGGAGGCCCTCAGTCAGACCCATTGTTGACATGTGGCAAGACGCTCCTCGGGGCGCGTATTGCTTGGGCCTTTCTCCTGGATGCCCTCTGTCAGACCCAGTGTTGACATGTGGCAAGACTCTCCTCGGGGCGCGTCTTGCTTGGGCTTCTCTCATGGAGGCCCTCAGTCAGACCCAGTGTTGACATGTGTCAAGACGCTCCTCGGGGCGTGTCTTGCTTGGGCCTCTCTCCTGGAGGCGCTCAGTCAGACCCAGTGTTGACACGTGGCAAGACGCTCCTCGGGGCGCTTCTTCCTTGGGCTTCTCTCCTGGAGGCCCTCAGTCAGACCCATTGTTGACATGTGGCAAGACGCTCCTCGGGGCACGTGTTGCTTGGACCTCTCTCCTGGAGGCGCTCAGTCAGACCGAGTAGTGACATGTGGCAAGACGCTCCTCGGGGTATGTCTTGCTTGGGCCTCTCTCCTGGAGGCGCTCAATTAGACCCAGTGTTGACATGTGGCAAGACGCTCCTCGGGGCGCGTCTTGCTTGGGCTTCTCTCCTGGAGGCCCTCAGTCAGACCCATTGTTGACATGTGGCAAGAAGCTCCTCGGGGCGCTTCTTGTTTGGGCCTCTCTCCTGGAGGCGCTCAGTCAGACCGAGTGCTGACATGTGGCAAGACGCTCCTCGGGGCGCGTCTTGCTGGGGCCTCTCTCCTGGAGGCGCTCAGTCAGTCCCAGTGATGACATGTGGCTTGACGCTCCTCGGGGCGCGTCTTGCTTGGGCTTCTCTCCTGGAGGCCCTCAGTCAGACCCATTGTTGACATGTGGCAAGACGCTCCTCGGGGCATGTCTTGCTTGGGCCTCTCTCCGGGAGGCGCTCAGTCAGACCGAGTAGTGACATGTGGCAAGACGCTCCTCGGGGTGCGTCTTGCTTGGACCTCTCTCCTGGAGGCGCTCAGTTAGACCGAGTAGTGACATGTCGCAAGACGCTCCTCGGGGCGCGTCTTGCTTGGGCCTCTCTCCTGGAGGCGCTCAGTCAGACCCCGTGGTGACATGTGGCAAGACGCTCCTCGGGGCGCGTATTGCTTCGGCCTCTCTCCTGAATGCCCTCTGTCAGACCGAGTGTTGACATGTGGCAAGACTCTCCTCGGGGCGCGTCTTGCTTGGGCTTCTCTCATGGAGACCCTCAGTCCGACCCAGTGTTGACATGTGTCAAGACGCTCCTCGGGGCGTGTCTTGCTTGGGCCTCTCTCCTGGAGGCGCTCAGTCAGACCCAGTGTTGACATGTGGCAAGACGCTCCTCTGGGCGCGTCTTGCTTGGGCCTCTCTCCTGGAGGCGCTCAGTCAGACCCAGTGTTGACACGTGGCAAGACGCTCCTCGGGGCGCGTCTTGCTTGGGCCTCTCTCCTGGAGGCGCTCAGTCAGACCCAGTGTTGGCATGTGGCAAGACACTCCTCGGGGCGCGTCTTGGTTGGGCCTCTCGCCTGGAGGCGCTCATTCAGACCCAGTGGTGACATGTGGCAAGACGGTCCTCGGGGCGCGTCTTGCTTCGGCCTCTCTCCTGAATGCCCTCTGTCAGACAGAGTGTTGACATGTGGCAAGACTCTCCTCGGGGCGCGTCTTGCTTGGGCTTCTCTCATGGAGGCCCTCAGTCCGACCCAGTGTTGACATGTGTCAAGACGCTCCTCGGGGCGTGTCTTGCTTGGGCCTCTCTCCTGGAGGCGCTCAGTCAGACCCAGTGTTGTCATGTGGCAAGACGCTCCTCTGGGCGCGTCTTGCTTGGGCTTCTCTCCTGGAGGCCCTCAGTCAGACCCATTGTTGACATGTGGCAAGACGGTACTCGGGGCACGTCTTGCTTGGGCCTCTCTCCTGGAGGCGCTCAGTCAGACCGAGTATTTACATGTGGCAAGACGCTCCTCGGGGCGCGTCTTGCTTGGACCTCCCTCCTGGAGGCGCTCAGTCAGACCGAGTAGTGACATTTGGCAAGACGCTCCTCGGGGCGCGTCTTGCTTGGGCCTCTCTCCTGGAGGCGCTCAGTCAGAACGAGTGCTGACATAAGGCAAGACGCTCCTCAGGGCGCGTCTTGCTGGGGCCTCTCTACTGGAGGTGCTCAATCAGACCCAGTGGTGACACGTGGCAAGACGCTCCTCTGGGCGCGTCTTGCTTGGGCCTCTCTCCTGGAGGCGCTAAGTCAGACCCAGTGTTGACATGTGTCAAGACGCTCCTCGGGGCGCGTCTTGCTTGGGCCTCTCTCCTGGAGGCCCTCAGTCAGACCCATTGTTGACATGTGGCAAGACGCTCCTCGTGGCGCGTCTTGCTTGGGCTTCTCTCCTGGAGACGCTCAGACAGACCCAGTGTTGACATGTGACAAGACGCTCCTCGGGGCGCGTCTTGCTTGGGCCTCTCTCCTGGAGGTGCTCAGTCAGAACCAGAGGTGACATGTGGCAAGACGCTCCTCGGGGCGCGTCTTGCTTGGGCCTCTCTCCTGGAGGCCCTCTGTCAGACCCAGTGTTGACATGTGGCAAGACGCTCCTCCGGGCGCATCTTGCTTGGGCCTCTCTCCTGCAGGCCCTCAGTCAGACACATTGTTGACATGTGGCAAGACGCTCCTCGGGGCGCGTCTTGCTTGGGCCTCTCTCCTGGAGGCGCTCAGTCAGACCCAGTGTTGACATGTGGCAAGACGCTCCTCGGGGCGCGTCTTGCTTGGGCCTCTCTCCTGGAGGCGCTCAGTCAGACCCAGTGTTGACATGTGGCAGGACGCTCCTCGGGGCGCGTCTTGCTTGGGCCTCTCTCCTGGAGGCGCTCAGTCAGACCCAGTGTTGGCATGTGGCAAGACACTCCTCGGGGCGCGTCTTGGTTGGGCCTCTCTCCTGGAGGCGCTCATTCAGACCCAGTGGTGACATGTGGCAAGACGCTCCTCGGGGCGCGTATTGCTTCGGCCTCTCTCCTGAATGCCCTCTGTCAGACCGAGTGTTGACATGTGGCAAGACTCTCCTCGGGGCGCGTCTTGCTTGGGCTTCTCTCATGGAGGCCCTCAGTCCGACCCAGTGTTGACATGTGTCAAGACGCTCCTCGGGGCGTGTCTTGCTTGGGCCTCTCTCCTGGAGGCGCTCAGTCAGACCCAGTGTTGACATGTGGCAAGACGCTCCTCTGGGAGCGTCTTGCTTGGGCCTCTCTCCTGGAGGCGCTAAGTCAGACCCAGTGTTGACATGTGTCAAGACGCTCCTCGGGTCGCGTCTTGCTTGGGCCTCTCTCCTGGAGGCCCTCAGTCAGACCCATTGTTGACATGTGGCAAGACGCTCCTCGTGGCGCGTCTTGCTTGGGCTTCTCTCCTGGAGACGCTCAGACAGACCCAGTGTTGACATGTGACAAGACGCTCCTCGGGGCGCGTCTTGCTTGGGCCTCTCTCCTGGAGGCGCTCAGTCAGAACCAGAGGTGACATGTGGCAAGACGCTCCTCGGGGCGCGTCTTGCTTGGGCCTCTCTCCTGGAGGCCCTCTGTCAAACCCAGTGTTGACATGTGGCAAGACGCTCCTCCGGGCGCATCTTGCTTGGGCCTCTCTCCTGGAGGCCCTCAGTCAGACACATTGTTGACATGTGGCAAGACGCTCCTCGGGGCGCGTCTTGCTTGGGCCTCTCTCCTGGAGGCGCTCAGTCAGACCCAGTGTTGACATGTGGCAAGACGCTCCTCGGGGCGCGTCTTGCTTGGGCCTCTCTCCTGGAGGCGCTCAGTCAGACCCAGTGTTGACATGTGGCAGGACGCTCCTCGGGGCGCGTCTTGCTTGGGCCTCTCTCCTGGAGGCGCTCAGTCAGACCCAGTGTTGGCATGTGGCAAGACACTCCTCGGGGCGCGTCTTGGTTGGGCCTCTCTCCTGGAGGCGCTCATTCAGACCCAGTGGTGACATGTGGCAAGACGCTCCTCGGGGCGCGTATTGCTTCGGCCTCTCTCCTGAATGCCCTCTGTCAGACCGAGTGTTGACATGTGGCAAGACTCTCCTCGGGGCCCGTCTTGCTTGGGCTTCTCTCATGGAGGCCCTCAGTCCGACCCAGTGTTGACATGTGTCAAGACGCTCCTCGGGGCGTGTCTTGCTTGGGCCTCTCTCCTGGAGGCGCTCAGTCAGACCCAGTGTTGACATGTGGCAAGACGCTCCTCTGGGCGCGTCTTGCTTGGGCCTCTCTCCTGGAGGCGCTCAGTCAGACCCAGTGTTGACACGTGGCAAGACGCTCCTCGGGGCGCGTCTTGCTTGGGCCTCTCTCCTGGAGGCGCTCAGTCAGACCCAGTGTTGGCATGTGGCAAGACACTCCTCGGGGCGCGTCTTGGTTGGGCCTCTCTCCTGGAGGCGCTCATTCAGACCCAGTGGTGACATGTGGCAAGACGCTCCTCGGGGCGCGTCTTGCTTCGGCCTCTCTCCTGAATGCCCTCTGTCAGACTGAGTGTTGACATGTGGCAAGACTCTCCTCGGGGCGCGTCTTGCTTGGGCTTCTCTCATGGAGGCCCTCAGTCCGACCCAGTGTTGACATGTGTCAAGACGCTCCTCGGGGCGTGTCTTGCTTGGGCCTCTCTCCTGGAGGCGCTCAGTCAGACCCAGTGTTGACATGTGGAAAGAAGCTCCTCGGGGCGCGTCTTGCTTTGGCTTCTCTCCTGGAGGCCCTCAGTCAGACCCATTGTTGACATGTGGCAAGACGCTCCTCGGGGCGCGTATTGCTTGGGCCTCTCTCCTGGATGCCCTCTGTCAGACCCAGTGTTGACATGTGGCAAGACTCTCCTCGGGGCGCGTCTTGCTTGGGCTTCTCTCATGGAGGCCCTCAGTCAGACCCAGTGTTGACATGTGTCAAGACGCTCCTCGGGGCGTGTCTTGCTTGGGCCTCTCTCCTGGAGGCGCTCAGTCAGACCCAGTGTTGACACGTGGCAAGACGCTCCTCGGAGCGCTTCTTCCTTGGGCTTCTCTCCTGGAGGCCCTCAGTCAGACCCATTGTTGACACGTGGCAAGACGCTCCTCGGGGCACGTGTTGCTTGGACCTCTCTCCTGGAGGCGCTCAGTCAGACCGAGTAGTGACATGTGGCAAGACGCTCCTCGGGGTATGTCTTGCTTGGGCCTCTCTCCTGGAGGCGCTCAATTAGACCCAGTGTTGACATGTGGCAAGACGCTCCTCGGGGCGCGTCTTGCTTGGGCTTCTCTCCTGGAGGCCCTCAGTCAGACCCATTGTTGACATGTGGCAAGAAGCTCCTCGGGGCGCTTCTTGTTTGGGCCTCTCTCCTGGAGGCGCTCAGTCAGACCGAGTGCTGACATGTGGCAAGACGCTCCTCGGGGCGCGTCTTGCTGGGGCCTCTCTCCTGGAGGCGCTCAGTCAGTCCCAGTGATGACATGTGGCTTGACGCTCCTCGGGGCGCGTCTTGCTTGGGCTTTTCTCCTGGAGGCCCTCAGTCAGACCCATTGTTGACATGTGGCAAGACGCTCCTCGGGGCATGTCTTGCTTGGGCCTCTCTCCGGGAGGCGCTCAGTCAGACCGAGTAGTGACATGTGGCAAGACGCTCCTCGGGGTGCGTCTTGCTTGGACCTCTCTCCTGGAGGCGCTCAGTTAGACCGAGTAGTGACATGTCGCAAGACGCTCCTCGGGGCCCGTCTTGCTTGGGCCTCTCTCCTGGAGGCGCTCAGTCAGACCCCGTGGTGACATGTGGCAAGACGCTCCTCGGGGCGCATCTTGCTTGGGCCTCTCTCCTGGAGGCGCTCAGTCAGACCCAGTGTTGACACGTGGCAAGACGCTCCTCGGGGCGCGTCTTGCTTGGGCCTCTCTCCTGGAGCCGCTCAGTCAGACCCAGTGTTGACATGTGGCAAGACACTCCTCGGGGCGCGTCTTGGTTGGGCCTCTCTCCTGGAGGCGCTCATTCAGACCCAGTGGTGACATGTGGCAAGACGCTCCTCGGGGCGCGTATTGCTTCGGCCTCTCTCCTGAATGCCCTCTGTCAGACCGAGTGTTGACATGTGGCAAGACTCTCCTCGGGGCGCGTCTTGCTTGGGCTTCTCTCATGGAGACCCTCAGTCCGACCCAGTGTTGACATGTGTCAAGACGCTCCTCGGGGCGTGTCTTGCTTGGGCCTCTCTCCTGGAGGCGCTCAGTCAGACCCAGTGTTGACATGTGGCAAGACGCTCCTCTGGGCGCGTCTTGCTTGGGCCTCTCTCCTGGAGGCGCTCAGTCAGACCCAGTGTTGACACGTGGCAAGACGCTCCTCGGGGCGCGTCTTGCTTGGGCCTCTCTCCTGGAGGCGCTCAGTCAGACCCAGTGTTGGCATGTGGCAAGACACTCCTCGGGGCGCGTCTTGGTTGGGCCTCTCGCCTGGAGGCGCTCATTCAGACCCAGTGGTGACATGTGGCAAGACGCTCCTCGGGGCGCGTCTTGCTTCGGCCTCTCTCCTGAATGCCCTCTGTCAGACAGAGTGTTGACATGTGGCAAGACTCTCCTCGGGGCGCGTCTTGCTTGGGCTTCTCTCATGGAGGCCCTCAGTCCGACCCAGTGTTGACATGTGTCAAGACGCTCCTCGGGGCGTGTCTTGCTTGGGCCTCTCTCCTGGAGGCGCTCAGTCTGACCCAGTGATGTCATGTGGCAAGACGCTCCTCTGGGCGCGTCTTGCTTGGGCTTCTCTCCTGGAGGCCCTCAGTCAGACCCATTGTTGACATGTGGCAAGACGGTACACGGGGCACGTCTTGCTTGGGCCTCTCTCCTGGAGGCGCTCAGTCAGACCGAGTATTTACATGTGGCAAGACGCTCCTCGGGGCGCGTCTTGCTTGGACCTCCCTCCTGGAGGCGCTCAGACAGACCGAGTAGTGACATTTGGCAAGACGCTCCTCGGGGCGCGTCTTGCTTGGGCCTCTCTCCTGGAGGCGCTCAGTCAGAACGAGTGCTGACATAAGGCAAGACGCTCCTCAGGGCGCGTCTTGCTGGGGCCTCTCTACTGGAGGTGCTCAATCAGACCCAGTGGTGACACGTGGCAAGACGCTCCTCTGGGCGCGTCTTGCTTGGGCCTCTCTCCTGGAGGCGCTAAGTCAGACCCAGTGTTGACATGTGTCAAGACGCTCCTCGGGGCGCGTCTTGCTTGGGCCTCTCTCCTGGAGGCCCTCAGTCAGACCCATTGTTGACATGTGGCAAGACGATCCTCGTGGCGCGTCTTGCTTGGGCTCCTCTCCTGGAGACGCTCAGACAGACCCAGTGTTGACATGTGACAAGACGCTCCTCGGGGCGCGTCTTGCTTGGGCCTCTCTCCTGGAGGTGCTCAGTCAGAACCAGAGGTGACATGTGGCAAGACGCTCCTCGGGGCGCGTCTTGCTTGGGCCTCTCTCCTGGAGGCCCTCTGTCAAACCCAGTGTTGACATGTGGCAAGACGCTCCTCCGGGCGCATCTTGCTTGGGCCTCTCTCCTGGAGGCCCTCAGTCAGACACATTGTTGACATGTGGCAAGACGCTCCTCGGGGCGCGTCTTGCTTGGGCCTCTCTCCTGGAGGCGCTCAGTCAGACCCAGTGTTGACATATGGCAAGACGCTCCTCGGGGCGCGTCTTGCTTGGGCCTCTCTCCTGGAGGCGCTCAGTCAGACCCAGTGTTGACATGTGGCAGGACGCTCCTCGGGGCGCGTCTTGCTTGGGCCTCTCTCCTGGAGGCGCTCAGTCAGACCCAGTGTTGGCATGTGGCAAGACACTCCTCGGGGCGCGTCTTGGTTGGGCCTCTCTCCTGGAGGCGCTCATTCAGACCCAGTGGTGACATGTGGCAAGACGCTCCTCGGGGCGCGTATTGCTTCGGCCTCTCTCCTGAATGCCCTCTGTCAGACCGAGTGTTGACATGTGGCAAGACTCTCCTCGGGGCCCGTCTTGCTTGGGCTTCTCTCATGGAGGCCCTCAGTCCGACCCAGTGTTGACATGTGTCAAGACGCTCCTCGGGGCGTGTCTTGCTTGGGCCTCTCTCCTGGAGGCGCTCAGTCAGACCCAGTGTTGACATGTGGCAAGACGCTCCTCTGGGCGCGTCTTGCTTGGGCCTCTCTCCTGGAGGCGCTCAGTCAGACCCAGTGTTGACACGTGGCAAGACGCTCCTCGGGGCGCGTCTTGCTTGGGCCTCTCTCCTGGAGGCGCTCAGTCAGACCCAGTGTTGGCATGTGGCAAGACACTCCTCGGGGCGCGTCTTGGTTGGGCCTCTCTCCTGGAGGCGCTCATTCAGACCCAGTGGTGACATGTGGCAAGACGCTCCTCGGGGCGCGTCTTGCTTCGGCCTCTCTCCTGAATGCCCTCTGTCAGACTGAGTGTTGACATGTGGCAAGACTCTCCTCGGGGCGCGTCTTGCTTGGGCTTCTCTCATGGAGGCCCTCAGTCCGACCCAGTGTTGACATGTGTCAAGACGCTCCTCGGGGCGTGTCTTGCTTGGGCCTCTCTCCTGGAGGCGCTCAGTCAGACCCAGTGTTGACATGTGGCAAGACGCTCCTCTGGGCGCGTCTTGCTTGGGCTTCTCTCCTGGAGGCCCTCAGTCAGACCCATTGTTGACATGTGGCAAGACGCTCCTCGGGGCACGTCTTGCTTGGGCCTCTCTCCTGGAGGTGCTCAGTCAGACCGAGTAGTGACATTTGGCAAGACGCTCCTCGGGGCGCGTCTTGCTTGGACCTCTCTCCTGGAGGCGCTCAGTTAGACCGAGTAGTGACATGTGGCAAGACGCTCCTCGGGGCGCGTCTTGCTTGGGCCTCTCTCCTGGAGGCGTTCAGTCAGACCGAGTGCTGAAATAAGGCAAGACGCTCCTCGGGGCGCGTCTTGCTGGGGCCTCTCTCCTGGAGGAGCTCAGTCAGACCCAGTGGTGACACGTGGCAAGACGCTCCTCCGGGCGCATCTTGCTTGGGCCTCTCTCCTGGAGGCGCTAAGTCAGACCCAGTGTTGACACGTGGCAAGACGCTCCTCGGGGCGCGTCTTGCTTGGGCCTCTCTCCTGGAGGTGCTCAGTCAGACACAGTGTTGACATGTGGCAAGACACTCCTCGGGGCGCGTCTTGCTTGGGCTTCTCTCATGGAGGCCCTCAGTAAGACCCATTGTTGACATGTGGAAAGAAGCTCCTCGGGGCGCGTATTGCTTGGGCCTCTCTCCTGGATGCCCTCTGTCAGACCCAGTGTTGACATGTGGCAAGACTCTCCTCGGGGCACGTCTTGCTTGGACCTCTCTCCTGGAGGCGCTCAGTCAGTCCGAGTAGTGACATGTGGCAAGAAGCTCCTCGGGGCGCGTCTTGCTTGGGCCTCTCTCCTGGAGGCGCTCAATTAGACCCAGTGTTGACATGTGGCAAGACGCTCCTCGGGGCGCGTCTTGCTTGGGCTTCTCTCCTGGAGGCCCTCAGTCAGACCCATTGTTGACATGTGGCAAGACGCTCCTCGGGGCGCGTCTTTGCTGGGGCCTCTCTCCTGGAGGCGCTCAGTCAGACCCAGTGTTGACATGTATCAAGACGCTCCTCGGGCGTTTCTTGCTTGCGCCTCTCTCCTGGTGGCGCTCAGTCAGACCCAGAGGTGACATGTGGCAAGACGCTCCTCAGGCCTCTCTCCTGGAGGCGCTCAGTCAGACCCAGTGTTGACATGTGGCAAGACGCTCCTCGGGGCGCGTCTTGCTTCGGCCTCTCTCCTAGAGCCGCTCAGTCAGACCCAGTGTTGACATGTGGCAAGACACTCCTCGGGGCGCGTCTTGTTTGGGCCTCTCTCATGGAGGCCCTATGTCAGACCCAGTGTTGACATGTGTCAAGACGCTCCTCGGGGCGCGTCTTGCTTTGGCCTCTCTCCTGGAGGCGCTCAGTCAGACCGAGTGCTGACATGTGGCAAGAAGCTCCTCGGGGCGCGTCTTGCTTGGGCCTCTCTCCTGGAGGCCCTCAGTCAGACCCATTGTTGACATGTGGCAAGACGCTCCTCGGGGCGCGTCTTGCTTGGGCCTCTCTCCTGGAGGCGCTCAGTCAGACCGAGTGCTGACATAAGGCAAGACGCTCCTCGGGGCGCGTCTTGCTGGGGCCTCTCTCCTGGAGGCGCTCAGTCAGACCCAGTGCTGACATGTGGCAAGACGCTCCTCGGGGCGCGTCTTGCTTGGGCCTCTCTCCTGGAGGCGCTCAGTCAGACCCAGTGTTGACATGTGGCTAGACTCTCCTCGGGGCGCGTCTTGCTTGGGCCTCTTCCTGGAGGCGCTCAGTCAGACCAAGTGGTGACATGTGGCAAGACGCTCCTCGGGGCGCGTCTTGCTTTGGCCTCTCTCCTGGAGGCGCTCAGTCAGACCGAGTGCTGACATGTGGCAAGAAGCTCCTCGGGGCGCGTCTTGCTTGGGCCTCTCTCCTGGAGGCCCTCAGTCAGACCCATTGTTGACATGTGGCAAGACGCTCCTCGGGGCGCGTCTTGCTTGGGCCTCTCTCCTGGAGGCGCTCAGTCAGACCCAGTGTTGACATGTTGCAAGACGCTCCTCGGGGCGCGTCTTGCTTGGGCCTCTCTCCTGGAGGCGCTCAGTCAGACCCAGTGTTGACATGTGGCAAGACGCTCCTCGGGGCGCGTCTTGCTTGGGCCTCTCTCCTGGAGGCGCTCAGTCAGACCCAGTGGTGACACGTGGAAAGACGCTCCTCGGGGTGCGTCTTGCTTGGGCCTCTCTCCTGGAGGCGCTCAGTCAGCTGGCCGCATTATCACTCGCGATGTCTATCCTGACATGCCCGTTTCTGATTTCTATGTATATTAAATTATGACAAGAGCTACGGTGGTTACGATTACACTCTGACCACGTGCCTTAGTTTCTGCTAGTGACCTATAAATACATTTGACCACTTGCTCTCACTGCCATTAAAGCGGCTGTACCCACACGTACAAAACCCAAGAAAAAAAATTATCTCGCTGTCTGTACTGGGTGTACTCTCAGTAGTCGCAGTTGCTCAGGCCATGGTGGTACGCTCACATAACGCCTCTGAGATACGTCCCATCACACCACCTCCTAGACTACTCGCGAAGGAGTATTCAACACCCCCCTTTGTACAAAGACAACCATTATAACGAGCACAGCACAACGCTTGCCGCACGCGAAGACAACATGCAGGAGACAACGCTACCACCTGTCGTGAGAACAACGGATTCGAGTGACAACGATCGCGACTATGACGAGCACATTACCACACCCTCTGTGCACGAAGACCAGGTGCAGGAGACAACGCTACCACCTGTCTTGAGAAACAAGAGTTTGGTTAACAATGATCATCGTCGTGTCCCATTGTAAACGGGCGCGCCATCGCACACATCGTACATGTGTGTTAACCCACCTGTTTGCGACAGACTTTGTGTGTTGCATGACATGGAGATGTATTGACATCTGTGTCAATACAGGACTCTCTGTAAGCCTGGAGCTGGTCGCTAACGACCCGTGCATGCGCCACACAAAAGGTATCGTACATGTGTTAACCCACCTGTATGCGACAGACTTTGTGTGTTGCATGACATCGAGATGTATTGACGTCTGTGTCAATACAGGACTGTATAAGCTGGGAGCTGGACTCTAACGACCCGTGCTTGCGCCACACAAAAGGTAACTCGACTAACTACAAAACGCATATTGTGATGTAGAAAGTTGGCTCGACTGTTTGAATCAGCTGCAGCTGCGGTTTACTCACGAAGTGAATCGCACGCTTGTTAGAAGTACATTCGGAGCACTTAAAAAATATATCGCTCTCATCGAGTTCCGTCTCAGTGTTCACCGGCTGATGGGCAAGAGCGTGACATGGGATCGCCAGGAACTTACTTAAGGACTATCATCTCATTTGGCATTTACTCACGGACCCAAGAAACCAGTTCCGAAAAATGGTCGAGAATTATAACTTGTCTAATAGCAACTGGAAGATATGTTGCGTCATAAGCCTCTGATGGTTCACAATGTGCACGGTCCACTCGAAATCCTAATGCTGTATTTGTAGTACATACACTAAGTCTTCTCTGTTGATGTCAGACTAGAGTTTTATTAGAGTTTTACTTTGCAACAATGGGATTCGAGCAGTTGATGTGTATATTTTTAATAGTGCACAATGCTACTATTCCTAGGCTGAATGTATGACATGGCTCTTATGTATCATTATGTATCGTTTCCATTAAGTACTAATTTAAATAAAGTCCCTCTGTCCTCAGTGCTAGGTTGTGGGTTTAATACACATTATTATGATCAACCTGTTGAATAGTATAATAACAATATTCCTGTAAAAGTCATTTAGTAATGAACAACCTCAGTTCTGTGAAAGAACATCATGTCTCTTATGTGTGCACTGCAGGCCTGACCGGGGTTTGCACGCAAGGGCCTGTGTGTGTGTGTGTGTGTGTGTGTGTGTGTGTGTGTGTGTGTGTGTGTGTGTGTGTGTGTGAAACAAATAAAGATAAAAATAGCTAGTGCGGCCATGAGCGGTCGTGCAGGGTAGAGGCTGCGCGAAAACGCCTCTAAAACAAGCGAGTGCCCACGCCCGATCCGTGGAAGCACGTAGAACTAGCAAAAGTACTAGCAGAAATCAACGATCGCACACGGGTCATTGAGTGTGTACAGGGTTCGTCTGCGTGTGTGGCATTGGGCAATCTAGCGGCAACCGAGTGGCCTGAAGGCGGAACCGGCCAACCCGTCGCCCTAACCATCGTTGCGCTTCGAGATGAACTATTGCTAAAGATGATCGTCTTCATCAACCACGGCGCTACCAGAGTTACCATGACATGCGCCTTAAAAGCGTTCTCGTTTGGGTCAGCGCCACCAGAATTGAATTGGCAAGTCAGCGGATATTACACAACTCGTAACGAAGACCCTCTCCGCGACCTCGCGGCCAGTGTGCGCAGTGTACAGCAAATGACAAACGATGTTGCGAGCGATATATCGGAAAAACTTTGCACTGACGCGACGGTCGCCACTGCAGGTTGTGTGAGTCTCGCGCAAAGTGCCATATCAAACGTGCGCAAGCTAGTGACTAGCAACTTCACCAGATCCGTAGATTCTGCATACGCTCGGATACGAATGAAAGTATTGAGAGATAACACCGACACGAGTTCCGCGACGGCGCTGGCTGCAGTCGCTACAACACTGGATTTATTAATCAACGTAATTGTGATCGTAATGGCGTTTCGAGTGTGCACCAGAAACTACAACCAGTACTACAGAAAACTGGCATGAGGGTCGCGGTCTAACGTTATGTTGGTGTCTCGCATCGACCGTCGACGGCCGTTTGCCAGCGGCTGAAAATGGCACAGTTGACGAAATGGAAACGCCGACCGTCGATAGCGCACTCTCGCAAGTTCCAACCGCACCATCTCAGGAGACAGACCACAGAGTCATATTAGCGGAGGGTAGATAGAAAATGCGCAAACCGCCGCAACCGCCCATATACATACTATACGAGTTCAACATAGAGTGGAGTAAGAAGTTATTACCGATTGTATTTCCAACGTGCAAGCAGCTGGTGTGTGACGCTTTACTTGAGTATCACAGAGGTTGCGATGTCCTGTGTTCCACGAGCGCATGGAAACAAGTGAACGAACTTCTACCGACCGTACTATTGGGGTATGAGCGAGCTGTAAAATCAATACACGCTAGGCACGCGGACTTTGCCGTGTTACTGGACACGCATATCGCAACAGCAAAACCGGGTCAAGTGTTCGGGGCGTCACCGCGCTCGACTATACACGTCTTGGCCTACCACGAGTACATGAGCCCACAAGATCCTAAGCGAGGTCGAAGCCGTTGTGTCTACCCAACGCAAATTCAGCACAGCCGTGCGCGCTAAGACAAGTCCCTCTAGACTGCTGGAAACTTTGGAAACGTGGAAGGCTGGCGTGTACGCGCTTTCTTCACATCTCAATGGTATGATCGCGATACTCTCGGCCGCACAACAACTAATGGTCATGTGTTCGGAATGTCTGATCAGGTCTGACATGACCGGTTGTCAATCGACGTCGAGCGTGCACTCACACACGGATATCCTGGCGTACAGTAAAGCGACAGCGACCTATATGCTCACGTTGATCGCCGATGTTTCGAAGGGCAATCGAGTGTGTTGGCTGACGAAAGCTATGGTGACCGACGGTCGCGTCGACTACAATGTGCCTCATTGCGACTGGAGAGGCGTATGTGATCCTTTGCAAATCGACAACACCACCGCGGTCGAGTGCGAAGTCACGGTCGGCGGCGTGTTGTCCTTACTGTGCCCCATACAATGTGACGGTCCGTGTGATGGACCGGTGTGTTACGACCCGACTAACGAAACGTACCAGGTGATAACATTGCATCTGCCCATTACAGCGGAGCGAGCGTTTCGCCACACTCCCAAACCAAGGTTAATAGTTGTAGCGCACGCCCTTTCGGACCTCGGTGCACGCGAAACACTGGTGTACACTCACAACATCACGCTCGAGACAGCTCAAGCGTTACGCGAAACAAAGGACGTGTTCAAATCCATAGAGAATATACGGTCTTTAGCGTATGCGTATATAAAGAAGGTCGATGACATTTACAGACCCGGCGGTGTGGGCACCATAGTAGAAATACAAGGTGCTCTCAAGCGCACACAGATACTGGCCGCATTATCACTCGCGATGTCTATCCTGACTTACCCGTTTCTGATTTCTATGTATATTAAATTATGACAAGAGCTACCTTAAGTGGTTACGATTACACTCTGACCACGTGCCTTAGTTTCTGCTAGTGACCTATAAATACATTTGCCCACTTGCTCTCACTGCCATTAAAGCGGCTGTACCCACACGTACAACACCCAAGAAAAAAAATGATCTCGCTGTCTGTACTGGGTGTACTCTCAGTAGTCGCAGTTGCTCAGGCCATGGTGGTACGCTCACATAACGCCTCTGAGATACGTTCCATCACACCACCTCCTAGACTACTCGCGAAGGAGTATTCAACACCCCCTTTGTACGAAGACAACCATGATAACGAGCACAGCACAACGCTTGCCGCACGTGAAGACAACATGCAGGAGACAACGCTACCACCTGTCGTGAGAACAACGGATTCGAGTGACAACGATCGCGACTATGACGAGCACATTACAACACCCTCTGTGCACGAAGACCAGGTGCAGGAGACAACGCTACCACCTGTCATGAGAAACAAGAGTTTGGTTAACAATGATCATCGTCGTGTCCCATTGTAAACGGGCGCGCCATCGCACACATCGTACATGTGTGTTAACCCACCTGTATGCGACAGACTTTGTGTGTTGCATGACATCGAGATGTATTGACGTCTGTGTCAATTAAGGACTCTCTATAAGCCAGGAGCTGGATGCTAACGACCCATGCATGCGCCACACAAAAGGTATCGTACATGTGTTAACCCACCTGTATGCGACAGACTTTGTGTGTTGCATGGCATCGAGATGTATTGACGTCTGTGTCACCGACCCAATATAAATACATATACCCACTTGCTCTCACTGCCATTAAAGCGGCTGTACCCACACGTACAACACCCAAGAAAAAAAATGATCTCGCTGTCTGTACTGGGTGTACTCTCACTAGTCGCAGTTGCTCAGGCCATGGTGATACGCTCAAATAACGCCTCTGAGATACGTCCCATCACGCCATCTCCTAGACTACTCGCGAAGGAGTATTCAACACCCCCTTTGTACGAAGACAACCATTATAACGAGCACAGCACATTGCTTGCCGCACGCGTAGACAACATACAGGAGACAACGCTACCACCTGTCGTGAGAACAACGGATTCGAGTGACAACGATCGCGACTATGACGAGCACATTACACCACCCTCTGTGCACGAAGACCAGGTGCAGGAGACAACGCTACCACCTGTCGTGAGAAACAAGAGTTTGGTTAACAATGATCATCGTCGTGTCCCATTGTAAATGGGCTCGCCATCGCACACATCGTACATGTGTGTTAACCCACCTGTTTGCGACAGACTTTGTGTGTTGCATGACATCGAGATGTCTTGACGTCTGTGTCAATACAGGACTCTCTATAAGCCGGGAGCTGGACGCTAACGACCCGTGCATGCGCCACACAAAAGGTATCGTACATGTGTTAACCCACCTGTATACGACAGACTTTGTGTGTTGCATGACATCGAGATGTATTGACGTCTGTGTCAATACAGGACTCTATAAGCTGGGAGCTGGACGCTAACGACCCGTGCATGCGCCACACAAAAGGTAACTCGACTAACTACAAAACGCATATTGTGATGTAGAATGTTGGCTCGACTGTTTGAATCAGCTGCAGCTGCGGTTTACTCACAAAGTGAATCGCACGCTTGTTAGAAGTACATTCGGAGCACTTAAAAAATACATCGCTCTCATCGAGTTCCGTCTCAGCGTTCACCGGCTGATGGGCAAGAGCGTGACATGGGATCGCCAGGAACTTACTTAAGGACTATCATCTCATTTGGCATTTACTCACGGACCCAAGAAACCAGTTTCGAAAAATGGTCGAGAATTATAACTTGTCTAATAGCAACTGGAAAATATGTTGCGTCATAAGCCTCTGATGGTTCACAAGGTGCACGGTCCACTCGAAATCCTAATGCTGTATTTGTAGTACATACACTAAGTCTTCTCTGTTGATGTCAGACTAGAGTTTTATTAGAGTTTTACTTTGCAACAATGGGATTCGAGCAGTTGATGTGTATATTTTTAATAGTGCACAATGCTACTATTCCTAGGCTGAATGTATGACATGGCTCTTATGTATCATTATGTATCGTTTCCATTAAGTACTAATTTAAATAAAGTCCCTCTGTCCTCAGTGCTAGGTTGTGGGTTTAATACACATTATTATGATCAACCTGTTGAATAGTATAATAACAATATTCCTGTAAAAGTCATTTAGTAATGAACAACCTCAGTTCTGTGAAAGAACATCATGTCTCTTATGTGTGCACTGCAGGCCTGACCGGGGTTTGCACGCAAGGGCCTGTGTGTGTGTGTGTGTGTGTGTGTGTGTGTGTGTGTGTGTGTGTGTGTGTGTGTGTGTGTGTGTGAAACAAATAAAGATAAATATAGCTAGTGCGGCCACGAGCGGTCGTGCAGGGTAGAGGCTGCGCGAAAACGCCTCTAAAACAAGCGCGTGCCCACGCCCGATACATGGAAGCACGTAGAACTAGCAAACGTACTAGCAGAAATCAACGATCGCACACGGGTCTTTGAGTGTGTACAGGGTTCGTCTGCGTGTGTGGCATTGGGCAATCTAGCGGCCACCGAGTGGCCTGAAGGCAGAACCGGCCAACCCGTCGCCCTCACCTTCGTTGAGCTTCGAGATGAACTATTGCTAAAGATGATCGTCCTCATCAACCACGGCGCTACCAGAGTAGCTCGTAACGAAGACACTCTCTGCGACCTCGTGGCCAGTGTGCGCAGTGTACAGCAAATGACAAACGATGTTGCGAGCGATATATCGGAAAAACTTTGCACTGACGCGACGGTCGCCACTGCAGGTTGTGTGAGTCTCGCGCAAAGTGCCATATCAAACATGCGCAAGCTAGTGACAAGCAACTTCACCAGATCCGTAGATTCTGCATACGCTCGGATACGAATGAAAGTATCGAGAGATAACACCGACACGAGTTGTGCGACGGCGCTGGCTGCAGTCGCTACAACACTGGATTTATTAATCAACGTAATTGTGATCATAATGGCGTTTCGAGTGTGCACCAGAAACTACAACCAGCACTACAGAAAACTGGCATGAGGGTCGCGGTCTAACGTTATGTTGGTGTCTCGCATCGACCGTCGACAGCCGTTTGCCAGCGGCTGAAAATGGCACAGTTTACGAAATGGAAACGCCGACCGTCGATAGCGCTCTCTTAAGTTCCAACCGCACCATCTCAGGAGACAGACCACAGAGTCATATTAGCGGAGGGTAGATAGAAAATGCGCAAACCGCCGCAACCGCCCATATACATACTATACGAGTTCAACATAGAGTGGAGTAAGAAGTTACTACCGATTGTATTTCCAACGTGCAAGCAGCTGGTGTGTGACGCTTTACTTGAGTATCACAGAGGTTGCGATGTCCTGTGTTCCACGAGCGCATGGAAACAAGTGAACGAACTTCTACGGACCGTACTGTTGGGGTATGAGCGAGCTGTAAAATCAATACACGCTAGACACGCGGACTTTGCCGCGTTACTGGACACGCATATCGCCACAACAAAACCGGGTAAGGTGTTCGGGGCGTCACCGCGCTCGACTATACACGTCTTGGCCTACCACGAGTACATGAGCCCACAGATCCTAAGCGAGGTCGAAGCCGTTGTGTCTACACAACGCAAATTCAGCACTGCCATGCGAGCTAAGACAAGTCCCTCTAGACTGCTGGAAACTTTGGAAACGTGGAAGGCTGGCGTGTACGGACTTTCTACACATCTCAACGGTATGATCGCGATACTCTCAGCCGCACAACAACTAATGGTCATGTGTTCGGAAGGTCTGATCAGGTCTGACATGACCGGTTGTCAATCGACGTCGAGCGTGCACTCACACACGGATATCCTGGCGTACAGTAAAGCGACTGCGACCTCTACGCTCACGTTGATCGCCGATGTTTCGAAGGGCAATCGAGTGTGTTGGCTGACGAAAGCTATGGTGACCGACGGCCGCGTCGACTACAATGTGCCTCATTGCGACTGGAGAGGCATATGTGATCCTTTGCAAATCGACAACACCACCGCGGTCGAGTGCGAAGTCACGGTCCGCGGCGTGTTGTCCTTACTGTGCCCCATACAATGTGACGGTCCGTGTCACGGACCGGTGTGTTACGACCCGACTAACGAAACGTACCAGGTGATAACATTGCATCCGCCCATTACAGCGGAGCGAGCGTTTCGCCACACTCCCAAACTAAGGTTAATAGTTGTAGCGCACGCCCTTTCGGACCTCGGTGCACGCGAAACACTGGTGTACACTCACAACATCACGCTCGAGACAGCTCAAGCGTTACGCGAAACAAAGGACGTGTTCAAATCCATAGAGAATATACGGTCTTTAGCGTATGCATATATAAAGAAGGTCGATGACATTAACAGACCCGGCGGCGTGGGCACCACAGTAGAACAACAAGGTGCTCTCAAGCGCACACAGATACTGGCCGCATTATCACTCGCGATGTCTATCCTGACATACCCGTTTCTGATTTCTATGTATATTAAATTATGACAAGAGCTACTTTAGGTGGTTACGATTACACTCTGACCACGTGCCTTAGTTTCTGCTAGTGACCTATAAATACATTTGCCCACTTGCTCTCACTGCCATTAAAGCGGCTGTACCCACACGTACAACACCCAAGAAAAAAAATGATCTCGCTGTCTGTACTGGGTGTACTCTCAGTAGTCGCAGTTGCTCAGGCCATGGTGGTACGCTCACATAACGCCTCTGAGATACGTTCCATCACACCACCTCCTAGACTACTCACGAAGGAGTATTCAACACCCCCTTTGTACGAAGACAACCTTTATAACGAGCACAGCACAACGCTTGCCGCACGCGAAGACAACATGCAGGAGACAACGCTACCACCTGTCGTGAGAACAACGGATTCGAGTGACAACGATCGCGACTATGACGAGCACATTACAACACCCTCTGTGCACGAAGACCAGGTGCAGGAGACAACGCTACCACCTGTCGTGAGAAACAAGAGTTTGGTTAACAATGATCATCGTTGTGTCCCATTGTAAACGGGCGCGCCATCGCACACATCGTACATGTGTGTTAACCCACCTGTATGCGACAGACTTTGTGTGTTGCATGACATCGAGATGTATTGACGTCTGTGTCAATACAGGACTCTCTAAGCTGGGAGCTGGACGCTAACGACCCGTGCATGCACCACACAAAAGGTAACTCGACTAACTACAAAACGCATATTGTGATGTAGAAAGTTGGCTCGACTGTTTGAATCAGCTGCAGCTGCCGTTTACTCACGAAGTGAATCGCACGCTTGTTAGAAGTATATTCGGAGCACTTAAAAAATACATAGCTCTCATAGAGTTCCGTCTCAGCGTTCACCGGCTGATGGGCAAGAGCGTGACATGGGATCGCCAGGAACTTACTTAAGGACTATCATCTCATTTGGCATTTACTCACGGACCCAAGAAACCAGTTCCGAAAAATGGTCGAGAATTATAACTTGTCTAATAGCAACTGGAAGATATGTTGCATCATAAGCCTCTGATTTGGTCTGCCACCCGATTCACATTGCACCGGACCCTTCATGTTCCTCCTGCGGGTGGTGGGTCCACAGTTGGACGAGCCCATGTATCCGGTTCGGGCTGGGCCCGGCCGGGCCCCATGGGCGAAAGCCCGGCCACCAGGCGCTCGCTCACGGGCCCCAACCCCAGGCCTGGCTCCAGGGTGGGACCCCGGTAACCCTCCGGGCCGGGTACTCCGACTCTTCGTTTTAACCGCCATGAAAGATCCTTCGAACCGTTCTTTGTCTCACCCTTCACCTAAGACCAATTTGTCATGGGAGACCCTACCAGGGGCACTAAGTGCCCCAGACAACATAGCTCCTAGGATCATTAGGGCACTCAAACTCCTCCACCACGATAAGGTGACGGTTCAAGGAGGAGGCAGAGGTTGAGCGGTACCGGCTAGATATAGTCGGACTCACCTCGACACATAGCATTGGCTCTGGAACCCGAGACCTGGAGAGGGGTTGGACACTCTACTTTGCTGGAGTTGCTCCGGGTGAGAGGCGGAGGGCTGGGGTTGGCTTTTTGTTAGCCCCGAGACTCTCTGCCTGTGTGTTGGGGTTTACCCCAGGGGACAAGAGGGTAGCTTCCTTGCGCCTTCGGGTCGGGGAACGGGTCCTGACTGTTGTTTGTGCTTATGGGCCAAATATCAGTTCAGAGTACCCACCCTTTTTGGAGTCCCTGGGACGAGTGCTAGATAGTGCTCCATCAGGGGACTCCATTGTCCTGCTGGGGGACTTCAATGCTCACGTGGGCAATGACAGCTTGACCTGGAGGGGTGTGATTGGGAGGAACGGCCCACCTGATCAGAACTCGAGCGGTGTTTTGTTATTGGACTTCTGTGCAAGCCGCAGTTTGGCAATAACGAACACCATGTTCGAGCATAAGGATGCCCACCGGTACACTTGGTACCAGGGCAGCCTAGGTCACAGGTCGATGATAGATTTTGTAGTCGTATCATCTGACCTGCGGCCGTATGTTTTGGACACCCGAGTGAAGAGAGGGGCGGAGCTGTCAACTGATCACCACCTGGTGGTGAGTTGGATCAGATGGCAAGGGAACATGCCGCGTAGACCTGGCAGACCCAAACGCATAGTGAGGGTCTGCTGGGAACGCCTGGCAGAAGAACCTGTCAAGACGGTCTTCAACTCCCACCTCCGGCAGAGCTTTGACCACGTCCCGAGAGCAGTGGGGGACATTGAGTCCGAGTGGGCCTTGTTCCACTCTGCGATTGTCGAGGCGGCTGTTGCTAGCTGTGGTCGTAAGGTGGCCGGTGCCAGTCGTGGTGGCAACCCCCGTACCCGCTGGTGGACACCAGAGGTTCGGGGAGCCGTCAGGCTGAAGAAGGAGGCCTACAGGGCGTGGCTGGTCTGTGGGTCTCCGGAGGCAGCAGACAGGTACCGGATAGCCAAGCGGGGTGCAGCAGTGGCAGTTGCCGAGGCAAAATCTCGGGCGTGGGAGGAGTTTGGTGAAGCCATGGAGAAAGACTATTGATCGGCTCCAAAGAGGTTCTGGCAAACTGTCCGGCGCCTCAGGAGAGGAAGGCAGCAACTCGCTCACACTGTTTACAGTGGGGATGGGGAGCTGCTGACGTAAACTGAGGCTATAGTCGGACGGTGGAAGGAATACTTTGAGGAGCTCCTCAATCCCACCAATGCGCATTCCGAGGAGGAACCAGAGCTGGGAGGCCTGGGGATGGACTGTCCGATCTCGGGGGCAGAAGTTGCTGAGGTAGTCAAACAACTACACAGCGGCGGAGCCCCGGGGGCGGATGAGGTTCGTCCTGGGTATCTCAAGGCTATGGATGTTGTAGGGCTGTCATGGTTGACACGTCTCTACAACATTGCGTGGTCATCGGGGGCAGTTCCTAGGGAGTGGCAGACCGGGGTGGTGGTCCCCATCTTTAAGAAGGGTGACCTGAGGGTGTGTTCCAACTATAGGGGGATCACACTCCTCAGCCTCCCTGGAAAGGTCTACTCCAAGGTACTGGAGAGGAGGGTCCGATCGATAGTTGAATCTCAGATAGAGGAGGAGCAATGTGGTTTTCGTCCTGGCCGTGGAACTGTGGACCAGCTCTATACCCTTGCAAGGGTAATGGAGGGGGCATGGGAGTTTGCCCAACCAATCCACATGTGCTTTGTGGATTTGGAGAAGGCTTATGACCGTGTCCCCAGGGGCACCCTGTGGGGGACGCTCCAGGAGTATGGGGTGGGTGGCTTTCTGTTAAGGGCCATTCAGTCCCTTTACCAGAGGAGCGTGAGTTTGGTCCGCATAGCCGGTAGTAAGTCGGACCTGTTCCCAGTGAGGGTTGGACTCCGCCAGGGCTGCCCTTTGTCACCGGTTCTGTTCATCACTTTTATGGACAGAATTTCTAGACGCAGCCGTGGTGTGGAGTGTGTCGAGTTTGGTGGCAGGAGAATCTCGTCTCTGCTTTTTGCGGATGATGTGGTCCTCCTAGCTTCATCCAGCTCTGACCTTCAGCTCTTGCTGGGTAGGTTCGCGGCCGAATGTGAAGCGGCTGGGATGGGGATCAGCACCTCCAAATCTGAGACCATGGTTCTCGACCGGAAAAGGGTGGCTTGCCACCTCCGGGTCGGGGGAGAGGTCCTACCTCAAGTGGAGGAGTTTAAGTATCTCGGGGTCTTGTTCACGAGTGAGGGTAGGAGGGATTGGGAGATCGACAGGCGGATTGGTTCGGCATCTGCAGTGATGCGGACGCTGAGCCGATCTGTCGTGGGGAAGAGGGAGCTGAGCCAGAAAGCCAGGCTCTCGATTTACCGGTCGATCTACGTCCCAATCCTCACCTATGGTCATGAGCTTTGGGTAATGACCGAAAGAACGAGATCGCGGATACAAGCGGCCGAAATGAGTTTCCTCCGTAGGGTGGCCGGGCTCAGCCTTAGAGATAGGGTGAGGAGCTCGGACATTCGGGAGGGACTCGGAGTAGAACCGCTGCTCCTCTGGATCGAAAGGAGCCAGTTGAGGTGGTTTGGGCATCTGGTCAGGATGCCTCCTGGACGCAGTGATGCGGACGCTGAGCCGATCTGTCGTGGGGAAGAGGGAGCTGAGCCAGAAAGCCAGGCTCTCGATTTACCGGTCGATCTACGTCCCAATCCTCACCTATGGTCATGAGCTTTGGGTAATGACCGAAAGAACGAGATCGCGGATACAAGCGGCCGAAATGAGTTTCCTCCGTAGGGTGGCCGGGCTCAGCCTTAGAGATAGGGTGAGGAGCTCGGACATTCGGGAGGGACTCGGAGTAGAACCGCTGCTCCTCTGGATCGAAAGGAGCCAGTTGAGGTGGTTTGGGCATCTGGTCAGGATGCCTCCTGGACGCCTCCCCGGGGAGGTGTTTCGGGCATGTCCTGCCGGCAGAAGGCCCCCGGGTCGACCCAGGACACGTTGGAGAGGTTACATCTCCAATCTGGTCCGGGAACGCCTTGGGGTCCTGCCGGAGGAGCTGGTGGACAAGGCCGGGGAGAGGACGGCCTGGAGCTCCCTAGTTGGGATGCTGCCCCCGCGACCCGGACCCGGATAAGCGGAGGAAGACGAGACGAGACGAGACGAGAGACATAAGCCTCTGATGGTTCACAAGGTGCACGGTCCACTCGAAATCCTAATGCTGTATTTGTAGTACATACACTAAGTCTTCTCTGTTGATGTCAGACTAGAGTTTTATTAGAGTTTTACTATGCAACAATGGGATTCGAGCAATTGATGTGTATATTTTTAATAGTGCACAATGCTACTATTCCTAGGCTGAATGTATGACATGGCTCTTATGTATCATTATGTAGCGTTTCCATTAAGTACTAATTTAAATA
Organism: Nothobranchius furzeri; assembly: GCF_043380555.1. Lineage (NCBI taxonomy): Eukaryota > Metazoa > Chordata > Actinopteri > Cyprinodontiformes > Nothobranchiidae > Nothobranchius > Nothobranchius furzeri. Next base: position 16,461,315 of record NC_091741.1, read on the forward strand.
AAGTCCCTCTGTCCTCAGTGCTAGGTTGTGGGTTTAATACACATTATTATGATCAACCTGTTGAATAGTATAATAACAATATTCCTGTAAAAGTCATTTAGTAATGAACAACCTCAGTTCTGTGAAAGAACATCATGTCTCACATGTTTACACTGCAGGCCTGACCGGTCTTGCTGGGGCCTCTCTCCTGGAGGCGCTCAATCAGACCCAGTGGTGACACGTGGCAAGACGCTCCTCGGGGTGCGTCTTGCTTGGGCCTCTCTCCTGGAGGCGCTCAGTCAGACCCAGTGGTGACACGTGGCAAGAAGCTCCTCGGGGCGCGTCTTGCTTGGGCCTCTCTCCTGGAGGCGCTCAGTCAGACCCAGTGTTGACATGTGGCAAGACACTCCTCGGGGCGCGTCTTGCTTGGGCCTCTCTCATGGAGGCCCTCTGTCAGACCCAGTGTTGACATGTGTCAAGACGCTCCTCGGGGCGCGTCTTGCTTTGGCCTCTCTCTTGGAGGCGCTCAGTCAGACCGAGTGCTGACATGTGGCAAGAAGCTCCTCGGGGCGCGTCTTGCTTGGGCTTCTCTCCTGGAGGCCCTCTGTCAGACCCAGTGTTGACATGTGTCAAGACGCTCCACTGGGCGCGTCTTGCTTGGGCTTCTCTCCTGGAGGCCCTCAGTCAGACCCATTGTTGACATGTGGCAAGACGCTCCTCGGATGCGTCTTGCTTGGGCCTCTCTCCTGGAGGCGCTCAGTCAGAACCAGAGGTTACATGTGGCAAGACGCTCCTCGGGGCGCGTCTTGCTTGGGCCTCTCTCCTGGAGGCCCTCTGTCAGACCCAGTGTTGACATGTGGCAAGACGCTCCTCCGGGCGCATCTTGCTTGGGCCTCTCTCCTGGAGGCCCTCAGTAAGACCCATTAATGACATGTGGCAAGACGCTCCTCGGGGCGCGTCTTGCTTGGGCCTCTCTCCAGAAGGCCCTCAATCAGACCCAGTGTTGACATGTGGCAAGACGCTCCTCGGGGCGCGTCTTGCTTGGGCCTCTCTCCTGGAGGCGCTCAGTCAGACTGAGTAGTGACATGTGGCCTTACGCTCCTCGGGGCGCGTCTTGCTTGGGCCTCTCTCCTGGAGGCGCTCAGTCAGACCCAGTGTTGACATGTGGCAAGATGCTCCTCGGGGCGCGTCTTGCTTGGGCTTCTCTCCTGGAGGCCCTCAGTCAGACCCATTGTTGACATGTGGCAAGACGCTCCTCGGGGCACGTCTTGCTTGGGCCTCTCTCCTGGAGGCGCTCAGTCAGACCGAGTAGTGACATGTGGCAAGACACTCATCGGGGCACGTCTGGCTATGACTTCTCTCCTGGAGGCGCTCAGTTAGACCGAGTAGTGACATGTCGCAAGACGCTCCTCGGGGTGCGTCTTGCTTGGGCCTCTCTCCTGGAGGCGCTCAGTCAGACCGAGTGCTGACATAAGGCAAGACGCTCCTCGGGGCGCGTCTTGCTGGGGCCTCTCTCCTGGAGGCGCTCAATCAGACCCAGTGGTGACACGTGGCAAGAAGCTCCTATGGGCGCGTCTTGCTTGGGCCTCTCTCCTGGAGGCGCTCAGTCAGACCCAGTGGTGACACGTGGCAAGACGCTCCTCGGGGCGCATCTTGCTTGGGCCTCTCTCCTGGAGGCGCTCAGTCAGACCCAGTGTTGACACGTGGCAAGACGCTCCTCGGGGCGCGTCTTGCTTGGGCCTCTCTCCTGGAGGCGCTCAGTCAGACCCAGTGTTGACATGTGGCAAGACACTCCTCGGGGCGCGTCTTGCTTGGGCCTCTCTCATGGAGGCCCTCTGTCAGACCCAGTGTTGACATGTGTCAAGACGCTCCTCGGGGCGCGTCTTGCTTTGGCCTCTCTCCTGGAGGCGCTCAGTCAGACCGAGTGCTGACATATGGCAAGAAGCTCCTCGGGGCGCGTGTTGCTTGGGCTTCTCTCCTGGAGGCCCTCAGTAAGACCCATTGTTGACATGTGGCAAGACGCTCCGCGGGGCGCGTCTTGCTTGGGCCTCTCTCCAGAAGGCCCTCATTCAGACCCAGTGTTGACACGTGGCAAGACGCTCCTCGGGGCGCGTCTTGCTTGGGCCTCTCTCCTGGAGGCGCTCAGTCAGACTGAGTAGTGACATGTGGCCTGACGCTCCTCGGGGCGCATGTTGCTTGGGCCTCTCTCCTGGAGGCGCTCAGTCAGACCCATTGTTGACATGTTGCAAGACGCTCCTTTGGGCGCGTCTTACTTGGGCCTCTCTCCTGGAGGCGCTCAGTCAGACCGAGTGCTGACATGTGGAAAGACGCTCCTCGGTGCGCGTCTTGCTTGGGCTTCTCTCCTGGAGGCGCTCAGAAAGACCCAGTGTTTACATGTGACAAGACGCTCCTCGGGGCGTGTCTTGCTTGGGCCTCTCTCCTGGAGGCGCTCAGTCAGACCCAGTGGTGACATGTGGCAAGACACTCCTCGAGCGCGTCTTGCTTGGGCCTCTCTCCTGGAGGCCCTCTGTCAGACCCAGTGTTGGCATGTGGCAAGACGCTCCTCAGGGCGCGTCTTGGTTGGGCCTCTCTCCTGGAGGCGCTCAGTCAGACCCAGTGGTGACATGTGGCAAGATGCTCCTCGGGGCGCGTATTGCTTGGGCCTCTCTCCTGGATGCCCTCTGTCAGACCGAGTGTTGACATGTGGCAAGACTCTCCTCGGGGTGCGTCTTGCTTGGGCTTCTCTCATGGAGGCCCTCAGTCAGACCCAGTGTTGACATGTGTCAAGACGCTCCTCGGGGCGTGTCTTGCTTGGGCTTCTCTCCTGGAGGCCCTCAGTCAGACCCATTGTTGACATGTGGCAAGACGCTCCTCGGGGCACGTCTTGCTTGGGCCTCTCTCCTGGAGGCGCTCAAACAGACCGAGTAGTGACATGTGGCAAGACGCTCCTCGGGGCGCGTCTTGCTGGGGCTTCTCTCATTGAGGCACTCAGTCAGATCCAGTGTTGACATGTGGCAAGATGCTCCTCGGGGCGCATCTTGCTTGGACCTCTCTCCCTGAGGTGCTCAGTCAGACCGAGTAGTGACATGTGGCAAGACGCTCCTCGGGGCGCGTCTTGCTTGGACCTCTCTCCCTGAGGCGCTCAGTCAGACCCAGTGTTGACATTTGGCAAGACACTCCTCGGGGCGCGTCTTGCTTGGGCCTCTCTCATGGAGGCCCTCTGTCAGACCCAGTGTTGACATGTGTCAAGACGCTCCTCGGGGGGCGTCTTGCTTTGGCCTCTCTCCTGGAGGCGCTCAGTCAGACCGAGTGGTGACATGTGGCAAGAAGCTCCTCGGGGCGCGTCTTGCTTGGGCTTCTCTCCTGGAGGCCCTCAGTAAGAACCATTGTTGACATGTGGCAAGACGCTCCTCGGGGCGCGTCTTGCTTGGGCCTCCCTCCAGAAGGCCCTCAATCAGACCCAGTGTTGACACATGGCAAGACGCTCCTCGGGGCGCGTCTTGCTTGGGCCTCTCTCCTGGAGGCGCTCAGTCAGACTGAGTAGTGACATGTGGCCTGACGCTCCTCGGGGCGCGTGTTGCTTGGGCCTCTCTCCTGGAGGCGCTCAGTCAGACCAAGTTGTGACATGTGGCAAGACACTCCTCGGGGCGCGTCTTGCTTGGGCCTCTCTTCTGGAGGCCCTCTGTCAGACCCAGTGTTGACATGTGGCAAGACACTCCTCGGGGCGCGTCTTGCTTGGGCCTCTCTCATGGAGGCCCTCTGTCAGACCCAGTGTTGACATGTATCAAGACGCTCCTCGGGGCGCGTCTTGCTTTGGCCTCTCTCCTGGAGGCGCTCAGTCAGACCGAGTGCTGACATGTGGCAAGAAGCTCCTCGGGGCGCGTCTTGCTTGGGCTTCTCTCCTGGAGGCCCTCAGTAAGACCCATTGTTGACATGTGGCAAGACGCTCCTCGGGGGGCGTCTTGCTTGGGCCTCTCTCCTGGAGGCGCTCAGTCAGACTGAGTAGTGACATGTGGCCTGACGCTCCTCGGGGCGCGTGTTGCTTGGGCCTCTCTCCTGGAGGCGCTCAGTCAGACCAAGTGGTGACATGTGGCAAGACACTTCTCGGGGCGCGTCTTGCTTGGGCCTCTCTCCTGGAGGCCCTCTGTCAGACCCAGTGTTGACATGTGGCAAGACACTCCTCGGGGCGCGTCTTGCTTGGGCCTCTCTCATGGAGGCCCTCTGTCAGACCCAGTGTTGACATGTGTCAAGACACTCCTCAGGGCGCGTCTTGCTTTGGCCTCTCTCCTGGAGGCGCTCAGTCAGACCGAGTGCTGACATGTGGCAAGACGCTCCTCGGGCCGCGTGTTGCTTGGGCTTCTCTCCTGGAGGCCCTCAGTCAGACCTATTGTTGACATGTGGCAAGACGCTCCTCTGGGCGCGTCTTGCTTGGGCCTCTCTCCTGGAGGCGCTCAGTCAGACCGAGTGCTGACATGTGGCAAGACGCTCCTCGGGGCGCGTCTTGCTTGGGCTTCTCTCCTGGAGGCGCTCAGAAAGACCCAGTGTTGACATGTGACAAGACGCTCCTCGGGGCACGTCTTGCTTGGGCCTCTCTCCTGGAGGCGCTCAGTCAGAACCAGAGGTGACATGTGGCAAGACGCTCCTCGGGGCGCGTCTTGCTTGGGCCTCTCTCCTGGAGGCCCTCTGTCAGACCCAGTGTTGACATGTGGCAAGACGCTCCTCCGGGCGCATCTTGCTTGGGCCTCTCTCCTGGAGGCCCTCAGTCAGACCCATTGTTGACATGTGGCAAGACGCTCCTCGGGGCGCGTCTTGCTGGGGCCTCTCTTCTGGAGGCGTTCAGTCAGACCCAGTGCTGACATGTGGCAAGACGCTCCTCGGGGCGCGTCTTGCTTGGGCCTCTCTCCTGGAGGCGCTCAGTCAGACTTAGTAGTGACATGTGGCCTGACGCTCCTCGGGGCGCGTCTTGCTTGGGCCTCTCTCCTAGAGGCGCTCAGTCAGACCCAGTGGTGACATGTGGCAAGACACTCCTCGGGGCGCGTCTTGCTTGGGCCTCTCTCCTGGAGGCCCTCTGTCAGACCCAGTGTTGACATGTGTCAAGACGCTCCTCGGGGCGCGTCTTGCTTGGGCTTCTCTCCTGGAGGCCCTCAGTCAGACCCATTGTTGACATGCGGCAAGACACTCCTCGGGGCGCGTCTTGCTTGGGCTTCTCTCCTGGAGGCGCTCAGACAGGCCCAGTGTTGACATGTGACAAGACGCTCCTCGGGGCGCGTCTTGCTTGGGCCTCTCTCCTGGAGGCCCTCTGTCAGACCCAGTGTTGACATGTGGCAAGACGCTCCTCCGGGCGCATCTTGCTTGGGCCTCTCTCCTGGAGGCCCTCAGTCAGACCCATTGTTGACATGTTGCAAGACGCTCCTCGGGGCGCGTCTTGCTTGGGCCTCTCTCCTGGAGGCGCTCAGTCAGACCGAGTGGTGACATAAGGCAAGACACTCCTCGGGGCGCGTCTTGCTGGGGCCTCTCTCCTGGAAGCGCTCAGTCAGACCCAGTGCTGACATGTGGCAAGACGCTCCTCGGGGCACGTCTTGCTTTGGCCTCTCTCCTGGAGGCGCTCAGTCAGACCCAGTGTTGACATGTGGCAAGACGCTCCTCGGGGCGCGTTTTGCTTTGGCCTCTCTCATGGAGTCCCTCTGTCAGACCCAGTGTTGACATGTGTCAAGACGCTCCTCGGGGCACGTCTTGCTTTGGCCTCTCTCCTGGAGGCACTCAGTCAGACCGAGTGCTGACATGTGGCAAGAAGCTCCTCGGGGCGCGTCTTGCTTGGGCTTCTCTCCTGGAGGCCCTCAGTAAGACCCATTGTTGACATGTGGCAAGACGCTCCTCGGGGCGCGTCTTGCTTGGGCCTCTCTCCTGGAGGCGCTCAGTCAGACTGAGTAGTGACATGTGGCCTGACGCTCCTCGGGGCGCGTGTTGCTTGGGCCTCTCTCCAGAAGGCCCTCAATCAGACCCAGTGTTGACACGTGGCAAGACGCTCCTCGGGGCGCGTCTTGCTTGGGCCTCTCTCCTGGTTGCGCTCAGTCAGAATGAGTAGTGACATGTGGCCTGACGCTCCTCGGGGCGCGTGTTGCTTGGGCCTCTCTCCTGGAGGCGCTCAGTCAGACCGAGTGCTGACATGTGGCAAGACGCTCCTCGGGCCGCGTGTTGCTTGGGCTTCTCTCCTGGAGGCGCTCAGTCAGACCGAGTGCTGACAAAAGGCAAGACGCTCCTCCGGGCGCGTCTTGCTGGGGCCTCTCTCCTGGAGGCGTTCAGTCAGACCCAGTGCTGACATGTGGCAAGACGGTCCTCGGGGCGCGTCTTGCTTGGGCCTCTCTCCTGGAGGCGCTCAGTCAGACTGAGTAGTGACATTTGGCCTGACGCTCCTCGGGGCGCGTCTTGCTTCGGCCTCTCTCCTGGAGGCGCTCAGTCAGACCCAGTGGTGACATGTGGCAAGACACTCCTCGGGGCGCGTCTTGCTTGGGCCTCTCTCCTGGAGGCCCTCTGTCAGACCCAGTGTTGACATGTGTCAAGACGCTCCTCGGGGCACGTCTTGCTTGGGCTTCTCTCCTGGAGGCCCTCAGTCAGACCCATTGTTGACATGTGGCAAGACACTCCTCGGGGCGCGTCTTGCTTGGGCTTCTCTCCTGGAGGCGCTCAGACAGATCCAGTGTTGACATGTGACAAGACGCTCCTCGGGGCGCGTCTTGCTTGGGCCTCTCTCCTGGAGGCGCTCAGTCAGAACCTGAGGTGACATGTGGCAAGACGCTCCTCGGGGCGCGTCTTGCTTGGGCCTCTCTCCTGGAGGCCCTCTGTCAGACCCAGTGTTGACATGTGGCAAAACGCTCCTCCGGGCGCATCTTGCTTGGGCCTCTCTCCTGGAGGCCCTCAGTCAGACCCATTGTTGACATGTGGCAAGACGCTCCTCGGGGCGCGTCTTGCTTGGGCCTCTCTCCTGGAGGCGCTCAGTCAGACCGAGTGCTGACATAAGGCAAGACGCTCCTCGGGGCGCATCTTGCTGGGGTCTCTCTCCTGGAGGCGCTCAGTCAGACCCAGTGCTGACATGTGGCAAGACACTCCTCGGGGCGCTTCTTGCTTGGGCCTCTCTCCTGGAGGCCCTCTGTCAGACCCAGTGTTGACATGTGTCAAGACGCTCCTCGGGGCGCGTCTTGCTTGGGCTTCTCTCCTGGAGGCCCTCAGTCAGACCCATTGTTGACATGTGTCAAGACGCTCCTCGGGGCGCGTCTTGCTTGGGCTTCTCTCCTGGAGGCCCTCAGTCAGACCCATTGTTGACATGTGGCAAGACACTCCTCGGGGCGCGTCTTGCTTGGGCTTCTCTCCTGGAGGCCCTCAGTCAGACCCATTGTTGACATGTGGCAAGACGCTCCTCGGGGCGCGTCTTGCTTGGGCCTCTCTCCTGGAGGCGGTCAGGCAGACTGAGTAGTGACATGTGGCCTGACGCTCCTCGGGGCTCGTCTTGCTTCGGCCTCTCTCCTGGAGGCGCTCAGTCAGACCCAGTGGTGACATGTGGCAAGACGCTCCTCGGGGCGCATCTTGCTTGGGCCTCTCTCCAGAAGGCCCTCAATCAGACCCAGTGTTGACACGTGGCAAGACGCTCCTCGGGGCGCGTCTTGCTTTGGCCTCTCTCCTGGAGGCGCTCAGTCAGAATGAGTAGTGACATGTGGCCTGACGCTCCTCGGGGCGCGTGTTGCTTGGGCCTCTCTCCTGGAGGCGCTCAGTCAGACCAAGTGGTGACATGTGGCAAGACACTTCTCGGGGCGCGTCTTGCTTGGGCCTCTCTCCTGGAGGCCCTCTGTCAGACCCAGTGTTGACATGTGGCAAGACACTCCTCGGGGCGCGTCTTGCTTGGGCCTCTCTCATGGAGGCCCTCTGTCAGACCCAGTGTTGACATGTGTCAAGACGCTCCTCAGGGCGCGTCTTGCTTTGGCCTCTCTCCTGGAGGCGCTCAGTCAGACCGAGTGCTGACATGTGGCAAGACGCTCCTCGGGCCGCGTGTTGCTTGGGCTTCTCTCCTGGAGGCCCTCAGTCAGACCCATTGTTGACATGTGGCAAGACGCTCCTCGGGGTGCATCTTGCTTGGGCCTCTCTCCTGGAGGCCCTCAATCAGACCCATTGTTGACATGTGGCAAGACGCTCCTCGGGGCGCGTCTTGCTTGGGCCTCTCTCCTGGAGGCGCTCAGTCAGACCGAGTGCTGACAAAAGGCAAGACGCTCCTCGGGGCGCGTCTTGCTGGGGCCTCTCTCCTGGAGGCCCTCTGTCAGACCCAGTGTTGACATGTGGCAAAACGCTCCTCCGGGCGCATCTTGCTTGGGCCTCTCTCCTGGAGGCCCTCAGTCAGACCCATTGTTGACATGTGGCAAGACGCTCCTCGGGGCGCGTCTTGCTTGGGCCTCTCTCCTGGAGGCGCTCAGTCAGACCGAGTGCTGACATAAGGCAAGACGCTCCTCGGGGCGCATCTTGCTGGGGCCTCTCTCCTGGAGGCGCTCAGTCAGACCCAGTGCTGACATGTGGCAAGACACTCCTCGGGGCGCGTCTTGCTTGGGCCTCTCTCCTGGAGGCGCTCAGTCAGACCCAGTGTTGACATGTGGCAAGACGCTCCTCGGGGCGCGTCTTGCTTGGGCCTCTCTCATGGAGGCCCTCTGTCAGACCCAGTGTTGACATGTGTCAAGACGCTCCTCGGGGCGCGTCTTGCTTTGGCCTCTCTCCTGGAGGCGCTCAGTCAGACCGAGTGCTGACATGTGGCAAGAAGCTCCTCGGGGCGCGTCTTGCTAGGGCTTCTCTCCTGGAGGCGCTCAGTAAGACCCATTGTTGACATGTGGCAAGACGCTCCTCGGGGCGCGTCTTGCTTGGGCCTCTCTCCTGGAGGCGCTCAGTCAGACTGAGTAGTGACATGTGGCCTGACGCTCCTCGGGGCGCATGTTGCTTGGGCCTCTCTCCTGGAGGCGCTCAGTCAGACCAAGTGGTGACATGTGGCAAGACGCTCCTCGGGGCGCGTCTTGCTTGGGCCTCTCTCCAGAAGGCCCTCAATCAGACCCAGTGTTGACACGTGGCAAGACGCTCCTCGGGGCGCGTCTTGCTTGGGCCTCTCTCCTGGAGGCGCTCAGTCAGAATGAGTAGTGACATGTGGCCTGACGCTCCTCGGGGCGCGTGTTGCTTGGGCCTCTCTCCTGGAGGCGCTCAGTCAGACCAAGTGGTGACATGTGGCAAGACACTTCTCGGAGCGCGTCTTGCTTGGGCCTCTCTCCTGGAGGCCCTCTGTCAGACCCAGTGTTGACATGTGGCAAGACACTCCTCGGGGCGCGTCTTGCTTGGGCCTCTCTCATGGAGGCCCTCTGTCAGACCCAGTGTTGACATGTGTCAAGACGCTCCTCAGGGCGCGTCTTGCTTTGGCCTCTCTCCTGGAGGCGCTCAGTCAGACCGAGTGCTGACATGTGGCAAGACGCTCCTCGGGCCGCGTGTTGCTTGGGCTTCTCTCCTGGAGGCCCTCAGTCAGACCCATTGTTGACATGTGGCAAGACGCTCCTCGGGGCGCATATTGCTTGGGCCTCTCTCCTGGAGGCGCTCAGTCAGACCGAGTGCTGAAATGTGGCAAGAAGCTCCTTGGGGCGCGTCTTGCTTGGGCTTCTCTCCTGGAGGCGCTCAGTAAGACCCATTGTTGACATGTGGCAAGACGCTCCTCGGGGCGCGTCTTGCTTGGGCCTCTCTCCTGGAGGCGCTCAGTCAGACTGAGTAGTGACATGTGGCCTGACGGTCCTCGGGGCGCATGTTGCTTGGGCCTCTCTCCTGGAGGCGCTCAGTCAGACCAAGTGGTGACATGTGGACAAGACGCTCCTCGGGGCGCGTCTTGCTTGGGCCTCTCTCCAGAAGGCCCTCAATCAGACCCAGTGTTGACACGTGGCAAGACGCTCCTCGGGGCGCGTCTTGCTTGGGCCTCTCTCCTGGAGGCGCTCAGTCAGACCGAGTGCTGACAAAAGGCAAGACGCTCCTCGGGGCGCGTCTTGCTGGGGCCTCTCTCCTGGAGGTGTTCAGTCAGACCCAGTGCTGACATGTGGCAAGACGCTCCTCGGGGCGCGTCTTGCTTGGGCCTCTCTCCTGGAGGCGGTCAGTCAGACTGAGTAGTGACATGTGGCCTGACGCTCCTCGGGGCGCGTCTTGCTTCGGCCTCTCTCCTGGAGGCGCTCAGTCAGACCCAGTGGTGACATGTGGCAAGACACTCCTCGGGGCGCGTCTTGCTTGGGCCTCTTTCCTGGAGGCCCTCTGTCAGACCCAGTGTTGACATGTGTCAAGACGCTCCTCGGGGCGCGTCTTGCTTGGGCTTCTCTCCTGGAGGCCCTCAGTCAGACCCATTGTTGACATGTGGCAAGACACTCCTCGGGGCGCGTCTTGCTTGGGCTTCTCTCCTGGAGGCGCTCAGACAGATCCAGTGTTGACATGTGACAAGACGCTCCTCGGGGCGCGTCTTGCTTGGGCCTCTCTCCTGGAGGCGCTCAGTCAGAACCAGAGGTGACATGTGGCAAGACGCTCCTCGGGGCGCGTCTTGCTTGGGCCTCTCTCCTGGAGGCCCTCTGTCAGACCCAGTGTTGACATGTGGCAAAACGCTCCTCCGGGCGCATCTTGCTTGGGCCTCTCTCCTGGAGGCCCTCAGTCAGACCCATTGTTGACATGTGGCAAGACGCTCCTCGGGGCGCGTCTTGCTTGGGCCTCTCTCCTGGAGGCGCTCAGTCAGACCGAGTGCTGACATAAGGCAAGACGCTCCTCGGGGCGCATCTTGCTGGGGCCTCTCTCCTGGAGGCGCTCAGTCAGACCCAGTGCTGACATGTGGCAAGACCCTCCTCGGGGCGCGTCTTGCTTGGGCCTCTCTCCTGGAGGCGCTCAGTCAGACCCAGTGTTGACATGTGGCAAGACGCTCCTCGGGGCACGTCTTGCTTGGGCCTCTCTCATGGAGGCCCTCTGTCAGACCCAGTGTTGACATGTGTCAAGACGCTCCTCGGGGCGCGTCTTGCTTTGGCCTCTCTCCTGGAGGCGCTCAGTCAGACCGAGTGCTGACATGTGGCAAGAAGCTCCTCGGGGCGCGTCTTGCTTGGGCTTCTCTCCTGGAGGCGCTCAGTAAGACCCATTGTTGACATGTGGCAAGACGCTCCTCGGGGCGCGTCTTGCTTGGGCCTCTCTCCTGGAGGCGCTCAGTCAGACTGAGTAGTGACATGTGGCCTGACGCTCCTCGGGGCGCGTGTTGCTTGGGCCTCTCTCCTGGAGGCGCTCAGTCAGACCAAGTGGTGACATGTGGCAAGACGCTCCTCGGGGCGCGTCTTGCTTGGGCCTCTCTCCAGAAGGCCCTCAATCAGACCCAGTGTTGACACGTGGCAAGACGCTCCTCGGGGCGCGTCTTGCTTGGGCCTCTCTCCTGGAGGCGCTCAGTCAGAATGAGTAGTGACATGTGGCCTGACGCTCCTCGGGGCGCGTGTTGCTTGGGCCTCTCTCCTGGAGGCGCTCAGTCAGACCAAGTGGTGACATGTGGCAAGACACTTCTCGGAGCGCGTCTTGCTTGGGCCTCTCTCCTGGAGGCCCTCTGTCAGACCCAGTGTTGACATGTGGCAAGATACTCCTCGGGGCGCGTCTTGCTTGGGCCTCTCTCATGGAGGCCCTCTGTCAGACCCAGTGTTGACATGCGTCAAGACGCTCCTCAGGGCGCGTCTTGCTTTGGCCTCTCTCCTGGAGGCGCTCAGTCAGACCGAGTGCTGACATGTGGCAAGACGCTCCTCGGGCCGCGTGTTGCTTGGGCTTCTCTCCTGGAGGCCCTCAGTCAGACCCATTGTTGACATGTGGCAAGACGCTCCTCGGGGCGCATATTGCTTGGGCCTCTCTCCTGGAGGCCCTCAGTCAGACCCATTGTTGACATGTGGCAAGACGCTCCTCGGGGCGCGTCTTGCTTGGGCCTCTCTCCTGGAGGCGCTCAGTCAGACCGAGTGCTGACAAAAGGCAAGACGCTCCTCGGGGCGCGTCCTGCTGGGGCCTCTCTCCTGGAGGCGTTCAGTCAGACCCAGTGCTGACATGTGGCAAGACGCTCCTCGGGGCGCGTCTTGCTTGGGCCTCTCTCCTGGAGGCGGTCAGTCAGACTGAGTAGTGACATATGGCCTGACGCTCCTCGGGGCGCGTCTTGCTTCGGCCTCTCTCCTGGAGGCGCTCAGTCAGACCCAGTGGTGACATGTGGCAAGAAACTCCTCGGGGCGCGTCTTGCTTGGGCCTCTCTCCTGGAGGCCCTCTGTCAGACCCAGTGTTGACATGTGTCAAGACGCTCCTCGGGGCGCGTCTTGCTTGGGCTTCTCTCCTGGAGGCCCTCAGTCAGACCCATTGTTGACATTTGGCAAGACGCTCCTCGGGGCGCGTCTTGCTTTGGCCTCTCTCCTGGAGGCGCTCAGTCAGACCGAGTGCTGACATGTGGCAAGAAGCTCCTCGGGGCGCGTCTTGCTTGGGCTTCTCTCCTGGAGGCGCTCAGTAAGACCCATTGTTGACATGTGGCAAGACGCTCCTCGGGGCGCGTCTTGCTTGGGCCTCTCTCCTGGAGGCGCTCAGTCAGACTGAGTAGTGACATGTGGCCTGACGCTCCTCGGGGCGCGTGTTGCTTGGGCCTCTCTCCTGGAGGCGCTCAGTCAGACCAAGTGGTGACATGTGGCAAGACGCTCCTCGGGGCGCGTCTTGCTTGGGCCTCTCTCCAGAAGGCCCTCAATCAGACCCAGTGTTGACACGTGGCAAGACGCTCCTCGGGGCGCGTCTTGCTTGGGCCTCTCTCCTGGAGGCGCTCAGTCAGAATGAGTAGTGACATGTGGCCTGACGCTCCTCGGGGCGCGTGTTGCTTGGGCCTCTCTCCTGGAGGCGCTCAGTCAGACCAAGTGGTGACATGTGGCAAGACACTTCTCGGAGCGCGTCTTGCTTGGGCCTCTCTCCTGGAGATCCTCTGTCAGACCCAGTGTTGACATGTGGCAAGACACTCCTCGGGGCGCGTCTTGCTTGGGCCTCTCTCATGGAGGCCCTCTGTCAGACCCAGTGTTGACATGTGTCAAGACGCTCCTCAGGGCGCGTCTTGCTTTGGCCTCTCTCCTGGAGGCGCTCAGTCAGACCGAGTGCTGACATGTGGCAAGACGCTCCTCGGGCCGCGTGTTGCTTGGGCTTCTCTCCTGGAGGCCCTCAGTCAGACCCATTGTTGACATGTGGCAAGACGCTCCTCGGGTGCATATTGCTTGGGCCTCTCTCCTGGAGGCCCTCAGTCAGACCCATTGTTGACATGTGGCAAGACGCTCCTCGGGGCGCGTCTTGCTTGGGCCTCTCTCCTGGAGGCGCTCAGTCAGACCGAGTGCTGACAAAAGGCAAGACGCTCCTCGGGGCGCGTCTTGCTGGGGCCTCTCTCCTGGAGGCGTTCAGTCAGACCCAGTGCTGACATGTGGCAAGACGCTCCTCGGGGCGCGTCTTGCTTGGGCCTCTCTCCTGGAGGCGCTCAGTCAGACTGAGTAGTGACATGAGGCCTGACGCTCCTCGGGGCGCGTCTTGCTTGGGCCTCTCTCCTGGAGGCGCTCAGTCAGACCCAGTGGTGACATGTGGCAAGACACTCCTCGGGGCGCGTCTTGCTTGGGCCTCTCTCCTGGAGGCCCTCTGTCAGACCCAGTGTTGACATGTGTCAAGAGACGAGAGAAGCCCAAGCAAGACGCGCCCCGAGGAGCGTCTTGACACATGTCAACACTGGGTCTGACAGAGGGCCTCCAGGAGAGAGGCCCAAGCAAGACGCGCCCCGAGGAGTGTCTTGCCACATGTCAACAATGGGTCTGACTGAGGGCCTCCAGGAGAGAAGCCCAAGCAAGACGCGCCCCGAGGAGCGTCTTGACACATGTCAACACTGGGTCTGACAGAGGGCCTCCAGGAGAGAGGCCCAAGCAAGACGCGCCCCGAGGAGTGTCTTGCCACATGTCAACACTGGGTCTGACTGAGCGCCTCCAGGAGAGAGGCCCAAGCAAGACGCGCCCCGAGGAGCGTCAGGCCTCATGTCACTACTCAGTCTGACTGAGCGCCTCCAGGAGAGAGGCCCAAGCAAGACGCGCCCCGAGGAGCGTCTTGCCACATGTCAGCACTGGGTCTGACTGAACGCCTCCAGGAGAGAGGCCCCAGCAAGACGCGCCCCGAGGAGCGTCTTGCCTTTTGTCAGCACTCGGTCTGACTGAGCGCCTCCAGGAGAGAGGCCCAAGCAAGACGCGCCCCGAGGAGCGTCTTGCCACATGTCAACAATGGGTCTGACTGAGGGCCTCCAGGAGAGAGGCCCAAGCAATATGCACCCGAGGAGCGTCTTGCCACATGTCAACAATGGGTCTGACTGAGGGCCTCCAGGAGAGAAGCCCAAGCAACACGCGGCCCGAGGAGCGTCTTGCCACATGTCAGCACTCGGTCTGACTGAGCGCCTCCAGGAGAGAGGCCAAAGCAAGACGCGCCCTGAGGAGCGTCTTGACACATGTCAACACTGGGTCTGACAGAGGGCCTCCATGAGAGAGGCCCAAGCAAGACGCGCCCCGAGGAGTGTCTTGCCACATGTCAACACTGGGTCTGACAGAGGGCCTCCAGGAGAGAGGCCCAAGCAAGACGCGCTCCGAGAAGTGTCTTGCCACATGTCACCACTTGGTCTGACTGAGCGCCTCCAGGAGAGAGGCCCAAGCAACACGCGCCCCGAGGAGCGTCAGGCCACATGTCACTACTCATTCTGACTGAGCGCCTCCAGGAGAGAGGCCCAAGCAAGACGCGCCCCGAGGAGCGTCTTGCCACGTGTCAACACTGGGTCTGATTGAGGGCCTTCTGGAGAGAGGCCCAAGCAAGACGCGCCCCGAGGAGCGTCTTGCCACATGTCACCACTTGGTCTGACTGAGCGCCTCCAGGAGAGAGGCCCAAGCAACACGCGCCCCGAGGAGCGTCAGGCCACATGTCACTACTCAGTCTGACTGAGCGCCTCCAGGAGAGAGGCCCAAGCAAGACGCGCCCCGAGGAGCGTCTTGCCACATGTCAACAATGGGTCTTACTGAGCGCCTCCAGGAGAGAAGCCCAAGCAAGACGCGCCCCGAGGAGCTTCTTGCCACATGTCAGCACTCGGTCTGACTGAGCGCCTCCAGGAGAGAGGCCAAAGCAAGACGCGCCCCGAGGAGCGTCTTGCCAAATGTCAACAATGGGTCTGACTGAGGGCCTCCAGGAGAGAAGCCCAAGCAAGACGCGCCCCGAGGAGCGTCTTGACACATGTCAACACTGGGTCTTACTGAGCGCCTCCAGGAGAGAAGCCCAAGCAAGACGCGCCCCGAGGAGCTTCTTGCCACATGTCAGCACTCGGTCTGACTGAGCGCCTCCAGGAGAGAGGCCAAAGCAAGACGCGCCCCGAGGAGCGTCTTGCCACATGTCACCTCTGGTTCTGACTGAGCGCCTCCAGGAGAGAGGCCCAAGCAAGACGCGCCCCGAGGAGCGTCTTGTCACATGTCAACACTGGTTCTGACTGAGCGCCTCCAGGAGAGAGGCCCAAGCAAGACGCGCCCCGAGGAGCGTCTTGTCACATGTCAACACTGGATCTGTCTGAGCGCCTCCAGGAGAGAAGCCCAAGCAAGACGCGCCCCGAGGAGTGTCTTGCCAAATGTCAACAATGGGTCTGACTGAGGGCCTCCAGGAGAGAAGCCCAAGCAAGACGCGCCCCGAGGAGCGTCTTGACACATGTCAACACTGGGTCTGACAGAGGGCCTCCAGGAGAGAGGCCCAAGCAAGATGCGCCCCGAGGAGTGTCTTGCCACATGTCAACAATGGGTCTGACTGAGGGCCTCCAGGAGAGAAGCCCAAGCAAGACGCGCCCCGAGGAGCGTCTTGACACATGTCAACACTGGGTCTGACAGAGGGCCTCCAGGAGAGAGGCCCAAGCAAGACGCGCCCCGAGGAGTGTCTTGCCACATGTCACCACTGGGTCTGACTGAGCGCCTCCAGGAGAGAGGCCCAAGCAAGACGCGCCCCGAGGAGCGTCAGGCCTCATGTCACTACTCAGTCTGACTGAGCGCCTCCAGGAGAGAGGCCCAAGCAAGATGCGCCCCGAGGAGCGTCTTGCCACATGTCAGCACTGGGTCTGACTGAACGCCTCCAGGAGAGAGGCCCCAGCAAGACGCGCCCCGAGGAGCGTCTTGCCTTTTGTCAGCACTCGGTCTGACTGAGCGCCTCCAGGAGAGAGGCCCAAGCAAGACGCGCCCCGAGGAGCGTCTTGCCACATGTCAACAATGGGTCTGACTGAGGGCCTCCAGGAGAGAGGCCCAAGCAATATGCACCCGAGGAGCGTCTTGCCACATGTCAACAATGGGTCTGACTGAGGGCCTCCAGGAGAGAAGCCCAAGCAACACGCGGCCCGAGGAGCGTCTTGCCACATGTCAGCACTCGGTCTGACTGAGCGCCTCCAGGAGAGAGGCCAAAGCAAGACGCGCCCTGAGGAGCGTCTTGACACATGTCAACACTGGGTCTGACAGAGGGCCTCCATGAGAGAGGCCCAAGCAAGACGCGCCCCGAGGAGTGTCTTGCCACATGTCAACACTGGGTCTGACAGAGGATCTCCAGGAGAGAGGCCCAAGCAAGACGCGCTCCGAGAAGTGTCTTGCCACATGTCACCACTTGGTCTGACTGAGCGCCTCCAGGAGAGAGGCCCAAGCAACACGCGCCCCGAGTAGCGTCAGGCCACATGTCACTACTCATTCTGACTGAGCGCCTCCAGGAGAGAGGCCCAAGCAAGACGCGCCCCGAGGAGCGTCTTGCCACGTGTCAACACTGGGTCTGATTGAGGGCCTTCTGGAGAGAGGCCCAAGCAAGACGCGCCCCGAGGAGCGTCTTGCCACATGTCACCACTTGGTCTGACTGAGCGCCTCCAGGAGAGAGGCCCAAGCAACACGCGCCCCGAGGAGCGTCAGGCCACATGTCACTACTCAGTCTGACTGAGCGCCTCCAGGAGAGAGGCCCAAGCAAGACGCGCCCCGACGAGCGTCTTGCCACATGTCAACAATGGGTCTTACTGAGCGCCTCCAGGAGAGAAGCCCAAGCAAGACGCGCCCCGAGGAGCTTCTTGCCACATGTCAGCACTCGGTCTGACTGAGCGCCTCCAGGAGAGAGGCCAAAGCAAGACGCGCCCCGAGGAGCGTCTTGCCAAATGTCAACAATGGGTCTGACTGAGGGCCTCCAGGAGAGAAGCCCAAGCAAGACGCGCCCCGAGGAGCGTCTTGACACATGTCAACACTGGGTCTGACAGAGGGCCTCCAGGAGAGAGGCCCAAGCAAGACGCGCCCCGAGGAGTTTCTTGCCACATGTCACCACTGGGTCTGACTGAGCGCCTCCAGGAGAGAGGCCGAAGCAAGACGCGCCCCGAGGAGCGTCAGGCCACATGTCACTACTCAGTCTGACTGACCGCCTCCAGGAGAGAGGCCCAAGCAAGACGCGCCCCGAGGAGCGTCTTGCCACATGTCAGCACTGGGTCTGACTGAACGCCTCCAGGAGAGAGGCCCCAGCAGGACGCGCCCCGAGGAGCGTCTTGCCTTTTGTCAGCACTCGGTCTGACTGAGCGCCTCCAGGAGAGAGGCCCAAGCAAGACGCGCCCCGAGGAGCGTCTTGCCACATGTCAACAATGGGTCTGACTGAGGGCCTCCAGGAGAGAGGCCCAAGCAATATGCGCCCCGAGGAGCGTCTTGCCACATGTCAACAATGGGTCTGACTGAGGGCCTCCAGGAGAGAAGCCCAAGCAACACGCGGCCCGAGGAGCGTCTTGCCACATGTCAGCACTCGGTCTGACTGAGCGCCTCCAGGAGAGAGGCCAAAGCAAGACGCGCCCTGAGGAGCGTCTTGACGCATGTCAACACTGGGTCTGACAGAGGGCCTCCATGAGAGAGGCCCAAGCAAGACGCGCCCCGAGGAGTGTCTTGCCACATGTCAACACTGGGTCTGACAGAGGGCCTCCAGGAGAGAGGCCCAAGCAAGACGCGCTCCGAGAAGTGTCTTGCCACATGTCACCACTTGGTCTGACTGAGCACCTCCAGGAGAGAGGCCCAAGCAACACGCGCCCCGAGGAGCGTCAGGCCACATGTCACTACTCATTCTGACTGAGCGCCTCCAGGAGAGAGGCCCAAGCAAGACGCGCCCCGAGGAGCGTCTTGCCACGTGTCAACACTGGGTCTGACTGAGGGCCTTCTGGAGAGAGGCCCAAGCAAGACGCGCCCCGAGGAGCGTCTTGCCACATGTCACCACTTGGTCTGACTGAGCGCCTCCAGGAGAGAGGCCCAAGCAACACGCGCCCCGAGGAGCGTCAGGCCACATGTCACTACTCAGTCTGACTGAGCGCCTCCAGGAGAGAGGCCCAAGCAAGACGCGCCCCGAGGAGCGTCTTGCCACATGTCAACAATGGGTCTTACTGAGCGCCTCCAGGAGAGAAGCCCAAGCAAGACGCGCCCCGAGGAGCTTCTTGCCACATGTCAGCACTCGGTCTGACTGAGCGCCTCCAGGAGAGAGGCCAAAGCAAGACGCGCCCCGAGGAGCGTCTTGACACATGTCAACACTGGGTCTGACAGAGGGCCTCCATGAGAGAGGCCCAAGCAAGACGCGCCCCGAGGAGCGTCTTGCCACATGTCAACACTGGGTCTGACTGAGCGCCTCCAGGAGAGAGGCCCAAGCAAGACGCGCCCCGAGGAGGGTCTTGCCACATGTCAGCACTGGGTCTGACTGAGCGCCTCCAGGAGAGAGGCCCCAGCAAGATGCGCCCCGAGGAGCGTCTTGCCTTATGTCAGCACTCGGTCTGACTGAGCGCCTCCAGGAGAGAGGCCCAAGCAAGACGCGCCCCGAGGAGCGTCTTGCCACATGTCAACAATGGGTCTGACTGAGGGCCTCCAGGAGAGAGGCCCAAGCAAGATGCGCCCGGAGGAGCGTTTTGCCACATGTCAACACTGGGTCTGACAGAGGGCCTCCAGGAGAGAGGCCCAAGCAAGACGCGCCCCGAGGAGCGTCTTGCCACATGTCACCTCTGGTTCTGACTGAGCGCCTCCAGGAGAGAGGCCCAAGCAAGACGCGCCCCGAGGAGCGTCTTGTCACATGTCAACACTGGATCTGTCTGAGCGCCTCCAGGAGAGAAGCCCAAGCAAGACGCGCCCCGAGGAGTGTCTTGCCACATGTCAACAATGGGTCTGACTGAGGGCCTCCAGGAGAGAAGCCCAAGCAAGACGCGCCCCGAGGAGCGTCTTGACACATGTCAACACTGGGTCTGACAGAGGGCCTCCAGGAAAGAGGCCCAAGCAAGACGCGCCCCGAGGAGTGTCTTGCCACATGTCACCACTGGGTCTGACTGAGCGCCTCCAGGAGAGAGGCCGAAGCAAGACGCGCCCCGAGGAGCGTCAGGCCACATGTCACTACTCAGTCTGACTGACCGCCTCCAGGAGAGAGGCCCAAGCAAGACGCGCCCCGAGGAGCGTCTTGCCACATGTCAGCACTGGGTCTGACTGAACGCCTCCAGGAGAGAGGCCCCAGCAAGACGCGCCCCGAGGAGCGTCTTGCCTTTTGTCAGCACTCGGTCTGACTGAGCGCCTCCAGGAGAGAGGCCCAAGCAAGACGCGCCCCGAGGAGCGTCTTGCCACGTGTCAACACTGGGTCTGATTGAGGGCCTTCTGGAGAGAGGCCCAAGCAAGACGCGCCCCGAGGAGCGTCTTGTCCACATGTCACCACTTGGTCTGACTGAGCGCCTCCAGGAGAGAGGCCCAAGCAACATGCGCCCCGAGGAGCGTCAGGCCACATGTCACTACTCAGTCTGACTGAGCGCCTCCAGGAGAGAGGCCCAAGCAAGACGCGCCCCGAGGAGCGTCTTGCCACATGTCAACAATGGGTCTTACTGAGCGCCTCCAGGAGAGAAGCCCAAGCAAGACGCGCCCCAAGGAGCTTCTTGCCACATTTCAGCACTCGGTCTGACTGAGCGCCTCCAGGAGAGAGGCCCAAGCAATATGCGCCCCGAGGAGCGTCTTGCCACATGTCAACAATGGGTCTGACTGAGGGCCTCCAGGAGAGAAGCCCAAGCAACACGCGGCCCGAGGAGCGTCTTGCCACATGTCAGCACTCGGTCTGACTGAGCGCCTCCAGGAGAGAGGCCAAAGCAAGACGCGCCCTGAGGAGCGTCTTGACACATGTCAACACTGGGTCTGACAGAGGGCCTCCATGAGAGAGGCCCAAGCAAGACGCGCCCCGAGGAGTGTCTTGCCACATGTCAACACTGGGTCTGACAGAGGGCCTCCAGGAGAGAGGCCCAAGCAAGACGCGCTCCGAGAAGTGTCTTGCCACATGTCACCACTTGGTCTGACTGAGCGCCTCCAGGAGAGAGGCCCAAGCAACACGCGCCCCGAGGAGCGTCAGGCCACATGTCACTACTCATTCTGACTGAGCGCCTCCAGGAGAGAGGCCCAAGCAAGACGCGCCCCGAGGAGCGTCTTGCCACGTGTCAACACTGGGTCTGATTGAGGGCCTTCTGGAGAGAGGCCCAAGCAAGACGCGCCCCGAGGAGCGTCTTGCCACATGTCACCACTTGGTCTGACTGAGCGCCTCCAGGAGAGAGGCCCAAGCAACATGCGCCCCGAGGAGCGTCAGGCCACATGTCACTACTCAGTCTGACTGAGCGCCTCCAGGAGAGAGGCCCTAGCAAGACGCGCCCCGAGGAGCTTCTTGCCACATGTCAGCACTCGGTCTAACTGAGCGCCTCCAGGAGAGAGGCCAAAGCAAGACGCGCCCCGAGGAGCGTCTTGACACATGTCAGCACTCGGTCTAACTGAGCGCCTCCAGGAGAGAGGCCAAAGCAAGACGCGCCCCGAGGAGCGTCTTGACACATGTCAACACTGGGTCTGACAGAGGGCCTCCATGAGAGAGGCCCAAGCAAGACGCGCCCCGAGGAGCGTCTTGCCACATGTCAACACTGGGTCTGACTGAGCGCCTCCAGGAGAGAGGCCCAAGCAAGATGCGCCCCGAGGAGTGTCTTGCCACATGTCAGCACTGGGTCTGACTGAGCGCCTCCAGGAGAGAGGCCCCAGCAAGATGCGCCCCGAGGAGCGTCTTGCCTTATGTCAGCACTCGGTCTGACTGAGCGCCTCCAGGAGAGAGGCCCAAGCAAGACGCGCCCCGAGGAGCGTCTTGCCACATGTCAACAATGGGTCTGACTGAGGGCCTCCAGGAGAGAGGCCCAAGCAAGATGCGCCCGGAGGAGCGTTTTGCCACATGTCAACACTGGGTCTGACAGAGGGCCTCCAGGAGAGAGGCCCCAGCAAGACGCGCCCCGAGGAGCGTCTTGCCTTTTGTCAGCACTCGGTCTGACTGAGCGCCTCCAGGAGAGAGGCCCAAGCAAGACGCGCCCCGAGGAGCGTCTTGCCACATGTCAACAATGGGTCTGATTGAGGGCCTCCAGGAGAGAGGCCCAAGCAAGATGCACCCCGAGGAGCGTCTTGCCACATGTCAACAATGGGTCTGACTGAGGGCCTCCAGGAGAGAAGCCCAAGCAACACGCGGCCCGAGGAGCGTCTTGCCACATGTCAGCACTCGGTCTGACTGAGCGCCTCCAGGAGAGAGGCCAAAGCAAGATGCGCCCTGAGGAGCGTCTTGACACATGTCAACACTGGGTCTGACAGAGGGCCTCCATGAGAGAGGCCCAAGCAAGACGCGCCCCGAGGAGTGTCTTGCCACATGTCAACACTGGGTCTGACAGAGGGCCTCCAGGAGAGAGGCCCAAGCAAGACGCGCCCCGAGAAGTGTCTTGCCACATGTCACCACTTGGTCTGACTGAGCGCCTCCAGGAGAGAGGCCCAAGCAACACGCGCCCCGAGGAGCGTCAGGCCACATGTCACTACTCATTCTGACTGAGCGCCTCCAGGAGAGAGGCCAAAGCAAGACGCGCCCCGAGGAGCGTCTTGCCACGTGTCAACACTGGGTCTGATTGAGGGCCTTCTGGAGAGAGGCCCAAGCAAGATGCGCCCCGAGGAGCGTCTTGCCACATGTCACCACTGGGTCTGACTGAGCGCCTCCAGGAGAGAGGCCGAAGCAAGACGAGCCCCGAGGAGCGTCAGGCCACATGTCACTACTCAGTCTGACTGACCGCCTCCAGGAGAGAGGCCCAAGCAAGACGCGCCCCGAGGAGCGTCTTGCCACATGTCAACAATGGGTCTGACTGAGGGCCTCCAGGAGAGAAGCCCAAGCAAGACGCGCCCCGAGGAGTGTCTTGCCACATGTCAACAATGGGTCTGACTGAGGGCCTCCAGGAGAGAAGCCCAAGCAAGACGCGCCCCGAGGAGCGTCTTGACACATGTCAACAATGGGTCTGACTGAGGGCCTCCAGGAGAGAAGCCCAAGCAAGACGCGCCCCGAGGAGCGTCTTGACACATGTCAACACTGGGTCTCACAGAGGGCCTCCAGGAGAGAGGCCCAAGCAAGACGCGCCCCGAGGAGTGTCTTGCCACATGTCAGCACTGGGTCTGACTGAGCGCCTCCAGGAGAGAGACCCCAGCAAGATGCGCCCCGAGGAGCGTCTTGCCTTATGTCAGCACTCGGTCTGACTGAGCGCCTCCAGGAGAGAGGCCCAAGCAAGACGCGCCCCGAGGAGCGTCTTGCCACATGTCAACAATGGGTCTGACTGAGGGCCTCCAGGAGAGAGGCCCAAGCAAGATGCGCCCGGAGGAGCGTTTTGCCACATGTCAACACTGGGTCTGACAGAGGGCCTCCAGGAGAGAGGCCCAAGCAAGACGCGCCCCGAGGAGCGTCTTGCCACATGTCACCTCAGGTTCTGACTGAGCGCCTCCAGGAGAGAGGCCCAAGCAAGACGCGCCCCGAGGAGCGTCTTGTCACATCTCAACACTGGATCTGTCTGAGCGCCTCCAGGAGAGAAGCCCAAGCAAGACGCGCCCCGAGGAGTGTCTTGCCACATGTCAACAATGGGTCTGACTGAGGGCCTCCAGGAGAGAAGCCCAAGCAAGACGTGCCCCGAGGAGCGTCTTGACACATGTCAACACTGGGTCTGACAGAGGGCCTCCAGGAGAGAGGCCCAAGCAAGACGCGCCCCGAGGAGTGTCTTGCCACATGTCACCACTGGGTCTGACTGAGCGCCTCCAGGAGAGAGGCCGAAGCAAGACGCGCCCCGAGGAGCGTCAGGCCAAATGTCACTACTCAGTCTGACTGAGCGCCTCCAGGAGAGAGGCCCAAGCAAGACGCGCCCCGAGGACCGTCTTGCCACATGTCAGCACTGGGTCTGACTGAACGCCTCCAGGAGAGAGGCCCCAGCAAGACGCGCCCCGAGGAGCGTCTTGCCTTTTGTCAGCACTCGGTCTGACTGAGCGCCTCCAGGAGAGAAGCCCAAGCAACACGCGGCCCGAGGAGCGTCTTGCCACATGTCAGCACTCGGTCTGACTGAGCGCCTCCAGGAGAGAGGCCCAAGCAACACGCGCCCCGAGGAGCGTCAGGCCACATGTCACTACTCATTCTGACTGAGCGCAACCAGGAGAGAGGCCCAAGCAAGATGCGCCCCGAGGAGCGTCTTGCCACGTGTCAACACTGGGTCTGATTGAGGGCCTTCTGGAGAGAGGCCCAAGCAACACGCGCCCCGAGGAGCGTCAGGCCACATGTCACTACTCAGTCTGACTGAGCGCCTCCAGGAGAGAGGCCCAAGCAAGACGCGCCCCGAGGAGCGTCTTGCCACATGTCAACAATGGGTCTTACTGAGGGCCTCCAGGAGAGAAGCCCAAGCAAGACGCGCCCCGAGGAGCTTCTTGCCACATGTCAGCACTCGGTCTGACTGAGCGCCTCCAGGAGAGAGGCCAAAGCAAGACGTGCCCCGAGGAGCGTCTTGACACATGTCAACACTGGGTCTGACAGATTGACTCCATGAGAGAGGCCAAAGCAAGACGCGCCCCGAGGAGCGTCTTGCCACATGTCAACACTGGGTCTGACTGAGCGCCTCCAGGAGAGAGGCCAAAGCAAGATGTGCCCCGAGGAGCGTCTTGCCACATGTCAGCACTGGGTCTGACTGAGCGCTTCCAGGAGAGAGGCCCCAGCAAGACACGCCCCGAGGAGTGTCTTGCCTTATGTCACCACTCGGTCTGACTGAGCGCCTCCAGGAGAGAGGCCCAAGCAAGACGCGCCCCGAGGAGCGTCTTGCAACATGTCAACAATGGGTCTGACTGAGGGCCTCCAGGAGAGAGGCCCAAGCAAGATGCGCCCGGAGGAGCGTCTTGCCACATGTCAACACTGGGTCTGACAGAGGGCCTCCAGGAGAGAGGCCCAAGCAAGACGCGCCCCGAGGAGCGTCTTGTCACATGTCAACACTGGGCCTGTCTGAGCGCCTCCAGGAGAGAAGCCCAAGCAAGACGCGCCCCGAGGAGTGTCTTGCCGCATGTCAACAATGGGTCTGACTGAGGGCCTCCAGGAGAGAAGCCCAAGCAAGACGCGCCCCGAGGAGCGTCTTGACACATGTCAACACTGGGTCTGACAGAGGGCCTCCAGGAGAGAGGCCCAAGCAAGACGCGCCCCGAGGAGTGTCTTGCCACATGTCACCACTGGGTCTGACTGAGCGCCTCTAGGAGAGAGGCCCAAGCAAGACGCACCCGAGGAGCGTCAGGCCACATGTCACTACTAAGTCTGACTGAGCGCCTCCAGGAGAGAGGCCCAAGCAAGACGCGCCCCGAGGAGCGTCTTGCCACATGTCAGCACTGGGTCTGACTGAACGCCTCCAGAAGAGAGGCCCCAGCAAGGCGCGCCCCGAGGAGCGTCTTGCCACATGTCAACAATGGGTCTGACTGAGGGCCTCCAGGAGATAGGCCCAAGCAAGATGCGCCCGGAGGAGCGTCTTGCCACATGTCAACACTGGGTCTGACAGAGGGCCTCCAGGAGAGAGGCCCAAGCAAGACGCGCCCCGAGGAGCGTCTTGCCACATGTCACCTCTGGTTCTGACTGAGCGCCTCCAGGAGAGAGGCCCAAGCAAGACGTGCCCCGAGGAGCGTCTTGTCACATGTCAACACTGGGTCTTTCTGAGCGCCTCCAGGAGAGAAGCCCAAGCAAGACGCGCCCCGAGGAGCGTCTTGCCACATGTCAGCACTCGGTCTGACTGAGCGCCTCCAGGAGAGAGGCCCAAGCAAGACGCGCCCAGAGGAGCGTCTTGCCACATGTCAACAATAGGTCTGACTGAGGGCCTCCAGGAGAGAAGCCCAAGCAACACGCGGCCCGAGGAGCGTCTTGCCACATGTCAGCACTCGGTCTGACTGAGCGCCTCCAGGAGAGAGGCCAAAGCAAGACGCGCCCTGAGGAGTGTCTTGACACATGTCAACACTGGGTCTGACAGAGGGCCTCCATGAGAGAGGCCCAAGCAAGACGCGCCCCGAGAAGTGTCTTGCCACATGTCAACACTGGGTCTGACAGAGGGCCTCCAGGAGAGAGGCCCAAGCAAGACGCGCCCCGAGAAGTGTCTTGCCACATGTCACCACTTGGTCTGACTGAGCGCCTCCAGGAGAGAGGCCCAAGCAACACGCGCCCCGAGGAGCGTCAGGCCACATGTCACTACTCAGTCTGACTGAGCGCCTCCAGGAGAGAGGCCCAAGCAAGACGCCCCCCGAGGAGCGTCTTGCCACATGTCAACAATGGGTCTTACTGAGGGCCTCCAGGAGAGAAGCCCAAGCAAGACGCGCCCCGAGGAGCTTCTTGCCACATGTCAGCACTCGGTCTGACTGAGCGCCTCCAGGAGAGAGGCCAAAGCAAGACGCGCCCCGAGGAGCGTCTTGATACATGTCAACACTGGGTCTGACAGAGGGCCTCCATGAGAGAGGCCCAAGCAAGACGCGCCCCGAGGAGTGTCTTGCCACATGTCAACACTGGGTCTGACAGAGGGCCTCCAGAAGAGAGGCCCAAGCAAGACGCGCCCCGAGGAGTGTCTTGCCACATGTCACAACTTGGTCTGACTGAGCGCCTCCAGGAGAGAGGCCCAAGCAACACGCGCCCCGAGGAGCGTCAGGCCACATGTCACTACTCAGTCTGACTGAGCGCCTCCAGGAGAGAGGCCCAAGCAAGACGCGCCCCGAGGAGCGTCTTGCCATGTGTCAACACTGGGTCTGATTGAGGGCCTTCTGGAGGGAGGCCCAAGCAAGACGCGCCCCGAGGAGCGTCTTGCCACATGTCAACAATGGTTCTTACTGAGGGCCTCCAGGAGAGAAGCCCAAGCAAGACGCGCCCCGAGGAGCTTCTTGCCACATGTCACCACTCGGTCTGACTGAGCGCCTCCAGGAGAGAGGCCAAAGCAAGACGCCCCCCGAGGAGCGTCTTGACACATGTCAACACTGGGTCTGACAGAGGGCCTCCATGAGAGAGGCCCAAGCAAGACGCGCCCCGAGGAGTGTCTTGCCAAATGTCAACACTGGGTCTGACTGAGCGCCTCAGGGAGAGAGGTCCAAGCAAGACGCGCCCCGAGGAGCGTCTTGCCACATGTCACTACTCGGTCTGACTGAGCACCTCAGGGAGAGAGGTCCAAGCAAGATGCGCCCCGAGGAGCATCTTGCCACATGTCAACACTGGATCTGACTGAGTGCCTCCATGAGAGAAGCCCCAGCAAGACGCGCCCCGAGGAGCGTCTTGCCACATGTCACTACTCGGTCTGTTTGAGCGCCTCCAGGAGAGAGGCCCAAGCAAGACGTGCCCCGAGGAGCGTCTTGCCACATGTCAACAATGGGTCTGATTGAGGGCCTCCAGGAGAGAAGCCCAAGCAAGACACGCCCCGAGGAGCGTCTTGACACATGTCAACACTGGGTCTGACTGAGGGCCTCCATGAGAGAAGCCCAAGCAAGACGCGCCCCGAGGAGAGTCTTGCCACATGTCAACACTCGGTCTGACAGAGGGCATCCAGGAGAGAGGCCCAAGCAATACGCGCCCCGAGGAGCATCTTGCCACATGTCACCACTGGGTCTGACTGAGCGCCTCCAGGAGAGAGGCCCAACCAAGACGCGCCCTGAGGAGCGTCTTGCCACATGCCAACACTGGGTCTGACAGAGGGCCTCCAGGAGAGAGGCCCAAGCAAGACGCGCTCGAGGAGTGTCTTGCCACATGTCACCACTGGGTCTGACTGAGCGCCTCCAGGAGAGAGGCCCAAGCAAGACACGCCCCGAGGAGCGTCTTGTCACATGTAAACACTGGGTCTTTCTGAGCGCCTCCAGGAAAGAAGCCCAAGCAAGACGCGCACCGAGGAGCGTCTTTCCACATGTCAGCACTCGGTCTGACTGAGCGCCTCCAGGAGAGAGGCCCAAGCAAGACGCGCCCAAAGGAGCGTCTTGCAACATGTCAACAATGGGTCTGACTGAGCGCCTCCAGGAGAGAGGCCCAAGCAACATGCGCCCCGAGGAGCGTCAGGCCACATGTCACTACTCAGTCTGACTGAGCGCCTCCAGGAGAGAGGCCCAAGCAAGACGCGCCCCGAGGAGCGTATTGCCACGTGTCAACACTGGGTCTGAATGAGGGCCTTCTGGAGAGAGGCCCAAGCAAGACGCGCCCCGCGGAGCGTCTTGCCACATGTCAACAATGGGTCTTACTGAGGGCCTCCAGGAGAGAAGCCCAAGCAACACGCGCCCCGAGGAGCTTCTTGCCATATGTCAGCACTCGGTCTGACTGAGCGCCTCCAGGAGAGAGGCCAAAGCAAGACGCGCCCCGAGGAGCGTCTTGACACATGTCAACACTGGGTCTGACAGAGGGCCTCCATGAGAGAGGCCCAAGCAAGACGCGCCCAGAGGAGTGTCTTGCCACATGTCAACACTGGGTCTGACTGAGCGCCTCCAGGAGAGAGGCCCAAGCAAGACGCGCCCCGAGGAGCGTCTTGCCACGTGTCAACACTGGGTCTGACTGAGCGCCTCCAGGAGAGAGGCCCAAGCAAGATGCGCCCCGAGGAGCGTCTTGCCACGTGTCACCACTGGGTCTGACTGAGCGCCTCCAGGAGAGAGGCCCAAGCAAGACGCGCCCATAGGAGCTTCTTGCCACGTGTCACCACTGGGTCTGATTGAGCGCCTCCAGGAGAGAGGCCCCAGCAAGACGCGCCCCGAGGAGCGTCTTGCCTTATGTCAGCACTCGGTCTGACTGAGCGCCTCCAGGAGAGAGGCCCAAGCAAGACGCACCCCGAGGAGCGTCTTGCGACATGTCACTACTCGGTCTAACTGAGCGCCTCCAGGAGAGAAGTCATAGCCAGACGTGCCCCGATGAGTGTCTTGCCACATGTCACTACTCGGTCTGACTGAGCGCCTCCAGGAGAGAGGCCCAAGCAAGACGTGCCCCGAGGAGCGTCTTGCCACATGTCAACAATGGGTCTGACTGAGGGCCTCCAGGAGAGAAGCCCAAGCAAGACGCGCCCCGAGGAGCATCTTGCCACATGTCAACACTGGGTCTGACTGAGCGCCTCCAGGAGAGAGGCCCAAGCAAGACGCGCCCCGAGGAGCGTAAGGCCACATGTCACTACTCAGTCTGACTGAGCGCCTCCAGGAGAGAGGCCCAAGCAAGACGCGCCCCGAGGAGCGTCTTGCCACATGTCAACACTGGGTCTGATTGAGGGCCTTCTGGAGAGAGGCCCAAGCAAGACGCGCCCCGAGGAGCGTCTTGCCACATGTCATTAATGGGTCTTACTGAGGGCCTCCAGGAGAGAGGCCCAAGCAAGATGCGCCCGGAGGAGCGTCTTGCCACATGTCAACACTGGGTCTGACAGAGGGCCTCCAGGAGAGAGGCCCAAGCAAGACGCGCCCCGAGGAGCGTCTTGCCACATGTAACCTCTGGTTCTGACTGAGCGCCTCCAGGAGAGAGGCCCAAGCAAGACGCATCCGAGGAGCGTCTTGCCACATGTCAACAATGGGTCTGACTGAGGGCCTCCAGGAGAGAAGCCCAAGCAAGACGCGCCCAGTGGAGCGTCTTGACACATGTCAACACTGGGTCTGACAGAGGGCCTCCAGGAGAGAAGCCCAAGCAAGACGCGCCCCGAGGAGCTTCTTGCCACATGTCAGCACTCGGTCTGACTGAGCGCCTCCAAGAGAGAGGCCAAAGCAAGACGCGCCCCGAGGAGCGTCTTGACACATGTCAACACTGGGTCTGACAGAGGGCCTCCATGAGAGAGGCCCAAGCAAGACGCGCCCCGAGGAGTGTCTTGCCACATGTCAACACTGGGTCTGACTGAGCGCCTCCAGGAGAGAGGCCCAAGCAAGACGCGCCCCGAGGAGCTTCTTGCCACGTGTCACCACTGGGTCTGACTGAGCGCCTCCAGGAGAGAGGCCCAAGCAAGACGCACCCCGAGGAGCGTCTTGCCACGTGTCACCACTGGGTCTGATTGAGGGCCTTCTGGAGAGAGGCCCAAGCAACACGCGCCCCGAGGAGCGTCAGGCCACATGTCACTACTCAGTCTGACTGAGCGCCTCCAGGAGAGAGGCCCAAGCAAGACGCGCCCCGAGGAGCGTCTTGCCACATGTCAACAATGGGTCTTACTGAGGGCCTCCAGGAGAGAAGCCCAAGCAAGACGCGCCCCGAGGAGCTTCTTGCCACATGTCAGCACTCGGTCTGACTGAGCGCCTCCAGGAGAGAGGCCAAAGCAAGACGTGCCCCGAGGAGCGTCTTGACACATGTCAACACTGGGTCTGACAGATTGACTCCATGAGAGAGGCCAAAGCAAGACGCGCCCCGAGGAGCGTCTTGCCACATGTCAACACTGGGTCTGACTGAGCGCCTCCAGGAGAGAGGCCAAAGCAAGATGTGCCCCGAGGAGCGTCTTGCCACATGTCAGCACTGGGTCTGACTGAGCGCTTCCAGGAGAGAGGCCCCAGCAAGACACGCCCCGAGGAGTGTCTTGCCTTATGTCACCACTCGGTCTGACTGAGCGCCTCCAGGAGAGAGGCCCAAGCAAGACGCGCCCCGAGGAGCGTCTTGCAACATGTCAACAATGGGTCTGACTGAGGGCCTCCAGGAGAGAGGCCCAAGCAAGATGCGCCCGGAGGAGCGTCTTGCCACATGTCAACACTGGGTCTGACAGAGGGCCTCCAGGAGAGAGGCCCAAGCAAGACGCGCCCCGAGGAGCGTCTTGTCACATGTCAACACTGGGCCTGTCTGAGCGCCTCCAGGAGAGAAGCCCAAGCAAGACGCGCCCCGAGGAGTGTCTTGCCGCATGTCAACAATGGGTCTGACTGAGGGCCTCCAGGAGAGAAGCCCAAGCAAGACGCGCCCCGAGGAGCGTCTTGACACATGTCAACACTGGGTCTGACAGAGGGCCTCCAGGAGAGAGGCCCAAGCAAGACGCGCCCCGAGGAGTGTCTTGCCACATGTCACCACTGGGTCTGACTGAGCGCCTCTAGGAGAGAGGCCCAAGCAAGACGCGCCCCGAGGAGCGTCAGGCCACATGTCACTACTAAGTCTGACTGAGCGCCTCCAGGAGAGAGGCCCAAGCAAGACGCGCCCCGAGGAGCGTCTTGCCACATGTCAGCACTGGGTCTGACTGAACGCCTCCAGAAGAGAGGCCCCAGCAAGGCGCGCCCCGAGGAGCGTCTTGCCACATGTCAACAATGGGTCTGACTGAGGGCCTCCAGGAGAGAGGCCCAAGCAAGATGCGCCCGGAGGAGCGTCTTGCCACATGTCAACACTGGGTCTGACAGAGGGCCTCCAGGAGAGAGGCCCAAGCAAGACGCGCCCCGAGGAGCGTCTTGCCACATGTCACCTCTGGTTCTGACTGAGCGCCTCCAGGAGAGAGGCCCAAGCAAGACGTGCCCCGAGGAGCGTCTTGTCACATGTCAACACTGGGTCTTTCTGAGCGCCTCCAGGAGAGAAGCCCAAGCAAGACGCGCCCCGAGGAGCGTCTTGCCACATGTCAGCACTCGGTCTGACTGAGCGCCTCCAGGAGAGAGGCCCAAGCAAGACGCGCCCAGAGGAGCGTCTTGCCACATGTCAACAATAGGTCTGACTGAGGGCCTCCAGGAGAGAAGCCCAAGCAACACGCGGCCCGAGGAGCGTCTTGCCACATGTCAGCACTCGGTCTGACTGAGCGCCTCCAGGAGAGAGGCCAAAGCAAGACGCGCCCTGAGGAGTGTCTTGACACATGTCAACACTGGGTCTGACAGAGGGCCTCCATGAGAGAGGCCCAAGCAAGACGCGCCCCGAGGAGTGTCTTGCCACATGTCAACACTGGGTCTGACAGAGGGCCTCCAGGAGAGAGGCCCAAGCAAGACGCGCCCCGAGAAGTGTCTTGCCACATGTCACCACTTGGTCTGACTGAGCGCCTCCAGGAGAGAGGCCCAAGCAACACGCGCCCCGAGGAGCGTCAGGCCACATGTCACTACTCAGTCTGACTGAGCGCCTCCAGGAGAGAGGCCCAAGCAAGACGCCCCCCGAGGAGCGTCTTGCCACATGTCAACAATGGGTCTTACTGAGGGCCTCCAGGAGAGAAGCCCAAGCAAGACGCGCCCCGAGGAGCTTCTTGCCACATGTCAGCACTCGGTCTGACTGAGCGCCTCCAGGAGAGAGGCCAAAGCAAGACGCGCCCCGAGGAGCGTCTTGATACATGTCAACACTGGGTCTGACAGAGGGCCTCCATGAGAGAGGCCCAAGCAAGACGCGCCCCGAGGAGTGTCTTGCCACATGTCAACACTGGGTCTGACAGAGGGCCTCCAGAAGAGAGGCCCAAGCAAGACGCGCCCCGAGGAGTGTCTTGCCACATGTCACAACTTGGTCTGACTGAGCGCCTCCAGGAGAGAGGCCCAAGCAACACGCGCCCCGAGGAGCGTCAGGCCACATGTCACTACTCAGTCTGACTGAGCGCCTCCAGGAGAGAGGCCCAAGCAAGACGCGCCCCGAGGAGCGTCTTGCCATGTGTCAACACTGGGTCTGATTGAGGGCCTTCTGGAGGGAGGCCCAAGCAAGACGCGCCCCGAGGAGCGTCTTGCCACATGTCAACAATGGTTCTTACTGAGGGCCTCCAGGAGAGAAGCCCAAGCAAGACGCGCCCCGAGGAGCTTCTTGCCACATGTCACCACTCGGTCTGACTGAGCGCCTCCAGGAGAGAGGCCAAAGCAAGACGCCCCCCGAGGAGCGTCTTGACACATGTCAACACTGGGTCTGACAGAGGGCCTCCATGAGAGAGGCCCAAGCAAGACGCGCCCCGAGGAGTGTCTTGCCAAATGTCAACACTGGGTCTGACTGAGCGCCTCAGGGAGAGAGGTCCAAGCAAGACGCGCCCCGAGGAGCGTCTTGCCACATGTCACTACTCGGTCTGACTGAGCACCTCAGGGAGAGAGGTCCAAGCAAGATGCGCCCCGAGGAGCATCTTGCCACATGTCAACACTGGATCTGACTGAGTGCCTCCATGAGAGAAGCCCCAGCAAGACGCGCCCCGAGGAGCGTCTTGCCACATGTCACTACTCGGTCTGTTTGAGCGCCTCCAGGAGAGAGGCCCAAGCAAGACGTGCCCCGAGGAGCGTCTTGCCACATGTCAACAATGGGTCTGATTGAGGGCCTCCAGGAGAGAAGCCCAAGCAAGACACGCCCCGAGGAGCGTCTTGACACATGTCAACACTGGGTCTGACTGAGGGCCTCCATGAGAGAAGCCCAAGCAAGACGCGCCCCGAGGAGAGTCTTGCCACATGTCAACACTCGGTCTGACAGAGGGCATCCAGGAGAGAGGCCCAAGCAATACGCGCCCCGAGGAGCATCTTGCCACATGTCACCACTGGGTCTGACTGAGCGCCTCCAGGAGAGAGGCCCAACCAAGACGCGCCCTGAGGAGCGTCTTGCCACATGCCAACACTGGGTCTGACAGAGGGCCTCCAGGAGAGAGGCCCAAGCAAGACGCGCTCGAGGAGTGTCTTGCCACATGTCACCACTGGGTCTGACTGAGCGCCTCCAGGAGAGAGGCCCAAGCAAGACACGCCCCGAGGAGCGTCTTGTCACATGTAAACACTGGGTCTTTCTGAGCGCCTCCAGGAAAGAAGCCCAAGCAAGACGCGCACCGAGGAGCGTCTTTCCACATGTCAGCACTCGGTCTGACTGAGCGCCTCCAGGAGAGAGGCCCAAGCAAGACGCGCCCAAAGGAGCGTCTTGCAACATGTCAACAATGGGTCTGACTGAGCGCCTCCAGGAGAGAGGCCCAAGCAACATGCGCCCCGAGGAGCGTCAGGCCACATGTCACTACTCAGTCTGACTGAGCGCCTCCAGGAGAGAGGCCCAAGCAAGACGCGCCCCGAGGAGCGTCTTGCCACGTGTCAACACTGGGTCTGAATGAGGGCCTTCTGGAGAGAGGCCCAAGCAAGACGCGCCCCGCGGAGCGTCTTGCCACATGTCAACAATGGGTCTTACTGAGGGCCTCCAGGAGAGAAGCCCAAGCAACACGCGCCCCGAGGAGCTTCTTGCCATATGTCAGCACTCGGTCTGACTGAGCGCCTCCAGGAGAGAGGCCAAAGCAAGACGCGCCCCGAGGAGCGTCTTGACACATGTCAACACTGGGTCTGACAGAGGGCCTCCATGAGAGAGGCCCAAGCAAGACGCGCCCAGAGGAGTGTCTTGCCACATGTCAACACTGGGTCTGACTGAGCGCCTCCAGGAGAGAGGCCCAAGCAAGACGCGCCCCGAGGAGCGTCTTGCCACGTGTCAACACTGGGTCTGACTGAGCGCCTCCAGGAGAGAGGCCCAAGCAAGATGCGCCCCGAGGAGCGTCTTGCCACGTGTCACCACTGGGTCTGACTGAGCGCCTCCAGGAGAGAGGCCCAAGCAAGACGCGCCCATAGGAGCTTCTTGCCACGTGTCACCACTGGGTCTGATTGAGCGCCTCCAGGAGAGAGGCCCCAGCAAGACGCGCCCCGAGGAGCGTCTTGCCTTATGTCAGCACTCGGTCTGACTGAGCGCCTCCAGGAGAGAGGCCCAAGCAAGACGCACCCCGAGGAGCGTCTTGCGACATGTCACTACTCGGTCTAACTGAGCGCCTCCAGGAGAGAAGTCATAGCCAGACGTGCCCCGATGAGTGTCTTGCCACATGTCACTACTCGGTCTGACTGAGCGCCTCCAGGAGAGAGGCCCAAGCAAGACGTGCCCCGAGGAGCGTCTTGCCACATGTCAACAATGGGTCTGACTGAGGGCCTCCAGGAGAGAAGCCCAAGCAAGACGCGCCCCGAGGAGCATCTTGCCACATGTCAACACTGGGTCTGACTGAGCGCCTCCAGGAGAGAGGCCCAAGCAAGATGCGCCCCGAGGAGCGTAAGGCCACATGTCACTACTCAGTCTGACTGAGCGCCTCCAGGAGAGAGGCCCAAGCAAGACGCGCCCCGAGGAGCGTCTTGCCACATGTCAACACTGGGTCTGATTGAGGGCCTTCTGGAGAGAGGCCCAAGCAAGACGCGCCCCGAGGAGCGTCTTGCCACATGTCATTAATGGGTCTTACTGAGGGCCTCCAGGAGAGAGGCCCAAGCAAGATGCGCCCGGAGGAGCGTCTTGCCACATGTCAACACTGGGTCTGACAGAGGGCCTCCAGGAGAGAGGCCCAAGCAAGACGCGCCCCGAGGAGCGTCTTGCCACATGTAACCTCTGGTTCTGACTGAGCGCCTCCAGGAGAGAGGCCCAAGCAAGACGCATCCGAGGAGCGTCTTGCCACATGTCAACAATGGGTCTGACTGAGGGCCTCCAGGAGAGAAGCCCAAGCAAGACGCGCCCAGTGGAGCGTCTTGACACATGTCAACACTGGGTCTGACAGAGGGCCTCCAGGAGAGAAGCCCAAGCAAGACGCGCCCCGAGGAGCTTCTTGCCACATGTCAGCACTCGGTCTGACTGAGCGCCTCCAAGAGAGAGGCCAAAGCAAGACGCGCCCCGAGGAGCGTCTTGACACATGTCAACACTGGGTCTGACAGAGGGCCTCCATGAGAGAGGCCCAAGCAAGACGCGCCCCGAGGAGTGTCTTGCCACATGTCAACACTGGGTCTGACTGAGCGCCTCCAGGAGAGAGGCCCAAGCAAGACGCGCCCCGAGGAGCTTCTTGCCACGTGTCACCACTGGGTCTGACTGAGCGCCTCCAGGAGAGAGGCCCAAGCAAGACGCACCCCGAGGAGCGTCTTGCCACGTGTCACCACTGGGTCTGATTGAGCGCCTCCAGGAGAGAGGCCCCAGCAAGACCGGTCAGGCCTGCAGTGTAAACATGTGAGACATGATGTTCTTTCACAGAACTGAGGTTGTTCATTACTAAATGACTTTTACAGGAATATTGTTATTATACTATTCAACAGGTTGATCATAATAATGTGTATTAAACCCACAACCTAGCACTGAGGACAGAGGGACTTTATTTAAATTAGTACTTAATGGAAACGCTACATAATGATACATAAGAGCCATGTCATACATTCAGCCTAGGAATAGTAGCATTGTGCACTATTAAAAATATACACATCAATTGCTCGAATCCCATTGTTGCATAGTAAAACTCTAATAAAACTCTAGTCTGACATCAACAGAGAAGACTTAGTGTATGTACTACAAATACAGCATTAGGATTTCGAGTGGACCGTGCACCTTGTGAACCATCAGAGGCTTATGTCTCTCGTCTCGTCTCGTCTCGTCTTCCTCCGCTTATCCGGGTCCGGGTCGCGGGGGCAGCATCCCAACTAGGGAGCTCCAGGCCGTCCTCTCCCCGGCCTTGTCCACCAGCTCCTCCGGCAGGACCCCAAGGCGTTCCCGGACCAGATTGGAGATGTAACCTCTCCAACGTGTCCTGGGTCGACCCGGGGGCCTTCTGCCGGCAGGACATGCCCGAAACACCTCCCCGGGGAGGCGTCCAGGAGGCATCCTGACCAGATGCCCAAACCACCTCAACTGGCTCCTTTCGATCCAGAGGAGCAGCGGTTCTACTCCGAGTCCCTCCCGAATGTCCGAGCTCCTCACCCTATCTCTAAGGCTGAGCCCGGCCACCCTACGGAGGAAACTCATTTCGGCCGCTTGTATCCGCGATCTCGTTCTTTCGGTCATTACCCAAAGCTCATGACCATAGGTGAGGATTGGGACGTAGATCGACCGGTAAATCGAGAGCCTGGCTTTCTGGCTCAGCTCCCTCTTCCCCACGACAGATCGGCTCAGCGTCCGCATCACTGCGTCCAGGAGGCATCCTGACCAGATGCCCAAACCACCTCAACTGGCTCCTTTCGATCCAGAGGAGCAGCGGTTCTACTCCGAGTCCCTCCCGAATGTCCGAGCTCCTCACCCTATCTCTAAGGCTGAGCCCGGCCACCCTACGGAGGAAACTCATTTCGGCCGCTTGTATCCGCGATCTCGTTCTTTCGGTCATTACCCAAAGCTCATGACCATAGGTGAGGATTGGGACGTAGATCGACCGGTAAATCGAGAGCCTGGCTTTCTGGCTCAGCTCCCTCTTCCCCACGACAGATCGGCTCAGCGTCCGCATCACTGCAGATGCCGAACCAATCCGCCTGTCGATCTCCCAATCCCTCCTACCCTCACTCGTGAACAAGACCCCGAGATACTTAAACTCCTCCACTTGAGGTAGGACCTCTCCCCCGACCCGGAGGTGGCAAGCCACCCTTTTCCGGTCGAGAACCATGGTCTCAGATTTGGAGGTGCTGATCCCCATCCCAGCCGCTTCACATTCGGCCGCGAACCTACCCAGCAAGAGCTGAAGGTCAGAGCTGGATGAAGCTAGGAGGACCACATCATCCGCAAAAAGCAGAGACGAGATTCTCCTGCCACCAAACTCGACACACTCCACACCACGGCTGCGTCTAGAAATTCTGTCCATAAAAGTGATGAACAGAACCGGTGACAAAGGGCAGCCCTGGCGGAGTCCAACCCTCACTGGGAACAGGTCCGACTTACTACCGGCTATGCGGACCAAACTCACGCTCCTCTGGTAAAGGGACTGAATGGCCCTTAACAGAAAGCCACCCACCCCATACTCCTGGAGCGTCCCCCACAGGGTGCCCCTGGGGACACGGTCATAAGCCTTCTCCAAATCCACAAAGCACATGTGGATTGGTTGGGCAAACTCCCATGCCCCCTCCATTACCCTTGCAAGGGTATAGAGCTGGTCCACAGTTCCACGGCCAGGACGAAAACCACATTGCTCCTCCTCTATCTGAGATTCAACTATCGATCGGACCCTCCTCTCCAGTACCTTGGAGTAGACCTTTCCAGGGAGGCTGAGGAGTGTGATCCCCCTATAGTTGGAACACACCCTCAGGTCACCCTTCTTAAAGATGGGGACCACCACCCCGGTCTGCCACTCCCTAGGAACTGCCCCCGATGACCACGCAATGTTGTAGAGACGTGTCAACCATGACAGCCCTACAACATCCATAGCCTTGAGATACCCAGGACGAACCTCATCCGCCCCCGGGGCTCCGCCGCTGTGTAGTTGTTTGACTACCTCAGCAACTTCTGCCCCCGAGATCGGACAGTCCATCCCCAGGCCTCCCAGCTCTGGTTCCTCCTCGGAATGCGCATTGGTGGGATTGAGGAGCTCCTCAAAGTATTCCTTCCACCGTCCGACTATAGCCTCAGTTGACGTCAGCAGCTCCCCATCCCCACTGTAAACAGTGTGAGCGAGTTGCTGCCTTCCTCTCCTGAGGCGCCGGACAGTTTGCCAGAACCTCTTTGGAGCCGATCGATAGTCTTTCTCCATGGCCTCACCAAACTCCTCCCACGCCCGAGATTTTGCCTCGGCAACTGCCACTGCTGCACCCCGCTTGGCTATCCGGTACCTGTCTGCTGCCTCCGGAGACCCACAGACCAGCCACGCCCTGTAGGCCTCCTTCTTCAGCCTGACGGCTCCCCGAACCTCTGGTGTCCACCAGCGGGTACGGGGGTTGCCACCACGACTGGCACCGGCCACCTTACGACCACAGCTAGCAACAGCCGCCTCGACAATCGCAGAGTGGAACAAGGCCCACTCGGACTCAATGTCCCCCACTGCTCTCGGGACGTGGTCAAAGCTCTGCCGGAGGTGGGAGTTGAAGACCGTCTTGACAGGTTCTTCTGCCAGGCGTTCCCAGCAGACCCTCACTATGCGTTTGGGTCTGCCAGGTCTACGCGGCATGTTCCCTTGCCATCTGATCCAACTCACCACCAGGTGGTGATCAGTTGACAGCTCCGCCCCTCTCTTCACTCGGGTGTCCAAAACATACGGCCGCAGGTCAGATGATACGACTACAAAATCTATCATCGACCTGTGACCTAGGCTGCCCTGGTACCAAGTGTACCGGTGGGCATCCTTATGTTCGAACATGGTGTTCGTTATTGCCAAACTGCGGCTTGCACAGAAGTCCAATAACAAAACACCGCTCGAGTTCTGATCAGGTGGGCCGTTCCTCCCAATCACACCCCTCCAGGTCAAGCTGTCATTGCCCACGTGAGCATTGAAGTCCCCCAGCAGGACAATGGAGTCCCCTGATGGAGCACTATCTAGCACTCGTCCCAGGGACTCCAAAAAGGGTGGGTACTCTGAACTGATATTTGGCCCATAAGCACAAACAACAGTCAGGACCCGTTCCCCGACCCGAAGGCGCAAGGAAGCTACCCTCTTGTCCCCCGGGGTAAACCCCAACACACAGGCAGAGAGTCTCGGGGCTAACAAAAAGCCAACCCCAGCCCTCCGCCTCTCACCCGGAGCAACTCCAGCAAATTAGAGTGTCCAACCCCTCTCCAGGTCTCGGGTTCCAGAGCCAATGCTATGTGTCGAGGTGAGTCCGACTATATCTAGCCGGTACCGCTCAACCTCTGCCTCCTCCTTGAACCGTCACCTTATCGTGGTGGAGGAGTTTGAGTGCCCTAATGATCCTAGGAGCTATGTTGTCTGGGGCACTTAGTGCCCCTGGTAGGGTCTCCCATGACAAATTGGTCTTAGGTGAAGGGTGAGACAAAGAACGGTTCGAAGGATCTTTCATGGCGGTTAAAACGAAGAGTCGGAGTACCCGGCCCGGAGGGTTACCGGGGTCCCACCCTGGAGCCAGGCCTGGGGTTGGGGCCCGTGAGCGAGCGCCTGGTGGCCGGGCTTTCGCCCATGGGGCCCGGCCGGGCCCAGCCCGAACCGGATACATGGGCTCGTCCAACTGTGGACCCACCACCCGCAGGAGGAACATGAAGGGTCCGGTGCAATGTGAATCGGGTGGCAGACCAAATCAGAGGCTTATGATGCAACATATCTTCCAGTTGCTATTAGACAAGTTATAATTCTCGACCATTTTTCGGAACTGGTTTCTTGGGTCCGTGAGTAAATGCCAAATGAGATGATAGTCCTTAAGTAAGTTCCTGGCGATCCCATGTCACGCTCTTGCCCATCAGCCGGTGAACGCTGAGACGGAACTCTATGAGAGCGATGTATTTTTTAAGTGCTCCGAATATACTTCTAACAAGCGTGCGATTCACTTCGTGAGTAAACGGCAGCTGCAGCTGATTCAAACAGTCGAGCCAACTTTCTACATCACAATATGCGTTTTGTAGTTAGTCAAGTTACCTTTTGTGTGGTGCATGCACGGGTCGTTAGCGTCCAGCTCCCAGCTTAGAGAGTCCTGTATTGACACAGACGTCAATACATCTCGATGTCATGCAACACACAAAGTCTGTCGCATACAGGTGGGTTAACACACATGTACGATGTGTGCGATGGCGCGCCCGTTTACAATGGGACACAACGATGATCATTGTTAACCAAACTCTTGTTTCTCACGACAGGTGGTAGCGTTGTCTCCTGCACCTGGTCTTCGTGCACAGAGGGTGTTGTAATGTGCTCGTCATAGTCGCGATCGTTGTCACTCGAATCCGTTGTTCTCACGACAGGTGGTAGCGTTGTCTCCTGCATGTTGTCTTCGCGTGCGGCAAGCGTTGTGCTGTGCTCGTTATAAAGGTTGTCTTCGTACAAAGGGGGTGTTGAATACTCCTTCGTGAGTAGTCTAGGAGGTGGTGTGATGGAACGTATCTCAGAGGCGTTATGTGAGCGTACCACCATGGCCTGAGCAACTGCGACTACTGAGAGTACACCCAGTACAGACAGCGAGATCATTTTTTTTCTTGGGTGTTGTACGTGTGGGTACAGCCGCTTTAATGGCAGTGAGAGCAAGTGGGCAAATGTATTTATAGGTCACTAGCAGAAACTAAGGCACGTGGTCAGAGTGTAATCGTAACCACCTAAAGTAGCTCTTGTCATAATTTAATATACATAGAAATCAGAAACGGGTATGTCAGGATAGACATCGCGAGTGATAATGCGGCCAGTATCTGTGTGCGCTTGAGAGCACCTTGTTGTTCTACTGTGGTGCCCACGCCGCCGGGTCTGTTAATGTCATCGACCTTCTTTATATATGCATACGCTAAAGACCGTATATTCTCTATGGATTTGAACACGTCCTTTGTTTCGCGTAACGCTTGAGCTGTCTCGAGCGTGATGTTGTGAGTGTACACCAGTGTTTCGCGTGCACCGAGGTCCGAAAGGGCGTGCGCTACAACTATTAACCTTAGTTTGGGAGTGTGGCGAAACGCTCGCTCCGCTGTAATGGGCGGATGCAATGTTATCACCTGGTACGTTTCGTTAGTCGGGTCGTAACACACCGGTCCGTGACACGGACCGTCACATTGTATGGGGCACAGTAAGGACAACACGCCGCGGACCGTGACTTCGCACTCGACCGCGGTGGTGTTGTCGATTTGCAAAGGATCACATATGCCTCTCCAGTCGCAATGAGGCACATTGTAGTCGACGCGGCCGTCGGTCACCATAGCTTTCGTCAGCCAACACACTCGATTGCCCTTCGAAACATCGGCGATCAACGTGAGCGTAGAGGTCGCAGTCGCTTTACTGTACGCCAGGATATCCGTGTGTGAGTGCACGCTCGACGTCGATTGACAACCGGTCATGTCAGACCTGATCAGACCTTCCGAACACATGACCATTAGTTGTTGTGCGGCTGAGAGTATCGCGATCATACCGTTGAGATGTGTAGAAAGTCCGTACACGCCAGCCTTCCACGTTTCCAAAGTTTCCAGCAGTCTAGAGGGACTTGTCTTAGCTCGCATGGCAGTGCTGAATTTGCGTTGTGTAGACACAACGGCTTCGACCTCGCTTAGGATCTGTGGGCTCATGTACTCGTGGTAGGCCAAGACGTGTATAGTCGAGCGCGGTGACGCCCCGAACACCTTACCCGGTTTTGTTGTGGCGATATGCGTGTCCAGTAACGCGGCAAAGTCCGCGTGTCTAGCGTGTATTGATTTTACAGCTCGCTCATACCCCAACAGTACGGTCCGTAGAAGTTCGTTCACTTGTTTCCATGCGCTCGTGGAACACAGGACATCGCAACCTCCTTGATACTCAAGTAAAGCGTCACACACCAGCTGCTTGCACGTTGGAAATACAATCGGTAGTAACTTCTTACTCCACTCTATGTTGAACTCGTATAGTATGTATATGGGCGGTTGCGGCGGTTTGCGCATTTTCTATCTACCCTCCGCTAATATGACTCTGTGGTCTGTCTCCTGAGATGGTGCGGTTGGAACTTAAGAGAGCGCTATCGACGGTCGGCGTTTCCATTTCGTAAACTGTGCCATTTTCAGCCGCTGGCAAACGGCCGTCGACGGTCGATGCGAGACACCAACATAACGTTAGACCGCGACCCTCATGCCAGTTTTCTGTAGTGCTGGTTGTAGTTTCTGGTGCACACTCGAAACGCCATTATGATCACAATTACGTTGATTAATAAATCCAGTTTTGTAGCGACTGCAGCCAGCGCCGTCGCACAACTCGTGTCGGTGTTATCTCTCGATACTTTCATTCGTATCCGAGCGTATGCAGAATCTACGGATCTGGTGAAGTTGCTTGTCACTAGCTTGCGCATGTTTGATATGGCACTTTGCGCGAGACTCACACAACCTGCAGTGGCAACCGTCGCGTCAGTGCAAAGTTTTTCCGATATATCGCTCGCAACATCGTTTGTCATTTGCTGTACACTGCGCACACTGGCCACGAGGTCGCAGAGAGGGTCTTCGTTACGAGCTACTCTGGTAGCGCCGTGGTTGATGAGGACGATCATCTTTAGCAATAGTTTAAATTAGTACTTAATGGAAACGATACATAATGATACATAAGAGCCATGTCATACATTCAGCCTAGGAATAGTAGCATTGTGCATTATTAAAAATATACAGATCAATTGCTCGAATCCCATTGTTGCAAAGTAAAACTCTAATATAACTCTAGTCTGACATCAACAGAGAAGACTTAGTGTATGCACTACAAATACAGCATTAGGATTTCGAGTGGACCGTGCACCTTGTGAACCATCAGAGGCTTATGACGCAACATATCTTCCAGTTGCTATTAGACAAGT
This sequence comes from Nothobranchius furzeri, assembly GCF_043380555.1. NCBI lineage: Eukaryota > Metazoa > Chordata > Actinopteri > Cyprinodontiformes > Nothobranchiidae > Nothobranchius > Nothobranchius furzeri. The sequence goes on from NC_091741.1 coordinate 16,503,725, forward strand.
TATAATTCTTGACCATTTTTCGGAACTGGTTTCTTGGGTCCGTGAGTAAATGCCAAATGAGATGATAGTCCTTAAGTAAGTTCCTGGCGATCCCATGTCACGCTCTTGCCCATCAGCCGGTGAATGCTGAGACGGAACTCGATGAGAGCGATGTATTTTTTAAGTGCTCCGAATGTACTTCTAACAAGCGTGCGATTCACTTCGTGAGTAAACCGCAGCTGCAGCTGATTCAAACAGTCGAGCCAACTTTCTACATCACAATATGCGTTTTGTAGTTAGTCGAGTTACCTTTTGTGTGGCGCATGCACGAGTCGTTAGCGTCCAGCTCCCAGCTTAGAGAGTCCTGTATTGACACAGACGTCAATACATCTCGATGTCATGCAACACACAAAGTCTGTCGCATACAGGTGGGTTAACACATGTACGATACCTTTTGTGTGGCGCATGCACTGGTCGTTAGCGTCCAGCTCCTGGCTTATAGAGAGTCCTGTATTGACACAGACGTCAATACATCTCGATGTCATGCAACACACAAAGTCTGTCGCATACAGGTGGGTTAACACACATGTACGATGTGTGCAATGGCGCGCCCGTTTACAATGGGACACAACGATGATCATTGTTAACCAAACTCTTGTTTCTCACGACAGGTGGTAGCGTTGTCTCCTGCACCTGGTCTTCGTGCACAGAGGGTGTTGTAATGTGCTCGTCATAGTCGCGATCGTTGTCACTCGAATCCGTTGTTCTCACGACAGGTGGTAGCGTTGTCTCCTGCATGTTGTCTTCGCGTGCGGCAAGCGTTGTGCTGTGCTCGTTATAATGGTTGTCTTCGTACAAAGGGGGTGTTGAATACTCCTTCGCGAGTAGTCTAGGAGGTGGTGTGATGGAACGTATCTCAGAGGCGTTATGTGAGCGTACCACCATGGCCTGAGCAACTGCGACTACTGAGAGTACACCCAGTACAGACAGCAAGATCATTTTTTTTCTTGGGTGTTGTACGTGTGGGTACAGCCGCTTTAATGGCAGTGAGAGCAAGTGGGCAAATGTATTTATAGGTCACTAGCAGAAACTAAGGCACATGGTCAGAGTGTAATCGTAACCACCTAAAGTAGCTCTTGTCATAATTTAATATACATAGAAATCAGAAACGGGTATGTCAGGATAGACATCGCGAGTGATAATGCGGCCAGTATCTGTGTGCGCTTGAGAGCACCTTGTTGTTCTACTGTGGTGCCCACGCCGCCGGGTCTGTAAATGTCATCGACCTTCTTTATATACGCATACGCTAAAGACCGTATATTCTCTATGTATTTGTTTCGCGTAACGCTTGAGCTGTCTCGAGCGTGATGTTGTGAGTGTACACCAGTGTTTCGCGTGCACCGAGGTCCGAAAGGGCGTGCGCTACAACTATTAACCTTGGTTTGGGAGTGTGGCGAAACGCTCGCTCCGCTGTAATGGGCGGATGCAATGTTATCACCTGGTACGTTTCGTTAGTCAGGTCGTAACACACCGGTCCGTGACACGGACCGTCACATTGTATGGGGCACAGTAAGGACAACACGCCGCCGACCGTGACTTCGCACTCGACCGCGGTGGTGTTGTCGATTTGCAAAGGATCACATACGCCTCTCCAGTCGCAATGAGGCACATTGTAGTCGACGCGACCGTCGGTCACCATAGCTTTCGTCAGCCAACACACTCGATTGCCCTTCGAAACATCGGCGATCAACGTGAGCGTAGAGGTCGCCGTCGCTTTACTGTACGCCAGGATATCCGTGTGTGAGTGCACGCTCGACGTCGATTGACAACCGGTCATGTCAGACCTGATCAGACCTTCCGAACACATGACCATTAGTTGTTGTGCGGCTGAGAGTATCGCGATCATACCGTTGAGATGTGTAGAAAGTCCGTACACGCCAGACTTCCGCGTTTCCAAAGTTTCCAGCAGTCTAGAGGGACTTGTCTTAGCTCGCATGGCAGTGCTGAATTTGCGTTGTGTAGACACAACGGCTTCGACCTCGCTTAGGATCTGTGGGCTCATGTACTCGTGGTAGGCCAAGATGTGTATAGTCGAGCGCGGTGACGCCCCGAACACCTTACCCGGTTTTGTTGTGGCGATATGCGTGTCCAGTAACACGGCAAAGTCCGCGTGTCTAGCGTGTATTGATTTTACAGCTCGCTCATACCCCAACAGTACGGTCCGTAGAAGTTCGTTCACTTGTTTCCATGCGCTCGTGGAACACAGGACATCGCAACCTCTGTGATACTCAAGTAAAGCGTCACACACCAGCTGCTTGCACGTTGGAAATACAATCGGTAGTAACTTCTTACTCCACTCTATGTTGAACTCGTATAGTATGTATATGGGCGGTTGCGGCGGTTTGCGCATTTTCTATCTACCCTCCGCTAATATGACTCTGTGGTCTGTCTCCTGAGATGGTGCGGTTGGAACTTAAGAGAGCGCTATCGACGGTCGGCGTTTCCATTTCGTAAACTGTGCCATTTTCAGCCGCTGGCAAACGGCCGTCGACGGTCGATGCGAGACACCAACATAACGTTAGACCGCGACCCTCATGCCAGTTTTCTGTAGTGCTGGTTGTAGTTTCTGGTGCACACTCGAAACGCCATTATGATCACAATTACGTTGATTAATAAATCCAGTGTTGTAGCGACTGCAGCCAGCGCCGTCGCACAACTCGTGTCGGTGTTATCTCTCGATACTTTCATTCGTATCCGAGCGTATGCAGAATCTACGGATCTGGTGAAGTTGCTTGTCACTAGCTTGCGCATGTTTGATATGGCACTTTGCGCGAGACTCACACAACCTGCAGTGGCGACCGTCGCGTCAGTGCAAAGTTTTTCCGATATATCGCTCGCAACATCGTTTGTCATTTGCTGTACACTGCGCACACTGGCCACGAGGTCGCAGAGAGGGTCTTCGTTACGAGCTACTCTGGTAGCGCCGTGGTTGATGAGGACGATCATCTTTAGCAATAGTTCATCTCGAAGCGCAACGAAGGTGAGGGCGACGGGTTGGCCGGTTCTGCCTTCAGGCCACTCGGTTGCCGCTAGATTGCCCAATGCCACACACGCAGACGAACCCTGTACACACTCAAAGACCCGTGTGCGATCGTTGATTTCTGCTAGCACGTTTGCTAGTTCTACGTGCTTCCATGTATCGGGCGTGGGCACGCGCTTGTTTTAGAGGCGTTTTCGCGCAGCCTCTACCCTGCACGACCGCTCGTGGCCGCACTAGCTATATTTATCTTTATTTGTTTCACACACACACACACACACACACACACACACACACACACACACACACACACACACACACACACACACACACAGGCCCTTGCGTGCAAACCCCGGTCAGGCCTGCAGTGCACACATAAGAGACATGATGTTCTTTCACAGAACTGAGGTTGTTCATTACTAAATGACTTTTACAGGAATATTGTTATTATACTATTCAACAGGTTGATCATAATAATGTGTATTAAACCCACAACCTAGCACTGAGGACAGAGGGACTTTATTTAAATTAGTACTTAATGGAAACGATACATAATGATACATAAGAGCCATGTCATACATTCAGCCTAGGAATAGTAGCATTGTGCACTATTAAAAATATACACATCAACTGCTCGAATCCCATTGTTGCAAAGTAAAACTCTAATAAAACTCTAGTCTGACATCAACAGAGAAGACTTAGTGTATGTACTACAAATACAGCATTAGGATTTCGAGTGGACCGTGCACCTTGTGAACCATCAGAGGCTTATGACGCAACATATTTTCCAGTTGCTATTAGACAAGTTATAATTCTCGACCATTTTTCGAAACTGGTTTCTTGGGTCCGTGAGTAAATGCCAAATGAGATGATAGTCCTTAAGTAAGTTCCTGGCGATCCCATGTCACGCTCTTGCCCATCAGCCGGTGAACGCTGAGACGGAACTCGATGAGAGCGATGTATTTTTTAAGTGCTCCGAATGTACTTCTAACAAGCGTGCGATTCACTTTGTGAGTAAACCGCAGCTGCAGCTGATTCAAACAGTCGAGCCAACATTCTACATCACAATATGCGTTTTGTAGTTAGTCGAGTTACCTTTTGTGTGGCGCATGCACGGGTCGTTAGCGTCCAGCTCCCAGCTTATAGAGTCCTGTATTGACACAGACGTCAATACATCTCGATGTCATGCAACACACAAAGTCTGTCGTATACAGGTGGGTTAACACATGTACGATACCTTTTGTGTGGCGCATGCACGGGTCGTTAGCGTCCAGCTCCCGGCTTATAGAGAGTCCTGTATTGACACAGACGTCAAGACATCTCGATGTCATGCAACACACAAAGTCTGTCGCAAACAGGTGGGTTAACACACATGTACGATGTGTGCGATGGCGAGCCCATTTACAATGGGACACGACGATGATCATTGTTAACCAAACTCTTGTTTCTCACGACAGGTGGTAGCGTTGTCTCCTGCACCTGGTCTTCGTGCACAGAGGGTGGTGTAATGTGCTCGTCATAGTCGCGATCGTTGTCACTCGAATCCGTTGTTCTCACGACAGGTGGTAGCGTTGTCTCCTGTATGTTGTCTACGCGTGCGGCAAGCAATGTGCTGTGCTCGTTATAATGGTTGTCTTCGTACAAAGGGGGTGTTGAATACTCCTTCGCGAGTAGTCTAGGAGATGGCGTGATGGGACGTATCTCAGAGGCGTTATTTGAGCGTATCACCATGGCCTGAGCAACTGCGACTAGTGAGAGTACACCCAGTACAGACAGCGAGATCATTTTTTTTCTTGGGTGTTGTACGTGTGGGTACAGCCGCTTTAATGGCAGTGAGAGCAAGTGGGTATATGTATTTATATTGGGTCGGTGACACAGACGTCAATACATCTCGATGCCATGCAACACACAAAGTCTGTCGCATACAGGTGGGTTAACACATGTACGATACCTTTTGTGTGGCGCATGCATGGGTCGTTAGCATCCAGCTCCTGGCTTATAGAGAGTCCTTAATTGACACAGACGTCAATACATCTCGATGTCATGCAACACACAAAGTCTGTCGCATACAGGTGGGTTAACACACATGTACGATGTGTGCGATGGCGCGCCCGTTTACAATGGGACACGACGATGATCATTGTTAACCAAACTCTTGTTTCTCATGACAGGTGGTAGCGTTGTCTCCTGCACCTGGTCTTCGTGCACAGAGGGTGTTGTAATGTGCTCGTCATAGTCGCGATCGTTGTCACTCGAATCCGTTGTTCTCACGACAGGTGGTAGCGTTGTCTCCTGCATGTTGTCTTCACGTGCGGCAAGCGTTGTGCTGTGCTTGTTATCATGGTTGTCTTCGTACAAAGGGGGTGTTGAATACTCCTTCGCGAGTAGTCTAGGAGGTGGTGTGATGGAACGTATCTCAGAGGCGTTATGTGAGCGTACCACCATGGCCTGAGCAACTGCGACTACTGAGAGTACACCCAGTACAGACAGCGAGATCATTTTTTTTCTTGGGTGTTGTACGTGTGGGTACAGCCGCTTTAATGGCAGTGAGAGCAAGTGGGCAAATGTATTTATAGGTCACTAGCAGAAACTAAGGCACGTGGTCAGAGTGTAATCGTAACCACTTAAGGTAGCTCTTGTCATAATTTAATATACATAGAAATCAGAAACGGGTAAGTCAGGATAGACATCGCGAGTGATAATGCGGCCAGTATCTGTGTGCGCTTGAGAGCACCTTGTATTTCTACTATGGTGCCCACACCGCCGGGTCTGTAAATGTCATCGACCTTCTTTATATACGCATACGCTAAAGACCGTATATTCTCTATGGATTTGAACACGTCCTTTGTTTCGCGTAACGCTTGAGCTGTCTCGAGCGTGATGTTGTGAGTGTACACCAGTGTTTCGCGTGCACCGAGGTCCGAAAGGGCGTGCGCTACAACTATTAACCTTGGTTTGGGAGTGTGGCGAAACGCTCGCTCCGCTGTAATGGGCAGATGCAATGTTATCACCTGGTACGTTTCGTTAGTCGGGTCGTAACACACCGGTCCATCACACGGACCGTCACATTGTATGGGGCACAGTAAGGACAACACGCCGCCGACCGTGACTTCGCACTCGACCGCGGTGGTGTTGTCGATTTGCAAAGGATCACATACGCCTCTCCAGTCGCAATGAGGCACATTGTAGTCGACGCGACCGTCGGTCACCATAGCTTTCGTCAGCCAACACACTCGATTGCCCTTCGAAACATCGGCGATCAACGTGAGCATATAGGTCGCTGTCGCTTTACTGTACGCCAGGATATCCGTGTGTGAGTGCACGCTCGACGTCGATTGACAACCGGTCATGTCAGACCTGATCAGACATTCCGAACACATGACCATTAGTTGTTGTGCGGCCGAGAGTATCGCGATCATACCATTGAGATGTGAAGAAAGCGCGTACACGCCAGCCTTCCACGTTTCCAAAGTTTCCAGCAGTCTAGAGGGACTTGTCTTAGCGCGCACGGCTGTGCTGAATTTGCGTTGGGTAGACACAACGGCTTCGACCTCGCTTAGGATCTTGTGGGCTCATGTACTCGTGGTAGGCCAAGACGTGTATAGTCGAGCGCGGTGACGCCCCGAACACTTGACCCGGTTTTGCTGTTGCGATATGCGTGTCCAGTAACACGGCAAAGTCCGCGTGCCTAGCGTGTATTGATTTTACAGCTCGCTCATACCCCAATAGTACGGTCGGTAGAAGTTCGTTCACTTGTTTCCATGCGCTCGTGGAACACAGGACATCGCAACCTCTGTGATACTCAAGTAAAGCGTCACACACCAGCTGCTTGCACGTTGGAAATACAATCGGTAATAACTTCTTACTCCACTCTATGTTGAACTCGTATAGTATGTATATGGGCGGTTGCGGCGGTTTGCGCATTTTCTATCTACCCTCCGCTAATATGACTCTGTGGTCTGTCTCCTGAGATGGTGCGGTTGGAACTTGCGAGAGTGCGCTATCGACGGTCGGCGTTTCCATTTCGTCAACTGTGCCATTGTCAGCCGCTGGCAAACGGCCGTCGACGGTCGATGCGAGACACCAACATAACGTTAGACCGCGACCCTCATGCCAGTTTTCTGTAGTACTGGTTGTAGTTTCTGGTGCACACTCGAAACGCCATTACGATCACAATTACGTTGATTAATAAATCCAGTGTTGTAGCGACTGCAGCCAGCGCCGTCGCGGAACTCGTGTCGGTGTTATCTCTCGATACTTTCATTCGTATCCGAGCGTATGCAGAATCTACGGATCTGGTGAAGTTGCTTGTCACTAGCTTGCGCACGTTTGATATGGCACTTTGCGCGAGACTCACACAACCTGCAGTGGCGACCGTCGCGTCAGTGCAAAGTTTTTCCGATATATCGCTCGCAACATCGTTTGTCATTTGCTGTACACTGCGCACACTGGCCGCGAGGTCGCGGAGAGGGTCTTCGTTACGAGTTGTGTAATATCCGCTGACTTGCCAATTCAATTCTGGTGGCGCTGACCCAAACGAGAACGCTTTTAAGGCGCATGTCATGGTAACTCTGGTAGCGCCGTGGTTGATGAAGACGATCATCTTTAGCAATAGTTCATCTCGAAGCGCAACGATGGTTAGGGCGACGGGTTGGCCGGTTCCGCCTTCAGGCCACTCGGTTGCCGCTAGATTGCCCAATGCCACACACGCAGACGAACCCTGTACACACTCAATGACCCGTGTGCGATCGTTGATTTCTGCTAGTACTTTTGCTAGTTCTACGTGCTTCCACGGATCGGGCGTGGGCACTCGCTTGTTTTAGAGGCGTTTTCGCGCAGCCTCTACCCTGCACGACCGCTCATGGCCGCACTAGCTATTTTTATCTTTATTTGTTTCACACACACACACACACACACACACACACACACACACACACACACACACACACACACACACACACACACACACACACACACACACACAGGCCCTTGCGTGCAAACCCCGGTCAGGCCTGCAGTGCACACATAAGAGACATGATGTTCTTTCACAGAACTGAGGTTGTTCATTACTAAATGACTTTTACAGGAATATTGTTATTATACTATTCAACAGGTTGATCATAATAATGTGTATTAAACCCACAACCTAGCACTGAGGACAGAGGGACTTTATTTAAATTAGTACTTAATGGAAACGATACATAATGATACATAAGAGCCATGTCATACATTCAGCCTAGGAATAGTAGCATTGTGCACTATTAAAAATATACACATCAACTGCTCTAATCCCATTGTTGCAAAGTAAAACTCTAATAAAACTCTAGTCTGACATCAACAGAGAAGACTTAGTGTATGTACTACAAATACAGCATTAGGATTTCGAGTGGACCGTGCACATTGTGAACCATCAGAGGCTTATGACGCAACATATCTTCCAGTTGCTATTAGACAAGTTATAATTCTCGACCATTTTTCGGAACTGGTTTCTTGGGTCCGTGAGTAAATGCCAAATGAGATGATAGTCCTTAAGTAAGTTCCTGGCGATCCCATGTCACGCTCTTGCCCATCAGCCGGTGAACACTGAGACGGAACTCGATGAGAGCGATATATTTTTTAAGTGCTCCGAATGTACTTCTAACAAGCGTGCGATTCACTTCGTGAGTAAACCGCAGCTGCAGCTGATTCAAACAGTCGAGCCAACTTTCTACATCACAATATGCGTTTTGTAGTTAGTCGAGTTACCTTTTGTGTGGCGCAAGCACGGGTCGTTAGAGTCCAGCTCCCAGCTTATACAGTCCTGTATTGACACAGACGTCAATACATCTCGATGTCATGCAACACACAAAGTCTGTCGCATACAGGTGGGTTAACACATGTACGATACCTTTTGTGTGGCGCATGCACGGGTCGTTAGCGACCAGCTCCAGGCTTACAGAGAGTCCTGTATTGACACAGATGTCAATACATCTCCATGTCATGCAACACACAAAGTCTGTCGCATACAGGTGGGTTAACACACATGTACGATGTGTGCGATGGCGCGCCCGTTTACAATGGGACACGACGATGATCATTGTTAACCAAACTCTTGTTTCTCAAGACAGGTGGTAGCGTTGTCTCCTGCACCTGGTCTTCGTGCACAGAGGGTGTGGTAATGTGCTCGTCATAGTCGCGATCGTTGTCACTCGAATCCGTTGTTCTCACGACAGGTGGTAGCGTTGTCTCCTGCATGTTGTCTTCGCGTGCGGCAAGCGTTGTGCTGTGCTCGTTATAATGGTTGTCTTTGTACAAAGGGGGGTGTTGAATACTCCTTCGCGAGTAGTCTAGGAGGTGGTGTGATGGGACGTATCTCAGAGGCGTTATGTGAGCGTACCACCATGGCCTGAGCAACTGCGACTACTGAGAGTACACCCAGTACAGACAGCGAGATAATTTTTTTCTTGGGTTTTGTACGTGTGGGTACAGCCGCTTTAATGGCAGTGAGAGCAAGTGGTCAAATGTATTTATAGGTCACTAGCAGAAACTAAGGCACGTGGTCAGAGTGTAATCGTAACCACCGTAGCTCTTGTCATAATTTAATATACATAGAAATCAGAAACGGGCATGTCAGGATAGACATCGCGAGTGATAATGCGGCCAGCTGACTGAGCGCCTCCAGGAGAGAGGCCCAAGCAAGACGCACCCCGAGGAGCGTCTTTCCACGTGTCACCACTGGGTCTGACTGAGCGCCTCCAGGAGAGAGGCCCAAGCAAGACGCGCCCCGAGGAGCGTCTTGCCACATGTCAACACTGGGTCTGACTGAGCGCCTCCAGGAGAGAGGCCCAAGCAAGACGCGCCCCGAGGAGCGTCTTGCAACATGTCAACACTGGGTCTGACTGAGCGCCTCCAGGAGAGAGGCCCAAGCAAGACGCGCCCCGAGGAGCGTCTTGCCACATGTCAACAATGGGTCTGACTGAGGGCCTCCAGGAGAGAGGCCCAAGCAAGACGCGCCCCGAGGAGCTTCTTGCCACATGTCAGCACTCGGTCTGACTGAGCGCCTCCAGGAGAGAGGCCAAAGCAAGACGCGCCCCGAGGAGCGTCTTGCCACATGTCACCACTTGGTCTGACTGAGCGCCTCCAGGAGAGAGGCCCAAGCAAGACGCGCCCCGAGGAGAGTCTAGCCACATGTCAACACTGGGTCTGACTGAGCGCCTCCAGGAGAGAGGCCCAAGCAAGACGCGCCCCGAGGAGCGTCTTGCCATATGTCAGCACTGGGTCTGACTGAGCGCCTCCAGGAGAGAGGCCCCAGCAAGACGCGCCCCGAGGAGCGTCTTGCCTTATGTCAGCACTCGGTCTGACTGAGCGCCTCCAGGAGAGAGGCCCAAGCAAGACGCGCCCCGAGGAGCGTCTTGCCACATGTCAACAATGGGTCTGACTGAGGGCCTCCAGGAGAGAGGCCCAAGCAAGACGCGCCCCGAGGAGCTTCTTGCCACATGTCAGCACTCGGTCTGACTGAGCGCCTCCAGGAGAGAGGCCAAAGCAAGACGCGCCCCGAGGAGCGTCTTGACACATGTCAACACTGGGTCTGACATAGGGCCTCCATGAGAGAGGCCCAAACAAGACGCGCCCCGAGGAGTGTCTTGCCACATGTCAACACTGGGTCTGACTGAGCGGCTCTAGGAGAGAGGCCGAAGCAAGACGCGCCCCGAGGAGCGTCTTGCCACATGTCAACACTGGGTCTGACTGAGCGCCTCCAGGAGAGAGGCCTGAGGAGCGTCTTGCCACATGTCACCTCTGGGTCTGACTGAGCGCCACCAGGAGAGAGGCGCAAGCAAGAAACGCCCGAGGAGCGTCTTGATACATGTCAACACTGGGTCTGACTGAGCGCCTCCAGGAGAGAGGCCCCAGCAAAGACGCGCCCCGAGGAGCGTCTTGCCACATGTCAACAATGGGTCTGACTGAGGGCCTCCAGGAGAGAAGCCCAAGCAAGACGCGCCCCGAGGAGCGTCTTGCCACATGTCAACACTGGGTCTAATTGAGCGCCTCCAGGAGAGAGGCCCAAGCAAGACGCGCCCCGAGGAGCTTCTTGCCACATGTCACTACTCGGACTGACTGAGCGCCTCCAGGAGAGAGGTCCAAGCAAGACGTGCCCCGAGGAGAGTCTTGCCACATGTCAACACTGGGTCTGACAGAGGGCATCCAGGAGAGAGGCCCAAGCAATACGCGCCCCGAGGAGCTTCTTTCCACATGTCAACAATGGGTCTTACTGAGGGCCTCCATGAGAGAAGCCCAAGCAAGACGCGCCCCGAGGAGTGTCTTGCCACATGTCAACACTGTGTCTGACTGAGCACCTCCAGGAGAGAGGCCCAAGCAAGACGCGCCCCGAGGAGCGTCTTGCCACGTGTCAACACTGGGTCTGACTTAGCGCCTCCAGGAGAGAGGCCCAAGCAAGATGCGCCCGGAGGAGCGTCTTGCCACGTGTCACCACTGGGTCTGACTGAGCGCCTCCAGTAGAGAGGCCCAAGCAAGACAAGCCCCGAGGAGCGTCTTGACATATGTCAACACTGGGTCGGACTGAGGGCCTCCATGAGAGAAGCCCAAGCAAGACGCGCCCCGAGGAGTTTCTTGCCACGTGTCAACACTGTGTCTGACTGAGCGCCTCCAGGAGAGAGGCCCAAGCAAGACGCGCCCCGAGGAGCGTCTTGCCACATGTCAACACTCGGTCTGACAGAGGGCATTCAGGAGAGAGGCCGAAGCAAGACGCGCCCCGAGGAGCATCTTGCCACATGTCACCACTGGGTCTGAATGAGCGCCTCCAGGAGAGAGGCCCAACCAAGACTCGCCCCGAGGAGTGTCTTGCCACATGCCAACACATGGTCTGACTGAGCGCCTCCAGGAGAGAGGCCCAAGCAAGACGCGCCCCGAGGAGCGACTTGCCACGTGTCAACACTGGGTCTGACTGAGCGCCTCCAGGAGAGAGGCCCAAGCAAGACGCGCCCAGAGGAGCGTCTTGCCACATGTCAACACTGGGTCTGACTGAGCGCCTCCAGGAGAGAGGCCCAAGCAAGACACGCCCCGAGGAGCGTCTTGACACATGTCAACACTGGGTCGGACTGAGGGCCTCCATGAGAGAAGCCCAAGCAAGACGCGCCTCGAGGAGAATCGTGCCACATGTCAACACTCGGTCTGACAGAGGGCATTCAGGAGAGAGGCCGAAGCAATACGCGCCCCGAGGAGCGTCTTGCCACATGTCACCACTGGGTCTGAATGAGCGCCTCCAGGAGAGAGGCCCAACCAAGACGCGCCCCGAGGAGTGTCTTGCCACATGCCAACACTGGGTCTGACTGAGCGCCTCCAGGAGAGAGGCCCAAGCAAGACGCTTCCCGAGGAGCGTCCTGCCACATGTCAACACTGGGTCTGACTGAGCGCCTCCAGGAGAGAGGCCCAAGCAAGACGCCCCCCGAGGAGCGTCTTGCCAGATGTCAACACTGGGTCTGACAGAATGCCTCCAGGAGAGAGTTCCAAGAAAGACGCGCCCCGAGGAGCGTCTTGCCACATGTCACCTCTGGTTCTGACTGAGCGCCTCCAGGAGAGAGGCCCAAGCAAGACGCGCCCCGAGGAGCGTCTTGTTACATGTCAACACTGGGTCTGTCTGAGCGTCTCCAGGAGAGAAGCCCAAGCAAGACGCGCCCCGAGGAGCGTCTTGCCACATGTCAACAATGGGTCTGACTGAGGGCCTCCAGGAGAGAGGCCCAAGCAAGACGCGCCCCGAGGAGCGTCTTGACACATGTCATCACTGGGTCTGACTGAGGGCCTCCAGAAGAGAGGCCCAACCAAGACGCGCCCCGAGGAGTGTCTTGCCACATGTCAACACTGGGTCTAATTGAGCGCCTCCAGGAGAGAGGCCCAAGCAAGACATACCCCGAGGAGCGTCTTGCCACATGTCACTACTCGGTCTGACTGAGCGCCTCCAGGAGAGAGGTCCAAGCAACACGTGCCCCGAGGAGCATCTTGCCACATGTCAACAATGGGTCTGACTGAGGGCCTCCAGGAGAGAAGCCCAAGCAAGACACGCCCCGAGGAGCGTCTTGCCACATGTCAGCACTCGGTCTGACTGAGCGCCTCCAGGAGAAAGGCCCTAGAAAGACGCGCCCTGAGGAGCGTCTTGCCACATGTCAACAATGGGTCTGACTGAGGGCCTCCAGGAGAGAGGCCCAAGCAAGATGCGCCCGGAAGAGCGTCTTGCCACATGTCAACACTGGGTCTGACAGAGGGCCTCCAGGAGAGAGGCCCAAGCAAGACGCGCCCCGAGGAGCGTCTTTCCACATGTCAGCACTCGGTCTGACTGAGCGCCTCCAGGAGAGAGGCCCAAGCAAGACGCGCCCAAAGGAGCGTCTTGCAACATGTCACCAATGGGTCTGACTGAGCGCCTCCAGGAGAGAGGCCCAAGCAACACGCGCCCCGAGGAGCGTCAGGACACATGTCACTACTCAGTCTGACTGAGCGCCTCCAGGAGAGAGGCCCAAGCAAGACGCGCCCCGAGGAGCGTCTTGCCACGTGTCAACACTGGGTCTGATTGAGGGCCTTCTGGAGAGAGGCCCAAGCAAGACGCGCCCCGAGGAGCGTCTTGCCACATGTCAACACTGGGTCTTACTGAGGCTCTCCAGGAGAGAAGCCCAAGCAACACGCGCCCCGAGGAGTTTCTTGCCACATGTCAGCACTCGGTCTGACTGAGCGCCTCCAGGAGAGAGGCCAAAGCAAGACGCGCCCCGAGGAGCGTCTTGACACATGTCAACACTGGGTCTGACAGAGGGCCTCCATGAGAGAGGCCCAAACAAGACGCGCCCCGAGGAGTGTCTTGCCACATGTCAACACTGGGTCTGACTGAGCGCCTCCAGGAGAGAGGCCCAAGCAAGATGCGCCCCGAGGAGCGTCTTGCCACATGTCACCACTGGGTCTGACTGAGCGCCTCCAGGAGAGAGGCCCAAGCAAGACGCGCCCCGAGGAGCGTCTTGCGACATGTCACTACTCGGTCTAACTGAGCGCCTCCAGGAGAGAGGTCCAAGCAAGACGCACCCCGAGGAGCGTCTTTCCACATGTCACTACTCGGTCTGACTGAGCGCCTCCAGGAGAGAGGCCCAAGCAAGACGTGCCCCGAGGAGCGTCTTGCCACATGTCAACAATGGGTCTGACTGAGGGCCTCCAGGAGAGAAGCCCAAGCAAGACGCGCCCCGAGGAGCGTCAGGCCACATGTCAACACTGGGTCTGACTGAGCGCCTCCAGGAGAGAGGCCCCAGCAAGACGCGCCCCGAGGAGCGTCTTGCCACATTTCAGCACTCGGTCTGACTGAGCGCCTCCAGGAGAGAGGCCCAAGCAAGAAGCGCCCCGAGGAGCTTCTTGCCACATGTCAACAATGGGTCTGACTGAGGGCCTCCAGGAGAGAAGCCCAAGCAAGACGCGCCCCGAGGAGCGTCTTGCCACATGTCAACACTGGGTCTAATTGAGCGCCTCCAGGAGAGAGGCCCAAGCAAGACATACCCCGAGGAGCGTCTTGCCACATGTCACTACTCGGTCTGACTGAGCGCCTCCAGGAGAGAGGTCCAAGCAACACGTGCCCCGAGGAGCGTCTTGCCACATGTCAACAATGGGTCTGACTGAGGGCCTCCAGGAGAGAAGCCCAAGGAAGAAGCGCCCCGAGCAGCGTCTTGCCACATGTCAACACTGGGTCTGACTGAGCGCCTCCAGGAGAGAGGCCCAAGCAAGACACGCCCAGAGGAGCGTCTTGACACATGTCAACACTGGGTCTGACTGAGGGCCTCCATGAGAGAAGCCCAAGCAAGACGCGCCCCGAGGAGCGTCTTGCCACATGTCAACAATGGGTCTGACTGAGGGCCTCCAGGAGAGAAGCCAAAGCAAGACGCGCCCCGAGGAGCTTCTTTCCACATGTCAACAATGGGTCTTACTGAGGGCCTCCATGAGAGAAGCCCAAGCAAGACGCGCCCCGAGGAGTTTCTTGCCACGTGTCAACACTGTGTCTGACTGAGCGCCTCCAGGAGAGAGGCCCAAGCAAGACGCGCCCCGAGGAGCGTCTTGCCACATGTCAACACTCGGTCTGACAGAGGGCATTCAGGAGAGAGGCCGAAGCAAGACGCGCCCCGAGGAGCATCTTGCCACATGTCACCACTGGGTCTGAATGAGCGCCTCCAGGAGAGAGGCCCAACCAAGACTCGCCCCGAGGAGTGTCTTGCCACATGCCAACACATGGTCTGACTGAGCGCCTCCAGGAGAGAGGCCCAAGCAAGACGCGCCCCGAGGAGCGACTTGCCACGTGTCAACACTGGGTCTGACTGAGCGCCTCCAGGAGAGAGGCCCAAGCAAGACGCGCCCAGAGGAGCGTCTTGCCACATGTCAACACTGGGTCTGACTGAGCGCCTCCAGGAGAGAGGCCCAAGCAAGACACGCCCCGAGGAGCGTCTTGACACATGTCAACACTGGGTCGGACTGAGGGCCTCCATGAGAGAAGCCCAAGCAAGACGCGCCTCGAGGAGAATCGTGCCACATGTCAACACTCGGTCTGACAGAGGGCATTCAGGAGAGAGGCCGAAGCAATACGCGCCCCGAGGAGCGTCTTGCCACATGTCACCACTGGGTCTGAATGAGCGCCTCCAGGAGAGAGGCCCAACCAAGACGCGCCCCGAGGAGTGTCTTGCCACATGCCAACACTGGGTCTGACTGAGCGCCTCCAGGAGAGAGGCCCAAGCAAGACGCTTCCCGAGGAGCGTCCTGCCACATGTCAACACTGGGTCTGACTGAGCGCCTCCAGGAGAGAGGCCCAAGCAAGACGCCCCCCGAGGAGCGTCTTGCCAGATGTCAACACTGGGTCTGACTGAGCGCCTCCAGGAGAGAGTTCCAAGCAAGACGCGCCCCGAGGAGCGTCTTGCCACATGTCACCTCTGGTTCTGACTGAGCGCCTCCAGGAGAGAGGCCCAAGCAAGACGCGCCCCGAGGAGCGTCTTGTTACATGTCAACACTGGGTCTGTCTGAGCGTCTCCAGGAGAGAAGCCCAAGCAAGACGCGCCCCGAGGAGCGTCTTGCCACATGTCAACAATGGGTCTGACTGAGGGCCTCCAGGAGAGAGGCCCAAGCAAGACGCGCCCCGAGGAGCGTCTTGACACATGTCAACACTGGGTCTGACTGAGGGCCTCCAGAAGAGAGGCCCAACCAAGACGCGCCCCGAGGAGTGTCTTGCCACATGTCAACACTGGGTCTAATTGAGCGCCTCCAGGAGAGAGGCCCAAGCAAGACATACCCCGAGGAGCGTCTTGCCACATGTCACTACTCGGTCTGACTGAGCGCCTCCAGGAGAGAGGTCCAAGCAACACGTGCCCCGAGGAGCATCTTGCCACATGTCAACAATGGGTCTGACTGAGGGCCTCCAGGAGAGAAGCCCAAGGAAGAAGCGCCCCGAGGAGCGTCTTGCCACATGTCAGCACTCGGTCTGACTGAGCGCCTCCAGGAGAAAGGCCCTAGAAAGACGCGCCCTGAGGAGCGTCTTGCCACA
Source organism: Nothobranchius furzeri (assembly GCF_043380555.1). Classification (NCBI taxonomy): domain Eukaryota; kingdom Metazoa; phylum Chordata; class Actinopteri; order Cyprinodontiformes; family Nothobranchiidae; genus Nothobranchius; species Nothobranchius furzeri. The sequence goes on from NC_091741.1 coordinate 16,520,284, forward strand.
TGTCAACAATGGGTCTGACTGAGGGCCTCCAGGAGAGAGGCCCAAGCAAGATGCGCCCGGAGGAGCGTCTTGCCACATGTCAACACTGGGTCTGACAGAGGGCCTCCAGGAGAGAGGCCCAAGCAAGACGCGCCCCGAGGAGCGTCTTTCCACATGTCAGCACTCGGTCTGACTGAGCGCCTCCAGGAGAGAGGCCCAAGCAAGACGCGCCCAAAGGAGCGTCTTGCAACATGTCACCAATGGGTCTGACTGAGCGCCTCCAGGAGAGAGGCCCAAGCAACACGCGCCCCGAGGAGCGTCAGGCCACATGTCACTACTCAGTCTGACTGAGCGCCTCCAGGAGAGAGGCCCAAGCAAGACGCGCCCCGAGGAGCGTCTTGACACATGTCAACACTGGGTCTGACAGAGGGCCTCCATGAGAGAGGCCCAAACAAGACGCGCCCCGAGGAGTGTCTTGCCACATGTCAACACTGGGTCTGACTGAGCGGCTCCAGGAGAGAGGCCCAAGCAAGACGCGCCCCGAGGAGCGTCTTGCCACGTGTCAACACTGGGTCTGACTGAGCGCCTCCAGGAGAGAGGCCCAAGCAAGATGCGCCCCGAGGAGCGTCTTGCCACATGTCACCACTGGGTCTGACTGAGCGCCTCCAGGAGAGAGGCCCAAGCAAGACGCGCCCCGAGGAGCGTCTTGCGACATGTCACTACTCGGTCTAACTGAGCGCCTCCAGGAGAGAGGTCCAAGCAAGACGCACCCCGAGGAGCGTCTTGCCACATGTCACTACTCGGTCTGACTGAGCGCCTCCAGGAGAGAGGCCCAAGCAAGACGTGCCCCGAGGAGCGTCTTGCCACATGTCAACAATGGGTCTGACTGAGGGCCTCCAGGAGAGAAGCCCAAGCAAGACGCGCCCCGAGGAGCGTCAGGCCACATGTCAACACTGGGTCTGACTGAGCGCCTCCAGGAGAGAGGCCCCAGCAAGACGCGCCCCGAGGAGCGTCTTGCCACATGTCAGCACTCGGTCTGACTGAGCGCCTCCAGGAGAGAGGCCCAAGCAAGAAGCGCCCCGAGGAGCTTCTTGCCACATGTCAACAATGGGTCTGACTGAGGGCCTCCAGGAGAGAAGCCCAAGCAAGACGCGCCCCGAGGAGCGTCTTGCCACATGTCAACACTGGGTCTAATTGAGCGCCTCCAGGAGAGAGGCCCAAGCAAGACATACCCCGAGGAGCGTCTTGCCACATGTCACTACTCGGTCTGACTGAGCGCCTCCAGGAGAGAGGTCCAAGCAACACGTGCCCCGAGGAGCGTCTTGCCACATGTCAACAATGGGTCTGACTGAGGGCCTCCAGGAGAGAAGCCCAAGGAAGAAGCGCCCCGAGGAGCGTCTTGCCACATGTCAAAACTGGGTCTGACTGAGCGCCTCCAGGAGAGAGGCCCAAGCAAGACACGCCCCGAGGAGCGTCTTGACACATGTCAACACTGGGACTGACTGAGGGCCTCCATGAGAGAAGCCCAAGCAAGACGCGCCCCGAGGAGAGTCTTGCCACATGTCAACACTGGGTCTGACAGAGGGCATCCAGGAGAGAGGCCCAAGCAATACGCGCCCCGAGGAGCGTCTTGCCACATGTCAACAATGGGTCTGACTGAGGGCCTCAAGGAGAGAAGCCAAAGCAAGACGCGCCCCGAGGAGCTTCTTTCCACATGTCAACAATGGGTCTTACTGAGGGCCTCCATGAGAGAAGCCCAAGCAAGACGCGCCCCGAGGAGTGTCTTGCCACGTGTCAACACTGTGTCTGACTGAGCGCCTCCAGGAGAGAGGCCCAAGCAAGACGCGCCCCGAGGAGCGTCTTGCCACGTGTCAACACTGGGTCTGACTTAGCGCCTCCAGGAGAGAGGCCCAAGCAAGATGCGCCCAGAGGAGAGTCTTGCCACATGTCAACACTCGGTCTGACAGAGGGCATTCAGGAGAGAGGCCGAAGCAAGACGCGCCCCGAGGAGCGTCTTGCCACATGTCACCACTGGGTCTGAATGAGCGCCTCCAGGAGAGAGGCCCAACCAAGACGCGCCCCGAGGAGTGTCTTGCCACATGCCAACACATGGTCTGACTGAGCGCCTCCAGGAGAGAGGCCCAAGCAAGACGCGCCCCGAGGAGCGTCTTGCCACGTGTCAACACTGGGTCTGACTGAGCGCCTCCAGGAGAGAGGCCCAAGCAAGACGCGCCCAGAGGAGCGTCTTGCCACATGTCAACACTGGGTCTGACTGAGCGCCTCCAGGAGAGAGGCCCAAACAAGACACGCCCCGAGGAGCGTCTTGACACATGTCAACACTGGGTCGGACTGAGGGCCTCCATGAGAAAAGCCCAAGCAAGACGCGCCCCGAGGAGCGTCTTGCCACATGTCAACACTCGGTCTGACAGAGGGCATTCAGGAGAGAGGCCGAAGCAATACGCGCCCCGAGGAGCGTCTTGCCACATGTCACCACAGGGTCTGAATGAGCGCCTCCAGGAGAGAGGCCCAACCAAGACGCGCCCCGAGGAGTGTCTTGCCACATGCCAACACTGGGTCTGACTGAGCGCCTCCAGGAGAGAGGCCCAAGCAAGACGCGCCCCGAGGAGCGTCCTGCCACATGTCAACACTGGGTCTGACTGAGCGCCTCCAGGAGAGAGGCCCAAGCAAGACGCGCCCCGAGGAGCGTCTTGCCACATGTCAACACTGGGTCATACTGAGCACCTCCAGGAGAGAGGCCCAAGCAAGACGCGCCCCGAGGAGCGTCTTGCCACATGTCAACAATGTGTCTGACTGAGGGCCTCCAGGAGAGAGGCCCAAGCAAGATGCGCCCGGAGGAGCGTCTTGCCACATGTCAACACTGGGTCTGACAGAGGGCCTCCAGGAGAGAGGCCCAAGCAAGACGAGCCCCGAGGAGCGTCTTGCCACATGTCACCTCTGGTTCTGACTGAGCGCCTCCAGGAGAGAGGCCCAAGCAAGACGCGCCCCGAGGAGCGTCTTGTCACATGTCAACACTGGGTCTGTCTGAGCGTCTCCAGGAGAGAAGCCCAAGCAAGACGCGCCCCGAGGAGCGTCTTGCCACATGTCAACAATGGGTCTGACTGAGGGCCTCCAGGAGAGAGGCCCAAGCAAGACGCGCCCCGAGGAGCGTCTTGACACATGTCAACACTGGGTCTGACTGAGAGCCTCCAGGAGAGAGGCCCAACCAAGACGCGCCCCGAGGAGTGTCTTGCCACATGTAACCACTGGGTCTGACTGAGCGCCTCCAGGAGAGAGGCCCAAGCAAGACGTGCCCCGGGGAGCGTCAGGCCCCATGTCACTACTCAGTCTGACTGACCGCCTCCAGGAGAGAGGCCCAAGCAAGACGCGCCCCGAGGAGCGTCTTGCCACATGTCAGCACTCGGTCTGACTGAGCGCCTCCAGGAGAAAGGCCCAAGAAAGACGCGCCCTGAGGAGCGTCTTGCCACATGTCAACAATGGGTCTGACTGAGGGCCTCCAGGAGAGAGGCCCAAGCAAGATGCGCCCGGAGGAGCGTCTTGCCACATGTCAACACTGGGTCTGACAGAGGGCCTACAGGAGAGAGGCCCAAGCAAGACGCGCCCAAGCAAGACGCGCCCAAAGGAGCGTCTTGCAACATGTCAACAATGGGTCTGACTGAGTGCCTCCAGGAGAGAGGCCCAAGCAACACGCGCCCCGAGGAGCGTCAGGCCAAATGTCACTACTCAGTCTGACTGAGCGCCTCCAGGAGAGAGGCCCAAGCAAGACGCGCCCCGAGGAGCGTCTTGCCACATGTCAACAATGGGTCTTACTGAGGGCCTCCAGGAGAGAAGCCCAAGCAACACGCACCCCGAGGAGCTTCTTGCCACATGTCGGCACTCGGTCTGACTGAGCGCCTCCAGGAGAGAGGCCAAAGCAAGACGCGCCCCGAGGAGCGTCTTGACACATGTCAACACTGGGTCTGACAGAGGGCCTCCATGAGAGAGGCCCAAACAAGACGCGCCCCGAGGAGTGTCTTGCCACATGTCAACACTGGGTCTGACTGAGCGCCTCCAGGAGAGAGGCCCAAGCAAGATGCGCCCAGAGGAGAGTCTTGCCACATGTCAACACTCGGTCTGACAGAGGGCATTCAGGAGAGAGGCCGAAGCAAGACGCGCCCCGAGGAGCGTCTTGCCACATGTCACCACTGGGTCTGAATGAGCGCCTCCAGGAGAGAGGCCCAACCAAGACGCGCCCCGAGGAGTGTCTTGCCACATGCCAACACATGGTCTGACTGAGCGCCTCCAGGAGAGAGACCCAAGCAAGACGCGCCCCGAGGAGCGTCTTGCCACGTGTCAACACTGGGTCTGACTGAGCGCCTCCAGGAGAGAGGCCCAAGCAAGACGCGCCCAGAGGAGCGTCTTGCCACATGTCAACACTGGGTCTGACTGAGCGCCTCCAGGAGAGAGGCCCAAACAAGACACGCCCCGAGGAGCGTCTTGACACATGTCAACACTGGGTCGGACTGAGGGCCTCCATGAGAAAAGCCCAAGCAAGACGCGCCCCGAGGAGCGTCTTGCCACATGTCAACACTCGGTCTGACAGAGGGCATTCAGGAGAGAGGCCGAAGCAATACGCGCCCCGAGGAGCGTCTTGCCACATGTCACCACAGGGTCTGAATGAGCGCCTCCAGGAGAGAGGCCCAACCAAGACGCGCCCCGAGGAGTGTCTTGCCACATGCCAACACTGGGTCTGACTGAGCGCCTCCAGGAGAGAGGCCCAAGCAAGACGCGCCCCGAGGAGCGTCCTGCCACATGTCAACACTGGGTCTGACTGAGCGCCTCCAGGAGAGAGGCCCAAGCAAGACGCGCCCCGAGGAGCGTCTTGCCACATGTCAACACTGGGTCATACTGAGCACCTCCAGGAGAGAGGCCCAAGCAAGACGCGCCCCGAGGAGCGTCTTGCCACATGTCAACAATGTGTCTGACTGAGGGCCTCCAGGAGAGAGGCCCAAGCAAGATGCGCCCGGAGGAGCGTCTTGCCACATGTCAACACTGGGTCTGACAGAGGGCCTCCAGGAGAGAGGCCCAAGCAAGACGAGCCCCGAGGAGCGTCTTGCCACATGTCACCTCTGGTTCTGACTGAGCGCCTCCAGGAGAGAGGCCCAAGCAAGACGCGCCCCGAGGAGCGTCTTGTCACATGTCAACACTGGGTCTGTCTGAGCGTCTCCAGGAGAGAAGCCCAAGCAAGACGCGCCCCGAGGAGCGTCTTGCCACATGTCAACAATGGGTCTGACTGAGGGCCTCCAGGAGAGAGGCCCAAGCAAGACGCGCCCCGAGGAGCGTCTTGACACATGTCAACACTGGGTCTGACTGAGGGCCTCCAGGAGAGAGGCCCAACCAAGACGCGCCCCGAGGAGTGTCTTGCCACATGTAACCACTGGGTCTGACTGAGCGCCTCCAGGAGAGAGGCCCAAGCAAGACGTGCCCCGGGGAGCGTCATGCCCCATGTCACTACTCAGTCTGACTGACCGCCTCCAGGAGAGAGGCCCAAGCAAGACGCGCCCCGAGGAGCGTCTTGCCACATGTCAGCACTCGGTCTGACTGAGCGCCTCCAGGAGAAAGGCCCAAGAAAGACGCGCCCTGAGGAGCGTCTTGCCACATGTCAACAATGGGTCTGACTGAGGGCCTCCAGGAGAGAGGCCCAAGCAAGATGCGCCCGGAGGAGCGTCTTGCCACATGTCAACACTGGGTCTGACAGAGGGCCTACAGGAGAGAGGCCCAAGCAAGACGCGCCCAAAGGAGCGTCTTGCAACATGTCAACAATGGGTCTGACTGAGTGCCTCCAGGAGAGAGGCCCAAGCAACACGCGCCCCGAGGAGCGTCAGGCCAAATGTCACTACTCAGTCTGACTGAGCGCCTCCAGGAGAGAGGCCCAAGCAAGACGCGCCCCGAGGAGCGTCTTGCCACATGTCAACAATGGGTCTTACTGAGGGCCTCCAGGAGAGAAGCCCAAGCAACACGCACCCCGAGGAGCTTCTTGCCACATGTCGGCACTCGGTCTGACTGAGCGCCTCCAGGAGAGAGGCCAAAGCAAGACGCGCCCCGAGGAGCGTCTTGACACATGTCAACACTGGGTCTGACAGAGGGCCTCCATGAGAGAGGCCCAAACAAGACGCGCCCCGAGGAGTGTCTTGCCACATGTCAACACTGGGTCTGACTGAGCGGCTCCAGGAGAGAGGCCCAAGCAAGACGCACCCCCGAGGAGCTCCTCGGGGCGCGTCTTGCTGGGGCCTCTCTCCTGGAGGAGCTCAGTCAGACCCAGTGGTGACACGTGGCAAGACGCTCCTCCGGGCGCATCTTGCTTGGGCCTCTCTCCTGGAGGCGCTAAGTCAGACCCAGTGTTGACACGTGGCAAGACGCTCCTCGGGGCGCGTCTTGCTTGGGCCTCTCTCCTGGAGGTGCTCAGTCAGACACAGTGTTGACATGTGGCAAGACACTCCTCGGGGCGCGTCTTGCTTGGGCTTCTCTCATGGAGGCCCTCAGTAAGACCCATTGTTGACATGTGGAAAGAAGCTCCTCGGGGCGCGTATTGCTTGGGCCTCTCTCCTGGATGCCCTCTGTCAGACCCAGTGTTGACATGTGGCAAGACTCTCCTCGGGGCACGTCTTGCTTGGACCTCTCTCCTGGAGGCGCTCAGTCAGTCCGAGTAGTGACATGTGGCAAGAAGCTCCTCGGGGCGCGTCTTGCTTGGGCCTCTCTCCTGGAGGCGCTCAATTAGACCCAGTGTTGACATGTGGCAAGACGCTCCTCGGGGCGCGTCTTGCTTGGGCTTCTCTCCTGGAGGCCCTCAGTCAGACCCATTGTTGACATGTGGCAAGACGCTCCTCGGGGCGCGTCTTTGCTGGGGCCTCTCTCCTGGAGGCGCTCAGTCAGACCCAGTGTTGACATGTATCAAGACGCTCCTCGGGCGTTTCTTGCTTGCGCCTCTCTCCTGGTGGCGCTCAGTCAGACCCAGAGGTGACATGTGGCAAGACGCTCCTCAGGCCTCTCTCCTGGAGGCGCTCAGTCAGACCCAGTGTTGACATGTGGCAAGACGCTCCTCGGGGCGCGTCTTGCTTCGGCCTCTCTCCTAGAGCCGCTCAGTCAGACCCAGTGTTGACATGTGGCAAGACACTCCTCGGGGCGCGTCTTGTTTGGGCCTCTCTCATGGAGGCCCTATGTCAGACCCAGTGTTGACATGTGTCAAGACGCTCCTCGGGGCGCGTCTTGCTTTGGCCTCTCTCCTGGAGGCGCTCAGTCAGACCGAGTGCTGACATGTGGCAAGAAGCTCCTCGGGGCGCGTCTTGCTTGGGCCTCTCTCCTGGAGGCCCTCAGTCAGACCCATTGTTGACATGTGGCAAGACGCTCCTCGGGGCGCGTCTTGCTTGGGCCTCTCTCCTGGAGGCGCTCAGTCAGACCGAGTGCTGACATAAGGCAAGACGCTCCTCGGGGCGCGTCTTGCTGGGGCCTCTCTCCTGGAGGCGCTCAGTCAGACCCAGTGCTGACATGTGGCAAGACGCTCCTCGGGGCGCGTCTTGCTTGGGCCTCTCTCCTGGAGGCGCTCAGTCAGACCCAGTGTTGACATGTGGCTAGACTCTCCTCGGGGCGCGTCTTGCTTGGGCCTCTCTCCTGGAGGCGCTCAGTCAGACCAAGTGGTGACATGTGGCAAGACGCTCCTCGGGGCGCGTCTTGCTTTGGCCTCTCTCCTGGAGGCGCTCAGTCAGACCGAGTGCTGACATGTGGCAAGAAGCTCCTCGGGGCGCGTCTTGCTTGGGCCTCTCTCCTGGAGGCCCTCAGTCAGACCCATTGTTGACATGTGGCAAGACGCTCCTCGGGGCGCGTCTTGCTTGGGCCTCTCTCCTGGAGGCGCTCAGTCAGACCCAGTGTTGACATGTTGCAAGACGCTCCTCGGGGCGCGTCTTGCTTGGGCCTCTCTCCTGGAGGCGCTCAGTCAGACCCAGTGTTGACATGTGGCAAGACGCTCCTCGGGGCGCGTCTTGCTTGGGCCTCTCTCCTGGAGGCGCTCAGTCAGACCCAGTGGTGACACGTGGAAAGACGCTCCTCGGGGTGCGTCTTGCTTGGGCCTCTCTCCTGGAGGCGCTCAGTCAGCTGGCCGCATTATCACTCGCGATGTCTATCCTGACATGCCCGTTTCTGATTTCTATGTATATTAAATTATGACAAGAGCTACGGTGGTTACGATTACACTCTGACCACGTGCCTTAGTTTCTGCTAGTGACCTATAAATACATTTGACCACTTGCTCTCACTGCCATTAAAGCGGCTGTACCCACACGTACAAAACCCAAGAAAAAAAATTATCTCGCTGTCTGTACTGGGTGTACTCTCAGTAGTCGCAGTTGCTCAGGCCATGGTGGTACGCTCACATAACGCCTCTGAGATACGTCCCATCACACCACCTCCTAGACTACTCGCGAAGGAGTATTCAACACCCCCCTTTGTACAAAGACAACCATTATAACGAGCACAGCACAACGCTTGCCGCACGCGAAGACAACATGCAGGAGACAACGCTACCACCTGTCGTGAGAACAACGGATTCGAGTGACAACGATCGCGACTATGACGAGCACATTACCACACCCTCTGTGCACGAAGACCAGGTGCAGGAGACAACGCTACCACCTGTCTTGAGAAACAAGAGTTTGGTTAACAATGATCATCGTCGTGTCCCATTGTAAACGGGCGCGCCATCGCACACATCGTACATGTGTGTTAACCCACCTGTATGCGACAGACTTTGTGTGTTGCATGACATGGAGATGTATTGACATCTGTGTCAATACAGGACTCTCTGTAAGCCTGGAGCTGGTCGCTAACGACCCGTGCATGCGCCACACAAAAGGTATCGTACATGTGTTAACCCACCTGTATGCGACAGACTTTGTGTGTTGCATGACATCGAGATGTATTGACGTCTGTGTCAATACAGGACTGTATAAGCTGGGAGCTGGACTCTAACGACCCGTGCTTGCGCCACACAAAAGGTAACTCGACTAACTACAAAACGCATATTGTGATGTAGAAAGTTGGCTCGACTGTTTGAATCAGCTGCAGCTGCGGTTTACTCACGAAGTGAATCGCACGCTTGTTAGAAGTACATTCGGAGCACTTAAAAAATATATCGCTCTCATCGAGTTCCGTCTCAGTGTTCACCGGCTGATGGGCAAGAGCGTGACATGGGATCGCCAGGAACTTACTTAAGGACTATCATCTCATTTGGCATTTACTCACGGACCCAAGAAACCAGTTCCGAAAAATGGTCGAGAATTATAACTTGTCTAATAGCAACTGGAAGATATGTTGCGTCATAAGCCTCTGATGGTTCACAATGTGCACGGTCCACTCGAAATCCTAATGCTGTATTTGTAGTACATACACTAAGTCTTCTCTGTTGATGTCAGACTAGAGTTTTATTAGAGTTTTACTTTGCAACAATGGGATTAGAGCAGTTGATGTGTATATTTTTAATAGTGCACAATGCTACTATTCCTAGGCTGAATGTATGACATGGCTCTTATGTATCATTATGTATCGTTTCCATTAAGTACTAATTTAAATAAAGTCCCTCTGTCCTCAGTGCTAGGTTGTGGGTTTAATACACATTATTATGATCAACCTGTTGAATAGTATAATAACAATATTCCTGTAAAAGTCATTTAGTAATGAACAACCTCAGTTCTGTGAAAGAACATCATGTCTCTTATGTGTGCACTGCAGGCCTGACCGGGGTTTGCACGCAATGGCCTGTGTGTGTGTGTGTGTGTGTGTGTGTGTGTGTGTGTGTGTGTGTGTGTGTGTGTGTGTGTGTGTGTGTGTGTGTGTGTGTGTGAAACAAATAAAGATAAAAATAGCTAGTGCGGCCATGAGCGGTCGTGCAGGGTAGAGGCTGCGCGAAAACGCCTCTAAAACAAGCGAGTGCCCACGCCCGATCCGTGGAAGCACGTAGAACTAGCAAAAGTACTAGCAGAAATCAACGATCGCACACGGGTCATTGAGTGTGTACAGGGTTCGTCTGCGTGTGTGGCATTGGGCAATCTAGCGGCAACCGAGTGGCCTGAAGGCGGAACCGGCCAACCCGTCGCCCTAACCATCGTTGCGCTTCGAGATGAACTATTGCTAAAGATGATCGTCTTCATCAACCACGGCGCTACCAGAGTTACCATGACATGCGCCTTAAAAGCGTTCTCGTTTGGGTCAGCGCCACCAGAATTGAATTGGCAAGTCAGCGGATATTACACAACTCGTAACGAAGACCCTCTCCGCGACCTCGCGGCCAGTGTGCGCAGTGTACAGCAAATGACAAACGATGTTGCGAGCGATATATCGGAAAAACTTTGCACTGACGCGACGGTCGCCACTGCAGGTTGTGTGAGTCTCGCGCAAAGTGCCATATCAAACGTGCGCAAGCTAGTGACAAGCAACTTCACCAGATCCGTAGATTCTGCATACGCTCGGATACGAATGAAAGTATCGAGAGATAACACCGACACGAGTTCCGCGACGGCGCTGGCTGCAGTCGCTACAACACTGGATTTATTAATCAACGTAATTGTGATCGTAATGGCGTTTCGAGTGTGCACCAGAAACTACAACCAGTACTACAGAAAACTGGCATGAGGGTCGCGGTCTAACGTTATGTTGGTGTCTCGCATCGACCGTCGACGGCCGTTTGCCAGCGGCTGAAAATGGCACAGTTGACGAAATGGAAACGCCGACCGTCGATAGCGCACTCTCGCAAGTTCCAACCGCACCATCTCAGGAGACAGACCACAGAGTCATATTAGCGGAGGGTAGATAGAAAATGCGCAAACCGCCGCAACCGCCCATATACATACTATACGAGTTCAACATAGAGTGGAGTAAGAAGTTATTACCGATTGTATTTCCAACGTGCAAGCAGCTGGTGTGTGACGCTTTACTTGAGTATCACAGAGGTTGCGATGTCCTGTGTTCCACGAGCGCATGGAAACAAGTGAACGAACTTCTACCGACCGTACTATTGGGGTATGAGCGAGCTGTAAAATCAATACACGCTAGGCACGCGGACTTTGCCGTGTTACTGGACACGCATATCGCAACAGCAAAACCGGGTCAAGTGTTCGGGGCGTCACCGCGCTCGACTATACACGTCTTGGCCTACCACGAGTACATGAGCCCACAAGATCCTAAGCGAGGTCGAAGCCGTTGTGTCTACCCAACGCAAATTCAGCACAGCCGTGCGCGCTAAGACAAGTCCCTCTAGACTGCTGGAAACTTTGGAAACGTGGAAGGCTGGCGTGTACGCGCTTTCTTCACATCTCAATGGTATGATCGCGATACTCTCGGCCGCACAACAACTAATGGTCATGTGTTCGGAATGTCTGATCAGGTCTGACATGACCGGTTGTCAATCGACGTCGAGCGTGCACTCACACACGGATATCCTGGCGTACAGTAAAGCGACAGCGACCTATATGCTCACGTTGATCGCCGATGTTTCGAAGGGCAATCGAGTGTGTTGGCTGACGAAAGCTATGGTGACCGACGGTCGCGTCGACTACAATGTGCCTCATTGCGACTGGAGAGGCGTATGTGATCCTTTGCAAATCGACAACACCACCGCGGTCGAGTGCGAAGTCACGGTCGGCGGCGTGTTGTCCTTACTGTGCCCCATACAATGTGACGGTCCGTGTGATGGACCGGTGTGTTACGACCCGACTAACGAAACGTACCAGGTGATAACATTGCATCTGCCCATTACAGCGGAGCGAGCGTTTCGCCACACTCCCAAACCAAGGTTAATAGTTGTAGCGCACGCCCTTTCGGACCTCGGTGCACGCGAAACACTGGTGTACACTCACAACATCACGCTCGAGACAGCTCAAGCGTTACGCGAAACAAAGGACGTGTTCAAATCCATAGAGAATATACGGTCTTTAGCGTATGCGTATATAAAGAAGGTCGATGACATTTACAGACCCGGCGGTGTGGGCACCATAGTAGAAATACAAGGTGCTCTCAAGCGCACACAGATACTGGCCGCATTATCACTCGCGATGTCTATCCTGACTTACCCGTTTCTGATTTCTATGTATATTAAATTATGACAAGAGCTACCTTAAGTGGTTACGATTACACTCTGACCACGTGCCTTAGTTTCTGCTAGTGACCTATAAATACATTTGCCCACTTGCTCTCACTGCCATTAAAGCGGCTGTACCCACACGTACAACACCCAAGAAAAAAAATGATCTCGCTGTCTGTACTGGGTGTACTCTCAGTAGTCGCAGTTGCTCAGGCCATGGTGGTACGCTCACATAACGCCTCTGAGATACGTTCCATCACACCACCTCCTAGACTACTCGCGAAGGAGTATTCAACACCCCCTTTGTACGAAGACAACCATGATAACAAGCACAGCACAACGCTTGCCGCACGTGAAGACAACATGCAGGAGACAACGCTACCACCTGTCGTGAGAACAACGGATTCGAGTGACAACGATCGCGACTATGACGAGCACATTACAACACCCTCTGTGCACGAAGACCAGGTGCAGGAGACAACGCTACCACCTGTCATGAGAAACAAGAGTTTGGTTAACAATGATCATCGTCGTGTCCCATTGTAAACGGGCGCGCCATCGCACACATCGTACATGTGTGTTAACCCACCTGTATGCGACAGACTTTGTGTGTTGCATGACATCGAGATGTATTGACGTCTGTGTCAATTAAGGACTCTCTATAAGCCAGGAGCTGGATGCTAACGACCCATGCATGCGCCACACAAAAGGTATCGTACATGTGTTAACCCACCTGTATGCGACAGACTTTGTGTGTTGCATGGCATCGAGATGTATTGACGTCTGTGTCACCGACCCAATATAAATACATATACCCACTTGCTCTCACTGCCATTAAAGCGGCTGTACCCACACGTACAACACCCAAGAAAAAAAATGATCTCGCTGTCTGTACTGGGTGTACTCTCACTAGTCGCAGTTGCTCAGGCCATGGTGATACGCTCAAATAACGCCTCTGAGATACGTCCCATCACGCCATCTCCTAGACTACTCGCGAAGGAGTATTCAACACCCCCTTTGTACAAAGACAACCATTATAACGAGCACAGCACATTGCTTGCCGCACGCGTAGACAACATACAGGAGACAACGCTACCACCTGTCGTGAGAACAACGGATTCGAGTGACAACGATCGCGACTATGACGAGCACATTACACCACCCTCTGTGCACGAAGACCAGGTGCAGGAGACAACGCTACCACCTGTCGTGAGAAACAAGAGTTTGGTTAACAATGATCATCGTCGTGTCCCATTGTAAATGGGCTCGCCATCGCACACATCGTACATGTGTGTTAACCCACCTGTTTGCGACAGACTTTGTGTGTTGCATGACATCGAGATGTCTTGACGTCTGTGTCAATACAGGACTCTCTATAAGCCGGGAGCTGGACGCTAACGACCCGTGCATGCGCCACACAAAAGGTATCGTACATGTGTTAACCCACCTGTATACGACAGACTTTGTGTGTTGCATGACATCGAGATGTATTGACGTCTGTGTCAATACAGGACTCTATAAGCTGGGAGCTGGACACTAACGACCCGTGCATGCGCCACACAAAAGGTAACTCGACTAACTACAAAACGCATATTGTGATGTAGAATGTTGGCTCGACTGTTTGAATCAGCTGCAGCTGCGGTTTACTCACAAAGTGAATCGCACGCTTGTTAGAAGTACATTCGGAGCACTTAAAAAATACATCGCTCTCATCGAGTTCCGTCTCAGCGTTCACCGGCTGATGGGCAAGAGCGTGACATGGGATCGCCAGGAACTTACTTAAGGACTATCATCTCATTTGGCATTTACTCACGGACCCAAGAAACCAGTTTCGAAAAATGGTCGAGAATTATAACTTGTCTAATAGCAACTGGAAAATATGTTGCGTCATAAGCCTCTGATGGTTCACAAGGTGCACGGTCCACTCGAAATCCTAATGCTGTATTTGTAGTACATACACTAAGTCTTCTCTGTTGATGTCAGACTAGAGTTTTATTAGAGTTTTACTTTGCAACAATGGGATTCGAGCAGTTGATGTGTATATTTTTAATAGTGCACAATGCTACTATTCCTAGGCTGAATGTATGACATGGCTCTTATGTATCATTATGTATCGTTTCCATTAAGTACTAATTTAAATAAAGTCCCTCTGTCCTCAGTGCTAGGTTGTGGGTTTAATACACATTATTATGATCAACCTGTTGAATAGTATAATAACAATATTCCTGTAAAAGTCATTTAGTAATGAACAACCTCAGTTCTGTGAAAGAACATCATGTCTCTTATGTGTGCACTGCAGGCCTGACCGGGGTTTGCACGCAAGGGCCTGTGTGTGTGTGTGTGTGTGTGTGTGTGTGTGTGTGTGTGTGTGTGTGTGTGTGTGTGTGTGTGTGTGTGTGTGTGTGAAACAAATAAAGATAAATATAGCTAGTGCGGCCACGAGCGGTCGTGCAGGGTAGAGGCTGCGCGAAAACGCCTCTAAAACAAGCGCGTGCCCACGCCCGATACATGGAAGCACGTAGAACTAGCAAACGTGCTAGCAGAAATCAACGATCGCACACGGGTCTTTGAGTGTGTACAGGGTTCGTCTGCGTGTGTGGCATTGGGCAATCTAGCGGCAACCGAGTGGCCTGAAGGCAGAACCGGCCAACCCGTCGCCCTCACCTTCGTTGCGCTTCGAGATGAACTATTGCTAAAGATGATCGTCCTCATCAACCACGGCGCTACCAGAGTAGCTCGTAACGAAGACCCTCTCTGCGACCTCGTGGCCAGTGTGCGCAGTGTACAGCAAATGACAAACGATGTTGCGAGCGATATATCGGAAAAACTTTGCACTGACGCGACGGTCGCCACTGCAGGTTGTGTGAGTCTCGCGCAAAGTGCCATATCAAACATGCGCAAGCTAGTGACAAGCAACTTCACCAGATCCGTAGATTCTGCATACGCTCGGATACGAATGAAAGTATCGAGAGATAACACCGACACGAGTTGTGCGACGGCGCTGGCTGCAGTCGCTACAACACTGGATTTATTAATCAACGTAATTGTGATCATAATGGCGTTTCGAGTGTGCACCAGAAACTACAACCAGCACTACAGAAAACTGGCATGAGGGTCGCGGTCTAACGTTATGTTGGTGTCTCGCATCGACCGTCGACGGCCGTTTGCCAGCGGCTGAAAATGGCACAGTTTACGAAATGGAAACGCCGACCGTCGATAGCGCTCTCTTAAGTTCCAACCGCACCATCTCAGGAGACAGACCACAGAGTCATATTAGCGGAGGGTAGATAGAAAATGCGCAAACCGCCGCAACCGCCCATATACATACTATACGAGTTCAACATAGAGTGGAGTAAGAAGTTACTACCGATTGTATTTCCAACGTGCAAGCAGCTGGTGTGTGACGCTTTACTTGAGTATCACAGAGGTTGCGATGTCCTGTGTTCCACGAGCGCATGGAAACAAGTGAACGAACTTCTACGGACCGTACTGTTGTGGTATGAGCGAGCTGTAAAATCAATACACGCTAGACACGCGGACTTTGCCGTGTTACTGGACACGCATATCGCCACAACAAAACCGGGTAAGGTGTTCGGGGCGTCACCGCGCTCGACTATACACATCTTGGCCTACCACGAGTACATGAGCCCACAGATCCTAAGCGAGGTCGAAGCCGTTGTGTCTACACAACGCAAATTCAGCACTGCCATGCGAGCTAAGACAAGTCCCTCTAGACTGCTGGAAACTTTGGAAACGCGGAAGGCTGGCGTGTACGGACTTTCTACACATCTCAACGGTATGATCGCGATACTCTCAGCCGCACAACAACTAATGGTCATGTGTTCGGAAGGTCTGATCAGGTCTGACATGACCGGTTGTCAATCGACGTCGAGCGTGCACTCACACACGGATATCCTGGCGTACAGTAAAGCGACGGCGACCTCTACGCTCACGTTGATCGCCGATGTTTCGAAGGGCAATCGAGTGTGTTGGCTGACGAAAGCTATGGTGACCGACGGTCGCGTCGACTACAATGTGCCTCATTGCGACTGGAGAGGCGTATGTGATCCTTTGCAAATCGACAACACCACCGCGGTCGAGTGCGAAGTCACGGTCGGCGGCGTGTTGTCCTTACTGTGCCCCATACAATGTGACGGTCCGTATCACGGACCGGTGTGTTACGACCTGACTAACGAAACGTACCAGGTGATAACATTGCATCCGCCCATTACAGCGGAGCGAGCGTTTCGCCACACTCCCAAACCAAGGTTAATAGTTGTAGCGCACGCCCTTTCGGACCTCGGTGCACGCGAAACACTGGTGTACACTCACAACATCACGCTCGAGACAGCTCAAGCGTTACGCGAAACAAATACATAGAGAATATACGGTCTTTAGCGTATGCGTATATAAAGAAGGTCGATGACATTTACAGACCCGGCGGCGTGGGCACCACAGTAGAACAACAAGGTGCTCTCAAGCGCACACAGATACTGGCCGCATTATCACTCGCGATGTCTATCCTGACATACCCGTTTCTGATTTCTATGTATATTAAATTATGACAAGAGCTACTTTAGGTGGTTACGATTACACTCTGACCATGTGCCTTAGTTTCTGCTAGTGACCTATAAATAGATTTGCCCACTTGCTCTCACTGCCATTAAAGCGGCTGTACCCACACGTACAACACCCAAGAAAAAAAATGATCTTGCTGTCTGTACTGGGTGTACTCTCAGTAGTCGCAGTTGCTCAGGCCATGGTGGTACGCTCACATAACGCCTCTGAGATACGTTCCATCACACCACCTCCTAGACTACTCGCGAAGGAGTATTCAACACCCCCTTTGTACGAAGACAACCATTATAACGAGCACAGCACAACGCTTGCCGCACACGAAGACAACATGCAGGAGACAACGCTACCACCTGTCGTGAGAACAACGGATTCGAGTGACAACGATCGCGACTATGACGAGCACATTACAACACCCTCTGTGCACGAAGACCAGGTGCAGGAGACAACGCTACCACCTGTCGTGAGAAACAAGAGTTTGGTTAACAATGATCATCGTTGTGTCCCATTGTAAACGGGCGCGCCATTGCACACATCGTACATGTGTGTTAACCCACCTGTATGCGACAGACTTTGTGTGTTGCATGACATCGAGATGTATTGACGTCTGTGTCAATACAGGACTCTCTATAAGCCAGGAGCTGGACGCTAACGACCAGTGCATGCGCCACACAAAAGGTATCGTACATGTGTTAACCCACCTGTATGCGACAGACTTTGTGTGTTGCATGACATCGAGATGTATTGACGTCTGTGTCAATACAGGACTCTCTAAGCTGGGAGCTGGACGCTAACGACTCGTGCATGCGCCACACAAAAGGTAACTCGACTAACTACAAAACGCATATTGTGATGTAGAAAGTTGGCTCGACTGTTTGAATCAGCTGCAGCTGCGGTTTACTCACGAAGTGAATCGCACGCTTGTTAGAAGTACATTCGGAGCACTTAAAAAATACATCGCTCTCATCGAGTTCCGTCTCAGCATTCACCGGCTGATGGGCAAGAGCGTGACATGGGATCGCCAGGAACTTACTTAAGGACTATCATCTCATTTGGCATTTACTCACGGACCCAAGAAACCAGTTCCGAAAAATGGTCAAGAATTATAACTTGTCTAATAGCAACTGGAAGATATGTTGCGTCATAAGCCTCTGATGGTTCACAAGGTGCACGGTCCACTCGAAATCCTAATGCTGTATTTGTAGTGCATACACTAAGTCTTCTCTGTTGATGTCAGACTAGAGTTATATTAGAGTTTTACTTTGCAACAATGGGATTCGAGCAATTGATCTGTATATTTTTAATAATGCACAATGCTACTATTCCTAGGCTGAATGTATGACATGGCTCTTATGTATCATTATGTATCGTTTCCATTAAGTACTAATTTAAACTATTGCTAAAGATGATCGTCCTCATCAACCACGGCGCTACCAGAGTAGCTCGTAACGAAGACCCTCTCTGCGACCTCGTGGCCAGTGTGCGCAGTGTACAGCAAATGACAAACGATGTTGCGAGCGATATATCGGAAAAACTTTGCACTGACGCGACGGTTGCCACTGCAGGTTGTGTGAGTCTCGCGCAAAGTGCCATATCAAACATGCGCAAGCTAGTGACAAGCAACTTCACCAGATCCGTAGATTCTGCATACGCTCGGATACGAATGAAAGTATCGAGAGATAACACCGACACGAGTTGTGCGACGGCGCTGGCTGCAGTCGCTACAAAACTGGATTTATTAATCAACGTAATTGTGATCATAATGGCGTTTCGAGTGTGCACCAGAAACTACAACCAGCACTACAGAAAACTGGCATGAGGGTCGCGGTCTAACGTTATGTTGGTGTCTCGCATCGACCGTCGACGGCCGTTTGCCAGCGGCTGAAAATGGCACAGTTTACGAAATGGAAACGCCGACCGTCGATAGCGCTCTCTTAAGTTCCAACCGCACCATCTCAGGAGACAGACCACAGAGTCATATTAGCGGAGGGTAGATAGAAAATGCGCAAACCGCCGCAACCGCCCATATACATACTATACGAGTTCAACATAGAGTGGAGTAAGAAGTTACTACCGATTGTATTTCCAACGTGCAAGCAGCTGGTGTGTGACGCTTTACTTGAGTATCAAGGAGGTTGCGATGTCCTGTGTTCCACGAGCGCATGGAAACAAGTGAACGAACTTCTACGGACCGTACTGTTGGGGTATGAGCGAGCTGTAAAATCAATACACGCTAGACACGCGGACTTTGCCGCGTTACTGGACACGCATATCGCCACAACAAAACCGGGTAAGGTGTTCGGGGCGTCACCGCGCTCGACTATACACGTCTTGGCCTACCACGAGTACATGAGCCCACAGATCCTAAGCGAGGTCGAAGCCGTTGTGTCTACACAACGCAAATTCAGCACTGCCATGCGAGCTAAGACAAGTCCCTCTAGACTGCTGGAAACTTTGGAAACGTGGAAGGCTGGCGTGTACGGACTTTCTACACATCTCAACGGTATGATCGCGATACTCTCAGCCGCACAACAACTAATGGTCATGTGTTCGGAAGGTCTGATCAGGTCTGACATGACCGGTTGTCAATCGACGTCGAGCGTGCACTCACACACGGATATCCTGGCGTACAGTAAAGCGACTGCGACCTCTACGCTCACGTTGATCGCCGATGTTTCGAAGGGCAATCGAGTGTGTTGGCTGACGAAAGCTATGGTGACCGACGGCCGCGTCGACTACAATGTGCCTCATTGCGACTGGAGAGGCATATGTGATCCTTTGCAAATCGACAACACCACCGCGGTCGAGTGCGAAGTCACGGTCCGCGGCGTGTTGTCCTTACTGTGCCCCATACAATGTGACGGTCCGTGTCACGGACCGGTGTGTTACGACCCGACTAACGAAACGTACCAGGTGATAACATTGCATCCGCCCATTACAGCGGAGCGAGCGTTTCGCCACACTCCCAAACTAAGGTTAATAGTTGTAGCGCACGCCCTTTCGGACCTCGGTGCACGCGAAACACTGGTGTACACTCACAACATCACGCTCGAGACAGCTCAAGCGTTACGCGAAACAAAGGACGTGTTCAAATCCATAGAGAATATACGGTCTTTAGCGTATGCATATATAAAGAAGGTCGATGACATTAACAGACCCGGCGGCGTGGGCACCACAGTAGAACAACAAGGTGCTCTCAAGCGCACACAGATACTGGCCGCATTATCACTCGCGATGTCTATCCTGACATACCCGTTTCTGATTTCTATGTATATTAAATTATGACAAGAGCTACTTTAGGTGGTTACGATTACACTCTGACCACGTGCCTTAGTTTCTGCTAGTGACCTATAAATACATTTGCCCACTTGCTCTCACTGCCATTAAAGCGGCTGTACCCACACGTACAACACCCAAGAAAAAAAATGATCTCGCTGTCTGTACTGGGTGTACTCTCAGTAGTCGCAGTTGCTCAGGCCATGGTGGTACGCTCACATAACGCCTCTGAGATACGTTCCATCACACCACCTCCTAGACTACTCACGAAGGAGTATTCAACACCCCCTTTGTACGAAGACAACCTTTATAACGAGCACAGCACAACGCTTGCCGCACGCGAAGACAACATGCAGGAGACAACGCTACCACCTGTCGTGAGAACAACGGATTCGAGTGACAACGATCGCGACTATGACGAGCACATTACAACACCCTCTGTGCACGAAGACCAGGTGCAGGAGACAACGCTACCACCTGTCGTGAGAAACAAGAGTTTGGTTAACAATGATCATCGTTGTGTCCCATTGTAAACGGGCGCGCCATCGCACACATCGTACATGTGTGTTAACCCACCTGTATGCGACAGACTTTGTGTGTTGCATGACATCGAGATGTATTGACGTCTGTGTCAATACAGGACTCTCTAAGCTGGGAGCTGGACGCTAACGACCCGTGCATGCACCACACAAAAGGTAACTTGACTAACTACAAAACGCATATTGTGATGTAGAAAGTTGGCTCGACTGTTTGAATCAGCTGCAGCTGCCGTTTACTCACGAAGTGAATCGCACGCTTGTTAGAAGTATATTCGGAGCACTTAAAAAATACATCGCTCTCATAGAGTTCCGTCTCAGCGTTCACCGGCTGATGGGCAAGAGCGTGACATGGGATCGCCAGGAACTTACTTAAGGACTATCATCTCATTTGGCATTTACTCACGGACCCAAGAAACCAGTTCCGAAAAATGGTCGAGAATTATAACTTGTCTAATAGCAACTGGAAGATATGTTGCATCATAAGCCTCTGATTTGGTCTGCCACCCGATTCACATTGCACCGGACCCTTCATGTTCCTCCTGCGGGTGGTGGGTCCACAGTTGGACGAGCCCATGTATCCGGTTCGGGCTGGGCCCGGCCGGGCCCCATGGGCGAAAGCCCGGCCACCAGGCGCTCGCTCACGGGCCCCAACCCCAGGCCTGGCTCCAGGGTGGGACCCCGGTAACCCTCCGGGCCGGGTACTCCGACTCTTCGTTTTAACCGCCATGAAAGATCCTTCGAACCGTTCTTTGTCTCACCCTTCACCTAAGACCAATTTGTCATGGGAGACCCTACCAGGGGCACTAAGTGCCCCAGACAACATAGCTCCTAGGATCATTAGGGCACTCAAACTCCTCCACCACGATAAGGTGACGGTTCAAGGAGGAGGCAGAGGTTGAGCGGTACCGGCTAGATATAGTCGGACTCACCTCGACACATAGCATTGGCTCTGGAACCCGAGACCTGGAGAGGGGTTGGACACTCTAATTTGCTGGAGTTGCTCCGGGTGAGAGGCGGAGGGCTGGGGTTGGCTTTTTGTTAGCCCCGAGACTCTCTGCCTGTGTGTTGGGGTTTACCCCGGGGGACAAGAGGGTAGCTTCCTTGCGCCTTCGGGTCGGGGAACGGGTCCTGACTGTTGTTTGTGCTTATGGGCCAAATATCAGTTCAGAGTACCCACCCTTTTTGGAGTCCCTGGGACGAGTGCTAGATAGTGCTCCATCAGGGGACTCCATTGTCCTGCTGGGGGACTTCAATGCTCACGTGGGCAATGACAGCTTGACCTGGAGGGGTGTGATTGGGAGGAACGGCCCACCTGATCAGAACTCGAGCGGTGTTTTGTTATTGGACTTCTGTGCAAGCCGCAGTTTGGCAATAACGAACACCATGTTCGAACATAAGGATGCCCACCGGTACACTTGGTACCAGGGCAGCCTAGGTCACAGGTCGATGATAGATTTTGTAGTCGTATCATCTGACCTGCGGCCGTATGTTTTGGACACCCGAGTGAAGAGAGGGGCGGAGCTGTCAACTGATCACCACCTGGTGGTGAGTTGGATCAGATGGCAAGGGAACATGCCGCGTAGACCTGGCAGACCCAAACGCATAGTGAGGGTCTGCTGGGAACGCCTGGCAGAAGAACCTGTCAAGACGGTCTTCAACTCCCACCTCCGGCAGAGCTTTGACCACGTCCCGAGAGCAGTGGGGGACATTGAGTCCGAGTGGGCCTTGTTCCACTCTGCGATTGTCGAGGCGGCTGTTGCTAGCTGTGGTCGTAAGGTGGCCGGTGCCAGTCGTGGTGGCAACCCCCGTACCCGCTGGTGGACACCAGAGGTTCGGGGAGCCGTCAGGCTGAAGAAGGAGGCCTACAGGGCGTGGCTGGTCTGTGGGTCTCCGGAGGCAGCAGACAGGTACCGGATAGCCAAGCGGGGTGCAGCAGTGGCAGTTGCCGAGGCAAAATCTCGGGCGTGGGAGGAGTTTGGTGAAGCCATGGAGAAAGACTATTGATCGGCTCCAAAGAGGTTCTGGCAAACTGTCCGGCGCCTCAGGAGAGGAAGGCAGCAACTCGCTCACACTGTTTACAGTGGGGATGGGGAGCTGCTGACGTCAACTGAGGCTATAGTCGGACGGTGGAAGGAATACTTTGAGGAGCTCCTCAATCCCACCAATGCGCATTCCGAGGAGGAACCAGAGCTGGGAGGCCTGGGGATGGACTGTCCGATCTCGGGGGCAGAAGTTGCTGAGGTAGTCAAACAACTACACAGCGGCGGAGCCCCGGGGGCGGATGAGGTTCGTCCTGGGTATCTCAAGGCTATGGATGTTGTAGGGCTGTCATGGTTGACACGTCTCTACAACATTGCGTGGTCATCGGGGGCAGTTCCTAGGGAGTGGCAGACCGGGGTGGTGGTCCCCATCTTTAAGAAGGGTGACCTGAGGGTGTGTTCCAACTATAGGGGGATCACACTCCTCAGCCTCCCTGGAAAGGTCTACTCCAAGGTACTGGAGAGGAGGGTCCGATCGATAGTTGAATCTCAGATAGAGGAGGAGCAATGTGGTTTTCGTCCTGGCCGTGGAACTGTGGACCAGCTCTATACCCTTGCAAGGGTAATGGAGGGGGCATGGGAGTTTGCCCAACCAATCCACATGTGCTTTGTGGATTTGGAGAAGGCTTATGACCGTGTCCCCAGGGGCACCCTGTGGGGGACGCTCCAGGAGTATGGGGTGGGTGGCTTTCTGTTAAGGGCCATTCAGTCCCTTTACCAGAGGAGCGTGAGTTTGGTCCGCATAGCCGGTAGTAAGTCGGACCTGTTCCCAGTGAGGGTTGGACTCCGCCAGGGCTGCCCTTTGTCACCGGTTCTGTTCATCACTTTTATGGACAGAATTTCTAGACGCAGCCGTGGTGTGGAGTGTGTCGAGTTTGGTGGCAGGAGAATCTCGTCTCTGCTTTTTGCGGATGATGTGGTCCTCCTAGCTTCATCCAGCTCTGACCTTCAGCTCTTGCTGGGTAGGTTCGCGGCCGAATGTGAAGCGGCTGGGATGGGGATCAGCACCTCCAAATCTGAGACCATGGTTCTCGACCGGAAAAGGGTGGCTTGCCACCTCCGGGTCGGGGGAGAGGTCCTACCTCAAGTGGAGGAGTTTAAGTATCTCGGGGTCTTGTTCACGAGTGAGGGTAGGAGGGATTGGGAGATCGACAGGCGGATTGGTTCGGCATCTGCAGTGATGCGGACGCTGAGCCGATCTGTCGTGGGGAAGAGGGAGCTGAGCCAGAAAGCCAGGCTCTCGATTTACCGGTCGATCTACGTCCCAATCCTCACCTATGGTCATGAGCTTTGGGTAATGACCGAAAGAACGAGATCGCGGATACAAGCGGCCGAAATGAGTTTCCTCCGTAGGGTGGCCGGGCTCAGCCTTAGAGATAGGGTGAGGAGCTCGGACATTCGGGAGGGACTCGGAGTAGAACCGCTGCTCCTCTGGATCGAAAGGAGCCAGTTGAGGTGGTTTGGGCATCTGGTCAGGATGCCTCCTGGACGCAGTGATGCGGACGCTGAGCCGATCTGTCGTGGGGAAGAGGGAGCTGAGCCAGAAAGCCAGGCTCTCGATTTACCGGTCGATCTACGTCCCAATCCTCACCTATGGTCATGAGCTTTGGGTAATGACCGAAAGAACGAGATCGCGGATACAAGCGGCCGAAATGAGTTTCCTCCGTAGGGTGGCCGGGCTCAGCCTTAGAGATAGGGTGAGGAGCTCGGACATTCGGGAGGGACTCGGAGTAGAACCGCTGCTCCTCTGGATCGAAAGGAGCCAGTTGAGGTGGTTTGGGCATCTGGTCAGGATGCCTCCTGGACGCCTCCCCGGGGAGGTGTTTCGGGCATGTCCTGCCGGCAGAAGGCCCCCGGGTCGACCCAGGACACGTTGGAGAGGTTACATCTCCAATCTGGTCCGGGAACGCCTTGGGGTCCTGCCGGAGGAGCTGGTGGACAAGGCCGGGGAGAGGACGGCCTGGAGCTCCCTAGTTGGGATGCTGCCCCCGCGACCCGGACCCGGATAAGCGGAGGAAGACGAGACGAGACGAGACGAGAGACATAAGCCTCTGATGGTTCACAAGGTGCACGGTCCACTCGAAATCCTAATGCTGTATTTGTAGTACATACACTAAGTCTTCTCTGTTGATGTCAGACTAGAGTTTTATTAGAGTTTTACTATGCAACAATGGGATTCGAGCAATTGATGTGTATATTTTTAATAGTGCACAATGCCACTATTCCTAGGCTGAATGTATGACATGGCTCTTATGTATCATTATGTAGCGTTTCCATTAAGTACTAATTTAAATAAAGTCCCTCTGTCCTCAGTGCTAGGTTGTGGGTTTAATACACATTATTATGATCAACCTGTTGAATAGTATAATAACAATATTCCTGTAAAAGTCATTTAGTAATGAACAACCTCAGTTCTGTGAAAGAACATCATGTCTCACATGTTTACACTGCAGGCCTGACCGGTCTTGCTGGGGCCTCTCTCCTGGAGGCGCTCAATCAGACCCAGTGGTGACACGTGGCAAGACGCTCCTCGGGGTGCGTCTTGCTTGGGCCTCTCTCCTGGAGGCGCTCAGTCAGACCCAGTGGTGACACGTGGCAAGAAGCTCCTCGGGGCGCGTCTTGCTTGGGCCTCTCTCCTGGAGGCGCTCAGTCAGACCCAGTGTTGACATGTGGCAAGACACTCCTCGGGGCGCGTCTTGCTTGGGCCTCTCTCATGGAGGCCCTCTGTCAGACCCAGTGTTGACATGTGTCAAGACGCTCCTCGGGGCGCGTCTTGCTTTGGCCTCTCTCTTGGAGGCGCTCAGTCAGACCGAGTGCTGACATGTGGCAAGAAGCTCCTCGGGGCGCGTCTTGCTTGGGCTTCTCTCCTGGAGGCCCTCTGTCAGACCCAGTGTTGACATGTGTCAAGACGCTCCACTGGGCGCGTCTTGCTTGGGCTTCTCTCCTGGAGGCCCTCAGTCAGACCCATTGTTGACATGTGGCAAGACGCTCCTCGGATGCGTCTTGCTTGGGCCTCTCTCCTGGAGGCGCTCAGTCAGAACCAGAGGTTACATGTGGCAAGACGCTCCTCGGGGCGCGTCTTGCTTGGGCCTCTCTCCTGGAGGCCCTCTGTCAGACCCAGTGTTGACATGTGGCAAGACGCTCCTCCGGGCGCATCTTGCTTGGGCCTCTCTCCTGGAGGCCCTCAGTAAGACCCATTAATGACATGTGGCAAGACGCTCCTCGGGGCGCGTCTTGCTTGGGCCTCTCTCCAGAAGGCCCTCAATCAGACCCAGTGTTGACATGTGGCAAGACGCTCCTCGGGGCGCGTCTTGCTTGGGCCTCTCTCCTGGAGGCGCTCAGTCAGACTGAGTAGTGACATGTGGCCTTACGCTCCTCGGGGCGCGTCTTGCTTGGGCCTCTCTCCTGGAGGCGCTCAGTCAGACCCAGTGTTGACATGTGGCAAGATGCTCCTCGGGGCGCGTCTTGCTTGGGCTTCTCTCCTGGAGGCCCTCAGTCAGACCCATTGTTGACATGTGGCAAGACGCTCCTCGGGGCACGTCTTGCTTGGGCCTCTCTCCTGGAGGCGCTCAGTCAGACCGAGTAGTGACATGTGGCAAGACACTCATCGGGGCACGTCTGGCTATGACTTCTCTCCTGGAGGCGCTCAGTTAGACCGAGTAGTGACATGTCGCAAGACGCTCCTCGGGGTGCGTCTTGCTTGGGCCTCTCTCCTGGAGGCGCTCAGTCAGACCGAGTGCTGACATAAGGCAAGACGCTCCTCGGGGCGCGTCTTGCTGGGGCCTCTCTCCTGGAGGCGCTCAATCAGACCCAGTGGTGACACGTGGCAAGAAGCTCCTATGGGCGCGTCTTGCTTGGGCCTCTCTCCTGGAGGCGCTCAGTCAGACCCAGTGGTGACACGTGGCAAGACGCTCCTCGGGGCGCATCTTGCTTGGGCCTCTCTCCTGGAGGCGCTCAGTCAGACCCAGTGTTGACACGTGGCAAGACGCTCCTCGGGGCGCGTCTTGCTTGGGCCTCTCTCCTGGAGGCGCTCAGTCAGACCCAGTGTTGACATGTGGCAAGACACTCCTCTGGGCGCGTCTTGCTTGGGCCTCTCTCATGGAGGCCCTCTGTCAGACCCAGTGTTGACATGTGTCAAGACGCTCCTCGGGGCGCGTCTTGCTTTGGCCTCTCTCCTGGAGGCGCTCAGTCAGACCGAGTGCTGACATATGGCAAGAAGCTCCTCGGGGCGCGTGTTGCTTGGGCTTCTCTCCTGGAGGCCCTCAGTAAGACCCATTGTTGACATGTGGCAAGACGCTCCGCGGGGCGCGTCTTGCTTGGGCCTCTCTCCAGAAGGCCCTCATTCAGACCCAGTGTTGACACGTGGCAAGACGCTCCTCGGGGCGCGTCTTGCTTGGGCCTCTCTCCTGGAGGCGCTCAGTCAGACTGAGTAGTGACATGTGGCCTGACGCTCCTCGGGGCGCATGTTGCTTGGGCCTCTCTCCTGGAGGCGCTCAGTCAGACCCATTGTTGACATGTTGCAAGACGCTCCTTTGGGCGCGTCTTGCTTGGGCCTCTCTCCTGGAGGCGCTCAGTCAGACCGAGTGCTGACATGTGGAAAGACGCTCCTCGGTGCGCGTCTTGCTTGGGCTTCTTTCCTGGAGGCGCTCAGAAAGACCCAGTGTTTACATGTGACAAGACGCTCCTCGGGGCGTGTCTTGCTTGGGCCTCTCTCCTGGAGGCGCTCAGTCAGACCCAGTGGTGACATGTGGCAAGACACTCCTCGAGCGCGTCTTGCTTGGGCCTCTCTCCTGGAGGCCCTCTGTCAGACCCAGTGTTGGCTTGTGGCAAGACGCTCCTCAGGGCGCGTCTTGGTTGGGCCTCTCTCCTGGAGGCGCTCAGTCAGACCCAGTGGTGACATGTGGCAAGATGCTCCTCGGGGCGCGTATTGCTTGGGCCTCTCTCCTGGATGCCCTCTGTCAGACCGAGTGTTGACATGTGGCAAGACTCTCCTCGGGGCGCGTCTTGCTTGGGCTTCTCTCATGGAGGCCCTCAGTCAGACCCAGTGTTGACATGTGTCAAGACGCTCCTCGGGGCGTGTCTTGCTTGGGCTTCTCTCCTGGAGGCCCTCAATCAGACCCATTGTTGACATGTGGCAAGACGCTCCTCGGGGCACGTCTTGCTTGGGCCTCTCTCCTGGAGGCGCTCAAACAGACCGAGTAGTGACATGTGGCAAGACGCTCCTCGGGGCGCGTCTTGCTGGGGCTTCTCTCATGGAGGCACTCAGTCAGATCCAGTGTTGACATGTGGCAAGATGCTCCTCGGGGCGCATCTTGCTTGGACCTCTCTCCCTGAGGTGCTCAGTCAGACCGAGTAGTGACATGTGGCAAGACGCTCCTCGGGGCGCGTCTTGCTTGGACCTCTCTCCCTGAGGCGCTCAGTCAGACCCAGTGTTGACATTTGGCAAGACACTCCTCGGGGCGCGTCTTGCTTGGGCCTCTCTCATGGAGGCCCTCTGTCAGACCCAGTGTTGACATGTGTCAAGACGCTCCTCGGGGGGCGTCTTGCTTTGGCCTCTCTCCTGGAGGCGCTCAGTCAGACCGAGTGGTGACATGTGGCAAGAAGCTCCTCGGGGCGCGTCTTGCTTGGGCTTCTCTCCTGGAGGCCCTCAGTAAGAACCATTGTTGACATGTGGCAAGACGCTCCTCGGGGCGCGTCTTGCTTGGGCCTCCCTCCAGAAGGCCCTCAATCAGACCCAGTGTTGACACATGGCAAGACGCTCCTCGGGGCGCGTCTTGCTTGGGCCTCTCTCCTGGAGGCGCTCAGTCAGACTGAGTAGTGACATGTGGCCTGACGCTCCTCGGGGCGCGTGTTGCTTGGGCCTCTCTCCTGGAGGCGCTCAGTCAGACCAAGTTGTGACATGTGGCAAGACACTCCTCGGGGAGCGTCTTGCTTGGGCCTCTCTTCTGGAGGCCCTCTGTCAGACCCAGTGTTGACATGTGGCAAGACACTCCTCGGGGCGCGTCTTGCTTGGGCCTCTCTCATGGAGGCCCTCTGTCAGACCCAGTGTTGACATGTATCAAGACGCTCCTCGGGGCGCGTCTTGCTTTGGCCTCTCTCCTGGAGGCGCTCAGTCAGACCGAGTGCTGACATGTGGCAAGAAGCTCCTCGGGGCGCGTCTTGCTTGGGCTTCTCTCCTGGAGGCCCTCAGTAAGACCCATTGTTGACATGTGGCAAGACGCTCCTCGGGGGGCGTCTTGCTTGGGCCTCTCTCCTGGAGGCGCTCAGTCAGACTGAGTAGTGACATGTGGCCTGACGCTCCTCGGGGCGCGTGTTGCTTGGGCCTCTCTCCTGGAGGCGCTCAGTCAGACCAAGTGGTGACATGTGGCAAGACACTTCTCGGGGCGCGTCTTGCTTGGGCCTCTCTCCTGGAGGCCCTCTGTCAGACCCAGTGTTGACATGTGGCAAGACACTCCTCGGGGCGCGTCTTGCTTGGGCCTCTCTCATGGAGGCCCTCTGTCAGACCCAGTGTTGACATGTGTCAAGACACTCCTCAGGGCGCGTCTTGCTTTGGCCTCTCTCCTGGAGGCGCTCAGTCAGACCGAGTGCTGACATGTGGCAAGACGCTCCTCGGGCCGCGTGTTGCTTGGGCTTCTCTCCTGGAGGCCCTCAGTCAGACCTATTGTTGACATGTGGCAAGACGCTCCTCTGGGCGCGTCTTGCTTGGGCCTCTCTCCTGGAGGCGCTCAGTCAGACCGAGTGCTGACATGTGGCAAGACGCTCCTCGGGGCGCGTCTTGCTTGGGCTTCTCTCCTGGAGGCGCTCAGAAAGACCCAGTGTTGACATGTGACAAGACGCTCCTCGGGGCACGTCTTGCTTGGGCCTCTCTCCTGGAGGCGCTCAGTCAGAACCAGAGGTGACATGTGGCAAGACGCTCCTCGGGGCGCGTCTTGCTTGGGCCTCTCTCCTGGAGGCCCTCTGTCAGACCCAGTGTTGACATGTGGCAAGACGCTCCTCCGGGCGCATCTTGCTTGGGCCTCTCTCCTGGAGGCCCTCAGTCAGACCCATTGTTGACATGTGGCAAGACGCTCCTCGGGGCGCGCCTTGCTGGGGCCTCTCTTCTGGAGGCGTTCAGTCAGACCCAGTGCTGACATGTGGCAAGACGCTCCTCGGGGCGCGTCTTGCTTGGGCCTCTCTCCTGGAGGCGCTCAGTCAGACTTAGTAGTGACATGTGGCCTGACGCTCCTCGGGGCGCGTCTTGCTTGGGCCTCTCTCCTAGAGGCGCTCAGTCAGACCCAGTGGTGACATGTGGCAAGACACTCCTCGGGGCGCGTCTTGCTTGGGCCTCTCTCCTGGAGGCCCTCTGTCAGACCCAGTGTTGACATGTGTCAAGACGCTCCTCGGGGCGCGTCTTGCTTGGGCTTCTCTCCTGGAGGCCCTCAGTCAGACCCATTGTTGACATGCGGCAAGACACTCCTCGGGGCGCGTCTTGCTTGGGCTTCTCTCCTGGAGGCGCTCAGACAGGCCCAGTGTTGACATGTGACAAGACGCTCCTCGGGGCGCGTCTTGCTTGGGCCTCTCTCCTGGAGGCCCTCTGTCAGACCCAGTGTTGACATGTGGCAAGACGCTCCTCCGGGCGCATCTTGCTTGGGCCTCTCTCCTGGAGGCCCTCAGTCAGACCCATTGTTGACATGTTGCAAGACGCTCCTCGGGGCGCGTCTTGCTTGGGCCTCTCTCCTGGAGGCGCTCAGTCAGACCGAGTGGTGACATAAGGCAAGACACTCCTCGGGGCGTGTCTTGCTGGGGCCTCTCTCCTGGAAGCGCTCAGTCAGACCCAGTGCTGACATGTGGCAAGACGCTCCTCGGGGCACATCTTGCTTTGGCCTCTCTCCTGGAGGCGCTCAGTCAGACCCAGTGTTGACATGTGGCAAGACGCTCCTCGGGGCGCGTCTTGCTTTGGCCTCTCTCATGGAGTCAATCTGTCAGACCCAGTGTTGACATGTGTCAAGACGCTCCTCGGGGCACGTCTTGCTTTGGCCTCTCTCCTGGAGGCGCTCAGTCAGACCGAGTGCTGACATGTGGCAAGAAGCTCCTCGGGGCGCGTCTTGCTTGGGCTTCTCTCCTGGAGGCCCTCAGTAAGACCCATTGTTGACATGTGGCAAGACGCTCCTCGGGGCGCGTCTTGCTTGGGCCTCTCTCCTGGAGGCGCTCAGTCAGACTGAGTAGTGACATGTGGCCTGACGCTCCTCGGGGCGCGTGTTGCTTGGGCCTCTCTCCAGAAGGCCCTCAATCAGACCCAGTGTTGACACGTGGCAAGACGCTCCTCGGGGCGCATCTTGCTTGGGCCTCTCTCCTGGTTGCGCTCAGTCAGAATGAGTAGTGACATGTGGCCTGACGCTCCTCGGGGCGCGTGTTGCTTGGGCCTCTCTCCTGGAGGCGCTCAGTCAGACCGAGTGCTGACATGTGGCAAGACGCTCCTCGGGCCGCGTGTTGCTTGGGCTTCTCTCCTGGAGGCGCTCAGTCAGACCGAGTGCTGACAAAAGGCAAGACGCTCCTCGGGGCGCGTCTTGCTGGGGCCTCTCTCCTGGAGGCGTTCAGTCAGACCCAGTGCTGACATGTGGCAAGACGGTCCTCGGGGCGCGTCTTGCTTGGGCCTCTCTCCTGGAGGCGCTCAGTCAGACTGAGTAGTGACATTTGGCCTGACGCTCCTCGGGGCGCGTCTTGCTTCGGCCTCTCTCCTGGAGGCGCTCAGTCAGACCCAGTGGTGACATGTGGCAAGACACTCCTCGGGGCGCGTCTTGCTTGGGCCTCTCTCCTGGAGGCCCTCTGTCAGACCCAGTGTTGACATGTGTCAAGACGCTCCTCGGGGCACGTCTTGCTTGGGCTTCTCTCCTGGAGGCCCTCAGTCAGACCCATTGTTGACATGTGGCAAGACACTCCTCGGGGCGCGTCTTGCTTGGGCTTCTCTCCTGGAGGCGCTCAGACAGATCCAGTGTTGAGATGTGACAAGACGCTCCTCGGGGCGCGTCTTGCTTGGGCCTCTCTCCTGGAGGCGCTCAGTCAGAACCTGAGGTGACATGTGGCAAGACGCTCCTCGGGGCGCGTCTTGCTTGGGCCTCTCTCCTGGAGGCCCTCTGTCAGACCCAGTGTTGACATGTGGCAAAACGCTCCTCCGGGCGCATCTTGCTTGGGCCTCTCTCCTGGAGGCCCTCAGTCAGACCCATTGTTGACATGTGGCAAGACGCTCCTCGGGGCGCGTCTTGCTTGGGCCTCTCTCCTGGAGGCGCTCAGTCAGACCGAGTGCTGACATAAGGCAAGACGCTCCTCGGGGCGCATCTTGCTGGGGTCTCTCTCCTGGAGGCGCTCAGTCAGACCCAGTGCTGACATGTGGCAAGACACTCCTCGGGGCGCGTCTTGCTTGGGCCTCTCTCCTGGAGGCCCTCTGTGAGACCCAGTGTTGACATGTGTCAAGACGCTCCTCGGGGCGCGTCTTGCTTGGGCTTCTCTCCTGGAGGCCCTCAGTCAGACCCATTGTTGACATGTGTCAAGACGCTCCTCGGGGCGCGTCTTGCTTGGGCTTCTCTCCTGGAGGCCCTCAGTCAGACCCATTGTTGGCATGTGGCAAGACACTCCTCGGGGCGCGTCTTGCTTGGGCTTCTCTCCTGGAGGCCCTCAGTCAGACCCATTGTTGACATGTGGCAAGACGCTCCTCGGGGCGCGTCTTGCTTGGGCCTCTCTCCTGGAGGCGGTCAGTCAGACTGAGTAGTGACATGTGGCCTGACGCTCCTCGGGGCTCGTCTTGCTTCGGCCTCTCTCCTGGAGGCGCTCAGTCAGACCCAGTGGTGACATGTGGCAAGACGCTCCTCGGGGCGCATCTTGCTTGGGCCTCTCTCCAGAAGGCCCTCAATCAGACCCAGTGTTGACACGTGGCAAGACGCTCCTCGGGGCGCGTCTTGCTTTGGCCTCTCTCCTGGAGGCGCTCAGTCAGAATGAGTAGTGACATGTGGCCTGACGCTCCTCGGGGCGCGTGTTGCTTGGGCCTCTCTCCTGGAGGCGCTCAGTCAGACCAAGTGGTGACATGTGGCAAGACACTTCTCGGGGCGCGTCTTGCTTGGGCCTCTCTCCTGGAGGCCCTCTGTCAGACCCAGTGTTGACATGTGGCAAGACACTCCTCGGGGCGCGTCTTGCTTGGGCCTCTCTCATGGAGGCCCTCTGTCAGACCCAGTGTTGACATGTGTCAAGACGCTCCTCAGGGCGCATCTTGCTTTGGCCTCTCTCCTGGAGGCGCTCAGTCAGACCGAGTGCTGACATGTGACAAGACGCTCCTCGGGCCGCGTGTTGCTTGGGCTTCTCTCCTGGAGGCCCTCAGTCAGACCCATTGTTGACATGTGGCAAGACGCTCCTCGGGGTGCATCTTGCTTGGGCCTCTCTCCTGGAGGCCCTCAATCAGACCCATTGTTGACATGTGGCAAGACGCTCCTCGGGGCGCGTCTTGCTTGGGCCTCTCTCCTGGAGGCGCTCAGTCAGACCGAGTGCTGACAAAAGGCAAGACGCTCCTCGGGGCGCGTCTTGCTGGGGCCTCTCTCCTGGAGGCCCTCTGTCAGACCCAGTGTTGACATGTGGCAAAACGCTCCTCCGGGCGCATCTTGCTTGGGCCTCTCTCCTGGAGGCCCTCAGTCAGACCCATTGTTGACATGTGGCAAGACGCTCCTCGGGGCGCGTCTTGCTTGGGCCTCTCTCCTGGAGGCGCTCAGTCAGACCGAGTGCTGACATAAGGCAAGACGCTCCTCGGGGCGCATCTTGCTGGGGCCTCTCTCCTGGAGGCGCTCAGTCAGACCCAGTGCTGACATGTGGCAAGACACTCCTCGGGGCGCGTCTTGCTTGGGCCTCTCTCCTGGAGGCGCTCAGTCAGACCCAGTGTTGACATGTGGCAAGACGCTCCTCGGGGCGCGTCTTGCTTGGGCCTCTCTCATGGAGGCCCTCTGTCAGACCCAGTGTTGACATGTGTCAAGACGCTCCTCGGGGCGCGTCTTGCTTTGGCCTCTCTCCTGGAGGCGCTCAGTTAGACCGAGTGCTGACATGTGGCAAGAAGCTCCTCGGGGCGCGTCTTGCTAGGGCTTCTCTCCTGGAGGCGCTCAGTAAGACCCATTGTTGACATGTGGCAAGACGCTCCTCGGGGCGCGTCTTGCTTGGGCCTCTCTCCTGGAGGCGCTCAGTCAGACTGAGTAGTGACATGTGGCCTGACGCTCCTCGGGGCGCATGTTGCTTGGGCCTCTCTCCTGGAGGCGCTCAGTCAGACCAAGTGGTGACATGTGGCAAGACGCTCCTCGGGGCGCGTCTTGCTTGGGCCTCTCTCCAGAAGGCCCTCAATCAGACCCAGTGTTGACACGTGGCAAGACGCTCCTCGGGGCGCGTCTTGCTTGGGCCTCTCTCCTGGAGGCGCTCAGTCAGAATGAGTAGTGACATGTGGCCTGACGCTCCTCGGGGCGCGTGTTGCTTGGGCCTCTCTCCTGGAGGCGCTCAGTCAGACCAAGTGGTGACATGTGGCAAGACACTTCTCGGAGCGCGTCTTGCTTGGGCCTCTCTCCTGGAGGCCCTCTGTCAGACCCAGTGTTGACATGTGGCAAGACACTCCTCGGGGCGCGTCTTGCTTGGGCCTCTCTCATGGAGGCCCTCTGTCAGACCCAGTGTTGACATGTGTCAAGACGCTCCTCAGGGCGCGTCTTGCTTTGGCCTCTCTCCTGGAGGCGCTCAGTCAGACCGAGTGCTGACATGTGGCAAGACGCTCCTCGGGCCGCGTGTTGCTTGGGCTTCTCTCCTGGAGGCCCTCAGTCAGACCCATTGTTGACATGTGGCAAGACGCTCCTCGGGGCGCATATTGCTTGGGCCTCTCTCCTGGAGGCGCTCAGTCAGACCGAGTGCTGAAATGTGGCAAGAAGCTCCTTGGGGCGCGTCTTGCTTGGGCTTCTCTCCTGGAGGCGCTCAGTAAGACCCATTGTTGACATGTGGCAAGACGCTCCTCGGGGCGCGTCTTGCTTGGGCCTCTCTCCTGGAGGCGCTCAGTCAGACTGAGTAGTGACATGTGGCCTGACGCTCCTCGGGGCGCATGTTGCTTGGGCCTCTCTCCTGGAGGCGCTCAGTCAGACCAAGTGGTGACATGTGGACAAGACGCTCCTCGGGGCGCGTCTTGCTTGGGCCTCTCTCCAGAAGGCCCTCAATCAGACCCAGTGTTGACACGTGGCAAGACGCTCCTCGGGGCGCGTCTTGCTTGGGCCTCTCTCCTGGAGGCGCTCAGTCAGACCGAGTGCTGACAAAAGGCAAGACGCTCCTCGGGGCGCGTCTTGCTGGGGCCTCTCTCCTGGAGGCGTTCAGTCAGACCCAGTGCTGACATGTGGCAAGACGCTCCTCGGGGCGCGTCTTGCTTGGGCCTCTCTCCTGGAGGCGGTCAGTCAGACTGAGTAGTGACATGTGGCCTGACGCTCCTCGGGGCGCGTCTTGCTTCGGCCTCTCTCCTGGAGGCGCTCAGTCAGACCCAGTGGTGACATGTGGCAAGACACTCCTCGGGGCGCGTCTTGCTTGGGCCTCTTTCCTGGAGGCCCTCTGTCAGACCCAGTGTTGACATGTGTCAAGACGCTCCTCGGGGCGCGTCTTGCTTGGGCTTCTCTCCTGGAGGCCCTCAGTCAGACCCATTGTTGACATGTGGCAAGACACTCCTCGGGGCGCGTCTTGCTTGGGCTTCTCTCCTGGAGGCGCTCAGACAGATCCAGTGTTGACATGTGACAAGACGCTCCTCGGGGCGCGTCTTGCTTGGGCCTCTCTCCTGGAGGCGCTCAGTCAGAACCAGAGGTGACATGTGGCAAGACGCTCCTCGGGGCGCGTCTTGCTTGGGCCTCTCTCCTGGAGGCCCTCTGTCAGACCCAGTGTTGACATGTGGCAAAACGCTCCTCCGGGCGCATCTTGCTTGGGCCTCTCTCCTGGAGGCCCTCAGTCAGACCCATTGTTGACATGTGGCAAGACGCTCCTCGGGGCGCGTCTTGCTTGGGCCTCTCTCCTGGAGGCGCTCAGTCAGACCGAGTGCTGACATAAGGCAAGACGCTCCTCGGGGCGCATCTTGCTGGGGCCTCTCTCCTGGAGGCGCTCAGTCAGACCCAGTGCTGACATGTGGCAAGACCCTCCTCGGGGCGCGTCTCCCTTGGGCCTCTCTCCTGGAGGCGCTCAGTCAGACCCAGTGTTGACATGTGGCAAGACGCTCCTCGGGGCGCGTCTTGCTTGGGCCTCTCTCATGGAGGCCCTCTGTCAGACCCAGTGTTGACATGTGTCAAGACGCTCCTCGGGGCGCGTCTTGCTTTGGCCTCTCTCCTGGAGGCGCTCAGTCAGACCGAGTGCTGACATGTGGCAAGAAGCTCCTCGGGGCGCGTCTTGCTTGGGCTTCTCTCCTGGAGGCGCTCAGTAAGACCCATTGTTGACATGTGGCAAGACGCTCCTCGGGGCGCGTCTTGCTTGGGCCTCTCTCCTGGAGGCGCTCAGTCAGACTGAGTAGTGACATGTGGCCTGACGCTCCTCGGGGCGCGTGTTGCTTGGGCCTCTCTCCTGGAGGCGCTCAGTCAGACCAAGTGGTGACATGTGGCAAGACGCTCCTCGGGGCGCGTCTTGCTTGGGCCTCTCTCCAGAAGGCCCTCAATCAGACCCAGTGTTGACACGTGGCAAGACGCTCCTCGGGGCGCGTCTTGCTTGGGCCTCTCTCCTGGAGGCGCTCAGTCAGAATGAGTAGTGACATGTGGCCTGACGCTCCTCGGGGCGCGTGTTGCTTGGGCCTCTCTCCTGGAGGCGCTCAGTCAGACCAAGTAGTGACATGTGGCAAGACACTTCTCGGAGCGCGTCTTGCTTGGGCCTCTCTCCTGGAGGCCCTCTGTCAGACCCAGTGTTGACATGTGGCAAGACACTCCTCGGGGCGCGTCTTGCTTGGGCCTCTCTCATGGAGGCCCTCTGTCAGACCCAGTGTTGACATGCGTCAAGACGCTCCTCAGGGCGCGTCTTGCTTTGGCCTCTCTCCTGGAGGCGCTCAGTCAGACCGAGTGCTGACATGTGGCAAGACGCTCCTCGGGCCGCGTGTTGCTTGGGCTTCTCTCCTGGAGGCCCTCAGTCAGACCCATTGTTGACATGTGGCAAGACGCTCCTCGGGGCGCATATTGCTTGGGCCTCTCTCCTGGAGGCCCTCAGTCAGACCCATTGTTGACATGTGGCAAGACGCTCCTCGGGGCGCGTCTTGCTTGGGCCTCTCTCCTGGAGGCGCTCAGTCAGACCGAGTGCTGACAAAAGGCAAGACGCTCCTCGGGGCGCGTCCTGCTGGGGCCTCTCTCCTGGAGGCGTTCAGTCAGACCCAGTGCTGACATGTGGCAAGACGCTCCTCGGGGCGCGTCTTGCTTGGGCCTCTCTCCTGGAGGCGGTCAGTCAGACTGAGTAGTGACATGTGGCCTGACGCTCCTCGGGGCGCGTCTTGCTTCGGCCTCTCTCCTGGAGGCGCTCAGTCAGACCCAGTGGTGACATGTGGCAAGAAACTCCTCGGGGCGCGTCTTGCTTGGGCCTCTCTCCTGGAGGCCCTCTGTCAGACCCAGTGTTGACATGTGTCAAGACGCTCCTCGGGGCGCGTCTTGCTTGGGCTTCTCTCCTGGAGGCCCTCAGTCAGACCCATTGTTGACATTTGGCAAGACGCTCCTCGGGGCGCGTCTTGCTTTGGCCTCTCTCCTGGAGGCGCTCAGTCAGACCGAGTGCTGACATGTGGCAAGAAGCTCCTCGGGGCGCGTCTTGCTTGGGCTTCTCTCCTGGAGGCGCTCAGTAAGACCCATTGTTGACATGTGGCAAGACGCTCGTCGGGGCGCGTCTTGCTTGGGCCTCTCTCCTGGAGGCGCTCAGTCAGACTGAGTAGTGACATGTGGCCTGACGCTCCTCGGGGCGCGTGTTGCTTGGGCCTCTCTCCTGGAGGCGCTCAGTCAGACCAAGTGGTGACATGTGGCAAGACGCTCCTCGGGGCGCGTCTTGCTTGGGCCTCTCTCCAGAAGGCCCTCAATCAGACCCAGTGTTGACACGTGGCAAGACGCTCCTCGGGGCGCGTCTTGCTTGGGCCTCTCTCCTGGAGGCGCTCAGTCAGAATGAGTAGTGACATGTGGCCTGACGCTACTCGGGGCGCGTGTTGCTTGGGCCTCTCTCCTGGAGGCGCTCAGTCAGACCAAGTGGTGACATGTGGCAAGACACTTCTCGGAGCGCGTCTTGCTTGGGCCTCTCTCCTGGAGATCCTCTGTCAGACCCAGTGTTGACATGTGGCAAGACACTCCTCGGGGCGCGTCTTGCTTGGGCCTCTCTCATGGAGGCCCTCTGTCAGACCCAGTGTTGACATGTGTCAAGACGCTCCTCAGGGCGCGTCTTGCTTTGGCCTCTCTCCTGGAGGCGCTCAGTCAGACCGAGTGCTGACATGTGGCAAGACGCTCCTCGGGCCGCGTGTTGCTTGGGCTTCTCTCCTGGAGGCCCTCAGTCAGACCCATTGTTGACATGTGGCAAGACGCTCCTCGGGTGCATATTGCTTGGGCCTCTCTCCTGGAGGCCCTCAGTCAGACCCATTGTTGACATGTGGCAAGACGCTCCTCGGGGCGCGTCTTGCTTGGGCCTCTCTCCTGGAGGCGCTCAGTCAGACCGAGTGCTGACAAAAGGCAAGACGCTCCTCGGGGCGCGTCTTGCTGGGGCCTCTCTCCTGGAGGCGTTCAGTCAGACCCAGTGCTGACATGTGGCAAGACGCTCCTCGGGGCGCATCTTGCTTGGGCCTCTCTCCTGGAGGCGCTCAGTCAGACTGAGTAGTGACATGAGGCCTGACGCTCCTCGGGGCGCGTCTTGCTTGGGCCTCTCTCCTGGAGGCGCTCAGTCAGACCCAGTGGTGACATGTGGCAAGACACTCCTCGGGGCGCGTCTTGCTTGGGCCTCTCTCCTGGAGGCCCTCTGTCAGACCCAGTGTTGACATGTGTCAAGACGCTCCTCGGGGCGCGTCTTGCTTGGGCTTCTCTCCTGGAGGCCCTCAGTCAGACCCATTGTTGACATGTGGCAAGACACTCCTCGGGGCGCGTCTTGCTTGGGCCTCTCTCCTGGAGGCCCTCTGTCAGACCCAGTGTTGACATGTGTCAAGACGCTCCTCGGGGCGCGTCTTGCTTGGGCTTCTCTCCTGGAGGCCCTCAGTCAGACCCATTGTTGACATTTGGCAAGACACTCCTCGGGGCGCGTCTTGCTTGGGCTTCTCTCCTGGAGGCGCTCAGACAGATCCAGTGTTGACATGTGACAAGACGCTCCTCGGGGCGCGTCTTGCTTGGGCCTCTCTCCTGGAGGCGCTCAGTCAGAACCAGTGTTGACATGTGACAAGACGCTCCTCGGGGCGCGTCTTGCTTGGGCCTCTCTCCTGGAGGCGCTCAGTCAGAACCAGAGGTGACATGTGGCAAGACGCTCCTCGGGGCGCGTCTTGCTTTGGCCTCTCTCCTGGAGGCGCTCAGTCAGACCGAGTGCTGACATGTGGCAAGAAGCTCCTCGGGGCGCGTCTTGCTTGGGCTTCTCTCCTGGAGGCGCTCAGTAAGACCCAGTGTTGACATGTGTCAAGACGCTCCTCGGGGCGCGTCTTGCTTGGGCTTCTCTCCTGGAGGCCCTCAGTCAGACCCATTGTTGACATTTGGCAAGACGCTCCTCGGGGCGCGTCTTGCTTTGGCCTCTCTCCTGGAGGCGCTCAGTCAGACCGAGTGCTGACATGTGGCAAGAAGCTCCTCGGGGCGCGTCTTGCTTGGGCTTCTCTCCTGGAGGCGCTCAGTAAGACCCATTGTTGACATGTGGCAAGACGCTCCTCGGGGCGCGTCTTGCTTGGGCCTCTCTCCTGGAGGCGCTCAGTCAGACTGAGTAGTGACATGTGGCCTGACGCTCCTCGGGGCGCGTGTTGCTTGGGCCTCTCTCCTGGAGGCGCTCAGTCAGACCAAGTGGTGACATGTGGCAAGACGCTCCTCGGGGCGCGTCTTGCTTGGGCCTCTCTCCAGAAGGCCCTCAATCAGACCCAGTGTTGACACGTGGCAAGACGCTCCTCGGGGCGCGTCTTGCTTGGGCCTCTCTCCTGGAGGCGCTCAGTCAGAATGAGTAGTGACATGTGGCCTGACGCTCCTCGGGGCGCGTGTTGCTTGGGCCTCTCTCCTGGAGGCGCTCAGTCAGACCAAGTGGTGACATGTGGCAAGACACTTCTCGGAGCGCGTCTTGCTTGGGCCTCTCTCCTGGAGGCCCTCTGTCAGACCCAGTGTTGACATGTGGCAAGACACTCCTCGGGGCGCGTCTTGCTTGGGCCTCTCTCATGGAGGCCCTCTGTCAGACCCAGTGTTGACATGTGTCAAGACGCTCCTCAGGGCGCGTCTTGCTTTGGCCTCTCTCCTGGAGGCGCTCAGTCAGACCGAGTGCTGACATGTGGCAAGACGCTCCTCGGGCCGCGTGTTGCTTGGGCTTCTCTCCTGGAGGCCCTCAGTCAGACCCATTGTTGACATGTGGCAAGACGCTCCTCGGGTGCATATTGCTTGGGCCTCTCTCCTGGAGGCCCTCAGTCAGACCCATTGTTGACATGTGGCAAGACGCTCCTCGGGGCGCGTCTTGCTTGGGCCTCTCTCCTGGAGGCGCTCAGTCAGACCGAGTGCTGACAAAAGGCAAGACGCTCCTCGGGGCGCGTCTTGCTGGGGCCTCTCTCCTGGAGGCGTTCAGTCAGACCCAGTGCTGACATGTGGCAAGACGCTCCTCGGGGCGCGTCTTGCTTGGGCCTCTCTCCTGGAGGCGCTCAGTCAGACTGAGTAGTGACATGAGGCCTGACGCTCCTCGGGGCGCGTCTTGCTTGGGCCTCTCTCCTGGAGGCGCTCAGTCAGACCCAGTGTTGACATGTGGCAAGACACTCCTCGGGGCGCGTCTTGCTTGGGCCTCTCTCCTGGAGGCCCTCTGTCAGACCCAGTGTTGACATGTGTCAAGACGCTCCTCGGGGCGCGTCTTGCTTGGGCTTCTCTCCTGGAGGCCCTCAGTCAGACCCATTGTTGACATGTGGCAAGACACTCCTCGGGGCGCGTCTTGCTTGGGCCTCTCTCCTGGAGGCCCTCTGTCAGACCCAGTGTTGACATGTGTCAAGACGCTCCTCGGGGCGCGTCTTGCTTGGGCTTCTCTCGTCTCTTGACACATGTCAACACTGGGTCTGACAGAGGGCCTCCAGGAGAGAGGCCCAAGCAAGACGCGCCCCGAGGAGTGTCTTGCCACATGTCACCACTGGGTCTGACTGAGCGCCTCCAGGAGAGAGGCCCAAGCAAGACGCGCCCCGAGGAGCGTCAGGCCTCATGTCACTACTCAGTCTGACTGAGCGCCTCCAGGAGAGAGGCCCAAGCAAGACGCGCCCCGAGGAGCGTCTTGCCACATGTCAGCACTGGGTCTGACTGAACGCCTCCAGGAGAGAGGCCCCAGCAAGACGCGCCCCGAGGAGCGTCTTGCCTTTTGTCAGCACTCGGTCTGACTGAGCGCCTCCAGGAGAGAGGCCCAAGCAAGACGCGCCCCGAGGAGCGTCTTGCCACATGTCAACAATGGGTCTGACTGAGGGCCTCCAGGAGAGAGGCCCAAGCAATATGCACCCGAGGAGCGTCTTGCCACATGTCAACAATGGGTCTGACTGAGGGCCTCCAGGAGAGAAGCCCAAGCAACACGCGGCCCGAGGAGCGTCTTGCCACATGTCAGCACTCGGTCTGACTGAGCGCCTCCAGGAGAGAGGCCAAAGCAAGACGCGCCCTGAGGAGCGTCTTGACACATGTCAACACTGGGTCTGACAGAGGGCCTCCATGAGAGAGGCCCAAGCAAGACGCGCCCCGAGGAGTGTCTTGCCACATGTCAACACTGGGTCTGACAGAGGATCTCCAGGAGAGAGGCCCAAGCAAGACGCGCTCCGAGAAGTGTCTTGCCACATGTCACCACTTGGTCTGACTGAGCGCCTCCAGGAGAGAGGCCCAAGCAACACGCGCCCCGAGGAGCGTCAGGCCACATGTCACTACTCATTCTGACTGAGCGCCTCCAGGAGAGAGGCCCAAGCAAGACGCGCCCCGAGGAGCGTCTTGCCACGTGTCAACACTGGGTCTGATTGAGGGCCTTCTGGAGAGAGGCCCAAGCAAGACGCGCCCCGAGGAGCGTCTTGCCACATGTCACCACTTGGTCTGACTGAG
This sequence comes from Nothobranchius furzeri, assembly GCF_043380555.1. Taxonomy (NCBI): domain Eukaryota; kingdom Metazoa; phylum Chordata; class Actinopteri; order Cyprinodontiformes; family Nothobranchiidae; genus Nothobranchius; species Nothobranchius furzeri. The sequence goes on from NC_091741.1 coordinate 16,562,039, forward strand.
CGCCTCCAGGAGAGAGGCCCAAGCAACACGCGCCCCGAGGAGCGTCAGGCCACATGTCACTACTCAGTCTGACTGAGCGCCTCCAGGAGAGAGGCCCAAGCAAGACGCGCCCCGAGGAGCGTCTTGCCACATGTCAACAATGGGTCTTACTGAGCGCCTCCAGGAGAGAAGCCCAAGCAAGACGCGCCCCGAGGAGCTTCTTGCCACATGTCAGCACTCGGTCTGACTGAGCGCCTCCAGGAGAGAGGCCAAAGCAAGACGCGCCCCGAGGAGCGTCTTGCCAAATGTCAACAATGGGTCTGACTGAGGGCCTCCAGGAGAGAAGCCCAAGCAAGACGCGCCCCGAGGAGCGTCTTGACACATGTCAACACTGGGTCTGACAGAGGGCCTCCAGGAGAGAGGCCCAAGCAAGACGCGCCCCGAGGAGTTTCTTGCCACATGTCACCACTGGGTCTGACTGAGCGCCTCCAGGAGAGAGGCCGAAGCAAGACGCGCCCCGAGGAGCGTCAGGCCACATGTCACTACTCAGTCTGACTGACCGCCTCCAGGAGAGAGGCCCAAGCAAGACGCGCCCCGAGGAGCGTCTTGCCACATGTCAGCACTGGGTCTGACTGAACGCCTCCAGGAGAGAGGCCCCAGCAGGACGCGCCCCGAGGAGCGTCTTGCCTTTTGTCAGCACTCGGTCTGACTGAGCGCCTCCAGGAGAGAGGCCCAAGCAAGACGCGCCCCGAGGAGCGTCTTGCCACATGTCAACAATGGGTCTGACTGAGGGCCTCCAGGAGAGAGGCCCAAGCAATATGCGCCCCGAGGAGCGTCTTGCCACATGTCAACAATGGGTCTGACTGAGGGCCTCCAGGAGAGAAGCCCAAGCAACACGCGGCCCGAGGAGCGTCTTGCCACATGTCAGCACTCGGTCTGACTGAGCGCCTCCAGGAGATAGGCCAAAGCAAGACGCGCCCTGAGGAGCGTCTTGACGCATGTCAACACTGGGTCTGACAGAGGGCCTCCATGAGAGAGGCCCAAGCAAGACGCGCCCCGAGGAGTATCTTGCCACATGTCAACACTGGGTCTGACAGAGGGCCTCCAGGAGAGAGGCCCAAGCAAGACGCGCTCCGAGAAGTGTCTTGCCACATGTCACCACTTGGTCTGACTGAGCGCCTCCAGGAGAGAGGCCCAAGCAACACGCGCCCCGAGGAGCGTCAGGCCACATGTCACTACTCATTCTGACTGAGCGCCTCCAGGAGAGAGGCCCAAGCAAGACGCGCCCCGAGGAGCGTCTTGCCACGTGTCAACACTGGGTCTGATTGAGGGCCTTCTGGAGAGAGGCCCAAGCAAGTCGCGCCCCGAGGAGCGTCTTGCCACATGTCACCACTTGGTCTGACTGAGCGCCTCCAGGAGAGAGGCCCAAGCAACACGCGCCCCGAGGAGCGTCAGGCCACATGTCACTACTCAGTCTGACTGAGCGCCTCCAGGAGAGAGGCCCAAGCAAGACGCGCCCCGAGGAGCGTCTTGCCACATGTCAACAATGGGTCTTACTGAGCGCCTCCAGGAGAGAAGCCCAAGCAAGACGCGCCCCGAGGAGCTTCTTGCCACATGTCAGCACTCGGTCTGACTGAGCGCCTCCAGGAGAGAGGCCAAAGCAAGACGCGCCCCGAGGAGCGTCTTGACACATGTCAACACTGGGTCTGACAGAGGGCCTCCATGAGAGAGGCCCAAGCAAGACGCGCCCCGAGGAGCGTCTTGCCACATGTCAACACTGGGTCTGACTGAGCGCCTCCAGGAGAGAGGCCCAAGCAAGACGCGCCCCGAGGAGGGTCTTGCCACATGTCAGCACTGGGTCTGACTGAGCGCCTCCAGGAGAGAGGCCCCAGCAAGATGCGCCCCGAGGAGCGTCTTGCCTTATGTCAGCACTCGGTCTGACTGAGCGCCTCCAGGAGAGAGGCCCAAGCAAGACGCGCCCCGAGGAGCGTCTTGCCACATGTCAACAATGGGTCTGACTGAGGGCCTCCAGGAGAGAGGCCCAAGCAAGATGCGCCCGGAGGAGCGTTTTGCCACATGTCAACACTGGGTCTGACAGAGGGCCTCCAGGAGAGAGGCCCAAGCAAGACGCGCCCCGAGGAGCGTCTTGCCACATGTCACCTCTGGTTCTGACTGAGCGCCTCCAGGAGAGAGGCCCAAGCAAGACGCGCCCCGAGGAGCGTCTTGTCACATGTCAACACTGGATCTGTCTGAGCGCCTCCAGGAGAGAAGCCCAAGCAAGACGCGCCCCGAGGAGTGTCTTGCCACATGTCAACAATGGGTCTGACTGAGGGCCTCCAGGAGAGAAGCCCAAGCAAGACGCGCCCCGAGGAGCGTCTTGACACATGTCAACACTGGGTCTGACAGAGGGCCTCCAGGAAAGAGGCCCAAGCAAGACGCGCCCCGAGGAGTGTCTTGCCACATGTCACCACTGGGTCTGACTGAGCGCCTCCAGGAGAGAGGCCGAAGCAAGACGCGCCCCGAGGAGCGTCAGGCCACATGTCACTACTCAGTCTGACTGACCGCCTCCAGGAGAGAGGCCCAAGCAAGACGCGCCCCGAGGAGCGTCTTGCCACATGTCAGCACTGGGTCTGACTGAACGCCTCCAGGAGAGAGGCCCCAGCAAGACGCGCCCCGAGGAGCGTCTTGCCTTTTGTCAGCACTCGGTCTGACTGAGCGCCTCCAGGAGAGAGGCCCAAGCAAGACGCGCCCCGAGGAGCGTCTTGCCACGTGTCAACACTGGGTCTGATTGAGGGCCTTCTGGAGAGAGGCCCAAGCAAGACGCGCCCCGAGGAGCGTCTTGTCCACATGTCACCACTTGGTCTGACTGAGCGCCTCCAGGAGAGAGGCCCAAGCAACATGCGCCCCGAGGAGCGTCAGGCCACATGTCACTACTCAGTCTGACTGAGCGCCTCCAGGAGAGAGGCCCAAGCAAGACGCGCCCCGAGGAGCGTCTTGCCACATGTCAACAATGGGTCTTACTGAGCGCCTCCAGGAGAGAAGCCCAAGCAAGACGCGCCCCAAGGAGCTTCTTGCCACATTTCAGCACTCGGTCTGACTGAGCGCCTCCAGGAGAGAGGCCCAAGCAATATGCGCCCCGAGGAGCGTCTTGCCACATGTCAACAATGGGTCTGACTGAGGGCCTCCAGGAGAGAAGCCCAAGCAACACGCGGCCCGAGGAGCGTCTTGCCACATGTCAGCACTCGGTCTGACTGAGCGCCTCCAGGAGAGAGGCCAAAGCAAGACGCGCCCTGAGGAGCGTCTTGACACATGTCAACACTGGGTCTGACAGAGGGCCTCCATGAGAGAGGCCCAAGCAAGACGCGCCCCGAGGAGTGTCTTGCCACATGTCAACACTGGGTCTGACAGAGGGCCTCCAGGAGAGAGGCCCAAGCAAGACGCGCTCCGAGAAGTGTCTTGCCACATGTCACCACTTGGTCTGACTGAGCGCCTCCAGGAGAGAGGCCCAAGCAACACGCGCCCCGAGGAGCGTCAGGCCACATGTCACTACTCATTCTGACTGAGCGCCTCCAGGAGAGAGGCCCAAGCAAGACGCGCCCCGAGGAGCGTCTTGCCACGTGTCAACACTGGGTCTGATTGAGGGCCTTCTGGAGAGAGGCCCAAGCAAGACGCGCCCCGAGGAGCGTCTTGCCACATGTCACCACTTGGTCTGACTGAGCGCCTCCAGGAGAGAGGCCCAAGCAACATGCGCCCCGAGGAGCGTCAGGCCACATGTCACTACTCAGTCTGACTGAGCGCCTCCAGGAGAGAGGCCCAAGCAAGACGCGCCCCGAGGAGCGTCTTGCCACATGTCAACAATGGGTCTTACTGAGCGCCTCCAGGAGAGAAGCCCTAGCAAGACGCGCCCCGAGGATCTTCTTGCCACATGTCAGCACTCGGTCTGACTGAGCGCCTCCAGGAGAGAGGCCAAAGCAAGACGCGCCCCGAGGAGCGTCTTGACACATGTCAACACTGGGTCTGACAGAGGGCCTCCATGATAGAGGCCCAAGCAAGACGCGCCCCGAGGAGCGTCTTGCCACATGTCAACACTGGGTCTGACTGAGCGCCTCCAGGAGAGAGGCCCAAGCAAGACGCGCCCCGAGGAGTGTCTTGCCACATGTCAGCACTGGGTCTGACTGAGCGCCTCCAGGAGAGAGGCCCCAGCAAGATGCGCCCCGAGGAGCGTCTTGCCTTATGTCAGCACTCGGTCTGACTGAGCGCCTCCAGGAGAGAGGCCCAAGCAAGACGCGCCCCGAGGAGCGTCTTGCCACATGTCAACAATGGGTCTGACTGAGGGCCTCCAGGAGAGAGGCCCAAGCAAGATGCGCCCGGAGGAGCGTTTTGCCACATGTCAACACTGGGTCTGACAGAGGGCCTCCAGGAGAGAGGCCCCAGCAAGACGCGCCCCGAGGAGCGTCTTGCCTTTTGTCAGCACTCGGTCTGACTGAGCGCCTCCAGGAGAGAGGCCCAAGCAAGACGCGCCCCGAGGAGCGTCTTGCCACATGTCAACAATGGGTCTGATTGAGGGCCTCCAGGAGAGAGGCCCAAGCAAGATGCACCCCGAGGAGCGTCTTGCCACATGTCAACAATGGGTCTGACTGAGGGCCTCCAGGAGAGAAGCCCAAGCAACACGCGGCCCGAGGAGCGTCTTGCCACATGTCAGCACTCGGTCTGACTGAGCGCCTCCAGGAGAGAGGCCCAAGCAAGACGCGCCCCGAGGAGTGTCTTGCCACATGTCAACACTGGGTCTGACAGAGGGCCTCCAGGAGAGAGGCCCAAGCAAGACGCGCCCCGAGAAGTGTCTTGCCACATGTCACCACTTGGTCTGACTGAGCGCCTCCAGGAGAGAGGCCCAAGCAACACGCGCCCCGAGGAGCGTCAGGCCACATGTCACTACTCATTCTGACTGAGCGCCTCCAGGAGAGAGGCCAAAGCAAGACGCGCCCCGAGGAGCGTCTTGCCACGTGTCAACACTGGGTCTGATTGAGGGCCTTCTGGAGAGAGGCCCAAGCAAGATGCGCCCCGAGGAGCGTCTTGCCACATGTCACCACTGGGTCTGACTGAGCGCCTCCAGGAGAGAGGCCGAAGCAAGACGAGCCCCGAGGAGCGTCAGGCCACATGTCACTACTCAGTCTGACTGACCGCCTCCAGGAGAGAGGCCCAAGCAAGACGCGCCCCGAGGAGCGTCTTGCCACATGTCAACAATGGGTCTGACTGAGGGCCTCCAGGAGAGAAGCCCAAGCAAGACGCGCCCCGAGGAGTGTCTTGCCACATGTCAACAATGGGTCTGACTGAGGGCCTCCAGGAGAGAAGCCCAAGCAAGACGCGCCCCGAGGAGCGTCTTGACACATGTCAACAATGGGTCTGACTGAGGGCCTCCAGGAGAGAAGCCCAAGCAAGACGCGCCCCGAGGAGCGTCTTGACACATGTCAACACTGGGTCTGACAGAGGGCCTCCAGGAGAGAGGCCCAAGCAAGAAGCGCCCCGAGGAGTGTCTTGCCACATGTCAGCACTGGGTCTGACTGAGCGCCTCCAGGAGAGAGACCCCAGCAAGATGCGCCCCGAGGAGCGTCTTGCCTTATGTCAGCACTCGGTCTGACTGAGCGCCTCCAGGAGAGAGGCCCAAGCAAGACGCGCCCCGAGGAGCGTCTTGCCACATGTCAACAATGGGTCTGACTGAGGGCCTCCAGGAGAGAGGCCCAAGCAAGATGCGCCCGGAGGAGCGTTTTGCCACATGTCAACACTGGGTCTGACAGAGGGCCTCCAGGAGAGAGGCCCAAGCAAGACGCGCCCCGAGGAGCGTCTTGCCACATGTCACCTCAGGTTCTGACTGAGCGCCTCCAGGAGAGAGGCCCAAGCAAGACGCGCCCCGAGGAGCGTCTTGTCACATGTCAACACTGGATCTGTCTGAGCGCCTCCAGGAGAGAAGCCCAAGCAAGACGCGCCCCGAGGAGTGTCTTGCCACATGTCAACAATGGGTCTGACTGAGGGCCTCCAGGAGAGAAGCCCAAGCAAGACGTGCCCCGAGGAGCGTCTTGACACATGTCAACACTGGGTCTGACAGAGGGCCTCCAGGAGAGAGGCCCAAGCAAGACGCGCCCCGAGGAGTGTCTTGCCACATGTCACCACTGGGTCTGACTGAGCGCCTCCAGGAGAGAGGCCGAAGCAAGACGCGCCCCGAGGAGCGTCAGGCCAAATGTCACTACTCAGTCTGACTGAGCGCCTCCAGGAGAGAGGCCCAAGCAAGACGCGCCCCGAGGACCGTCTTGCCACATGTCAGCACTGGGTCTGACTGAACGCCTCCAGGAGAGAGGCCCCAGCAAGACGCGCCCGGAGGAGCGTCTTGCCTTTTGTCAGCACTCGGTCTGACTGAGCGCCTCCAGGAGAGAAGCCCAAGCAACACGCGGCCCGAGGAGCGTCTTGCCACATGTCAGCACTCGGTCTGACTGAGCGCCTCCAGGAGAGAGGCCCAAGCAACACGCGCCCCGAGGAGCGTCAGGCCACATGTCACTACTCATTCTGACTGAGCGCAACCAGGAGAGAGGCCCAAGCAAGACGCGCCCCGAGGAGCGTCTTGCCACGTGTCAACACTGGGTCTGATTGAGGGCCTTCTGGAGAGAGGCCCAAGCAACACGCGCCCCGAGGAGCGTCAGGCCACATGTCACTACTCAGTCTGACTGAGCGCCTCCAGGAGAGAGGCCCAAGCAAGACGCGCCCCGAGGAGCGTCTTGCCACATGTCAACAATGGGTCTTACTGAGGGCCTCCAGGAGAGAAGCCCAAGCAAGACGCGCCCCGAGGAGCTTCTTGCCACATGTCAGCACTCGGTCTGACTGAGCGCCTCCAGGAGAGAGGCCAAAGCAAGACGTGCCCCGAGGAGCGTCTTGACACATGTCAACACTGGGTCTGACAGAGGGACTCCATGAGAGAGGCCAAAGCAAGACGCGCCCCGAGGAGCGTCTTGCCACATGTCAACACTGGGTCTGACTGAGCGCCTCCAGGAGAGAGGCCAAAGCAAGACGTGCCCCGAGGAGCGTCTTGCCACATGTCAGCACTGGGTCTGACTGAGCGCTTCCAGGAGAGAGGCCCCAGCAAGACGCGCCCCGAGGAGTGTCTTGCCTTATGTCACCACTCGGTCTGACTGAGCGCCTCCAGGAGAGAGGCCCAAGCAAGACGCGCCCCGAGGAGCGTCTTGCAACATGTCAACAATGGGTCTGACTGAGGGCCTCCAGGAGAGAGGCCCAAGCAAGATGCGCCCGGAGGAGCGTCTTGCCACATGTCAACACTGGGTCTGACAGAGGGCCTCCAGGAGAGAGGCCCAAGCAAGACGCGCCCCGAGGAGCGTCTTGTCACATGTCAACACTGGGCCTGTCTGAGCGCCTCCAGGAGAGAAGCCCAAGCAAGACGCGCCCCGAGGAGTGTCTTGCCGCATGTCAACAATGGGTCTGACTGAGGGCCTCCAGGAGAGAAGCCCAAGCAAGACGCGCCCCGAGGAGCGTCTTGACACATGTCAACACTGGGTCTGACAGAGGGCCTCCAGGAGAGAGGCCCAAGCAAGACGCGCCCCGAGGAGTGTCTTGCCACATGTCACCACTGGGTCTGACTGAGCGCCTCTAGGAGAGAGGCCCAAGCAAGACACGCCCCGAGGAGCGTCAGGCCACATGTCACTACTAAGTCTGACTGAGCACCTCCAGGAGAGAGGCCCAAGCAAGACGCGCCCCGAGGAGCGTCTTGCCACATGTCAGCACTGGGTCTGACTGAACGCCTCCAGAAGAGAGGCCCCAGCAAGACGCGCCCCGAGGAGCGTCTTGCCACATGTCAACAATGGGTCTGACTGAGGGCCTCCAGGAGAGAGGCCCAAGCAAGATGCGCCCGGAGGAGCGTCTTGCCACATGTCAACACTGGGTCTGACAGAGGGCCTCCAGGAGAGAGGCCCAAGCAAGACGCGCCCCGAGGAGCGTCTTGCCACATGTCACCTCTGGTTCTGACTGAGCGCCTCCAGGAGAGAGGCCCAAGCAAGACGTGCCCCGAGGAGCGTCTTGTCACATGTCAACACTGGGTCTTTCTGAGCGCCTCCAGGAGAGAAGCCCAAGCAAGACGCGCCCCGAGGAGCGTCTTGCCACATGTCAGCACTCGGTCTGACTGAGCGCCTCCAGGAGAGAGGCCCAAGCAAGACGCCCCCAGAGGAGCGTCTTGCCACATGTCAACAATAGGTCTGACTGAGGGCCTCCAGGAGAGAAGCCCAAGCAACACGCGGCCCGAGGAGCGTCTTGCCACATGTCAGCACTCGGTCTGACTGAGCGCCTCCAGGAGAGAGGCCAAAGCAAGACGCGCCCTGAGGAGTGTCTTGACACATGTCAACACTGGGTCTGACAGAGGGCCTCCATGAGAGAGGCCCAAGCAAGACGCGCCCCGAGGAGTGTCTTGCCACATGTCAACACTGGGTCTGACAGAGGGCCTCCAGAAGAGAGGCCCAAGCAAGACGCGCCCCGAGGAGTGTCTTGCCACATGTCACAACTTGGTCTGACTGAGCGCCTCCAGGAGAGAGGCCCAAGCAACACGCGCCCCGAGGAGCGTCAGGCCACATGTCACTACTCAGTCTGACTGAGCGCCTCCAGGAGAGAGGCCCAAGCAAGACGCGCCCCGAGGAGCGTCTTGCCATGTGTCAACACTGGGTCTGATTGAGGGCCTTCTGGAGGGAGGCCCAAGCAAGACGCGCCCCGAGGAGCGTCTTGCCACATGTCAACAATGGTTCTTACTGAGGGCCTCCAGGAGAGAAGCCCAAGCAAGACGCGCCCCGAGGAGCTTCTTGCCACATGTCACCACTCGGTCTGACTGAGCGCCTCCAGGAGAGAGGCCAAAGCAAGACGCCCCCCGAGGAGCGTCTTGACACATGTCAACACTGGGTCTGACAGAGGGCCTCCATGAGAGAGGCCCAAGCAAGACGCGCCCCGAGGAGTGTCTTGCCAAATGTCAACACTGGGTCTGACTGAGCGCCTCAGGGAGAGAGGTCCAAGCAAGACGCGCCCCGAGGAGCGTCTTGCCACATGTCACTACTCGGTCTGACTGAGCACCTCAGGGAGAGAGGTCCAAGCAAGATGCGCCCCGAGGAGCATCTTGCCACATGTCAACACTGGATCTGACTGAGTGCCTCAATGAGAGAAGCCCCAGCAAGACGCGCCCCGAGGAGCGTCTTGCCACATGTCACTACTCGGTCTGTTTGAGCGCCTCCAGGAGAGAGGCCCAAGCAAGAAGTGCCCCGAGGAGCGTCTTGCCACATGTCAACAATGGGTCTGACTGAGGGCCTCCAGGAGAGAAGCCCAAGCAAGACACGCCCCGAGGAGCGTCTTGACACATGTCAACACTGGGTCTGACTGAGGGCCTCCATGAGAGAAGCCCAAGCAAGACGCGCCCCGAGGAGAGTCTTGCCACATGTCAACACTCGGTCTGACAGAGGGCATCCAGGAGAGAGGCCCAAGCAATACGCGCCCCGAGGAGCATCTTGCCACATGTCACCACTGGGTCTGACTGAGCGCCTCCAGGAGAGAGGCCCAACCAAGACGCGCCCTGAGGAGCGTCTTGCCACATGCCAACACTGGGTCTGACAGAGGGCCTCCAGGAGAGAGGCCCAAGCAAGACGCGCTCGAGGAGTGTCTTGCCACATGTCACCACTGGGTCTGACTGAGCGCCTCCAGGAGAGAGGCCCAAGCAAGACACGCCCCGAGGAGCGTCTTGTCACATGTAAACACTGGGTCTTTCTGAGCGCCTCCAGGAGAGAAGCCCAAGCAAGACGCGCACCGAGGAGCGTCTTTCCACATGTCAGCACTCGGTCTGACTGAGCGCCTCCAGGAGAGAGGCCCAAGTAAGACGCGCCCAAAGGAGCGTCTTGCAACATGTCAACAATGGGTCTGACTGAGCGCCTCCAGGAGAGAGGCCCAAGCAACATGCGCCCCGAGGAGCGTCAGGCCACATGTCACTACTCAGTCTGACTGAGCGCCTCCAGGAGAGAGGCCCAAGCAAGACGCGCCCCGAGGAGCGTCTTGCCACGTGTCAACACTGGGTCTGAATGAGGGCCTTCTGGAGAGAGGCCCAAGCAAGACGCGCCCCGCGGAGCGTCTTGCCACATGTCAACAATGGGTCTTACTGAGGGCCTCCAGGAGAGAAGCCCAAGCAACACGCGCCCCGAGGAGCTTCTTGCCATATGTCAGCACTCGGTCTGACTGAGCGCCTCCAGGAGAGAGGCCAAAGCAAGACGCGCCCCGAGGAGCGTCTTGACACATGTCAACACTGGGTCTGACAGAGGGCCTCCATGAGAGAGGCCCAAGCAAGACGCGCCCCGAGGAGTGTCTTGCCACATGTCAACACTGGGTCTGACTGAGCGCCTCCAGGAGAGAGGCCCAAGCAAGACGCGCCCCGAGGAGCGTCTTGCCACGTGTCAACACTGGGTCTGACTGAGCGCCTCCAGGAGAGAGGCCCAAGCAAGATGCGCCCCGAGGAGCGTCTTGCCACGTGTCACCACTGGGTCTGACTGAGCGCCTCCAGGAGAGAGGCCCAAGCAAGACGCGCCCATAGGAGCTTCTTGCCACGTGTCACCACTGGGTCTGATTGAGCGCCTCCAGGAGAGAGGCCCCAGCAAGACGCGCCCCGAGGAGCGTCTTGCCTTATGTCAGCACTCGGTCTGACTGAGCGCCTCCAGGAGAGAGGCCCAAGCAAGACGCACCCCGAGGAGCGTCTTGCGACATGTCACTACTCGGTCTAACTGAGCGCCTCCAGGAGAGAAGTCATAGCCAGACGTGCCCCGATGAGTGTCTTGCCACATGTCACTACTCGGTCTGACTGAGCGCCTCCAGGAGAGAGGCCCAAGCAAGACGTGCCCCGAGGAGCGTCTTGCCACATGTCAACAATGGGTCTGACTGAGGGCCTCCAGGAGAGAAGCCCAAGCAAGACGCGCCCCGAGGAGCATCTTGCCACATGTCAACACTGGGTCTGACTGAGCGCCTCCAGGAGAGAGGCCCAAGCAAGACGCGCCCCGAGGAGCGTAAGGCCACATGTCACTACTCAGTCTGACTGAGCGCCTCCAGGAGAGAGGCCCAAGCAAGACGCGCCCCGAGGAGCGTCTTGCCACATGTCAACACTGGGTCTGATTGAGGGCCTTCTGGAGAGAGGCCCAAGCAAGACGCGCCCCGAGGAGCGTCTTGCCACATGTCATTAATGGGTCTTACTGAGGGCCTCCAGGAGAGAGGCCCAAGCAAGATGCGCCCGGAGGAGCGTCTTGCCACATGTCAACAATGGGTCTGACTGAGGGCCTCCAGGAGAGAAGCCCAAGCAAGACGCGCCCAGTGGAGCGTCTTGACACATGTCAACACTGGGTCTGACAGAGGGCCTCCAGGAGAGAAGCCCAAGCAAGACGCGCCCCGAGGAGCTTCTTGCCACATGTCAGCACTCGGTCTGACTGAGCGCCTCCAAGAGAGAGGCCAAAGCAAGACGCGTCCCGAGGAGCGTCTTGACACATGTCAACACTGGGTCTGACAGAGGGCCTCCATGAGAGAGGCCCAAGCAAGACGCGCCCCGAGGAGTGTCTTGCCACATGTCAACACTGGGTCTGACTGAGCGCCTCCAGGAGAGAGGCCCAAGCAAGACGCGCCCCGAGGAGCTTCTTGCCACGTGTCACCACTGGGTCTGACTGAGCGCCTCCAGGAGAGAGGCCCAAGCAAGACGCACCCCGAGGAGCGTCTTGCCACGTGTCACCACTGGGTCTGATTGAGCGCCTCCAGGAGAGAGGCCCCAGCAAGACCGGTCAGGCCTGCAGTGTAAACATGTGAGACATGATGTTCTTTCACAGAACTGAGGTTGTTCATTACTAAATGACTTTTACAGGAATATTGTTATTATACTATTCAACAGGTTGATCATAATAATGTGTATTAAACCCACAACCTAGCACTGAGGACAGAGGGACTTTATTTAAATTAGTACTTAATGGAAACGCTACATAATGATACATAAGAGCCATGTCATACATTCAGCCTAGGAATAGTAGCATTGTGCACTATTAAAAATATACACATCAATTGCTCGAATCCCATTGTTGCATAGTAAAACTCTAATAAAACTCTAGTCTGACATCAACAGAGAAGACTTAGTGTATGTACTACAAATACAGCATTAGGATTTCGAGTGGACCGTGCACCTTGTGAACCATCAGAGGCTTATGTCTCTCGTCTCGTCTCGTCTCGTCTTCCTCCGCTTATCCGGGTCCGGGTCGCGGGGGCAGCATCCCAACTAGGGAGCTCCAGGCCGTCCTCTCCCCGGCCTTGTCCACCAGCTCCTCCGGCAGGACCCCAAGGCGTTCCCGGACCAGATTGGAGATGTAACCTCTCCAACGTGTCCTGGGTCGACCCGGGGGCCTTCTGCCGGCAGGACATGCCCGAAACACCTCCCCGGGGAGGCGTCCAGGAGGCATCCTGACCAGATGCCCAAACCACCTCAACTGGCTCCTTTCGATCCAGAGGAGCAGCGGTTCTACTCCGAGTCCCTCCCGAATGTCCGAGCTCCTCACCCTATCTCTAAGGCTGAGCCCGGCCACCCTACGGAGGAAACTCATTTCGGCCGCTTGTATCCGCGATCTCGTTCTTTCGGTCATTACCCAAAGCTCATGACCATAGGTGAGGATTGGGACGTAGATCGACCGGTAAATCGAGAGCCTGGCTTTCTGGCTCAGCTCCCTCTTCCCCACGACAGATCGGCTCAGCGTCCGCATCACTGCGTCCAGGAGGCATCCTGACCAGATGCCCAAACCACCTCAACTGGCTCCTTTCGATCCAGAGGAGCAGCGGTTCTACTCCGAGTCCCTCCCGAATGTCCGAGCTCCTCACCCTATCTCTAAGGCTGAGCCCGGCCACCCTACGGAGGAAACTCATTTCGGCCGCTTGTATCCGCGATCTCGTTCTTTCGGTCATTACCCAAAGCTCATGACCATAGGTGAGGATTGGGACGTAGATCGACCGGTAAATCGAGAGCCTGGCTTTCTGGCTCAGCTCCCTCTTCCCCACGACAGATCGGCTCAGCGTCCGCATCACTGCAGATGCCGAACCAATCCGCCTGTCGATCTCCCGATCCCTCCTACCCTCACTCGTGAACAAGACCCCGAGATACTTAAACTCCTCCACTTGAGGTAGGACCTCTCCCCCGACCCGGAGGTGGCAAGCCACCCTTTTCCGGTCGAGAACCATGGTCTCAGATTTGGAGGTGCTGATCCCCATCCCAGCCGCTTCACATTCGGCCGCGAACCTACCCAGCAAGAGCTGAAGGTCAGAGCTGGATGAAGCTAGGAGGACCACATCATCCGCAAAAAGCAGAGACGAGATTCTCCTGCCACCAAACTCGACACACTCCACACCACGGCTGCGTCTAGAAATTCTGTCCATAAAAGTGATGAACAGAACCGGTGACAAAGGGCAGCCCTGGCGGAGTCCAACCCTCACTGGGAACAGGTCCGACTTACTACCGGCTATGCGGACCAAACTCACGCTCCTCTGGTAAAGGGACTGAATGGCCCTTAACAGAAAGCCACCCACCCCATACTCCTGGAGCGTCCCCCACAGGGTGCCCCTGGGGACACGGTCATAAGCCTTCTCCAAATCCACAAAGCACATGTGGATTGGTTGGGCAAACTCCCATGCCCCCTCCATTACCCTTGCAAGGGTATAGAGCTGGTCCACAGTTCCACGGCCAGGACGAAAACCACATTGCTCCTCCTCTATCTGAGATTCAACTATCGATCGGACCCTCCTCTCCAGTACCTTGGAGTAGACCTTTCCAGGGAGGCTGAGGAGTGTGATCCCCCTATAGTTGGAACACACCCTCAGGTCACCCTTCTTAAAGATGGGGACCACCACCCCGGTCTGCCACTCCCTAGGAACTGCCCCCGATGACCACGCAATGTTGTAGAGACGTGTCAACCATGACAGCCCTACAACATCCATAGCCTTGAGATACCCAGGACGAACCTCATCCGCCCCCGGGGCTCCGCCGCTGTGTAGTTGTTTGACTACCTCAGCAACTTCTGCCCCCGAGATCGGACAGTCCATCCCCAGGCCTCCCAGCTCTGGTTCCTCCTCGGAATGCGCATTGGTGGGATTGAGGAGCTCCTCAAAGTATTCCTTCCACCGTCCGACTATAGCCTCAGTTGACGTCAGCAGCTCCCCATCCCCACTGTAAACAGTGTGAGCGAGTTGCTGCCTTCCTCTCCTGAGGCGCCGGACAGTTTGCCAGAACCTCTTTGGAGCCGATCAATAGTCTTTCTCCATGGCTTCACCAAACTCCTCCCACGCCCGAGATTTTGCCTCGGCAACTGCCACTGCTGCACCCCGCTTGGCTATCCGGTACCTGTCTGCTGCCTCCGGAGACCCACAGACCAGCCACGCCCTGTAGGCCTCCTTCTTCAGCCTGACGGCTCCCCGAACCTCTGGTGTCCACCAGCGGGTACGGGGGTTGCCACCACGACTGGCACCGGCCACCTTACGACCACAGCTAGCAACAGCCGCCTCGACAATCGCAGAGTGGAACAAGGCCCACTCGGACTCAATGTCCCCCACTGCTCTCGGGACGTGGTCAAAGCTCTGCCGGAGGTGGGAGTTGAAGACCGTCTTGACAGGTTCTTCTGCCAGGCGTTCCCAGCAGACCCTCACTATGCGTTTGGGTCTGCCAGGTCTACGCGGCATGTTCCCTTGCCATCTGATCCAACTCACCACCAGGTGGTGATCAGTTGACAGCTCCGCCCCTCTCTTCACTCGGGTGTCCAAAACATACGGCCGCAGGTCAGATGATACGACTACAAAATCTATCATCGACCTGTGACCTAGGCTGCCCTGGTACCAAGTGTACCGGTGGGCATCCTTATGTTCGAACATGGTGTTCGTTATTGCCAAACTGCGGCTTGCACAGAAGTCCAATAACAAAACACCGCTCGAGTTCTGATCAGGTGGGCCGTTCCTCCCAATCACACCCCTCCAGGTCAAGCTGTCATTGCCCACGTGAGCATTGAAGTCCCCCAGCAGGACAATGGAGTCCCCTGATGGAGCACTATCTAGCACTCGTCCCAGGGACTCCAAAAAGGGTGGGTACTCTGAACTGATATTTGGCCCATAAGCACAAACAACAGTCAGGACCCGTTCCCCGACCCGAAGGCGCAAGGAAGCTACCCTCTTGTCCCCCGGGGTAAACCCCAACACACAGGCAGAGAGTCTCGGGGCTAACAAAAAGCCAACCCCAGCCCTCCGCCTCTCACCCGGAGCAACTCCAGCAAAGTAGAGTGTCCAACCCCTCTCCAGGTCTCGGGTTCCAGAGCCAATGCTATGTGTCGAGGTGAGTCCGACTATATCTAGCCGGTACCGCTCAACCTCTGCCTCCTCCTTGAACCGTCACCTTATCGTGGTGGAGGAGTTTGAGTGCCCTAATGATCCTAGGAGCTATGTTGTCTGGGGCACTTAGTGCCCCTGGTAGGGTCTCCCATGACAAATTGGTCTTAGGTGAAGGGTGAGAAAAAGAACGGTTCGAAGGATCTTTCATGGCGGTTAAAACGAAGAGTCGGAGTACCCGGCCCGGAGGGTTACCGGGGTCCCACCCTGGAGCCAGGCCTGGGGTTGGGGCCCGTGAGCGAGCGCCTGGTGGCCGGGCTTTCGCCCATGGGGCCCGGCCGGGCCCAGCCCGAACCGGATACATGGGCTCGTCCAACTGTGGACCCACCACCCGCAGGAGGAACATGAAGGGTCCGGTGCAATGTGAATCGGGTGGCAGACCAAATCAGAGGCTTATGATGCAACATATCTTCCAGTTGCTATTAGACAAGTTATAATTCTCGACCATTTTTCGGAACTGGTTTCTTGGGTCCGTGAGTAAATGCCAAATGAGATGATAGTCCTTAAGTAAGTTCCTGGCGATCCCATGTCACGCTCTTGCCCATCAGCCGGTGAACGCTGAGACGGAACTCTATGAGAGCTATGTATTTTTTAAGTGCTCCGAATATACTTCTAACAAGCGTGCGATTCACTTCGTGAGTAAACGGCAGCTGCAGCTGATTCAAACAGTCGAGCCAACTTTCTACATCACAATATGCGTTTTGTAGTTAGTCGAGTTACCTTTTGTGTGGTGCATGCACGGGTCGTTAGCGTCCAGCTCCCAGCTTAGAGAGTCCTGTATTGACACAGACGTCAATACATCTCGATGTCATGCAACACACAAAGTCTGTCGCATACAGGTGGGTTAACACACATGTACGATGTGTGCGATGGCGCGCCCGTTTACAATGGGACACAACGATGATCATTGTTAACCAAACTCTTGTTTCTCACGACAGGTGGTAGCGTTGTCTCCTGCACCTGGTCTTCGTGCACAGAGGGTGTTGTAATGTGCTCGTCATAGTCGCGATCGTTGTCACTCGAATCCGTTGTTCTCACGACAGGTGGTAGCGTTGTCTCCTGCATGTTGTCTTCGCGTGCGGCAAGCGTTGTGCTGTGCTCGTTATAAAGGTTGTCTTCGTACAAAGGGGGTGTTGAATACTCCTTCGTGAGTAGTCTAGGAGGTGGTGTGATGGAACGTATCTCAGAGGCGTTATGTGAGCGTACCACCATGGCCTGAGCAACTGCGACTACTGAGAGTACACCCAGTACAGACAGCGAGATCATTTTTTTTCTTGGGTGTTGTACGTGTGGGTACAGCCGCTTTAATGGCAGTGAGAGCAAGTGGGCAAATGTATTTATAGGTCACTAGCAGAAACTAAGGCACGTGGTCAGAGTGTAATCGTAACCACCTAAAGTAGCTCTTGTCATAATTTAATATACATAGAAATCAGAAACGGGTATGTCAGGATAGACATCGCGAGTGATAATGCGGCCAGTATCTGTGTGCGCTTGAGAGCACCTTGTTGTTCTACTGTGGTGCCCACGCCGCCGGGTCTGTTAATGTCATCGACCTTCTTTATATATGCATACGCTAAAGACCGTATATTCTCTATGGATTTGAACACGTCCTTTGTTTCGCGTAACGCTTGAGCTGTCTCGAGCGTGATGTTGTGAGTGTACACCAGTGTTTCGCGTGCACCGAGGTCCGAAAGGGCGTGCGCTACAACTATTAACCTTAGTTTGGGAGTGTGGCGAAACGCTCGCTCCGCTGTAATGGGCGGATGCAATGTTATCACCTGGTACGTTTCGTTAGTCGGGTCGTAACACACCGGTCCGTGACACGGACCGTCACATTGTATGGGGCACAGTAAGGACAACACGCCGCGGACCGTGACTTCGCACTCGACCGCGGTGGTGTTGTCGATTTGCAAAGGATCACATATGCCTCTCCAGTCGCAATGAGGCACATTGTAGTCGACGCGGCCGTCGGTCACCATAGCTTTCGTCAGCCAACACACTCGATTGCCCTTCGAAACATCGGCGATCAACGTGAGCGTAGAGGTCGCAGTCGCTTTACTGTACGCCAGGATATCCGTGTGTGAGTGCACGCTCGACGTCGATTGACAACCGGTCATGTCAGACCTGATCAGACCTTCCGAACACATGACCATTAGTTGTTGTGCGGCTGAGAGTATCGCGATCATACCGTTGAGATGTGTAGAAAGTCCGTACACGCCAGCCTTCCACGTTTCCAAAGTTTCCAGCAGTCTAGAGGGACTTGTCTTAGCTCGCATGGCAGTGCTGAATTTGCGTTGTGTAGACACAACGGCTTCGACCTCGCTTAGGATCTGTGGGCTCATGTACTCGTGGTAGGCCAAGACGTGTATAGTCGAGCGCGGTGACGCCCCGAACACCTTACCCGGTTTTGTTGTGGCGATATGCGTGTCCAGTAACGCGGCAAAGTCCGCGTGTCTAGCGTGTATTGATTTTACAGCTCGCTCATACCCCAACAGTACGGTCCGTAGAAGTTCGTTCACTTGTTTCCATGCGCTCGTGGAACACAGGACATCGCAACCTCCTTGATACTCAAGTAAAGCGTCACACACCAGCTGCTTGCACGTTGGAAATACAATCGGTAGTAACTTCTTACTCCACTCTATGTTGAACTCGTATAGTATGTATATGGGCGGTTGCGGCGGTTTGCGCATTTTCTATCTACCCTCCGCTAATATGACTCTGTGGTCTGTCTCCTGAGATGGTGCGGTTGGAACTTAAGAGAGCGCTATCGACGGTCGGCGTTTCCATTTCGTAAACTGTGCCATTTTCAGCCGCTGGCAAACGGCCGTCGACGGTCGATGCGAGACACCAACATAACGTTAGACCGCGACCCTCATGCCAGTTTTCTGTAGTGCTGGTTGTAGTTTCTGGTGCACACTCGAAACGCCATTATGATCACAATTACGTTGATTAATAAATCCAGTTTTGTAGCGACTGCAGCCAGCGCCGTCGCACAACTCGTGTCGGTGTTATCTCTCGATACTTTCATTCGTATCCGAGCGTATGCAGAATCTACGGATCTGGTGAAGTTGCTTGTCACTAGCTTGCGCATGTTTGATATGGCACTTTGCGCGAGACTCACACAACCTGCAGTGGCAACCGTCGCGTCAGTGCAAAGTTTTTCCGATATATCGCTCGCAACATCGTTTGTCATTTGCTGTACACTGCGCACACTGGCCACGAGGTCGCAGAGAGGGTCTTCGTTACGAGCTACTCTGGTAGCGCCGTGGTTGATGAGGACGATCATCTTTAGCAATAGTTTAAATTAGTACTTAATGGAAACGATACATAATGATACATAAGAGCCATGTCATACATTCAGCCTAGGAATAGTAGCATTGTGCATTATTAAAAATATACAGATCAATTGCTCGAATCCCATTGTTGCAAAGTAAAACTCTAATATAACTCTAGTCTGACATCAACAGAGAAGACTTAGTGTATGCACTACAAATACAGCATTAGGATTTCGAGTGGACCGTGCACCTTGTGAACCATCAGAGGCTTATGACGCAACATATCTTCCAGTTGCTATTAGACAAGTTATAATTCTTGACCATTTTTCGGAACTGGTTTCTTGGGTCCGTGAGTAAATGCCAAATGAGATGATAGTCCTTAAGTAAGTTCCTGGCGATCCCATGTCACGCTCTTGCCCATCAGCCGGTGAATGCTGAGACGGAACTCGATGAGAGCGATGTATTTTTTAAGTGCTCCGAATGTACTTCTAACAAGCGTGCGATTCACTTCGTGAGTAAACCGCAGCTGCAGCTGATTCAAACAGTCGAGCCAACTTTCTACATCACAATATGCGTTTTGTAGTTAGTCGAGTTACCTTTTGTGTGGCGCATGCACGAGTCGTTAGCGTCCAGCTCCCAGCTTAGAGAGTCCTGTATTGACACAGACGTCAATACATCTCGATGTCATGCAACACACAAAGTCTGTCGCATACAGGTGGGTTAACACATGTACGATACCTTTTGTGTGGCGCATGCACTGGTCGTTAGCGTCCAGCTCCCGGCTTATAGAGAGTCCTGTATTGACACAGACGTCAATACATCTCGATGTCATGCAACACACAAAGTTGTCGCATACAGGTGGGTTAACACACATGTACGATGTGTGCAATGGCGCGCCCGTTTACAATGGGACACAACGATGATCATTGTTAACCAAACTCTTGTTTCTCACGACAGGTGGTAGCGTTGTCTCCTGCACCTGGTCTTCGTGCACAGAGGGTGTTGTAATGTGCTCGTCATAGTCGCGATCGTTGTCACTCGAATCCGTTGTTCTCACGACAGGTGGTAGCGTTGTCTCCTGCATGTTGTCTTCGCGTGCGGCAAGCGTTGTGCTGTGCTCGTTATAATGGTTGTCTTCGTACAAAGGGGGTGTTGAATACTCCTTCGCGAGTAGTCTAGGAGGTGGTGTGATGGAACGTATCTCAGAGGCGTTATGTGAGCGTACCACCATGGCCTGAGCAACTGCGACTACTGAGAGTACACCCAGTACAGACAGCAAGATCATTTTTTTCTTGGGTGTTGTACGTGTGGGTACAGCCGCTTTAATGGCAGTGAGAGCAAGTGGGCAAATGTATTTATAGGTCACTAGCAGAAACTAAGGCACATGGTCAGAGTGTAATCGTAACCACCTAAAGTAGCTCTTGTCATAATTTAATATACATAGAAATCAGAAACGGGTATGTCAGGATAGACATCGCGAGTGATAATGCGGCCAGTATCTGTGTGCGCTTGAGAGCACCTTGTTGTTCTACTGTGGTGCCCACGCCGCCGGGTCTGTAAATGTCATCGACCTTCTTTATATACGCATACGCTAAAGACCGTATATTCTCTATGTATTTGTTTCGCGTAACGCTTGAGCTGTCTCGAGCGTGATGTTGTGAGTGTACACCATTGTTTCGCGTGCACCGAGGTCCGAAAGGGCGTGCGCTACAACTATTAACCTTGGTTTGGGAGTGTGGCGAAACGCTCGCTCCGCTGTAATGGGCGGATGCAATGTTATCACCTGGTACGTTTCGTTAGTCAGGTCGTAACACACCGGTCCGTGACACGGACCGTCACATTGTATGGGGCACAGTAAGGACAACACGCCGCCGACCGTGACTTCGCACTCGACCGCGGTGGTGTTGTCGATTTGCAAAGGATCACATACGCCTCTCCAGTCGCAATGAGGCACATTGTAGTCGACGCGACCGTCGGTCACCATAGCTTTCGTCAGCCAACACACTCGATTGCCCTTCGAAACATCGGCGATCAACGTGAGCGTAGAGGTCGCCGTCGCTTTACTGTACGCCAGGATATCCGTGTGTGAGTGCACGCTCGACGTCGATTGACAACCGGTCATGTCAGACCTGATCAGACCTTCCGAACACATGACCATTAGTTGTTGTGCGGCTGAGAGTATCGCGATCATACCGTTGAGATGTGTAGAAAGTCCGTACACGCCAGCCTTCCGCGTTTCCAAAGTTTCCAGCAGTCTAGAGGGACTTGTCTTAGCTCGCATGGCAGTGCTGAATTTGCGTTGTGTAGACACAACGGCTTCGACCTCGCTTAGGATCTGTGGGCTCATGTACTCGTGGTAGGCCAAGATGTGTATAGTCGAGCGCGGTGACGCCCCGAACACCTTACCCGGTTTTGTTGTGGCGATATGCGTGTCCAGTAACACGGCAAAGTCCGCGTGTCTAGCGTGTATTGATTTTACAGCTCGCTCATACCCCAACAGTACGGTCCGTAGAAGTTCGTTCACTTGTTTCCATGCGCTCGTGGAACACAGGACATCGCAACCTCTGTGATACTCAAGTAAAGCGTCACACACCAGCTGCTTGCACGTTGGAAATACAATCGGTAGTAACTTCTTACTCCACTCTATGTTGAACTCGTATAGTATGTATATGGGCGGTTGCGGCGGTTTGCGCATTTTCTATCTACCCTCCGCTAATATGACTCTGTGGTCTGTCTCCTGAGATGGTGCGGTTGGAACTTAAGAGAGCGCTATCGACGGTCGGCGTTTCCATTTCGTAAACTGTGCCATTTTCAGCCGCTGGCAAACGGCTGTCGACGGTCGATGCGAGACACCAACATAACGTTAGACCGCGACCCTCATGCCAGTTTTCTGTAGTGCTGGTTGTAGTTTCTGGTGCACACTCGAAACGCCATTATGATCACAATTACGTTGATTAATAAATCCAGTGTTGTAGCGACTGCAGCCAGCGCCGTCGCACAACTCGTGTCGGTGTTATCTCTCGATACTTTCATTCGTATCCGAGCGTATGCAGAATCTACGGATCTGGTGAAGTTGCTTGTCACTAGCTTGCGCATGTTTGATATGGCACTTTGCGCGAGACTCACACAACCTGCAGTGGCGACCGTCGCGTCAGTGCAAAGTTTTTCCGATATATCGCTCGCAACATCGTTTGTCATTTGCTGTACACTGCGCACACTGGCCACGAGGTCGCAGAGAGGGTCTTCGTTACGAGCTACTCTGGTAGCGCCGTGGTTGATGAGGACGATCATCTTTAGCAATAGTTCATCTCGAAGCGCAACGAAGGTGAGGGCGACGGGTTGGCCGGTTCTGCCTTCAGGCCACTCGGTGGCCGCTAGATTGCCCAATGCCACACACGCAGACGAACCCTGTACACACTCAAAGACCCGTGTGCGATCGTTGATTTCTGCTAGTACGTTTGCTAGTTCTACGTGCTTCCATGTATCGGGCGTGGGCACGCGCTTGTTTTAGAGGCGTTTTCGCGCAGCCTCTACCCTGCACGACCGCTCGTGGCCGCACTAGCTATATTTATCTTTATTTGTTTCACACACACACACACACACACACACACACACACACACACACACACACACACACACACACACACACACACACACACACACACACACACACACACAGGCCCTTGCGTGCAAACCCCGGTCAGGCCTGCAGTGCACACATAAGAGACATGATGTTCTTTCACAGAACTGAGGTTGTTCATTACTAAATGACTTTTACAGGAATATTGTTATTATACTATTCAACAGGTTGATCATAATAATGTGTATTAAACCCACAACCTAGCACTGAGGACAGAGGGACTTTATTTAAATTAGTACTTAATGGAAACGATACATAATGATACATAAGAGCCATGTCATACATTCAGCCTAGGAATAGTAGCATTGTGCACTATTAAAAATATACACATCAACTGCTCGAATCCCATTGTTGCAAAGTAAAACTCTAATAAAACTCTAGTCTGACATCAACAGAGAAGACTTAGTGTATGTACTACAAATACAGCATTAGGATTTCGAGTGGACCGTGCACCTTGTGAACCATCAGAGGCTTATGACGCAACATATTTTCCAGTTGCTATTAGACAAGTTATAATTCTCGACCATTTTTCGAAACTGGTTTCTTGGGTCCGTGAGTAAATGCCAAATGAGATGATAGTCCTTAAGTAAGTTCCTGGCGATCCCATGTCACGCTCTTGCCCATCAGCCGGTGAACGCTTAGACGGAACTCGATGAGAGCGATGTATTTTTTAAGTGCTCCGAATGTACTTCTAACAAGCGTGCGATTCACTTTGTGAGTAAACCGCAGCTGCAGCTGATTCAAACAGTCGAGCCAACATTCTACATCACAATATGCGTTTTGTAGTTAGTCGAGTTACCTTTTGTGTGGCGCATGCACGGGTCGTTAGCGTCCAGCTCCCAGCTTATAGAGTCCTGTATTGACACAGACGTCAATACATCTCGATGTCATGCAACACACAAAGTCTGTCGTATACAGGTGGGTTAACACATGTACGATACCTTTTGTGTGGCGCATGCACGGGTCGTTAGCGTCCAGCTCCCGGCTTATAGAGAGTCCTGTATTGACACAGACGTCAAGACATCTCGATGTCATGCAACACACAAAGTCTGTCGCAAACAGGTGGGTTAACACACATGTACGATGTGTGCGATGGCGAGCCCATTTACAATGGGACACGACGATGATCATTGTTAACCAAACTCTTGTTTCTCACGACAGGTGGTAGCGTTGTCTCCTGCACCTGGTCTTCGTGCACAGAGGGTGGTGTAATGTGCTCGTCATAGTCGCGATCGTTGTCACTCGAATCCGTTGTTCTCACGACAGGTGGTAGCGTTGTCTCCTGTATGTTGTCTACGCGTGCGGCAAGCAATGTGCTGTGCTCGTTATAATGGTTGTCTTCGTACAAAGGGGGTGTTGAATACTCCTTCGCGAGTAGTCTAGGAGATGGCGTGATGGGACGTATCTCAGAGGCGTTATTTGAGCGTATCACCATGGCCTGAGCAACTGCGACTAGTGAGAGTACACCCAGTACAGACAGCGAGATCATTTTTTTTCTTGGGTGTTGTACGTGTGGGTACAGCCGCTTTAATGGCAGTGAGAGCAAGTGGGTATATGTATTTATATTGGGTCGGTGACACAGACGTCAATACATCTCGATGCCATGCAACACACAAAGTCTGTCGCATACAGGTGGGTTAACACATGTACGATACCTTTTGTGTGGCGCATGCATGGGTCGTTAGCATCCAGCTCCTGGCTTATAGAGAGTCCTTAATTGACACAGACGTCAATACATCTCGATGTCATGCAACACACAAAGTCTGTCGCATACAGGTGGGTTAACACACATGTACGATGTGTGCGATGGCGCGCCCGTTTACAATGGGACACGACGATGATCATTGTTAACCAAACTCTTGTTTCTCATGACAGGTGGTAGCGTTGTCTCCTGCACCTGGTCTTCGTGCACAGAGGGTGTTGTAATGTGCTCGTCATAGTCGCGATCGTTGTCACTCGAATCCGTTGTTCTCACGACAGGTGGTAGCGTTGTCTCCTGCATGTTGTCTTCACGTGCGGCAAGCGTTGTGCTGTGCTCGTTATCATGGTTGTCTTCGTACAAAGGGGGTGTTGAATACTCCTTCGCGAGTAGTCTAGGAGGTGGTGTGATGGAACGTATCTCAGAGGCGTTATGTGAGCGTACCACCATGGCCTGAGCAACTGCGACTACTGAGAGTACACCCAGTACAGACAGCGAGATCATTTTTTTTCTTGGGTGTTGTACGTGTGGGTACAGCCGCTTTAATGGCAGTGAGAGCAAGTGGGCAAATGTATTTATAGGTCACTAGCAGAAACTAAGGCACGTGGTCAGAGTGTAATCGTAACCACTTAAGGTAGCTCTTGTCATAATTTAATATACATAGAAATCAGAAACGGGTAAGTCAGGATAGACATCGCGAGTGATAATGCGGCCAGTATCTGTGTGCGCTTGAGAGCACCTTGTATTTCTACTATGGTGCCCACACCGCCGGGTCTGTAAATGTCATCGACCTTCTTTATATACGCATACGCTAAAGACCGTATATTCTCTATGGATTTGAACACGTCCTTTGTTTCGCGTAACGCTTGAGCTGTCTCGAGCGTGATGTTGTGAGTGTACACCAGTGTTTCGCGTGCACCGAGGTCCGAAAGGGCGTGCGCTACAACTATTAACCTTGGTTTGGGAGTGTGGCGAAACGCTCGCTCCGCTGTAATGGGCAGATGCAATGTTATCACCTGGTACGTTTCGTTAGTCGGGTCGTAACACACCGGTCCATCACACGGACCGTCACATTGTATGGGGCACAGTAAGGACAACACGCCGCCGACCGTGACTTCGCACTCGACCGCGGTGGTGTTGTCGATTTGCAAAGGATCACATACGCCTCTCCAGTCGCAATGAGGCACATTGTAGTCGACGCGACCGTCGGTCACCATAGCTTTCGTCAGCCAACACACTCGATTGCCCTTCGAAACATCGGCGATCAACGTGAGCATATAGGTCGCTGTCGCTTTACTGTACGCCAGGATATCCGTGTGTGAGTGCACGCTCGACGTCGATTGACAACCGGTCATGTCAGACCTGATCAGACATTCCGAACACATGACCATTAGTTGTTGTGCGGCCGAGAGTATCGCGATCATACCATTGAGATGTGAAGAAAGCGCGTACACGCCAGCCTTCCACGTTTCCAAAGTTTCCAGCAGTCTAGAGGGACTTGTCTTAGCGCGCACGGCTGTGCTGAATTTGCGTTGGGTAGACACAACGGCTTCGACCTCGCTTAGGATCTTGTGGGCTCATGTACTCGTGGTAGGCCAAGACGTGTATAGTCGAGCGCGGTGACGCCCCGAACACTTGACCCGGTTTTGCTGTTGCGATATGCGTGTCCAGTAACACGGCAAAGTCCGCGTGCCTAGCGTGTATTGATTTTACAGCTCGCTCATACCCCAATAGTACGGTCGGTAGAAGTTCGTTCACTTGTTTCCATGCGCTCGTGGAACACAGGACATCGCAACCTCTGTGATACTCAAGTAAAGCGTCACACACCAGCTGCTTGCACGTTGGAAATACAATCGGTAATAACTTCTTACTCCACTCTATGTTGAACTCGTATAGTATGTATATGGGCGGTTGCGGCGGTTTGCGCATTTTCTATCTACCCTCCGCTAATATGACTCTGTGGTCTGTCTCCTGAGATGGTGCGGTTGGAACTTGCGAGAGTGCGCTATCGACGGTCGGCGTTTCCATTTCGTCAACTGTGCCATTTTCAGCCGCTGGCAAACGGCCGTCGACAGTCGATGCGAGACACCAACATAACGTTAGACCGCGACCCTCATGCCAGTTTTCTGTAGTACTGGTTGTAGTTTCTGGTGCACACTCGAAACGCCATTACGATCACAATTACGTTGATTAATAAATCCAGTGTTGTAGCGACTGCAGCCAGCGCCGTCGCGGAACTCGTGTCGGTGTTATCTCTCAATACTTTCATTCGTATCCGAGCGTATGCAGAATCTACGGATCTGGTGAAGTTGCTAGTCACTAGCTTGCGCACGTTTGATATGGCACTTTGCGCGAGACTCACACAACCTGCAGTGGCGACCGTCGCGTCAGTGCAAAGTTTTTCCGATATATCGCTCGCAACATCGTTTGTCATTTGCTGTACACTGCGCACACTGGCCGCGAGGTCGCGGAGAGGGTCTTCGTTACGAGTTGTGTAATATCCGCTGACTTGCCAATTCAATTCTGGTGGCGCTGACCCAAACGAGAACGCTTTTAAGGCGCATGTCATGGTAACTCTGGTAGCGCCGTGGTTGATGAAGACGATCATCTTTAGCAATAGTTCATCTCGAAGCGCAACGATGGTTAGGGCGACGGGTTGGCCGGTTCCGCCTTCAGGCCACTCGGTTGCCGCTAGATTGCCCAATGCCACACACGCAGACGAACCCTGTACACACTCAATGACCCGTGTGCGATCGTTGATTTCTGCTAGTACTTTTGCTAGTTCTACGTGCTTCCACGGATCGGGCGTGGGCACTCGCTTGTTTTAGAGGCGTTTTCGCGCAGCCTCTACCCTGCACGACCGCTCATGGCCGCACTAGCTATTTTTATCTTTATTTGTTTCACACACACACACACACACACACACACACACACACACACACACACACACACACAGGCCCTTGCGTGCAAACCCCGGTCAGGCCTGCAGTGCACACATAAGAGACATGATGTTCTTTCACAGAACTGAGGTTGTTCATTACTAAATGACTTTTACAGGAATATTGTTATTATACTATTCAACAGGTTGATCATAATAATGTGTATTAAACCCACAACCTAGCACTGAGGACAGAGGGACTTTATTTAAATTAGTACTTAATGGAAACGATACATAATGATACATAAGAGCCATGTCATACATTCAGCCTAGGAATAGTAGCATTGTGCACTATTAAAAATATACACATCAACTGCTCGAATCCCATTGTTGCAAAGTAAAACTCTAATAAAACTCTAGTCTGACATCAACAGAGAAGACTTAGTGTATGTACTACAAATACAGCATTAGGATTTCGAGTGGACCGTGCACATTGTGAACCATCAGAGGCTTATGACGCAACATATCTTCCAGTTGCTATTAGACAAGTTATAATTCTCGACCATTTTTCGGAACTGGTTTCTTGGGTCCGTGAGTAAATGCCAAATGAGATGATAGTCCTTAAGTAAGTTCCTGGCGATCCCATGTCACGCTCTTGCCCATCAGCCGGTGAACACTGAGACGGAACTCGATGAGAGCGATATATTTTTTAAGTGCTCCGAATGTACTTCTAACAAGCGTGCGATTCACTTCGTGAGTAAACCGCAGCTGCAGCTGATTCAAACAGTCGAGCCAACTTTCTACATCACAATATGCGTTTTGTAGTTAGTCGAGTTACCTTTTGTGTGGCGCAAGCACGGGTCGTTAGAGTCCAGCTCCCAGCTTATACAGTCCTGTATTGACACAGACGTCAATACATCTCGATGTCATGCAACACACAAAGTCTGTCGCATACAGGTGGGTTAACACATGTACGATACCTTTTGTGTGGCGCATGCACGGGTCGTTAGCGACCAGCTCCAGGCTTACAGAGAGTCCTGTATTGACACAGATGTCAATACATCTCCATGTCATGCAACACACAAAGTCTGTCGCATACAGGTGGGTTAACACACATGTACGATGTGTGCGATGGCGCGCCCGTTTACAATGGGACACGACGATGATCATTGTTAACCAAACTCTTGTTTCTCAAGACAGGTGGTAGCGTTGTCTCCTGCACCTGGTCTTCGTGCACAGAGGGTGTGGTAATGTGCTCGTCATAGTCGCGATCGTTGTCACTCGAATCCGTTGTTCTCACGACAGGTGGTAGCGTTGTCTCCTGCATGTTGTCTTCGCGTGCGGCAAGCGTTGTGCTGTGCTCGTTATAATGGTTGTCTTTGTACAAAGGGGGGTGTTGAATACTCCTTCGCGAGTAGTCTAGGAGGTGGTGTGATGGGACGTATCTCAGAGGCGTTATGTGAGCGTACCACCATGGCCTGAGCAACTGCGACTACTGAGAGTACACCCAGTACAGACAGCGAGATAATTTTTTTTCTTGGGTTTTGTACGTGTGGGTACAGCCACTTTAATGGCAGTGAGAGCAAGTGGTCAAATGTATTTATAGGTCACTAGCAGAAACTAAGGCACGTGGTCAGAGTGTAATCGTAACCACCGTAGCTCTTGTCATAATTTAATATACATAGAAATCAGAAACGGGCATGTCAGGATAGACATCGCGAGTGATAATGCGGCCAGCTGACTGAGCGCCTCCAGGAGAGAGGCCCAAGCAAGACGCACCCCGAGGAGCGTCTTTCCACGTGTCACCACTGGGTCTGACTGAGCGCCTCCAGGAGAGAGGCCCAAGCAAGACGCGCCCCGAGGAGCGTCTTGCCACATGTCAACACTGGGTCTGACTGAGCGCCTCCAGGAGAGAGGCCCAAGCAAGACGCGCCCCGAGGAGCGTCTTGCAACATGTCAACACTGGGTCTGACTGAGCGCCTCCAGGAGAGAGGCCCAAGCAAGACGCGCCCCGAGGAGCGTCTTGCCACATGTCAACAATGGGTCTGACTGAGGGCCTCCAGGAGAGAGGCCCAAGCAAGACGCGCCCCGAGGAGCTTCTTGCCACATGTCAGCACTCGGTCTGACTGAGCGCCTCCAGGAGAGAGGCCAAAGCAAGACGCGCCCCGAGGAGCGTCTTGCCACATGTCACCACTTGGTCTGACTGAGCGCCTCCAGGAAGAGGCCCAAGCAAGACGCGCCCCGAGGAGAGTCTAGCCACATGTCAACACTGGGTCTGACTGAGCGCCTCCAGGAGAGAGGCCCAAGCAAGACGCGCCCCGAGGAGCGTCTTGCCACATGTCAGCACTGGGTCTGACTGAGCGCCTCCAGGAGAGAGGCCCCAGCAAGACGCGCCCCGAGGAGCGTCTTGCCTTATGTCAGCACTCGGTCTGACTGAGCGCCTCCAGGAGAGAGGCCCAAGCAAGACGCGCCCCGAGGAGCGTCTTGCCACATGTCAACAATGGGTCTGACTGAGGGCCTCCAGGAGAGAGGCCCAAGCAAGACGCGCCCCGAGGAGCTTCTTGCCACATGTCAGCACTCGGTCTGACTGAGCGCCTCCAGGAGAGAGGCCAAAGCAAGACGCGCCCCGAGGAGCGTCTTGACACATGTCAACACTGGGTCTGACATAGGGCCTCCATGAGAGAGGCCCAAACAAGACGCGCCCCGAGGAGTGTCTTGCCACATGTCAACACTGGGTCTGACTGAGCGGCTCTAGGAGAGAGGCCGAAGCAAGACGCGCCCCGAGGAGCGTCTTGCCACATGTCAACACTGGGTCTGACTGAGCGCCTCCAGGAGAGAGGCCTGAGGAGCGTCTTGCCACATGTCACCTCTGGGTCTGACTGAGCGCCACCAGGAGAGAGGCGCAAGCAAGAAACGCCCGAGGAGCGTCTTGATACATGTCAACACTGGGTCTGACTGAGCGCCTCCAGGAGAGAGGCCCCAGCAAAGACGCGCCCCGAGGAGCGTCTTGCCACATGTCAACAATGGGTCTGACTGAGGGCCTCCAGGAGAGAAGCCCAAGCAAGACGCGCCCCGAGGAGCGTCTTGCCACATGTCAACACTGGGTCTAATTGAGCGCCTCCAGGAGAGAGGCCCAAGCAAGACGCGCCCCGAGGAGCTTCTTGCCACATGTCACTACTCGGACTGACTGAGCGCCTCCAGGAGAGAGGTCCAAGCAAGACGTGCCCCGAGGAGAGTCTTGCCACATGTCAACACTGGGTCTGACAGAGGGCATCCAGGAGAGAGGCCCAAGCAATACGCGCCCCGAGGAGCTTCTTTCCACATGTCAACAATGGGTCTTACTGAGGGCCTCCATGAGAGAAGCCCAAGCAAGACGCGCCCCGAGGAGTGTCTTGCCACATGTCAACACTGTGTCTGACTGAGCACCTCCAGGAGAGAGGCCCAAGCAAGACGCGCCCCGAGGAGCGTCTTGCCACGTGTCAACACTGGGTCTGACTTAGCGCCTCCAGGAGAGAGGCCCAAGCAAGATGCGCCCGGAGGAGCGTCTTGCCACGTGTCACCACTGGGTCTGACTGAGCTCCTCCAGGAGAGAGGCCCCAGCAAGACGCGCCCCGAGGAGCGTCTTGCCTTATTTCAGCACTCGGTCTGACTGAACGCCTCCAGGAGAGAGGCCCAAGCAAGACGCGCCCCGAGGAGCGTCTTGCCACATGTCACTACTCGGTCTAACTGAGCGCCTCCAGGAGAGAGGTCCAAGCAAGACGCGCCCCGAGGAGCGTCTTGCCAAATGTCACTACTCGGTCTGACTGAGCACCTCCAGGAGAGAGGCCCAAGCAAGACGTGCCCCGAGGAGCGTCTTGCCACATGTCAACAATGGGTCTGACTGAGGGCCTCCAGGAGAGAAGCCCAAGCAAGACGCGCCCAGAGGAGCGTCTTGCCACATGTCAACACTGGGTCTGACTGAGCGCCTCCAGGAGAGAGGCCCAAGCAAGACACGCCCCGAGGAGCGTCTTGACACATGTCAACACTGGGTCGGACTGAGGGCCTCCATGAGAGAAGCCCAAGCAAGACGCGCCCCGAGGAGAGTCTTGCCACATGTCAACACTCAGTCTGACAGAGGGCATTCAGGAGAGAGGCCGAAGCAAGACGCGCCCCGAGGAGCGTCTTGCCACATGTCACCACTGGGTCTGAATGAGCGCCTCCAGGAGAGAGGCCCAACCAAGACGCGCCCCGAGGAGTGTCTTGCCACATGCCAACACTGGGTCTGACTGAGCGCCTCCAGGAGAGAGGCCCAAGCAAGACGCGCCCCGAGGAGCGTCTTGCCACGTGTCAACACTGGGTCTGACTGAGCGCCTCCAGGAGAGAGGCCCAAGCAAGACGCGCCCAGAGGAGCGTCTTGCCACATGTCAACACTGGGTCTGACTGAGCGCCTCCAGGAGAGAGGCCCAAGCAAGACACGCCCCGAGGAGCGTCTTGACACATGTCAACACTGGGTCGGACTGAGGGCCTCCATGAGAGAAGCCCAAGCAAGACGGGCCCCGAGGAGAGTCTTGCCACATGTCAACACTCGGTCTGACAGAGGGCATTCAGGAGAGAGGCCGAAGCAATACGCGCCCCGAGGAGCGTCTTGCCACATGTCACCACTGGGTCTGAATGAGCGCCTCCAGGAGAGAGGCCCAACCAAGACGCGCCCCGAGGAGTGTCTTGCCACATGCCAACACTGGGTCTGACTGAGCGCCTCCAGGAGAGAGGCCCAAGCAAGACGCGCCCCGAGGAGCGTCCTGCCACATGTCAACACTGGGTCTGACTGAGCGCCTCCAGGAGAGAGGCCCAAGCAAGACGCGCCCCGAGGAGCGTCTTGCCATATGTCAACACTGGGTCTGACTGAGCGCCTCCAGGAGAGAGGCCCAAGCAAGACGCGCCCCGAGGAGCGTCTTGCCACATGTCAACAATGTGTCTGACTGAGGGCCTCCAGGAGAGAGGCCCAAGCAAGATGCGCCCGGAGGAGCGTCTTGCCACATGTCAACACTGGGTTTGACAGAGGGCCTCCAGGAGAGAGGCCCAAGCAAGACGCGCCCCGAGGAGCGTCTTGTCACATGTCAACACTGGGTCTGTCTGAGCGTCTCCAGGAGAGGAGCCCAAGCAAGACGCGCCACGAGGAGCGTCTTGCCACATGTCAACAATGGGTCTGACTGAGGGCCTCCAGGAGAGAGGCCCAAGCAAGACGCGCCCCGAGGAGCGTCTTGACACATGTCAACACTGGGTCTGACTTAGCGCCTCCAGGAGAGAGGCCCAAGCAAGACGCGCCCAGAGGAGCGTCTTGCCACGTGTCACCACTGGGTCTGATTGAGCACCTCCAGTAGAGAGGCCCCAGCAAGACGCGCCCTGAGGAGCGTCTTGCCTTATGTCAGCACTCGTTCTGACTGAGCGCCTCCAGGAGAGAGGCCCAAGCAAGACGCGCCCCGAGGAGCGTCTTGCCAAATGTCACTACTCGGTCTGTCTGAGCGCCTCCAGGAGGGAGGTCCAAGCAAGACGCGCCCCGAGGAGCGTCTTGCCACATGTAAATACTCGGTCTGACTGAGCGCCTCCAGGAGAGAGGCCCAAGCAAGACGTGCCCCGTGTACCGTCTTGCCACATGTCAACAATGGGTCTGACTGAGGGCCTCCAGGAGAGAAGCCCAAGCAAGACGCGCCCAGAGGAGCGTCTTGCCACATGACAACACTGGGTCAGACTGAGCGCCTCCAGGAGAGAGGCCCAAGCAAGACACGCCCCGAGGAGCGTCTTGACACATGTCAACACTGGGTCGGACTGAGGGCCTCCATGAGAGAAGCCCAAGCAAGACGCGCCCCGAGGAGAGTCTTGCCACATGTCAACACTCTGTCTGACAGAGGGCATTCAGGAGAGAGGCCGAAGCAAGACGCGCCCCGAGGAGCGTCTTGCCACATGTCACCACTGGGTCTGAATGAGCGCCTCCAGGCGAGAGGCCCAACCAAGACGCGCCCCGAGGAGTGTCTTGCCACATGCCAACACTGGGTCTGACTGAGCGCCTCCAGGAGAGAGGCCCAAGCAAGACGCGCCCCGAGGAGCGTCTTGCCACGTGTCAACACTGGGTCTGACTGAGCGCCTCCAGGAGAGAGGCCCAAGCAAGACGCGCCCAGAGGAGCGTCTTGCCACATGTCAACACTGGGTCTGACTGAGCGCCTCCAGGAGAGAGGCCCAAGCAAGACACGCCCCGAGGAGCATCTTGACACATGTCAACACTGGGTCGGACTGAGGGTCTCCATGAGAGAAGCCCAAGCAAGACGCGCCCCGAGGAGAGTCTTGCCACATGTCAACACTCGGTCTGACAGAGGGCATTCAGGAGAGAGGCCGAAGCAATACGCGCCCCGAGGAGCGTCTTGCCACATGTCACCACTGGGTCTGAATGAGCGCCTCCAGGAGAGAGGCCCAACCAAGACGCGCCCCAAGGAGTGTCTTGCCACATGTCAACACTGGGTCTGACTGAGCGGCTCCAGGAGAGAGGCCCAAGCAAGACGCGCCCCGAGGAGCGTCTTGCCACGTGTCAACACTGGGTCTGACTGAGCGCCTCCAGGAGAGAGGCCCAAGCAAGATGCGCCCCGAGGAGCGTCTTGCCACATGTCACCACGGGGTCTGACTGAGCGCCTCCAGGAGAGAGGCCCAAGCAAGACGCGCCCCGAGGAGCGTCTTGCGACATGTCACTACTCGGTCTAACTGAGCGCCTCCAGGAGAGAGGTCCAAGCAAGACGCACCCCGAGGAGCGTCTTGCCACATGTCACTACTCGGTCTGACTGAGCGCCTCCCGGAGAGAGGCCCAAGCAAGACATGCCCCGAGGAGCGTCTTGCCACATGTCAACAATGGGTCTGACTGAGGGCCTCCAGGAGAGAAGCCCAAGCAAGACGCGCCCCGAGGAGCGTCAAGCCACATGTCATCACTGGGACTGACTGAGCGCCTCCAGGAGAGAGGCCCCAGCAAGACGCGCCCCGAGGAGCGTCTTGCCACATGTCAGCACTCGGTCTGACTGAGCGCCTCCAGGAGAGAGGCCCAAACAAGAAGCGCCCCGAGGAGCTTCTTGCCACATGTCAACAATGGGTCTGACTGAGGGCCTCCAGGAGAGAAGCCCAAGCAAGACGCGCCCCGAGGAGCGTCTTGCCACATGTCAACACTGGGTCTAATTGAGCGCCTCCAGGAGAGAGGCCCAAGCAAGACATACCCCGAGGAGCGTCTTGCCACATGTCACTACTCGGTCTGACTGAGCGCCTCCAGGAGAGAGGTCCAAGCAACACGTGCCCCGAGGAGCGTCTTGCCACGTGTCAACAATGGGTCTGACTGAGGGCCTCCAGGAGAGAAGCCCAAGGAAGAAGCGCCCCGAGGAGCGTCTTGCCACGTGTCAACACTGGGTCTGACTGAGCGCCTCCAGGAGAGAGGCCCAAGCAAGACACGCCCCGAGGAGCGTCTTGACACATGTCAACACTGGGTCTGACTGAGGGCCTCCATGAGAGAAGCCCAAGCAAGACGCGCCCCGAGGAGAGTCTTGCCACATGTCAACACTGGGTCTGACAGAGGGCATCCAGGAGAGAGGCCCAAGCAATACGCGCCCCGAGGAGCGTCTTGCCACATGTCAACAATGGGTCTGACTGAGGGCCTCCAGGAGAGAAGCCAAAGCAAGACGCGCCCCGAGGAGCTTCTTTCCACATGTCAACACTGGGTCTGACTGAGCGCCTCCAGGAGAGAGGCCCAAGCAAGACACGCCCCGAGGAGCGTCTTGACACATGTCAACACTGGGTCGGACTGAGGGCCTCCATGAGAGAAGCCCAAGCAAGACGCGCCCTGAGGAGAGTCTTGCCACATGTCAACACTCAGTCTGACAGAGGGCATTCAGGAGAGAGGCCGAAGCAAGACGCGCCCCGAGGAGCGTCTTGCCACATGTCACCACTGGGTCTGAATGAGCGCCTCCAGGAGAGAGGCCCAACCAAGACGCGCCCCGAGGAGTGTCTTGCCACATGCCAACACTGGGTCTGACTGAGCGCCTCCAGGAGAGAGGCCCAAGCAAGACGCGCCCCGAGGAGCGTCTTGCCATGTGTCAACACTGGGTCTGACTGAGCGCCTCCAGGAGAGAGGCCCAAGCAAGACGCGCCCAGAGGAGCGTCTTGCCACATGTCAACACTGGGTCTGACTGAGCGCCTCCAGGAGAGAGGCCCAAGCAAGACACGCCCCGAGGAGCGTCTTGACACATGTCAACACTGGGTCGGACTGAGGGCCTCCATGAGAGAAGCCCAAGCAAGACGGGCCCCGAGGAGAGTCTTGCCACATGTCAACACTCGGTCTGACAGAGGGCATTCAGGAGAGAGGCCGAAGCAATACGCGCCCCGAGGAGCGTCTTGCCACATGTCACCACTGGGTCTGAATGAGCGCCTCCAGGAGAGAGGCCCAACCAAGACGCGCCCCGAGGAGTGTCTTGCCACATGCCAACACTGGGTCTGACTGAGCGCCTCCAGGAGAGAGGCCCAAGCAAGACGCGCCCCGAGGAGCGTCCTGCCACATGTCAACACTGGGTCTGACTGAGCGCCTCCAGGAGAGAGGCCCAAGCAAGACGCGCCCCGAGGAGCGTCTTGCCACATGTCAACACTGGGTCTGACTGAGCGCCTCCAGGAGAGAGGCCCAAGCAAGACGCGCCCCGAGGAGCGTCTTGCCACATGTCAACAATGTGTCTGACTGAGGGCCTCCAGGAGAGAGGCCCAAGCAAGATGCGCCCGGAGGAGCGTCTTGCCACATGTCAACACTGGGTTTGACAGAGGGCCTCCAGGAGAGAGGCCCAAGCAAGACGCGCCCCGAGGAGCGTCTTGCCACATGTCACCTCTGGTTCTGACTGAGCGCCTCCAGGAGAGAGGCCCAAGCAAGACGCGCCCCGAGGAGCGTCTTGTCACATGTCAACACTGGGTCTGTCTGAGCGTCTCCAGGAGAGAAGCCCAAGCAAGACGCGCCACGAGGAGCGTCTTGCCACATGTCAACAATGGGTCTGACTGAGGGCCTCCAGGAGAGAGGCCCAAGCAAGACGCGACCCGAGGAGCGTCTTGACACATGTCAACACTGGGTCTGACTTAGCGCCTCCAGGAGAGAGGCCCAAGCAAGACGCTCCCAGAGGAGCGTCTTGCCACATGTCAACACTGGGTCTGACTGAGCGCCTCCAGGAGAGAGGCCCAAGCAAGACACGCCCCGAGGAGCGTCTTGACACATGTCAACACTGGGTCGGACTGAGGGCCTCCATGAGAGAAGCCCAAGCAAGACGCGCCCCGAGGAGAGTCTTGCCACATGTCAACACTCGGTCTGACAGAGGGCATTCAGGAGAGAGGCCGAAGCAATACGCGCCCCGAGGAGCGTCTTGCCACATGTCACCACTGGGTCTGAATGAGCGCCTCCAGGAGAGAGGCCCAACCAAGACGCGCCCCGAGGAGTGTCTTGCCACATGCCAACACTGGGTCTGACTGAGCGCCTCCAGGAGAGAGGCCCAAGCAAGACGCGCCCCGAGGAGCGTCCTGCCACATGTCAACACTGGGTCTGACTGAGCGCCTCCAGGAGAGAGGCCCAAGCAAGACGCGCCCCGAGGAGCGTCTTGCCACATGTCAACACTGGGTCTGACTGAGCGCCTCCAGGAGAGAGGCCCAAGCAAGACGCGCCCCGAGGAGCGTCTTGCCACATGTCAACAATGTGTCTGACTGAGGGCCTGCAGGAGAGAGGCCCAAGCAAGATGCGCCCGGAGGAGCGTCTTGCCACATGTCAACACTGGGTCTGACAGAGGGCCTCCAGGAGAGAGGCCCAAGCAAGACGCGCCCCGAGGAGCGTCTTGCCACATGTCACCTCTGGTTCTGACTGAGCACCTCCAGGAGAGAGGCCCAAGCAAGACGCGCCCCGAGGAGCGTCTTGTCACATGTCAACACTGGGTCTGTCTGAGCGTCTCCAGGAGAGAAGCCCAAGCAAGACGCGCCACGAGGAGCGTCTTGCCACATGTCAACAATGGGTCTGACTGAGGGCCTCCAGGAGAGAGGCCCAAGCAAGACGCGCCCCGAGGAGCGTCTTGACACATGTCAACACTGGGTCTGACTTAGCGCCTCCAGGAGAGAGGCCCAAGCAAGACGCGCCCAGAGGAGCGTCTTGCCACGTGTCACCACTGGGTCTGATTGAGCACCTCCAGTAGAGAGGCCCCAGCAAGACGCGCCCTGAGGAGCGTCTTGCCTTATGTCAGCACTCGTTCTGACTGAGCGCCTCCAGGAGAGAGGCCCAAGCAAGACGCGCCCCGAGGAGCGTCTTGCCAAATGTCACTACTCGGTCTGACTGAGCGCCTCCAGGAGGGAGGTCCAAGCAAGACGCGCCCCGAGGAGCGTCTTGCCACATGTAAATACTCGGTCTGACTGAGCGCCTCCAGGAGAGAGGCCCAAGCAAGACGTGCCCCGAGTACCGTCTTGCCACATGTCAACAATGGGTCTGACTGAGGGCCTCCAGGAGAGAAGCCCAAGCAAGACGCGCCCAGAGGAGCGTCTTGCCACATGACAACACTGGGTCTGACTGAGCGCCTCCAGGAGAGAGGCCCAAGCAAGACACGCCCCGAGGAGCGTCTTGACACATGTCAACACTGGGTCGGACTGAGGGCCTCCATGAGAGAAGCCCAAGCAAGACGCGCCCCGAGGAGAGTCTTGCCACATGTCAACACTCTGTCTGACAGAGGGCATTCAGGAGAGAGGCCGAAGCAAGACGCGCCCCGAGGAGCGTCTTGCCACATGTCACCACTGGGTCTGAATGAGCGCCTCCAGGCGAGAGGCCCAACCAAGACGCGCCCCGAGGAGTGTCTTGCCACATGCCAACACTGGGTCTGACTGAGCGCCTCCAGGAGAGAGGCCCAAGCAAGACGCGCCCCGAGGAGCGTCTTGCCACGTGTCAACACTGGGTCTGACTGAGCGCCTCCAGGAGAGAGGCCCAAGCAAGACGCGCCCAGAGGAGCGTCTTGCCACATGTCAACACTGGGTCTGACTGAGCGCCACCAGGAGAGAGGCCCAAGCAAGACACGCCCCGAGGAGCGTCTTGACACATGTCAACACTGGGTCGGACTGAGGGTCTCCATGAGAGAAGCCCAAGCAAGACGCGCCCCGAGGAGAGTCTTGCCACATGTCAACACTCGGTCTGACAGAGGGCATTCAGGAGAGAGGCCGAAGCAATACGCGCCCCGAGGAGCGTCTTGCCACATGTCACCACAGGGTCTGACTGAGCGCCTCCAGGAGAGAGGCCCAAGCAAGACGCGCCCCGAGGAGCGTCTTGCGACATGTCACTACTCGGTCTAACTGAGCGCCTCCAGGAGAGAGGTCCAAGCAAGACGCACCCCGAGGAGCGTCTTGCCACATGTCACTACTCGGTCTGACTGAGCGCCTCCCGGAGAGATGCCCAAGCAAGACATGCCCCGAGGAGCGTCTTGCCACATGTCAACAATGGGTCTGACTGAGGGCCTCCAGGAGAGAAGCCCAAGCAAGACGCGCCCCGAGGAGCGTCAAGCCACATGTCATCACTGGGACTGACTGAGCGCCTCCAGGAGAGAGGCCCCAGCAAGACGCGCCCCGAGGAGCGTCTTGCCACATGTCAGCACTCGGTCTGACTGAGCGCCTCCAGGAGAGAGGCCCAAACAAGAAGCGCCCCGAGGAGCTTCTTGCCACATGTCAACAATGGGTCTGACTGAGGGCCTCCAGGAGAGAAGCCCAAGCAAGACGCGCCCCGAGGAGCGTCTTGCCACATGTCAACACTGGGTCTAATTGAGCGCCTCCAGGAGAGAGGCCCAAGCAAGACATACCCCGAGGAGCGTCTTGCCACATGTCACTACTCGGTCTGACTGAGCGCCTCCAGGAGAGAGGTCCAAGCAACACGTGCCCCGAGGAGCGTCTTGCCACATGTCAACAATGGGTCTGACTGAGGGCCTCCAGGAGAGAAGCCCAAGGAAGAAGCGCCCCGAGGAGCGTCTTGCCACGTGTCAACACTGGGTCTGACTGAGCGCCTCCAGGAGAGAGGCCCAAGCAAGACACGCCCCGAGGAGCGTCTTGACACATGTCAACACTGGGTCTGACTGAGGGCCTCCATGAGAGAAGCCCAAGCAAGACGCGCCCCGAGGAGAGTCTTGCCACATGTCAACACTGGGTCTGACAGAGGGCATCCAGGAGAGAGGCCCAAGCAATACGCGCCCCGAGGAGCGTCTTGCCACATGTCAACAATGGGTCTGACTGAGGGCCTCCAGGAGAGAAGCCAAAGCAAGACGCGCCCCGAGGAGCTTCTTTCCACATGTCAACACTGGGTCTGACTGAGCGCCTCCAGGAGAGAGGCCCAAGCAAGACACGCCCCGAGGAGCGTCTTGACACATGTAAACACTGGGTCGGACTGAGGGCCTCCATGAGAGAAGCCCAAGCAAGACGCGCCCCGAGGAGAGTCTTGCCACATGTCAACACTCAGTCTGACAGAGGGCATTCAGGAGAGAGGCCGAAGCAAGACGCGCCCCGAGGAGCGTCTTGCCACATGTCACCACTGGGTCTGAATGAGCGCCTCCAGGAGAGAGGCCCAACCAAGACGCGCCCCGAGGAGTGTCTTGCCACATGCCAACACTGGGTCTGACTGAGCGCCTCCAGGAGAGAGGCCCAAGCAAGACGCGCCCCGAGGAGCGTCTTGCCACGTGTCAACACTGGGTCTGACTGAGCGCCTCCAGGAGAGAGGCCCAAGCAAGACGCGCCCAGAGGAGCGTCTTGCCACATGTCAACACTGGGTCTGACTGAGCGCCTCCAGGAGAGAGGCCCAAGCAAGACACGCCCCGAGGAGCGTCTTGACACATGTCAACACTGGGTCGGACTGAGGGCCTCCATGAGAGAAGCCCAAGCAAGACGGGCCCCGAGGAGAGTCTTGCCACATGTCAACACTCGGTCTGACAGAGGGCATTCAGGAGAGAGGCCGAAGCAATACGCGCCCCGAGGAGCGTCTTGCCACATGCCAACACTGGGTCTGACTGAGCGCCTCCAGGAGAGAGGCCCAACCAAGACGCGCCCCGAGGAGTGTCTTGCCACATGCCAACACTGGGTCTGACTGAGCGCCTCCAGGAGAGAGGCCCAAGCAAGACGCGCCCCGAGGAGCGTCCTGCCACATGTCAACACTGGGTCTGACTGAGCGCCTCCAGGAGAGAGGCCCAAGCAAGACGCGCCCCGAGGAGCGTCTTGCCACATGTCAACACTGGGTCTGACTGAGCGCCTCCAGGAGAGAGGCCCAAGCAAGACGCGCCCCGAGGAGCGTCTTGCCACATGTCAACAATGTGTCTGACTGAGGGCCTCCAGGAGAGAGGCCCAAGCAAGATGCGCCCGGAGGAGCGTCTTGCCACATGTCAACACTGGGTTTGACAGAGGGCCTCCAGGAGAGAGGCCCAAGCAAGACGCGCCCCGAGGAGCGTCTTGCCACATGTCACCTCTGG
The DNA here is from genome assembly GCF_043380555.1 of Nothobranchius furzeri. Taxonomy (NCBI): domain Eukaryota; kingdom Metazoa; phylum Chordata; class Actinopteri; order Cyprinodontiformes; family Nothobranchiidae; genus Nothobranchius; species Nothobranchius furzeri. The sequence continues at coordinate 16,602,465 of NC_091741.1, forward strand.
TTCTGACTGAGCGCCTCCAGGAGAGAGGCCCAAGCAAGACGCGCCCCGAGGAGCGTCTTGTCACATGTCAACACTGGGTCTGTCTGAGCGTCTCCAGGAGAGAAGCCCAAGCAAGACGCGCCACGAGGAGCGTCTTGCCACATGTCAACAATGGGTCTGACTGAGGGCCTCCAGGAGAGAGGCCCAAGCAAGACGCGCCCCGAGGAGCGTCTTGACACATGTCAACACTGGGTCTGACTTAGCGCCTCCAGGAGAGAGGCCCAAGCAAGACGCTCCCAGAGGAGCGTCTTGCCACATGTCAACACTGGGTCTGACTGAGCGCCTCCAGGAGAGAGGCCCAAGCAAGACACGCCCCGAGGAGCGTCTTGACACATGTCAACACTGGGTCGGACTGAGGGCCTCCATGAGAGAAGCCCAAGCAAGACGCGCCCCGAGGAGAGTCTTGCCACATGTCAACACTCGGTCTGACAGAGGGCATTCAGGAGAGAGGCCGAAGCAATACGCGCCCCGAGGAGCGTCTTGCCACATGTCACCACTGGGTCTGAATGAGCGCCTCCAGGAGAGAGGCCCAACCAAGACGCGCCCCGAGGAGTGTCTTGCCACATGCCAACACTGGGTCTGACTGAGCGCCTCCAGGAGAGAGGCCCAAGCAAGACGCGCCCCGAGGAGCGTCCTGCCACATGTCAACACTGGGTCTGACTGAGCGCCTCCAGGAGAGAGGCCCAAGCAAGACGCGCCCCGAGGAGCGTCTTGCCACATGTCAACACTGGGTCTGACTGAGCGCCTCCAGGAGAGAGGCCCAAGCAAGACGCGCCCCGAGGAGCGTCTTGCCACATGTCAACAATGTGTCTGACTGAGGGCCTGCAGGAGAGAGGCCCAAGCAAGATGCGCCCGGAGGAGCGTCTTGCCACATGTCAACACTGGGTCTGACAGAGGGCCTCCAGGAGAGAGGCCCAAGCAAGACGCGCCCCGAGGAGCGTCTTGCCACATGTCACCTCTGGTTCTGACTGAGCACCTCCAGGAGAGAGGCCCAAGCAAGACGTGCCCCGAGGAGCGTCTTGTCACATGTCAACACTGGGTCTGTCTGAGCGTCTCCAGGAGAGAAGCCCAAGCAAGACGCGCCACGAGGAGCGTCTTGCCACATGTCAACAATGGGTCTGACTGAGGGCCTCCAGGAGAGAGGCCCAAGCAAGACGCGCCCCGAGGAGCGTCTTGACACATGTCAACACTGGGTCTGACTTAGCGCCTCCAGGAGAGAGGCCCAAGCAAGACGCGCCCAGAGGAGCGTCTTGCCACGTGTCACCACTGGGTCTGATTGAGCACCTCCAGTAGAGAGGCCCCAGCAAGACGCGCCCTGAGGAGCGTCTTGCCTTATGTCAGCACTCGTTCTGACTGAGCGCCTCCAGGAGAGAGGCCCAAGCAAGACGCGCCCCGAGGAGCGTCTTGCCAAATGTCACTACTCGGTCTGACTGAGCGCCTCCAGGAGGGAGGTCCAAGCAAGACGCGCCCCGAGGAGCGTCTTGCCACATGTAAATACTCGGTCTGACTGAGCGCCTCCAGGAGAGAGGCCCAAGCAAGACGTGCCCCGAGTACCGTCTTGCCACATGTCAACAATGGGTCTGACTGAGGGCCTCCAGGAGAGAAGCCCAAGCAAGACGCGCCCAGAGGAGCGTCTTGCCACATGACAACACTGGGTCTGACTGAGCGCCTCCAGGAGAGAGGCCCAAGCAAGACACGCCCCGAGGAGCGTCTTGACACATGTCAACACTGGGTCGGACTGAGGGCCTCCATGAGAGAAGCCCAAGCAAGACGCGCCCCGAGGAGAGTCTTGCCACATGTCAACACTCTGTCTGACAGAGGGCATTCAGGAGAGAGGCCGAAGCAAGACGCGCCCCGAGGAGCGTCTTGCCACATGTCACCACTGGGTCTGAATGAGCGCCTCCAGGCGAGAGGCCCAACCAAGACGCGCCCCGAGGAGTGTCTTGCCACATGCCAACACTGGGTCTGACTGAGCGCCTCCAGGAGAGAGGCCCAAGCAAGACGCGCCCCGAGGAGCGTCTTGCCACGTGTCAACACTGGGTCTGACTGAGCGCCTCCAGGAGAGAGGCCCAAGCAAGACGCGCCCAGAGGAGCGTCTTGCCACATGTCAACACTGGGTCTGACTGAGCGCCTCCAGGAGAGAGGCCCAAGCAAGACACGCCCCGAGGAGCGTCTTGACACATGTCAACACTGGGTCGGACTGAGGGTCTCCATGAGAGAAGCCCAAGCAAGACGCGCCCCGAGGAGAGTCTTGCCACATGTCAACACTCGGTCTGACAGAGGGCATTCAGGAGAGAGGCCGAAGCAATACGCGCCCCGAGGAGCGTCTTGCCACATGTCACCACTGGGTCTGAATGAGCGCCTGCAGGAGAGAGGCCCAACCAAGACGCGCCCCGAGGAGTGTCTTGCCACATGTCAACACTGGGTCTGACTGAGCGGCTCCAGGAGAGAGGCCCAAGCAAGACGCGCCCCGAGGAGCGTCTTGCCACGTGTCAACACTGGGTCTGACTGAGCGCCTCCAGGAGAGAGGCCCAAGCAAGATGCGCCCCGAGGAGCGTCTTGCCACATGTCACCACGGGGTCTGACTGAGCGCCTCCAGGAGAGAGGCCCAAGCAAGACGCGCCCCGAGGAGCGTCTTGCGACATGTCACTACTCGGTCTAACTGAGCGCCTCCAGGAGAGAGGTCCAAGCAAGACGCACCCCGAGGAGCGTCTTGCCACATGTCACTACTCGGTCTGACTGAGCGCCTCCCGGAGAGAGGCCCAAGCAAGACATGCCCCGAGGAGCGTCTTGCCACATGTCAACAATGGGTCTGACTGAGGGCCTGCAGGAGAGAAGCCCAAGCAAGACGCGCCCCGAGGAGCGTCAAGCCACATGTCATCACTGGGACTGACTGAGCGCCTCCAGGAGAGAGGCCCCAGCAAGACGCGCCCCGAGGAGCGTCTTGCCACATGTCAGCACTCGGTCTGACTGAGCGCCTCCAGGAGAGAGGCCCAAGCAAGAAGCGCCCCGAGGAGCTTCTTGCCACATGTCAACAATGGGTCTGACTGAGGGCCTCCAGGAGAGAAGCCCAAGCAAGACGCGCCCCGAGGAGCGTCTTGCCACATGTCAACACTGGGTCTAATTGAGCGCCTCCAGGAGAGAGGCCCAAGCAAGACATACCCCGAGGAGCGTCTTGCCACATGTCACTACTCGGTCTGACTGAGCGCCTCCAGGAGAGAGGTCCAAGCAACACGTGCCCCGAGGAGCGTCTTGCCACATGTCAACAATGGGTCTGACTGAGGGCCTCCAGGAGAGAAGCCCAAGGAAGAAGCGCCCCGAGGAGCGTCTTGCCACGTGTCAACACTGGGTCTGACTGAGCGCCTCCAGGAGAGAGGCCCAAGCAAGACACGCCCCGAGGAGCGTCTTGACACATGTCAACACTGGGTCTGACTGAGGGCCTCCATGAGAGAAGCCCAAGCAAGACGCGCCCCGAGGAGAGTCTTGCCACATGTCAACACTGGGTCTGACAGAGGGCATCCAGGAGAGAGGCCCAAGCAATACGCGCCCCGAGGAGCGTCTTGCCACATGTCAACAATGGGTCTGACTGAGGGCCTCCAGGAGAGAAGCCAAAGCAAGACGCGCCCCGAGGAGCTTCTTTCCACATGTCAACAATGTGTCTTACTGAGGGCCTCCATGAGAGAAGCCCAAGCAAGACGCGCCCCGAGGAGTGTCTTGCCACATGTCAACACTGTGTCTGACTGAGCGCCTCCAGGAGAGAGGCCCAAGCAAGATGCGCCCCGAGGAGCGTCTTGCCACGTGTCAACACTGTGTCTGACTTAGCGCCTCCAGGAGAGAGGCCCAAGCAAGATGCGCCTCGAGGAGCGTCTTGCCACGTGTCGCCACTGGGTCTGACTGAGCTCCTCCAGGAGAGAGGCCCAAGCAAGACGCGCCCAGAGGAGCGTCTTGCCACGTGTCACCACTGGGTCTGACAGAGGGCATCCAGGAGAGAGGCCCAAGCAAGATGCGCCTCGAGGAGCGTCTTGCCACATGTCAACACTGGGTCTGACTGAGCGGCTCTAGGAGAGAGGCCCAAGCAAGACGCGCCCCGAGGAGCGTCTTGCCACATGTCAACACTGGGTCTGACTGAGCGCCTCCAGGAGAGAGGCCTGAGGAGCGTCTTGCCACATGTCACCTCTGGGTCTGACTGAGCGCCACCAGGAGAGAGGCGCAAGCAAGAAACGCCCGAGGAGCGTCTTGACACATGTCAACACTGGGTCTGACTGAGCGCCTCCAGGAGAGAGGCCCCAGCAAAGACGCGCCCCGAGGAGCGTCTTGCCACATGTCAACAATGGGTCTGACTGAGGGCCTCCAGGAGAGAAGCCCAAGCAAGACGCGCCCCGAGGAGCGTCTTGCCACATGTCAACACTGGGTCTAATTGAGCGCCTCCAGGAGAGAGGCCCAAGCAAGACGCGCCCCGAGGAGCGTCTTGCCACATGTCACTACTCAGACTGACTGAGCGCCTCCAGGAGAGAGGTCCAAGCAAGACGTGCCCCGAGGAGAGTCTTGCCACATGTCAACACTGGGTCTGACAGAGGGCATCCAGGAGAGAGGCCCAAGCAATACGCTCCCCGAGGAGCTTCTTTCCACATGTCAACAATGGGTCTTACTGAGGGCCTCCATGAGAGAAGCCCAAGCAAGACGCGCCCCGAGGAGTGTCTCGCCACATGTCAACACTGTGTCTGACTGAGCACCTCCAGGAGAGAGGCCCAAGCAAGACGCGCCCCGAGGAGCGTCTTGCCACGTGTCAACACTGGGTCTGACTTAGCGCCTCCAGGAGAGAGGCCCAAGCAAGATGCGCCCGGAGGAGCGTCTTGCCTTATGTCAGCACTCGGTCTAACTGAGCGCCTCCAGGAGAGAGGCCCAAGCAAGACGCGCCCCGAGGAGCGTCTTGCCACATGTCACTACTCGGTCTAACTGAGCGCCTCCAGGAGAGAGGTCCAAGCAAGACGTGCCCCGAGGAGCGTCTTGCCAAATGTCACTACTCGGTCCGACTGAGCGCCTCCAGGAGGGAGGTCCAAGCAAGACGCGCCCCGAGGAGCGTCTTGCCACATGTCACTACTCGGTCTGACTGAGCGCCTCCAGGAGAGAGGCCCAAGCAAGACGTGCCCCGAGGAGCGTCTTGCCACATGTCAACAATGGGTCTGACTGAGGGCCTCCAGGAGAGAAGCCCAAGCAAGACGCGCCCAGAGGAGCGTCTTGCCACATGTCAACACTGGGTCTGACTGAGCGCCTCCAGGAGAGAGGCCCAAGCAAGACACGCCCCGAGGAGCGTCTTGACACATGTCAACACTGGGTCGGACTGAGGGCCTCCATGAGAGAAGCCCAAGCAAGACGCGCCCCGAGGAGAGTCTTGCCACATTTCAACACTCGGTCTGACAGAGGGCATTCAGGAGAGAGGCCGAAGCAAGACGCGCCCCGAGGAGCGTCTTGCCACATGTCACCACTGGGTCTGAATGAGCGCCTCCAGGAGAGAGGCCCAACCAAGACGCGCCCCGAGGAGTGTCTTGCCACATGCCAACACTGGGTCTGACTGAGCGCCTCCAGGAGAGAGGCCCAAGCAAGACACGCCCCGAGGAGCGTCTTGACACATGTCAACACTGGGTCGGACTGAGGGCCTCCATGAGAGAAGCCCAAGCAAGACGCGCCCCGAGGAGAGTCTTGCCACATGTCAACACTCGGTCTGACAGAGGGCATTCAGGAGAGAGGCCGAAGCAATACGCGCCCCGAGGAGCGTCTTGCCACATGTCACCACTGGGTCTGAATGAGCGCCTCCAGGAGAGAGGCCCAACCAAGACGCGCCCCGAGGAGTGTCTTGCCACATGCCAACACTGGGTCTGACTGAGCGCCTCCAGGAGAGAGGCCCAAGCAAGACGCGCCCCGAGGAGCGTCCTGCCACATGTCAACACTGGGTCTGACTGAGGGCCTCCAGGAGAGAGGCCCAAGCAAGACGCGCCCCGAGGAGTGTCTTGCCACATGTCACCACTGGGTCTGACTGAGCGCCTCCAGGAGAGAGGCCCAAGCAAGACGCGCCCTGGGGAGTGTCAGGCCACATGTCACTACTCAGTCTCACTGACCGCCTCCAGGAGAGAGGCCCAAGCAAGACGCGCCCCGAGGAGCGTCTTGCCACATGTCAGCACTCGGTCTGACTGAGCGCCTCCAGGAGAAAGGCCCAAGAAAGACGCGCCCTGAGGAGCGTCTTGCCACATGTCAACAATGGGTCTGACTGAGGGCCTCCAGGAGAGAGGCCCAAGCAAGATGCGCCCAAAGGAGCGTCTTGCAACATGTCAACACTGGGTCTGACAGAGGGCCTCCAGGAGAGAGGCCCAAGCAACACGCGCCCCGAGGAGCGTCAGGCCACATGTCACTACTCAGTCTGACTGAGCGCCTCCAGGAGAGAGGCCCAAGCAAGACGCGCCCCGAGGAGCGTCTTGCCACATGTCAACAATGTGTCTGACTGAGGGCCTCCAGGAGAGAGGCCCAAGCAAGACGCACCCCGAGTAGCATCTTGTCACATGTCAACACTGGGTCTGTCTGAGCGTATCCAGGAGAGAAGCCCAAGCAAGACGCGCCCCGAGGAGCGTCTTGCCACATGTCAACAATGGGTCTGACTGAGGGCCTCCAGGAGAGAGGCCCAAGCAAGACGCGCCCCGAGGAGCGTCTTGACACATGTCAACACTGGGTCTGACTTAGCGCCTCCAGGAGAGAGGCCCAAGCAAGATGCGCCCGGAGGAGCGTCTTGCCACGTGTCACCACTGGGTCTGACTGAGCTCCTCCAGGAGAGAGGCCCAAGCAAGACGCGCCCAGAGGAGCGTCTTGCCACGTGTCACCACTGGGTCTGATTGAGCACCTCCAGTAGAGAGGCCCCAGCAAGACGCGCCCCGAGGAGCGTCTTGCCTTATGTCAGCACTCGGTCTGACTGAGCGCCTCCAGGAGAGAGGCCCAAGCAAGACGCGCCCCGAGGAGCGTCTTGCCAAATGTCACTACTCGGTCTGACTGAGCGCCTCCAGGAGGGAGGTCCAAGCAAGACGCGCCCCGAGGAGCGTCTTGCCACATGTCACTACTCGGTCTGACTGAGCGCCTCCAGGAGAGAGGCCCAAGCAAGACGTGCCCCGAGGAGCGTCTTGCCACATGTCAACAATGGGTCTGACTGAGGGCCTCCAGGAGAGAAGCCCAAGCAAGACGCGCCCAGAGGAGCGTCTTGCCACATGTCAACACTGGGTCTGACTGAGCGCCTCCAGGAGAGAGGCCCAAGCAAGACACGCCCCGAGGAGCGTCTTGACACATGTCAACACTGGGTCGGACTGAGGGCCTCCATGAGAGAAGCCCAAGCAAGACGCGCCCCGAGGAGAGTCTTGCCACATGTCAACACTCGGTCTGACAGAGGGCATTCAGGAGAGAGGCCGAAGCAAGACGCGCCCCGAGGAGCGTCTTGCCACATGTCACCACTGGGTCTGAATGAGCGCCTCCAGGAGAGAGGCCCAACCAAGACGCGCCCCGAGGAGTGTCTTGACACATGTCAACACTGGTTCGGACTGAGGGCCTCCATGAGAGAAGCCCAAGCAAGACACGCCCCGAGGAGCGTCTTGACACATGTCAACACTGGGTCTGACTGAGCGCCTCCAGGAGAGAGGCCCAAGCAAGACGCGCCCCGAGGAGCGTCTTGCCACATGTCAACAATGTGTCTGACTGAGGGCCTGCAGGAGAGAGGCCCAAGCAAGATGCGCCCGGAGGAGCGTCTTGCCACATGTCAACACTGGGTCTGACAGAGGGCCTCCAGGAGAGAGGCCCAAGCAAGACGCGCCCCGAGGAGCGTCTTGCCACATGTCACCTCTGGTTCTGACTGAGCACCTCCAGGAGAGAGGCCCAAGCAAGACGCGCCCCGAGGAGCGTCTTGTCACATGTCAACACTGGGTCTGTCTGAGCGTCTCCAGGAGAGAAGCCCAAGCAAGACGCGCCACGAGGAGCGTCTTGCCACATGTCAACAATGGGTCTGACTGAGGGCCTCCAGGAGAGAGGCCCAAGCAAGACGCGCCCCGAGGAGCGTCTTGACACATGTCAACACTGGGTCTGACTTAGCGCCTCCAGGAGAGAGGCCCAAGCAAGACGCGCCCAGAGGAGCGTCTTGCCACGTGTCACCACTGGGTCTGATTGAGCACCTCCAGTAGAGAGGCCCCAGCAAGACGCGCCCTGAGGAGCGTCTTGCCTTATGTCAGCACTCGTTCTGACTGAGCGCCTCCAGGAGAGAGGCCCAAGCAAGACGCGCCCCGAGGAGCGTCTTGCCAAATGTCACTACTCGGTCTGACTGAGCGCCTCCAGGAGGGAGGTCCAAGCAAGACGCGCCCCGAGGAGCGTCTTGCCACATGTAAATACTCGGTCTGACTGAGCGCCTCCAGGAGAGAGGCCCAAGCAAGACGTGCCCCGAGTACCGTCTTGCCACATGTCAACAATGGGTCTGACTGAGGGCCTCCAGGAGAGAAGCCCAAGCAAGACGCGCCCAGAGGAGCGTCTTGCCACATGACAACACTGGGTCTGACTGAGCGCCTCCAGGAGAGAGGCCCAAGCAAGACACGCCCCGAGGAGCGTCTTGACACATGTCAACACTGGGTCGGACTGAGGGCCTCCATGAGAGAAGCCCAAGCAAGACGCGCCCCGAGGAGAGTCTTGCCACATGTCAACACTCTGTCTGACAGAGGGCATTCAGGAGAGAGGCCGAAGCAAGACGCGCCCCGAGGAGCGTCTTGCCACATGTCACCACTGGGTCTGAATGAGCGCCTCCAGGCGAGAGGCCCAACCAAGACGCGCCCCGAGGAGTGTCTTGCCACATGCCAACACTGGGTCTGACTGAGCGCCTCCAGGAGAGAGGCCCAAGCAAGACGCGCCCCGAGGAGCGTCTTGCCACGTGTCAACACTGGGTCTGACTGAGCGCCTCCAGGAGAGAGGCCCAAGCAAGACGCGCCCAGAGGAGCGTCTTGCCACATGTCAACACTGGGTCTGACTGAGCGCCTCCAGGAGAGAGGCCCAAGCAAGACACGCCCCGAGGAGCGTCTTGACACATGTCAACACTGGGTCGGACTGAGGGTCTCCATGAGAGAAGCCCAAGCAAGACGCGCCCCGAGGAGAGTCTTGCCACATGTCAACAGTCGGTCTGACAGAGGGCATTCAGGAGAGAGGCCGAAGCAATACGCGCCCCGAGGAGCGTCTTGCCACATGTCACCACGGGGTCTGACTGAGCGCCTGCAGGAGAGAGGCCCAAGCAAGACGCGCCCCGAGGAGCGTCTTGCGACATGTCACTACTCGGTCTAACTGAGCGCCTCCAGGAGAGAGGTCCAAGCAAGACGCACCCCGAGGAGCGTCTTGCCACATGTCACTACTCGGTCTGACTGAGCGCCTCCCGGAGAGAGGCCCAAGCAAGACATGCCCCGAGGAGCGTCTTGCCACATGTCAACAATGGGTCTGACTGAGGGCCTCCAGGAGAGAAGCCCAAGCAAGACGCGCCCCGAGGAGCGTCAAGCCACATGTCATCACTGGGACTGACTGAGCGCCTCCAGGAGAGAGGCCCCAGCAAGACGCGCCCCGAGGAGCGTCTTGCCACATGTCAGCACTCGGTCTGACTGAGCGCCTCCAGGAGAGAGGCCCAAACAAGAAGCGCCCCGAGGAGCTTCTTGCCACATGTCAACAATGGGTCTGACTGAGGGCCTCCAGGAGAGAAGCCCAAGCAAGACGCGCCCCGAGGAGCGTCTTGCCACATGTCAACACTGGGTCTAATTGAGCGCCTCCAGGAGAGAGGCCCAAGCAAGACATACCCCGAGGAGCGTCTTGCCACATGTCACTACTCGGTCTGACTGAGCGCCTCCAGGAGAGAGGTCCAAGCAACACGTGCCCCGAGGAGCGTCTTGCCACATGTCAACAATGGGTCTGACTGAGGGCCTCCAGGAGAGAAACCCAAGGAAGAAGCGCCCCGAGGAGCGTCTTGCCACGTGTCAACACTGGGTCTGACTGAGCGCCTCCAGGAGAGAGGCCCAAGCAAGACACGCCCCGAGGAGCGTCTTGACACATGTCAACACTGGGTCTGACTGAGGGCCTCCATGAGAGAAGCCCAAGCAAGACGCGCCCCGAGGAGAGTCTTGCCACATGTCAACACTGGGTCTGACAGAGGGCATCCAGGAGAGAGGCCCAAGCAATACGCGCCCCGAGGAGCGTCTTGCCACATGTCAACAATGGGTCTGACTGAGGGCCTCCAGGAGAGAAGCCAAAGCAAGACGCGCCCCGAGGAGCTTCTTTCCACATGTCAACACTGGGTCTGACTGAGCGCCTCCAGGAGAGAGGCCCAAGCAAGACACGCCCCGAGGAGCGTCTTGACACATGTCAACACTGGGTCGGACTGAGGGCCTCCATGAGAGAAGCCCAAGCAAGACGCGCCCCGAGGAGAGTCTTGCCACATGTCAACACTCAGTCTGACAGAGGGCATTCAGGAGAGAGGCCGAAGCAAGACGCGCCCCGAGGAGCGTCTTGCCACATGTCACCACTGGGTCTGAATGAGCGCCTCCAGGAGAGAGGCCCAACCAAGACGCGCCCCGAGGAGTGTCTTGCCACATGCCAACACTGGGTCTGACTGAGCGCCTCCAGGAGAGAGGCCCAAGCAAGACGCGCCCCGAGGAGCGTCTTGCCACGTGTCAACACTGGGTCTGACTGAGCGCCTCCAGGAGAGAGGCCCAAGCAAGACGCGCCCAGAGGAGCGTCTTGCCACATGTCAACACTGGGTCTGACTGAGCGCCTCCAGGAGAGAGGCCCAAGCAAGACACGCCCCGAGGAGCGTCTTGACACATGTCAACACTGGGTCGGACTGAGGGCCTCCATGAGAGAAGCCCAAGCAAGACGGGCCCCGAGGAGAGTCTTGCCACATGTCAACACTCGGTCTGACAGAGGGCATTCAGGAGAGAGGCCGAAGCAATACGCGCCCCGAGGAGCGTCTTGCCACATGTCACCACTGGGTCTGAATGAGCGCCTCCAGGAGAGAGGCCCAACCAAGACGCACCCCGAGGAGTGTCTTGCCACATGCCAACACTGGGTCTGACTGAGCGCCTCCAGGAGAGAGGCCCAAGCAAGACGCGCCCCGAGGAGCGTCCTGCCACATGTCAACACTGGGTCTGACTGAGCGCCTCCAGGAGAGAGGCCCAAGCAAGACGTGCCCCGAGGAGCGTCTTGCCACATGTCAACACTGGGTCTGACTGAGAGCCTCCAGGAGAGAGGCCCAAGCAAGACGCGCCCCGAGGAGCGTCTTGCCACATGTCAACAATGTGTCTGACTGAGGGCCTCCAGGAGAGAGGCCCAAGCAAGATGCGCCCGGAGGAGCGTCTTGCCACATGTCAACACTGGGTTTGACAGAGGGCCTCCAGGAGAGAGGCCCAGGCAAGACGCGCCCCGAGGAGCGTCTTGCCACATGTCACCTCTGGTTCTGACTGAGCGCCTCCAGGAGAGAGGCCCAAGCAAGACGCGCCCCGAGGAGCGTCTTGTCACATGTCAACACTGGGTCTGTCTGAGCGTCTCCAGGAGAGAAGCCCAAGCAAGACGCGCCACGAGGAGCGTCTTGCCACATGTCAACAATGGGTCTGACTGAGGGCCTCCAGGAGAGAGGCCCAAGCAAGACGCGCCCAGAGGAGCGTCTTGCCACATGTCAACACTGGGTCTGACTGAGCGCCTCCAGGAGAGAGGCCCAAGCAAGACACGCCCCGAGGAGCGTCTTGACACATGTCAACACTGGGTCGGACTGAGGGCCTCCATGAGAGAAGCCCAAGCAAGACGCGCCCCGAGGAGAGTCTTGCCACATGTCAACACTCGGTCTGACAGAGGGCATTCAGGAGAGAGGCCGAAGCAATACGCGCCCCGAGGAGCGTCTTGCCACATGTCACCACTGGGTCTGAATGAGCGCCTCCAGGAGAGAGGCCCAACCAAGACGCGCCCCGAGGAGTGTCTTGCCACATGCCAACACTGGGTCTGACTGAGCGCCTCCAGGAGAGAGGCCCAAGCAAGACGCGCCCCGAGGAGCGTCCTGCCACATGTCAACACTGGGTCTGACTGAGCGCCTCCAGGAGAGAGGCCCAAGCAAGACGCGCCCCGAGGAGCGTCTTGCCACATGTCAACACTGGGTCTGACTGAGCGCCTCCAGGAGAGAGGCCCAAGCAAGACGCGCCCCGAGGAGCGTCTTGCCACATGTCAACAATGTGTCTGACTGAGGGCCTGCAGGAGAGAGGCCCAAGCAAGATGCGCCCGGAGGAGCGTCTTGCCACATGTCAACACTGGGTCTGACAGAGGGCCTCCAGGAGAGAGGCCCAAGCAAGACGCGCCCCGAGGAGCGTCTTGCCACATGTCACCTCTGGTTCTGACTGAGCACCTCCAGGAGAGAGGCCCAAGCAAGACGCGCCCCGAGGAGCGTCTTGTCACATGTCAACACTGGGTCTGTCTGAGCGTCTCCAGGAGAGAAGCCCAAGCAAGACGCGCCACGAGGAGCGTCTTGCCACATGTCAACAATGGGTCTGACTGAGGGCCTCCAGGAGAGAGGCCCAAGCAAGACGCGCCCCGAGGAGCGTCTTGACACATGTCAACACTGGGTCTGACTTAGCGCCTCCAGGAGAGAGGCCCAAGCAAGACGCGCCCAGAGGAGCGTCTTGCCACGTGTCACCACTGGGTCTGATTGAGCACCTCCAGTAGAGAGGCCCCAGCAAGACGCGCCCTGAGGAGCGTCTTGCCTTATGTCAGCACTCGTTCTGACTGAGCGCCTCCAGGAGAGAGGCCCAAGCAAGACGCGCCCCGAGGAGCGTCTTGCCAAATGTCACTACTCGGTCTGACTGAGCGCCTCCAGGAGGGAGGTCCAAGCAAGACGCGCCCCGAGGAGCGTCTTGCCACATGTAAATACTCGGTCTGACTGAGCGCCTCCAGGAGAGAGGCCCAAGCAAGACGTGCCCCGAGTACCGTCTTGCCACATGTCAACAATGGGTCTGACTGAGGGCCTCCAGGAGAGAAGCCCAAGCAAGACGCGCCCAGAGGAGCGTCTTGCCACATGACAACACTGGGTCTGACTGAGCGCCTCCAGGAGAGAGGCCCAAGCAAGACACGCCCCGAGGAGCGTCTTGACACATGTCAACACTGGGTCGGACTGAGGGCCTCCATGAGAGAAGCCCAAGCAAGACGCGCCCCGAGGAGAGTCTTGCCACATGTCAACACTCTGTCTGACAGAGGGCATTCAGGAGAGAGGCCGAAGCAAGACGCGCCCCGAGGAGCGTCTTGCCACATGTCACCACTGGGTCTGAATGAGCGCCTCCAGGCGAGAGGCCCAACCAAGACGCGCCCCGAGGAGTGTCTTGCCACATGCCAACACTGGGTCTGACTGAGCGCCTCCAGGAGAGAGGCCCAAGCAAGACGCGCCCCGAGGAGCGTCTTGCCACGTGTCAACACTGGGTCTGACTGAGCGCCTCCAGGAGAGAGGCCCAAGCAAGACGCGCCCAGAGGAGCGTCTTGCCACATGTCAACACTGGGTCTGACTGAGCGCCTCCAGGAGAGAGGCCCAAGCAAGACACGCCCCGAGGAGCGTCTTGACACATGTCAACACTGGGTCGGACTGAGGGTCTCCATGAGAGAAGCCCAAGCAAGACGCGCCCCGAGGAGAGTCTTGCCACATGTCAACACTCGGTCTGACAGAGGGCATTCAGGAGAGAGGCCGAAGCAATACGCGCCCCGAGGAGCGTCTTGCCACATGTCACCACTGGGTCTGAATGAGCGCCTGCAGGAGAGAGGCCCAACCAAGACGCGCCCCGAGGAGTGTCTTGCCACATGTCAACACTGGGTCTGACTGAGCGGCTCCAGGAGAGAGGCCCAAGCAAGACGCGCCCCGAGGAGCGTCTTGCCACGTGTCAACACTGGGTCTGACTGAGCGCCTCCAGGAGAGAGGCCCAAGCAAGATGCGCCCCGAGGAGCGTCTTGCCACATGTCACCACGGGGTCTGACTGAGCGCCTCCAGGAGAGAGGCCCAAGCAAGACGCGCCCCGAGGAGCGTCTTGCGACATGTCACTACTCGGTCTAACTGAGCGCCTCCAGGAGAGAGGTCCAAGCAAGACGCACCCCGAGGAGCGTCTTGCCACATGTCACTACTCGGTCTGACTGAGCGCCTCCCGGAGAGAGGCCCAAGCAAGACATGCCCCGAGGAGCGTCTTGCCACATGTCAACAATGGGTCTGACTGAGGGCCTCCAGGAGAGAAGCCCAAGCAAGACGCGCCCCGAGGAGCGTCAAGCCACATGTCATCACTGGGACTGACTGAGCGCCTCCAGGAGAGAGGCCCCAGCAAGACGCGCCCCGAGGAGCGTCTTGCCACATGTCAGCACTCGGTCTGACTGAGCGCCTCCAGGAGAGAGGCCCAAGCAAGAAGCGCCCCGAGGAGCTTCTTGCCACATGTCAACAATGGGTCTGACTGAGGGCCTCCAGGAGAGAAGCCCAAGCAAGACGCGCCCCGAGGAGCGTCTTGCCACATGTCAACACTGGGTCTAATTGAGCGCCTCCAGGAGAGAGGCCCAAGCAAGACATACCCCGAGGAGCGTCTTGCCACATGTCACTACTCGGTCTGACTGAGCGCCTCCAGGAGAGAGGTCCAAGCAACACGTGCCCCGAGGAGCGTCTTGCCACATGTCAACAATGGGTCTGACTGAGGGCCTCCAGGAGAGAAGCCCAAGGAAGAAGCGCCCCGAGGAGCGTCTTGCCACGTGTCAACACTGGGTCTGACTGAGCGCCTCCAGGAGAGAGGCCCAAGCAAGACACGCCCCGAGGAGCGTCTTGACACATGTCAACACTGGGTCTGACTGAGGGCCTCCATGAGAGAAGCCCAAGCAAGACGCGCCCCGAGGAGAGTCTTGCCACATGTCAACACTGGGTCTGACAGAGGGCATCCAGGAGAGAGGCCCAAGCAATACGCGCCCCGAGGAGCGTCTTGCCACATGTCAACAATGGGTCTGACTGAGGGCCTCCAGGAGAGAAGCCAAAGCAAGACGCGCCCCGAGGAGCTTCTTTCCACATGTCAACAATGTGTCTTACTGAGGGCCTCCATGAGAGAAGCCCAAGCAAGACGCGCCCCGAGGAGTGTCTTGCCACATGTCAACACTGTGTCTGACTGAGCGCCTCCAGGAGAGAGGCCCAAGCAAGATGCGCCCCGAGGAGCGTCTTGCCACGTGTCAACACTGTGTCTGACTTAGCGCCTCCAGGAGAGAGGCCCAAGCAAGATGCGCCTCGAGGAGCGTCTTGCCACGTGTCGCCACTGGGTCTGACTGAGCTCCTCCAGGAGAGAGGCCCAAGCAAGACGCGCCCAGAGGAGCGTCTTGCCACGTGTCACCACTGGGTCTGACAGAGGGCATCCAGGAGAGAGGCCCAAGCAAGATGCGCCTCGAGGAGCGTCTTGCCACATGTCAACACTGGGTCTGACTGAGCGGCTCTAGGAGAGAGGCCCAAGCAAGACGCGCCCCGAGGAGCGTCTTGCCACATGTCAACACTGGGTCTGACTGAGCGCCTCCAGGAGAGAGGCCTGAGGAGCGTCTTGCCACATGTCACCTCTGGGTCTGACTGAGCGCCACCAGGAGAGAGGCGCAAGCAAGAAACGCCCGAGGAGCGTCTTGACACATGTCAACACTGGGTCTGACTGAGCGCCTCCAGGAGAGAGGCCCCAGCAAAGACGCGCCCCGAGGAGCGTCTTGCCACATGTCAACAATGGGTCTGACTGAGGGCCTCCAGGAGAGAAGCCCAAGCAAGACGCGCCCCGAGGAGCGTCTTGCCACATGTCAACACTGGGTCTAATTGAGCGCCTCCAGGAGAGAGGCCCAAGCAAGACGCGCCCCGAGGAGCGTCTTGCCACATGTCACTACTCAGACTGACTGAGCGCCTCCAGGAGAGAGGTCCAAGCAAGACGTGCCCCGAGGAGAGTCTTGCCACATGTCAACACTGGGTCTGACAGAGGGCATCCAGGAGAGAGGCCCAAGCAATACGCTCCCCGAGGAGCTTCTTTCCACATGTCAACAATGGGTCTTACTGAGGGCCTCCATGAGAGAAGCCCAAGCAAGACGCGCCCCGAGGAGTGTCTCGCCACATGTCAACACTGTGTCTGACTGAGCACCTCCAGGAGAGAGGCCCAAGCAAGACGCGCCCCGAGGAGCGTCTTGCCACGTGTCAACACTGGGTCTGACTTAGCGCCTCCAGGAGAGAGGCCCAAGCAAGATGCGCCCGGAGGAGCGTCTTGCCTTATGTCAGCACTCGGTCTAACTGAGCGCCTCCAGGAGAGAGGCCCAAGCAAGACGCGCCCCGAGGAGCGTCTTGCCACATGTCACTACTCGGTCTAACTGAGCGCCTCCAGGAGAGAGGTCCAAGCAAGACGTGCCCCGAGGAGCGTCTTGCCAAATGTCACTACTCGGTCCGACTGAGCGCCTCCAGGAGGGAGGTCCAAGCAAGACGCGCCCCGAGGAGCGTCTTGCCACATGTCACTACTCGGTCTGACTGAGCGCCTCCAGGAGAGAGGCCCAAGCAAGACGTGCCCCGAGGAGCGTCTTGCCACATGTCAACAATGGGTCTGACTGAGGGCCTCCAGGAGAGAAGCCCAAGCAAGACGCGCCCAGAGGAGCGTCTTGCCACATGTCAACACTGGGTCTGACTGAGCGCCTCCAGGAGAGAGGCCCAAGCAAGACACGCCCCGAGGAGCGTCTTGACACATGTCAACACTGGGTCGGACTGAGGGCCTCCATGAGAGAAGCCCAAGCAAGACGCGCCCCGAGGAGAGTCTTGCCACATTTCAACACTCGGTCTGACAGAGGGCATTCAGGAGAGAGGCCGAAGCAAGACGCGCCCCGAGGAGCGTCTTGCCACATGTCACCACTGGGTCTGAATGAGCGCCTCCAGGAGAGAGGCCCAACCAAGACGCGCCCCGAGGAGTGTCTTGCCACATGCCAACACTGGGTCTGACTGAGCGCCTCCAGGAGAGAGGCCCAAGCAAGACACGCCCCGAGGAGCGTCTTGACACATGTCAACACTGGGTCGGACTGAGGGCCTCCATGAGAGAAGCCCAAGCAAGACGCGCCCCGAGGAGAGTCTTGCCACATGTCAACACTCGGTCTGACAGAGGGCATTCAGGAGAGAGGCCGAAGCAATACGCGCCCCGAGGAGCGTCTTGCCACATGTCACCACTGGGTCTGAATGAGCGCCTCCAGGAGAGAGGCCCAACCAAGACGCGCCCCGAGGAGTGTCTTGCCACATGCCAACACTGGGTCTGACTGAGCGCCTCCAGGAGAGAGGCCCAAGCAAGACGCGCCCCGAGGAGCGTCCTGCCACATGTCAACACTGGGTCTGACTAAGGGCCTCCAGGAGAGAGGCCCAAGCAAGACGCGCCCCGAGGAGTGTCTTGCCACATGTCACCACTGGGTCTGACTGAGCGCCTCCAGGAGAGAGGCCCAAGCAAGACGCGCCCTGGGGAGTGTCAGGCCACATGTCACTACTCAGTCTCACTGACCGCCTCCAGGAGAGAGGCCCAAGCAAGACGCGCCCCGAGGAGCGTCTTGCCACATGTCAGCACTCGGTCTGACTGAGCGCCTCCAGGAGAAAGGCCCAAGAAAGACGCACCCTGAGGAGCGTCTTGCCACATGTCAACAATGGGTCTGACTGAGGGCCTCCAGGAGAGAGGCCCAAGCAAGATGCGCCCAAAGGAGCGTCTTGCAACATGTCAACACTGGGTCTGACAGAGGGCCTACAGGAGAGAGGCCCAAGCAACACGCGCCCCGAGGAGCGTCAGGCCACATGTCACTACTCAGTCTGACTGAGCGCCTCCAGGAGAGAGGCCCAAGCAAGACGCGCCCCGAGGAGCGTCTTGCCACATGTCAACAATGTGTCTGACTGAGGGCCTCCAGGAGAGAGGCCCAAGCAAGACGCACCCCGAGTAGCGTCTTGTCACATGTCAACACTGGGTCTGTCTGAGCGTATCCAGGAGAGAAGCCCAAGCAAGACGCGCCCCGAGGAGCGTCTTGCCACATGTCAACAATGGGTCTGACTGAGGGCCTCCAGGAGAGAGGCCCAAGCAAGACGCGCCCCGAGGAGCGTCTTGACACATGTCAACACTGGGTCTGACTTAGCGCCTCCAGGAGAGAGGCCCAAGCAAGATGCGCCCGGAGGAGCGTCTTGCCACGTGTCACCACTGGGTCTGACTGAGCTCCTCCAGGAGAGAGGCCCAAGCAAGACGCGCCCAGAGGAGCGTCTTGCCACGTGTCACCACTGGGTCTGATTGAGCACCTCCAGTAGAGAGGCCCCAGCAAGACGCGCCCCGAGGAGCGTCTTGCCTTATGTCAGCACTCGGTCTGACTGAGCGCCTCCAGGAGAGAGGCCCAAGCAAGACGCGCCCCGAGGAGCGTCTTGCCAAATGTCACTACTCGGTCTGACTGAGCGCCTCCAGGAGGGAGGTCCAAGCAAGACGCGCCCCGAGGAGCGTCTTGCCACATGTCACTACTCGGTCTGACTGAGCGCCTCCAGGAGAGAGGCCCAAGCAAGACGTGCCCCGAGGAGCGTCTTGCCACATGTCAACAATGGGTCTGACTGAGGGCCTCCAGGAGAGAAGCCCAAGCAAGACGCGCCCAGAGGAGCGTCTTGCCACATGTCAACACTGGGTCTGACTGAGCGCCTCCAGGAGAGAGGCCCAAGCAAGACACGCCCCGAGGAGCGTCTTGACACATGTCAACACTGGGTCGGACTGAGGGCCTCCATGAGAGAAGCCCAAGCAAGACGCGCCCCGAGGAGAGTCTTGCCACATGTCAACACTCGGTCTGACAGAGGGCATTCAGGAGAGAGGCCGAAGCAAGACGCGCCCCGAGGAGCGTCTTGCCACATGTCACCACTGGGTCTGAATGAGCGCCTCCAGGAGAGAGGCCCAACCAAGACGCGCCCCGAGGAGTGTCTTGACACATGTCAACACTGGTTCGGACTGAGGGCCTCCATGAGAGAAGCCCAAGCAAGACACGCCCCGAGGAGCGTCTTGACACATGTCAACACTGGGTCGGACTGAGGGCCTCCATGAGAGAAGCCCAAGCAAGACGCGCCCCGAGGAGAGTCTTGCCACATGTCAACACTCGGTCTGACAGAGGGCATTCAGGAGAGAGGCCGAAGCAATACGCGCCCCGAGGAGCGTCTTGCCACATGTCACCACTGGGTCTGAATGAGCGCCTCCAGGAGAGAGGCCCAACCAAGACGCGCCCCGAGGAGTGTCTTGCCACATGCCAACACTGGGTCTGACTGAGCGCCTCCAGGAGAGAGGCCCAAGCAAGACGCGCCCCGAGGAGCGTCCTGCCACATGTCAACACTGGGTCTGACTGAGCGCCTCCAGGAGAGAGGCCCAAGCAAGACGCGCCCCGAGGAGCGTCTTGCCACATGTCAACACTGGGTCTGACTGAGCGCCTCCAGGAGAGAGGCCCCAGCAAGATGCGCCCGGAGGAGCGTCTTGCCACATATCAACACTGGGTCTGACAGAGGGCATTCAGGAGAGAGGCCGAAGCAAGACGCGCCCCGAGGAGCGTCTTGCCACATGTCACCACTGGGTCTGAATGAGCGCCTCCAGGAGAGAGGCCCAACCAAGACGCGCCCCGAGGAGTGTCTTGCCACATGCCAACACTGGGTCTGACTGAGCGCCTCCAGGAGAGAGGCCCAAGCAAGACACGCCCCGAGGAGCGTCTTGACACATGTCAACACTGGGTCGGACTGAGGGCCTCCATGAGAGAAGCCCAAGCAAGACGCGCCCCGAGGAGAGTCTTGCCACATGTCAACACTCGGTCTGACAGAGGGCATTCAGGAGAGAGGCCGAAGCAATACGCGCCCCGAGGAGCGTCTTGCCACATGTCACCACTGGGTCTGAATGAGCGCCTCCAGGAGAGAGGCCCAACCAAGACGCGCCCCGAGGAGTGTCTTGCCACATGCCAACACTGGGTCTGACTGAGCGCCTCCAGGAGAGAGGCCCAAGCAAGACGCGCCCCGAGGAGCGTCCTGCCACATGTCAACACTGGGTCTGACTGAGGGCCTCCAGGAGAGAGGCCCAAGCAAGACGCGCCCCGAGGAGTGTCTTGCCACATGTCACCACTGGGTCTGACTGAGCGCCTCCAGGAGAGAGGCCCAAGCAAGACGCGCCCTGGGGAGTGTCAGGCCACATGTCACTACTCAGTCTCACTGACCGCCTCCAGGAGAGAGGCCCAAGCAAGACGCGCCCCGAGGAGCGTCTTGCCACATGTCAGCACTCGGTCTGACTGAGCGCCTCCAGGAGAAAGGCCCAAGAAAGACGCGCCCTGAGGAGCGTCTTGCCACATGTCAACAATGGGTCTGACTGAGGGCCTCCAGGAGAGAGGCCCAAGCAAGATGCGCCCAAAGGAGCGTCTTGCAACATGTCAACACTGGGTCTGACAGAGGGCCTCCAGGAGAGAGGCCCAAGCAACACGCGCCCCGAGGAGCGTCTTGCCACATGTCACCACTGGGTCTGAATGAGCGCCTCCAGGAGAGAGGCCCAACCAAGACGCGCCCCGAGGAGTGTCTTGACACATGTCAACACTGGTTCGGACTGAGGGCCTCCATGAGAGAAGCCCAAGCAAGACACGCCCCGAGGAGCGTCTTGACACATGTCAACACTGGGTCGGACTGAGGGCCTCCATGAGAGAAGCCCAAGCAAGACGCGCCCCGAGGAGAGTCTTGCCACATGTCAACACTCGGTCTGACAGAGGGCATTCAGGAGAGAGGCCGAAGCAATACGCGCCCCGAGGAGCGTCTTGCCACATGTCACCACTGGGTCTGAATGAGCGCCTCCAGGAGAGAGGCCCAACCAAGACGCGCCCCGAGGAGTGTCTTGCCACATGCCAACACTGGGTCTGACTGAGCGCCTCCAGGAGAGAGGCCCAAGCAAGACGCGCCCCGAGGAGCGTCCTGCCACATGTCAACACTGGGTCTGACTGAGCGCCTCCAGGAGAGAGGCCCAAGCAAGACGCACCCCGAGGAGCGTCTTGCCACATGTCAACACTGGGTCTGACTGAGCGCCTCCAGGAGAGAGGCCCCAGCAAGATGCGCCCGGAGGAGCGTCTTGCCACATATCAACACTGGGTCTGACAGAGGGCATTCAGGAGAGAGGCCGAAGCAAGACGCGCCCCGAGGAGCGTCTTGCCACATGTCACCACTGGGTCTGAATGAGCGCCTCCAGGAGAGAGGCCCAACCAAGACGCGCCCCGAGGAGTGTCTTGCCACATGCCAACACTGGGTCTGACTGAGCGCCTCCAGGAGAGAGGCCCAAGCAAGACACGCCCCGAGGAGCGTCTTGACACATGTCAACACTGGGTCGGACTGAGGGCCTCCATGAGAGAAGCCCAAGCAAGACGCGCCCCGAGGAGAGTCTTGCCACATGTCAACACTCGGTCTGACAGAGGGCATTCAGGAGAGAGGCCGAAGCAATACGCGCCCCGAGGAGCGTCTTGCCACATGTCACCACTGGGTCTGAATGAGCGCCTCCAGGAGAGAGGCCCAACCAAGACGCGCCCCGAGGAGTGTCTTGCCACATGCCAACACTGGGTCTGACTGAGCGCCTCCAGGAGAGAGGCCCAAGCAAGACGCGCCCCGAGGAGCGTCCTGCCACATGTCAACACTGGGTCTGACTGAGGGCCTCCAGGAGAGAGGCCCAAGCAAGACGCGCCCCGAGGAGTGTCTTGCCACATGTCACCACTGGGTCTGACTGAGCGCCTCCAGGAGAGAGGCCCAAGCAAGACGCGCCCTGGGGAGTGTCAGGCCACATGTCACTACTCAGTCTCACTGACCGCCTCCAGGAGAGAGGCCCAAGCAAGACGCGCCCCGAGGAGCGTCTTGCCACATGTCAGCACTCGGTCTGACTGAGCGCCTCCAGGAGAAAGGCCCAAGAAAGACGCGCCCTGAGGAGCGTCTTGCCACATGTCAACAATGGGTCTGACTGAGGGCCTCCAGGAGAGAGGCCCAAGCAAGATGCGCCCAAAGGAGCGTCTTGCAACATGTCAACACTGGGTCTGACAGAGGGCCTCCAGGAGAGAGGCCCAAGCAACACGCGCCCCGAGGAGCGTCAGGCCACATGTCACTACTCAGTCTGACTGAGCGCCTCCAGGAGAGAGGCCCAAGCAAGACGCGCCCCGAGGAGCGTCTTGCCACATGTCAACAATGTGTCTGACTGAGGGCCTCCAGGAGAGAGGCCCAAGCAAGACGCACCCTGAGTAGCGTCTTGTCACATGTCAACACTGGGTCTGTCTGAGCGTATCCAGGAGAGAAGCCCAAGCAAGACGCGCCCCGAGGAGCGTCTTGCCACATGTCAACAATGGGTCTGACTGAGGGCCTCCAGGAGAGAGGCCCAAGCAAGACGCGCCCCGAGGAGCGTCTTGACACATGTCAACACTGGGTCTGACTTAGCGCCTCCAGGAGAGAGGCCCAAGCAAGATGCGCCCGGAGGAGCGTCTTGCCACGTGTCACCACTGGGTCTGACTGAGCTCCTCCAGGAGAGAGGCCCAAGCAAGACGCGCCCAGAGGAGCGTCTTGCCACGTGTCACCACTGGGTCTGATTGAGCACCTCCAGTAGAGAGGCCCCAGCAAGACGCGCCCCGAGGAGCGTCTTGCCTTATGTCAGCACTCGGTCTGACTGAGCGCCTCCAGGAGAGAGGCCCAAGCAAGACGCGCCCCGAGGAGCGTCTTGCCAAATGTCACTACTCGGTCTGACTGAGCGCCTCCAGGAGGGAGGTCCAAGCAAGACGCGCCCCGAGGAGCGTCTTGCCACATGTCACTACTCGGTCTGACTGAGCGCCTCCAGGAGAGAGGCCCAAGCAAGACGTGCCCCGAGGAGCGTCTTGCCACATGTCAACAATGGGTCTGACTGAGGGCCTCCAGGAGAGAAGCCCAAGCAAGACGCGCCCAGAGGAGCGTCTTGCCACATGTCAACACTGGGTCTGACTGAGCGCCTCCAGGAGAGAGGCCCAACCAAGACACGCCCCGAGGAGCGTCTTGACACATGTCAACACTGGGTCGGACTGAGGGCCTCCATGAGAGAAGCCCAAGCAAGACGCGCCCCGAGGAGAGTCTTGCCACATGTCAACACTCGGTCTGACAGAGGGCATTCAGGAGAGAGGCCGAAGCAAGACGCGCCCCGAGGAGCGTCTTGCCACATGTCACCACTGGGTCTGAATGAGCGCCTCCAGGAGAGAGGCCCAACCAAGACGCGCCCCGAGGAGTGTCTTGACACATGTCAACACTGGTTCGGACTGAGGGCCTCCATGAGAGAAGCCCAAGCAAGACACGCCCCGAGGAGCGTCTTGACACATGTCAACACTGGGTCGGACTGAGGGCCTCCATGAGAGAAGCCCAAGCAAGACGCGCCCCGAGGAGAGTCTTGCCACATGTCAACACTCGGTCTGACAGAGGGCATTCAGGAGAGAGGCCGAAGCAATACGCGCCCCGAGGAGCGTCTTGCCACATGTCACCACTGGGTCTGAATGAGCGCCTCCAGGAGAGAGGCCCAACCAAGACGCGCCCCGAGGAGTGTCTTGCCACATGCCAACACTGGGTCTGACTGAGCGCCTCCAGGAGAGAGGCCCAAGCAAGACGCGCCCCGAGGAGCGTCCTGCCACATGTCAACACTGGGTCTGACTGAGCGCCTCCAGGAGAGAGGCCCAAGCAAGACGCGCCCCGAGGAGCGTCTTGCCACATGTCAACACTGGGTCTGACTGAGCGCCTCCAGGAGAGAGGCCCCAGCAAGATGCGCCCGGAGGAGCGTCTTGCCACATATCAACACTGGGTCTGAGAGAGGGCCTCCAGGAGAGAGGCCCAAGCAAGACGCGCCCCGAGGAGCGTCTTGCCACATGTCACCTCTGGTTCTGACTGAGCGCCTCCAGGAGAGAGGCCCAAGCAAGACGCGCCCCGAGGAGCGTCTTGTCACATGTCAACACTGGGTCTGTCTGAGCGTCTCCAGGAGAGAAGCCCAAGCAAGACGCGCCCCGAGGAGCGTCTTGCCACATGTCAACAATGGGTCTGACTGAGGGCCTCCAGGAGAGAGGCTCAAGCAAGACGCGCCCCGAGGAGTGTCTTGCCACATGTCACCACTGGGTCTGACTGAGCGCCTCCAGGAGAGAGGCCCAAGCAAGACGCGCCCCGGGGAGCGTCAGGCCACATGTCACTACTCAGTCTGACTGACCGCCTCCAGGAGAGAGGCCCAAGCAAGACGCGCCCCGAGGAGCGTCTTGCCACATGTCAGCACTCGGTCTGACTGAGCGCCTCCAGGAGAGAGGCCCAAGCAAGACGCGCCCAAAGGAGCGTCTTGCAACATGTCAACAATGGGTCTGACTGAGCGCCTCCAGGAGAGAGGCCAAAGCAACACGCGCCCCGAGGAGTGTCAGGCCACATGTCACTACTCAGTCTGACTGAGCGCCTCCAGGAGAGAGGCCCAAGCAAGACGCGCCCCGAGGAGCGTCTTGCCACGTGTCAACACTGGGTCTGATTGAGGGCCTTCTGGAGAGAGGCCCAAGCAAGACGCGCCCCGAGGAGCGTCTTGCCACATGTCAACAATGGGTCTTACTGAGGGCCTCCTGGAGAGAAGCCCAAGCAACACGCGCCCCGAGGAGCTTCTTGCCACATGTCAGCACTCGGTCTGACTGAGCGCCTCCAGGAGAGAGGCCAAAGCAAGACGCGCCCCGAGGAGCGTCTTGACACATGTCAACACTGGGTCTGACAGAGGGCCTCCATGAGAGAGGCCCAAACAAGACGCGCCCCGAGGAGTGTCTTGCCACATGTCAACACTGGGTCTGACTGAGCGGCTCCAGGAGAGAGGCCCAAGCAAGACGCGCCCCGAGGAGCGTCTTGCCAGGTGTCAACACTGGGTCTGACTGAGCGCCTCCAGGAGAGAGGCCCAAGCAAGACACGCCCCGAGGAGCGTCTTGACACATGTCAACACTGGGTCGGACTGAGGGCCTCCATGAGAGAAGCCCAAGCAAGACGCGCCCCGAGGAGAGTCTTGCCACATTTCAACACTCGGTCTGACAGAGGGCATTCAGGAGAGAGGCCGAAGCAAGACGCGCCCCGAGGAGCGTCTTGCCACATGTCACCACTGGGTCTGAATGAGCGCCTCCAGGAGAGAGGCCCAACCAAGACGCGCCCCGAGGAGTGTCTTGCCACATGCTAACACTGGGTCTGACTGAGCGCCTCCAGGAGAGAGGCCCAAGCAAGACACGCCCCGAGGAGCGTCTTGACACATGTCAACACTGGGTCGGACTGAGGGCCTCCATGAGAGAAGCCCAAGCAAGACGCGCCCCGAGGAGAGTCTTGCCACATGTCAACACTCGGTCTGACAGAGGGCATTCAGGAGAGAGGCCGAAGCAATACGCGCCCCGAGGAGCGTCTTGCCACATGTCACCACTGGGTCTGAATGAGCGCCTCCAGGAGAGAGGCCGAACCAAGATGCGCCCCGAGGAGTGTCTTGCCACATGCCAACACTGGGTCTGACTGAGCGCCTCCAGGAGAGAGGCCCAAGCAAGACGCGCCCCGAGGAGCGTCCTGCCACATGTCAACACTGGGTCTGACTGAGGGCCTCCAGGAGAGAGGCCCAAGCAAGACGCGCCCCGAGGAGTGTCTTGCCACATGTCACCACTGGGTCTGACTGAGCGCCTCCAGGAGAGAGGCCCAAGCAAGACGCGCCCCGGGGAGTGTCAGGCCACATGTCACTACTCAGTCTCACTGACCGCCTCCAGGAGAGAGGCCCAAGCAAGACGCGCCCCGAGGAGCGTCTTGCCACATGTCAGCACTCGGTCTGACTGAGCGCCTCCAGGAGAAAGGCCCAAGAAAGACGCGCCCTGAGGAGCGTCTTGCCACATGTCAACAATGGGTCTGACTGAGGGCCTCCGGGAGAGAGGCCCAAGCAAGATGCGCCCAAAGGAGCGTCTTGCAACATGTCAACACTGGGTCTGACAGAGGGCCTCCAGGAGAGAGGCCCAAGCAACACGCGCCCCGAGGAGCGTCAGTCCACATGTCACTACTCAGTCTGACTGAGCGCCTCCAGGAGAGAGGCCCAAGCAAGACGCGCCCCGAGGAGCGTCTTGCCACATGTCAACAATGGGTCTGACTGAGGGCCTCCAGGAGAGAGGCCCAAGCAAGACGCGCCCCGAGGAGCGTCTTGACACATGTCAACACTGGGTCTGACTTAGCGCCTCCAGGAGAGAGGCCCAAGCAAGATGCGCCCGGAGGAGCGTCTTGCCACGTGTCACCACTGGGTCTGACTTAGCTCCTCCAGGAGAGAGGCCCAAGCAAGACGCGCCCAGAGGAGCGTCTTGCCACGTGTCACCACTGGGTCTGATTGAGCACCTCCAGTAGAGAGGCCCCAGCAAGACGCGCCCCGAGGAGCGTCTTGCCTTATGTCAGCACTCGGTCTGACTGAGCGCCTCCAGGAGAGAGGCACAAGCAAGACGCGCCCCGAGGAGCGTCTTGCCAAATGTCACTACTCGGTCTGACTGAGCGCCTCCAGGAGGGAGGTCCAAGCAAGACGCGCCCCGAGGAGCGTCTTGCCACATGTCACTACTCGGTCTGACTGAGCGCCTCCAGGAGAGAGGCCCAAGCAAGACGTGCCCCGAGGAGCGTCTTGCCACATGTCAACAATGGGTCTGACTGAGGGCCTCCAGGAGAGAAGCCCAAGCAAGACGCGCCCAGAGGAGCGTCTTGCCACATGTCAACACTGGGTCTGACTGAGCGCCTCCAGGAGAGAGGCCCAAGCAAGACACGCCCCGAGGAGCGTCTTGACACATGTCAACACTGGGTCGGACTGAGGGCCTCCATGAGAGAAGCCCAAGCAAGACGCGCCCCGAGGAGAGTCTTGCCACATGTCAACACTCGGTCTGACAGAGGGCATTCAGGAGAGAGGCCGAAGCAAGACGCGCCCCGAGGAGCGTCTTGCCACATGTCACCACTGGGTCTGAATGAGCGCCTCCAGGAGAGAGGCCCAACCAAGACGCGCCCCGAGGAGTGTCTTGACACATGTCAACACTGGTTCGGACTGAGGGCCTCCATGAGAGAAGCCCAAGCAAGACACGCCCCGAGGAGCGTCTTGACACATGTCAACACTGGGTCGGACTGAGGGCCTCCATGAGAGAAGCCCAAGCAAGACGCGCCCCGAGGAGAGTCTTGCCACATGTCAACACTCGGTCTGACAGAGGGCATTCAGGAGAGAGGCCGAAGCAATACGCGCCCCGAGGAGCGTCTTGCCACATGTCACCACTGGGTCTGAATGAGCGCCTCCAGGAGAGAGGCCCAACCAAGACGCGCCCCGAGGAGTGTCTTGCCACATGCCAACACTGGGTCTGACTGAGCGCCTCCAGGAGAGAGGCCCAAGCAAGACGCGCCCCGAGGAGCGTCCTGCCACATGTCAACACTGGGTCTGACTGAGCGCCTCCAGGAGAGAGGCCCAAGCAAGACGCGCCCCGAGGAGCGTCTTGCCACATGTCAACACTGGGTCTGACTGAGCGCCTCCAGGAGAGAGGCCCCAGCAAGATGCGCCCGGAGGAGCGTCTTGCCACATATCAACACTGGGTCTGAGAGAGGGCCTCCAGGAGAGAGGCCCAAGCAAGACGCGCCCCGAGGAGCGTCTTGCCACATGTCACCTCTGGTTCTGACTGAGCGCCTCCAGGAGAGAGGCCCAAGCAAGACGCGCCCCGAGGAGCGTCTTGTCACATGTCAACACTGGGTCTGTCTGAGCGTCTCCAGGAGAGAAGCCCAAGCAAGACGCGCCCCGAGGAGCGTCTTGCCACATGTCAACAATGGGTCTGACTGAGGGCCTCCAGGAGAGAGGCTCAAGCAAGACGCGCCCCGAGGAGTGTCTTGCCACATGTCACCACTGGGTCTGACTGAGCGCCTCCAGGAGAGAGGCCCAAGCAAGACGCGCCCCGGGGAGCGTCAGGCCACATGTCACTACTCAGTCTGACTGACCGCCTCCAGGAGAGAGGCCCAAGCAAGACGCGCCCCGAGGAGCGTCTTGCCACATGTCAGCACTCGGTCTGACTGAGCGCCTCCAGGAGAGAGGCCCAAGCAAGACGCGCCCAAAGGAGCGTCTTGCAACATGTCAACAATGGGTCTGACTGAGCGCCTCCAGGAGAGAGGCCAAAGCAACACGCGCCCCGAGGAGTGTCAGGCCACATGTCACTACTCAGTCTGACTGAGCGCCTCCAGGAGAGAGGCCCAAGCAAGACGCGCCCCGAGGAGCGTCTTGCCACGTGTCAACACTGGGTCTGATTGAGGGCCTTCTGGAGAGAGGCCCAAGCAAGACGCGCCCCGAGGAGCGTCTTGCCACATGTCAACAATGGGTCTTACTGAGGGCCTCCTGGAGAGAAGCCCAAGCAACACGCGCCCCGAGGAGCTTCTTGCCACATGTCAGCACTCGGTCTGACTGAGCGCCTCCAGGAGAGAGGCCAAAGCAAGACGCGCCCCGAGGAGCGTCTTGACACATGTCAACACTGGGTCTGACAGAGGGCCTCCATGAGAGAGGCCCAAACAAGACGCGCCCCGAGGAGTGTCTTGCCACATGTCAACACTGGGTCTGACTGAGCGGCTCCAGGAGAGAGGCCCAAGCAAGACGCGCCCCGAGGAGCGTCTTGCCACGTGTCAACACTGGGTCTGACTGAGCGCCTCCAGGAGAGAGGCCCAAGCAAGACACGCCCCGAGGAGCGTCTTGACACATGTCAACACTGGGTCGGACTGAGGGCCTCCATGAGAGAAGCCCAAGCAAGACGCGCCCCGAGGAGAGTCTTGCCACATTTCAACACTCGGTCTGACAGAGGGCATTCAGGAGAGAGGCCGAAGCAAGACGCGCCCCGAGGAGCGTCTTGCCACATGTCACCACTGGGTCTGAATGAGCGCCTCCAGGAGAGAGGCCCAACCAAGACGCGCCCCGAGGAGTGTCTTGCCACATGCTAACACTGGGTCTGACTGAGCGCCTCCAGGAGAGAGGCCCAAGCAAGACACGCCCCGAGGAGCGTCTTGACACATGTCAACACTGGGTCGGACTGAGGGCCTCCATGAGAGAAGCCCAAGCAAGACGCGCCCCGAGGAGAGTCTTGCCACATGTCAACACTCGGTCTGACAGAGGGCATTCAGGAGAGAGGCCGAAGCAATACGCGCCCCGAGGAGCGTCTTGCCACATGTCACCACTGGGTCTGAATGAGCGCCTCCAGGAGAGAGGCCGAACCAAGATGCGCCCCGAGGAGTGTCTTGCCACATGCCAACACTGGGTCTGACTGAGCGCCTCCAGGAGAGAGGCCCAAGCAAGACGCGCCCCGAGGAGCGTCCTGCCACATGTCAACACTGGGTCTGACTGAGGGCCTCCAGGAGAGAGGCCCAAGCAAGACGCGCCCCGAGGAGTGTCTTGCCACATGTCACCACTGGGTCTGACTGAGCGCCTCCAGGAGAGAGGCCCAAGCAAGACGCGCCCCGGGGAGTGTCAGGCCACATGTCACTACTCAGTCTCACTGACCGCCTCCAGGAGAGAGGCCCAAGCAAGACGCGCCCCGAGGAGCGTCTTGCCACATGTCAGCACTCGGTCTGACTGAGCGCCTCCAGGAGAAAGGCCCAAGAAAGACGCGCCCTGAGGAGCGTCTTGCCACATGTCAACAATGGGTCTGACTGAGGGCCTCCGGGAGAGAGGCCCAAGCAAGATGCGCCCAAAGGAGCGTCTTGCAACATGTCAACACTGGGTCTGACAGAGGGCCTCCAGGAGAGAGGCCCAAGCAACACGCGCCCCGAGGAGCGTCAGTCCACATGTCACTACTCAGTCTGACTGAGCGCCTCCAGGAGAGAGGCCCAAGCAAGACGCGCCCCGAGGAGCGTCTTGCCACATGTCAACAATGGGTCTGACTGAGGGCCTCCAGGAGAGAGGCCCAAGCAAGACGCGCCCCGAGGAGCGTCTTGACACATGTCAACACTGGGTCTGACTTAGCGCCTCCAGGAGAGAGGCCCAAGCAAGATGCGCCCGGAGGAGCGTCTTGCCACGTGTCACCACTGGGTCTGACTTAGCTCCTCCAGGAGAGAGGCCCAAGCAAGACGCGCCCAGAGGAGCGTCTTGCCACGTGTCACCACTGGGTCTGATTGAGCACCTCCAGTAGAGAGGCCCCAGCAAGACGCGCCCCGAGGAGCGTCTTGCCTTATGTCAGCACTCGGTCTGACTGAGCGCCTCCAGGAGAGAGGCACAAGCAAGACGCGCCCCGAGGAGCGTCTTGCCAAATGTCACTACTCGGTCTGACTGAGCGCCTCCAGGAGGGAGGTCCAAGCAAGACGCGCCCCGAGGAGCGTCTTGCCACATTTCACTACTCGGTCTGACTGAGCGCCTCCAGGAGAGAGGCCCAAGCAAGACGTGCCCCGAGGAGCGTCTTGCCACATGTCAACAATGGGTCTGACTGAGGGCCTCCAGGAGAGAAGCCCAAGCAAGACGCGCCCAGAGGAGCGTCTTGCCACATGTCAACACTGGGTCTGACTGAGCGCCTCCAGGAGAGAGGCCCAAGCAAGACACGCCCCGAGGAGCGTCTTGACACATGTCAACACTGGGTCGGACTGAGGGCCTCCATGAGAGAAGCCCAAGCAAGACGCGCCCCGAGGAGAGTCTTGCCACATGTCAACACTCGGTCTGACAGAGGGCATTCAGGAGAGAGGCCGAAGCAAGACGCGCCCCGAGGAGCGTCTTGCCACATGTCACCACTGGGTCTGAATGAGCGCCTCCAGGAGGGAGGCCCAACCAAGACGCGCCCCGAGGAGTGTCTTGACACATGTCAACACTGGTTCGGACTGAGGGCCTCCATGAGAGAAGCCCAAGCAAGACACGCCCCGAGGAGCGTCTTGACACATGTCAACACTGGGTCGGACTGAGGGCCTCCATGAGAGAAGCCCAAGCAAGACGCGCCCCGAGGAGAGTCTTGCCACATGTCAACACTCGGTCTGACAGAGGGCATTCAGGAGAGAGGCCGAAGCAATACGCGCCCCGAGGAGCGTCTTGCCACATGTCACCACTGGGTCTGAATGAGCGCCTCCAGGAGAGAGGCCCAACCAAGACGCGCCCCGAGGAGTGTCTTGCCACATGCCAACACTGGGTCTGACTGAGCGCCTCCAGGAGAGAGGCCCAAGCAAGACGCGCCCCGAGGAGCGTCCTGCCACATGTCAACACTGGGTCTGACTGAGCGCCTCCAGGAGAGAGGCCCAAGCAAGACGCGCCCCGAGGAGCGTCTTGCCACATGTCAACACTGGGTCTGACTGAGCGCCTCCAGGAGAGAGGCCCAAGCAAGACGCGCCCCGAGGAGCGTCTTGCCACATGTCAACAATGTGTCTGACTGAGGGCCTCCAGGAGAGAGGCCCAAGCAAGATGCGCCCGGAGGAGCGTCTTGCCACATATCAACACTGGGTCTGAGAGAGGGCCTCCAGGAGAGAGGCCCAAGCAAGACGCGCCCCGAGGAGCGTCTTGCCACATGTCACCTCTGGTTCTGACTGAGCGCCTCCAGGAGAGAGGCCCAAGCAAGACGCGCCCCGAGGAGCGTCTTGTCACATGTCAACACTGGGTCTGTCTGAGCGTCTCCAGGAGAGAAGCCCAAGCAAGACGCGCCCCGAGGAGCGTCTTGCCACATGTCAACAATGGGTCTGACTGAGGGCCTCCAGGAGAGAGGCTCAAGCAAGACGCGCCCCGAGGAGTGTCTTGCCACATGTCACCACTGGGTCTGACTGAGCGCCTCCAGGAGAGAGGCCCAAGCAAGACGCGCCCCGGGGAGCGTCAGGCCACATGTCACTACTCAGTCTGACTGACCGCCTCCAGGAGAGAGGCCCAAGCAAGACGCGCCCCGAGGAGCGTCTTGCCACATGTCAGCACTCGGTCTGACTGAGCGCCTCCAGGAGAGAGGCCCAAGCAAGACGCGCCCAAAGGAGCGTCTTGCAACATGTCAACAATGGGTCTGACTGAGCGCCTCCAGGAGAGAGGCCAAAGCAACACGCGCCCCGAGGAGTGTCAGGCCACATGTCACTACTCAGTCTGACTGAGCGCCTCCAGGAGAGAGGCCCAAGCAAGACGCGCCCCGAGGAGCGTCTTGCCACGTGTCAACACTGGGTCTGATTGAGGGCCTTCTGGAGAGAGGCCCAAGCAAGACGCGCCCCGAGGAGCGTCTTGCGACATGTCACTACTCGGTCTAACTGAGCGCCTCCAGGAGAGAGGTCCAAGCAAGACGCACCCCGAGGAGCGTCTTGCCACATGTCACTACTCGGTCTGACTGAGCGCCTCCAGGAGAGAGGCCCAAGCAAGACGTGCCCCGAGGAGCGTCTTGCCACACGTCAACAATGGGTCTGACTGAGGGCCTCCAGGAGAGAAGCCCAAGCAAGACGCGCCCCGAGGAGCGTCAAGCCACATGTCAACACTGGGTCTGACTGAGCGCCTCCAGGAGAGAGGCCCCAGCAAGACGCGCCCCGAGGAGCGTCTTGACACATGTCAACACTGGGTCTGACTGAGGGCCTCCAGGAGAGAGGCCCAAGCAAGACGCGCCCCGAGGAGTGTCTTGCCACATGTCACCACTGGGTCTGACTGAGCGCCTCCAGGAGAGAGGCCCAAGCAAGACGCGCCCCGGGGAGCGTCAGGCCACATGTCACTACTCAGTCTGACTGACCGCCTCCAGGAGAGAGGCCCAAGCAAGACGCGCCCCGAGGAGCGTAGTTAGTCGAGTTACCTTTTGTGTGGCGCATGCACGGGTCGTTATCGTCCAGCTCCCAGCTTAGAGAGTCCTGTATTGACACAGACGTCAATACATCTCGATGTCATGCAACACACAAAGTCTGTCGCATACAGGTGGGTTAACACATGTACGATACCTTTTGTGTGGCGCATGCACGGGTTGTTAGCGTCCAGCTCCCAGCTTAGAGAGTCCTGTATTGACACAGACGTCAATACATCTCGATGTCATGCAACACACAAAGTCTGTCGCATACAGGTGGGTTAACACATGTACGATACCTTTTGTGTGGCGCATGCACGGGTCGTTAGCGTCCAGCTCCCGGCTTATAGAGAGTCCTGTATTGACACAGACGTCAATACATCTCGATGTCATGCAACACACAAAGTCTGTCGCATACAGGTGGGTTAACACACATGTACGATGTGTGCGATGGCACGCCCAGTTTACAATGGGACACGACGATGATCATTGTTAACCAAACTCTTGTTTCTAACGACAGGTGGTAGCGTTGACTCCTGCACCTGGTCTTCGTGCACAGAGGGTGCTGTAATGTGCTCGTCATAGTCGCGATCATTGTCACTCGAATCCGTTGTTCTCACGACAGGTGGTAGCATTGTCTCCTGCATGTTGTCTTCGCGTGCGGCAAGCGTTGTGCTGTGCTCGTTATAATGGTTGTCTTCGTACAAAGGGGGTGTTGAATACTCCTTCGCGAGTAGTGTAGGAGGTGTTGTGATGGGACGTATCTCAGAGGCGTTATGTGAGCGTACCACCATGGCCTGAGCAACTGCGACTACTGAGAGTACACCCAGTACAGACAGCGAGATCATTTTTTTAATTGGGTGTTGTACGTGTGGGTACAGCCGCTTTAATGGCAGTGAGAGCAAGTGGTCAAATGTATTTATAGGTCACTAGCAGAAACTAAGGCACGTGGTCAGAGTGTAATCGTAACCACCGTAGCTCTTGTCATAATTTAATTAACATAGAAATCAGAAACGGGCATGTCAGGATAGACATAGCGAGTGATAATGCAGCCAGTATCTGTGTGCGCTTGAGAGCACCTTGTTGTTCTACTGTGGTGCCCACGCCGCCGGGTCTGTAAATGTCATCGACCTTCTTTATATACGCATACGCTAAAGACCGTATATTCTCTATGGATTTGAACACGTTCTTTGTTTTGCGTAACACTTGAGCTGTCTCGAGCGTGATTTTGTGAGTGTACGCCAGTGTTTCGCGTGCACCGAGGTCCGAAAGGGCGTGCGCTACAACTATTAACCTTGGTTTGGGAGTGTGGCGAAACGCTCGCTCCGCTGTAATGGGCAGATGCAATGTTATCACCTGGTACGTTTCGTTAGTCGGGTCATAACACACCGGTCCGTGACACGGACCGCCACATTGTATGGGGCACAGTAAGGACAACACGCCGCCGACCGTGACTTCGCACTCGACCGCGGTGGTGTTGTCTATTTGCAAAGGATCACATACGCCTCTCCAGTCGCAATGAGGCACATTGTAGTCGACGCGACCGTCGGTCACCATAGCTTTCGTCAGCCAACACACTCGATTGCCCTTCGAAACATCGGCGATCAACGTGAGCGTAGAGGTCGCTGTCGCTTTACTGTACGCCAGGATATCCGTGTGTGAGTGCACGCTCGACGTCGATTGACAACCGGTCATGTCAGACCTGATCAGACCTTCCGAACACATGACCATTAGTTGTTGTGCGGCCGAGAGTATCGCGATCATACCGTTGAGATGTGTAGAAAGCGCGTACACGCCAGCCTTCCACGTTTCCAAAGTTTCCAGCAATCTAGAGGGACTTGTCTTAGCGCGCACGGCTGTGCTGAATTTGCGTTGGGTAGACACAACGGCTTCGACCTCGCTTAGGATCTTGTGGGCTCATGTACTCGTGGTAGGCCAAGACGTGTATAGTCGAGCGCGGTGACACCCCGAACACTTGACCCGGTTTTGTTGTGGCGATATGCGTGTCCAGTAACGCGGCAAAGTCCGCGTGTCTAGCGTGTATTGATTTTACAGCTCGCTCATACCCCAACAGTACGGTCCGTAGAAGTTCGTTCACTTGTTTCCATGTGCTCGTGGAACACAGGACATCGCAACCTCTGTGATAATCAAGTAAAGCGTCACACACCAGCTGCTTGCACGTTGTAAATACAATCGGTAGTAACTTCTTACTCCACTCTATGTTGAACTCGTATAGTATGTATATGGGCGGTTGCGGCGGTTTGCGCATTTTCTATCTACCCTCCGCTAATATGACACTGTGGTCTGTCTCCTGAGATGGTGCGGTTGGAACTTGCGAGAGTGCACTATGGACGGTCGGCGTTTCCATTTCGTCAACTGTGCCATTTTCAGCCGCTGGCAAAAGGCCGTCGACGGTCGATGCGAGACACCAACATAACGTTAGACCGCGACCCTCATGCCAGTTTTCTGTAGTACTGGTTGTAGTTTCTGGTGCACACTCGATACGCCATTACGATCACAGTTACGTTGATTAATAAATCCAGTGTTGTAGCGACTGCAGCCAGCGCCGTCGCGCAACTCGTGTCGGTGTTATCTCTCGATAATTTCGTTGGTATTCAAGCGTATTCAGAATCTACGGATCTGGTGAAGTTGCTTGTCACTAGCTTGCGCACGTTTGATATGGCACTTTGCGCGAGACTCACACAACCTGCAGTGGCGACCGTCGCGTCAGTGCAAAGTTTTTCCGATATATCGCTCGCAACATCGTTTCTCATTTGCTGTACACTGCGCACACTGGCCGCGAGGTCGCGGAGAGGGTCCTCGTTACGAGCTACTCTGGTAGCGCCGTGGTTGATGAGGACGATCATCTTTAGCAATAGTTCATCTCGAAGCGCAACGATGGTGAGGGCGACGGGTTGGCCGGTTCTGCCTTCAGGCCACTCGGTTGCCGCTAGATTGCCCAATGCCACACACGCAGACGAACCCTGTACACACTCAATGACCCGTGTGCGATCGTTGATTTCTGCTAGTACGTTTGCTAGGTCTACGTGCTTCCACGGATCGGGCGTGGGCACGCGCTTGTTTTTAGAGGCGTTTTCGCGCAGCCTCTACCCTGCACGACCGCTCGTGGCCGCACTAGCTATGTTTATCTTTATTTGTTTCACACACACACACACACACACACACACACACACACACACACACACACACACACACACACACACACACACACACACACACAGGCCCTTGCGTGCAAACCCCGGTCAGGCCTGCAGTGTACACATCAGAGACATGATGTTCTTTCACAGAACTGAGGTTGTTCATTACTAAATGACTTTTACAGGAATATTGTTATTATACTATTCAACAGGTTGATCATAATAATGTGTATTAAACCCACAACCTAGCACTGAGGACAGAGGGACTTTATTTAAATTATACTTAATGGAAACGATACATAATGATACATAAGAGCCATGTCATACATTCAGCCTAGGAATAGTAGCATTGTGCACTATTAAAAATATACACATCAATTGCTCGAATCCCATTGTTGCAAAGTAAAACTCTAATAAAACTCTAGTCTGACATCAACAGAGAAGACTTAGTGTATGCACTACAAATACAGCATTAGGATTTCGAGTGGACCGTGCACCTTGTGAACCATCAGAGGCTTATGACGCAACATATCTTCCAGTTGCTATTAGACAAGTTATAATTCTCGACCATTTTTCGGAACTGGTTTCTTGGGTCCGTGAGTAAATGCCAAATGAGATGATAGTCCTTAAGTAAGTTCCTGGCGATCCCATGTCACGCTCTTGCCCATCAGCCGGTGAACACTGAGACGGAACTCGATGAGAGCGATGTATTTTTTAAGTGCTCCGAATGTACTTCTAACAAGAGTGCGATTCACTTCGTGAGTAAACCGCAGCTGCAGCTGATTCAAACAGTCGAGCCAACTTTCTACATCAAAATATGCATTTTGTAGTTAGTCGAGTTACCTTTTGTGTGGCGCATGCATGGGTTGTTAGCGTCCAGCTCCCAGCTTATAGAGTCCTGTATAGACACAGACGTCAATACATCTCGATGTCATGCAACACACAAAGTCTGTCGCATACAGGTGGGTTAACACATGTACGATACCTTTTGTGTGGCCTATGCAAGGGTCGTTAGCGTCCAGCTCCCTGCTTATAGAGAGTCCTGTATTGACACAGACGTCAATACATCTCGATGTCATGCAACACACAAAGTCTGTCGCATACAGGTGGGTTAACACACATGTACGATGTGTGCGATGGCGCGCCCGTTTACAATGGGACACGACAATGATCATTGTTAACCAAACTCTTGTTTCTCACGACAGGTGGTAGCGTTGTCTCCTGCACCTGGTCTTCGTGCACAGAGGGTGCTGTAATGTGCTCGTCATAGTCGCGATTGTTGTCACTCGAATCCGTGTTTCTCACGACAGGTGGTAGCGTTGTCTCCTGCATGTTGTCTTCGCGTGCGGCAAGCGTTGTGCTGTGCTCGTTATAATGGTTGTCTTCGTACAAAGGGGGTGTTGAATACTCCTTCGCGAGTAGTCTAGGAGGTGGTGTGATGGGACGTATCTCAGAGGCGTTATGTGAGCGTACCACCATGGCCTGAGCAACTGCGACTACTGAGAGTACACCCAGTACAGACAGCGAGATCATTTTTTTCTTGGGTGTTGTACGTGTGGGTACAGCCGCTTTAATGGCAGTGGGAGCAAGTGGGCAAATGTATTTATAGGTCACTAGCAGAAACTAAGGCACGTGGTCAGAGTGTAATCGTAACCACCGTAGCTCTTGTCATAATTTAATATACATAGAAATCAGAAACGGGCATGTCAGGATAGACATAGCGAGTGATAATGCAGCCAGTATCTGTGTGCGCTTGAGAGCACCTTGTTGTTCTACTGTGGTGCCCACGCCGCCGGGTCTGTAAATGTCATCGACCTTCTTTATATACGCATACGCTAAAGACCGTATATTCTCTATGGATTTGAACACGTCCTTTGTTTTGCGTAACGCTTGAGCTGTCTCGAGCTTGATGTTGTGAGTGTACGCCAGTGTTTCGCGTGCACCGAGGTCCGATAGGGCGTGCGCTACAACTATTAACCTTGGTTTGGGAGTGTGGCGAAACGCTCGCTCCGCTGTAATGGGCGGATGCAATGTTATCACCTGGTACGTTTCGTTAGTCGGGTCGTAACACACCGGTCCGTGACACGGACCGTCACATTGTATGGGGCACAGTAAGGACAACACGCCGCCGACCGTGACTTCGCACTCGACCGCGGTGGTGTTGTCGATTTGCAAAGGATCACATATGCCTCTCCAGTCGCAATGAGGCACATTGTAGTCGACACGACCGTTGGTCACCATAGCTTTCGTCAGCCAACACACTCGATTGCCCTTCGAAACATCGGCGATCAACGTGAGCGTAGAGGTCGCCGTCGCTTTACTGTACGCCAGGATATCCGTGTGTGAGTGCACGCTCGACGTCGATTGACAACCGGTCATGTCAGACCTGATCAGACCTTCCGAACACATGACCATTAGTTGTTGTGCGGCTGAGAGTATCGCGATCATACCGTTGAGATGTGTAGAAAGTCCGTACACGCCAGCCTTCCACGTTTCCAAAGTTTCCAGCAGTCTAGAGGGACTTGTCTTAGCTCGCATGGCAGTGCTGAATTTGCGTTGTGTAGACACAACGGCTTCGACCTCGCTTAGGATCTGTGGGCTCATGTACTCGTGGTAGGCGAAGACGTGTATAGTCGAGCGCGGTGACGCCCCGAACACCTTACACGGTTTTGTTGTGGCGATATGCGTGTCCAGTAACGCGGCAAAGTCCGCGTGTCTAGCGTGTATTGATTTTAGAGCTCGCTCATACCCCAACAGTACAGTCCGTAGAGGTTCGTTCACTTGTTTCCATGCGCTCGTGGAACACAGGACATCGCAACCTCTGTGATACTCAAGTAAAGCGTCACACACCAGGTGCTTGCACGTTGGAAATACAATCGGTAGTAACTTCTTACTCCACTCTATGTTGAACTCGTATAGTATGTATATGGGCGGTTGCGGCGGTTTGCGCATTTTCTATCTACCCTCCGCTAATATGACTCTGTGGTCTGTCTCCTGAGATGGTGCGGTTGGAACTTAAGAGAGCGCTATCGACGGTCGGCGTTTCCATTTCGTCAACTGTGCCATTTTCAGCCGCTGGCAAACGGCCGTCGACGGTCGATGCGAGACACCAACATAACGTTAGACCGCGACCCTCATGCCAGTTTTCTGTAGTGCTGGTTGTAGTTTCTGGTGCACACTCGAAACGCCATTATGATCACAATTACGTTGATTAATAAATCCAGTGTTGTAGCGACTGCAGCCAGCGCCGTCGCGCAACTCGTGTCGGTGTTATCTCTTGATACTTTCATTCGTATCTGAGCGTATGCAGAATCTACGGATCTGGTGAAGTTGCTTGTCACTAGCTTGCGCATGTTTGATATGGCACTTTGCGCGAGACTCACACCACCTGCAGTGGCGACCGTCGCGTCAGTGCAAAGTTTTTCCGATATATCGCTCGCAACATCGTTCGTCATTTGCTGTACACTGTGCACACTGGCCACGAGGTCGCAGAGAGGGTCTTCGTTACGAGCTACTCTGGTAGCGCCGTGGTTGATGAGGACGATCATCTTTAGCAATAGTTCATCTCGAAGCGCAACGATGGTGAGGGCGACGGGTTGGCCGGTTCTGCCTTCAGGCCACTCGGTTGCCGCTAGATTGCCCAATGCCACACACGCAGACGAACCCTGTACACACTCAAAGACCCGTGTGCGATCGTTGATTTCTGCTAGTACGTTTGCTAGTTCTACGTGCTTTCACGGATCGGGCGTGGGCACTCGCTTGTTTTAGAGGCGTTTTCGCGCAGCCTCTACCCTGCACGACCGCTCGTGGCCGCACTAGCTATTTTTATCTTTATTTGTTTCACACACACACACACACACACACACACACACACACACACACACACACACACACACACACACACACACACACACACACACACACACACACACACACACACACAGGCCCTTGCGTGCAAACCCCGGTCAGGCCTGCAGTGCACACATCAGAGACATGATGTTCTTTCAAAGAACTGAGGTTGTTCATTACTAAATGACTTTTACAGGAATATTGTTATTATACTATTCAACAGGTTGATCATAATAATGTGTATTAAACCCACAACCTAGCACTGAGGACAGAGGGACTTTATTTAAATTAGTACTTAATGGAAACGATACATAATGATACATAAGAGCCATGTCATACATTCAGCCTAGGAATAGTAGCATTGTGCACTATTAAAAATATACACATCAATTGCTCGAATCCCATTGTTGCAAAGTAAAACTAATAAAACTCTAGTCTGACATCAACAGAGAAGACTTAGTGTATGTACTACAAATACAGCATTAGGATTTCGAGTGGACCGTGCACCTTGTGAACCATCAGAGGCTTATGACGCAACATATCTTCCAGTTGCTATTAGACAAGTTATAATTCTCGACCATTTTTTGGAACTGGTTTCTTGGGTCCGTGAGTAAATGCCAAATGAGATGATAGTCCTTAAGTAAGTTCCTGGCGATCCCATGTCACGCTCTTGCCCATCAGCCGGTGAACACTGAGACGGAACTCGATGAGAGCGATGTATTTTTTAAGTGCTCCGAATGTACTTCTAACAAGCGTGCGATTCACTTCGTGAGTAAACCGCAGCTGCAGCTGATTCAAACAGTCGAGCCAACTTTCTACATCACAATATGCGTTTTGTAGTTAGTCGAGTTACCTTTTGTGTGGCGCAAGCACGGGTCGTTAGAGTCCAGCTCCCAGCTTATAGAGTCCGGTATTGACACAGACGTCAATACATCTCGATGTCATGCAACACACAAAGTCTGTCGCATACAGGTGGGTTAACACATGTACGATACCTTTTGTGTGGCGCATGCACGGGTCGTTAGCGTCCAGCTCCCGGCTTACAGAGAGTCCTGTATTGACACAGACGTCAATACATCTCGATGTCATGCAACACACAAAGTCTGTCGCATACAGGTGGGTTAACACACATGTACGATGTGTGCGATGGCGCGCCCGTTTACAATGAGACACGACGATGATCATTGTTAACCAAACACTTGTTTCTCACGACAGGTGGTAGCGTTGTCTCCTGCACCTGGTCTTCGTGCACAGATGGTGTTGTAATGTGCTCGTCATAGTCGAGATCGTTGTCACTCGAATCCGTTGTTCTCACGACAGGTGGTGGCGTTGTCTCCTGCATGTTGTCTTCGCGTGCGGCAAGCGTTGTGCTGTGCTCGTTATAATGGTTGTCTTTGTACAAAGGGGGGTGTTGAATACTCCTTCGCGAGTAGTCTAGGAGGTGGTGTGATGGGACGTATCTCAGAGGCGTTATGTGAGCGTACCACCATGGCCTGAGCAACTGCGACTACTGAGAGTACACCCAGTACAGACAGCGAGATAATTTTTTTTCTTGGGTTTTGTACGTGTGGGTACAGCCGCTTTAATGGCAGTGAGAGCAAGTGGTCAAATGTATTTATAGGTCACTAGCAGAAACTAAGGCACGTGGTCAGAGTGTAATCGTAACCACCGTAGCTCTTGTCATAATTTAATATACATAGAAATCAGAAACGGGCATGTCAGGATAGACATCGCGAGATATAATGCGGCCAGCTGACTGAGCGCCTCCAGGAGAGAGGCCCAAGCAAGAGGCACCCCGAGGAGCGTCTTTCCACGTGTCACCACTGGGTCTGACTGAGCGCCTCCAGGAGAGAGGCCCAAGCAAGACGTGCCCCGAGGAGCGTCAGGCCACATGTCACTACTCAGTCTGACTGAGCGCCTCCAGGAGAGAGGCCCAAGCAAGACGCGCCCCGAGGAGCGTCTTGCCTTATGTCAGCACTCGGTCTGAATGAGTGCCTCCAGGAGAGAGGCCCAAGCAAGACGCGCCCCGAGGAGCGTCTTGCCACATGTCAACAATGGGTCTGACTGAGGGCCTCCAGGAGAGAGGCCCAAGCAAGATGCGCCCCGAGGAGCGTCTTGCCACATGTCAACACTGGGTCTGACAGAGGGCCTCCAGGAGAGAGGCCCAAGCAAGCCGCACCCCGAGGAGCGTCTTGCCACATGTCACCTCTGGTTCTGACTGAGCGCCTCCAGGAGAGAGGCCCAAGTAAGACGAGTCCCGAGGAGCGTCTTGTCACATGTCAACACTGGGTCTTTCTGAGCGCCTCCAGGAGAGAAGCCCAAGCAAGACGCGCCCCGAGGAGCGTCTTGCCACATGTCAGCACTCGGTCTGATTGAGCGCCTCCAGGAGAGAGGCCCAAGCAAGACGCACCCCGAGGAGAGTCTTGCCACATGTCAGCACTGGGTCTGACTGAGCGCCTCCAGGAGAGAGGCCCCAGCAAGATGCGCCCCGAGGAGCGTCTTGCCTTATGTCAGCACTCGGTCTGACTGAGCGCCTACAGGAGAGAGGCCCAAGCAAGACGCGCCCCGAGGAGCGTCTTGCCACATGTCAACAATGGGTCTGACTGAGGGCCTCCAGGAGAGAGGCCCAAGCAAGATGCGCCCGGAGGAGCGTCTTGCCACATGTCAACACTGGGTCTGACAGAGGGCCTCCAGGAGAGAGGCCCAAGCAAGACGCACCCCGAGGAGCGTCTTGCCACATGTCACCTCTGGTTCTGACTGAGCGCCTCCAGGAGAGAGGCCCAAGTAAGACGAGTCCCGAGGAGCGTCTTGTCACATGTCAACACTGGGTCTTTCTGAGCGCCTCCAGGAGAGAAGCCCAAGCAAGACGCGCCCCGAGGAGCGTCTTGCCACATGTCAGCACTCGGTCTGACTGAGCGCCTCCAGTAGAGAGGCCCAAGCAAGACGCGCCCCGAGGAGCGTCTTGCCACATGTCAGCACTGGGTCTGACTGAGCGCCTCCAGGAGAGAGGCCCCAGCAAGACGCGCCCCGAGGAGCGTCTTGCCTTATGTCAGCACTCGGTCTGACTGAGCGCCTCCAGGAGAGAGGCCCAAGCAAGACGCGCCCCGAGGAGCGTCTTGCCACATGTCAACAATGGGTCTGACTGAGGGCCTCCAGGAGAGAGGCCCAAGCAAGATGCGCCCGGAGGAGCGTCTTGCCACATGTCAACACTGGGTCTGACAGAGGGCCTCCAGGAGAGAGGCCCAAGCAAGACGCACCCCGAGGAGCGTCTTGCCACATGTCACCTCTGGTTCTGACTGAGCGCCTCCAGGAGAGAGGCCCAAGCAAGACGCGTCCCTAGGAGCGTCTTGTCACATGTCAACACTGGGTCTTTCTGAGCGCCTCCAGGAGAGAAGCCCAAGCAAGACGCGCCCCGAGGAGCGTCTTGCCACATGTCAGCACTCGGTCTGACTGAGCGCCTCCAGGAGAGAGGCCCAAGCAAGACGCGCCCCGAGGAGCGTCTTGCCACATGCCAACAATGGGTCTGACTGAGGGCCTCCAGGAGAGAAGCCCAAGCAAGACGCGCCCCGAGGAGCGTCTTGACACATGTCAACACTGGGTATGACAGAGGGCCTCCAGGAGAGAGGCCCAAGCAAGATGCGCCCCGAGGAGTGTCTTGCCACATGTCACCACTTGGTCTGACTGAGCGCCTCCAGGAGAGAGGCCCAAGCAACACGCACCCCGAGGAGCGTCAGGCCACATGTCACTACTCAGTCTGACTGAGCGCCTCCAGGAGA
The DNA here is from genome assembly GCF_043380555.1 of Nothobranchius furzeri. NCBI lineage: Eukaryota > Metazoa > Chordata > Actinopteri > Cyprinodontiformes > Nothobranchiidae > Nothobranchius > Nothobranchius furzeri. The sequence continues at coordinate 16,646,074 of NC_091741.1, forward strand.
GAGGCCCAAGCAAGACGCGCCCCGAGGAGCGTCTTGCCACATGTCAACAATGGGTCTTACTGAGGGCCTCCAGGAGAGAAGCCCAAGCAAGACGCGCCCCGAGGAGCTTCTTGCCACATGTCAGCACTCGATCTGACTGAGCGCCTCCAGGAGAGAGGCCAAAGCAAGATGCGCCCCGGTGGAGTGTCTTGACACATGTCAACACTGGGTCTGATAGAGGGCCTCCATGAGAGAGGCCCAAGCAAGACGCGCCCCGAGGAGTGTCTTGCCACATGTCAACACTGGGTCTGACAGAGGGCCTCCAGGAGAGAGGCCCAAGCAAGACGCGCCCCGAGGATTGTCTTGCCACATGTCACCACTTGGTCTGACTGAGCTTCTCCAGGAGAGAGGCCCAAGCAAGACGCGCCCCGAGGAGCTTCTTGCCACATGTCAGCACTCGATCTGACTGAGCGCCTCCAGGAGAGAGGCCAAAGCAAGATGCGCCCCGGTGGAGTGTCTTGACACATGTCAACACTGGGTCTGACAGAGGGCCTCCATGAGAGAGGCCCAAGCAAGACGCGCCCCGAGGAGTGTCTTGCCACATGTCAACACTGGGTCTGACAGAGGGCCTCCAGGAGAGAGGCCCAAGCAAGACGCGCCCCGAGGATTGTCTTGCCACATGTCACCACTTGGTCTGACTGAGCTTCTCCAGGAGAGAGGCCCAAGCAACACGCGCCCCGAGGAGCGTCAGGCCACATGTCACTACTCAGTCTGACTGAGCGCCTCCAGGAGAGAGGCCCAAGCAAGACGCGCCCCGAGGAGCGTCTTGCCACGTGTCAACACTGGGTCTGATTGAGGGCCTTCTGGAGAGAGGCCCAAGCAAGACGCGCCCCGAGGAGCGTCTTGCCACATGTCAACACTCGGTCTGACTGAGCGCCTCCAGGAGAGAGGCCCAAGCAAGACGCGCCCCGAGGAGTGTCTTGCCACATGTCACCACTTGGTCTGACTGAGCGCCTCCAGGAGAGAGGCCCAAGCAACACGCACCCCGAGGAGCGTCAGGCCACATGTCACTACTCAGTCTGACTTAGCGCCTCCAGGAGAGAGGCCCAAGCAAGACGCTCCCCGAGGAGCGTCTTGCCACATGTCAACAATGGGTCTTACTGAGGGCCTCCAGGAGAGAAGCCCAAGCACGACGCGCCCCGAGGAGCTTCTTGCCACATGTCAGCACTCGATCTGACTGAGCGCCTCCAGGAGAGAGGCCAAAGCAAGATGCGCCCCGGTGGAGCGTCTTGACACATGTCAACACTGGGTCTGACAGAGGGCCTCCATGAGAGAGGCCCAAGTAAGACGCGCCCCGAGGAGTGTCTTGCCACATGTCAACACTGGGTCTGACAGAGGGCCTCCAGGAGAGAGGCCCAAGCAAGACGCGCCCCGAGGATTGTCTTGCCACATGTCACCACTTGGTCTGACTGAGCGCCTCCAGGAGAGAGGCCCAAGCAACAAGCGCCCTGAGGAGCGTCAGGCCACATGTCACTACTCAGTGTGACTGAGCGCCTCCAGGAGAGAGGCCCAAGCAAGACGCGCCCCGAGGAGCGTCTTGCCACGTGTCAACACTGGGTCTGATTGAGGGCCTTCTGGAGAGAGGCCCAAGCAAGACGCGCCCCGAGGAGCGTCTTGCCACATGTCAACAATGGTTCTTACTGAGGGCCTCAAGGGAGATAAATCCAAGCAAGACACGCCCCGAGGAGCTTCCTGCCACATATCAGCACTCGGTCTGACTGAGTGCCTCCAGGAGAGAGGCCAAAGCAAGACGCCCCCCGAGGAGCGTCTTGACACATGTCAACACTGGGTCTGACAGAAGGCCTCCATGAGAGAGGCCCAAGCAAGACGCGCCCCGAGGAGCGTCTTGCCACATGTCACTACTCGGTCTTACTGAGCGCCTCAGGGAGAGAGGTCCAAGCAAGACGCGCCCCGAGGAGCGTCTTGCCACATGTCAACACTGGGTCTGACTGAGTGCCTCCATGAGAGAAGCCCCAGCAAGACGCGCCCCGAGGAGCGTCTTGCCACATGTCACTACTCGGTCTGTTTGAGCGCCTCCAGGAGAGAGGCCCAAGCAAGACGTGACCCGAGGAGCGTCTTGCCACATGTCAACAATGGGTCTGACTGAGGGCCTCCAGGAGAGAAGCCCAAGCAAGACGCGCCCCGAGGAGCGTCTTGCCACATGTCAACACTGGGTCTGACAGAGGGCATCCAGGAGAGAGGCCCAAGCAATATGCGCCCCGAGGAGCATCTTGCCACTTAAACCCACAACCTAGCACTGAGGACAGAGGGACTTTATTTAAATTAGTACTTAATGGAAACGATAAATAATGATACATTAGAGCCATGTCACACATTCAGCCTAGGAATAGTAGCATTGTGCACTATTAAAAATATACACATCAATTGCTCGAATCCCATTGTTGCAAAGTAAAACTCTAATAAAACTCTAGTCTGACATCAACAGAGAAGACTTAGTGTATGTACTACAAATACAGCATTAGGATTTCGAGTGGACCGTGCACCTTGTGAACCATCAGAGGCTTATGACGCAACATATCTTCCAGTTGCTATAAGACAAGTTATAATTCTCGACCATTTTTCGGAACTGGTTTCTTGGGTCCGTGAGTAAATGCCAAATGAGATGATAGTCCTTAAGTAAGTTCCTGGCGATCCCATGTCACGCTCTTGCCCATCAGCCGGTGAACGCTGAGACGGAACTCGATGAGAGCGATGTATTTTTTAAGTGCTCCGAATGTACTTCTAACAAGCGTGCGATTCACTTCGTGAGTAAACCGCAGCTGCAGCTGATTCAAACAGTCGAGCCAACTTTCTACATCACAATATTCGTTTTGTAGTTAGTCGAGTTACCTTTTGTGTGGCGCATGCACGGGTCATTAGCATCCAGCTCCCAGCTTAGAGAGTCCTGTATTGACACAGACGTCAATACATCTCGATGTCATGCAACACACAAAGTCTGTCGCATACAGGTGGGTTAACACACATGTACGATGTGTGCAATGGCGCGCCCGTTTACAATGGGACACGACGATGATCATTGTTAACCAAACTCTTGTTTCTCACGACAGGTGGTAGCGTTGTCTCCTGCACCTGGTCTTCGTGCACAGAGGGTGTTGTAATGTGCTCGTCATAGTCGCGATCGTTGTCACTCGAATCCGTTGTTCTCACGACAGGTGGTAGCGTTGTCTCCTGCATGTTGTCTTCGCGTGCGGCAAGCGTTGTGCTGTGCTCGTTATAATGGTTGTCTTCGTACAAAGGGGGTGTTGAATGCTCCTTCGCGAGTAGTCTAGGAGGTGGTGTGATGGGACGTATCTCAGAGGCGTTATGTGAGCGTACCACCATGGCCTGAGCAACTGCGACTACTGAGAGTACACCCAGTACAGACAGCGAGATCATTTTTTTTCTTGGGTGTTGTACGTGTGGGTACAGCCGCTTTAATGGCAGTGGGAGCAAGTGGACAAATGTATTTATAGGTCACTAGCAGAAACTAAGGCACGTGGTCAGAGTGTAATCGTAACCACCGTAGCTCTTGTCATAATTTAATATACATAGAAATCAGAAACGGGCATGTCAGGATAGACATCGCGAGTGATAATGCGGCCAGTATCTGTGTGCACTTGAGAGCACCTTGATGTTCTACTGTGGTGCCCACGCCGCCGGGTCTGTAAATGTCATCGACCTTCTTTATATACGCATACGCTAAAGACCGTATATTCTCTATGGATTTGAACACGTCCTTTGTTTCGCGTAACGCTTGAGCTGTCACGAGCGTGATGTTGTGAGTGTACGCCAGTGTTTCGCGTGCACCGAGGTCCGAAAGGGCGTGCGCTACAACTATTAACCTTGGTTTGGGAGTGTGGCGAAACGCTCGCTCCGCTGTAATGGGCAGATGCAATGTTATCACCTGGTACGTTTCGTTAGTCGGGTCGTAAAACACCGGTCCGTGACACGGACCGTCACATTGTATGGGGCACAGTAAGGACAACACGCCGCCGACCGTGACTTCGCACTCGACCGCGGTGGTGTTGTCGATTTGCAAAGGATCACATACGCCTCTCCAGTCGCAATGAGGCACATTGTAGTCGACGCGACCGTCGGTCACCATAGCTTTCGTCAGCCAACACACTCGATTGCCCTTCGAAACATCGGCGATCAACGTGAGCGTAGACGTCGCTTTACTGTACGCCAGGATATCCGTGTGTGAGTGCACGCTCGACGTCGATTGACAACCGGTCATGTCAGACCTGATCAGACCTTCCGAACACATGACCATTAGTTGTTGTGCGGCCGAGAGTATCGCAATCATACCGTTGAGATGTGTAGAAAGCACGTACACGCCAGCCTTCCACGTTTCCAAAGTTTCCAGCAGTCTAGAGGGACTTGTCTTAGCGCGCACGGCTGTGCTGAATTTGCGTTGGGTAGACACAACGGCTTCGACTTCGCTTAGGATCTTGTGGGCTCATGTACTCGTGGTAGGCCAAGACGTGTATAGTCGAGCGTCACACACCAGCTGCTTGCACGTTGGAAATACATTCCGTAGTAACTTCTTACTCCACTCTATGTTGAACTCGTATAGTATGTATATGGGCGGTTGTGGCTGTTTGCGCATTTTCTATCTACCCTCCGCTACTATGACTCTGTGGTCTGTCTCCTGAGATGGTGCGGTTGGAACTTGCGAGAGTGCACTATCGACGGTCGGCGTTTCCATTTCGTCAACTGTGCCATTTTCAGCCGCTGGCAAACGGCCGTCGACGGTCGATGCGAGACACCAACATAACGTTAGACCGCGACCCTCATGCCAGTTTTCTGTAGAACTGGTTTTAGTTTCTGGTGCACACTCGATACGCCATTACGATCACAATTACGTTGATTATTAAATCCAGTGTTGTAGCGACTGCAGCCAGCGCCGTCGCGCAACTCGTGTCGGTGTTATCTCTCGATACTTTCATTCGTATCCAAGCGTATGCAGAATCTACGGATCTGGTGAAGTTGCTTGTCACTAGCTTGCGCACGTTTGATATGGCACTTTGCGCGAGACTCACACAACCTGCAGTGGCGACCGTCGCGTCAGTGCAAAGTTTTTCCGATATATCGCTCGCAACATCGTTTGTCATTTGCTGTACACTGCGCACACTGGCCGCGAGGTCGCGGAGAGGGTCTTCGTTACGAGTTGTGTAATATCCGCTGACTTGCCGATTCAATTCTGGTGGCGCTGACCCAAACGAGAACGCTTTTAAGGCGCATGTCGTGGTAACTCTGGTAGCGCCGTGGTTGACGAGGACGATCATCTTTAGCAATAGTTCATCTCGAAGCACAACGATGGTGAGGGCGACGGGTTGGCCGGTTCCGCCTTCAGGCCACTCGGTTGCCGCTAGATTGCCCAATGCCACACACGCAGACGAACCCTGTACACACTCAATGACCCGTGTGCGATCGTTGATTTCTGCTAGTACGTTTGCTAGTTCTACGTGCTTCCACGGATCGGGCGTGGGCACGCGCTTGTTTTAGAGGCAATTTCGCGCAGCGTCTACCCTGCATGACCGCTCGTGGCCGCACTAGCTATATTTATCTTTATTTGTTTCACACACACACACACACACACACACACACACACACACACACACACACACACACACACACACACACACACACACACACACACACACGCACGCACGCACGCACGCACACACACACACACACACAGGCCCTTGCGCCCTTACAACACCCAAGAAAAAAAATGATCTCGCTGTCTGTACTGGGTGTACTCTCAGTAGTCGCAGTTGCTCAGGCCATGGTGGTACGCTCACATAACGCCTCTGAGATACGTCCCATCACACCACCTCCTAGACTACTCGCGAAGGAGTATTCAACACCCCCATTGTACGAAGACAACCATTATAACGAGCACAGCACAACGCTTGCCGCACGCGAAGACAACATGCAGGAGACAACGCTACCACCTGTCATGAGAACAACGGATTCGAGTGACAACGATCGCGACTATGACGAGCACATTACAACACCCTCTGTGCACGAAGACCAGGTGCAGGAGACAACGCTACCACCTGTCGTGAGAAACAAGAGTTTGGTTAACAATGATCATCGTCGTGTCCCATTGTAAACGGGCGCGCCATTGCACACATCGTACATGTGTGTTAACCCACCTGTATGCGACAGACTTTGTGTGTTGCATGACATCGAGAAGAATTGACGTCTGTGTCAATACAGGACTCTCTATAAGCCGGGAGCTGGATGCTAACGACCCGTGCATGCGCCACACAAAAGGTATCGTACATGTGTTAACCCACCTGTATGCGACAGACTTTGTGTGTTGCATGACATCGAGATGTATTGACGTCTGTGTCAATACAGGACTCTCTAAGCTGGGAGCTGGACGCTAATGACCCGTGCATGCGCCACACAAAAGGTAACTCGACTAACTACAAAACGAATATTGAGATGTAAAAAGTTGGCTCGACTGTTTGAATCAGCTGCAGCTGCGGTTTACTCACGAAGTGAATCGCACGCTTGTTAGAACTACTTTCGGAGCACTTAAAAAATACATCGCTCTCATCGAGTTCCGTCTCAGCGTTCACCGGCTGATGGGCAAGAGCGTGACATGGGATTGCCAGGAACTTACTTAAGGACTATCATCTCATTTGGCATTTACTCACGGACCCAAGAAACCAGTTCCGAAAAATGGTCGAGAATTATAACTTGTCTAATAGCAACTGGAAGATATGTTGCGTCATAAGCCTCTGATGGTTCACAAGGTGCACGGTCCACTCGAAATCCTAATGCTGTATTTGTAGTACATACACTAAGTCTTCTCTGTTGATGTCAGACTAGAGTTTTATTAGAGTTTTACTTTGCAACAATGGGATTCGAGCAATTGATGTGTATATTTTTAATAGTGCACAATGCTACTATTCCTAGGCTGAATGTGTGACATGGCTCTTATGTATCATTATGTATCGTTTCCATTAAGTACTAATTTAAATAAAGTCCCTCTGTCCTCAGTGCTAGGTTGTGGGTTTAAGTGGCAAGACGCTCCTCGGGGCGCGTATTGCTTGGGCCTCTCTCCTGGATGCCCTCTGTCAGACCGAGTGATGACATGTGGCAAGACTCTCCTCGGGGCGCGTCTTGCTTGGGCTTCTCTCATGGAGGCCCTCAGTCAGACCCAGTGTTGACATGTGTCAAGACGCTCCTCGGGGCATGTCTTGCTTGGGCCTCTCTCCTGGAGGAGCTCAGTCAGACCCAGTGTTGACATGTGGCAAGACGCTCCTCGGGGCGCGTCTTGCTTGGGCTTCTCTCCCGGAGGCCCTCAGTAAGAACCATTGTTGACATGTGGCAAGACGCTCCTCGGGGCGCGTCTTGCTTGCGCCTCTCTCCTGGAGGCGCTCAGTCAGACTGAGTATTGACATGTGGCCTGACGCTCCTCGGGGCGCGTGTTGGTTGGCCCTCTCTCCTGGAGGCACTCAGTCAGACCAAGTGGTGACATGTGGCAAGACAATCCTCGGGGCGCGTCTTGCTTGGGCCTCTCTCCTGGAGGCCCTCTGTCAGACCCAGTGTTGACATGTGGCAAGACACTCCTCGGGGCGCGTCTTGCTTGGGCCTCTCTCATGGAGGCCCTCTGTCAGACCCAGTGTTGACATGTGTCAAGACGCTCCTCGGGGCGCGTCTTGCTTTGACCTCTCTCCTGGAGGCGCTCAGTCAGACCGAGTGCTGACATGTGGCAAGAAGCTCCTCGGGGCGCGTCTTGCTTGGGCTTCTCTCCTGGAGGCCCTCAGTAAGACCCATTGTTGACATGTGGCAAGACGCTCCTCGGGGCGCGTCTTGCTTGGGCCTCTCTCCTGGAGGCGCTCAGTCACACTGAGTAGTGACATGTGGCCTGACGCTCCTCGGGGCGCGTGTTGCATGGGCCTCTCTCCTGGAGGCGCTTAGTCAGACCAAGTGGTGACATGTGGCAAGACACTCCTCGGGGCGCATCTTGCTTGGGCCTCTCTCCTGGAGGCCCTCTGTCAGACCCAGTGTTGACATGTGTCAAGACGCTCCTCGGGGCGCGTCTTGCTTGGGCTTCTCTCCTGGAGGCCCTCAGTCAGACCCATTGTTGGCATGTGGCAAGACGCTCCTCGGGGCGCGTCTTGCTTTGGCCTCTCTCCTGGAGGCGCTCGGTCAGACCGAGTGCTGACATGTGGCAAGAAGCTCCTCGGGGCGCGTCTTGCTTGGGCTTCTCTCCTGGAGGCCCTCAGTAAGACCCATTGTTGACATGTGGCAAGACGCTCCTCGGGGCGCGTCTTGCTTGGGCCTCTCTCCTGGAGGCGCTCAGTCAGACTGAGTAGTGACATGTGGCCTGACGCTCCTCGGGGCGCGTGTTGCTTGGGCCTCTCTCCTGGAGGCGCTCAGTCAGACCAAGTGGTGTCATGTGGCAAGACGCTCCTCGGGGCGCGTCTTGCTTGGGCTTCTCTCCTGGAGGCGCTCAGAAAGACCCAGTGTTGACATGTGACAAGACGCTCCTCGGGGCGCGTCTTGCATGGGCCTCTCTCCTGGAGGCGCTCAGTCAGAACCAGAGGTGACATGTGGCAAGACGCTCCTCGGGGCGCGTCTTGCTTGGGCCTCTCTCCTGGAGGCGCTCAGTCAGACTGAGTAGTGACATGTGGCCTGACGCTCCTCGGGGCGCGTCTTGTTTGGGCCTCTCTCCTGGAGGCGCTCAGTCAGACCCAGTGGTGACATGTGGCAAGACACTCCTCTGGGCGCGTCTTGCTTGGGCCTCTCTCCTGGAGGCCCTCTGTCAGACCCAGTGTTGACACGTGTCAAGACGCTCCTCGGGGCGCGTCTTGCTTGGGCTTCTCTCCTGGAGGCCCTCAGTCAGACCCATTGTTGACATGTGGCAAGACGCTCCTCGGGGCGCGTCTTGCTTGGGCTTCTCTCCTTGAGGCGCTCAGACAGACCCAGTGTTGACATGTGACAAGAGGCTCCTCGGGGCACGTCTTGCTTGGGCCTCTCTCCTGGAGGCGCTCAGTCAGAACCAGAGGTGACATGTGGCAAGACGCTCCTCGGGGCGCGTCTTGCTTGGGCCTCTCTCCTGGAGGCCCTCTGTCAGACCCAGTGTTGACATGTGGCAAGACGCTCCTCGGGGCGCGTATTGCTTCGGCCTCTCTCCTGAATGCCCTCATTCAGACCCAGTGGTGACATGTGGCAAGACGCTCCTCGGGGCGCGTATTGCTTCGGCCTCTCTCCTGAATGCCCTCTGTCAGACCGAGTGTTGACATGTGGCAAGACTCTCCTCGGGGCGCGTCTTGCTTGGGCTTCTCTCATGGAGGCCCTCAGTCCGACCCAGTGTTGACATATGTCAAGACGCTCCTCGGGGCTTGTCTTGCTTGGGCCTCTCTACTGGAGGCGCTCAGTCAGACCCAGTGTTGACATGTGGCAAGACGCTCCTCTGGGCGCGTCTTGCTTGGGCTTCTCTCCTGGAGACCCTCAGTCAGACCCATTGTTGACATGTGGCAAGACGCTCCTCGGGGCAAGTCTTGCTTGGGCCTCTCTCCTGGAGGCGCTCAGTCAGAACCAGAGGTGACATGTGGCAAGACGCTCCTCGGGGCGCGTCTTGCTTGGGCCTCTCTCCTGGAGGCCCTCTGTCAGACCCAGTGTTGACATGTGGCAAGACGCTCCTCCGGGCGCATCTTGCTTGGGCCTCTCTCCTGGAGGCCCTCTGTCAGACCCAGTGTTGACATGTGGCAAGACGCTCCTCCGGGCGCATCTTGCTTGGGCCTCTCTCCTGGAGGCCCTCAGTCAGACCCATTGTTGACATGTGGCAAGACGCTCCTCGGGGCGCGTATTGCTTCGGCCTCTCTCCTGAATGCCCTCATTCAGACCCAGTGGTGACATGTGGCAAGACGCTCCTCGGGGCGCGTATTGCTTCGGCCTCTCTCCTGAATGCCCTCTGTCAGACCGAGTGTTGACATGTGGCAAGACTCTCCTCGGGGCGCGTCTTGCTTGGGCTTCTCTCATGGAGGCCCTCAGTCCGACCCAGTGTTGACATATGTCAAGCCGCTCCTCGGGGCTTGTCTTGCTTGGGCCTCTCTACTGGAGGCGCTCAGTCAGACCCAGTGTTGACATGTGGCAAGACGCTCCTCTGGGCGCGTCTTGCTTGGGCTTCTCTCCTGGAGACCCTCAGTCAGACCCATTGTTGACATGTGGCAAGACGCTCCTCGGGGCGCGTCTTGCTTGGGCCTCTCTCCTGGAGGCGCTCAGTCAGACTGAGTAGTGACATGTGGCCTGACGCTCCTCGGGGCGCGTGTTGCTTGGCCCTCTCTCCTGGAGGCACTCAGTCAGACCAAGTGGTGACATGTGGCAAGACAATCCTCGGGGCGCGTCTTGCTTGGGCCTCTCTCCTGGAGGCCCTCTGTCAGACCCAGTGTTGACATGTGGCAAGACACTCCTCGGGGCGCGTCTTGCTTGGGCCTCTCTCATGGAGGCCCTCTGTCAGACCCAGTGTTGACATGTGTCAAGACGCTCCTCGGGGCGCGTCTTGCTTTGACCTCTCTCCTGGAGGCGCTCAGTCAGACCGAGTGCTGACATGTGGCAAGAAGCTCCTCGGGGCGCGTCTTGCTTGGGCTTCTCTCCTGGAGGCCCTCAGTAAGACCCATTGTTGACATGTGGCAAGACGCTCCTCGGGGCGCGTCTTGCTTGGGCCTCTCTCCTGGAGGCGCTCAGTCACACTGAGTAGTGACATGTGGCCTGACGCTCCTCGGGGCGCGTGTTGCATGGGCCTCTCTCCTGGAGGCGCTCAGTCAGACCAAGTGGTGACATGTGGCAAGACACTCCTCGGGGCGCATCTTGCTTGGGCCTCTCTCCTGGAGGCCCTCTGTCAGACCCAGTGTTGACATGTGTCAAGACGCTCCTCGGGGCGCGTCTTGCTTTGGCCTCTCTCCTGGAGGCGCTCGGTCAGACCGAGTGCTGACATGTGGCAAGAAGCTCCTCGGGGCGCGTCTTGCTTGGGCTTCTCTCCTGGAGGCCCTCAGTAAGACCCATTGTTGACATGTGGCAAGACGCTCCTCGGGGCGCGTCTTGCTTGGGCCTCTCTCCTGGAGGCGCTCAGTCAGACTGAGTAGTGACATGTGGCCTGACGCTGCTCGGGGCGCGTGTTGCTTGGGCCTCTCTCCTGGAGGCGCTCAGTCAGACCAAGTGGTGTCATGTGGCAAGACGCTCCTCGGGGCTCGTCTTGCTTGGGCTTCTCTCCTGGAGGCGCTCAGAAAGACCCAGTGTTGACATGTGACAAGACGCTCCTCGGGGCGCGTCTTGCTTGGGCCTCTCTCCTGGAGGCGCTCAGTCAGAACCAGAGGTGACATGTGGCAAGACGCTCCTCGGGGCGCGTCTTGCTTGGGCCTCTCTCCTGGAGGCGCTCAGTCAGACTGAGTAGTGACATGTGGCCTGACGCTCCTCGGGGCGCGTCTTGTTTGGGCCTCTCTCCTGGAGGCGCTCAGTCAGACCCAGTGGTGACATGTGGCAAGACACTCCTCTGGGCGCGTCTTGCTTGGGCCTCTCTCCTGGAGGCCCTCTGTCAGACCCAGTGTTGACATGTGTCAAGACGCTCCTCGGGGCGCGTCTTGCTTGGGCTTCTCTCCTTGAGGCCCTCAGTCAGACCCATTGTTGACATGTGGCAAGACGCTCCTCGGGGCGCGTCTTGCTTGGGCTTCTCTCCTGGAGGCGCTCAGACAGACCCAGTGTTGACATGTGACAAGAGGCTCCTCGGGGCACGTCTTGCTTGGGCCTCTCTCCTGGAGGCGCTCAGTCAGAACCAGAGGTGACATGTGGCAAGACGCTCCTCGGGGCGCGTCTTGCTTGGGCCTCTCTCCTGGAGGCCCTCTGTCAGACCCAGTGTTGACATGTGGCAAGACGCTCCTCGGGGCGCGTATTGCTTCGGCCTCTCTCCTGAATGCCCTCATTCAGACCCAGTGGTGACATGTGGCAAGACGCTCCTCGGGGCGCGTATTGCTTCGGCCTCTCTCCTGAATGCCCTCTGTCAGACCGAGTCTTGACATGTGGCAAGACTCTCCTCGGGGCGCGTCTTGCTTGGGCTTCTCTCATGGAGGCCCTCAGTCCGACCCAGTGTTGACATATGTCAAGACGCTCCTCGGGGCTTGTCTTGCTTGGGCCTCTCTACTGGAGGCGCTCAGTCAGACCCAGTGTTGACATGTGGCAAGACGCTCCTCTGGGCGCGTCTTAGTTGGGCTTCTCTCCTGGAGACCCTCAGTCAGACCCATTGTTTACATGTGGCAAGACGCTCCTCGGGGCAAGTCTTGCTTGGGCCTCTCTCAAGGAGGCGCTCAGTCAGAACCAGAGGTGACATGTGGCAAGACGCTCCTCGGGGCGCGTCTTGCTTGGGCCTCTCTCCTGGAGGCCCTCTGTCAGACCCAGTGTTGACATGTGGCAAGACGCTCCTCTGGGCGCATCTTGCTTGGGCCTCTCTCCTGGAGGCCCTCTGTCAGACCCAGTGTTGACATGTGGCAAGACGCTCCTCCGGGCGCATCTTGCTTGGGCCTCTCTCCTGGAGGCCCTCAGTCAGACCCATTGTTGACATGTGGCAAGACGCTCCTCGGGGCGCGTATTGCTTCGGCCTCTCTCCTGAATGCCCTCATTCAGACCCAGTGGTGACATGTGGCAAGACGCTCCTCGGGGCGCGTATTGCTTCGGCCTCTCTCCTGAATGCCCTCTGTCAGACCGAGTGTTGACATGTGGCAAGACTCTCCTCGGGGCGCGTCTTGCTTGGGCTTCTCTCATGGAGGCCCTCAGTCCGACCCAGTGTTGACATATGTCAAGACGCTCCTCGGGGCTTGTCTTGCTTGGGCCTCTCTACTGGAGGCGCTCAGTCAGACCCAGTGTTGACATGTGGCAAGACGCTCCTCTGGGCGCGTCTTGCTTGGGCTTCTCTCCTGGAGACCCTCAGTCAGACCCATTGTTGACATGTGGCAAGACGCTCCTCGGGGCAAGTCTTGCTTGGGCCTCTCTCCTGGAGGCGCTCAGTCAGAACCAGAGGTGACATGTGGCAAGACGCTCCTCGGGGCGCGTCTTGCTTGGGCCTCTCTCCTGGAGGCCCTCTGTCAGACCCAGTGTTGACATGTGGCAAGACGCTCCTCCGGGCGCATCTTTCTTGGGCCTCTCTCCTGGAGGCCCTCTGTCAGACCCAGTGTTGACATGTGGCAAGACGCTCCTCCGGGCGCATCTTGCTTGGGCCTCTCTCCTGGAGGCCCTCAGTCAGACCCATTGTTGACATGTGGCAAGACGCTCCTCGGGGCGCGTATTGCTTCGGCCTCTCTCCTGAATGCCCTCATTCAGACCCAGTGGTGACATGTGGCAAGACGCTCCTCGGGGCGCGTATTGCTTCGGCCTCTCTCCTGAATGCCCTCTGTCAGACCGAGTGTTGACATGTGGCAAGACTCTCCTCGGGGCGCGTCTTGCTTGGGCTTCTCTCATGGAGGCCCTCAGTCCGACCCAGTGTTGACATATGTCAAGCCGCTCCTCGGGGCTTGTCTTGCTTGGGCCTCTCTACTGGAGGCGCTCAGTCAGACGCAGTGTTGACATGTGGCAAGACGCTCCTCTGGGCGCGTCTTGCTTGGGCTTCTCTCCTGGAGACCCTCAGTCAGACCCATTGTTGACATGTGGCAAGACGCTCCTCGGGGCGCGTCTTGCTTGGGCCTCTCTCCTGGAGGCGCTCAGTCAGACTGAGTAGTGACATGTGGCCTGACGCTCCTCGGGGCGCGTGTTGCTTGGCCCTCTCTCCTGGAGGCACTCAGTCAGACCAAGTGGTGACATGCGGCAAGACAATCCTCGGGGCGCGTCTTGCTTGGGCCTCTCTCCTGGAGGCCCTCTGTCAGACCCAGTGTTGACATGTGGCAAGACACTCCTCGGGGCACGTCTTGCTTGTGCCTCTCTCATGGAGGCCCTCTGTCAGACCCAGTGTTGACATGTGTCAAGACGCTCCTCGGGGCGCGTCTTGCTTTGACCTCTCTCCTGGAGGCGCTCAGTCAGACCGAGTGCTGACATGTGGCAAGAAGCTCCTCGGGGCGCGTCTTGCTTGGGCTTCTCTCCTGGAGGCCCTCAGTAAGACCCATTGTTGACATGTGGCAAGACGCTCCTCGGGGCGCGTCTTGCTGGGGCCTCTCTCCTGGAGGCGCTCAGTCACACTGAGTAGTGACATGTGGCCTGACGCTCCTCGGGGCGCATGTTGCATGGGCCTCTCTCCTGGAGGCGCTCAGTCAGACCAAGTGGTGACATGTGGCAAGACACTCCTCGGGGCGCATCTTGCTTGGGCCTCTCTCCTGGAGGCCCTCTGTCAGACCCAGTGTTGACATGTGTCAAGACGCTCCTCGGGGCGCGTCTTGCTTGTGCTTCTCTTCTGGAGGCCCTCAGTCAGACCCATTGTTGGCATGTGGCAAGACGCTCCTCGGGGCGCGTCTTGCTTTGGCCTCTCTCCTGGAGGCGCTCGGTCAGACCGAGTGCTGACATGTGGCAAGAAGCTCCTCGGGGCGCGTCTTGCTTGGGCTTCTCTCCTGGAGGCCCTCAGTAAGACCCATTGTTGACATGTGGCAAGACGCTCCTCGGGGCGCGTCTTGCTTGGGCCTCTCTCCTGGAGGCGCTCAGTCAGACTGAGTAGTGACATGTGGCCTGACGCTCCTCGGGGCGCGTGTTGCTTGGGCCTCTCTCCTGGAGGCGCTCAGTCAGACCAAGCGATGTCATGTGGCAAGACGCTCCTCGGGGCGCGTCTTGCTTGGGCTTCTCTCCTGGAGGCGCTCAGAAAGACCCAGTGTTGACATGTGACAAGACGCTCCTCGGGGCGCGTCTTGCTTGGGCCTCTCTCCTGGAGGCGCTCAGTCAGAACCAGAGGTGACATGTGGCAAGACGCTCCTCGGGGCGCGTCTTGCTTGGGCCTCTCTCCTGGAGGCGCTCAGTCAGACTGAGTAGTGACATGTGGCCTGACGCTCCTCGGGGCGCGTCTTGTTTGGGCCTCTCTCCTGGAGGCGCTCAGTCAGACCCAGTGGTGACATGTGGCAAGACACTCCTCTGGGCGCGTCTTGCTTGGGCCTCTCTCCTGGAGGCCCTCTGTCAGACCCAGTGTTGACATGTGTCAAGACGCTCCTCGGGGCGCGTCTTGCTTGGGCTTCTCTCCTGGAGGCCCTCAGTCAGACCCATTGTTGACATGTGGCAAGACGCTCCTCGGGGCGCGTCTTGCTTGGGCTTCTCTCCTGGAGGCGCTCAGACAGACCCAGTGTTGACATGTGACAAGAGGCTCCTCGGGGCACGTCTTGCTTGGGCCTCTCTCCTGGAGGCGCTCAGTCAGAACCAGAGGTGACATGTGGCAAGACGCTCCTCGGGGCGCGTCTTGCTTGGGCCTCTCTCCTGGAGGCCCTCTGTCAGACCCAGTGTTGACATGTGGCAAGACGCTCCTCGGGGCGCGTATTGCTTCGGCCTCTCTCCTGAATGCCCTCATTCAGACCCAGTGGTGACATGTGGCAAGACGCTCCTCGGGGCGCGTATTGCTTCGGCCTCTCTCCTGAATGCCCTCTGTCAGACCGAGTGTTGACATGTGGCAAGACTCTCCTCGGGGCGCGTCTTGCTTGGGCTTCTCTCATGGAGGCCCTCAGTCCGACCCAGTGTTGACATATGTCAAGACGCTCCTCGGGGCTTGTCTTGCTTGGGCCTCTCTACTGGAGGCGCTCAGTCAGACCCAGTGTTGACATGTGGCAAGACGCTCCTCTGGGCGCGTCTTGCTTGGGCTTCTCTCCTGGAGACCCTCAGTCAGACCCATTGTTGACATGTGGCAAGACGCTCCTCGGGGCAAGTCTTGCTTGGGCCTCTCTCCTGGAGGCGCTCAGTCAGACCGAGTAGTGACATGTGGCCTGACGCTCCTCGGGGCGCGTCTTGCTTGGGCCTCTCTCCTGGAGGCGCTCAGTCAGACCCAGTGGTGACATGTGGCAAGACGATCCTCGGGGCGCGTATTGCTTCGGCCTCTCTCCTGAATGCCCTCTGTCAGACCGAGTGTTGACATGTGGCAAGACTCTCCTCAGAGCGCGTCTTGCTTGGGCTTCTCTCATGGAGGCCCTCAGTCCGACCCAGTGTTGACATATGTCAAGAAGCTTTTTCGGGGCGTGTCTTGCTTGGGCCTCTCTACTGGAGGCGCTCAGTCAGACCCAGTGTTGACATGTGGCAAGACTCTCCTCTGGGCGCGTCTTGCTTGGGCTTCTCTCCTGGAGACCCTCAGTCAGACCCATTGTTGACATGTGGCAAGACGCTCCTCGGGGCAAGTCTTGCTTGGGCCTCTCTCCTGGAGGCGCTCAGTCAGACTGAGAAGTGACATGTGGCCTGACGCTCCTCGGGGCGCGTCTTGCTTGGGCCTCTCTCCTGGAGGCGCTCAGTCAGACCCAGTGGTGACATGTGGCAAGACACTCCTCGGGGCGCGTCTTGCTTGGGCCTCTCTCCTGGAGGCCCTCTGTCAGACCCAGTGTTGACATGTGGCAAGACGCTCCTCGGGGCGCGTCTTGCTTGGGCTTCTCTCCTGGAGGCGCTCAGACAGACCCAGTGTTGACATGTGACAAGAGGCTCCTCGGGGCACGTCTTGCTTGGGCCTCTCTCCTGGAGGCCCTCTGTCAGACCCAGTGTTGACATGTGGCAAGACGCTCCTTCGGGCGCATCTTGCTTGGGCCTCTCTCCTGGAGGCCCTCAGTCAGACCCATTGTTGACATGTGGCAAGACGCTCCTCGGGGCGCGTCTTGCTTGGG
Organism: Nothobranchius furzeri; assembly: GCF_043380555.1. Taxonomy (NCBI): domain Eukaryota; kingdom Metazoa; phylum Chordata; class Actinopteri; order Cyprinodontiformes; family Nothobranchiidae; genus Nothobranchius; species Nothobranchius furzeri. Next base: position 16,662,891 of record NC_091741.1, read on the forward strand.
CCTCTCTCCTGGAGGCGCTCAGTCAGACCCAGTGCTGACATAAGGCAAGACGCTCCTCGGGGCGCGTCTTGCTGGGGCCTCTCTCCTGGAGGCGCTCAGTCAGACCCAGTGCTAACATGTGGCAAGACGCTCCTCGGGGCGCGTCTTGCTTGGGCCTCTCTCCTGGAGGCGCTCAGTCAGACCCAGTGTTGACATGTGGCAAGACGCTCCTCGGGGCGCGTCTTGCTTGGGCCTCTCTCCTGGAGGCGCTCAGTCAGACCCAGTGTTGACATGTGGCAAGACGCTCCTCGGGGCGCGTCTTGCTTGGGCCTCTCTCCTGGAGGCGCTCAGTCAGACCCAGTGGTGACACGTGGAAAGACGCTCCTCTGGGCACATCTTGCTTGGGCCTCTCTCCTGGAGGCGCTCATTCAGACCCAGTGGTGACATGTGGCAAGACGCTCCTCAGGGCGCGTATTGCTTCGGCCTCTCTCCTGAATGCCCTCTGTCAGACCGAGTGTTGACATGTGGCAAGACTCTCCTCGGGGCGCGTCTTGCTTGGGCTTCTCTCATGGAGGCCCTCAGTCCGACCCAGTGTTGACATATGTCAAGAAGCTTTTTCGGGGCGTGTCTTGCTTGGGCCTCTCTACTGGAGGCGCTCAGTCAGACCCAGTGTTGACATGTGGCAAGACGCTCCTCTGGGCGCGTCTTGCTTGGGCTTCTCTCCTGGAGACCCTCAGTCAGACCCATTGTTGACATGTGGCAAGACGCTCCTCGGGGCAAGTCTTGCTTGGGCCTCTCTCCTGGAGGCGCTCAGTCAGACTGAGAAGTGACATGTGGCCTGACGCTCCTCGGGGCGCGTCTTGCTTGGGCCTCTCTCCTGGAGGCGCTCAGTCAGACCCAGTGGTGACATGTGGCAAGACACTCCTCTGGGCGCGTCTTGCTTGGGCCTCTCTCCTGGAGGCCCTCTGTCAGACCCAGTGTTGACATGTGTCAAGACGCTCCTCGGGGCGCGTCTTGCTTGGGCTTCTCTCCTGGAGGCCCTCAGTCAGACCCATTGTTGACATGTGGCAAGACGCTCCTCGGGGCGCGTCTTGCTTGGGCTTCTCTCCTGGAGGCGCTCAGACAGACCCAGTGTTGACATGTGACAAGAGGCTCCTCGGGGCACGTCTTGCTTGGGCCTCTCTCCTGGAGGCCCTCTGTCAGACCCAGTGTTGACATGTGGCAAGACGCTCCTTCGGGCGCATCTTGCTTGGGCCTCTCTCCTGGAGGCCCTCAGTCAGACCCATTGTTGACATGTGGCAAGACGCTCCTCGGGGCGCGTCTTGCTTGAGCCTCTCTCCTGGAGGCGCTCAGTCAGACCCAGTGCTGACATAAGGCAAGACGCTCCTCGGGGCTCGTCTTGCTGGGGCCTCTCTCCTGGAGGCGCTCAGTCAGACCCAGTGCTGACATGTGGCAAGACGCTCCTCGGGGCGCGTCTTGCTTGGGCCTCTCTCCTGGAGGCGCTCAGTCAGACCCAGTGTTGACATGTGGCAAGACGCTCCTCGGGGCGCATCTTGCTTGGGCCTCTCTCCTGGAGGCGCTCAGTCAGACCCAGTGTTGACATGTGGCAAGACGCTCCTCGGGGCGCGTCTTGCTTGGGCCTCTCTCCTGGAGGCGCTCAGTCAGACCCAGTGGTGACACGTGGAAAGACGCTCCTCTGGGCACATCTTGCTTGGGCCTCTCTCCTGGAGGCGCTCATTCAGACCCAGTGGTGACATGTGGCAAGATGCTCCTCGGGGCGCGTATTGCTTCGGCCTCTCTCCTGAATGCCCTCTGTCAGACCGAGTGTTGACATGTGGCAAGACTCTCCTCGGGGCGCGTCTTGCTTGGGCTTCTCTCATGGAGGCCCTCAGTCCGACCCAGTGCTGACATATGTCAAGACGCTCCTCGGGGCATGTCTTGCTTGGGCCTCTCTACTGGAGGCGCTCATTCAGACCCAGTGTTGACATGTGGCAAGACGCTCCTCTGGGCGCGTCTTGCTTGGGCTTCTCTCCTGGAGACCCTCAGTCAGACCCATTGTTGACATGTGGCAAGACGCTCCTCGGGGCAAGTCTTGCTTCGGGCTCTCTCCTGGAGGCGCTCAGTCAGACCGAGTAGTGACATTTTGCAAGACGCTCCTCGGGGCGCATCTTGCTTGGACCTCCCTCCTGGAGGCGCTCAGTCAGACTGAGTAGTAACATTTTGCAAGACGCTCCTCGGGGCGCATCTTGCTTGGACCTCTCTCCTGGAGGCGCTCAGTTAGACCGAGTAGTGACATGTGGCAAGACGCTCCTCGGGGCGCGTCTTGCTTCGGCCTCTCTCCTGGAGGCGCTCAGTCAGACCGAGTGCTGACATAAGGCAAGACGCTCCTCTGGGCGCGTCTTGCTTGGGCCTCTCTCCTGGAGGAGCTCAGTCAGACCCAGTGGTGACACGTGGCAAGACGCTCCTCGGGGCGCATCTTGCTTGGGCCTCTCTCCTGGAGGCGCTAAGTCAGACCCAGTGTTGACACGTGGCAAGACGCTCCTCGGGGCGCGTCTTGCTTGGCCCTCTCTCCTGGAGGCGCTCAGTCAGACACAGTGTTGACATGTGGCAAGACACTCCTCGGGGCACGTCTTGCTTGGGCTTCTCTCATGGAGGCCCTCAGTAAGACCCATTGTTGACATGTGGAAAGAAGCTCCTCCGGGCGCGTCTTGCTTTGGCTTCTCTCCTGGAGGCCCTCTGTCAGACCCAGTGTTGACATGTGGCAAGACGCTCCTCCGGGCGCATCTTGCTTGGGCCTCTCTCCTGGAGGCCCTCAGTCAGACCCATTGTTGACATGTGGCAAGACGCTCCTCGGGGCGCGTATTGCTTCGGCCTCTCTCCTGAATGCCCTCATTCAGACCCAGTGGTGACATGTGGCAAGACGCTCCTCGGGGCGCGTATTGCTTCGGCCTCTCTCCTGAATGCCCTCTGTCAGACCGAGTGTTGACATGTGGCAAGACTCTCCTCGGGGCGCGTCTTGCTTGGGCTTCTCTCATGGAGGCCCTCAGTCCGACCCAGTGTTGACATATGTCAAGCCGCTCCTCGGGGCTTGTCTTGCTTGGGCCTCTCTACTGGAGGCGCTCAGTCAGACCCAGTGTTGACATGTGGCAAGACGCTCCTCTGGGCGCGTCTTGCTTGGGCTTCTCTCCTGGAGACCCTCAGTCAGACCCATTGTTGACATGTGGCAAGACGCTCCTCGGGGCGCGTCTTGCTTGGGCCTCTCTCCTGGAGGCGCTCAGTCAGACTGAGTAGTGACATGTGGCCTGACGCTCCTCGGGGCGCGTGTTGCTTGGCCCTCTCTCCTGGAGGCACTCAGTCAGACCAAGTGGTGACATGTGGCAAGACAATCCTCGGGGCGCGTCTTGCTTGGGCCTCTCTCCTGGAGGCCCTCTGTCAGACCCAGTGTTGACATGTGGCAAGACACTCCTCGGGGCGCGTCTTGCTTGGGCCTCTCTCATGGAGGCCCTCTGTCGGACCCAGTGTTGACATGTGTCAAGACGCTCCTCGGGGCGCGTCTTGCTTTGACCTCTCTCCTGGAGGCGCTCAGTCAGACCGAGTGCTGACATGTGGCAAGAAGCTCCTCGGGGCGCGTCTTGCTTGGGCTTCTCTCCTGGAGGCCCTCAGTAAGACCCATTGTTGACATGTGGCAAGACGCTCCTCGGGGCGCGTCTTGCTTGGGCCTCTCTCCTGGAGGCGCTCAGTCACACTGAGTAGTGACATGTGGCCTGACGCTCCTCGGGGCGCGTGTTGCATGGGCCTCTCTCCTGGAGGCGCTCAGTCAGACCAAGTGGTGACATGTGGCAAGACACTCCTCGGGGCGCATCTTGCTTGGGCCTCTCTCCTGGAGGCCCTCTGTCAGACCCAGTGTTGACATGTGTCAAGACGCTCCTCGGGGCGCGTCTTGCTTTGGCCTCTCTCCTGGAGGCGCTCGGTCAGACCGAGTGCTGACATGTGGCAAGAAGCTCCTCGGGGCGCGTCTTGCTTGGGCTTCTCTCCTGGAGGCCCTCAGTAAGACCCATTGTTGACATGTGGCAAGACGCTCCTCGGGGCGCGTCTTGCTTGGGCCTCTCTCCTGGAGGCGCTCAGTCAGACTGAGTAGTGACATGTGGCCTGACGCTGCTCGGGGCGCGTGTTGCTTGGGCCTCTCTCCTGGAGGCGCTCAGTCAGACCAAGTGGTGTCATGTGGCAAGACGCTCCTCGGGGCTCGTCTTGCTTGGGCTTCTCTCCTGGAGGCGCTCAGAAAGACCCAGTGTTGACATGTGACAAGACGCTCCTCGGGGCGCGTCTTGCTTGGGCCTCTCTCCTGGAGGCGCTCAGTCAGAACCAGAGGTGACATGTGGCAAGACGCTCCTCGGGGCGCGTCTTGCTTGGGCCTCTCTCCTGGAGGCGCTCAGTCAGACTGAGTAGTGACATGTGGCCTGACGCTCCTCGGGGCGCGTCTTGTTTGGGCCTCTCTCCTGGAGGCGCTCAGTCAGACCCAGTGGTGACATGTGGCAAGACACTCCTCTGGGCGCGTCTTGCTTGGGCCTCTCTCCTGGAGGCCCTCTGTCAGACCCAGTGTTGACATGTGTCAAGACGCTCCTCGGGGCGCGTCTTGCTTGGGCTTCTCTCCTGGAGGCCCTCAGTCAGACCCATTGTTGACATGTGGCAAGACGCTCCTCGGGGCGCGTCTTGCTTGGGCTTCTCTCCTGGAGGCGCTCAGACAGACCCAGTGTTGACATGTGACAAGAGGCTCCTCGGGGCACGTCTTGCTTGGGCCTCTCTCCTGGAGGCGCTCAGTCAGAACCAGAGGTGACATGTGGCAAGACGCTCCTCGGGGCGCGTCTTGCTTGGGCCTCTCTCCTGGAGGCCCTCTGTCAGACCCAGTGTTGACATGTGGCAAGACGCTCCTCGGGGCGCGTATTGCTTCGGCCTCTCTCCTGAATGCCCTCATTCAGACCCAGTGGTGACATGTGGCAAGACGCTCCTCGGGGCGCGTATTGCTTCGGCCTCTCTCCTGAATGCCCTCTGTCAGACCGAGTCTTGACATGTGGCAAGACTCTCCTCGGGGCGCGTCTTGCTTGGGCTTCTCTCATGGAGGCCCTCAGTCCGACCCAGTGTTGACATATGTCAAGACGCTCCTCGGGGCTTGTCTTGCTTGGGCCTCTCTACTGGAGGCGCTCAGTCAGACCCAGTGTTGACATGTGGCAAGACGCTCCTCTGGGCGCGTCTTAGTTGGGCTTCTCTCCTGGAGACCCTCAGTCAGACCCATTGTTTACATGTGGCAAGACGCTCCTCGGGGCAAGTCTTGCTTGGGCCTCTCTCCTGGAGGCGCTCAGTCAGAACCAGAGGTGACATGTGGCAAGACGCTCCTCGGGGCGCGTCTTGCTTGGGCCTCTCTCCTGGAGGCCCTCTGTCAGACCCAGTGTTGACATGTGGCAAGACGCTCCTCTGGGCGCATCTTGCTTGGGCCTCTCTCCTGGAGGCCCTCTGTCAGACCCAGTGTTGACATGTGGCAAGACGCTCCTCCGGGCGCATCTTGCTTGGGCCTCTCTCCTGGAGGCCCTCAGTCAGACCCATTGTTGACATGTGGCAAGACGCTCCTCGGGGCGCGTATTGCTTCGGCCTCTCTCCTGAATGCCCTCATTCAGACCCAGTGGTGACATGTGGCAAGACGCTCCTCGGGGCGCGTATTGCTTCGGCCTCTCTCCTGAATGCCCTCTGTCAGACCGAGTGTTGACATGTGGCAAGACTCTCCTCGGGGCGCGTCTTGCTTGGGCTTCTCTCATGGAGGCCCTCAGTCCGACCCAGTGTTGACATATGTCAAGACGCTCCTCGGGGCTTGTCTTGCTTGGGCCTCTCTACTGGAGGCGCTCAGTCAGACCCAGTGTTGACATGTGGCAAGACGCTCCTCTGGGCGCGTCTTGCTTGGGCTTCTCTCCTGGAGACCCTCAGTCAGACCCATTGTTGACATGTGGCAAGACGCTCCTCGGGGCAAGTCTTGCTTGGGCCTCTCTCCTGGAGGCGCTCAGTCAGAACCAGAGGTGACATGTGGCAAGACGCTCCTCGGGGCGCGTCTTGCTTGGGCCTCTCTCCTGGAGGCCCTCTGTCAGACCCAGTGTTGACATGTGGCAAGACGCTCCTCCGGGCGCATCTTGCTTGGGCCTCTCTCCTGGAGGCCCTCTGTCAGACCCAGTGTTGACATGTGGCAAGACGCTCCTCCGGGCGCATCTTGCTTGGGCCTCTCTCCTGGAGGCCCTCAGTCAGACCCATTGTTGACATGTGGCAAGACGCTCCTCGGGGCGCGTATTGCTTCGGCCTCTCTCCTGAATGCCCTCATTCAGACCCAGTGGTGACATGTGGCAAGACGCTCCTCGGGGCGCGTATTGCTTCGGCCTCTCTCCTGAATGCCCTCTGTCAGACCGAGTGTTGACATGTGGCAAGACTCTCCTCGGGGCGCGTCTTGCTTGGGCTTCTCTCATGGAGGCCCTCAGTCCGACCCAGTGTTGACATATGTCAAGCCGCTCCTCGGGGCTTGTCTTGCTTGGGCCTCTCTACTGGAGGCGCTCAGTCAGACGCAGTGTTGACATGTGGCAAGACGCTCCTCTGGGCGCGTCTTGCTTGGGCTTCTCTCCTGGAGACCCTCAGTCAGACCCATTGTTGACATGTGGCAAGACGCTCCTCGGGGCGCGTCTTGCTTGGGCCTCTCTCCTGGAGGCGCTCAGTCAGACTGAGTAGTGACATGTGGCCTGACGCTCCTCGGGGCGCGTGTTGCTTGGCCCTCTCTCCTGGAGGCACTCAGTCAGACCAAGTGGTGACATGCGGCAAGACAATCCTCGGGGCGCGTCTTGCTTGGGCCTCTCTCCTGGAGGCCCTCTGTCAGACCCAGTGTTGACATGTGGCAAGACACTCCTCGGGGCGCGTCTTGCTTGTGCCTCTCTCATGGAGGCCCTCTGTCAGACCCAGTGTTGACATGTGTCAAGACGCTCCTCGGGGCGCGTCTTGCTTTGACCTCTCTCCTGGAGGCGCTCAGTCAGACCGAGTGCTGACATGTGGCAAGAAGCTCCTCGGGGCGCGTCTTGCTTGGGCTTCTCTCCTGGAGGCCCTCAGTAAGACCCATTGTTGACATGTGGCAAGACGCTCCTCGGGGCGCGTCTTGCTGGGGCCTCTCTCCTGGAGGCGCTCAGTCACACTGAGTAGTGACATGTGGCCTGACGCTCCTCGGGGCGCATGTTGCATGGGCCTCTCTCCTGGAGGCGCTCAGTCAGACCAAGTGGTGACATGTGGCAAGACACTCCTCGGGGCGCATCTTGCTTGGGCCTCTCTCCTGGAGGCCCTCTGTCAGACCCAGTGTTGACATGTGTCAAGACGCTCCTCGGGGCGCGTCTTGCTTGTGCTTCTCTTCTGGAGGCCCTCAGTCAGACCCATTGTTGGCATGTGGCAAGACGCTCCTCGGGGCGCGTCTTGCTTTGGCCTCTCTCCTGGAGGCGCTCGGTCAGACCGAGTGCTGACATGTGGCAAGAAGCTCCTCGGGGCGCGTCTTGCTTGGGCTTCTCTCCTGGAGGCCCTCAGTAAGACCCATTGTTGACATGTGGCAAGACGCTCCTCGGGGCGCGTCTTGCTTGGGCCTCTCTCCTGGAGGCGCTCAGTCAGACTGAGTAGTGACATGTGGCCTGACGCTCCTCGGGGCGCGTGTTGCTTGGGCCTCTCTCCTGGAGGCGCTCAGTCAGACCAAGCGATGTCATGTGGCAAGACGCTCCTCGGGGCGCGTCTTGCTTGGGCTTCTCTCCTGGAGGCGCTCAGAAAGACCCAGTGTTGACATGTGACAAGACGCTCCTCGGGGCGCGTCTTGCTTGGGCCTCTCTCCTGGAGGCGCTCAGTCAGAACCAGAGGTGACATGTGGCAAGACGCTCCTCGGGGCGCGTCTTGCTTGGGCCTCTCTCCTGGAGGCGCTCAGTCAGACTGAGTAGTGACATGTGGCCTGACGCTCCTCGGGGCGCGTCTTGTTTGGGCCTCTCTCCTGGAGGCGCTCAGTCAGACCCAGTGGTGACATGTGGCAAGACACTCCTCTGGGCGCGTCTTGCTTGGGCCTCTCTCCTGGAGGCCCTCTGTCAGACCCAGTGTTGACATGTGTCAAGACGCTCCTCGGGGCGCGTCTTGCTTGGGCTTCTCTCCTGGAGGCCCTCAGTCAGACCCATTGTTGACATGTGGCAAGACGCTCCTCGGGGCGCGTCTTGCTTGGGCTTCTCTCCTGGAGGCGCTCAGACAGACCCAGTGTTGACATGTGACAAGAGGCTCCTCGGGGCACGTCTTGCTTGGGCCTCTCTCCTGGAGGCGCTCAGTCAGAACCAGAGGTGACATGTGGCAAGACGCTCCTCGGGGCGCGTCTTGCTTGGGCCTCTCTCCTGGAGGCCCTCTGTCAGACCCAGTGTTGACATGTGGCAAGACGCTCCTCGGGGCGCGTATTGCTTCGGCCTCTCTCCTGAATGCCCTCATTCAGACCCAGTGGTGACATGTGGCAAGACGCTCCTCGGGGCGCGTATTGCTTCGGCCTCTCTCCTGAATGCCCTCTGTCAGACCGAGTGTTGACATGTGGCAAGACTCTCCTCGGGGCGCGTCTTGCTTGGGCTTCTCTCATGGAGGCCCTCAGTCCGACCCAGTGTTGACATATGTCAAGACGCTCCTCGGGGCTTGTCTTGCTTGGGCCTCTCTACTGGAGGCGCTCAGTCAGACCCAGTGTTGACATGTGGCAAGACGCTCCTCTGGGCGCGTCTTGCTTGGGCTTCTCTCCTGGAGACCCTCAGTCAGACCCATTGTTGACATGTGGCAAGACGCTCCTCGGGGCAAGTCTTGCTTGGGCCTCTCTCCTGGAGGCGCTCAGTCAGACCGAGTAGTGACATGTGGCCTGACGCTCCTCGGGGCGCGTCTTGCTTGGGCCTCTCTCCTGGAGGCGCTCAGTCAGACCCAGTGGTGACATGTGGCAAGACGATCCTCGGGGCGCGTATTGCTTCGGCCTCTCTCCTGAATGCCCTCTGTCAGACCGAGTGTTGACATGTGGCAAGACTCTCCTCAGAGCGCGTCTTGCTTGGGCTTCTCTCATGGAGGCCCTCAGTCCGACCCAGTGTTGACATATGTCAAGAAGCTTTTTCGGGGCGTGTCTTGCTTGGGCCTCTCTACTGGAGGCGCTCAGTCAGACCCAGTGTTGACATGTGGAAAGACTCTCCTCTGGGCGCGTCTTGCTTGGGCTTCTCTCCTGGAGACCCTCAGTCAGACCCATTGTTGACATGTGGCAAGACGCTCCTCGGGGCAAGTCTTGCTTGGGCCTCTCTCCTGGAGGCGCTCAGTCAGACTGAGAAGTGACATGTGGCCTGACGCTCCTCGGGGCGCGTCTTGCTTGGGCCTCTCTCCTGGAGGCGCTCAGTCAGACCCAGTGGTGACATGTGGCAAGACACTCCTCGGGGCGGGTCTTGCTTGGGCCTCTCTCCTGGAGGCCCTCTGTCAGACCCAGTGTTGACATGTGTCAAGACGCTCCTCGAGGCGCGTCTTGCTTGGGCTTCACTCCTGGAGGCCCTCAGTCAGACTCATTGTTGACATGTGGCAAGACGCTCCTCGGGGCGCGTCTTGCTTGGGCTTCTCTCCTGGAGGCGCTCAGACAGACCCAGTGTTGACATGTGACAAGAGGCTCCTCGGGGCACGTCTTGCTTGGGCCTCTCTCCTGGAGGCCCTCTGTCAGACCCAGTGTTGACATGTGGCAAGACGCTCCTTCGGGCGCATCTTGCTTGGGCCTCTCTCCTGGAGGCCCTCAGTCAGACCCATTGTTGACATGTGGCAAGACGCTCCTCGGGGCGCGTCTTGCTTGGGCCTCTCTCCTGGAGGCGCTCAGTCAGACCCAGTGCTGACATAAGGCAAGACGCTCCTTGGGGCGCGTCTTGCTGGGGCCTCTCTCCTGGAGGCGCTCAGTCAGACCCAGTGCTAACATGTGGCAAGACGCTCCTCGGGGCGCGTCTTGCTTGGGCCTCTCTCCTGGAGGCGCTCAGTCAGACCCAGTGTTGACATGTGGCAAGACGCTCCTCGGGGCGCGTCTTGCTTGGGCCTCTCTCCTGGAGGCGCTCAGTCAGACCCAGTGTTGACATGTGGCAAGACGCTCCTCGGGGCGCGTCTTGCTTGGGCCTCTCTCCTGGAGGCGCTCAGTCAGACCCAGTGGTGACACGTGGAAAGACGCTCCTCTGGGCACATCTTGCTTGGGCCTCTCTCCTGGAGGCGCTCATTCAGACCCAGTGGTGACATGTGGCAAGACGCTCCTCGGGGCGCGTATTGCTTCGGCCTCTCTCCTGAATGCCCTCTGTCAGACCGAGTGTTGACATGTGGCAAGACTCTCCTCGGGGCGCGTCTTGCTTGGGCTTCTCTCATGGAGGCCCTCAGTCCGACCCAGTGTTGACATATGTCAAGAAGCTTTTTCGGGGCGTGTCTTGCTTGGGCCTCTCTACTGGAGGCGCTCAGTCAGACCCAGTGTTGACATGTGGCAAGACGCTCCTCTGGGCGCGTCTTGCTTGGGCTTCTCTCCTGGAGACCCTCAGTCAGACCCATTGTTGACATGTGGCAAGACGCTCCTCGGGGCAAGTCTTGCTTGGGCCTCTCTCCTGGAGGCGCTCAGTCAGACTGAGAAGTGACATGTGGCCTGACGCTCCTCGGGGCGCGTCTTGCTTGGGCCTCTCTCCTGGAGGCGCTCAGTCAGACCCAGTGGTGACATGTGGCAAGACACTCCTCTGGGCGCGTCTTGCTTGGGCCTCTCTCCTGGAGGCCCTCTGTCAGACCCAGTGTTGACATGTGTCAAGACGCTCCTCGGGGCGCGTCTTGCTTGGGCTTCTCTCCTGGAGGCCCTCAGTCAGACCCATTGTTGACATGTGGCAAGACGCTCCTCGGGGCGCGTCTTGCTTGGGCTTCTCTCCTGGAGGCGCTCAGACAGACCCAGTGTTGACATGTGACAAGAGGCTCCTCGGGGCACGTCTTGCTTGGGCCTCTCTCCTGGAGGCCCTCTGTCAGACCCAGTGTTGACATGTGGCAAGACGCTCCTTCGGGCGCATCTTGCTTGGGCCTCTCTCCTGGAGGCCCTCAGTCAGACCCATTGTTGACATGTGGCAAGACGCTCCTCGGGGCGCGTCTTGCTTGAGCCTCTCTCCTGGAGGCGCTCAGTCAGACCCAGTGCTGACATAAGGCAAGACGCTCCTCGGGGCGCGTCTTGCTGGGGCCTCTCTCCTGGAGGCGCTCAGTCAGACCCAGTGCTGACATGTGGCAAGACGCTCCTCGGGGCGCGTCTTGCTTGGGCCTCTCTCCTGGAGGCGCTCAGTCAGACCCAGTGTTGACATGTGGCAAGACGCTCCTCGGGGCGCATCTTGCTTGGGCCTCTCTCCTGGAGGCGCTCAGTCAGACCCAGTGTTGACATGTGGCAAGACGCTCCTCGGGGCGCGTCTTGCTTGGGCCTCTCTCCTGGAGGCGCTCAGTCAGACCCAGTGGTGACACGTGGAAAGACGCTCCTCTGGGCACATCTTGCTTGGGCCTCTCTCCTGGAGGCGCTCATTCAGACCCAGTGGTGACATGTGGCAAGATGCTCCTCGGGGCGCGTATTGCTTCGGCCTCTCTCCTGAATGCCCTCTGTCAGACCGAGTGTTGACATGTGGCAAGACTCTCCTCGGGGCGCGTCTTGCTTGGGCTTCTCTCATGGAGGCCCTCAGTCCGACCCAGTGCTGACATATGTCAAGACGCTCCTCGGGGCATGTCTTGCTTGGGCCTCTCTACTGGAGGCGCTCATTCAGACCCAGTGTTGACATGTGGCAAGACGCTCCTCTGGGCGCGTCTTGCTTGGGCTTCTCTCCTGGAGACCCTCAGTCAGACCCATTGTTGACATGTGGCAAGACGCTCCTCGGGGCAAGTCTTGCTTCGGGCTCTCTCCTGGAGGCGCTCAGTCAGACCGAGTAGTGACATTTTGCAAGACGCTCCTCGGGGCGCATCTTGCTTGGACCTCCCTCCTGGAGGCGCTCAGTCAGACTGAGTAGTAACATTTTGCAAGACGCTCCTCGGGGCGCATCTTGCTTGGACCTCTCTCCTGGAGGCGCTCAGTTAGACCGAGTAGTGACATGTGGCAAGACGCTCCTCGGGGCGCGTCTTGCTTCGGCCTCTCTCCTGGAGGCGCTCAGTCAGACCGAGTGCTGACATAAGGCAAGACGCTCCTCTGGGCGCGTCTTGCTTGGGCCTCTCTCCTGGAGGAGCTCAGTCAGACCCAGTGGTGACACGTGGCAAGACGCTCCTCGGGGCGCATCTTGCTTGGGCCTCTCTCCTGGAGGCGCTAAGTCAGACCCAGTGTTGACACGTGGCAAGACGCTCCTCGGGGCGCGTCTTGCTTGGCCCTCTCTCCTGGAGGCGCTCAGTCAGACACAGTGTTGACATGTGGCAAGACACTCCTCGGGGCACGTCTTGCTTGGGCTTCTCTCATGGAGGCCCTCAGTAAGACCCATTGTTGACATGTGGAAAGAAGCTCCTCGGGGCGCGTCTTGCTTTGGCTTCTCTCCTGGAGCCCCTCAGTCAGACCCATTGTTGACATGTGGCAAGACGCTCCTCGGGGCGCGTATTGCTTGGGCCTCTCTCCTGGATGCCCTCTGTCAGACCCAGTGTTGACATGTGGCAAGACTCTCCTCGGGGCGCGTCTTGCTTGGACCTCTCTCCTGGAGGCGCTCAGTCAGACCGAGTAGTGACATGTGGCAAGACGCTCCTCGGGGCGCGTCTTGCTTGGGCCTCTCTCCTGGAGGCGCTCAATTAGACCCAGTGTTGACATGTGGCAAGACGCTCCTCGGGGCGCGTCTTGCTTGGGCTTCTCTCCTGGAGGCCCTCAGTCAGACCCATTGTTGACATGTGGCAAGACGCTCCTCGGGGCGCGTCTTGCTTGGGCTTCTCTCCTGGAGGCCCTCAGTCAGACCCATTGTTGACATGTGGCAAGACGCTCCTCGGGGCGCTTCTTGCTGGGGCCTCTCTCCTGGAGGCGCTCAGTCAGACCCAGTGTTGACATGTGTCATGACGCTCCTCGGGCGTTTCTTGCTTGCGCCTCTCTCCTGGAGGCGCTCAGTCAGACCCAGAAGTGACATGTGGCAAGACGCTCCTCGGGCCTCTCTCCTGGAGGCGCTCGGTCAGACCCAGTGTTGACATGTGGCAAGACTCTCCTCGGGGCGCGTCTTGCTGGGGCCTCTCTCCTGGAGGCGCTCAGTCAGACCCAGTGCTGACATGTGGCAAGACGCTCCTCGGGGCGCGTCTTGCTTGGGCCTCTCTCCTGGAGGCGCTCAGTCAGACTGAGTAGTGACATGTGGCCTGACGCTCCTCGGGGGGCGTCACGCTTGGGCCTCTCTCCTGGAGGCGCTCAGTCAGACCCAGTGTTGACATGTGGCAAGACGCTCCTCCAGGCGCATCTTGCATGGGCCTCTCTCCTGGAGGCCCTCAGTCAGACCCATTGTTGACATGTGGCAAGACGCTCCTCGGGGCGCGTCTTGCTTGGGCCTCTCTCCTGGAGGCGCTCAGTCAGACCGAGTGCTGACATAAGGCAAGACGCTCCTCGGGGCGCGTCTTGCTGGGGCCTCTCTCCTGGAGGCGCTCAGTAAGACCCAGTGCTGACATGTGGCAAGACGCTCCTCGGGGCGCGTCTTGCTTGGGCCTCTCTCCTGGAGGCGCTCAGTCAGACCCAGTGTTGACATGTGGCAAGACGTTCCTCTGGGCGTGTCTTGCTTGGGCCTCTCTCCTGGAGGCGCTCAGTCAGACCCAGTGTTGACATGTGGCAAGACGCTCCTCGGGGCGCGTCTTGCTTGGGCCTCTCTCCTGGAGGCGCTCAGTCAGAACCAGAGGTGACATGTGGCAAGACGCTCCTCGGGGCGCGTCTTGCTTGGGCCTCTCTCCTGGAGGCCCTCTGTCAGACCCAGTGTTGACATGTGGCAAGACGCTCCTCCGGGCGCATCTTGCTTGGGCCTCTCTCCTGGAGGCCCTCAGTCAGACCCATTGTTGACATGTGGCAAGACGCTCCTCGGGGCGCGTCTTGCTTGGGCCTCTCTCCTGGAGGCGCTCAGTCAGACCGAGTGCTGACATAAGGCAAGACGCTCCTCGGGGCGCGTCTTGCTGGGGCCTCTCTCCTGGAGGCGCTCAGTCAGACCCAGTGCTGACATGTGGCAAGACGCTCCTCGGGGCGCGTCTTGCTTGGGCCTCTCTCCTGGAGGCGCTCAGTCAGACCCAGTGTTGACATGTGGCAAGACGCTCCTCGGGGCGTGTTTTGCTTGGGCCTCTCTCCTGGAGGCGCTCAGTCAGACCCAGTGTTGACATGTGGCAAGACGCTCCTCGGGGCGCGTCTTGCTTTGGCCTCTCTCCTGGAGGCGCTCAGTCAGACCCAGTGGTGACACGTGGAAAGACGCTCCTCGGGGCACATCTTGCTTGGGCCTCTCTCCTGGAGGCGCTCAGTCAGACCCAGTGTTGACACGTGGCAAGACGCTCCTCGTGGTGCGTCTTGCTTGGGCCTCTCTCCTGGAGGCGCTCAGTCAGACCCAGTGTTGGCATGTGGCAAGACACTCCTCGGGGCGCGTCTTGGTTGGGCCTCTCTCCTGGAGGCGCTCATTCAGACCCAGTGGTGACATGTGGCAAGACGCTCCTCGGGGCGCGTATTGCTTCGGCCTCTCTCCTGAATGCCCTCTGTCAGACCGAGTGTTGACATGTGGCAAGACTCTCCTCGGGGCGCGTCTTGCTTGGGCTTCTCTCATGGAGGCCCTCAGTCCGACCCAGTGTTGACATATGTCAAGACGCTCCTCGGGGCTTGTCTTGCTTGGGCCTCTCTACTGGAGGCGCTCAGTCAGACCCAGTGTTGACATGTGGCAAGACGCTCCTCTGGGCGCGTCTTGCTTGGGCTTCTCTCCTGGAGACCCTCAGTCAGACCCATTGTTGACATGTGGCAAGACGCTCCTCGGGGCAAGTCTTGCTTGGGCCTCTCTCCTGGAGGCGCTCAGTCAGACCGAGTAGTGACATGTGGCCTGACGCTCCTCGGGGCGCGTCTTGCTTGGGCCTCTCTCCTGGAGGCGCTCAGTCAGACCCAGTGGTGACATGTGGCAAGACGCTCCTCGGGGCGCGTATTGCTTCGGCCTCTCTCCTGAATGCCCTCTGTCAGACCGAGTGTTGACATGTGGCAAGACTCTCCTCGGGGCGCGTCTTGCTTGGGCTTCTCTCATGGAGGCCCTCAGTCCGACCCAGTGTTGACATATGTCAAGACGCTCCTCGGGGCGTGTCTTGCTTGGGCCTCTCTACTGGAGGCGCTCAGTCAGACCCAGTGTTGACATGTGGCAAGACGCTCCTCTGGGCGCGTCTTGCTTGGGCTTCTCTCCTGGAGACCCTCAGTCAGACCCATTGTTGACATGTGGCAAGACGCTCCTCGGGGCAAGTCTTGCTTGGGCCTCTCTCCTGGAGGCGCTCAGTCAGACTGAGTAGTGACATGTGGCCTGACGCTCCTCGGGGCGCGTCTTGCTTGGGCCTCTCTCCTGGAGGTGCTCAGTCAGACCCAGTAGTGACATGTGGCAAGACACTCCTCTGGGCGCGTCTTGCTTGGGCCTCTCTCCTAGAGGCCCTCTGTCAGACAAAGTGTTGACATGTGGCAAGACTCTCCTCGGGGCGCGTCTTGCTTAGGCTTCTCTCATGGAGGCCCTCAGTCCGACCCAGTGTTGACATATGTCAAGACGCTCCTCGGGGCATGTCTTGCTTGGGCCTCTCTACTGGAGGCGCTCAGTCAGACCCAGTGTTGACATGTGGCAAGACGCTCCTCTGGGCGCGTCTTGCTTGGGCTTCTCTCCTGGAGACCCTCAGTAAGACCCATTGTTGACATGTGGCAAGACGCTCCTCGGGGCAAGTCTTGCTTGGGCCTCTCTCCTGGAGGCGCTCAGTCAGACCCAGTGTTGACATGTGGCAAGATGCTCCTCAGGGCGCGTCTTGCTTGGGCCTCTCTCCTGGAGGCGCTCAGTCAGACCCAGTGCTGACATGTGGCAAGACGCTCCTCGGGGCGCGTCTTCCTTGGGCCTCTCTCCTGGAGGCGCTCAGTCAGACCCAGTGTTGACATGTGGCAAGACGCTCCTCGGGGCGCGTCTTGCTTGGGCCTCTCTCCTGGAGGCGCTCAGTCAGACCCAGTGTTGACATGTGGCAAGACGCTCCTCGGGGCGCGTCTTGCTTGGGCCTCTCTCCTGGAGGCGCTCAGTCAGACCCAGTGGTGACACGTGGAAAGACGCTCCTCTGGGCACATCTTGCTTGGGCCTCTCTCCTGGAGGCGCTCAGTCAGACCCAGTGTTGACACGTGGCAAGACGCTCCTCGTGGCGCGTCTTGCTTGGGCCTCTCTCCTGGAGGCGCTCAGTCAGACCCAGTGTTGGCATGTGGCAAGACACTCCTCGGGGCGCGTCTTGGTTGGGCCTCTCTCCTGGAGGCGCTCATTCAGACCCAGTGGTGACATGTGGCAAGACGCTCCTCGGGGCGCGTATTGCTTCGGCCTCTCTCCTGAATGCCCTCTGTCAGACCGAGTGTTGACATGTGGCAAGACTCTCCTCGAGGCGCGTCTTGCTTGGGCTTCTCTCATGGAGGCCCTCAGTCCGACCCAGTGTTGACATATGTCAAGACGCTCCTCGGGGCATGTCTTGCTTGGGCCTCTCTACTGGAGGCGCTCAGTCAGACCCAGTGGTGACACGTGGCAAGACGCTCCTCGGGGCGCATCTTGCTTGGGCCTCTCTCCTGGAGGCGCTAAGTCAGACCCAGTGTTGACACGTGGCAAGACGCTCCTCGGGGCGCGTCTTGCTTGGCCCTCTCTCCTGGAGGCGCTCAGTCAGACACAGTGTTGACATGTGGCAAGACACTCCTCGGGGCACGTCTTGCTTGGGCTTCTCTCATGGAGGCCCTCAGTAAGACCCATTGTTGACATGTGGAAAGAAGCTCCTCGGGGCGCGTCTTGCTTTGGCTTCTCTCCTGGAGCCCCTCAGTCAGACCCATTGTTGACATGTGGCAAGACGCTCCTCGGGGCGCGTATTGCTTGGGCCTCTCTCCTGGATGCCCTCTGTCAGACCCAGTGTTGACATGTGGCAAGACTCTCCTCGGGGCGCGTCTTGCTTGGACCTCTCTCCTGGAGGCGCTCAGTCAGACCGAGTAGTGACATGTGGCAAGACGCTCCTCGGGGCGCGTCTTGCTTGGGCCTCTCTCCTGGAGGCGCTCAATTAGACCCAGTGTTGACATGTGGCAAGACGCTCCTCGGGGCGCGTCTTGCTTGGGCTTCTCTCCTGGAGGCCCTCAGTCAGACCCATTGTTGACATGTGGCAAGACGCTCCTCGGGGCGCGTCTTGCTTGGGCTTCTCTCCCGGAGGCCCTCAGTCAGACCCATTGTTGACATGTGGCAAGACGCTCCTCGGGGCGCTTCTTGCTGGGGCCTCTCTCCTGGAGGCGCTCAGTCAGACCCAGTGTTGACATGTGACATTACGCTCCTCGGGCGTTTCTTGCTTGCGCCTCTCTCCTGGAGGCGCTCAGTCAGACCCAGAGGTGACATGTGGCAAGACGCTCCTCGGGCCTCTCTCCTGGAGGCGCTCGGTCAGACCCAGTGTTGACATGTGGCAAGACTCTCCTCGGGGCGCGTCTTGCTGGGGCCTCTCTCCTGGAGGCGCTCAGTCAGACCCAGTGCTGACATGTGGCAAGACGCTCCTCGGGGCGCGTCTTGCTTGGGCCTCTCTCCTGGAGGCGCTCAGTCAGACTGAGTAGTGACATGTGGCCTGACGCTCCTCGGGGGGCGTCACGCTTGGGCCTCTCTCCTGGAGGCGCTCAGTCAGACCCAGTGTTGACATGTGGCAAGACGCTCCTCCAGGCGCATCTTGCATGGGCCTCTCTCCTGGAGGCCCTCAGTCAGACCCATTGTTGACATGTGGCAAGACTCTCCTCGGGGCGCGTCTTGCTTGGGCCTCTCTCCTGGAGGCGCTCAGTCAGACCGAGTGCTGACATAAGGCAAGACGCTCCTCGGGGCGCGTCTTGCTGGGGCCTCTCTCCTGGAGGCGCTCAGTAAGACCCAGTGCTGACATGTGGCAAGACGCTCCTCGGGGCGCGTCTTGCTTGGGCCTCTCTCCTGGAGGCGCTCAGTCAGACCCAGTGTTGACATGTGGCAAGACGTTCCTCTGGGCGTGTCTTGCTTGGGCCTCTCTCCTGGAGGCGCTCAGTCAGACCCAGTGTTGACATGTGGCAAGACGCTCCTCGGGGCGCGTCTTGCTTGGGCCTCTCTCCTGGAGGCGCTCAGTCAGAACCAGAGGTGACATGTGGCAAGACGCTCCTCGGGGCGCGTCTTGCTTGGGCCTCTCTCCTGGAGGCCCTCTGTCAGACCCAGTGTTGACATGTGGCAAGACGCTCCTCCGGGCGCATCTTGCTTGGGCCTCTCTCCTGGAGGCCCTCAGTCAGACCCATTGTTGACATGTGGCAAGACGCTCCTCGGGGCGCGTCTTGCTTGGGCCTCTCTCCTGGAGGCGCTCAGTCAGACCGAGTGCTGACATAAGGCAAGACGCTCCTCGGGGCGCGTCTTGCTGGGGCCTCTCTCCTGGAGGCGCTCAGTCAGACCCAGTGCTGACATGTGGCAAGACGCTCCTCGGGGCGCGTCTTGCTTGGGCCTCTCTCCTGGAGGCGCTCAGTCAGACCCAGTGTTGACATGTGGCAAGACGCTCCTCGGGGCGTGTTTTGCTTGGGCCTCTCTCCTGGAGGCGCTCAGTCAGACCCAGTGTTGACATGTGGCAAGACGCTCCTCGGGGCGCGTCTTGCTTTGGCCTCTCTCCTGGAGGCGCTCAGTCAGACCCAGTGGTGACACGTGGAAAGACGCTCCTCGGGGCACATCTTGCTTGGGCCTCTCTCCTGGAGGCGCTCAGTCAGACCCAGTGTTGACACGTGGCAAGACGCTCCTCGTGGTGCGTCTTGCTTGGGCCTCTCTCCTGGAGGCGCTCAGTCAGACCCAGTGTTGGCATGTGGCAAGACACTCCTCGGGGCGCGTCTTGGTTGGGCCTCTCTCCTGGAGGCGCTCATTCAGACCCAGTGGTGACATGTGGCAAGACGCTCCTCGGGGCGCGTATTGCTTCGGCCTCTCTCCTGAATGCCCTCTGTCAGACCGAGTGTTGACATGTGGCAAGACTCTCCTCGGGGCGCGTCTTGCTTGGGCTTCTCTCATGGAGGCCCTCAGTCCGACCCAGTGTTGACATATGTCAAGACGCTCCTCGGGGCTTGTCTTGCTTGGGCCTCTCTACTGGAGGCGCTCAGTCAGACCCAGTGTTGACATGTGGCAAGACGCTCCTCTGGGCGCGTCTTGCTTGGGCTTCTCTCCTGGAGACCCTCAGTCAGACCCATTGTTGACATGTGGCAAGACGCTCCTCGGGGCAAGTCTTGCTTGGGCCTCTCTCCTGGAGGCGCTCAGTCAGACCGAGTAGTGACATGTGGCCTGACGCTCCTCGGGGCGCGTCTTGCTTGGGCCTCTCTCCTGGAGGCGCTCAGTCAGACACAGTGGTGACATGTGGCAAGACGCTCCTCGGGGCGCGTATTGCTTCGGCCTCTCTCCTGAATGCCCTCTGTCAGACCGAGTGTTGACATGTGGCAAGACTCTCCTCGGGGCGCGTCTTGCTTGGGCTTCTCTCATGGAGGCCCTCAGTCCGACCCAGTGTTGACATATGTCAAGACGCTCCTCGGGGCGTGTCTTGCTTGGGCCTCTCTACTGGAGGCGCTCAGTCAGACCCAGTGTTGACATGTGGCAAGACGCTCCTCTGGGCGCGTCTTGCTTGGGCTTCTCTCCTGGAGACCCTCAGTCAGACCCATTGTTGACATGTGGCAAGACGCTCCTCGGGGCAAGTCTTGCTTGGGCCTCTCTCCTGGAGGCGCTCAGTCAGACTGAGTAGTGACATGTGGCCTGACGCTCCTCGGGGCGCGTCTTGCTTGGGCCTCTCTCCTGGAGGTGCTCAGTCAGACCCAGTAGTGACATGTGGCAAGACACTCCTCTGGGCGCGTCTTGCTTGGGCCTCTCTCCTAGAGGCCCTCTGTCAGACAAAGTGTTGACATGTGGCAAGACTCTCCTCGGGGCGCGTCTTGCTTAGGCTTCTCTCATGGAGGCCCTCAGTCCGACCCAGTGTTGACATATGTCAAGACGCTCCT
Source organism: Nothobranchius furzeri (assembly GCF_043380555.1). Taxonomy (NCBI): domain Eukaryota; kingdom Metazoa; phylum Chordata; class Actinopteri; order Cyprinodontiformes; family Nothobranchiidae; genus Nothobranchius; species Nothobranchius furzeri. The sequence continues at coordinate 16,683,091 of NC_091741.1, forward strand.
CGGGGCATGTCTTGCTTGGGCCTCTCTACTGGAGGCGCTCAGTCAGACCCAGTGTTGACATGTGGCAAGACGCTCCTCTGGGCGCGTCTTGCTTGGGCTTCTCTCCTGGAGACCCTCAGTCAGACCCATTGTTGACATGTGGCAAGACGCTCCTCGGGGCAAGTCTTGCTTGGGCCTCTCTCCTGGAGGCGCTCAGTCAGACCCAGTGTTGACATGTGGCAAGATGCTCCTCAGGGCGCGTCTTGCTTGGGCCTCTCTCCTGGAGGCGCTCAGTCAGACCCAGTGCTGACATGTGGCAAGACGCTCCTCGGGGCGCGTCTTCCTTGGGCCTCTCTCCTGGAGGCGCTCAGTCAGACCCAGTGTTGACATGTGGCAAGACGCTCCTCGGGGCGCGTCTTGCTTGGGCCTCTCTCCTGGAGGCGCTCAGTCAGACCCAGTGTTGACATGTGGCAAGACGCTCCTCGGGGCGCGTCTTGCTTGGGCCTCTCTCCTGGAGGCGCTCAGTCAGACCCAGTGGTGACACGTGGAAAGACGCTCCTCTGGGCACATCTTGCTTGGGCCTCTCTCCTGGAGGCGCTCAGTCAGACCCAGTGTTGACACGTGGCAAGACGCTCCTCGTGGCGCGTCTTGCTTGGGCCTCTCTCCTGGAGGCGCTCAGTCAGACCCAGTGTTGGCATGTGGCAAGACACTCCTCGGGGCGCGTCTTGGTTGGGCCTCTCTCCTGGAGGCGCTCATTCAGACCCAGTGGTGACATGTGGCAAGACGCTCCTCGGGGCGCGTATTGCTTCGGCCTCTCTCCTGAATGACCTCTGTCAGACCGAGTGTTGACATGTGGCAAGACTCTCCTCGAGGCGCGTCTTGCTTGGGCTTCTCTCATGGAGGCCCTCAGTCCGACCCAGTGTTGACATATGTCAAGACGCTCCTCGGGGCATGTCTTGCTTGGGCCTCTCTACTGGAGGCGCTCAGTCAGACCCAGTGGTGACGCGTGGCAAGACGCTCCTCGGGGCGCATCTTGCTTTGGCCTCTCTCCTGGAGGCGCTAAGTCAGACCCAGTGTTGACACGTGGCAAGACGCTCCTCGGGGCGCGTCTTGCTTGGCCCTCTCTCCTGGAGGCGCTCAGTCAGACACAGTGTTGACATGTGGCAAGACACTCCTCGGGGCACGTCTTGCTTGGGCTTCTCTCATGGAGGCCCTCAGTAAGACCCATTGTTGACATGTGGAAAGAAGCTCCTCGGGGCGCGTCTTGCTTTGGCTTCTCTCCTGGAGCCCCTCAGTCAGACCCATTGTTGACATGTGGCAAGACGCTCCTCGGGGCGCGTATTGCTTGGGCCTCTCTCCTGGATGCCCTCTGTCAGACCCAGTGTTGACATGTGGCAAGACTCTCCTCGGGGCGCGTCTTGCTTGGACCTCTCTCCTGGAGGCGCTCAGTCAGACCGAGTAGTGACATGTGGCAAGACGCTCCTCGGGGCGCGTCTTGCTTGGGCCTCTCTCCTGGAGGCGCTCAATTAGACCCAGTGTTGACATGTGGCAAGACGCTCCTCGGGGCGCGTCTTGCTTGGGCTTCTCTCCTGGAGGCGCTCAGTCAGACCGAGTAGTGACATGTGGCCTGACGCTCCTCGGGGCGCGTCTTGCTTGGGCCTCTCTCCTGGAGGCGCTCAGTCAGACCCAGTGGTGACATGTGGCAAGACGCTCCTCGGGGCGCGTATTGCTTCGGCCTCTCTCCTGAATGCCCTCTGTCAGACCGAGTGTTGACATGTGGCAAGACTCTCCTCGGGGCGCGTCTTGCTTGGGCTTCTCTCATGGAGGCCCTCAGTCCGACCCAGTGTTGACATATGTCAAGACGCTCCTCGGGGCGTGTCTTGCTTGGGCCTCTCTACTGGAGGCGCTCAGTCAGACCCAGTGTTGACATGTGGCAAGACGCTCCTCTGGGCGCGTCTTGCTTGGGCTTCTCTCCTGGAGACCCTCAGTCAGACCCATTGTTGACATGTGGCAAGACGCTCCTCGGGGCAAGTCTTGCTTGGGCCTCTCTCCTGGAGGCGCTCAGTCAGACTGAGTAGTGACATGTGGCCTGACGCTCCTCGGGGCGCGTCTTGCTTGGGCCTCTCTCCTGGAGGTGCTCAGTCAGACCCAGTAGTGACATGTGGCAAGACACTCCTCTGGGCGCGTCTTGCTTGGGCCTCTCTCCTAGAGGCCCTCTGTCAGACAAAGTGTTGACATGTGGCAAGACTCTCCTCGGGGCGCGTCTTGCTTAGGCTTCTCTCATGGAGGCCCTCAGTCCGACCCAGTGTTGACATATGTCAAGACGCTCCTCGGGGCATGTCTTGCTTGGGCCTCTCTACTGGAGGCGCTCAGTCAGACCCAGTGTTGACATGTGGCAAGACGCTCCTCTGGGCGCGTCTTGCTTGGGCTTCTCTCCTGGAGACCCTCAGTCAGACCCATTGTTGACATGTGGCAAGACGCTCCTCGGGGCAAGTCTTGCTTGGGCCTCTCTCCTGGAGGCGCTCAGTCAGACCCAGTGTTGACATGTGGCAAGATGCTCCTCAGGGCGCGTCTTGCTTGGGCCTCTCTCCTGGAGGCGCTCAGTCAGACCCAGTGCTGACATGTGGCAAGACGCTCCTCGGGGTGCGTCTTCCTTGGGCCTCTCTCCTGGAGGCGCTCAGTCAGACCCAGTGTTGACATGTGGCAAGACGCTCCTCGGGGCGCGTCTTGCTTGGGCCTCTCTCCTGGAGGCGCTCAGTCAGACCCAGTGTTGACATGTGGCAAGACGCTCCTCGGGGCGCGTCTTGCTTGGGCCTCTCTCCTGGAGGCGCTCAGTCAGACCCAGTGGTGACACGTGGAAAGACGCTCCTCTGGGCACATCTTGCTTGGGCCTCTCTCCTGGAGGCGCTCAGTCAGACCCAGTGTTGACACGTGGCAAGACGCTCCTCGTGGCGCGTCTTGCTTGGGCCTCTCTCCTGGAGGCGCTCAGTCAGACCCAGTGTTGGCATGTGGCAAGACACTCCTCGGGGCGCGTCTTGGTTGGGCCTCTCTCCTGGAGGCGCTCATTCAGACCCAGTGGTGACATGTGGCAAGACGCTCCTCGGGGCGCGTATTGCTTCGGCCTCTCTCCTGAATGCCCTCTGTCAGACCGAGTGTTGACATGTGGCAAGACTCTCCTCGAGGCGCGTCTTGCTTGGGCTTCTCTCATGGAGGCCCTCAGTCCGACCCAGTGTTGACATATGTCAAGACGCTCCTCGGGGCATGTCTTGCTTGGGCCTCTCTACTGGAGGCGCTCAGTCAGACCCAGTGGTGACACGTGGCAAGACGCTCCTCGGGGCGCATCTTGCTTGGGCCTCTCTCCTGGAGGCGCTAAGTCAGACCCAGTGTTGACACGTGGCAAGACGCTCCTCGGGGCGCGTCTTGCTTGGCCCTCTCTCCTGGAGGCGCTCAGTCAGACACAGTGTTGACATGTGGCAAGACACTCCTCGGGGCACGTCTTGCTTGGGCTTCTCTCATGGAGGCCCTCAGTAAGACCCATTGTTGACATGTGGAAAGAAGCTCCTCGGGGCGCGTCTTGCTTTGGCTTCTCTCCTGGAGCCCCTCAGTCAGACCCATTGTTGACATGTGGCAAGACGCTCCTCGGGGCGCGTATTGCTTGGGCCTCTCTCCTGGATGCCCTCTGTCAGACCCAGTGTTGACATGTGGCAAGACTCTCCTCGGGGCGCGTCTTGCTTGGACCTCTCTCCTGGAGGCGCTCAGTCAGACCGAGTAGTGACATGTGGCAAGACGCTCCTCGGGGCGCGTCTTGCTTGGGCCTCTCTCCTGGAGGCGCTCAATTAGACCCAGTGTTGACATGTGGCAAGACGCTCCTCGGGGCGCGTCTTGCTTGGGCTTCTCTCCTGGAGGCCCTCAGTCAGACCCATTGTTGACATGTGGCAAGACGCTCCTCGGGGCGCGTCTTGCTTGGGCTTCTCTCCTGGAGGCCCTCAGTCAGACCCATTGTTGACATGTGGCAAGACGCTCCTCGGGGCGCTTCTTGCTGGGGCCTCTCTCCTGGAGGCGCTCAGTCAGACCCAGTGTTGACATGTGACATTACGCTCCTCGGGCGTTTCTTGCTTGCGCCTCTCTCCTGGAGGCGCTCAGTCAGACCCAGAGGTGACATGTGGCAAGACGCTCCTCGGGCCTCTCTCCTGGAGGCGCTCGGTCAGACCCAGTGTTGACATGTGGCAAGACTCTCCTCGGGGCGCGTCTTGCTGGGGCCTCTCTCCTGGAGGCGCTCAGTCAGACCCAGTGCTGACATGTGGCAAGACGCTCCTCGGGGCGCGTCTTGCTTGGGCCTCTCTCCTGGAGGCGCTCAGTCAGACTGAGTAGTGACATGTGGCCTGACGCTCCTCGGGGGGCGTCACGCTTGGGCCTCTCTCCTGGAGGCGCTCAGTCAGACCCAGTGTTGACATGTGGCAAGACGCTCCTCCAGGCGCATCTTGCATGGGCCTCTCTCCTGGAGGCCCTCAGTCAGACCCATTGTTGACATGTGGCAAGACGCTCCTCGGGGCGCGTCTTGCTTGGGCCTCTCTCCTGGAGGCGCTCAGTCAGACCGAGTGCTGACATAAGGCAAGACGCTCCTCGGGGCGCGTCTTGCTGGGGCCTCTCTCCTGGAGGCGCTCAGTAAGACCCAGTGCTGACATGTGGCAAGACGCTCCTCGGGGCGCGTCTTGCTTGGGCCTCTCTCCTGGAGGCGCTCAGTCAGACCCAGTGTTGACATGTGGCAAGACGTTCCTCTGGGCGTGTCTTGCTTGGGCCTCTCTCCTGGAGGCGCTCAGTCAGACCCAGTGTTGACATGTGGCAAGACGCTCCTCGGGGCGCGTCTTGCTTGGGCCTCTCTCCTGGAGGCGCTCAGTCAGAACCAGAGGTGACATGTGGCAAGACGCTCCTCGGGGCGCGTCTTGCTTGGGCCTCTCTCCTGGAGGCCCTCTGTCAGACCCAGTGTTGACATGTGGCAAGACGCTCCTCCGGGCGCATCTTGCTTGGGCCTCTCTCCTGGAGGCCCTCAGTCAGACCCATTGTTGACATGTGGCAAGACGCTCCTCGGGGCGCGTCTTGCTTGGGCCTCTCTCCTGGAGGCGCTCAGTCAGACCGAGTGCTGACATAAGGCAAGACGCTCCTCGGGGCGCGTCTTGCTGGGGCCTCTCTCCTGGAGGCGCTCAGTCAGACCCAGTGCTGACATGTGGCAAGACGCTCCTCGGGGCGCGTCTTGCTTGGGCCTCTCTCCTGGAGGCGCTCAGTCAGACCCAGTGTTGACATGTGGCAAGACGCTCCTCGGGGCGTGTTTTGCTTGGGCCTCTCTCCTGGAGGCGCTCAGTCAGACCCAGTGCTGACATGTGGCAAGACGCTCCTCGGGGCGCGTCTTGCTTTGGCCTCTCTCCTGGAGGCGCTCAGTCAGACCCAGTGGTGACACGTGGAAAGACGCTCCTCGGGGCACATCTTGCTTGGGCCTCTCTCCTGGAGGCGCTCAGTCAGACCCAGTGTTGACACGTGGCAAGACGCTCCTCGTGGTGCGTCTTGCTTGGGCCTCTCTCCTGGAGGCGCTCAGTCAGACCCAGTGTTGGCATGTGGCAAGACACTCCTCGGGGCGCGTCTTGGTTGGGCCTCTCTCCTGGAGGCGCTCATTCAGACCCAGTGGTGACATGTGGCAAGACGCTCCTCGGGGCGCGTATTGCTTCGGCCTCTCTCCTGAATGCCCTCTGTCAGACCGAGTGTTGACATGTGGCAAGACTCTCCTCGGGGCGCGTCTTGCTTGGGCTTCTCTCATGGAGGCCCTCAGTCCGACCCAGTGTTGACATATGTCAAGACGCTCCTCGGGGCTTGTCTTGCTTGGGCCTCTCTACTGGAGGCGCTCAGTCAGACCCAGTGTTGACATGTGGCAAGACGCTCCTCTGGGCGCGTCTTGCTTGGGCTTCTCTCCTGGAGACCCTCAGTCAGACCCATTGTTGACATGTGGCAAGACGCTCCTCGGGGCAAGTCTTGCTTGGGCCTCTCTCCTGGAGGCGCTCAGTCAGACCGAGTAGTGACATGTGGCCTGACGCTCCTCGGGGCGCGTCTTGCTTGGGCCTCTCTCCTGGAGGCGCTCAGTCAGACCCAGTGGTGACATGTGGCAAGACGCTCCTCGGGGCGCGTATTGCTTCGGCCTCTCTCCTGAATGCCCTCTGTCAGACCGAGTGTTGACATGTGGCAAGACTCTCCTCGGGGCGCGTCTTGCTTGGGCTTCTCTCATGGAGGCCCTCAGTCCGACCCAGTGTTGACATATGTCAAGACGCTCCTCGGGGCGTGTCTTGCTTGGGCCTCTCTACTGGAGGCGCTCAGTCAGACCCAGTGTTGACATGTGGCAAGACGCTCCTCTGGGCGCGTCTTGCTTGGGCTTCTCTCCTGGAGACCCTCAGTCAGACCCATTGTTGACATGTGGCAAGACGCTCCTCGGGGCAAGTCTTGCTTGGGCCTCTCTCCTGGAGGCGCTCAGTCAGACTGAGTAGTGACATGTGGCCTGACGCTCCTCGGGGCGCGTCTTGCTTGGGCCTCTCTCCTGGAGGTGCTCAGTCAGACCCAGTAGTGACATGTGGCAAGACACTCCTCTGGGCGCGTCTTGCTTGGGCCTCTCTCCTAGAGGCCCTCTGTCAGACAAAGTGTTGACATGTGGCAAGACTCTCCTCGGGGCGCGTCTTGCTTAGGCTTCTCTCATGGAGGCCCTCAGTCCGACCCAGTGTTGACATATGTCAAGACGCTCCTCGGGGCATGTCTTGCTTGGGCCTCTCTACTGGAGGCGCTCAGTCAGACCCAGTGTTGACATGTGGCAAGACGCTCCTCTGGGCGCGTCTTGCTTGGGCTTCTCTCCTGGAGACCCTCAGTCAGACCCATTGTTGACATGTGGCAAGACGCTCCTCGGGGCAAGTCTTGCTTGGGCCTCTCTCCTGGAGGCGCTCAGTCAGGCCCAGTGTTGACATGTGGCAAGATGCTCCTCAGGGCGCGTCTTGCTTGGGCCTCTCTCCTGGAGGCGCTCAGTCAGACCCAGTGCTGACATGTGGCAAGACGCTCCTCGGGGCGCGTCTTCCTTGGGCCTCTCTCCTGGAGGCGCTCAGTCAGACCCAGTGTTGACATGTGGCAAGACGCTCCTCGGGGCGCGTCTTGCTTGGGCCTCTCTCCTGGAGGCGCTCAGTCAGACCCAGTGTTGACATGTGGCAAGACGCTCCTCGGGGCGCGTCTTGCTTGGGCCTCTCTCCTGGAGGCGCTCAGTCAGACCCAGTGGTGACACGTGGAAAGACGCTCCTCTGGGCACATCTTGCTTGGGCCTCTCTCCTGGAGGCGCTCAGTCAGACCCAGTGTTGACACGTGGCAAGACGCTCCTCGTGGCGCGTCTTGCTTGGGCCTCTCTCCTGGAGGCGCTCAGTCAGACCCAGTGTTGGCATGTGGCAAGACACTCCTCGGGGCGCGTCTTGGTTGGGCCTCTCTCCTGGAGGCGCTCATTCAGACCCAGTGGTGACATGTGGCAAGACGCTCCTCGGGGCGCGTATTGCTTCGGCCTCTCTCCTGAATGCCCTCTGTCAGACCGAGTGTTGACATGTGGCAAGACTCTCCTCGAGGCGCGTCTTGCTTGGGCTTCTCTCATGGAGGCCCTCAGTCCGACCCAGTGTTGACATATGTCAAGACGCTCCTCGGGGCATGTCTTGCTTGGGCCTCTCTACTGGAGGCGCTCAGTCAGACCCATTGTTGACATGTGGCAAGACGCTCCTCTGGGCGCGTCTTGCTTGGGCTTCTCTCCTGGAGACCCTCAGTCAGACCCATTGTTGACATGTGGCAAGACGCTCCTCGGGGCAAGTCTTGCTTGGGCCTCTCTCCTGGAGGCGCTCAGTCAGACCGAGTAGTGACATGTGGCAAGACGCTCCTCGGGGCGCGTCTTGCTTGGACCTCCCTCCTGGAGGCGCTCAGTCAGACCGAGTAGTAACATTTTGCAAGACGCTCCTCGGGGCGCATCTTGCTTGGACCTCTCTCCTGGAGGCCCTCAGTTAGACCGAGTAGTGACATGTGGCAAGACGCTCCTCGGGGCACGTCTTGCTTCGGCCTCTCTCCTGGAGGCGCTCAGTCAGACCGAGTGCTGACATAAGACAAGACGCTCCTCGGGGCGCGTCTTGCTGGGGCCTCTCTCCTGGAGGTGCTCAATCAGACCCAGTGGTGACACGTGGCAAGACGCTCCTCTGGGCGCGTCTTGCTTGGGCCTTTCTCCTGGAGGAGCTCAGTCAGACCCAGTGGTGACACGTGGCAAGACGCTCCTCGGGGCGCATCTTGCTTGGGCCTCTCTCCTGGAGGCGCTAAGTCAGACCCAGTGTTGACACGTGGCAAGACGCTCCTCGGGGCGCGTCTTGCTTGGCCCTCTCTCCTGGAGGCGCTCAGTCAGACACAGTGTTGACATGTGGCAAGACACTCCTCGGGGCGCGTCTTGCTTGGGCTTCTCTCATGGAGGCCCTCAGTAAGACCCATTGTTGACATGTGGAAAGAAGCTCCTCGGGGCGCGTCTTGCTTTGGCTTCTCTCCTGGAGCCCCTCAGTCAGACCCATTGTTGACATGTGGCAAGACGCTCCTCGGGGCGCGTATTGCTCGGGCCTCTCTCCTGGATGCCCTCTGTCAGACCCAGTGTTGACATGTGGCAAGACTCTCCTCGGGGCGCGTCTTGCTTGGACCTCTCACCTGGAGGCGCTCAGTCAGACCGAGTAGTGACATGTGGCAAGACGCTCCTCGGGGCGCGTCTTGCTTGGGCCTCTCTCCTGGAGGTGCTCAATTAGACCCAGTGTTGACATGTGGCAAGTCGCTCCTCGGGGCGTGTCTTGCTTGGGCTTCTCTCCTGGAGGCCCTAAGTCAGACCCATTGTTGACATGTGGCAAGACGCTCCTCGGGGCGCTTCTTGCTTGGGCCTCTCTCCTGGAGGCGCTCAGTCAGACCGAGTGCTGACATGTGGCAAGACGCTCCTCGGGGCGCGTCTTGCTGGGGCCTCTCTCCTGGAGGCGTTCAGTCAGACCCAGTGTTGACATGTGTCAAGACGCTCCTCGGGCGTTTCTTGCTTGTGCCTCTCTCCTGGAGGCGCTCAGTCAGACCCAGAGGTGACATGTGGCAAGACGCTCCTCGGGCCTCTCTCCTGGAGGCGCTCGGTCAGACCCAGTGTTGACATGTGGCAAGACGCTCCTCGGGGCGCTTCTTGCTTGGGCCTCTCTCCTGGAGGTGCTCAGTCAGACCCAGTGTTGACATGTGGCAAGACGCTCCTCGGGGCGCGTCTTGCTGGGGCTTCTCTCATGGAGGCACTCAGTCAGACCAAGTGTTGACATGTGGCAAGATGCTCGTCGGGGCACGTCTTGCTTGGGCCTCTCTCCTGGAGGCGCTCAGTCAGACCCAGAGGAGACATGTGTCAAGATGCTTCTCGGGGCGCGTCTTGCTTGGGCCTCTCTCCTGGGGGCGCTCAGTCAGACCGAGTGCTGACATGTTGCAAGACGCTCCTCGGGCGCGTCTTGCTTGGGCCTCTCTCCTGGAGACGCTCAGTCAGACCCAGTGTATACATGTGGCAAGACGCTCCTCGGGGCGCGTCTTGCTTGGGCCTCTCTCCTGGAGGCGCTCAGTCAGACCCAGTGTTGACACGTGGCAAGACGCTCCTCGGGGCGCGTCTTGGTTGGGCCTCTCTCCTGGAGGCGCTCATTCAGACCCAGTGGTGACATGTGGCAAGACGCTCCTCGGGGCGCGTATTGCTTGGACCTCTCTCCTGAATGCCCTCTGTCAGACCGAGTGTTGACATGTGGCAAGACTCTCCTCGGGGTGCGTCTTGCTGGGGCCTCTCTCCTGGAGGCGCTCAGTCAGACCCAGTGCTGACATGTGGCAAGACGCTCCTCGGGGCGCGTCTTGCTTGGGCCTCTCTCCTGGAGGCGCTCAGTCAGACTGAGTAGTGACATGTGGCCTGACGCTCCTCGGGGCGCGTCTTGCTTGGGCCTCTCTCCTGGAGGCGCTCAGTCAGACCCAGTGTTGACATGTGGCAAGACGCTCCTCCGGGCGCATCTTGCTTGGGCCTCTCTCCTGGAGGCCCTCAGTCAGACCCATTGTTGACATGTGGCAAGACGCTCCTCGGGGCGCGTTTTGCTTGGGCCTCTCTCCTGGAGGCGCTCAGTCAGACCGAGTGCTGACATAAGGCAAGACGCTCCTCGGGGCGCGTCTTGCTTGGGCCTCTCTCCTGGATGCGCTAAGTCAGACCCAGTGCTGACATGTGGCAAGACGCTCCTCGGGGCGCGTCTTGCTTGGGCCTCTCTCCTGGAGGCGCTCAGTCAGACCCAGTGTTGACATGTGGCAAGACGCTCCTCGGGGCGTGTCTTGCTTGGGCCTCTCTCCTGGAGGCGCTCAGTCAGACCCAGTGTTGACATGTGGCAAGACGCTCCTCGGGGCGCGTCTTGCTTGGGCCTCTCTCCTGGAGGCGCTCGGTCAGAACCAGAGGTGACATGTGACAAGACGCTCCTCGGGGCGCGTCTTGCTTGGGCCTCTCTCCTGGAGGCCCTCTGTCAGACCCAGTGTTGACATGTGGCAAGACGCTCCTCCGGGCGCATCTTGCTTGGGCCTCTCTCCTGGAGGCCCTCAGTCAGACCCATTGTTGACATGTGGCAAGACGCTCCTCGGGGCGCGTCTTGCTTGGGCCTCTCTCCTGGAGGCGCTCAGTCAGACCGAGTGCTGACATAAGGCAAGACGCTCCTCGGGGCGCGTCTTGCTGGGGCCTCTCTCCTGGAGGCGCTCAGTCAGACCCAGTGTTGACATGTGGCAAGACGCTCCTCGGGGCGCGTCTTGCTTGGGCCTCTCTCCTGGAGGCGCTCAGTCAGACCCAGTGTTGACATGTGGCAAGACGCTCCTCGGGGCGCGTCTTGCTTGGGCCTCTCTCCTGGAGGCGCTCAGTCAGACCCAGTGGTGACACGTGGAAAGACGCTCCTCTGGGCACATCTTGCTTGGGCCTCTCTCCTGGAGGCGCTCAGTCAGACCCAGTGTTGACACGTGGCAAGACGCTCCTCGTGGCGCGTCTTGCTTGGGCCTCTCTCCTGGAGGCGCTCAGTCAGACCCAGTGTTGGCATGTGGCAAGACACTCCTCGGGGCGCGTCTTGGTTGGGCCTCTCTCCTGGAGGCGCTCATTCAGACCCAGTGGTGACATGTGGCAAGACGCTCCTCGGGGCGCGTATTGCTTCGGCCTCTCTCCTGAATGCCCTCTGTCAGACCGAGTGTTGACATTTGGCAAGACTCTCCTCGAGGCGCGTCTTGCTTGGGCTTCTCTCATGGAGGCCCTCAGTCCGACCCAGTGTTGACATATGTCAAGACGCTCCTCGGGGCATGTCTTGCTTGGGCCTCTCTACTGGAGGCGCTCAGTCAGACCCAGTGGTGACACGTGGCAAGACGCTCCTCGGGGCGCATCTTGCTTGGGCCTCTCTCCTGGAGGCGCTAAGTCAGACCCAGTGTTGACACGTGGCAAGACGCTCCTCGGGGCGCGTCTTGCTTGGCCCTCTCTCCTGGAGGCGCTCAGTCAGACACAGTGTTGACATGTGGCAAGACACTCCTCGGGGCACGTCTTGCTTGGGCTTCTCTCATGGAGGCCCTCAGTAAGACCCATTGTTGACATGTGGAAAGAAGCTCCTCGGGGCGCGTCTTGCTTTGGCTTCTCTCCTGGAGCCCCTCAGTCAGACCCATTGTTGACATGTGGCAAGACGCTCCTCGGGGCGCGTATTGCTTGGGCCTCTCTCCTGGATGCCCTCTGTCAGACCCAGTGTTGACATGTGGCAAGACTCTCCTCGGGGCGCGTCTTGCTTGGACCTCTCTCCTGGAGGCGCTCAGTCAGACCGAGTAGTGACATGTGGCAAGACGCTCCTCGGGGCGCGTCTTGCTTGGGCCTCTCTCCTGGAGGCGCTCAATTAGACCCAGTGTTGACATGTGGCAAGACGCTCCTCGGGGCGCGTCTTGCTTGGGCTTCTCTCCTGGAGGCCCTCAGTCAGACCCATTGTTGACATGTGGCAAGACGCTCCTCGGGGCGCGTCTTGCTTGGGCTTCTCTCCTGGAGGCCCTCAGTCAGACCCATTGTTGACATGTGGCAAGACGCTCCTCGGGGCGCTTCTTGCTGGGGCCTCTCTCCTGGAGGCGCTCAGTCAGACCCAGTGTTGACATGTGACATTACGCTCCTCGGGCGTTTCTTGCTTGCGCCTCTCTCCTGGAGGCGCTCAGTCAGACCCAGAGGTGACATGTGGCAAGACGCTCCTCGGGCCTCTCTCCTGGAGGCGCTCGGTCAGACCCAGTGTTGACATGTGGCAAGACTCTCCTCGGGGCGCGTCTTGCTGGGGCCTCTCTCCTGGAGGCGCTCAGTCAGACCCAGTGCTGACATGTGGCAAGACGCTCCTCGGGGCGCGTCTTGCTTGGGCCTCTCTCCTGGAGGCGCTCAGTCAGACTGAGTAGTGACATGTGGCCTGACGCTCCTCGGGGGGCGTCACGCTTGGGCCTCTCTCCTGGAGGCGCTCAGTCAGACCCAGTGTTGACATGTGGCAAGACGCTCCTCCAGGCGCATCTTGCATGGGCCTCTCTCCTGGAGGCCCTCAGTCAGACCCATTGTTGACATGTGGCAAGACGCTCCTCGGGGCGCGTCTTGCTTGGGCCTCTCTCCTGGAGGCGCTCAGTCAGACCGAGTGCTGACATAAGGCAAGACGCTCCTCGGGGCGCGTCTTGCTGGGGCCTCTCTCCTGGAGGCGCTCAGTAAGACCCAGTGCTGACATGTGGCAAGACGCTCCTCGGGGCGCGTCTTGCTTGGGCCTCTCTCCTGGAGGCGCTCAGTCAGACCCAGTGTTGACATGTGGCAAGACGTTCCTCTGGGCGTGTCTTGCTTGGGCCTCTCTCCTGGAGGCGCTCAGTCAGACCCAGTGTTGACATGTGGCAAGACGCTCCTCGGGGCGCGTCTTGCTTGGGCCTCTCTCCTGGAGGCGCTCAGTCAGAACCAGAGGTGACATGTGGCAAGACGCTCCTCGGGGCGCGTCTTGCTTGGGCCTCTCTCCTGGAGGCCCTCTGTCAGACCCAGTGTTGACATGTGGCAAGACGCTCCTCCGGGCGCATCTTGCTTGGGCCTCTCTCCTGGAGGCCCTCAGTCAGACCCATTGTTGACATGTGGCAAGACGCTCCTCGGGGCGCGTCTTGCTTGGGCCTCTCTCCTGGAGGCGCTCAGTCAGACCGAGTGCTGACATAAGGCAAGACGCTCCTCGGGGCGCGTCTTGCTGGGGCCTCTCTCCTGGAGGCGCTCAGTCAGACCCAGTGCTGACATGTGGCAAGACGCTCCTCGGGGCGCGTCTTGCTTGGGCCTCTCTCCTGGAGGCGCTCAGTCAGACCCAGTGTTGACATGTGGCAAGACGCTCCTCGGGGCGTGTTTTGCTTGGGCCTCTCTCCTGGAGGCGCTCAGTCAGACCCAGTGCTGACATGTGGCAAGACGCTCCTCGGGGCGCGTCTTGCTTTGGCCTCTCTCCTGGAGGCGCTCAGTCAGACCCAGTGGTGACACGTGGAAAGACGCTCCTCGGGGCACATCTTGCTTGGGCCTCTCTCCTGGAGGCGCTCAGTCAGACCCAGTGTTGACACGTGGCAAGACGCTCCTCGTGGTGCGTCTTGCTTGGGCCTCTCTCCTGGAGGCGCTCAGTCAGACCCAGTGTTGGCATGTGGCAAGACACTCCTCGGGGCGCGTCTTGGTTGGGCCTCTCTCCTGGAGGCGCTCATTCAGACCCAGTGGTGACATGTGGCAAGACGCTCCTCGGGGCGCGTATTGCTTCGGCCTCTCTCCTGAATGCCCTCTGTCAGACCGAGTGTTGACATGTGGCAAGACTCTCCTCGGGGCGCGTCTTGCTTGGGCTTCTCTCATGGAGGCCCTCAGTCCGACCCAGTGTTGACATATGTCAAGACGCTCCTCGGGGCTTGTCTTGCTTGGGCCTCTCTACTGGAGGCGCTCAGTCAGACCCAGTGTTGACATGTGGCAAGACGCTCCTCTGGGCGCGTCTTGCTTGGGCTTCTCTCCTGGAGACCCTCAGTCAGACCCATTGTTGACATGTGGCAAGACGCTCCTCGGGGCAAGTCTTGCTTGGGCCTCTCTCCTGGAGGCGCTCAGTCAGACCGAGTAGTGACATGTGGCCTGACGCTCCTCGGGGCGCGTCTTGCTTGGGCCTCTCTCCTGGAGGCGCTCAGTCAGACCCAGTGGTGACATGTGGCAAGACGCTCCTCGGGGCGCGTATTGCTTCGGCCTCTCTCCTGAATGCCCTCTGTCAGACCGAGTGTTGACATGTGGCAAGACTCTCCTCGGGGCGCGTCTTGCTTGGGCTTCTCTCATGGAGGCCCTCAGTCCGACCCAGTGTTGACATATGTCAAGACGCTCCTCGGGGCGTGTCTTGCTTGGGCCTCTCTACTGGAGGCGCTCAGTCAGACCCAGTGTTGACATGTGGCAAGACGCTCCTCTGGGCGCGTCTTGCTTGGGCTTCTCTCCTGGAGACCCTCAGTCAGACCCATTGTTGACATGTGGCAAGACGCTCCTCGGGGCAAGTCTTGCTTGGGCCTCTCTCCTGGAGGCGCTCAGTCAGACTGAGTAGTGACATGTGGCCTGACGCTCCTCGGGGCGCGTCTTGCTTGGGCCTCTCTCCTGGAGGTGCTCAGTCAGACCCAGTAGTGACATGTGGCAAGACACTCCTCTGGGCGCGTCTTGCTTGGGCCTCTCTCCTAGAGGCCCTCTGTCAGACAAAGTGTTGACATGTGGCAAGACTCTCCTCGGGGCGCGTCTTGCTTAGGCTTCTCTCATGGAGGCCCTCAGTCCGACCCAGTGTTGACATATGTCAAGACGCTCCTCGGGGCATGTCTTGCTTGGGCCTCTCTACTGGAGGCGCTCAGTCAGACCCAGTGTTGACATGTGGCAAGACGCTCCTCTGGGCGCGTCTTGCTTGGGCTTCTCTCCTGGAGACCCTCAGTCAGACCCATTGTTGACATGTGGCAAGACGCTCCTCGGGGCAAGTCTTGCTTGGGCCTCTCTCCTGGAGGCGCTCAGTCAGACCCAGTGTTGACATGTGGCAAGATGCTCCTCAGGGCGCGTCTTGCTTGGGCCTCTCTCCTGGAGGCGCTCAGTCAGACCCAGTGCTGACATGTGGCAAGACGCTCCTCGGGGCGCGTCTTCCTTGGGCCTCTCTCCTGGAGGCGCTCAGTCAGACCCAGTGTTGACATGTGGCAAGACGCTCCTCGGGGCGCGTCTTGCTTGGGCCTCTCTCCTGGAGGCGCTCAGTCAGACCCAGTGTTGACATGTGGCAAGACGCTCCTCGGGGCGCGTCTTGCTTGGGCCTCTCTCCTGGAGGCGCTCAGTCAGACCCAGTGGTGACACGTGGAAAGACGCTCCTCTGGGCACATCTTGCTTGGGCCTCTCTCCTGGAGGCGCTCAGTCAGACCCAGTGTTGACACGTGGCAAGACGCTCCTCGTGGCGCGTCTTGCTTGGGCCTCTCTCCTGGAGGCGCTCAGTCAGACCCAGTGTTGGCATGTGGCAAGACACTCCTCGGGGCGCGTCTTGGTTGGGCCTCTCTCCTGGAGGCGCTCATTCAGACCCAGTGGTGACATGTGGCAAGACGCTCCTCGGGGCGCGTATTGCTTCGGCCTCTCTCCTGAATGCCCTCTGTCAGACCGAGTGTTGACATGTGGCAAGACTCTCCTCGAGGCGCGTCTTGCTTGGGCTTCTCTCATGGAGGCCCTCAGTCCGACCCAGTGTTGACATATGTCAAGACGCTCCTCGGGGCATGTCTTGCTTGGGCCTCTCTACTGGAGGCGCTCAGTCAGACCCATTGTTGACATGTGGTAAGACGCTCCTCTGGGCGCGTCTTGCTTGGGCTTCTCTCCTGGAGACCCTCAGTCAGACCCATTGTTGACATGTGGCAAGACGCTCCTCGGGGCAAGTCTTGCTTGGGCCTCTCTCCTGGAGGCGCTCAGTCAGACCGAGTAGTGACATGTGGCAAGACGCTCCTCGGGGCGCGTCTTGCTTGGACCTCCCTCCTGGAGGCGCTCAGTCAGACCGAGTAGTAACATTTTGCAAGACGCTCCTCGGGGCGCATCTTGCTTGGACCTCTCTCCTGGAGGCCCTCAGTTAGACCGAGTAGTGACATGTGGCAAGACGCTCCTCGGGGCACGTCTTGCTTCGGCCTCTCTCCTGGAGGCGCTCAGTCAGACCGAGTGCTGACATAAGACAAGACGCTCCTCGGGGCGCGTCTTGCTGGGGCCTCTCTCCTGGAGGTGCTCAATCAGACCCAGTGGTGACACGTGGCAAGACGCTCCTCTGGGCGCGTCTTGCTTGGGCCTTTCTCCTGGAGGAGCTCAGTCAGACCCAGTGGTGACACGTGGCAAGACGCTCCTCGGGGCGCATCTTGCTTGGGCCTCTCTCCTGGAGGCGCTAAGTCAGACCCAGTGTTGACACGTGGCAAGACGCTCCTCGGGGCGCGTCTTGCTTGGCCCTCTCTCCTGGAGGCGCTCAGTCAGACACAGTGTTGACATGTGGCAAGACACTCCTCGGGGCGCGTCTTGCTTGGGCTTCTCTCATGGAGGCCCTCAGTAAGACCCATTGTTGACATGTGGAAAGAAGCTCCTCGGGGCGCGTCTTGCTTTGGCTTCTCTCCTGGAGCCCCTCAGTCAGACCCATTGTTGACATGTGGCAAGACGCTCCTCGGGGCGCGTATTGCTCGGGCCTCTCTCCTGGATGCCCTCTGTCAGACCCAGTGTTGACATGTGGCAAGACTCTCCTCGGGGCGCGTCTTGCTTGGACCTCTCACCTGGAGGCGCTCAGTCAGACCGAGTAGTGACATGTGGCAAGACGCTCCTCGGGGCGCGTCTTGCTTGGGCCTCTCTCCTGGAGGTGCTCAATTAGACCCAGTGTTGACATGTGGCAAGTCGCTCCTCGGGGCGTGTCTTGCTTGGGCTTCTCTCCTGGAGGCCCTAAGTCAGACCCATTGTTGACATGTGGCAAGACGCTCCTCGGGGCGCTTCTTGCTTGGGCCTCTCTCCTGGAGGCGCTCAGTCAGACCGAGTGCTGACATGTGGCAAGACGCTCCTCGGGGCGCGTCTTGCTGGGGCCTCTCTCCTGGAGGCGTTCAGTCAGACCCAGTGTTGACATGTGTCAAGACGCTCCTCGGGCGTTTCTTGCTTGTGCCTCTCTCCTGGAGGCGCTCAGTCAGACCCAGAGGTGACATGTGGCAAGACGCTCCTCGGGCCTCTCTCCTGGAGGCGCTCGGTCAGACCCAGTGTTGACATGTGGCAAGACGCTCCTCGGGGCGCTTCTTGCTTGGGCCTCTCTCCTGGAGGTGCTCAGTCAGACCCAGTGTTGACATGTGGCAAGACGCTCCTCGGGGCGCGTCTTGCTGGGGCTTCTCTCATGGAGGCACTCAGTCAGACCAAGTGTTGACATGTGGCAAGATGCTCGTCGGGGCACGTCTTGCTTGGGCCTCTCTCCTGGAGGCGCTCAGTCAGACCCAGAGGAGACATGTGTCAAGATGCTTCTCGGGGCGCGTCTTGCTTGGGCCTCTCTCCTGGGGGCGCTCAGTCAGACCGAGTGCTGACATGTTGCAAGACGCTCCTCGGGCGCGTCTTGCTTGGGCCTCTCTCCTGGAGACGCTCAGTCAGACCCAGTGTATACATGTGGCAAGACGCTCCTCGGGGCGCGTCTTGCTTGGGCCTCTCTCCTGGAGGCGCTCAGTCAGACCCAGTGTTGACACGTGGCAAGACGCTCCTCGGGGCGCGTCTTGGTTGGGCCTCTCTCCTGGAGGCGCTCATTCAGACCCAGTGGTGACATGTGGCAAGACGCTCCTCGGGGCGCGTATTGCTTGGACCTCTCTCCTGAATGCCCTCTGTCAGACCGAGTGTTGACATGTGGCAAGACTCTCCTCGGGGTGCGTCTTGCTGGGGCCTCTCTCCTGGAGGCGCTCAGTCAGACCCAGTGCTGACATGTGGCAAGACGCTCCTCGGGGCGCGTCTTGCTTGGGCCTCTCTCCTGGAGGCGCTCAGTCAGACTGAGTAGTGACATGTGGCCTGACGCTCCTCGGGGCGCGTCTTGCTTGGGCCTCTCTCCTGGAGGCGCTCAGTCAGACCCAGTGTTGACATGTGGCAAGACGCTCCTCCGGGCGCATCTTGCTTGGGCCTCTCTCCTGGAGGCCCTCAGTCAGACCCATTGTTGACATGTGGCAAGACGCTCCTCGGGGCGCGTTTTGCTTGGGCCTCTCTCCTGGAGGCGCTCAGTCAGACCGAGTGCTGACATAAGGCAAGACGCTCCTCGGGGCGCGTCTTGCTTGGGCCTCTCTCCTGGATGCGCTAAGTCAGACCCAGTGCTGACATGTGGCAAGACGCTCCTCGGGGCGCGTCTTGCTTGGGCCTCTCTCCTGGAGGCGCTCAGTCAGACCCAGTGTTGACATGTGGCAAGACGCTCCTCGGGGCGTGTCTTGCTTGGGCCTCTCTCCTGGAGGCGCTCAGTCAGACCCAGTGTTGACATGTGGCAAGACGCTCCTCGGGGCGCGTCTTGCTTGGGCCTCTCTCCTGGAGGCGCTCGGTCAGAACCAGAGGTGACATGTGACAAGACGCTCCTCGGGGCGCGTCTTGCTTGGGCCTCTCTCCTTCAGGCCCTCTGTCAGACCCAGTGTTGACATGTGGCAAGACGCTCCTCCGGGCGCATCTTGCTTGGGCCTCTCTCCTGGAGGCCCTCAGTCAGACCCATTGTTGACATGTGGCAAGACGCTCCTCGGGGCGCGTCTTGCTTGGGCCTCTCTCCTGGAGGCGCTCAGTCAGACCGAGTGCTGACATAAGGCAAGACGCTCCTCGGGGCGCGTCTTGCTGGGGCCTCTCTCCTGGAGGCGCTCAGTCAGACCCAGTGCTGACATGTGGCAAGACGCTCCTCGGGGCGCGTCTTGCTTGGGACTCTCTCCTGGAGGCGCTCAGTCAGACCCAGTGTTGACATGTGGCAAGACGCTCCTCGGGGCGTGTCTTGCTTGGGCCTCTCTCCTGGAGGCGCTCAGTCAGACCCAGTGTTGACATGTGGCAAGACGCTCCTCGGGGCGCGTCTTGCTTGGGCCTCTCTCCTGGAGGCGCTCAGTCAGACCCAGTGGTGACACGTGGAAAGACGCTCCTCGGGGCACATCTTGCTTGGGCCTCTCTCCTGGAGGCGCTCAGTCAGACCCAGTGTTGACACGTGGCAAGACGCTCCTCGTGGCGCGTCTTGCTGGGGCCTCTCTCCTGGATGCGCTAAGTCAGATCGCACATTCCTATAGGGGGTCAAACCATGCCCCAAAGGTCACCGGATCTGGTGTCACTTTAAAGAAGTAGTCCAGTTACACATTTGTGGGCTTATAACTTGGCTTCTGAATGTCCTAGATAGATCAGGTTTGTTTTAGTGTTCTCCAACCAACAGCCCCTACAACCACAAAAAGGAATGGAGTCATTAGCACTTATGGTTTGTAAATGGCACCAAGAATTATGTTGCACGAAGCACAATTTCACATCATTCTGGGTCCATTTGTGTGAAAACAAGGTCCAGTCAGGCTGAAATGTTACAGGAAGGTAGAATCTATTGAGCTGTAAGTGATCTGAACGTTTCATGATGATAGCACTTTCCTAAGGGGGTCAAACCATGTCCCAAAGGTCATCGGATCTGGTGTCAATTTAAAGAAGTAGTCCAGTTACACCTTTGTGGGCTTATAACTTGGCTTCTGAATGTCCTAGAGAGATCAGGTTTGTTTTAGTATACTCCAATCAACAGCTCCTACAACCACAAAAAGGAATGGAGTCATTAGCACTTATGGTTTTTAAATGGCACCCAGAATTATGTTGCACGAAGCACAATTTCACATCTTTCTGGGTTCATTTGTGTGAAAACAAGGTCCAATCAGGCTGAAACGTTACAGGAAGGTAGAATCTATTGAGTTGTAAGTGATCTGAACGTTTCAAGATGATCGCACATTCCTATAGGGGGTCAAACCATGCCCCAAAGGTCACCGGATCTGGTGTCACTTTAAAGAAGTAGTCCAGTTACACATTTGTGGGCTTATAACTTGGCTTCTGAATGTCCTAGAGAGATCAGGTTTGTTTTAGTGTTCTCCAACCAACAGCCCCTACAACCACAAAAAGGAATGGAGTCATTAGCACTTATGGTTTGTAAATGGCACCCAGAATTATGTTGCACGAAGCACAATTTCACATCATTCTGGGTCCATTTGTGTGAAAACAAGGTCCAGTCAGGCTGAAATGTTACAGGAAGGTAGAATCTATTGAGTTGTAAGTGATCTGAACGTTTCATGATGATAGCACTTTCCTAAGGGGGTCAAACCATGTCCCAAAGGTCATCGGATCTGGTGTCAATTTAAAGAAGTAGTCCAGTTACACCTTTGTGGGCTTATAACTTGGCTTCTGCATGTCCTAGAGAGATCAGGTTTGTTTTAGTATACTCCAATCAACAGCTCCTACAACCACAAAAAGGAATGGAGTCATTAGCACTTATGGTTTTTAAATGGCACCCAGAATTATGTTGCACGAAGCACAATTTCACATCATTCTGGGTTCATTTGTGTGAAAACAAGGTCCAATCAGGCTGAAACGTTACAGGAAGGTAGAATCTATTGAGTTGTAAGTGATCTGAACGTTTCAAGATGATCGCACATTCCTATAGGGGGTCAAACCATGCCCCAAAGGTCACCGGATCTGGTGTCACTGTAAAGAAGTAGTCCAGTTACACATTTGTGGGCTTATAACTTGGCTTCTGAATGTCCTAGATAGATCAGGTTTGTTTTAGTGTTCTCCAACCAACACCCCCTACAACCACAAAAAGGAATGGAGTCATTAGCACTTATGAATTGTAAATGGCACCAAGAATTATGTTGCACGAAGCACAATTTCACATCATTCTGGGTCCATTTGTGTGAAAACAAGGTCCAGTCAGGCTGAAATGTTACAGGAAGGTAGAATCTATTGAGCTGTAAGTGATCTGAACGTTTCATGATGATAGCACTTTCCTAAGGGGGTCAAACCATGTCCCAAAGGTCACCGGGCCTGGTGTCACTTTAAAGAAGTAGTCCAGTTACACCTTTGTGGGCTTATAACTTGGCTTCTGAATGTCCTAGAGAGGTAAGGTTTGTTTTAGTGTTCTCCAATCAACAGCCCCTACAACCACAGAAAGGAATGGAGTCATTAGCACTTATGGTTTGTAAATGGCACCCAGAATTATGTTGCACGAAGCACAATTTCACATCATTCTGGGTTCATTTGTGTGAAAACAAGGTCCAATCAGGCTGAAACGTTACAGGAAGGTAGAATCTATTGAGTTGTAAGTGATCTGAACGTTTCATGATGATAGCACTTTCCTAAGGGGGTCAAACCATGTCACAAAGGTCACCAGATCTGGTGTCAATTTAAAGAAGTAGTCCAGTTACACATTTGTGGGCTTATAACTTGGCTTCTGAATGTCCGAGAGAGATCAGGTTTGTTTTAATGTACTCCAACCAACAGCCCCTACAACCACAAAAAGGAATGGAGTCATTAACACTTATGGTTTGTAAATGGCACCCAGAATTATGTTGCACGAAGCACAATTTCACACCATTCTGGGTCCATTTGTGTGAAAACAAGGTCCATTCATGCTGTAACGTTACAAGAAGGTAGAATCTATTGAGTTGTAAGTGATCTGAACGTTTCATGATGATCGCACATTCCTATAGGGGGTCAAACCATGTCCCAAAGGTCACCGGGCCTGGTGTCACTTTAAAGAAGTAGTCCAGTTACACATTTTTGGGCTTATAACTTGGCTTCTGAATGTCCTAGAGAGATCAGATTTGTTTTAGTGTACCACAATCAACAGCCCCTACAACCACAAAAAGGAATGGAGCCATTAGCACTTAAGGTTTGTAAATGGCACCCAGAATTATGTTGCACGAAGCACAATTTCACATCATTCTGGGTTCATTTGTGTGAAAACAAGGTCCAATCAGGCTGAAACGTTACAGGAAGTTAGAATCTATTGAGTTGTAAGGGATCTGAACGTTTCAAGATGATCGCACATTCCTATAGGGGGTAAAACCATGTCCCAAAGGTCACCGGGCCTGGTGTCACTTTAAAGAAGTAGTCCAGTTACACCTTTGTGGGCTTATAACTTGGCTTCTGAATGTCCTAGAGAGGTTAGGGTTGTTTTAGTGTACTCCAGTCAACAGCCCCTACAACCACAAAAAGCAATGGAGTCATTAGAACTTATGGTTTTTAAATGGCACCCAGAATATTGCTGCACTAAGCACAATTTCACATCATTCTGGGTTCATTTGTGTGAAAACAAGGTCCAATCAGGCTGAAACGTTACAGGAAGGTAGAATCTATTGAGTTGTAAGTGATCTGAACGTTTCATGATGATAGCACTTTCCTAAGGGGGTCAAACCATGTCCCAAAGGTCACCGGATCTGGTGTCAATTTAAAGAAGTAGTCCAGTTACACATTTGTGGGCTTATAACTTGGCTTCTGAATGTCCTAGAGAGATCAGGGTTGTTTTAATGTACTCCAACCAACAGCCCCTACAACCACAAAAAGGAATGGAGTCATTAGCACTTATGGTTTTTAAATGGCACCCAGAATTATGTTGCACGAAGCACAATTTCACATCATTCTGGGTTCATTTGTGTGAAAACAAGGTCAAATCAGGCTGAAATGTTACAGGAAGGTAGAATCTATTGAGTTGTAAGGGATCTGAACGTTTCATGATGATAGCACTTTCCTAAGGGGGTTAAACCATGTCCCAAATGTCACCGGGCCTGGTGTCACTTTAAAGAAGTAGTCCCGTTACACCTTTGAGGGCTTATAACTTGGCTTCTGAATATCCTAGAGAGATCAGGTTTGTTTTAGTGTACTCCAATCAACAGCCCCTACAACCTCAAAAAGGAATGGAGTCATTAGCACTTATGGTTTTTAAATGGCACCCAGAATTATGTTGCACGAAGCACAATTTCACATCATTCTGGGTTCATTTATGTGAAAACAAGGTCCAATCAGGCTGAAATGTTACAGGAAGGTAGAATCTATTGAGTTGTAAGTGATCTGAACGTTTCATGATGATCGGACTTTCCTAAGGGGGTCAAACCATGTCCCAAAGGTCCCCGGATCTGGTGTCAATTTAAAGAAGTAGTCCAGTTACACATTTGTGGGCTTATAACTTGGATTCTGAATGCCCTAGAGAGATCAGGTTTGTTTTAGTATACTCCAATCAACAGCCCCTACAACCACAAAAAGGAATGAAGTCATTAGCACTTATGGTTTTTAAATGGCACCCAGAATTATGTTGCACGAAGCACAATTTCACATCATTCTGGGTTCATTTGTGTGAAAACAAGGTCCAATCAGGCTGAAACGTTACAGGAAACTAAAATCTATTGAGTTGTAAGTGATCTGAACGTTTCAAGATGATCACACATTCCTATAGGGGGTCAAACCATGTCCCAAAGGTCAGCAGGCCTGGTGTCACTTTAAAGAAGCAGTCCAGTTATACCTTTGTGAGCTTATAACTTGGCTTCTGAATGTCCTAGAGAGATCAGGGTTGTTTTAATGTACTCCAACCAACAGCCCCTACAACCACAAAAAGGAATGGAGTCATTAGCACTTATGGTTTTTAAATGGCACCCAGAATTATGTTGCACGAAGCACAATTTCACATCATTCTGGGTTAATTTGTGTGAAAACAAGGTCCAATCAGGCTGAAATGTTACAGGAAGGTAGAATCTATTTAGTTGTAAGGGATCTGAACGTTTCATGATGATAGCACTCTCCTAAGGGGGTCAAACCATGTCCCAAATGTCACCGGGCCTGGTGTCACTTTAAAGAAGTAGTCCCGTTACACCTTTGAGGGCTTATAACTTGGCTTCTGAATATCCTAGAGAGATCAGGTTTGTTTTAGTGTACTCCAATCAACAGCCCCTACAACCTCAAAAAGGAATGGAGTCATTAGCACTTATGGTTTTTAAATGGCACCCAGAATTATGTTGCACGAAGCACAATTTCACATCATTCTGGGTTCATTTGTGTGAAAACAAGGTCCAATCAGGCTGAAATGTTACAGGAAGGTAGAATCTATTGAGTTGTAAGTGATCTGAACGTTTCATGATGATCGGACTTTCCTAAGGGGGTCAAATCATGTCCCAAAGGTCCCCGGATCTGGTGTCAATTTAAAGTAGTAGTCCAGTTACACATTTGTGGGCTTATAACTTGGATTCTGAATGCCCTACAGAGATCAGGTTTGTTTTTAGTATACTCCAATCAACAGCCCCTACAAGAGCCCAAGCAAGACGCGCCCCGAGGAGCTTCTTGCCACATGTCAGCACTCGGTCTGACTGAGCGCCTCCAGGAGAGAGGTCAAAGCAAGACGCGCCCCGAGGAGCGTCTTGACACATGTCAACACTGGGTCTGACAGAGGGCCTCCATGAGAGAGGCACAAGCAAGACGCGCCCCGAGGAGTGTCTTGCCACATGTCAACACTGGGTCTGACAGAGGGCCTCCAGGAGAGAGGCCCAAGCAAGACGCGCCCCGAGGATTGTCTTGCCGCATGTCACCACTTGGTCTGACTGAGTGCCTCCAGGAGAGAGGGCCAAGCAACACGCGCCCCGAGGAGCGTCAGGCCACATGTCACTACTCAGTCTGACTGAGCGCCTCCAGGAGAGAGGCCCAAGCAAGACGCGCCCCGAGGAGCGTCTTGCCACATGTCAACAATGGGTCTGACTGAGGGTCTCCAGGAGAGAAGCCCAAGCAAGACGCGCCCAGAGGAGCGTCTTGCCACATGTCAACACTGCGTCTGACTGAGCGCCTCCAGTAGAGAGGCCCAAGCAAGACAAGCCCCGAGGAGCGGCTTGACATATGTCAACACTGGGTCGGACTGAGGGCCTCCATGAGAGAAGCCCAAGCAAGACGCGCCCCGAGGAGAGTCTTGCCACATGTCAACACTCGGTCTGACAGAGGGCATTCAGGAGAGAGGCCGAAGCAATACGCGCCCCGAGGAGCGTCTTGCCACATGTCACCACTGGGTCTGAATGAGGGCATTCAGGAGAGAGGCCGAAGCAATACGCGCCCCGAGGAGCGTCTTGCCACATGTCAACAATGGGTCTGACTGAGGGCATCCAGGAGAGAGGCCCAAGCAAGATGCGCCCGGAGGAGCGTCTTGCCACATGTCAACACTGGGTCTGACAGAGGGCCTCCAGGAGAGAGGCCCAAGAAAGATGCGCCCGGAGGAGCGTCTTGCCACATGTCAACACTGGGTCTGACAGAGGGCCTCCAGGAGAGAGGCCCAAGCAAGACGCGCCCCGAGGAGCGTCTTGCCACATGTCACCTCTGGTTCTGACTGAGCGCCTCCAGGAGAGAGGCCCAAGCAAGACTTGCCCCGAGGAGCGTCTTGCCACATGTCAACAATGGGTCTGACTGAGGGTCTCCAGGAGAGAAGCCCAAGCAAGACGCGCCCAGAGGAGCGTCTTGCCACATGTCAACACTGGGTCTGACTGAGCGCCTCCAGTAGAGAGGCCCAAGCAAGACAAGCCCCGAGGAGCGTCTTGACATATGTCAACACTGGGTCGGACTGAGGGCCTCCATGAGAGAAGCCCAAGCAAGACGCGCCCCGAGGAGAGTCTTGCCACATGTCAACACTCGGTCTGACAGAGGGCATTCAGGAGAGAGGCCGAAGCAATACGCGCCCCGAGGAGCGTCTTGCCACATGTCACCACTGGGTCTGAATGAGGGCATTCAGGAGAGAGGCCGAAGCAATACGCGCCCCGAGGAGCGTCTTGCCACATGTCAACAATGGGTCTGACTGAGGGCCTCCAGGAGAGAGGCCCAAGCAAGATGCGCCCGGAGGAGCGTCTTGCCACATGTCAACACTGGGTCTGACAGAGGGCCTCCAGGAGAGAGGCCCAAGCAAGATGCGCCCAGAGGAGCGTCTTGCCACATGTCAACACTGGGTCTGACAGAGGGCCTCCAGGAGAGAGGCCCAAGCAAGACGCGCCCCGAGGAGCGTCTTGCCACATGTCACCTCTGGTTCTGACTGAGCGCCTCCAGGAGAGAGGCCCAAGCAAGACTTGCC
Organism: Nothobranchius furzeri; assembly: GCF_043380555.1. NCBI lineage: Eukaryota > Metazoa > Chordata > Actinopteri > Cyprinodontiformes > Nothobranchiidae > Nothobranchius > Nothobranchius furzeri. The sequence continues at coordinate 16,709,229 of NC_091741.1, forward strand.
CCGAGGAGCGTCTTGCCACATGTAAACAATGGGTCTGACTGAGGGTCTCCAGGAGAGAAGCCCAACTAAGACGCGCCCAGAGGAGCGTCTTGCCACATGTCAACACTGGGTCTGACTGAGCGCCTCCAGTAGAGAGGCCCAAGCAAGACAAGCCCCGAGGAGCGTCTTGACATATGTCAACACTGGGTCGGACTGAGGGCCTCCATGAGAGAAGCCCAAGCAAGACGCGCCCCGAGGAGAGTCTTGCCACATGTCAAGACTCGGTCTGACAGAGGGCATTCAGGAGAGAGGCCGAAGCAATACGCGCCCCGAGGAGCGTCTTGCCACATGTCACCACTGGGTCTGAATGAGGGCATTCAGGAGAGAGGCCGAAGCAATACGCGCCCCGAGGAGCGTCTTGCCACATGTCAACACTGGGTCTGACAGAGGGCCTCCAGGAGAGAGGCCCAAGCAAGACGCGCCCCGAGGAGCGTCTTGCCACATGTCACCTCTGGTTCTGACTGAGCGCCTCCAGGAGAGAGGCCCAAGCAAGACGTGCCCCGAGGAGCCTCTTGTCACATGTCAACACTGGGTCTGTCTGAGCGCCTCCAGGAGAGAAGCCCAAGCAAGACGCGCCCCGAGGAGCGTCTTGCCACATGTCAACAATGGGTCTGACTGAGGGCCTCAAGGAGAGAAGCCCAAGCAAGACGCGCCCCGAGGAGCGTCTTGACACATGTCAACACTGGGTCTGACAGAGGGCCTCCAGGAGAGAGGCCCAAGCAAGACGCGCCCAGAGGAGTGTCTTGCCACATGTCACCACTGGGTCTGACTGAGCGCCTCCAGGAGAGAGGCCCAAACAAGACGCGCCCCGAGGAGCGTCAGGCCACATGTCACTACTCAGTCTGACTGAGCGCCTCCAGGAGAGAGGCCCAAGCAAGACGCGCCCCGAGGAGCGTCTTGCCACATGTCACCTCTGGTTCTGACTGAGCGCCTCCAGGAGAGAGGCCCAAGCAAGACGCGCCCCGAGGAGCGTCTTGTCACATGTCAACACTGGGTCTTTCTGAGCGCCTCCAGGAGAGAAGCCCAAGCAAGACGAGCCCCGAGGAGCGTCTTGCCACATGACACCACTTGGTCTGACTGAGCGCCTCCAGGAGAGAGGCCCAAGCAACACGCGCCCCGAGCAGCGTCAGGCCACATGTCACTACTCAGTCTGACTGAGCGCCTCCAGGAGAGAGGCCCAAGCAAGACGCGCCCCGAGGAGCGTCTTGCCACATGTCAACAATGGGTCTTACTGAGGGCCTCCAGGAGAGAAGCCCAAGCAAGACGCGCCCCGAGGAGCTTCTTGCCACATGTCAGCACTCGGTCTGACCGAGCGCCTCCAGGAGAGAGGCCAAAGCAAGACGCGCCCCGAGGAGCGTCTTGACACATGTCAACACTGGGTCTGACAGAGGGCCTCCAGGAGAGAGGCCCAAGCAAGATGCGCCCCGAGGAGTGTCTTGCCACATGTCACCACTTGGTCTGACTGAGCGCCTCCAGGAGAGAGGCCCATGCAACACGCGCCCCGAGGAGCGTCAGGCCACATGTCACTACTCAGTGTGACTGAGCGCCTCCAGGAGAGAGGCCCAAGCAAGACGCGCCCCGAGGAGCGTCTTGCCACATGTCAACAATGGGTCTTACTGAGGGCCTCCAGGAGAGAAGCCCAAGCAAGACGCGCCCCGAGGAGCTTCTTGCCACATGTCAGCACTCGGTCTGACTGAGCGCCTCCAGGAGAGAGGTCAAAGCAAGACGCGCCCCGAGGAGCGTCTTGACACATGTCAACACTGGGTCTGACAGAGGGCCTCCATGAGAGAGGCCCAAGCAAGACGCGCCCCGAGGAGTGTCTTGCCACATGTCAACACTGGGTCTGACAGAGGGCCTCCAGGAGAGAGGCCCAAGCAAGACGCGCCCCGAGGATTGTCTTGCCACATGTCACCACTTGGTCTGACTGAGTGCCTCCAGGAGAGAGGGCCAAGCAACACGCGCCCCGAGGAGCGTCAGGCCACATGTCACTACTCAGTCTGACTGAGCGCCTCCAGGAGAGAGGCCCAAGCAAGACGCGCCCCGAGGAGCGTCTTGCCACATGTCAACAATGGGTCTGACTGAGGGTCTCCAGGAGAGAAGCCCAAGCAAGACGCGCCCAGAGGAGCGTCTTGCCACATGTCAACACTGGGTCTGACTGAGCGCCTCCAGTAGAGAGGCCCAAGCAAGACAAGCCCCGAGGAGCGGCTTGACATATGTCAACACTGGGTCGGACTGAGGGCCTCCATGAGAGAAGCCCAAGCAAGACGCGCCCCGAGGAGAGTCTTGCCACATGTCAACACTCGGTCTGACAGAGGGCATTCAGGAGAGAGGCCGAAGCAATACGCGCCCCGAGGAGCGTCTTGCCACATGTCACCACTGGGTCTGAATGAGGGCATTCAGGAGAGAGGCCGAAGCAATACGCGCCCCGAGGAGCGTCTTGCCACATGTCAACAATGGGTCTGACTGAGGGCCTCCAGGAGAGAGGCCCAAGCAAGATGCGCCCGGAGGAGCGTCTTGCCACATGTCAACACTGGGTCTGACAGAGGGCCTCCAGGAGAGAGGCCCAAGCAAGATGCGCCCGGAGGAGCGTCTTGCCACATGTCAACACTGGGTCTGACAGAGGGCCTCCAGGAGAGAGGCCCAAGCAAGACGCGCCCCGAGGAGCGTCTTGCCACATGTCACCTCTGGTTCTGACTGAGCGCCTCCAGGAGAGAGGCCCAAGCAAGACTTGCCCCGAGGAGCGTCTTGCCACATGTCAACAATGGGTCTGACTGAGGGTCTCCAGGAGAGAAGCCCAAGCAAGACGCGCCCAGAGGAGCGTCTTGCCACATGTCAACACTGGGTCTGACTGAGCGCCTCCAGTAGAGAGGCCCAAGCAAGACAAGCCCCGAGGAGCGTCTTGACATATGTCAACACTGGGTCGGACTGAGGGCCTCCATGAGAGAAGCCCAAGCAAGACGCGCCCCGAGGAGAGTCTTGCCACATGTCAACACTCGGTCTGACAGAGGGCATTCAGGAGAGAGGCCGAAGCAATACGCGCCCCGAGGAGCGTCTTGCCACATGTCACCACTGGGTCTGAATGAGGGCATTCAGGAGAGAGGCCGAAGCAATACGCGCCCCGAGGAGCGTCTTGCCACATGTCAACACTGGGTCTGACAGAGGGCCTCCAGGAGAGAGGCCCAAGCAAGACGCGCCCCGAGGAGCGTCTTGCCACATGTCACCTCTGGTTCTGACTGAGCGCCTCCAGGAGAGAGGCCCAAGCAAGACGTGCCCCGAGGAGCCTCTTGTCACATGTCAACACTGGGTCTGTCTGAGCGCCTCAAGGAGAGAAGCCCAAGCAAGACGCGCCCCGAGGAGCGTCTTGCCACATGTCAACAATGGGTCTGACTGAGGGCCTCCAGGAGAGAAGCCCAAGCAAGACGCGCCCCGAGGAGCGTCTTGACACATGTCAACACTGGGTCTGACAGAGGGCCTCCAGGAGAGAGGCCCAAGCAAGACGCGCCCAGAGGAGTGTCTTGCCACATGTCACCACTGGGTCTGACTGAGCGCCTCCAGGAGAGAGGCCCAAACAAGACGCGCCCCGAGGAGCGTCAGGCCACATGTCACTACTCAGTCTGACTGAGCGCCTCCAGGAGAGAGGCCTAAGCAAGACGCGCCCCGAGGAGCGTCTTGCCACATGTCACCTCTGGTTCTGACTGAGCGCCTCCAGGAGAGAGGCCCATGCAAGACGCGCCCCGAGGAGCGTCTTGTCACATGTCAACACTGGGTCTTTCTGAGCGCCTCCAGGAGAGAAGCCCAAGCAAGACGCGCCCCGAGGAGCGTCTTGCCACATGACACCACTTGGTCTGACTGAGCGCCTCCAGGAGAGAGGCCCAAGCAACACGCGCCCCGAGGAGCGTCAGGCCACATGTCACTACTCAGTCTGACTGAGCGCCTCCAGGAGAGAGGCCCAAGCAAGACGCGCCCCGAGGAGCGTCTTGCCACATGTCAACAATGGGTCTTACTGAGGGCCTCCAGGAGAGAAGCCCAAGCAAGACGCGCCCCGAGGAGCTTCTTGCCACATGTCAGCACTCGGTCTGACCGAGCGCCTCCAGGAGAGAGGCCAAAGCAAGACGCGCCCCGAGGAGCGTCTTGCCACATGCCAACAATGGGTCTGACTGAGGGCCTCCAGGAGAGAAGCCCAAGCAAGACGCGCCCCGAGGAGCGTCTTGACACATGTCAACACTGGGTCTGACAGAGGGCCTCCAGGAGAGAGGCCCAAGCAAGATGCGCCCCGAGGAGTGTCTTGCCACATGTCACCACTTGGTCTGACTAAGCGCCTCCAGGAGAGAGGCCCATGCAACACGCGCCCCGAGGAGCGTCAGGCCACATGTCACTACTCAGTGTGACTGAGCGCCTCCAGGAGAGAGGCCCAAGCAAGACGCGCCCCGAGGAGCGTCTTGCCACATGTCAACAATGGGTCTTACTGAGGGCCTCCAGGAGAGAAGCCCAAGCAAGACGCGCCCCGAGGAGCTTCTTGCCACATGTCAGCACTCGGTCTGACTGAGCGCCTCCAGGAGAGAGGTCAAAGCAAGACGCGCCCCGAGGAGCGTCTTGACACATGTCAACACTGGGTCTGACAGAGGGCCTCCATGAGAGAGGCCCAAGCAAGACGCGCCCCGAGGAGTGTCTTGCCACATGTCAACACTGGGTCTGACAGAGGGCCTCCAGGAGAGAGGCCCAAGCAAGACGCGCCCCGAGGATTGTCTTGCCACATGTCACCACTTGGTCTGACTGAGTGCCTCCAGGAGAGAGGGCCAACCAACACGCGCCCCGAGGAGCGTCAGGCCACATGTCAATACTCAGTCTGACTGAGCGCCTCCAGGAGAGAGGCGCAAGCAAGACGCGCCCCGAGGAGCGTCTTGCCACATGTCAACAATGGTTCTTACTGAGGGCCTCCGGGAGAGAAGCCCAAGCAAGACGCGCCCCGAGGAGCGTCTTGCCACATGTCAACACTGGGTCTGACTGAGCTCCTCCAGGAGAGAGGCCCAAGCAAGACATGCCCCGAGGAGCGTCTTGACACATGTCAACACTGGGTCTGACTGAGGGCCTCCATGAGAGAAGCCCAAGCAAGACGCGCCCCGAGGAGAGTCTTGCCACATGTCATCACTCGGTCTGACAGAGGGCATCCAGGAGAGAGGCCCAAGCAATACGCGCCCCGAGGAGCGTCTTGCCACTTAAACCCACAACCTAGCACTGAGGACAGAGGGACTTTATTTAAATTAGTACTTAATGGAAACGATACATAATGATACATAAGAGCCATGTCACACATTCAGCCTAGGAATAGTAGCATTGTGCACTATTAAAAATATACACATCAATTGCTCGAATCCCATTGTTGCAAAGTAAAACTCTAATAAAACTCTAGTCTGACATCAACAGAGAAGACTTAGTGTATGTACTACAAATACAGCATTAGGATTTCGAGTGGACCGTGCACCTTGTGAACCATCAGAGGCTTATGACGCAACATATCTTCCAGTTGCTATTAGACAAGTTATAATTCTCGACCATTTTTCGGAACTGGTTTCTTGGGTCCGTGAGTAAATGCCAAATGAGATGATAGTCCTTAAGTAAGTTCCTGGCAATCCCATGTCACGCTCTTGCCCATCAGCCGGTGAACGCTGAGACGGAACTCGATGAGAGCGATGTATTTTTTAAGTGCTCCGAAAGTAGTTCTAACAAGCGTGCGATTCACTTCGTGAGTAAACCGCAGCTGCAGCTGATTCAAACAGTCGAGCCAACTTTTTACATCTCAATATTCGTTTTGTAGTTAGTCGAGTTACCTTTTGTGTGGCGCATGCACGGGTCATTAGCGTCCAGCTCCCAGCTTAGAGAGTCCTGTATTGACACAGACGTCAATACATCTCGATGTCATGCAACACACAAAGTCTGTCGCATACAGGTGGGTTAACACATGTACGATACCTTTTGTGTGGCGCATGCACGGGTCGTTAGCATCCAGCTCCCGGCTTATAGAGAGTCCTGTATTGACACAGACGTCAATTCTTCTCGATGTCATGCAACACACAAAGTCTGTCGCATACAGGTGGGTTAACACACATGTACGATGTGTGCAATGGCGCGCCCGTTTACAATGGGACACGACGATGATCATTGTTAACCAAACTCTTGTTTCTCACGACAGGTGGTAGCGTTGTCTCCTGCACCTGGTCTTCGTGCACAGAGGGTGTTGTAATGTGCTCGTCATAGTCGCGATCGTTGTCACTCGAATCCGTTGTTCTCATGACAGGTGGTAGCGTTGTCTCCTGCATGTTGTCTTCGCGTGCGGCAAGCGTTGTGCTGTGCTCGTTATAATGGTTGTCTTCGTACAATGGGGGTGTTGAATACTCCTTCGCGAGTAGTCTAGGAGGTGGTGTGATGGGACGTATCTCAGAGGCGTTATGTGAGCGTACCACCATGGCCTGAGCAACTGCGACTACTGAGAGTACACCCAGTACAGACAGCGAGATCATTTTTTTTCTTGGGTGTTGTAAGGGCGCAAGGGCCTGTGTGTGTGTGTGTGTGTGCGTGCGTGCGTGCGTGCGTGTGTGTGTGTGTGTGTGTGTGTGTGTGTGTGTGTGTGTGTGTGTGTGTGTGTGTGTGTGTGTGTGTGTGTGTGTGTGTGTGAAACAAATAAAGATAAATATAGCTAGTGCGGCCACGAGCGGTCATGCAGGGTAGACGCTGCGCGAAATTGCCTCTAAAACAAGCGCGTGCCCACGCCCGATCCGTGGAAGCACGTAGAACTAGCAAACGTACTAGCAGAAATCAACGATCGCACACGGGTCATTGAGTGTGTACAGGGTTCGTCTGCGTGTGTGGCATTGGGCAATCTAGCGGCAACCGAGTGGCCTGAAGGCGGAACCGGCCAACCCGTCGCCCTCACCATCGTTGTGCTTCGAGATGAACTATTGCTAAAGATGATCGTCCTCGTCAACCACGGCGCTACCAGAGTTACCACGACATGCGCCTTAAAAGCGTTCTCGTTTGGGTCAGCGCCACCAGAATTGAATCGGCAAGTCAGCGGATATTACACAACTCGTAACGAAGACCCTCTCCGCGACCTCGCGGCCAGTGTGCGCAGTGTACAGCAAATGACAAACGATGTTGCGAGCGATATATCGGAAAAACTTTGCACTGACGCGACGGTCGCCACTGCAGGTTGTGTGAGTCTCGCGCAAAGTGCCATATCAAACGTGCGCAAGCTAGTGACAAGCAACTTCACCAGATCCGTAGATTCTGCATACGCTTGGATACGAATGAAAGTATCGAGAGATAACACCGACACGAGTTGCGCGACGGCGCTGGCTGCAGTCGCTACAACACTGGATTTAATAATCAACGTAATTGTGATCGTAATGGCGTATCGAGTGTGCACCAGAAACTAAAACCAGTTCTACAGAAAACTGGCATGAGGGTCGCGGTCTAACGTTATGTTGGTGTCTCGCATCGACCGTCGACGGCCGTTTGCCAGCGGCTGAAAATGGCACAGTTGACGAAATGGAAACGCCGACCGTCGATAGTGCACTCTCGCAAGTTCCAACCGCACCATCTCAGGAGACAGACCACAGAGTCATAGTAGCGGAGGGTAGATAGAAAATGCGCAAACAGCCACAACCGCCCATATACATACTATACGAGTTCAACATAGAGTGGAGTAAGAAGTTACTACGGAATGTATTTCCAACGTGCAAGCAGCTGGTGTGTGACGCTCGACTATACACGTCTTGGCCTACCACGAGTACATGAGCCCACAAGATCCTAAGCGAAGTCGAAGCCGTTGTGTCTACCCAACGCAAATTCAGCACAGCCGTGCGCGCTAAGACAAGTCCCTCTAGACTGCTGGAAACTTTGGAAACGTGGAAGGCTGGCGTGTACGTGCTTTCTACACATCTCAACGGTATGATTGCGATACTCTCGGCCGCACAACAACTAATGGTCATGTGTTCGGAAGGTCTGATCAGGTCTGACATGACCGGTTGTCAATCGACGTCGAGCGTGCACTCACACACGGATATCCTGGCGTACAGTAAAGCGACGTCTACGCTCACGTTGATCGCCGATGTTTCGAAGGGCAATCGAGTGTGTTGGCTGACGAAAGCTATGGTGACCGACGGTCGCGTCGACTACAATGTGCCTCATTGCGACTGGAGAGGCGTATGTGATCCTTTGCAAATCGACAACACCACCGCGGTCGAGTGCGAAGTCACGGTCGGCGGCGTGTTGTCCTTACTGTGCCCCATACAATGTGACGGTCCGTGTCACGGACCGGTGTTTTACGACCCGACTAACGAAACGTACCAGGTGATAACATTGCATCTGCCCATTACAGCGGAGCGAGCGTTTCGCCACACTCCCAAACCAAGGTTAATAGTTGTAGCGCACGCCCTTTCGGACCTCGGTGCACGCGAAACACTGGCGTACACTCACAACATCACGCTCGTGACAGCTCAAGCGTTACGCGAAACAAAGGACGTGTTCAAATCCATAGAGAATATACGGTCTTTAGCGTATGCGTATATAAAGAAGGTCGATGACATTTACAGACCCGGCGGCGTGGGCACCACAGTAGAACATCAAGGTGCTCTCAAGTGCACACAGATACTGGACGCATTATCACTCGCGATGTCTATCCTGACATGCCCGTTTCTGATTTCTATGTATATTAAATTATGACAAGAGCTACGGTGGTTACGATTACACTCTGACCACGTGCCTTAGTTTCTGCTAGTGACCTATAAATACATTTGTCCACTTGCTCCCACTGCCATTAAAGCGGCTGTACCCACACGTACAACACCCAAGAAAAAAAATGATCTCGCTGTCTGTACTGGGTGTACTCTCAGTAGTCGCAGTTGCTCAGGCCATGGTGGTACGCTCACATAACGCCTCTGAGATACGTCCCATCACACCACCTCCTAGACTACTCGCGAAGGAGCATTCAACACCCCCTTTGTACGAAGACAACCATTATAACGAGCACAGCACAACGCTTGCCGCACGCGAAGACAACATGCAGGAGACAACGCTACCACCTGTCGTGAGAACAACGGATTCGAGTGACAACGATCGCGACTATGACGAGCACATTACAACACCCTCTGTGCACGAAGACCAGGTGCAGGAGACAACGCTACCACCTGTCGTGAGAAACAAGAGTTTGGTTAACAATGATCATCGTCGTGTCCCATTGTAAACGGGCGCGCCATTGCACACATCGTACATGTGTGTTAACCCACCTGTATGCGACAGACTTTGTGTGTTGCATGACATCGAGATGTATTGACGTCTGTGTCAATACAGGACTCTCTAAGCTGGGAGCTGGATGCTAATGACCCGTGCATGCGCCACACAAAAGGTAACTCGACTAACTACAAAACGAATATTGTGATGTAGAAAGTTGGCTCGACTGTTTGAATCAGCTGCAGCTGCGGTTTACTCACGAAGTGAATCGCACGCTTGTTAGAAGTACATTCGGAGCACTTAAAAAATACATCGCTCTCATCGAGTTCCGTCTCAGCGTTCACCGGCTGATGGGCAAGAGCGTGACATGGGATCGCCAGGAACTTACTTAAGGACTATCATCTCATTTGGCATTTACTCACGGACCCAAGAAACCAGTTCCGAAAAATGGTCGAGAATTATAACTTGTCTAATAGCAACTGGAAGATATGTTGCGTCATAAGCCTCTGATGGTTCACAAGGTGCACGGTCCACTCGAAATCCTAATGCTGTATTTGTAGTACATACACTAAGTCTTCTCTGTTGATGTCAGACTAGAGTTTTATTAGAGTTTTACTTTGCAACAATGGGATTCGAGCAATTGATGTGTATATTTTTAATAGTGCACAATGCTACTATTCCTAGGCTGAATGTGTGACATGGCTCTAATGTATCATTATTTATCGTTTCCATTAAGTACTAATTTAAATAAAGTCCCTCTGTCCTCAGTGCTAGGTTGTGGGTTTAAGTGGCAAGATGCTCCTCGGGGCGCATATTGCTTGGGCCTCTCTCCTGGATGCCCTCTGTCAAACCCAGTGTTGACATGTGGCAAGACGCTCCTCGGGGCGCGTCTTGCTTGGGCTTCTCTCCTGGAGGCCCTCAGTCAGACCCATTGTTGACATGTGGCAAGACGCTCCTCGGGTCACGTCTTGCTTGGGCCTCTCTCCTGGAGGCGCTCAAACAGACCGAGTAGTGACATGTGGCAAGACGCTCCTCGGGGCGCGTCTTGCTGGGGCTTCTCTCATGGAGGCACTCAGTCAGACCCAGTGTTGACATGTGGCAAGACGCTCCTCGGGGCGCGTCTTGCTTGGACCTCTCTCCCTGAGGCGCTCAGTAAGACCGAGTAGTGACATGTGGCAAGACGCTCCTCGGGGCGCGTCTTGCTTGGGCCTCTCTCATGGAGGCCTTCTGTCAGACCCAGTGTTGACATGTGTCAAGACGCTCCTCGGGGGGCGTCTTGCTTTGGCCTCTCTCCTGGAGGCACTCAGTCAGACCGAGTGCTGATATGTGGCAGGAAGCTCCTCGGGGCGCGTCTTGCTTGGATTTATCTCCCTTGAGGCCCTCAGTAAGAACCATTGTTGACATGTGGCAAGACGCTCCTCGGGGCGCGTCTTGCTTGGGCCTCTCTCCAGAAGGCCCTCAATCAGACCCAGTGTTGACACGTGGCAAGACGCTCCTCGGGGCGCGTCTTGCTTGGGCCTCTCTCCTGGAGGCGCTCAGTCAGACTGAGTAGTGACATGTGGCCTGACGCTCCTCGGGGCGCTTGTTGCTTGGGCCTCTCTCCTGGAGGCGCTCAGTCAGACCAAGTGGTGACATGTGGCAAGACAATCCTCGGGGCGCGTCTTGCTTGGGCCTCTCTCCTGGAGGCCCTCTGTCAGACCCAGTGTTGACATGTGGCAAGACACTCCTCGGGGCGCGTCTTGCTTGGGCCTCTCTCATGGAGGCCCTCTGTCAGACCCAGTGTTGACATGTGTCAAGACGCTCCACCGGGGCGCATCTTGCTTTGGCCTCTCTCCTGGAGGCGCTCAGTCAGATCGAGTGCTGACATGTGGCAAGAAGCTCCTCGGGGCGCGTCGTGCTTGGGCTTCTCTCCTGGAGGCCCTCAGTAAGACCCATTGTTGACATGTGGCAAGACGCTCCTCGGGGAGCGTCTTGCTTGGGCCTCTCTCCTGGAGGCGCTAAGTCAGACTGAGTAGTGACATGTGGCCTGATGCTCCTCGGGGTGCGTGTTGCTTGGGCCTCTCTCCTGGAGGCGCTCAGTCAGACCAAGTGGTGACATGTGGCAAGACACTCCTCGGGGCGCGTCTTGCTTGGGCCTCTCTCCTGGAGGCCCTCTGTCATACCCAGTGTTGACATGTGTCAAGACGCTCCTCGGGGCGCGTCTTGCTTGGGCTTCTCTCCTGGAGGCCCTCAGTCAGACCCATTGTTGGCATGTGGCAAGACGCTCCTCGGGGCGCGTCTTGCTTGGGCCTCTCTCGTGGAGGCGCTCAGTCAGACCGAGTGTTGACATGTGGCAAGACGCTCCTCGGGGCGCGTCTTGCTTGGGCCTCTCTCCAGAAGGCCCTCAATCAGACCCAGTGTTGACACGTGGCAAGACGCTCCTCGGGGCGCGTCTTGCTTGGGCCTCTCTCCTGGAGGCGCTCAGTCAGACTGAGTAGTGACATGTGGCCTGACGCTCCTCGGGGCGCGTGTTGCTTGGGCCTCTCTCCTGGAGAAGCTCAGTCAGACCAAGTGGTGACATGTGGCAAGACAATCCTCGGGGCGCGTCTTGCTTGGGCCTCTCTCCTGGAGGCCCTCTGTCAGACCCAGTGTTGACATGTGGCAAGACACTCCTCGGGGCGCGTCTTGCTTGGGCCTCTCTCATGGAGGCCCTCTGTCAGACCCAGTGTTGACATGTGTCAAGACACTCCACCGGGGCGCATCTTGCTTTGGCCTCTCTCCTGGAGGCGCTCAGTCAGATCGAGTGCTGACATGTGGCAAGAAGCTCCTCGGGGCGCGTCTTGCTTGGGCCTCTCTCCTGGAGAAGCTCAGTCAGACCAAGTGGTGACATGTGGCAAGACAATCCTCGGGGCGCGTCTTGCTTGGGCCTCTCTCCTGGAGGCCCTCTGTCAGACCCAGTGTTGACATGTGGCAAGACACTCCTCGGGGCGCGTCTTGCTTGGGCCTCTCTCATGGAGGCCCTCTATCAGACCCAGTGTTGACATGTGTCAAGACACTCCACCGGGGCGCATCTTGCTTTGGCCTCTCTCCTGGAGGCGCTCAGTCAGATCGAGTGCTGACATGTGGCAAGAAGCTCCTCGGGGCGCGTCTTGCTTGGGCTTCTCTCCTGGAGGCCCTCAGTAAGACCCATTGTTGACATGTGGCAAGACGCTCCTCGGGGCGCGTCTTGCTTGGGCCTCTCTCCTGGAGGCGCTCAGTCAGACTGAGTAGTGACATGTGGCCTGACGCTCCTCGGGGTGCGTGTTGCTTGGGCCTCTCTCCTGGAGGCGCTCAGTCAGACCAAGTGGTGACATGTGGCAAGACACTCCTCGGGGCGCATCTTGCTTGGGCCTCTCTCCTGGAGGCCCTCTGTCATACCCAGTGTTGACATGTGTCAAGACGCTCCTCGGGGCGCGTCTTGCTTGGGCTTCTCTCCTGGAGGCCCTCAGTCAGACCCATTGTTGGCATGTGGCAAGACGCTCCTCGGGGCGCGTCTTGCTTGGGCCTCTCTCCTGGAGGCGCTCAGTCAGACCGAGTGCTGACATGTGGCAAGACGCTCCTCGGGGCGCGTCTTGCTTGGGCTTCTCTCCTGGAGGCGCTCAGAAAGACCCAGTGTTGACATGTGACAAGACGCTCCTAGGGACGCGTCTTGCTTGGGCCTCTCTCCTGGAGGCGCTCAGTCAGAACCAGAGGTGACATGTGGCAAGACGCTCCTCGGGGTGCGTCTTGCTTGGGCCTCTCTCCTGGAGGCCCTCTGTCAGACCCAGTGTTGACATGTGGCAAGACGCTCCTCCGGGCGCATCTTGCTTGGGCCTCTCTCCTGGAGGCCCTCAGTCAGACCCATTGTTGACATGTGGCAAGACGCTCCTCGGGGCGCGTCTTGCTTGGGCCTCTCTCCTGGAGGCGCTCAGTCAGACCGAGTGCTGACATAAGGCAAGACGCTCCTCGGGGCGCGTCTTGCTGGGGCCTCTCTCCTGGAGGCGCTCAGTCAGACCCAGTGCTGACATGTGGCAAGACGCTCCTCGGGGCGCGTCTTGCTTGGGCCTCTCTACTGGAGGCGCTCAGTCAGACCGAGTGCTGACATGTGGCAAGACGCTCCTCGGGGCGCGTCTTGCTTGGGCTTCTCTCCTGGAGGCGCTCAGAAAGACCCAGTGTTGACATGTGACAAGACGCTCCTCGGGACTCGTCTTACTTGGGCCTCTCTCCTGGAGGCGCTCAGTCAGAACCAGAGGTGACATGTGGCAAGACGCTCCTCGGGGTGCGTCTTGCTTGGGCCTCTCTCCTGGAGGCCCTCTGTCAGACCCAGTGTTGACATGTGGCAAGACGCTCCTCCGGGCGCATCTTGCTTGGGCCTCTCTCCTGGAGGCCCTCAGTCAGACCCATTGTTGACATGTGGCAAGACGCTCCTCGGGGCGCGTCTTGCTTGGGCCTCTCTCCTGGAGGCGCTCAGTCAGACCGAGTGCTGACATAAGGCAAGACGCTCCTCGGGGCGCATCTTGCTGGGGCCTCTCTCCTGGAGGCGCTCAGTCAGACCCAGTGCTGACATGTGGCAAGACTCTCCTCGGGGTGCGTCTTGCTTGGGCCTCTCTCCTGGAGGCGCTCAATCAGACCGAGTGCTGACATGTGGCAAGACGCTCCTCGGGGCGCGTCTTGCTTGGGCTTCTCTCCTGGAGGCGCTCAGAAAGACCCAGTGTTGACATGTGACAAGACGCTCCTCGGGACTCGTCTTACTTGGGCCTCTCTCCTGGAGGCGCTCAGTCAGAACCAGAGGTGACATGTGGCAAGACGCTCCTCGGGGTGCGGCTTGCTTGGGCCTCTCTCCTGGAGGCCCTCTGTCAGACCCAGTGTTGACATGTGGCAAGACGCTCCTCGGGGCGCATCTTGCTTGGGCCTCTCTCCTGGAGGCCCTCAGTCAGACCCATTGTTGACATGTGGCAAGACGCTCCTCGGGGCGCATCTTGCTTGGGCCTCTCTCCTGGAGGCGCTCATTCAGACCGAGTGCTGACATAAGGCAAGACGCTCCTCGGGGCGCGTCTTGCTTGGGCCTCTCTCCTGGAGGCGCTCAGTCAGACTGAGTAGTGACATGTGGCCTGACGCTCCTCGGGGCACGTCTTGCTTGGGCCTCTCTCCTGGAGGCGCTCAGTCAGACCCAGTGGTGACACGTGGAAAGACGCTCCTCGGGGTGCCTCTTGCTTGGGCCTCTCTCCTGGAGGCGCTCAGTCAGCTGGCCGCATTATATCTCGCGATGTCTATCCTGACATGCCCGTTTCTGATTTCTATGTATATTAAATTATGACAAGAGCTACGGTGGTTACGATTACACTCTGACCACGTGCCTTAGTTTCTGCTAGTGACCTATAAATACATTTGACCACTTGCTCTCACTGCCATTAAAGCGGCTGTACCCACACGTACAAAACCCAAGAAAAAAAATTATCTCGCTGTCTGTACTGGGTGTACTCTCAGTAGTCGCAGTTGCTCAGGCCATGGTGGTACGCTCACATAACGCCTCTGAGATACGTCCCATCACACCACCTCCTAGACTACTCGCGAAGGAGTATTCAACACCCCCCTTTGTACAAAGACAACCATTATAACGAGCACAGCACAACGCTTGCCGCACGCGAAGACAACATGCAGGAGACAACGCCACCACCTGTCGTGAGAACAACGGATTCGAGTGACAACGATCTCGACTATGACGAGCACATTACAACACCATCTGTGCACGAAGACCAGGTGCAGGAGACAACGCTACCACCTGTCGTGAGAAACAAGTGTTTGGTTAACAATGATCATCGTCGTGTCTCATTGTAAACGGGCGCGCCATCGCACACATCGTACATGTGTGTTAACCCACCTGTATGCGACAGACTTTGTGTGTTGCATGACATCGAGATGTATTGACGTCTGTGTCAATACAGGACTCTCTGTAAGCCGGGAGCTGGACGCTAACGACCCGTGCATGCGCCACACAAAAGGTATCGTACATGTGTTAACCCACCTGTATGCGACAGACTTTGTGTGTTGCATGACATCGAGATGTATTGACGTCTGTGTCAATACCGGACTCTATAAGCTGGGAGCTGGACTCTAACGACCCGTGCTTGCGCCACACAAAAGGTAACTCGACTAACTACAAAACGCATATTGTGATGTAGAAAGTTGGCTCGACTGTTTGAATCAGCTGCAGCTGCGGTTTACTCACGAAGTGAATCGCACGCTTGTTAGAAGTACATTCGGAGCACTTAAAAAATACATCGCTCTCATCGAGTTCCGTCTCAGTGTTCACCGGCTGATGGGCAAGAGCGTGACATGGGATCGCCAGGAACTTACTTAAGGACTATCATCTCATTTGGCATTTACTCACGGACCCAAGAAACCAGTTCCAAAAAATGGTCGAGAATTATAACTTGTCTAATAGCAACTGGAAGATATGTTGCGTCATAAGCCTCTGATGGTTCACAAGGTGCACGGTCCACTCGAAATCCTAATGCTGTATTTGTAGTACATACACTAAGTCTTCTCTGTTGATGTCAGACTAGAGTTTTATTAGTTTTACTTTGCAACAATGGGATTCGAGCAATTGATGTGTATATTTTTAATAGTGCACAATGCTACTATTCCTAGGCTGAATGTATGACATGGCTCTTATGTATCATTATGTATCGTTTCCATTAAGTACTAATTTAAATAAAGTCCCTCTGTCCTCAGTGCTAGGTTGTGGGTTTAATACACATTATTATGATCAACCTGTTGAATAGTATAATAACAATATTCCTGTAAAAGTCATTTAGTAATGAACAACCTCAGTTCTTTGAAAGAACATCATGTCTCTGATGTGTGCACTGCAGGCCTGACCGGGGTTTGCACGCAAGGGCCTGTGTGTGTGTGTGTGTGTGTGTGTGTGTGTGTGTGTGTGTGTGTGTGTGTGTGTGTGTGTGTGTGTGTGTGTGTGTGTGTGTGTGTGTGTGTGTGTGTGTGTGTGTGTGTGTGAAACAAATAAAGATAAAAATAGCTAGTGCGGCCACGAGCGGTCGTGCAGGGTAGAGGCTGCGCGAAAACGCCTCTAAAACAAGCGAGTGCCCACGCCCGATCCGTGAAAGCACGTAGAACTAGCAAACGTACTAGCAGAAATCAACGATCGCACACGGGTCTTTGAGTGTGTACAGGGTTCGTCTGCGTGTGTGGCATTGGGCAATCTAGCGGCAACCGAGTGGCCTGAAGGCAGAACCGGCCAACCCGTCGCCCTCACCATCGTTGCGCTTCGAGATGAACTATTGCTAAAGATGATCGTCCTCATCAACCACGGCGCTACCAGAGTAGCTCGTAACGAAGACCCTCTCTGCGACCTCGTGGCCAGTGTGCACAGTGTACAGCAAATGACGAACGATGTTGCGAGCGATATATCGGAAAAACTTTGCACTGACGCGACGGTCGCCACTGCAGGTGGTGTGAGTCTCGCGCAAAGTGCCATATCAAACATGCGCAAGCTAGTGACAAGCAACTTCACCAGATCCGTAGATTCTGCATACGCTCAGATACGAATGAAAGTATCAAGAGATAACACCGACACGAGTTGCGCGACGGCGCTGGCTGCAGTCGCTACAACACTGGATTTATTAATCAACGTAATTGTGATCATAATGGCGTTTCGAGTGTGCACCAGAAACTACAACCAGCACTACAGAAAACTGGCATGAGGGTCGCGGTCTAACGTTATGTTGGTGTCTCGCATCGACCGTCGACGGCCGTTTGCCAGCGGCTGAAAATGGCACAGTTGACGAAATGGAAACGCCGACCGTCGATAGCGCTCTCTTAAGTTCCAACCGCACCATCTCAGGAGACAGACCACAGAGTCATATTAGCGGAGGGTAGATAGAAAATGCGCAAACCGCCGCAACCGCCCATATACATACTATACGAGTTCAACATAGAGTGGAGTAAGAAGTTACTACCGATTGTATTTCCAACGTGCAAGCAGCTGGTGTGTGACGCTTTACTTGAGTATCACAGAGGTTGCGATGTCCTGTGTTCCACGAGCGCATGGAAACAAGTGAACGAACCTCTACGGACTGTACTGTTGGGGTATGAGCGAGCTCTAAAATCAATACACGCTAGACACGCGGACTTTGCCGCGTTACTGGACACGCATATCGCCACAACAAAACCGTGTAAGGTGTTCGGGGCGTCACCGCGCTCGACTATACACGTCTTCGCCTACCACGAGTACATGAGCCCACAGATCCTAAGCGAGGTCGAAGCCGTTGTGTCTACACAACGCAAATTCAGCACTGCCATGCGAGCTAAGACAAGTCCCTCTAGACTGCTGGAAACTTTGGAAACGTGGAAGGCTGGCGTGTACGGACTTTCTACACATCTCAACGGTATGATCGCGATACTCTCAGCCGCACAACAACTAATGGTCATGTGTTCGGAAGGTCTGATCAGGTCTGACATGACCGGTTGTCAATCGACGTCGAGCGTGCACTCACACACGGATATCCTGGCGTACAGTAAAGCGACGGCGACCTCTACGCTCACGTTGATCGCCGATGTTTCGAAGGGCAATCGAGTGTGTTGGCTGACGAAAGCTATGGTGACCAACGGTCGTGTCGACTACAATGTGCCTCATTGCGACTGGAGAGGCATATGTGATCCTTTGCAAATCGACAACACCACCGCGGTCGAGTGCGAAGTCACGGTCGGCGGCGTGTTGTCCTTACTGTGCCCCATACAATGTGACGGTCCGTGTCACGGACCGGTGTGTTACGACCCGACTAACGAAACGTACCAGGTGATAACATTGCATCCGCCCATTACAGCGGAGCGAGCGTTTCGCCACACTCCCAAACCAAGGTTAATAGTTGTAGCGCACGCCCTATCGGACCTCGGTGCACGCGAAACACTGGCGTACACTCACAACATCAAGCTCGAGACAGCTCAAGCGTTACGCAAAACAAAGGACGTGTTCAAATCCATAGAGAATATACGGTCTTTAGCGTATGCGTATATAAAGAAGGTCGATGACATTTACAGACCCGGCGGCGTGGGCACCACAGTAGAACAACAAGGTGCTCTCAAGCGCACACAGATACTGGCTGCATTATCACTCGCTATGTCTATCCTGACATGCCCGTTTCTGATTTCTATGTATATTAAATTATGACAAGAGCTACGGTGGTTACGATTACACTCTGACCACGTGCCTTAGTTTCTGCTAGTGACCTATAAATACATTTGCCCACTTGCTCCCACTGCCATTAAAGCGGCTGTACCCACACGTACAACACCCAAGAAAAAAATGATCTCGCTGTCTGTACTGGGTGTACTCTCAGTAGTCGCAGTTGCTCAGGCCATGGTGGTACGCTCACATAACGCCTCTGAGATACGTCCCATCACACCACCTCCTAGACTACTCGCGAAGGAGTATTCAACACCCCCTTTGTACGAAGACAACCATTATAACGAGCACAGCACAACGCTTGCCGCACGCGAAGACAACATGCAGGAGACAACGCTACCACCTGTCGTGAGAAACACGGATTCGAGTGACAACAATCGCGACTATGACGAGCACATTACAGCACCCTCTGTGCACGAAGACCAGGTGCAGGAGACAACGCTACCACCTGTCGTGAGAAACAAGAGTTTGGTTAACAATGATCATTGTCGTGTCCCATTGTAAACGGGCGCGCCATCGCACACATCGTACATGTGTGTTAACCCACCTGTATGCGACAGACTTTGTGTGTTGCATGACATCGAGATGTATTGACGTCTGTGTCAATACAGGACTCTCTATAAGCAGGGAGCTGGACGCTAACGACCCTTGCATAGGCCACACAAAAGGTATCGTACATGTGTTAACCCACCTGTATGCGACAGACTTTGTGTGTTGCATGACATCGAGATGTATTGACGTCTGTGTCTATACAGGACTCTATAAGCTGGGAGCTGGACGCTAACAACCCATGCATGCGCCACACAAAAGGTAACTCGACTAACTACAAAATGCATATTTTGATGTAGAAAGTTGGCTCGACTGTTTGAATCAGCTGCAGCTGCGGTTTACTCACGAAGTGAATCGCACTCTTGTTAGAAGTACATTCGGAGCACTTAAAAAATACATCGCTCTCATCGAGTTCCGTCTCAGTGTTCACCGGCTGATGGGCAAGAGCGTGACATGGGATCGCCAGGAACTTACTTAAGGACTATCATCTCATTTGGCATTTACTCACGGACCCAAGAAACCAGTTCCGAAAAATGGTCGAGAATTATAACTTGTCTAATAGCAACTGGAAGATATGTTGCGTCATAAGCCTCTGATGGTTCACAAGGTGCACGGTCCACTCGAAATCCTAATGCTGTATTTGTAGTGCATACACTAAGTCTTCTCTGTTGATGTCAGACTAGAGTTTTATTAGAGTTTTACTTTGCAACAATGGGATTCGAGCAATTGATGTGTATATTTTTAATAGTGCACAATGCTACTATTCCTAGGCTGAATGTATGACATGGCTCTTATGTATCATTATGTATCGTTTCCATTAAGTATAATTTAAATAAAGTCCCTCTGTCCTCAGTGCTAGGTTGTGGGTTTAATACACATTATTATGATCAACCTGTTGAATAGTATAATAACAATATTCCTGTAAAAGTCATTTAGTAATGAACAACCTCAGTTCTGTGAAAGAACATCATGTCTCTGATGTGTACACTGCAGGCCTGACCGGGGTTTGCACGCAAGGGCCTGTGTGTGTGTGTGTGTGTGTGTGTGTGTGTGTGTGTGTGTGTGTGTGTGTGTGTGTGTGTGTGTGTGTGTGTGTGTGTGTGTGTGTGTGTGAAACAAATAAAGATAAACATAGCTAGTGCGGCCACGAGCGGTCGTGCAGGGTAGAGGCTGCGCGAAAACGCCTCTAAAAACAAGCGCGTGCCCACGCCCGATCCGTGGAAGCACGTAGACCTAGCAAACGTACTAGCAGAAATCAACGATCGCACACGGGTCATTGAGTGTGTACAGGGTTCGTCTGCGTGTGTGGCATTGGGCAATCTAGCGGCAACCGAGTGGCCTGAAGGCAGAACCGGCCAACCCGTCGCCCTCACCATCGTTGCGCTTCGAGATGAACTATTGCTAAAGATGATCGTCCTCATCAACCACGGCGCTACCAGAGTAGCTCGTAACGAGGACCCTCTCCGCGACCTCGCGGCCAGTGTGCGCAGTGTACAGCAAATGAGAAACGATGTTGCGAGCGATATATCGGAAAAACTTTGCACTGACGCGACGGTCGCCACTGCAGGTTGTGTGAGTCTCGCGCAAAGTGCCATATCAAACGTGCGCAAGCTAGTGACAAGCAACTTCACCAGATCCGTAGATTCTGAATACGCTTGAATACCAACGAAATTATCGAGAGATAACACCGACACGAGTTGCGCGACGGCGCTGGCTGCAGTCGCTACAACACTGGATTTATTAATCAACGTAACTGTGATCGTAATGGCGTATCGAGTGTGCACCAGAAACTACAACCAGTACTACAGAAAACTGGCATGAGGGTCGCGGTCTAACGTTATGTTGGTGTCTCGCATCGACCGTCGACGGCCTTTTGCCAGCGGCTGAAAATGGCACAGTTGACGAAATGGAAACGCCGACCGTCCATAGTGCACTCTCGCAAGTTCCAACCGCACCATCTCAGGAGACAGACCACAGTGTCATATTAGCGGAGGGTAGATAGAAAATGCGCAAACCGCCGCAACCGCCCATATACATACTATACGAGTTCAACATAGAGTGGAGTAAGAAGTTACTACCGATTGTATTTACAACGTGCAAGCAGCTGGTGTGTGACGCTTTACTTGATTATCACAGAGGTTGCGATGTCCTGTGTTCCACGAGCACATGGAAACAAGTGAACGAACTTCTACGGACCGTACTGTTGGGGTATGAGCGAGCTGTAAAATCAATACACGCTAGACACGCGGACTTTGCCGCGTTACTGGACACGCATATCGCCACAACAAAACCGGGTCAAGTGTTCGGGGTGTCACCGCGCTCGACTATACACGTCTTGGCCTACCACGACTACATGAGCCCACAAGATCCTAAGCGAGGTCGAAGCCGTTGTGTCTACCCAACGCAAATTCAGCACAGCCGTGCGCGCTAAGACAAGTCCCTCTAGATTGCTGGAAACTTTGGAAACGTGGAAGGCTGGCGTGTACGCGCTTTCTACACATCTCAACGGTATGATCGCGATACTCTCGGCCGCACAACAACTAATGGTCATGTGTTCGGAAGGTCTGATCAGGTCTGACATGACCGGTTGTCAATCGACGTCGAGCGTGCACTCACACACGGATATCCTGGCGTACAGTAAAGCGACAGCGACCTCTACGCTCACGTTGATCGCCGATGTTTCGAAGGGCAATCGAGTGTGTTGGCTGACGAAAGCTATGGTGACCGACGGTCGCGTCGACTACAATGTGCCTCATTGCGACTGGAGAGGCGTATGTGATCCTTTGCAAATAGACAACACCACCGCGGTCGAGTGCGAAGTCACGGTCGGCGGCGTGTTGTCCTTACTGTGCCCCATACAATGTGGCGGTCCGTGTCACGGACCGGTGTGTTATGACCCGACTAACGAAACGTACCAGGTGATAACATTGCATCTGCCCATTACAGCGGAGCGAGCGTTTCGCCACACTCCCAAACCAAGGTTAATAGTTGTAGCGCACGCCCTTTCGGACCTCGGTGCACGCGAAACACTGGCGTACACTCACAAAATCACGCTCGAGACAGCTCAAGTGTTACGCAAAACAAAGAACGTGTTCAAATCCATAGAGAATATACGGTCTTTAGCGTATGCGTATATAAAGAAGGTCGATGACATTTACAGACCCGGCGGCGTGGGCACCACAGTAGAACAACAAGGTGCTCTCAAGCGCACACAGATACTGGCTGCATTATCACTCGCTATGTCTATCCTGACATGCCCGTTTCTGATTTCTATGTTAATTAAATTATGACAAGAGCTACGGTGGTTACGATTACACTCTGACCACGTGCCTTAGTTTCTGCTAGTGACCTATAAATACATTTGACCACTTGCTCTCACTGCCATTAAAGCGGCTGTACCCACACGTACAACACCCAAGTAAAAAAATGATCTCGCTGTCTGTACTGGGTGTACTCTCAGTAGTCGCAGTTGCTCAGGCCATGGTGGTACGCTCACATAACGCCTCTGAGATACGTCCCATCACAACACCTCCTACACTACTCGCGAAGGAGTATTCAACACCCCCTTTGTACGAAGACAACCATTATAACGAGCACAGCACAACGCTTGCCGCACGCGAAGACAACATGCAGGAGACAATGCTACCACCTGTCGTGAGAACAACGGATTCGAGTGACAATGATCGCGACTATGACGAGCACATTACAGCACCCTCTGTGCACGAAGACCAGGTGCAGGAGTCAACGCTACCACCTGTCGTTAGAAACAAGAGTTTGGTTAACAATGATCATCGTCGTGTCCCATTGTAAACTGGGCGTGCCATCGCACACATCGTACATGTGTGTTAACCCACCTGTATGCGACAGACTTTGTGTGTTGCATGACATCGAGATGTATTGACGTCTGTGTCAATACAGGACTCTCTATAAGCCGGGAGCTGGACGCTAACGACCCGTGCATGCGCCACACAAAAGGTATCGTACATGTGTTAACCCACCTGTATGCGACAGACTTTGTGTGTTGCATGACATCGAGATGTATTGACGTCTGTGTCAATACAGGACTCTCTAAGCTGGGAGCTGGACGCTAACAACCCGTGCATGCGCCACACAAAAGGTATCGTACATGTGTTAACCCACCTGTATGCGACAGACTTTGTGTGTTGCATGACATCGAGATGTATTGACGTCTGTGTCAATACAGGACTCTCTAAGCTGGGAGCTGGACGATAACGACCCGTGCATGCGCCACACAAAAGGTAACTCGACTAACTACGCTCCTCGGGGCGCGTCTTGCTTGGGCCTCTCTCCTGGAGGCGGTCAGTCAGACTGAGTAGTGACATGTGGCCTGACGCTCCCCGGGGCGCGTCTTGCTTGGGCCTCTCTCCTGGAGGCGCTCAGTCAGACCCAGTGGTGACATGTGGCAAGACACTCCTCGGGGCGCGTCTTGCTGGGGCCTCTCTCCTGGAGGCGCTCAGTCAGACCCAGTGTTGACATGTGGCTTGACGCTCCTCGGGGCGCGTCTTGCTTGGGCTTCTCTCCTGGAGGCCCTCAGTCAGACCCATTGTTGACGTGTGGCAAGACGCTCCTCGGGGCACGTCTTGCTTGGGCCTCTCTCCTGGAGGCGCTCAGTCAGACCGAGTAGTGACATGTGGCAAGACGCTCCTCGGGGTGCGTCTTGCTTGGACCTCTCTCCTGGAGGCGCTCAGTTAGACCGAGTAGTGACATGTCGCAAGACGCTCCTCGGGGCGCGTCTTGCTTGGGCCTCTCTCCAGAAGGCCCTCAATCAGACCCAGTGTTGACACGTGGCAAGACGCTCCTCGGGGCGCGTCTTGCTTGGGCCTCTCTCCTGGAGGCGCTCAGTCAGACTGAGTAGTGACATGTGGCCTGACACTCCTCGGGGCGCGTGTTGCTTTGGCCTCTCTCCTGGAGGCGCTCAGTCAGACCCATTGTTGACATGTTGCAAGACGCTCCTTTGGGCGCGTCTTGCTTGGGCCTCTCTCCTGGAGGCGCTCAGTCAGACCGAGTGCTGACATGTGGCAAGACGCTCCTCGGGGCGCGTCTTGCTTGGGCCTCTCTCCTGGAGGCGGTCAGTCAGACTGAGTAGTGACATGTGGCCTGACGCTCCCCGGGGCGCGTCTTGCTTGGGCCTCTCTCCTGGAGGCGCTCAGTCAGACCCAGTGGTGACATGTGGCAAGACACTCCTCGGGGCGCGTCTTGCTTGAGCCTCTCTCCTGGAGGCCCTCAGTCAGACCCATTGTTGACATGTGGCAAGACGCTCCTCGGGGCGCGTCTTGCTTGGGCTTCTCTCCTGGAGACGCTCAGACAGACCCAGTGTTGACATGTGACAAGACGCTCCTCGGGGCGCGTCTTGCTTGGGCCTCTCTCCTGGAGGCGCTCAGTCAGAACCAGAGGTGACATGTGGCAAGACGCTCCTCGGGGCGCGTCTTGCTTGGGCCTCTCTCCTGGAGGCCCTCTCTCAGACCCAGTGTTGATATGTGGCAAGACGCTCCTCCGGGCGCATCTTGCTTGGGCCTCTCTCCTGGAGGCCCTCAGTCAGACACATTGTTGACATGTGGCAAGACGCTCCTCGGGGCGCGTCTTGCTTGGGCCTCTCTCCTGGAGGCGCTCAGTCAGACCCAGTGTTGACATGTGGCAAGACGCTCCTCGGGGCGCGTCTTGCTTGGGCCTCTCTCCTGGAGGCGCTCAGTCAGACCCAGTGTTGACATGTGGCAGGACGCTCCTCGGGGCGCGTCTTGCTTGGGCCTCTCTCCTGGAGGCGCTCAGTCAGACCCAGTGTTGGCATGTGGCAAGACACTCCTCGGGGCGCGTCTTGGTTGGGCCTCTCTCCTGGAGGCGCTCATTCAGACCCAGTGGTGACATGTGGCAAGACGCTCCTCGGGGCGCGTATTGCTTCGGCCTCTCTCCTGAATGCCCTCTGTCAGACCGAGTGTTGACATGTGGCAAGACTCTCCTCGGGGCGCGTCTTGCTTGGGCTTCTCTCATGGAGGCCCTCAGTCCGACCCAGTGTTGACATGTGTCAAGACGCTCCTCGGGGCGTGTCTTGCTTGGGCTTCTCTCATGGAGGCCCTCAGTCCGAACCAGTGTTGACATGTGTCAAGACACTCCTCGGGGGGCGTCTTGGTTGGGCCTCCCTCCTGGAGGCGCTCATTCAGACCCAGTGGTGACATGTGGCAAGACGCTCCTCGGGGCGCGTCTTGCTTCGGCCTCTCTCCTGAATGCCCTCTGTCAGACCGAGTGTTGACATGTGGCAAGACTCTCCTCGGGGCGCGTCTTGCTTGGGCTTCTCTCATGGAGGCCCTCAGTCCGACCCAGTGTTGACATGTGTCAAGACGCTCCTCGGGGCGTGTCTTGCTTGGGCCTCTCTCCTGGAGGCGCTCAGTCAGACCCAGTGTTGACATGTGGCAAGACGCTCCTCTGGGCGCGTCTTGCTTGGGCTTCTCTCCTGGAGGCCCTCAGTCAGACCCATTGTTGACATGTGGAGAGACGCTCCTCGGGGCACGTCTTGCTTGGGCCTCTCTCCTGGAGGCGCTCAGTCAGACCGAGTAGTGACATGTGGCAAGACGCTCCTCGGGGCGCGTCTTGCTTGGACCTCCCTCCTGGAGGCGCTCAGTCAGACCGAGTAGTGACATTTGGCAAGACGCTCCTCGGGGCGCGTCTTGCTTGTGCCTCTCTCCTGGAGGCGCTCAGTCAGACCGAGTGCTGACATAAGGCAAGACGCTCCTCGGGGCGCGTCTTGCTGGGGCCTCTCTACTGGAGGTGCTCAATCAGACCCAGTGGTGACACGTGGCAAGACGCTCCTCTGGGCGCGTCTTGCTTGGGCCTCTCTCCTGGAGGAGCTAAGTCAGACCCAGTGGTGACACGTGGCAAGACGCTCCTCCGGGCGCATCTTGCTTGGGCCTCTCTCCTGGAGGCGCTAAGTCAGACCCAGTGTTGACATGTGTCAAGACGCTCCTCGGGGCGCGTCTTGCTTGGGCCTCTCTCCTGGAGGCCCTCAGTCAGACCCATTGTTGACATGTGGCAAGACGCTCCTCGGGGCGCGTCTTGCTTGGGCCTCTCTCCTGGAGGCGCTCAGTCAGACTGAGTAGTGACATGTGGACTGACGCTCCTCGGGGCGCGTGTTGCTTGGGCCTCTCTCCTGGAGGCCCTCTGTCAGACCCAGTGTTGACATGTTGCAAGACGCTCCTTTGGGCGCATCTTGCTTGGGCCTCTCTCCCGGAGGCCCTCAGTCAGACCCATTGTTGACATGTGGCAAGACGCTCCTCAGGGCGCGTCTTTCTTGGGCCTTTCTCCTGGAGGCGCTCAGTCAGACCGAGTGCTGACATGTGGCAAGACGCTCCTCGGGGCGCGTCTTGCTTGGGCCTCTCTCCTGGAGGCGGTCAGTGAGACTGAGTAGTGACATGTGGCCTGACACTCCCCGGGGCGCGTCTTGCTTGGGCCTCTCTCCTGGAGGCGCTCAGTCAGACCCAGTGGTGACATGTGGCAAGACACTCCTCGGGGCGCGTCTTGCTTGGGCCTCTCTCCTGGAGGCCCTCAGTCAGACCCAGTGTTGACATGTGGCAGGACGCTCCTCGGGGCGCGTCTTGCTTGGGCCTCTCTCCTGGAGGCGCTCAGTCAGACCCAGTGTTGGCATGTGGCAAGACACTCCTCGGGGCGCATCTTGGTTCGGCCTCTCTCCTGGAGGCGCTCATTCAGACCCAGTGGTGACATGTGGCAAGACGCTCCTCGGGGCGCGTATTGCTTCGGCCTCTCTCCTGAATGCCCTCTGTCAGACCGAGTGTTGACATGTGGCAAGACTCTCCTCGGGGCGCGTCTTGCTTGGGCTTCTCTCATGGAGGCCCTCAGTCCGACCCAGTGTTGACATGTGTCAAGACGCTCCTCGGGGCGTGTCTTGCTTGGGCCTCTCTCCTGGAGGCGCTCAGTCAGACCCAGTGTTAGCATGTGGCAAGACACTCCTCGGGGCGCGTCTTGGTTGGGCCTCTCTCCTGGAGGCGCTCATTCAGACCCAGTGGTGACATGTGGCAAGACGCTCCTCGGGGCGCGTCTTGCTTCGGCCTCTCTCCTGAATGCCCTCTGTCAGACCGAGTGTTGAAATGTGGCAAGACTCTCCTCGGGGCGCGTCTTGCTTGGGCTTCTCTCATGGAGGCCCTCAGTCCGACCCAGTGTTGACATGTGTCAAGACGCTCCTCGGGGCGTGTCTTGCTTGGGCCTCTCTCCTGGAGGCGCTCAGTCAGACCCAGTGTTGACACGTGGCAAGACGCTCCTCGGGGCGCGTCTTGCTTGGGCCTCTCTCCTGGAGCCGCTCAGTCAGACCCAGTGTTGACATGTGGCAAGACACTCCTCGGGGCGCGTCTTGTTTGGGCCTCTCTCATGGAGGCCCTCTGTCAGACCCAGTGTTGACATGTGTCAAGACGCTCCTCGGGGCGCGTCTTGCTTTGGCCTCTCTCCTGGAGGCGCTCAGTCAGACCGAGTGCTGACATGTGGCAAGAAGCTCCTCGGGGCGCGTGTTGCTTGGGCTTCTCTCCAGGAGGCCCTCAGTAAGACCCATTGTTGACATGTGGCAAGACGCTCCTCGGGGCGCGTCTTGCTTGGGCCTCTCTCCAGAAGGCCCTCAATCAGACCCAGTGTTGACACGTGGCAAGACGCTCCTCGGGGCGCGTCTTGCTTGGGCCTCTCTCCTGGAGGCGCTCAGTCAGACTGAGTAGTGACATGTGGCCTGACACTCCTCGGGGCGCGTGTTGCTTTGGCCTCTCTCCTGGAGGCGCTCAGTCAGACCCATTGTTGACATGTTGCAAGACGCTCCTTTGGGCGCGTCTTGCTTGGGCCTCTCTCCTGGAGGCGCTCAGTCAGACCGAGTGCTGACATGTGGCAAGACGCTCCTCGGGGCGCGTCTTGCTTGGGCCTCTCTCCTGGAGGCGGTCAGTCAGACTGAGTAGTGACATGTGGCCTGACGCTCCCCGGGGCGCGTCTTGCTTGGGCCTCTCTCCTGGAGGCGCTCAGTCAGACCCAGTGGTGACATGTGGCAAGACACTCCTCGGGGCGCGTCTTGCTTGAGCCTCTCTCCTGGAGGCCCTCAGTCAGACCCATTGTTGACATGTGGCAAGACGCTCCTCGGGGCGCGTCTTGCTTGGGCTTCTCTCCTGGAGACGCTCAGACAGACCCAGTGTTGACATGTGACAAGACGCTCCTCGGGGCGCGTCTTGCTTGGGCCTCTCTCCTGGAGGCGCTCAGTCAGAACCAGAGGTGACATGTGGCAAGACGCTCCTCGGGGCGCGTCTTGCTTGGGCCTCTCTCCTGGAGGCCCTCTCTCAGACCCAGTGTTGATATGTGGCAAGACGCTCCTCCGGGCGCATCTTGCTGGGGCCTCTCTCCTGGAGGCGCTCAGTCAGACCCAGTGTTGACATGTGGCAAGACGCTCCTCGGGGCGCGTCTTGCTTGGGCCTCTCTCCTGGAGGCGCTCAGTCAGACCCAGTGTTGACATGTGGCAGGACGCTCCTCGGGGCGCGTCTTGCTTGGGCCTCTCTCCTGGAGGCGCTCAGTCAGACCCAGTGTTGGCATGTGGCAAGACACTCCTCGGGGCGCGTCTTGGTTGGGCCTCTCTCCTGGAGGCGCTCATTCAGACCCAGTGGTGACATGTGGCAAGACGCTCCTCGGGGCGCGTATTGCTTCGGCCTCTCTCCTGAATGCCCTCTGTCAGACCGAGTGTTGACATGTGGCAAGACTCTCCTCGGGGCGCGTCTTGCTTGGGCTTCTCTCATGGAGGCCCTCAGTCCGACCCAGTGTTGACATGTGTCAAGACGCTCCTCGGGGCGTGTCTTGCTTGGGCTTCTCTCATGGAGGCCCTCAGTCCGAACCAGTGTTGACATGTGTCAAGACACTCCTCGGGGCGCGTCTTGGTTGGGCCTCTCTCCTGGAGGCGCTCATTCAGACCCAGTGGTGACATGTGGCAAGACGCTCCTCGGGGCGCGTCTTGCTTCGGCCTCTCTCCTGAATGCCCTCTGTCAGACCGAGTGTTGACATGTGGCAAGACTCTCCTCGGGGCGCGTCTTGCTTGGGCTTCTCTCATGGAGGCCCTCAGTCCGACCCAGTGTTGACATGTGTCAAGACGCTCCTCGGGGCGTGTCTTGCTTGGGCCTCTCTCCTGGAGGCGCTCAGTCAGACCCAGTGTTGACATGTGGCAAGACGCTCCTCTGGGCGCGTCTTGCTTGGGCTTCTCTCCTGGAGGCCCTCAGTCAGACCCATTGTTGACATGTGGCAAGACGCTCCTCGGGGCACGTCTTGCTTGGGCCTCTCTCCTGGAGGCGCTCAGTCAGACCGAGTAGTGACATGTGGCAAGACGCTCCTCGGGGCGCGTCTTGCTTGGACCTCCCTCCTGGAGGCGCTCAGTCAGACCGAGTAGTGACATTTGGCAAGACGCTCCTCGGGGCGCGTCTTGCTTGGGCCTCTCTCCTGGAGGCGCTCAGTCAGACCGAGTGCTGACATAAGGCAAGACGCTCCTCGGGGCGCGTCTTGCTGGGGCCTCTCTACTGGAGGTGCTCAATCAGACCCAGTGGTGACACGTGGCAAGACGCTCCTCTGGGCGCGTCTTGCTTGGGCCTCTCTCCTGGAGGAGCTCAGTCAGACCCAGTGGTGACACGTGGCAAGACGCTCCTCCGGGCGCATCTTGCTTGGGCCTCTCTCCTGGAGGCGCTAAGTCAGACCCAGTGTTGACATGTGTCAAGACGCTCCTCGGGGCGCGTCTTGCTTGGGCCTCTCTCCTGGAGGCCCTCAGTCAGACCCATTGTTGACATGTGGCAAGACGCTCCTCGGGGCGCGTCTTGCTTGGGCTTCTCTCCTGGATACGCTCAGACAGACCCAGTGTTGACATGTGACAAGACGCTACTCGGGGTGCGTCTTGCTTGGGCCTCTCTCCTGGAGGCCCTCAGTCAGACACATTGTTGACATGTGGCAAGACGCTCCTCGGGGCGCGTCTTGCTTGGGCCTCTCTCCTGGAGGCGCTCAGTCAGACTGAGTAGTGACATGTGGCCTGACGCTCCTCGGGGCGCGTGTTGCTTGGGCCTCTCTCCTGGAGGCCCTCTGTCAGACCCAGTGTTGACATGTTGCAAGACGCTCCTTTGGGCGCATCTTGCTTGGGCCTCTCTCCTGGAGGCCCTCAGTCAGACCCATTGTTGACATGTGGCAAGACGCTCCTCAGGGCGCGTCTTTCTTGGGCCTTTCTCCTGGAGGCGCTCAGTCAGACCGAGTGCTGACATGTGGCAAGACGCTCCTCGGGGCGCGTCTTGCTTGGGCCTCTCTCCTGGAGGCGGTCAGTGAGACTGAGTAGTGACATGTGGCCTGACACTCCCCAGGGCGCGTCTTGCTTGGGCCTCTCTCCTGGAGGCGCTCAGTCAGACCCAGTGGTGACATGTGGCAAGACACTCCTCGGGGCGCGTCTTGCTTGGGCCTCTCTCCTGGAGGCCCTCAGTCAGACCCAGTGTTGACATGTGGCAGGACGCTCCTCGGGGCGCGTCTTGCTTGGGCCTCTCTCCTGGAGGCGCTCAGTCAGACCCAGTGTTGGCATGTGGCAAGACACTCCTCGGGGCGCGTCTTGGTTGGGCCTCTCTCCTGGAGGCGCTCATTCAGACCCAGTGGTGACATGTGGCAAGACGCTCCTCGGGGCGCGTATTGCTTCGGCCTCTCTCCTGAATGCCCTCTGTCAGACCGAGTGTTGACATGTGGCAAGACTCTCCTCGGGGCGCGTCTTGCTTGGGCTTCTCTCATGGAGGCCCTCAGTCCGACCCAGTGTTGACATGTGTCAAGACGCTCCTCGGGGCGTGTCTTGCTTGGGCCTCTCTCCTGGAGGCGCTCAGTCAGACCCAGTGTTGGCATGTGGCAAGACACTCCTCGGGGCGCGTCTTGGTTGGGCCTCTCTCCTGGAGGCGCTCATTCAGACCCAGTGGTGACATGTGGCAAGACGCTCCTCGGGGCGCGTCTTGCTTCGGCCTCTCTCCTGAATGCCCTCTGTCAGACCCAGTGTTGATATGTGGCAAGACGCTCCTCCGGGCGCATCTTGCTGGGGCCTCTCTCCTGGAGGCGCTCAGTCAGACCCAGTGTTGACATGTGGCAAGACGCTCCTCGGGGCGCGTCTTGCTTGGGCCTCTCTCCTGGAGGCGCTCAGTCAGACCCAGTGTTGACATGTGGCAGGACGCTCCTCGGGGCGCGTCTTGCTTGGGCCTCTCTCCTGGAGGCGCTCAGTCAGACTCAGTGTTGGCATGTGGCAAGACACTCCTCGGGGCGCGTCTTGGTTGGGCCTCTCTCCTGGAGGCGCTCATTCAGACCCAGTGGTGACATGTGGCAAGACGCTCCTCGGGGCGCGTATTGCTTCGGCCTCTCTCCTGAATGCCCTCTGTCAGACCGAGTGTTGACATGTGGCAAGACTCTCCTCGGGGCGCGTCTTGCTTGGGCTTCTCTCATGGAGGCCCTCAGTCCGACCCAGTGTTGACATGTGTCAAGACGCTCCTCGGGGCGTGTCTTGCTTGGGCTTCTCTCATGGAGGCCCTCAGTCCGAACCAGTGTTGACATGTGTCAAGACACTCCTCGGGGCGCGTCTTGGTTGGGCCTCTCTCCTGGAGGCGCTCATTCAGACCCAGTGGTGACATGTGGCAAGACGCTCCTCGGGGCGCGTGTTGCTTGGGCCTCTCTCCTGGAGGCCCTCTGTCAGACCCAGTGTTGACATGTTGCAAGACGCTCCTTTGGGCGAATCTTGCTTGGGCCTCTCTCCTGGAGGCCCTCAGTCAGACCCATTGTTGACATGTGGCAAGACGCTCCTCAGGGCGCGTCTTTCTTGGGCCTTTCTCCTGGAGGCGCTCAGTCAGACCGAGTGCTGACATGTGGCAAGACGCTCCTCGGGGCGCGTCTTGCTTGGGCCTCTCTCCTGGAGGCGGTCAGTGAGACTGAGTAGTGACATGTGGCCTGACACTCCCCAGGGCGCGTCTTGCTTGGGCCTCTCTCCTGGAGGCGCTCAGTCAGACCCAGTGGTGACATGTGGCAAGACACTCCTCGGGGCGCGTCTTGCTTGGGCCTCTCTCCTGGAGGCCCTCAGTCAGACCCAGTGTTGACATGTGGCAGGACGCTCCTCGGGGCGCGTCTTGCTTGGGCCTCTCTCCTGGAGGCGCTCAGTCAGACCCAGTGTTGGCATGTGGCAAGACACTCCTCGGGGCGCGTCTTGGTTGGGCCTCTCTCCTGGAGGCGCTCATTCAGACCCAGTGGTGACATGTGGCAAGACGCTCCTCGGGGCGCGTATTGCTTCGGCCTCTCTCCTGAATGCCCTCTGTCAGACCGAGTGTTGACATGTGGCAAGACTCTCCTCGGGGCGCGTCTTGCTTGGGCTTCTCTCATGGAGGCCCTCAGTCCGACCCAGTGTTGACATGTGTCAAGACGCTCCTCGGGGCGTGTCTTGCTTGGGCCTCTCTCCTGGAGGCGCTCAGTCAGACCCAGTGTTGGCATGTGGCAAGACACTCCTCGGGGCGCGTCTTGGTTGGGCCTCTCTCCTGGAGGCGCTCATTCAGACCCAGTGGTGACATGTGGCAAGACGCTCCTCGGGGCGCGTCTTGCTTCGGCCTCTCTCCTGAATGCCCTCTGTCAGACCCAGTGTTGATATGTGGCAAGACGCTCCTCCGGGCGCATCTTGCTGGGGCCTCTCTCCTGGAGGCGCTCAGTCAGACCCAGTGTTGACATGTGGCAGACGCTCCTCGGGGCGCGTCTTGCTTGGG
Source organism: Nothobranchius furzeri (assembly GCF_043380555.1). Lineage (NCBI taxonomy): Eukaryota > Metazoa > Chordata > Actinopteri > Cyprinodontiformes > Nothobranchiidae > Nothobranchius > Nothobranchius furzeri. The sequence continues at coordinate 16,742,019 of NC_091741.1, forward strand.
CCTCTCTCCTGGAGGCGCTCAGTCAGACCCAGTGTTGACATGTGGCAGGACGCTCCTCGGGGCGCGTCTTGCTTGGGCCTCTCTCCTGGAGGCGCTCAGTCAGACCCAGTGTTGGCATGTGGCAAGACACTCCTCGGGGCGCGTCTTGGTTGGGCCTCTCTCCTGGAGGCGCTCATTCAGACCCAGTGGTGACATGTGGCAAGACGCTCCTCGGGGCGCGTATTGCTTCGGCCTCTCTCCTGAATGCCCTCTGTCAGACCGAGTGTTGACATGTGGCAAGACTCTCCTCGGGGCGCGTCTTGCTTGGGCTTCTCTCATGGAGGCCCTCAGTCCGACCCAGTGTTGACATGTGTCAAGACGCTCCTCGGGGCGTGTCTTGCTTGGGCTTCTCTCATGGAGGCCCTCAGTCCGAACCAGTGTTGACATGTGTCAAGACACTCCTCGGGGCGCGTCTTGGTTGGGCCTCTCTCCTGGAGGCGCTCATTCAGACCCAGTGGTGACATGTGGCAAGACGCTCCTCGGGGCGCGTCTTGCTTCGGCCTCTCTCCTGAATGCCCTCTGTCAGACCGAGTGTTGACATGTGGCAAGACTCTCCTCGGGGCGCGTCTTGCTTGGGCTTCTCTCATGGAGGCCCTCAGTCCGACCCAGTGTTGACATGTGTCAAGACGCTCCTCGGGGCGTGTCTTGCTTGGGCCTCTCTCCTGGAGGCGCTCAGTCAGACCCAGTGTTGACATGTGGCAAGACGCTCCTCTGGGCGCGTCTTGCTTGGGCTTCTCTCCTGGAGGCCCTCAGTCAGACCCATTGTTGACATGTGGCAAGACGCTCCTCGGGGCACGTCTTGCTTGGGCCTCTCTCCTGGAGGCGCTCAGTCAGACCGAGTAGTGACATGTGGCAAGACGCTCCTCGGGGCGCGTCTTGCTTGGACCTCCCTCCTGGAGGCGCTCAGTCAGACCGAGTAGTGACATTTGGCAAGACGCTCCTCGGGGCGCGTCTTGCTTGGGCCTCTCTCCTGGAGGCGCTCAGTCAGACCGAGTGCTGACATAAGGCAAGACGCTCCTCGGGGCGCGTCTTGCTGGGGCCTCTCTACTGGAGGTGCTCAATCAGACCCAGTGGTGACACGTGGCAAGACGCTCCTCTGGGCGCGTCTTGCTTGGGCCTCTCTCCTGGAGGAGCTCAGTCAGACCCAGTGGTGACACGTGGCAAGACGCTCCTCCGGGCGCATCTTGCTTGGGCCTCTCTCCTGGAGGCGCTAAGTCAGACCCAGTGTTGACATGTGTCAAGACGCTCCTCGGGGCGCGTCTTGCTTGGGCCTCTCTCCTGGAGGCCCTCAGTCAGACCCATTGTTGACATGTGGCAAGACGCTCCTCGGGGCGCGTCTTGCTTGGGCTTCTCTCCTGGATACGCTCAGACAGACCCAGTGTTGACATGTGACAAGACGCTACTCGGGGTGCGTCTTGCTTGGGCCTCTCTCCTGGAGGCCCTCAGTCAGACACATTGTTGACATGTGGCAAGACGCTCCTCGGGGCGCGTCTTGCTTGGGCCTCTCTCCTGGAGGCGCTCAGTCAGACTGAGTAGTGACATGTGGCCTGACGCTCCTCGGGGCGCGTGTTGCTTGGGCCTCTCTCCTGTAGGCCCTCTGTCAGACCCAGTGTTGACATGTTGCAAGACGCTCCTTTGGGCGCATCTTGCTTGGGCCTCTCTCCTGGAGGCCCTCAGTCAGACCCATTGTTGACATGTGGCAAGACGCTCCTCAGGGCGCGTCTTTCTTGGGCCTTTCTCCTGGAGGCGCTCAGTCAGACCGAGTGCTGACATGTGGCAAGACGCTCCTCGGGGCGCGTCTTGCTTGGGCCTCTCTCCTGGAGGCGGTCAGTGAGACTGAGTAGTGACATGTGGCCTGACACTCCCCAGGGCGCGTCTTGCTTGGGCCTCTCTCCTGGAGGCGCTCAGTCAGACCCAGTGGTGACATGTGGCAAGACACTCCTCGGGGCGCGTCTTGCTTGGGCCTCTCTCCTGGAGGCCCTTAGTCAGACCCAGTGTTGACATGTGGCAGGACGCTCCTCGGGGCGCGTCTTGCTTGGGCCTCTCTCCTGGAGGCGCTCAGTCAGACCCAGTGTTGGCATGTGGCAAGACACTCCTCGGGGCGCGTCTTGGTTGGGCCTCTCTCCTGGAGGCGCTCATTCAGACCCAGTGGTGACATGTGGCAAGACGCTCCTCGGGGCGCGTATTGCTTCGGCCTCTCTCCTGAATGCCCTCTGTCAGACCGAGTGTTGACATGTGGCAAGACTCTCCTCGGGGCGCGTCTTGCTTGGGCTTCTCTCATGGAGGCCCTCAGTCCGACCCAGTGTTGACATGTGTCAAGACGCTCCTCGGGGCGTGTCTTGCTTGGGCCTCTCTCCTGGAGGCGCTCAGTCAGACCCAGTGTTGGCATGTGGCAAGACACTCCTCGGGGCGCGTCTTGGTTGGGCCTCTCTCCTGGAGGCGCTCATTCAGACCCAGTGGTGACATGTGGCAAGACGCTCCTCGGGGCGCGTCTTGCTTCGGCCTCTCTCCTGAATGCCCTCTGTCAGACCGAGTGTTGAAATGTGGCAAGACTCTCCTCGGGGCGCGTCTTGCTTGGGCTTCTCTCATGGAGGCCCTCAGTCCGACCCAGTGTTGACATGTGTCAAGACGATCCTCGGGGCGTGTCTTGCTTGGGCCTCTCTCCTGGAGGCGCTCAGTCAGACCCAGTGTTGACATGTGGCAAGACGCTCCTCTGGGCGCGTCTTGCTTGGGCTTCTCTCCTGGAGGCCCTCAGTCAGACCCATTGTTGACATGTGGCAAGACGCTCCTCGGGGCACGTCTTGCTTGGGCCTCTCTCCTGGAGGCGCTCAGTCAGACCGAGTAGTGACATGTGGCAAGACGCTCCTCGGGGCGCGTCTTGCTTGGACCTCCCTCCTGGAGGCGCTCAGTCGGACCGAGTAGTGACATTTGGCAAGACGCTCCTCGGGGCACGTCTTGCTTGGACCTCTCTCCTGGAGGCGCTCAGTTAGACCGAGTAGTGACATGTGGCAAGACGCTCCTCGGGGCGCGTCTTGCTTGGGCCTCTCTCCTGGAGGCGCTCAGTTAGACCGAGTGCTGACATAAGGCAAGACGCTCCTCCGGGCGCATCTTGCTTGGGCCTCTCTCCTGGAGGCGCTAAGTCAGACCCAGTGTTGACACGTGGCAAGACGCTCCTCGGGGCGCGTCTTGCTTGGGCCTCTCTCCTGGAGGTGCTCAGTCAGACACAGTGTTGACATGTGGCGAGACACTCCTCGGGGCGCGTCTTGCTTGGGCTTCTCTCATGGAGGCCCTCAGTAAGACCCATTGTTGACATGTGGAAAGAAGCTCCTCGGGGAGCGTATTGCTTGGGCCTCTCTCCTGGATGCCCTCTGTCAGACCCAGTGTTGACATGTGGCAAGACTCTCCTCGGGGCACGTCTTGCTTGGACCTCTCTCCTGGAGGCGCTCAGTCAGTCTGAGTAGTGACATGTGGCAAGACGCTCCTCGGGGCGCGTCTTGCTTGGGCCTCTCTCCTGGAGGCGCTCAATTAGACCCAGTGTTGACATGTGGCAAGACGCTCCTCGGGGCGCGTCTTGCTTGGGCTTCTCTCCTGGAGGCCCTCAGTCAGACCCATTGTTGACATGTGGCAAGACGCTCCTCGGGGCGCGTCTTTGCTGGGGCCTCTCTCCTGGAGGCGCTCAGTCAGACCCAGTGTTGACATGTGTCAAGACGCTCCTCGGGCGTTTCTTGCTTGCGCCTCTCTCCTGGTGGCGCTCAGTCAGACCCAGAGGTGACATGTGGCAAGACGCTCCTCAGGCCTCTCTCCTGGAGGCGCTCAGTCAGACCCAGTGTTGACATGTGGCAAGACGCTCCTCGGGGCGCGTCTTGCTTGGGCCTCTCTCCTAGAGCCGCTCAGTCAGACCCAGTGTTGACATGTGGCAAGACGCTCCTCGAGGCGCATCTTGCTTGGGCCTCTCTCCTGGATGCCCTCTGTCAGACCCAGTGGTGACACGTGGCAAGACGCTCCTCTGGGCGCGTCTTGCTTGGGCCTCTCTCCTGGAGGAGCTCAGTCAGACCCAGTGGCGACACGTGGCAAGACGCTCCTCGAGGCGCATCTTGCTTGGGCCTCTCTCCTGGAGGCGCTAAGTCAGACACAGTGTTGACACGTGGCAAGACGCTCCTCGGGGCGCATCTTGCTTGGGCCTCTCTCCTGGAGGCGCTCAGTCAGACACAGTGTTGACATGTGGCAAGACACTCCTCGGGGCGCGTCTTGCTTGGGCTTCTCTCATGGAGGCCCTCAGTAAGACACATTGTTGACATGTGGAAAGAAGCTCCTCGGGGCGCGTCTTGCTTTGGCTTCTCTCCTGGAGGCCCTCAGTCAGACCCATTGTTGACATGTGGCAAGACGCTCCTCGGGGCGCGTATTGCTTGGGCCTCTCTCCTGGATGCCCTCTGTCAGACCCAGTGTTGACATGTGGCAAGACGCTCCTCGGGGCGTGTCTTGCTTGGGCCTCTCTCCTGGAGGCGCTCAGTCAGACCCAGTGTTGACACGTGGCAAGACGCTCCTCGGGGCGCTTCTTCCTTGGGCTTCTCTCCTGGAGGCCCTCAGTCAGACCCATTGTTGACATGTGGCAAGACGCTCCTCGGGGCACGTGTTGCTTGGACCTCTCTCCTGGAGGCGCTCAGTCAGACCGAGTAGTGACATGTGGCAAGACGCTCCTCGGGGTATGTCTTGCTTGGGCCTCTCTCCTGGAGGCGCTCAATTAGACCCAGTGTTGACATGTGGCAAGACGCTCCTCGGGGCGCGTCTTGCTTGGGCTTCTCTCCTGGAGGCCCTCAGTCAGACCCATTGTTGACATGTGGCAAGAAGCTCCTCGGGGCGCTTCTTGCTTGGGCCTCTCTCCTGGAGGCGCTCAGTCAGACCGAGTGCTGACATGTGGCAAGACGCTCCTCGGGGCGCGTCTTGCTGGGGCCTCTCTCCTGGAGGCGCTCAGTCAGTCCCAGTGATGACATGTGGCTTGACGCTCCTCGGGGCGCGTCTTGCTTGGGCTTCTCTCCTGGAGGCCCTCAGTCAGACCCATTGTTGACATGTGGCAAGACGCTCCTCGGGGCATGTCTTGCTTGGGCCTCTCTCCGGGAGGCGCTCAGTCAGACCGAGTAGTGACATGTGGCAAGACGCTCCTCGGGGTGCGTCTTGCTTGGACCTCTCTCCTGGAGGCGCTCAGTTAGACCGAGTAGTGACATGTCGCAAGACGCTCCTCGGGGCGCGTCTTGCTTGGGCCTCTCTCCTGGAGGCGCTCAGTCAGACCCCGTGGTGACATGTGGCAAGACGCTCCTCGGGGCGCATCTTGCTTGGGCCTCTCTCCTGGAGGCGCTCAGTCAGACCCAGTGTTGACACGTGGCAAGACGCTCCTCGGGGCGCGTCTTGCTTGGGCCTCTCTCCTGGAGCCGCTCAGTCAGACCCAGTGTTGACATGTGGCAAGACACTCCTCGGGGCGCGTCTTGGTTGGGCCTCTCTCCTGCAGGCGCTCATTCAGACCCAGTGGTGACATGTGGCAAGACGCTCCTCGGGGCGCGTATTGCTTCGGCCTCTCTCCTGAATGCCCTCTGTCAGACCGAGTGTTGACATGTGGCAAGACTCTCCTCGGGGCGCGTCTTGCTTGGGCTTCTCTCATGGAGACCCTCAGTCCGACCCAGTGTTGACATGTGTCAAGACGCTCCTCGGGGCGTGTCTTGCTTGGGCCTCTCTCCTGGAGGCGCTCAGTCAGACCCAGTGTTGACATGTGGCAAGACGCTCCTCTGGGCGCGTCTTGCTTGGGCCTCTCTCCTGGAGGCGCTCAGTCAGACCCAGTGTTGACACGTGGCAAGACGCTCCTCGGGGCGCGTCTTGCTTGGGCCTCTCTCCTGGAGGCGCTCAGTCAGACCCAGTGTTGGCATGTGGCAAGACACTCCTCGGGGCGCGTCTTGGTTGGGCCTCTCGCCTGGAGGCGCTCATTCAGACCCAGTGGTGACATGTGGCAAGACGCTCCTCGGGGCGCGTCTTGCTTCGGCCTCTCTCCTGAATGCCCTCTGTCAGACAGAGTGTTGACATGTGGCAAGACTCTCCTCGGGGCGCGTCTTGCTTGGGCTTCTCTCATGGAGGCCCTCAGTCCGACCCAGTGTTGACATGTGTCAAGACGCTCCTCGGGGCGTGTCTTGCTTGGGCCTCTCTCCTGGAGGCGCTCAGTCAGACCCAGTGTTGTCATGTGGCAAGACGCTCCTCTGGGCGCGTCTTGCTTGGGCTTCTCTCCTGGAGGCCCTCAGTCAGACCCATTGTTGACATGTGGCAAGACGGTACTCGGGGCACGTCTTGCTTGGGCCTCTCTCCTGGAGGCGCTCAGTCAGACCGAGTATTTACATGTGGCAAGACGCTCCTCGGGGCGCGTCTTGCTTGGACCTCCCTCCTGGAGGCGCTCAGTCAGACCGAGTAGTGACATTTGGCAAGACGCTCCTCGGGGCGCGTCTTGCTTGGGCCTCTCTCCTGGAGGCGCTCAGTCAGAACGAGTGCTGACATAAGGCAAGACGCTCCTCAGGGCGCGTCTTGCTGGGGCCTCTCTACTGGAGGTGCTCAATCAGACCCAGTGGTGACACGTGGCAAGACGCTCCTCTGGGCGCGTCTTGCTTGGGCCTCTCTCCTGGAGGCGCTAAGTCAGACCCAGTGTTGACATGTGTCAAGACGCTCCTCGGGGCGCGTCTTGCTTGGGCCTCTCTCCTGGAGGCCCTCAGTCAGACCCATTGTTGACATGTGGCAAGACGCTCCTCGTGGCGCGTCTTGCTTGGGCTTCTCTCCTGGAGACGCTCAGACAGACCCAGTGTTGACATGTGACAAGACGCTCCTCGGGGCGCGTCTTGCTTGGGCCTCTCTCCTGGAGGTGCTCAGTCAGAACCAGAGGTGACATGTGGCAAGACGCTCCTCGGGGCGCGTCTTGCTTGGGCCTCTCTCCTGGAGGCCCTCTGTCAGACCCAGTGTTGACATGTGGCAAGACGCTCCTCCGGGCGCATCTTGCTTGGGCCTCTCTCCTGCAGGCCCTCAGTCAGACACATTGTTGACATGTGGCAAGACGCTCCTCGGGGCGCGTCTTGCTTGGGCCTCTCTCCTGGAGGCGCTCAGTCAGACCCAGTGTTGACATGTGGCAAGACGCTCCTCGGGGCGCGTCTTGCTTGGGCCTCTCTCCTGGAGGCGCTCAGTCAGACCCAGTGTTGACATGTGGCAGGACGCTCCTCGGGGCGCGTCTTGCTTGGGCCTCTCTCCTGGAGGCGCTCAGTCAGACCCAGTGTTGGCATGTGGCAAGACACTCCTCGGGGCGCGTCTTGGTTGGGCCTCTCTCCTGGAGGCGCTCATTCAGACCCAGTGGTGACATGTGGCAAGACGCTCCTCGGGGCGCGTATTGCTTCGGCCTCTCTCCTGAATGCCCTCTGTCAGACCGAGTGTTGACATGTGGCAAGACTCTCCTCGGGGCGCGTCTTGCTTGGGCTTCTCTCATGGAGGCCCTCAGTCCGACCCAGTGTTGACATGTGTCAAGACGCTCCTCGGGGCGTGTCTTGCTTGGGCCTCTCTCCTGGAGGCGCTCAGTCAGACCCAGTGTTGACATGTGGCAAGACGCTCCTCTGGGCGCGTCTTGCTTGGGCCTCTCTCCTGGAGGCCCTCAGTCAGACCCATTGTTGACATGTGGCAAGACGCTCCTCGTGGCGCGTCTTGCTTGGGCTTCTCTCCTGGAGACGCTCAGACAGACCCAGTGTTGACATGTGACAAGACGCTCCTCGGGGCGCGTCTTGCTTGGGCCTCTCTCCTGGAGGCGCTCAGTCAGAACCAGAGGTGACATGTGGCAAGACGCTCCTCGGGGCGCGTCTTGCCTGGGCCTCTCTCCTGGAGGCCCTCTGTCAAACCCAGTGTTGACATGTGGCAAGACGCTCCTCCGGGCGCATCTTGCTTGGGCCTCTCTCCTGGAGGCCCTCAGTCAGACACATTGTTGACATGTGGCAAGACGCTCCTCGGGGCGCGTCTTGCTTGGGCCTCTCTCCTGGAGGCTCTCAGTCAGACCCAGTGTTGACATGTGGCAAGACGCTCCTCGGGGCACGTCTTGCTTGGGCCTCTCTCCTGGAGGCGCTCAGTCAGACCCAGTGTTGACATGTGGCAGGACGCTCCTCGGGGCGCGTCTTGCTTGGGCCTCTCTCCTGGAGGCGCTCAGTCAGACCCAGTGTTGGCATGTGGCAAGACACTCCTCGGGGTGCGTCTTGGTTGGGCCTCTCTCCTGGAGGCGCTCATTCAGACCCAGTGGTGACATGTGGCAAGACGCTCCTCGGGGCGCGTATTGCTTCGGCCTCTCTCCTGAATGCCCTCTGTCAGACCGAGTGTTGACATGTGGCAAGACTCTCCTCGGGGCCCGTCTTGCTTGGGCTTCTCTCATGGAGGCCCTCAGTCCGACCCAGTGTTGACATGTGTCAAGACGCTCCTCGGGGCGTGTCTTGCTTGGGCCTCTCTCCTGGAGGCGCTCAGTCAGACCCAGTGTTGACATGTGGCAAGACGCTCCTCTGGGCGCGTCTTGCTTGGGCCTCTCTCCTGGAGGCGCTCAGTCAGACCTAGTGTTGACACGTGGCAAGACGCTCCTCGGGGCGCGTCTTGCTTGGGCCTCTCTCCTGGAGGCGCTCAGTCAGACCCAGTGTTGGCATGTGGCAAGACACTCCTCGGGGCGCGTCTTGGTTGGGCCTCTCTCCTGGAGGCGCTCAGTCAGACCCAGTGTTGACATGTGGAAAGAAGCTCCTCGGGGCGCGTCTTGCTTTGGCTTCTCTCCTGGAGGCCCTCAGTCAGACCCATTGTTGACATGTGGCAAGACGCTCCTCGGGGCGCGTATTGCTTGGGCCTCTCTCCTGGATGCCCTCTGTCAGACCCAGTGTTGACATGTGGCAAGACTCTCCTCGGGGCGCGTCTTGCTTGGGCTTCTCTCATGGAGGCCCTCAGTCAGACCCAGTGTTGACATGTGTCAAGACGCTCCTCGGGGCGTGTCTTGCTTGGGCCTCTCTCCTGGAGGCGCTCAGTCAGACCCAGTGTTGACACGTGGCAAGACGCTCCTCGGGGCGCTTCTTCCTTGGGTTTCTCTCCTGGAGGCCCTCAGTCAGACCCATTGTTGACATGTGGCAAGACGCTCCTCGGGGCACGTGTTGCTTGGACCTCTCTCCTGGAGGCGCTCAGTCAGACCGAGTAGTGACATGTGGCAAGACGCTCCTCGGGGTATGTCTTGCTTGGGCCTCTCTCCTGGAGGCGCTCAATTAGACCCAGTGTTGACATGTGGCAAGACGCTCCTCGGGGCGCGTCTTGCTTGGGCTTCTCTCCTGGAGGCCCTCAGTCAGACCCATTGTTGACATGTGGCAAGAAGCTCCTCGGGGCGCTTCTTGTTTGGGCCTCTCTCCTGGAGGCGCTCAGTCAGACCGAGTGCTGACATGTGGCAAGACGCTCCTCGGGGCGCGTCTTGCTGGGGCCTCTCTCCTGGAGGCGCTCAGTCAGTCCCAGTGATGACATGTGGCTTGACGCTCCTCGGGGCGCGTCTTGCTTGGGCTTCTCTCCTGGAGGCCCTCAGTCAGACCCATTGTTGACATGTGGCAAGACGCTCCTCGGGGCATGTCTTGCTTGGGCCTCTCTCCGGGAGGCGCTCAGTCAGACCGAGTAGTGACATGTGGCAAGACGCTCCTCGGGGTGCGTCTTGCTTGGACCTCTCTCCTGGAGGCGCTCAGTTAGACCGAGTAGTGACATGTCGCAAGACGCTCCTCGGGGCGCGTCTTGCTTGGGCCTCTCTCCTGGAGGCGCTCAGTCAGACCCCGTGGTGACATGTGGCAAGACGCTCCTCGGGGCGCGTATTGCTTCGGCCTCTCTCCTGAATGCCCTCTGTCAGACCGACTGTTGACATGTGGCAAGACTCTCCTCGGGGCGCGTCTTGCTTGGGCTTCTCTCATGGAGACCCTCAGTCCGACCCAGTGTTGACATGTGTCAAGACGCTCCTCGGGGCGTGTCTTGCTTGGGCCTCTCTCCTGGAGGCGCTCAGTCAGACCCAGTGTTGACATGTGGCAAGACGCTCCTCTGGGCGCGTCTTGCTTGGGCCTCTCTCCTGGAGGCGCTCAGTCAGACCCAGTGTTGACACGTGGCAAGACGCTCCTCGGGGCGCGTCTTGCTTGGGCCTCTCTCCTGGAGGCGCTCAGTCAGACCCAGTGTTGGCATGTGGCAAGACACTCCTCGGGGCGCGTCTTGGTTGGGCCTCTCGCCTGGAGGCGCTCATTCAGACCCAGTGGTGACATGTGGCAAGACGCTCCTCGGGGCGCGTCTTGCTTCGGCCTCTCTCCTGAATGCCCTCTGTCAGACAGAGTGTTGACATGTGGCAAGACTCTCCTCGGGGCGCGTCTTGCTTGGGCTTCTCTCATGGAGGCCCTCAGTCCGACCCAGTGTTGACATGTGTCAAGACGCTCCTCGGGGCGTGTCTTGCTTGGGCCTCTCTCCTGGAGGCGCTCAGTCAGACCCAGTGTTGTCATGTGGCAAGACGCTCCTCTGGGCGCGTCTTGCTTGGGCTTCTCTCCTGGAGGCCCTCAGTCAGACCCATTGTTGACATGTGGCAAGACGGTACTCGGGGCACGTCTTGCTTGGGCCTCTCTCCTGGAGGCGCTCAGTCAGACCGAGTATTTACATGTGGCAAGACGCTCCTCGGGGCGCGTCTTGCTTGGACCTCCCTCCTGGAGGCGCTCAGTCAGACCGAGTAGTGACATTTGGCAAGACGCTCCTCGGGGCGCGTCTTGCTTGGGCCTCTCTCCTGGAGGCGCTCAGTCAGAACGAGTGCTGACATAAGGCAAGACGCTCCTCAGGGCGCGTCTTGCTGGGGCCTCTCTACTGGAGGTGCTCAATCAGACCCAGTGGTGACACGTGGCAAGACGCTCCTCTGGGCGCGTCTTGCTTGGGCCTCTCTCCTGGAGGCGCTAAGTCAGACCCAGTGTTGACATGTGTCAAGACGCTCCTCGGGGCGCGTCTTGCTTGGGCCTCTCTCCTGGAGGCCCTCAGTCAGACCCATTGTTGACATGTGGCAAGACGCTCCTCGTGGCGCGTCTTGCTTGGGCTTCTCTCCTGGAGACGCTCAGACAGACCCAGTGTTGACATGTGACAAGACGCTCCTCGGGGCGCGTCTTGCTTGGGCCTCTCTCCTGGAGGTGCTCAGTCAGAACCAGAGGTGACATGTGGCAAGACGCTCCTCGGGGCGCGTCTTGCTTGGGCCTCTCTCCTGGAGGCCCTCTGTCAGACCCAGTGTTGACATGTGGCAAGACGCTCCTCCGGGCGCATCTTGCTTGGGCCTCTCTCCTGCAGGCCCTCAGTCAGACACATTGTTGACATGTGGCAAGACGCTCCTCGGGGCGCGTCTTGCTTGGGCCTCTCTCCTGGAGGCGCTCAGTCAGACCCAGTGTTGACATGTGTCAAGACGCTCCTCGGGGCGTGTCTTGCTTGGGCTTCTCTCATGGAGGCCCTCAGTCCGAACCAGTGTTGACATGTGTCAAGACACTCCTCGGGGCGCGTCTTGGTTGGGCCTCTCTCCTGGAGGCGCTCATTCAGACCCAGTGGTGACATGTGGCAAGACGCTCCTCGGGGCGCGTCTTGCTTCGGCCTCTCTCCTGAATGCCCTCTGTCAGACCGAGTGTTGACATGTGGCAAGACTCTCCTCGGGGCGCGTCTTGCTTGGGCTTCTCTCATGGAGGCCCTCAGTCCGACCCAGTGTTGACATGTGTCAAGACGCTCCTCGGGGCGTGTCTTGCTTGGGCCTCTCTCCTGGAGGCGCTCAGTCAGACCCAGTGTTGACATGTGGCAAGACGCTCCTCTGGGCGCGTCTTGCTTGGGCTTCTCTCCTGGAGGCCCTCAGTCAGACCCATTGTTGACATGTGGCAAGACGCTCCTCGGGGCACGTCTTGCTTGGGCCTCTCTCCTGGAGGCGCTCAGTCAGACCGAGTAGTGACATGTGGCAAGACGCTCCTCGGGGCGCGTCTTGCTTGGACCTCCCTCCTGGAGGCGCTCAGTCAGACCGAGTAGTGACATTTGGCAAGACGCTCCTCGGGGCGCGTCTTGCTTGGGCCTCTCTCCTGGAGGCGCTCAGTCAGACCGAGTGCTGACATAAGGCAAGACGCTCCTCGGGGCGCGTCTTGCTGGGGCCTCTCTACTGGAGGTGCTCAATCAGACCCAGTGGTGACACGTGGCAAGACGCTCCTCTGGGCGCGTCTTGCTTGGGCCTCTCTCCTGGAGGAGCTCAGTCAGACCCAGTGGTGACACGTGGCAAGACGCTCCTCCGGGCGCATCTTGCTTGGGCCTCTCTCCTGGAGGCGCTAAGTCAGACCCAGTGTTGACATGTGTCAAGACGCTCCTCGGGGCGCGTCTTGCTTGGGCCTCTCTCCTGGAGGCCCTCAGTCAGACCCATTGTTGACATGTGGCAAGACGCTCCTCGGGGCGCGTCTTGCTTGGGCTTCTCTCCTGGATACGCTCAGACAGACCCAGTGTTGACATGTGACAAGACGCTACTCGGGGTGCGTCTTGCTTGGGCCTCTCTCCTGGAGGCCCTCAGTCAGACACATTGTTGACATGTGGCAAGACGCTCCTCGGGGCGCGTCTTGCTTGGGCCTCTCTCCTGGAGGCGCTCAGTCAGACTGAGTAGTGACATGTGGCCTGACGCTCCTCGGGGCGCATGTTGCTTGGGCCTCTCTCCTGGAGGCCCTCTGTCAGACCCAGTGTTGACATGTTGCAAGACGCTCCTTTGGGCGCATCTTGCTTGGGCCTCTCTCCTGGAGGCCCTCAGTCAGACCCATTGTTGACATGTGGCAAGACGCTCCTCAGGGCGCGTCTTTCTTGGGCCTTTCTCCTGGAGGCGCTCAGTCAGACCGAGTGCTGACATGTGGCAAGACGCTCCTCGGGGCGCGTCTTGCTTGGGCCTCTCTCCTGGAGGCGGTCAGTGAGACTGAGTAGTGACATGTGGCCTGACACTCCCCAGGGCGCGTCTTGCTTGGGCCTCTCTCCTGGAGGCGCTCAGTCAGACCCAGTGGTGACATGTGGCAAGACACTCCTCGGGGCGCGTCTTGCTTGGGCCTCTCTCCTGGAGGCCCTCAGTCAGACCCAGTGTTGACATGTGGCAGGACGCTCCTCGGGGCGCGTCTTGCTTGGGCCTCTCTCCTGGAGGCGCTCAGTCAGACCCAGTGTTGGCATGTGGCAAGACACTCCTCGGGGCGCGTCTTGGTTGGGCCTCTCTCCTGGAGGCGCTCATTCAGACCCAGTGGTGACATGTGGCAAGACGCTCCTCGGGGCGCGTATTGCTTCGGCCTCTCTCCTGAATGCCCTCTGTCAGACCGAGTGTTGACATGTGGCAAGACTCTCCTCGGGGCGCGTCTTGCTTGGGCTTCTCTCATGGAGGCCCTCAGTCCGACCCAGTGTTGACATGTGTCAAGACGCTCCTCGGGGCGTGTCTTGCTTGGGCCTCTCTCCTGGAGGCGCTCAGTCAGACCCAGTGTTGGCATGTGGCAAGACACTCCTCGGGGCGCGTCTTGGTTGGGCCTCTCTCCTGGAGGCGCTCATTCAGACCCAGTGGTGACATGTGGCAAGACGCTCCTCGGGGCGCGTCTTGCTTCGGCCTCTCTCCTGAATGCCCTCTGTCAGACCGAGTGTTGAAATGTGGCAAGACTCTCCTCGGGGCGCGTCTTGCTTGGGCTTCTCTCATGGAGGCCCTCAGTCCGACCCAGTGTTGACATGTGTCAAGACGCTCCTCGGGGCGTGTCTTGCTTGGGCCTCTCTCCTGGAGGCGCTCAGTCAGACCCAGTGTTGACATGTGGCAAGACGCTCCTCTGGGCGCGTCTTGCTTGGGCTTCTCTCCTGGAGGCCCTCAGTCAGACCCATTGTTGACATGTGGCAAGACGCTCCTCGGGGCACGTCTTGCTTGGGCCTCTCTCCTGGAGGCGCTCAGTCAGACCGAGTAGTGACATGTGGCAAGACGCTCCTCGGGGCGCGTCTTGCTTGGACCTCCCTCCTGGAGGCGCTCAGTCGGACCGAGTAGTGACATTTGGCAAGACGCTCCTCGGGGCACGTCTTGCTTGGACCTCTCTCCTGGAGGCGCTCAGTTAGACCGAGTAGTGACATGTGGCAAGACGCTCCTCGGGGCGCGTCTTGCTTGGGCCTCTCTCCTGGAGGCGCTCAGTTAGACCGAGTGCTGACATAAGGCAAGACGCTCCTCCGGGCGCATCTTGCTTGGGCCTCTCTCCTGGAGGCGCTAAGTCAGACCCAGTGTTGACACGTGGCAAGACGCTCCTCGGGGCGCGTCTTGCTTGGGCCTCTCTCCTGGAGGTGCTCAGTCAGACACAGTGTTGACATGTGGCGAGACACTCCTCGGGGCGCGTCTTGCTTGGGCTTCTCTCATGGAGGCCCTCAGTAAGACCCATTGTTGACATGTGGAAAGAAGCTCCTCGGGGAGCGTATTGCTTGGGCCTCTCTCCTGGATGCCCTCTGTCAGACCCAGTGTTGACATGTGGCAAGACTCTCCTCGGGGCACGTCTTGCTTGGACCTCTCTCCTGGAGGCGCTCAGTCAGTCTGAGTAGTGACATGTGGCAAGACGCTCCTCGGGGCGCGTCTTGCTTGGGCCTCTCTCCTGGAGGCGCTCAATTAGACCCAGTGTTGACATGTGGCAAGACGCTCCTCGGGGCGCGTCTTGCTTGGGCTTCTCTCCTGGAGGCCCTCAGTCAGACCCATTGTTGACATGTGGCAAGAAGCTCCTCGGGGCGCGTCTTTGCTGGGGCCTCTCTCCTGGAGGCGCTCAGTCAGACCCAGTGTTGACATGTGTCAAGACGCTCCTCGGGCGTTTCTTGCTTGCGCCTCTCTCCTGGTGGCGCTCAGTCAGACCCAGAGGTGACATGTGGCAAGACGCTCCTCAGGCCTCTCTCCTGGAGGCGCTCAGTCAGACCCAGTGTTGACATGTGGCAAGACGCTCCTCGGGGCGCGTCTTGCTTGGGCCTCTCTCCTAGAGCCGCTCAGTCAGACCCAGTGTTGACATGTGGCAAGACGCTCCTCGAGGCGCATCTTGCTTGGGCCTCTCTCCTGGATGCCCTCTGTCAGACCCAGTGGTGACACGTGGCAAGACGCTCCTCTGGGCGCGTCTTGCTTGGGCCTCTCTCCTGGAGGAGCTCAGTCAGACCCAGTGGCGACACGTGGCAAGACGCTCCTCGAGGCGCATCTTGCTTGGGCCTCTCTCCTGGAGGCGCTAAGTCAGACACAGTGTTGACACGTGGCAAGACGCTCCTCGGGGCGCATCTTGCTTGGGCCTCTCTCCTGGAGGCGCTCAGTCAGACACAGTGTTGACATGTGGCAAGACACTCCTCGGGGCGCGTCTTGCTTGGGCTTCTCTCATGGAGGCCCTCAGTAAGACACATTGTTGACATGTGGAAAGAAGCTCCTCGGGGCGCGTCTTGCTTTGGCTTCTCTCCTGGAGGCCCTCAGTCAGACCCATTGTTGACATGTGGCAAGACGCTCCTCGGGGCGCGTATTGCTTGGGCCTCTCTCCTGGATGCCCTCTGTCAGACCCAGTGTTGACATGTGGCAAGACTCTCCTCGGGGCGCGTCTTGCTTGGGCTTCTCTCATGGAGGCCCTCAGTCAGACCCAGTGTTGACATGTGTCAAGACGCTCCTCGGGGCGTGTCTTGCTTGGGCCTCTCTCCTGGAGGCGCTCAGTCAGACCCAGTGTTGACACGTGGCAAGACGCTCCTCGGGGCGCTTCTTCCTTGGGCTTCTCTCCTGGAGGCCCTCAGTCAGACCCATTGTTGACATGTGGCAAGACGCTCCTCGGGGCACGTGTTGCTTGGACCTCTCTCCTGGAGGCGCTCAGTCAGACCGAGTAGTGACATGTGGCAAGACGCTCCTCGGGGTATGTCTTGCTTGGGCCTCTCTCCTGGAGGCGCTCAATTAGACCCAGTGTTGACATGTGGCAAGACGCTCCTCGGGGCGCGTCTTGCTTGGGCTTCTCTCCTGGAGGCCCTCAGTCAGACCCATTGTTGACATGTGGCAAGAAGCTCCTCGGGGCGCTTCTTGCTTGGGCCTCTCTCCTGGAGGCGCTCAGTCAGACCGAGTGCTGACATGTGGCAAGACGCTCCTCGGGGCGCGTCTTGCTGGGGCCTCTCTCCTGGAGGCGCTCAGTCAGTCCCAGTGATGACATGTGGCTTGACGCTCCTCGGGGCGCGTCTTGCTTGGGCTTCTCTCCTGCAGGCCCTCAGTCAGACCCATTGTTGACATGTGGCAAGACGCTCCTCGGGGCATGTCTTGCTTGGGCCTCTCTCCGGGAGGCGCTCAGTC
The DNA here is from genome assembly GCF_043380555.1 of Nothobranchius furzeri. Classification (NCBI taxonomy): domain Eukaryota; kingdom Metazoa; phylum Chordata; class Actinopteri; order Cyprinodontiformes; family Nothobranchiidae; genus Nothobranchius; species Nothobranchius furzeri. The sequence goes on from NC_091741.1 coordinate 16,758,412, forward strand.
AGACCGAGTAGTGACATGTGGCAAGACGCTCCTCGGGGTGCGTCTTGCTTGGACCTCTCTCCTGGAGGCGCTCAGTTAGACCGAGTAGTGACATGTCGCAAGACGCTCCTCGGGGCGCGTCTTGCTTGGGCCTCTCTCCTGGAGGCGCTCAGTCAGACCCCGTGGTGACATGTGGCAAGACGCTCCTCGGGGCGCATCTTGCTTGGGCCTCTCTCCTGGAGGCGCTCAGTCAGACCCAGTGTTGACACGTGGCAAGACGCTCCTCGGGGCGCGTCTTGCTTGGGCCTCTCTCCTGGAGCCGCTCAGTCAGACCCAGTGTTGACATGTGGCAAGACACTCCTCGGGGCGCGTCTTGGTTGGGCCTCTCTCCTGCAGGCGCTCATTCAGACCCAGTGGTGACATGTGGCAAGACGCTCCTCGGGGCGCGTATTGCTTCGGCCTCTCTCCTGAATGCCCTCTGTCAGACCGAGTGTTGACATGTGGCAAGACTCTCCTCGGGGCGCGTCTTGCTTGGGCTTCTCTCATGGAGACCCTCAGTCCGACCCAGTGTTGACATGTGTCAAGACGCTCCTCGGGGCGTGTCTTGCTTGGGCCTCTCTCCTGGAGGCGCTCAGTCAGACCCAGTGTTGACATGTGGCAAGACGCTCCTCTGGGCGCGTCTTGCTTGGGCCTCTCTCCTGGAGGCGCTCAGTCAGACCCAGTGTTGACACGTGGCAAGACGCTCCTCGGGGCGCGTCTTGCTTGGGCCTCTCTCCTGGAGGCGCTCAGTCAGACCCAGTGTTGGCATGTGGCAAGACACTCCTCGGGGCGCGTCTTGGTTGGGCCTCTCGCCTGGAGGCGCTCATTCAGACCCAGTGGTGACATGTGGCAAGACGCTCCTCGGGGCGCGTCTTGCTTCGGCCTCTCTCCTGAATGCCCTCTGTCAGACAGAGTGTTGACATGTGGCAAGACTCTCCTCGGGGCGCGTCTTGCTTGGGCTTCTCTCATGGAGGCCCTCAGTCCGACCCAGTGTTGACATGTGTCAAGACGCTCCTCGGGGCGTGTCTTGCTTGGGCCTCTCTCCTGGAGGCGCTCAGTCAGACCCAGTGTTGTCATGTGGCAAGACGCTCCTCTGGGCGCGTCTTGCTTGGGCTTCTCTCCTGGAGGCCCTCAGTCAGACCCATTGTTGACATGTGGCAAGACGGTACTCGGGGCACGTCTTGCTTGGGCCTCTCTCCTGGAGGCGCTCAGTCAGACCGAGTATTTACATGTGGCAAGACGCTCCTCGGGGCGCGTCTTGCTTGGACCTCCCTCCTGGAGGCGCTCAGTCAGACCGAGTAGTGACATTTGGCAAGACGCTCCTCGGGGCGCGTCTTGCTTGGGCCTCTCTCCTGGAGGCGCTCAGTCAGAACGAGTGCTGACATAAGGCAAGACGCTCCTCAGGGCGCGTCTTGCTGGGGCCTCTCTACTGGAGGTGCTCAATCAGACCCAGTGGTGACACGTGGCAAGACGCTCCTCTGGGCGCGTCTTGCTTGGGCCTCTCTCCTGGAGGCGCTAAGTCAGACCCAGTGTTGACATGTGTCAAGACGCTCCTCGGGGCGCGTCTTGCTTGGGCCTCTCTCCTGGAGGCCCTCAGTCAGACCCATTGTTGACATGTGGCAAGACGCTCCTCGTGGCGCGTCTTGCTTGGGCTTCTCTCCTGGAGACGCTCAGACAGACCCAGTGTTGACATGTGACAAGACGCTCCTCGGGGCGCGTCTTGCTTGGGCCTCTCTCCTGGAGGTGCTCAGTCAGAACCAGAGGTGACATGTGGCAAGACGCTCCTCGGGGCGCGTCTTGCTTGGGCCTCTCTCCTGGAGGCCCTCTGTCAGACCCAGTGTTGACATGTGGCAAGACGCTCCTCCGGGCGCATCTTGCTTGGGCCTCTCTCCTGCAGGCCCTCAGTCAGACACATTGTTGACATGTGGCAAGACGCTCCTCGGGGCGCGTCTTGCTTGGGCCTCTCTCCTGGAGGCGCTCAGTCAGACCCAGTGTTGACATGTGGCAAGACGCTCCTCGGGGCGCGTCTTGCTTGGGCCTCTCTCCTGGAGGCGCTCAGTCAGACCCAGTGTTGACATGTGGCAGGACGCTCCTCGGGGCGCGTCTTGCTTGGGCCTCTCTCCTGGAGGCGCTCAGTCAGACCCAGTGTTGGCATGTGGCAAGACACTCCTCGGGGCGCGTCTTGGTTGGGCCTCTCTCCTGGAGGCGCTCATTCAGACCCAGTGGTGACATGTGGCAAGACGCTCCTCGGGGCGCGTATTGCTTCGGCCTCTCTCCTGAATGCCCTCTGTCAGACCGAGTGTTGACATGTGGCAAGACTCTCCTCGGGGCGCGTCTTGCTTGGGCTTCTCTCATGGAGGCCCTCAGTCCGACCCAGTGTTGACATGTGTCAAGACGCTCCTCGGGGCGTGTCTTGCTTGGGCCTCTCTCCTGGAGGCGCTCAGTCAGACCCAGTGTTGACATGTGGCAAGACGCTCCTCTGGGAGCGTCTTGCTTGGGCCTCTCTCCTGGAGGCGCTAAGTCAGACCCAGTGTTGACATGTGTCAAGACGCTCCTCGGGGCGCGTCTTGCTTGGGCCTCTCTCCTGGAGGCCCTCAGTCAGACCCATTGTTGACATGTGGCAAGACGCTCCTCGTGGCGCGTCTTGCTTGGGCTTCTCTCCTGGAGACGCTCAGACAGACCCAGTGTTGACATGTGACAAGACGCTCCTCGGGGCGCGTCTTGCTTGGGCCTCTCTCCTGGAGGCGCTCAGTCAGAACCAGAGGTGACATGTGGCAAGACGCTCCTCGGGGCGCGTCTTGCTTGGGCCTCTCTCCTGGAGGCCCTCTGTCAAACCCAGTGTTGACATGTGGCAAGACGCTCCTCCGGGCGCATCTTGCTTGGGCCTCTCTCCTGGAGGCCCTCAGTCAGACACATTGTTGACATGTGGCAAGACGCTCCTCGGGGCGCGTCTTGCTTGGGCCTCTCTCCTGGAGGCGCTCAGTCAGACCCAGTGTTGACATGTGGCAAGACGCTCCTCGGGGCGCGTCTTGCTTGGGCCTCTCTCCTGGAGGCGCTCAGTCAGACCCAGTGTTGACATGTGGCAGGACGCTCCTCGGGGCGCGTCTTGCTTGGGCCTCTCTCCTGGAGGCGCTCAGTCAGACCCAGTGTTGGCATGTGGCAAGACACTCCTCGGGGCGCGTCTTGGTTGGGCCTCTCTCCTGGAGGCGCTCATTCAGACCCAGTGGTGACATGTGGCAAGACGCTCCTCGGGGCGCGTATTGCTTCGGCCTCTCTCCTGAATGCCCTCTGTCAGACCGAGTGTTGACATGTGGCAAGACTCTCCTCGGGGCCCGTCTTGCTTGGGCTTCTCTCATGGAGGCCCTCAGTCCGACCCAGTGTTGACATGTGTCAAGACGCTCCTCGGGGCGTGTCTTGCTTGGGCCTCTCTCCTGGAGGCGCTCAGTCAGACCCAGTGTTGACATGTGGCAAGACGCTCCTCTGGGCGCGTCTTGCTTGGGCCTCTCTCCTGGAGGCGCTCAGTCAGACCCAGTGTTGACACGTGGCAAGACGCTCCTCGGGGCGCGTCTTGCTTGGGCCTCTCTCCTGGAGGCGCTCAGTCAGACCCAGTGTTGGCATGTGGCAAGACACTCCTCGGGGCGCGTCTTGGTTGGGCCTCTCTCCTGGAGGCGCTCATTCAGACCCAGTGGTGACATGTGGCAAGACGCTCCTCGGGGCGCGTCTTGCTTCGGCCTCTCTCCTGAATGCCCTCTGTCAGACTGAGTGTTGACATGTGGCAAGACTCTCCTCGGGGCGCGTCTTGCTTGGGCTTCTCTCATGGAGGCCCTCAGTCCGACCCAGTGTTTACATGTGTCAAGACGCTCCTCGGGGCGTGTCTTGCTTGGGCCTCTCTCCTGGAGGCGCTCAGTCAGACCCAGTGTTGACATGTGGAAAGAAGCTCCTCGGGGCGCGTCTTGCTTTGGCTTCTCTCCTGGAGGCCCTCAGTCAGACCCATTGTTGACATGTGGCAAGACGCTCCTCGGGGCGCGTATTGCTTGGGCCTCTCTCCTGGATGCCCTCTGTCAGACCCAGTGTTGACATGTGGCAAGACTCTCCTCGGGGCGCGTCTTGCTTGGGCTTCTCTCATGGAGGCCCTCAGTCAGACCCAGTGTTGACATGTGTCAAGACGCTCCTCGGGGCGTGTCTTGCTTGGGCCTCTCTCCTGGAGGCGCTCAGTCAGACCCAGTGTTGACACGTGGCAAGACGCTCCTCGGGGCGCTTCTTCCTTGGGCTTCTCTCCTGGAGGCCCTCAGTCAGACCCATTGTTGACATGTGGCAAGACGCTCCTCGGGGCACGTGTTGCTTGGACCTCTCTCCTGGAGGCGCTCAGTCAGACCGAGTAGTGACATGTGGCAAGACGCTCCTCGGGGTATGTCTTGCTTGGGCCTCTCTCCTGGAGGCGCTCAATTAGACCCAGTGTTGACATGTGGCAAGACGCTCCTCGGGGCGCGTCTTGCTTGGGCTTCTCTCCTGGAGGCCCTCAGTCAGACCCATTGTTGACATGTGGCAAGAAGCTCCTCGGGGCGCTTCTTGTTTGGGCCTCTCTCCTGGAGGCGCTCAGTCAGACCGAGTGCTGACATGTGGCAAGACGCTCCTCGGGGCGCGTCTTGCTGGGGCCTCTCTCCTGGAGGCGCTCAGTCAGTCCCAGTGATGACATGTGGCTTGACGCTCCTCGGGGCGCGTCTTGCTTGGGCTTCTCTCCTGGAGGCCCTCAGTCAGACCCATTGTTGACATGTGGCAAGACGCTCCTCGGGGCATGTCTTGCTTGGGCCTCTCTCCGGGAGGCGCTCAGTCAGACCGAGTAGTGACATGTGGCAAGACGCTCCTCGGGGTGCGTCTTGCTTGGACCTCTCTCCTGGAGGCGCTCAGTTAGACCGAGTAGTGACATGTCGCAAGACGCTCCTCGGGGCGCGTCTTGCTTGGGCCTCTCTCCTGGAGGCGCTCAGTCAGACCCCGTGGTGACATGTGGCAAGACGCTCCTCGGGGCGCGTATTGCTTCGGCCTCTCTCCTGAATGCCCTCTGTCAGACCGAGTGTTGACATGTGGCAAGACTCTCCTCGGGGCGCGTCTTGCTTGGGCTTCTCTCATGGAGACCCTCAGTCCGACCCAGTGTTGACATGTGTCAAGACGCTCCTCGGGGCGTGTCTTGCTTGGGCCTCTCTCCTGGAGGCGCTCAGTCAGACCCAGTGTTGACATGTGGCAAGACGCTCCTCTGGGCGCGTCTTGCTTGGGCCTCTCTCCTGGAGGCGCTCAGTCAGACCCAGTGTTGACACGTGGCAAGACGCTCCTCGGGGCGCGTCTTGCTTGGGCCTCTCTCCTGGAGGCGCTCAGTCAGACCCAGTGTTGGCATGTGGCAAGACACTCCTCGGGGCGCGTCTTGGTTGGGCCTCTCGCCTGGAGGCGCTCATTCAGACCCAGTGGTGACATGTGGCAAGACGCTCCTCGGGGCGCGTCTTGCTTCGGCCTCTCTCCTGAATGCCCTCTGTCAGACAGAGTGTTGACATGTGGCAAGACTCTCCTCGGGGCGCGTCTTGCTTGGGCTTCTCTCATGGAGGCCCTCAGTCCGACCCAGTGTTGACATGTGTCAAGACGCTCCTCGGGGCGTGTCTTGCTTGGGCCTCTCTCCTGGAGGCGCTCAGTCAGACCCAGTGTTGTCATGTGGCAAGACGCTCCTCTGGGCGCGTCTTGCTTGGGCTTCTCTCCTGGAGGCCCTCAGTCAGACCCATTGTTGACATGTGGCAAGACGGTACTCGGGGCACGTCTTGCTTGGGCCTCTCTCCTGGAGGCGCTCAGTCAGACCGAGTATTTACATGTGGCAAGACGCTCCTCGGGGCGCGTCTTGCTTGGACCTCCCTCCTGGAGGCGCTCAGTCAGACCGAGTAGTGACATTTGGCAAGACGCTCCTCGGGGCGCGTCTTGCTTGGGCCTCTCTCCTGGAGGCGCTCAGTCAGAACGAGTGCTGACATAAGGCAAGACGCTCCTCAGGGCGCGTCTTGCTGGGGCCTCTCTACTGGAGGTGCTCAATCAGACCCAGTGGTGACACGTGGCAAGACGCTCCTCTGGGCGCGTCTTGCTTGGGCCTCTCTCCTGGAGGCGCTAAGTCAGACCCAGTGTTGACATGTGTCAAGACGCTCCTCGGGGCGCGTCTTGCTTGGGCCTCTCTCCTGGAGGCCCTCAGTCAGACCCATTGTTGACATGTGGCAAGACGCTCCTCGTGGCGCGTCTTGCTTGGGCTTCTCTCCTGGAGACGCTCAGACAGACCCAGTGTTGACATGTGACAAGACGCTCCTCGGGGCGCGTCTTGCTTGGGCCTCTCTCCTGGAGGTGCTCAGTCAGAACCAGAGGTGACATGTGGCAAGACGCTCCTCGGGGCGCGTCTTGCTTGGGCCTCTCTCCTGGAGGCCCTCTGTCAGACCCAGTGTTGACATGTGGCAAGACGCTCCTCCGGGCGCATCTTGCTTGGGCCTCTCTCCTGCAGGCCCTCAGTCAGACACATTGTTGACATGTGGCAAGACGCTCCTCGGGGCGCGTCTTGCTTGGGCCTCTCTCCTGGAGGCGCTCAGTCAGACCCAGTGTTGACATGTGGCAAGACGCTCCTCGGGGCGCGTCTTGCTTGGGCCTCTCTCCTGGAGGCGCTCAGTCAGACCCAGTGTTGACATGTGGCAGGACGCTCCTCGGGGCGCGTCTTGCTTGGGCCTCTCTCCTGGAGGCGCTCAGTCAGACCCAGTGTTGGCATGTGGCAAGACACTCCTCGGGGCGCGTCTTGGTTGGGCCTCTCTCCTGGAGGCGCTCATTCAGACCCAGTGGTGACATGTGGCAAGACGCTCCTCGGGGCGCGTATTGCTTCGGCCTCTCTCCTGAATGCCCTCTGTCAGACCGAGTGTTGACATGTGGCAAGACTCTCCTCGGGGCGCGTCTTGCTTGGGCTTCTCTCATGGAGGCCCTCAGTCCGACCCAGTGTTGACATGTGTCAAGACGCTCCTCGGGGCGTGTCTTGCTTGGGCCTCTCTCCTGGAGGCGCTCAGTCAGACCCAGTGTTGACATGTGGCAAGACGCTCCTCTGGGAGCGTCTTGCTTGGGCCTCTCTCCTGGAGGCGCTAAGTCAGACCCAGTGTTGACATGTGTCAAGACGCTCCTCGGGTCGCGTCTTGCTTGGGCCTCTCTCCTGGAGGCCCTCAGTCAGACCCATTGTTGACATGTGGCAAGACGCTCCTCGTGGCGCGTCTTGCTTGGGCTTCTCTCCTGGAGACGCTCAGACAGACCCAGTGTTGACATGTGACAAGACGCTCCTCGGGGCGCGTCTTGCTTGGGCCTCTCTCCTGGAGGCGCTCAGTCAGAACCAGAGGTGACATGTGGCAAGACGCTCCTCGGGGCGCGTCTTGCTTGGGCCTCTCTCCTGGAGGCCCTCTGTCAAACCCAGTGTTGACATGTGGCAAGACGCTCCTCCGGGCGCATCTTGCTTGGGCCTCTCTCCTGGAGGCCCTCAGTCAGACACATTGTTGACATGTGGCAAGACGCTCCTCGGGGCGCGTCTTGCTTGGGCCTCTCTCCTGGAGGCGCTCAGTCAGACCCAGTGTTGACATGTGGCAAGACGCTCCTCGGGGCGCGTCTTGCTTGGGCCTCTCTCCTGGAGGCGCTCAGTCAGACCCAGTGTTGACATGTGGCAGGACGCTCCTCGGGGCGCGTCTTGCTTGGGCCTCTCTCCTGGAGGCGCTCAGTCAGACCCAGTGTTGGCATGTGGCAAGACACTCCTCGGGGCGCGTCTTGGTTGGGCCTCTCTCCTGGAGGCGCTCATTCAGACCCAGTGGTGACATGTGGCAAGACGCTCCTCGGGGCGCGTATTGCTTCGGCCTCTCTCCTGAATGCCCTCTGTCAGACCGAGTGTTGACATGTGGCAAGACTCTCCTCGGGGCCCGTCTTGCTTGGGCTTCTCTCATGGAGGCCCTCAGTCCGACCCAGTGTTGACATGTGTCAAGACGCTCCTCGGGGCGTGTCTTGCTTGGGCCTCTCTCCTGGAGGCGCTCAGTCAGACCCAGTGTTGACATGTGGCAAGACGCTCCTCTGGGCGCGTCTTGCTTGGGCCTCTCTCCTGGAGGCGCTCAGTCAGACCCAGTGTTGACACATGGCAAGACGCTCCTCGGGGCGCGTCTTGCTTGGGCCTCTCTCCTGGAGGCGCTCAGTCAGACCCAGTGTTGGCATGTGGCAAGACACTCCTCGGGGCGCGTCTTGGTTGGGCCTCTCTCCTGGAGGCGCTCATTCAGACCCAGTGGTGACATGTGGCAAGACGCTCCTCGGGGCGCGTCTTGCTTCGGCCTCTCTCCTGAATGCCCTCTGTCAGACTGAGTGTTGACATGTGGCAAGACTCTCCTCAGGGCACGTCTTGCTTGGGCTTCTCTCATGGAGGCCCTCAGTCCGACCCAGTGTTGACATGTGTCAAGACGCTCCTCGGGGCGTGTCTTGCTTGGGCCTCTCTCCTGGAGGCGCTCAGTCAGACCCAGTGTTGACATGTGGAAAGAAGCTCCTCGGGGCGCGTCTTGCTTTGGCTTCTCTCCTGGAGGCCCTCAGTCAGACCCATTGTTGACATGTGGCAAGACGCTCCTCGGGGCGCGTATTGCTTGGGCCTCTCTCCTGGATGCCCTCTGTCAGACCCAGTGTTGACATGTGGCAAGACTCTCCTCGGGGCGCGTCTTGCTTGGGCTTCTCTCATGGAGGCCCTCAGTCAGACCCAGTGTTGACATGTGTCAAGACGCTCCTCGGGGCGTGTCTTGCTTGGGCCTCTCTCCTGGAGGCGCTCAGTCAGACCCAGTGTTGACACGTGGCAAGACGCTCCTCGGGGCGCTTCTTCCTTGGGCTTCTCTCCTGGAGGCCCTCAGTCAGACCCATTGTTGACACGTGGCAAGACGCTCCTCGGGGCACGTGTTGCTTGGACCTCTCTCCTGGAGGCGCTCAGTCAGACCGAGTAGTGACATGTGGCAAGACGCTCCTCGGGGTATGTCTTGCTTGGGCCTCTCTCCTGGAGGCGCTCAATTAGACCCAGTGTTGACATGTGGCAAGACGCTCCTCGGGGCGCGTCTTGCTTGGGCTTCTCTCCTGGAGGCCCTCAGTCAGACCCATTGTTGACATGTGGCAAGAAGCTCCTCGGGGCGCTTCTTGTTTGGGCCTCTCTCCTGGAGGCGCTCAGTCAGACCGAGTGCTGACATGTGGCAAGACGCTCCTCGGGGCGCGTCTTGCTGGGGCCTCTCTCCTGGAGGCGCTCAGTCAGTCCCAGTGATGACATGTGGCTTGACGCTCCTCGGGGCGCGTCTTGCTTGGGCTTCTCTCCTGGAGGCCCTCAGTCAGACCCATTGTTGACATGTGGCAAGACGCTCCTCGGGGCATGTCTTGCTTGGGCCTCTCTCCGGGAGGCGCTCAGTCAGACCGAGTAGTGACATGTGGCAAGACGCTCCTCGGGGTGCGTCTTGCTTGGACCTCTCTCCTGGAGGCGCTCAGTTAGACCGAGTAGTGACATGTCGCAAGACGCTCCTCGGGGCGCGTCTTGCTTGGGCCTCTCTCCTGGAGGCGCTCAGTCAGACCCCGTGGTGACATGTGGCAAGACGCTCCTCGGGGCGCATCTTGCTTGGGCCTCTCTCCTGGAGGCGCTCAGTCAGACCCAGTGTTGACACGTGGCAAGACGCTCCTCGGGGCGCGTCTTGCTTGGGCCTCTCTCCTGGAGCCGCTCAGTCAGACCCAGTGTTGACATGTGGCAAGACACTCCTCGGGGCGCGTCTTGGTTGGGCCTCTCTCCTGGAGGCGCTCATTCAGACCCAGTGGTGACATGTGGCAAGACGCTCCTCGGGGCGCGTATTGCTTCGGCCTCTCTCCTGAATGCCCTCTGTCAGACCGAGTGTTGACATGTGGCAAGACTCTCCTCGGGGCGCGTCTTGCTTGGGCTTCTCTCATGGAGACCCTCAGTCCGACCCAGTGTTGACATGTGTCAAGACGCTCCTCGGGGCGTGTCTTGCTTGGGCCTCTCTCCTGGAGGCGCTCAGTCAGACCCAGTGTTGACATGTGGCAAGACGCTCCTCTGGGCGCGTCTTGCTTGGGCCTCTCTCCTGGAGGCGCTCAGTCAGACCCAGTGTTGACACGTGGCAAGACGCTCCTCGGGGCGCGTCTTGCTTGGGCCTCTCTCCTGGAGGCGCTCAGTCAGACCCAGTGTTGGCATGTGGCAAGACACTCCTCGGGGCGCGTCTTGGTTGGGCCTCTCGCCTGGAGGCGCTCATTCAGACCCAGTGGTGACATGTGGCAAGACGCTCCTCGGGGCGCGTCTTGCTTCGGCCTCTCTCCTGAATGCCCTCTGTCAGACAGAGTGTTGACATGTGGCAAGACTCTCCTCGGGGCGCGTCTTGCTTGGGCTTCTCTCATGGAGGCCCTCAGTCCGACCCAGTGTTGACATGTGTCAAGACGCTCCTCGGGGCGTGTCTTGCTTGGGCCTCTCTCCTGGAGGCGCTCAGTCTGACCCAGTGTTGTCATGTGGCAAGACGCTCCTCTGGGCGCGTCTTGCTTGGGCTTCTCTCCTGGAGGCCCTCAGTCAGACCCATTGTTGACATGTGGCAAGACGGTACACGGGGCACGTCTTGCTTGGGCCTCTCTCCTGGAGGCGCTCAGTCAGACCGAGTATTTACATGTGGCAAGACGCTCCTCGGGGCGCGTCTTGCTTGGACCTCCCTCCTGGAGGCGCTCAGACAGACCGAGTAGTGACATTTGGCAAGACGCTCCTCGGGGCGCGTCTTGCTTGGGCCTCTCTCCTGGAGGCGCTCAGTCAGAACGAGTGCTGACATAAGGCAAGACGCTCCTCAGGGCGCGTCTTGCTGGGGCCTCTCTACTGGAGGTGCTCAATCAGACCCAGTGGTGACACGTGGCAAGACGCTCCTCTGGGCGCGTCTTGCTTGGGCCTCTCTCCTGGAGGCGCTAAGTCAGACCCAGTGTTGACATGTGTCAAGACGCTCCTCGGGGCGCGTCTTGCTTGGGCCTCTCTCCTGGAGGCCCTCAGTCAGACCCATTGTTGACATGTGGCAAGACGCTCCTCGTGGCGCGTCTTGCTTGGGCTCCTCTCCTGGAGACGCTCAGACAGACCCAGTGTTGACATGTGACAAGACGCTCCTCGGGGCGCGTCTTGCTTGGGCCTCTCTCCTGGAGGTGCTCAGTCAGAACCAGAGGTGACATGTGGCAAGACGCTCCTCGGGGCGCGTCTTGCTTGGGCCTCTCTCCTGGAGGCCCTCTGTCAAACCCAGTGTTGACATGTGGCAAGACGCTCCTCCGGGCGCATCTTGCTTGGGCCTCTCTCCTGGAGGCCCTCAGTCAGACACATTGTTGACATGTGGCAAGACGCTCCTCGGGGCGCGTCTTGCTTGGGCCTCTCTCCTGGAGGCGCTCAGTCAGACCCAGTGTTGACATATGGCAAGACGCTCCTCGGGGCGCGTCTTGCTTGGGCCTCTCTCCTGGAGGCGCTCAGTCAGACCCAGTGTTGACATGTGGCAGGACGCTCCTCGGGGCGCGTCTTGCTTGGGCCTCTCTCCTGGAGGCGCTCAGTCAGACCCAGTGTTGGCATGTGGCAAGACACTCCTCGGGGCGCGTCTTGGTTGGGCCTCTCTCCTGGAGGCGCTCATTCAGACCCAGTGGTGACATGTGGCAAGACGCTCCTCGGGGCGCGTATTGCTTCGGCCTCTCTCCTGAATGCCCTCTGTCAGACCGAGTGTTGACATGTGGCAAGACTCTCCTCGGGGCCCGTCTTGCTTGGGCTTCTCTCATGGAGGCCCTCAGTCCGACCCAGTGTTGACATGTGTCAAGACGCTCCTCGGGGCGTGTCTTGCTTGGGCCTCTCTCCTGGAGGCGCTCAGTCAGACCCAGTGTTGACATGTGGCAAGACGCTCCTCTGGGCGCGTCTTGCTTGGGCCTCTCTCCTGGAGGCGCTCAGTCAGACCCAGTGTTGACACGTGGCAAGACGCTCCTCGGGGCGCGTCTTGCTTGGGCCTCTCTCCTGGAGGCGCTCAGTCAGACCCAGTGTTGGCATGTGGCAAGACACTCCTCGGGGCGCGTCTTGGTTGGGCCTCTCTCCTGGAGGCGCTCATTCAGACCCAGTGGTGACATGTGGCAAGACGCTCCTCGGGGCGCGTCTTGCTTCGGCCTCTCTCCTGAATGCCCTCTGTCAGACTGAGTGTTGACATGTGGCAAGACTCTCCTCGGGGCGCGTCTTGCTTGGGCTTCTCTCATGGAGGCCCTCAGTCCGACCCAGTGTTGACATGTGTCAAGACGCTCCTCGGGGCGTGTCTTGCTTGGGCCTCTCTCCTGGAGGCGCTCAGTCAGACCCAGTGTTGACATGTGGCAAGACGCTCCTCTGGGCGCGTCTTGCTTGGGCTTCTCTCCTGGAGGCCCTCAGTCAGACCCATTGTTGACATGTGGCAAGACGCTCCTCGGGGCACGTCTTGCTTGGGCCTCTCTCCTGGAGGTGCTCAGTCAGACCGAGTAGTGACATTTGGCAAGACGCTCCTCGGGGCGCGTCTTGCTTGGACCTCTCTCCTGGAGGCGCTCAGTTAGACCGAGTAGTGACATGTGGCAAGACGCTCCTCGGGGCGCGTCTTGCTTGGGCCTCTCTCCTGGAGGCGTTCAGTCAGACCGAGTGCTGAAATAAGGCAAGACGCTCCTCGGGGCGCGTCTTGCTGGGGCCTCTCTCCTGGAGGAGCTCAGTCAGACCCAGTGGTGACACGTGGCAAGACGCTCCTCCGGGCGCATCTTGCTTGGGCCTCTCTCCTGGAGGCGCTAAGTCAGACCCAGTGTTGACACGTGGCAAGACGCTCCTCGGGGCGCGTCTTGCTTGGGCCTCTCTCCTGGAGGTGCTCAGTCAGACACAGTGTTGACATGTGGCAAGACACTCCTCGGGGCGCGTCTTGCTTGGGCTTCTCTCATGGAGGCCCTCAGTAAGACCCATTGTTGACATGTGGAAAGAAGCTCCTCGGGGCGCGTATTGCTTGGGCCTCTCTCCTGGATGCCCTCTGTCAGACCCAGTGTTGACATGTGGCAAGACTCTCCTCGGGGCACGTCTTGCTTGGACCTCTCTCCTGGAGGCGCTCAGTCAGTCCGAGTAGTGACATGTGGCAAGAAGCTCCTCGGGGCGCGTCTTGCTTGGGCCTCTCTCCTGGAGGCGCTCAATTAGACCCAGTGTTGACATGTGGCAAGACGCTCCTCGGGGCGCGTCTTGCTTGGGCTTCTCTCCTGGAGGCCCTCAGTCAGACCCATTGTTGACATGTGGCAAGACGCTCCTCGGGGCGCGTCTTTGCTGGGGCCTCTCTCCTGGAGGCGCTCAGTCAGACCCAGTGTTGACATGTATCAAGACGCTCCTCGGGCGTTTCTTGCTTGCGCCTCTCTCCTGGTGGCGCTCAGTCAGACCCAGAGGTGACATGTGGCAAGACGCTCCTCAGGCCTCTCTCCTGGAGGCGCTCAGTCAGACCCAGTGTTGACATGTGGCAAGACGCTCCTCGGGGCGCGTCTTGCTTCGGCCTCTCTCCTAGAGCCGCTCAGTCAGACCCAGTGTTGACATGTGGCAAGACACTCCTCGGGGCGCGTCTTGTTTGGGCCTCTCTCATGGAGGCCCTATGTCAGACCCAGTGTTGACATGTGTCAAGACGCTCCTCGGGGCGCGTCTTGCTTTGGCCTCTCTCCTGGAGGCGCTCAGTCAGACCGAGTGCTGACATGTGGCAAGAAGCTCCTCGGGGCGCGTCTTGCTTGGGCCTCTCTCCTGGAGGCCCTCAGTCAGACCCATTGTTGACATGTGGCAAGACGCTCCTCGGGGCGCGTCTTGCTTGGGCCTCTCTCCTGGAGGCGCTCAGTCAGACCGAGTGCTGACATAAGGCAAGACGCTCCTCGGGGCGCGTCTTGCTGGGGCCTCTCTCCTGGAGGCGCTCAGTCAGACCCAGTGCTGACATGTGGCAAGACGCTCCTCGGGGCGCGTCTTGCTTGGGCCTCTCTCCTGGAGGCGCTCAGTCAGACCCAGTGTTGACATGTGGCTAGACTCTCCTCGGGGCGCGTCTTGCTTGGGCCTCTTCCTGGAGGCGCTCAGTCAGACCAAGTGGTGACATGTGGCAAGACGCTCCTCGGGGCGCGTCTTGCTTTGGCCTCTCTCCTGGAGGCGCTCAGTCAGACCGAGTGCTGACATGTGGCAAGAAGCTCCTCGGGGCGCGTCTTGCTTGGGCCTCTCTCCTGGAGGCCCTCAGTCAGACCCATTGTTGACATGTGGCAAGACGCTCCTCGGGGCGCGTCTTGCTTGGGCCTCTCTCCTGGAGGCGCTCAGTCAGACCCAGTGTTGACATGTTGCAAGACGCTCCTCGGGGCGCGTCTTGCTTGGGCCTCTCTCCTGGAGGCGCTCAGTCAGACCCAGTGTTGACATGTGGCAAGACGCTCCTCGGGGCGCGTCTTGCTTGGGCCTCTCTCCTGGAGGCGCTCAGTCAGACCCAGTGGTGACACGTGGAAAGACGCTCCTCGGGGTGCGTCTTGCTTGGGCCTCTCTCCTGGAGGCGCTCAGTCAGCTGGCCGCATTATCACTCGCGATGTCTATCCTGACATGCCCGTTTCTGATTTCTATGTATATTAAATTATGACAAGAGCTACGGTGGTTACGATTACACTCTGACCACGTGCCTTAGTTTCTGCTAGTGACCTATAAATACATTTGACCACTTGCTCTCACTGCCATTAAAGTGGCTGTACCCACACGTACAAAACCCAAGAAAAAAAATTATCTCGCTGTCTGTACTGGGTGTACTCTCAGTAGTCGCAGTTGCTCAGGCCATGGTGGTACGCTCACATAACGCCTCTGAGATACGTCCCATCACACCACCTCCTAGACTACTCGCGAAGGAGTATTCAACACCCCCCTTTGTACAAAGACAACCATTATAACGAGCACAGCACAACGCTTGCCGCACGCGAAGACAACATGCAGGAGACAACGCTACCACCTGTCGTGAGAACAACGGATTCGAGTGACAACGATCGCGACTATGACGAGCACATTACCACACCCTCTGTGCACGAAGACCAGGTGCAGGAGACAACGCTACCACCTGTCTTGAGAAACAAGAGTTTGGTTAACAATGATCATCGTCGTGTCCCATTGTAAACGGGCGCGCCATCGCACACATCGTACATGTGTGTTAACCCACCTGTATGCGACAGACTTTGTGTGTTGCATGACATGGAGATGTATTGACATCTGTGTCAATACAGGACTCTCTGTAAGCCTGGAGCTGGTCGCTAACGACCCGTGCATGCGCCACACAAAAGGTATCGTACATGTGTTAACCCACCTGTATGCGACAGACTTTGTGTGTTGCATGACATCGAGATGTATTGACGTCTGTGTCAATACAGGACTGTATAAGCTGGGAGCTGGACTCTAACGACCCGTGCTTGCGCCACACAAAAGGTAACTCGACTAACTACAAAACGCATATTGTGATGTAGAAAGTTGGCTCGACTGTTTGAATCAGCTGCAGCTGCGGTTTACTCACGAAGTGAATCGCACGCTTGTTAGAAGTACATTCGGAGCACTTAAAAAATATATCGCTCTCATCGAGTTCCGTCTCAGTGTTCACCGGCTGATGGGCAAGAGCGTGACATGGGATCGCCAGGAACTTACTTAAGGACTATCATCTCATTTGGCATTTACTCACGGACCCAAGAAACCAGTTCCGAAAAATGGTCGAGAATTATAACTTGTCTAATAGCAACTGGAAGATATGTTGCGTCATAAGCCTCTGATGGTTCACAATGTGCACGGTCCACTCGAAATCCTAATGCTGTATTTGTAGTACATACACTAAGTCTTCTCTGTTGATGTCAGACTAGAGTTTTATTAGAGTTTTACTTTGCAACAATGGGATTCGAGCAGTTGATGTGTATATTTTTAATAGTGCACAATGCTACTATTCCTAGGCTGAATGTATGACATGGCTCTTATGTATCATTATGTATCGTTTCCATTAAGTACTAATTTAAATAAAGTCCCTCTGTCCTCAGTGCTAGGTTGTGGGTTTAATACACATTATTATGATCAACCTGTTGAATAGTATAATAACAATATTCCTGTAAAAGTCATTTAGTAATGAACAACCTCAGTTCTGTGAAAGAACATCATGTCTCTTATGTGTGCACTGCAGGCCTGACCGGGGTTTGCACGCAAGGGCCTGTGTGTGTGTGTGTGTGTGTGTGTGTGTGTGTGTGTGTGTGTGTGTGTGTGTGTGTGTGTGAAACAAATAAAGATAAAAATAGCTAGTGCGGCCATGAGCGGTCGTGCAGGGTAGAGGCTGCGCGAAAACGCCTCTAAAACAAGCGAGTGCCCACGCCCGATCCGTGGAAGCACGTAGAACTAGCAAAAGTACTAGCAGAAATCAACGATCGCACACGGGTCATTGAGTGTGTACAGGGTTCGTCTGCGTGTGTGGCATTGGGCAATCTAGCGGCAACCGAGTGGCCTGAAGGCGGAACCGGCCAACCCGTCGCCCTAACCATCGTTGCGCTTCGAGATGAACTATTGCTAAAGATGATCGTCTTCATCAACCACGGCGCTACCAGAGTTACCATGACATGCGCCTTAAAAGCGTTCTCGTTTGGGTCAGCGCCACCAGAATTGAATTGGCAAGTCAGCGGATATTACACAACTCGTAACGAAGACCCTCTCCGCGACCTCGCGGCCAGTGTGCGCAGTGTACAGCAAATGACAAACGATGTTGCGAGCGATATATCGGAAAAACTTTGCACTGACGCGACGGTCGCCACTGCAGGTTGTGTGAGACTCGCGCAAAGTGCCATATCAAACGTGCGCAAGCTAGTGACTAGCAACTTCACCAGATCCGTAGATTCTGCATACGCTCGGATACGAATGAAAGTATTGAGAGATAACACCGACACGAGTTCCGCGACGGCGCTGGCTGCAGTCGCTACAACACTGGATTTATTAATCAACGTAATTGTGATCGTAATGGCGTTTCGAGTGTGCACCAGAAACTACAACCAGTACTACAGAAAACTGGCATGAGGGTCGCGGTCTAACGTTATGTTGGTGTCTCGCATCGACTGTCGACGGCCGTTTGCCAGCGGCTGAAAATGGCACAGTTGACGAAATGGAAACGCCGACCGTCGATAGCGCACTCTCGCAAGTTCCAACCGCACCATCTCAGGAGACAGACCACAGAGTCATATTAGCGGAGGGTAGATAGAAAATGCGCAAACCGCCGCAACCGCCCATATACATACTATACGAGTTCAACATAGAGTGGAGTAAGAAGTTATTACCGATTGTATTTCCAACGTGCAAGCAGCTGGTGTGTGACGCTTTACTTGAGTATCACAGAGGTTGCGATGTCCTGTGTTCCACGAGCGCATGGAAACAAGTGAACGAACTTCTACCGACCGTACTATTGGGGTATGAGCGAGCTGTAAAATCAATACACGCTAGGCACGCGGACTTTGCCGTGTTACTGGACACGCATATCGCAACAGCAAAACCGGGTCAAGTGTTCGGGGCGTCACCGCGCTCGACTATACACGTCTTGGCCTACCACGAGTACATGAGCCCACAAGATCCTAAGCGAGGTCGAAGCCGTTGTGTCTACCCAACGCAAATTCAGCACAGCCGTGCGCGCTAAGACAAGTCCCTCTAGACTGCTGGAAACTTTGGAAACGTGGAAGGCTGGCGTGTACGCGCTTTCTTCACATCTCAATGGTATGATCGCGATACTCTCGGCCGCACAACAACTAATGGTCATGTGTTCGGAATGTCTGATCAGGTCTGACATGACCGGTTGTCAATCGACGTCGAGCGTGCACTCACACACGGATATCCTGGCGTACAGTAAAGCGACAGCGACCTATATGCTCACGTTGATCGCCGATGTTTCGAAGGGCAATCGAGTGTGTTGGCTGACGAAAGCTATGGTGACCGACGGTCGCGTCGACTACAATGTGCCTCATTGCGACTGGAGAGGCGTATGTGATCCTTTGCAAATCGACAACACCACCGCGGTCGAGTGCGAAGTCACGGTCGGCGGCGTGTTGTCCTTACTGTGCCCCATACAATGTGACGGTCCGTGTGATGGACCGGTGTGTTACGACCCGACTAACGAAACGTACCAGGTGATAACATTGCATCTGCCCATTACAGCGGAGCGAGCGTTTCGCCACACTCCCAAACCAAGGTTAATAGTTGTAGCGCACGCCCTTTCGGACCTCGGTGCACGCGAAACACTGGTGTACACTCACAACATCACGCTCGAGACAGCTCAAGCGTTACGCGAAACAAAGGACGTGTTCAAATCCATAGAGAATATACGGTCTTTAGCGTATGCGTATATAAAGAAGGTCGATGACATTTACAGACCCGGCGGTGTGGGCACCATAGTAGAAATACAAGGTGCTCTCAAGCGCACACAGATACTGGCCGCATTATCACTCGCGATGTCTATCCTGACTTACCCGTTTCTGATTTCTATGTATATTAAATTATGACAAGAGCTACCTTAAGTGGTTACGATTACACTCTGACCACGTGCCTTAGTTTCTGCTAGTGACCTATAAATACATTTGCCCACTTGCTCTCACTGCCATTAAAGCGGCTGTACCCACACGTACAACACCCAAGAAAAAAAATGATCTCGCTGTCTGTACTGGGTGTACTCTCAGTAGTCGCAGTTGCTCAGGCCATGGTGGTACGCTCACATAACGCCTCTGAGATACGTTCCATCACACCACCTCCTAGACTACTCGCGAAGGAGTATTCAACACCCCCTTTGTACGAAGACAACCATGATAACGAGCACAGCACAACGCTTGCCGCACGTGAAGACAACATGCAGGAGACAACGCTACCACCTGTCGTGAGAACAACGGATTCGAGTGAGAACGATCGCGACTATGACGAGCACATTACAACACCCTCTGTGCACGAAGACCAGGTGCAGGAGACAACGCTACCACCTGTCATGAGAAACAAGAGTTTGGTTAACAATGATCATCGTCGTGTCCCATTGTAAACGGGCGCGCCATCGCACACATCGTACATGTGTGTTAACCCACCTGTATGCGACAGACTTTGTGTGTTGCATGACATCGAGATGTATTGACGTCTGTGTCAATTAAGGACTCTCTATAAGCCAGGAGCTGGATGCTAACGACCCATGCATGCGCCACACAAAAGGTATCGTACATGTGTTAACCCACCTGTATGCGACAGACTTTGTGTGTTGCATGGCATCGAGATGTATTGACGTCTGTGTCACCGACCCAATATAAATACATATACCCACTTGCTCTCACTGCCATTAAAGCGGCTGTACCCACACGTACAACACCCAAGAAAAAAAATGATCTCGCTGTCTGTACTGGGTGTACTCTCACTAGTCGCAGTTGCTCAGGCCATGGTGATACGCTCAAATAACGCCTCTGAGATACGTCCCATCACGCCATCTCCTAGACTACTCGCGAAGGAGTATTCAACACCCCCTTTGTACGAAGACAACCATTATAACGAGCACAGCACATTGCTTGCCGCACGCGTAGACAACATACAGGAGACAACGCTACCACCTGTCGTGAGAACAACGGATTCGAGTGACAACGATCGCGACTATGACGAGCACATTACACCACCCTCTGTGCACGAAGACCAGGTGCAGGAGACAACGCTACCACCTGTCGTGAGAAACAAGAGTTTGGTTAACAATGATCATCGTCGTGTCCCATTGTAAATGGGCTCGCCATCGCACACATCGTACATGTGTGTTAACCCACCTGTTTGCGACAGACTTTGTGTGTTGCATGACATCGAGATGTCTTGACGTCTGTGTCAATACAGGACTCTCTATAAGCCGGGAGCTGGACGCTAACGACCCGTGCATGCGCCACACAAAAGGTATCGTACATGTGTTAACCCACCTGTATACGACAGACTTTGTGTGTTGCATGACATCGAGATGTATTGACGTCTGTGTCAATACAGGACTCTATAAGCTGGGAGCTGGACGCTAACGACCCGTGCATGCGCCACACAAAAGGTAACTCGACTAACTACAAAACGCATATTGTGATGTAGAATGTTGGCTCGACTGTTTGAATCAGCTGCAGCTGCGGTTTACTCACAAAGTGAATCGCACGCTTGTTAGAAGTACATTCGGAGCACTTAAAAAATACATCGCTCTCATCGAGTTCCGTCTCAGCGTTCACCGGCTGATGGGCAAGAGCGTGACATGGGATCGCCAGGAACTTACTTAAGGACTATCATCTCATTTGGCATTTACTCACGGACCCAAGAAACCAGTTTCGAAAAATGGTCGAGAATTATAACTTGTCTAATAGCAACTGGAAAATATGTTGCGTCATAAGCCTCTGATGGTTCACAAGGTGCACGGTCCACTCGAAATCCTAATGCTGTATTTGTAGTACATACACTAAGTCTTCTCTGTTGATGTCAGACTAGAGTTTTATTAGAGTTTTACTTTGCAACAATGGGATTCGAGCAGTTGATGTGTATATTTTTAATAGTGCACAATGCTACTATTCCTAGGCTGAATGTATGACATGGCTCTTATGTATCATTATGTATCGTTTCCATTAAGTACTAATTTAAATAAAGTCCCTCTGTCCTCAGTGCTAGGTTGTGGGTTTAATACACATTATTATGATCAACCTGTTGAATAGTATAATAACAATATTCCTGTAAAAGTCATTTAGTAATGAACAACCTCAGTTCTGTGAAAGAACATCATGTCTCTTATGTGTGCACTGCAGGCCTGACCGGGGTTTGCACGCAAGGGCCTGTGTGTGTGTGTGTGTGTGTGTGTGTGTGTGTGTGTGTGTGTGTGTGTGTGTGTGTGTGTGTGTGTGTGTGTGTGTGTGTGTGTGTGTGTGTGTGTGAAACAAATAAAGATAAATATAGCTAGTGCGGCCACGAGCGGTCGTGCAGGGTAGAGGCTGCGCGAAAACGCCTCTAAAACAAGCGCGTGCCCACGCCCGATACATGGAAGCACGTAGAACTAGCAAACGTACTAGCAGAAATCAACGATCGCACACGGGTCTTTGAGTGTGTACAGGGTTCGTCTGCGTGTGTGGCATTGGGCAATCTAGCGGCCACCGAGTGGCCTGAAGGCAGAACCGGCCAACCCGTCGCCCTCACCTTCGTTGCGCTTCGAGATGAACTATTGCTAAAGATGATCGTCCTCATCAACCACGGCGCTACCAGAGTAGCTCGTAACGAAGACCCTCTCTGCGACCTCGTGGCCAGTGTGCGCAGTGTACAGCAAATGACAAACGATGTTGCGAGCGATATATCGGAAAAACTTTGCACTGACGCGACGGTCGCCACTGCAGGTTGTGTGAGTCTCGCGCAAAGTGCCATATCAAACATGCGCAAGCTAGTGACAAGCAACTTCACCAGATCCGTAGATTCTGCATACGCTCGGATACGAATGAAAGTATCGAGAGATAACACCGACACGAGTTGTGCGACGGCGCTGGCTGCAGTCGCTACAACACTGGATTTATTAATCAACGTAATTGTGATCATAATGGCGTTTCGAGTGTGCACCAGAAACTACAACCAGCACTACAGAAAACTGGCATGAGGGTCGCGGTCTAACGTTATGTTGGTGTCTCGCATCGACCGTCGACAGCCGTTTGCCAGCGGCTGAAAATGGCACAGTTTACGAAATGGAAACGCCGACCGTCGATAGCGCTCTCTTAAGTTCCAACCGCACCATCTCAGGAGACAGACCACAGAGTCATATTAGCGGAGGGTAGATAGAAAATGCGCAAACCGCCGCAACCGCCCATATACATACTATACGAGTTCAACATAGAGTGGAGTAAGAAGTTACTACCGATTGTATTTCCAACGTGCAAGCAGCTGGTGTGTGACGCTTTACTTGAGTATCACAGAGGTTGCGATGTCCTGTGTTCCACGAGCGCATGGAAACAAGTGAACGAACTTCTACGGACCGTACTGTTGGGGTATGAGCGAGCTGTAAAATCAATACACGCTAGACACGCGGACTTTGCCGTGTTACTGGACACGCATATCGCCACAACAAAACCGGGTAAGGTGTTCGGGGCGTCACCGCGCTCGACTATACACATCTTGGCCTACCACGAGTACATGAGCCCACAGATCCTAAGCGAGGTCGAAGCCGTTGTGTCTACACAACGCAAATTCAGCACTGCCATGCGAGCTAAGACAAGTCCCTCTAGACTGCTGGAAACTTTGGAAACGCGGAAGGCTGGCGTGTACGGACTTTCTACACATCTCAACGGTATGATCGCGATACTCTCAGCCGCACAACAACTAATGGTCATGTGTTCGGAAGGTCTGATCAGGTCTGACATGACCGGTTGTCAATCGACGTCGAGCGTGCACTCACACACGGATATCCTGGCGTACAGTAAAGCGACGGCGACCTCTACGCTCACGTTGATCGCCGATGTTTCGAAGGGCAATCGAGTGTGTTGGCTGACGAAAGCTATGGTGACCGACGGTCGCGTCGACTACAATGTGCCTCATTGCGACTGGAGAGGCGTATGTGATCCTTTGCAAATCGACAACACCACCGCGGTCGAGTGCGAAGTCACGGTCGGCGGCGTGTTGTCCTTACTGTGCCCCATACAATGTGACGGTCCGTGTCACGGACCGGTGTGTTACGACCTGACTAACGAAACGTACCAGGTGATAACATTGCATCCGCCCATTACAGCGGAGCGAGCGTTTCGCCACACTCCCAAACCAAGGTTAATAGTTGTAGCGCACGCCCTTTCGGACCTCGGTGCACGCGAAACAATGGTGTACACTCACAACATCACGCTCGAGACAGCTCAAGCGTTACGCGAAACAAATACATAGAGAATATACGGTCTTTAGCGTATGCGTATATAAAGAAGGTCGATGACATTTACAGACCCGGCGGCGTGGGCACCACAGTAGAACAACAAGGTGCTCTCAAGCGCACACAGATACTGGCCGCATTATCACTCGCGATGTCTATCCTGACATACCCGTTTCTGATTTCTATGTATATTAAATTATGACAAGAGCTACTTTAGGTGGTTACGATTACACTCTGACCATGTGCCTTAGTTTCTGCTAGTGACCTATAAATACATTTGCCCACTTGCTCTCACTGCCATTAAAGCGGCTGTACCCACACGTACAACACCCAAGAAAAAAATGATCTTGCTGTCTGTACTGGGTGTACTCTCAGTAGTCGCAGTTGCTCAGGCCATGGTGGTACGCTCACATAACGCCTCTGAGATACGTTCCATCACACCACCTCCTAGACTACTCGCGAAGGAGTATTCAACACCCCCTTTGTACGAAGACAACCATTATAACGAGCACAGCACAACGCTTGCCGCACGCGAAGACAACATGCAGGAGACAACGCTACCACCTGTCGTGAGAACAACGGATTCGAGTGACAACGATCGCGACTATGACGAGCACATTACAACACCCTCTGTGCACGAAGACCAGGTGCAGGAGACAACGCTACCACCTGTCGTGAGAAACAAGAGTTTGGTTAACAATGATCATCGTTGTGTCCCATTGTAAACGGGCGCGCCATTGCACACATCGTACATGTGTGTTAACCCACCTGTATGCGACAACTTTGTGTGTTGCATGACATCGAGATGTATTGACGTCTGTGTCAATACAGGACTCTCTATAAGCCAGGAGCTGGACGCTAACGACCAGTGCATGCGCCACACAAAAGGTATCGTACATGTGTTAACCCACCTGTATGCGACAGACTTTGTGTGTTGCATGACATCGAGATGTATTGACGTCTGTGTCAATACAGGACTCTCTAAGCTGGGAGCTGGACGCTAACGACTCGTGCATGCGCCACACAAAAGGTAACTCGACTAACTACAAAACGCATATTGTGATGTAGAAAGTTGGCTCGACTGTTTGAATCAGCTGCAGCTGCGGTTTACTCACGAAGTGAATCGCACGCTTGTTAGAAGTACATTCGGAGCACTTAAAAAATACATCGCTCTCATCGAGTTCCGTCTCAGCATTCACCGGCTGATGGGCAAGAGCGTGACATGGGATCGCCAGGAACTTACTTAAGGACTATCATCTCATTTGGCATTTACTCACGGACCCAAGAAACCAGTTCCGAAAAATGGTCAAGAATTATAACTTGTCTAATAGCAACTGGAAGATATGTTGCGTCATAAGCCTCTGATGGTTCACAAGGTGCACGGTCCACTCGAAATCCTAATGCTGTATTTGTAGTGCATACACTAAGTCTTCTCTGTTGATGTCAGACTAGAGTTATATTAGAGTTTTACTTTGCAACAATGGGATTCGAGCAATTGATCTGTATATTTTTAATAATGCACAATGCTACTATTCCTAGGCTGAATGTATGACATGGCTCTTATGTATCATTATGTATCGTTTCCATTAAGTACTAATTTAAACTATTGCTAAAGATGATCGTCCTCATCAACCACGGCGCTACCAGAGTAGCTCGTAACGAAGACCCTCTCTGCGACCTCGTGGCCAGTGTGCGCAGTGTACAGCAAATGACAAACGATGTTGCGAGCGATATATCGGAAAAACTTTGCACTGACGCGACGGTTGCCACTGCAGGTTGTGTGAGTCTCGCGCAAAGTGCCATATCAAACATGCGCAAGCTAGTGACAAGCAACTTCACCAGATCCGTAGATTCTGCATACGCTCGGATACGAATGAAAGTATCGAGAGATAACACCGACACGAGTTGTGCGACGGCGCTGGCTGCAGTCGCTACAAAACTGGATTTATTAATCAACGTAATTGTGATCATAATGGCGTTTCGAGTGTGCACCAGAAACTACAACCAGCACTACAGAAAACTGGCATGAGGGTCGCGGTCTAACGTTATGTTGGTGTCTCGCATCGACCGTCGACGGCCGTTTGCCAGCGGCTGAAAATGGCACAGTTTACGAAATGGAAACGCCGACCGTCGATAGCGCTCTCTTAAGTTCCAACCGCACCATCTCAGGAGACAGACCACAGAGTCATATTAGCGGAGGGTAGATAGAAAATGCGCAAACCGCCGCAACCGCCCATATACATACTATACGAGTTCAACATAGAGTGGAGTAAGAAGTTACTACCGATTGTATTTCCAACGTGCAAGCAGCTGGTGTGTGACGCTTTACTTGAGTATCAAGGAGGTTGCGATGTCCTGTGTTCCACGAGCGCATGGAAACAAGTGAACGAACTTCTACGGACCGTACTGTTGGGGTATGAGCGAGCTGTAAAATCAATACACGCTAGACACGCGGACTTTGCCGCGTTACTGGACACGCATATCGCCACAACAAAACCGGGTAAGGTGTTCGGGGCGTCACCGCGCTCGACTATACACGTCTTGGCCTACCACGAGTACATGAGCCCACAGATCCTAAGCGAGGTCGAAGCCGTTGTGTCTACACAACGCAAATTCAGCACTGCCATGCGAGCTAAGACAAGTCCCTCTAGACTGCTGGAAACTTTGGAAACGTGGAAGGCTGGCGTGTACGGACTTTCTACACATCTCAACGGTATGATCGCGATACTCTCAGCCGCACAACAACTAATGGTCATGTGTTCGGAAGGTCTGATCAGGTCTGACATGACCGGTTGTCAATCGACGTCGAGCGTGCACTCACACACGGATATCCTGGCGTACAGTAAAGCGACTGCGACCTCTACGCTCACGTTGATCGCCGATGTTTCGAAGGGCAATCGAGTGTGTTGGCTGACGAAAGCTATGGTGACCGACGGCCGCGTCGACTACAATGTGCCTCATTGCGACTGGAGAGGCATATGTGATCCTTTGCAAATCGACAACACCACCGCGGTCGAGTGCGAAGTCACGGTCCGCGGCGTGTTGTCCTTACTGTGCCCCATACAATGTGACGGTCCGTGTCACGGACCGGTGTGTTACGACCCGACTAACGAAACGTACCAGGTGATAACATTGCATCCGCCCATTACAGCGGAGCGAGCGTTTCGCCACACTCCCAAACTAAGGTTAATAGTTGTAGCGCACGCCCTTTCGGACCTCGGTGCACGCGAAACACTGGTGTACACTCACAACATCACGCTCGAGACAGCTCAAGCGTTACGCGAAACAAAGGACGTGTTCAAATCCATAGAGAATATACGGTCTTTAGCGTATGCATATATAAAGAAGGTCGATGACATTAACAGACCCGGCGGCGTGGGCACCACAGTAGAACAACAAGGTGCTCTCAAGCGCACACAGATACTGGCCGCATTATCACTCGCGATGTCTATCCTGACATACCCGTTTCTGATTTCTATGTATATTAAATTATGACAAGAGCTACTTTAGGTGGTTACGATTACACTCTGACCACGTGCCTTAGTTTCTGCTAGTGACCTATAAATACATTTGCCCACTTGCTCTCACTGCCATTAAAGCGGCTGTACCCACACGTACAACACCCAAGAAAAAAAATGATCTCGCTGTCTGTACTGGGTGTACTCTCAGTAGTCGCAGTTGCTCAGGCCATGGTGGTACGCTCACATAACGCCTCTGAGATACGTTCCATCACACCACCTCCTAGACTACTCACGAAGGAGTATTCAACACCCCCTTTGTACGAAGACAACCTTTATAACGAGCACAGCACAACGCTTGCCGCACGCGAAGACAACATGCAGGAGACAACGCTACCACCTGTCGTGAGAACAACGGATTCGAGTGACAACGATCGCGACTATGACGAGCACATTACAACACCCTCTGTGCACGAAGACCAGGTGCAGGAGACAACGCTACCACCTGTCGTGAGAAACAAGAGTTTGGTTAACAATGATCATCGTTGTGTCCCATTGTAAACGGGCGCGCCATCGCACACATCGTACATGTGTGTTAACCCACCTGTATGCGACAGACTTTGTGTGTTGCATGACATCGAGATGTATTGACGTCTGTGTCAATACAGGACTCTCTAAGCTGGGAGCTGGACGCTAACGACCCGTGCATGCACCACACAAAAGGTAACTCGACTAACTACAAAACGCATATTGTGATGTAGAAAGTTGGCTCGACTGTTTGAATCAGCTGCAGCTGCCGTTTACTCACGAAGTGAATCGCACGCTTGTTAGAAGTATATTCGGAGCACTTAAAAAATACATAGCTCTCATAGAGTTCCGTCTCAGCGTTCACCGGCTGATGGGCAAGAGCGTGACATGGGATCGCCAGGAACTTACTTAAGGACTATCATCTCATTTGGCATTTACTCACGGACCCAAGAAACCAGTTCCGAAAAATGGTCGAGAATTATAACTTGTCTAATAGCAACTGGAAGATATGTTGCATCATAAGCCTCTGATTTGGTCTGCCACCCGATTCACATTGCACCGGACCCTTCATGTTCCTCCTGCGGGTGGTGGGTCCACAGTTGGACGAGCCCATGTATCCGGTTCGGGCTGGGCCCGGCCGGGCCCCATGGGCGAAAGCCCGGCCACCAGGCGCTCGCTCACGGGCCCCAACCCCAGGCCTGGCTCCAGGGTGGGACCCCGGTAACCCTCCGGGCCGGGTACTCCGACTCTTCGTTTTAACCGCCATGAAAGATCCTTCGAACCGTTCTTTGTCTCACCCTTCACCTAAGACCAATTTGTCATGGGAGACCCTACCAGGGGCACTAAGTGCCCCAGACAACATAGCTCCTAGGATCATTAGGGCACTCAAACTCCTCCACCACGATAAGGTGACGGTTCAAGGAGGAGGCAGAGGTTGAGCGGTACCGGCTAGATATAGTCGGACTCACCTCGACACATAGCATTGGCTCTGGAACCCGAGACCTGGAGAGGGGTTGGACACTCTACTTTGCTGGAGTTGCTCCGGGTGAGAGGCGGAGGGCTGGGGTTGGCTTTTTGTTAGCCCCGAGACTCTCTGCCTGTGTGTTGGGGTTTACCCCGGGGGACAAGAGGGTAGCTTCCTTGCGCCTTCGGGTCGGGGAACGGGTCCTGACTGTTGTTTGTGCTTATGGGCCAAATATCAGTTCAGAGTACCCACCCTTTTTGGAGTCCCTGGGACGAGTGCTAGATAGTGCTCCATCAGGGGACTCCATTGTCCTGCTGGGGGACTTCAATGCTCACGTGGGCAATGACAGCTTGACCTGGAGGGGTGTGATTGGGAGGAACGGCCCACCTGATCAGAACTCGAGCGGTGTTTTGTTATTGGACTTCTGTGCAAGCCGCAGTTTGGCAATAACGAACACCATGTTCGAACATAAGGATGCCCACCGGTACACTTGGTACCAGGGCAGCCTAGGTCACAGGTCGATGATAGATTTTGTAGTCGTATCATCTGACCTGCGGCCGTATGTTTTGGACACCCGAGTGAAGAGAGGGGCGGAGCTGTCAACTGATCACCACCTGGTGGTGAGTTGGATCAGATGGCAAGGGAACATGCCGCGTAGACCTGGCAGACCCAAACGCATAGTGAGGGTCTGCTGGGAACGCCTGGCAGAAGAACCTGTCAAGACGGTCTTCAACTCCCACCTCCGGCAGAGCTTTGACCACGTCCCGAGAGCAGTGGGGGACATTGAGTCCGAGTGGGCCTTGTTCCACTCTGCGATTGTCGAGGCGGCTGTTGCTAGCTGTGGTCGTAAGGTGGCCGGTGCCAGTCGTGGTGGCAACCCCCGTACCCGCTGGTGGACACCAGAGGTTCGGGGAGCCGTCAGGCTGAAGAAGGAGGCCTACAGGGCGTGGCTGGTCTGTGGGTCTCCGGAGGCAGCAGACAGGTACCGGATAGCCAAGCGGGGTGCAGCAGTGGCAGTTGCCGAGGCAAAATCTCGGGCGTGGGAGGAGTTTGGTGAAGCCATGGAGAAAGACTATTGATCGGCTCCAAAGAGGTTCTGGCAAACTGTCCGGCGCCTCAGGAGAGGAAGGCAGCAACTCGCTCACACTGTTTACAGTGGGGATGGGGAGCTGCTGACGTCAACTGAGGCTATAGTCGGACGGTGGAAGGAATACTTTGAGGAGCTCCTCAATCCCACCAATGCGCATTCCGAGGAGGAACCAGAGCTGGGAGGCCTGGGGATGGACTGTCCGATCTCGGGGGCAGAAGTTGCTGAGGTAGTCAAACAACTACACAGCGGCGGAGCCCCGGGGGCGGATGAGGTTCGTCCTGGGTATCTCAAGGCTATGGATGTTGTAGGGCTGTCATGGTTGACACGTCTCTACAACATTGCGTGGTCATCGGGGGCAGTTCCTAGGGAGTGGCAGACCGGGGTGGTGGTCCCCATCTTTAAGAAGGGTGACCTGAGGGTGTGTTCCAACTATAGGGGGATCACACTCCTCAGCCTCCCTGGAAAGGTCTACTCCAAGGTACTGGAGAGGAGGGTCCGATCGATAGTTGAATCTCAGATAGAGGAGGAGCAATGTGGTTTTCGTCCTGGCCGTGGAACTGTGGACCAGCTCTATACCCTTGCAAGGGTAATGGAGGGGGCATGGGAGTTTGCCCAACCAATCCACATGTGCTTTGTGGATTTGGAGAAGGCTTATGACCGTGTCCCCAGGGGCACCCTGTGGGGGACGCTCCAGGAGTATGGGGTGGGTGGCTTTCTGTTAAGGGCCATTCAGTCCCTTTACCAGAGGAGCGTGAGTTTGGTCCGCATAGCCGGTAGTAAGTCGGACCTGTTCCCAGTGAGGGTTGGACTCCGCCAGGGCTGCCCTTTGTCACCGGTTCTGTTCATCACTTTTATGGACAGAATTTCTAGACGCAGCCGTGGTGTGGAGTGTGTCGAGTTTGGTGGCAGGAGAATCTCGTCTCTGCTTTTTGCGGATGATGTGGTCCTCCTAGCTTCATCCAGCTCTGACCTTCAGCTCTTGCTGGGTAGGTTCGCGGCCGAATGTGAAGCGGCTGGGATGGGGATCAGCACCTCCAAATCTGAGACCATGGTTCTCGACCGGAAAAGGGTGGCTTGCCACCTCCGGGTCGGGGGAGAGGTCCTACCTCAAGTGGAGGAGTTTAAGTATCTCGGGGTCTTGTTCACGAGTGAGGGTAGGAGGGATCGGGAGATCGACAGGCGGATTGG
The DNA here is from genome assembly GCF_043380555.1 of Nothobranchius furzeri. Taxonomy (NCBI): domain Eukaryota; kingdom Metazoa; phylum Chordata; class Actinopteri; order Cyprinodontiformes; family Nothobranchiidae; genus Nothobranchius; species Nothobranchius furzeri. The sequence continues at coordinate 16,788,595 of NC_091741.1, forward strand.
TTCGGCATCTGCAGTGATGCGGACGCTGAGCCGATCTGTCGTGGGGAAGAGGGAGCTGAGCCAGAAAGCCAGGCTCTCGATTTACCGGTCGATCTACGTCCCAATCCTCACCTATGGTCATGAGCTTTGGGTAATGACCGAAAGAACGAGATCGCGGATACAAGCGGCCGAAATGAGTTTCCTCCGTAGGGTGGCCGGGCTCAGCCTTAGAGATAGGGTGAGGAGCTCGGACATTCGGGAGGGACTCGGAGTAGAACCGCTGCTCCTCTGGATCGAAAGGAGCCAGTTGAGGTGGTTTGGGCATCTGGTCAGGATGCCTCCTGGACGCAGTGATGCGGACGCTGAGCCGATCTGTCGTGGGGAAGAGGGAGCTGAGCCAGAAAGCCAGGCTCTCGATTTACCGGTCGATCTACGTCCCAATCCTCACCTATGGTCATGAGCTTTGGGTAATGACCGAAAGAACGAGATCGCGGATACAAGCGGCCGAAATGAGTTTCCTCCGTAGGGTGGCCGGGCTCAGCCTTAGAGATAGGGTGAGGAGCTCGGACATTCGGGAGGGACTCGGAGTAGAACCGCTGCTCCTCTGGATCGAAAGGAGCCAGTTGAGGTGGTTTGGGCATCTGGTCAGGATGCCTCCTGGACGCCTCCCCGGGGAGGTGTTTCGGGCATGTCCTGCCGGCAGAAGGCCCCCGGGTCGACCCAGGACACGTTGGAGAGGTTACATCTCCAATCTGGTCCGGGAACGCCTTGGGGTCCTGCCGGAGGAGCTGGTGGACAAGGCCGGGGAGAGGACGGCCTGGAGCTCCCTAGTTGGGATGCTGCCCCCGCGACCCGGACCCGGATAAGCGGAGGAAGACGAGACGAGACGAGACGAGAGACATAAGCCTCTGATGGTTCACAAGGTGCACGGTCCACTCGAAATCCTAATGCTGTATTTGTAGTACATACACTAAGTCTTCTCTGTTGATGTCAGACTAGAGTTTTATTAGAGTTTTACTATGCAACAATGGGATTCGAGCAATTGATGTGTATATTTTTAATAGTGCACAATGCTACTATTCCTAGGCTGAATGTATGACATGGCTCTTATGTATCATTATGTAGCGTTTCCATTAAGTACTAATTTAAATAAAGTCCCTCTGTCCTCAGTGCTAGGTTGTGGGTTTAATACACATTATTATGATCAACCTGTTGAATAGTATAATAACAATATTCCTGTAAAAGTCATTTAGTAATGAACAACCTCAGTTCTGTGAAAGAACATCATGTCTCACATGTTTACACTGCAGGCCTGACCGGTCTTGCTGGGGCCTCTCTCCTGGAGGCGCTCAATCAGACCCAGTGGTGACACGTGGCAAGACGCTCCTCGGGGTGCGTCTTGCTTGGGCCTCTCTCCTGGAGGCGCTCAGTCAGACCCAGTGGTGACACGTGGCAAGAAGCTCCTCGGGGCGCGTCTTGCTTGGGCCTCTCTCCTGGAGGCGCTCAGTCAGACCCAGTGTTGACATGTGGCAAGACACTCCTCGGGGCGCGTCTTGCTTGGGCCTCTCTCATGGAGGCCCTCTGTCAGACCCAGTGTTGACATGTGTCAAGACGCTCCTCGGGACGCGTCTTGCTTTGGCCTCTCTCTTGGAGGCGCTCAGTCAGACCGAGTGCTGACATGTGGCAAGAAGCTCCTCGGGGCGCGTCTTGCTTGGGCTTCTCTCCTGGAGGCCCTCTGTCAGACCCAGTGTTGACATGTGTCAAGACGCTCCACTGGGCGCGTCTTGCTTGGGCTTCTCTCCTGGAGGCCCTCAGTCAGACCCATTGTTGACATGTGGCAAGACGCTCCTCCGGGCGCATCTTGCTTGGGCCTCTCTCCTGGAGGCCCTCAGTAAGACCCATTAATGACATGTGGCAAGACGCTCCTCGGGGCGCGTCTTGCTTGGGCCTCTCTCCAGAAGGCCCTCAATCAGACCCAGTGTTGACATGTGGCAAGACGCTCCTCGGGGCGCGTCTTGCTTGGGCCTCTCTCCTGGAGGCGCTCAGTCAGACTGAGTAGTGACATGTGGCCTTACGCTCCTCGGGGCGCGTCTTGCTTGGGCCTCTCTCCTGGAGGCGCTCAGTCAGACCCAGTGTTGACATGTGGCAAGATGCTCCTCGGGGCGCGTCTTGCTTGGGCTTCTCTCCTGGAGGCCCTCAGTCAGACCCATTGTTGACATGTGGCAAGACGCTCCTCGGGGCACGTCTTGCTTGGGCCTCTCTCCTGGAGGCGCTCAGTCAGACCGAGTAGTGACATGTGGCAAGACACTCATCGGGGCACGTCTGGCTATGACTTCTCTCCTGGAGGCGCTCAGTTAGACCGAGTAGTGACATGTCGCAAGACGCTCCTCGGGGTGCGTCTTGCTTGGGCCTCTCTCCTGGAGGCGCTCAGTCAGACCGAGTGCTGACATAAGGCAAGACGCTCCTCGGGGCGCGTCTTGCTGGGGCCTCTCTCCTGGAGGCGCTCAATCAGACCCAGTGGTGACACGTGGCAAGAAGCTCCTATGGGCGCGTCTTGCTTGGGCCTCTCTCCTGGAGGCGCTCAGTCAGACCCAGTGGTGACACGTGGCAAGACGCTCCTCGGGGCGCATCTTGCTTGGGCCTCTCTCCTGGAGGCGCTCAGTCAGACCCAGTGTTGACACGTGGCAAGACGCTCCTCGGGGCGCGTCTTGCTTGGGCCTCTCTCCTGGAGGCGCTCAGTCAGACCCAGTGTTGACATGTGGCAAGACACTCCTCGGGGCGCGTCTTGCTTGGGCCTCTCTCATGGAGGCCCTCTGTCAGACCCAGTGTTGACATGTGTCAAGACGCTCCTCGGGGCGCGTCTTGCTTTGGCCTCTCTCCTGGAGGCGCTCAGTCAGACCGAGTGCTGACATATGGCAAGAAGCTCCTCGGGGCGCGTGTTGCTTGGGCTTCTCTCCTGGAGGCCCTCAGTAAGACCCATTGTTGACATGTGGCAAGACGCTCCGCGGGGCGCGTCTTGCTTGGGCCTCTCTCCAGAAGGCCCTCATTCAGACCCAGTGTTGACACGTGGCAAGACGCTCCTCGGGGCGCGTCTTGCTTGGGCCTCTCTCCTGGAGGCGCTCAGTCAGACTGAGTAGTGACATGTGGCCTGACGCTCCTCGGGGCGCATGTTGCTTGGGCCTCTCTCCTGGAGGCGCTCAGTCAGACCCATTGTTGACATGTTGCAAGACGCTCCTTTGGGCGCGTCTTACTTGGGCCTCTCTCCTGGAGGCGCTCAGTCAGACCGAGTGCTGACATGTGGAAAGACGCTCCTCGGTGCGCGTCTTGCTTGGGCTTCTCTCCTGGAGGTGCTCAGAAAGACCCAGTGTTTACATGTGACAAGACGCTCCTCGGGGCGTGTCTTGCTTGGGCCTCTCTCCTGGAGGCGCTCAGTCAGACCCAGTGGTGACATGTGGCAAGACACTCCTCGAGCGCGTCTTGCTTGGGCCTCTCTCCTGGAGGCCCTCTGTCAGACCCAGTGTTGGCATGTGGCAAGACGCTCCTCAGGGCGCGTCTTGGTTGGGCCTCTCTCCTGGAGGCGCTCAGTCAGACCCAGTGGTGACATGTGGCAAGATGCTCCTCGGGGCGCGTATTGCTTGGGCCTCTCTCCTGGATGCCCTCTGTCAGACCGAGTGTTGACATGTGGCAAGACTCTCCTCGGGGCGCGTCTTGCTTGGGCTTCTCTCATGGAGGCCCTCAGTCAGACCCAGTGTTGACATGTGTCAAGACGCTCCTCGGGGCGTGTCTTGCTTGGGCTTCTCTCCTGGAGGCCCTCAGTCAGACCCATTGTTGACATGTGGCAAGACGCTCCTCGGGGCACGTCTTGCTTGGGCCTCTCTCCTGGAGGCGCTCAAACAGACCGAGTAGTGACATGTGGCAAGACGCTCCTCGGGGCGCGTCTTGCTGGGGCTTCTCTCATTGAGGCACTCAGTCAGATCCAGTGTTGACATGTGGCAAGATGCTCCTCGGGGCGCATCTTGCTTGGACCTCTCTCCCTGAGGTGCTCAGTCAGACCGAGTAGTGACATGTGGCAAGACGCTCCTCGGGGCGCGTCTTGCTTGGACCTCTCTCCCTGAGGCGCTCAGTCAGACCCAGTGTTGACATTTGGCAAGACACTCCTCGGGGCGCGTCTTGCTTGGGCCTCTCTCATGGAGGCCCTCTGTCAGACCCAGTGTTGACATGTGTCAAGACGCTCCTCGGGGGGCGTCTTGCTTTGGCCTCTCTCCTGGAGGCGCTCAGTCAGACCGAGTGGTGACATGTGGCAAGAAGCTCCTCGGGGCGCGTCTTGCTTGGGCTTCTCTCCTGGAGGCCCTCAGTAAGAACCATTGTTGACATGTGGCAAGACGCTCCTCGGAGCGCGTCTTGCTTGGGCCTCCCTCCAGAAGGCCCTCAATCAGACCCAGTGTTGACACATGGCAAGACGCTCCTCGGGGCGCGTCTTGCTTGGGCCTCTCTCCTGGAGGCGCTCAGTCAGACTGAGTAGTGACATGTGGCCTGACGCTCCTCGGGGCGCGTGTTGCTTGGGCCTCTCTCCTGGAGGCGCTCAGTCAGACCAAGTTGTGACATGTGGCAAGACACTCCTCGGGGCGCGTCTTGCTTGGGCCTCTCTTCTGGAGGCCCTCTGTCAGACCCAGTGTTGACATGTGGCAAGACACTCCTCGGGGCGCGTCTTGCTTGGGCCTCTCTCATGGAGGCCCTCTGTCAGACCCAGTGTTGACATGTATCAAGACGCTCCTCGGGGCGCGTCTTGCTTTGGCCTCTCTCCTGGAGGCGCTCAGTCAGACCGAGTGCTGACATGTGGCAAGAAGCTCCTCGGGGCGCGTCTTGCTTGGGCTTCTCTCCTGGAGGCCCTCAGTAAGACCCATTGTTGACATGTGGCAAGACGCTCCTCGGGGGGCGTCTTGCTTGGGCCTCTCTCCTGGAGGCGCTCAGTCAGACTGAGTAGTGACATGTGGCCTGACGCTCCTCGGGGCGCGTGTTGCTTGGGCCTCTCTCCTGGAGGCGCTCAGTCAGACCAAGTGGTGACATGTGGCAAGACACTTCTCGGGGCGCGTCTTGCTTGGGCCTCTCTCCTGGAGGCCCTCTGTCAGACCCAGTGTTGACATGTGGCAAGACACTCCTCGGGGCGCGTCTTGCTTGGGCCTCTCTCATGGAGGCCCTCTGTCAGACCCAGTGTTGACATGTGTCAAGACACTCCTCAGGGCGCGTCTTGCTTTGGCCTCTCTCCTGGAGGCGCTCAGTCAGACCGAGTGCTGACATGTGGCAAGACGCTCCTCGGGCCGCGTGTTGCTTGGGCTTCTCTCCTGGAGGCCCTCAGTCAGACCTATTGTTGACATGTGGCAAGACGCTCCTCTGGGCGCGTCTTGCTTGGGCCTCTCTCCTGGAGGCGCTCAGTCAGACCGAGTGCTGACATGTGGCAAGACGCTCCTCGGGGCGCGTCTTGCTTGGGCTTCTCTCCTGGAGGCGCTCAGAAAGACCCAGTGTTGACATGTGACAAGACGCTCCTCGGGGCACGTCTTGCTTGGGCCTCTCTCCTGGAGGCGCTCAGTCAGAACCAGAGGTGACATGTGGCAAGACGCTCCTCGGGGCGCGTCTTGCTTGGGCCTCTCTCCTGGAGGCCCTCTGTCAGACCCAGTGTTGACATGTGGCAAGACGCTCCTCCGGGCGCATCTTGCTTGGGCCTCTCTCCTGGAGGCCCTCAGTCAGACCCATTGTTGACATGTGGCAAGACGCTCCTCGGGGCGCGTCTTGCTGGGGCCTCTCTTCTGGAGGCGTTCAGTCAGACCCAGTGCTGACATGTGGCAAGACGCTCCTCGGGGCGCGTCTTGCTTGGGCCTCTCTCCTGGAGGTGCTCAGTCAGACTTAGTAGTGACATGTGGCCTGACGCTCCTCGGGGCGCGTCTTGCTTGGGCCTCTCTCCTAGAGGCGCTCAGTCAGACCCAGTGGTGACATGTGGCAAGACACTCCTCGGGGCGCGTCTTGCTTGGGCCTCTCTCCTGGAGGCCCTCTGTCAGACCCAGTGTTGACATGTGTCAAGACGCTCCTCGGGGCGCGTCTTGCTTGGGCTTCTCTCCTGGAGGCCCTCAGTCAGACCCATTGTTGACATGCGGCAAGACACTCCTCGGGGCGCGTCTTGCTTGGGCTTCTCTCCTGGAGGCGCTCAGACAGGCCCAGTGTTGACATGTGACAAGACGCTCCTCGGGGCGCGTCTTGCTTGGGCCTCTCTCCTGGAGGCCCTCTGTCAGACCCAGTGTTGACATGTGGCAAGACGCTCCTCCGGGCGCATCTTGCTTGGGCCTCTCTCCTGGAGGCCCTCAGTCAGACCCATTGTTGACATGTTGCAAGACGCTCCTCGGGGCGCGTCTTGCTTGGGCCTCTCTCCTGGAGGCGCTCAGTCAGACCGAGTGGTGACATAAGGCAAGACACTCCTCGGGGCGCGTCTTGCTGGGGCCTCTCTCCTGGAAGCGCTCAGTCAGACCCAGTGCTGACATGTGGCAAGACGCTCCTCGGGGCACGTCTTGCTTTGGCCTCTCTCCTGGAGGCGCTCAGTCAGACCCAGTGTTGACATGTGGCAAGACGCTCCTCGGGGCGCGTCTTGCTTTGGCCTCTCTCATGGAGTCCCTCTGTCAGACCCAGTGTTGACATGTGTCAAGACGCTCCTCGGGGCACGTCTTGCTTTGGCCTCTCTCCTGGAGGCGCTCAGTCAGACCGAGTGCTGACATGTGGCAAGAAGCTCCTCGGGGCGCGTCTTGCTTGGGCTTCTCTCCTGGAGGCCCTCAGTAAGACCCATTGTTGACATGTGGCAAGACGCTCCTCGGGGCGCGTCTTGCTTGGGCCTCTCTCCTGGAGGCGCTCAGTCAGACTGAGTAGTGACATGTGGCCTGACGCTCCTCGGGGCGCGTGTTGCTTGGGCCTCTCTCCAGAAGGCCCTCAATCAGACCCAGTGTTGACACGTGGCAAGACGCTCCTCGGGGCGCGTCTTGCTTGGGCCTCTCTCCTGGTTGCGCTCAGTCAGAATGAGTAGTGACATGTGGCCTGACGCTCCTCGGGGCGCGTGTTGCTTGGGCCTCTCTCCTGGAGGCGCTCAGTCAGACCGAGTGCTGACATGTGGCAAGACGCTCCTCGGGCCGCGTGTTGCTTGGGCTTCTCTCCTGGAGGCGCTCAGTCAGACCGAGTGCTGACAAAAGGCAAGACGCTCCTCCGGGCGCGTCTTGCTGGGGCCTCTCTCCTGGAGGCGTTCAGTCAGACCCAGTGCTGACATGTGGCAAGACGGTCCTCGGGGCGCGTCTTGCTTGGGCCTCTCTCCTGGAGGCGCTCAGTCAGACTGAGTAGTGACATTTGGCCTGACGCTCCTCGGGGCGCGTCTTGCTTCGGCCTCTCTCCTGGAGGCGCTCAGTCAGACCCAGTGGTGACATGTGGCAAGACACTCCTCGGGGCGCGTCTTGCTTGGGCCTCTCTCCTGGAGGCCCTCTGTCAGACCCAGTGTTGACATGTGTCAAGACGCTCCTCGGGGCACGTCTTGCTTGGGCTTCTCTCCTGGAGGCCCTCAGTCAGACCCATTGTTGACATGTGGCAAGACACTCCTCGGGGCGCGTCTTGCTTGGGCTTCTCTCCTGGAGGCGCTCAGACAGATCCAGTGTTGACATGTGACAAGACGCTCCTCGGGGCGCGTCTTGCTTGGGCCTCTCTCCTGGAGGCGCTCAGTCAGAACCTGAGGTGACATGTGGCAAGACGCTCCTCGGGGCGCGTCTTGCTTGGGCCTCTCTCCTGGAGGCCCTCTGTCAGACCCAGTGTTGACATGTGGCAAAACGCTCCTCCGGGCGCATCTTGCTTGGGCCTCTCTCCTGGAGGCCCTCAGTCAGACCCATTGTTGACATGTGGCAAGACGCTCCTCGGGGCGCGTCTTGCTTGGGCCTCTCTCCTGGAGGCGCTCAGTCAGACCGAGTGCTGACATAAGGCAAGACGCTCCTCGGGGCGCATCTTGCTGGGGTCTCTCTCCTGGAGGCGCTCAGTCAGACCCAGTGCTGACATGTGGCAAGACACTCCTCGGGGCGCTTCTTGCTTGGGCCTCTCTCCTGGAGGCCCTCTGTCAGACCCAGTGTTGACATGTGTCAAGACGCTCCTCGGGGCGCGTCTTGCTTGGGCTTCTCTCCTGGAGGCCCTCAGTCAGACCCATTGTTGACATGTGTCAAGACGCTCCTCGGGGCGCGTCTTGCTTGGGCTTCTCTCCTGGAGGCCCTCAGTCAGACCCATTGTTGACATGTGGCAAGACACTCCTCGGGGCGCGTCTTGCTTGGGCTTCTCTCCTGGAGGCCCTCAGTCAGACCCATTGTTGACATGTGGCAAGACGCTCCTCGGGGCGCGTCTTGCTTGGGCCTCTCTCCTGGAGGCGGTCAGTCAGACTGAGTAGTGACATGTGGCCTGACGCTCCTCGGGGCTCGTCTTGCTTCGGCCTCTCTCCTGGAGGCGCTCAGTCAGACCCAGTGGTGACATGTGGCAAGACGCTCCTCGGGGCGCATCTTGCTTGGGCCTCTCTCCAGAAGGCCCTCAATCAGACCCAGTGTTGACACGTGGCAAGACGCTCCTCGGGGCGCGTCTTGCTTTGGCCTCTCTCCTGGAGGCGCTCAGTCAGAATGAGTAGTGACATGTGGCCTGACGCTCCTCGGGGCGCGTGTTGCTTGGGCCTCTCTCCTGGAGGCGCTCAGTCAGACCAAGTGGTGACATGTGGCAAGACACTTCTCGGGGCGCGTCTTGCTTGGGCCTCTCTCCTGGAGGCCCTCTGTCAGACCCAGTGTTGACATGTGGCAAGACACTCCTCGGGGCGCGTCTTGCTTGGGCCTCTCTCATGGAGGCCCTCTGTCAGACCCAGTGTTGACATGTGTCAAGACGCTCCTCAGGGCGCGTCTTGCTTTGGCCTCTCTCCTGGAGGCGCTCAGTCAGACCGAGTGCTGACATGTGGCAAGACGCTCCTCGGGCCGCGTGTTGCTTGGGCTTCTCTCCTGGAGGCCCTCAGTCAGACCCATTGTTGACATGTGGCAAGACGCTCCTCGGGGTGCATCTTGCTTGGGCCTCTCTCCTGGAGGCCCTCAATCAGACCCATTGTTGACATGTGGCAAGACGCTCCTCGGGGCGCGTCTTGCTTGGGCCTCTCTCCTGGAGGCGCTCAGTCAGACCGAGTGCTGACAAAAGGCAAGACGCTCCTCGGGGCGCGTCTTGCTGGGGCCTCTCTCCTGGAGGCCCTCTGTCAGACCCAGTGTTGACATGTGGCAAAACGCTCCTCCGGGCGCATCTTGCTTGGGCCTCTCTCCTGGAGGCCCTCAGTCAGACCCATTGTTGACATGTGGCAAGACGCTCCTCGGGGCGCGTCTTGCTTGGGCCTCTCTCCTGGAGGCGCTCAGTCAGACCGAGTGCTGACATAAGGCAAGACGCTCCTCGGGGCGCATCTTGCTGGGGCCTCTCTCCTGGAGGCGCTCAGTCAGACCCAGTGCTGACATGTGGCAAGACACTCCTCGGGGCGCGTCTTGCTTGGGCCTCTCTCCTGGAGGCGCTCAGTCAGACCCAGTGTTGACATGTGGCAAGACGCTCCTCGGGGCGCGTCTTGCTTGGGCCTCTCTCATGGAGGCCCTCTGTCAGACCCAGTGTTGACATGTGTCAAGACGCTCCTCGGGGCGCGTCTTGCTTTGGCCTCTCTCCTGGAGGCGCTCAGTCAGACCGAGTGCTGACATGTGGCAAGAAGCTCCTCGGGGCGCGTCTTGCTAGGGCTTCTCTCCTGGAGGCGCTCAGTAAGACCCATTGTTGACATGTGGCAAGACGCTCCTCGGGGCGCGTCTTGCTTGGGCCTCTCTCCTGGAGGCGCTCAGTCAGACTGAGTAGTGACATGTGGCCTGACGCTCCTCGGGGCGCATGTTGCTTGGGCCTCTCTCCTGGAGGCGCTCAGTCAGACCAAGTGGTGACATGTGGCAAGACGCTCCTCGGGGCGCGTCTTGCTTGGGCCTCTCTCCAGAAGGCCCTCAATCAGACCCAGTGTTGACACGTGGCAAGACGCTCCTCGGGGCGCGTCTTGCTTGGGCCTCTCTCCTGGAGGCGCTCAGTCAGAATGAGTAGTGACATGTGGCCTGACGCTCCTCGGGGCGCGTGTTGCTTGGGCCTCTCTCCTGGAGGCGCTCAGTCAGACCAAGTGGTGACATGTGGCAAGACACTTCTCGGAGCGCGTCTTGCTTGGGCCTCTCTCCTGGAGGCCCTCTGTCAGACCCAGTGTTGACATGTGGCAAGACACTCCTCGGGGCGCGTCTTGCTTGGGCCTCTCTCATGGAGGCCCTCTGTCAGACCCAGTGTTGACATGTGTCAAGACGCTCCTCAGGGCGCGTCTTGCTTTGGCCTCTCTCCTGGAGGCGCTCAGTCAGACCGAGTGCTGACATGTGGCAAGACGCTCCTCGGGCCGCTTGTTGCTTGGGCTTCTCTCCTGGAGGCCCTCAGTCAGACCCATTGTTGACATGTGGCAAGACGCTCCTCGGGGCGCATATTGCTTGGGCCTCTCTCCTGGAGGCGCTCAGTCAGACCGAGTGCTGAAATGTGGCAAGAAGCTCCTTGGGGCGCGTCTTGCTTGGGCTTCTCTCCTGGAGGCGCTCAGTAAGACCCATTGTTGACATGTGGCAAGACGCTCCTCGGGGCGCGTCTTGCTTGGGCCTCTCTCCTGGAGGCGCTCAGTCAGACTGAGTAGTGACATGTGGCCTGACGCTCCTCGGGGCGCATGTTGCTTGGGCCTCTCTCCTGGAGGCGCTCAGTCAGACCAAGTGGTGACATGTGGACAAGACGCTCCTCGGGGCGCGTCTTGCTTGGGCCTCTCTCCAGAAGGCCCTCAATCAGACCCAGTGTTGACACGTGGCAAGACGCTCCTCGGGGCGCGTCTTGCTTGGGCCTCTCTCCTGGAGGCGCTCAGTCAGACCGAGTGCTGACAAAAGGCAAGACGCTCCTCGGGGCGCGTCTTGCTGGGGCCTCTCTCCTGGAGGCGTTCAGTCAGACCCAGTGCTGACATGTGGCAAGACGCTCCTCGGGGCGCGTCTTGCTTGGGCCTCTCTCCTGGAGGCGGTCAGTCAGACTGAGTAGTGACATGTGGCCTGACGCTCCTCGGGGCGCGTCTTGCTTCGGCCTCTCTCCTGGAGGCGCTCAGTCAGACCCAGTGGTGACATGTGGCAAGACACTCCTCGGGGCGCGTCTTGCTTGGGCCTCTTTCCTGGAGGCCCTCTGTCAGACCCAGTTTTGACATGTGTCAAGACGCTCCTCGGGGCGCGTCTTGCTTGGGCTTCTCTCCTGGAGGCCCTCAGTCAGACCCATTGTTGACATGTGGCAAGACACTCCTCGGGGCGCGTCTTGCTTGGGCTTCTCTCCTGGAGGCGCTCAGACAGATCCAGTGTTGACATGTGACAAGACGCTCCTCGGGGCGCGTCTTGCTTGGGCCTCTCTCCTGGAGGCGCTCAGTCAGAACCAGAGGTGACATGTGGCAAGACGCTCCTCGGGGCGCGTCTTGCTTGGGCCTCTCTCCTGGAGGCCCTCTGTCAGACCCAGTGTTGACATGTGGCAAAACGCTCCTCCGGGCGCATCTTGCTTGGGCCTCTCTCCTGGAGGCCCTCAGTCAGACCCATTGTTGACATGTGGCAAGACGCTCCTCGGGGCGCGTCTTGCTTGGGCCTCTCTCCTGGAGGCGCTCAGTCAGACCGAGTGCTGACATAAGGCAAGACGCTCCTCGGGGCGCATCTTGCTGGGGCCTCTCTCCTGGAGGCGCTCAGTCAGACCCAGTGCTGACATGTGGCAAGACCCTCCTCGGGGCGCGTCTTGCTTGGGCCTCTCTCCTGGAGGCGCTCAGTCAGACCCAGTGTTGACATGTGGCAAGACGCTCCTCGGGGCGCGTCTTGCTTGGGCCTCTCTCATGGAGGCCCTCTGTCAGACCCAGTGTTGACATGTGTCAAGACGCTCCTCGGGGCGCGTCTTGCTTTGGCCTCTCTCCTGGAGGCGCTCAGTCAGACCGAGTGCTGACATGTGGCAAGAAGCTCCTCGGGGCGCGTCTTGCTTGGGCTTCTCTCCTGGAGGCGCTCAGTAAGACCCATTGTTGACATGTGGCAAGACGCTCCTCGGGGCGCGTCTTGCTTGGGCCTCTCTCCTGGAGGCGCTCAGTCAGACTGAGTAGTGACATGTGGCCTGACGCTCCTCGGGGCGCGTGTTGCTTGGGCCTCTCTCCTGGAGGCGCTCAGTCAGACCAAGTGGTGACATGTGGCAAGACGCTCCTCGGGGCGCGTCTTGCTTGGGCCTCTCTCCAGAAGGCCCTCAATCAGACCCAGTGTTGACACGTGGCAAGACGCTCCTCGGGGCGCGTCTTGCTTGGGCCTCTCTCCTGGAGGCGCTCAGTCAGAATGAGTAGTGACATGTGGCCTGACGCTCCTCGGGGCGCGTGTTGCTTGGGCCTCTCTCCTGGAGGCGCTCAGTCAGACCAAGTGGTGACATGTGGCAAGACACTTCTCGGAGCGCGTCTTGCTTGGGCCTCTCTCCTGGAGGCCCTCTGTCAGACCCAGTGTTGACATGTGGCAAGATACTCCTCGGGGCGCGTCTTGCTTGGGCCTCTCTCATGGAGGCCCTCTGTCAGACCCAGTGTTGACATGCGTCAAGACGCTCCTCAGGGCGCGTCTTGCTTTGGCCTATCTCCTGGAGGCGCTCAGTCAGACCGAGTGCTGACATGTGGCAAGACGCTCCTCGGGCCGCGTGTTGCTTGGGCTTCTCTCCTGGAGGCCCTCAGTCAGACCCATTGTTGACATGTGGCAAGACGCTCCTCGGGGCGCATATTGCTTGGGCCTCTCTCCTGGAGGCCCTCAGTCAGACCCATTGTTGACATGTGGCAAGACGCTCCTCGGGGCGCGTCTTGCTTGGGCCTCTCTCCTGGAGGCGCTCAGTCAGACCGAGTGCTGACAAAAGGCAAGACGCTCCTCGGGGCGCGTCCTGCTGGGGCCTCTCTCCTGGAGGCGTTCAGTCAGACCCAGTGCTGACATGTGGCAAGACGCTCCTCGGGGCGCGTCTTGCTTGGGCCTCTCTCCTGGAGGCGGTCAGTCAGACTGAGTAGTGACATGTGGCCTGACGCTCCTCGGGGCGCGTCTTGCTTCGGCCTCTCTCCTGGAGGCGCTCAGTCAGACCCAGTGGTGACATGTGGCAAGAAACTCCTCGGGGCGCGTCTTGCTTGGGCCTCTCTCCTGGAGGCCCTCTGTCAGACCCAGTGTTGACATGTGTCAAGACGCTCCTCGGGGCGCGTCTTGCTTGGGCTTCTCTCCTGGAGGCCCTCAGTCAGACCCATTGTTGACATTTGGCAAGACGCTCCTCGTGGCGCGTCTTGCTTTGGCCTCTCTCCTGGAGGCGCTCAGTCAGACCGAGTGCTGACATGTGGCAAGAAGCTCCTCGGGGCGCGTCTTGCTTGGGCTTCTCTCCTGGAGGCGCTCAGTAAGACCCATTGTTGACATGTGGCAAGACGCTCCTCGGGGCGCGTCTTGCTTGGGCCTCTCTCCTGGAGGCGCTCAGTCAGACTGAGTAGTGACATGTGGCCTGACGCTCCTCGGGGCGCGTGTTGCTTGGGCCTCTCTCCTGGAGGCGCTCAGTCAGACCAAGTGGTGACATGTGGCAAGACGCTCCTCGGGGCGCGTCTTGCTTGGGCCTCTCTCCAGAAGGCCCTCAATCAGACCCAGTGTTGACACGTGGCAAGACGCTCCTCGGGGCGCGTCTTGCTTGGGCCTCTCTCCTGGAGGCGCTCAGTCAGAATGAGTAGTGACATGTGGCCTGACGCTCCTCGGGGCGCGTGTTGCTTGGGCCTCTCTCCTGGAGGCGCTCAGTCAGACCAAGTGGTGACATGTGGCAAGACACTTCTCGGAGCGCGTCTTGCTTGGGCCTCTCTCCTGGAGATCCTCTGTCAGACCCAGTGTTGACATGTGGCAAGACACTCCTCGGGGCGCGTCTTGCTTGGGCCTCTCTCATGGAGGCCCTCTGTCAGACCCAGTGTTGACATGTGTCAAGACGCTCCTCAGGGCGCGTCTTGCTTTGGCCTCTCTCCTGGAGGCGCTCAGTCAGACCGAGTGCTGACATGTGGCAAGACGCTCCTCGGGCCGCGTGTTGCTTGGGCTTCTCTCCTGGAGGCCCTCAGTCAGACCCATTGTTGACATGTGGCAAGACGCTCCTCGGGTGCATATTGCTTGGGCCTCTCTCCTGGAGGCCCTCAGTCAGACCCATTGTTGACATGTGGCAAGACGCTCCTCGGGGCGCGTCTTGCTTGGGCCTCTCTCCTGGAGGCGCTCAGTCAGACCGAGTGCTGACAAAAGGCAAGACGCTCCTCGGGGCGCGTCTTGCTGGGGCCTCTCTCCTGGAGGCGTTCAGTCAGACCCAGTGCTGACATGTGGCAAGACGCTCCTCGGGGCGCGTCTTGCTTGGGCCTCTCTCCTGGAGGCGCTCAGTCAGACTGAGTAGTGACATGAGGCCTGACGCTCCTCGGGGCGCGTCTTGCTTGGGCCTCTCTCCTGGAGGCGCTCAGTCAGACCCAGTGGTGACATGTGGCAAGACACTCCTCGGGGCGCGTCTTGCTTGGGCCTCTCTCCTGGAGGCCCTCTGTCAGACCCAGTGTTGACATGTGTCAAGAGACGAGAGAAGCCCAAGCAAGACGCGCCCCGAGGAGCGTCTTGACACATGTCAACACTGGGTCTGACAGAGGGCCTCCAGGAGAGAGGCCCAAGCAAGACGCGCCCCGAGGAGTGTCTTGCCACATGTCAACAATGGGTCTGACTGAGGGCCTCCAGGAGAGAAGCCCAAGCAAGACGCGCCCCGAGGAGCGTCTTGACACATGTCAACACTGGGTCTGACAGAGGGCCTCCAGGAGAGAGGCCCAAGCAAGACGCGCCCCGAGGAGTGTCTTGCCACATGTCAACACTGGGTCTGACTGAGCGCCTCCAGGAGAGAGGCCCAAGCAAGACGCGCCCCGAGGAGCGTCAGGCCTCATGTCACTACTCAGTCTGACTGAGCGCCTCCAGGAGAGAGGCCCAAGCAAGACGCGCCCCGAGGAGCGTCTTGCCACATGTCAGCACTGGGTCTGACTGAACGCCTCCAGGAGAGAGGCCCCAGCAAGACGCGCCCCGAGGAGCGTCTTGCCTTTTGTCAGCACTCGGTCTGACTGAGCGCCTCCAGGAGAGAGGCCCAAGCAAGACGCGCCCCGAGGAGCGTCTTGCCACATGTCAACAATGGGTCTGACTGAGGGCCTCCAGGAGAGAGGCCCAAGCAATATGCACCCGAGGAGCGTCTTGCCACATGTCAACAATGGGTCTGACTGAGGGCCTCCAGGAGAGAAGCCCAAGCAACACGCGGCCCGAGGAGCGTCTTGCCACATGTCAGCACTCGGTCTGACTGAGCGCCTCCAGGAGAGAGGCCAAAGCAAGACGCGCCCTGAGGAGCGTCTTGACACATGTCAACACTGGGTCTGACAGAGGGCCTCCATGAGAGAGGCCCAAGCAAGACGCGCCCCGAGGAGTGTCTTGCCACATGTCAACACTGGGTCTGACAGAGGGCCTCCAGGAGAGAGGCCCAAGCAAGACGCGCTCCGAGAAGTGTCTTGCCACATGTCACCACTTGGTCTGACTGAGCGCCTCCAGGAGAGAGGCCCAAGCAACACGCGCCCCGAGGAGCGTCAGGCCACATGTCACTACTCATTCTGACTGAGCGCCTCCAGGAGAGAGGCCCAAGCAAGACGCGCCCCGAGGAGCGTCTTGCCACGTGTCAACACTGGGTCTGATTGAGGGCCTTCTGGAGAGAGGCCCAAGCAAGACGCGCCCCGAGGAGCGTCTTGCCACATGTCACCACTTGGTCTGACTGAGCGCCTCCAGGAGAGAGGCCCAAGCAACACGCGCCCCGAGGAGCGTCAGGCCACATGTCACTACTCAGTCTGACTGAGCGCCTCCAGGAGAGAGGCCCAAGCAAGACGCGCCCCGAGGAGCGTCTTGCCACATGTCAACAATGGGTCTTACTGAGCGCCTCCAGGAGAGAAGCCCAAGCAAGACGCGCCCCGAGGAGCTTCTTGCCACATGTCAGCACTCGGTCTGACTGAGCGCCTCCAGGAGAGAGGCCAAAGCAAGACGCGCCCCGAGGAGCGTCTTGCCAAATGTCAACAATGGGTCTGACTGAGGGCCTCCAGGAGAGAAGCCCAAGCAAGACGCGCCCCGAGGAGCGTCTTGACACATGTCAACACTGGGTCTTACTGAGCGCCTCCAGGAGAGAAGCCCAAGCAAGACGCGCCCCGAGGAGCTTCTTGCCACATGTCAGCACTCGGTCTGACTGAGCGCCTCCAGGAGAGAGGCCAAAGCAAGACGCGCCCCGAGGAGCGTCTTACCACATGTCACCTCTGGTTCTGACTGAGCGCCTCCAGGAGAGAGGCCCAAGCAAGACGCGCCCCGAGGAGCGTCTTGTCACATGTCAACACTGGTTCTGACTGAGCGCCTCCAGGAGAGAGGCCCAAGCAAGACGCGCCCCGAGGAGCGTCTTGTCACATGTCAACACTGGATCTGTCTGAGCGCCTCCAGGAGAGAAGCCCAAGCAAGACGCGCCCCGAGGAGTGTCTTGCCAAATGTCAACAATGGGTCTGACTGAGGGCCTCCAGGAGAGAAGCCCAAGCAAGACGCGCCCCGAGGAGCGTCTTGACACATGTCAACACTGGGTCTGACAGAGGGCCTCCAGGAGAGAGGCCCAAGCAAGACGCGCCCCGAGGAGTGTCTTGCCACATGTCAACAATGGGTCTGACTGAGGGCCTCCAGGAGAGAAGCCCAAGCAAGACGCGCCCCGAGGAGCGTCTTGACACATGTCAACACTGGGTCTGACAGAGGGCCTCCAGGAGAGAGGCCCAAGCAAGACGCGCCCCGAGGAGTGTCTTGCCACATGTCACCACTGGGTCTGACTGAGCGCCTCCAGGAGAGAGGCCCAAGCAAGACGCGCCCCGAGGAGCGTCAGGCCTCATGTCACTACTCAGTCTGACTGAGCGCCTCCAGGAGAGAGGCCCAAGCAAGATGCGCCCCGAGGAGCGTCTTGCCACATGTCAGCACTGGGTCTGACTGAACGCCTCCAGGAGAGAGGCCCCAGCAAGACGCGCCCCGAGGAGCGTCTTGCCTTTTGTCAGCACTCGGTCTGACTGAGCGCCTCCAGGAGAGAGGCCCAAGCAAGACGCGCCCCGAGGAGCGTCTTGCCACATGTCAACAATGGGTCTGACTGAGGGCCTCCAGGAGAGAGGCCCAAGCAATATGCACCCGAGGAGCGTCTTGCCACATGTCAACAATGGGTCTGACTGAGGGCCTCCAGGAGAGAAGCCCAAGCAACACGCGGCCCGAGGAGCGTCTTGCCACATGTCAGCACTCGGTCTGACTGAGCGCCTCCAGGAGAGAGGCCAAAGCAAGACGCGCCCTGAGGAGCGTCTTGACACATGTCAACACTGGGTCTGACAGAGGGCCTCCATGAGAGAGGCCCAAGCAAGACGCGCCCCGAGGAGTGTCTTGCCACATGTCAACACTGGGTCTGACAGAGGATCTCCAGGAGAGAGGCCCAAGCAAGACGCGCTCCGAGAAGTGTCTTGCCACATGTCACCACTTGGTCTGACTGAGCGCCTCCAGGAGAGAGGCCCAAGCAACACGCGCCCCGAGTAGCGTCAGGCCACATGTCACTACTCATTCTGACTGAGCGCCTCCAGGAGAGAGGCCCAAGCAAGACGCGCCCCGAGGAGCGTCTTGCCACGTGTCAACACTGGGTCTGATTGAGGGCCTTCTGGAGAGAGGCCCAAGCAAGACGCGCCCCGAGGAGCGTCTTGCCACATGTCACCACTTGGTCTGACTGAGCGCCTCCAGGAGAGAGGCCCAAGCAACACGCGCCCCGAGGAGCGTCAGGCCACATGTCACTACTCAGTCTGACTGAGCGCCTCCAGGAGAGAGGCCCAAGCAAGACGCGCCCCGACGAGCGTCTTGCCACATGTCAACAATGGGTCTTACTGAGCGCCTCCAGGAGAGAAGCCCAAGCAAGACGCGCCCCGAGGAGCTTCTTGCCACATGTCAGCACTCGGTCTGACTGAGCGCCTCCAGGAGAGAGGCCAAAGCAAGACGCGCCCCGAGGAGCGTCTTGCCAAATGTCAACAATGGGTCTGACTGAGGGCCTCCAGGAGAGAAGCCCAAGCAAGACGCGCCCCGAGGAGCGTCTTGACACATGTCAACACTGGGTCTGACAGAGGGCCTCCAGGAGAGAGGCCCAAGCAAGACGCGCCCCGAGGAGTTTCTTGCCACATGTCACCACTGGGTCTGACTGAGCGCCTCCAGGAGAGAGGCCGAAGCAAGACGCGCCCCGAGGAGCGTCAGGCCACATGTCACTACTCAGTCTGACTGACCGCCTCCAGGAGAGAGGCCCAAGCAAGACGCGCCCCGAGGAGCGTCTTGCCACATGTCAGCACTGGGTCTGACTGAACGCCTCCAGGAGAGAGGCCCCAGCAGGACGCGCCCCGAGGAGCGTCTTGCCTTTTGTCAGCACTCGGTCTGACTGAGCGCCTCCAGGAGAGAGGCCCAAGCAAGACGCGCCCCGAGGAGCGTCTTGCCACATGTCAACAATGGGTCTGACTGAGGGCCTCCAGGAGAGAGGCCCAAGCAATATGCGCCCCGAGGAGCGTCTTGCCACATGTCAACAATGGGTCTGACTGAGGGCCTCCAGGAGAGAAGCCCAAGCAACACGCGGCCCGAGGAGCGTCTTGCCACATGTCAGCACTCGGTCTGACTGAGCGCCTCCAGGAGAGAGGCCAAAGCAAGACGCGCCCTGAGGAGCGTCTTGACGCATGTCAACACTGGGTCTGACAGAGGGCCTCCATGAGAGAGGCCCAAGCAAGACGCGCCCCGAGGAGTGTCTTGCCACATGTCAACACTGGGTCTGACAGAGGGCCTCCAGGAGAGAGGCCCAAGCAAGACGCGCTCCGAGAAGTGTCTTGCCACATGTCACCACTTGGTCTGACTGAGCGCCTCCAGGAGAGAGGCCCAAGCAACACGCGCCCCGAGGAGCGTCAGGCCACATGTCACTACTCATTCTGACTGAGCGCCTCCAGGAGAGAGGCCCAAGCAAGACGCGCCCCGAGGAGCGTCTTGCCACGTGTCAACACTGGGTCTGATTGAGGGCCTTCTGGAGAGAGGCCCAAGCAAGACGCGCCCCGAGGAGCGTCTTGCCACATGTCACCACTTGGTCTGACTGAGCGCCTCCAGGAGAGAGGCCCAAGCAACACGCGCCCCGAGGAGCGTCAGGCCACATGTCACTACTCAGTCTGACTGAGCGCCTCCAGGAGAGAGGCCCAAGCAAGACGCGCCCCGAGGAGCGTCTTGCCACATGTCAACAATGGGTCTTACTGAGCGCCTCCAGGAGAGAAGCCCAAGCAAGACGCGCCCCGAGGAGCTTCTTGCCACATGTCAGCACTCGGTCTGACTGAGCGCCTCCAGGAGAGAGGCCAAAGCAAGACGCGCCCCGAGGAGCGTCTTGACACATGTCAACACTGGGTCTGACAGAGGGCCTCCATGAGAGAGGCCCAAGCAAGACGCGCCCCGAGGAGCGTCTTGCCACATGTCAACACTGGGTCTGACTGAGCGCCTCCAGGAGAGAGGCCCAAGGGAGACGCGCCCCGAGGAGGGTCTTGCCACATGTCAGCACTGGGTCTGACTGAGCGCCTCCAGGAGAGAGGCCCCAGCAAGATGCGCCCCGAGGAGCGTCTTGCCTTATGTCAGCACTCGGTCTGACTGAGCGCCTCCAGGAGAGAGGCCCAAGCAAGACGCGCCCCGAGGAGCGTCTTGCCACATGTCAACAATGGGTCTGACTGAGGGCCTCCAGGAGAGAGGCCCAAGCAAGATGCGCCCGGAGGAGCGTTTTGCCACATGTCAACACTGGGTCTGACAGAGGGCCTCCAGGAGAGAGGCCCAAGCAAGACGCGCCCCGAGGAGCGTCTTGCCACATGTCACCTCTGGTTCTGACTGAGCGCCTCCAGGAGAGAGGCCCAAGCAAGACGCGCCCCGAGGAGCGTCTTGTCACATGTCAACACTGGATCTGTCTGAGCGCCTCCAGGAGAGAAGCCCAAGCAAGACGCGCCCCGAGGAGTGTCTTGCCACATGTCAACAATGGGTCTGACTGAGGGCCTCCAGGAGAGAAGCCCAAGCAAGACGCGCCCCGAGGAGCGTCTTGACACATGTCAACACTGGGTCTGACAGAGGGCCTCCAGGAAAGAGGCCCAAGCAAGACGCGCCCCGAGGAGTGTCTTGCCACATGTCACCACTGGGTCTGACTGAGCGCCTCCAGGAGAGAGGCCGAAGCAAGACGCGCCCCGAGGAGCGTCAGGCCACATGTCACTACTCAGTCTGACTGACCGCCTCCAGGAGAGAGGCCCAAGCAAGACGCGCCCCGAGGAGCGTCTTGCCACATGTCAGCACTGGGTCTGACTGAACGCCTCCAGGAGAGAGGCCCCAGCAAGACGCGCCCCGAGGAGCGTCTTGCCTTTTGTCAGCACTCGGTCTGACTGAGCGCCTCCAGGAGAGAGGCCCAAGCAAGACGCGCCCCGAGGAGCGTCTTGCCACGTGTCAACACTGGGTCTGATTGAGGGCCTTCTGGAGAGAGGCCCAAGCAAGACGCGCCCCGAGGAGCGTCTTGTCCACATGTCACCACTTGGTCTGACTGAGCGCCTCCAGGAGAGAGGCCCAAGCAACATGCGCCCCGAGGAGCGTCAGGCCACATGTCACTACTCAGTCTGACTGAGCGCCTCCAGGAGAGAGGCCCAAGCAAGACGCGCCCCGAGGAGCGTCTTGCCACATGTCAACAATGGGTCTTACTGAGCGCCTCCAGGAGAGAAGCCCAAGCAAGACGCGCCCCAAGGAGCTTCTTGCCACATTTCAGCACTCGGTCTGACTGAGCGCCTCCAGGAGAGAGGCCCAAGCAATATGCGCCCCGAGGAGCGTCTTGCCACATGTCAACAATGGGTCTGACTGAGGGCCTCCAGGAGAGAAGCCCAAGCAACACGCGGCCCGAGGAGCGTCTTGCCACATGTCAGCACTCGGTCTGACTGAGCGCCTCCAGGAGAGAGGCCAAAGCAAGACGCGCCCTGAGGAGCGTCTTGACACATGTCAACACTGGGTCTGACAGAGGGCCTCCATGAGAGAGGCCCAAGCAAGACGCGCCCCGAGGAGTGTCTTGCCACATGTCAACACTGGGTCTGACAGAGGGCCTCCAGGAGAGAGGCCCAAGCAAGACGCGCTCCGAGAAGTGTCTTGCCACATGTCACCACTTGGTCTGACTGAGCGCCTCCAGGAGAGAGGCCCAAGCAACACGCGCCCCGAGGAGCGTCAGGCCACATGTCACTACTCATTCTGACTGAGCGCCTCCAGGAGAGAGGCCCAAGCAAGACGCGCCCCGAGGAGCGTCTTGCCACGTGTCAACACTGGGTCTGATTGAGGGCCTTCTGGAGAGAGGCCCAAGCAAGACGCGCCCCGAGGAGCGTCTTGCCACATGTCACCACTTGGTCTGACTGAGCGCCTCCAGGAGAGAGGCCCAAGCAACATGCGCCCCGAGGAGCGTCAGGCCACATGTCACTACTCAGTCTGACTGAGCGCCTCCAGGAGAGAGGCCCAAGCAAGACGCGCCCCGAGGAGCGTCTTGCCACATGTCAACAATGGGTCTTACTGAGCGCCTCCAGGAGAGAAGCCCTAGCAAGACGCGCCCCGAGGAGCTTCTTGCCACATGTCAGCACTCGGTCTAACTGAGCGCCTCCAGGAGAGAGGCCAAAGCAAGACGCGCCCCGAGGAGCGTCTTGACACATGTCAACACTGGGTCTGACAGAGGGCCTCCATGAGAGAGGCCCAAGCAAGACGCGCCCCGAGGAGCGTCTTGCCACATGTCAACACTGGGTCTGACTGAGCGCCTCCAGGAGAGAGGCCCAAGCAAGACGCGCCCCGAGGAGTGTCTTGCCACATGTCAGCACTGGGTCTGACTGAGCGCCTCCAGGAGAGAGGCCCCAGCAAGATGCGCCCCGAGGAGCGTCTTGCCTTATGTCAGCACTCGGTCTGACTGAGCGCCTCCAGGAGAGAGGCCCAAGCAAGACGCGCCCCGAGGAGCGTCTTGCCACATGTCAACAATGGGTCTGACTGAGGGCCTCCAGGAGAGAGGCCCAAGCAAGATGCGCCCGGAGGAGCGTTTTGCCACATGTCAACACTGGGTCTGACAGAGGGCCTCCAGGAGAGAGGCCCCAGCAAGACGCGCCCCGAGGAGCGTCTTGCCTTTTGTCAGCACTCGGTCTGACTGAGCGCCTCCAGGAGAGAGGCCCAAGCAAGACGCGCCCCGAGGAGCGTCTTGCCACATGTCAACAATGGGTCTGATTGAGGGCCTCCAGGAGAGAGGCCCAAGCAAGATGCACCCCGAGGAGCGTCTTGCCACATGTCAACAATGGGTCTGACTGAGGGCCTCCAGGAGAGAAGCCCAAGCAACACGCGGCCCGAGGAGCGTCTTGTCACATGTCAGCACTCGGTCTGACTGAGCGCCTCCAGGAGAGAGGCCAAAGCAAGATGCGCCCTGAGGAGCGTCTTGACACATGTCAACACTGGGTCTGACAGAGGGCCTCCATGAGAGAGGCCCAAGCAAGACGCGCCCCGAGGAGTGTCTTGCCACATGTCAACACTGGGTCTGACAGAGGGCCTCCAGGAGAGAGGCCCAAGCAAGACGCGCCCCGAGAAGTGTCTTGCCACATGTCACCACTTGGTCTGACTGAGCGCCTCCAGGAGAGAGGCCCAAGCAACACGCGCCCCGAGGAGCGTCAGGCCACATGTCACTACTCATTCTGACTGAGCGCCTCCAGGAGAGAGGCCAAAGCAAGACGCGCCCCGAGGAGCGTCTTGCCACGTGTCAACACTGGGTCTGATTGAGGGCCTTCTGGAGAGAGGCCCAAGCAAGATGCGCCCCGAGGAGCGTCTTGCCACATGTCACCACTGGGTCTGACTGAGCGCCTCCAGGAGAGAGGCCGAAGCAAGACGAGCCCCGAGGAGCGTCAGGCCACATGTCACTACTCAGTCTGACTGACCGCCTCCAGGAGAGAGGCCCAAGCAAGACGCGCCCCGAGGAGCGTCTTGCCACATGTCAACAATGGGTCTGACTGAGGGCCTCCAGGAGAGAAGCCCAAGCAAGACGCGCCCCGAGGAGTGTCTTGCCACATGTCAACAATGGGTCTGACTGAGGGCCTCCAGGAGAGAAGCCCAAGCAAGACGCGCCCCGAGGAGCGTCTTGACACATGTCAACAATGGGTCTGACTGAGGGCCTCCAGGAGAGAAGCCCAAGCAAGACGCGCCCCGAGGAGCGTCTTGACACATGTCAACACTGGGTCTCACAGAGGGCCTCCAGGAGAGAGGCCCAAGCAAGACGCGCCCCGAGGAGTGTCTTGCCACATGTCAGCACTGGGTCTGACTGAGCGCCTCCAGGAGAGAGACCCCAGCAAGATGCGCCCCGAGGAGCGTCTTGCCTTATGTCAGCACTCGGTCTGACTGAGCGCCTCCAGGAGAGAGGCCCAAGCAAGACGCGCCCCGAGGAGCGTCTTGCCACATGTCAACAATGGGTCTGACTGAGGGCCTCCAGGAGAGAGGCCCAAGCAAGATGCGCCCGGAGGAGCGTTTTGCCACATGTCAACACTGGGTCTGACAGAGGGCCTCCAGGAGAGAGGCCCAAGCAAGACGCGCCCCGAGGAGCGTCTTGCCACATGTCACCTCAGGTTCTGACTGAGCGCCTCCAGGAGAGAGGCCCAAGCAAGACGCGCCCCGAGGAGCGTCTTGTCACATCTCAACACTGGATCTGTCTGAGCGCCTCCAGGAGAGAAGCCCAAGCAAGACGCGCCCCGAGGAGTGTCTTGCCACATGTCAACAATGGGTCTGACTGAGGGCCTCCAGGAGAGAAGCCCAAGCAAGACGTGCCCCGAGGAGCGTCTTGACACATGTCAACACTGGGTCTGACAGAGGGCCTCCAGGAGAGAGGCCCAAGCAAGACGCGCCCCGAGGAGTGTCTTGCCACATGTCACCACTGGGTCTGACTGAGCGCCTCCAGGAGAGAGGCCGAAGCAAGACGCGCCCCGAGGAGCGTCAGGCCAAATGTCACTACTCAGTCTGACTGAGCGCCTCCAGGAGAGAGGCCCAAGCAAGACGCGCCCCGAGGACCGTCTTGCCACATGTCAGCACTGGGTCTGACTGAACGCCTCCAGGAGAGAGGCCCCAGCAAGACGCGCCCCGAGGAGCGTCTTGCCTTTTGTCAGCACTCGGTCTGACTGAGCGCCTCCAGGAGAGAAGCCCAAGCAACACGCGGCCCGAGGAGCGTCTTGCCACATGTCAGCACTCGGTCTGACTGAGCGCCTCCAGGAGAGAGGCCCAAGCAACACGCGCCCCGAGGAGCGTCAGGCCACATGTCACTACTCATTCTGACTGAGCGCAACCAGGAGAGAGGCCCAAGCAAGATGCGCCCCGAGGAGCGTCTTGCCACGTGTCAACACTGGGTCTGATTGAGGGCCTTCTGGAGAGAGGCCCAAGCAACACGCGCCCCGAGGAGCGTCAGGCCACATGTCACTACTCAGTCTGACTGAGCGCCTCCAGGAGAGAGGCCCAAGCAAGACGCGCCCCGAGGAGCGTCTTGCCACATGTCAACAATGGGTCTTACTGAGGGCCTCCAGGAGAGAAGCCCAAGCAAGACGCGCCCCGAGGAGCTTCTTGCCACATGTCAGCACTCGGTCTGACTGAGCGCCTCCAGGAGAGAGGCCAAAGCAAGACGTGCCCCGAGGAGCGTCTTGACACATGTCAACACTGGGTCTGACAGATTGACTCCATGAGAGAGGCCAAAGCAAGACGCGCCCCGAGGAGCGTCTTGCCACATGTCAACACTGGGTCTGACTGAGCGCCTCCAGGAGAGAGGCCAAAGCAAGATGTGCCCCGAGGAGCGTCTTGCCACATGTCAGCACTGGGTCTGACTGAGCGCTTCCAGGAGAGAGGCCCCAGCAAGACACGCCCCGAGGAGTGTCTTGCCTTATGTCACCACTCGGTCTGACTGAGCGCCTCCAGGAGAGAGGCCCAAGCAAGACGCGCCCCGAGGAGCGTCTTGCAACATGTCAACAATGGGTCTGACTGAGGGCCTCCAGGAGAGAGGCCCAAGCAAGATGCGCCCGGAGGAGCGTCTTGCCACATGTCAACACTGGGTCTGACAGAGGGCCTCCAGGAGAGAGGCCCAAGCAAGACGCGCCCCGAGGAGCGTCTTGTCACATGTCAACACTGGGCCTGTCTGAGCGCCTCCAGGAGAGAAGCCCAAGCAAGACGCGCCCCGAGGAGTGTCTTGCCGCATGTCAACAATGGGTCTGACTGAGGGCCTCCAGGAGAGAAGCCCAAGCAAGACGCGCCCCGAGGAGCGTCTTGACACATGTCAACACTGGGTCCGACAGAGGGCCTCCAGGAGAGAGGCCCAAGCAAGACGCGCCCCGAGGAGTGTCTTGCCACATGTCACCACTGGGTCTGACTGAGCGCCTCTAGGAGAGAGGCCCAAGCAAGACGCGCCCCGAGGAGCGTCAGGCCACATGTCACTACTAAGTCTGACTGAGCGCCTCCAGGAGAGAGGCCCAAGCAAGACGCGCCCCGAGGAGCGTCTTGCCACATGTCAGCACTGGGTCTGACTGAACGCCTCCAGAAGAGAGGCCCCAGCAAGGCGCGCCCCGAGGAGCGTCTTGCCACATGTCAACAATGGGTCTGACTGAGGGCCTCCAGGAGAGAGGCCCAAGCAAGATGCGCCCGGAGGAGCGTCTTGCCACATGTCAACACTGGGTCTGACAGAGGGCCTCCAGGAGAGAGGCCCAAGCAAGACGCGCCCCGAGGAGCGTCTTGCCACATGTCACCTCTGGTTCTGACTGAGCGCCTCCAGGAGAGAGGCCCAAGCAAGACGTGCCCCGAGGAGCGTCTTGTCACATGTCAACACTGGGTCTTTCTGAGCGCCTCCAGGAGAGAAGCCCAAGCAAGACGCGCCCCGAGGAGCGTCTTGCCACATGTCAGCACTCGGTCTGACTGAGCGCCTCCAGGAGAGAGGCCCAAGCAAGACGCGCCCAGAGGAGCGTCTTGCCACATGTCAACAATAGGTCTGACTGAGGGCCTCCAGGAGAGAAGCCCAAGCAACACGCGGCCCGAGGAGCGTCTTGCCACATGTCAGCACTCGGTCTGACTGAGCGCCTCCAGGAGAGAGGCCAAAGCAAGACGCGCCCTGAGGAGTGTCTTGACACATGTCAACACTGGGTCTGACAGAGGGCCTCCATGAGAGAGGCCCAAGCAAGACGCGCCCCGAGGAGTGTCTTGCCACATGTCAACACTGGGTCTGACAGAGGGCCTCCAGGAGAGAGGCCCAAGCAAGACGCGCCCCGAGAAGTGTCTTGCCACATGTCACCACTTGGTCTGACTGAGCGCCTCCAGGAGAGAGGCCCAAGCAACACGCGCCCCGAGGAGCGTCAGGCCACATGTCACTACTCAGTCTGACTGAGCGCCTCCAGGAGAGAGGCCCAAGCAAGACGCCCCCCGAGGAGCGTCTTGCCACATGTCAACAATGGGTCTTACTGAGGGCCTCCAGGAGAGAAGCCCAAGCAAGACGCGCCCCGAGGAGCTTCTTGCCACATGTCAGCACTCGGTCTGACTGAGCGCCTCCAGGAGAGAGGCCAAAGCAAGACGCGCCCCGAGGAGCGTCTTGATACATGTCAACACTGGGTCTGACAGAGGGCCTCCATGAGAGAGGCCCAAGCAAGACGCGCCCCGAGGAGTGTCTTGCCACATGTCAACACTGGGTCTGACAGAGGGCCTCCAGAAGAGAGGCCCAAGCAAGACGCTCCCCGAGGAGTGTCTTGCCACATGTCACAACTTGGTCTGACTGAGCGCCTCCAGGAGAGAGGCCCAAGCAACACGCGCCCCGAGGAGCGTCAGGCCACATGTCACTACTCAGTCTGACTGAGCGCCTCCAGGAGAGAGGCCCAAGCAAGACGCGCCCCGAGGAGCGTCTTGCCATGTGTCAACACTGGGTCTGATTGAGGGCCTTCTGGAGGGAGGCCCAAGCAAGACGCGCCCCGAGGAGCGTCTTGCCACATGTCAACAATGGTTCTTACTGAGGGCCTCCAGGAGAGAAGCCCAAGCAAGACGCGCCCCGAGGAGCTTCTTGCCACATGTCACCACTCGGTCTGACTGAGCGCCTCCAGGAGAGAGGCCAAAGCAAGACGCCCCCCGAGGAGCGTCTTGACACATGTCAACACTGGGTCTGACAGAGGGCCTCCATGAGAGAGGCCCAAGCAAGACGCGCCCCGAGGAGTGTCTTGCCAAATGTCAACACTGGGTCTGACTGAGCGCCTCAGGGAGAGAGGTCCAAGCAAGACGCGCCCCGAGGAGCGTCTTGCCACATGTCACTACTCGGTCTGACTGAGCACCTCAGGGAGAGAGGTCCAAGCAAGATGCGCCCCGAGGAGCATCTTGCCACATGTCAACACTGGATCTGACTGAGTGCCTCCATGAGAGAAGCCCCAGCAAGACGCGCCCCGAGGAGCGTCTTGCCACATGTCACTACTCGGTCTGTTTGAGCGCCTCCAGGAGAGAGGCCCAAGCAAGACGTGCCCCGAGGAGCGTCTTGCCACATGTCAACAATGGGTCTGATTGAGGGCCTCCAGGAGAGAAGCCCAAGCAAGACACGCCCCGAGGAGCGTCTTGACACATGTCAACACTGGGTCTGACTGAGGGCCTCCATGAGAGAAGCCCAAGCAAGACGCGCCCCGAGGAGAGTCTTGCCACATGTCAACACTCGGTCTGACAGAGGGCATCCAGGAGAGAGGCCCAAGCAATACGCGCCCCGAGGAGCATCTTGCCACATGTCACCACTGGGTCTGACTGAGCGCCTCCAGGAGAGAGGCCCAACCAAGACGCGCCCTGAGGAGCGTCTTGCCACAAGCCAACACTGGGTCTGACAGAGGGCCTCCAGGAGAGAGGCCCAAGCAAGACGCGCTCGAGGAGTGTCTTGCCACATGTCACCACTGGGTCTGACTGAGCGCCTCCAGGAGAGAGGCCCAAGCAAGACACGCCCCGAGGAGCGTCTTGTCACATGTAAACACTGGGTCTTTCTGAGCGCCTCCAGGAAAGAAGCCCAAGCAAGACGCGCACCGAGGAGCGTCTTTCCACATGTCAGCACTCGGTCTGACTGAGCGCCTCCAGGAGAGAGGCCCAAGCAAGACGCGCCCAAAGGAGCGTCTTGCAACATGTCAACAATGGGTCTGACTGAGCGCCTCCAGGAGAGAGGCCCAAGCAACATGCGCCCCGAGGAGCGTCAGGCCACATGTCACTACTCAGTCTGACTGAGCGCCTCCAGGAGAGAGGCCCAAGCAAGACGCGCCCCGAGGAGCGTCTTGCCACGTGTCAACACTGGGTCTGAATGAGGGCCTTCTGGAGAGAGGCCCAAGCAAGACGCGCCCCGCGGAGCGTCTTGCCACATGTCAACAATGGGTCTTACTGAGGGCCTCCAGGAGAGAAGCCCAAGCAACACGCGCCCCGAGGAGCTTCTTGCCATATGTCAGCACTCGGTCTGACTGAGCGCCTCCAGGAGAGAGGCCAAAGCAAGACGCGCCCCGAGGAGCGTCTTGACACATGTCAACACTGGGTCTGACAGAGGGCCTCCATGAGAGAGGCCCAAGCAAGACGCGCCCAGAGGAGTGTCTTGCCACATGTCAACACTGGGTCTGACTGAGCGCCTCCAGGAGAGAGGCCCAAGCAAGACGCGCCCCGAGGAGCGTCTTGCCACGTGTCAACACTGGGTCTGACTGAGCGCCTCCAGGAGAGAGGCCCAAGCAAGATGCGCCCCGAGGAGCGTCTTGCCACGTGTCACCACTGGGTCTGACTGAGCGCCTCCAGGAGAGAGGCCCAAGCAAGACGCGCCCATAGGAGCTTCTTGCCACGTGTCACCACTGGGTCTGATTGAGCGCCTCCAGGAGAGAGGCCCCAGCAAGACGCGCCCCGAGGAGCGTCTTGCCTTATGTCAGCACTCGGTCTGACTGAGCGCCTCCAGGAGAGAGGCCCAAGCAAGACGCACCCCGAGGAGCGTCTTGCGACATGTCACTACTCGGTCTAACTGAGCGCCTCCAGGAGAGAAGTCATAGCCAGACGTGCCCCGATGAGTGTCTTGCCACATGTCACTACTCGGTCTGACTGAGCGCCTCCAGGAGAGAGGCCCAAGCAAGACGTGCCCCGAGGAGCGTCTTGCCACATGTCAACAATGGGTCTGACTGAGGGCCTCCAGGAGAGAAGCCCAAGCAAGACGCGCCCCGAGGAGCATCTTGCCACATGTCAACACTGGGTCTGACTGAGCGCCTCCAGGAGAGAGGCCCAAGCAAGACGCGCCCCGAGGAGCGTAAGGCCACATGTCACTACTCAGTCTGACTGAGCGCCTCCAGGAGAGAGGCCCAAGCAAGACGCGCCCCGAGGAGCGTCTTGCCACATGTCAACACTGGGTCTGATTGAGGGCCTTCTGGAGAGAGGCCCAAGCAAGACGCGCCCCGAGGAGCGTCTTGCCACATGTCATTAATGGGTCTTACTGAGGGCCTCCAGGAGAGAGGCCCAAGCAAGATGCGCCCGGAGGAGCGTCTTGCCACATGTCAACACTGGGTCTGACAGAGGGCCTCCAGGAGAGAGGCCCAAGCAAGACGCGCCCCGAGGAGCGTCTTGCCACATGTAACCTCTGGTTCTGACTGAGCGCCTCCAGGAGAGAGGCCCAAGCAAGACGCATCCGAGGAGCGTCTTGCCACATGTCAACAATGGGTCTGACTGAGGGCCTCCAGGAGAGAAGCCCAAGCAAGACGCGCCCAGTGGAGCGTCTTGACACATGTCAACACTGGGTCTGACAGAGGGCCTCCAGGAGAGAAGCCCAAGCAAGACGCGCCCCGAGGAGCTTCTTGCCACATGTCAGCACTCGGTCTGACTGAGCGCCTCCAAGAGAGAGGCCAAAGCAAGACGCGCCCCGAGGAGCGTCTTGACACATGTCAACACTGGGTCTGACAGAGGGCCTCCATGAGAGAGGCCCAAGCAAGACGCGCCCCGAGGAGTGTCTTGCCACATGTCAACACTGGGTCTGACTGAGCGCCTCCAGGAGAGAGGCCCAAGCAAGACGCGCCCCGAGGAGCTTCTTGCCACGTGTCACCACTGGGTCTGACTGAGCGCCTCCAGGAGAGAGGCCCAAGCAAGACGCACCCCGAGGAGCGTCTTGCCACGTGTCACCACTGGGTCTGATTGAGCGCCTCCAGGAGAGAGGCCCCAGCAAGACCGGTCAGGCCTGCAGTGTAAACATGTGAGACATGATGTTCTTTCACAGAACTGAGGTTGTTCATTACTAAATGACTTTTACAGGAATATTGTTATTATACTATTCAACAGGTTGATCATAATAATGTGTATTAAACCCACAACCTAGCACTGAGGACAGAGGGACTTTATTTAAATTAGTACTTAATGGAAACGCTACATAATGATACATAAGAGCCATGTCATACATTCAGCCTAGGAATAGTAGCATTGTGCACTATTAAAAATATACACATCAATTGCTCGAATCCCATTGTTGCATAGTAAAACTCTAATAAAACTCTAGTCTGACATCAACAGAGAAGACTTAGTGTATGTACTACAAATACAGCATTAGGATTTCGAGTGGACCGTGCACCTTGTGAACCATCAGAGGCTTATGTCTCTCGTCTCGTCTCGTCTCGTCTTCCTCCGCTTATCCGGGTCCGGGTCGCGGGGGCAGCATCCCAACTAGGGAGCTCCAGGCCGTCCTCTCCCCGGCCTTGTCCACCAGCTCCTCCGGCAGGACCCCAAGGCGTTCCCGGACCAGATTGGAGATGTAACCTCTCCAACGTGTCCTGGGTCGACCCGGGGGCCTTCTGCCGGCAGGACATGCCCGAAACACCTCCCCGGGGAGGCGTCCAGGAGGCATCCTGACCAGATGCCCAAACCACCTCAACTGGCTCCTTTCGATCCAGAGGAGCAGCGGTTCTACTCCGAGTCCCTCCCGAATGTCCGAGCTCCTCACCCTATCTCTAAGGCTGAGCCCGGCCACCCTACGGAGGAAACTCATTTCGGCCGCTTGTATCCGCGATCTCGTTCTTTCGGTCATTACCCAAAGCTCATGACCATAGGTGAGGATTGGGACGTAGATCGACCGGTAAATCGAGAGCCTGGCTTTCTGGCTCAGCTCCCTCTTCCCCACGACAGATCGGCTCAGCGTCCGCATCACTGCGTCCAGGAGGCATCCTGACCAGATGCCCAAACCACCTCAACTGGCTCCTTTCGATCCAGAGGAGCAGCGGTTCTACTCCGAGTCCCTCCCGAATGTCCGAGCTCCTCACCCTATCTCTAAGGCTGAGCCCGGCCACCCTACGGAGGAAACTCATTTCGGCCGCTTGTATCCGCGATCTCGTTCTTTCGGTCATTACCCAAAGCTCATGACCATAGGTGAGGATTGGGACGTAGATCGACCGGTAAATCGAGAGCCTGGCTTTCTGGCTCAGCTCCCTCTTCCCCACGACAGATCGGCTCAGCGTCCGCATCACTGCAGATGCCGAACCAATCCGCCTGTCGATCTCCCAATCCCTCCTACCCTCACTCGTGAACAAGACCCCGAGATACTTAAACTCCTCCACTTGAGGTAGGACCTCTCCCCCGACCCGGAGGTGGCAAGCCACCCTTTTCCGGTCGAGAACCATGGTCTCAGATTTGGAGGTGCTGATCCCCATCCCAGCCGCTTCACATTCGGCCGCGAACCTACCCAGCAAGAGCTGAAGGTCAGAGCTGGATGAAGCTAGGAGGACCACATCATCCGCAAAAAGCAGAGACGAGATTCTCCTGCCACCAAACTCGACACACTCCACACCACGGCTGCGTCTAGAAATTCTGTCCATAAAAGTGATGAACAGAACCGGTGACAAAGGGCAGCCCTGGCGGAGTCCAACCCTCACTGGGAACAGGTCCGACTTACTACCGGCTATGCGGACCAAACTCACGCTCCTCTGGTAAAGGGACTGAATGGCCCTTAACAGAAAGCCACCCACCCCATACTCCTGGAGCGTCCCCCACAGGGTGCCCCTGGGGACACGGTCATAAGCCTTCTCCAAATCCACAAAGCACATGTGGATTGGTTGGGCAAACTCCCATGCCCCCTCCATTACCCTTGCAAGGGTATAGAGCTGGTCCACAGTTCCACGGCCAGGACGAAAACCACATTGCTCCTCCTCTATCTGAGATTCAACTATCGATCGGACCCTCCTCTCCAGTACCTTGGAGTAGACCTTTCCAGGGAGGCTGAGGAGTGTGATCCCCCTATAGTTGGAACACACCCTCAGGTCACCCTTCTTAAAGATGGGGACCACCACCCCGGTCTGCCACTCCCTAGGAACTGCCCCCGATGACCACGCAATGTTGTAGAGACGTGTCAACCATGACAGCCCTACAACATCCATAGCCTTGAGATACCCAGGACGAACCTCATCCGCCCCCGGGGCTCCGCCGCTGTGTAGTTGTTTGACTACCTCAGCAACTTCTGCCCCCGAGATCGGACAGTCCATCCCCAGGCCTCCCAGCTCTGGTTCCTCCTCGGAATGCGCATTGGTGGGATTGAGGAGCTCCTCAAAGTATTCCTTCCACCGTCCGACTATAGCCTCAGTTGACGTCAGCAGCTCCCCATCCCCACTGTAAACAGTGTGAGCGAGTTGCTGCCTTCCTCTCCTGAGGCGCCGGACAGTTTGCCAGAACCTCTTTGGAGCCGATCAATAGTCTTTCTCCATGGCTTCACCAAACTCCTCCCACGCCCGAGATTTTGCCTCGGCAACTGCCACTGCTGCACCCCGCTTGGCTATCCGGTACCTGTCTGCTGCCTCCGGAGACCCACAGACCAGCCACGCCCTGTAGGCCTCCTTCTTCAGCCTGACGGCTCCCCGAACCTCTGGTGTCCACCAGCGGGTACGGGGGTTGCCACCACGACTGGCACCGGCCACCTTACGACCACAGCTAGCAACAGCCGCCTCGACAATCGCAGAGTGGAACAAGGCCCACTCGGACTCAATGTCCCCCACTGCTCTCGGGACGTGGTCAAAGCTCTGCCGGAGGTGGGAGTTGAAGACCGTCTTGACAGGTTCTTCTGCCAGGCGTTCCCAGCAGACCCTCACTATGCGTTTGGGTCTGCCAGGTCTACGCGGCATGTTCCCTTGCCATCTGATCCAACTCACCACCAGGTGGTGATCAGTTGACAGCTCCGCCCCTCTCTTCACTCGGGTGTCCAAAACATACGGCCGCAGGTCAGATGATACGACTACAAAATCTATCATCGACCTGTGACCTAGGCTGCCCTGGTACCAAGTGTACCGGTGGGCATCCTTATGTTCGAACATGGTGTTCGTTATTGCCAAACTGCGGCTTGCACAGAAGTCCAATAACAAAACACCGCTCGAGTTCTGATCAGGTGGGCCGTTCCTCCCAATCACACCCCTCCAGGTCAAGCTGTCATTGCCCACGTGAGCATTGAAGTCCCCCAGCAGGACAATGGAGTCCCCTGATGGAGCACTATCTAGCACTCGTCCCAGGGACTCCAAAAAGGGTGGGTACTCTGAACTGATATTTGGCCCATAAGCACAAACAACAGTCAGGACCCGTTCCCCGACCCGAAGGCGCAAGGAAGCTACCCTCTTGTCCCCCGGGGTAAACCCCAACACACAGGCAGAGAGTCTCGGGGCTAACAAAAAGCCAACCCCAGCCCTCCGCCTCTCACCCGGAGCAACTCCAGCAAATTAGAGTGTCCAACCCCTCTCCAGGTCTCGGGTTCCAGAGCCAATGCTATGTGTCGAGGTGAGTCCGACTATATCTAGCCGGTACCGCTCAACCTCTGCCTCCTCCTTGAACCGTCACCTTATCGTGGTGGAGGAGTTTGAGTGCCCTAATGATCCTAGGAGCTATGTTGTCTGGGGCACTTAGTGCCCCTGGTAGGGTCTCCCATGACAAATTGGTCTTAGGTGAAGGGTGAGACAAAGAACGGTTCGAAGGATCTTTCATGGCGGTTAAAACGAAGAGTCGGAGTACCCGGCCCGGAGGGTTACCGGGGTCCCACCCTGGAGCCAGGCCTGGGGTTGGGGCCCGTGAGCGAGCGCCTGGTGGCCGGGCTTTCGCCCATGGGGCCCGGCCGGGCCCAGCCCGAACCGGATACATGGGCTCGTCCAACTGTGGACCCACCACCCGCAGGAGGAACATGAAGGGTCCGGTGCAATGTGAATCGGGTGGCAGACCAAATCAGAGGCTTATGATGCAACATATCTTCCAGTTGCTATTAGACAATTTATAATTCTCGACCATTTTTCGGAACTGGTTTCTTGGGTCCGTGAGTAAATGCCAAATGAGATGATAGTCCTTAAGTAAGTTCCTGGCGATCCCATGTCACGCTCTTGCCCATCAGCCGGTGAACGCTGAGACGGAACTCTATGAGAGCGATGTATTTTTTAAGTGCTCCGAATATACTTCTAACAAGCGTGCGATTCACTTCGTGAGTAAACGGCAGCTGCAGCTGATTCAAACAGTCGAGCCAACTTTCTACATCACAATATGCGTTTTGTAGTTAGTCAAGTTACCTTTTGTGTGGTGCATGCACGGGTCGTTAGCGTCCAGCTCCCAGCTTAGAGAGTCCTGTATTGACACAGACGTCAATACATCTCGATGTCATGCAACACACAAAGTCTGTCGCATACAGGTGGGTTAACACACATGTACGATGTGTGCGATGGCGCGCCCGTTTACAATGGGACACAACGATGATCATTGTTAACCAAACTCTTGTTTCTCACGACAGGTGGTAGCGTTGTCTCCTGCACCTGGTCTTCGTGCACAGAGGGTGTTGTAATGTGCTCGTCATAGTCGCGATCGTTGTCACTCGAATCCGTTGTTCTCACGACAGGTGGTAGCGTTGTCTCCTGCATGTTGTCTTCGCGTGCGGCAAGCGTTGTGCTGTGCTCGTTATAAAGGTTGTCTTCGTACAAAGGGGGTGTTGAATACTCCTTCGTGAGTAGTCTAGGAGGTGGTGTGATGGAACGTATCTCAGAGGCGTTATGTGAGCGTACCACCATGGCCTGAGCAACTGCGACTACTGAGAGTACACCCAGTACAGACAGCGAGATCATTTTTTTTCTTGGGTGTTGTACGTGTGGGTACAGCCGCTTTAATGGCAGTGAGAGCAAGTGGGCAAATGTATTTATAGGTCACTAGCAGAAACTAAGGCACGTGGTCAGAGTGTAATCGTAACCACCTAAAGTAGCTCTTGTCATAATTTAATATACATAGAAATCAGAAACGGGTATGTCAGGATAGACATCGCGAGTGATAATGCGGCCAGTATCTGTGTGCGCTTGAGAGCACCTTGTTGTTCTACTGTGGTGCCCACGCCGCCGGGTCTGTTAATGTCATCGACCTTCTTTATATATGCATACGCTAAAGACCGTATATTCTCTATGGATTTGAACACGTCCTTTGTTTCGCGTAACGCTTGAGCTGTCTCGAGCGTGATGTTGTGAGTGTACACCAGTGTTTCGCGTGCACCGAGGTCCGAAAGGGCGTGCGCTACAACTATTAACCTTAGTTTGGGAGTGTGGCGAAACGCTCGCTCCGCTGTAATGGGCGGATGCAATGTTATCACCTGGTACGTTTCGTTAGTCGGGTCGTAACACACCGGTCCGTGACACGGACCGTCACATTGTATGGGGCACAGTAAGGACAACACGCCGCGGACCGTGACTTCGCACTCGACCGCGGTGGTGTTGTCGATTTGCAAAGGATCACATATGCCTCTCCAGTCGCAATGAGGCACATTGTAGTCGACGCGGCCGTCGGTCACCATAGCTTTCGTCAGCCAACACACTCGATTGCCCTTCGAAACATCGGCGATCAACGTGAGCGTAGAGGTCGCAGTCGCTTTACTGTACGCCAGGATATCCGTGTGTGAGTGCACGCTCGACGTCGATTGACAACCGGTCATGTCAGACCTGATCAGACCTTCCGAACACATGACCATTAGTTGTTGTGCGGCTGAGAGTATCGCGATCATACCGTTGAGATGTGTAGAAAGTCCGTACACGCCAGCCTTCCACGTTTCCAAAGTTTCCAGCAGTCTAGAGGGACTTGTCTTAGCTCGCATGGCAGTGCTGAATTTGCGTTGTGTAGACACAACGGCTTCGACCTCGCTTAGGATCTGTGGGCTCATGTACTCGTGGTAGGCCAAGACGTGTATAGTCGAGCGCGGTGACGCCCCGAACACCTTACCCGGTTTTGTTGTGGCGATATGCGTGTCCAGTAACGCGGCAAAGTCCGCGTGTCTAGCGTGTATTGATTTTACAGCTCGCTCATACCCCAACAGTACGGTCCGTAGAAGTTCGTTCACTTGTTTCCATGCGCTCGTGGAACACAGGACATCGCAACCTCCTTGATACTCAAGTAAAGCGTCACACACCAGCTGCTTGCACGTTGGAAATACAATCGGTAGTAACTTCTTACTCCACTCTATGTTGAACTCGTATAGTATGTATATGGGCGGTTGCGGCGGTTTGCGCATTTTCTATCTACCCTCCGCTAATATGACTCTGTGGTCTGTCTCCTGAGATGGTGCGGTTGGAACTTAAGAGAGCGCTATCGACGGTCGGCGTTTCCATTTCGTAAACTGTGCCATTTTCAGCCGCTGGCAAACGGCCGTCGACGGTCGATGCGAGACACCAACATAACGTTAGACCGCGACCCTCATGCCAGTTTTCTGTAGTGCTGGTTGTAGTTTCTGGTGCACACTCGAAACGCCATTATGATCACAATTACGTTGATTAATAAATCCAGTTTTGTAGCGACTGCAGCCAGCGCCGTCGCACAACTCGTGTCGGTGTTATCTCTCGATACTTTCATTCGTATCCGAGCGTATGCAGAATCTACGGATCTGGTGAAGTTGCTTGTCACTAGCTTGCGCATGTTTGATATGGCACTTTGCGCGAGACTCACACAACCTGCAGTGGCAACCGTCGCGTCAGTGCAAAGTTTTTCCGATATATCGCTCGCAACATCGTTTGTCATTTGCTGTACACTGCGCACACTGGCCACGAGGTCGCAGAGAGGGTCTTCGTTACGAGCTACTCTGG
Source organism: Nothobranchius furzeri (assembly GCF_043380555.1). NCBI lineage: Eukaryota > Metazoa > Chordata > Actinopteri > Cyprinodontiformes > Nothobranchiidae > Nothobranchius > Nothobranchius furzeri. Next base: position 16,825,886 of record NC_091741.1, read on the forward strand.
TAGCGCCGTGGTTGATGAGGACGATCATCTTTAGCAATAGTTTAAATTAGTACTTAATGGAAACGATACATAATGATACATAAGAGCCATGTCATACATTCAGCCTAGGAATAGTAGCATTGTGCATTATTAAAAATATACAGATCAATTGCTCGAATCCCATTGTTGCAAAGTAAAACTCTAATATAACTCTAGTCTGACATCAACAGAGAAGACTTAGTGTATGCACTACAAATACAGCATTAGGATTTCGAGTGGACCGTGCACCTTGTGAACCATCAGAGGCTTATGACGCAACATATCTTCCAGTTGCTATTAGACAAGTTATAATTCTTGACCATTTTTCGGAACTGGTTTCTTGGGTCCGTGAGTAAATGCCAAATGAGATGATAGTCCTTAAGTAAGTTCCTGGCGATCCCATGTCACGCTCTTGCCCATCAGCCGGTGAATGCTGAGACGGAACTCGATGAGAGCGATGTATTTTTTAAGTGCTCCGAATGTACTTCTAACAAGCGTGCGATTCACTTCGTGAGTAAACCGCAGCTGCAGCTGATTCAAACAGTCGAGCCAACTTTCTACATCACAATATGCGTTTTGTAGTTAGTCGAGTTACCTTTTGTGTGGCGCATGCACGAGTCGTTAGCGTCCAGCTCCCAGCTTAGAGAGTCCTGTATTGACACAGACGTCAATACATCTCGATGTCATGCAACACACAAAGTCTGTCGCATACAGGTGGGTTAACACATGTACGATACCTTTTGTGTGGCGCATGCACTGGTCGTTAGCGTCCAGCTCCTGGCTTATAGAGAGTCCTGTATTGACACAGACGTCAATACATCTCGATGTCATGCAACACACAAAGTCTGTCGCATACAGGTGGGTTAACACACATGTACGATGTGTGCAATGGCGCGCCCGTTTACAATGGGACACAACGATGATCATTGTTAACCAAACTCTTGTTTCTCACGACAGGTGGTAGCGTTGTCTCCTGCACCTGGTCTTCGTGCACAGAGGGTGTTGTAATGTGCTCGTCATAGTCGCGATCGTTGTCACTCGAATCCGTTGTTCTCACGACAGGTGGTAGCGTTGTCTCCTGCATGTTGTCTTCGCGTGCGGCAAGCGTTGTGCTGTGCTCGTTATAATGGTTGTCTTCGTACAAAGGGGGTGTTGAATACTCCTTCGCGAGTAGTCTAGGAGGTGGTGTGATGGAACGTATCTCAGAGGCGTTATGTGAGCGTACCACCATGGCCTGAGCAACTGCGACTACTGAGAGTACACCCAGTACAGACAGCAAGATCATTTTTTTTCTTGGGTGTTGTACGTGTGGGTACAGCCGCTTTAATGGCAGTGAGAGCAAGTGGGCAAATCTATTTATAGGTCACTAGCAGAAACTAAGGCACATGGTCAGAGTGTAATCGTAACCACCTAAAGTAGCTCTTGTCATAATTTAATATACATAGAAATCAGAAACGGGTATGTCAGGATAGACATCGCGAGTGATAATGCGGCCAGTATCTGTGTGCGCTTGAGAGCACCTTGTTGTTCTACTGTGGTGCCCACGCCGCCGGGTCTGTAAATGTCATCGACCTTCTTTATATACGCATACGCTAAAGACCGTATATTCTCTATGTATTTGTTTCGCGTAACGCTTGAGCTGTCTCGAGCGTGATGTTGTGAGTGTACACCAGTGTTTCGCGTGCACCGAGGTCCGAAAGGGCGTGCGCTACAACTATTAACCTTGGTTTGGGAGTGTGGCGAAACGCTCGCTCCGCTGTAATGGGCGGATGCAATGTTATCACCTGGTACGTTTCGTTAGTCAGGTCGTAACACACCGGTCCGTGACACGGACCGTCACATTGTATGGGGCACAGTAAGGACAACACGCCGCCGACCGTGACTTCGCACTCGACCGCGGTGGTGTTGTCGATTTGCAAAGGATCACATACGCCTCTCCAGTCGCAATGAGGCACATTGTAGTCGACGCGACCGTCGGTCACCATAGCTTTCGTCAGCCAACACACTCGATTGCCCTTCGAAACATCGGCGATCAACGTGAGCGTAGAGGTCGCCGTCGCTTTACTGTACGCCAGGATATCCGTGTGTGAGTGCACGCTCGACGTCGATTGACAACCGGTCATGTCAGACCTGATCAGACCTTCCGAACACATGACCATTAGTTGTTGTGCGGCTGAGAGTATCGCGATCATACCGTTGAGATGTGTAGAAAGTCCGTACACGCCAGCCTTCCGCGTTTCCAAAGTTTCCAGCAGTCTAGAGGGACTTGTCTTAGCTCGCATGGCAGTGCTGAATTTGCGTTGTGTAGACACAACGGCTTCGACCTCGCTTAGGATCTGTGGGCTCATGTACTCGTGGTAGGCCAAGATGTGTATAGTCGAGCGCGGTGACGCCCCGAACACCTTACCCGGTTTTGTTGTGGCGATATGCGTGTCCAGTAACACGGCAAAGTCCGCGTGTCTAGCGTGTATTGATTTTACAGCTCGCTCATACCACAACAGTACGGTCCGTAGAAGTTCGTTCACTTGTTTCCATGCGCTCGTGGAACACAGGACATCGCAACCTCTGTGATACTCAAGTAAAGCGTCACACACCAGCTGCTTGCACGTTGGAAATACAATCGGTAGTAACTTCTTACTCCACTCTATGTTGAACTCGTATAGTATGTATATGGGCGGTTGCGGCGGTTTGCGCATTTTCTATCTACCCTCCGCTAATATGACTCTGTGGTCTGTCTCCTGAGATGGTGCGGTTGGAACTTAAGAGAGCGCTATCGACGGTCGGCGTTTCCATTTCGTAAACTGTGCCATTTTCAGCCGCTGGCAAACGGCCGTCGACGGTCGATGCGAGACACCAACATAACGTTAGACCGCGACCCTCATGCCAGTTTTCTGTAGTGCTGGTTGTAGTTTCTGGTGCACACTCGAAACGCCATTATGATCACAATTACGTTGATTAATAAATCCAGTGTTGTAGCGACTGCAGCCAGCGCCGTCGCACAACTCGTGTCGGTGTTATCTCTCGATACTTTCATTCGTATCCGAGCGTATGCAGAATCTACGGATCTGGTGAAGTTGCTTGTCACTAGCTTGCGCATGTTTGATATGGCACTTTGCGCGAGACTCACACAACCTGCAGTGGCGACCGTCGCGTCAGTGCAAAGTTTTTCCGATATATCGCTCGCAACATCGTTTGTCATTTGCTGTACACTGCGCACACTGGCCACGAGGTCGCAGAGAGGGTCTTCGTTACGAGCTACTCTGGTAGCGCCGTGGTTGATGAGGACGATCATCTTTAGCAATAGTTCATCTCGAAGCGCAACGAAGGTGAGGGCGACGGGTTGGCCGGTTCTGCCTTCAGGCCACTCGGTTGCCGCTAGATTGCCCAATGCCACACACGCAGACGAACCCTGTACACACTCAAAGACCCGTGTGCGATCGTTGATTTCTGCTAGCACGTTTGCTAGTTCTACGTGCTTCCATGTATCGGGCGTGGGCACGCGCTTGTTTTAGAGGCGTTTTCGCGCAGCCTCTACCCTGCACGACCGCTCGTGGCCGCACTAGCTATATTTATCTTTATTTGTTTCACACACACACACACACACACACACACACACACACACACACACACACACACACACACACACACACACACACACACACACACACACAGGCCCTTGCGTGCAAACCCCGGTCAGGCCTGCAGTGCACACATAAGAGACATGATGTTCTTTCACAGAACTGAGGTTGTTCATTACTAAATGACTTTTACAGGAATATTGTTATTATACTATTCAACAGGTTGATCATAATAATGTGTATTAAACCCACAACCTAGCACTGAGGACAGAGGGACTTTATTTAAATTAGTACTTAATGGAAACGATACATAATGATACATAAGAGCCATGTCATACATTCAGCCTAGGAATAGTAGCATTGTGCACTATTAAAAATATACACATCAACTGCTCGAATCCCATTGTTGCAAAGTAAAACTCTAATAAAACTCTAGTCTGACATCAACAGAGAAGACTTAGTGTATGTACTACAAATACAGCATTAGGATTTCGAGTGGACCGTGCACCTTGTGAACCATCAGAGGCTTATGACGCAACATATTTTCCAGTTGCTATTAGACAAGTTATAATTCTCGACCATTTTTCGAAACTGGTTTCTTGGGTCCGTGAGTAAATGCCAAATGAGATGATAGTCCTTAAGTAAGTTCCTGGCGATCCCATGTCACGCTCTTGCCCATCAGCCGGTGAACGCTGAGACGGAACTCGATGAGAGCGATGTATTTTTTAAGTGCTCCGAATGTACTTCTAACAAGCGTGCGATTCACTTTGTGAGTAAACCGCAGCTGCAGCTGATTCAAACAGTCGAGCCAACATTCTACATCACAATATGCGTTTTGTAGTTAGTCGAGTTACCTTTTGTGTGGCGCATGCACGGGTCGTTAGCGTCCAGCTCCCAGCTTATAGAGTCCTGTATTGACACAGACGTCAATACATCTCGATGTCATGCAACACACAAAGTCTGTCGTATACAGGTGGGTTAACACATGTACGATACCTTTTGTGTGGCGCATGCACGGGTCGTTAGCGTCCAGCTCCCGGCTTATAGAGAGTCCTGTATTGACACAGACGTCAAGACATCTCGATGTCATGCAACACACAAAGTCTGTCGCAAACAGGTGGGTTAACACACATGTACGATGTGTGCGATGGCGAGCCCATTTACAATGGGACACGACGATGATCATTGTTAACCAAACTCTTGTTTCTCACGACAGGTGGTAGCGTTGTCTCCTGCACCTGGTCTTCGTGCACAGAGGGTGGTGTAATGTGCTCGTCATAGTCGCGATCGTTGTCACTCGAATCCGTTGTTCTCACGACAGGTGGTAGCGTTGTCTCCTGTATGTTGTCTACGCGTGCGGCAAGCAATGTGCTGTGCTCGTTATAATGGTTGTCTTCGTACAAAGGGGGTGTTGAATACTCCTTCGCGAGTAGTCTAGGAGATGGCGTGATGGGACGTATCTCAGAGGCGTTATTTGAGCGTATCACCATGGCCTGAGCAACTGCGACTAGTGAGAGTACACCCAGTACAGACAGCGAGATCATTTTTTTTCTTGGGTGTTGTACGTGTGGGTACAGCCGCTTTAATGGCAGTGAGAGCAAGTGGGTATATGTATTTATATTGGGTCGGTGACACAGACGTCAATACATCTCGATGCCATGCAACACACAAAGTCTGTCGCATACAGGTGGGTTAACACATGTACGATACCTTTTGTGTGGCGCATGCATGGGTCGTTAGCATCCAGCTCCTGGCTTATAGAGAGTCCTTAATTGACACAGACGTCAATACATCTCGATGTCATGCAACACACAAAGTCTGTCGCATACAGGTGGGTTAACACACATGTACGATGTGTGCGATGGCGCGCCCGTTTACAATGGGACACGACGATGATCATTGTTAACCAAACTCTTGTTTCTCATGACAGGTGGTAGCGTTGTCTCCTGCACCTGGTCTTCGTGCACAGAGGGTGTTGTAATGTGCTCGTCATAGTCGCGATCGTTGTCACTCGAATCCGTTGTTCTCACGACAGGTGGTAGCGTTGTCTCCTGCATGTTGTCTTCACGTGCGGCAAGCGTTGTGCTGTGCTTGTTATCATGGTTGTCTTCGTACAAAGGGGGTGTTGAATACTCCTTCGCGAGTAGTCTAGGAGGTGGTGTGATGGAACGTATCTCAGAGGCGTTATGTGAGCGTACCACCATGGCCTGAGCAACTGCGACTACTGAGAGTACACCCAGTACAGACAGCGAGATCATTTTTTTTCTTGGGTGTTGTACGTGTGGGTACAGCCGCTTTAATGGCAGTGAGAGCAAGTGGGCAAATGTATTTATAGGTCACTAGCAGAAACTAAGGCACGTGGTCAGAGTGTAATCGTAACCACTTAAGGTAGCTCTTGTCATAATTTAATATACATAGAAATCAGAAACGGGTAAGTCAGGATAGACATCGCGAGTGATAATGCGGCCAGTATCTGTGTGCGCTTGAGAGCACCTTGTATTTCTACTATGGTGCCCACACCGCCGGGTCTGTAAATGTCATCGACCTTCTTTATATACGCATACGCTAAAGACCGTATATTCTCTATGGATTTGAACACGTCCTTTGTTTCGCGTAACGCTTGAGCTGTCTCGAGCGTGATGTTGTGAGTGTACACCAGTGTTTCGCGTGCACCGAGGTCCGAAAGGGCGTGCGCTACAACTATTAACCTTGGTTTGGGAGTGTGGCGAAACGCTCGCTCCGCTGTAATGGGCAGATGCAATGTTATCACCTGGTACGTTTCGTTAGTCGGGTCGTAACACACCGGTCCATCACACGGACCGTCACATTGTATGGGGCACAGTAAGGACAACACGCCGCCGACCGTGACTTCGCACTCGACCGCGGTGGTGTTGTCGATTTGCAAAGGATCACATACGCCTCTCCAGTCGCAATGAGGCACATTGTAGTCGACGCGACCGTCGGTCACCATAGCTTTCGTCAGCCAACACACTCGATTGCCCTTCGAAACATCGGCGATCAACGTGAGCATATAGGTCGCTGTCGCTTTACTGTACGCCAGGATATCCGTGTGTGAGTGCACGCTCGACGTCGATTGACAACCGGTCATGTCAGACCTGATCAGACATTCCGAACACATGACCATTAGTTGTTGTGCGGCCGAGAGTATCGCGATCATACCATTGAGATGTGAAGAAAGCGCGTACACGCCAGCCTTCCACGTTTCCAAAGTTTCCAGCAGTCTAGAGGGACTTGTCTTAGCGCGCACGGCTGTGCTGAATTTGCGTTGGGTAGACACAACGGCTTCGACCTCGCTTAGGATCTTGTGGGCTCATGTACTCGTGGTAGGCCAAGACGTGTATAGTCGAGCGCGGTGACGCCCCGAACACTTGACCCGGTTTTGCTGTTGCGATATGCGTGTCCAGTAACACGGCAAAGTCCGCGTGCCTAGCGTGTATTGATTTTACAGCTCGCTCATACCCCAATAGTACGGTCGGTAGAAGTTCGTTCACTTGTTTCCATGCGCTCGTGGAACACAGGACATCGCAACCTCTGTGATACTCAAGTAAAGCGTCACACACCAGCTGCTTGCACGTTGGAAATACAATCGGTAATAACTTCTTACTCCACTCTATGTTGAACTCGTATAGTATGTATATGGGCGGTTGCGGCGGTTTGCGCATTTTCTATCTACCCTCCGCTAATATGACTCTGTGGTCTGTCTCCTGAGATGGTGCGGTTGGAACTTGCGAGAGTGCGCTATCGACGGTCGGCGTTTCCATTTCGTCAACTGTGCCATTTTCAGCCGCTGGCAAACGGCCGTCGACGGTCGATGCGAGACACCAACATAACGTTAGACCGCGACCCTCATGCCAGTTTTCTGTAGTACTGGTTGTAGTTTCTGGTGCACACTCGAAACGCCATTACGATCACAATTACGTTGATTAATAAATCCAGTGTTGTAGCGACTGCAGCCAGCGCCGTCGCGGAACTCGTGTCGGTGTTATCTCTCGATACTTTCATTCGTATCCGAGCGTATGCAGAATCTACGGATCTGGTGAAGTTGCTTGTCACTAGCTTGCGCACGTTTGATATGGCACTTTGCGCGAGACTCACACAACCTGCAGTGGCGACCGTCGCGTCAGTGCAAAGTTTTTCCGATATATCGCTCGCAACATCGTTTGTCATTTGCTGTACACTGCGCACACTGGCCGCGAGGTCGCGGAGAGGGTCTTCGTTACGAGTTGTGTAATATCCGCTGACTTGCCAATTCAATTCTGGTGGCGCTGACCCAAACGAGAACGCTTTTAAGGCGCATGTCATGGTAACTCTGGTAGCGCCGTGGTTGATGAAGACGATCATCTTTAGCAATAGTTCATCTCGAAGCGCAACGATGGTTAGGGCGACGGGTTGGCCGGTTCCGCCTTCAGGCCACTCGGTTGCCGCTAGATTGCCCAATGCCACACACGCAGACGAACCCTGTACACACTCAATGACCCGTGTGCGATCGTTGATTTCTGCTAGTACTTTTGCTAGTTCTACGTGCTTCCACGGATCGGGCGTGGGCACTCGCTTGTTTTAGAGGCGTTTTCGCGCAGCCTCTACCCTGCACGACCGCTCATGGCCGCACTAGCTATTTTTATCTTTATTTGTTTCACACACACACACACACACACACACACACACACACACACACACACACACACACACACACACACACACACACACACACACACACACACAGGCCCTTGCGTGCAAACCCCGGTCAGGCCTGCAGTGCACACATAAGAGACATGATGTTCTTTCACAGAACTGAGGTTGTTCATTACTAAATGACTTTTACAGGAATATTGTTATTATACTATTCAACAGGTTGATCATAATAATGTGTATTAAACCCACAACCTAGCACTGAGGACAGAGGGACTTTATTTAAATTAGTACTTAATGGAAACGATACATAATGATACATAAGAGCCATGTCATACATTCAGCCTAGGAATAGTAGCATTGTGCACTATTAAAAATATACACATCAACTGCTCTAATCCCATTGTTGCAAAGTAAAACTCTAATAAAACTCTAGTCTGACATCAACAGAGAAGACTTAGTGTATGTACTACAAATACAGCATTAGGATTTCGAGTGGACCGTGCACATTGTGAACCATCAGAGGCTTATGACGCAACATATCTTCCAGTTGCTATTAGACAAGTTATAATTCTCGACCATTTTTCGGAACTGGTTTCTTGGGTCCGTGAGTAAATGCCAAATGAGATGATAGTCCTTAAGTAAGTTCCTGGCGATCCCATGTCACGCTCTTGCCCATCAGCCGGTGAACACTGAGACGGAACTCGATGAGAGCGATATATTTTTTAAGTGCTCCGAATGTACTTCTAACAAGCGTGCGATTCACTTCGTGAGTAAACCGCAGCTGCAGCTGATTCAAACAGTCGAGCCAACTTTCTACATCACAATATGCGTTTTGTAGTTAGTCGAGTTACCTTTTGTGTGGCGCAAGCACGGGTCGTTAGAGTCCAGCTCCCAGCTTATACAGTCCTGTATTGACACAGACGTCAATACATCTCGATGTCATGCAACACACAAAGTCTGTCGCATACAGGTGGGTTAACACATGTACGATACCTTTTGTGTGGCGCATGCACGGGTCGTTAGCGACCAGCTCCAGGCTTACAGAGAGTCCTGTATTGACACAGATGTCAATACATCTCCATGTCATGCAACACACAAAGTCTGTCGCATACAGGTGGGTTAACACACATGTACGATGTGTGCGATGGCGCGCCCGTTTACAATGGGACACGACGATGATCATTGTTAACCAAACTCTTGTTTCTCAAGACAGGTGGTAGCGTTGTCTCCTGCACCTGGTCTTCGTGCACAGAGGGTGTGGTAATGTGCTCGTCATAGTCGCGATCGTTGTCACTCGAATCCGTTGTTCTCACGACAGGTGGTAGCGTTGTCTCCTGCATGTTGTCTTCGCGTGCGGCAAGCGTTGTGCTGTGCTCGTTATAATGGTTGTCTTTGTACAAAGGGGGGTGTTGAATACTCCTTCGCGAGTAGTCTAGGAGGTGGTGTGATGGGACGTATCTCAGAGGCGTTATGTGAGCGTACCACCATGGCCTGAGCAACTGCGACTACTGAGAGTACACCCAGTACAGACAGCGAGATAATTTTTTTTCTTGGGTTTTGTACGTGTGGGTACAGCCGCTTTAATGGCAGTGAGAGCAAGTGGTCAAATGTATTTATAGGTCACTAGCAGAAACTAAGGCACGTGGTCAGAGTGTAATCGTAACCACCGTAGCTCTTGTCATAATTTAATATACATAGAAATCAGAAACGGGCATGTCAGGATAGACATCGCGAGTGATAATGCGGCCAGCTGACTGAGCGCCTCCAGGAGAGAGGCCCAAGCAAGACGCACCCCGAGGAGCGTCTTTCCACGTGTCACCACTGGGTCTGACTGAGCGCCTCCAGGAGAGAGGCCCAAGCAAGACGCGCCCCGAGGAGCGTCTTGCCACATGTCAACACTGGGTCTGACTGAGCGCCTCCAGGAGAGAGGCCCAAGCAAGACGCGCCCCGAGGAGCGTCTTGCAACATGTCAACACTGGGTCTGACTGAGCGCCTCCAGGAGAGAGGCCCAAGCAAGACGCGCCCCGAGGAGCGTCTTGCCACATGTCAACAATGGGTCTGACTGAGGGCCTCCAGGAGAGAGGCCCAAGCAAGACGCGCCCCGAGGAGCTTCTTGCCACATGTCAGCACTCGGTCTGACTGAGCGCCTCCAGGAGAGAGGCCAAAGCAAGACGCGCCCCGAGGAGCGTCTTGCCACATGTCACCACTTGGTCTGACTGAGCGCCTCCAGGAGAGAGGCCCAAGCAAGACGCGCCCCGAGGAGAGTCTAGCCACATGTCAACACTGGGTCTGACTGAGCGCCTCCAGGAGAGAGGCCCAAGCAAGACGCGCCCCGAGGAGCGTCTTGCCACATGTCAGCACTGGGTCTGACTGAGCGCCTCCAGGAGAGAGGCCCCAGCAAGACGCGCCCCGAGGAGCGTCTTGCCTTATGTCAGCACTCGGTCTGACTGAGCGCCTCCAGGAGAGAGGCCCAAGCAAGACGCGCCCCGAGGAGCGTCTTGCCACATGTCAACAATGGGTCTGACTGAGGGCCTCCAGGAGAGAGGCCCAAGCAAGACGCGCCCCGAGGAGCTTCTTGCCACATGTCAGCACTCGGTCTGACTGAGCGCCTCCAGGAGAGAGGCCAAAGCAAGACGCGCCCCGAGGAGCGTCTTGACACATGTCAACACTGGGTCTGACATAGGGCCTCCATGAGAGAGGCCCAAACAAGACGTGCCCCGAGGAGTGTCTTGCCACATGTCAACACTGGGTCTGACTGAGCGGCTCTAGGAGAGAGGCCGAAGCAAGACGCGCCCCGAGGAGCGTCTTGCCACATGTCAACACTGGGTCTGACTGAGCGCCTCCAGGAGAGAGGCCTGAGGAGCGTCTTGCCACATGTCACCTCTGGGTCTGACTGAGCGCCACCAGGAGAGAGGCGCAAGCAAGAAACGCCCGAGGAGCGTCTTGATACATGTCAACACTGGGTCTGACTGAGCGCCTCCAGGAGAGAGGCCCCAGCAAAGACGCGCCCCGAGGAGCGTCTTGCCACATGTCAACAATGGGTCTGACTGAGGGCCTCCAGGAGAGAAGCCCAAGCAAGACGCGCCCCGAGGAGCGTCTTGCCACATGTCAACACTGGGTCTAATTGAGCGCCTCCAGGAGAGAGGCCCAAGCAAGACGCGCCCCGAGGAGCTTCTTGCCACATGTCACTACTCGGACTGACTGAGCGCCTCCAGGAGAGAGGTCCAAGCAAGACGTGCCCCGAGGAGAGTCTTGCCACATGTCAACACTGGGTCTGACAGAGGGCATCCAGGAGAGAGGCCCAAGCAATACGCGCCCCGAGGAGCTTCTTTCCACATGTCAACAATGGGTCTTACTGAGGGCCTCCATGAGAGAAGCCCAAGCAAGACGCGCCCCGAGGAGTGTCTTGCCACATGTCAACACTGTGTCTGACTGAGCACCTCCAGGAGAGAGGCCCAAGCAAGACGCGCCCCGAGGAGCGTCTTGCCACGTGTCAACACTGGGTCTGACTTAGCGCCTCCAGGAGAGAGGCCCAAGCAAGATGCGCCCGGAGGAGCGTCTTGCCACGTGTCACCACTGGGTCTGACTGAGCTCCTCCAGGAGAGAGGCCCCAGCAAGACGCGCCCCGAGGAGCTCCTCGGGGGTGCGTCTTGCTTGGGCCTCTCTCCTGGAGCCGCTCAGTCAGACCCAGTGTTGACATGTGGCAAGACACTCCTCGGGGCGCGTCTTGTTTGGGCCTCTCTCATGGAGGCCCTCTGTCAGACCCAGTGTTGACATGTGTCAAGACGCTCCTCGGGGCGCGTCTTGCTTTGGCCTCTCTCCTGGAGGCGCTCAGTCAGACCGAGTGCCGACATGTGGCAAGAAGCTCCTCGGGGTGCGTGTTGCTTGGGCTTCTCTCCTGGAGGCCCTCAGTAAGACCCATTGTTGACATGTGGCAAGACGCTCCTCGGGGCGCGTCTTGCTTGGGCCTCTCTCCTGGAGGCGCTCAGTCAGACTGAGTAGTGACATTTGGCCTGACGCTCCTCGGGGCGCGTGTTGCTTGGGCCTCTCTCCTGGAGGCACTCAGTCAGACCCATTGTTGACATGTTGCAAGACGCTCCTTTGGGCGCGTCTTGCTTGGGCCTCTCTCCTGTAGGCCCTCTGTCAGACCCAGTGTTGACATGTGGCAAGACGCTCCTCCGGGCGCATCTTGCTTGGGCCTCTCTCCTGGAGGCCCTCAGTCAGACCCATTGTTGACATGTGGCAAGACGCTCCTCAGGGCGCGTCTTTCTTGGGCCTTTCTCCTGGAGGCGCTCAGTCAGACCGAGTGCTGACATGTGGCAAGACGCTCCTCGGGGCGCGTCTTGCTTGGGCCTCTCTCCTGGAGGCGGTCAGTCAGACTGAGTAGTGACATGGGGCATGACGCTCCCCGGGGCACGTCTTGCTTGGGCCTCTCTCCTGGAGGCGCTCAGTCAGACCCAGTGGTTACATGTGGCAAGACACTCCTCGGGGCGCGTCTTGGTTGGGCCTCTCTCCTGGAGGCCCTCAGTCAGACCCAGTGTTGACATGTGTCAAGACGCTCCTCGGGGCGCGTCTTGCTTGGGCCTCTCTCCTGGAGGCCCTCAGTCAGACCCATTGTTGACATGTGGCAAGACGCTCCTCGGGGCGCGTCTTGCTTGGGCTTCTCTCCTGGAGACGCTCAGACAGACCCAGTGTTGACATGTGACAAGACGCTCCTCGGGGCGCGTCTTGCTTGGGCCTCTCTCCTGGAGGCGCTCAGTCAGAACCAGAGGTGACATGTGGCAAGACGCTCCTCGGGGCTCGTCTTGCTTGGGCCTCTCTCCTGGAGGCCCTCTGTCAGACCCAGTGTTGACATGTGGCAAGACGCTCCTCCGGGCGCATCTTGCTTGGGCCTCTCTCCTGGAGGCCCTCAGTCAGACACATTGTTGACATGTGGCAAGACGCTCCTCGGGGCGCGTCTTGCTTGGGCCTCTCTCCTGGAGGTGCTCAGTATGACCCAGTGTTGACATGTGGCAAGACGCTCCTCGGGGCGCGTCTTGCTTGGGCCTCTCTCCTGGAGGCGCTCAGTCAGACCCAGTGTTGACATGTGGCAGGACGCTCCTCGGGGCGCGTCTTGCTTGGGCCTCTCTCCTGGAGGCGCTCAGTCAGACCCAGTGTTGGCATGTGGCAAGACACTCCTCGGGGCGCGTCTTGGTTGGGCCTCTCTCCTGGAGGCGCTCATTCAGACCCTGTGGTGACATGTGGCAAGACGCTCCTCGGGGCGCGTATTGCTTCGGCCTCTCTCCTGAATGCCCTCTGTCAGACCGAGTGTTGACATGTGGCAAGACGCTCCTCGGGGCGCGTCTTGCTTGGGCTTTTCTCATGGAGGCCCTAAGTCCGACCCAGTGTTGACATGTGTCAAGACGCTCCTCGGGGCGTGTCTTGTTTGGGCCTCTCTCCTGGAGGCGCTCAGTCAGACCCAGTGTTGACATGTGGCAAGACGCTCCTCTGGGCGCGTCTTGCTTGGGCCTCTCTCCTGGAGGCGCTCAGTCAGACCCAGTGTTGACACGTGGCAAGACGCTCCTCGGGGCGCGTCTTGCTTGGGCCTCTCTCCTGGAGGCGCTCAGTCAGACCATGTGTTGGCATGTGGCAAGACACTCCTCGGGGCGCGTCTTGGTTGGGCCTCTCTCCTGGAGGCGCTCATTCAGACCCAGTGGTGACATGTGGCAAGACGCTCCTCGGGGCGCGTCTTGCTTCGGCCTCTCTCCTGAATGCCCTCTGTCAGACTGAGTGTTGACATGTGGCAAGACTCTCCTCTGGGCGCATCTTGCTTGGGCCTCTCTCCTGGAGGCGCTCAGTCAGACCCAGTGTTGACATGTGGCAAGACACTCCTCGGGGCGCGTCTTGTTTGGGCCTCTCTCATGGAGGCCCTCTGTCAGACCCAGTGTTGACATGTGTCAAGACGCTCCTCGGGGCGCGTCTTGCTTTGGCCTCTCTCCTGGAGGCGCTCAGTCAGACCGAGTGCCGACATGTGGCAAGAAGCTCCTCGGGGTGCGTGTTGCTTGGGCTTCTCTCCTGGAGGCCCTCAGTAAGACCCATTGTTGACATGTGGCAAGACGCTCCTCGGGGCGCGTCTTGCTTGGGCCTCTCTCCTGGAGGCGCTCAGTCAGACTGAGTAGTGACATTTGGCCTGACGCTCCTCGGGGCGCGTGTTGCTTGGGCCTCTCTCCTGGAGGCACTCAGTCAGACCCATTGTTGACATGTTGCAAGACGCTCCTTTGGGCGCGTCTTGCTTGGGCGCGTCTTGCTTGGGCCTCTCTCCTGTAGGCCCTCTGTCAGACCCAGTGTTGACATGTGGCAAGACGCTCCTCCGGGCGCATCTTGCTTGGGCCTCTCTCCTGGAGGCCCTCAGTCAGACCCATTGTTGACATGTGGCAAGACGCTCCTCAGGGCGCGTCTTTCTTGGGCCTTTCTCCTGGAGGCGCTCAGTCAGACCGAGTGCTGACATGTGGCAAGACGCTCCTCGGGGCGCGTCTTGCTTGGGCCTCTCTCCTGGAGGCGGTCAGTCAGACTGAGTAGTGACATGGGGCCTGACGCTCCCCGGGGCACGTCTTGCTTGGGCCTCTCTCCTGGAGGCGCTCAGTCAGACCCAGTGGTTACATGTGGCAAGACACTCCTCGGGGCGCGTCTTGGTTGGGCCTCTCTCCTGGAGGCTCTCAGTCAGACCCAGTGTTGACATGTGTCAAGACGCTCCTCGGGGCGCGTCTTGCTTGGGCCTCTCTCCTGGAGGCCCTCAGTCAGACCCATTGTTGACATGTGGCAAGACGCTCCTCGGGGCGCGTCTTGCTTGGGCTTCTCTCCTGGAGACGCTCAGACAGACCCAGTGTTGACATGTGACAAGACGCTCCTCGGGGCGCGTCTTGCTTGGGCCTCTCTCCTGGAGGCGCTCAGTCAGAACCAGAGGTGACATGTGGCAAGACGCTCCTCGGGGCTCGTCTTGCTTGGGCCTCTCTCCTGGAGGCCCTCTGTCAGACCCAGTGTTGACATGTGGCAAGACGCTCCTCCGGGCGCATCTTGCTTGGGCCTCTCTCCTGGAGGCCCTCAGTCAGACACATTGTTGACATGTGGCAAGACGCTCCTCGGGGCGCGTCTTGCTTGGGCCTCTCTCCTGGAGGTGCTCAGTATGACCCAGTGTTGACATGTGGCAAGACGCTCCTCGGGGCGCGTCTTGCTTGGGCCTCTCTCCTGGAGGTGCTCAGTCAGACCCAGTGTTGACATGTGGCAGGACGCTCCTCGGGGCGCGTCTTTCTTGGGCCTCTCTCCTGGAGGCGCTCAGTCAGACCCAGTGTTGGCATGTGGCAAGACACTCCTCCGGGCGCGTCTTGGTTGGAACTCTCTCCTGGAGGCGCTCATTCAGACCCTGTGGTGACATGTGGCAAGACGCTCCTCGGGGCGCGTATTGCTTCGGCCTCTCTCCTGAATGCCCTCTGTCAGACCGAGTGTTGACATGTGGCAAGACGCTCCTCGGGGCGTGTCTTGTTTGGGCCTCTCTCCTGGAGGCGCTCAGTCAGACCCAGTGTTGACATGTGGCAAGACGCTCCTCTGGGTGCGTCTTGCTTGGGCCTCTCTCCTGGAGGCGCTCAGTCAGACCCAGTGTTGACACGTGGCAAGACGCTCCTCGGGGCGCGTCTTGCTTGGGCCTCTCTCCTGGAGGCGCTCAGTCAGACCATGTGTTGGCATGTGGCAAGACACTCCTCGGGGCGCGTCTTGGTTGGGCCTCTCTCCTGGAGGCGCTCATTCAGACCCAGTGGTGACATGTGGCAAGACGCTCCTCGGGGCGCGTCTTGCTTCGGCCTCTCTCCTGAATGCCCTCTGTCAGACCGAGTGTTGACATGTGGCAAGACTCTCCTCTGGGCGCATCTTGCTTGGGCCTCTCTCCTGGAGGCGCTAAGTCAGACCCAGTGTTGACACGTGGCAAGACGCTCCTCGGGGCGCGTCTTGCTTGGGCCTCTCTCCTGGAGGCGCTCAGTCAGACACAGTGTTGACACGTGGCAAGACACTCCTCGGGGCGCGTCTTGCTTGGGCTTCTCTCATGGAGGCCCTTAGTAAGACCCATTGTTGACATGTGGAAAGAAGCTCCTCGGGGCGCGTCTTGCTTTGGCTTCTCTCCTTGAGGCCCTCAGTCAGACCCATTGTTGACATGTGGCAAGACGCTCCTCGGGGCGCGTATTGCTTGGGCCTCTCTCCTGGATGCCCTCTGTCAGACCCAGTGTTGACATGTGGCAAGACTCTCCTCGGGGCGCGTCTTGCTTGGGCTTCTCTCATGGAGGCCCTCAGTCAGTCCCAGTGTTGACATGTGTCAAGACGCTCCTCGGGGCGTGTCTTGCTTGGGCCTCTCTCCTGGAGGCGCTCAGTCAGACCCAGTTTTGACATGTGGCAAGACGCTCCTCGGGGCGCTTCTTCCTTGGGCTTCTCTCCTGGAGGCCCTCAGTCAGACCCATTGTTGACATGTGGCAAGACGCTCCTCGGGGCACGTGTTGCTTGGACCTCTCTCCTGGAGGCGCTCAGTCAGACCGAGTAGTGACATGTGGCAAGACGCTCCTCGGGGTATGTCTTGCTTGGGCCTCTCTCCTGGAGGCGCTCAATTAGACCCAGTGTTGACATGTGGCAAGACGCTCCTCGGGGCGCGTCTTGCTTGGGCTTCTCTCCTGGAGGCCCTCAGTCAGACCCATTGTTGACATGTGGCAAGAAGCTCCTCGGGGCGCTTCTTGCTTGGGCCTCTCTCCTGGAGGCGCTCAGTCAGACCGAGTGCTGACATGTGGCAAGACGCTCCTCGGGGCGCGTCTTGCTGGGGCCTCTCTCCTGGAGGCGCTCAGTCAGACCCAGTGTTGACATGTGGCCTGACGCTCCTCGGGGCGCGTCTTGCTTGGGCTTCTCTCCTGGAGGCCCTCAGTCAGACCCATTGTTGACATGTGGCAAGACGCTCCTCGGGGCACGTCTTGCTTGGGCCTCTCTCCTGGAGGCGCTCAGTCAGACCGAGTAGTGACATGTGGCAAGACGCTCCTCGGGGTGCGTCTTGCTTGGACCTCTCTCCTGGAGGCGCTCAGTTAGACCGAGTAGTGACATGTCGCAAGACGCTCCTCGGGGCGCGTCTTGCTTGGGCCTCTCTCCTGGAGGCGCTCAGTCAGACCCAGTGGTGACATGTGGCAAGACGCTCCTCGGGGCGCATCTTGCTTGGGCCTCTCTCCTGGAGGCGCTCAGTCAGACCCAGTGTTGACACGTGGCAAGACGCTCCTCGGGGCGCGTCTTGCTTGGGCCTCTCTCCTGGAGCCGCTCAGTCAGACCCAGTGTTGACATGTGGCAAGACACTCCTCGGGGCGCGTCTTGTTTGGGCCTCTCTCATGGAGGCCCTCTGTCAGACCCAGTGTTGACATGTGTCAAGACGCTCCTCGGGGCGCGTCTTGCTTGGGCCTCTCTCCTGGAGGCGCTCAGTCAGACTGAGTAGTGACATGTGGCCTGACGCTCCTCGGGGCGCGTGTTGCTTGGGCCTCTCTCCTGGAGGCGCTCAGTCAGACCCATTGGTGACATGTTGCAAGACGCTCCTTTGGGCGCGTCTTGCTTGGGCCTCTCTCCTGGAGGCGCTCAGTCAGACCGAGTGCTGACATGTGGAAAGACGCTCCTCGGGGCGCGTCTTGCTTGGGCCTCTCTCCTGGAGGCCCTCTGTCAGACCCAGTGTTGACATGTGGCAAGACGCTCCTCCGGGCGCATCTTGCTTGGGCCTCTCTCCTGGAGGCCCTCAGTCAGACCCATTGTTGACATGTGGCAAGACGCTCCTCAGGGCGCGTCTTTCTAGGGCCTTTCTCCTGGAGGCGCTCAGTCAGACCGAGTGCTGACATGTGGCAAGACGCTCCTCGGGGCGCTTCTTCCTTGGGCTTCTCTCCTGGAGGCCCTCAGTCAGACCCATTGTTGACATGTGGCAAGATGCTCCTCGGGGCACGTGTTGCTTGGACCTCTCTCCTGGAGGCGCTCAGTCAGACCGAGTAGTGACATGTGGCAAGACGCTCCTCGGGGTATGTCTTGCTTGGGCCTCTCTCCTGGAGGCGCTCAATTAGACCCAGTGTTGACATGTGGCAAGACACTCCTCGGGGCGCGTCTTGGTTGGGCCTCTCTTCTGGAGGCCCTCAGTCAGACCCAGTGTTGACATGTGTCAAGACGCTCCTCGGGGCGCGTCTTGCTTGGGCCTCTCTCCTGGAGGCCCTCAGTCAGACCCATTGTTGACATGTGGCAAGACGCTCCTCGGGGCGCGTCTTGCTTGGGCTTCTCTCCTGGAGACGCTCAGACAGACCCAGTGTTGACATGTAACAAGACGCTCCTCGGGGCGCGTCTTGCTTGGGCCTCTCTCCTGGAGGCGCTCAGTCAGAACCAGAGGTGACATGTGGCAAGACGCTCCTCGGGGCGCGTCTTGCTTGGAACTCTCTCCTGGAGGCGCTCAGTCAGACCCAGTGTTGACATCTGGCAAGACGCTCCTCGGGGGGCGTCTTGCTTGGGCCTCTCTCCTGGAGGCGCTCAGTCAGACCCAGTGTTGACATGTGGCAGGACGCTCCTCGGGAAGCGTCTTGCTTGGGCCTCTCTCCTGGAGGCGCTCAGTCAGACCCAGTGTTGGCATGTGGCAAGACACTCCTCGGGGCGCGTCTTGGTTGGGCCTCTCTCCTGGAGGCGCTCATTCAGACCCAGTGGTGACATGTGGCAAGACGCTCCTCGGGGCGCGTATTGCTTCGGCCTCTCTCCTGAATGCCCTCTGTCAGACCGAGTGTTGACATGTGGCACGATTCTCCTCGAGGCGCGTCTTGCTTGGGCTTCTCTCATGGAGGCCCTCAGTCCGACCCAGTGTTGACATGTGTCAAGACGCTCCTCGGGGCGTGTCTTGCTTGGGCCTCTCTCCTGGAGGCGCTCAGTCAGACCCAGTGTTGACATGTGGCAAGACGCTCCTCTGGGCGCGTCTTGCTTGGGCCTCTCTCCTGGAGGCGCTCAGTCAGACCCAGTGTTGACACGTGGCAAGTCGCTCCTCGGGGCGCGTCTTGCTTGGGCCTCTCTCCTGGAGGCGCTCAGTCAGACCATGTGTTGGCATGTGGCAAGACACTCCTCGGGGCGAGTCTTGGTTGGGCCTCTCTCCTGGAGGCGCTCATTCAGACCCAGTGGTGACATGTGGCAAGATGCTCCTCGGGGCGCGTCTTGCTTCGGCCTCTCTCCTGAATGCCCTCTGTCAGACCGAGTGTTGACATGTGGCAAGACGCTCCTCGGGGCGCGTCTTGCTTGGGCCTCTCTCCTGGAGGCGCTCAGTCAGACACAGTGTTGACACGTGGCAAGAAACTCCTCGGGGCGCGTCTTGCTTGGGCTTCTCTCATGGAGGCCCTCAGTAAGACCCATTGTTGACATGTGGAAAGAAGCTCCTCGGGGCGCGTCTTGCTTTGGCTTCTCTCCTGGAGGCCCTCAGTCAGACCCATTGTTGACATGTGGCAAGACGCTCCTCGGGGCGCGTCTTGCTTGGGCTTCTCTCATGGAGGCCCTCAGTCAGACCCAGTGTTGACATGTGTCAAGACGCTCCTCTGGGCGTGTCTTGCTTGGGCCTCTCTCCTGGAGGCGCTCAGTCAGACCCAGTGTTGACATGTGGCAAGACGCTGCTCGGGGCGCTTCTTCCTTGGGCTTCTCTCCTGGAGGCCCTCAGTCAGACCCATTGTTGACATGTGGCAAGACGCTCCTCGGGGCACGTGTTGCTTGGACCTCTCTCCTGGAGGCGCTCAGTCAGACCGAGTAGTGACATGTGGCAAGACGCTCCTCGGGGTATGTCTTGCTTGGGCCTCTCTCCTGGAGGCGCTCAATTAGACCCAGTGTTGACATGTGGCAAGACGCTCCTCGGGGCGCGTCTTGCTTGGGCTTCTCTCCTGGAGGCCCTCAGTCAGACCCATTGTTGACATGTGGCAAGAAGCTCCTCGGGGCGCTTCTTGCTTGGGCCTCTCTCCTGGAGGCGCTCAGTCAGACCGAGTGCTGAAATGTGGCAAGACGCTCCTCGGGGCGCGTCTTGCTGGGGCCTCTCTCCTGGAGGCGCTCAGTCAGACCCAGTGTTGACATGTGGCCTGACGCTCCTCGGGGCGCGTCTTGCTTGGGCTTCTCTCCTGGAGGCCCTCAGTCAGACCCATTGTTGACATGTGGCAAGACGCTCCTCGGGGCACGTCTTGCTTGGGCCTCTCTCCTGGAGGCGCTCAGTCAGACCGAGTAGTGACATGTGGAAAGACGCTCCTCGGGGTGCGTCTTGCTTGGACCTCTCTCCTGGAGGCGCTCAGTTAGACCGAGTAGTGACATGTCGCAAGACGCTCCTCGGGGCGCGTCTTGCTTGGGCCTCTCTCCTGGAGGCGCTCAGTCAGACCCAGTGGTGACATGTGGCAAGACGCTCCTCGGGGCGCATCTTGCTTGGGCCTCTCTCCTGGAGGCGCTCAGTCAGACCCAGTGTTGACATGTGGCAAGACACTCCTCGGGGCGCGTCTTGTTTGGGCCTCTCTCATGGAGGCCCTCTGTCAGACCCAGTGTTGACATGTGTCAAGACGCTCCTCGGGGCGCGTCTTGCTTTGGCCTCTCTCCTGGAGGCGCTCAGTCAGACCGAGTGCTGACATGTGGCAAGAAACTCCTCGGGGCGCGTGTTGCTTGGGCTTCTCTCCTGGAGAGCCTCAGTAAG
Organism: Nothobranchius furzeri; assembly: GCF_043380555.1. Taxonomy (NCBI): domain Eukaryota; kingdom Metazoa; phylum Chordata; class Actinopteri; order Cyprinodontiformes; family Nothobranchiidae; genus Nothobranchius; species Nothobranchius furzeri. The sequence continues at coordinate 16,846,844 of NC_091741.1, forward strand.
ACCCAGTGTTGACATGTGGCAAGACGCTCCTCGGGGCGCGTCTTGCTTGGGCCTCTCTCCAGAAGGCCCTCAATCAGACCCAGTGTTGACACGTGGCAAGACGCTCCTCGGGGCGCGTCTTGCTTGGGCCTCTCTCCTGGAGGCGCTCAGTCAGACTGAGTAGTGACATGTGTCCTGACGCTCCTCGGGGCGCGTGTTGCTTGGGCCTCTCTCCTGGAGGCGCTCAGTCAGACCCATTGGTGACATGTTGCAAGACGCTCCTTTGGGCGCGTCTTGCTTGGGCCTCTCTCCTGGAGGCGCTCAGTCAGACCGAGTGCTGACATGTGGAAAGACGCTCCTCGGGGCGCGTCTTGCTTGGGCCTCTCTCCTGGAGGCCCTCTGTCAGACCCAGTGTTGACATGTGGCAAGACGCTCTTCCGGGCGCATCTTGCTTGGGCCTCTCTCCTGGAGGCCCTCAGTCAGACCCATTGTTGACATGTGGCAAGACGCTCCTCAGGGCGCGTCTTTCTAGGGCCTTTCTCCTGGAGGCGCTCAGTCAGACCGAGTGCTGACATGTGGCAAGACGCTCCTCGGGGCGTGTCTTGCTTGGGCCTCTCTCCTGGAGGCGCTCAGTCAGACCCAGTGTTGACATGTGGCAAGACGCTCCTCGGGGCGCTTCTTCCTTGGGCTTCTCTCCTGGAGGCCCTCAGTCAGACCCATTGTTGACATGTGGCAAGATGCTCCTCGGGGCACGTGTTGCTTGGACCTCTCTCCTGGAGGCGCTCAGTCAGACCGAGTAGTGACATGTGGCAAGACGCTCCTCGGGGTATGTCTTGCTTGGGCCTCTCTCCTGGAGGCGCTCAATTAGACCCAGTGTTGACATGTGGCAAGACGCTCCTCGGGGCGCGTCTTGCTTGGGCTTCTCTCCTGGAGGCCCTCAGTCAGACCCATTGTTGACATGTGGCAAGAAGCTCCTCGGGGCGCGTCTTGCTGGGGCCTCTCTCCTGGAGGCGCTCAGTCAGACCCAGTGTTGACATGTGGCCTGACGCTCCTCGGGGCGCGTCTTGCTTGGGCTTCTCTCCTGGAGGCCCTCAGTCAGACCCATTGTTGACATGTGGCAAGACGCTCCTCGGGGCACGTCTTGCTTGGGCCTCTCTCCTGGAGGCGCTCAGTCAGACCGAGTAGTGACATGTGGCAAGACGCTCCTCGGGGTGCGTCTTGCTTGGACCTCTCTCCTGGAGGCGCTCAGTTAGACCGAGTAGTGACATGTCGCAAGACGCTCCTCGGGGCGCGTCTTGCTTGGGCCTCTCTCCTGGAGGCGCTCAGTCAGACCCAGTGGTGACATGTGGCAAGACGCTCCTCGGGGCGCATCTTACTTGGGCCTCTCTCCTGGAGGCGCTCAGTCAGACCCAGTGTTGACACGTGGCAAGACGCTCCTCGGGGCGCGTCTTGCTTGGGCCTCTCTCCTGGAGCCGCTCAGTCAGACCCAGTGTTGACATGTGGCAAGACACTCCTCGGGGCGCGTCTTGTTTGGGCCTCTCTCATGGAGGCCCTCTGTCAGACCCAGTGTTGACATGTGTCAAGACGCTCCTCGGGGCGCGTCTTGCTTTGGCCTCTCTCCTGGAGGCGCTCAGTCAGACCGAGTGCTGACATGTGGCAAGAAGCTCCTCGGGGCGCGTGTTGCTTGGGCTTCTCTCCTGGAGGCCCTCAGTAAGACCCATTGTTGACAAGTGGCAAGACGCTCCTCGGGGCGCGTCTTGCTTGGGCCTCTCTCCAGAAGGCCCTCAATCAGACCCAGTGTTGACACGTGGCAAGACGCTCCTCGGGGCGCGTCTTGCTTGGGCCTCTCTCCTGGAGGCGCTCAGTAAGACTGAGTAGTGACATGTGGCCTGACGCTCCTCGGGGCGCGTGTTGCTTGGGCCTCTCTCCTGGAGGCGCTCAGTCAGACCCATTGTTGACATGTTGCAAGACGCTCCTTTGGGCGCGTCTTGCTTGGGCCTCTCTCCTGGAGGCGCTCAGTCAGACCGAGTGCTGACATGTCGCAAGACGCTCCTCGGGGCGCGTCTTGCTTGGGCCTCTCTCCTGGAGGCGCTCAGTCAGACCCAGTGGTGACATGTGGCAAGACGCTCCTCGGGGCGCATCTTGCTTGGGCCTCTCTCCTGGAGGCGCTCAGTCAGACCCAGTGTTGACATGTGGCAAGACACTCCTCGGGGCGCGTCTTGTTTGGGCCTCTCTCATGGAGGCCCTCTGTCAGACCCAGTGTTGACATGTGTCAAGACGCTCCTCGGGGCGCGTCTTGCTTTGGCCTCTCTCCTGGAGGCGCTCAGTCAGACCGAGTGCTGACATGTGGCAAGAAACTCCTCGGGGCGCGTGTTGCTTGGGCTTCTCTCCTGGAGAGCCTCAGTAAGACCCAGTGTTGACATGTGGCAAGACGCTCCTCGGGGCGCGTCTTGCTTGGGCCTCTCTCCAGAAGGCCCTCAATCAGACCCAGTGTTGACACGTGGCAAGACGCTCCTCGGGGCGCGTCTTGCTTGGGCCTCTCTCCTGGAGGCGCTCAGTCAGACTGAGTAGTGACATGTGTCCTGACGCTCCTCGGGGCGCGTGTTGCTTGGGCCTCTCTCCTGGAGGCGCTCAGTCAGACCCATTGGTGACATGTTGCAAGACGCTCCTTTGGGCGCGTCTTGCTTGGGCCTCTCTCCTGGAGGCGCTCAGTCAGACCGAGTGCTGACATGTGGAAAGACGCTCCTCGGGGCGCGTCTTGCTTGGGCCTCTCTCCTGGAGGCCCTCTGTCAGACCCAGTGTTGACATGTGGCAAGACGCTCTTCCGGGCGCATCTTGCTTGGGCCTCTCTCCTGGAGGCCCTCAGTCAGACCCATTGTTGACATGTGGCAAGACGCTCCTCAGGGCGCGTCTTTCTAGGGCCTTTCTCCTGGAGGCGCTCAGTCAGACCGAGTGCTGACATGTGGCAAGACGCTCCTCGGGGCGTGTCTTGCTTGGGCCTCTCTCCTGGAGGCGCTCAGTCAGACCCAGTGTTGACATGTGGCAAGACGCTCCTCGGGGCGCTTCTTCCTTGGGCTTCTCTCCTGGAGGCCCTCAGTCAGACCCATTGTTGACATGTGGCAAGATGCTCCTCGGGGCACGTGTTGCTTGGACCTCTCTCCTGGAGGCGCTCAGTCAGACCGAGTAGTGACATGTGGCAAGACGCTCCTCGGGGTATGTCTTGCTTGGGCCTCTCTCCTGGAGGCGCTCAATTAGACCCAGTGTTGACATGTGGCAAGACGCTCCTCGGGGCGCGTCTTGCTTGGGCTTCTCTCCTGGAGGCCCTCAGTCAGACCCATTGTTGACATGTGGCAAGAAGCTCCTCGGGGCGCGTCTTGCTGGGGCCTCTCTCCTGGAGGCGCTCAGTCAGACCCAGTGTTGACATGTGGCCTGACGCTCCTCGGGGCGCGTCTTGCTTGGGCTTCTCTCCTGGAGGCCCTCAGTCAGACCCATTGTTGACATGTGGCAAGACGCTCCTCGGGGCACGTCTTGCTTGGGCCTCTCTCCTGGAGGCGCTCAGTCAGACCGAGTAGTGACATGTGGCAAGACGCTCCTCGGGGTGCGTCTTGCTTGGACCTCTCTCCTGGAGGCGCTCAGTTAGACCGAGTAGTGACATGTCGCAAGACGCTCCTCGGGGCGCGTCTTGCTTGGGCCTCTCTCCTGGAGGCGCTCAGTCAGACCCAGTGGTGACATGTGGCAAGACGCTCCTCGGGGCGCATCTTACTTGGGCCTCTCTCCTGGAGGCGCTCAGTCAGACCCAGTGTTGACACGTGGCAAGACGCTCCTCGGGGCGCGTCTTGCTTGGGCCTCTCTCCTGGAGCCGCTCAGTCAGACCCAGTGTTGACATGTGGCAAGACACTCCTCGGGGCGCGTCTTGTTTGGGCCTCTCTCATGGAGGCCCTCTGTCAGACCCAGTGTTGACATGTGTCAAGACGCTCCTCGGGGCGCGTCTTGCTTTGGCCTCTCTCCTGGAGGCGCTCAGTCAGACCGAGTGCTGACATGTGGCAAGAAGCTCCTCGGGGCGCGTGTTGCTTGGGCTTCTCTCCTGGAGGCCCTCAGTAAGACCCATTGTTGACAAGTGGCAAGACGCTCCTCGGGGCGCGTCTTGCTTGGGCCTCTCTCCAGAAGGCCCTCAATCAGACCCAGTGTTGACACGTGGCAAGACGCTCCTCGGGGCGCGTCTTGCTTGGGCCTCTCTCCTGGAGGCGCTCAGTAAGACTGAGTAGTGACATGTGGCCTGACGCTCCTCGGGGCGCGTGTTGCTTGGGCCTCTCTCCTGGAGGCGCTCAGTCAGACCCATTGTTGACATGTTGCAAGACGCTCCTTTGGGCGCGTCTTGCTTGGGCCTCTCTCCTGGAGGCGCTCAGTCAGACCGAGTGCTGACATGTGGAAAGACGCTCCTCGGGGCGCGTCTTGCTTGGGCCTCTCTCCTGGAGGCCCTCTGTCAGACCCAGTGTTGACATGTGGCAAGACGCTCCTCCGGGCGCATCTTGCTTGGGCCTCTCTCCTGGAGGCCCTCAGTCAGACCCATTGTTGACATGTGGCAAGACGCTCCTCAGGGCGCGTCTTTCTTGGGCCTTTCTCCTGGAGGCGCTCAGTCAGACCGAGTGCTGACATGTGGCAAGACGCTCCTCGGGGCGCGTCTTGCTTGGGCCTCTCTCCTGGAGGCGGTCAGTCAGACTGAGTAGTGAAATGTGGCCTGACCCTCCCCGGGGCGCGTCTTGCTTGGGCCTCTCTCCTGGAGGCGCTCAGTCAGACCCAGTGGTGACATGTGGCAAGACACTCCTCGGGGCGCGTCTTGGTTGGGCCTCTCTCCTGGAGGCCCTCAGTCAGACCCAGTGTTGACATGTGTCAAGACGCTCCTCGGGGCGCGTCTTGCTTGGGCCTCTCTCCTGGAGGCCCTCAGTCAGACCCATTGTTGACATGTGGCAAGACGCTCCTTGGGGCGCGTCTTGCTTGGGCTTCTCTCCTGGAGACGCTCAGACAGACCCAGTGTTGACATGTGACAAGACGCTCCTCGGGGCGCGTCTTGCTTGGGCCTCTCTCCTGGAGGCGCTCAGTCAGAACCAGAGGTGACATTTGGCAAGACGCTCCTCGGGGCGCGTCTTGCTTGGGCCTCTCTCCTGGAGGCCCTCTGTCAGACCCAGTGTTGACATGTGGCAAGACGCTCCTCCGGGCGCATCTTGCTTGGGCCTCTCTCCTGGAGGCCCTCAGTCAGACACATTGTTGACATGTGGCAAGACGCTCCTCGGGGCGCGTCTTTCTTGGGCGTCTCTCCTGGAGGCGCTCAGTCAGACCCAGTGTTGACATGTGGCAAGATGCTCCTCGGGGCGCGTCTTGCTTGGGCGTCTCTCCTGGAGGCCCTCAGTCCGACCCAGTGTTGACATGTGTCAAGACGCTCCTCGGGGTGTGTCTTGCTTGGGCCTCTCTCCTGGAGGCGCTCAGTCAGACCATGTGTTGGCATGTGGCAAGACACTCCTCGGGGCGCGTCTTGGTTGGTCCTCTCTCCTGGAGGCGCTCATTCAGACCCAGTGGTGACATGTGGCAAGACGCTCCTCGGGGCGCGTCTTGCTTCGGCCTCTCTCCTGAATGCCCTCTGTCAGACCGAGTGTTGACATGTGGCAAGACTCTCCTCGGGGCGCGTCTTGCTTGGGCTTCTCTCATGGAGGCCCTCAGTCCGACCCAGTGTTGACATGTGTCAAGACGCTCCTCGGGGCGCGTCTTGCTTGGGCCTCTCTCCTGGAGGCCCTCAGTCAGACCCAGTGTTGACATGTGTCAAGACGCTCCTCGTGCGCGTCTTGCTTGGGCCTCTCTAATGGAGGCCCTCAGTCAGACCCATTGTTGACATGTGGCAAGACGCTCCTCGGGGCGCGTCTTGCTTGGGCTTCTCTCCTGGAGACGCTCAGACAGACCCAGTGTTGACATGTGACAAGACGCTCCTCGGGGCGCGTCTTGCTTGGGCCTCTCTCCTGGAGGCGCTCAGTCAGAACCAGAGGTGACATGTGGCAAGACGCTCCTCGGGGCGCGTCTTGCTTGGGCCTCTCTCCTGTAGGCCCTCTGTCAGACCTAGTGTTGACATGTGGCAAGACGCTCCTCCGGGCGCATCTTGCTTGGGCCTCTCTCCTGGAGGCCCTCAGTCAGACACATTGTTGACATGTGGCAAGACGCTCCTCGGGGCGTGTCTTGCTTGGGCCTCTCTCCTGGAGGCGCTCAGTCAGACCCAGTGTTGACATGTGGCAAGACGCTCCTCGGGGCGCGTCGTGCTTGGGCCTCTCTCCTGGAGGCCCTCTGTCAGACCCAGTGTTGACATGTGGCAGGACGCTCCTCGGGGCGCGTCTTGCTTGGGCCTCTCTCCTGGAGGCGCTCAGTCAGACCCAGTGTTGGCATGTGGTAAGACACTCCTCGGGGCGCGTCTTGGTTGGGCCTCTCTCCTGGAGACGCTCATTCAGACCCAGTGGTGACATGTGGCAAGACGCTCCTCGTGGCGCGTATTGCTTCGGCCTCTCTCCTGAATGCCCTCTGTCAGACCGAGTGTTGACATGTGGCAAGACTCTCCTCGGGGTGCGTCTTGCTTGGGCTTCTCTCATGGAGGCCCTCAGTCCGACCCAGTGTTGACATGTGTCAAGACGCTCCTCGGGGCGTGTCTTGCTTGGGCCTCTCTCCTGGAGGCGCTCAGTCAGACCCAGTGTTGACATGTGGCAAGACGCTCCTCTGGGCGCGTCTTGCTTGGGCCTCTCTCCTGGAGGCGCTCAGTCAGACCCAGTGTTGACACGTGGCAAGACGCTCCTCGGGGCGCGTCTTGCTTGGGCCTCTCTCCTGGAGGCGCTCAGTCAGACCATGTGTTGGCATGTGGCAAGATACTCCTCGGGGCGCGTCTTGGTTGGGCCTCTCTCCTGGAGGCGCTCATTCAGACCCAGTGGTGACATGTGGCAAGACGCTCCTCGGGGCGCGTCTTGCTTCGGCCTCTCTCCTGAATGCCCTCTGTCAGACCGAGTGTTGACATGTGGCAAGACTCTCCTCGGGCCGCGTCTTGCTTGGGCTTCTCTCATGGAGGCCCTCAGTCCGACCCAGGGTTGACATGTGTCAAGACGCTCCTCGGGGCGTGTCTTGCTTGGGCCTCTCTCCTGGAGGCGCTCAGTCAGACCCAGTGTTGACATGTGGCAAGACGCTACTCTGGGCGCGTCTTGCTTGGGCTTCTCTCCTGGAGGCCCTCAGTCAGACCCATTGTTGACATGTGGCAAGACGCTCCTCAGGGCGCGTCTTTCTAGGGCCTTTCTCCTGGAGGCGCTCAGTCAGACCGAGTGCTGACATGTGGCAAGACGCTCCTCGGGGCGCGTCTTGCTTGGGCCTCTCTCCTGGAGGCGGTCAGTCAGACTGAGTAGTGACATGTGGCCTGACACTCCCCGGGGCGCGTCTTGCTTGGGCCTCTCTCCTGGAGGCGCTCAGTCAGACCCAGTGGTGACATGTGGCAAGACACTCCTCGGGGCGCGTCTTGCTTGGGCCTCTCTCCTGGAGGCCCTCAGTCAGACCCAGTGTTGACATGTGTCAAGACGCTCCTCGGGGCGCGTCTTGCTTGGGCCTCTCTCCTGGAGGCCCTCAGTCAGACCCATTGTTGACATGTGGCAAGACGCTCCTCGGGGCGCGTCTTGCTTGGGCTTCTCTCCTGGAGACGCTCAGACAGACCCAGTGTTGACATGTGACAAGACGCTCCTCGGGGCGCGTCTTGCTTGGGCCTCTCTCCTGGAGGCGCTCAGTCAGAACCAGAGGTTACATGTGGCAAGACGCTCCTCGGGGCGCGTCTTGCTTGGGCCTCTCTCCTGGAGGCCCTCTGTCAGACCCAGTGTTGACATGTGGCAAGACGCTCCTCCGGGCGCATCTTGCTTGGGCTTCTCTCATGGAGGCCCTCAGTCAGACCCAGTGTTGACATGTGTCAAGACGCTCCTCGGGGCGTGTCTTGCTTGGGCCTCTCTCCTGGAGGCGCTCAGTCAGACCCAGTGTTGACATGTGGCAAGACGCTCCTCGGGGCGCTTCTTCCTTGGGCTTCTCTCCTGGAGGCCCTCAGTCAGACCCATTGTTGACATGTGGCAAGACGCTCCTCGGGGCACGTGTTGCTTGGACCTCTCTCCTGGAGGCGCTCAGTCAGACCGAGTAGTGACATGTGGCAAGACGCTCCTCTGGGTATGTCTTGCTTGGGCCTCTCTCCTGGAGGCGCTCAATTAGACCCAGTGTTGACATGTGGCAAGACGCTCCTCGGGGCGCGTCTTGCTTGGGCTTCTCTCCTGGAGGCCCTCAGTCAGACCCATTGTTGACATGTGGCAAGAAGCTCCACGGGGCGCTTCCTGCTTGGGCCTCTCTCCTGGAGGCGCTCAGTCAGACCGAGTGCTGACATGTGGCAAGACGCTCCTCGGGGCACGTCTTGCTGGGGCCTCTCTCCTGGAGGCGCTCAGTCAGACCCAGTGTTGACATGTGGCCTGACGCTCCTCGGGGCGCGTCTTGCTTGGGCTTCTATCCTGGAGGCCCTCAGTCAGACCCATTGTTGACATGTGGCAAGACGCTCCTCGGGGCACGTCTTGCTTGGGCCTCTCTCCTGGAGGCGCTCAGTCAGACCGAGTAGTGACATGTGGCAAGACGCTCCTCGGGGTGCGTCTTGCTTGGACCTCTCTCCTGGAGGCGCTCAGTTAGACCGAGTAGTGACATGTCGCAAGACGCTCCTCGGGGCGCGTCTTGCTTGGGCCTCTCTCCTGGAGGCGCTCAGTCAGACCCAGTGTTGACATGTGGCAAGACACTCCTCGGGGCGCGTCTTGTTTGGGCCTCTCTCATGGAGGCCCTCTGTCAGACCCAGGAGAGAGGCCCAAGCAAGACGCGCCCCGAGGAGCGTCCTGCCACATGTCAACACTGGGTCTGACTGAGCGCCTCCAGGAGAGAGGCCCAAGCACGACGCGCCCCGAGGAGCGTCTTGCCACATGTCAACACTGGGTCTGACTGAGCGCCTCCAGGAGAGAGGCCCAAGCAAGACACGCCCCGAGGAGCGTCTTGCCACATGTCAACAATGTGTCTGACTGAGGGCCTCCAGGAGAGAGGCCCAAGCAAGATGCGCCCGGAGGAGCGTCTTGCCACATGTCAACACTGGGTCTGACAGAGGGCCTCCAGGAGAGAGGCCCAAGCAAGACGCGCCCCGAGGAGCGTCTTGCCACATGTCACCTCTGGTTCTGACTGAGCGCCTCCAGGAGAGAGGCCCAAGCAAGACGCGCCCCGAGGAGCGTCTTGTCACATGTCAACACTGGGTCTGTCTGAGCGTCTCCAGGAGAGAAGCCCAAGCAAGACGCGCCCCGAGGAGCGTCTTGCCACATGTCAACAATGGGTCTGACTGAGGGCCTCCATTAGAGAGGCCCAAGCAAGACGCGCCCCGAGGAGCGTCTTGACACATGTCAACACTGGGTCTGACTGAGGGCCTCCAGGAGAGAGGCCCAAGCAAGACGCGCCCCGAGGAGCGTCTTGACACATGTCAACACTGGGTCGGACTGAGGGCCTCCATGAGAGAAGCCCAAGCAAGACGCGCCCCGAGGAGAGTCTTGCCACATGTCAACACTCGGTCTGACAGAGGGCATTCAGGAGAGAGGCCGAAGCAAGACGCGCCCCGAGGAGCGTCTTGCCACATGTCACCACTGGGTCTGAATGAGCGCCTCCAGGAGAGAGGCCCAACCAAGACGCGCCCCGAGGAGTGTCTTGCCACATGCCAACACATGGTCTGACTGAGCGCCTCCAGGAGAGAGGCCCAAGCAAGACACACCCCGAGGAGCGTCTTGACACATGTCAACACTGGGTCGGACTGAGGGCCTCCATGAGAGAAGCCCAAGCAAGACGCGCCCCGAGGAGAGTCCTGCCACATGTCAACACTCGGTCTGACAGAGGGCATTCAGGAGAGAGGCCGAAGCAATACGCGCCCCGAGGAGCGTCTTGCCACATGTCACCACTGGGTCTGAATGAGCGCCTCCAGGGGAGAGGCCCAACCAAGACGCGCCCCGAGGAGTGTCTTGCCACATGCCAACACTGGGTCTGACTGAGCGCCTCCAGGAGAGAGGCCCAAGCAAGACGCGCCCCGAGGAGCGTCCTGCCACATGTCAACACTGGGTCTGACTGAGCACCTCCAGGAGAGAGGCCCAAGCAAGACGCGCCCCGAGGAGCGTCTTGCCACATGTCAACACTGGGTCTGACTGAGCGCCTCCAGGAGAGACGCCCAAGAAAGACGCGCCCCGAGGAGCGTCTTGCCACATGTCAACAATGTGTCTGACTGAGGGCCTCCAGGAGAGAGGCCCAAGCAAGATGCGCCCGGAGGAGCGTCTTGCCACATGTCAACACTGGGTCTGACAGAGGGCCTCCAGGAGAGAGGCCCAAGCAAGACGCGCCCCGAGGAGCGTCTTGCCAAATGTCACCTCTGGTTCTGACTGAGCGCCTCCAGGAGAGAGGCCCAAGCAAGACGCGCCCCGAGGAGCGTCTTGTCACATGTCAACACTGGGTCTGTCTGAGCGTCTCCAGGAGAGAAGCCCAAGCAAGACGCGCCCCAAGGAGCGTCTTGCCACATGTCAACAATGGGTCTGACTGAGGGCCTCCAGGAGAGAGGCCCAAGCAAGACGCGCCCCGAGGAGCGTCTTGACACATGTCAACACTGGGTCTGACTGAGGGCCTCCAGGAGAGAGGCCCAACCAAGACGCGCCCCGAGGAGTGTCTTGCCACATGTCACCACTGGGTCTGACTGAGCGCCTCCAGGAGAGAGGCCCAAGCAAGACGCGCCCCGGGGAGGGTCAGGCCACATTTCACTACTCAGTCTGACTGACCGCCTCCAGGAGAGAGGCCCAAGCAAGACGCGCCCCGAGGAGCGTCTTGCCACATGTCAGCACTCGGTCTGACTGAGCGCCTCCAGGAGAAAGGCCCAAGAAAGACGCGCCCTGAGGAGCGTCTTGCCACATGTCAACAATGGGTCTGACTGAGGGCCTCCAGGAGAGAGGCCCAAGCAAGATGCGCCCGGAGGAGCGTCTTGCCACATGTCAACACTGGGTCTGACAGAGGGCCTCCAGGAGAGAGGCCCAAGCAAGACGCGCCCCGAGGAGCGTCTTTCCACATGTCAGCACTCGGTCTGACTGAGCGCCTCCAGGAGAGAGGCCCAAGCAAGACGCGCCCAAAGGAGCGTCTTGCAACATGTCAACAATGGGTCTGACTGAGCGCCTCCAGGAGAGAGGCCCAAGCAACACGCGCCCCGAGGAGCGTCAGGCCACATGTCACTACTCAGTCTTACTGAGCGCCTCCAGGAGAGAGGCCCAAGCAAGACGCGCCCCGAGGAGCGTCTTGCCACGTGTCAACACTGGGTCTGATTGAGGGCCTTCTGGAGAGAGGCCCAAGCAAGACGCGCCCCGAGGAGCGTCTTGCCACTTGTCAACAATGGGTCTTACTGAGGGCCTCCAGGAGAGAAGCCCAAGCAACACGCGCCCCGAGGAGCTTCTTGCCACATGTCAGCACTCGGTCTGACTGAGCGCCTCCAGGAGAGAGGCCAAAGCAAGACGCGCCCCGAGGAGCGTCTTGACACATGTCAACACTGGGTCTGACAGAGGGCCTCCATGAGAGAGGCCCAAACAAGACGCGCCCCGAGGAGTGTCTTGCCACATGTCAACACTGGGTCTGACTGAGCGGCTCCAGGAGAGAGGCCCAAGCAAGACGCGCCCCGAGGAGCGTCTTGCCACGTGTCAACACTGGGTCTGACTGAGCGCCTCCAGGAGAGAGGCCCAAGTAAGATGCGCCCCGAGGAGCGTCTTGCCACATGTCACCACTGGGTCTGACTGAGCGCCTCCAGGAGAGAGGCCCAAGCAAGACGCGCCCCGAGGAGCGTCTTGCGACATGTCACTACTCGGTCTAACTGAGCGCCTCCAGGAGAGAGGTCCAAGCAAGACGCACCCCGAGGAGCGTCTTGCCACATGTCACTACTCGGTCTGACTGAGCGCCTCCAGGAGAGAGGCCCAAGCAAGACGTGCCCCGAGGAGCGTCTTGCCACATGTCAACAATGGGTCTGACTGAGGGCCTCCAGGAGAGAAGCCCAAGCAAGACGCGCCCCGAGGAGCGTCAGGCCACATGTCAACACTGGGTCTGACTGAGCGCCTCCAGGAGAGAGGCCCCAGCAAGACGCGCCCCGAGGAGCTTCTTGCCACATGTCAACAATGGGTCTGACTGAGGGCCTCCAGGAGAGAAGCCCAAGCAAGACGCGCCCCGAGGAGCGTCTTGCCACATGTCAACACTGGGTCTAATTGAGCGCCTCCAGGAGAGAGGCCCAAGCAAGACATACCCCGAGGAGCGTCTTGCCACATGTCACTACTCGGTCTGACTGAGCGCCTCCAGGAGAGAGGTCCAAGCAACACGTGCCCCGAGGAGCATCTTGCCACATGTCAACAATGGGTCTGACTGAGGGCCTCCAGGAGAGAAGCCCAAGGAAGAAGCGCCCCGAGGAGCGTCTTGCCACATGTCAACACTGGGTCTGACTGAGCGCCTCCAGGAGAGAGGCCCAAGCAAGACACGCCCCGAGGAGCGTCTTGCCACATGTCAGCACTCGGTCTGACTGAGCGCCTCCAGGAGAAAGGCCCTAGAAAGACGCGCCCTGAGGAGCGTCTTGCCACATGTCAACAATGGGTCTGACTGAGGGCCTCCAGGAGAGAGGCCCAAGCAAGATGCGCCCGGAAGAGCGTCTTGCCACATGTCAACACTGGGTCTGACAGAGGGCCTCCAGGAGAGAGGCCCAAGCAAGACGCGCCCCGAGGAGCGTCTTTCCACGTGTCAGCACTCGGTCTGACTGAGCGCCTCCAGGAGAGAGGCCCAAGCAAGACGCGCCCAAAGGAGCGTCTTGCAACATGTCACCAATGGGTCTGACTGAGCGCCTCCAGGAGAGAGGCCCAAGCAACACGCGCCCCGAGGAGCGTCAGGCCACATGTCACTACTCAGTCTGACTGAGCGCCTCCAGGAGAGAGGCCCAAGCAAGACGCGCCCCGAGGAGCGTCTTGCCACGTGTCAACACTGGGTCTGATTGAGGGCCTTCTGGAGAGAGGCCCAAGCAAGACGCGCCCCGAGGAGCGTCTTGCCACATGTCAACACTGGGTCTGACTGAGCGCCTCCAGGAGAGAGGCCCAAGCAAGATGCGCCCCGAGGAGCGTCTTGCCACATGTCACCACTGGGTCTGACTGAGCGCCTCCAGGAGAGAGGCCCAAGCAAGACGCGCCCCGAGGAGCGTCTTGCGACATGTCACTACTCGGTCTAACTGAGCGCCTCCAGGAGAGAGGTCCAAGCAAGACGCACCCCGAGGAGCGTCTTTCCACATGTCACTACTCGGTCTGACTGAGCGCCTCCAGGAGAGAGGCCCAAGCAAGACGTGCCCCGAGGAGCGTCTTGCCACATGTCAACAATGGGTCTGACTGAGGGCCTCCAGGAGAGAAGCCCAAGCAAGACGCGCCCCGAGGAGCGTCAGGCCACATGTCAACACTGGGTCTGACTGAGCGCCTCCAGGAGAGAGGCCCCAGCAAGACGCGCCCCGAGGAGCGTCTTGCCACATTTCAGCACTCGGTCTGACTGAGCGCCTCCAGGAGAGAGGCCCAAGCAAGAAGCGCCCCGAGGAGCTTCTTGCCACATGTCAACAATGGGTCTGACTGAGGGCCTCCAGGAGAGAAGCCCAAGCAAGACGCGCCCCGAGGAGCGTCTTGCCACATGTCAACACTGGGTCTAATTGAGCGCCTCCAGGAGAGAGGCCCAAGCAAGACATACCCCGAGGAGCGTCTTGCCACATGTCACTACTCGGTCTGACTGAGCGCCTCCAGGAGAGAGGCCCAAGCAAGACGCGCCCAAAGGAGCGTCTTGCAACATGTCAACAATGGGTCTGACTGAGCGCCTCCAGGAGAGAGGCCCAAGCAACACGCGCCCCGAGGAGCGTCAGGCCACATGTCACTACTCAGTCTTACTGAGCGCCTCCAGGAGAGAGGCCCAAGCAAGACGCGCCCCGAGGAGCGTCTTGCCACGTGTCAACACTGGGTCTGATTGAGGGCCTTCTGGAGAGAGGCCCAAGCAAGACGCGCCCCGAGGAGCGTCTTGCCACTTGTCAACAATGGGTCTTACTGAGGGCCTCCAGGAGAGAAGCCCAAGCAACACGCGCCCCGAGGAGCTTCTTGCCACATGTCAGCACTCGGTCTGACTGAGCGCCTCCAGGAGAGAGGCCCAAGCAAGACGCGCCCCGAGGAGCGTCTTTCCACATGTCAGCACTCGGTCTGACTGAGCGCCTCCAGGAGAGAGGCCCAAGCAAGACGCGCCCAAAGGAGCGTCTTGCAACATGTCAACAATGGGTCTGACTGAGCGCCTCCAGGAGAGAGGCCCAAGCAACACGCGCCCCGAGGAGCGTCAGGCCACATGTCACTACTCAGTCTTACTGAGCGCCTCCAGGAGAGAGGCCCAAGCAAGACGCGCCCCGAGGAGCGTCTTGCCACGTGTCAACACTGGGTCTGATTGAGGGCCTTCTGGAGAGAGGCCCAAGCAAGACGCGCCCCGAGGAGCGTCTTGCCACTTGTCAACAATGGGTCTTACTGAGGGCCTCCAGGAGAGAAGCCCAAGCAACACGCGCCCCGAGGAGCTTCTTGCCACATGTCAGCACTCGGTCTGACTGAGCGCCTCCAGGAGAGAGGCCAAAGCAAGACGCGCCCCGAGGAGCGTCTTGACACATGTCAACACTGGGTCTGACAGAGGGCCTCCATGAGAGAGGCCCAAACAAGACGCGCCCCGAGGAGTGTCTTGCCACATGTCAACACTGGGTCTGACTGAGCGGCTCCAGGAGAGAGGCCCAAGCAAGACGCGCCCCGAGGAGCGTCTTGCCACGTGTCAACACTGGGTCTGACTGAGCGCCTCCAGGAGAGAGGCCCAAGTAAGATGCGCCCCGAGGAGCGTCTTGCCACATGTCACCACTGGGTCTGACTGAGCGCCTCCAGGAGAGAGGCCCAAGCAAGACGCGCCCCGAGGAGCGTCTTGCGACATGTCACTACTCGGTCTAACTGAGCGCCTCCAGGAGAGAGGTCCAAGCAAGACGCACCCCGAGGAGCGTCTTGCCACATGTCACTACTCGGTCTGACTGAGCGCCTCCAGGAGAGAGGCCCAAGCAAGACGTGCCCCGAGGAGCGTCTTGCCACATGTCAACAATGGGTCTGACTGAGGGCCTCCAGGAGAGAAGCCCAAGCAAGACGCGCCCCGAGGAGCGTCAGGCCACATGTCAACACTGGGTCTGACTGAGCGCCTCCAGGAGAGAGGCCCCAGCAAGACGCGCCCCGAGGAGCTTCTTGCCACATGTCAACAATGGGTCTGACTGAGGGCCTCCAGGAGAGAAGCCCAAGCAAGACGCGCCCCGAGGAGCGTCTTGCCACATGTCAACACTGGGTCTAATTGAGCGCCTCCAGGAGAGAGGCCCAAGCAAGACATACCCCGAGGAGCGTCTTGCCACATGTCACTACTCGGTCTGACTGAGCGCCTCCAGGAGAGAGGTCCAAGCAACACGTGCCCCGAGGAGCATCTTGCCACATGTCAACAATGGGTCTGACTGAGGGCCTCCAGGAGAGAAGCCCAAGGAAGAAGCGCCCCGAGGAGCGTCTTGCCACATGTCAACACTGGGTCTGACTGAGCGCCTCCAGGAGAGAGGCCCAAGCAAGACACGCCCCGAGGAGCGTCTTGCCACATGTCAGCACTCGGTCTGACTGAGCGCCTCCAGGAGAAAGGCCCTAGAAAGACGCGCCCTGAGGAGCGTCTTGCCACATGTCAACAATGGGTCTGACTGAGGGCCTCCAGGAGAGAGGCCCAAGCAAGATGCGCCCGGAAGAGCGTCTTGCCACATGTCAACACTGGGTCTGACAGAGGGCCTCCAGGAGAGAGGCCCAAGCAAGACGCGCCCCGAGGAGCGTCTTTCCACATGTCAGCACTCGGTCTGACTGAGCGCCTCCAGGAGAGAGGCCCAAGCAAGACGCGCCCAAAGGAGCGTCTTGCAACATGTCACCAATGGGTCTGACTGAGCGCCTCCAGGAGAGAGGCCCAAGCAACACGCGCCCCGAGGAGCGTCAGGCCACATGTCACTACTCAGTCTGACTGAGCGCCTCCAGGAGAGAGGCCCAAGCAAGACGCGCCCCGAGGAGCGTCTTGCCACGTGTCAACACTGGGTCTGATTGAGGGCCTTCTGGAGAGAGGCCCAAGCAAGACGCGCCCCGAGGAGCGTCTTGCCACATGTCAACACTGGGTCTTACTGAGGCTCTCCAGGAGAGAAGCCCAAGCAACACGCGCCCCGAGGAGTTTCTTGCCACATGTCAGCACTCGGTCTGACTGAGCGCCTCCAGGAGAGAGGCCAAAGCAAGACGCGCCCCGAGGAGCGTCTTGACACATGTCAACACTGGGTCTGACAGAGGGCCTCCATGAGAGAGGCCCAAACAAGACGCGCCCCGAGGAGTGTCTTGCCACATGTCAACACTGGGTCTGACTGAGCGCCTCCAGGAGAGAGGCCCAAGCAAGATGCGCCCCGAGGAGCGTCTTGCCACATGTCACCACTGGGTCTGACTGAGCGCCTCCAGGAGAGAGGCCCAAGCAAGACGCGCCCCGAGGAGCGTCTTGCGACATGTCACTACTCGGTCTAACTGAGCGCCTCCAGGAGAGAGGTCCAAGCAAGACGCACCCCGAGGAGCGTCTTTCCACATGTCACTACTCGGTCTGACTGAGCGCCTCCAGGAGAGAGGCCCAAGCAAGACGTGCCCCGAGGAGCGTCTTGCCACATGTCAACAATGGGTCTGACTGAGGGCCTCCAGGAGAGAAGCCCAAGCAAGACGCGCCCCGAGGAGCGTCAGGCCACATGTCAACACTGGGTCTGACTGAGCGCCTCCAGGAGAGAGGCCCCAGCAAGACGCGCCCCGAGGAGCGTCTTGCCACATTTCAGCACTCGGTCTGACTGAGCGCCTCCAGGAGAGAGGCCCAAGCAAGAAGCGCCCCGAGGAGCTTCTTGCCACATGTCAACAATGGGTCTGACTGAGGGCCTCCAGGAGAGAAGCCCAAGCAAGACGCGCCCCGAGGAGCGTCTTGCCACATGTCAACACTGGGTCTAATTGAGCGCCTCCAGGAGAGAGGCCCAAGCAAGACATACCCCGAGGAGCGTCTTGCCACATGTCACTACTCGGTCTGACTGAGCGCCTCCAGGAGAGAGGTCCAAGCAACACGTGCCCCGAGGAGCGTCTTGCCACATGTCAACAATGGGTCTGACTGAGGGCCTCCAGGAGAGAAGCCCAAGGAAGAAGCGCCCCGAGCAGCGTCTTGCCACATGTCAACACTGGGTCTGACTGAGCGCCTCCAGGAGAGAGGCCCAAGCAAGACACGCCCAGAGGAGCGTCTTGACACATGTCAACACTGGGTCTGACTGAGGGCCTCCATGAGAGAAGCCCAAGCAAGACGCGCCCCGAGGAGCGTCTTGCCACATGTCAACAATGGGTCTGACTGAGGGCCTCCAGGAGAGAAGCCAAAGCAAGACGCGCCCCGAGGAGCTTCTTTCCACATGTCAACAATGGGTCTGACTGAGGGTCTCCAGGAGAGAAGCCCAACTAAGACGCGCCCAGAGGAGCGTCTTGCCACATGTCAACACTGGGTCTGACTGAGCGCCTCCAGTAGAGAGGCCCAAGCAAGACAAGCCCCGAGGAGCGTCTTGACATATGTCAACACTGGGTCGGACTGAGGGCCTCCATGAGAGAAGCCCAAGCAAGACGCGCCCCGAGGAGTTTCTTGCCACGTGTCAACACTGTGTCTGACTGAGCGCCTCCAGGAGAGAGGCCCAAGCAAGACGCGCCCCGAGGAGCGTCTTGCCACATGTCAACACTCGGTCTGACAGAGGGCATTCAGGAGAGAGGCCGAAGCAAGACGCGCCCCGAGGAGCATCTTGCCACATGTCACCACTGGGTCTGAATGAGCGCCTCCAGGAGAGAGGCCCAACCAAGACTCGCCCCGAGGAGTGTCTTGCCACATGCCAACACATGGTCTGACTGAGCGCCTCCAGGAGAGAGGCCCAAGCAAGACGCGCCCCGAGGAGCGACTTGCCACGTGTCAACACTGGGTCTGACTGAGCGCCTCCAGGAGAGAGGCCCAAGCAAGACGCGCCCAGAGGAGCGTCTTGCCACATGTCAACACTGGGTCTGACTGAGCGCCTCCAGGAGAGAGGCCCAAGCAAGACACGCCCCGAGGAGCGTCTTGACACATGTCAACACTGGGTCGGACTGAGGGCCTCCATGAGAGAAGCCCAAGCAAGACGCGCCTCGAGGAGAATCGTGCCACATGTCAACACTCGGTCTGACAGAGGGCATTCAGGAGAGAGGCCGAAGCAATACGCGCCCCGAGGAGCGTCTTGCCACATGTCACCACTGGGTCTGAATGAGCGCCTCCAGGAGAGAGGCCCAACCAAGACGCGCCCCGAGGAGTGTCTTGCCACATGCCAACACTGGGTCTGACTGAGCGCCTCCAGGAGAGAGGCCCAAGCAAGACGCTTCCCGAGGAGCGTCCTGCCACATGTCAACACTGGGTCTGACTGAGCGCCTCCAGGAGAGAGGCCCAAGCAAGACGCCCCCCGAGGAGCGTCTTGCCAGATGTCAACACTGGGTCTGACAGAATGCCTCCAGGAGAGAGTTCCAAGAAAGACGCGCCCCGAGGAGCGTCTTGCCACATGTCACCTCTGGTTCTGACTGAGCGCCTCCAGGAGAGAGGCCCAAGCAAGACGCGCCCCGAGGAGCGTCTTGTTACATGTCAACACTGGGTCTGTCTGAGCGTCTCCAGGAGAGAAGCCCAAGCAAGACGCGCCCGGAGGAGCGTCTTGCCACATGTCAACAATGGGTCTGACTGAGGGCCTCCAGGAGAGAGGCCCAAGCAAGACGCGCCCCGAGGAGCGTCTTGACACATGTCAACACTGGGTCTGACTGAGGGCCTCCAGAAGAGAGGCCCAACCAAGACGCGCCCCGAGGAGTGTCTTGCCACATGTCAACACTGGGTCTAATTGAGCGCCTCCAGGAGAGAGGCCCAAGCAAGACATACCCCGAGGAGCGTCTTGCCACATGTCACTACTCGGTCTGACTGAGCGCCTCCAGGAGAGAGGTCCAAGCAACACATGCCCCGAGGAGCATCTTGCCACATGTCAACAATGGGTCTGACTGAGGGCCTCCAGGAGAGAAGCCCAAGGAAGAAGCGCCCCGAGGAGCGTCTTGCCACATGTCAGCACTCGGTCTGACTGAGCGCCTCCAGGAGAAAGGCCCTAGAAAGACGCGTCCTGAGGAGCGTCTTGCCACATGTCAACAATGGGTCTGACTGAGGGCCTCCAGGAGAGAGGCCCAAGCAAGATGCGCCCGGAGGAGCGTCTTGCCACATGTCAACACTGGGTCTGACAGAGGGCCTCCAGGAGAGAGGCCCAAGCAAGACGCGCCCCGAGGAGCGTCTTTCCACATGTCAGCACTCGGTCTGACTGAGCGCCTCCAGGAGAGAGGCCCAAGCAAGACGCGCCCAAAGGAGCGTCTTGCAACATGTCACCAATGGGTCTGACTGAGCGCCTCCAGGAGAGAGGCCCAAGCAAGACGCGCCCCGAGGAGCGTCTTGACACATGTCAACACTGGGTCTGACAGAGGGCCTCCATGAGAGAGGCCCAAACAAGACGCGCCCCGAGGAGTGTCTTGCCACATGTCAACACTGGGTCTGACTGAGCGGCTCCAGGAGAGAGGCCCAAGCAAGACGCGCCCCGAGGAGCGTCTTGCCACGTGTCAACACTGGGTCTGACTGAGCGCCTCCAGGAGAGAGGCCCAAGCAAGATGCGCCCCGAGGAGCGTCTTGCCACATGTCACCACTGGGTCTGACTGAGCGCCTCCAGGAGAGAGGCCCAAGCAAGACGCGCCTCGAGGAGCGTCTTGCGACATGTCACTACTCGGTCTAACTGAGCGCCTCCAGGAGAGAGGTCCAAGCAAGACGCACCCCGAGGAGCGTCTTGCCACATGTCACTACTCGGTCTGACTGAGCGCCTCCAGGAGAGAGGCCCAAGCAAGACGTGCCCCGAGGAGCGTCTTGCCACATGTCAACAATGGGTCTGACTGAGGGCCTCCAGGAGAGAAGCCCAAGCAAGACGCGCCCCGAGGAGCGTCAGGCCACATGTCAACACTGGGTCTGACTGAGCGCCTCCAGGAGAGAGGCCCCAGCAAGACGCGCCCCGAGGAGCGTCTTGCCACATGTCAGCACTCGGTCTGACTGAGCGCCTCCAGGAGAGAGGCCCAAGCAAGAAGCGCCCCGAGGAGCTTCTTGCCACATGTCAACAATGGGTCTGACTGAGGGCCTCCAGGAGAGAAGCCCAAGCAAGACGCGCCCCGAGGAGCGTCTTGCCACATGTCAACACTGGGTCTAATTGAGCGCCTCCAGGAGAGAGGCCCAAGCAAGACATACCCCGAGGAGCGTCTTGCCACATGTCACTACTCGGTCTGACTGAGCGCCTCCAGGAGAGAGGTCCAAGCAACACGTGCCCCGAGGAGCGTCTTGCCACATGTCAACAATGGGTCTGACTGAGGGCCTCCAGGAGAGAAGCCCAAGGAAGAAGCGCCCCGAGGAGCGTCTTGCCACATGTCAAAACTGGGTCTGACTGAGCGCCTCCAGGAGAGAGGCCCAAGCAAGACACGCCCCGAGGAGCGTCTTGACACATGTCAACACTGGGACTGACTGAGGGCCTCCATGAGAGAAGCCCAAGCAAGACGCGCCCCGAGGAGAGTCTTGCCACATGTCAACACTGGGTCTGACAGAGGGCATCCAGGAGAGAGGCCCAAGCAATACGCGCCCCGAGGAGCGTCTTGCCACATGTCAACAATGGGTCTGACTGAGGGCCTCCAGGAGAGAAGCCAAAGCAAGACGTGCCCCGAGGAGCTTCTTTCCACATGTCAACAATGGGTCTTACTGAGGGCCTCCATGAGAGAAGCCCAAGCAAGACGCGCCCCGAGGAGTGTCTTGCCACGTGTCAACACTGTGTCTGACTGAGCGCCTCCAGGAGAGAGGCCCAAGCAAGACGCGCCCCGAGGAGCGTCTTGCCACGTGTCAACACTGGGTCTGACTTAGCGCCTCCAGGAGAGAGGCCCAAGCAAGATGCGCCCAGAGGAGAGTCTTGCCACATGTCAACACTCGGTCTGACTTAGGGCATTCAGGAGAGAGGCCGAAGCAAGACGCGCCCCGAGGAGCGTCTTGCCACATGTCACCACTGGGTCTGAATGAGCGCCTCCAGGAGAGAGGCCCAACCAAGACGCGCCCCGAGGAGTGTCTTGCCACATGCCAACACATGGTCTGACTGAGCGCCTCCAGGAGAGAGGCCCAAGCAAGACGCGCCCCGAGGAGCGTCTTGCCACGTGTCAACACTGGGTCTGACTGAGCGCCTCCAGGAGAGAGGCCCAAGCAAGACGCGCCCAGAGGAGCGTCTTGCCACATGTCAACACTGGGTCTGACTGAGCGCCTCCAGGAGAGAGGCCCAAACAAGACACGCCCCGAGGAGCGTCTTGACACATGTCAACACTGGGTCGGACTGAGGGCCTCCATGAGAAAAGCCCAAGCAAGACGCGCCCCGAGGAGCGTCTTGCCACATGTCAACACTCGGTCTGACAGAGGGCATTCAGGAGAGAGGCCGAAGCAATACGCGCCCCGAGGAGCGTCTTGCCACATGTCACCACAGGGTCTGAATGAGCGCCTCCAGGAGAGAGGCCCAACCAAGACGCGCCCCGAGGAGTGTCTTGCCACATGCCAACACTGGGTCTGACTGAGCGCCTCCAGGAGAGAGGCCCAAGCAAGACGCGCCCCGAGGAGCGTCCTGCCACATGTCAACACTGGGTCTGACTGAGCGCCTCCAGGAGAGAGGCCCAAGCAAGACGCGCCCCGAGGAGCGTCTTGCCACATGTCAACACTGGGTCATACTGAGCACCTCCAGGAGAGAGGCCCAAGCAAGACGCGCCCCGAGGAGCGTCTTGCCACATGTCAACAATGTGTCTGACTGAGGGCCTCCAGGAGAGAGGCCCAAGCAAGATGCGCCCGGAGGAGCGTCTTGCCACATGTCAACACTGGGTCTGACAGAGGGCCTCCAGGAGAGAGGCCCAAGCAAGACGAGCCCCGAGGAGCGTCTTGCCACATGTCACCTCTGGTTCTGACTGAGCGCCTCCAGGAGAGAGGCCTAAGCAAGACGCGCCCCGAGGAGCGTCTTGTCACATGTCAACACTGGGTCTGTCTGAGCGTCTCCAGGAGAGAAGCCCAAGCAAGACGCGCCCCGAGGAGCGTCTTGCCACATGTCAACAATGGGTCTGACTGAGGGCCTCCAGGAGAGAGGCCCAAGCAAGACGCGCCCCGAGGAGCGTCTTGACACATGTCAACACTGGGTCTGACTGAGAGCCTCCAGGAGAGAGGCCCAACCAAGACGCGCCCCGAGGAGTGTCTTGCCACATGTAACCACTGGGTCTGACTGAGCGCCTCCAGGAGAGAGGCCCAAGCAAGACGTGCCCCGGGGAGCGTCAGGCCCCATGTCACTACTCAGTCTGACTGACCGCCTCCAGGAGAGAGGCCCAAGCAAGACGCGCCCCGAGGAGCGTCTTGCCACATGTCAGCACTCGGTCTGACTGAGCGCCTCCAGGAGAAAGGCCCAAGAAAGACGCGCCCTGAGGAGCGTCTTGCCACATGTCAACAATGGGTCTGACTGAGGGCCTCCAGGAGAGAGGCCCAAGCAAGATGCGCCCGGAGGAGCGTCTTGCCACATGTCAACACTGGGTCTGACAGAGGGCCTACAGGAGAGAGGCCCAAGCAAGACGCGCCCAAAGGAGCGTCTTGCAACATGTCAACAATGGGTCTGACTGAGTGCCTCCAGGAGAGAGGCCCAAGCAACACGCGCCCCGAGGAGCGTCAGGCCAAATGTCACTACTCAGTCTGACTGAGCGCCTCCAGGAGAGAGGCCCAAGCAAGACGCGCCCCGAGGAGCGTCTTGCCACATGTCAACAATGGGTCTTACTGAGGGCCTCCAGGAGAGAAGCCCAAGCAACACGCACCCCGAGGAGCTTCTTGCCACATGTCGGCACTCGGTCTGACTGAGCGCCTCCAGGAGAGAGGCCAAAGCAAGACGCGCCCCGAGGAGCGTCTTGACACATGTCAACACTGGGTCTGACAGAGGGCCTCCATGAGAGAGGCCCAAACAAGACGCGCCCCGAGGAGTGTCTTGCCACATGTCAACACTGGGTCTGACTGAGCGCCTCCAGGAGAGAGGCCCAAGCAAGATGCGCCCAGAGGAGAGTCTTGCCACATGTCAACACTCGGTCTGACAGAGGGCATTCAGGAGAGAGGCCGAAGCAAGACGCGCCCCGAGGAGCGTCTTGCCACATGTCACCACTGGGTCTGAATGAGCGCCTCCAGGAGAGAGGCCCAACCAAGACGCGCCCCGAGGAGTGTCTTGCCACATGCCAACACATGGTCTGACTGAGCGCCTCCAGGAGAGAGGCCCAAGCAAGACGCGCCCCGAGGAGCGTCTTGCCACGTGTCAACACTGGGTCTGACTGAGCGCCTCCAGGAGAGAGGCCCAAGCAAGACGCGCCCAGAGGAGCGTCTTGCCACATGTCAACACTGGGTCTGACTGAGCGCCTCCAGGAGAGAGGCCCAAACAAGACACGCCCCGAGGAGCGTCTTGACACATGTCAACACTGGGTCGGACTGAGGGCCTCCATGAGAAAAGCCCAAGCAAGACGCGCCCCGAGGAGCGTCTTGCCACATGTCAACACTCGGTCTGAGAGAGGGCATTCAGGAGAGAGGCCGAAGCAATACGCGCCCCGAGGAGCGTCTTGCCACATGTCACCACAGGGTCTGAATGAGCGCCTCCAGGAGAGAGGCCCAACCAAGACGCGCCCCGAGGAGTGTCTTGCCACATGCCAACACTGGGTCTGACTGAGCGCCTCCAGGAGAGAGGCCCAAGCAAGACGCGCCCCGAGGAGCGTCCTGCCACATGTCAACACTGGGTCTGACTGAGCGCCTCCAGGAGAGAGGCCCAAGCAAGACGCGCCCCGAGGAGCGTCTTGCCACATGTCAACACTGGGTCATACTGAGCACCTCCAGGAGAGAGGCCCAAGCAAGACGCGCCCCGAGGAGCGTCTTGCCACATGTCAACAATGTGTCTGACTGAGGGCCTCCAGGAGAGAGGCCCAAGCAAGATGCGCCCGGAGGAGCGTCTTGCCACATGTCAACACTGGGTCTGACAGAGGGCCTCCAGGAGAGAGGCCCAAGCAAGACGAGCCCCGAGGAGCGTCTTGCCACATGTCACCTCTGGTTCTGACTGAGCGCCTCCAGGAGAGAGGCCCAAGCAAGACGCGCCCCGAGGAGCGTCTTGTCACATGTCAACACTGGGTCTGTCTGAGCGTCTCCAGGAGAGAAGCCCAAGCAAGACGCGCCCCGAGGAGCGTCTTGCCACATGTCAACAATGGGTCTGACTGAGGGCCTCCAGGAGAGAGGCCCAAGCAAGACGCGCCCCGAGGAGCGTCTTGACACATGTCAACACTGGGTCTGACTGAGGGCCTCCAGGAGAGAGGCCCAACCAAGACGCGCCCCGAGGAGTGTCTTGCCACATGTAACCACTGGGTCTGACTGAGCGCCTCCAGGAGAGAGGCCCAAGCAAGACGTGCCCCGGGGAGCGTCAGGCCCCATGTCACTACTCAGTCTGACTGACCGCCTCCAGGAGAGAGGCCCAAGCAAGACGCGCCCCGAGGAGCGTCTTGCCACATGTCAGCACTCGGTCTGACTGAGCGCCTCCAGGAGAAAGGCCCAAGAAAGACGCGCCCTGAGGAGCGTCTTGCCACATGTCAACAATGGGTCTGACTGAGGGCCTCCAGGAGAGAGGCCCAAGCAAGATGCGCCCGGAGGAGCGTCTTGCCACATGTCAACACTGGGTCTGACAGAGGGCCTACAGGAGAGAGGCCCAAGCAAGACGCGCCCAAAGGAGCGTCTTGCAACATGTCAACAATGGGTCTGACTGAGTGCCTCCAGGAGAGAGGCCCAAGCAACACGCGCCCCGAGGAGCGTCAGGCCAAATGTCACTACTCAGTCTGACTGAGCGCCTCCAGGAGAGAGGCCCAAGCAAGACGCGCCCCGAGGAGCGTCTTGCCACATGTCAACAATGGGTCTTACTGAGGGCCTCCAGGAGAGAAGCCCAAGCAACACGCACCCCGAGGAGCTTCTTGCCACATGTCGGCACTCGGTCTGACTGAGCGCCTCCAGGAGAGAGGCCAAAGCAAGACGCGCCCCGAGGAGCGTCTTGACACATGTCAACACTGGGTCTGACAGAGGGCCTCCATGAGAGAGGCCCAAACAAGACGCGCCCCGAGGAGTGTCTTGCCACATGTCAACACTGGGTCTGACTGAGCGGCTCCAGGAGAGAGGCCCAAGCAAGACGCACCCCCGAGGAGCTCCTCGGGGCGCGTCTTGCTGGGGCCTCTCTCCTGGAGGAGCTCAGTCAGACCCAGTGGTGACACGTGGCAAGACGCTCCTCCGGGCGCATCTTGCTTGGGCCTCTCTCCTGGAGGCGCTAAGTCAGACCCAGTGTTGACACGTGGCAAGACGCTCCTCGGGGCGCGTCTTGCTTGGGCCTCTCTCCTGGAGGTGCTCAGTCAGACACAGTGTTGACATGTGGCAAGACACTCCTCGGGGCGCGTCTTGCTTGGGCTTCTCTCATGGAGGCCCTCAGTAAGACCCATTGTTGACATGTGGAAAGAAGCTCCTCGGGGCGCGTATTGCTTGGGCCTCTCTCCTGGATGCCCTCTGTCAGACCCAGTGTTGACATGTGGCAAGACTCTCCTCGGGGCACGTCTTGCTTGGACCTCTCTCCTGGAGGCGCTCAGTCAGTCCGAGTAGTGACATGTGGCAAGAAGCTCCTCGGGGCGCGTCTTGCTTGGGCCTCTCTCCTGGAGGCGCTCAATTAGACCCAGTGTTGACATGTGGCAAGACGCTCCTCGGGGCGCGTCTTGCTTGGGCTTCTCTCCTGGAGGCCCTCAGTCAGACCCATTGTTGACATGTGGCAAGACGCTCCTCGGGGCGCGTCTTTGCTGGGGCCTCTCTCCTGGAGGCGCTCAGTCAGACCCAGTGTTGACATGTATCAAGACGCTCCTCGGGCGTTTCTTGCTTGCGCCTCTCTCCTGGTGGCGCTCAGTCAGACCCAGAGGTGACATGTGGCAAGACGCTCCTCAGGCCTCTCTCCTGGAGGCGCTCAGTCAGACCCAGTGTTGACATGTGGCAAGACGCTCCTCGGGGCGCGTCTTGCTTCGGCCTCTCTCCTAGAGCCGCTCAGTCAGACCCAGTGTTGACATGTGGCAAGACACTCCTCGGGGCGCGTCTTGTTTGGGCCTCTCTCATGGAGGCCCTATGTCAGACCCAGTGTTGACATGTGTCAAGACGCTCCTCGGGGCGCGTCTTGCTTTGGCCTCTCTCCTGGAGGCGCTCAGTCAGACCGAGTGCTGACATGTGGCAAGAAGCTCCTCGGGGCGCGTCTTGCTTGGGCCTCTCTCCTGGAGGCCCTCAGTCAGACCCATTGTTGACATGTGGCAAGACGCTCCTCGGGGCGCGTCTTGCTTGGGCCTCTCTCCTGGAGGCGCTCAGTCAGACCGAGTGCTGACATAAGGCAAGACGCTCCTCGGGGCGCGTCTTGCTGGGGCCTCTCTCCTGGAGGCGCTCAGTCAGACCCAGTGCTGACATATGGCAAGACGCTCCTCGGGGCGCGTCTTGCTTGGGCCTCTCTCCTGGAGGCGCTCAGTCAGACCCAGTGTTGACATGTGGCTAGACTCTCCTCGGGGCGCGTCTTGCTTGGGCCTCTCTCCTGGAGGCGCTCAGTCAGACCAAGTGGTGACATGTGGCAAGACGCTCCTCGGGGCGCGTCTTGCTTTGGCCTCTCTCCTGGAGGCGCTCAGTCAGACCGAGTGCTGACATGTGGCAAGAAGCTCCTCGGGGCGCGTCTTGCTTGGGCCTCTCTCCTGGAGGCCCTCAGTCAGACCCATTGTTGACATGTGGCAAGACGCTCCTCGGGGCGCGTCTTGCTTGGGCCTCTCTCCTGGAGGCGCTCAGTCAGACCCAGTGTTGACATGTTGCAAGACGCTCCTCGGGGCGCGTCTTGCTTGGGCCTCTCTCCTGGAGGCGCTCAGTCAGACCCAGTGTTGACATGTGGCAAGACGCTCCTCGGGGCGCGTCTTGCTTGGGCCTCTCTCCTGGAGGCGCTCAGTCAGACCCAGTGGTGACACGTGGAAAGACGCTCCTCGGGGTGCGTCTTGCTTGGGCCTCTCTCCTGGAGGCGCTCAGTCAGCTGGCCGCATTATCACTCGCGATGTCTATCCTGACATGCCCGTTTCTGATTTCTATGTATATTAAATTATGACAAGAGCTACGGTGGTTACGATTACACTCTGACCACGTGCCTTAGTTTCTGCTAGTGACCTATAAATACATTTGACCACTTGCTCTCACTGCCATTAAAGCGGCTGTACCCACACGTACAAAACCCAAGAAAAAAATTATCTCGCTGTCTGTACTGGGTGTACTCTCAGTAGTCGCAGTTGCTCAGGCCATGGTGGTACGCTCACATAACGCCTCTGAGATACGTCCCATCACACCACCTCCTAGACTACTCGCGAAGGAGTATTCAACACCCCCCTTTGTACAAAGACAACCATTATAACGAGCACAGCACAACGCTTGCCGCACGCGAAGACAACATGCAGGAGACAACGCTACCACCTGTCGTGAGAACAACGGATTCGAGTGACAACGATCGCGACTATGACGAGCACATTACCACACCCTCTGTGCACGAAGACCAGGTGCAGGAGACAACGCTACCACCTGTCTTGAGAAACAAGAGTTTGGTTAACAATGATCATCGTCGTGTCCCATTGTAAACGGGCGCGCCATCGCACACATCGTACATGTGTGTTAACCCACCTGTATGCGACAGACTTTGTGTGTTGCATGACATGGAGATGTATTGACATCTGTGTCAATACAGGACTCTCTGTAAGCCTGGAGCTGGTCGCTAACGACCCGTGCATGCGCCACACAAAAGGTATCGTACATGTGTTAACCCACCTGTATGCGACAGACTTTGTGTGTTGCATGACATCGAGATGTATTGACGTCTGTGTCAATACAGGACTGTATAAGCTGGGA
Source organism: Nothobranchius furzeri (assembly GCF_043380555.1). Taxonomy (NCBI): domain Eukaryota; kingdom Metazoa; phylum Chordata; class Actinopteri; order Cyprinodontiformes; family Nothobranchiidae; genus Nothobranchius; species Nothobranchius furzeri. The sequence continues at coordinate 16,875,113 of NC_091741.1, forward strand.
GCTGGACTCTAACGACCCGTGCTTGCGCCACACAAAAGGTAACTCGACTAACTACAAAACGCATATTGTGATGTAGAAAGTTGGCTCGACTGTTTGAATCAGCTGCAGCTGCGGTTTACTCACGAAGTGAATCGCACGCTTGTTAGAAGTACATTCGGAGCACTTAAAAAATATATCGCTCTCATCGAGTTCCGTCTCAGTGTTCACCGGCTGATGGGCAAGAGCGTGACATGGGATCGCCAGGAACTTACTTAAGGACTATCATCTCATTTGGCATTTACTCACGGACCCAAGAAACCAGTTCCGAAAAATGGTCGAGAATTATAACTTGTCTAATAGCAACTGGAAGATATGTTGCGTCATAAGCCTCTGATGGTTCACAATGTGCACGGTCCACTCGAAATCCTAATGCTGTATTTGTAGTACATACACTAAGTCTTCTCTGTTGATGTCAGACTAGAGTTTTATTAGAGTTTTACTTTGCAACAATGGGATTAGAGCAGTTGATGTGTATATTTTTAATAGTGCACAATGCTACTATTCCTAGGCTGAATGTATGACATGGCTCTTATGTATCATTATGTATCGTTTCCATTAAGTACTAATTTAAATAAAGTCCCTCTGTCCTCAGTGCTAGGTTGTGGGTTTAATACACATTATTATGATCAACCTGTTGAATAGTATAATAACAATATTCCTGTAAAAGTCATTTAGTAATGAACAACCTCAGTTCTGTGAAAGAACATCATGTCTCTTATGTGTGCACTGCAGGCCTGACCGGGGTTTGCACGCAAGGGCCTGTGTGTGTGTGTGTGTGTGTGTGTGTGTGTGTGTGTGTGTGTGTGTGTGTGTGTGTGTGTGTGTGTGTGTGAAACAAATAAAGATAAAAATAGCTAGTGCGGCCATGAGCGGTCGTGCAGGGTAGAGGCTGCGCGAAAACGCCTCTAAAACAAGCGAGTGCCCACGCCCGATCCGTGGAAGCACGTAGAACTAGCAAAAGTACTAGCAGAAATCAACGATCGCACACGGGTCATTGAGTGTGTACAGGGTTCGTCTGCGTGTGTGGCATTGGGCAATCTAGCGGCAACCGAGTGGCCTGAAGGCGGAACCGGCCAACCCGTCGCCCTAACCATCGTTGCGCTTCGAGATGAACTATTGCTAAAGATGATCGTCTTCATCAACCACGGCGCTACCAGAGTTACCATGACATGCGCCTTAAAAGCGTTCTCGTTTGGGTCAGCGCCACCAGAATTGAATTGGCAAGTCAGCGGATATTACACAACTCGTAACGAAGACCCTCTCCGCGACCTCGCGGCCAGTGTGCGCAGTGTACAGCAAATGACAAACGATGTTGCGAGCGATATATCGGAAAAACTTTGCACTGACGCGACGGTCGCCACTGCAGGTTGTGTGAGTCTCGCGCAAAGTGCCATATCAAACGTGCGCAAGCTAGTGACAAGCAACTTCACCAGATCCGTAGATTCTGCATACGCTCGGATACGAATGAAAGTATCGAGAGATAACACCGACACGAGTTCCGCGACGGCGCTGGCTGCAGTCGCTACAACACTGGATTTATTAATCAACGTAATTGTGATCGTAATGGCGTTTCGAGTGTGCACCAGAAACTACAACCAGTACTACAGAAAACTGGCATGAGGGTCGCGGTCTAACGTTATGTTGGTGTCTCGCATCGACCGTCGACGGCCGTTTGCCAGCGGCTGACAATGGCACAGTTGACGAAATGGAAACGCCGACCGTCGATAGCGCACTCTCGCAAGTTCCAACCGCACCATCTCAGGAGACAGACCACAGAGTCATATTAGCGGAGGGTAGATAGAAAATGCGCAAACCGCCGCAACCGCCCATATACATACTATACGAGTTCAACATAGAGTGGAGTAAGAAGTTATTACCGATTGTATTTCCAACGTGCAAGCAGCTGGTGTGTGACGCTTTACTTGAGTATCACAGAGGTTGCGATGTCCTGTGTTCCACGAGCGCATGGAAACAAGTGAACGAACTTCTACCGACCGTACTATTGGGGTATGAGCGAGCTGTAAAATCAATACACGCTAGGCACGCGGACTTTGCCGTGTTACTGGACACGCATATCGCAACAGCAAAACCGGGTCAAGTGTTCGGGGCGTCACCGCGCTCGACTATACACGTCTTGGCCTACCACGAGTACATGAGCCCACAAGATCCTAAGCGAGGTCGAAGCCGTTGTGTCTACCCAACGCAAATTCAGCACAGCCGTGCGCGCTAAGACAAGTCCCTCTAGACTGCTGGAAACTTTGGAAACGTGGAAGGCTGGCGTGTACGCGCTTTCTTCACATCTCAATGGTATGATCGCGATACTCTCGGCCGCACAACAACTAATGGTCATGTGTTCGGAATGTCTGATCAGGTCTGACATGACCGGTTGTCAATCGACGTCGAGCGTGCACTCACACACGGATATCCTGGCGTACAGTAAAGCGACAGCGACCTATATGCTCACGTTGATCGCCGATGTTTCGAAGGGCAATCGAGTGTGTTGGCTGACGAAAGCTATGGTGACCGACGGTCGCGTCGACTACAATGTGCCTCATTGCGACTGGAGAGGCGTATGTGATCCTTTGCAAATCGACAACACCACCGCGGTCGAGTGCGAAGTCACGGTCGGCGGCGTGTTGTCCTTACTGTGCCCCATACAATGTGACGGTCCGTGTGATGGACCGGTGTGTTACGACCCGACTAACGAAACGTACCAGGTGATAACATTGCATCTGCCCATTACAGCGGAGCGAGCGTTTCGCCACACTCCCAAACCAAGGTTAATAGTTGTAGCGCACGCCCTTTCGGACCTCGGTGCACGCGAAACACTGGTGTACACTCACAACATCACGCTCGAGACAGCTCAAGCGTTACGCGAAACAAAGGACGTGTTCAAATCCATAGAGAATATACGGTCTTTAGCGTATGCGTATATAAAGAAGGTCGATGACATTTACAGACCCGGCGGTGTGGGCACCATAGTAGAAATACAAGGTGCTCTCAAGCGCACACAGATACTGGCCGCATTATCACTCGCGATGTCTATCCTGACTTACCCGTTTCTGATTTCTATGTATATTAAATTATGACAAGAGCTACCTTAAGTGGTTACGATTACACTCTGACCACGTGCCTTAGTTTCTGCTAGTGACCTATAAATACATTTGCCCACTTGCTCTCACTGCCATTAAAGCGGCTGTACCCACACGTACAACACCCAAGAAAAAAAATGATCTCGCTGTCTGTACTGGGTGTACTCTCAGTAGTCGCAGTTGCTCAGGCCATGGTGGTACGCTCACATAACGCCTCTGAGATACGTTCCATCACACCACCTCCTAGACTACTCGCGAAGGAGTATTCAACACCCCCTTTGTACGAAGACAACCATGATAACAAGCACAGCACAACGCTTGCCGCACGTGAAGACAACATGCAGGAGACAACGCTACCACCTGTCGTGAGAACAACGGATTCGAGTGACAACGATCGCGACTATGACGAGCACATTACAACACCCTCTGTGCACGAAGACCAGGTGCAGGAGACAACGCTACCACCTGTCATGAGAAACAAGAGTTTGGTTAACAATGATCATCGTCGTGTCCCATTGTAAACGGGCGCGCCATCGCACACATCGTACATGTGTGTTAACCCACCTGTATGCGACAGACTTTGTGTGTTGCATGACATCGAGATGTATTGACGTCTGTGTCAATTAAGGACTCTCTATAAGCCAGGAGCTGGATGCTAACGACCCATGCATGCGCCACACAAAAGGTATCGTACATGTGTTAACCCACCTGTATGCGACAGACTTTGTGTGTTGCATGGCATCGAGATGTATTGACGTCTGTGTCACCGACCCAATATAAATACATATACCCACTTGCTCTCACTGCCATTAAAGCGGCTGTACCCACACGTACAACACCCAAGAAAAAAAATGATCTCGCTGTCTGTACTGGGTGTACTCTCACTAGTCGCAGTTGCTCAGGCCATGGTGATACGCTCAAATAACGCCTCTGAGATACGTCCCATCACGCCATCTCCTAGACTACTCGCGAAGGAGTATTCAACACCCCCTTTGTACGAAGACAACCATTATAACGAGCACAGCACATTGCTTGCCGCACGCGTAGACAACATACAGGAGACAACGCTACCACCTGTCGTGAGAACAACGGATTCGAGTGACAACGATCGCGACTATGACGAGCACATTACACCACCCTCTGTGCACGAAGACCAGGTGCAGGAGACAACGCTACCACCTGTCGTGAGAAACAAGAGTTTGGTTAACAATGATCATCGTCGTGTCCCATTGTAAATGGGCTCGCCATCGCACACATCGTACATGTGTGTTAACCCACCTGTTTGCGACAGACTTTGTGTGTTGCATGACATCGAGATGTCTTGACGTCTGTGTCAATACAGGACTCTCTATAAGCCGGGAGCTGGACGCTAACGACCCGTGCATGCGCCACACAAAAGGTATCGTACATGTGTTAACCCACCTGTATACGACAGACTTTGTGTGTTGCATGACATCGAGATGTATTGACGTCTGTGTCAATACAGGACTCTATAAGCTGGGAGCTGGACGCTAACGACCCGTGCATGCGCCACACAAAAGGTAACTCGACTAACTACAAAACGCATATTGTGATGTAGAATGTTGGCTCGACTGTTTGAATCAGCTGCAGCTGCGGTTTACTCACAAAGTGAATCGCACGCTTGTTAGAAGTACATTCGGAGCACTTAAAAAATACATCGCTCTCATCGAGTTCCGTCTCAGCGTTCACCGGCTGATGGGCAAGAGCGTGACATGGGATCGCCAGGAACTTACTTAAGGACTATCATCTCATTTGGCATTTACTCACGGACCCAAGAAACCAGTTTCGAAAAATGGTCGAGAATTATAACTTGTCTAATAGCAACTGGAAAATATGTTGCGTCATAAGCCTCTGATGGTTCACAAGGTGCACGGTCCACTCGAAATCCTAATGCTGTATTTGTAGTACATACACTAAGTCTTCTCTGTTGATGTCAGACTAGAGTTTTATTAGAGTTTTACTTTGCAACAATGGGATTCGAGCAGTTGATGTGTATATTTTTAATAGTGCACAATGCTACTATTCCTAGGCTGAATGTATGACATGGCTCTTATGTATCATTATGTATCGTTTCCATTAAGTACTAATTTAAATAAAGTCCCTCTGTCCTCAGTGCTAGGTTGTGGGTTTAATACACATTATTATGATCAACCTGTTGAATAGTATAATAACAATATTCCTGTAAAAGTCATTTAGTAATGAACAACCTCAGTTCTGTGAAAGAACATCATGTCTCTTATGTGTGCACTGCAGGCCTGACCGGGGTTTGCACGCAAGGGCCTGTGTGTGTGTGTGTGTGTGTGTGTGTGTGTGTGTGTGTGTGTGTGTGTGTGTGTGTGTGTGTGTGTGAAACAAATAAAGATAAATATAGCTAGTGCGGCCACGAGCGGTCGTGCAGGGTAGAGGCTGCGCGAAAACGCCTCTAAAACAAGCGCGTGCCCACGCCCGATACATGGAAGCACGTAGAACTAGCAAACGTGCTAGCAGAAATCAACGATCGCACACGGGTCTTTGAGTGTGTACAGGGTTCGTCTGCGTGTGTGGCATTGGGCAATCTAGCGGCAACCGAGTGGCCTGAAGGCAGAACCGGCCAACCCGTCGCCCTCACCTTCGTTGCGCTTCGAGATGAACTATTGCTAAAGATGATCGTCCTCATCAACCACGGCGCTACCAGAGTAGCTCGTAACGAAGACCCTCTCTGCGACCTCGTGGCCAGTGTGCGCAGTGTACAGCAAATGACAAACGATGTTGCGAGCGATATATCGGAAAAACTTTGCACTGACGCGACGGTCGCCACTGCAGGTTGTGTGAGTCTCGCGCAAAGTGCCATATCAAACATGCGCAAGCTAGTGACAAGCAACTTCACCAGATCCGTAGATTCTGCATACGCTCGGATACGAATGAAAGTATCGAGAGATAACACCGACACGAGTTGTGCGACGGCGCTGGCTGCAGTCGCTACAACACTGGATTTATTAATCAACGTAATTGTGATCATAATGGCGTTTCGAGTGTGCACCAGAAACTACAACCAGCACTACAGAAAACTGGCATGAGGGTCGCGGTCTAACGTTATGTTGGTGTCTCGCATCGACCGTCGACGGCCGTTTGCCAGCGGCTGAAAATGGCACAGTTTACGAAATGGAAACGCCGACCGTCGATAGCGCTCTCTTAAGTTCCAACCGCACCATCTCAGGAGACAGACCACAGAGTCATATTAGCGGAGGGTAGATAGAAAATGCGCAAACCGCCGCAACCGCCCATATACATACTATACGAGTTCAACATAGAGTGGAGTAAGAAGTTACTACCGATTGTATTTCCAACGTGCAAGCAGCTGGTGTGTGACGCTTTACTTGAGTATCACAGAGGTTGCGATGTCCTGTGTTCCACGAGCGCATGGAAACAAGTGAACGAACTTCTACGGACCGTACTGTTGGGGTATGAGCGAGCTGTAAAATCAATACACGCTAGACACGCGGACTTTGCCGTGTTACTGGACACGCATATCGCCACAACAAAACCGGGTAAGGTGTTCGGGGCGTCACCGCGCTCGACTATACACATCTTGGCCTACCACGAGTACATGAGCCCACAGATCCTAAGCGAGGTCGAAGCCGTTGTGTCTACACAACGCAAATTCAGCACTGCCATGCGAGCTAAGACAAGTCCCTCTAGACTGCTGGAAACTTTGGAAACGCGGAAGTCTGGCGTGTACGGACTTTCTACACATCTCAACGGTATGATCGCGATACTCTCAGCCGCACAACAACTAATGGTCATGTGTTCGGAAGGTCTGATCAGGTCTGACATGACCGGTTGTCAATCGACGTCGAGCGTGCACTCACACACGGATATCCTGGCGTACAGTAAAGCGACGGCGACCTCTACGCTCACGTTGATCGCCGATGTTTCGAAGGGCAATCGAGTGTGTTGGCTGACGAAAGCTATGGTGACCGACGGTCGCGTCGACTACAATGTGCCTCATTGCGACTGGAGAGGCGTATGTGATCTTTTGCAAATCGACAACACCACCGCGGTCGAGTGCGAAGTCACGGTCGGCGGCGTGTTGTCCTTACTGTGCCCCATACAATGTGACGGTCCGTGTCACGGACCGGTGTGTTACGACCTGACTAACGAAACGTACCAGGTGATAACATTGCATCCGCCCATTACAGCGGAGCGAGCGTTTCGCCACACTCCCAAACCAAGGTTAATAGTTGTAGCGCACGCCCTTTCGGACCTCGGTGCACGCGAAACACTGGTGTACACTCACAACATCACGCTCGAGACAGCTCAAGCGTTACGCGAAACAAATACATAGAGAATATACGGTCTTTAGCGTATGCGTATATAAAGAAGGTCGATGACATTTACAGACCCGGCGGCGTGGGCACCACAGTAGAACAACAAGGTGCTCTCAAGCGCACACAGATACTGGCCGCATTATCACTCGCGATGTCTATCCTGACATACCCGTTTCTGATTTCTATGTATATTAAATTATGACAAGAGCTACTTTAGGTGGTTACGATTACACTCTGACCATGTGCCTTAGTTTCTGCTAGTGACCTATAAATACATTTGCCCACTTGCTCTCACTGCCATTAAAGCGGCTGTACCCACACGTACAACACCCAAGAAAAAAAATGATCTTGCTGTCTGTACTGGGTGTACTCTCAGTAGTCGCAGTTGCTCAGGCCATGGTGGTACGCTCACATAACGCCTCTGAGATACGTTCCATCACACCACCTCCTAGACTACTCGCGAAGGAGTATTCAACACCCCCTTTGTACGAAGACAACCATTATAACGAGCACAGCACAACGCTTGCCGCACGCGAAGACAACATGCAGGAGACAACGCTACCACCTGTCGTGAGAACAACGGATTCGAGTGACAACGATCGCGACTATGACGAGCACATTACAACACCCTCTGTGCACGAAGACCAGGTGCAGGAGACAACGCTACCACCTGTCGTGAGAAACAAGAGTTTGGTTAACAATGATCATCGTTGTGTCCCATTGTAAACGGGCGCGCCATTGCACACATCGTACATGTGTGTTAACCCACCTGTATGCGACAGACTTTGTGTGTTGCATGACATCGAGATGTATTGACGTCTGTGTCAATACAGGACTCTCTATAAGCCAGGAGCTGGACGCTAACGACCAGTGCATGCGCCACACAAAAGGTATCGTACATGTGTTAACCCACCTGTATGCGACAGACTTTGTGTGTTGCATGACATCGAGATGTATTGACGTCTGTGTCAATACAGGACTCTCTAAGCTGGGAGCTGGACGCTAACGACTCGTGCATGCGCCACACAAAAGGTAACTCGACTAACTACAAAACGCATATTGTGATGTAGAAAGTTGGCTCGACTGTTTGAATCAGCTGCAGCTGCGGTTTACTCACGAAGTGAATCGCACGCTTGTTAGAAGTACATTCGGAGCACTTAAAAAATACATCGCTCTCATCGAGTTCCGTCTCAGCATTCACCGGCTGATGGGCAAGAGCGTGACATGGGATCGCCAGGAACTTACTTAAGGACTATCATCTCATTTGGCATTTACTCACGGACCCAAGAAACCAGTTCCGAAAAATGGTCAAGAATTATAACTTGTCTAATAGCAACTGGAAGATATGTTGCGTCATAAGCCTCTGATGGTTCACAAGGTGCACGGTCCACTCGAAATCCTAATGCTGTATTTGTAGTGCATACACTAAGTCTTCTCTGTTGATGTCAGACTAGAGTTATATTAGAGTTTTACTTTGCAACAATGGGATTCGAGCAATTGATCTGTATATTTTTAATAATGCACAATGCTACTATTCCTAGGCTGAATGTATGACATGGCTCTTATGTATCATTATGTATCGTTTCCATTAAGTACTAATTTAAACTATTGCTAAAGATGATCGTCCTCATCAACCACGGCGCTACCAGAGTAGCTCGTAACGAAGACCCTCTCTGCGACCTCGTGGCCAGTGTGCGCAGTGTACAGCAAATGACAAACGATGTTGCGAGCGATATATCGGAAAAACTTTGCACTGACGCGACGGTTGCCACTGCAGGTTGTGTGAGTCTCGCGCAAAGTGCCATATCAAACATGCGCAAGCTAGTGACAAGCAACTTCACCAGATCCGTAGATTCTGCATACGCTCGGATACGAATGAAAGTATCGAGAGATAACACCGACACGAGTTGTGCGACGGCGCTGGCTGCAGTCGCTACAAAACTGGATTTATTAATCAACGTAATTGTGATCATAATGGCGTTTCGAGTGTGCACCAGAAACTACAACCAGCACTACAGAAAACTGGCATGAGGGTCGCGGTCTAACGTTATGTTGGTGTCTCGCATCGACCGTCGACGGCCGTTTGCCAGCGGCTGAAAATGGCACAGTTTACGAAATGGAAACGCCGACCGTCGATAGCGCTCTCTTAAGTTCCAACCGCACCATCTCAGGAGACAGACCACAGAGTCATATTAGCGGAGGGTAGATAGAAAATGCGCAAACCGCCGCAACCGCCCATATACATACTATACGAGTTCAACATAGAGTGGAGTAAGAAGTTACTACCGATTGTATTTCCAACGTGCAAGCAGCTGGTGTGTGACGCTTTACTTGAGTATCAAGGAGGTTGCGATGTCCTGTGTTCCACGAGCGCATGGAAACAAGTGAACGAACTTCTACGGACCGTACTGTTGGGGTATGAGCGAGCTGTAAAATCAATACACGCTAGACACGCGGACTTTGCCGCGTTACTGGACACGCATATCGCCACAACAAAACCGGGTAAGGTGTTCGGGGCGTCACCGCGCTCGACTATACACGTCTTGGCCTACCACGAGTACATGAGCCCACAGATCCTAAGCGAGGTCGAAGCCGTTGTGTCTACACAACGCAAATTCAGCACTGCCATGCGAGCTAAGACAAGTCCCTCTAGACTGCTGGAAACTTTGGAAACGTGGAAGGCTGGCGTGTACGGACTTTCTACACATCTCAACGGTATGATCGCGATACTCTCAGCCGCACAACAACTAATGGTCATGTGTTCGGAAGGTCTGATCAGGTCTGACATGACCGGTTGTCAATCGACGTCGAGCGTGCACTCACACACGGATATCCTGGCGTACAGTAAAGCGACTGCGACCTCTACGCTCACGTTGATCGCCGATGTTTCGAAGGGCAATCGAGTGTGTTGGCTGACGAAAGCTATGGTGACCGACGGCCGCGTCGACTACAATGTGCCTCATTGCGACTGGAGAGGCATATGTGATCCTTTGCAAATCGACAACACCACCGCGGTCGAGTGCGAAGTCACGGTCCGCGGCGTGTTGTCCTTACTGTGCCCCATACAATGTGACGGTCCGTGTCACGGACCGGTGTGTTACGACCCGACTAACGAAACGTACCAGGTGATAACATTGCATCCGCCCATTACAGCGGAGCGAGCGTTTCGCCACACTCCCAAACTAAGGTTAATAGTTGTAGCGCACGCCCTTTCGGACCTCGGTGCACGCGAAACACTGGTGTACACTCACAACATCACGCTCGAGACAGCTCAAGCGTTACGCGAAACAAAGGACGTGTTCAAATCCATAGAGAATATACGGTCTTTAGCGTATGCATATATAAAGAAGGTCGATGACATTAACAGACCCGGCGGCGTGGGCACCACAGTAGAACAACAAGGTGCTCTCAAGCGCACACAGATACTGGCCGCATTATCACTCGCGATGTCTATCCTGACATACCCGTTTCTGATTTCTATGTATATTAAATTATGACAAGAGCTACTTTAGGTGGTTACGATTACACTCTGACCACGTGCCTTAGTTTCTGCTAGTGACCTATAAATACATTTGCCCACTTGCTCTCACTGCCATTAAAGCGGCTGTACCCACACGTACAACACCCAAGAAAAAAAATGATCTCGCTGTCTGTACTGGGTGTACTCTCAGTAGTCGCAGTTGCTCAGGCCATGGTGGTACGCTCACATAACGCCTCTGAGATACGTTCCATCACACCACCTCCTAGACTACTCACGAAGGAGTATTCAACACCCCCTTTGTACGAAGACAACCTTTATAACGAGCACAGCACAACGCTTGCCGCACGCGAAGACAACATGCAGGAGACAACGCTACCACCTGTCGTGAGAACAACGGATTCGAGTGACAACGATCGCGACTATGACGAGCACATTACAACACCCTCTGTGCACGAAGACCAGGTGCAGGAGACAACGCTACCACCTGTCGTGAGAAACAAGAGTTTGGTTAACAATGATCATCGTTGTGTCCCATTGTAAACGGGCGCGCCATCGCACACATCGTACATGTGTGTTAACCCACCTGTATGCGACAGACTTTGTGTGTTGCATGACATCGAGATGTATTGACGTCTGTGTCAATACAGGACTCTCTAAGCTGGGAGCTGGACGCTAACGACCCGTGCATGCACCACACAAAAGGTAACTTGACTAACTACAAAACGCATATTGTGATGTAGAAAGTTGGCTCGACTGTTTGAATCAGCTGCAGCTGCCGTTTACTCACGAAGTGAATCGCACGCTTGTTAGAAGTATATTCGGAGCACTTAAAAAATACATCGCTCTCATAGAGTTCCGTCTCAGCGTTCACCGGCTGATGGGCAAGAGCGTGACATGGGATCGCCAGGAACTTACTTAAGGACTATCATCTCATTTGGCATTTACTCACGGACCCAAGAAACCAGTTCCGAAAAATGGTCGAGAATTATAACTTGTCTAATAGCAACTGGAAGATATGTTGCATCATAAGCCTCTGATTTGGTCTGCCACCCGATTCACATTGCACCGGACCCTTCATGTTCCTCCTGCGGGTGGTGGGTCCACAGTTGGACGAGCCCATGTATCCGGTTCGGGCTGGGCCCGGCCGGGCCCCATGGGCGAAAGCCCGGCCACCAGGCGCTCGCTCACGGGCCCCAACCCCAGGCCTGGCTCCAGGGTGGGACCCCGGTAACCCTCCGGGCCGGGTACTCCGACTCTTCGTTTTAACCGCCATGAAAGATCCTTCGAACCGTTCTTTGTCTCACCCTTCACCTAAGACCAATTTGTCATGGGAGACCCTACCAGGGGCACTAAGTGCCCCAGACAACATAGCTCCTAGGATCATTAGGGCACTCAAACTCCTCCACCACGATAAGGTGACGGTTCAAGGAGGAGGCAGAGGTTGAGCGGTACCGGCTAGATATAGTCGGACTCACCTCGACACATAGCATTGGCTCTGGAACCCGAGACCTGGAGAGGGGTTGGACACTCTAATTTGCTGGAGTTGCTCCGGGTGAGAGGCGGAGGGCTGGGGTTGGCTTTTTGTTAGCCCCGAGACTCTCTGCCTGTGTGTTGGGGTTTACCCCGGGGGACAAGAGGGTAGCTTCCTTGCGCCTTCGGGTCGGGGAACGGGTCCTGACTGTTGTTTGTGCTTATGGGCCAAATATCAGTTCAGAGTACCCACCCTTTTTGGAGTCCCTGGGACGAGTGCTAGATAGTGCTCCATCAGGGGACTCCATTGTCCTGCTGGGGGACTTCAATGCTCACGTGGGCAATGACAGCTTGACCTGGAGGGGTGTGATTGGGAGGAACGGCCCACCTGATCAGAACTCGAGCGGTGTTTTGTTATTGGACTCCTGTGCAAGCCGCAGTTTGGCAATAACGAACACCATGTTCGAACATAAGGATGCCCACCGGTACACTTGGTACCAGGGCAGCCTAGGTCACAGGTCGATGATAGATTTTGTAGTCGTATCATCTGACCTGCGGCCGTATGTTTTGGACACCCGAGTGAAGAGAGGGGCGGAGCTGTCAACTGATCACCACCTGGTGGTGAGTTGGATCAGATGGCAAGGGAACATGCCGCGTAGACCTGGCAGACCCAAACGCATAGTGAGGGTCTGCTGGGAACGCCTGGCAGAAGAACCTGTCAAGACGGTCTTCAACTCCCACCTCCGGCAGAGCTTTGACCACGTCCCGAGAGCAGTGGGGGACATTGAGTCCGAGTGGGCCTTGTTCCACTCTGCGATTGTCGAGGCGGCTGTTGCTAGCTGTGGTCGTAAGGTGGCCGGTGCCAGTCGTGGTGGCAACCCCCGTACCCGCTGGTGGACACCAGAGGTTCGGGGAGCCGTCAGGCTGAAGAAGGAGGCCTACAGGGCGTGGCTGGTCTGTGGGTCTCCGGAGGCAGCAGACAGGTACCGGATAGCCAAGCGGGGTGCAGCAGTGGCAGTTGCCGAGGCAAAATCTCGGGCGTGGGAGGAGTTTGGTGAGGCCATGGAGAAAGACTATCGATCGGCTCCAAAGAGGTTCTGGCAAACTGTCCGGCGCCTCAGGAGAGGAAGGCAGCAACTCGCTCACACTGTTTACAGTGGGGATGGGGAGCTGCTGACGTCAACTGAGGCTATAGTCGGACGGTGGAAGGAATACTTTGAGGAGCTCCTCAATCCCACCAATGCGCATTCCGAGGAGGAACCAGAGCTGGGAGGCCTGGGGATGGACTGTCCGATCTCGGGGGCAGAAGTTGCTGAGGTAGTCAAACAACTACACAGCGGCGGAGCCCCGGGGGCGGATGAGGTTCGTCCTGGGTATCTCAAGGCTATGGATGTTGTAGGGCTGTCATGGTTGACACGTCTCTACAACATTGCGTGGTCATCGGGGGCAGTTCCTAGGGAGTGGCAGACCGGGGTGGTGGTCCCCATCTTTAAGAAGGGTGACCTGAGGGTGTGTTCCAACTATAGGGGGATCACACTCCTCAGCCTCCCTGGAAAGGTCTACTCCAAGGTACTGGAGAGGAGGGTCCGATCGATAGTTGAATCTCAGATAGAGGAGGAGCAATGTGGTTTTCGTCCTGGCCGTGGAACTGTGGACCAGCTCTATACCCTTGCAAGGGTAATGGAGGGGGCATGGGAGTTTGCCCAACCAATCCACATGTGCTTTGTGGATTTGGAGAAGGCTTATGACCGTGTCCCCAGGGGCACCCTGTGGGGGACGCTCCAGGAGTATGGGGTGGGTGGCTTTCTGTTAAGGGCCATTCAGTCCCTTTACCAGAGGAGCGTGAGTTTGGTCCGCATAGCCGGTAGTAAGTCGGACCTGTTCCCAGTGAGGGTTGGACTCCGCCAGGGCTGCCCTTTGTCACCGGTTCTGTTCATCACTTTTATGGACAGAATTTCTAGACGCAGCCGTGGTGTGGAGTGTGTCGAGTTTGGTGGCAGGAGAATCTCGTCTCTGCTTTTTGCGGATGATGTGGTCCTCCTAGCTTCATCCAGCTCTGACCTTCAGCTCTTGCTGGGTAGGTTCGCGGCCGAATGTGAAGCGGCTGGGATGAGGATCAGCACCTCCAAATCTGAGACCATGGTTCTCGACCGGAAAAGGGTGGCTTGCCACCTCCGGGTCGGGGGAGAGGTCCTACCTCAAGTGGAGGAGTTTAAGTATCTCGGGGTCTTGTTCACGAGTGAGGGTAGGAGGGATCGGGAGATCGACAGGCGGATTGGTTCGGCATCTGCAGTGATGCGGACGCTGAGCCGATCTGTCGTGGGGAAGAGGGAGCTGAGCCAGAAAGCTACGTCCCAATCCTCACCTATGGTCATGAGCTTTGGGTAATGACCGAAAGAACGAGATCGCGGATACAAGCGGCCGAAATGAGTTTCCTCCGTAGGGTGGCCGGGCTCAGCCTTAGAGATAGGGTGAGGAGCTCGGACATTCGGGAGGGACTCGGAGTAGAACCGCTGCTCCTCTGGATCGAAAGGAGCCAGTTGAGGTGGTTTGGGCATCTGGTCAGGATGCCTCCTGGACGCAGTGATGCGGACGCTGAGCCGATCTGTCGTGGGGAAGAGGGAGCTGAGCCAGAAAGCCAGGCTCTCGATTTACCGGTCGATCTACGTCCCAATCCTCACCTATGGTCATGAGCTTTGGGTAATGACCGAAAGAACGAGATCGCAGATACAAGCGGCCGAAATGAGTTTCCTCCGTAGGGTGGCCGGGCTCAGCCTTAGAGATAGGGTGAGGAGCTCGGACATTCGGGAGGGACTCGGAGTAGAACCGCTGCTCCTCTGGATCGAAAGGAGCCAGTTGAGGTGGTTTGGGCATCTGGTCAGGATGCCTCCTGGACGCCTCCCCGGGGAGGTGTTTCGGGCATGTCCTGCCGGCAGAAGGCCCCCGGGTCGACCCAGGACACGATGGAGAGGTTACATCTCCAATCTGGTCCGGGAACGCCTTGGGGTCCTGCCGGAGGAGCTGGTGGACAAGGCCGGGGAGAGGACGGCCTGGAGCTCCCTAGTTGGGATGCTGCCCCCGCGACCCGGACCCGGATAAGCGGAGGAAGACGAGACGAGACGAGACGAGAGACATAAGCCTCTGATGGTTCACAAGGTGCACGGTCCACTCGAAATCCTAATGCTGTATTTGTAGTACATACACTAAGTCTTCTCTGTTGATGTCAGACTAGAGTTTTATTAGAGTTTTACTATGCAACAATGGGATTCGAGCAATTGATGTGTATATTTTTAATAGTGCACAATGCTACTATTCCTAGGCTGAATGTATGACATGGCTCTTATGTATCATTATGTAGCGTTTCCATTAAGTACTAATTTAAATAAAGTCCCTCTGTCCTCAGTGCTAGGTTGTGGGTTTAATACACATTATTATGATCAACCTGTTGAATAGTATAATAACAATATTCCTGTAAAAGTCATTTAGTAATGAACAACCTCAGTTCTGTGAAAGAACATCATGTCTCACATGTTTACACTGCAGGCCTGACCGGTCTTGCTGGGGCCTCTCTCCTGGAGGCGCTCAATCAGACCCAGTGGTGACACGTGGCAAGACGCTCCTCGGGGTGCGTCTTGCTTGGGCCTCTCTCCTGGAGGCGCTCAGTCAGACCCAGTGGTGACACGTGGCAAGAAGCTCCTCGGGGCGCGTCTTGCTTGGGCCTCTCTCCTGGAGGCGCTCAGTCAGACCCAGTGTTGACATGTGGCAAGACACTCCTCGGGGCGCGTCTTGCTTGGGCCTCTCTCATGGAGGCCCTCTGTCAGACCCAGTGTTGACATGTGTCAAGACGCTCCTCGGGGCGCGTCTTGCTTTGGCCTCTCTCTTGGAGGCGCTCAGTCAGACCGAGTGCTGACATGTGGCAAGAAGCTCCTCGGGGCGCGTCTTGCTTGGGCTTCTCTCCTGGAGGCCCTCTGTCAGACCCAGTGTTGACATGTGTCAAGACGCTCCACTGGGCGCGTCTTGCTTGGGCTTCTCTCCTGGAGGCCCTCAGTCAGACCCATTGTTGACATGTGGCAAGACGCTCCTCGGATGCGTCTTGCTTGGGCCTCTCTCCTGGAGGCGCTCAGTCAGAACCAGAGGTTACATGTGGCAAGACGCTCCTCGGGGCGCGTCTTGCTTGGGCCTCTCTCCTGGAGGCCCTCTGTCAGACCCAGTGTTGACATGTGGCAAGACGCTCCTCCGGGCGCATCTTGCTTGGGCCTCTCTCCTGGAGGCCCTCAGTAAGACCCATTAATGACATGTGGCAAGACGCTCCTCGGGGCGCGTCTTGCTTGGGCCTCTCTCCAGAAGGCCCTCAATCAGACCCAGTGTTGACATGTGGCAAGACGCTCCTCGGGGCGCGTCTTGCTTGGGCCTCTCTCCTGGAGGCGCTCAGTCAGACTGAGTAGTGACATGTGGCCTTACGCTCCTCGGGGCGCGTCTTGCTTGGGCCTCTCTCCTGGAGGCGCTCAGTCAGACCCAGTGTTGACATGTGGCAAGATGCTCCTCGGGGCGCGTCTTGCTTGGGCTTCTCTCCTGGAGGCCCTCAGTCAGACCCATTGTTGACATGTGGCAAGACGCTCCTCGGGGCACGTCTTGCTTGGGCCTCTCTCCTGGAGGCGCTCAGTCAGACCGAGTAGTGACATGTGGCAAGACACTCATCGGGGCACGTCTGGCTATGACTTCTCTCCTGGAGGCGCTCAGTTAGACCGAGTAGTGACATGTCGCAAGACGCTCCTCGGGGTGCGTCTTGCTTGGGCCTCTCTCCTGGAGGCGCTCAGTCAGACCGAGTGCTGACATAAGGCAAGACGCTCCTCGGGGCGCGTCTTGCTGGGGCCTCTCTCCTGGAGGCGCTCAATCAGACCCAGTGGTGACACGTGGCAAGAAGCTCCTATGGGCGCGTCTTGCTTGGGCCTCTCTCCTGGAGGCGCTCAGTCAGACCCAGTGGTGACACGTGGCAAGACGCTCCTCGGGGCGCATCTTGCTTGGGCCTCTCTCCTGGAGGCGCTCAGTCAGACCCAGTGTTGACACGTGGCAAGACGCTCCTCGGGGCGCGTCTTGCTTGGGCCTCTCTCCTGGAGGCGCTCAGTCAGACCCAGTGTTGACATGTGGCAAGACACTCCTCTGGGCGCGTCTTGCTTGGGCCTCTCTCATGGAGGCCCTCTGTCAGACCCAGTGTTGACATGTTTCAAGACGCTCCTCGGGGCGCGTCTTGCTTTGGCCTCTCTCCTGGAGGCGCTCAGTCAGACCGAGTGCTGACATATGGCAAGAAGCTCCTCGGGGCGCGTGTTGCTTGGGCTTCTCTCCTGGAGGCCCTCAGTAAGACCCATTGTTGACATGTGGCAAGACGCTCCGCGGGGCGCGTCTTGCTTGGGCCTCTCTCCAGAAGGCCCTCATTCAGACCCAGTGTTGACACGTGGCAAGACGCTCCTCGGGGCGCGTCTTGCTTGGGCCTCTCTCCTGGAGGCGCTCAGTCAGACTGAGTAGTGACATGTGGCCTGACGCTCCTCGGGGCGCATGTTGCTTGGGCCTCTCTCCTGGAGGCGCTCAGTCAGACCCATTGTTGACATGTTGCAAGACGCTCCTTTGGGCGCGTCTTGCTTGGGCCTCTCTCCTGGAGGCGCTCAGTCAGACCGAGTGCTGACATGTGGAAAGACGCTCCTCGGTGCGCGTCTTGCTTGGGCTTCTTTCCTGGAGGCGCTCAGAAAGACCCAGTGTTTACATGTGACAAGACGCTCCTCGGGGCGTGTCTTGCTTGGGCCTCTCTCCTGGAGGCGCTCAGTCAGACCCAGTGGTGACATGTGGCAAGACACTCCTCGAGCGCGTCTTGCTTGGGCCTCTCTCCTGGAGGCCCTCTGTCAGACCCAGTGTTGGCATGTGGCAAGACGCTCCTCAGGGCGCGTCTTGGTTGGGCCTCTCTCCTGGAGGCGCTCAGTC
The DNA here is from genome assembly GCF_043380555.1 of Nothobranchius furzeri. Lineage (NCBI taxonomy): Eukaryota > Metazoa > Chordata > Actinopteri > Cyprinodontiformes > Nothobranchiidae > Nothobranchius > Nothobranchius furzeri. The sequence continues at coordinate 16,893,496 of NC_091741.1, forward strand.
AGACCCAGTGGTGACATGTGGCAAGATGCTCCTCGGGGCGCGTATTGCTTGGGCCTCTCTCCTGGATGCCCTCTGTCAGACCGAGTGTTGACATGTGGCAAGACTCTCCTCGGGGCGCGTCTTGCTTGGGCTTCTCTCATGGAGGCCCTCAGTCAGACCCAGTGTTGACATGTGTCAAGACGCTCCTCGGGGCGTGTCTTGCTTGGGCTTCTCTCCTGGAGGCCCTCAATCAGACCCATTGTTGACATGTGGCAAGACGCTCCTCGGGGCACGTCTTGCTTGGGCCTCTCTCCTGGAGGCGCTCAAACAGACCGAGTAGTGACATGTGGCAAGACGCTCCTCGGGGCGCGTCTTGCTGGGGCTTCTCTCATGGAGGCACTCAGTCAGATCCAGTGTTGACATGTGGCAAGATGCTCCTCGGGGCGCATCTTGCTTGGACCTCTCTCCCTGAGGTGCTCAGTCAGACCGAGTAGTGACATGTGGCAAGACGCTCCTCGGGGCGCGTCTTGCTTGGACCTCTCTCCCTGAGGCGCTCAGTCAGACCCAGTGTTGACATTTGGCAAGACACTCCTCGGGGCGCGTCTTGCTTGGGCCTCTCTCATGGAGGCCCTCTGTCAGACCCAGTGTTGACATGTGTCAAGACGCTCCTCGGGGGGCGTCTTGCTTTGGCCTCTCTCCTGGAGGCGCTCAGTCAGACCGAGTGGTGACATGTGGCAAGAAGCTCCTCGGGGCGCGTCTTGCTTGGGCTTCTCTCCTGGAGGCCCTCAGTAAGAACCATTGTTGACATGTGGCAAGACGCTCCTCGGGGCGCGTCTTGCTTGGGCCTCCCTCCAGAAGGCCCTCAATCAGACCCAGTGTTGACACATGGCAAGACGCTCCTCGGGGCGCGTCTTGCTTGGGCCTCTCTCCTGGAGGCGCTCAGTCAGACTGAGTAGTGACATGTGGCCTGACGCTCCTCGGGGCGCGTGTTGCTTGGGCCTCTCTCCTGGAGGCGCTCAGTCAGACCAAGTTGTGACATGTGGCAAGACACTCCTCGGGGCGCGTCTTGCTTGGGCCTCTCTTCTGGAGGCCCTCTGTCAGACCCAGTGTTGACATGTGGCAAGACACTCCTCGGGGCGCGTCTTGCTTGGGCCTCTCTCATGGAGGCCCTCTGTCAGACCCAGTGTTGACATGTATCAAGACGCTCCTCGGGGCGCGTCTTGCTTTGGCCTCTCTCCTGGAGGCGCTCAGTCAGACCGAGTGCTGACATGTGGCAAGAAGCTCCTCGGGGCGCGTCTTGCTTGGGCTTCTCTCCTGGAGGCCCTCAGTAAGACCCATTGTTGACATGTGGCAAGACGCTCCTCGGGGGGCGTCTTGCTTGGGCCTCTCTCCTGGAGGCGCTCAGTCAGACTGAGTAGTGACATGTGGCCTGACGCTCCTCGGGGCGCGTGTTGCTTGGGCCTCTCTCCTGGAGGCGCTCAGTCAGACCAAGTGGTGACATGTGGCAAGACACTTCTCGGGGCGCGTCTTGCTTGGGCCTCTCTCCTGGAGGCCCTCTGTCAGACCCAGTGTTGACATGTGGCAAGACACTCCTCGGGGCGCGTCTTGCTTGGGCCTCTCTCATGGAGGCCCTCTGTCAGACCCAGTGTTGACATGTGTCAAGACACTCCTCAGGGCGCGTCTTGCTTTGGCCTCTCTCCTGGAGGCGCTCAGTCAGACCGAGTGCTGACATGTGGCAAGACGCTCCTCGGGCCGCGTGTTGCTTGGGCTTCTCTCCTGGAGGCCCTCAGTCAGACCTATTGTTGACATGTGGCAAGACGCTCCTCTGGGCGCGTCTTGCTTGGGCCTCTCTCCTGGAGGCGCTCAGTCAGACCGAGTGCTGACATGTGGCAAGACGCTCCTCGGGGCGCGTCTTGCTTGGGCTTCTCTCCTGGAGGCGCTCAGAAAGACCCAGTGTTGACATGTGACAAGACGCTCCTCGGGGCACGTCTTGCTTGGGCCTCTCTCCTGGAGGCGCTCAGTCAGAACCAGAGGTGACATGTGGCAAGACGCTCCTCGGGGCGCGTCTTGCTTGGGCCTCTCTCCTGGAGGCCCTCTGTCAGACCCAGTGTTGACATGTGGCAAGACGCTCCTCCGGGCGCATCTTGCTTGGGCCTCTCTCCTGGAGGCCCTCAGTCAGACCCATTGTTGACATGTGGCAAGACGCTCCTCGGGGCGCGCCTTGCTGGGGCCTCTCTTCTGGAGGCGTTCAGTCAGACCCAGTGCTGACATGTGGCAAGACGCTCCTCGGGGCGCGTCTTGCTTGGGCCTCTCTCCTGGAGGCGCTCAGTCAGACTTAGTAGTGACATGTGGCCTGACGCTCCTCGGGGCGCGTCTTGCTTGGGCCTCTCTCCTAGAGGCGCTCAGTCAGACCCAGTGGTGACATGTGGCAAGACACTCCTCGGGGCGCGTCTTGCTTGGGCCTCTCTCCTGGAGGCCCTCTGTCAGACCCAGTGTTGACATGTGTCAAGACGCTCCTCGGGGCGCGTCTTGCTTGGGCTTCTCTCCTGGAGGCCCTCAGTCAGACCCATTGTTGACATGCGGCAAGACACTCCTCGGGGCGCGTCTTGCTTGGGCTTCTCTCCTGGAGGCGCTCAGACAGGCCCAGTGTTGACATGTGACAAGACGCTCCTCGGGGCGCGTCTTGCTTGGGCCTCTCTCCTGGAGGCCCTCTGTCAGACCCAGTGTTGACATGTGGCAAGACGCTCCTCCGGGCGCATCTTGCTTGGGCCTCTCTCCTGGAGGCCCTCAGTCAGACCCATTGTTGACATGTTGCAAGACGCTCCTCGGGGCGCGTCTTGCTTGGGCCTCTCTCCTGGAGGCGCTCAGTCAGACCGAGTGGTGACATAAGGCAAGACACTCCTCGGGGCGTGTCTTGCTGGGGCCTCTCTCCTGGAAGCGCTCAGTCAGACCCAGTGCTGACATGTGGCAAGACGCTCCTCGGGGCACATCTTGCTTTGGCCTCTCTCCTGGAGGCGCTCAGTCAGACCCAGTGTTGACATGTGGCAAGACGCTCCTCGGGGCGCGTCTTGCTTTGGCCTCTCTCATGGAGTCAATCTGTCAGACCCAGTGTTGACATGTGTCAAGACGCTCCTCGGGGCACGTCTTGCTTTGGCCTCTCTCCTGGAGGCGCTCAGTCAGACCGAGTGCTGACATGTGGCAAGAAGCTCCTCGGGGCGCGTCTTGCTTGGGCTTCTCTCCTGGAGGCCCTCAGTAAGACCCATTGTTGACATGTGGCAAGACGCTCCTCGGGGCGCGTCTTGCTTGGGCCTCTCTCCTGGAGGCGCTCAGTCAGACTGAGTAGTGACATGTGGCCTGACGCTCCTCGGGGCGCGTGTTGCTTGGGCCTCTCTCCAGAAGGCCCTCAATCAGACCCAGTGGTGACACGTGGCAAGACGCTCCTCGGGGTGCGTCTTGCTTGGGCCTCTCTCCTGGAGGCGCTCAGTCAGACCCAGTGGTGACACGTGGCAAGAAGCTCCTCGGGGCGCGTCTTGCTTGGGCCTCTCTCCTGGAGGCGCTCAGTCAGACCCAGTGTTGACATGTGGCAAGACACTCCTCGGGGCGCGTCTTGCTTGGGCCTCTCTCATGGAGGCCCTCTGTCAGACCCAGTGTTGACATGTGTCAAGACGCTCCTCGGGGCGCGTCTTGCTTTGGCCTCTCTCTTGGAGGCGCTCAGTCAGACCGAGTGCTGACATGTGGCAAGAAGCTCCTCGGGGCGCGTCTTGCTTGGGCTTCTCTCCTGGAGGCCCTCTGTCAGACCCAGTGTTGACATGTGTCAAGACGCTCCACTGGGCGCGTCTTGCTTGGGCTTCTCTCCTGGAGGCCCTCAGTCAGACCCATTGTTGACATGTGGCAAGACGCTCCTCGGATGCGTCTTGCTTGGGCCTCTCTCCTGGAGGCGCTCAGTCAGAACCAGAGGTTACATGTGGCAAGACGCTCCTCGGGGCGCGTCTTGCTTGGGCCTCTCTCCTGGAGGCCCTCTGTCAGACCCAGTGTTGACATGTGGCAAGACGCTCCTCCGGGCGCATCTTGCTTGGGCCTCTCTCCTGGAGGCCCTCAGTAAGACCCATTAATGACATGTGGCAAGACGCTCCTCGGGGCGCGTCTTGCTTGGGCCTCTCTCCAGAAGGCCCTCAATCAGACCCAGTGTTGACATGTGGCAAGACGCTCCTCGGGGCGCGTCTTGCTTGGGCCTCTCTCCTGGAGGCGCTCAGTCAGACTGAGTAGTGACATGTGGCCTTACGCTCCTCGGGGCGCGTCTTGCTTGGGCCTCTCTCCTGGAGGCGCTCAGTCAGACCCAGTGTTGACATGTGGCAAGATGCTCCTCGGGGCGCGTCTTGCTTGGGCTTCTCTCCTGGAGGCCCTCAGTCAGACCCATTGTTGACATGTGGCAAGACGCTCCTCGGGGCACGTCTTGCTTGGGCCTCTCTCCTGGAGGCGCTCAGTCAGACCGAGTAGTGACATGTGGCAAGACACTCATCGGGGCACGTCTGGCTATGACTTCTCTCCTGGAGGCGCTCAGTTAGACCGAGTAGTGACATGTCGCAAGACGCTCCTCGGGGTGCGTCTTGCTTGGGCCTCTCTCCTGGAGGCGCTCAGTCAGACCGAGTGCTGACATAAGGCAAGACGCTCCTCGGGGCGCGTCTTGCTGGGGCCTCTCTCCTGGAGGCGCTCAATCAGACCCAGTGGTGACACGTGGCAAGAAGCTCCTATGGGCGCGTCTTGCTTGGGCCTCTCTCCTGGAGGCGCTCAGTCAGACCCAGTGGTGACACGTGGCAAGACGCTCCTCGGGGCGCATCTTGCTTGGGCCTCTCTCCTGGAGGCGCTCAGTCAGACCCAGTGTTGACACGTGGCAAGACGCTCCTCGGGGCGCGTCTTGCTTGGGCCTCTCTCCTGGAGGCGCTCAGTCAGACCCAGTGTTGACATGTGGCAAGACACTCCTCTGGGCGCGTCTTGCTTGGGCCTCTCTCATGGAGGCCCTCTGTCAGACCCAGTGTTGACATGTGTCAAGACGCTCCTCGGGGCGCGTCTTGCTTTGGCCTCTCTCCTGGAGGCGCTCAGTCAGACCGAGTGCTGACATATGGCAAGAAGCTCCTCGGGGCGCGTGTTGCTTGGGCTTCTCTCCTGGAGGCCCTCAGTAAGACCCATTGTTGACATGTGGCAAGACGCTCCGCGGGGCGCGTCTTGCTTGGGCCTCTCTCCAGAAGGCCCTCATTCAGACCCAGTGTTGACACGTGGCAAGACGCTCCTCGGGGCGCGTCTTGCTTGGGCCTCTCTCCTGGAGGCGCTCAGTCAGACTGAGTAGTGACATGTGGCCTGACGCTCCTCGGGGCGCATGTTGCTTGGGCCTCTCTCCTGGAGGCGCTCAGTCAGACCCATTGTTGACATGTTGCAAGACGCTCCTTTGGGCGCGTCTTGCTTGGGCCTCTCTCCTGGAGGCGCTCAGTCAGACCGAGTGCTGACATGTGGAAAGACGCTCCTCGGTGCGCGTCTTGCTTGGGCTTCTTTCCTGGAGGCGCTCAGAAAGACCCAGTGTTTACATGTGACAAGACGCTCCTCGGGGCGTGTCTTGCTTGGGCCTCTCTCCTGGAGGCGCTCAGTCAGACCCAGTGGTGACATGTGGCAAGACACTCCTCGAGCGCGTCTTGCTTGGGCCTCTCTCCTGGAGGCCCTCTGTCAGACCCAGTGTTGGCATGTGGCAAGACGCTCCTCAGGGCGCGTCTTGGTTGGGCCTCTCTCCTGGAGGCGCTCAGTCAGACCCAGTGGTGACATGTGGCAAGATGCTCCTCGGGGCGCGTATTGCTTGGGCCTCTCTCCTGGATGCCCTCTGTCAGACCGAGTGTTGACATGTGGCAAGACTCTCCTCGGGGCGCGTCTTGCTTGGGCTTCTCTCATGGAGGCCCTCAGTCAGACCCAGTGTTGACATGTGTCAAGACGCTCCTCGGGGCGTGTCTTGCTTGGGCTTCTCTCCTGGAGGCCCTCAATCAGACCCATTGTTGACATGTGGCAAGACGCTCCTCGGGGCACGTCTTGCTTGGGCCTCTCTCCTGGAGGCGCTCAAACAGACCGAGTAGTGACATGTGGCAAGACGCTCCTCGGGGCGCGTCTTGCTGGGGCTTCTCTCATGGAGGCACTCAGTCAGATCCAGTGTTGACATGTGGCAAGATGCTCCTCGGGGCGCATCTTGCTTGGACCTCTCTCCCTGAGGTGCTCAGTCAGACCGAGTAGTGACATGTGGCAAGACGCTCCTCGGGGCGCGTCTTGCTTGGACCTCTCTCCCTGAGGCGCTCAGTCAGACCCAGTGTTGACATTTGGCAAGACACTCCTCGGGGCGCGTCTTGCTTGGGCCTCTCTCATGGAGGCCCTCTGTCAGACCCAGTGTTGACATGTGTCAAGACGCTCCTCGGGGGGCGTCTTGCTTTGGCCTCTCTCCTGGAGGCGCTCAGTCAGACCGAGTGGTGACATGTGGCAAGAAGCTCCTCGGGGCGCGTCTTGCTTGGGCTTCTCTCCTGGAGGCCCTCAGTAAGAACCATTGTTGACATGTGGCAAGACGCTCCTCGGGGCGCGTCTTGCTTGGGCCTCCCTCCAGAAGGCCCTCAATCAGACCCAGTGTTGACACATGGCAAGACGCTCCTCGGGGCGCGTCTTGCTTGGGCCTCTCTCCTGGAGGCGCTCAGTCAGACTGAGTAGTGACATGTGGCCTGACGCTCCTCGGGGCGCGTGTTGCTTGGGCCTCTCTCCTGGAGGCGCTCAGTCAGACCAAGTTGTGACATGTGGCAAGACACTCCTCGGGGCGCGTCTTGCTTGGGCCTCTCTTCTGGAGGCCCTCTGTCAGACCCAGTGTTGACATGTGGCAAGACACTCCTCGGGGCGCGTCTTGCTTGGGCCTCTCTCATGGAGGCCCTCTGTCAGACCCAGTGTTGACATGTATCAAGACGCTCCTCGGGGCGCGTCTTGCTTTGGCCTCTCTCCTGGAGGCGCTCAGTCAGACCGAGTGCTGACATGTGGCAAGAAGCTCCTCGGGGCGCGTCTTGCTTGGGCTTCTCTCCTGGAGGCCCTCAGTAAGACCCATTGTTGACATGTGGCAAGACGCTCCTCGGGGGGCGTCTTGCTTGGGCCTCTCTCCTGGAGGCGCTCAGTCAGACTGAGTAGTGACATGTGGCCTGACGCTCCTCGGGGCGCGTGTTGCTTGGGCCTCTCTCCTGGAGGCGCTCAGTCAGACCAAGTGGTGACATGTGGCAAGACACTTCTCGGGGCGCGTCTTGCTTGGGCCTCTCTCCTGGAGGCCCTCTGTCAGACCCAGTGTTGACATGTGGCAAGACACTCCTCGGGGCGCGTCTTGCTTGGGCCTCTCTCATGGAGGCCCTCTGTCAGACCCAGTGTTGACATGTGTCAAGACACTCCTCAGGGCGCGTCTTGCTTTGGCCTCTCTCCTGGAGGCGCTCAGTCAGACCGAGTGCTGACATGTGGCAAGACGCTCCTCGGGCCGCGTGTTGCTTGGGCTTCTCTCCTGGAGGCCCTCAGTCAGACCTATTGTTGACATGTGGCAAGACGCTCCTCTGGGCGCGTCTTGCTTGGGCCTCTCTCCTGGAGGCGCTCAGTCAGACCGAGTGCTGACATGTGGCAAGACGCTCCTCGGGGCGCGTCTTGCTTGGGCTTCTCTCCTGGAGGCGCTCAGAAAGACCCAGTGTTGACATGTGACAAGACGCTCCTCGGGGCACGTCTTGCTTGGGCCTCTCTCCTGGAGGCGCTCAGTCAGAACCAGAGGTGACATGTGGCAAGACGCTCCTCGGGGCGCGTCTTGCTTGGGCCTCTCTCCTGGAGGCCCTCTGTCAGACCCAGTGTTGACATGTGGCAAGACGCTCCTCCGGGCGCATCTTGCTTGGGCCTCTCTCCTGGAGGCCCTCAGTCAGACCCATTGTTGACATGTGGCAAGACGCTCCTCGGGGCGCGCCTTGCTGGGGCCTCTCTTCTGGAGGCGTTCAGTCAGACCCAGTGCTGACATGTGGCAAGACGCTCCTCGGGGCGCGTCTTGCTTGGGCCTCTCTCCTGGAGGCGCTCAGTCAGACTTAGTAGTGACATGTGGCCTGACGCTCCTCGGGTGCGTCTTGCTTGGGCCTCTCTCCTAGAGGCGCTCAGTCAGACCCAGTGGTGACATGTGGCAAGACACTCCTCGGGGCGCGTCTTGCTTGGGCCTCTCTCCTGGAGGCCCTCTGTCAGACCCAGTGTTGACATGTGTCAAGACGCTCCTCGGGGCGCGTCTTGCTTGGGCTTCTCTCCTGGAGGCCCTCAGTCAGACCCATTGTTGACATGCGGCAAGACACTCCTCGGGGCGCGTCTTGCTTGGGCTTCTCTCCTGGAGGCGCTCAGACAGGCCCAGTGTTGACATGTGACAAGACGCTCCTCGGGGCGCGTCTTGCTTGGGCCTCTCTCCTGGAGGCCCTCTGTCAGACCCAGTGTTGACATGTGGCAAGACGCTCCTCCGGGCGCATCTTGCTTGGGCCTCTCTCCTGGAGGCCCTCAGTCAGACCCATTGTTGACATGTTGCAAGACGCTCCTCGGGGCGCTTCTTGCTTGGGCCTCTCTCCTGGAGGCGCTCAGTCAGACCGAGTGGTGACATAAGGCAAGACACTCCTCGGGGCGTGTCTTGCTGGGGCCTCTCTCCTGGAAGCGCTCAGTCAGACCCAGTGCTGACATGTGGCAAGACGCTCCTCGGGGCACATCTTGCTTTGGCCTCTCTCCTGGAGGCGCTCAGTCAGACCCAGTGTTGACATGTGGCAAGACGCTCCTCGGGGCGCGTCTTGCTTTGGCCTCTCTCATGGAGTCAATCTGTCAGACCCAGTGTTGACATGTGTCAAGACGCTCCTCGGGGCACGTCTTGCTTTGGCCTCTCTCCTGGAGGCGCTCAGTCAGACCGAGTGCTGACATGTGGCAAGAAGCTCCTCGGGGCGCGTCTTGCTTGGGCTTCTCTCCTGGAGGCCCTCAGTAAGACCCATTGTTGACATGTGGCAAGACGCTCCTCGGGGCGCGTCTTGCTTGGGCCTCTCTCCTGGAGGCGCTCAGTCAGACTGAGTAGTGACATGTGGCCTGACGCTCCTCGGGGCGCGTGTTGCTTGGGCCTCTCTCCAGAAGGCCCTCAATCAGACCCAGTGTTGACACGTGGCAAGACGCTCCTCGGGGCGCATCTTGCTTGGGCCTCTCTCCTGGTTGCGCTCAGTCAGAATGAGTAGTGACATGTGGCCTGACGCTCCTCGGGGCGCGTGTTGCTTGGGCCTCTCTCCTGGAGGCGCTCAGTCAGACCGAGTGCTGACATGTGGCAAGACGCTCCTCGGGCCGCGTGTTGCTTGGGCTTCTCTCCTGGAGGCGCTCAGTCAGACCGAGTGCTGACAAAAGGCAAGACGCTCCTCGGGGCGCGTCTTGCTGGGGCCTCTCTCCTGGAGGCGTTCAGTCAGACCCAGTGCTGACATGTGGCAAGACGGTCCTCGGGGCGCGTCTTGCTTGGGCCTCTCTCCTGGAGGCGCTCAGTCAGACTGAGTAGTGACATTTGGCCTGACGCTCCTCGGGGCGCGTCTTGCTTCGGCCTCTCTCCTGGAGGCGCTCAGTCAGACCCAGTGGTGACATGTGGCAAGACACTCCTCGGGGCGCGTCTTGCTTGGGCCTCTCTCCTGGAGGCCCTCTGTCAGACCCAGTGTTGACATGTGTCAAGACGCTCCTCGGGGCACGTCTTGCTTGGGCTTCTCTCCTGGAGGCCCTCAGTCAGACCCATTGTTGACATGTGGCAAGACACTCCTCGGGGCGCGTCTTGCTTGGGCTTCTCTCCTGGAGGCGCTCAGACAGATCCAGTGTTGAGATGTGACAAGACGCTCCTCGGGGCGCGTCTTGCTTGGGCCTCTCTCCTGGAGGCGCTCAGTCAGAACCTGAGGTGACATGTGGCAAGACGCTCCTCGGGGCGCGTCTTGCTTGGGCCTCTCTCCTGGAGGCCCTCTGTCAGACCCAGTGTTGACATGTGGCAAAACGCTCCTCCGGGCGCATCTTGCTTGGGCCTCTCTCCTGGAGGCCCTCAGTCAGACCCATTGTTGACATGTGGCAAGACGCTCCTCGGGGCGCGTCTTGCTTGGGCCTCTCTCCTGGAGGCGCTCAGTCAGACCGAGTGCTGACATAAGGCAAGACGCTCCTCGGGGCGCATCTTGCTGGGGTCTCTCTCCTGGAGGCGCTCAGTCAGACCCAGTGCTGACATGTGGCAAGACACTCCTCGGGGCGCGTCTTGCTTGGGCCTCTCTCCTGGAGGCCCTCTGTGAGACCCAGTGTTGACATGTGTCAAGACGCTCCTCGGGGCGCGTCTTGCTTGGGCTTCTCTCCTGGAGGCCCTCAGTCAGACCCATTGTTGACATGTGTCAAGACGCTCCTCGGGGCGCGTCTTGCTTGGGCTTCTCTCCTGGAGGCCCTCAGTCAGACCCATTGTTGACATGTGGCAAGACACTCCTCGGGGCGCGTCTTGCTTGGGCTTCTCTCCTGGAGGCCCTCAGTCAGACCCATTGTTGACATGTGGCAAGACGCTCCTCGGGGCGCGTCTTGCTTGGGCCTCTCTCCTGGAGGCGGTCAGTCAGACTGAGTAGTGACATGTGGCCTGACGCTCCTCGGGGCTCGTCTTGCTTCGGCCTCTCTCCTGGAGGCGCTCAGTCAGACCCAGTGGTGACATGTGGCAAGACGCTCCTCGGGGCGCATCTTGCTTGGGCCTCTCTCCAGAAGGCCCTCAATCAGACCCAGTGTTGACACGTGGCAAGACGCTCCTCGGGGCGCGTCTTGCTTTGGCCTCTCTCCTGGAGGCGCTCAGTCAGAATGAGTAGTGACATGTGGCCTGACGCTCCTCGGGGCGCGTGTTGCTTGGGCCTCTCTCCTGGAGGCGCTCAGTCAGACCAAGTGGTGACATGTGGCAAGACACTTCTCGGGGCGCGTCTTGCTTGGGCCTCTCTCCTGGAGGCCCTCTGTCAGACCCAGTGTTGACATGTGGCAAGACACTCCTCGGGGCGCGTCTTGCTTGGGCCTCTCTCATGGAGGCCCTCTGTCAGACCCAGTGTTGACATGTGTCAAGACGCTCCTCAGGGCGCATCTTGCTTTGGCCTCTCTCCTGGAGGCGCTCAGTCAGACCGAGTGCTGACATGTGGCAAGACGCTCCTCGGGCCGCGTGTTGCTTGGGCTTCTCTCCTGGAGGCCCTCAGTCAGACCCATTGTTGACATGTGGCAAGACGCTCCTCGGGGTGCATCTTGCTTGGGCCTCTCTCCTGGAGGCCCTCAATCAGACCCATTGTTGACATGTGGCAAGACGCTCCTCGGGGCGCGTCTTGCTTGGGCCTCTCTCCTGGAGGCGCTCAGTCAGACCGAGTGCTGACAAAAGGCAAGACGCTCCTCGGGGCGCGTCTTGCTGGGGCCTCTCTCCTGGAGGCCCTCTGTCAGACCCAGTGTTGACATGTGGCAAAACGCTCCTCCGGGCGCATCTTGCTTGGGCCTCTCTCCTGGAGGCCCTCAGTCAGACCCATTGTTGACATGTGGCAAGACGCTCCTCGGGGCGCGTCTTGCTTGGGCCTCTCTCCTGGAGGCGCTCAGTCAGACCGAGTGCTGACATAAGGCAAGACGCTCCTCGGGGCGCATCTTGCTGGGGCCTCTCTCCTGGAGGCGCTCAGTCAGACCCAGTGCTGACATGTGGCAAGACACTCCTCGGGGCGCGTCTTGCTTGGGCCTCTCTCCTGGAGGCGCTCAGTCAGACCCAGTGTTGACATGTGGCAAGACGCTCCTCGGGGCGCGTCTTGCTTGGGCCTCTCTCATGGAGGCCCTCTGTCAGACCCAGTGTTGACATGTGTCAAGACGCTCCTCGGGGCGCGTCTTGCTTTGGCCTCTCTCCTGGAGGCGCTCAGTTAGACCGAGTGCTGACATGTGGCAAGAAGCTCCTCGGGGCGCGTCTTGCTAGGGCTTCTCTCCTGGAGGCGCTCAGTAAGACCCATTGTTGACATGTGGCAAGACGCTCCTCGGGGCGCGTCTTGCTTGGGCCTCTCTCCTGGAGGCGCTCAGTCAGACTGAGTAGTGACATGTGGCCTGACGCTCCTCGGGGCGCATGTTGCTTGGGCCTCTCTCCTGGAGGCGCTCAGTCAGACCAAGTGGTGACATGTGGCAAGACGCTCCTCGGGGCGCGTCTTGCTTGGGCCTCTCTCCAGAAGGCCCTCAATCAGACCCAGTGTTGACACGTGGCAAGACGCTCCTCGGGGCGCGTCTTGCTTGGGCCTCTCTCCTGGAGGCGCTCAGTCAGAATGAGTAGTGACATGTGGCCTGACGCTCCTCGGGGCGCGTGTTGCTTGGGCCTCTCTCCTGGAGGCGCTCAGTCAGACCAAGTGGTGACATGTGGCAAGACACTTCTCGGAGCGCGTCTTGCTTGGGCCTCTCTCCTGGAGGCCCTCTGTCAGACCCAGTGTTGACATGTGGCAAGACACTCCTCGGGGCGCGTCTTGCTTGGGCCTCTCTCATGGAGGCCCTCTGTCAGACCCAGTGTTGACATGTGTCAAGACGCTCCTCAGGGCGCGTCTTGCTTTGGCCTCTCTCCTGGAGGCGCTCAGTCAGACCGAGTGCTGACATGTGGCAAGACGCTCCTCGGGCCGCGTGTTGCTTGGGCTTCTCTCCTGGAGGCCCTCAGTCAGACCCATTGTTGACATGTGGCAAGACGCTCCTCGGGGCGCATATTGCTTGGGCCTCTCTCCTGGAGGCGCTCAGTCAGACCGAGTGCTGAAATGTGGCAAGAAGCTCCTTGGGGCGCGTCTTGCTTGGGCTTCTCTCCTGGAGGCGCTCAGTAAGACCCATTGTTGACATGTGGCAAGACGCTCCTCGGGGCGCGTCTTGCTTGGGCCTCTCTCCTGGAGGCGCTCAGTCAGACTGAGTAGTGACATGTGGCCTGACGCTCCTCGGGGCGCATGTTGCTTGGGCCTCTCTCCTGGAGGCGCTCAGTCAGACCAAGTGGTGACATGTGGACAAGACGCTCCTCGGGGCGCGTCTTGCTTGGGCCTCTCTCCAGAAGGCCCTCAATCAGACCCAGTGTTGACACGTGGCAAGACGCTCCTCGGGGCGCGTCTTGCTTGGGCCTCTCTCCTGGAGGCGCTCAGTCAGACCGAGTGCTGACAAAAGGCAAGACGCTCCTCGGGGCGCGTCTTGCTGGGGCCTCTCTCCTGGAGGCGTTCAGTCAGACCCAGTGCTGACATGTGGCAAGACGCTCCTCGGGGCGCGTCTTGCTTGGGCCTCTCTCCTGGAGGCGGTCAGTCAGACTGAGTAGTGACATGTGGCCTGACGCTCCTCGGGGCGCGTCTTGCTTCGGCCTCTCTCCTGGAGGCGCTCAGTCAGACCCAGTGGTGACATGTGGCAAGACACTCCTCGGGGCGCGTCTTGCTTGGGCCTCTTTCCTGGAGGCCCTCTGTCAGACCCAGTGTTGACATGTGTCAAGACGCTCCTCGGGGCGCGTCTTGCTTGGGCTTCTCTCCTGGAGGCCCTCAGTCAGACCCATTGTTGTCATGTGGCAAGACACTCCTCGGGGCGCGTCTTGCTTGGGCTTCTCTCCTGGAGGCGCTCAGACAGATCCAGTGTTGACATGTGACAAGACGCTCCTCGGGGCGCGTCTTGCTTGGGCCTCTCTCCTGGAGGCGCTCAGTCAGAACCAGAGGTGACATGTGGCAAGACGCTCCTCGGGGCGCGTCTTGCTTGGGCCTCTCTCCTGGAGGCCCTCTGTCAGACCCAGTGTTGACATGTGGCAAAACGCTCCTCCGGGCGCATCTTGCTTGGGCCTCTCTCCTGGAGGCCCTCAGTCAGACCCATTGTTGACATGTGGCAAGACGCTCCTCGGGGCGCGTCTTGCTTGGGCCTCTCTCCTGGAGGCGCTCAGTCAGACCGAGTGCTGACATAAGGCAAGACGCTCCTCGGGGCGCATCTTGCTGGGGCCTCTCTCCTGGAGGCGCTCAGTCAGACCCAGTGCTGACATGTGGCAAGACCCTCCTCGGGGCGCGTCTTGCTTGGGCCTCTCTCCTGGAGGCGCTCAGTCAGACCCAGTGTTGACATGTGGCAAGACGCTCCTCGGGGCGCGTCTTGCTTGGGCCTCTCTCATGGAGGCCCTCTGTCAGACCCAGTGTTAAAATGTGTCAAGACGCTCCTCGGGGCGCGTCTTGCTTTGGCCTCTCTCCTGGAGGCGCTCAGTCAGACCGAGTGCTTACATGTGGCAAGAAGCTCCTCGGGGCGCGTCTTGCTTGGGCTTCTCTCCTGGAGGCGCTCAGTAAGACCCATTGTTGACATGTGGCAAGACGCTCCTCGGGGCGCGTCTTGCTTGGGCCTCTCTCCTGGAGGCGCTCAGTCAGACTGAGTAGTGACATGTGGCCTGACGCTCCTCGGGGCGCGTGTTGCTTGGGCCTCTCTCCTGGAGGCGCTCAGTCAGACCAAGTGGTGACATGTGGCAAGACGCTCCTCGGGGCGCGTCTTGCTTGGGCCTTTCTCCAGAAGGCCCTCAGTCAGACCCAGTGTTGACACGTGGCAAGACGCTCCTCGGGGCGCGTCTTGCTTGGGCCTCTCTCCTGGAGGCGCTCAGTCAGAATGAGTAGTGACATGTGGCCTGACGCTCCTCGGGGCGCGTGTTGCTTGGGCCTCTCTCCTGGAGGTGCTCAGTCAGACCAAGTGGTGACATGTGGCAAGACACTTCTCGGAGCGCGTCTTGCTTGGGCCTCTCTCCTGGAGGCCCTCTGTCAGACCCAGTGTTGACATGTGGCAAGACACTCCTCGGGGCGCGTCTTGCTTGGGCCTCTCTCATGGAGGCCCTCTGTCAGACCCAGTGTTGACATGCGTCAAGACGCTCCTCAGGGCGCGTCTTGCTTTGGCCTCTCTCCTGGAGGCGCTCAGTCAGACCGAGTGCTGACATGTGGCAAGACGCTCCTCGGGCCGCGTGTTGCTTGGGCTTCTCTCCTGGAGGCCCTCAGTCAGACCCATTGTTGACATGTGGCAAGACGCTCCTCGGGGCGCATATTGCTTGGGCCTCTCTCCTGGAGGCCCTCAGTCAGACCCATTGTTGACATGTGGCAAGACGCTCCTCGGGGCGCGTCTTGCTTGGGCCTCTCTCCTGGAGGCGCTCAGTCAGACCGAGTGCTGACAAAAGGCAAGACGCTCCTCGGGGCGCGTCCTGCTGGGGCCTCTCTCCTGGAGGCGTTCAGTCAGACCCAGTGCTGACATGTGGCAAGACGCTCCTCGGGGCGCGTCTTGCTTGGGCCTCTCTCCTGGAGGCGGTCAGTCAGACTGAGTAGTGACATGTGGCCTGACGCTCCTCGGGGCGCGTCTTGCTTCGGCCTCTCTCCTGGAGGCGCTCAGTCAGACCCAGTGGTGACATGTGGCAAGAAACTCCTCGGGGCGCGTCTTGCTTGGGCCTCTCTCCTGGAGGCCCTCTGTCAGACCCAGTGTTGACATGTGTCAAGACGCTCCTCGGGGCGCGTCTTGCTTGGGCTTCTCTCCTGGAGGCCCTCAGTCAGACCCATTGTTGACATTTGGCAAGACGCTCCTCGGGGCGCGTCTTGCTTTGGCCTCTCTCCTGGAGGCGCTCAGTCAGACCGAGTGCTGACATGTGGCAAGAAGCTCCTCGGGGCGCGTCTTGCTTGGGCTTCTCTCCTGGAGGCGCTCAGTAAGACCCATTGTTGACATGTGGCAAGACGCTCGTCGGGGCGCGTCTTGCTTGGGCCTCTCTCCTGGAGGCGCTCAGTCAGACTGAGTAGTGACATGTGGCCTGACGCTCCTCGGGGCGCGTGTTGCTTGGGCCTCTCTCCTGGAGGCGCTCAGTCAGACCAAGTGGTGACATGTGGCAAGACGCTCCTCGGGGCGCGTCTTGCTTGGGCCTCTCTCCAGAAGGCCCTCAATCAGACCCAGTGTTGACACGTGGCAAGACGCTCCTCGGGGCGCGTCTTGCTTGGGCCTCTCTCCTGGAGGCGCTCAGTCAGAATGAGTAGTGACATGTGGCCTGACGCTACTCGGGGCGCGTGTTGCTTGGGCCTCTCTCCTGGAGGCGCTCAGTCAGACCAAGTGGTGACATGTGGCAAGACACTTCTCGGAGCGCGTCTTGCTTGGGCCTCTCTCCTGGAGATCCTCTGTCAGACCCAGTGTTGACATGTGGCAAGACACTCCTCGGGGCGCGTCTTGCTTGGGCCTCTCTCATGGAGGCCCTCTGTCAGACCCAGTGTTGACATGTGTCAAGACGCTCCTCAGGGCGCGTCTTGCTTTGGCCTCTCTCCTGGAGGCGCTCAGTCAGACCGAGTGCTGACATGTGGCAAGACGCTCCTCGGGCCGCGTGTTGCTTGGGCTTCTCTCCTGGAGGCCCTCAGTCAGACCCATTGTTGACATGTGGCAAGACGCTCCTCGGGTGCATATTGCTTGGGCCTCTCTCCTGGAGGCCCTCAGTCAGACCCATTGTTGACATGTGGCAAGACGCTCCTCGGGGCGCGTCTTGCTTGGGCCTCTCTCCTGGAGGCGCTCAGTCAGACCGAGTGCTGACAAAAGGCAAGACGCTCCTCGGGGCGCGTCTTGCTGGGGCCTCTCTCCTGGAGGCGTTCAGTCAGACCCAGTGCTGACATGTGGCAAGACGCTCCTCGGGGCGCATCTTGCTTGGGCCTCTCTCCTGGAGGCGCTCAGTCAGACTGAGTAGTGACATGAGGCCTGACGCTCCTCGGGGCGCGTCTTGCTTGGGCCTCTCTCCTGGAGGCGCTCAGTCAGACCCAGTGGTGACATGTGGCAAGACACTCCTCGGGGCGCGTCTTGCTTGGGCCTCTCTCCTGGAGGCCCTCTGTCAGACCCAGTGTTGACATGTGTCAAGACGCTCCTCGGGGCGCGTCTTGCTTGGGCTTCTCTCCTGGAGGCCCTCAGTCAGACCCATTGTTGACATGTGGCAAGACACTCCTCGGGGCGCGTCTTGCTTGGGCCTCTCTCCTGGAGGCCCTCTGTCAGACCCAGTGTTGACATGTGTCAAGACGCTCCTCGGGGCGCGTCTTGCTTGGGCTTCTCTCCTGGAGGCCCTCAGTCAGACCCATTGTTGACATTTGGCAAGACACTCCTCGGGGCGCGTCTTGCTTGGGCTTCTCTCCTGGAGGCGCTCAGACAGATCCAGTGTTGACATGTGACAAGACGCTCCTCGGGGCGCGTCTTGCTTGGGCCTCTCTCCTGGAGGCGCTCAGTCAGAACCAGTGTTGACATGTGACAAGACGCTCCTCGGGGCGCGTCTTGCTTGGGCCTCTCTCCTGGAGGCGCTCAGTCAGAACCAGAGGTGACATGTGGCAAGACGCTCCTCGGGGCGCGTCTTGCTTTGGCCTCTCTCCTGGAGGCGCTCAGTCAGACCGAGTGCTGACATGTGGCAAGAAGCTCCTCGGGGCGCATCTTGCTTGGGCTTCTCTCCTGGAGGCGCTCAGTAAGACCCAGTGTTGACATGTGTCAAGACGCTCCTCGGGGCGCGTCTTGCTTGGGCTTCTCTCCTGGAGGCCCTCAGTCAGACCCATTGTTGACATTTGGCAAGACGCTCCTCGGGGCGCGTCTTGCTTTGGCCTCTCTCCTGGAGGCGCTCAGTCAGACCGAGTGCTGACATGTGGCAAGAAGCTCCTCGGGGCGCGTCTTGCTTGGGCTTCTCTCCTGGAGGCGCTCAGTAAGACCCATTGTTGACATGTGGCAAGACGCTCCTCGGGGCGCGTCTTGCTTGGGCCTCTCTCCTGGAGGCGCTCAGTCAGACTGAGTAGTGACATGTGGCCTGACGCTCCTCGGGGCGCGTGTTGCTTGGGCCTCTCTCCTGGAGGCGCTCAGTCAGACCAAGTGGTGACATGTGGCAAGACGCTCCTCGGGGCGCGTCTTGCTTGGGCCTCTCTCCAGAAGGCCCTCAATCAGACCCAGTGTTGACACGTGGCAAGACGCTCCTCGGGGCGCGTCTTGCTTGGGCCTCTCTCCTGGAGGCGCTCAGTCAGAATGAGTAGTGACATGTGGCCTGACGCTCCTCGGGGCGCGTGTTGCTTGGGCCTCTCTCCTGGAGGCGCTCAGTCAGACCAAGTGGTGACATGTGGCAAGACACTTCTCGGAGCGCGTCTTGCTTGGGCCTCTCTCCTGGAGGCCCTCTGTCAGACCCAGTGTTGACATGTGGCAAGACACTCCTCGGGGCGCGTCTTGCTTGGGCCTCTCTCATGGAGGCCCTCTGTCAGACCCAGTGTTGACATGTGTCAAGACGCTCCTCAGGGCGCGTCTTGCTTTGGCCTCTCTCCTGGAGGCGCTCAGTCAGACCGAGTGCTGACATGTGGCAAGACGCTCCTCGGGCCGCGTGTTGCTTGGGCTTCTCTCCTGGAGGCCCTCAGTCAGACCCATTGTTGACATGTGGCAAGACGCTCCTCGGGTGCATATTGCTTGGGCCTCTCTCCTGGAGGCCCTCAGTCAGACCCATTGTTGACATGTGGCAAGACGCTCCTCGGGGCGCGTCTTGCTTGGGCCTCTCTCCTGGAGGCGCTCAGTCAGACCGAGTGCTGACAAAAGGCAAGACGCTCCTCGGGGCGCGTCTTGCTGGGGCCTCTCTCCTGGAGGCGTTCAGTCAGACCCAGTGCTGACATGTGGCAAGACGCTCCTCGGGGCGCGTCTTGCTTGGGCCTCTCTCCTGGAGGCGCTCAGTCAGACTGAGTAGTGACATGAGGCCTGACGCTCCTCGGGGCGCGTCTTGCTTGGGCCTCTCTCCTGGAGGCGCTCAGTCAGACCCAGTGTTGACATGTGGCAAGACACTCCTCGGGGCGCGTCTTGCTTGGGCCTCTCTCCTGGAGGCCCTCTGTCAGACCCAGTGTTGACATGTGTCAAGACGCTCCTCGGGGCGCGTCTTGCTTGGGCTTCTCTCCTGGAGGCCCTCAGTCAGACCCATTGTTGACATGTGGCAAGACACTCCTCGGGGCGCGTCTTGCTTGGGCCTCTCTCCTGGAGGCCCTCTGTCAGACCCAGTGTTGACATGTGTCAAGACGCTCCTCGGGGCGCGTCTTGCTTGGGCTTCTCTCGTCTCTTGACACATGTCAACACTGGGTCTGACAGAGGGCCTCCAGGAGAGAGGCCCAAGCAAGACGCGCCCCGAGGAGTGTCTTGCCACATGTCACCACTGGGTCTGACTGAGCGCCTCCAGGAGAGAGGCCCAAGCAAGACGCGCCCCGAGGAGCGTCAGGCCTCATGTCACTACTCAGTCTGACTGAGCGCCTCCAGGAGAGAGGCCCAAGCAAGACGCGCCCCGAGGAGCGTCTTGCCACATGTCAGCACTGGGTCTGACTGAACGCCTCCAGGAGAGAGGCCCCAGCAAGACGCGCCCCGAGGAGCGTCTTGCCTTTTGTCAGCACTCGGTCTGACTGAGCGCCTCCAGGAGAGAGGCCCAAGCAAGACGCGCCCCGAGGAGCGTCTTGCCACATGTCAACAATGGGTCTGACTGAGGGCCTCCAGGAGAGAGGCCCAAGCAATATGCACCCGAGGAGCGTCTTGCCACATGTCAACAATGGGTCTGACTGAGGGCCTCCAGGAGAGAAGCCCAAGCAACACGCGGCCCGAGGAGCGTCTTGCCACATGTCAGCACTCGGTCTGACTGAGCGCCTCCAGGAGAGAGGCCAAAGCAAGACGCGCCCTGAGGAGCGTCTTGACACATGTCAACACTGGGTCTGACAGAGGGCCTCCATGAGAGAGGCCCAAGCAAGACGCGCCCCGAGGAGTGTCTTGCCACATGTCAACACTGGGTCTGACAGAGGATCTCCAGGAGAGAGGCCCAAGCAAGACGCGCTCCGAGAAGTGTCTTGCCACATGTCACCACTTGGTCTGACTGAGCGCCTCCAGGAGAGAGGCCCAAGCAACACGCGCCCCGAGGAGCGTCAGGCCACATGTCACTACTCATTCTGACTGAGCGCCTCCAGGAGAGAGGCCCAAGCAAGACGCGCCCCGAGGAGCGTCTTGCCACGTGTCAACACTGGGTCTGATTGAGGGCCTTCTGGAGAGAGGCCCAAGCAAGACGCGCCCCGAGGAGCGTCTTGCCACATGTCACCACTTGGTCTGACTGAGCGCCTCCAGGAGAGAGGCCCAAGCAACACGCGCCCCGAGGAGCGTCAGGCCACATGTCACTACTCAGTCTGACTGAGCGCCTCCAGGAGAGAGGCCCAAGCAAGACGCGCCCCGAGGAGCGTCTTGCCACATGTCAACAATGGGTCTTACTGAGCGCCTCCAGGAGAGAAGCCCAAGCAAGACGCGCCCCGAGGAGCTTCTTGCCACATGTCAGCACTCGGTCTGACTGAGCGCCTCCAGGAGAGAGGCCAAAGCAAGACGCGCCCCGAGGAGCGTCTTGCCAAATGTCAACAATGGGTCTGACTGAGGGCCTCCAGGAGAGAAGCCCAAGCAAGACGCGCCCCGAGGAGCGTCTTGACACATGTCAACACTGGGTCTGACAGAGGGCCTCCAGGAGAGAGGCCCAAGCAAGACGCGCCCCGAGGAGTTTCTTGCCACATGTCACCACTGGGTCTGACTGAGCGCCTCCAGGAGAGAGGCCGAAGCAAGACGCGCCCCGAGGAGCGTCAGGCCACATGTCACTACTCAGTCTGACTGACCGCCTCCAGGAGAGAGGCCCAAGCAAGACGCGCCCCGAGGAGCGTCTTGCCACATGTCAGCACTGGGTCTGACTGAACGCCTCCAGGAGAGAGGCCCCAGCAGGACGCGCCCCGAGGAGCGTCTTGCCTTTTGTCAGCACTCGGTCTGACTGAGCGCCTCCAGGAGAGAGGCCCAAGCAAGACGCGCCCCGAGGAGCGTCTTGCCACATGTCAACAATGGGTCTGACTGAGGGCCTCCAGGAGAGAGGCCCAAGCAATATGCGCCCCGAGGAGCGTCTTGCCACATGTCAACAATGGGTCTGACTGAGGGCCTCCAGGAGAGAAGCCCAAGCAACACGCGGCCCGAGGAGCGTCTTGCCACATGTCAGCACTCGGTCTGACTGAGCGCCTCCAGGAGAGAGGCCAAAGCAAGACGCGCCCTGAGGAGCGTCTTGACGCATGTCAACACTGGGTCTGACAGAGGGCCTCCATGAGAGAGGCCCAAGCAAGACGCGCCCCGAGGAGTATCTTGCCACATGTCAACACTGGGTCTGACAGAGGGCCTCCAGGAGAGAGGCCCAAGCAAGACGCGCTCCGAGAAGTGTCTTGCCACATGTCACCACTTGGTCTGACTGAGCGCCTCCAGGAGAGAGGCCCAAGCAACACGCGCCCCGAGGAGCGTCAGGCCACATGTCACTACTCATTCTGACTGAGCGCCTCCAGGAGAGAGGCCCAAGCAAGACGCGCCCCGAGGAGCGTCTTGCCACGTGTCAACACTGGGTCTGATTGAGGGCCTTCTGGAGAGAGGCCCAAGCAAGACGCGCCCCGAGGAGCGTCTTGCCACATGTCACCACTTGGTCTGACTGAGCGCCTCCAGGAGAGAGGCCCAAGCAACACGCGCCCCGAGGAGCGTCAGGCCACATGTCACTACTCAGTCTGACTGAGCGCCTCCAGGAGAGAGGCCCAAGCAAGACGCGCCCCGAGGAGCGTCTTGCCACATGTCAACAATGGGTCTTACTGAGCGCCTCCAGGAGAGAAGCCCAAGCAAGACGCGCCCCGAGGAGCTTCTTGCCACATGTCAGCACTCGGTCTGACTGAGCGCCTCCAGGAGAGAGGCCAAAGCAAGACGCGCCCCGAGGAGCGTCTTGACACATGTCAACACTGGGTCTGACAGAGGGCCTCCATGAGAGAGGCCCAAGCAAGACGTGCCCCGAGGAGCGTCTTGCCACATGTCAACACTGGGTCTGACTGAGCGCCTCCAGGAGAGAGGCCCAAGCAAGACGCGCCCCGAGGAGGGTCTTGCCACATGTCAGCACTGGGTCTGACTGAGCGCCTCCAGGAGAGAGGCCCCAGCAAGATGCGCCCCGAGGAGCGTCTTGCCTTATGTCAGCACTCGGTCTGACTGAGCGCCTCCAGGAGAGAGGCCCAAGCAAGACGCGCCCCGAGGAGCGTCTTGCCACATGTCAACAATGGGTCTGACTGAGGGCCTCCAGGAGAGAGGCCCAAGCAAGATGCGCCCGGAGGAGCGTTTTGCCACATGTCAACACTGGGTCTGACAGAGGGCCTCCAGGAGAGAGGCCCAAGCAAGACGCGCCCCGAGGAGCGTCTTGCCACATGTCACCTCTGGTTCTGACTGAGCGCCTCCAGGAGAGAGGCCCAAGCAAGACGCGCCCCGAGGAGCGTCTTGTCACATGTCAACACTGGATCTGTCTGAGCGCCTCCAGGAGAGAAGCCCAAGCAAGACGCGCCCCGAGGAGTGTCTTGCCACATGTCAACAATGGGTCTGACTGAGGGCCTCCAGGAGAGAAGCCCAAGCAAGACGCGCCCCGAGGAGCGTCTTGACACATGTCAACACTGGGTCTGACAGAGGGCCTCCAGGAAAGAGGCCCAAGCAAGACGCGCCCCGAGGAGTGTCTTGCCACATGTCACCACTGGGTCTGACTGAGCGCCTCCAGGAGAGAGGCCGAAGCAAGACGCGCCCCGAGGAGCGTCAGGCCACATGTCACTACTCAGTCTGACTGACCGCCTCCAGGAGAGAGGCCCAAGCAAGACGCGCCCCGAGGAGCGTCTTGCCACATGTCAGCACTGGGTCTGACTGAACGCCTCCAGGAGAGAGGCCCCAGCAAGACGCGCCCCGAGGAGCGTCTTGCCTTTTGTCAGCACTCGGTCTGACTGAGCGCCTCCAGGAGAGAGGCCCAAGCAAGACGCGCCCCGAGGAGCGTCTTGCCACGTGTCAACACTGGGTCTGATTGAGGGCCTTCTGGAGAGAGGCCCAAGCAAGACGCGCCCCGAGGAGCGTCTTGTCCACATGTCACCACTTGGTCTGACTGAGCGCCTCCAGGAGAGAGGCCCAAGCAACATGCGCCCCGAGGAGCGTCAGGCCACATGTCACTACTCAGTCTGACTGAGCGCCTCCAGGAGAGAGGCCCAAGCAAGACGCGCCCCGAGGAGCGTCTTGCCACATGTCAACAATGGGTCTTACTGAGCGCCTCCAGGAGAGAAGCCCAAGCAAGACGCGCCCCAAGGAGCTTCTTGCCACATTTCAGCACTCGGTCTGACTGAGCGCCTCCAGGAGAGAGGCCCAAGCAATATGCGCCCCGAGGAGCGTCTTGCCACATGTCAACAATGGGTCTGACTGAGGGCCTCCAGGAGAGAAGCCCAAGCAACACGCGGCCCGAGGAGCGTCTTGCCACATGTCAGCACTCGGTCTGACTGAGCGCCTCCAGGAGAGAGGCCAAAGCAAGACGCGCCCTGAGGAGCGTCTTGACACATGTCAACACTGGGTCTGACAGAGGGCCTCCATGAGAGAGGCCCAAGCAAGACGCGCCCCGAGGAGTGTCTTGCCACATGTCAACACTGGGTCTGACAGAGGGCCTCCAGGAGAGAGGCCCAAGCAAGACGCGCTCCGAGAAGTGTCTTGCCACATGTCACCACTTGGTCTGACTGAGCGCCTCCAGGAGAGAGGCCCAAGCAACACGCGCCCCGAGGAGCGTCAGGCCACATGTCACTACTCATTCTGACTGAGCGCCTCCAGGAGAGAGGCCCAAGCAAGACGCGCCCCGAGGAGCGTCTTGCCACGTGTCAACACTGGGTCTGATTGAGGGCCTTCTGGAGAGAGGCCCAAGCAAGACGCGCCCCGAGGAGCGTCTTGCCACATGTCACCACTTGGTCTGACTGAGCGCCTCCAGGAGAGAGGCCCAAGCAACATGCGCCCCGAGGAGCGTCAGGCCACATGTCACTACTCAGTCTGACTGAGCGCCTCCAGGAGAGAGGCCCAAGCAAGACGCGCCCCGAGGAGCGTCTTGCCACATGTCAACAATGGGTCTTACTGAGCGCCTCCAGGAGAGAAGCCCTAGCAAGACGCGCCCCGAGGAGCTTCTTGCCACATGTCAGCACTCGGTCTGACTGAGCGCCTCCAGGAGAGAGGCCAAAGCAAGACGCGCCCCGAGGAGCGTCTTGACACATGTCAACACTGGGTCTGACAGAGGGCCTCCATGAGAGAGGCCCAAGCAAGACGCGCCCCGAGGAGCGTCTTGCCACATGTCAACACTGGGTCTGACTGAGCGCCTCCAGGAGAGAGGCCCAAGCAAGACGCGCCCCGAGGAGTGTCTTGCCACATGTCAGCACTGGGTCTGACTGAGCGCCTCCAGGAGAGAGGCCCCAGCAAGATGCGCCCCGAGGAGCGTCTTGCCTTATGTCAGCACTCGGTCTGACTGAGCGCCTCCAGGAGAGAGGCCCAAGCAAGACGCGCCCCGAGGAGCGTCTTGCCACATGTCAACAATGGGTCTGACTGAGGGCCTCCAGGAGAGAGGCCCAAGCAAGATGCGCCCGGAGGAGCGTTTTGCCACATGTCAACACTGGGTCTGACAGAGGGCCTCCAGGAGAGAGGCCCCAGCAAGACGCGCCCCGAGGAGCGTCTTGCCTTTTGTCAGCACTCGGTCTGACTGAGCGCCTCCAGGAGAGAGGCCCAAGCAAGACGCGCCCCGAGGAGCGTCTTGCCACATGTCAACAATGGGTCTGATTGAGGGCCTCCAGGAGAGAGGCCCAAGCAAGATGCACCCCGAGGAGCGTCTTGCCACATGTCAACAATGGGTCTGACTGAGGGCCTCCAGGAGAGAAGCCCAAGCAACACGCGGCCCGAGGAGCGTCTTGCCACATGTCAGCACTCGGTCTGACTGAGCGCCTCCAGGAGAGAGGCCAAAGCAAGACGCGCCCTGAGGAGCGTCTTGACACATGTCAACACTGGGTCTGACAGAGGGCCTCCATGAGAGAGGCCCAAGCAAGACGCGCCCCGAGGAGTGTCTTGCCACATGTCAACACTGGGTCTGACAGAGGGCCTCCAGGAGAGAGGCCCAAGCAAGACGCGCCCCGAGAAGTGTCTTGCCACATGTCACCACTTGGTCTGACTGAGCGCCTCCAGGAGAGAGGCCCAAGCAACACGCGCCCCGAGGAGCGTCAGGCCACATGTCACTACTCATTCTGACTGAGCGCCTCCAGGAGAGAGGCCAAAGCAAGACGCGCCCCGAGGAGCGTCTTGCCACGTGTCAACACTGGGTCTGATTGAGGGCCTTCTGGAGAGAGGCCCAAGCAAGATGCGCCCCGAGGAGCGTCTTGCCACATGTCACCACTGGGTCTGACTGAGCGCCTCCAGGAGAGAGGCCGAAGCAAGACGAGCCCCGAGGAGCGTCAGGCCACATGTCACTACTCAGTCTGACTGACCGCCTCCAGGAGAGAGGCCCAAGCAAGACGCGCCCCGAGGAGCGTCTTGCCACATGTCAACAATGGGTCTGACTGAGGGCCTCCAGGAGAGAAGCCCAAGCAAGACGCGCCCCGAGGAGTGTCTTGCCACATGTCAACAATGGGTCTGACTGAGGGCCTCCAGGAGAGAAGCCCAAGCAAGACGCGCCCCGAGGAGCGTCTTGACACATGTCAACAATGGGTCTGACTGAGGGCCTCCAGGAGAGAAGCCCAAGCAAGACGCGCCCCGAGGAGCGTCTTGACACATTTCAACACTGGGTCTGACAGAGGGCCTCCAGGAGAGAGGCCCAAGCAAGAAGCGCCCCGAGGAGTGTCTTGCCACATGTCAGCACTGGGTCTGACTGAGCGCCTCCAGGAGAGAGACCCCAGCAAGATGCGCCCCGAGGAGCGTCTTGCCTTATGTCAGCACTCGGTCTGACTGAGCGCCTCCAGGAGAGAGGCCCAAGCAAGACGCGCCCCGAGGAGCGTCTTGCCACATGTCAACAATGGGTCTGACTGAGGGCCTCCAGGAGAGAGGCCCAAGCAAGATGCGCCCGGAGGAGCGTTTTGCCACATGTCAACACTGGGTCTGACAGAGGGCCTCCAGGAGAGAGGCCCAAGCAAGACGCGCCCCGAGGAGCGTCTTGCCACATGTCACCTCAGGTTCTGACTGAGCGCCTCCAGGAGAGAGGCCCAAGCAAGACGCGCCCCGAGGAGCGTCTTGTCACATGTCAACACTGGATCTGTCTGAGCGCCTCCAGGAGAGAAGCCCAAGCAAGACGCGCCCCGAGGAGTGTCTTGCCACATGTCAACAATGGGTCTGACTGAGGGCCTCCAGGAGAGAAGCCCAAGCAAGACGTGCCCCGAGGAGCGTCTTGACACATGTCAACACTGGGTCTGACAGAGGGCCTCCAGGAGAGAGGCCCAAGCAAGACGCGCCCCGAGGAGTGTCTTGCCACATGTCACCACTGGGTCTGACTGAGCGCCTCCAGGAGAGAGGCCGAAGCAAGACGCGCCCCGAGGAGCGTCAGGCCAAATGTCACTACTCAGTCTGACTGAGCGCCTCCAGGAGAGAGGCCCAAGCAAGACGCGCCCCGAGGACCGTCTTGCCACATGTCAGCACTGGGTCTGACTGAACGCCTCCAGGAGAGAGGCCCCAGCAAGACGCGCCCGGAGGAGCGTCTTGCCTTTTGTCAGCACTCGGTCTGACTGAGCGCCTCCAGGAGAGAAGCCCAAGCAACACGCGGCCCGAGGAGCGTCTTGCCACATGTCAGCACTCGGTCTGACTGAGCGCCTCCAGGAGAGAGGCCCAAGCAACACGCGCCCCGAGGAGCGTCAGGCCACATGTCACTACTCATTCTGACTGAGCGCAACCAGGAGAGAGGCCCAAGCAAGACGCGCCCCGAGGAGCGTCTTGCCACGTGTCAACACTGGGTCTGATTGAGGGCCTTCTGGAGAGAGGCCCAAGCAACACGCGCCCCGAGGAGCGTCAGGCCACATGTCACTACTCAGTCTGACTGAGCGCCTCCAGGAGAGAGGCCCAAGCAAGACGCGCCCCGAGGAGCGTCTTGCCACATGTCAACAATGGGTCTTACTGAGGGCCTCCAGGAGAGAAGCCCAAGCAAGACGCGCCCCGAGGAGCTTCTTGCCACATGTCAGCACTCGGTCTGACTGAGCGCCTCCAGGAGAGAGGCCAAAGCAAGACGTGCCCCGAGGAGCGTCTTGACACATGTCAACACTGGGTCTGACAGAGGGACTCCATGAGAGAGGCCAAAGCAAAACGCGCCCCGAGGAGCGTCTTGCCACATGTCAACACTGGGTCTGACTGAGCGCCTCCAGGAGAGAGGCCAAAGCAAGACGTGCCCCGAGGAGCGTCTTGCCACATGTCAGCACTGGGTCTGACTGAGCGCTTCCAGGAGAGAGGCCCCAGCAAGACGCGCCCCGAGGAGTGTCTTGCCTTATGTCACCACTCGGTCTGACTGAGCGCCTCCAGGAGAGAGGCCCAAGCAAGACGCGCCCCGAGGAGCGTCTTGCAACATGTCAACAATGGGTCTGACTGAGGGCCTCCAGGAGAGAGGCCCAAGCAAGATGCGCCCGGAGGAGCGTCTTGCCACATGTCAACACTGGGTCTGACAGAGGGCCTCCAGGAGAGAGGCCCAAGCAAGACGCGCCCCGAGGAGCGTCTTGTCACATGTCAACACTGGGCCTGTCTGAGCGCCTCCAGGAGAGAAGCCCAAGCAAGACGCGCCCCGAGGAGTGTCTTGCCGCATGTCAACAATGGGTCTGACTGAGGGCCTCCAGGAGAGAAGCCCAAGCAAGACGCGCCCCGAGGAGCGTCTTGACACATGTCAACACTGGGTCTGACAGAGGGCCTCCAGGAGAGAGGCCCAAGCAAGACGCGCCCCGAGGAGTGTCTTGCCACATGTCACCACTGGGTCTGACTGAGCGCCTCTAGGAGAGAGGCCCAAGCAAGACGCGCCCCGAGGAGCGTCAGGCCACATGTCACTACTAAGTCTGACTGAGCGCCTCCAGGAGAGAGGCCCAAGCAAGACGCGCCCCGAGGAGCGTCTTGCCACATGTCAGCACTGGGTCTGACTGAACGCCTCCAGAAGAGAGGCCCCAGCAAGACGCGCCCCGAGGAGCGTCTTGCCACATGTCAACAATGGGTCTGACTGAGGGCCTCCAGGAGAGAGGCCCAAGCAAGATGCGCCCGGAGGAGCGTCTTGCCACATGTCAACACTGGGTCTGACAGAGGGCCTCCAGGAGAGAGGCCCAAGCAAGACGCGCCCCGAGGAGCGTCTTGCCACATGTCACCTCTGGTTCTGACTGAGCGCCTCCAGGAGAGAGGCCCAAGCAAGACGTGCCCCGAGGAGCGTCTTGTCACATGTCAACACTGGGTCTTTCTGAGCGCCTCCAGGAGAGAAGCCCAAGCAAGACGCGCCCCGAGGAGCGTCTTGCCACATGTCAGCACTCGGTCTGACTGAGCGCCTCCAGGAGAGAGGCCCAAGCAAGACGCGCCCAGAGGAGCGTCTTGCCACATGTCAACAATAGGTCTGACTGAGGGCCTCCAGGAGAGAAGCCCAAGCAACACGCGGCCCGAGGAGCGTCTTGCCACATGTCAGCACTCGGTCTGACTGAGCGCCTCCAGGAGAGAGGCCAAAGCAAGACGCGCCCTGAGGAGTGTCTTGACACATGTCAACACTGGGTCTGACAGAGGGCCTCCATGAGAGAGGCCCAAGCAAGACGCGCCCCGAGGAGTGTCTTGCCACATGTCAACACTGGGTCTGACAGAGGGCCTCCAGGAGAGAGGCCCAAGCAAGACGCGCCCCGAGAAGTGTCTTGCCACATGTCACCACTTGGTCTGACTGAGCGCCTCCAGGAGAGAGGCCCAAGCAACACGCGCCCCGAGGAGCGTCAGGCCACATGTCACTACTCAGTCTGACTGAGCGCCTCCAGGAGAGAGGCCCAAGCAAGACGCCCCCCGAGGAGCGTCTTGCCACATGTCAACAATGGGTCTTACTGAGGGCCTCCAGGAGAGAAGCCCAAGCAAGACGCGCCCCGAGGAGCTTCTTGCCACATGTCAGCACTCGGTCTGACTGAGCGCCTCCAGGAGAGAGGCCAAAGCAAGACGCGCCCCGAGGAGCGTCTTGATACATGTCAACACTGGGTCTGACAGAGGGCCTCCATGAGAGAGGCCCAAGCAAGACGCGCCCCGAGGAGTGTCTTGCCACATGTCAACACTGGGTCTGACAGAGGGCCTCCAGAAGAGAGGCCCAAGCAAGACGCGCCCCGAGGAGTGTCTTGCCACATGTCACAACTTGGTCTGACTGAGCGCCTCCAGGAGAGAGGCCCAAGCAACACGCGCCCCGAGGAGCGTCAGGCCACATGTCACTACTCAGTCTGACTGAGCGCCTCCAGGAGAGAGGCCCAAGCAAGACGCGCCCCGAGGAGCGTCTTGCCATGTGTCAACACTGGGTCTGATTGAGGGCCTTCTGGAGGGAGGCCCAAGCAAGACGCGCCCCGAGGAGCGTCTTGCCACATGTCAACAATGGTTCTTACTGAGGGCCTCCAGGAGAGAAGCCCAAGCAAGACGCGCCCCGAGGAGCTTCTTGCCACATGTCACCACTCGGTCTGACTGAGCGCCTCCAGGAGAGAGGCCAAAGCAAGACGCCCCCCGAGGAGCGTCTTGACACATGTCAACACTGGGTCTGACAGAGGGCCTCCATGAGAGAGGCCCAAGCAAGACGCGCCCCGAGGAGTGTCTTGCCAAATGTCAACACTGGGTCTGACTGAGCGCCTCAGGGAGAGAGGTCCAAGCAAGACGCGCCCCGAGGAGCGTCTTGCCACATGTCACTACTCGGTCTGACTGAGCACCTCAGGGAGAGAGGTCCAAGCAAGATGCGCCCCGAGGAGCATCTTGCCACATGTCAACACTGGATCTGACTGAGTGCCTCAATGAGAGAAGCCCCAGCAAGACGCGCCCCGAGGAGCGTCTTGCCACATGTCACTACTCGGTCTGTTTGAGCGCCTCCAGGAGAGAGGCCCAAGCAAGACGTGCCCCGAGGAGCGTCTTGCCACATGTCAACAATGGGTCTGACTGAGGGCCTCCAGGAGAGAAGCCCAAGCAAGACACGCCCCGAGGAGCGTCTTGACACATGTCAACACTGGGTCTGACTGAGGGCCTCCATGAGAGAAGCCCAAGCAAGACGCGCCCCGAGGAGAGTCTTGCCACATGTCAACACTCGGTCTGACAGAGGGCATCCAGGAGAGAGGCCCAAGCAATACGCGCCCCGAGGAGCATCTTGCCACATGTCACCACTGGGTCTGACTGAGCGCCTCCAGGAGAGAGGCCCAACCAAGACGCGCCCTGAGGAGCGTCTTGCCACATGCCAACACTGGGTCTGACAGAGGGCCTCCAGGAGAGAGGCCCAAGCAAGACGCGCTCGAGGAGTGTCTTGCCACATGTCACCACTGGGTCTGACTGAGCGCCTCCAGGAGAGAGGCCCAAGCAAGACACGCCCCGAGGAGCGTCTTGTCACATGTAAACACTGGGTCTTTCTGAGCGCCTCCAGGAGAGAAGCCCAAGCAAGACGCGCACCGAGGAGCGTCTTTCCACATGTCAGCACTCGGTCTGACTGAGCGCCTCCAGGAGAGAGGCCCAAGTAAGACGCGCCCAAAGGAGCGTCTTGCAACATGTCAACAATGGGTCTGACTGAGCGCCTCCAGGAGAGAGGCCCAAGCAACATGCGCCCCGAGGAGCGTCAGGCCACATGTCACTACTCAGTCTGACTGAGCGCCTCCAGGAGAGAGGCCCAAGCAAGACGCGCCCCGAGGAGCGTCTTGCCACGTGTCAACACTGGGTCTGAATGAGGGCCTTCTGGAGAGAGGCCCAAGCAAGACGCGCCCCGCGGAGCGTCTTGCCACATGTCAACAATGGGTCTTACTGAGGGCCTCCAGGAGAGAAGCCCAAGCAACACGCGCCCCGAGGAGCTTCTTGCCATATGTCAGCACTCGGTCTGACTGAGCGCCTCCAGGAGAGAGGCCAAAGCAAGACGCGCCCCGAGGAGCGTCTTGACACATGTCAACACTGGGTCTGACAGAGGGCCTCCATGAGAGAGGCCCAAGCAAGACGCGCCCCGAGGAGTGTCTTGCCACATGTCAACACTGGGTCTGACTGAGCGCCTCCAGGAGAGAGGCCCAAGCAAGACGCGCCCCGAGGAGCGTCTTGCCACGTGTCAACACTGGGTCTGACTGAGCGCCTCCAGGAGAGAGGCCCAAGCAAGATGCGCCCCGAGGAGCGTCTTGCCACGTGTCACCACTGGGTCTGACTGAGCGCCTCCAGGAGAGAGGCCCAAGCAAGACGCGCCCATAGGAGCTTCTTGCCACGTGTCACCACTGGGTCTGATTGAGCGCCTCCAGGAGAGAGGCCCCAGCAAGACGCGCCCCGAGGAGCGTCTTGCCTTATGTCAGCACTCGGTCTGACTGAGCGCCTCCAGGAGAGAGGCCCAAGCAAGACGCACCCCGAGGAGCGTCTTGCGACATGTCACTACTCGGTCTAACTGAGCGCCTCCAGGAGAGAAGTCATAGCCAGACGTGCCCCGATGAGTGTCTTGCCACATGTCACTACTCGGTCTGACTGAGCGCCTCCAGGAGAGAGGCCCAAGCAAGACGTGCCCCGAGGAGCGTCTTGCCACATGTCAACAATGGGTCTGACTGAGGGCCTCCAGGAGAGAAGCCCAAGCAAGACGCGCCCCGAGGAGCATCTTGCCACATGTCAACACTGGGTCTGACTGAGCGCCTCCAGGAGAGAGGCCCAAGCAAGACGCGCCCCGAGGAGCGTAAGGCCACATGTCACTACTCAGTCTGACTGAGCGCCTCCAGGAGAGAGGCCCAAGCAAGACGCGCCCCGAGGAGCGTCTTGCCACATGTCAACACTGGGTCTGATTGAGGGCCTTCTGGAGAGAGGCCCAAGCAAGACGCGCCCCGAGGAGCGTCTTGCCACATGTCATTAATGGGTCTTACTGAGGGCCTCCAGGAGAGAGGCCCAAGCAAGATGCGCCCGGAGGAGCGTCTTGCCACATGTCAACACTGGGTCTGACAGAGGGCCTCCAGGAGAGAGGCCCAAGCAAGACGCGCCCCGAGGAGCGTCTTGCCACATGTAACCTCTGGTTCTGACTGAGCGCCTCCAGGAGAGAGGCCCAAGCAAGACGCATCCGAGGAGCGTCTTGCCACATGTCAACAATGGGTCTGACTGAGGGCCTCCAGGAGAGAAGCCCAAGCAAGACGCGCCCAGTGGAGCGTCTTGACACATGTCAACACTGGGTCTGACAGAGGGCCTCCAGGAGAGAAGCCCAAGCAAGACGCGCCCCGAGGAGCTTCTTGCCACATGTCAGCACTCGGTCTGACTGAGCGCCTCCAAGAGAGAGGCCAAAGCAAGACGCGCCCCGAGGAGCGTCTTGACACATGTCAACACTGGGTCTGACAGAGGGCCTCCATGAGAGAGGCCCAAGCAAGACGCGCCCCGAGGAGTGTCTTGCCACATGTCAACACTGGGTCTGACTGAGCGCCTCCAGGAGAGAGGCCCAAGCAAGACGCGCCCCGAGGAGCTTCTTGCCACGTGTCACCACTGGGTCTGACTGAGCGCCTCCAGGAGAGAGGCCCAAGCAAGACGCACCCCGAGGAGCGTCTTGCCACGTGTCACCACTGGGTCTGATTGAGCGCCTCCAGGAGAGAGGCCCCAGCAAGACCGGTCAGGCCTGCAGTGTAAACATGTGAGACATGATGTTCTTTCACAGAACTGAGGTTGTTCATTACTAAATGACTTTTACAGGAATATTGTTATTATACTATTCAACAGGTTGATCATAATAATGTGTATTAAACCCACAACCTAGCACTGAGGACAGAGGGACTTTATTTAAATTAGTACTTAATGGAAACGCTACATAATGATACATAAGAGCCATGTCATACATTCAGCCTAGGAATAGTAGCATTGTGCACTATTAAAAATATACACATCAATTGCTCGAATCCCATTGTTGCATAGTAAAACTCTAATAAAACTCTAGTCTGACATCAACAGAGAAGACTTAGTGTATGTACTACAAATACAGCATTAGGATTTCGAGTGGACCGTGCACCTTGTGAACCATCAGAGGCTTATGTCTCTCGTCTCGTCTCGTCTCGTCTTCCTCCGCTTATCCGGGTCCGGGTCGCGGGGGCAGCATCCCAACTAGGGAGCTCCAGGCCGTCCTCTCCCCGGCCTTGTCCACCAGCTCCTCCGGCAGGACCCCAAGGCGTTCCCGGACCAGATTGGAGATGTAACCTCTCCAACGTGTCCTGGGTCGACCCGGGGGCCTTCTGCCGGCAGGACATGCCCGAAACACCTCCCCGGGGAGGCGTCCAGGAGGCATCCTGACCAGATGCCCAAACCACCTCAACTGGCTCCTTTCGATCCAGAGGAGCAGCGGTTCTACTCCGAGTCCCTCCCGAATGTCCGAGCTCCTCACCCTATCTCTAAGGCTGAGCCCGGCCACCCTACGGAGGAAACTCATTTCGGCCGCTTGTATCCGCGATCTCGTTCTTTCGGTCATTACCCAAAGCTCATGACCATAGGTGAGGATTGGGACGTAGATCGACCGGTAAATCGAGAGCCTGGCTTTCTGGCTCAGCTCCCTCTTCCCCACGACAGATCGGCTCAGCGTCCGCATCACTGCGTCCAGGAGGCATCCTGACCAGATGCCCAAACCACCTCAACTGGCTCCTTTCGATCCAGAGGAGCAGCGGTTCTACTCCGAGTCCCTCCCGAATGTCCGAGCTCCTCACCCTATCTCTAAGGCTGAGCCCGGCCACCCTACGGAGGAAACTCATTTCGGCCGCTTGTATCCGCGATCTCGTTCTTTCGGTCATTACCCAAAGCTCATGACCATAGGTGAGGATTGGGACGTAGATCGACCGGTAAATCGAGAGCCTGGCTTTCTGGCTCAGCTCCCTCTTCCCCACGACAGATCGGCTCAGCGTCCGCATCACTGCAGATGCCGAACCAATCCGCCTGTCGATCTCCCAATCCCTCCTACCCTCACTCGTGAACAAGACCCCGAGATACTTAAACTCCTCCACTTGAGGTAGGACCTCTCCCCCGACCCGGAGGTGGCAAGCCACCCTTTTCCGGTCGAGAACCATGGTCTCAGATTTGGAGGTGCTGATCCCCATCCCAGCCGCTTCACATTCGGCCGCGAACCTACCCAGCAAGAGCTGAAGGTCAGAGCTGGATGAAGCTAGGAGGACCACATCATCCGCAAAAAGCAGAGACGAGATTCTCCTGCCACCAAACTCGACACACTCCACACCACGGCTGCGTCTAGAAATTCTGTCCATAAAAGTGATGAACAGAACCGGTGACAAAGGGCAGCCCTGGCGGAGTCCAACCCTCACTGGGAACAGGTCCGACTTACTACCGGCTATGCGGACCAAACTCACGCTCCTCTGGTAAAGGGACTGAATGGCCCTTAACAGAAAGCCACCCACCCCATACTCCTGGAGCGTCCCCCACAGGGTGCCCCTGGGGACACGGTCATAAGCCTTCTCCAAATCCACAAAGCACATGTGGATTGGTTGGGCAAACTCCCATGCCCCCTCCATTACCCTTGCAAGGGTATAGAGCTGGTCCACAGTTCCACGGCCAGGACGAAAACCACATTGCTCCTCCTCTATCTGAGATTCAACTATCGATCGGACCCTCCTCTCCAGTACCTTGGAGTAGACCTTTCCAGGGAGGCTGAGGAGTGTGATCCCCCTATAGTTGGAACACACCCTCAGGTCACCCTTCTTAAAGATGGGGACCACCACCCCGGTCTGCCACTCCCTAGGAACTGCCCCCGATGACCACGCAATGTTGTAGAGACGTGTCAACCATGACAGCCCTACAACATCCATAGCCTTGAGATACCCAGGACGAACCTCATCCGCCCCCGGGGCTCCGCCGCTGTGTAGTTGTTTGACTACCTCAGCAACTTCTGCCCCCGAGATCGGACAGTCCATCCCCAGGCCTCCCAGCTCTGGTTCCTCCTCGGAATGCGCATTGGTGGGATTGAGGAGCTCCTCAAAGTATTCCTTCCACCGTCCGACTATAGCCTCAGTTGACGTCAGCAGCTCCCCATCCCCACTGTAAACAGTGTGAGCGAGTTGCTGCCTTCCTCTCCTGAGGCGCCGGACAGTTTGCCAGAACCTCTTTGGAGCCGATCAATAGTCTTTCTCCATGGCTTCACCAAACTCCTCCCACGCCCGAGATTTTGCCTCGGCAACTGCCACTGCTGCACCCCGCTTGGCTATCCGGTACCTGTCTGCTGCCTCCGGAGACCCACAGACCAGCCACGCCCTGTAGGCCTCCTTCTTCAGCCTGACGGCTCCCCGAACCTCTGGTGTCCACCAGCGGGTACGGGGGTTGCCACCACGACTGGCACCGGCCACCTTACGACCACAGCTAGCAACAGCCGCCTCGACAATCGCAGAGTGGAACAAGGCCCACTCGGACTCAATGTCCCCCACTGCTCTCGGGACGTGGTCAAAGCTCTGCCGGAGGTGGGAGTTGAAGACCGTCTTGACAGGTTCTTCTGCCAGGCGTTCCCAGCAGACCCTCACTATGCGTTTGGGTCTGCCAGGTCTACGCGGCATGTTCCCTTGCCATCTGATCCAACTCACCACCAGGTGGTGATCAGTTGACAGCTCCGCCCCTCTCTTCACTCGGGTGTCCAAAACATACGGCCGCAGGTCAGATGATACGACTACAAAATCTATCATCGACCTGTGACCTAGGCTGCCCTGGTACCAAGTGTACCGGTGGGCATCCTTATGTTCGAACATGGTGTTCGTTATTGCCAAACTGCGGCTTGCACAGAAGTCCAATAACAAAACACCGCTCGAGTTCTGATCAGGTGGGCCGTTCCTCCCAATCACACCCCTCCAGGTCAAGCTGTCATTGCCCACGTGAGCATTGAAGTCCCCCAGCAGGACAATGGAGTCCCCTGATGGAGCACTATCTAGCACTCGTCCCAGGGACTCCAAAAAGGGTGGGTACTCTGAACTGATATTTGGCCCATAAGCACAAACAACAGTCAGGACCCGTTCCCCGACCCGAAGGCGCAAGGAAGCTACCCTCTTGTCCCCTGGGGTAAACCCCAACACACAGGCAGAGAGTCTCGGGGCTAACAAAAAGCCAACCCCAGCCCTCCGCCTCTCACCCGGAGCAACTCCAGCAAAGTAGAGTGTCCAACCCCTCTCCAGGTCTCGGGTTCCAGAGCCAATGCTATGTGTCGAGGTGAGTCCGACTATATCTAGCCGGTACCGCTCAACCTCTGCCTCCTCCTTGAACCGTCACCTTATCGTGGTGGAGGAGTTTGAGTGCCCTAATGATCCTAGGAGCTATGTTGTCTGGGGCACTTAGTGCCCCTGGTAGGGTCTCCCATGACAAATTGGTCTTAGGTGAAGGGTGAGACAAAGAACGGTTCGAAGGATCTTTCATGGCGGTTAAAACGAAGAGTCGGAGTACCCGGCCCGGAGGGTTACCGGGGTCCCACCCTGGAGCCAGGCCTGGGGTTGGGGCCCGTGAGCGAGCGCCTGGTGGCCGGGCTTTCGCCCATGGGGCCCGGCCGGGCCCAGCCCGAACCGGATACATGGGCTCGTCCAACTGTGGACCCACCACCCGCAGGAGGAACATGAAGGGTCCGGTGCAATGTGAATCGGGTGGCAGACCAAATCAGAGGCTTATGATGCAACATATCTTCCAGTTGCTATTAGACAAGTTATAATTCTCGACCATTTTTCGGAACTGGTTTCTTGGGTCCGTGAGTAAATGCCAAATGAGATGATAGTCCTTAAGTAAGTTCCTGGCGATCCCATGTCACGCTCTTGCCCATCAGCCGGTGAACGCTGAGACGGAACTCTATGAGAGCTATGTATTTTTTAAGTGCTCCGAATATACTTCTAACAAGCGTGCGATTCACTTCGTGAGTAAACGGCAGCTGCAGCTGATTCAAACAGTCGAGCCAACTTTCTACATCACAATATGCGTTTTGTAGTTAGTCGAGTTACCTTTTGTGTGGTGCATGCACGGGTCGTTAGCGTCCAGCTCCCAGCTTAGAGAGTCCTGTATTGACACAGACGTCAATACATCTCGATGTCATGCAACACACAAAGTCTGTCGCATACAGGTGGGTTAACACACATGTACGATGTGTGCGATGGCGCGCCCGTTTACAATGGGACACAACGATGATCATTGTTAACCAAACTCTTGTTTCTCACGACAGGTGGTAGCGTTGTCTCCTGCACCTGGTCTTCGTGCACAGAGGGTGTTGTAATGTGCTCGTCATAGTCGCGATCGTTGTCACTCGAATCCGTTGTTCTCACGACAGGTGGTAGCGTTGTCTCCTGCATGTTGTCTTCGCGTGCGGCAAGCGTTGTGCTGTGCTCGTTATAAAGGTTGTCTTCGTACAAAGGGGGTGTTGAATACTCCTTCGTGAGTAGTCTAGGAGGTGGTGTGATGGAACGTATCTCAGAGGCGTTATGTGAGCGTACCACCATGGCCTGAGCAACTGCGACTACTGAGAGTACACCCAGTACAGACAGCGAGATCATTTTTTTTCTTGGGTGTTGTACGTGTGGGTACAGCCGCTTTAATGGCAGTGAGAGCAAGTGGGCAAATGTATTTATAGGTCACTAGCAGAAACTAAGGCACGTGGTCAGAGTGTAATCGTAACCACCTAAAGTAGCTCTTGTCATAATTTAATATACATAGAAATCAGAAACGGGTATGTCAGGATAGACATCGCGAGTGATAATGCGGCCAGTATCTGTGTGCGCTTGAGAGCACCTTGTTGTTCTACTGTGGTGCCCACGCCGCCGGGTCTGTTAATGTCATCGACCTTCTTTATATATGCATACGCTAAAGACCGTATATTCTCTATGGATTTGAACACGTCCTTTGTTTCGCGTAACGCTTGAGCTGTCTCGAGCGTGATGTTGTGAGTGTACACCAGTGTTTCGCGTGCACCGAGGTCCGAAAGGGCGTGCGCTACAACTATTAACCTTAGTTTGGGAGTGTGGCGAAACGCTCGCTCCGCTGTAATGGGCGGATGCAATGTTATCACCTGGTACGTTTCGTTAGTCGGGTCGTAACACACCGGTCCGTGACACGGACCGTCACATTGTATGGGGCACAGTAAGGACAACACGCCGCGGACCGTGACTTCGCACTCGACCGCGGTGGTGTTGTCGATTTGCAAAGGATCACATATGCCTCTCCAGTCGCAATGAGGCACATTGTAGTCGACGCGGCCGTCGGTCACCATAGCTTTCGTCAGCCAACACACTCGATTGCCCTTCGAAACATCGGCGATCAACGTGAGCGTAGAGGTCGCAGTCGCTTTACTGTACGCCAGGATATCCGTGTGTGAGTGCACGCTCGACGTCGATTGACAACCGGTCATGTCAGACCTGATCAGACCTTCCGAACACATGACCATTAGTTGTTGTGCGGCTGAGAGTATCGCGATCATACCGTTGAGATGTGTAGAAAGTCCGTACACGCCAGCCTTCCACGTTTCCAAAGTTTCCAGCAGTCTAGAGGGACTTGTCTTAGCTCGCATGGCAGTGCTGAATTTGCGTTGTGTAGACACAACGGCTTCGACCTCGCTTAGGATCTGTGGGCTCATGTACTCGTGGTAGGCCAAGACGTGTATAGTCGAGCGCGGTGACGCCCCGAACACCTTACCCGGTTTTGTTGTGGCGATATGCGTGTCCAGTAACGCGGCAAAGTCCGCGTGTCTAGCGTGTATTGATTTTACAGCTCGCTCATACCCCAACAGTACGGTCCGTAGAAGTTCGTTCACTTGTTTCCATGCGCTCGTGGAACACAGGACATCGCAACCTCCTTGATACTCAAGTAAAGCGTCACACACCAGCTGCTTGCACGTTGGAAATACAATCGGTAGTAACTTCTTACTCCACTCTATGTTGAACTCGTATAGTATGTATATGGGCGGTTGCGGCGGTTTGCGCATTTTCTATCTACCCTCCGCTAATATGACTCTGTGGTCTGTCTCCTGAGATGGTGCGGTTGGAACTTAAGAGAGCGCTATCGACGGTCGGCGTTTCCATTTCGTAAACTGTGCCATTTTCAGCCGCTGGCAAACGGCCGTCGACGGTCGATGCGAGACACCAACATAACGTTAGACCGCGACCCTCATGCCAGTTTTCTGTAGTGCTGGTTGTAGTTTCTGGTGCACACTCGAAACGCCATTATGATCACAATTACGTTGATTAATAAATCCAGTTTTGTAGCGACTGCAGCCAGCGCCGTCGCACAACTCGTGTCGGTGTTATCTCTCGATACTTTCATTCGTATCCGAGCGTATGCAGAATCTACGGATCTGGTGAAGTTGCTTGTCACTAGCTTGCGCATGTTTGATATGGCACTTTGCGCGAGACTCACACAACCTGCAGTGGCAACCGTCGCGTCAGTGCAAAGTTTTTCCGATATATCGCTCGCAACATCGTTTGTCATTTGCTGTACACTGCGCACACTGGCCACGAGGTCGCAGAGAGGGTCTTCGTTACGAGCTACTCTGGTAGCGCCGTGGTTGATGAGGACGATCATCTTTAGCAATAGTTTAAATTAGTACTTAATGGAAACGATACATAATGATACATAAGAGCCATGTCATACATTCAGCCTAGGAATAGTAGCATTGTGCATTATTAAAAATATACAGATCAATTGCTCGAATCCCATTGTTGCAAAGTAAAACTCTAATATAACTCTAGTCTGACATCAACAGAGAAGACTTAGTGTATGCACTACAAATACAGCATTAGGATTTCGAGTGGACCGTGCACCTTGTGAACCATCAGAGGCTTATGACGCAACATATCTTCCAGTTGCTATTAGACAAGTTATAATTCTTGACCATTTTTCGGAACTGGTTTCTTGGGTCCGTGAGTAAATGCCAAATGAGATGATAGTCCTTAAGTAAGTTCCTGGCGATCCCATGTCACGCTCTTGCCCATCAGCCGGTGAATGCTGAGACGGAACTCGATGAGAGCGATGTATTTTTTAAGTGCTCCGAATGTACTTCTAACAAGCGTGCGATTCACTTCGTGAGTAAACCGCAGCTGCAGCTGATTCAAACAGTCGAGCCAACTTTCTACATCACAATATGCGTTTTGTAGTTAGTCGAGTTACCTTTTGTGTGGCGCATGCACAAGTCGTTAGCGTCCAGCTCCCAGCTTAGAGAGTCCTGTATTGACACAGACGTCAATACATCTCGATGTCATGCAACACACAAAGTCTGTCGCATACAGGTGGGTTAACACATGTACGATACCTTTTGTGTGGCGCATGCACTGGTCGTTAGCGTCCAGCTCCTGGCTTATAGAGAGTCCTGTATTGACACAGACGTCAATACATCTCGATGTCATGCAACACACAAAGTTGTCGCATACAGGTGGGTTAACACACATGTACGATGTGTGCAATGGCGCGCCCGTTTACAATGGGACACAACGATGATCATTGTTAACCAAACTCTTGTTTCTCACGACAGGTGGTAGCGTTGTCTCCTGCACCTGGTCTTCGTGCACAGAGGGTGTTGTAATGTGCTCGTCATAGTCGCGATCGTTGTCACTCGAATCCGTTGTTCTCACGACAGGTGGTAGCGTTGTCTCCTGCATGTTGTCTTCGCGTGCGGCAAGCGTTGTGCTGTGCTCGTTATAATGGTTGTCTTCGTACAAAGGGGGTGTTGAATACTCCTTCG
The DNA here is from genome assembly GCF_043380555.1 of Nothobranchius furzeri. NCBI lineage: Eukaryota > Metazoa > Chordata > Actinopteri > Cyprinodontiformes > Nothobranchiidae > Nothobranchius > Nothobranchius furzeri. Next base: position 16,934,177 of record NC_091741.1, read on the forward strand.
CGAGTAGTCTAGGAGGTGGTGTGATGGAACGTATCTCAGAGGCGTTATGTGAGCGTACCACCATGGCCTGAGCAACTGCGACTACTGAGAGTACACCCAGTACAGACAGCAAGATCATTTTTTTCTTGGGTGTTGTACGTGTGGGTACAGCCGCTTTAATGGCAGTGAGAGCAAGTGGGCAAATGTATTTATAGGTCACTAGCAGAAACTAAGGCACATGGTCAGAGTGTAATCGTAACCACCTAAAGTAGCTCTTGTCATAATTTAATATACATAGAAATCAGAAACGGGTATGTCAGGATAGACATCGCGAGTGATAATGCGGCCAGTATCTGTGTGCGCTTGAGAGCACCTTGTTGTTCTACTGTGGTGCCCACGCCGCCGGGTCTGTAAATGTCATCGACCTTCTTTATATACGCATACGCTAAAGACCGTATATTCTCTATGTATTTGTTTCGCGTAACGCTTGAGCTGTCTCGAGCGTGATGTTGTGAGTGTACACCATTGTTTCGCGTGCACCGAGGTCCGAAAGGGCGTGCGCTACAACTATTAACCTTGGTTTGGGAGTGTGGCGAAACGCTCGCTCCGCTGTAATGGGCGGATGCAATGTTATCACCTGGTACGTTTCGTTAGTCAGGTCGTAACACACCGGTCCGTGACACGGACCGTCACATTGTATGGGGCACAGTAAGGACAACACGCCGCCGACCGTGACTTCGCACTCGACCGCGGTGGTGTTGTCGATTTGCAAAGGATCACATACGCCTCTCCAGTCGCAATGAGGCACATTGTAGTCGACGCGACCGTCGGTCACCATAGCTTTCGTCAGCCAACACACTCGATTGCCCTTCGAAACATCGGCGATCAACGTGAGCGTAGAGGTCGCCGTCGCTTTACTGTACGCCAGGATATCCGTGTGTGAGTGCACGCTCGACGTCGATTGACAACCGGTCATGTCAGACCTGATCAGACCTTCCGAACACATGACCATTAGTTGTTGTGCGGCTGAGAGTATCGCGATCATACCGTTGAGATGTGTAGAAAGTCCGTACACGCCAGCCTTCCGCGTTTCCAAAGTTTCCAGCAGTCTAGAGGGACTTGTCTTAGCTCGCATGGCAGTGCTGAATTTGCGTTGTGTAGACACAACGGCTTCGACCTCGCTTAGGATCTGTGGGCTCATGTACTCGTGGTAGGCCAAGATGTGTATAGTCGAGCGCGGTGACGCCCCGAACACCTTACCCGGTTTTGTTGTGGCGATATGCGTGTCCAGTAACACGGCAAAGTCCGCGTGTCTAGCGTGTATTGATTTTACAGCTCGCTCATACCCCAACAGTACGGTCCGTAGAAGTTCGTTCACTTGTTTCCATGCGCTCGTGGAACACAGGACATCGCAACCTCTGTGATACTCAAGTAAAGCGTCACACACCAGCTGCTTGCACGTTGGAAATACAATCGGTAGTAACTTCTTACTCCACTCTATGTTGAACTCGTATAGTATGTATATGGGCGGTTGCGGCGGTTTGCGCATTTTCTATCTACCCTCCGCTAATATGACTCTGTGGTCTGTCTCCTGAGATGGTGCGGTTGGAACTTAAGAGAGCGCTATCGACGGTCGGCGTTTCCATTTCGTAAACTGTGCCATTTTCAGCCGCTGGCAAACGGCTGTCGACGGTCGATGCGAGACACCAACATAACGTTAGACCGCGACCCTCATGCCAGTTTTCTGTAGTGCTGGTTGTAGTTTCTGGTGCACACTCGAAACGCCATTATGATCACAATTACGTTGATTAATAAATCCAGTGTTGTAGCGACTGCAGCCAGCGCCGTCGCACAACTCGTGTCGGTGTTATCTCTCGATACTTTCATTCGTATCCGAGCGTATGCAGAATCTACGGATCTGGTGAAGTTGCTTGTCACTAGCTTGCGCATGTTTGATATGGCACTTTGCGCGAGACTCACACAACCTGCAGTGGCGACCGTCGCGTCAGTGCAAAGTTTTTCCGATATATCGCTCGCAACATCGTTTGTCATTTGCTGTACACTGCGCACACTGGCCACGAGGTCGCAGAGAGTGTCTTCGTTACGAGCTACTCTGGTAGCGCCGTGGTTGATGAGGACGATCATCTTTAGCAATAGTTCATCTCGAAGCGCAACGAAGGTGAGGGCGACGGGTTGGCCGGTTCTGCCTTCAGGCCACTCGGTGGCCGCTAGATTGCCCAATGCCACACACGCAGACGAACCCTGTACACACTCAAAGACCCGTGTGCGATCGTTGATTTCTGCTAGTACGTTTGCTAGTTCTACGTGCTTCCATGTATCGGGCGTGGGCACGCGCTTGTTTTAGAGGCGTTTTCGCGCAGCCTCTACCCTGCACGACCGCTCGTGGCCGCACTAGCTATATTTATCTTTATTTGTTTCACACACACACACACACACACACACACACACACACACACACACACACACACACACACACACACACACACACAGGCCCTTGCGTGCAAACCCCGGTCAGGCCTGCAGTGCACACATAAGAGACATGATGTTCTTTCACAGAACTGAGGTTGTTCATTACTAAATGACTTTTACAGGAATATTGTTATTATACTATTCAACAGGTTGATCATAATAATGTGTATTAAACCCACAACCTAGCACTGAGGACAGAGGGACTTTATTTAAATTAGTACTTAATGGAAACGATACATAATGATACATAAGAGCCATGTCATACATTCAGCCTAGGAATAGTAGCATTGTGCACTATTAAAAATATACACATCAACTGCTCGAATCCCATTGTTGCAAAGTAAAACTCTAATAAAACTCTAGTCTGACATCAACAGAGAAGACTTAGTGTATGTACTACAAATACAGCATTAGGATTTCGAGTGGACCGTGCACCTTGTGAACCATCAGAGGCTTATGACGCAACATATTTTCCAGTTGCTATTAGACAAGTTATAATTCTCGACCATTTTTCGAAACTGGTTTCTTGGGTCCGTGAGTAAATGCCAAATGAGATGATAGTCCTTAAGTAAGTTCCTGGCGATCCCATGTCACGCTCTTGCCCATCAGCCGGTGAACGCTGAGACGGAACTCGATGAGAGCGATGTATTTTTTAAGTGCTCCGAATGTACTTCTAACAAGCGTGCGATTCACTTTGTGAGTAAACCGCAGCTGCAGCTGATTCAAACAGTCGAGCCAACATTCTACATCACAATATGCGTTTTGTAGTTAGTCGAGTTACCTTTTGTGTGGCGCATGCACGGGTCGTTAGCGTCCAGCTCCCAGCTTATAGAGTCCTGTATTGACACAGACGTCAATACATCTCGATGTCATGCAACACACAAAGTCTGTCGTATACAGGTGGGTTAACACATGTACGATACCTTTTGTGTGGCGCATGCACGGGTCGTTAGCGTCCAGCTCCCGGCTTATAGAGAGTCCTGTATTGACACAGACGTCAAGACATCTCGATGTCATGCAACACACAAAGTCTGTCGCAAACAGGTGGGTTAACACACATGTACGATGTGTGCGATGGCGAGCCCATTTACAATGGGACACGACGATGATCATTGTTAACCAAACTCTTGTTTCTCACGACAGGTGGTAGCGTTGTCTCCTGCACCTGGTCTTCGTGCACAGAGGGTGGTGTAATGTGCTCGTCATAGTCGCGATCGTTGTCACTCGAATCCGTTGTTCTCACGACAGGTGGTAGCGTTGTCTCCTGTATGTTGTCTACGCGTGCGGCAAGCAATGTGCTGTGCTCGTTATAATGGTTGTCTTCGTACAAAGGGGGTGTTGAATACTCCTTCGCGAGTAGTCTAGGAGATGGCGTGATGGGACGTATCTCAGAGGCGTTATTTGAGCGTATCACCATGGCCTGAGCAACTGCGACTAGTGAGAGTACACCCAGTACAGACAGCGAGATCATTTTTTTTCTTGGGTGTTGTACGTGTGGGTACAGCCGCTTTAATGGCAGTGAGAGCAAGTGGGTATATGTATTTATATTGGGTCGGTGACACAGACGTCAATACATCTCGATGCCATGCAACACACAAAGTCTGTCGCATACAGGTGGGTTAACACATGTACGATACCTTTTGTGTGGCGCATGCATGGGTCGTTAGCATCCAGCTCCTGGCTTATAGAGAGTCCTTAATTGACACAGACGTCAATACATCTCGATGTCATGCAACACACAAAGTCTGTCGCATACAGGTGGGTTAACACACATGTACGATGTGTGCGATGGCGCGCCCGTTTACAATGGGACACGACGATGATCATTGTTAACCAAACTCTTGTTTCTCATGACAGGTGGTAGCGTTGTCTCCTGCACCTGGTCTTCGTGCACAGAGGGTGTTGTAATGTGCTCGTCATAGTCGCGATCGTTGTCACTCGAATCCGTTGTTCTCACGACAGGTGGTAGCGTTGTCTCCTGCATGTTGTCTTCACGTGCGGCAAGCATTGTGCTGTGCTCGTTATCATGGTTGTCTTCGTACAAAGGGGGTGTTGAATACTCCTTCGCGAGTAGTCTAGGAGGTGGTGTGATGGAACGTATCTCAGAGGCGTTATGTGAGCGTACCACCATGGCCTGAGCAACTGCGACTACTGAGAGTACACCCAGTACAGACAGCGAGATCATTTTTTTTCTTGGGTGTTGTACGTGTGGGTACAGCCGCTTTAATGGCAGTGAGAGCAAGTGGGCAAATGTATTTATAGGTCACTAGCAGAAACTAAGGCACGTGGTCAGAGTGTAATCGTAACCACTTAAGGTAGCTCTTGTCATAATTTAATATACATAGAAATCAGAAACGGGTAAGTCAGGATAGACATCGCGAGTGATAATGCGGCCAGTATCTGTGTGCGCTTGAGAGCACCTTGTATTTCTACTATGGTGCCCACACCGCCGGGTCTGTAAATGTCATCGACCTTCTTTATATACGCATACGCTAAAGACCGTATATTCTCTATGGATTTGAACACGTCCTTTGTTTCGCGTAACGCTTGAGCTGTCTCGAGCGTGATGTTGTGAGTGTACACCAGTGTTTCGCGTGCACCGAGGTCCGAAAGGGCGTGCGCTACAACTATTAACCTTGGTTTGGGAGTGTGGCGAAACGCTCGCTCCGCTGTAATGGGCAGATGCAATGTTATCACCTGGTACGTTTCGTTAGTCGGGTCGTAACACACCGGTCCATCACACGGACCGTCACATTGTATGGGGCACAGTAAGGACAACACGCCGCCGACCGTGACTTCGCACTCGACCGCGGTGGTGTTGTCGATTTGCAAAGGATCACATACGCCTCTCCAGTCGCAATGAGGCACATTGTAGTCGACGCGACCGTCGGTCACCATAGCTTTCGTCAGCCAACACACTCGATTGCCCTTCGAAACATCGGCGATCAACGTGAGCATATAGGTCGCTGTCGCTTTACTGTACGCCAGGATATCCGTGTGTGAGTGCACGCTCGACGTCGATTGACAACCGGTCATGTCAGACCTGATCAGACATTCCGAACACATGACCATTAGTTGTTGTGCGGCCGAGAGTATCGCGATCATACCATTGAGATGTGAAGAAAGCGCGTACACGCCAGCCTTCCACGTTTCCAAAGTTTCCAGCAGTCTAGAGGGACTTGTCTTAGCGCGCACGGCTGTGCTGAATTTGCGTTGGGTAGACACAACGGCTTCGACCTCGCTTAGGATCTTGTGGGCTCATGTACTCGTGGTAGGCCAAGACGTGTATAGTCGAGCGCGGTGACGCCCCGAACACTTGACCCGGTTTTGCTGTTGCGATATGCGTGTCCAGTAACACGGCAAAGTCCGCGTGCCTAGCGTGTATTGATTTTACAGCTCGCTCATACCCCAATAGTACGGTCGGTAGAAGTTCGTTCACTTGTTTCCATGCGCTCGTGGAACACAGGACATCGCAACCTCTGTGATACTCAAGTAAAGCGTCACACACCAGCTGCTTGCACGTTGGAAATACAATCGGTAATAACTTCTTACTCCACTCTATGTTGAACTCGTATAGTATGTATATGGGCGGTTGCGGCAGTTTGCGCATTTTCTATCTACCCTCCGCTAATATGACTCTGTGGTCTGTCTCCTGAGATGGTGCGGTTGGAACTTGCGAGAGTGCGCTATCGACGGTCGGCGTTTCCATTTCGTCAACTGTGCCATTTTCAGCCGCTGGCAAACGGCCGTCGACGGTCGATGCGAGACACCAACATAACGTTAGACCGCGACCCTCATGCCAGTTTTCTGTAGTACTGGTTGTAGTTTCTGGTGCACACTCGAAACGCCATTACGATCACAATTACGTTGATTAATAAATCCAGTGTTGTAGCGACTGCAGCCAGCGCCGTCGCGGAACTCGTGTCGGTGTTATCTCTCAATACTTTCATTCGTATCCGAGCGTATGCAGAATCTACGGATCTGGTGAAGTTGCTAGTCACTAGCTTGCGCACGTTTGATATGGCACTTTGCGCGAGACTCACACAACCTGCAGTGGCGACCGTCGCGTCAGTGCAAAGTTTTTCCGATATATCGCTCGCAACATCGTTTGTCATTTGCTGTACACTGCGCACACTGGCCGCGAGGTCGCGGAGAGGGTCTTCGTTACGAGTTGTGTAATATCCGCTGACTTGCCAATTCAATTCTGGTGGCGCTGACCCAAACGAGAACGCTTTTAAGGCGCATGTCATGGTAACTCTGGTAGCGCCGTGGTTGATGAAGACGATCATCTTTAGCAATAGTTCATCTCGAAGCGCAACGATGGTTAGGGCGACGGGTTGGCCGGTTCCGCCTTCAGGCCACTCGGTTGCCGCTAGATTGCCCAATGCCACACACGCAGACGAACCCTGTACACACTCAATGACCCGTGTGCGATCGTTGATTTCTGCTAGTACTTTTGCTAGTTCTACGTGCTTCCACGGATCGGGCGTGGGCACTCGCTTGTTTTAGAGGCGTTTTCGCGCAGCCTCTACCCTGCACGACCGCTCATGGCCGCACTAGCTATTTTTATCTTTATTTGTTTCACACACACACACACACACACACACACACACACACACACACACACACACACACACACACAGGCCCTTGCGTGCAAACCCCGGTCAGGCCTGCAGTGCACACATAAGAGACATGATGTTCTTTCACAGAACTGAGGTTGTTCATTACTAAATGACTTTTACAGGAATATTGTTATTATACTATTCAACAGGTTGATCATAATAATGTGTATTAAACCCACAACCTAGCACTGAGGACAGAGGGACTTTATTTAAATTAGTACTTAATGGAAACGATACATAATGATACATAAGAGCCATGTCATACATTCAGCCTAGGAATAGTAGCATTGTGCACTATTAAAAATATACACATCAACTGCTCGAATCCCATTGTTGCAAAGTAAAACTCTAATAAAACTCTAGTCTGACATCAACAGAGAAGACTTAGTGTATGTACTACAAATACAGCATTAGGATTTCGAGTGGACCGTGCACATTGTGAACCATCAGAGGCTTATGACGCAACATATCTTCCAGTTGCTATTAGACAAGTTATAATTCTCGACCATTTTTCGGAACTGGTTTCTTGGGTCCGTGAGTAAATGCCAAATGAGATGATAGTCCTTAAGTAAGTTCCTGGCGATCCCATGTCACGCTCTTGCCCATCAGCCGGTGAACACTGAGACGGAACTCGATGAGAGCGATATATTTTTTAAGTGCTCCGAATGTACTTCTAACAAGCGTGCGATTCACTTCGTGAGTAAACCGCAGCTGCAGCTGATTCAAACAGTCGAGCCAACTTTCTACATCACAATATGCGTTTTGTAGTTAGTCGAGTTACCTTTTGTGTGGCGCAAGCACGGGTCGTTAGAGTCCAGCTCCCAGCTTATACAGTCCTGTATTGACACAGACGTCAATACATCTCGATGTCATGCAACACACAAAGTCTGTCGCATACAGGTGGGTTAACACATGTACGATACCTTTTGTGTGGCGCATGCACGGGTCGTTAGCGACCAGCTCCAGGCTTACAGAGAGTCCTGTATTGACACAGATGTCAATACATCTCCATGTCATGCAACACACAAAGTCTGTCGCATACAGGTGGGTTAACACACATGTACGATGTGTGCGATGGCGCGCCCGTTTACAATGGGACACGACGATGATCATTGTTAACCAAACTCTTGTTTCTCAAGACAGGTGGTAGCGTTGTCTCCTGCACCTGGTCTTCGTGCACAGAGGGTGTGGTAATGTGCTCGTCATAGTCGCGATCGTTGTCACTCGAATCCGTTGTTCTCACGACAGGTGGTAGCGTTGTCTCCTGCATGTTGTCTTCGCGTGCGGCAAGCGTTGTGCTGTGCTCGTTATAATGGTTGTCTTTGTACAAAGGGGGGTGTTGAATACTCCTTCGCGAGTAGTCTAGGAGGTGGTGTGATGGGACGTATCTCAGAGGCGTTATGTGAGCGTACCACCATGGCCTGAGCAACTGCGACTACTGAGAGTACACCCAGTACAGACAGCGAGATAATTTTTTTTCTTGGGTTTTGTACGTGTGGGTACAGCCGCTTTAATGGCAGTGAGAGCAAGTGGTCAAATGTATTTATAGGTCACTAGCAGACTAGAGTTATATTAGAGTTTTACTTTGCAACAATGGGATTCGAGCAATTGATCTGTATATTTTTAATAATGCACAATGCTACTATTCCTAGGCTGAATGTATGACATGGCTCTTATGTATCATTATGTATCGTTTCCATTAAGTACTAATTTAAACTATTGCTAAAGATGATCGTCCTCATCAACCACGGCGCTACCAGAGTAGCTCGTAACGAAGACCCTCTCTGCGACCTCGTGGCCAGTGTGCGCAGTGTACAGCAAATGACAAACGATGTTGCGAGCGATATATCGGAAAAACTTTGCACTGACGCGACGGTTGCCACTGCAGGTTGTGTGAGTCTCGCGCAAAGTGCCATATCAAACATGCGCAAGCTAGTGACAAGCAACTTCACCAGATCCGTAGATTCTGCATACGCTCGGATACGAATGAAAGTATCGAGAGATAACACCGACACGAGTTGTGCGACGGCGCTGGCTGCAGTCGCTACAAAACTGGATTTATTAATCAACGTAATTGTGATCATAATGGCGTTTCGAGTGTGCACCAGAAACTACAACCAGCACTACAGAAAACTGGCATGAGGGTCGCGGTCTAACGTTATGTTGGTGTCTCGCATCGACCGTCGACGGCCGTTTGCCAGCGGCTGAAAATGGCACAGTTTACGAAATGGAAACGCCGACCGTCGATAGCGCTCTCTTAAGTTCCAACCGCACCATCTCAGGAGACAGACCACAGAGTCATATTAGCGGAGGGTAGATAGAAAATGCGCAAACCGCCGCAACCGCCCATATACATACTATACGAGTTCAACATAGAGTGGAGTAAGAAGTTACTACCGATTGTATTTCCAACGTGCAAGCAGCTGGTGTGTGACGCTTTACTTGAGTATCAAGGAGGTTGCGATGTCCTGTGTTCCACGAGCGCATGGAAACAAGTGAACGAACTTCTACGGACCGTACTGTTGGGGTATGAGCGAGCTGTAAAATCAATACACGCTAGACACGCGGACTTTGCCGCGTTACTGGACACGCATATCGCCACAACAAAACCGGGTAAGGTGTTCGGGGCGTCACCGCGCTCGACTATACACGTCTTGGCCTACCACGAGTACATGAGCCCACAGATCCTAAGCGAGGTCGAAGCCGTTGTGTCTACACAACGCAAATTCAGCACTGCCATGCGAGCTAAGACAAGTCCCTCTAGACTGCTGGAAACTTTGGAAACGTGGAAGGCTGGCGTGTACGGACTTTCTACACATCTCAACGGTATGATCGCGATACTCTCAGCCGCACAACAACTAATGGTCATGTGTTCGGAAGGTCTGATCAGGTCTGACATGACCGGTTGTCAATCGACGTCGAGCGTGCACTCACACACGGATATCCTGGCGTACAGTAAAGCGACTGCGACCTCTACGCTCACGTTGATCGCCGATGTTTCGAAGGGCAATCGAGTGTGTTGGCTGACGAAAGCTATGGTGACCGACGGCCGCGTCGACTACAATGTGCCTCATTGCGACTGGAGAGGCATATGTGATCCTTTGCAAATCGACAACACCACCGCGGTCGAGTGCGAAGTCACGGTCCGCGGCGTGTTGTCCTTACTGTGCCCCATACAATGTGACGGTCCGTGTCACGGACCGGTGTGTTACGACCCGACTAACGAAACGTACCAGGTGATAACATTGCATCCGCCCATTACAGCGGAGCGAGCGTTTCGCCACACTCCCAAACTAAGGTTAATAGTTGTAGCGCACGCCCTTTCGGACCTCGGTGCACGCGAAACACTGGTGTACACTCACAACATCACGCTCGAGACAGCTCAAGCGTTACGCGAAACAAAGGACGTGTTCAAATCCATAGAGAATATACGGTCTTTAGCGTATGCATATATAAAGAAGGTCGATGACATTAACAGACCCGGCGGCGTGGGCACCACAGTAGAACAACAAGGTGCTCTCAAGCGCACACAGATACTGGCCGCATTATCACTCGCGATGTCTATCCTGACATACCCGTTTCTGATTTCTATGTATATTAAATTATGACAAGAGCTACTTTAGGTGGTTACGATTACACTCTGACCACGTGCCTTAGTTTCTGCTAGTGACCTATAAATACATTTGCCCACTTGCTCTCACTGCCATTAAAGCGGCTGTACCCACACGTACAACACCCAAGAAAAAAAATGATCTCGCTGTCTGTACTGGGTGTACTCTCAGTAGTCGCAGTTGCTCAGGCCATGGTGGTACGCTCACATAACGCCTCTGAGATACGTTCCATCACACCACCTCCTAGACTACTCACGAAGGAGTATTCAACACCCCCTTTGTACGAAGACAACCTTTATAACGAGCACAGCACAACGCTTGCCGCACGCGAAGACAACATGCAGGAGACAACGCTACCACCTGTCGTGAGAACAACGGATTCGAGTGACAACGATCGCGACTATGACGAGCACATTACAACACCCTCTGTGCACGAAGACCAGGTGCAGGAGACAACGCTACCACCTGTCGTGAGAAACAAGAGTTTGGTTAACAATGATCATCGTTGTGTCCCATTGTAAACGGGCGCGCCATCGCACACATCGTACATGTGTGTTAACCCACCTGTATGCGACAGACTTTGTGTGTTGCATGACATCGAGATGTATTGACGTCTGTGTCAATACAGGACTCTCTAAGCTGGGAGCTGGACGCTAACGACCCGTGCATGCACCACACAAAAGGTAACTCGACTAACTACAAAACGCATATTGTGATGTAGAAAGTTGGCTCGACTGTTTGAATCAGCTGCAGCTGCCGTTTACTCACGAAGTGAATCGCACGCTTGTTAGAAGTATATTCGGAGCACTTAAAAAATACATAGCTCTCATAGAGTTCCGTCTCAGCGTTCACCGGCTGATGGGCAAGAGCGTGACATGGGATCGCCAGGAACTTACTTAAGGACTATCATCTCATTTGGCATTTACTCACGGACCCAAGAAACCAGTTCCGAAAAATGGTCGAGAATTATAACTTGTCTAATAGCAACTGGAAGATATGTTGCATCATAAGCCTCTGATTTGGTCTGCCACCCGATTCACATTGCACCGGACCCTTCATGTTCCTCCTGCGGGTGGTGGGTCCACAGTTGGACGAGCCCATGTATCCGGTTCGGGCTGGGCCCGGCCGGGCCCCATGGGCGAAAGCCCGGCCACCAGGCGCTCGCTCACGGGCCCCAACCCCAGGCCTGGCTCCAGGGTGGGACCCCGGTAACCCTCCGGGCCGGGTACTCCGACTCTTCGTTTTAACCGCCATGAAAGATCCTTCGAACCGTTCTTTGTCTCACCCTTCACCTAAGACCAATTTGTCATGGGAGACCCTACCAGGGGCACTAAGTGCCCCAGACAACATAGCTCCTAGGATCATTAGGGCACTCAAACTCCTCCACCACGATAAGGTGACGGTTCAAGGAGGAGGCAGAGGTTGAGCGGTACCGGCTAGATATAGTCGGACTCACCTCGACACATAGCATTGGCTCTGGAACCCGAGACCTGGAGAGGGGTTGGACACTCTACTTTGCTGGAGTTGCTCCGGGTGAGAGGCGGAGGGCTGGGGTTGGCTTTTTGTTAGCCCCGAGACTCTCTGCCTGTGTGTTGGGGTTTACCCCAGGGGACAAGAGGGTAGCTTCCTTGCGCCTTCGGGTCGGGGAACGGGTCCTGACTGTTGTTTGTGCTTATGGGCCAAATATCAGTTCAGAGTACCCACCCTTTTTGGAGTCCCTGGGACGAGTGCTAGATAGTGCTCCATCAGGGGACTCCATTGTCCTGCTGGGGGACTTCAATGCTCACGTGGGCAATGACAGCTTGACCTGGAGGGGTGTGATTGGGAGGAACGGCCCACCTGATCAGAACTCGAGCGGTGTTTTGTTATTGGACTTCTGTGCAAGCCGCAGTTTGGCAATAACGAACACCATGTTCGAACATAAGGATGCCCACCGGTACACTTGGTACCAGGGCAGCCTAGGTCACAGGTCGATGATAGATTTTGTAGTCGTATCATCTGACCTGCGGCCGTATGTTTTGGACACCCGAGTGAAGAGAGGGGCGGAGCTGTCAACTGATCACCACCTGGTGGTGAGTTGGATCAGATGGCAAGGGAACATGCCGCGTAGACCTGGCAGACCCAAACGCATAGTGAGGGTCTGCTGGGAACGCCTGGCAGAAGAACCTGTCAAGACGGTCTTCAACTCCCACCTCCGGCAGAGCTTTGACCACGTCCCGAGAGCAGTGGGGGACATTGAGTCCGAGTGGGCCTTGTTCCACTCTGCGATTGTCGAGGCGGCTGTTGCTAGCTGTGGTCGTAAGGTGGCCGGTGCCAGTCGTGGTGGCAACCCCCGTACCCGCTGGTGGACACCAGAGGTTCGGGGAGCCGTCAGGCTGAAGAAGGAGGCCTACAGGGCGTGGCTGGTCTGTGGGTCTCCGGAGGCAGCAGACAGGTACCGGATAGCCAAGCGGGGTGCAGCAGTGGCAGTTGCCGAGGCAAAATCTCGGGCGTGGGAGGAGTTTGGTGAAGCCATGGAGAAAGACTATTGATCGGCTCCAAAGAGGTTCTGGCAAACTGTCCGGCGCCTCAGGAGAGGAAGGCAGCAACTCGCTCACACTGTTTACAGTGGGGATGGGGAGCTGCTGACGTCAACTGAGGCTATAGTCGGACGGTGGAAGGAATACTTTGAGGAGCTCCTCAATCCCACCAATGCGCATTCCGAGGAGGAACCAGAGCTGGGAGGCCTGGGGATGGACTGTCCGATCTCGGGGGCAGAAGTTGCTGAGGTAGTCAAACAACTACACAGCGGCGGAGCCCCGGGGGCGGATGAGGTTCGTCCTGGGTATCTCAAGGCTATGGATGTTGTAGGGCTGTCATGGTTGACACGTCTCTACAACATTGCGTGGTCATCGGGGGCAGTTCCTAGGGAGTGGCAGACCGGGGTGGTGGTCCCCATCTTTAAGAAGGGTGACCTGAGGGTGTGTTCCAACTATAGGGGGATCACACTCCTCAGCCTCCCTGGAAAGGTCTACTCCAAGGTACTGGAGAGGAGGGTCCGATCGATAGTTGAATCTCAGATAGAGGAGGAGCAATGTGGTTTTCGTCCTGGCCGTGGAACTGTGGACCAGCTCTATACCCTTGCAAGGGTAATGGAGGGGGCATGGGAGTTTGCCCAACCAATCCACATGTGCTTTGTGGATTTGGAGAAGGCTTATGACCGTGTCCCCAGGGGCACCCTGTGGGGGACGCTCCAGGAGTATGGGGTGGGTGGCTTTCTGTTAAGGGCCATTCAGTCCCTTTACCAGAGGAGCGTGAGTTTGGTCCGCATAGCCGGTAGTAAGTCGGACCTGTTCCCAGTGAGGGTTGGACTCCGCCAGGGCTGCCCTTTGTCACCGGTTCTGTTCATCACTTTTATGGACAGAATTTCTAGACGCAGCCGTGGTGTGGAGTGTGTCGAGTTTGGTGGCAGGAGAATCTCGTCTCTGCTTTTTGCGGATGATGTGGTCCTCCTAGCTTCATCCAGCTCTGACCTTCAGCTCTTGCTGGGTAGGTTCGCGGCCGAATGTGAAGCGGCTGGGATGGGGATCAGCACCTCCAAATCTGAGACCATGGTTCTCGACCGGAAAAGGGTGGCTTGCCACCTCCGGGTCGGGGGAGAGGTCCTACCTCAAGTGGAGGAGTTTAAGTATCTCGGGGTCTTGTTCACGAGTGAGGGTAGGAGGGATTGGGAGATCGACAGGCGGATTGGTTCGGCATCTGCAGTGATGCGGACGCTGAGCCGATCTGTCGTGGGGAAGAGGGAGCTGAGCCAGAAAGCCAGGCTCTCGATTTACCGGTCGATCTACGTCCCAATCCTCACCTATGGTCATGACCTTTGGGTAATGACCGAAAGAACGAGATCGCGGATACAAGCGGCCGAAATGAGTTTCCTCCGTAGGGTGGCCGGGCTCAGCCTTAGAGATAGGGTGAGGAGCTCGGACATTCGGGAGGGACTCGGAGTAGAACCGCTGCTCCTCTGGATCGAAAGGAGCCAGTTGAGGTGGTTTGGGCATCTGGTCAGGATGCCTCCTGGACGCAGTGATGCGGACGCTGAGCCGATCTGTCGTGGGGAAGAGGGAGCTGAGCCAGAAAGCCAGGCTCTCGATTTACCGGTCGATCTACGTCCCAATCCTCACCTATGGTCATGAGCTTTGGGTAATGACCGAAAGAACGAGATCGCGGATACAAGCGGCCGAAATGAGTTTCCTCCGTAGGGTGGCCGGGCTCAGCCTTAGAGATAGGGTGAGGAGCTCGGACATTCGGGAGGGACTCGGAGTAGAACCGCTGCTCCTCTGGATCGAAAGGAGCCAGTTGAGGTGGTTTGGGCATCTGGTCAGGATGCCTCCTGGACGCCTCCCCGGGGAGGTGTTTCGGGCATGTCCTGCCGGCAGAAGGCCCCCGGGTCGACCCAGGACACGTTGGAGAGGTTACATCTCCAATCTGGTCCGGGAACGCCTTGGGGTCCTGCCGGAGGAGCTGGTGGACAAGGCCGGGGAGAGGACGGCCTGGAGCTCCCTAGTTGGGATGCTGCCCCCGCGACCCGG
The DNA here is from genome assembly GCF_043380555.1 of Nothobranchius furzeri. Classification (NCBI taxonomy): domain Eukaryota; kingdom Metazoa; phylum Chordata; class Actinopteri; order Cyprinodontiformes; family Nothobranchiidae; genus Nothobranchius; species Nothobranchius furzeri. The sequence goes on from NC_091741.1 coordinate 16,949,444, forward strand.
ACCCGGATAAGCGGAGGAAGACGAGACGAGACGAGACGAGAGACATAAGCCTCTGATGGTTCACAAGGTGCACGGTCCACTCGAAATCCTAATGCTGTATTTGTAGTACATACACTAAGTCTTCTCTGTTGATGTCAGACTAGAGTTTTATTAGAGTTTTACTATGCAACAATGGGATTCGAGCAATTGATGTGTATATTTTTAATAGTGCACAATGCTACTATTCCTAGGCTGAATGTATGACATGGCTCTTATGTATCATTATGTAGCGTTTCCATTAAGTACTAATTTAAATAAAGTCCCTCTGTCCTCAGTGCTAGGTTGTGGGTTTAATACACATTATTATGATCAACCTGTTGAATAGTATAATAACAATATTCCTGTAAAAGTCATTTAGTAATGAACAACCTCAGTTCTGTGAAAGAACATCATGTCTCACATGTTTACACTGCAGGCCTGACCGGTCTTGCTGGGGCCTCTCTCCTGGAGGCGCTCAATCAGACCCAGTGGTGACACGTGGCAAGACGCTCCTCGGGGTGCGTCTTGCTTGGGCCTCTCTCCTGGAGGCGCTCAGTCAGACCCAGTGGTGACACGTGGCAAGAAGCTCCTCGGGGCGCGTCTTGCTTGGGCCTCTCTCCTGGAGGCGCTCAGTCAGACCCAGTGTTGACATGTGGCAAGACACTCCTCGGGGCGCGTCTTGCTTGGGCCTCTCTCATGGAGGCCCTCTGTCAGACCCAGTGTTGACATGTGTCAAGACGCTCCTCGGGGCGCGTCTTGCTTTGGCCTCTCTCTTGGAGGCGCTCAGTCAGACCGAGTGCTGACATGTGGCAAGAAGCTCCTCGAGGCGCGTCTTGCTTGGGCTTCTCTCCTGGAGGCCCTCTGTCAGACCCAGTGTTGACATGTGTCAAGACGCTCCACTGGGCGCGTCTTGCTTGGGCTTCTCTCCTGGAGGCCCTCAGTCAGACCCATTGTTGACATGTGGCAAGACGCTCCTCGGATGCGTCTTGCTTGGGCCTCTCTCCTGGAGGCGCTCAGTCAGAACCAGAGGTTACATGTGGCAAGACGCTCCTCGGGGCGCGTCTTGCTTGGGCCTCTCTCCTGGAGGCCCTCTGTCAGACCCAGTGTTGACATGTGGCAAGACGCTCCTCCGGGCGCATCTTGCTTGGGCCTCTCTCCTGGAGGCCCTCAGTAAGACCCATTAATGACATGTGGCAAGACGCTCCTCGGGGCGCGTCTTGCTTGGGCCTCTCTCCAGAAGGCCCTCAATCAGACCCAGTGTTGACATGTGGCAAGACGCTCCTCGGGGCGCGTCTTGCTTGGGCCTCTCTCCTGGAGGCGCTCAGTCAGACTGAGTAGTGACATGTGGCCTTACGCTCCTCGGGGCGCGTCTTGCTTGGGCCTCTCTCCTGGAGGCGCTCAGTCAGACCCAGTGTTGACATGTGGCAAGATGCTCCTCGGGGCGCGTCTTGCTTGGGCTTCTCTCCTGGAGGCCCTCAGTCAGACCCATTGTTGACATGTGGCAAGACGCTCCTCGGGGCACGTCTTGCTTGGGCCTCTCTCCTGGAGGCGCTCAGTCAGACCGAGTAGTGACATGTGGCAAGACACTCATCGGGGCACGTCTGGCTATGACTTCTCTCCTGGAGGCGCTCAGTTAGACCGAGTAGTGACATGTCGCAAGACGCTCCTCGGGGTGCGTCTTGCTTGGGCCTCTCTCCTGGAGGCGCTCAGTCAGACCGAGTGCTGACATAAGGCAAGACGCTCCTCGGGGCGCGTCTTGCTGGGGCCTCTCTCCTGGAGGCGCTCAATCAGACCCAGTGGTGACACGTGGCAAGAAGCTCCTATGGGCGCGTCTTGCTTGGGCCTCTCTCCTGGAGGCGCTCAGTCAGACCCAGTGGTGACACGTGGCAAGACGCTCCTCGGGGCGCATCTTGCTTGGGCCTCTCTCCTGGAGGCGCTCAGTCAGACCCAGTGTTGACACGTGGCAAGACGCTCCTCGGGGCGCGTCTTGCTTGGGCCTCTCTCCTGGAGGCGCTCAGTCAGACCCAGTGTTGACATGTGGCAAGACACTCCTCGGGGCGCGTCTTGCTTGGGCCTCTCTCATGGAGGCCCTCTGTCAGACCCAGTGTTGACAGACGCTCCTCGGGGCGCGTCTTGCTTTGGCCTCTCTCCTGGAGGCGCTCAGTCAGACCGAGTGCTGACATATGGCAAGAAGCTCCTCGGGGCGCGTGTTGCTTGGGCTTCTCTCCTGGAGGCCCTCAGTAAGACCCATTGTTGACATGTGGCAAGACGCTCCGCGGGGCGCGTCTTGCTTGGGCCTCTCTCCAGAAGGCCCTCATTCAGACCCAGTGTTGACACGTGGCAAGACGCTCCTCGGGGCGCGTCTTGCTTGGGCCTCTCTCCTGGAGGCGCTCAGTCAGACTGAGTAGTGACATGTGGCCTGACGCTCCTCGGGGCGCATGTTGCTTGGGCCTCTCTCCTGGAGGCGCTCAGTCAGACCCATTGTTGACATGTTGCAAGACGCTCCTTTGGGCGCGTCTTACTTGGGCCTCTCTCCTGGAGGCGCTCAGTCAGACCGAGTGCTGACATGTGGAAAGACGCTCCTCGGTGCGCGTCTTGCTTGGGCTTCTCTCCTGGAGGCGCTCAGAAAGACCCAGTGTTTACATGTGACAAGACGCTCCTCGGGGCGTGTCTTGCTTGGGCCTCTCTCCTGGAGGCGCTCAGTCAGACCCAGTGGTGACATGTGGCAAGACACTCCTCGAGCGCGTCTTGCTTGGGCCTCTCTCCTGGAGGCCCTCTGTCAGACCCAGTGTTGGCATGTGGCAAGACGCTCCTCAGGGCGCGTCTTGGTTGGGCCTCTCTCCTGGAGGCGCTCAGTCAGACCCAGTGGTGACATGTGGCAAGATGCTCCTCGGGGCGCGTATTGCTTGGGCCTCTCTCCTGGATGCCCTCTGTCAGACCGAGTGTTGACATGTGGCAAGACTCTCCTCGGGGCGCGTCTTGCTTGGGCTTCTCTCATGGAGGCCCTCAGTCAGACCCAGTGTTGACATGTGTCAAGACGCTCCTCGGGGCGTGTCTTGCTTGGGCTTCTCTCCTGGAGGCCCTCAGTCAGACCCATTGTTGACATGTGGCAAGACGCTCCTCGGGGCACGTCTTGCTTGGGCCTCTCTCCTGGAGGCGCTCAAACAGACCGAGTAGTGACATGTGGCAAGACGCTCCTCGGGGCGCGTCTTGCTGGGGCTTCTCTCATTGAGGCACTCAGTCAGATCCAGTGTTGACATGTGGCAAGATGCTCCTCGGGGCGCATCTTGCTTGGACCTCTCTCCCTGAGGTGCTCAGTCAGACCGAGTAGTGACATGTGGCAAGACGCTCCTCGGGGCGCGTCTTGCTTGGACCTCTCTCCCTGAGGCGCTCAGTCAGACCCAGTGTTGACATTTGGCAAGACACTCCTCGGGGCGCGTCTTGCTTGGGCCTCTCTCATGGAGGCCCTCTGTCAGACCCAGTGTTGACATGTGTCAAGACGCTCCTCGGGGGGCGTCTTGCTTTGGCCTCTCTCCTGGAGGCGCTCAGTCAGACCGAGTGGTGACATGTGGCAAGAAGCTCCTCGGGGCGCGTCTTGCTTGGGCTTCTCTCCTGGAGGCCCTCAGTAAGAACCATTGTTGACATGTGGCAAGACGCTCCTCGGGGCGCGTCTTGCTTGGGCCTCCCTCCAGAAGGCCCTCAATCAGACCCAGTGTTGACACATGGCAAGACGCTCCTCGGGGCGCGTCTTGCTTGGGCCTCTCTCCTGGAGGCGCTCAGTCAGACTGAGTAGTGACATGTGGCCTGACGCTCCTCGGGGCGCGTGTTGCTTGGGCCTCTCTCCTGGAGGCGCTCAGTCAGACCAAGTTGTGACATGTGGCAAGACACTCCTCGGGGCGCGTCTTGCTTGGGCCTCTCTTCTGGAGGCCCTCTGTCAGACCCAGTGTTGACATGTGGCAAGACACTCCTCGGGGCGCGTCTTGCTTGGGCCTCTCTCATGGAGGCCCTCTGTCAGACCCAGTGTTGACATGTATCAAGACGCTCCTCGGGGCGCGTCTTGCTTTGGCCTCTCTCCTGGAGGCGCTCAGTCAGACCGAGTGCTGACATGTGGCAAGAAGCTCCTCGGGGCGCGTCTTGCTTGGGCTTCTCTCCTGGAGGCCCTCAGTAAGACCCATTGTTGACATGTGGCAAGACGCTCCTCGGGGGGCGTCTTGCTTGGGCCTCTCTCCTGGAGGCGCTCAGTCAGACTGAGTAGTGACATGTGGCCTGACGCTCCTCGGGGCGCGTGTTGCTTGGGCCTCTCTCCTGGAGGCGCTCAGTCAGACCAAGTGGTGACATGTGGCAAGACACTTCTCGGGGCGCGTCTTGCTTGGGCCTCTCTCCTGGAGGCCCTCTGTCAGACCCAGTGTTGACATGTGGCAAGACACTCCTCGGGGCGCGTCTTGCTTGGGCCTCTCTCATGGAGGCCCTCTGTCAGACCCAGTGTTGACATGTGTCAAGACACTCCTCAGGGCGCGTCTTGCTTTGGCCTCTCTCCTGGAGGCGCTCAGTCAGACCGAGTGCTGACATGTGGCAAGACGCTCCTCGGGCCGCGTGTTGCTTGGGCTTCTCTCCTGGAGGCCCTCAGTCAGACCTATTGTTGACATGTGGCAAGACGCTCCTCTGGGCGCGTCTTGCTTGGGCCTCTCTCCTGGAGGCGCTCAGTCAGACCGAGTGCTGACATGTGGCAAGACGCTCCTCGGGGCGCGTCTTGCTTGGGCTTCTCTCCTGGAGGCGCTCAGAAAGACCCAGTGTTGACATGTGACAAGACGCTCCTCGGGGCACGTCTTGCTTGGGCCTCTCTCCTGGAGGCGCTCAGTCAGAACCAGAGGTGACATGTGGCAAGACGCTCCTCGGGGCGCGTCTTGCTTGGGCCTCTCTCCTGGAGGCCCTCTGTCAGACCCAGTGTTGACATGTGGCAAGACGCTCCTCCGGGCGCATCTTGCTTGGGCCTCTCTCCTGGAGGCCCTCAGTCAGACCCATTGTTGACATGTGGCAAGACGCTCCTCGGGGCGCGTCTTGCTGGGGCCTCTCTTCTGGAGGCGTTCAGTCAGACCCAGTGCTGACATGTGGCAAGACGCTCCTCGGGGCGCGTCTTGCTTGGGCCTCTCTCCTGGAGGCGCTCAGTCAGACTTAGTAGTGACATGTGGCCTGACGCTCCTCGGGGCGTGTCTTGCTTGGGCCTCTCTCCTAGAGGCGCTCAGTCAGACCCAGTGGTGACATGTGGCAAGACACTCCTCGGGGCGCGTCTTGCTTGGGCCTCTCTCCTGGAGGCCCTCTGTCAGACCCAGTGTTGACATGTGTCAAGACGCTCCTCGGGGCGCGTCTTGCTTGGGCTTCTCTCCTGGAGGCCCTCAGTCAGACCCATTGTTGACATGCGGCAAGACACTCCTCGGGGCGCGTCTTGCTTGGGATTCTCTCCTGGAGGCGCTCAGACAGGCCCAGTGTTGACATGTGACAAGACGCTCCTCGGGGCGCGTCTTGCTTGGGCCTCTCTCCTGGAGGCCCTCTGTCAGACCCAGTGTTGACATGTGGCAAGACGCTCCTCCGGGCGCATCTTGCTTGGGCCTCTCTCCTGGAGGCCCTCAGTCAGACCCATTGTTGACATGTTGCAAGACGCTCCTCGGGGCGCGTCTTGCTTGGGCCTCTCTCCTGGAGGCGCTCAGTCAGACCGAGTGGTGACATAAGGCAAGACACTCCTCGGGGCGCGTCTTGCTGGGGCCTCTCTCCTGGAAGCGCTCAGTCAGACCCAGTGCTGACATGTGGCAAGACGCTCCTCGGGGCACGTCTTGCTTTGGCCTCTCTCCTGGAGGCGCTCAGTCAGACCCAGTGTTGACATGTGGCAAGACGCTCCTCGGGGCGCGTTTTGCTTTGGCCTCTCTCATGGAGTCCCTCTGTCAGACCCAGTGTTGACATGTGTCAAGACGCTCCTCGGGGCACGTCTTGCTTTGGCCTCTCTCCTGGAGGCGCTCAGTCAGACCGAGTGCTGACATGTGGCAAGAAGCTCCTCGGGGCGCGTCTTGCTTGGGCTTCTCTCCTGGAGGCCCTCAGTAAGACCCATTGTTGACATGTGGCAAGACGCTCCTCGGGGCGCGTCTTGCTTGGGCCTCTCTCCTGGAGGCGCTCAGTCAGACTGAGTAGTGACATGTGGCCTGACGCTCCTCGGGGCGCGTGTTGCTTGGGCCTCTCTCCAGAAGGCCCTCAATCAGACCCAGTGTTGACACGTGGCAAGACGCTCCTCGGGGCGCGTCTTGCTTGGGCCTCTCTCCTGGTTGCGCTCAGTCAGAATGAGTAGTGACATGTGACCTGACGCTCCTCGGGGCGCGTGTTGCTTGGGCCTCTCTCCTGGAGGCGCTCAGTCAGACCGAGTGCTGACATGTGGCAAGACGCTCCTCGGGCCGCGTGTTGCTTGGGCTTCTCTCCTGGAGGCGCTCAGTCAGACCGAGTGCTGACAAAAGGCAAGACGCTCCTCCGGGCGCGTCTTGCTGGGGCCTCTCTCCTGGAGGCGTTCAGTCAGACCCAGTGCTGACATGTGGCAAGACGGTCCTCGGGGCGCGTCTTGCTTGGGCCTCTCTCCTGGAGGCGCTCAGTCAGACTGAGTAGTGACATTTGGCCTGACGCTCCTCGGGGCGCGTCTTGCTTCGGCCTCTCTCCTGGAGGCGCTCAGTCAGACCCAGTGGTGACATGTGGCAAGACACTCCTCGGGGCGCGTCTTGCTTGGGCCTCTCTCCTGGAGGCCCTCTGTCAGACCCAGTGTTGACATGTGTCAAGACGCTCCTCGGGGCACGTCTTGCTTGGGCTTCTCTCCTGGAGGCCCTCAGTCAGACCCATTGTTGACATGTGGCAAGACACTCCTCGGGGCGCGTCTTGCTTGGGCTTCTCTCCTGGAGGCGCTCAGACAGATCCAGTGTTGACATGTGACAAGACGCTCCTCGGGGCGCGTCTTGCTTGGGCCTCTCTCCTGGAGGCGCTCAGTCAGAACCTGAGGTGACATGTGGCAAGACGCTCCTCGGGGCGCGTCTTGCTTGGGCCTCTCTCCTGGAGGCCCTCTGTCAGACCCAGTGTTGACATGTGGCAAAACGCTCCTCCGGGCGCATCTTGCTTGGGCCTCTCTCCTGGAGGCCCTCAGTCAGACCCATTGTTGACATGTGGCAAGACGCTCCTCGGGGCGCGTCTTGCTTGGGCCTCTCTCCTGGAGGCGCTCAGTCAGACCGAGTGCTGACATAAGGCAAGACGCTCCTCGGGGCGCATCTTGCTGGGGTCTCTCTCCTGGAGGCGCTCAGTCAGACCCAGTGCTGACATGTGGCAAGACACTCCTCGGGGCGCTTCTTGCTTGGGCCTCTCTCCTGGAGGCCCTCTGTCAGACCCAGTGTTGACATGTGTCAAGACGCTCCTCGGGGCGCGTCTTGCTTGGGCTTCTCTCCTGGAGGCCCTCAGTCAGACCCATTGTTGACATGTGTCAAGACGCTCCTCGGGGCGCGTCTTGCTTGGGCTTCTCTCCTGGAGGCCCTCAGTCAGACCCATTGTTGACATGTGGCAAGACACTCCTCGGGGCGCGTCTTGCTTGGGCTTCTCTCCTGGAGGCCCTCAGTCAGACCCATTGTTGACATGTGGCAAGACGCTCCTCGGGGCGCGTCTTGCTTGGGCCTCTCTCCTGGAGGCGGTCAGTCAGACTGAGTAGTGACATGTGGCCTGACGCTCCTCGGGGCTCGTCTTGCTTCGGCCTCTCTCCTGGAGGCGCTCAGTCAGACCCAGTGGTGACATGTGGCAAGACGCTCCTCGGGGCGCATCTTGCTTGGGCCTCTCTCCAGAAGGCCCTCAATCAGACCCAGTGTTGACACGTGGCAAGACGCTCCTCGGGGCGCGTCTTGCTTTGGCCTCTCTCCTGGAGGCACTCAGTCAGAATGAGTAGTGACATGTGGCCTGACGCTCCTCGGGGCGCGTGTTGCTTGGGCCTCTCTCCTGGAGGCGCTCAGTCAGACCAAGTGGTGACATGTGGCAAGACACTTCTCGGGGCGCGTCTTGCTTGGGCCTCTCTCCTGGAGGCCCTCTGTCAGACCCAGTGTTGACATGTGGCAAGACACTCCTCGGGGCGCGTCTTGCTTGGGCCTCTCTCATGGAGGCCCTCTGTCAGACCCAGTGTTGACATGTGTCAAGACGCTCCTCAGGGCGCGTCTTGCTTTGGCCTCTCTCCTGGAGGCGCTCAGTCAGACCGAGTGCTGACATGTGGCAAGACGCTCCTCGGGCCGCGTGTTGCTTGGGCTTCTCTCCTGGAGGCCCTCAGTCAGACCCATTGTTGACATGTGGCAAGACGCTCCTCGGGGTGCATCTTGCTTGGGCCTCTCTCCTGGAGGCCCTCAATCAGACCCATTGTTGACATGTGGCAAGACGCTCCTCGGGGCGCGTCTTGCTTGGGCCTCTCTCCTGGAGGCGCTCAGTCAGACCGAGTGCTGACAAAAGGCAAGACGCTCCTCGGGGCGCGTCTTGCTGGGGCCTCTCTCCTGGAGGCCCTCTGTCAGACCCAGTGTTGACATGTGGCAAAACGCTCCTCCGGGCGCATCTTGCTTGGGCCTCTCTCCTGGAGGCCCTCAGTCAGACCCATTGTTGACATGTGGCAAGACGCTCCTCGGGGCGCGTCTTGCTTGGGCCTCTCTCCTGGAGGCGCTCAGTCAGACCGAGTGCTGACATAAGGCAAGACGCTCCTCGGGGCGCATCTTGCTGGGGCCTCTCTCCTGGAGGCGCTCAGTCAGACCCAGTGCTGACATGTGGCAAGACACTCCTCGGGGCGCGTCTTGCTTGGGCCTCTCTCCTGGAGGCGCTCAGTCAGACCCAGTGTTGACATGTGGCAAGACGCTCCTCGGGGCGCGTCTTGCTTGGGCCTCTCTCATGGAGGCCCTCTGTCAGACCCAGTGTTGACATGTGTCAAGACGCTCCTCGGGGCGCGTCTTGCTTTGGCCTCTCTCCTGGAGGCGCTCAGTCAGACCGAGTGCTGACATGTGGCAAGAAGCTCCTCGGGGCGCGTCTTGCTAGGGCTTCTCTCCTGGAGGCGCTCAGTAAGACCCATTGTTGACATGTGGCAAGACGCTCCTCGGGGCGCGTCTTGCTTGGGCCTCTCTCCTGGAGGCGCTCAGTCAGACTGAGTAGTGACATGTGGCCTGACGCTCCTCGGGGCGCATGTTGCTTGGGCCTCTCTCCTGGAGGCGCTCAGTCAGACCAAGTGGTGACATGTGGCAAGACGCTCCTCGGGGCGCGTCTTGCTTGGGCCTCTCTCCAGAAGGCCCTCAATCAGACCCAGTGTTGACACGTGGCAAGACGCTCCTCGGGGCGCGTCTTGCTTGGGCCTCTCTCCTGGAGGCGCTCAGTCAGAATGAGTAGTGACATGTGGCCTGACGCTCCTCGGGGCGCGTGTTGCTTGGGCCTCTCTCCTGGAGGCGCTCAGTCAGACCAAGTGGTGACATGTGGCAAGACACTTCTTGGAGCGCGTCTTGCTTGGGCCTCTCTCCTGGAGGCCCTCTGTCAGACCCAGTGTTGACATGTGGCAAGACACTCCTCGGGGCGCGTCTTGCTTGGGCCTCTCTCAAGGAGGCCCTCTGTCAGACCCAGTGTTGACATGTGTCAAGACGCTCCTCAGGGCGCGTCTTGCTTTGGCCTCTCTCCTGGAGGCGCTCAGTCAGACCGAGTGCTGACATGTGGCAAGACGCTCCTCGGGCCGCGTGTTGCTTGGGCTTCTCTCCTGGAGGCCCTCAGTCAGACCCATTGTTGACATGTGGCAAGACGCTCCTCGGGGCGCATATTGCTTGGGCCTCTCTCCTGGAGGCGCTCAGTCAGACCGAGTGCTGAAATGTGGCAAGAAGCTCCTTGGGGCGCGTCTTGCTTGGGCTTCTCTCCTGGAGGCGCTCAGTAAGACCCATTGTTGACATGTGGCAAGACGCTCCTCGGGGCGCGTCTTGCTTGGGCCTCTCTCCTGGAGGCGCTCAGTCAGACTGAGTAGTGACATGTGGCCTGACGCTCCTCGGGGCGCATGTTGCTTGGGCCTCTCTCCTGGAGGCGCTCAGTCAGACCAAGTGGTGACATGTGGACAAGACGCTCCTCGGGGCGCGTCTTGCTTGGGCCTCTCTCCAGAAGGCCCTCAATCAGACCCAGTGTTGACACGTGGCAAGACGCTCCTCGGGGCGCGTCTTGCTTGGGCCTCTCTCCTGGAGGCGCTCAGTCAGACCGAGTGCTGACAAAAGGCAAGACGCTCCTCGGGGCGCGTCTTGCTGGGGCCTCTCTCCTGGAGGCGTTCAGTCAGACCCAGTGCTGACATGTGGCAAGACGCTCCTCGGGGCGCGTCTTGCTTGGGCCTCTCTCCTGGAGGCGGTCAGTCAGACTGAGTAGTGACATGTGGCCTGACGCTCCTCGGGGCGCGTCTTGCTTCGGCCTCTCTCCTGGAGGCGCTCAGTCAGACCCAGTGGTGACATGTGGCAAGACACTCCTCGGGGCGCGTCTTGCTTGGGCCTCTTTCCTGGAGGCCCTCTGTCAGACCCAGTGTTGACATGTGTCAAGACGCTCCTCGGGGCGCGTCTTGCTTGGGCTTCTCTCCTGGAGGCCCTCAGTCAGACCCATTGTTGACATGTGGCAAGACACTCCTCGGGGCGCGTCTTGCTTGGGCTTCTCTCCTGGAGGCGCTCAGACAGATCCAGTGTTGACATGTGACAAGACGCTCCTCGGGGCGCGTCTTGCTTGGGCCTCTCTCCTGGAGGCGCTCAGTCAGAACCAGAGGTGACATGTGGCAAGACGCTCCTCGGGGCGCGTCTTGCTTGGGCCTCTCTCCTGGAGGCCCTCTGTCAGACCCAGTGTTGACATGTGGCAAAACGCTCCTCCGGGCGCATCTTGCTTGGGCCTCTCTCCTGGAGGCCCTCAGTCAGACCCATTGTTGACATGTGGCAAGACGCTCCTCGGGGCGCGTCTTGCTTGGGCCTCTCTCCTGGAGGCGCTCAGTCAGACCGAGTGCTGACATAAGGCAAGACGCTCCTCGGGGCGCATCTTGCTGGGGCCTCTCTCCTGGAGGCGCTCAGTCAGACCCAGTGCTGACATGTGGCAAGACCCTCCTCGGGGCGCGTCTTGCTTGGGCCTCTCTCCTGGAGGCGCTCAGTCAGACCCAGTGTTGACATGTGGCAAGACGCTCCTCGGGGCACGTCTTGCTTGGGCCTCTCTCATGGAGGCCCTCTGTCAGACCCAGTGTTGACATGTGTCAAGACGCTCCTCGGGGCGCGTCTTGCTTTGGCCTCTCTCCTGGAGGCGCTCAGTCAGACCGAGTGCTGACATGTGGCAAGAAGCTCCTCGGGGCGCGTCTTGCTTGGGCTTCTCTCCTGGAGGCGCTCAGTAAGACCCATTGTTGACATGTGGCAAGACGCTCCTCGGGGCGCGTCTTGCTTGGGCCTCTCTCCTGGAGGCGCTCAGTCAGACTGAGTAGTGACATGTGGCCTGACGCTCCTCGGGGCGCGTGTTGCTTGGGCCTCTCTCCTGGAGGCGCTCAGTCAGACCAAGTGGTGACATGTGGCAAGACGCTCCTCGGGGCGCGTCTTGCTTGGGCCTCTCTCCAGAAGGCCCTCAATCAGACCCAGTGTTGACACGTGGCAAGACGCTCCTCGGGGCGCGTCTTGCTTGGGCCTCTCTCCTGGAGGCGCTCAGTCAGAATGAGTAGTGACATGTGGCCTGACGCTCCTCGGGGCGCGTGTTGCTTGGGCCTCTCTCCTGGAGGCGCTCAGTCAGACCAAGTGGTGACATGTGGCAAGACACTTCTCGGAGCGCGTCTTGCTTGGGCCTCTCTCCTGGAGGCCCTCTGTCAGACCCAGTGTTGACATGTGGCAAGATACTCCTCGGGGCGCGTCTTGCTTGGGCCTCTCTCATGGAGGCCCTCTGTCAGACCCAGTGTTGACATGCGTCAAGACGCTCCTCAGGGCGCGTCTTGCTTTGGCCTCTCTCCTGGAGGCGCTCAGTCAGACCGAGTGCTGACATGTGGCAAGACGCTCCTCGGGCCGCGTGTTGCTTGGGCTTCTCTCCTGGAGGCCCTCAGTCAGACCCATTGTTGACATGTGGCAAGACGCTCCTCGGGGCGCATATTGCTTGGGCCTCTCTCCTGGAGGCCCTCAGTCAGACCCATTGTTGACATGTGGCAAGACGCTCCTCGGGGCGCGTCTTGCTTGGGCCTCTCTCCTGGAGGCGCTCAGTCAGACCGAGTGCTGACAAAAGGCAAGACGCTCCTCGGGGCGCGTCCTGCTGGGGCCTCTCTCCTGGAGGCGTTCAGTCAGACCCAGTGCTGACATGTGGCAAGACGCTCCTCGGGGCGCGTCTTGCTTGGGCCTCTCTCCTGGAGGCGGTCAGTCAGACTGAGTAGTGACATGTGGCCTGACGCTCCTCGGGGCGCGTCTTGCTTCGGCCTCTCTCCTGGAGGCGCTCAGTCAGACCCAGTGGTGACATGTGGCAAGAAACTCCTCGGGGCGCGTCTTGCTTGGGCCTCTCTCCTGGAGGCCCTCTGTCAGACCCAGTGTTGACATGTGTCAAGACGCTCCTCGGGGCGCGTCTTGCTTGGGCTTCTCTCCTGGAGGCCCTCAGTCAGACCCATTGTTGACATTTGGCAAGACGCTCCTCGGGGCGCGTCTTGCTTTGGCCTCTCTCCTGGAGGCGCTCAGTCAGACCGAGTGCTGACATGTGGCAAGAAGCTCCTCGGGGCGCGTCTTGCTTGGGCTTCTCTCCTGGAGGCGCTCAGTAAGACCCATTGTTGACATGTGGCAAGACGCTCCTCGGGGCGCGTCTTGCTTGGGCCTCTCTCCTGGAGGCGCTCAGTCAGACTGAGTAGTGACATGTGGCCTGACGCTCCTCGGGGCGCGTGTTGCTTGGGCCTCTCTCCTGGAGGCGCTCAGTCAGACCAAGTGGTGACATGTGGCAAGACGCTCCTCGGGGCGCGTCTTGCTTGGGCCTCTCTCCAGAAGGCCCTCAATCAGACCCAGTGTTGACACGTGGCAAGACGCTCCTCGGGGCGCGTCTTGCTTGGGCCTCTATCCTGGAGGCGCTCAGTCAGAATGAGTAGTGACATGTGGCCTGACGCTCCTCGGGGCGCGTGTTGCTTGGGCCTCTCTCCTGGAGGCGCTCAGTCAGACCAAGTGGTGACATGTGGCAAGACACTTCTCGGAGCGCGTCTTGCTTGGGCCTCTCTCCTGGAGATCCTCTGTCAGACCCAGTGTTGACATGTGGCAAGACACTCCTCGGGGCGCGTCTTGCTTGGGCCTCTCTCATGGAGGCCCTCTGTCAGACCCAGTGTTGACATGTGTCAAGACGCTCCTCAGGGCGCGTCTTGCTTTGGCCTCTCTCCTGGAGGCGCTCAGTCAGACCGAGTGCTGACATGTGGCAAGACGCTCCTCGGGCCGCGTGTTGCTTGGGCTTCTCTCCTGGAGGCCCTCAGTCAGACCCATTGTTGACATGTGGCAAGACGCTCCTCGGGTGCATATTGCTTGGGCCTCTCTCCTGGAGGCCCTCAGTCAGACCCATTGTTGACATGTGGCAAGACGCTCCTCGGGGCGCGTCTTGCTTGGGCCTCTCTCCTGGAGGCGCTCAGTCAGACCGAGTGCTGACAAAAGGCAAGACGCTCCTCGGGGCGCGTCTTGCTGGGGCCTCTCTCCTGGAGGCGTTCAGTCAGACCCAGTGCTGACATGTGGCAAGACGCTCCTCGGGGCGCGTCTTGCTTGGGCCTCTCTCCTGGAGGCGCTCAGTCAGACTGAGTAGTGACATGAGGCCTGACGCTCCTCGGGGCGCGTCTTGCTTGGGCCTCTCTCCTGGAGGCGCTCAGTCAGACCCAGTGGTGACATGTGGCAAGACACTCCTCGGGGCGCGTCCTTCTTGGGCCTCTCTCCTGGAGGCCCTCTGTCAGACCCAGTGTTGACATGTGTCAAGAGACGAGAGAAGCCCAAGCAAGACGCGCCCCGAGGAGCGTCTTGACACATGTCAACACTGGGTCTGACAGAGGGCCTCCAGGAGAGAGGCCCAAGCAAGACGCGCCCCGAGGAGTGTCTTGCCACATGTCAACAATGGGTCTGACTGAGGGCCTCCAGGAGAGAAGCCCAAGCAAGACGCGCCCCGAGGAGCGTCTTGACACATGTCAACACTGGGTCTGACAGAGGGCCTCCAGGAGAGAGGCCCAAGCAAGACGCGCCCCGAGGAGTGTCTTGCCACATGTCAACACTGGGTCTGACTGAGCGCCTCCAGGAGAGAGGCCCAAGCAAGACGCGCCCCGAGGAGCGTCAGGCCTCATGTCACTACTCAGTCTGACTGAGCGCCTCCAGGAGAGAGGCCCAAGCAAGACGCGCCCCGAGGAGCGTCTTGCCACATGTCAGCACTGGGTCTGACTGAACGCCTCCAGGAGAGAGGCCCCAGCAAGACGCGCCCCGAGGAGCGTCTTGCCTTTTGTCAGCACTCGGTCTGACTGAGCGCCTCCAGGAGAGAGGCCCAAGCAAGACGCGCCCCGAGGAGCGTCTTGCCACATGTCAACAATGGGTCTGACTGAGGGCCTCCAGGAGAGAGGCCCAAGCAATATGCACCCGAGGAGCGTCTTGCCACATGTCAACAATGGGTCTGACTGAGGGCCTCCAGGAGAGAAGCCCAAGCAACACGCGGCCCGAGGAGCGTCTTGCCACATGTCAGCACTCGGTCTGACTGAGCGCCTCCAGGAGAGAGGCCAAAGCAAGACGCGCCCTGGGGAGCGTCTTGACACATGTCAACACTGGGTCTGACAGAGGGCCTCCATGAGAGAGGCCCAAGCAAGACGCGCCCCGAGGAGTGTCTTGCCACATGTCAACACTGGGTCTGACAGAGGGCCTCCAGGAGAGAGGCCCAAGCAAGACGCGCTCCGAGAAGTGTCTTGCCACATGTCACCACTTGGTCTGACTGAGCGCCTCCAGGAGAGAGGCCCAAGCAACACGCGCCCCGAGGAGCGTCAGGCCACATGTCACTACTCATTCTGACTGAGCGCCTCCAGGAGAGAGGCCCAAGCAAGACGCGCCCCGAGGAGCGTCTTGCCACGTGTCAACACTGGGTCTGATTGAGGGCCTTCTGGAGAGAGGCCCAAGCAAGACGCGCCCCGAGGAGCGTCTTGCCACATGTCACCACTTGGTCTGACTGAGCGCCTCCAGGAGAGAGGCCCAAGCAACACGCGCCCCGAGGAGCGTCAGGCCACATGTCACTACTCAGTCTGACTGAGCGCCTCCAGGAGAGAGGCCCAAGCAAGACGCGCCCCGAGGAGCGTCTTGCCACATGTCAACAATGGGTCTTACTGAGCGCCTCCAGGAGAGAAGCCCAAGCAAGACGCGCCCCGAGGAGCTTCTTGCCACATGTCAGCACTCGGTCTGACTGAGCGCCTCCAGGAGAGAGGCCAAAGCAAGACGCGCCCCGAGGAGCGTCTTGCCAAATGTCAACAATGGGTCTGACTGAGGGCCTCCAGGAGAGAAGCCCAAGCAAGACGCGCCCCGAGGAGCGTCTTGACACATGTCAACACTGGGTCTTACTGAGCGCCTCCAGGAGAGAAGCCCAAGCAAGACGCGCCCCGAGGAGCTTCTTGCCACATGTCAGCACTCGGTCTGACTGAGCGCCTCCAGGAGAGAGGCCAAAGCAAGACGCGCCCCGAGGAGCGTCTTGCCACATGTCACCTCTGGTTCTGACTGAGCGCCTCCAGGAGAGAGGCCCAAGCAAGACGCGCCCCGAGGAGCGTCTTGTCACATGTCAACACTGGTTCTGACTGAGCGCCTCCAGGAGAGAGGCCCAAGCAAGACGCGCCCCGAGGAGCGTCTTGTCACATGTCAACACTGGATCTGTCTGAGCGCCTCCAGGAGAGAAGCCCAAGCAAGACGCGCCCCGAGGAGTGTCTTGCCAAATGTCAACAATGGGTCTGACTGAGGGCCTCCAGGAGAGAAGCCCAAGCAAGACGCGCCCCGAGGAGCGTCTTGACACATGTCAACACTGGGTCTGACAGAGGGCCTCCAGGAGAGAGGCCCAAGCAAGACGCGCCCCGAGGAGTGTCTTGCCACATGTCAACAATGGGTCTGACTGAGGGCCTCCAGGAGAGAAGCCCAAGCAAGACGCGCCCCGAGGAGCGTCTTGACACATGTCAACACTGGGTCTGACTGAGCGCCTCCAGGAGAGAGGCCGAAGCAAGACGCGCCCCGAGGAGCGTCAGGCCACATGTCACTACTCAGTCTGACTGACCGCCTCCAGGAGAGAGGCCCAAGCAAGACGCGCCCCGAGGAGTGTCTTGCCACATGTCACCACTGGGTCTGACTGAGCGCCTCCAGGAGAGAGGCCCAAGCAAGACGCGCCCCGAGGAGCGTCAGGCCTCATGTCACTACTCAGTCTGACTGAGCGCCTCCAGGAGAGAGGCCCAAGCAAGATGCGCCCCGAGGAGCGTCTTGCCAGATGTCAGCACTGGGTCTGACTGAACGCCTCCAGGAGAGAGGCCCCAGCAAGACGCGCCCCGAGGAGCGTCTTGCCTTTTGTCAGCACTCGGTCTGACTGAGCGCCTCCAGGAGAGAGGCCCAAGCAAGACGCGCCCCGAGGAGCGTCTTGCCACATGTCAACAATGGGTCTGACTGAGGGCCTCCAGGAGAGAGGCCCAAGCAATATGCACCCGAGGAGCGTCTTGCCACATGTCAACAATGGGTCTGACTGAGGGCCTCCAGGAGAGAAGCCCAAGCAACACGCGGCCCGAGGAGCGTCTTGCCACATGTCAGCACTCGGTCTGACTGAGCGCCTCCAGGAGAGAGGCCAAAGCAAGACGCGCCCTGAGGAGCGTCTTGACACATGTCAACACTGGGTCTGACAGAGGGCCTCCATGAGAGAGGCCCAAGCAAGACGCGCCCCGAGGAGTGTCTTGCCACATGTCAACACTGGGTCTGACAGAGGATCTCCAGGAGAGAGGCCCAAGCAAGACGCGCTCCGAGAAGTGTCTTGCCACATGTCACCACTTGGTCTGACTGAGCGCCTCCAGGAGAGAGGCCCAAGCAACACGCGCCCCGAGTAGCGTCAGGCCACATGTCACTACTCATTCTGACTGAGCGCCTCCAGGAGAGAGGCCCAAGCAAGACGCGCCCCGAGGAGCGTCTTGCCACGTGTCAACACTGGGTCTGATTGAGGGCCTTCTGGAGAGAGGCCCAAGCAAGACGCGCCCCGAGGAGCGTCTTGCCACATGTCACCACTTGGTCTGACTGAGCGCCTCCAGGAGAGAGGCCCAAGCAACACGCGCCCCGAGGAGCGTCAGGCCACATGTCACTACTCAGTCTGACTGAGCGCCTCCAGGAGAGAGGCCCAAGCAAGACGCGCCCCGACGAGCGTCTTGCCACATGTCAACAATGGGTCTTACTGAGCGCCTCCAGGAGAGAAGCCCAAGCAAGACGCGCCCCGAGGAGCTTCTTGCCACATGTCAGCACTCGGTCTGACTGAGCGCCTCCAGGAGAGAGGCCAAAGCAAGACGCGCCCCGAGGAGCGTCTTGCCAAATGTCAACAATGGGTCTGACTGAGGGCCTCCAGGAGAGAAGCCCAAGCAAGACGCGCCCCGAGGAGCGTCTTGACACATGTCAACACTGGGTCTGACAGAGGGCCTCCAGGAGAGAGGCCCAAGCAAGACGCGCCCCGAGGAGTTTCTTGCCACATGTCACCACTGGGTCTGACTGAGCGCCTCCAGGAGAGAGGCCGAAGCAAGACGCGCCCCGAGGAGCGTCAGGCCACATGTCACTACTCAGTCTGACTGACCGCCTCCAGGAGAGAGGCCCAAGCAAGACGCGCCCCGAGGAGCGTCTTGCCACATGTCAGCACTGGGTCTGACTGAACGCCTCCAGGAGAGAGGCCCCAGCAGGACGCGCCCCGAGGAGCGTCTTGCCTTTTGTCAGCACTCGGTCTGACTGAGCGCCTCCAGGAGAGAGGCCCAAGCAAGACGCGCCCCGAGGAGCGTCTTGCCACATGTCAACAATGGGTCTGACTGAGGGCCTCCAGGAGAGAGGCCCAAGCAATATGCGCCCCGAGGAGCGTCTTGCCACATGTCAACAATGGGTCTGACTGAGGGCCTCCAGGAGAGAAGCCCAAGCAACACGCGGCCCGAGGAGCGTCTTGCCACATGTCAGCACTCGGTCTGACTGAGCGCCTCCAGGAGAGAGGCCAAAGCAAGACGCGCCCTGAGGAGCGTCTTGACGCATGTCAACACTGGGTCTGACAGAGGGCCTCCATGAGAGAGGCCCAAGCAAGACGCGCCCCGAGGAGTGTCTTGCCACATGTCAACACTGGGTCTGACAGAGGGCCTCCAGGAGAGAGGCCCAAGCAAGACGCGCTCCGAGAAGTGTCTTGCCACATGTCACCACTTGGTCTGACTGAGCACCTCCAGGAGAGAGGCCCAAGCAACACGCGCCCCGAGGAGCGTCAGGCCACATGTCACTACTCATTCTGACTGAGCGCCTCCAGGAGAGAGGCCCAAGCAAGACGCGCCCCGAGGAGCGTCTTGCCACGTGTCAACACTGGGTCTGACTGAGGGCCTTCTGGAGAGAGGCCCAAGCAAGACGCGCCCCGAGGAGCGTCTTGCCACATGTCACCACTTGGTCTGACTGAGCGCCTCCAGGAGAGAGGCCCAAGCAACACGCGCCCCGAGGAGCGTCAGGCCACATGTCACTACTCAGTCTGACTGAGCGCCTCCAGGAGAGAGGCCCAAGCAAGACGCGCCCCGAGGAGCGTCTTGCCACATGTCAACAATGGGTCTTACTGAGCGCCTCCAGGAGAGAAGCCCAAGCAAGACGCGCCCCGAGGAGCTTCTTGCCACATGTCAGCACTCGGTCTGACTGAGCGCCTCCAGGAGAGAGGCCAAAGCAAGACGCGCCCCGAGGAGCGTCTTGACACATGTCAACACTGGGTCTGACAGAGGGCCTCCATGAGAGAGGCCCAAGCAAGACGCGCCCCGAGGAGCGTCTTGCCACATGTCAACACTGGGTCTGACTGAGCGCCTCCAGGAGAGAGGCCCAAGCAAGACGCGCCCCGAGGAGGGTCTTGCCACATGTCAGCACTGGGTCTGACTGAGCGCCTCCAGGAGAGAGGCCCCAGCAAGATGCGCCCCGAGGAGCGTCTTGCCTTATGTCAGCACTCGGTCTGACTGAGCGCCTCCAGGAGAGAGGCCCAAGCAAGACGCGCCCCGAGGAGCGTCTTGCCACATGTCAACAATGGGTCTGACTGAGGGCCTCCAGGAGAGAGGCCCAAGCAAGATGCGCCCGGAGGAGCGTTTTGCCACATGTCAACACTGGGTCTGACAGAGGGCCTCCAGGAGAGAGGCCCAAGCAAGACGCGCCCCGAGGAGCGTCTTGCCACATGTCACCTCTGGTTCTGACTGAGCGCCTCCAGGAGAGAGGCCAAAGCAAGACGCGCCCCGAGGAGCGTCTTGTCACATGTCAACACTGGATCTGTCTGAGCGCCTCCAGGAGAGAAGCCCAAGCAAGACGCGCCCCGAGGAGTGTCTTGCCACATGTCAACAATGGGTCTGACTGAGGGCCTCCAGGAGAGAAGCCCAAGCAAGACGCGCCCCGAGGAGCGTCTTGACACATGTCAACACTGGGTCTGACAGAGGGCCTCCAGGAAAGAGGCCCAAGCAAGACGCGCCCCGAGGAGTGTCTTGCCACATGTCACCACTGGGTCTGACTGAGCGCCTCCAGGAGAGAGGCCGAAGCAAGACGCGCCCCGAGGAGCGTCAGGCCACATGTCACTACTCAGTCTGACTGACCGCCTCCAGGAGAGAGGCCCAAGCAAGACGCGCCCCGAGGAGCGTCTTGCCACATGTCAGCACTGGGTCTGACTGAACGCCTCCAGGAGAGAGGCCCCAGCAAGACGCGCCCCGAGGAGCGTCTTGCCTTTTGTCAGCACTCGGTCTGACTGAGCGCCTCCAGGAGAGAGGCCCAAGCAAGACGCGCCCCGAGGAGCGTCTTGCCACGTGTCAACACTGGGTCTGATTGAGGGCCTTCTGGAGAGAGGCCCAAGCAAGACGCGCCCCGAGGAGCGTCTTGTCCACATGTCACCACTTGGTCTGACTGAGCGCCTCCAGGAGAGAGGCCCAAGCAACATGCGCCCCGAGGAGCGTCAGGCCACATGTCACTACTCAGTCTGACTGAGCGCCTCCAGGAGAGAGGCCCAAGCAAGACGCGCCCCGAGGAGCGTCTTGCCACATGTCAACAATGGGTCTTACTGAGCGCCTCCAGGAGAGAAGCCCAAGCAAGACGCGCCCCAAGGAGCTTCTTGCCACATTTCAGCACTCGGTCTGACTGAGCGCCTCCAGGAGAGAGGCCCAAGCAATATGCGCCCCGAGGAGCGTCTTGCCACATGTCAACAATGGGTCTGACTGAGGGCCTCCAGGAGAGAAGCCCAAGCAACACGCGGCCCGAGGAGCGTCTTGCCACATGTCAGCACTCGGTCTGACTGAGCGCCTCCAGGAGAGAGGCCAAAGCAAGACGCGCCCTGAGGAGCGTCTTGACACATGTCAACACTGGGTCTGACAGAGGGCCTCCATGAGAGAGGCCCAAGCAAGACGCGCCCCGAGGAGTGTCTTGCCACATGTCAACACTGGGTCTGACAGAGGGCCTCCAGGAGAGAGGCCCAAGCAAGACGCGCTCCGAGAAGTGTCTTGCCACATGTCACCACTTGGTCTGACTGAGCGCCTCCAGGAGAGAGGCCCAAGCAACACGCGCCCCGAGGAGCGTCAGGCCACATGTCACTACTCATTCTGACTGAGCGCCTCCAGGAGAGAGGCCCAAGCAAGACGCGCCCCGAGGAGCGTCTTGCCACGTGTCAACACTGGGTCTGATTGAGGGCCTTCTGGAGAGAGGCCCAAGCAAGACGCGCCCCGAGGAGCGTCTTGCCACATGTCACCACTTGGTCTGACTGAGCGCCTCCAGGAGAGAGGCCCAAGCAACATGCGCCCCGAGGAGCGTCAGGCCACATGTCACTACTCAGTCTGACTGAGCGCCTCCAGGAGAGAGGCCCAAGCAAGACGCGCCCCGAGGAGCGTCTTGCCACATGTCAACAATGGGTCTTACTGAGCGCCTCCAGGAGAGAAGCCCTAGCAAGACGCGCCCCGAGGAGCTTCTTGCCACATGTCAGCACTCGGTCTAACTGAGCGCCTCCAGGAGAGAGGCCAAAGCAAGACGCGCCCCGAGGAGCGTCTTGACACATGTCAACACTGGGTCTGACAGAGGGCCTCCATGAGAGAGGCCCAAGCAAGACGCGCCCCGAGGAGCGTCTTGCCACATGTCAACACTGGGTCTGACTGAGCGCCTCCAGGAGAGAGGCCCAAGCAAGACGCGCCCCGAGGAGTGTCTTGCCACATGTCAGCACTGGGTCTGACTGAGCGCCTCCAGGAGAGAGGCCCCAGCAAGATGCGCCCCGAGGAGCGTCTTGCCTTATGTCAGCACTCGGTCTGACTGAGCGCCTCCAGGAGAGAGGCCCAAGCAAGACGCGCCCCGAGGAGCGTCTTGCCACATGTCAACAATGGGTCTGACTGAGGGCCTCCAGGAGAGAGGCCCAAGCAAGATGCGCCCGGAGGAGCGTTTTGCCACATGTCAACACTGGGTCTGACAGAGGGCCTCCAGGAGAGAGGCCCCAGCAAGACGCGCCCCGAGGAGCGTCTTGCCTTTTGTCAGCACTCGGTTTGACTGAGCGCCTCCAGGAGAGAGGCCCAAGCAAGACGCGCCCCGAGGAGCGTCTTGCCACATGTCAACAATGGGTCTGATTGAGGGCCTCCAGGAGAGAGGCCCAAGCAAGATGCACCCCGAGGAGCGTCTTGCCACATGTCAACAATGGGTCTGACTGAGGGCCTCCAGGAGAGAAGCCCAAGCAACACGCGGCCCGAGGAGCGTCTTGCCACATGTCAGCACTCGGTCTGACTGAGCGCCTCCAGGAGAGAGGCCAAAGCAAGATGCGCCCTGAGGAGCGTCTTGACACATGTCAACACTGGGTCTGACAGAGGGCCTCCATGAGAGAGGCCCAAGCAAGACGCGCCCCGAGGAGTGTCTTGCCACATGTCAACACTGGGTCTGACAGAGGGCCTCCAGGAGAGAGGCCCAAGCAAGACGCGCCCCGAGAAGTGTCTTGCCACATGTCACCACTTGGTCTGACTGAGCGCCTCCAGGAGAGAGGCCCAAGCAACACGCGCCCCGAGGAGCGTCAGGCCACATGTCACTACTCATTCTGACTGAGCGCCTCCAGGAGAGAGGCCAAAGCAAGACGCGCCCCGAGGAGCGTCTTGCCACGTGTCAACACTGGGTCTGATTGAGGGCCTTCTGGAGAGAGGCCCAAGCAAGATGCGCCCCGAGGAGCGTCTTGCCACATGTCACCACTGGGTCTGACTGAGCGCCTCCAGGAGAGAGGCCGAAGCAAGACGAGCCCCGAGGAGCGTCAGGCCACATGTCACTACTCAGTCTGACTGACCGCCTCCAGGAGAGAGGCCCAAGCAAGACGCGCCCCGAGGAGCGTCTTGCCACATGTCAACAATGGGTCTGACTGAGGGCCTCCAGGAGAGAAGCCCAAGCAAGACGCGCCCCGAGGAGTGTCTTGCCACATGTCAACAATGGGTCTGACTGAGGGCCTCCAGGAGAGAAGCCCAAGCAAGACGCGCCCCGAGGAGCGTCTTGACACATGTCAACAATGGGTCTGACTGAGGGCCTCCAGGAGAGAAGCCCAAGCAAGACGCGCCCCGAGGAGCGTCTTGACACATGTCAACACTGGGTCTCACAGAGGGCCTCCAGGAGAGAGGCCCAAGCAAGACGCGCCCCGAGGAGTGTCTTGCCACATGTCAGCACTGGGTCTGACTGAGCGCCTCCAGGAGAGAGACCCCAGCAAGATGCGCCCCGAGGAGCGTCTTGCCTTATGTCAGCACTCGGTCTGACTGAGCGCCTCCAGGAGAGAGGCCCAAGCAAGACGCGCCCCGAGGAGCGTTTTGCCACATGTCAACACTGGGTCTGACAGAGGGCCTCCAGGAGAGAGGCCCAAGCAAGACGCGCCCCGAGGAGCGTCTTGCCACATGTCACCTCAGGTTCTGACTGAGCGCCTCCAGGAGAGAGGCCCAAGCAAGACGCGCCCCGAGGAGCGTCTTGTCACATCTCAACACTGGATCTGTCTGAGCGCCTCCAGGAGAGAAGCCCAAGCAAGACGCGCCCCGAGGAGTGTCTTGCCACATGTCAACAATGGGTCTGACTGAGGGCCTCCAGGAGAGAAGCCCAAGCAAGACGTGCCCCGAGGAGCGTCTTGACACATGTCAACACTGGGTCTGACAGAGGGCCTCCAGGAGAGAGGCCCAAGCAAGACGCGCCCCGAGGAGTGTCTTGCCACATGTCACCACTGGGTCTGACTGAGCGCCTCCAGGAGAGAGGCCGAAGCAAGACGCGCCCCGAGGAGCGTCAGGCCAAATGTCACTACTCAGTCTGACTGAGCGCCTCCAGGAGAGAGGCCCAAGCAAGACGCGCCCCGAGGACCGTCTTGCCACATGTCAGCACTGGGTCTGACTGAACGCCTCCAGGAGAGAGGCCCCAGCAAGACGCGCCCCGAGGAGCGTCTTGCCTTTTGTCAGCACTCGGTCTGACTGAGCGCCTCCAGGAGAGAAGCCCAAGCAACACGCGGCCCGAGGAGCGTCTTGCCACATGTCAGCACTCGGTCTGACTGAGCGCCTCCAGGAGAGAGGCCCAAGCAACACGCGCCCCGAGGAGCGTCAGGCCACATGTCACTACTCATTCTGACTGAGCGCAACCAGGAGAGAGGCCCAAGCAAGATGCGCCCCGAGGAGCGTCTTGCCACGTGTCAACACTGGGTCTGATTGAGGGCCTTCTGGAGAGAGGCCCAAGCAACACGCGCCCCGAGGAGCGTCAGGCCACATGTCACTACTCAGTCTGACTGAGCGCCTCCAGGAGAGAGGCCCAAGCAAGACGCGCCCCGAGGAGCGTCTTGCCACATGTCAACAATGGGTCTTACTGAGGGCCTCCAGGAGAGAAGCCCAAGCAAGACGCGCCCCGAGGAGCTTCTTGCCACATGTCAGCACTCGGTCTGACTGAGCGCCTCCAGGAGAGAGGCCAAAGCAAGACGTGCCCCGAGGAGCGTCTTGACACATGTCAACACTGGGTCTGACAGATTGACTCCATGAGAGAGGCCAAAGCAAGACGCGCCCCGAGGAGCGTCTTGCCACATGTCAACACTGGGTCTGACTGAGCGCCTCCAGGAGAGAGGCCAAAGCAAGATGTGCCCCGAGGAGCGTCTTGCCACATGTCAGCACTGGGTCTGACTGAGCGCTTCCAGGAGAGAGGCCCCAGCAAGACACGCCCCGAGGAGTGTCTTGCCTTATGTCACCACTCGGTCTGACTGAGCGCCTCCAGGAGAGAGGCCCAAGCAAGACGCGCCCCGAGGAGCGTCTTGCAACATGTCAACAATGGGTCTGACTGAGGGCCTCCAGGAGAGAGGCCCAAGCAAGATGCGCCCGGAGGAGCGTCTTGCCACATGTCAACACTGGGTCTGACAGAGGGCCTCCAGGAGAGAGGCCCAAGCAAGACGCGCCCCGAGGAGCGTCTTGTCACATGTCAACACTGGGCCTGTCTGAGCGCCTCCAGGAGAGAAGCCCAAGCAAGACGCGCCCCGAGGAGTGTCTTGCCGCATGTCAACAATGGGTCTGACTGAGGGCCTCCAGGAGAGAAGCCCAAGCAAGACGCGCCCCGAGGAGCGTCTTGACACATGTCAACACTGGGTCTGACAGAGGGCCTCCAGGAGAGAGGCCCAAGCAAGACGCGCCCCGAGGAGTGTCTTGCCACATGTCACCACTGGGTCTGACTGAGCGCCTCTAGGAGAGAGGCCCAAGCAAGACGCACCCGAGGAGCGTCAGGCCACATGTCACTACTAAGTCTGACTGAGCGCCTCCAGGAGAGAGGCCCAAGCAAGACGCGCCCCGAGGAGCGTCTTGCCACATGTCAGCACTGGGTCTGACTGAACGCCTCCAGAAGAGAGGCCCCAGCAAGGCGCGCCCCGAGGAGCGTCTTGCCACATGTCAACAATGGGTCTGACTGAGGGCCTCCAGGAGAGAGGCCCAAGCAAGATGCGCCCGGAGGAGCGTCTTGCCACATGTCAACACTGGGTCTGACAGAGGGCCTCCAGGAGAGAGGCCCAAGCAAGACGCGCCCCGAGGAGCGTCTTGCCACATGTCACCTCTGGTTCTGACTGAGCGCCTCCAGGAGAGAGGCCCAAGCAAGACGTGCCCCGAGGAGCGTCTTGTCACATGTCAACACTGGGTCTTTCTGAGCGCCTCCAGGAGAGAAGCCCAAGCAAGACGCGCCCCGAGGAGCGTCTTGCCACATGTCAGCACTCGGTCTGACTGAGCGCCTCCAGGAGAGAGGCCCAAGCAAGACGCGCCCAGAGGAGCGTCTTGCCACATGTCAACAATAGGTCTGACTGAGGGCCTCCAGGAGAGAAGCCCAAGCAACACGCGGCCCGAGGAGCGTCTTGCCACATGTCAGCACTCGGTCTGACTGAGCGCCTCCAGGAGAGAGGCCAAAGCAAGACGCGCCCTGAGGAGTGTCTTGACACATGTCAACACTGGGTCTGACAGAGGGCCTCCATGAGAGAGGCCCAAGCAAGACGCGCCCGGAGGAGTGTCTTGCCACATGTCAACACTGGGTCTGACAGAGGGCCTCCAGGAGAGAGGCCCAAGCAAGACGCGCCCCGAGAAGTGTCTTGCCACATGTCACCACTTGGTCTGACTGAGCGCCTCCAGGAGAGAGGCCCAAGCAACACGCGCCCCGAGGAGCGTCAGGCCACATGTCACTACTCAGTCTGACTGAGCGCCTCCAGGAGAGAGGCCCAAGCAAGACGCCCCCCGAGGAGCGTCTTGCCACATGTCAACAATGGGTCTTACTGAGGGCCTCCAGGAGAGAAGCCCAAGCAAGACGCGCCCCGAGGAGCTTCTTGGCACATGTCAGCACTCGGTCTGACTGAGCGCCTCCAGGAGAGAGGCCAAAGCAAGACGCGCCCCGAGGAGCGTCTTGATACATGTCAACACTGGGTCTGACAGAGGGCCTCCATGAGAGAGGCCCAAGCAAGACGCGCCCCGAGGAGTGTCTTGCCACATGTCAACACTGGGTCTGACAGAGGGCCTCCAGAAGAGAGGCCCAAGCAAGACGCGCCCCGAGGAGTGTCTTGCCACATGTCACAACTTGGTCTGACTGAGCGCCTCCAGGAGAGAGGCCCAAGCAACACGCGCCCCGAGGAGCGTCAGGCCACATGTCACTACTCAGTCTGACTGAGCGCCTCCAGGAGAGAGGCCCAAGGAGCGTCTTGCCATGTGTCAACACTGGGTCTGATTGAGGGCCTTCTGGAGGGAGGCCCAAGCAAGACGCGCCCCGAGGAGCGTCTTGCCACATGTCAACAATGGTTCTTACTGAGGGCCTCCAGGAGAGAAGCCCAAGCAAGACGCGCCCCGAGGAGCTTCTTGCCACATGTCACCACTCGGTCTGACTGAGCGCCTCCAGGAGAGAGGCCAAAGCAAGACGCCCCCCGAGGAGCGTCTTGACACATGTCAACACTGGGTCTGACAGAGGGCCTCCATGAGAGAGGCCCAAGCAAGACGCGCCCCGAGGAGTGTCTTGCCAAATGTCAACACTGGGTCTGACTGAGCGCCTCAGGGAGAGAGGTCCAAGCAAGACGCGCCCCGAGGAGCGTCTTGCCACATGTCACTACTCGGTCTGACTGAGCACCTCAGGGAGAGAGGTCCAAGCAAGATGCGCCCCGAGGAGCATCTTGCCACATGTCAACACTGGATCTGACTGAGTGCCTCCATGAGAGAAGCCCCAGCAAGACGCGCCCCGAGGAGCGTCTTGCCACATGTCACTACTCGGTCTGTTTGAGCGCCTCCAGGAGAGAGGCCCAAGCAAGACGTGCCCCGAGGAGCGTCTTGCCACATGTCAACAATGGGTCTGATTGAGGGCCTCCAGGAGAGAAGCCCAAGCAAGACACGCCCCGAGGAGCGTCTTGACACATGTCAACACTGGGTCTGACTGAGGGCCTCCATGAGAGAAGCCCAAGCAAGACGCGCCCCGAGGAGAGTCTTGCCACATGTCAACACTCGGTCTGACAGAGGGCATCCAGGAGAGAGGCCCAAGCAATACGCGCCCCGAGGAGCATCTTGCCACATGTCACCACTGGGTCTGACTGAGCGCCTCCAGGAGAGAGGCCCAACCAAGACGCGCCCTGAGGAGCGTCTTGCCACATGCCAACACTGGGTCTGACAGAGGGCCTCCAGGAGAGAGGCCCAAGCAAGACGCGCTCGAGGAGTGTCTTGCCACATGTCACCACTGGGTCTGACTGAGCGCCTCCAGGAGAGAGGCCCAAGCAAGACACGCCCCGAGGAGCGTCTTGTCACATGTAAACACTGGGTCTTTCTGAGCGCCTCCAGGAAAGAAGCCCAAGCAAGACGCGCACCGAGGAGCGTCTTTCCACATGTCAGCACTCGGTCTGACTGAGCGCCTCCAGGAGAGAGGCCCAAGCAAGACGCGCCCAAAGGAGCGTCTTGCAACATGTCAACAATGGGTCTGACTGAGCGCCTCCAGGAGAGAGGCCCAAGCAACATGCGCCCCGAGGAGCGTCAGGCCACATGTCACTACTCAGTCTGACTGAGCGCCTCCAGGAGAGAGGCCCAAGCAAGACGCGCCCCGAGGAGCGTCTTGCCACGTGTCAACACTGGGTCTGAATGAGGGCCTTCTGGAGAGAGGCCCAAGCAAGACGCGCCCCGCGGAGCGTCTTGCCACATGTCAACAATGGGTCTTACTGAGGGCCTCCAGGAGAGAAGCCCAAGCAACACGCGCCCCGAGGAGCTTCTTGCCATATGTCAGCACTCGGTCTGACTGAGCGCCTCCAGGAGAGAGGCCAAAGCAAGACGCGCCCCGAGGAGCGTCTTGACACATGTCAACACTGGGTCTGACAGAGGGCCTCCATGAGAGAGGCCCAAGCAAGACGCGCCCAGAGGAGTGTCTTGCCACATGTCAACACTGGGTCTGACTGAGCGCCTCCAGGAGAGAGGCCCAAGCAAGACGCGCCCCGAGGAGCGTCTTGCCACGTGTCAACACTGGGTCTGACTGAGCGCCTCCAGGAGAGAGGCCCAAGCAAGATGCGCCCCGAGGAGCGTCTTGCCACGTGTCACCACTGGGTCTGACTGAGCGCCTCCAGGAGAGAGGCCCAAGCAAGACGCGCCCATAGGAGCTTCTTGCCACGTGTCACCACTGGGTCTGATTGAGCGCCTCCAGGAGAGAGGCCCCAGCAAGACGCGCCCCGAGGAGCGTCTTGCCTTATTTCAGCACTCGGTCTGACTGAGCGCCTCCAGGAGAGAGGCCCAAGCAAGACGCACCCCGAGGAGCGTCTTGCGACATGTCACTACTCGGTCTAACTGAGCGCCTCCAGGAGAGAAGTCATAGCCAGACGTGCCCCGATGAGTGTCTTGCCACATGTCACTACTCGGTCTGACTGAGCGCCTCCAGGAGAGAGGCCCAAGCAAGACGTGCCCCGAGGAGCGTCTTGCCACATGTCAACAATGGGTCTGACTGAGGGCCTCCAGGAGAGAAGCCCAAGCAAGACGCGCCCCGAGGAGCATCTTGCCACATGTCAACACTGGGTCTGACTGAGCGCCTCCAGGAGAGAGGCCCAAGCAAGACGCGCCCCGAGGAGCGTAAGGCCACATGTCACTACTCAGTCTGACTGAGCGCCTCCAGGAGAGAGGCCCAAGCAAGACGCGCCCCGAGGAGCGTCTTGCCACATGTCAACACTGGGTCTGATTGAGGGCCTTCTGGAGAGAGGCCCAAGCAAGACGCGCCCCGAGGAGCGTCTTGCCACATGTCATTAATGGGTCTTACTGAGGGCCTCCAGGAGAGAGGCCCAAGCAAGATGCGCCCGGAGGAGCGTCTTGCCACATGTCAACACTGGGTCTGACAGAGGGCCTCCAGGAGAGAGGCCCAAGCAAGACGCGCCCCGAGGAGCGTCTTGCCACATGTAACCTCTGGTTCTGACTGAGCGCCTCCAGGAGAGAGGCCCAAGCAAGACGCATCCGAGGAGCGTCTTGCCACATGTCAACAATGGGTCTGACTGAGGGCCTCCAGGAGAGAAGCCCAAGCAAGACGCGCCCAGTGGAGCGTCTTGACACATGTCAACACTGGGTCTGACAGAGGGCCTCCAGGAGAGAAGCCCAAGCAAGACGCGCCCCGAGGAGCTTCTTGCCACATGTCAGCACTCGGTCTGACTGAGCGCCTCCAAGAGAGAGGCCAAAGCAAGACGCGCCCCGAGGAGCGTCTTGACACATGTCAACACTGGGTCTGACAGAGGGCCTCCATGAGAGAGGCCCAAGCAAGACGCGCCCCGAGGAGTGTCTTGCCACATGTCAACACTGGGTCTGACTGAGCGCCTCCAGGAGAGAGTCCCAAGCAAGACGCGCCCCGAGGAGCTTCTTGCCACGTGTCACCACTGGGTCTGACTGAGCGCCTCCAGGAGAGAGGCCCAAGCAAGACGCACCCCGAGGAGCGTCTTGCCACGTGTCACCACTGGGTCTGATTGAGGGCCTTCTGGAGAGAGGCCCAAGCAACACGCGCCCCGAGGAGCGTCAGGCCACATGTCACTACTCAGTCTGACTGAGCGCCTCCAGGAGAGAGGCCCAAGCAAGACGCGCCCCGAGGAGCGTCTTGCCACATGTCAACAATGGGTCTTACTGAGGGCCTCCAGGAGAGAAGCCCAAGCAAGACGCGCCCCGAGGAGCTTCTTGCCACATGTCAGCACTCGGTCTGACTGAGCGCCTCCAGGAGAGAGGCCAAAGCAAGACGTGCCCCGAGGAGCGTCTTGACACATGTCAACACTGGGTCTGACAGATTGACTCCATGAGAGAGGCCAAAGCAAGACGCGCCCCGAGGAGCGTCTTGCCACATGTCAACACTGGGTCTGACTGAGCGCCTCCAGGAGAGAGGCCAAAGCAAGATGTGCCCCGAGGAGCGTCTTGCCACATGTCAGCACTGGGTCTGACTGAGCGCTTCCAGGAGAGAGGCCCCAGCAAGACACGCCCCGAGGAGTGTCTTGCCTTATGTCACCACTCGGTCTGACTGAGCGCCTCCAGGAGAGAGGCCCAAGCAAGACGCGCCCCGAGGAGCGTCTTGCAACATGTCAACAATGGGTCTGACTGAGGGCCTCCAGGAGAGAGGCCCAAGCAAGATGCGCCCGGAGGAGCGTCTTGCCACATGTCAACACTGGGTCTGACAGAGGGCCTCCAGGAGAGAGGCCCAAGCAAGACGCGCCCCGAGGAGCGTCTTGTCACATGTCAACACTGGGCCTGTCTGAGCGCCTCCAGGAGAGAAGCCCAAGCAAGACGCGCCCCGAGGAGTGTCTTGCCGCATGTCAACAATGGGTCTGACTGAGGGCCTCCAGGAGAGAAGCCCAAGCAAGACGCGCCCCGAGGAGCGTCTTGACACATGTCAACACTGGGTCTGACAGAGGGCCTCCAGGAGAGAGGCCCAAGCAAGACGCGCCCCGAGGAGTGTCTTGCCACATGTCACCACTGGGTCTGACTGAGCGCCTCTAGGAGAGAGGCCCAAGCAAGACGCGCCCCGAGGAGCGTCAGGCCACATGTCACTACTAAGTCTGACTGAGCGCCTCCAGGAGAGAGGCCCAAGCAAGACGCGCCCCGAGGAGCGTCTTGCCACATGTCAGCACTGGGTCTGACTGAACGCCTCCAGAAGAGAGGCCCCAGCAAGGCGCGCCCCGAGGAGCGTCTTGCCACATGTCAACAATGGGTCTGACTGAGGGCCTCCAGGAGAGAGGCCCAAGCAAGATGCGCCCGGAGGAGCGTCTTGCCACATGTCAACACTGGGTCTGACAGAGGGCCTCCAGGAGAGAGGCCCAAGCAAGACGCGCCCCGAGGAGCGTCTTGCCACATGTCACCTCTGGTTCTGACTGAGCGCCTCCAGGAGAGAGGCCCAAGCAAGACGTGCCCCGAGGAGCGTCTTGTCACATGTCAACACTGGGTCTTTCTGAGCGCCTCCAGGAGAGAAGCCCAAGCAAGACGCGCCCCGAGGAGCGTCTTGCCACATGTCAGCACTCGGTCTGACTGAGCGCCTCCAGGAGAGAGGCCCAAGCAAGACGCGCCCAGAGGAGCGTCTTGCCACATGTCAACAATAGGTCTGACTGAGGGCCTCCAGGAGAGAAGCCCAAGCAACACGCGGCCCGAGGAGCGTCTTGCCACATGTCAGCACTCGGTCTGACTGAGCGCCTCCAGGAGAGAGGCCAAAGCAAGACGCGCCCTGAGGAGTGTCTTGACACATGTCAACACTGGGTCTGACAGAGGGCCTCCATGAGAGAGGCCCAAGCAAGATGCGCCCCGAGGAGTGTCTTGCCACATGTCAACACTGGGTCTGACAGAGGGCCTCCAGGAGAGAGGCCCAAGCAAGACGCGCCCCGAGAAGTGTCTTGCCACATGTCACCACTTGGTCTGACTGAGCGCCTCCAGGAGAGAGGCCCAAGCAACACGCGCCCCGAGGAGCGTCAGGCCACATGTCACTACTCAGTCTGACTGAGCGCCTCCAGGAGAGAGGCCCAAGCAAGACGCCCCCCGAGGAGCGTCTTGCCACATGTCAACAATGGGTCTTACTGAGGGCCTCCAGGAGAGAAGCCCAAGCAAGACGCGCCCCGAGGAGCTTCTTGCCACATGTCAGCACTCGGTCTGACTGAGCGCCTCCAGGAGAGAGGCCAAAGCAAGACGCGCCCCGAGGAGCGTCTTGATACATGTCAACACTGGGTCTGACAGAGGGCCTCCATGAGAGAGGCCCAAGCAAGACGCGCCCCGAGGAGTGTCTTGCCACATGTCAACACTGGGTCTGACAGAGGGCCTCCAGAAGAGAGGCCCAAGCAAGACGCGCCCCGAGGAGTGTCTTGCCACATGTCACAACTTGGTCTGACTGAGCGCCTCCAGGAGAGAGGCCCAAGCAACACGCGCCCCGAGGAGCGTCAGGCCACATGTCACTACTCAGTCTGACTGAGCGCCTCCAGGAGAGAGGCCCAAGCAAGACGCGCCCCGAGGAGCGTCTTGCCATGTGTCAACACTGGGTCTGATTGAGGGCCTTCTGGAGGGAGGCCCAAGCAAGACGCGCCCCGAGGAGCGTCTTGCCACATGTCAACAATGGTTCTTACTGAGGGCCTCCAGGAGAGAAGCCCAAGCAAGACGCGCCCCGAGGAGCTTCTTGCCACATGTCACCACTCGGTCTGACTGAGCGCCTCCAGGAGAGAGGCCAAAGCAAGACGCCCCCCGAGGAGCGTCTTGACACATGTCAACACTGGGTCTGACAGAGGGCCTCCATGAGAGAGGCCCAAGCAAGACGCGCCCCGAGGAGTGTCTTGCCAAATGTCAACACTGGGTCTGACTGAGCGCCTCAGGGAGAGAGGTCCAAGCAAGACGCGCCCCGAGGAGCGTCTTGCCACATGTCACTACTCGGTCTGACTGAGCACCTCAGGGAGAGAGGTCCAAGCAAGATGCGCCCCGAGGAGCATCTTGCCACATGTCAACACTGGATCTGACTGAGTGCCTCCATGAGAGAAGCCCCAGCAAGACGCGCCCCGAGGAGCGTCTTGCCACATGTCACTACTCGGTCTGTTTGAGCGCCTCCAGGAGAGAGGCCCAAGCAAGACGTGCCCCGAGGAGCGTCTTGCCACATGTCAACAATGGGTCTGATTGAGGGCCTCCAGGAGAGAAGCCCAAGCAAGACACGCCCCGAGGAGCGTCTTGACACATGTCAACACTGGGTCTGACTGAGGGCCTCCATGAGAGAAGCCCAAGCAAGACGCGCCCCGAGGAGAGTCTTGCCACATGTCAACACTCGGTCTGACAGAGGGCATCCAGGAGAGAGGCCCAAGCAATACGCGCCCCGAGGAGCATCTTGCCACATGTCACCACTGGGTCTGACTGAGCGCCTCCAGGAGAGAGGCCCAACCAAGACGCGCCCTGAGGAGCGTCTTGCCACATGCCAACACTGGGTCTGACAGAGGGCCTCCAGGAGAGAGGCCCAAGCAAGACGCGCTCGAGGAGTGTCTTGCCACATGTCACCACTGGGTCTGACTGAGCGCCTCCAGGAGAGAGGCCCAAGCAAGACACGCCCCGAGGAGCGTCTTGTCACATGTAAACACTGGGTCTTTCTGAGCGCCTCCAGGAAAGAAGCCCAAGCAAGACGCGCACCGAGGAGCGTCTTTCCACATGTCAGCACTCGGTCTGACTGAGCGCCTCCAGGAGAGAGGCCCAAGCAAGACGCGCCCAAAGGAGCGTCTTGCAACATGTCAACAATGGGTCTGACTGAGCGCCTCCAGGAGAGAGGCCCAAGCAACATGCGCCCCGAGGAGCGTCAGGCCACATGTCACTACTCAGTCTGACTGAGCGCCTCCAGGAGAGAGGCCCAAGCAAGACGCGCCCCGAGGAGCGTCTTGCCACGTGTCAACACTGGGTCTGAATGAGGGCCTTCTGGAGAGAGGCCCAAGCAAGACGCGCCCCGCGGAGCGTCTTGCCACATGTCAACAATGGGTCTTACTGAGGGCCTCCAGGAGAGAAGCCCAAGCAACACGCGCCCCGAGGAGCTTCTTGCCATATGTCAGCACTCGGTCTGACTGAGCGCCTCCAGGAGAGAGGCCAAAGCAAGACGCGCCCCGAGGAGCGTCTTGACACATGTCAACACTGGGTCTGACAGAGGGCCTCCATGAGAGAGGCCCAAGCAAGACGCGCCCAGAGGAGTGTCTTGCCACATGTCAACACTGGGTCTGACTGAGCGCCTCCAGGAGAGAGGCCCAAGCAAGACGCGCCCCGAGGAGCGTCTTGCCACGTGTCAACACTGGGTCTGACTGAGCGCCTCCAGGAGAGAGGCCCAAGCAAGATGCGCCCCGAGGAGCGTCTTGCCACGTGTCACCACTGGGTCTGACTGAGCGCCTCCAGGAGAGAGGCCCAAGCAAGACGCGCCCATAGGAGCTTCTTGCCACGTGTCACCACTGGGTCTGATTGAGCGCCTCCAGGAGAGAGGCCCCAGCAAGACGCGCCCCGAGGAGCGTCTTGCCTTATGTCAGCACTCGGTCTGACTGAGCGCCTCCAGGAGAGAGGCCCAAGCAAGACGCACCCCGAGGAGCGTCTTGCGACATGTCACTACTCGGTCTAACTGAGCGCCTCCAGGAGAGAAGTCATAGCCAGACGTGCCCCGATGAGTGTCTTGCCACATGTCACTACTCGGTCTGACTGAGCGCCTCCAGGAGAGAGGCCCAAGCAAGACGTGCCCCGAGGAGCGTCTTGCCACATGTCAACAATGGGTCTGACTGAGGGCCTCCAGGAGAGAAGCCCAAGCAAGACGCGCCCCGAGGAGCATCTTGCCACATGTCAACACTGGGTCTGACTGAGCGCCTCCAGGAGAGAGGCCCAAGCAAGACGCGCCCCGAGGAGCGTAAGGCCACATGTCACTACTCAGTCTGACTGAGCGCCTCCAGGAGAGAGGCCCAAGCAAGACGCGCCCCGAGGAGCGTCTTGCCACATGTCAACACTGGGTCTGATTGAGGGCCTTCTGGAGAGAGGCCCAAGCAAGACGCGCCCCGAGGAGCGTCTTGCCACATGTCATTAATGGGTCTTACTGAGGGCCTCCAGGAGAGAGGCCCAAGCAAGATGCGCCCGGAGGAGCGTCTTGCCACATGTCAACACTGGGTCTGACAGAGGGCCTCCAGGAGAGAGGCCCAAGCAAGACGCGCCCCGAGGAGCGTCTTGCCACATGTAACCTCTGGTTCTGACTGAGCGCCTCCAGGAGAGAGGCCCAAGCAAGACGCATCCGAGGAGCGTCTTGCCACATGTCAACAATGGGTCTGACTGAGGGCCTCCAGGAGAGAAGCCCAAGCAAGACGCGCCCAGTGGAGCGTCTTGACACATGTCAACACTGGGTCTGACAGAGGGCCTCCAGGAGAGAAGCCCAAGCAAGACGCGCCCCGAGGAGCTTCTTGCCACATGTCAGCACTCGGTCTGACTGAGCGCCTCCAAGAGAGAGGCCAAAGCAAGACGCGCCCCGAGGAGCGTCTTGACACATGTCAACACTGGGTCTGACAGAGGGCCTCCATGAGAGAGGCCCAAGCAAGACGCGCCCCGAGGAGTGTCTTGCCACATGTCAACACTGGGTCTGACTGAGCGCCTCCAGGAGAGAGGCCCAAGCAAGACGCGCCCCGAGGAGCTTCTTGCCACGTGTCACCACTGGGTCTGACTGAGCGCCTTCAGGAGAGAGGCCCAAGCAAGACGCACCCCGAGGAGCGTCTTGCCACGTGTCACCACTGGGTCTGATTGAGCGCCTCCAGGAGAGAGGCCCCAGCAAGACCGGTCAGGCCTGCAGTGTAAACATGTGAGACATGATGTTCTTTCACAGAACTGAGGTTGTTCATTACTAAATGACTTTTACAGGAATATTGTTATTATACTATTCAACAGGTTGATCATAATAATGTGTATTAAACCCACAACCTAGCACTGAGGACAGAGGGACTTTATTTAAATTAGTACTTAATGGAAACGCTACATAATGATACATAAGAGCCATGTCATACATTCAGCCTAGGAATAGTAGCATTGTGCACTATTAAAAATATACACATCAATTGCTCGAATCCCATTGTTGCATAGTAAAACTCTAATAAAACTCTAGTCTGACATCAACAGAGAAGACTTAGTGTATGTACTACAAATACAGCATTAGGATTTCGAGTGGACCGTGCACCTTGTGAACCATCAGAGGCTTATGTCTCTCGTCTCGTCTCGTCTCGTCTTCCTCCGCTTATCCGGGTCCGGGTCGCGGGGGCAGCATCCCAACTAGGGAGCTCCAGGCCGTCCTCTCCCCGGCCTTGTCCACCAGCTCCTCCGGCAGGACCCCAAGGCGTTCCCGGACCAGATTGGAGATGTAACCTCTCCAACGTGTCCTGGGTCGACCCGGGGGCCTTCTGCCGGCAGGACATGCCCGAAACACCTCCCCGGGGAGGCGTCCAGGAGGCATCCTGACCAGATGCCCAAACCACCTCAACTGGCTCCTTTCGATCCAGAGGAGCAGCGGTTCTACTCCGAGTCCCTCCCGAATGTCCGAGCTCCTCACCCTATCTCTAAGGCTGAGCCCGGCCACCCTACGGAGGAAACTCATTTCGGCCGCTTGTATCTGCGATCTCGTTCTTTCGGTCATTACCCAAAGCTCATGACCATAGGTGAGGATTGGGACGTAGATCGACCGGTAAATCGAGAGCCTGGCTTTCTGGCTCAGCTCCCTCTTCCCCACGACAGATCGGCTCAGCGTCCGCATCACTGCGTCCAGGAGGCATCCTGACCAGATGCCCAAACCACCTCAACTGGCTCCTTTCGATCCAGAGGAGCAGCGGTTCTACTCCGAGTCCCTCCCGAATGTCCGAGCTCCTCACCCTATCTCTAAGGCTGAGCCCGGCCACCCTACGGAGGAAACTCATTTCGGCCGCTTGTATCCGCGATCTCGTTCTTTCGGTCATTACCCAAAGCTCATGACCATAGGTGAGGATTGGGACGTAGCTTTCTGGCTCAGCTCCCTCTTCCCCACGACAGATCGGCTCAGCGTCCGCATCACTGCAGATGCCGAACCAATCCGCCTGTCGATCTCCCGATCCCTCCTACCCTCACTCGTGAACAAGACCCCGAGATACTTAAACTCCTCCACTTGAGGTAGGACCTCTCCCCCGACCCGGAGGTGGCAAGCCACCCTTTTCCGGTCGAGAACCATGGTCTCAGATTTGGAGGTGCTGATCCTCATCCCAGCCGCTTCACATTCGGCCGCGAACCTACCCAGCAAGAGCTGAAGGTCAGAGCTGGATGAAGCTAGGAGGACCACATCATCCGCAAAAAGCAGAGACGAGATTCTCCTGCCACCAAACTCGACACACTCCACACCACGGCTGCGTCTAGAAATTCTGTCCATAAAAGTGATGAACAGAACCGGTGACAAAGGGCAGCCCTGGCGGAGTCCAACCCTCACTGGGAACAGGTCCGACTTACTACCGGCTATGCGGACCAAACTCACGCTCCTCTGGTAAAGGGACTGAATGGCCCTTAACAGAAAGCCACCCACCCCATACTCCTGGAGCGTCCCCCACAGGGTGCCCCTGGGGACACGGTCATAAGCCTTCTCCAAATCCACAAAGCACATGTGGATTGGTTGGGCAAACTCCCATGCCCCCTCCATTACCCTTGCAAGGGTATAGAGCTGGTCCACAGTTCCACGGCCAGGACGAAAACCACATTGCTCCTCCTCTATCTGAGATTCAACTATCGATCGGACCCTCCTCTCCAGTACCTTGGAGTAGACCTTTCCAGGGAGGCTGAGGAGTGTGATCCCCCTATAGTTGGAACACACCCTCAGGTCACCCTTCTTAAAGATGGGGACCACCACCCCGGTCTGCCACTCCCTAGGAACTGCCCCCGATGACCACGCAATGTTGTAGAGACGTGTCAACCATGACAGCCCTACAACATCCATAGCCTTGAGATACCCAGGACGAACCTCATCCGCCCCCGGGGCTCCGCCGCTGTGTAGTTGTTTGACTACCTCAGCAACTTCTGCCCCCGAGATCGGACAGTCCATCCCCAGGCCTCCCAGCTCTGGTTCCTCCTCGGAATGCGCATTGGTGGGATTGAGGAGCTCCTCAAAGTATTCCTTCCACCGTCCGACTATAGCCTCAGTTGACGTCAGCAGCTCCCCATCCCCACTGTAAACAGTGTGAGCGAGTTGCTGCCTTCCTCTCCTGAGGCGCCGGACAGTTTGCCAGAACCTCTTTGGAGCCGATCGATAGTCTTTCTCCATGGCCTCACCAAACTCCTCCCACGCCCGAGATTTTGCCTCGGCAACTGCCACTGCTGCACCCCGCTTGGCTATCCGGTACCTGTCTGCTGCCTCCGGAGACCCACAGACCAGCCACGCCCTGTAGGCCTCCTTCTTCAGCCTGACGGCTCCCCGAACCTCTGGTGTCCACCAGCGGGTACGGGGGTTGCCACCACGACTGGCACCGGCCACCTTACGACCACAGCTAGCAACAGCCGCCTCGACAATCGCAGAGTGGAACAAGGCCCACTCGGACTCAATGTCCCCCACTGCTCTCGGGACGTGGTCAAAGCTCTGCCGGAGGTGGGAGTTGAAGACCGTCTTGACAGGTTCTTCTGCCAGGCGTTCCCAGCAGACCCTCACTATGCGTTTGGGTCTGCCAGGTCTACGCGGCATGTTCCCTTGCCATCTGATCCAACTCACCACCAGGTGGTGATCAGTTGACAGCTCCGCCCCTCTCTTCACTCGGGTGTCCAAAACATACGGCCGCAGGTCAGATGATACGACTACAAAATCTATCATCGACCTGTGACCTAGGCTGCCCTGGTACCAAGTGTACCGGTGGGCATCCTTATGTTCGAACATGGTGTTCGTTATTGCCAAACTGCGGCTTGCACAGAAGTCCAATAACAAAACACCGCTCGAGTTCTGATCAGGTGGGCCGTTCCTCCCAATCACACCCCTCCAGGTCAAGCTGTCATTGCCCACGTGAGCATTGAAGTCCCCCAGCAGGACAATGGAGTCCCCTGATGGAGCACTATCTAGCACTCGTCCCAGGGACTCCAAAAAGGGTGGGTACTCTGAACTGATATTTGGCCCATAAGCACAAACAACAGTCAGGACCCGTTCCCCGACCCGAAGGCGCAAGGAAGCTACCCTCTTGTCCCCCGGGGTAAACCCCAACACACAGGCAGAGAGTCTCGGGGCTAACAAAAAGCCAACCCCAGCCCTCCGCCTCTCACCCGGAGCAACTCCAGCAAATTAGAGTGTCCAACCCCTCTCCAGGTCTCGGGTTCCAGAGCCAATGCTATGTGTCGAGGTGAGTCCGACTATATCTAGCCGGTACCGCTCAACCTCTGCCTCCTCCTTGAACCGTCACCTTATCGTGGTGGAGGAGTTTGAGTGCCCTAATGATCCTAGGAGCTATGTTGTCTGGGGCACTTAGTGCCCCTGGTAGGGTCTCCCATGACAAATTGGTCTTAGGTGAAGGGTGAGACAAAGAACGGTTCGAAGGATCTTTCATGGCGGTTAAAACGAAGAGTCGGAGTACCCGGCCCGGAGGGTTACCGGGGTCCCACCCTGGAGCCAGGCCTGGGGTTGGGGCCCGTGAGCGAGCGCCTGGTGGCCGGGCTTTCGCCCATGGGGCCCGGCCGGGCCCAGCCCGAACCGGATACATGGGCTCGTCCAACTGTGGACCCACCACCCGCAGGAGGAACATGAAGGGTCCGGTGCAATGTGAATCGGGTGGCAGACCAAATCAGAGGCTTATGATGCAACATATCTTCCAGTTGCTATTAGACAAGTTATAATTCTCGACCATTTTTCGGAACTGGTTTCTTGGGTCCGTGAGTAAATGCCAAATGAGATGATAGTCCTTAAGTAAGTTCCTGGCGATCCCATGTCACGCTCTTGCCCATCAGCCGGTGAACGCTGAGACGGAACTCTATGAGAGCGATGTATTTTTTAAGTGCTCCGAATATACTTCTAACAAGCGTGCGATTCACTTCGTGAGTAAACGGCAGCTGCAGCTGATTCAAACAGTCGAGCCAACTTTCTACATCACAATATGCGTTTTGTAGTTAGTCAAGTTACCTTTTGTGTGGTGCATGCACGGGTCGTTAGCGTCCAGCTCCCAGCTTAGAGAGTCCTGTATTGACACAGACGTCAATACATCTCGATGTCATGCAACACACAAAGTCTGTCGCATACAGGTGGGTTAACACACATGTACGATGTGTGCGATGGCGCGCCCGTTTACAATGGGACACAACGATGATCATTGTTAACCAAACTCTTGTTTCTCACGACAGGTGGTAGCGTTGTCTCCTGCACCTGGTCTTCGTGCACAGAGGGTGTTGTAATGTGCTCGTCATAGTCGCGATCGTTGTCACTCGAATCCGTTGTTCTCACGACAGGTGGTAGCGTTGTCTCCTGCATGTTGTCTTCGCGTGCGGCAAGCGTTGTGCTGTGCTCGTTATAAAGGTTGTCTTCGTACAAAGGGGGTGTTGAATACTCCTTCGTGAGTAGTCTAGGAGGTGGTGTGATGGAACGTATCTCAGAGGCGTTATGTGAGCGTACCACCATGGCCTGAGCAACTGCGACTACTGAGAGTACACCCAGTACAGACAGCGAGATCATTTTTTTTCTTGGGTGTTGTACGTGTGGGTACAGCCGCTTTAATGGCAGTGAGAGCAAGTGGGCAAATGTATTTATAGGTCACTAGCAGAAACTAAGGCACGTGGTCAGAGTGTAATCGTAACCACCTAAAGTAGCTCTTGTCATAATTTAATATACATAGAAATCAGAAACGGGTATGTCAGGATAGACATCGCGAGTGATAATGCGGCCAGTATCTGTGTGCGCTTGAGAGCACCTTGTTGTTCTACTGTGGTGCCCACGCCGCCGGGTCTGTTAATGTCATCGACCTTCTTTATATATGCATACGCTAAAGACCGTATATTCTCTATGGATTTGAACACGTCCTTTGTTTCGCGTAACGCTTGAGCTGTCTCGAGCGTGATGTTGTGAGTGTACACCAGTGTTTCGCGTGCACCGAGGTCCGAAAGGGCGTGCGCTACAACTATTAACCTTAGTTTGGGAGTGTGGCGAAACGCTCGCTCCGCTGTAATGGGCGGATGCAATGTTATCACCTGGTACGTTTCGTTAGTCGGGTCGTAACACACCGGTCCGTGACACGGACCGTCACATTGTATGGGGCACAGTAAGGACAACACGCCGCGGACCGTGACTTCGCACTCGACCGCGGTGGTGTTGTCGATTTGCAAAGGATCACATATGCCTCTCCAGTCGCAATGAGGCACATTGTAGTCGACGCGGCCGTCGGTCACCATAGCTTTCGTCAGCCAACACACTCGATTGCCCTTCGAAACATCGGCGATCAACGTGAGCGTAGAGGTCGCAGTCGCTTTACTGTACGCCAGGATATCCGTGTGTGAGTGCACGCTCGACGTCGATTGACAACCGGTCATGTCAGACCTGATCAGACCTTCCGAACACATGACCATTAGTTGTTGTGCGGCTGAGAGTATCGCGATCATACCGTTGAGATGTGTAGAAAGTCCGTACACGCCAGCCTTCCACGTTTCCAAAGTTTCCAGCAGTCTAGAGGGACTTGTCTTAGCTCGCATGGCAGTGCTGAATTTGCGTTGTGTAGACACAACGGCTTCGACCTCGCTTAGGATCTGTGGGCTCATGTACTCGTGGTAGGCCAAGACGTGTATAGTCGAGCGCGGTGACGCCCCGAACACCTTACCCGGTTTTGTTGTGGCGATATGCGTGTCCAGTAACGCGGCAAAGTCCGCGTGTCTAGCGTGTATTGATTTTACAGCTCGCTCATACCCCAACAGTACGGTCCGTAGAAGTTCGTTCACTTGTTTCCATGCGCTCGTGGAACACAGGACATCGCAACCTCCTTGATACTCAAGTAAAGCGTCACACACCAGCTGCTTGCACGTTGGAAATACAATCGGTAGTAACTTCTTACTCCACTCTATGTTGAACTCGTATAGTATGTATATGGGCGGTTGCGGCGGTTTGCGCATTTTCTATCTACCCTCCGCTAATATGACTCTGTTGTCTGTCTCCTGAGATGGTGCGGTTGGAACTTAAGAGAGCGCTATCGACGGTCGGCGTTTCCATTTCGTAAACTGTGCCATTTTCAGCCGCTGGCAAACGGCCGTCGACGGTCGATGCGAGACACCAACATAACGTTAGACCGCGACCCTCATGCCAGTTTTCTGTAGTGCTGGTTGTAGTTTCTGGTGCACACTCGAAACGCCATTATGATCACAATTACGTTGATTAATAAATCCAGTTTTGTAGCGACTGCAGCCAGCGCCGTCGCACAACTCGTGTCGGTGTTATCTCTCGATACTTTCATTCGTATCCGAGCGTATGCAGAATCTACGGATCTGGAGAAGTTGCTTGTCACTAGCTTGCGCATGTTTGATATGGCACTTTGCGCGAGACTCACACAACCTGCAGTGGCAACCGTCGCGTCAGTGCAAAGTTTTTCCGATATATCGCTCGCAACATCGTTTGTCATTTGCTGTACACTGCGCACACTGGCCACGAGGTCGCAGAGAGGGTCTTCGTTACGAGCTACTCTGGTAGCGCCGTGGTTGATGAGGACGATCATCTTTAGCAATAGTTTAAATTAGTACTTAATGGAAACGATACATAATGATACATAAGAGCCATGTCATACATTCAGCCTAGGAATAGTAGCATTGTGCATTATTAAAAATATACAGATCAATTGCTCGAATCCCATTGTTGCAAAGTAAAACTCTAATATAACTCTAGTCTGACATCAACAGAGAAGACTTAGTGTATGCACTACAAATACAGCATTAGGATTTCGAGTGGACCGTGCACCTTGTGAACCATCAGAGGCTTATGACGCAACATATCTTCCAGTTGCTATTAGACAAGTTATAATTCTTGACCATTTTTCGGAACTGGTTTCTTGGGTCCGTGAGTAAATGCCAAATGAGATGATAGTCCTTAAGTAAGTTCCTGGCGATCCCATGTCACGCTCTTGCCCATCAGCCGGTGAATGCTGAGACGGAACTCGATGAGAGCGATGTATTTTTTAAGTGCTCCGAATGTACTTCTAACAAGCGTGCGATTCACTTCGTGAGTAAACCGCAGCTGCAGCTGATTCAAACAGTCGAGCCAACTTTCTACATCACAATATGCGTTTTGTAGTTAGTCGAGTTACCTTTTGTGTGGCGCATGCACGAGTCGTTAGCGTCCAGCTCCCAGCTTAGAGAGTCCTGTATTGACACAGACGTCAATACATCTCGATGTCATGCAACACACAAAGTCTGTCGCATACAGGTGGGTTAACACATGTACGATACCTTTTGTGTGGCGCATGCACTGGTCGTTAGCGTCCAGCTCCTGGCTTATAGAGAGTCCTGTATTGACACAGACGTCAATACATCTCGATGTCATGCAACACACAAAGTCTGTCGCATACAGGTGGGTTAACACACATGTACGATGTGTGCAATGGCGCGCCCGTTTACAATGGGACACAACGATGATCATTGTTAACCAAACTCTTGTTTCTCACGACAGGTGGTAGCGTTGTCTCCTGCACCTGGTCTTCGTGCACAGAGGGTGTTGTAATGTGCTCGTCATAGTCGCGATCGTTGTCACTCGAATCCGTTGTTCTCACGACAGGTGGTAGCGTTGTCTCCTGCATGTTGTCTTCGCGTGCGGCAAGCGTTGTGCTGTGCTCGTTATAATGGTTGTCTTCGTACAAAGGGGGTGTTGAATACTCCTTCGCGAGTAGTCTAGGAGGTGGTGTGATGGAACGTATCTCAG
This sequence comes from Nothobranchius furzeri, assembly GCF_043380555.1. Taxonomy (NCBI): domain Eukaryota; kingdom Metazoa; phylum Chordata; class Actinopteri; order Cyprinodontiformes; family Nothobranchiidae; genus Nothobranchius; species Nothobranchius furzeri. The sequence goes on from NC_091741.1 coordinate 16,993,000, forward strand.
AGGCGTTATGTGAGCGTACCACCATGGCCTGAGCAACTGCGACTACTGAGAGTACACCCAGTACAGACAGCAAGATCATTTTTTTTCTTGGGTGTTGTACGTGTGGGTACAGCCGCTTTAATGGCAGTGAGAGCAAGTGGGCAAATGTATTTATAGGTCACTAGCAGAAACTAAGGCACATGGTCAGAGTGTAATCGTAACCACCTAAAGTAGCTCTTGTCATAATTTAATATACATAGAAATCAGAAACGGGTATGTCAGGATAGACATCGCGAGTGATAATGCGGCCAGTATCTGTGTGCGCTTGAGAGCACCTTGTTGTTCTACTGTGGTGCCCACGCCGCCGGGTCTGTAAATGTCATCGACCTTCTTTATATACGCATACGCTAAAGACCGTATATTCTCTATGTATTTGTTTCGCGTAACGCTTGAGCTGTCTCGAGCGTGATGTTGTGAGTGTACACCAGTGTTTCGCGTGCACCGAGGTCCGAAAGGGCGTGCGCTACAACTATTAACCTTGGTTTGGGAGTGTGGCGAAACGCTCGCTCCGCTGTAATGGGCGGATGCAATGTTATCACCTGGTACGTTTCGTTAGTCAGGTCGTAACACACCGGTCCGTGACACGGACCGTCACATTGTATGGGGCACAGTAAGGACAACACGCCGCCGACCGTGACTTCGCACTCGACCGCGGTGGTGTTGTCGATTTGCAAAGGATCACATACGCCTCTCCAGTCGCAATGAGGCACATTGTAGTCGACGCGACCGTCGGTCACCATAGCTTTCGTCAGCCAACACACTCGATTGCCCTTCGAAACATCGGCGATCAACGTGAGCGTAGAGGTCGCCGTCGCTTTACTGTACGCCAGGATATCCGTGTGTGAGTGCACGCTCGACGTCGATTGACAACCGGTCATGTCAGACCTGATCAGACCTTCCGAACACATGACCATTAGTTGTTGTGCGGCTGAGAGTATCGCGATCATACCGTTGAGATGTGTAGAAAGTCCGTACACGCCAGACTTCCGCGTTTCCAAAGTTTCCAGCAGTCTAGAGGGACTTGTCTTAGCTCGCATGGCAGTGCTGAATTTGCGTTGTGTAGACACAACGGCTTCGACCTCGCTTAGGATCTGTGGGCTCATGTACTCGTGGTAGGCCAAGATGTGTATAGTCGAGCGCGGTGACGCCCCGAACACCTTACCCGGTTTTGTTGTGGCGATATGCGTGTCCAGTAACACGGCAAAGTCCGCGTGTCTAGCGTGTATTGATTTTACAGCTCGCTCATACCCCAACAGTACGGTCCGTAGAAGTTCGTTCACTTGTTTCCATGCGCTCGTGGAACACAGGACATCGCAACCTCTGTGATACTCAAGTAAAGCGTCACACACCAGCTGCTTGCACGTTGGAAATACAATCGGTAGTAACTTCTTACTCCACTCTATGTTGAACTCGTATAGTATGTATATGGGCGGTTGCGGCGGTTTGCGCATTTTCTATCTACCCTCCGCTAATATGACTCTGTGGTCTGTCTCCTGAGATGGTGCGGTTGGAACTTAAGAGAGCGCTATCGACGGTCGGCGTTTCCATTTCGTAAACTGTGCCATTTTCAGCCGCTGGCAAACGGCCGTCGACGGTCGATGCGAGACACCAACATAACGTTAGACCGCGACCCTCATGCCAGTTTTCTGTAGTGCTGGTTGTAGTTTCTGGTGCACACTCGAAACGCCATTATGATCACAATTACGTTGATTAATAAATCCAGTGTTGTAGCGACTGCAGCCAGCGCCGTCGCACAACTCGTGTCGGTGTTATCTCTCGATACTTTCATTCGTATCCGAGCGTATGCAGAATCTACGGATCTGGTGAAGTTGCTTGTCACTAGCTTGCGCATGTTTGATATGGCACTTTGCGCGAGACTCACACAACCTGCAGTGGCGACCGTCGCGTCAGTGCAAAGTTTTTCCGATATATCGCTCGCAACATCGTTTGTCATTTGCTGTACACTGCGCACACTGGCCACGAGGTCGCAGAGAGGGTCTTCGTTACGAGCTACTCTGGTAGCGCCGTGGTTGATGAGGACGATCATCTTTAGCAATAGTTCATCTCGAAGCGCAACGAAGGTGAGGGCGACGGGTTGGCCGGTTCTGCCTTCAGGCCACTCGGTTGCCGCTAGATTGCCCAATGCCACACACGCAGACGAACCCTGTACACACTCAAAGACCCGTGTGCGATCGTTGATTTCTGCTAGCACGTTTGCTAGTTCTACGTGCTTCCATGTATCGGGCGTGGGCACGCGCTTGTTTTAGAGGCGTTTTCGCGCAGCCTCTACCCTGCACGACCGCTCGTGGCCGCACTAGCTATATTTATCTTTATTTGTTTCACACACACACACACACACACACACACACACACACACACACACACACACACACACACACACACACAGGCCCTTGCGTGCAAACCCCGGTCAGGCCTGCAGTGCACACATAAGAGACATGATGTTCTTTCACAGAACTGAGGTTGTTCATTACTAAATGACTTTTACAGGAATATTGTTATTATACTATTCAACAGGTTGATCATAATAATGTGTATTAAACCCACAACCTAGCACTGAGGACAGAGGGACTTTATTTAAATTAGTACTTAATGGAAACGATACATAATGATACATAAGAGCCATGTCATACATTCAGCCTAGGAATAGTAGCATTGTGCACTATTAAAAATATACACATCAACTGCTCGAATCCCATTGTTGCAAAGTAAAACTCTAATAAAACTCTAGTCTGACATCAACAGAGAAGACTTAGTGTATGTACTACAAATACAGCATTAGGATTTCGAGTGGACCGTGCACCTTGTGAACCATCAGAGGCTTATGACGCAACATATTTTCCAGTTGCTATTAGACAAGTTATAATTCTCGACCATTTTTCGAAACTGGTTTCTTGGGTCCGTGAGTAAATGCCAAATGAGATGATAGTCCTTCAGTAAGTTCCTGGCGATCCCATGTCACGCTCTTGCCCATCAGCCGGTGAACGCTGAGACGGAACTCGATGAGAGCGATGTATTTTTTAAGTGCTCCGAATGTACTTCTAACAAGCGTGCGATTCACTTTGTGAGTAAACCGCAGCTGCAGCTGATTCAAACAGTCGAGCCAACATTCTACATCACAATATGCGTTTTGTAGTTAGTCGAGTTACCTTTTGTGTGGCGCATGCACGGGTCGTTAGCGTCCAGCTCCCAGCTTATAGAGTCCTGTATTGACACAGACGTCAATACATCTCGATGTCATGCAACACACAAAGTCTGTCGTATACAGGTGGGTTAACACATGTACGATACCTTTTGTGTGGCGCATGCACGGGTCGTTAGCGTCCAGCTCCCGGCTTATAGAGAGTCCTGTATTGACACAGACGTCAAGACATCTCGATGTCATGCAACACACAAAGTCTGTCGCAAACAGGTGGGTTAACACACATGTACGATGTGTGCGATGGCGAGCCCATTTACAATGGGACACGACGATGATCATTGTTAACCAAACTCTTGTTTCTCACGACAGGTGGTAGCGTTGTCTCCTGCACCTGGTCTTCGTGCACAGAGGGTGGTGTAATGTGCTCGTCATAGTCGCGATCGTTGTCACTCGAATCCGTTGTTCTCACGACAGGTGGTAGCGTTGTCTCCTGTATGTTGTCTACGCGTGCGGCAAGCAATGTGCTGTGCTCGTTATAATGGTTGTCTTCGTACAAAGGGGGTGTTGAATACTCCTTCGCGAGTAGTCTAGGAGATGGCGTGATGGGACGTATCTCAGAGGCGTTATTTGAGCGTATCACCATGGCCTGAGCAACTGCGACTAGTGAGAGTACACCCAGTACAGACAGCGAGATCATTTTTTTTCTTGGGTGTTGTACGTGTGGGTACAGCCGCTTTAATGGCAGTGAGAGCAAGTGGGTATATGTATTTATATTGGGTCGGTGACACAGACGTCAATACATCTCGATGCCATGCAACACACAAAGTCTGTCGCATACAGGTGGGTTAACACATGTACGATACCTTTTGTGTGGCGCATGCATGGGTCGTTAGCATCCAGCTCCTGGCTTATAGAGAGTCCTTAATTGACACAGACGTCAATACATCTCGATGTCATGCAACTCACAAAGTCTGTCGCATACAGGTGGGTTAACACACATGTACGATGTGTGCGATGGCGCGCCCGTTTACAATGGGACACGACGATGATCATTGTTAACCAAACTCTTGTTTCTCATGACAGGTGGTAGCGTTGTCTCCTGCACCTGGTCTTCGTGCACAGAGGGTGTTGTAATGTGCTCGTCATAGTCGCGATCGTTGTCACTCGAATCCGTTGTTCTCACGACAGGTGGTAGCGTTGTCTCCTGCATGTTGTCTTCACGTGCGGCAAGCGTTGTGCTGTGCTTGTTATCATGGTTGTCTTCGTACAAAGGGGGTGTTGAATACTCCTTCGCGAGTAGTCTAGGAGGTGGTGTGATGGAACGTATCTCAGAGGCGTTATGTGAGCGTACCACCATGGCCTGAGCAACTGCGACTACTGAGAGTACACCCAGTACAGACAGCGAGATCATTTTTTTTCTTGGGTGTTGTACGTGTGGGTACAGCCGCTTTAATGGCAGTGAGAGCAAGTGGGCAAATGTATTTATAGGTCACTAGCAGAAACTAAGGCACGTGGTCAGAGTGTAATCGTAACCACTTAAGGTAGCTCTTGTCATAATTTAATATACATAGAAATCAGAAACGGGTAAGTCAGGATAGACATCGCGAGTGATAATGCGGCCAGTATCTGTGTGCGCTTGAGAGCACCTTGTATTTCTACTATGGTGCCCACACCGCCGGGTCTGTAAATGTCATCGACCTTCTTTATATACGCATACGCTAAAGACCGTATATTCTCTATGGATTTGAACACGTCCTTTGTTTCGCGTAACGCTTGAGCTGTCTCGAGCGTGATGTTGTGAGTGTACACCAGTGTTTCGCGTGCACCGAGGTCCGAAAGGGCGTGCGCTACAACTATTAACCTTGGTTTGGGAGTGTGGCGAAACGCTCGCTCCGCTGTAATGGGCAGATGCAATGTTATCACCTGGTACGTTTCGTTAGTCGGGTCGTAACACACCGGTCCATCACACGGACCGTCACATTGTATGGGGCACAGTAAGGACAACACGCCGCCGACCGTGACTTCGCACTCGACCGCGGTGGTGTTGTCGATTTGCAAAGGATCACATACGCCTCTCCAGTCGCAATGAGGCACATTGTAGTCGACGCGACCGTCGGTCACCATAGCTTTCGTCAGCCAACACACTCGATTGCCCTTCGAAACATCGGCGATCAACGTGAGCATATAGGTCGCTGTCGCTTTACTGTACGCCAGGATATCCGTGTGTGAGTGCACGCTCGACGTCGATTGACAACCGGTCATGTCAGACCTGATCAGACATTCCGAACACATGACCATTAGTTGTTGTGCGGCCGAGAGTATCGCGATCATACCATTGAGATGTGAAGAAAGCGCGTACACGCCAGCCTTCCACGTTTCCAAAGTTTCCAGCAGTCTAGAGGGACTTGTCTTAGCGCGCACGGCTGTGCTGAATTTGCGTTGGGTAGACACAACGGCTTCGACCTCGCTTAGGATCTTGTGGGCTCATGTACTCGTGGTAGGCCAAGACGTGTATAGTCGAGCGCGGTGACGCCCCGAACACTTGACCCGGTTTTGCTGTTGCGATATGCGTGTCCAGTAACACGGCAAAGTCCGCGTGCCTAGCGTGTATTGATTTTACAGCTCGCTCATACCCCAATAGTACGGTCGGTAGAAGTTCGTTCACTTGTTTCCATGCGCTCGTGGAACACAGGACATCGCAACCTCTGTGATACTCAAGTAAAGCGTCACACACCAGCTGCTTGCACGTTGGAAATACAATCGGTAATAACTTCTTACTCCACTCTATGTTGAACTCGTATAGTATGTATATGGGCGGTTGCGGCGGTTTGCGCATTTTCTATCTACCCTCCGCTAATATGACTCTGTGGTCTGTCTCCTGAGATGGTGCGGTTGGAACTTGCGAGAGTGCGCTATCGACGGTCGGCGTTTCCATTTTGTCAACTGTGCCATTGTCAGCCGCTGGCAAACGGCCGTCGACGGTCGATGCGAGACACCAACATAACGTTAGACCGCGACCCTCATGCCAGTTTTCTGTAGTACTGGTTGTAGTTTCTGGTGCACACTCGAAACGCCATTACGATCACAATTACGTTGATTAATAAATCCAGTGTTGTAGCGACTGCAGCCAGCGCCGTCGCGGAACTCGTGTCGGTGTTATCTCTCGATACTTTCATTCGTATCCGAGCGTATGCAGAATCTACGGATCTGGTGAAGTTGCTTGTCACTAGCTTGCGCACGTTTGATATGGCACTTTGCGCGAGACTCACACAACCTGCAGTGGCGACCGTCGCGTCAGTGCAAAGTTTTTCCGATATATCGCTCGCAACATCGTTTGTCATTTGCTGTACACTGCGCACACTGGCCGCGAGGTCGCGGAGAGGGTCTTCGTTACGAGTTGTGTAATATCCGCTGACTTGCCAATTCAATTCTGGTGGCGCTGACCCAAACGAGAACGCTTTTAAGGCGCATGTCATGGTAACTCTGGTAGCGCCGTGGTTGATGAAGACGATCATCTTTAGCAATAGTTCATCTCGAAGCGCAACGATGGTTAGGGCGACGGGTTGGCCGGTTCCGCCTTCAGGCCACTCGGTTGCCGCTAGATTGCCCAATGCCACACACGCAGACGAACCCTGTACACACTCAATGACCCGTGTGCGATCGTTGATTTCTGCTAGTACTTTTGCTAGTTCTACGTGCTTCCACGGATCGGGCGTGGGCACTCGCTTGTTTTAGAGGCGTTTTCGCGCAGCCTCTACCCTGCACGACCGCTCATGGCCGCACTAGCTATTTTTATCTTTATTTGTTTCACACACACACACACACACACACACACACACACACACACACACACACACACACACACACACACACACACACACACACACACACAGGCCCTTGCGTGCAAACCCCGGTCAGGCCTGCAGTGCACACATAAGAGACATGATGTTCTTTCACAGAACTGAGGTTGTTCATTACTAAATGACTTTTACAGGAATATTGTTATTATACTATTCAACAGGTTGATCATAATAATGTGTATTAAACCCACAACCTAGCACTGAGGACAGAGGGACTTTATTTAAATTAGTACTTAATGGAAACGATACATAATGATACATAAGAGCCATGTCATACATTCAGCCTAGGAATAGTAGCATTGTGCACTATTAAAAATATACACATCAACTGCTCTAATCCCATTGTTGCAAAGTAAAACTCTAATAAAACTCTAGTCTGACATCAACAGAGAAGACTTAGTGTATGTACTACAAATACAGCATTAGGATTTCGAGTGGACCGTGCACATTGTGAACCATCAGAGGCTTATGACGCAACATATCTTCCAGTTGCTATTAGACAAGTTATAATTCTCGACCATTTTTCGGAACTGGTTTCTTGGGTCCGTGAGTAAATGCCAAATGAGATGATAGTCCTTAAGTAAGTTCCTGGCGATCCCATGTCACGCTCTTGCCCATCAGCCGGTGAACACTGAGACGGAACTCGATGAGAGCGATATATTTTTTAAGTGCTCCGAATGTACTTCTAACAAGCGTGCGATTCACTTCGTGAGTAAACCGCAGCTGCAGCTGATTCAAACAGTCGAGCCAACTTTCTACATCACAATATGCGTTTTGTAGTTAGTCGAGTTACCTTTTGTGTGGCGCAAGCACGGGTCGTTAGAGTCCAGCTCCCAGCTTATACAGTCCTGTATTGACACAGACGTCAATACATCTCGATGTCATGCAACACACAAAGTCTGTCGCATACAGGTGGGTTAACACATGTACGATACCTTTTGTGTGGCGCATGCACGGGTCGTTAGCGACCAGCTCCAGGCTTACAGAGAGTCCTGTATTGACACAGATGTCAATACATCTCCATGTCATGCAACACACAAAGTCTGTCGCATACAGGTGGGTTAACACACATGTACGATGTGTGCGATGGCGCGCCCGTTTACAATGGGACACGACGATGATCATTGTTAACCAAACTCTTGTTTCTCAAGACAGGTGGTAGCGTTGTCTCCTGCACCTGGTCTTCGTGCACAGAGGGTGTGGTAATGTGCTCGTCATAGTCGCGATCGTTGTCACTCGAATCCGTTGTTCTCACGACAGGTGGTAGCGTTGTCTCCTGCATGTTGTCTTCGCGTGCGGCAAGCGTTGTGCTGTGCTCGTTATAATGGTTGTCTTTGTACAAAGGGGGGTGTTGAATACTCCTTCGCGAGTAGTCTAGGAGGTGGTGTGATGGGACGTATCTCAGAGGCGTTATGTGAGCGTACCACCATGGCCTGAGCAACTGCGACTACTGAGAGTACACCCAGTACAGACAGCGAGATAATTTTTTTCTTGGGTTTTGTACGTGTGGGTACAGCCGCTTTAATGGCAGTGAGAGCAAGTGGTCAAATGTATTTATAGGTCACTAGCAGAAACTAAGGCACGTGGTCAGAGTGTAATCGTAACCACCGTAGCTCTTGTCATAATTTAATATACATAGAAATCAGAAACGGGCATGTCAGGATAGACATCGCGAGTGATAATGCGGCCAGCTGACTGAGCGCCTCCAGGAGAGAGGCCCAAGCAAGACGCACCCCGAGGAGCGTCTTTCCACGTGTCACCACTGGGTCTGACTGAGCGCCTCCAGGAGAGAGGCCCAAGCAAGACGCGCCCCGAGGAGCGTCTTGCCACATGTCAACACTGGGTCTGACTGAGCGCCTCCAGGAGAGAGGCCCAAGCAAGACGCGCCCCGAGGAGCGTCTTGCAACATGTCAACACTGGGTCTGACTGAGCGCCTCCAGGAGAGAGGCCCAAGCAAGACGCGCCCCGAGGAGCGTCTTGCCACATGTCAACAATGGGTCTGACTGAGGGCCTCCAGGAGAGAGGCCCAAGCAAGACGCGCCCCGAGGAGCTTCTTGCCACATGTCAGCACTCGGTCTGACTGAGCGCCTCCAGGAGAGAGGCCAAAGCAAGACGCGCCCCGAGGAGCGTCTTGCCACATGTCACCACTTGGTCTGACTGAGCGCCTCCAGGAGAGAGGCCCAAGCAAGACGCGCCCCGAGGAGAGTCTAGCCACATGTCAACACTGGGTCTGACTGAGCGCCTCCAGGAGAGAGGCCCAAGCAAGACGCGCCCCGAGGAGCGTCTTGCCATATGTCAGCACTGGGTCTGACTGAGCGCCTCCAGGAGAGAGGCCCCAGCAAGACGCGCCCCGAGGAGCGTCTTGCCTTATGTCAGCACTCGGTCTGACTGAGCGCCTCCAGGAGAGAGGCCCAAGCAAGACGCGCCCCGAGGAGCGTCTTGCCACATGTCAACAATGGGTCTGACTGAGGGCCTCCAGGAGAGAGGCCCAAGCAAGACGCGCCCCGAGGAGCTTCTTGCCACATGTCAGCACTCGGTCTGACTGAGCGCCTCCAGGAGAGAGGCCAAAGCAAGACGCGCCCCGAGGAGCGTCTTGACACATGTCAACACTGGGTCTGACATAGGGCCTCCATGAGAGAGGCCCAAACAAGACGCGCCCCGAGGAGTGTCTTGCCACATGTCAACACTGGGTCTGACTGAGCGGCTCTAGGAGAGAGGCCGAAGCAAGACGCGCCCCGAGGAGCGTCTTGCCACATGTCAACACTGGGTCTGACTGAGCGCCTCCAGGAGAGAGGCCTGAGGAGCGTCTTGCCACATGTCACCTCTGGGTCTGACTGAGCGCCACCAGGAGAGAGGCGCAAGCAAGAAACGCCCGAGGAGCGTCTTGATACATGTCAACACTGGGTCTGACTGAGCGCCTCCAGGAGAGAGGCCCCAGCAAAGACGCGCCCCGAGGAGCGTCTTGCCACATGTCAACAATGGGTCTGACTGAGGGCCTCCAGGAGAGAAGCCCAAGCAAGACGCGCCCCGAGGAGCGTCTTGCCACATGTCAACACTGGGTCTAATTGAGCGCCTCCAGGAGAGAGGCCCAAGCAAGACGCGCCCCGAGGAGCTTCTTGCCACATGTCACTACTCGGACTGACTGAGCGCCTCCAGGAGAGAGGTCCAAGCAAGACGTGCCCCGAGGAGAGTCTTGCCACATGTCAACACTGGGTCTGACAGAGGGCATCCAGGAGAGAGGCCCAAGCAATACGCGCCCCGAGGAGCTTCTTTCCACATGTCAACAATGGGTCTTACTGAGGGCCTCCATGAGAGAAGCCCAAGCAAGACGCGCCCCGAGGAGTGTCTTGCCACATGTCAACACTGTGTCTGACTGAGCACCTCCAGGAGAGAGGCCCAAGCAAGACGCGCCCCGAGGAGCGTCTTGCCACGTGTCAACACTGGGTCTGACTTAGCGCCTCCAGGAGAGAGGCCCAAGCAAGATGCGCCCGGAGGAGCGTCTTGCCACGTGTCACCACTGGGTCTGACTGAGCTCCTCCAGGAGAGAGGCCCCAGCAAGACGCGCCCCGAGGAGCTCCTCGGGGGTGCGTCTTGCTTGGGCCTCTCTCCTGGAGCCGCTCAGTCAGACCCAGTGTTGACATGTGGCAAGACACTCCTCGGGGCGCGTCTTGTTTGGGCCTCTCTCATGGAGGCCCTCTGTCAGACCCAGTGTTGACATGTGTCAAGACGCTCCTCGGGGCGCGTCTTGCTTTGGCCTCTCTCCTGGAGGCGCTCAGTCAGACCGAGTGCCGACATGTGGCAAGAAGCTCCTCGGGGTGCGTGTTGCTTGGGCTTCTCTCCTGGAGGCCCTCAGTAAGACCCATTGTTGACATGTGGCAAGACGCTCCTCGGGGCGCGTCTTGCTTGGGCCTCTCTCCTGGAGGCGCTCAGTCAGACTGAGTAGTGACATTTGGCCTGACGCTCCTCGGGGCGCGTGTTGCTTGGGCCTCTCTCCTGGAGGCACTCAGTCAGACCCATTGTTGACATGTTGCAAGACGCTCCTTTGGGCGCGTCTTGCTTGGGCCTCTCTCCTGTAGGCCCTCTGTCAGACCCAGTGTTGACATGTGGCAAGACGCTCCTCCGGGCGCATCTTGCTTGGGCCTCTCTCCTGGAGGCCCTCAGTCAGACCCATTGTTGACATGTGGCAAGACGCTCCTCAGGGCGCGTCTTTCTTGGGCCTTTCTCCTGGAGGCGCTCAGTCAGACCGAGTGCTGACATGTGGCAAGACGCTCCTCGGGGCGCGTCTTGCTTGGGCCTCTCTCCTGGAGGCGGTCAGTCAGACTGAGTAGTGACATGGGGCCTGACGCTCCCCGGGGCACGTCTTGCTTGGGCCTCTCTCCTGGAGGCGCTCAGTCAGACCCAGTGGTTACATGTGGCAAGACACTCCTCGGGGCGCGTCTTGGTTGGGCCTCTCTCCTGGAGGCCCTCAGTCAGACCCAGTGTTGACATGTGTCAAGACGCTCCTCGGGGCGCGTCTTGCTTGGGCCTCTCTCCTGGAGGCCCTCAGTCAGACCCATTGTTGACATGTGGCAAGACGCTCCTCGGGGCGCGTCTTGCTTGGGCTTCTCTCCTGGAGACGCTCAGACAGACCCAGTGTTGACATGTGACAAGACGCTCCTCGGGGCGCGTCTTGCTTGGGCCTCTCTCCTGGAGGCGCTCAGTCAGAACCAGAGGTGACATGTGGCAAGACGCTCCTCGGGGCTCGTCTTGCTTGGGCCTCTCTCCTGGAGGCCCTCTGTCAGACCCAGTGTTGACATGTGGCAAGACGCTCCTCCGGGCGCATCTTGCTTGGGCCTCTCTCCTGGAGGCCCTCAGTCAGACACATTGTTGACATGTGGCAAGACGCTCCTCGGGGCGCGTCTTGCTTGGGCCTCTCTCCTGGAGGTGCTCAGTATGACCCAGTGTTGACATGTGGCAAGACGCTCCTCGGGGCGCGTCTTGCTTGGGCCTCTCTCCTGGAGGCGCTCAGTCAGACCCAGTGTTGACATGTGGCAGGACGCTCCTCGGGGCGCGTCTTGCTTGGGCCTCTCTCCTGGAGGCGCTCAGTCAGACCCAGTGTTGGCATGTGGCAAGACACTCCTCGGGGCGCGTCTTGGTTGGGCCTCTCTCCTGGAGGCGCTCATTCAGACCCTGTGGTGACATGTGGCAAGACGCTCCTCGGGGCGCGTATTGCTTCGGCCTCTCTCCTGAATGCCCTCTCTCAGACCGAGTGTTGACATGTGGCAAGACGCTCCTCGGGGCGCGTCTTGCTTGGGCTTTTCTCATGGAGGCCCTCAGTCCGACCCAGTGTTGACATGTGTCAAGACGCTCCTCGGGGCGTGTCTTGTTTGGGCCTCTCTCCTGGAGGCGCTCAGTCAGACCCAGTGTTGACATGTGGCAAGACGCTCCTCTGGGCGCGTCTTGCTTGGGCCTCTCTCCTGGAGGCGCTCAGTCAGACCCAGTGTTGACACGTGGCAAGACGCTCCTCGGGGCGCGTCTTGCTTGGGCCTCTCTCCTGGAGGCGCTCAGTCAGACCATGTGTTGGCATGTGGCAAGACACTCCTCGGGGCGCGTCTTGGTTGGGCCTCTCTCCTGGAGGCGCTCATTCAGACCCAGTGGTGACATGTGGCAAGACGCTCCTCGGGGCGCGTCTTGCTTCGGCCTCTCTCCTGAATGCCCTCTGTCAGACCGAGTGTTGACATGTGGCAAGACTCTCCTCTGGGCGCATCTTGCTTGGGCCTCTCTCCTGGAGGCGCTCAGTCAGACCCAGTGTTGACATGTGGCAAGACACTCCTCGGGGCGCGTCTTGTTTGGGCCTCTCTCATGGAGGCCCTCTGTCAGACCCAGTGTTGACATGTGTCAAGACGCTCCTCGGGGCGCGTCTTGCTTTGGCCTCTCTCCTGGAGGCGCTCAGTCAGACCGAGTGCCGACATGTGGCAAGAAGCTCCTCGGGGTGCGTGTTGCTTGGGCTTCTCTCCTGGAGGCCCTCAGTAAGACCCATTGTTGACATGTGGCAAGACGCTCCTCGGGGCGCGTCTTGCTTGGGCCTCTCTCCTGGAGGCGCTCAGTCAGACTGAGTAGTGACATTTGGCCTGACGCTCCTCGGGGCGCGTGTTGCTTGGGCCTCTCTCCTGGAGGCACTCAGTCAGACCCATTGTTGACATGTTGCAAGACGCTCCTTTGGGCGCGTCTTGCTTGGGCCTCTCTCCTGTAGGCCCTCTGTCAGACCCAGTGTTGACATGTGGCAAGACGCTCCTCCGGGCGCATCTTGCTTGGGCCTCTCTCCTGGAGGCCCTCAGTCAGACCCATTGTTGACATGTGGCAAGACGCTCCTCAGGGCGCGTCTTTCTTGGGCCTTTCTCCTGGAGGCGCTCAGTCAGACCGAGTGCTGACATGTGGCAAGACGCTCCTCGGGGCGCGTCTTGCTTGGGCCTCTCTCCTGGAGGCGGTCAGTCAGACTGAGTAGTGACATGGGGCCTGACGCTCCCCGGGGCACGTCTTGCTTGGGCCTCTCTCCTGGAGGCGCTCAGTCAGACCCAGTGGTTACATGTGGCAAGACACTCCTCGGGGCGCGTCTTGGTTGGGCCTCTCTCCTGGTGGCTCTCAGTCAGACCCAGTGTTGACATGTGTCAAGACGCTCCTCGGGGCGCGTCTTGCTTGGGCCTCTCTCCTGGAGGCCCTCAGTCAGACCCATTGTTGACATGTGGCAAGACGCTCCTCGGGGCGCGTCTTGCTTGGGCTTCTCTCCTGGAGACGCTCAGACAGACCCAGTGTTGACATGTGACAAGACGCTCCTCGGGGCGCGTCTTGCTTGGGCCTCTCTCCTGGAGGCGCTCAGTCAGAACCAGAGGTGACATGTGGCAAGACGCTCCTCGGGGCTCGTCTTGCTTGGGCCTCTCTCCTGGAGGCCCTCTGTCAGACCCAGTGTTGACATGTGGCAAGACGCTCCTCCGGGCGCATCTTGCTTGGGCCTCTCTCCTGGAGGCCCTCAGTCAGACACATTGTTGACATGTGGCAAGACGCTCCTCGGGGCGCGTCTTGCTTGGGCCTCTCTCCTGGAGGTGCTCAGTATGACCCAGTGTTGACATGTGGCAAGACGCTCCTCGGGGCGCGTCTTGCTTGGGCCTCTCTCCTGGAGGCGCTCAGTCAGACCCAGTGTTGACATGTGGCAGGACGCTCCTCGGGGCGCGTCTTGCTTGGGCCTCTCTCCTGGAGGCGCTCAGTCAGACCCAGTGTTGGCATGTGGCAAGACACTCCTCGGGGCGCGTCTTGGTTGGGCCTCTCTCCTGGAGGCGCTCATTCAGACCCTGTGGTGACATGTGGCAAGACGCTCCTCGGGGCGCGTATTGCTTCGGCCTCTCTCCTGAATGCCCTCTGTCAGACCGAGTGTTGACATGTGGCAAGACGCTCCTCGGGGCGCGTCTTGCTTGGGCTTTTCTCATGGAGGCCCTCAGTCCGACCCAGTGTTGACATGTGTCAAGACGCTCCTCGGGGCGTGTCTTGTTTGGGCCTCTCTCCTGGAGGCGCTCAGTCAGACCCAGTGTTGACATGTGGCAAGACGCTCCTCTGGGCGCGTCTTGCTTGGGCCTCTCTCCTGGAGGCGCTCAGTCAGACCCAGTGTTGACACGTGGCAAGACGCTCCTCGGGGCGCGTCTTGCTTGGGCCTCTCTCCTGGAGGCGCTCAGTCAGACCATGTGTTGGCATGTGGCAAGACACTCCTCGGGGCGCGTCTTGGTTGGGCCTCTCTCCTGGAGGCGCTCATTCAGACCCAGTGGTGACATGTGGCAAGACGCTCCTCGGGGCGCGTCTTGCTTCGGCCTCTCTCCTGAATGCCCTCTGTCAGACCGAGTGTTGACATGTGGCAAGACTCTCCTCTGGGCGCATCTTGCTTGGGCCTCTCTCCTGGAGGCGCTAAGTCAGACCCAGTGTTGACACGTGGCAAGACGCTCCTCGGGGCGCGTCTTGCTTGGGCCTCTCTCCTGGAGGCGCTCAGTCAGACACAGTGTTGACACGTGGCAAGACACTCCTCGGGGCGCGTCTTGCTTGGGCTTCTCTCATGGAGGCCCTCAGTAAGACCCATTGTTGACATGTGGAAAGAAGCTCCTCGGGGCACGTCTTGCTTTGGCTTCTCTCCTGGAGGCCCTCAGTCAGACCCATTGTTGACATGTGGCAAGACGCTCCTCGGGGCGCGTATTGCTTGGGCCTCTCTCCTGGATGCCCTCTGTCAGACCCAGTGTTGACATGTGGCAAGACTCTCCTCGGGGCGCGTCTTGCTTGGGCTTCTCTCATGGAGGCCCTCAGTCAGTCCCAGTGTTGACATGTGTCAAGACGCTCCTCGGGGCGTGTCTTGCTTGGGCCTCTCTCCTGGAGGCGCTCAGTCAGACCCAGTTTTGACATGTGGCAAGACGCTCCTCGGGGCGCTTCTTCCTTGGGCTTCTCTCCTGGAGGCCCTCAGTCAGACCCATTGTTGACATGTGGCAAGACGCTCCTCGGGGCACGTGTTGCTTGGACCTCTCTCCTGGAGGCGCTCAGTCAGACCGAGTAGTGACATGTGGCAAGACGCTCCTCGGGGTATGTCTTGCTTGGGCCTCTCTCCTGGAGGCGCTCAATTAGACCCAGTGTTGACATGTGGCAAGACGCTCCTCGGGGCGCGTCTTGCTTGGGCTTCTCTCCTGGAGGCCCTCAGTCAGACCCATTGTTGACATGTGGCAAGAAGCTCCTCGGGGCGCTTCTTGCTTGGGCCTCTCTCCTGGAGGCGCTCAGTCAGACCGAGTGCTGACATGTGGCAAGACGCTCCTCGGGGCGCGTCTTGCTGGGGCCTCTCTCCTGGAGGCGCTCAGTCAGACCCAGTGTTGACATGTGGCCTGACGCTCCTCGGGGCGCGTCTTGCTTGGGCTTCTCTCCTGGAGGCCCTCAGTCAGACCCATTGTTGACATGTGGCAAGACGCTCCTCGGGGCACGTCTTGCTTGGGCCTCTCTCCTGGAGGCGCTCAGTCAGACCGAGTAGTGACATGTGGCAAGACGCTCCTCGGGGTGCGTCTTGCTTGGACCTCTCTCCTGGAGGCGCTCAGTTAGACCGAGTAGTGACATGTCGCAAGACGCTCCTCGAGGCGCGTCTTGCTTGGGCCTCTCTCCTGGAGGCGCTCAGTCAGACCCAGTGGTGACATGTGGCAAGACGCTCCTCGGGGCGCATCTTGCTTGGGCCTCTCTCCTGGAGGCGCTCAGTCAGACCCAGTGTTGACACGTGGCAAGACGCTCCTCGGGGCGCGTCTTGCTTGGGCCTCTCTCCTGGAGCCGCTCAGTCAGACCCAGTGTTGACATGTGGCAAGACACTCCTCGGGGCGCGTCTTGTTTGGGCCTCTCTCATGGAGGCCCTCTGTCAGACCCAGTGTTGACATGTGTCAAGACGCTCCTCGGGGCGCGTCTTGCTTGGGCCTCTCTCCTGGAGGCGCTCAGTCAGACCGAGTGCTGACATGTGGAAAGACGCTCCTCGGGGCGCGTCTTGCTTGGGCCTCTCTCCTGGAGGCCCTCTGTCAGACCCAGTGTTGACATGTGGCAAGACGCTCCTCCGGGCGCATCTTGCTTGGGCCTCTCTCCTGGAGGCCCTCAGTCAGACCCATTGTTGACATGTGGCAAGACGCTCCTCAGGACGCGTCTTTCTAGGGCCTTTCTCCTGGAGGCGCTCAGTCAGACCGAGTGCTGACATGTGGCAAGACGCTCCTCGGGGCGCTTCTTCCTTGGGCTTCTCTCCTGGAGGCCCTCAGTCAGACCCATTGTTGACATGTGGCAAGATGCTCCTCGGGGCACGTGTTGCTTGGACCTCTCTCCTGGAGGCGCTCAGTCAGACCGAGTAGTGACATGTGGCAAGACGCTCCTCGGGGTATGTCTTGCTTGGGCCTCTCTCCTGGAGGCGCTCAATTAGACCCAGTGTTGACATGTGGCAAGACACTCCTCGGGGCGCGTCTTGGTTGGGCCTCTCTTCTGGAGGCCCTCAGTCAGACCCAGTGTTGACATGTGTCAAGACGCTCCTCGGGGCGCGTCTTGCTTGGGCCTCTCTCCTGGAGGCCCTCAGTCAGACCCATTGTTGACATGTGGCAAGACGCTCCTCGGGGCGCGTCTTGCTTGGGCTTCTCTCCTGGAGACGCTCAGACAGACCCAGTGTTGACATGTAACAAGACGCTCCTCGGGGCGCGTCTTGCTTGGGCCTCTCTCCTGGAGGCGCTCAGTCAGAACCAGAGGTGACATGTGGCAAGACGCTCCTCGGGGCGCGTCTTTCTTGGAACTCTCTCCTGGAGGCATTCTGTCAGACCCAGTGTTGACATCTGGCAAGACGCTCCTCGGGGGGCGTCTTGCTTGGGCCTCTCTCCTGGAGGCGCTCAGTCAGACCCAGTGTTGACATGTGGCAGGACGCTCCTCGGGAAGCGTCTTGCTTGGGCCTCTCTCCTGGAGGCGCTCAGTCAGACCCAGTGTTGGCATGTGGCAAGACACTCCTCGGGGCGCGTCTTGGTTGGGCCTCTCTCCTGGAGGCGCTCATTCAGACCCAGTGGTGATATGTGGCAAGACGCTCCTCGGGGCGCGTATTGCTTCGGCCTCTCTCCTGAATGCCCTCTGTCAGACCGAGTGTTGACATGTGGCACGATTCTCCTCGAGGCGCGTCTTGCTTGGGCTTCTCTCATGGAGGCCCTCAGTCCGACCCAGTGTTGACATGTGTCAAGACGCTCCTCGGGGCGTGTCTTGCTTGGGCCTCTCTCCTGGAGGCGCTCAGTCAGACCCAGTGTTGACATGTGGCAAGACGCTCCTCTGGGCGCGTCTTGCTTGGGCCTCTCTCCTGGAGGCGCTCAGTCAGACCCAGTGTTGACACGTGGCAAGTCGCTCCTCGGGGCGCGTCTTGCTTGGGCCTCTCTCCTGGAGGCGCTCAGTCAGACCATGTGTTGGCATGTGGCAAGACACTCCTCGGGGCGAGTCTTGGTTGGGCCTCTCTCCTGGAGGCGCTCATTCAGACCCAGTGGTGACATGTGGCAAGATGCTCCTCGGGGCGCGTCTTGCTTCGGCCTCTCTCCTGAATGCCCTCTGTCAGACCGAGTGTTGACATGTGGCAAGACGCTCCTCGGGGCGCGTCTTGCTTGGGCCTCTCTCCTGGAGGCGCTCAGTCAGACACAGTGTTGACACGTGGCAAGAAACTCCTCGGGGCGCGTCTTGCTTGGGCTTCTCTCATGGAGGCCCTCAGTCCGACCCAGTGTTGACATATGTCAAGACGCTCCTCGGGGCTTGTCTTGCTTGGGCCTCTCTACTGGAGGCGCTCAGTCAGACCCAGTGTTGACATGTGGCAAGACGCTCCTCTGGGCGCGTCTTAGTTGGGCTTCTCTCCTGGAGACCCTCAGTCAGACCCATTGTTGACATGTGGAAAGAAGCTCCTCGGGGCGCGTCTTGCTTTGGCTTCTCTCCTGGAGGCCCTCAGTCAGACCCATTGTTGACATGTGGCAAGACGCTCCTCGGGGCGCGTCTTGCTTGGGCTTCTCTCATGGAGGCCCTCAGTCAGACCCAGTGTTGACATGTGTCAAGACGCTCCTCTGGGCGTGTCTTGCTTGGGCCTCTCTCCTGGAGGCGCTCAGTCAGACCCAGTGTTGACATGTGGCAAGACGCTGCTCGGGGCGCTTCTTCCTTGGGCTTCTCTCCTGGAGGCCCTCAGTCAGACCCATTGTTGACATGTGGCAAGACGCTCCTCGGGGCACGTGTTGCTTGGACCTCTCTCCTGGAGGCGCTCAGTCAGACCGAGTAGTGACATGTGGCAAGACGCTCCTCGGGGTATGTCTTGCTTGGGCCTCTCTCCTGGAGGCGCTCAATTAGACCCAGTGTTGACATGTGGCAAGACGCTCCTCGGGGCGCGTCTTGCTTGGGCTTCTCTCCTGGAGGCCCTCAGTCAGACCCATTGTTGACATGTGGCAAGAAGCTCCTCGGGGCGCTTCTTGCTTGGGCCTCTCTCCTGGAGGCGCTCAGTCAGACCGAGTGCTGAAATGTGGCAAGACGCTCCTCGGGGCGCGTCTTGCTGGGGCCTCTCTCCTGGAGGCGCTCAGTCAGACCCAGTGTTGACATGTGGCCTGACGCTCCTCGGGGCGCGTCTTGCTTGGGCTTCTCTCCTGGAGGCCCTCAGTCAGACCCATTGTTGACATGTGGCAAGACGCTCCTCGGGGCACGTCTTGCTTGGGCCTCTCTCCTGGAGGCGCTCAGTCAGACCGAGTAGTGACATGTGGAAAGACGCTCCTCGGGGTGCGTCTTGCTTGGACCTCTCTCCTGGAGGCGCTCAGTTAGACCGAGTAGTGACATGTCGCAAGACGCTCCTCGGGGCGCGTCTTGCTTGGGCCTCTCTCCTGGAGGCGCTCAGTCAGACCCAGTGGTGACATGTGGCAAGACGCTCCTCGGGGCGCATCTTGCTTGGGCCTCTCTCCTGGAGGCGCTCAGTCAGACCCAGTGTTGACATGTGGCAAGACACTCCTCGGGGCGCGTCTTGTTTGGGCCTCTCTCATGGAGGCCCTCTGTCAGACCCAGTGTTGACATGTGTCAAGACGCTCCTCGGGGCGCGTCTTGCTTTGGCCTCTCTCCTGGAGGCGCTCAGTCAGACCGAGTGCTGACATGTGGCAAGAAACTCCTCGGGGCGCGTGTTGCTTGGGCTTCTCTCCTGGAGAGCCTCAGTAAGACCCAGTGTTGACATGTGGCAAGACGCTCCTCGGGGCGCGTCTTGCTTGGGCCTCTCTCCAGAAGGCCCTCAATCAGACCCAGTGTTGACACGTGGCAAGACGCTCCTCGGGGCGCGTCTTGCTTGGGCCTCTCTCCTGGAGGCGCTCAGTCAGACTGAGTAGTGACATGTGGCCTGACGCTCCTCGGGGCGCGTGTTGCTTGGGCCTCTCTCCTGGAGGCGCTCAGTCAGACCCATTGGTGACATGTTGCAAGACGCTCCTTTGGGCGCGTCTTGCTTGGGCCTCTCTCCTGGAGGCGCTCAGTCAGACCGAGTGCTGACATGTGGAAAGACGCTCCTCGGGGCGCGTCTTGCTTGGGCCTCTCTCCTGGAGGCCCTCTGTCAGACCCAGTGTTGACATGTGGCAAGACGCTCTTCCGGGCGCATCTTGCTTGGGCCTCTCTCCTGGAGGCCCTCAGTCAGACCCATTGTTGACATGTGGCAAGACGCTCCTCAGGGCGCGTCTTTCTAGGGCCTTTCTCCTGGAGGCGCTCAGTCAGACCGAGTGCTGACATGTGGCAAGACGCTCCTCGGGGCGTGTCTTGCTTGGGCCTCTCTCCTGGAGGCGCTCAGTCAGACCCAGTGTTGACATGTGGCAAGACGCTCCTCGGGGCGCTTCTTCCTTGGGCTTCTCTCCTGGAGGCCCTCAGTCAGACCCATTGTTGACATGTGGCAAGATGCTCCTCGGGGCACGTGTTGCTTGGACCTCTCTCCTGGAGGCGCTCAGTCAGACCGAGTAGTGACATGTGGCAAGACGCTCCTCGGGGTATGTCTTGCTTGGGCCTCTCTCCTGGAGGCGCTCAATTAGACCCAGTGTTGACATGTGGCAAGACGCTCCTCGGGGCGCGTCTTGCTTGGGCTTCTCTCCTGGAGGCCCTCAGTCAGACCCATTGTTGACATGTGGCAAGAAGCTCCTCGGGGCGCGTCTTGCTGGGGCCTCTCTCCTGGAGGCGCTCAGTCAGACCCAGTGTTGACATGTGGCCTGACGCTCCTCGGGGCGCGTCTTGCTTGGGCTTCTCTCCTGGAGGCCCTCAGTCAGACCCATTGTTGACATGTGGCAAGACGCTCCTCGGGGCACGTCTTGCTTGGGCCTCTCTCCTGGAGGCGCTCAGTCAGACCGAGTAGTGACATGTGGCAAGACGCTCCTCGGGGTGCGTCTTGCTTGGACCTCTCTCCTGGAGGCGCTCAGTTAGACCGAGTAGTGACATGTCGCAAGACGCTCCTCGGGGCGCGTCTTGCTTGGGCCTCTCTCCTGGAGGCGCTCAGTCAGACCCAGTGGTGACATGTGGCAAGACGCTCCTCGGGGCGCATCTTACTTGGGCCTCTCTCCTGGAGGCGCTCAGTCAGACCCAGTGTTGACACGTGGCAAGACGCTCCTCGGGGCGCGTCTTGCTTGGGCCTCTCTCCTGGAGCCGCTCAGTCAGACCCAGTGTTGA
This sequence comes from Nothobranchius furzeri, assembly GCF_043380555.1. NCBI lineage: Eukaryota > Metazoa > Chordata > Actinopteri > Cyprinodontiformes > Nothobranchiidae > Nothobranchius > Nothobranchius furzeri. The sequence goes on from NC_091741.1 coordinate 17,014,246, forward strand.
CATGTGGCAAGACACTCCTCGGGGCGCGTCTTGTTTGGGCCTCTCTCATGGAGGCCCTCTGTCAGACCCAGTGTTGACATGTGTCAAGACGCTCCTCGGGGCGCGTCTTGCTTTGGCCTCTCTCCTGGAGGCGCTCAGTCAGACCGAGTGCTGACATGTGGCAAGAAGCTCCTCGGGGCGCGTGTTGCTTGGGCTTCTCTCCTGGAGGCCCTCAGTAAGACCCATTGTTGACAAGTGGCAAGACGCTCCTCGGGGCGCGTCTTGCTTGGGCCTCTCTCCAGAAGGCCCTCAATCAGACCCAGTGTTGACACGTGGCAAGACGCTCCTCGGGGCGCGTCTTGCTTGGGCCTCTCTCCTGGAGGCGCTCAGTAAGACTGAGTAGTGACATGTGGCCTGACGCTCCTCGGGGCGCGTGTTGCTTGGGCCTCTCTCCTGGAGGCGCTCAGTCAGACCCATTGTTGACATGTTGCAAGACGCTCCTTTGGGCGCGTCTTGCTTGGGCCTCTCTCCTGGAGGCGCTCAGTCAGACCGAGTGCTGACATGTGGAAAGACGCTCCTCGGGGCGCAACTTGCTTGGGCCTCTCTCCTGGAGGCCCTCTGTCAGACCCAGTGTTGACATGTGGCAAGACGCTCCTCCGGGCGCATCTTGCTTGGGCCTCTCTCCTGGAGGCCCTCAGTCAGACCCATTGTTGACATGTGGCAAGACGCTCCTCAGGGCGCGTCTTTCTTGGGCCTTTCTCCTGGAGGCGCTCAGTCAGACCGAGTGCTGACATGTGGCAAGACGCTCCTCGGGGCGCGTCTTGCTTGGGCCTCTCTCCTGGAGGCGGTCAGTCAGACTGAGTAGTGAAATGTGGCCTGACCCTCCCCGGGGCGCGTCTTGCTTGGGCCTCTCTCCTGGAGGCCCTCAGTCAGACCCAGTGTTGACATGTGTCAAGACGCTCCTCGGGGCGCGTCTTGCTTGGGCCTCTCTCCTGGAGGCCCTCAGTCAGACCCATTGTTGACATGTGGCAAGACGCTCCTTGGGGCGCGTCTTGCTTGGGCTTCTCTCCTGGAGACGCTCAGACAGACCCAGTGTTGACATGTGACAAGACGCTCCTCGGGGCGCGTCTTGCTTGGGCCTCTCTCCTGGAGGCGCTCAGTCAGAACCAGAGGTGACATTTGGCAAGACGCTCCTCGGGGCGCGTCTTGCTTGGGCCTCTCTCCTGGAGGCCCTCTGTCAGACCCAGTGTTGACATGTGGCAAGACGCTCCTCCGGGCGCATCTTGCTTGGGCCTCTCTCCTGGAGGCCCTCAGTCAGACACATTGTTGACATGTGGCAAGACGCTCCTCGGGGCGCGTCTTTCTTGGGCGTCTCTCCTGGAGGCGCTCAGTCAGACCCAGTGTTGACATGTGGCAAGACGCTCCTCGGGGCGCGTCTTGCTTGGGCCTCTCTCCTGGAGGTGCTCAGTCAGACCCAGTGTTGACATGTGGCAGGACGCTCCTCGGGGCGCGTCTTGCTTGGGCCTCTCTCCTGGAGGCGCTCAGTCAGACCCAGTGTTGGCATGTGGCAAGACACTCCTCGGGGCGCGTCTTGGTTGGGCCTCTCCCCTGGAGGCGCTCATTCAGACCCAGTGGTGACATGTGGCAAGACGCTCCTCGGGGCGCGTATTGCTTCGGCCTCTCTCCTGAATGCCCTCTGTCAGACCGAGTGTTGACATGTGGCAGGACTCTCCTCGGGGCGCGTCTTGCTTGGGCTTCTCTCATGGAGGCCCTCAGTCCGACCCAGTGTTGACATGTGTCAAGACGCTCCTCGGGGTGTGTCTTGCTTGGGCCTCTCTCCTGGAGGCGCTCAGTCAGACCATGTGTTGGCATGTGGCAAGACACTCCTCGGGGCGCGTCTTGGTTGGGCCTCTCTCCTGGAGGCGCTCATTCAGACCCAGTGGTGACATGTGGCAAGACGCTCCTCGGGGCGCGTCTTGCTTCGGCCTCTCTCCTGAATGCCCTCTGTCAGACCGAGTGTTGACAAGTGGCAAGACTCTCCTCGGGGCGCGTCTTGCTTGGGCTTCTCTCATGGAGGCCCTCAGTCCGACCCAGTGTTGACATGTGTCAAGACGCTCATCGGGGCGCGTCTTGCTTGGGCCTCTCTCCTGGAGGCCCTCAGTCAGACCCAGTGTTGACATGTGTCAAGACGCTCCTCGGGGCGCGTCTTGCTTGGGCCTCTCTAATGGAGGCCCTCAGTCAGACCCATTGTTGACATGTGGCAAGACGCTCCTCGGGGCGCGTCTTGCTTGGGCTTGTCTCCTGGAGACGCTCAGACAGACCCAGTGTTGACATGTGACAAGACGCTCCTCGGGGCGCGTCTTGCTTGGGCCTCTCTCCTGGAGGCGCTCAGTCAGAACCAGAGGTGACATGTGGCAAGACGCTCCTCGGGGCGCGTCTTGCTTGGGCCTCTCTCCTGGAGGCCCTCTGTCAGACCCAGTGTTGACATGTGGCAAGACGCTCCTCCGGGCGCATCTTGCTTGGGCCTCTCTCCTGGAGGCCCTCAGTCAGACACATTGTTGACATGTGGCAAGACGCTCCTCGGGGCGTGTCTTGCTTGGGCCTCTCTCCTGGAGGCGCTCAGTCAGACCCAGTGTTGACATGTGGCAAGACGCTCCTCGGGGCGCGTCGTGCTTGGGCCTCTCTCCTGGAGGCCCTCTGTCAGACCCAGTGTTGACATGTGGCAGGACGCTCCTCGGGGCGCGTCTTGCTTGGGCCTCTCTCCTGGAGGCGCTCAGTCAGACCCAGTGTTGACTGACAGTGTGACTGAGCGCCTCCAGGAGAGAGGCCAAAGCAAGACGCACCCCGAGGAGCGTCTTGACACATGTCAACACTGGGTCTGACAGAGGGCCTCCATGAGAGAGGCCCAAACAAGACGCGCCCCGAGGAGTGTCTTGCCACATGTCAACACTGGGTCTGACTGAGCGCCTCCAGGAGAGAGGCCCAAGCAAGACGCGCCCCGAGGAGCGTCTTGCGACATGTCACTACTCGGTCTAACTGAGTGCCTCCAGGAGAGAGGTCCAAGCAAGACGCACCCCGAGGAGCGTCTTGCCACATGTCACTACTCGGTCTGACTGAGCGCCTCCAGGAGAGAGGCCCAAGCAAGACGTGCCCCGAGGAGCGTCTTGCCACATGTCAACAAGGGGTCTGACTGAGGGCCTCCAGGATAGAAGCCCAAGCAAGACGCGCCCCGAGGAGCGTCAGGCCACATGTCAACACTGGGTCTGACTGAGCGCCTCCAGGAGAGAGGCCCCAGCAAGACGTGCCCCGAGGAGCGTCTTGCCACATGTCAGCACTCGGTCTGACTGAGCGCCTCCAGGAGAGAGGCCCAAGCAGGAAGCGCCCCGTGGAGCTTCTTGCCACATGTCAACAATGGGTCTGACTGAGGGCCTCCAGGAGAGAAGCCCAAGCAAGACGCGCCCCGAGGAGCGTCTTGCCACATGTCAACACTGGGTCTAATTGAGCGCCTCCAGGAGAGAGGCCCAAGCAAGACATACCCAGAGGAGCGTCTTGCCACATGTCACTACTCGGTCTGACTGAGCGCCTCCAGGAGAGAGGTCCAAGCAACACGTGCCCCGAGGAGCGTCTTGCCACATGTCAACAATGGGTCTGACTGAGGGCCTCCAGGAGAGAAGCCCAAGGAAGAAGCGCCCCGAGGAGCGTCTTGCCACATGTCAACACTGGGTCTGACTGAGCGCCTCCAGGAGAGAGGCCCAAGCAAGACACGCCCCGAGGAGCGTCTTGACACATGTCAACACTGGGTCTGACTGAGGGCCTCCATGAGAGAAGCCCAAGCAAGATGCGCCCGGAGGAGCGTCTTGCCACATGTCAACACTGGGTCTGACAGAGGGCCTCCAGGAGAGAGGCCCAAGCAAGACGCGCCCCGAGGAGCGTCTTGCCACATGTAACCTCTGGTTCTGACTGAGCGCCTCCAGGAGAGAGGCCCAAGCAAGACGCGCCCCGAGGAGCGTCTTGTCACATGTCAACACTGGGTCTGTCTGAGCGTCTCCAGGAGAGAAGCCCAAGCAAGACGCGCCCCGAGGAGCGTCTTGCCACATGTCAACAATGGGTCTGACTGAGGGCCTCCAGGAGAGAGGCCCAAGCAAGACGCGCCCCGAGGAGCGTCTTGACACATGTCAACACTGGGTCTGACTGAGGGCCTCCAGGAGAGAGGCCCAAGCAAGACGCGCCCCGAGGAGTGTCTTGCCACATGTCACCACTGGGTCTGACTGAGCGCCTCCAGGAGAGAGGCCCAAGCAAGACGCGCCCCGGGGAGTGTCAGGCCACATGTCACTACTCAGTCTGACTGACCGCCTCCAGGAGAGAGGCCCAAGCAAGACGCGCCCCGAGGAGCGTCTTGCCACATGTCAGCACTCGGTCTGACTGAGCGCCTCCAGGAGAAAGGCCCTAGAAAGACGCGCCCTGAGGAGCGTCTTTCCACATGTCAACAATGGGTCTGACTGAGGGCCTCCAGGAGAGAAGCCCAAGCAAGACGCGCCCAGAGTAGCGTCTTGCCACATGTCAACACTGGGTCTGACTGAGCGCCTCCAGGAGAGAGGCCCAAGCAAGACACGCCCCGAGGAGCGTCTTGACACATGTCAACCCTGGGTCGGACTGAGGGCCTCCATGAGAGAAGCCCAAGCAAGACGCGGCCCGAGGAGAGTCTTGCCACATGTCAACACTCGGTCTGACAGAGGGCATTCAGGAGAGAGGCCGAAGCAAGACGCGCCCCGAGGAGCGTCTTGCCACATGTCACCACTGGGTCTGAATGAGCGCCTCCAGGAGAGAGGCCCAACCAAGACGCGCCCCGAGGAGTATCTTGCCACATGCCAACACATGGTCTGACTGAGCGCCTCCAGGAGAGAGGCCCAAGCAAGACGCGCCCCGAGGAGCGTCTTGCCACGTGTCAACACTGGGTCTGACTGAGCGCCTCCAGGAGAGAGGCCCAAGCAAGACGCGCCCAGAGGAGCGTCTTGCCACATGTCAACACTGGGTCTGACTGAGCGCCTCCAGGAGAGAGGCCCAAGCAAGACACGCCCCGAGGAGCGTCTTGACACATGTCAACACTGGGTCGGACTGAGGGCCTCCATGAGAGAAGCCCAAGCAAGACGCACCCCGAGGAGAGTCTTGCCACATGTCAACACTCGGTCTGACAGAGGGCATTCAGGAGAGAGGCCGAAGCAATACGCGCCACGAGGAGCGTCTTGCCACATGTCACCACTGGGTCTGAATGAGCGTCTCCAGGAGAGAGGCCCAACCAAGACGCGCCCCGAGGAGTGTCTTACCACATGCCAACACTGGGTCTGACTGAGCGCCTCCAGGAGAGAGGCCCAAGCAAGACGCGCCCCGAGGAGCGTCCTGCCACATGTCAACACTGGGTCTGACAGAGGGCCTCCAGGAGAGAGGCCCAAGCACGACGCGCCCCGAGGAGCGTCTTGCCACATGTCAACACTGGGTCTGACTGAGCGCCTCCAGGAGAGAGGCCCAAGCAAGACACGCCCCGAGGAGCGTCTTGCCACATGTCAACAATGTGTCTGACTGAGGGCCTCCAGGAGAGAGGCCCAAGCAAGATGCGCCCGGAGGAGCGTCTTGCCACATGTCAACACTGGGTCTGACAGAGGGCCTCCAGGAGAGAGGCCCAAGCAAGACGCGCCCCGAGGAGCGTCTTGCCACATGTCACCTCTGGTTCTGACTGAGCGCCTCCAGGAGAGAGGCCCAAGCAAGACGCGCCCCGAGGAGCGTCTTGCCACATGTCAACACTGGGTCTGACTGAGCGCCTCCAGGAGAGAGGCCCAAGCAAGACACGCCCCGAGGAGCGTCTTGACACATGTCAACCCTGGGTCGGACTGAGGGCCTCCATGAGAGAAGCCCAAGCAAGACGCGGCCCGAGGAGAGTCTTGCCACATGTCAACACTCGGTCTGACAGAGGGCATTCAGGAGAGAGGCCGAAGCAAGACGCGCCCCGAGGAGCGTCTTGCCACATGTCACCACTGGGTCTGAATGAGCGCCTCCAGGAGAGAGGCCCAACCAAGACGCGCCCCGAGGAGTATCTTGCCACATGCCAACACATGGTCTGACTGAGCGCCTCCAGGAGAGAGGCCCAAGCAAGACGCGCCCCGAGGAGCGTCTTGCCACGTGTCAACACTGGGTCTGACTGAGCGCCTCCAGGAGAGAGGCCCAAGCAAGACGCGCCCAGAGGAGCGTCTTGCCACATGTCAACACTGGGTCTGACTGAGCGCCTCCAGGAGAGAGGCCCAAGCAAGACACGCCCCGAGGAGCGTCTTGACACATGTCAACACTGGGTCGGACTGAGGGCCTCCATGAGAGAAGCCCAAGCAAGACGCACCCCGAGGAGAGTCTTGCCACATGTCAACACTCGGTCTGACAGAGGGCATTCAGGAGAGAGGCCGAAGCAATACGCGCCACGAGGAGCGTCTTGCCACATGTCACCACTGGGTCTGAATGAGCGTCTCCAGGAGAGAGGCCCAACCAAGACGCGCCCCGAGGAGTGTCTTACCACATGCCAACACTGGGTCTGACTGAGCGCCTCCAGGAGAGAGGCCCAAGCAAGACGCGCCCCGAGGAGCGTCCTGCCACATGTCAACACTGGGTCTGACAGAGGGCCTCCAGGAGAGAGGCCCAAGCACGACGCGCCCCGAGGAGCGTCTTGCCACATGTCAACACTGGGTCTGACTGAGCGCCTCCAGGAGAGAGGCCCAAGCAAGACACGCCCCGAGGAGCGTCTTGCCACATGTCAACAATGTGTCTGACTGAGGGCCTCCAGGAGAGAGGCCCAAGCAAGATGCGCCCGGAGAAGCGTCTTGCCACATGTCAACACTGGGTCTGACAGAGGGCCTCCAGGAGAGAGGCCCAAGCAAGACGCGCCCCGAGGAGCGTCTTGCCACATGTCACCTCTGGTTCTGACTGAGCGCCTCCAGGAGAGAGGCCCAAGCAAGACGCGCCCCGAGGAGCGTCTTGTCACATGTCAACACTGGGTCTGTCTGAGCGTCTCCAGGAGAGAAGCCCAAGCAAGACGCGCCCCGAGGAGCGTCTTGCCACATGTCAACAATGGGTCTGACTGAGGGCCTCCATTAGAGAGGCCCAAGCAAGACGCGCCCCGAGGAGCGTCTTGACACATGTCAACACTGGGTCTGACTGAGGGCCTCCAGGAGAGAGGCCCAAGCAAGACGCGCCCCGAGGAGCGTCTTGACACATGTCAACACTGGGTCGGACTGAGGGCCTCCATGAGAGAAGCCCAAGCAAGACACGCCCCGAGGAGAGTCTTGCCACATGTCAACACTCGGTCTGACAGAGGGCATTCAGGAGAGAGGCCGAAGCAAGACGCGCCCCGAGGAGCGTCTTGCCACATGTCACCACTGGGTCTGAATGAGCGCCTCCAGGAGAGAGGACCAACCAAGACGCGCCCCGAGGAGTGTCTTGCCACATGCCAACACATGGTCTGACTGAGCGCCTCCAGGAGAGAGGCCCAAGCAAGACACACCCCGAGGAGCGTCTTGACACATGTCAACACTGGGTCGGACTGAGGGCCTCCAGGAGAGACGCCCAAGCAAGACGCGCCCCGAGGAGCGTCTTGCCACATGTCAACACTGGGTCTGACTGAGCGCCTCCAGGAGAGACGCCCAAGAAAGACGCGCCCCGAGGAGCGTCTTGCCACATGTCAACAATGTGTCTGACTGAGGGCCTCCAGGAGAGAGGCCCAAGCAAGATGCGCCCGGAGGAGCGTCTTGCCACATGTCAACACTGGGTCTGACAGAGGGCCTCCAGGAGAGAGGCCCAAGCAAGACGCGCCCCGAGGAGCGTCTTGCCAAATGTCACCTCTGGTTCTGACTGAGCGCCTCCAGGAGAGAGGCCCAAGCAAGACGCGCCCCGAGGAGCGTCTTGTCACATGTCAACACTGGGTCTGTCTGAGCGTCTCCAGGAGAGAAGCCCAAGCAAGACGCGCCCCAAGGAGCGTCTTGCCACATGTCAACAATGGGTCTGACTGAGGGCCTCCAGGAGAGAGGCCCAAGCAAGACGCGCCCCGAGGAGCGTCTTGACACATGTCAACACTGGGTCTGACTGAGGGCCTCCAGGAGAGAGGCCCAACCAAGACGCGCCCCGAGGAGTGTCTTGCCACATGTCACCACTGGGTCTGACTGAGCGCCTCCAGGAGAGAGGCCCAAGCAAGACGCGCCCCGGGGAGGGTCAGGCCACATTTCACTACTCAGTCTGACTGACCGCCTCCAGGAGAGAGGCCCAAGCAAGACGCGCCCCGAGGAGCGTCTTGCCACATGTCAGCACTCGGTCTGACTGAGCGCCTCCAGGAGAAAGGCCCAAGAAAGACGCGCCCTGAGGAGCGTCTTGCCACATGTCAACAATGGGTCTGACTGAGGGCCTCCAGGAGAGAGGCCCAAGCAAGATGCGCCCGGAGGAGCGTCTTGCCACATGTCAACACTGGGTCTGACAGAGGGCCTCCAGGAGAGAGGCCCAAGCAAGACGCGCCCCGAGGAGCGTCTTTCCACATGTCAGCACTCGGTCTGACTGAGCGCCTCCAGGAGAGAGGCCCAAGCAAGACGCGCCCAAAGGAGCGTCTTGCAACATGTCAACAATGGGTCTGACTGAGCGCCTCCAGGAGAGAGGCCCAAGCAACACGCGCCCCGAGGAGCGTCAGGCCACATGTCACTACTCAGTCTTACTGAGCGCCTCCAGGAGAGAGGCCCAAGCAAGACGCGCCCCGAGGAGCGTCTTGCCACGTGTCAACACTGGGTCTGATTGAGGGCCTTCTGGAGAGAGGCCCAAGCAAGACGCGCCCCGAGGAGCGTCTTGCCACTTGTCAACAATGGGTCTTACTGAGGGCCTCCAGGAGAGAAGCCCAAGCAACACGCGCCCCGAGGAGCTTCTTGCCACATGTCAGCACTCGGTCTGACTGAGCGCCTCCAGGAGAGAGGCCAAAGCAAGACGCGCCCCGAGGAGCGTCTTGACACATGTCAACACTGGGTCTGACAGAGGGCCTCCATGAGAGAGGCCCAAACAAGACGCGCCCCGAGGAGTGTCTTGCCACATGTCAACACTGGGTCTGACTGAGCGGCTCCAGGAGAGAGGCCCAAGCAAGACGCGCCCCGAGGAGCGTCTTGCCACGTGTCAACACTGGGTCTGACTGAGCGCCTCCAGGAGAGAGGCCCAAGTAAGATGCGCCCCGAGGAGCGTCTTGCCACATGTCACCACTGGGTCTGACTGAGCGCCTCCAGGAGAGAGGCCCAAGCAAGACGCGCCCCGAGGAGCGTCTTGCGACATGTCACTACTCGGTCTAACTGAGCGCCTCCAGGAGAGAGGTCCAAGCAAGACGCACCCCGAGGAGCGTCTTGCCACATGTCACTACTCGGTCTGACTGAGCGCCTCCAGGAGAGAGGCCCAAGCAAGACGTGCCCCGAGGAGCGTCTTGCCACATGTCAACAATGGGTCTGACTGAGGGCCTCCAGGAGAGAAGCCCAAGCAAGACGCGCCCCGAGGAGCGTCAGGCCACATGTCAACACTGGGTCTGACTGAGCGCCTCCAGGAGAGAGGCCCCAGCAAGACGCGCCCCGAGGAGCTTCTTGCCACATGTCAACAATGGGTCTGACTGAGGGCCTCCAGGAGAGAAGCCCAAGCAAGACGCGCCCCGAGGAGCGTCTTGCCACATGTCAACACTGGGTCTAATTGAGCGCCTCCAGGAGAGAGGCCCAAGCAAGACATACCCCGAGGAGCGTCTTGCCACATGTCACTACTCGGTCTGACTGAGCGCCTCCAGGAGAGAGGTCCAAGCAACACGTGCCCCGAGGAGCATCTTGCCACATGTCAACAATGGGTCTGACTGAGGGCCTCCAGGAGAGAAGCCCAAGGAAGAAGCGCCCCGAGGAGCGTCTTGCCACATGTCAACACTGGGTCTGACTGAGCGCCTCCAGGAGAGAGGCCCAAGCAAGACACGCCCCGAGGAGCGTCTTGCCACATGTCAGCACTCGGTCTGACTGAGCGCCTCCAGGAGAAAGGCCCTAGAAAGACGCGCCCTGAGGAGCGTCTTGCCACATGTCAACAATGGGTCTGACTGAGGGCCTCCAGGAGAGAGGCCCAAGCAAGATGCGCCCGGAAGAGCGTCTTGCCACATGTCAACACTGGGTCTGACAGAGGGCCTCCAGGAGAGAGGCCCAAGCAAGACGCGCCCCGAGGAGCGTCTTTCCACATGTCAGCACTCGGTCTGACTGAGCGCCTCCAGGAGAGAGGCCCAAGCAAGACGCGCCCAAAGGAGCGTCTTGCAACATGTCACCAATGGGTCTGACTGAGCGCCTCCAGGAGAGAGGCCCAAGCAACACGCGCCCCGAGGAGCGTCAGGACACATGTCACTACTCAGTCTGACTGAGCGCCTCCAGGAGAGAGGCCCAAGCAAGACGCGCCCCGAGGAGCGTCTTGCCACGTGTCAACACTGGGTCTGATTGAGGGCCTTCTGGAGAGAGGCCCAAGCAAGACGCGCCCCGAGGAGCGTCTTGCCACATGTCAACACTGGGTCTTACTGAGGCTCTCCAGGAGAGAAGCCCAAGCAACACGCGCCCCGAGGAGTTTCTTGCCACATGTCAGCACTCGGTCTGACTGAGCGCCTCCAGGAGAGAGGCCAAAGCAAGACGCGCCCCGAGGAGCGTCTTGACACATGTCAACACTGGGTCTGACAGAGGGCCTCCATGAGAGAGGCCCAAACAAGACGCGCCCCGAGGAGTGTCTTGCCACATGTCAACACTGGGTCTGACTGAGCGCCTCCAGGAGAGAGGCCCAAGCAAGATGCGCCCCGAGGAGCGTCTTGCCACATGTCACCACTGGGTCTGACTGAGCGCCTCCAGGAGAGAGGCCCAAGCAAGACGCGCCCCGAGGAGCGTCTTGCGACATGTCACTACTCGGTCTAACTGAGCGCCTCCAGGAGAGAGGTCCAAGCAAGACGCACCCCGAGGAGCGTCTTTCCACATGTCACTACTCGGTCTGACTGAGCGCCTCCAGGAGAGAGGCCCAAGCAAGACGTGCCCCGAGGAGCGTCTTGCCACATGTCAACAATGGGTCTGACTGAGGGCCTCCAGGAGAGAAGCCCAAGCAAGACGCGCCCCGAGGAGCGTCAGGCCACATGTCAACACTGGGTCTGACTGAGCGCCTCCAGGAGAGAGGCCCCAGCAAGACGCGCCCCGAGGAGCGTCTTGCCACATTTCAGCACTCGGTCTGACTGAGCGCCTCCAGGAGAGAGGCCCAAGCAAGAAGCGCCCCGAGGAGCTTCTTGCCACATGTCAACAATGGGTCTGACTGAGGGCCTCCAGGAGAGAAGCCCAAGCAAGACGCGCCCCGAGGAGCGTCTTGCCACATGTCAACACTGGGTCTAATTGAGCGCCTCCAGGAGAGAGGCCCAAGCAAGACATACCCCGAGGAGCGTCTTGCCACATGTCACTACTCGGTCTGACTGAGCGCCTCCAGGAGAGAGGTCCAAGCAACACGTGCCCCGAGGAGCGTCTTGCCACATGTCAACAATGGGTCTGACTGAGGGCCTCCAGGAGAGAAGCCCAAGGAAGAAGCGCCCCGAGCAGCGTCTTGCCACATGTCAACACTGGGTCTGACTGAGCGCCTCCAGGAGAGAGGCCCAAGCAAGACACGCCCAGAGGAGCGTCTTGACACATGTCAACACTGGGTCTGACTGAGGGCCTCCATGAGAGAAGCCCAAGCAAGACGCGCCCCGAGGAGCGTCTTGCCACATGTCAACAATGGGTCTGACTGAGGGCCTCCAGGAGAGAAGCCAAAGCAAGACGCGCCCCGAGGAGCTTCTTTCCACATGTCAACAATGGGTCTTACTGAGGGCCTCCATGAGAGAAGCCCAAGCAAGACGCGCCCCGAGGAGTTTCTTGCCACGTGTCAACACTGTGTCTGACTGAGCGCCTCCAGGAGAGAGGCCCAAGCAAGACGCGCCCCGAGGAGCGTCTTGCCACATGTCAACACTCGGTCTGACAGAGGGCATTCAGGAGAGAGGCCGAAGCAAGACGCGCCCCGAGGAGCATCTTGCCACATGTCACCACTGGGTCTGAATGAGCGCCTCCAGGAGAGAGGCCCAACCAAGACTCGCCCCGAGGAGTGTCTTGCCACATGCCAACACATGGTCTGACTGAGCGCCTCCAGGAGAGAGGCCCAAGCAAGACGCGCCCCGAGGAGCGACTTGCCACGTGTCAACACTGGGTCTGACTGAGCGCCTCCAGGAGAGAGGCCCAAGCAAGACGCGCCCAGAGGAGCGTCTTGCCACATGTCAACACTGGGTCTGACTGAGCGCCTCCAGGAGAGAGGCCCAAGCAAGACACGCCCCGAGGAGCGTCTTGACACATGTCAACACTGGGTCGGACTGAGGGCCTCCATGAGAGAAGCCCAAGCAAGACGCGCCTCGAGGAGAATCGTGCCACATGTCAACACTCGGTCTGACAGAGGGCATTCAGGAGAGAGGCCGAAGCAATACGCGCCCCGAGGAGCGTCTTGCCACATGTCACCACTGGGTCTGAATGAGCGCCTCCAGGAGAGAGGCCCAACCAAGACGCGCCCCGAGGAGTGTCTTGCCACATACCAACACTGGGTCTGACTGAGCGCCTCCAGGAGAGAGGCCCAAGCAAGACGCTTCCCGAGGAGCGTCCTGCCACATGTCAACACTGGGTCTGACTGAGCGCCTCCAGGAGAGAGGCCCAAGCAAGACGCCCCCCGAGGAGCGTCTTGCCAGATGTCAACACTGGGTCTGACTGAGCGCCTCCAGGAGAGAGTTCCAAGCAAGACGCGCCCCGAGGAGCGTCTTGCCACATGTCACCTCTGGTTCTGACTGAGCGCCTCCAGGAGAGAGGCCCAAGCAAGACGCGCCCCGAGGAGCGTCTTGTTACATGTCAACACTGGGTCTGTCTGAGCGTCTCCAGGAGAGAAGCCCAAGCAAGACGCGCCCCGAGGAGCGTCTTGCCACATGTCAACAATGGGTCTGACTGAGGGCCTCCAGGAGAGAGGCCCAAGCAAGACGCGCCCCGAGGAGCGTCTTGACACATGTCAACACTGGGTCTGACTGAGGGCCTCCAGAAGAGAGGCCCAACCAAGACGCGCCCCGAGGAGTGTCTTGCCACATGTCAACACTGGGTCTAATTGAGCGCCTCCAGGAGAGAGGCCCAAGCAAGACATACCCCGAGGAGCGTCTTGCCACATGTCACTACTCGGTCTGACTGAGCGCCTCCAGGAGAGAGGTCCAAGCAACACGTGCCCCGAGGAGCATCTTGCCACATGTCAACAATGGGTCTGACTGAGGGCCTCCAGGAGAGAAGCCCAAGGAAGAAGCGCCCCGAGGAGCGTCTTGCCACATGTCAGCACTCGGTCTGACTGAGCGCCTCCAGGAGAAAGGCCCTAGAAAGACGCGCCCTGAGGAGCGTCTTGCCACATGTCAACAATGGGTCTGACTGAGGGCCTCCAGGAGAGAGGCCCAAGCAAGATGCGCCCGGAGGAGCGTCTTGCCACATGTCAACACTGGGTCTGACAGAGGGCCTCCAGGAGAGAGGCCCAAGCAAGACGCGCCCCGAGGAGCGTCTTTCCACATGTCAGCACTCGGTCTGACTGAGCGCCTCCAGGAGAGAGGCCCAAGCAAGACGCGCCCAAAGGAGCGTCTTGCAACATGTCACCAATGGGTCTGACTGAGCGCCTCCAGGAGAGAGGCCCAAGCAACACGCGCCCCGAGGAGCGTCAGGCCACATGTCACTACTCAGTCTGACTGAGCGCCTCCAGGAGAGAGGCCCAAGCAAGACGCGCCCCGAGGAGCGTCTTGACACATGTCAACACTGGGTCTGACAGAGGGCCTCCATGAGAGAGGCCCAAACAAGACGCGCCCCGAGGAGTGTCTTGCCACATGTCAACACTGGGTCTGACTGAGCGGCTCCAGGAGAGAGGCCCAAGCAAGACGCGCCCCGAGGAGCGTCTTGCCACGTGTCAACACTGGGTCTGACTGAGCGCCTCCAGGAGAGAGGCCCAAGCAAGATGCGCCCCGAGGAGCGTCTTGCCACATGTCACCACTGGGTCTGACTGAGCGCCTCCAGGAGAGAGGCCCAAGCAAGACGCGCCCCGAGGAGCGTCTTGCGACATGTCACTACTCGGTCTAACTGAGCGCCTCCAGGAGAGAGGTCCAAGCAAGACGCACCCCGAGGAGCGTCTTGCCACATGTCACTACTCGGTCTGACTGAGCGCCTCCAGGAGAGAGGCCCAAGCAAGACGTGCCCCGAGGAGCGTCTTGCCACATGTCAACAATGGGTCTGACTGAGGGCCTCCAGGAGAGAAGCCCAAGCAAGACGCGCCCCGAGGAGCGTCAGGCCACATGTCAACACTGGGTCTGACTGAGCGCCTCCAGGAGAGAGGCCCCAGCAAGACGCGCCCCGAGGAGCGTCTTGCCACATGTCAGCACTCGGTCTGACTGAGCGCCTCCAGGAGAGAGGCCCAAGCAAGAAGCGCCCCGAGGAGCTTCTTGCCACATGTCAACAATGGGTCTGACTGAGGGCCTCCAGGAGAGAAGCCCAAGCAAGACGCGCCCCGAGGAGCGTCTTGCCACATGTCAACACTGGGTCTAATTGAGCGCCTCCAGGAGAGAGGCCCAAGCAAGACATACCCCGAGGAGCGTCTTGCCACATGTCACTACTCGGTCTGACTGAGCGCCTCCAGGAGAGAGGTCCAAGCAACACGTGCCCCGAGGAGCGTCTTGCCACATGTCAACAATGGGTCTGACTGAGGGCCTCCAGGAGAGAAGCCCAAGGAAGAAGCGCCCCGAGGAGCGTCTTGCCACATGTCAAAACTGGGTCTGACTGAGCGCCTCCAGGAGAGAGGCCCAAGCAAGACACGCCCCGAGGAGCGTCTTGACACATGTCAACACTGGGACTGACTGAGGGCCTCCATGAGAGAAGCCCAAGCAAGACGCGCCCCGAGGAGAGTCTTGCCACATGTCAACACTGGGTCTGACAGAGGGCATCCAGGAGAGAGGCCCAAGCAATACGCGCCCCGAGGAGCGTCTTGCCACATGTCAACAATGGGTCTGACTGAGGGCCTCAAGGAGAGAAGCCAAAGCAAGACGCGCCCCGAGGAGCTTCTTTCCACATGTCAACAATGGGTCTTACTGAGGGCCTCCATGAGAGAAGCCCAAGCAAGACGCGCCCCGAGGAGTGTCTTGCCACGTGTCAACACTGTGTCTGACTGAGCGCCTCCAGGAGAGAGGCCCAAGCAAGACGCGCCCCGAGGAGCGTCTTGCCACGTGTCAACACTGGGTCTGACTTAGCGCCTCCAGGAGAGAGGCCCAAGCAAGATGCGCCCAGAGGAGAGTCTTGCCACATGTCAACACTCGGTCTGACAGAGGGCATTCAGGAGAGAGGCCGAAGCAAGACGCGCCCCGAGGAGCGTCTTGCCACATGTCACCACTGGGTCTGAATGAGCGCCTCCAGGAGAGAGGCCCAACCAAGACGCGCCCCGAGGAGTGTCTTGCCACATGCCAACACATGGTCTGACTGAGCGCCTCCAGGAGAGAGGCCCAAGCAAGACGCGCCCCGAGGAGCGTCTTGCCACGTGTCAACACTGGGTCTGACTGAGCGCCTCCAGGAGAGAGGCCCAAGCAAGACGCGCCCAGAGGAGCGTCTTGCCACATGTCAACACTGGGTCTGACTGAGCGCCTCCAGGAGAGAGGCCCAAACAAGACACGCCCCGAGGAGCGTCTTGACACATGTCAACACTGGGTCGGACTGAGGGCCTCCATGAGAAAAGCCCAAGCAAGACGCGCCCCGAGGAGCGTCTTGCCACATGTCAACACGCGGTCTGACAGAGGGCATTCAGGAGAGAGGCCGAAGCAATACGCGCCCCGAGGAGCGTCTTGCCACATGTCACCACAGGGTCTGAATGAGCGCCTCCAGGAGAGAGGCCCAACCAAGACGCGCCCCGAGGAGTGTCTTGCCACATGCCAACACTGGGTCTGACTGAGCGCCTCCAGGAGAGAGGCCCAAGCAAGACGCGCCCCGAGGAGCGTCCTGCCACATGTCAACACTCGGTCTGACTGAGCGCCTCCAGGAGAGAGGCCCAAGCAAGACGCGCCCCGAGGAGCGTCTTGCCACATGTCAACACTGGGTCATACTGAGCACCTCCAGGAGAGAGGCCCAAGCAAGACGCGCCCCGAGGAGCGTCTTGCCACATGTCAACAATGTGTCTGACTGAGGGCCTCCAGGAGAGAGGCCCAAGCAAGATGCGCCCGGAGGAGCGTCTTGCCACATGTCAACACTGGGTCTGACAGAGGGCCTCCAGGAGAGAGGCCCAAGCAAGACGAGCCCCGAGGAGCGTCTTGCCACATGTCACCTCTGGTTCTGACTGAGCGCCTCCAGGAGAGAGGCCCAAGCAAGACGCGCCCCGAGGAGCGTCTTGACACATGTCAACACTGGGTCTGACTGAGAGCCTCCAGGAGAGAGGCCCAACCAAGACGCGCCCCGAGGAGTGTCTTGCCACATGTAACCACTGGGTCTGACTGAGCGCCTCCAGGAGAGAGGCCCAAGCAAGACGTGCCCCGGGGAGCGTCAGGCCCCATGTCACTACTCAGTCTGACTGACCGCCTCCAGGAGAGAGGCCCAAGCAAGACGCGCCCCGAGGAGCGTCTTGCCACATGTCAGCACTCGGTCTGACTGAGCGCCTCCAGGAGAAAGGCCCAAGAAAGACGCGCCCTGAGGAGCGTCTTGCCACATGTCAACAATGGGTCTGACTGAGGGCCTCCAGGAGAGAGGCCCAAGCAAGATGCGCCCGGAGGAGCGTCTTGCCACATGTCAACACTGGGTCTGACAGAGGGCCTACAGGAGAGAGGCCCAAGCAAGACGCGCCCAAGCAAGACGCGCCCAAAGGAGCGTCTTGCAACATGTCAACAATGGGTCTGACTGAGTGCCTCCAGGAGAGAGGCCCAAGCAACACGCGCCCCGAGGAGCGTCAGGCCAAATGTCACTACTCAGTCTGACTGAGCGCCTCCAGGAGAGAGGCCCAAGCAAGACGCGCCCCGAGGAGCGTCTTGCCACATGTCAACAATGGGTCTTACTGAGGGCCTCCAGGAGAGAAGCCCAAGCAACACGCACCCCGAGGAGCTTCTTGCCACATGTCGGCACTCGGTCTGACTGAGCGCCTCCAGGAGAGAGGCCAAAGCAAGACGCGCCCCGAGGAGCGTCTTGACACATGTCAACACTGGGTCTGACAGAGGGCCTCCATGAGAGAGGCCCAAACAAGACGCGCCCCGAGGAGTGTCTTGCCACATGTCAACACTGGGTCTGACTGAGCGCCTCCAGGAGAGAGGCCCAAGCAAGATGCGCCCAGAGGAGAGTCTTGCCACATGTCAACACTCGGTCTGACAGAGGGCATTCAGGAGAGAGGCCGAAGCAAGACGCGCCCCGAGGAGCGTCTTGCCACATGTCACCACTGGGTCTGAATGAGCGCCTCCAGGAGAGAGGCCCAACCAAGACGCGCCCCGAGGAGTGTCTTGCCACATGCCAACACATGGTCTGACTGAGCGCCTCCAGGAGAGAGGCCCAAGCAAGACGCGCCCCGAGGAGCGTCTTGCCACGTGTCAACACTGGGTCTGACTGAGCGCCTCCAGGAGAGAGGCCCAAGCAAGACGCGCCCAGAGGAGCGTCTTGCCACATGTCAACACTGGGTCTGACTGAGCGCCTCCAGGAGAGAGGCCCAAACAAGACACGCCCCGAGGAGCGTCTTGACACATGTCAACACTGGGTCGGACTGAGGGCCTCCATGAGAAAAGCCCAAGCAAGACGCGCCCCGAGGAGCGTCTTGCCACATGTCAACACTCGGTCTGACAGAGGGCATTCAGGAGAGAGGCCGAAGCAATACGCGCCCCGAGGAGCGTCTTGCCACATGTCACCACAGGGTCTGAATGAGCGCCTCCAGGAGAGAGGCCCAACCAAGACGCGCCCCGAGGAGTGTCTTGCCACATGCCAACACTGGGTCTGACTGAGCGCCTCCAGGAGAGAGGCCCAAGCAAGACGCGCCCCGAGGAGCGTCCTGCCACATGTCAACACTGGGTCTGACTGAGCGCCTCCAGGAGAGAGGCCCAAGCAAGACGCGCCCCGAGGAGCGTCTTGCCACATGTCAACACTGGGTCATACTGAGCACCTCCAGGAGAGAGGCCCAAGCAAGACGCGCCCCGAGGAGCGTCTTGCCACATGTCAACAATGTGTCTGACTGAGGGCCTCCAGGAGAGAGGCCCAAGCAAGATGCGCCCGGAGGAGCGTCTTGCCACATGTCAACACTGGGTCTGACAGAGGGCCTCCAGGAGAGAGGCCCAAGCAAGACGAGCCCCGAGGAGCGTCTTGCCACATGTCACCTCTGGTTCTGACTGAGCGCCTCCAGGAGAGAGGCCCAAGCAAGATGCGCCCCGAGGAGCGTCTTGTCACATGTCAACACTGGGTCTGTCTGAGCGTCTCCAGGAGAGAAGCCCAAGCAAGACGCGCCCCGAGGAGCGTCTTGCCACATGTCAACAATGGGTCTGACTGAGGGCCTCCAGGAGAGAGGCCCAAGCAAGACGCGCCCCGAGGAGCGTCTTGACACATGTCAACACTGGGTCTGACTGAGGGCCTCCAGGAGAGAGGCCCAACCAAGACGCGCCCCGAGGAGTGTCTTGCCACATGTAACCACTGGGTCTGACTGAGCGCCTCCAGGAGAGAGGCCCAAGCAAGACGTGCCCCGGGGAGCGTCATGCCCCATGTCACTACTCAGTCTGACTGACCGCCTCCAGGAGAGAGGCCCAAGCAAGACGCGCCCCGAGGAGCGTCTTGCCACATGTCAGCACTCGGTCTGACTGAGCGCCTCCAGGAGAAAGGCCCAAGAAAGACGCGCCCTGAGGAGCGTCTTGCCACATGTCAACAATGGGTCTGACTGAGGGCCTCCAGGAGAGAGGCCCAAGCAAGATGCGCCCGGAGGAGCGTCTTGCCACATGTCAACACTGGGTCTGACAGAGGGCCTACAGGAGAGAGGCCCAAGCAAGACGCGCCCAAAGGAGCGTCTTGCAACATGTCAACAATGGGTCTGACTGAGTGCCTCCAGGAGAGAGGCCCAAGCAACACGCGCCCCGAGGAGCGTCAGGCCAAATGTCACTACTCAGTCTGACTGAGCGCCTCCAGGAGAGAGGCCCAAGCAAGACGCGCCCCGAGGAGCGTCTTGCCACATGTCAACAATGGGTCTTACTGAGGGCCTCCAGGAGAGAAGCCCAAGCAACACGCACCCCGAGGAGCTTCTTGCCACATGTCGGCACTCGGTCTGACTGAGCGCCTCCAGGAGAGAGGCCAAAGCAAGACGCGCCCCGAGGAGCGTCTTGACACATGTCAACACTGGGTCTGACAGAGGGCCTCCATGAGAGAGGCCCAAACAAGACGCGCCCCGAGGAGTGTCTTGCCACATGTCAACACTGGGTCTGACTGAGCGGCTCCAGGAGAGAGGCCCAAGCAAGACGCACCCCCGAGGAGCTCCTCGGGGCGCGTCTTGCTGGGGCCTCTCTCCTGGAGGAGCTCAGTCAGACCCAGTGGTGACACGTGGCAAGACGCTCCTCCGGGCGCATCTTGCTTGGGCCTCTCTCCTGGAGGCGCTAAGTCAGACCCAGTGTTGACACGTGGCAAGACGCTCCTCGGGGCGCGTCTTGCTTGGGCCTCTCTCCTGGAGGTGCTCAGTCAGACACAGTGTTGACATGTGGCAAGACACTCCTCGGGGCGCGTCTTGCTTGGGCTTCTCTCATGGAGGCCCTCAGTAAGACCCATTGTTGACATGTGGAAAGAAGCTCCTCGGGGCGCGTATTGCTTGGGCCTCTCTCCTGGATGCCCTCTGTCAGACCCAGTGTTGACATGTGGCAAGACTCTCCTCGGGGCACGTCTTGCTTGGACCTCTCTCCTGGAGGCGCTCAGTCAGTCCGAGTAGTGACATGTGGCAAGAAGCTCCTCGGGGCGCGTCTTGCTTGGGCCTCTCTCCTGGAGGCGCTCAATTAGACCCAGTGTTGACATGTGGCAAGACGCTCCTCGGGGCGCGTCTTGCTTGGGCTTCTCTCCTGGAGGCCCTCAGTCAGACCCATTGTTGACATGTGGCAAGACGCTCCTCGGGGCGCGTCTTTGCTGGGGCCTCTCTCCTGGAGGCGCTCAGTCAGACCCAGTGTTGACATGTATCAAGACGCTCCTCGGGCGTTTCTTGCTTGCGCCTCTCTCCTGGTGGCGCTCAGTCAGACCCAGAGGTGACATGTGGCAAGACGCTCCTCAGGCCTCTCTCCTGGAGGCGCTCAGTCAGACCCAGTGTTGACATGTGGCAAGACGCTCCTCGGGGCGCGTCTTGCTTCGGCCTCTCTCCTAGAGCCGCTCAGTCAGACCCAGTGTTGACATGTGGCAAGACACTCCTCGGGGCGCGTCTTGTTTGGGCCTCTCTCATGGAGGCCCTATGTCAGACCCAGTGTTGACATGTGTCAAGACGCTCCTCGGGGCGCGTCTTGCTTTGGCCTCTCTCCTGGAGGCGCTCAGTCAGACCGAGTGCTGACATGTGGCAAGAAGCTCCTCGGGGCGCGTCTTGCTTGGGCCTCTCTCCTGGAGGCCCTCAGTCAGACCCATTGTTGACATGTGGCAAGACGCTCCTCGGGGCGCGTCTTGCTTGGGCCTCTCTCCTGGAGGCGCTCAGTCAGACCGAGTGCTGACATAAGGCAAGACGCTCCTCGGGGCGCGTCTTGCTGGGGCCTCTCTCCTGGAGGCGCTCAGTCAGACCCAGTGCTGACATGTGGCAAGACGCTCCTCGGGGCGCGTCTTGCTTGGGCCTCTCTCCTGGAGGCGCTCAGTCAGACCCAGTGTTGACATGTGGCTAGACTCTCCTCGGGGCGCGTCTTGCTTGGGCCTCTCTCCTGGAGGCGCTCAGTCAGACCAAGTGGTGACATGTGGCAAGACGCTCCTCGGGGCGCGTCTTGCTTTGGCCTCTCTCCTGGAGGCGCTCAGTCAGACCGAGTGCTGACATGTGGCAAGAAGCTCCTCGGGGCGCGTCTTGCTTGGGCCTCTCTCCTGGAGGCCCTCAGTCAGACCCATTGTTGACATGTGGCAAGACGCTCCTCGGGGCGCGTCTTGCTTGGGCCTCTCTCCTGGAGGCGCTCAGTCAGACCCAGTGTTGACATGTTGCAAGACGCTCCTCGGGGCGCGTCTTGCTTGGGCCTCTCTCCTGGAGGCGCTCAGTCAGACCCAGTGTTGACATGTGGCAAGACGCTCCTCGGGGCGCGTCTTGCTTGGGCCTCTCTCCTGGAGGCGCTCAGTCAGACCCAGTGGTGACACGTGGAAAGACGCTCCTCGGGGTGCGTCTTGCTTGGGCCTCTCTCCTGGAGGCGCTCAGTCAGCTGGCCGCATTATCACTCGCGATGTCTATCCTGACATGCCCGTTTCTGATTTCTATGTATATTAAATTATGACAAGAGCTACGGTGGTTACGATTACACTCTGACCACGTGCCTTAGTTTCTGCTAGTGACCTATAAATACATTTGACCACTTGCTCTCACTGCCATTAAAGCGGCTGTACCCACACGTACAAAACCCAAGAAAAAAAATTATCTCGCTGTCTGTACTGGGTGTACTCTCAGTAGTCGCAGTTGCTCAGGCCATGGTGGTACGCTCACATAACGCCTCTGAGATACGTCCCATCACACCACCTCCTAGACTACTCGCGAAGGAGTATTCAACACCCCCCTTTGTACAAAGACAACCATTATAACGAGCACAGCACAACGCTTGCCGCACGCGAAGACAACATGCAGGAGACAACGCTACCACCTGTCGTGAGAACAACGGATTCGAGTGACAACGATCGCGACTATGACGAGCACATTACCACACCCTCTGTGCACGAAGACCAGGTGCAGGAGACAACGCTACCACCTGTCTTGAGAAACAAGAGTTTGGTTAACAATGATCATCGTCGTGTCCCATTGTAAACGGGCGCGCCATCGCACACATCGTACATGTGTGTTAACCCACCTGTATGCGACAGACTTTGTGTGTTGCATGACATGGAGATGTATTGACATCTGTGTCAATACAGGACTCTCTGTAAGCCTGGAGCTGGTCGCTAACGACCCGTGCATGCGCCACACAAAAGGTATCGTACATGTGTTAACCCACCTGTATGCGACAGACTTTGTGTGTTGCATGACATCGAGATGTATTGACGTCTGTGTCAATACAGGACTGTATAAGCTGGGAGCTGGACTCTAACGACCCGTGCTTGCGCCACACAAAAGGTAACTCGACTAACTACAAAACGCATATTGTGATGTAGAAAGTTGGCTCGACTGTTTGAATCAGCTGCAGCTGCGGTTTACTCACGAAGTGAATCGCACGCTTGTTAGAAGTACATTCGGAGCACTTAAAAAATATATCGCTCTCATCGAGTTCCGTCTCAGTGTTCACCGGCTGATGGGCAAGAGCGTGACATGGGATCGCCAGGAACTTACTTAAGGACTATCATCTCATTTGGCATTTACTCACGGACCCAAGAAACCAGTTCCGAAAAATGGTCGAGAATTATAACTTGTCTAATAGCAACTGGAAGATATGTTGCGTCATAAGCCTCTGATGGTTCACAATGTGCACGGTCCACTCGAAATCCTAATGCTGTATTTGTAGTACATACACTAAGTCTTCTCTGTTGATGTCAGACTAGAGTTTTATTAGAGTTTTACTTTGCAACAATGGGATTAGAGCAGTTGATGTGTATATTTTTAATAGTGCACAATGCTACTATTCCTAGGCTGAATGTATGACATGGCTCTTATGTATCATTATGTATCGTTTCCATTAAGTACTAATTTAAATAAAGTCCCTCTGTCCTCAGTGCTAGGTTGTGGGTTTAATACACATTATTATGATCAACCTGTTGAATAGTATAATAACAATATTCCTGTAAAAGTCATTTAGTAATGAACAACCTCAGTTCTGTGAAAGAACATCATGTCTCTTATGTGTGCACTGCAGGCCTGACCGGGGTTTGCACGCAAGGGCCTGTGTGTGTGTGTGTGTGTGTGTGTGTGTGTGTGTGTGTGTGTGTGTGTGTGTGTGTGTGTGTGTGTGTGTGTGTGTGAAACAAATAAAGATAAAAATAGCTAGTGCGGCCATGAGCGGTCGTGCAGGGTAGAGGCTGCGCGAAAACGCCTCTAAAACAAGCGAGTGCCCACGCCCGATCCGTGGAAGCACGTAGAACTAGCAAAAGTACTAGCAGAAATCAACGATCGCACACGGGTCATTGAGTGTGTACAGGGTTCGTCTGCGTGTGTGGCATTGGGCAATCTAGCGGCAACCGAGTGGCCTGAAGGCGGAACCGGCCAACCCGTCGCCCTAACCATCGTTGCGCTTCGAGATGAACTATTGCTAAAGATGATCGTCTTCATCAACCACGGCGCTACCAGAGTTACCATGACATGCGCCTTAAAAGCGTTCTCGTTTGGGTCAGCGCCACCAGAATTGAATTGGCAAGTCAGCGGATATTACACAACTCGTAACGAAGACCCTCTCCGCGACCTCGCGGCCAGTGTGCGCAGTGTACAGCAAATGACAAACGATGTTGCGAGCGATATATCGGAAAAACTTTGCACTGACGCGACGGTCGCCACTGCAGGTTGTGTGAGTCTCGCGCAAAGTGCCATATCAAACGTGCGCAAGCTAGTGACAAGCAACTTCACCAGATCCGTAGATTCTGCATACGCTCGGATACGAATGAAAGTATCGAGAGATAACACCGACACGAGTTCCGCGACGGCGCTGGCTGCAGTCGCTACAACACTGGATTTATTAATCAACGTAATTGTGATCGTAATGGCGTTTCGAGTGTGCACCAGAAACTACAACCAGTACTACAGAAAACTGGCATGAGGGTCGCGGTCTAACGTTATGTTGGTGTCTCGCATCGACCGTCGACGGCCGTTTGCCAGCGGCTGAAAATGGCACAGTTGACGAAATGGAAACGCCGACCGTCGATAGCGCACTCTCGCAAGTTCCAACCGCACCATCTCAGGAGACAGACCACAGAGTCATATTAGCGGAGGGTAGATAGAAAATGCGCAAACCGCCGCAACCGCCCATATACATACTATACGAGTTCAACATAGAGTGGAGTAAGAAGTTATTACCGATTGTATTTCCAACGTGCAAGCAGCTGGTGTGTGACGCTTTACTTGAGTATCACAGAGGTTGCGATGTCCTGTGTTCCACGAGCGCATGGAAACAAGTGAACGAACTTCTACCGACCGTACTATTGGGGTATGAGCGAGCTGTAAAATCAATACACGCTAGGCACGCGGACTTTGCCGTGTTACTGGACACGCATATCGCAACAGCAAAACCGGGTCAAGTGTTCGGGGCGTCACCGCGCTCGACTATACACGTCTTGGCCTACCACGAGTACATGAGCCCACAAGATCCTAAGCGAGGTCGAAGCCGTTGTGTCTACCCAACGCAAATTCAGCACAGCCGTGCGCGCTAAGACAAGTCCCTCTAGACTGCTGGAAACTTTGGAAACGTGGAAGGCTGGCGTGTACGCGCTTTCTTCACATCTCAATGGTATGATCGCGATACTCTCGGCCGCACAACAACTAATGGTCATGTGTTCGGAATGTCTGATCAGGTCTGACATGACCGGTTGTCAATCGACGTCGAGCGTGCACTCACACACGGATATCCTGGCGTACAGTAAAGCGACAGCGACCTATATGCTCACGTTGATCGCCGATGTTTCGAAGGGCAATCGAGTGTGTTGGCTGACGAAAGCTATGGTGACCGACGGTCGCGTCGACTACAATGTGCCTCATTGCGACTGGAGAGGCGTATGTGATCCTTTGCAAATCGACAACACCACCGCGGTCGAGTGCGAAGTCACGGTCGGCGGCGTGTTGTCCTTACTGTGCCCCATACAATGTGACGGTCCGTGTGATGGACCGGTGTGTTACGACCCGACTAACGAAACGTACCAGGTGATAACATTGCATCTGCCCATTACAGCGGAGCGAGCGTTTCGCCACACTCCCAAACCAAGGTTAATAGTTGTAGCGCACGCCCTTTCGGACCTCGGTGCACGCGAAACACTGGTGTACACTCACAACATCACGCTCGAGACAGCTCAAGCGTTACGCGAAACAAAGGACGTGTTCAAATCCATAGAGAATATACGGTCTTTAGCGTATGCGTATATAAAGAAGGTCGATGACATTTACAGACCCGGCGGTGTGGGCACCATAGTAGAAATACAAGGTGCTCTCAAGCGCACACAGATACTGGCCGCATTATCACTCGCGATGTCTATCCTGACTTACCCGTTTCTGATTTCTATGTATATTAAATTATGACAAGAGCTACCTTAAGTGGTTACGATTACACTCTGACCACGTGCCTTAGTTTCTGCTAGTGACCTATAAATACATTTGCCCACTTGCTCTCACTGCCATTAAAGCGGCTGTACCCACACGTACAACACCCAAGAAAAAAAATGATCTCGCTGTCTGTACTGGGTGTACTCTCAGTAGTCGCAGTTGCTCAGGCCATGGTGGTACGCTCACATAACGCCTCTGAGATACGTTCCATCACACCACCTCCTAGACTACTCGCGAAGGAGTATTCAACACCCCCTTTGTACGAAGACAACCATGATAACAAGCACAGCACAACGCTTGCCGCACGTGAAGACAACATGCAGGAGACAACGCTACCACCTGTCGTGAGAACAACGGATTCGAGTGACAACGATCGCGACTATGACGAGCACATTACAACACCCTCTGTGCACGAAGACCAGGTGCAGGAGACAACGCTACCACCTGTCATGAGAAACAAGAGTTTGGTTAACAATGATCATCGTCGTGTCCCATTGTAAACGGGCGCGCCATCGCACACATCGTACATGTGTGTTAACCCACCTGTATGCGACAGACTTTGTGTGTTGCATGACATCGAGATGTATTGACGTCTGTGTCAATTAAGGACTCTCTATAAGCCAGGAGCTGGATGCTAACGACCCATGCATGCGCCACACAAAAGGTATCGTACATGTGTTAACCCACCTGTATGCGACAGACTTTGTGTGTTGCATGGCATCGAGATGTATTGACGTCTGTGTCACCGACCCAATATAAATACATATACCCACTTGCTCTCACTGCCATTAAAGCGGCTGTACCCACACGTACAACACCCAAGAAAAAAAATGATCTCGCTGTCTGTACTGGGTGTACTCTCACTAGTCGCAGTTGCTCAGGCCATGGTGATACGCTCAAATAACGCCTCTGAGATACGTCCCATCACGCCATCTCCTAGACTACTCGCGAAGGAGTATTCAACACCCCCTTTGTACGAAGACAACCATTATAACGAGCACAGCACATTGCTTGCCGCACGCGTAGACAACATACAGGAGACAACGCTACCACCTGTCGTGAGAACAACGGATTCGAGTGACAACGATCGCGACTATGACGAGCACATTACACCACCCTCTGTGCACGAAGACCAGGTGCAGGAGACAACGCTACCACCTGTCGTGAGAAACAAGAGTTTGGTTAACAATGATCATCGTCGTGTCCCATTGTAAATGGGCTCGCCATCGCACACATCGTACATGTGTGTTAACCCACCTGTTTGCGACAGACTTTGTGTGTTGCATGACATCGAGATGTCTTGACGTCTGTGTCAATACAGGACTCTCTATAAGCCGGGAGCTGGACGCTAACGACCCGTGCATGCGCCACACAAAAGGTATCGTACATGTGTTAACCCACCTGTATACGACAGACTTTGTGTGTTGCATGACATCGAGATGTATTGACGTCTGTGTCAATACAGGACTCTATAAGCTGGGAGCTGGACGCTAACGACCCGTGCATGCGCCACACAAAAGGTAACTCGACTAACTACAAAACGCATATTGTGATGTAGAATGTTGGCTCGACTGTTTGAATCAGCTGCAGCTGCGGTTTACTCACAAAGTGAATCGCACGCTTGTTAGAAGTACATTCGGAGCACTTAAAAAATACATCGCTCTCATCGAGTTCCGTCTCAGCGTTCACCGGCTGATGGGCAAGAGCGTGACATGGGATCGCCAGGAACTTACTTAAGGACTATCATCTCATTTGGCATTTACTCACGGACCCAAGAAACCAGTTTCGAAAAATGGTCGAGAATTATAACTTGTCTAATAGCAACTGGAAAATATGTTGCGTCATAAGCCTCTGATGGTTCACAAGGTGCACGGTCCACTCGAAATCCTAATGCTGTATTTGTAGTACATACACTAAGTCTTCTCTGTTGATGTCAGACTAGAGTTTTATTAGAGTTTTACTTTGCAACAATGGGATTCGAGCAGTTGATGTGTATATTTTTAATAGTGCACAATGCTACTATTCCTAGGCTGAATGTATGACATGGCTCTTATGTATCATTATGTATCGTTTCCATTAAGTACTAATTTAAATAAAGTCCCTCTGTCCTCAGTGCTAGGTTGTGGGTTTAATACACATTATTATGATCAACCTGTTGAATAGTATAATAACAATATTCCTGTAAAAGTCATTTAGTAATGAACAACCTCAGTTCTGTGAAAGAACATCATGTCTCTTATGTGTGCACTGCAGGCCTGACCGGGGTTTGCACGCAAGGGCCTGTGTGTGTGTGTGTGTGTGTGTGTGTGTGTGTGTGTGTGTGTGTGTGTGTGTGTGTGTGTGTGTGTGTGTGTGTGTGTGTGTGTGTGTGTGAAACAAATAAAGATAAATATAGCTAGTGCGGCCACGAGCGGTCGTGCAGGGTAGAGGCTGCGCGAAAACGCCTCTAAAACAAGCGCGTGCCCACGCCCGATACATGGAAGCACGTAGAACTAGCAAACGTGCTAGCAGAAATCAACGATCGCACACGGGTCTTTGAGTGTGTACAGGGTTCGTCTGCGTGTGTGGCATTGGGCAATCTAGCGGCAACCGAGTGGCCTGAAGGCAGAACCGGCCAACCCGTCGCCCTCACCTTCGTTGCGCTTCGAGATGAACTATTGCTAAAGATGATCGTCCTCATCAACCACGGCGCTACCAGAGTAGCTCGTAACGAAGACCCTCTCTGCGACCTCGTGGCCAGTGTGCGCAGTGTACAGCAAATGACAAACGATGTTGCGAGCGATATATCGGAAAAACTTTGCACTGACGCGACGGTCGCCACTGCAGGTTGTGTGAGTCTCGCGCAAAGTGCCATATCAAACATGCGCAAGCTAGTGACAAGCAACTTCACCAGATCCGTAGATTCTGCATACGCTCGGATACGAATGAAAGTATCGAGAGATAACACCGACACGAGTTGTGCGACGGCGCTGGCTGCAGTCGCTACAACACTGGATTTATTAATCAACGTAATTGTGATCATAATGGCGTTTCGAGTGTGCACCAGAAACTACAACCAGCACTACAGAAAACTGGCATGAGGGTCGCGGTCTAACGTTATGTTGGTGTCTCGCATCGACCGTCGACGGCCGTTTGCCAGCGGCTGAAAATGGCACAGTTTACGAAATGGAAACGCCGACCGTCGATAGCGCTCTCTTAAGTTCCAACCGCACCATCTCAGGAGACAGACCACAGAGTCATATTAGCGGAGGGTAGATAGAGAATGCGCAAACCGCCGCAACCGCCCATATACATACTATACGAGTTCAACATAGAGTGGAGTAAGAAGTTACTACCGATTGTATTTCCAACGTGCAAGCAGCTGGTGTGTGACGCTTTACTTGAGTATCACAGAGGTTGCGATGTCCTGTGTTCCACGAGCGCATGGAAACAAGTGAACGAACTTCTACGGACCGTACTGTTGTGGTATGAGCGAGCTGTAAAATCAATACACGCTAGACACGCGGACTTTGCCGTGTTACTGGACACGCATATCGCCACAACAAAACCGGGTAAGGTGTTCGGGGCGTCACCGCGCTCGACTATACACATCTTGGCCTACCACGAGTACATGAGCCCACAGATCCTAAGCGAGGTCGAAGCCGTTGTGTCTACACAACGCAAATTCAGCACTGCCATGCGAGCTAAGACAAGTCCCTCTAGACTGCTGGAAACTTTGGAAACGCGGAAGGCTGGCGTGTACGGACTTTCTACACATCTCAACGGTATGATCGCGATACTCTCAGCCGCACAACAACTAATGGTCATGTGTTCGGAAGGTCTGATCAGGTCTGACATGACCGGTTGTCAATCGACGTCGAGCGTGCACTCACACACGGATATCCTGGCGTACAGTAAAGCGACGGCGACCTCTACGCTCACGTTGATCGCCGATGTTTCGAAGGGCAATCGAGTGTGTTGGCTGACGAAAGCTATGGTGACCGACGGTCGCGTCGACTACAATGTGCCTCATTGCGACTGGAGAGGCGTATGTGATCCTTTGCCAATCGACAACACCACCGCGGTCGAGTGCGAAGTCACGGTCGGCGGCGTGTTGTCCTTACTGTGCCCCATACAATGTGACGGTCCGTGTCACGGACCGGTGTGTTACGACCTGACTAACGAAACGTACCAGGTGATAACATTGCATCCGCCCATTACAGCGGAGCGAGCGTTTCGCCACACTCCCAAACCAAGGTTAATAGTTGTAGCGCACGCCCTTTCGGACCTCGGTGCACGCGAAACACTGGTGTACACTCACAACATCACGCTCGAGACAGCTCAAGCGTTACGCGAAACAAATACATAGAGAATATACGGTCTTTAGCGTATGCGTATATAAAGAAGGTCGATGACATTTACAGACCCGGCGGCGTGGGCACCACAGTAGAACAACAAGGTGCTCTCAAGCGCACACAGATACTGGCCGCATTATCACTCGCGATGTCTATCCTGACATACCCGTTTCTGATTTCTATGTATATTAAATTATGACAAGAGCTACTTTAGGTGGTTACGATTACACTCTGACCATGTGCCTTAGTTTCTGCTAGTGACCTATAAATAGATTTGCCCACTTGCTCTCACTGCCATTAAAGCGGCTGTACCCACACGTACAACACCCAAGAAAAAAAATGATCTTGCTGTCTGTACTGGGTGTACTCTCAGTAGTCGCAGTTGCTCAGGCCATGGTGGTACGCTCACATAACGCCTCTGAGATACGTTCCATCACACCACCTCCTAGACTACTCGCGAAGGAGTATTCAACACCCCCTTTGTACGAAGACAACCATTATAACGAGCACAGCACAACGCTTGCCGCACGCGAAGACAACATGCAGGAGACAACGCTACCACCTGTCGTGAGAACAACGGATTCGAGTGACAACGATCGCGACTATGACGAGCACATTACAACACCCTCTGTGCACGAAGACCAGGTGCAGGAGACAACGCTACCACCTGTCGTGAGAAACAAGAGTTTGGTTAACAATGATCATCGTTGTGTCCCATTGTAAACGGGCGCGCCATTGCACACATCGTACATGTGTGTTAACCCACCTGTATGCGACAGACTTTGTGTGTTGCATGACATCGAGATGTATTGACGTCTGTGTCAATACAGGACTCTCTATAAGCCAGGAGCTGGACGCTAACGACCAGTGCATGCGCCACACAAAAGGTATCGTACATGTGTTAACCCACCTGTATGCGACAGACTTTGTGTGTTGCATGACATCGAGATGTATTGACGTCTGTGTCAATACAGGACTCTCTAAGCTGGGAGCTGGACGCTAACGACTCGTGCATGCGCCACACAAAAGGTAACTCGACTAACTACAAAACGCATATTGTGATGTAGAAAGTTGGCTCGACTGTTTGAATCAGCTGCAGCTGCGGTTTACTCACGAAGTGAATCGCACGCTTGTTAGAAGTACATTCGGAGCACTTAAAAAATACATCGCTCTCATCGAGTTCCGTCTCAGCATTCACCGGCTGATGGGCAAGAGCGTGACATGGGATCGCCAGGAACTTACTTAAGGACTATCATCTCATTTGGCATTTACTCACGGACCCAAGAAACCAGTTCCGAAAAATGGTCAAGAATTATAACTTGTCTAATAGCAACTGGAAGATATGTTGCGTCATAAGCCTCTGATGGTTCACAAGGTGCACGGTCCACTCGAAATCCTAATGCTGTATTTGTAGTGCATACACTAAGTCTTCTCTGTTGATGTCAGACTAGAGTTATATTAGAGTTTTACTTTGCAACAATGGGATTCGAGCAATTGATCTGTATATTTTTAATAATGCACAATGCTACTATTCCTAGGCTGAATGTATGACATGGCTCTTATGTATCATTATGTATCGTTTCCATTAAGTACTAATTTAAACTATTGCTAAAGATGATCGTCCTCATCAACCACGGCGCTACCAGAGTAGCTCGTAACGAAGACCCTCTCTGCGACCTCGTGGCCAGTGTGCGCAGTGTACAGCAAATGACAAACGATGTTGCGAGCGATATATCGGAAAAACTTTGCACTGACGCGACGGTTGCCACTGCAGGTTGTGTGAGTCTCGCGCAAAGTGCCATATCAAACATGCGCAAGCTAGTGACAAGCAACTTCACCAGATCCGTAGATTCTGCATACGCTCGGATACGAATGAAAGTATCGAGAGATAACACCGACACGAGTTGTGCGACGGCGCTGGCTGCAGTCGCTACAAAACTGGATTTATTAATCAACGTAATTGTGATCATAATGGCGTTTCGAGTGTGCACCAGAAACTACAACCAGCACTACAGAAAACTGGCATGAGGGTCGCGGTCTAACGTTATGTTGGTGTCTCGCATCGACCGTCGACGGCCGTTTGCCAGCGGCTGAAAATGGCACAGTTTACGAAATGGAAACGCCGACCGTCGATAGCGCTCTCTTAAGTTCCAACCGCACCATCTCAGGAGACAGACCACAGAGTCATATTAGCGGAGGGTAGATAGAAAATGCGCAAACCGCCGCAACCGCCCATATACATACTATACGAGTTCAACATAGAGTGGAGTAAGAAGTTACTACCGATTGTATTTCCAACGTGCAAGCAGCTGGTGTGTGACGCTTTACTTGAGTATCAAGGAGGTTGCGATGTCCTGTGTTCCACGAGCGCATGGAAACAAGTGAACGAACTTCTACGGACCGTACTGTTGGGGTATGAGCGAGCTGTAAAATCAATACACGCTAGACACGCGGACTTTGCCGCGTTACTGGACACGCATATCGCCACAACAAAACCGGGTAAGGTGTTCGGGGCGTCACCGCGCTCGACTATACACGTCTTGGCCTACCACGAGTACATGAGCCCACAGATCCTAAGCGAGGTCGAAGCCGTTGTGTCTACACAACGCAAATTCAGCACTGCCATGCGAGCTAAGACAAGTCCCTCTAGACTGCTGGAAACTTTGGAAACGTGGAAGGCTGGCGTGTACGGACTTTCTACACATCTCAACGGTATGATCGCGATACTCTCAGCCGCACAACAACTAATGGTCATGTGTTCGGAAGGTCTGATCAGGTCTGACATGACCGGTTGTCAATCGACGTCGAGCGTGCACTCACACACGGATATCCTGGCGTACAGTAAAGCGACTGCGACCTCTACGCTCACGTTGATCGCCGATGTTTCGAAGGGCAATCGAGTGTGTTGGCTGACGAAAGCTATGGTGACCGACGGCCGCGTCGACTACAATGTGCCTCATTGCGACTGGAGAGGCATATGTGATCCTTTGCAAATCGACAACACCACCGCGGTCGAGTGCGAAGTCACGGTCCGCGGCGTGTTGTCCTTACTGTGCCCCATACAATGTGACGGTCCGTGTCACGGACCGGTGTGTTACGACCCGACTAACGAAACGTACCAGGTGATAACATTGCATCCGCCCATTACAGCGGAGCGAGCGTTTCGCCACACTCCCAAACTAAGTTTAATAGTTGTAGCGCACGCCCTTTCGGACCTCGGTGCACGCGAAACACTGGTGTACACTCACAACATCACGCTCGAGACAGCTCAAGCGTTACGCGAAACAAAGGACGTGTTCAAATCCATAGAGAATATACGGTCTTTAGCGTATGCATATATAAAGAAGGTCGATGACATTAACAGACCCGGCGGCGTGGGCACCACAGTAGAACAACAAGGTGCTCTCAAGCGCACACAGATACTGGCCGCATTATCACTCGCGATGTCTATCCTGACATACCCGTTTCTGATTTCTATGTATATTAAATTATGACAAGAGCTACTTTAGGTGGTTACGATTACACTCTGACCACGTGCCTTAGTTTCTGCTAGTGACCTATAAATACATTTGCCCACTTGCTCTCACTGCCATTAAAGCGGCTGTACCCACACGTACAACACCCAAGAAAAAAAATGATCTCGCTGTCTGTACTGGGTGTACTCTCAGTAGTCGCAGTTGCTCAGGCCATGGTGGTACGCTCACATAACGCCTCTGAGATACGTTCCATCACACCACCTCCTAGACTACTCACGAAGGAGTATTCAACACCCCCTTTGTACGAAGACAACCTTTATAACGAGCACAGCACAACGCTTGCCGCACGCGAAGACAACATGCAGGAGACAACGCTACCACCTGTCGTGAGAACAACGGATTCGAGTGACAACGATCGCGACTATGACGAGCACATTACAACACCCTCTGTGCACGAAGACCAGGTGCAGGAGACAACGCTACCACCTGTCGTGAGAAACAAGAGTTTGGTTAACAATGATCATCGTTGTGTCCCATTGTAAACGGGCGCGCCATCGCACACATCGTACATGTGTGTTAACCCACCTGTATGCGACAGACTTTGTGTGTTGCATGACATCGAGATGTATTGACGTCTGTGTCAATACAGGACTCTCTAAGCTGGGAGCTGGACGCTAACGACCCGTGCATGCACCACACAAAAGGTAACTTGACTAACTACAAAACGCATATTGTGATGTAGAAAGTTGGCTCGACTGTTTGAATCAGCTGCAGCTGCCGTTTACTCACGAAGTGAATCGCACGCTTGTTAGAAGTATATTCGGAGCACTTAAAAAATACATCGCTCTCATAGAGTTCCGTCTCAGCGTTCACCGGCTGATGGGCAAGAGCGTGACATGGGATCGCCAGGAACTTACTTAAGGACTATCATCTCATTTGGCATTTACTCACGGACCCAAGAAACCAGTTCCGAAAAATGGTCGAGAATTATAACTTGTCTAATAGCAACTGGAAGATATGTTGCATCATAAGCCTCTGATTTGGTCTGCCACCCGATTCACATTGCACCGGACCCTTCATGTTCCTCCTGCGGGTGGTGGGTCCACAGTTGGACGAGCCCATGTATCCGGTTCGGGCTGGGCCCGGCCGGGCCCCATGGGCGAAAGCCCGGCCACCAGGCGCTCGCTCACGGGCCCCAACCCCAGGCCTGGCTCCAGGGTGGGACCCCGGTAACCCTCCGGGCCGGGTACTCCGACTCTTCGTTTTAACCGCCATGAAAGATCCTTCGAACCGTTCTTTGTCTCACCCTTCACCTAAGACCAATTTGTCATGGGAGACCCTACCAGGGGCACTAAGTGCCCCAGACAACATAGCTCCTAGGATCATTAGGGCACTCAAACTCCTCCACCACGATAAGGTGACGGTTCAAGGAGGAGGCAGAGGTTGAGCGGTACCGGCTAGATATAGTCGGACTCACCTCGACACATAGCATTGGCTCTGGAACCCGAGACCTGGAGAGGGGTTGGACACTCTAATTTGCTGGAGTTGCTCCGGGTGAGAGGCGGAGGGCTGGGGTTGGCTTTTTGTTAGCCCCGAGACTCTCTGCCTGTGTGTTGGGGTTTACCCCGGGGGACAAGAGGGTAGCTTCCTTGCGCCTTCGGGTCGGGGAACGGGTCCTGACTGTTGTTTGTGCTTATGGGCCAAATATCAGTTCAGAGTACCCACCCTTTTTGGAGTCCCTGGGACGAGTGCTAGATAGTGCTCCATCAGGGGACTCCATTGTCCTGCTGGGGGACTTCAATGCTCACGTGGGCAATGACAGCTTGACCTGGAGGGGTGTGATTGGGAGGAACGGCCCACCTGATCAGAACTCGAGCGGTGTTTTGTTATTGGACTTCTGTGCAAGCCGCAGTTTGGCAATAACGAACACCATGTTCGAACATAAGGATGCCCACCGGTACACTTGGTACCAGGGCAGCCTAGGTCACAGGTCGATGATAGATTTTGTAGTCGTATCATCTGACCTGCGGCCGTATGTTTTGGACACCCGAGTGAAGAGAGGGGCGGAGCTGTCAACTGATCACCACCTGGTGGTGAGTTGGATCAGATGGCAAGGGAACATGCCGCGTAGACCTGGCAGACCCAAACGCATAGTGAGGGTCTGCTGGGAACGCCTGGCAGAAGAACCTGTCAAGACGGTCTTCAACTCCCACCTCCGGCAGAGCTTTGACCACGTCCCGAGAGCAGTGGGGGACATTGAGTCCGAGTGGGCCTTGTTCCACTCTGCGATTGTCGAGGCGGCTGTTGCTAGCTGTGGTCGTAAGGTGGCCGGTGCCAGTCGTGGTGGCAACCCCCGTACCCGCTGGTGGACACCAGAGGTTCGGGGAGCCGTCAGGCTGAAGAAGGAGGCCTACAGGGCGTGGCTGGTCTGTGGGTCTCCGGAGGCAGCAGACAGGTACCGGATAGCCAAGCGGGGTGCAGCAGTGGCAGTTGCCGAGGCAAAATCTCGGGCGTGGGAGGAGTTTGGTGAAGCCATGGAGAAAGACTATTGATCGGCTCCAAAGAGGTTCTGGCAAACTGTCCGGCGCCTCAGGAGAGGAAGGCAGCAACTCGCTCACACTGTTTACAGTGGGGATGGGGAGCTGCTGACGTCAACTGAGGCTATAGTCGGACGGTGGAAGGAATACTTTGAGGAGCTCCTCAATCCCACCAATGCGCATTCCGAGGAGGAACCAGAGCTGGGAGGCCTGGGGATGGACTGTCCGATCTCGGGGGCAGAAGTTGCTGAGGTAGTCAAACAACCACACAGCGGCGGAGCCCCGGGGGCGGATGAGGTTCGTCCTGGGTATCTCAAGGCTATGGATGTTGTAGGGCTGTCATGGTTGACACGTCTCTACAACATTGCGTGGTCATCGGGGGCAGTTCCTAGGGAGTGGCAGACCGGGGTGGTGGTCCCCATCTTTAAGAAGGGTGACCTGAGGGTGTGTTCCAACTATAGGGGGATCACACTCCTCAGCCTCCCTGGAAAGGTCTACTCCAAGGTACTGGAGAGGAGGGTCCGATCGATAGTTGAATCTCAGATAGAGGAGGAGCAATGTGGTTTTCGTCCTGGCCGTGGAACTGTGGACCAGCTCTATACCCTTGCAAGGGTAATGGAGGGGGCATGGGAGTTTGCCCAACCAATCCACATGTGCTTTGT
Organism: Nothobranchius furzeri; assembly: GCF_043380555.1. NCBI lineage: Eukaryota > Metazoa > Chordata > Actinopteri > Cyprinodontiformes > Nothobranchiidae > Nothobranchius > Nothobranchius furzeri. Next base: position 17,050,713 of record NC_091741.1, read on the forward strand.
GGATTTGGAGAAGGCTTATGACCGTGTCCCCAGGGGCACCCTGTGGGGGACGCTCCAGGAGTATGGGGTGGGTGGCTTTCTGTTAAGGGCCATTCAGTCCCTTTACCAGAGGAGCGTGAGTTTGGTCCGCATAGCCGGTAGTAAGTCGGACCTGTTCCCAGTGAGGGTTGGACTCCGCCAGGGCTGCCCTTTGTCACCGGTTCTGTTCATCACTTTTATGGACAGAATTTCTAGACGCAGCCGTGGTGTGGAGTGTGTCGAGTTTGGTGGCAGGAGAATCTCGTCTCTGCTTTTTGCGGATGATGTGGTCCTCCTAGCTTCATCCAGCTCTGACCTTCAGCTCTTGCTGGGTAGGTTCGCGGCCGAATGTGAAGCGGCTGGGATGGGGATCAGCACCTCCAAATCTGAGACCATGGTTCTCGACCGGAAAAGGGTGGCTTGCCACCTCCGGGTCGGGGGAGAGGTCCTACCTCAAGTGGAGGAGTTTAAGTATCTCGGGGTCTTGTTCACGAGTGAGGGTAGGAGGGATTGGGAGATCGACAGGCGGATTGGTTCGGCATCTGCAGTGATGCGGACGCTGAGCCGATCTGTCGTGGGGAAGAGGGAGCTGAGCCTGAAAGCCAGGCTCTCGATTTACCGGTCGATCTACGTCCCAATCCTCACCTATGGTCATGAGCTTTGGGTAATGACCGAAAGAACGAGATCGCGGATACAAGCGGCCGAAATGAGTTTCCTCCGTAGGGTGGCCGGGCTCAGCCTTAGAGATAGGGTGAGGAGCTCGGACATTCGGGAGGGACTCGGAGTAGAACCGCTGCTCCTCTGGATCGAAAGGAGCCAGTTGAGGTGGTTTGGGCATCTGGTCAGGATGCCTCCTGGACGCAGTGATGCGGACGCTGAGCCGATCTGTCGTGGGGAAGAGGGAGCTGAGCCAGAAAGCCAGGCTCTCGATTTACCGGTCGATCTACGTCCCAATCCTCACCTATGGTCATGAGCTTTGGGTAATGACCGAAAGAACGAGATCGCGGATACAAGCGGCCGAAATGAGTTTCCTCCGTAGGGTGGCCGGGCTCAGCCTTAGAGATAGGGTGAGGAGCTCGGACATTCGGGAGGGACTCGGAGTAGAACCGCTGCTCCTCTGGATCGAAAGGAGCCAGTTGAGGTGGTTTGGGCATCTGGTCAGGATGCCTCCTGGACGCCTCCCCGGGGAGGTGTTTCGGGCATGTCCTGCCGGCAGAAGGCCCCCGGGTCGACCCAGGACACGTTGGAGAGGTTACATCTCCAATCTGGTCCGGGAACGCCTTGGGGTCCTGCCGGAGGAGCTGGTGGACAAGGCCGGGGAGAGGACGGCCTGGAGCTCCCTAGTTGGGATGCTGCCCCCGCGACCCGGACCCGGATAAGCGGAGGAAGACGAGACGAGACGAGACGAGAGACATAAGCCTCTGATGGTTCACAAGGTGCACGGTCCACTCGAAATCCTAATGCTGTATTTGTAGTACATACACTAAGTCTTCTCTGTTGATGTCAGACTAGAGTTTTATTAGAGTTTTACTATGCAACAATGGGATTCGAGCAATTGATGTGTATATTTTTAATAGTGCACAATGCTACTATTCCTAGGCTGAATGTATGACATGGCTCTTATGTATCATTATGTAGCGTTTCCATTAAGTACTAATTTAAATAAAGTCCCTCTGTCCTCAGTGCTAGGTTGTGGGTTTAATACACATTATTATGATCAACCTGTTGAATAGTATAATAACAATATTCCTGTAAAAGTCATTTAGTAATGAACAACCTCAGTTCTGTGAAAGAACATCATGTCTCACATGTTTACACTGCAGGCCTGACCGGTCTTGCTGGGGCCTCTCTCCTGGAGGCGCTCAATCAGACCCAGTGGTGACACGTGGCAAGACGCTCCTCGGGGTGCGTCTTGCTTGGGCCTCTCTCCTGGAGGCGCTCAGTCAGACCCAGTGGTGACACGTGGCAAGAAGCTCCTCGGGGCGCGTCTTGCTTGGGCCTCTCTCCTGGAGGCGCTCAGTCAGACCCAGTGTTGACATGTGGCAAGACACTCCTCGGGGCGCGTCTTGCTTGGGCCTCTCTCATGGAGGCCCTCTGTCAGACCCAGTGTTGACATGTGTCAAGACGCTCCTCGGGGCGCGTCTTGCTTTGGCCTCTCTCTTGGAGGCGCTCAGTCAGACCGAGTGCTGACATGTGGCAAGAAGCTCCTCGGGGCGCGTCTTGCTTGGGCTTCTCTCCTGGAGGCCCTCTGTCAGACCCAGTGTTGACATGTGTCAAGACGCTCCACTGGGCGCGTCTTGCTTGGGCTTCTCTCCTGGAGGCCCTCAGTCAGACCCATTGTTGACATGTGGCAAGACGCTCCTCGGATGCGTCTTGCTTGGGCCTCTCTCCTGGAGGCGCTCAGTCAGAACCAGAGGTTACATGTGGCAAGACGCTCCTCGGGGCGCGTCTTGCTTGGGCCTCTCTCCTGGAGGCCCTCTGTCAGACCCAGTGTTGACATGTGGCAAGACGCTCCTCCGGGCGCATCTTGCTTGGGCCTCTCTCCTGGAGGCCCTCAGTAAGACCCATTAATGACATGTGGCAAGACGCTCCTCGGGGCGCGTCTTGCTTGGGCCTCTCTCCAGAAGGCCCTCAATCAGACCCAGTGTTGACATGTGGCAAGACGCTCCTCGGGGCGCGTCTTGCTTGGGCCTCTCTCCTGGAGGCGCTCAGTCAGACTGAGTAGTGACATGTGGCCTTACGCTCCTCGGGGCGCGTCTTGCTTGGGCCTCTCTCCTGGAGGCGCTCAGTCAGACCCAGTGTTGACATGTGGCAAGATGCTCCTCGGGGCGCGTCTTGCTTGGGCTTCTCTCCTGGAGGCCCTCAGTCAGACCCATTGTTGACATGTGGCAAGACGCTCCTCGGGGCACGTCTTGCTTGGGCCTCTCTCCTGGAGGCGCTCAGTCAGACCGAGTAGTGACATGTGGCAAGACACTCATCGGGGCACGTCTGGCTATGACTTCTCTCCTGGAGGCGCTCAGTTAGACCGAGTAGTGACATGTCGCAAGACGCTCCTCGGGGTGCGTCTTGCTTGGGCCTCTCTCCTGGAGGCGCTCAGTCAGACCGAGTGCTGACATAAGGCAAGACGCTCCTCGGGGCGCGTCTTGCTGGGGCCTCTCTCCTGGAGGCGCTCAATCAGACCCAGTGGTGACACGTGGCAAGAAGCTCCTATGGGCGCGTCTTGCTTGGGCCTCTCTCCTGGAGGCGCTCAGTCAGACCCAGTGGTGACACGTGGCAAGACGCTCCTCGGGGCGCATCTTGCTTGGGCCTCTCTCCTGGAGGCGCTCAGTCAGACCCAGTGTTGACACGTGGCAAGACGCTCCTCGGGGCGCGTCTTGCTTGGGCCTCTCTCCTGGAGGCGCTCAGTCAGACCCAGTGTTGACATGTGGCAAGACACTCCTCTGGGCGCGTCTTGCTTGGGCCTCTCTCATGGAGGCCCTCTGTCAGACCCAGTGTTGACATGTGTCAAGACGCTCCTCGGGGCGCGTCTTGCTTTGGCCTCTCTCCTGGAGGCGCTCAGTCAGACCGAGTGCTGACATATGGCAAGAAGCTCCTCGGGGCGCGTGTTGCTTGGGCTTCTCTCCTGGAGGCCCTCAGTAAGACCCATTGTTGACATGTGGCAAGACGCTCCGCGGGGCGCGTCTTGCTTGGGCCTCTCTCCAGAAGGCCCTCATTCAGACCCAGTGTTGACACGTGGCAAGACGCTCCTCGGGGCGCGTCTTGCTTGGGCCTCTCTCCTGGAGGCGCTCAGTCAGACTGAGTAGTGACATGTGGCCTGACGCTCCTCGGGGCGCATGTTGCTTGGGCCTCTCTCCTGGAGGCGCTCAGTCAGACCCATTGTTGACATGTTGCAAGACGCTCCTTTGGGCGCGTCTTGCTTGGGCCTCTCTCCTGGAGGCGCTCAGTCAGACCGAGTGCTGACATGTGGAAAGACGCTCCTCGGTGCGCGTCTTGCTTGGGCTTCTTTCCTGGAGGCGCTCAGAAAGACCCAGTGTTTACATGTGACAAGACGCTCCTCGGGGCGTGTCTTGCTTGGGCCTCTCTCCTGGAGGCGCTCAGTCAGACCCAGTGGTGACATGTGGCAAGACACTCCTCGAGCGCGTCTTGCTTGGGCCTCTCTCCTGGAGGCCCTCTGTCAGACCCAGTGTTGGCTTGTGGCAAGACGCTCCTCAGGGCGCGTCTTGGTTGGGCCTCTCTCCTGGAGGCGCTCAGTCAGACCCAGTGGTGACATGTGGCAAGATGCTCCTCGGGGCGCGTATTGCTTGGGCCTCTCTCCTGGATGCCCTCTGTCAGACCGAGTGTTGACATGTGGCAAGACTCTCCTCGGGGCGCGTCTTGCTTGGGCTTCTCTCATGGAGGCCCTCAGTCAGACCCAGTGTTGACATGTGTCAAGACGCTCCTCGGGGCGTGTCTTGCTTGGGCTTCTCTCCTGGAGGCCCTCAATCAGACCCATTGTTGACATGTGGCAAGACGCTCCTCGGGGCACGTCTTGCTTGGGCCTCTCTCCTGGAGGCGCTCAAACAGACCGAGTAGTGACATGTGGCAAGACGCTCCTCGGGGCGCGTCTTGCTGGGGCTTCTCTCATGGAGGCACTCAGTCAGATCCAGTGTTGACATGTGGCAAGATGCTCCTCGGGGCGCATCTTGCTTGGACCTCTCTCCCTGAGGTGCTCAGTCAGACCGAGTAGTGACATGTGGCAAGACGCTCCTCGGGGCGCGTCTTGCTTGGACCTCTCTCCCTGAGGCGCTCAGTCAGACCCAGTGTTGACATTTGGCAAGACACTCCTCGGGGCGCGTCTTGCTTGGGCCTCTCTCATGGAGGCCCTCTGTCAGACCCAGTGTTGACATGTGTCAAGACGCTCCTCGGGGGGCGTCTTGCTTTGGCCTCTCTCCTGGAGGCGCTCAGTCAGACCGAGTGGTGACATGTGGCAAGAAGCTCCTCGGGGCGCGTCTTGCTTGGGCTTCTCTCCTGGAGGCCCTCAGTAAGAACCATTGTTGACATGTGGCAAGACGCTCCTCGGGGCGCGTCTTGCTTGGGCCTCCCTCCAGAAGGCCCTCAATCAGACCCAGTGTTGACACATGGCAAGACGCTCCTCGGGGCGCGTCTTGCTTGGGCCTCTCTCCTGGAGGCGCTCAGTCAGACTGAGTAGTGACATGTGGCCTGACGCTCCTCGGGGCGCGTGTTGCTTGGGCCTCTCTCCTGGAGGCGCTCAGTCAGACCAAGTTGTGACATGTGGCAAGACACTCCTCGGGGAGCGTCTTGCTTGGGCCTCTCTTCTGGAGGCCCTCTGTCAGACCCAGTGTTGACATGTGGCAAGACACTCCTCGGGGCGCGTCTTGCTTGGGCCTCTCTCATGGAGGCCCTCTGTCAGACCCAGTGTTGACATGTATCAAGACGCTCCTCGGGGCGCGTCTTGCTTTGGCCTCTCTCCTGGAGGCGCTCAGTCAGACCGAGTGCTGACATGTGGCAAGAAGCTCCTCGGGGCGCGTCTTGCTTGGGCTTCTCTCCTGGAGGCCCTCAGTAAGACCCATTGTTGACATGTGGCAAGACGCTCCTCGGGGGGCGTCTTGCTTGGGCCTCTCTCCTGGAGGCGCTCAGTCAGACTGAGTAGTGACATGTGGCCTGACGCTCCTCGGGGCGCGTGTTGCTTGGGCCTCTCTCCTGGAGGCGCTCAGTCAGACCAAGTGGTGACATGTGGCAAGACACTTCTCGGGGCGCGTCTTGCTTGGGCCTCTCTCCTGGAGGCCCTCTGTCAGACCCAGTGTTGACATGTGGCAAGACACTCCTCGGGGCGCGTCTTGCTTGGGCCTCTCTCATGGAGGCCCTCTGTCAGACCCAGTGTTGACATGTGTCAAGACACTCCTCAGGGCGCGTCTTGCTTTGGCCTCTCTCCTGGAGGCGCTCAGTCAGACCGAGTGCTGACATGTGGCAAGACGCTCCTCGGGCCGCGTGTTGCTTGGGCTTCTCTCCTGGAGGCCCTCAGTCAGACCTATTGTTGACATGTGGCAAGACGCTCCTATGGGCGCGTCTTGCTTGGGCCTCTCTCCTGGAGGCGCTCAGTCAGACCGAGTGCTGACATGTGGCAAGACGCTCCTCGGGGCGCGTCTTGCTTGGGCTTCTCTCCTGGAGGCGCTCAGAAAGACCCAGTGTTGACATGTGACAAGACGCTCCTCGGGGCACGTCTTGCTTGGGCCTCTCTCCTGGAGGCGCTCAGTCAGAACCAGAGGTGACATGTGGCAAGACGCTCCTCGGGGCGCGTCTTGCTTGGGCCTCTCTCCTGGAGGCCCTCTGTCAGACCCAGTGTTGACATGTGGCAAGACGCTCCTCCGGGCGCATCTTGCTTGGGCCTCTCTCCTGGAGGCCCTCAGTCAGACCCATTGTTGACATGTGGCAAGACGCTCCTCGGGGCGCGCCTTGCTGGGGCCTCTCTTCTGGAGGCGTTCAGTCAGACCCAGTGCTGACATGTGGCAAGACGCTCCTCGGGGCGCGTCTTGCTTGGGCCTCTCTCCTGGAGGCGCTCAGTCAGACTTAGTAGTGACATGTGGCCTGACGCTCCTCGGGGCGCGTCTTGCTTGGGCCTCTCTCCTAGAGGCGCTCAGTCAGACCCAGTGGTGACATGTGGCAAGACACTCCTCGGGGCGCGTCTTGCTTGGGCCTCTCTCCTGGAGGCCCTCTGTCAGACCCAGTGTTGACATGTGTCAAGACGCTCCTCGGGGCGCGTCTTGCTTGGGCTTCTCTCCTGGAGGCCCTCAGTCAGACCCATTGTTGACATGCGGCAAGACACTCCTCGGGGCGCGTCTTGCTTGGGCTTCTCTCCTGGAGGCGCTCAGACAGGCCCAGTGTTGACATGTGACAAGACGCTCCTCGGGGCGCGTCTTGCTTGGGCCTCTCTCCTGGAGGCCCTCTGTCAGACCCAGTGTTGACATGTGGCAAGACGCTCCTCCGGGCGCATCTTGCTTGGGCCTCTCTCCTGGAGGCCCTCAGTCAGACCCATTGTTGACATGTTGCAAGACGCTCCTCGGGGCGCGTCTTGCTTGGGCCTCTCTCCTGGAGGCGCTCAGTCAGACCGAGTGGTGACATAAGGCAAGACACTCCTCGGGGCGTGTCTTGCTGGGGCCTCTCTCCTGGAAGCGCTCAGTCAGACCCAGTGCTGACATGTGGCAAGACGCTCCTCGGGGCACATCTTGCTTTGGCCTCTCTCCTGGAGGCGCTCAGTCAGACCCAGTGTTGACATGTGGCAAGACGCTCCTCGGGGCGCGTCTTGCTTTGGCCTCTCTCATGGAGTCAATCTGTCAGACCCAGTGTTGACATGTGTCAAGACGCTCCTCGGGGCACGTCTTGCTTTGGCCTCTCTCCTGGAGGCGCTCAGTCAGACCGAGTGCTGACATGTGGCAAGAAGCTCCTCGGGGCGCGTCTTGCTTGGGCTTCTCTCCTGGAGGCCCTCAGTAAGACCCATTGTTGACATGTGGCAAGACGCTCCTCGGGGCGCGTCTTGCTTGGGCCTCTCTCCTGGAGGCGCTCAGTCAGACTGAGTAGTGACATGTGGCCTGACGCTCCTCGGGGCGCGTGTTGCTTGGGCCTCTCTCCAGAAGGCCCTCAATCAGACCCAGTGTTGACACGTGGCAAGACGCTCCTCGGGGCGCATCTTGCTTGGGCCTCTCTCCTGGTTGCGCTCAGTCAGAATGAGTAGTGACATGTGGCCTGACGCTCCTCGGGGCGCGTGTTGCTTGGGCCTCTCTCCTGGAGGCGCTCAGTCAGACCGAGTGCTGACATGTGGCAAGACGCTCCTCGGGCCGCGTGTTGCTTGGGCTTCTCTCCTGGAGGCGCTCAGTCAGACCGAGTGCTGACAAAAGGCAAGACGCTCCTCGGGGCGCGTCTTGCTGGGGCCTCTCTCCTGGAGGCGTTCAGTCAGACCCAGTGCTGACATGTGGCAAGACGGTCCTCGGGGCGCGTCTTGCTTGGGCCTCTCTCCTGGAGGCGCTCAGTCAGACTGAGTAGTGACATTTGGCCTGACGCTCCTCGGGGCGCGTCTTGCTTCGGCCTCTCTCCTGGAGGCGCTCAGTCAGACCCAGTGGTGACATGTGGCAAGACACTCCTCGGGGCGCGTCTTGCTTGGGCCTCTCTCCTGGAGGCCCTCTGTCAGACCCAGTGTTGACATGTGTCAAGACGCTCCTCGGGGCACGTCTTGCTTGGGCTTCTCTCCTGGAGGCCCTCAGTCAGACCCATTGTTGACATGTGGCAAGACACTCCTCGGGGCGCGTCTTGCTTGGGCTTCTCTCCTGGAGGCGCTCAGACAGATCCAGTGTTGAGATGTGACAAGACGCTCCTCGGGGCGCGTCTTGCTTGGGCCTCTCTCCTGGAGGCGCTCAGTCAGAACCTGAGGTGACATGTGGCAAGACGCTCCTCGGGGCGCGTCTTGCTTGGGCCTCTCTCCTGGAGGCCCTCTGTCAGACCCAGTGTTGACATGTGGCAAAACGCTCCTCCGGGCGCATCTTGCTTGGGCCTCTCTCCTGGAGGCCCTCAGTCAGACCCATTGTTGACATGTGGCAAGACGCTCCTCGGGGCGCGTCTTGCTTGGGCCTCTCTCCTGGAGGCGCTCAGTCAGACCGAGTGCTGACATAAGGCAAGACGCTCCTCGGGGCGCATCTTGCTGGGGTCTCTCTCCTGGAGGCGCTCAGTCAGACCCAGTGCTGACATGTGGCAAGACACTCCTCGGGGCGCGTCTTGCTTGGGCCTCTCTCCTGGAGGCCCTCTGTGAGACCCAGTGTTGACATGTGTCAAGACGCTCCTCGGGGCGCGTCTTGCTTGGGCTTCTCTCCTGGAGGCCCTCAGTCAGACCCATTGTTGACATGTGTCAAGACGCTCCTCGGGGCGCGTCTTGCTTGGGCTTCTCTCCTGGAGGCCCTCAGTCAGACCCATTGTTGACATGTGGCAAGACACTCCTCGGGGCGCGTCTTGCTTGGGCTTCTCTCCTGGAGGCCCTCAGTCAGACCCATTGTTGACATGTGGCAAGACGCTCCTCGGGGCGCGTCTTGCTTGGGCCTCTCTCCTGGAGGCGGTCAGTCAGACTGAGTAGTGACATGTGGCCTGACGCTCCTCGGGGCTCGTCTTGCTTCGGCCTCTCTCCTGGAGGCGCTCAGTCAGACCCAGTGGTGACATGTGGCAAGACGCTCCTCGGGGCGCATCTTGCTTGGGCCTCTCTCCAGAAGGCCCTCAATCAGACCCAGTGTTGACACGTGGCAAGACGCTCCTCGGGGCGCGTCTTGCTTTGGCCTCTCTCCTGGAGGCGCTCAGTCAGAATGAGTAGTGACATGTGGCCTGACGCTCCTCGGGGCGCGTGTTGCTTGGGCCTCTCTCCTGGAGGCGCTCAGTCAGACCAAGTGGTGACATGTGGCAAGACACTTCTCGGGGCGCGTCTTGCTTGGGCCTCTCTCCTGGAGGCCCTCTGTCAGACCCAGTGTTGACATGTGGCAAGACACTCCTCGGGGCGCGTCTTGCTTGGGCCTCTCTCATGGAGGCCCTCTGTCAGACCCAGTGTTGACATGTGTCAAGACGCTCCTCAGGGCGCATCTTGCTTTGGCCTCTCTCCTGGAGGCGCTCAGTCAGACCGAGTGCTGACATGTGACAAGACGCTCCTCGGGCCGCGTGTTGCTTGGGCTTCTCTCCTGGAGGCCCTCAGTCAGACCCATTGTTGACATGTGGCAAGACGCTCCTCGGGGTGCATCTTGCTTGGGCCTCTCTCCTGGAGGCCCTCAATCAGACCCATTGTTGACATGTGGCAAGACGCTCCTCGGGGCGCGTCTTGCTTGGGCCTCTCTCCTGGAGGCGCTCAGTCAGACCGAGTGCTGACAAAAGGCAAGACGCTCCTCGGGGCGCGTCTTGCTGGGGCCTCTCTCCTGGAGGCCCTCTGTCAGACCCAGTGTTGACATGTGGCAAAACGCTCCTCCGGGCGCATCTTGCTTGGGCCTCTCTCCTGGAGGCCCTCAGTCAGACCCATTGTTGACATGTGGCAAGACGCTCCTCGGGGCGCGTCTTGCTTGGGCCTCTCTCCTGGAGGCGCTCAGTCAGACCGAGTGCTGACATAAGGCAAGACGCTCCTCGGGGCGCATCTTGCTGGGGCCTCTCTCCTGGAGGCGCTCAGTCAGACCCAGTGCTGACATGTGGCAAGACACTCCTCGGGGCGCGTCTTGCTTGGGCCTCTCTCCTGGAGGCGCTCAGTCAGACCCAGTGTTGACATGTGGCAAGACGCTCCTCGGGGCGCGTCTTGCTTGGGCCTCTCTCATGGAGGCCCTCTGTCAGACCCAGTGTTGACATGTGTCAAGACGCTCCTCGGGGCGCGTCTTGCTTTGGCCTCTCTCCTGGAGGCGCTCAGTTAGACCGAGTGCTGACATGTGGCAAGAAGCTCCTCGGGGCGCGTCTTGCTAGGGCTTCTCTCCTGGAGGCGCTCAGTAAGACCCATTGTTGACATGTGGCAAGACGCTCCTCGGGGCGCGTCTTGCTTGGGCCTCTCTCCTGGAGGCGCTCAGTCAGACTGAGTAGTGACATGTGGCCTGACGCTCCTCGGGGCGCATGTTGCTTGGGCCTCTCTCCTGGAGGCGCTCAGTCAGACCAAGTGGTGACATGTGGCAAGACGCTCCTCGGGGCGCGTCTTGCTTGGGCCTCTCTCCAGAAGGCCCTCAATCAGACCCAGTGTTCACACGTGGCAAGACGCTCCTCGGGGCGCGTCTTGCTTGGGCCTCTCTCCTGGAGGCGCTCAGTCAGAATGAGTAGTGACATGTGGCCTGACGCTCCTCGGGGCGCGTGTTGCTTGGGCCTCTCTCCTGGAGGCGCTCAGTCAGACCAAGTGGTGACATGTGGCAAGACACTTCTCGGAGCGCGTCTTGCTTGGGCCTCTCTCCTGGAGGCCCTCTGTCAGACCCAGTGTTGACATGTGGCAAGACACTCCTCGGGGCGCGTCTTGCTTGGGCCTCTCTCATGGAGGCCCTCTGTCAGACCCAGTGTTGACATGTGTCAAGACGCTCCTCAGGGCGCGTCTTGCTTTGGCCTCTCTCCTGGAGGCGCTCAGTCAGACCGAGTGCTGACATGTGGCAAGACGCTCCTCGGGCCGCGTGTTGCTTGGGCTTCTCTCCTGGAGGCCCTCAGTCAGACCCATTGTTGACATGTGGCAAGACGCTCCTCGGGGCGCATATTGCTTGGGCCTCTCTCCTGGAGGCGCTCAGTCAGACCGAGTGCTGAAATGTGGCAAGAAGCTCCTTGGGGCGCGTCTTGCTTGGGCTTCTCTCCTGGAGGCGCTCAGTAAGACCCATTGTTGACATGTGGCAAGACGCTCCTCGGGGCGCGTCTTGCTTGGGCCTCTCTCCTGGAGGCGCTCAGTCAGACTGAGTAGTGACATGTGGCCTGACGCTCCTCGGGGCGCATGTTGCTTGGGCCTCTCTCCTGGAGGCGCTCAGTCAGACCAAGTGGTGACATGTGGACAAGACGCTCCTCGGGGCGCGTCTTGCTTGGGCCTCTCTCCAGAAGGCCCTCAATCAGACCCAGTGTTGACACGTGGCAAGACGCTCCTCGGGGCGCGTCTTGCTTGGGCCTCTCTCCTGGAGGCGCTCAGTCAGACCGAGTGCTGACAAAAGGCAAGACGCTCCTCGGGGCGCGTCTTGCTGGGGCCTCTCTCCTGGAGGCGTTCAGTCAGACCCAGTGCTGACATGTGGCAAGACGCTCCTCGGGGCGCGTCTTGCTTGGGCCTCTCTCCTGGAGGCGGTCAGTCAGACTGAGTAGTGACATGTGGCCTGACGCTCCTCGGGGCGCGTCTTGCTTCGGCCTCTCTCCTGGAGGCGCTCAGTCAGACCCAGTGGTGACATGTGGCAAGACACTCCTCGGGGCGCGTCTTGCTTGGGCCTCTTTCCTGGAGGCCCTCTGTCAGACCCAGTGTTGACATGTGTCAAGACGCTCCTCGGGGCGCGTCTTGCTTGGGCTTCTCTCCTGGAGGCCCTCAGTCAGACCCATTGTTGACATGTGGCAAGACACTCCTCGGGGCGCGTCTTGCTTGGGCTTCTCTCCTGGAGGCGCTCAGACAGATCCAGTGTTGACATGTGACAAGACGCTCCTCGGGGCGCGTCTTGCTTGGGCCTCTCTCCTGGAGGCGCTCAGTCAGAACCAGAGGTGACATGTGGCAAGACGCTCCTCGGGGCGCGTCTTGCTTGGGCCTCTCTCCTGGAGGCCCTCTGTCAGACCCAGTGTTGACATGTGGCAAAACGCTCCTCCGGGCGCATCTTGCTTGGGCCTCTCTCCTGGAGGCCCTCAGTCAGACCCATTGTTGACATGTGGCAAGACGCTCCTCGGGGCGCGTCTTGCTTGGGCCTCTCTCCTGGAGGCGCTCAGTCAGACCGAGTGCTGACATAAGGCAAGACGCTCCTCGGGGCGCATCTTGCTGGGGCCTCTCTCCTGGAGGCGCTCAGTCAGACCCAGTGCTGACATGTGGCAAGACCCTCCTCGGGGCGCGTCTCCCTTGGGCCTCTCTCCTGGAGGCGCTCAGTCAGACCCAGTGTTGACATGTGGCAAGACGCTCCTCGGGGCGCGTCTTGCTTGGGCCTCTCTCATGGAGGCCCTCTGTCAGACCCAGTGTTGACATGTGTCAAGACGCTCCTCGGGGCGCGTCTTGCTTTGGCCTCTCTCCTGGAGGCGCTCAGTCAGACCGAGTGCTGACATGTGGCAAGAAGCTCCTCGGGGCGCGTCTTGCTTGGGCTTCTCTCCTGGAGGCGCTCAGTAAGACCCATTGTTGACATGTGGCAAGACGCTCCTCGGGGCGCGTCTTGCTTGGGCCTCTCTCCTGGAGGCGCTCAGTCAGACTGAGTAGTGACATGTGGCCTGACGCTCCTCGGGGCGCGTGTTGCTTGGGCCTCTCTCCTGGAGGCGCTCAGTCAGACCAAGTGGTGACATGTGGCAAGACGCTCCTCGGGGCGCGTCTTGCTTGGGCCTCTCTCCAGAAGGCCCTCAATCAGACCCAGTGTTGACACGTGGCAAGACGCTCCTCGGGGCGCGTCTTGCTTGGGCCTCTCTCCTGGAGGCGCTCAGTCAGAATGAGTAGTGACATGTGGCCTGACGCTCCTCGGGGCGCGTGTTGCTTGGGCCTCTCTCCTGGAGGCGCTCAGTCAGACCAAGTGGTGACATGTGGCAAGACACTTCTCGGAGCGCGTCTTGCTTGGGCCTCTCTCCTGGAGGCCCTCTGTCAGACCCAGTGTTGACATGTGGCAAGACACTCCTCGGGGCGCGTCTTGCTTGGGCCTCTCTCATGGAGGCCCTCTGTCAGACCCAGTGTTGACATGCGTCAAGACGCTCCTCAGGGCGCGTCTTGCTTTGGCCTCTCTCCTGGAGGCGCTCAGTCAGACCGAGTGCTGACATGTGGCAAGACGCTCCTCGGGCCGCGTGTTGCTTGGGCTTCTCTCCTGGAGGCCCTCAGTCAGACCCATTGTTGACATGTGGCAAGACGCTCCTCGGGGCGCATATTGCTTGGGCCTCTCTCCTGGAGGCCCTCAGTCAGACCCATTGTTGACATGTGGCAAGACGCTCCTCGGGGCGCGTCTTGCTTGGGCCTCTCTCCTGGAGGCGCTCAGTCAGACCGAGTGCTGACAAAAGGCAAGACGCTCCTCGGGGCGCGTCCTGCTGGGGCCTCTCTCCTGGAGGCGTTCAGTCAGACCCAGTGCTGACATGTGGCAAGACGCTCCTCGGGGCGCGTCTTGCTTGGGCCTCTCTCCTGGAGGCGGTCAGTCAGACTGAGTAGTGACATGTGGCCTGACGCTCCTCGGGGCGCGTCTTGCTTCGGCCTCTCTCCTGGAGGCGCTCAGTCAGACCCAGTGGTGACATGTGGCAAGAAACTCCTCGGGGCGCGTCTTGCTTGGGCCTCTCTCCTGGAGGCCCTCTGTCAGACCCAGTGTTGACATGTGTCAAGACGCTCCTCGGGGCGCGTCTTGCTTGGGCTTCTCTCCTGGAGGCCCTCAGTCAGACCCATTGTTGACATTTGGCAAGACGCTCCTCGGGGCGCGTCTTGCTTTGGCCTCTCTCCTGGAGGCGCTCAGTCAGACCGAGTGCTGACATGTGGCAAGAAGCTCCTCGGGGCGCGTCTTGCTTGGGCTTCTCTCCTGGAGGCGCTCAGTAAGACCCATTGTTGACATGTGGCAAGACGCTCGTCGGGGCGCGTCTTGCTTGGGCCTCTCTCCTGGAGGCGCTCAGTCAGACTGAGTAGTGACATGTGGCCTGACGCTCCTCGGGGCGCGTGTTGCTTGGGCCTCTCTCCTGGAGGCGCTCAGTCAGACCAAGTGGTGACATGTGGCAAGACGCTCCTCGGGGCGCGTCTTGCTTGGGCCTCTCTCCAGAAGGCCCTCAATCAGACCCAGTGTTGACACGTGGCAAGACGCTCCTCGGGGCGCGTCTTGCTTGGGCCTCTCTCCTGGAGGCGCTCAGTCAGAATGAGTAGTGACATGTGGCCTGACGCTACTCGGGGCGCGTGTTGCTTGGGCCTCTCTCCTGGAGGCGCTCAGTCAGACCAAGTGGTGACATGTGGCAAGACACTTCTCGGAGCGCGTCTTGCTTGGGCCTCTCTCCTGGAGATCCTCTGTCAGACCCAGTGTTGACATGTGGCAAGACACTCCTCGGGGCGCGTCTTGCTTGGGCCTCTCTCATGGAGGCCCTCTGTCAGACCCAGTGTTGACATGTGTCAAGACGCTCCTCAGGGCGCGTCTTGCTTTGGCCTCTCTCCTGGAGGCGCTCAGTCAGACCGAGTGCTGACATGTGGCAAGACGCTCCTCGGGCCGCGTGTTGCTTGGGCTTCTCTCCTGGAGGCCCTCAGTCAGACCCATTGTTGACATGTGGCAAGACGCTCCTCGGGTGCATATTGCTTGGGCCTCTCTCCTGGAGGCCCTCAGTCAGACCCATTGTTGACATGTGGCAAGACGCTCCTCGGGGCGCGTCTTGCTTGGGCCTCTCTCCTGGAGGCGCTCAGTCAGACCGAGTGCTGACAAAAGGCAAGACGCTCCTCGGGGCGCGTCTTGCTGGGGCCTCTCTCCTGGAGGCGTTCAGTCAGACCCAGTGCTGACATGTGGCAAGACGCTCCTCGGGGCGCATCTTGCTTGGGCCTCTCTCCTGGAGGCGCTCAGTCAGACTGAGTAGTGACATGAGGCCTGACGCTCCTCGGGGCGCGTCTTGCTTGGGCCTCTCTCCTGGAGGCGCTCAGTCAGACCCAGTGGTGACATGTGGCAAGACACTCCTCGGGGCGCGTCTTGCTTGGGCCTCTCTCCTGGAGGCCCTCTGTCAGACCCAGTGTTGACATGTGTCAAGACGCTCCTCGGGGCGCGTCTTGCTTGGGCTTCTCTCCTGGAGGCCCTCAGTCAGACCCATTGTTGACATGTGGCAAGACACTCCTCGGGGCGCGTCTTGCTTGGGCCTCTCTCCTGGAGGCCCTCTGTCAGACCCAGTGTTGACATGTGTCAAGACGCTCCTCGGGGCGCGTCTTGCTTGGGCTTCTCTCCTGGAGGCCCTCAGTCAGACCCATTGTTGACATTTGGCAAGACACTCCTCGGGGCGCGTCTTGCTTGGGCTTCTCTCCTGGAGGCGCTCAGACAGATCCAGTGTTGACATGTGACAAGACGCTCCTCGGGGCGCGTCTTGCTTGGGCCTCTCTCCTGGAGGCGCTCAGTCAGAACCAGTGTTGACATGTGACAAGACGCTCCTCGGGGCGCGTCTTGCTTGGGCCTCTCTCCTGGAGGCGCTCAGTCAGAACCAGAGGTGACATGTGGCAAGACGCTCCTCGGGGCGCGTCTTGCTTTGGCCTCTCTCCTGGAGGCGCTCAGTCAGACCGAGTGCTGACATGTGGCAAGAAGCTCCTCGGGGCGCGTCTTGCTTGGGCTTCTCTCCTGGAGGCGCTCAGTAAGACCCAGTGTTGACATGTGTCAAGACGCTCCTCGGGGCGCGTCTTGCTTGGGCTTCTCTCCTGGAGGCCCTCAGTCAGACCCATTGTTGACATTTGGCAAGACGCTCCTCGGGGCGCGTCTTGCTTTGGCCTCTCTCCTGGAGGCGCTCAGTCAGACCGAGTGCTGACATGTGGCAAGAAGCTCCTCGGGGCGCGTCTTGCTTGGGCTTCTCTCCTGGAGGCGCTCAGTAAGACCCATTGTTGACATGTGGCAAGACGCTCCTCGGGGCGCGTCTTGCTTGGGCCTCTCTCCTGGAGGCGCTCAGTCAGACTGAGTAGTGACATGTGGCCTGACGCTCCTCGGGGCGCGTGTTGCTTGGGCCTCTCTCCTGGAGGCGCTCAGTCAGACCAAGTGGTGACATGTGGCAAGACGCTCCTCGGGGCGCGTCTTGCTTGGGCCTCTCTCCAGAAGGCCCTCAATCAGACCCAGTGTTGACACGTGGCAAGACGCTCCTCGGGGCGCGTCTTGCTTGGGCCTCTCTCCTGGAGGCGCTCAGTCAGAATGAGTAGTGACATGTGGCCTGACGCTCCTCGGGGCGCGTGTTGCTTGGGCCTCTCTCCTGGAGGCGCTCAGTCAGACCAAGTGGTGACATGTGGCAAGACACTTCTCGGAGCGCGTCTTGCTTGGGCCTCTCTCCTGGAGGCCCTCTGTCAGACCCAGTGTTGACATGTGGCAAGACACTCCTCGGGGCGCGTCTTGCTTGGGCCTCTCTCATGGAGGCCCTCTGTCAGACCCAGTGTTGACATGTGTCAAGACGCTCCTCAGGGCGCGTCTTGCTTTGGCCTCTCTCCTGGAGGCGCTCAGTCAGACCGAGTGCTGACATGTGGCAAGACGCTCCTCGGGCCGCGTGTTGCTTGGGCTTCTCTCCTGGAGGCCCTCAGTCAGACCCATTGTTGACATGTGGCAAGACGCTCCTCGGGTGCATATTGCTTGGGCCTCTCTCCTGGAGGCCCTCAGTCAGACCCATTGTTGACATGTGGCAAGACGCTCCTCGGGGCGCGTCTTGCTTGGGCCTCTCTCCTGGAGGCGCTCAGTCAGACCGAGTGCTGACAAAAGGCAAGACGCTCCTCGGGGCGCGTCTTGCTGGGGCCTCTCTCCTGGAGGCGTTCAGTCAGACCCAGTGCTGACATGTGGCAAGACGCTCCTCGGGGCGCGTCTTGCTTGGGCCTCTCTCCTGGAGGCGCTCAGTCAGACTGAGTAGTGACATGAGGCCTGACGCTCCTCGGGGCGCGTCTTGCTTGGGCCTCTCTCCTGGAGGCGCTCAGTCAGACCCAGTGTTGACATGTGGCAAGACACTCCTCGGGGCGCGTCTTGCTTGGGCCTCTCTCCTGGAGGCCCTCTGTCAGACCCAGTGTTGACATGTGTCAAGACGCTCCTCGGGGCGCGTCTTGCTTGGGCTTCTCTCCTGGAGGCCCTCAGTCAGACCCATTGTTGACATGTGGCAAGACACTCCTCGGGGCGCGTCTTGCTTGGGCCTCTCTCCTGGAGGCCCTCTGTCAGACCCAGTGTTGACATGTGTCAAGACGCTCCTCGGGGCGCGTCTTGCTTGGGCTTCTCTCGTCTCTTGACACATGTCAACACTGGGTCTGACAGAGGGCCTCCAGGAGAGAGGCCCAAGCAAGACGCGCCCCGAGGAGTGTCTTGCCACATGTCACCACTGGGTCTGACTGAGCGCCTCCAGGAGAGAGGCCCAAGCAAGACGCGCCCCGAGGAGCGTCAGGCCTCATGTCACTACTCAGTCTGACTGAGCGCCTCCAGGAGATAGGCCCAAGCAAGACGCGCCCCGAGGAGCGTCTTGCCACATGTCAGCACTGGGTCTGACTGAACGCCTCCAGGAGAGAGGCCCCAGCAAGACGCGCCCCGAGGAGCGTCTTGCCTTTTGTCAGCACTCGGTCTGACTGAGCGCCTCCAGGAGAGAGGCCCAAGCAAGACGCGCCCCGAGGAGCGTCTTGCCACATGTCAACAATGGGTCTGACTGAGGGCCTCCAGGAGAGAGGCCCAAGCAATATGCACCCGAGGAGCGTCTTGCCACATGTCAACAATGGGTCTGACTGAGGGCCTCCAGGAGAGAAGCCCAAGCAACACTCGGCCCGAGGAGCGTCTTGCCACATGTCAGCACTCGGTCTGACTGAGCGCCTCCAGGAGAGAGGCCAAAGCAAGACGCGCCCTGAGGAGCGTCTTGACACATGTCAACACTGGGTCTGACAGAGGGCCTCCATGAGAGAGGCCCAAGCAAGACGCGCCCCGAGGAGTGTCTTGCCACATGTCAACACTGGGTCTGACAGAGGATCTCCAGGAGAGAGGCCCAAGCAAGACGCGCTCCGAGAAGTGTCTTGCCACATGTCACCACTTGGTCTGACTGAGCGCCTCCAGGAGAGAGGCCCAAGCAACACGCGCCCCGAGGAGCGTCAGGCCACATGTCACTACTCATTCTGACTGAGCGCCTCCAGGAGAGAGGCCCAAGCAAGACGCGCCCCGAGGAGCGTCTTGCCACGTGTCAACACTGGGTCTGATTGAGGGCCTTCTGGAGAGAGGCCCAAGCAAGACGCGCCCCGAGGAGCGTCTTGCCACATGTCACCACTTGGTCTGACTGAGCGCCTCCAGGAGAGAGGCCCAAGCAACACGCGCCCCGAGGAGCGTCAGGCCACATGTCACTACTCAGTCTGACTGAGCGCCTCCAGGAGAGAGGCCCAAGCAAGACGCGCCCCGAGGAGCGTCTTGCCACATGTCAACAATGGGTCTTACTGAGCGCCTCCAGGAGAGAAGCCCAAGCAAGACGCGCCCCGAGGAGCTTCTTGCCACATGTCAGCACTCGGTCTGACTGAGCGCCTCCAGGAGAGAGGCCAAAGCAAGACGCGCCCCGAGGAGCGTCTTGCCAAATGTCAACAATGGGTCTGACTGAGGGCCTCCAGGAGAGAAGCCCAAGCAAGACGCGCCCCGAGGAGCGTCTTGACACATGTCAACACTGGGTCTGACAGAGGGCCTCCAGGAGAGAGGCCCAAGCAAGACGCGCCCCGAGGAGTTTCTTGCCACATGTCACCACTGGGTCTGACTGAGCGCCTCCAGGAGAGAGGCCGAAGCAAGACGCGCCCCGAGGAGCGTCAGGCCACATGTCACTACTCAGTCTGACTGACCGCCTCCAGGAGAGAGGCCCAAGCAAGACGCGCCCCGAGGAGCGTCTTGCCACATGTCAGCACTGGGTCTGACTGAACGCCTCCAGGAGAGAGGCCCCAGCAGGACGCGCCCCGAGGAGCGTCTTGCCTTTTGTCAGCACTCGGTCTGACTGAGCGCCTCCAGGAGAGAGGCCCAAGCAAGACGCGCCCCGAGGAGCGTCTTGCCACATGTCAACAATGGGTCTGACTGAGGGCCTCCAGGAGAGAGGCCCAAGCAATATGCGCCCCGAGGAGCGTCTTGCCACATGTCAACAATGGGTCTGACTGAGGGCCTCCAGGAGAGAAGCCCAAGCAACACGCGGCCCGAGGAGCGTCTTGCCACATGTCAGCACTCGGTCTGACTGAGCGCCTCCAGGAGATAGGCCAAAGCAAGACGCGCCCTGAGGAGCGTCTTGACGCATGTCAACACTGGGTCTGACAGAGGGCCTCCATGAGAGAGGCCCAAGCAAGACGCGCCCCGAGGAGTATCTTGCCACATGTCAACACTGGGTCTGACAGAGGGCCTCCAGGAGAGAGGCCCAAGCAAGACGCGCTCCGAGAAGTGTCTTGCCACATGTCACCACTTGGTCTGACTGAGCGCCTCCAGGAGAGAGGCCCAAGCAACACGCGCCCCGAGGAGCGTCAGGCCACATGTCACTACTCATTCTGACTGAGCGCCTCCAGGAGAGAGGCCCAAGCAAGACGCGCCCCGAGGAGCGTCTTGCCACGTGTCAACACTGGGTCTGATTGAGGGCCTTCTGGAGAGAGGCCCAAGCAAGACGCGCCCCGAGGAGCGTCTTGCCACATGTCACCACTTGGTCTGACTGAGCGCCTCCAGGAGAGAGGCCCAAGCAACACGCGCCCCGAGGAGCGTCAGGCCACATGTCACTACTCAGTCTGACTGAGCGCCTCCAGGAGAGAGGCCCAAGCAAGACGCGCCCCGAGGAGCGTCTTGCCACATGTCAACAATGGGTCTTACTGAGCGCCTCCAGGAGAGAAGCCCAAGCAAGACGCGCCCCGAGGAGCTTCTTGCCACATGTCAGCACTCGGTCTGACTGAGCGCCTCCAGGAGAGAGGCCAAAGCAAGACGCGCCCCGAGGAGCGTCTTGACACATGTCAACACTGGGTCTGACAGAGGGCCTCCATGAGAGAGGCCCAAGCAAGACGCGCCCCGAGGAGCGTCTTGCCACATGTCAACACTGGGTCTGACTGAGCGCCTCCAGGAGAGAGGCCCAAGCAAGACGCGCCCCGAGGAGGGTCTTGCCACATGTCAGCACTGGGTCTGACTGAGCGCCTCCAGGAGAGAGGCCCCAGCAAGATGCGCCCCGAGGAGCGTCTTGCCTTATGTCAGCACTCGGTCTGACTGAGCGCCTCCAGGAGAGAGGCCCAAGCAAGACGCGCCCCGAGGAGCGTCTTGCCACATGTCAACAATGGGTCTGACTGAGGGCCTCCAGGAGAGAGGCCCAAGCAAGATGCGCCCGGAGGAGCGTTTTGCCACATGTCAACACTGGGTCTGACAGAGGGCCTCCAGGAGAGAGGCCCAAGCAAGACGCGCCCCGAGGAGCGTCTTGCCACATGTCACCTCTGGTTCTGACTGAGCGCCTCCAGGAGAGAGGCCCAAGCAAGACGCGCCCCGAGGAGCGTCTTGTCACATGTCAACACTGGATCTGTCTGAGCGCCTCCAGGAGAGAAGCCCAAGCAAGACGCGCCCCGAGGAGTGTCTTGCCACATGTCAACAATGGGTCTGACTGAGGGCCTCCAGGAGAGAAGCCCAAGCAAGACGCGCCCCGAGGAGCGTCTTGACACATGTCAACACTGGGTCTGACAGAGGGCCTCCAGGAAAGAGGCCCAAGCAAGACGCACCCCGAGGAGTGTCTTGCCACATGTCACCACTGGGTCTGACTGAGCGCCTCCAGGAGAGAGGCCGAAGCAAGACGCGCCCCGAGGAGCGTCAGGCCACATGTCACTACTCAGTCTGACTGACCGCCTCCAGGAGAGAGGCCCAAGCAAGACGCGCCCCGAGGAGCGTCTTGCCACATGTCAGCACTGGGTCTGACTGAACGCCTCCAGGAGAGAGGCCCCAGCAAGACGCGCCCCGAGGAGCGTCTTGCCTTTTGTCAGCACTCGGTCTGACTGAGCGCCTCCAGGAGAGAGGCCCAAGCAAGACGCGCCCCGAGGAGCGTCTTGCCACGTGTCAACACTGGGTCTGATTGAGGGCCTTCTGGAGAGAGGCCCAAGCAAGACGCGCCCCGAGGAGCGTCTTGTCCACATGTCACCACTTGGTCTGACTGAGCGCCTCCAGGAGAGAGGCCCAAGCAACATGCGCCCCGAGGAGCGTCAGGCCACATGTCACTACTCAGTCTGACTGAGCGCCTCCAGGAGAGAGGCCCAAGCAAGACGCGCCCCGAGGAGCGTCTTGCCACATGTCAACAATGGGTCTTACTGAGCGCCTCCAGGAGAGAAGCCCAAGCAAGACGCGCCCCAAGGAGCTTCTTGCCACATTTCAGCACTCGGTCTGACTGAGCGCCTCCAGGAGAGAGGCCCAAGCAATATGCGCCCCGAGGAGCGTCTTGCCACATGTCAACAATGGGTCTGACTGAGGGCCTCCAGGAGAGAAGCCCAAGCAACACGCGGCCCGAGGAGCGTCTTGCCACATGTCAGCACTCGGTCTGACTGAGCGCCTCCAGGAGAGAGGCCAAAGCAAGACGCGCCCTGAGGAGCGTCTTGACACATGTCAACACTGGGTCTGACAGAGGGCCTCCATGAGAGAGGCCCAAGCAAGACGCGCCCCGAGGAGTGTCTTGCCACATGTCAACACTGGGTCTGACAGAGGGCCTCCAGGAGAGAGGCCCAAGCAAGACGCGCTCCGAGAAGTGTCTTGCCACATGTCACCACTTGGTCTGACTGAGCGCCTCCAGGAGAGAGGCCCAAGCAACACGCGCCCCGAGGAGCGTCAGGCCACATGTCACTACTCATTCTGACTGAGCGCCTCCAGGAGAGAGGCCCAAGCAAGACGCGCCCCGAGGAGCGTCTTGCCACGTGTCAACACTGGGTCTGATTGAGGGCCTTCTGGAGAGAGGCCCAAGCAAGACGCGCCCCGAGGAGCGTCTTGCCACATGTCACCACTTGGTCTGACTGAGCGCCTCCAGGAGAGAGGCCCAAGCAACATGCGCCCCGAGGAGCGTCAGGCCACATGTCACTACTCAGTCTGACTGAGCGCCTCCAGGAGAGAGGCCCAAGCAAGACGCGCCCCGAGGAGCGTCTTGCCACATGTCAACAATGGGTCTTACTGAGCGCCTCCAGGAGAGAAGCCCTAGCAAGACGCGCCCCGAGGAGCTTCTTGCCACATGTCAGCACTCGGTCTGACTGAGCGCCTCCAGGAGAGAGGCCAAAGCAAGACGCGCCCCGAGGAGCGTCTTGACACATGTCAACACTGGGTCTGACAGAGGGCCTCCATGAGAGAGGCCCAAGCAAGACGCGCCCCGAGGAGCGTCTTGCCACATGTCAACACTGGGTCTGACTGAGCGCCTCCAGGAGAGAGGCCCAAGCAAGACGCGCCCCGAGGAGTGTCTTGCCACATGTCAGCACTGGGTCTGACTGAGCGCCTCCAGGAGAGAGGCCCCAGCAA
This sequence comes from Nothobranchius furzeri, assembly GCF_043380555.1. NCBI lineage: Eukaryota > Metazoa > Chordata > Actinopteri > Cyprinodontiformes > Nothobranchiidae > Nothobranchius > Nothobranchius furzeri. The sequence goes on from NC_091741.1 coordinate 17,073,509, forward strand.
GATGCGCCCCGAGGAGCGTCTTGCCTTATGTCAGCACTCGGTCTGACTGAGCGCCTCCAGGAGAGAGGCCCAAGCAAGACGCGCCCCGAGGAGCGTCTTGCCACATGTCAACAATGGGTCTGACTGAGGGCCTCCAGGAGAGAGGCCCAAGCAAGATGCGCCCGGAGGAGCGTTTTGCCACATGTCAACACTGGGTCTGACAGAGGGCCTCCAGGAGAGAGGCCCCAGCAAGACGCGCCCCGAGGAGCGTCTTGCCTTTTGTCAGCACTCGGTCTGACTGAGCGCCTCCAGGAGAGAGGCCCAAGCAAGACGCGCCCCGAGGAGCGTCTTGCCACATGTCAACAATGGGTCTGATTGAGGGCCTCCAGGAGAGAGGCCCAAGCAAGATGCACCCCGAGGAGCGTCTTGCCACATGTCAACAATGGGTCTGACTGAGGGCCTCCAGGAGAGAAGCCCAAGCAACACGCGGCCCGAGGAGCGTCTTGCCACATGTCAGCACTCGGTCTGACTGAGCGCCTCCAGGAGAGAGGCCAAAGCAAGACGCGCCCTGAGGAGCGTCTTGACACATGTCAACACTGGGTCTGACAGAGGGCCTCCATGAGAGAGGCCCAAGCAAGACGCGCCCCGAGGAGTGTCTTGCCACATGTCAACACTGGGTCTGACAGAGGGCCTCCAGGAGAGAGGCCCAAGCAAGACGCGCCCCGAGAAGTGTCTTGCCACATGTCACCACTTGGTCTGACTGAGCGCCTCCAGGAGAGAGGCCCAAGCAACACGCGCCCCGAGGAGCGTCAGGCCACATGTCACTACTCATTCTGACTGAGCGCCTCCAGGAGAGAGGCCAAAGCAAGACGCGCCCCGAGGAGCGTCTTGCCACGTGTCAACACTGGGTCTGATTGAGGGCCTTCTGGAGAGAGGCCCAAGCAAGATGCGCCCCGAGGAGCGTCTTGCCACATGTCACCACTGGGTCTGACTGAGCGCCTCCAGGAGAGAGGCCGAAGCAAGACGAGCCCCGAGGAGCGTCAGGCCACATGTCACTACTCAGTCTGACTGACCGCCTCCAGGAGAGAGGCCCAAGCAAGACGCGCCCCGAGGAGCGTCTTGCCACATGTCAACAATGGGTCTGACTGAGGGCCTCCAGGAGAGAAGCCCAAGCAAGACGCGCCCCGAGGAGTGTCTTGCCACATGTCAACAATGGGTCTGACTGAGGGCCTCCAGGAGAGAAGCCCAAGCAAGACGCGCCCCGAGGAGCGTCTTGACACATGTCAACAATGGGTCTGACTGAGGGCCTCCAGGAGAGAAGCCCAAGCAAGACGCGCCCCGAGGAGCGTCTTGACACATGTCAACACTGGGTCTGACAGAGGGCCTCCAGGAGAGAGGCCCAAGCAAGAAGCGCCCCGAGGAGTGTCTTGCCACATGTCAGCACTGGGTCTGACTGAGCGCCTCCAGGAGAGAGACCCCAGCAAGATGCGCCCCGAGGAGCGTCTTGCCTTATGTCAGCACTCGGTCTGACTGAGCGCCTCCAGGAGAGAGGCCCAAGCAAGACGCGCCCCGAGGAGCGTCTTGCCACATGTCAACAATGGGTCTGACTGAGGGCCTCCAGGAGAGAGGCCCAAGCAAGATGCGCCCGGAGGAGCGTTTTGCCACATGTCAACACTGGGTCTGACAGAGGGCCTCCAGGAGAGAGGCCCAAGCAAGACGCGCCCCGAGGAGCGTCTTGCCACATGTCACCTCAGGTTCTGACTGAGCGCCTCCAGGAGAGAGGCCCAAGCAAGACGCGCCCCGAGGAGCGTCTTGTCACATGTCAACACTGGATCTGTCTGAGCGCCTCCAGGAGAGAAGCCCAAGCAAGACGCGCCCCGAGGAGTGTCTTGCCACATGTCAACAATGGGTCTGACTGAGGGCCTCCAGGAGAGAAGCCCAAGCAAGACGTGCCCCGAGGAGCGTCTTGACACATGTCAACACTGGGTCTGACAGAGGGCCTCCAGGAGAGAGGCCCAAGCAAGACGCGCCCCGAGGAGTGTCTTGCCACATGTCACCACTGGGTCTGACTGAGCGCCTCCAGGAGAGAGGCCGAAGCAAGACGCGCCCCGAGGAGCGTCAGGCCAAATGTCACTACTCAGTCTGACTGAGCGCCTCCAGGAGAGAGGCCCAAGCAAGACGCGCCCCGAGGACCGTCTTGCCACATGTCAGCACTGGGTCTGACTGAACGCCTCCAGGAGAGAGGCCCCAGCAAGACGCGCCCGGAGGAGCGTCTTGCCTTTTGTCAGCACTCGGTCTGACTGAGCGCCTCCAGGAGAGAAGCCCAAGCAACACGCGGCCCGAGGAGCGTCTTGCCACATGTCAGCACTCGGTCTGACTGAGCGCCTCCAGGAGAGAGGCCCAAGCAACACGCGCCCCGAGGAGCGTCAGGCCACATGTCACTACTCATTCTGACTGAGCGCAACCAGGAGAGAGGCCCAAGCAAGACGCGCCCCGAGGAGCGTCTTGCCACGTGTCAACACTGGGTCTGATTGAGGGCCTTCTGGAGAGAGGCCCAAGCAACACGCGCCCCGAGGAGCGTCAGGCCACATGTCACTACTCAGTCTGACTGAGCGCCTCCAGGAGAGAGGCCCAAGCAAGACGCGCCCCGAGGAGCGTCTTGCCACATGTCAACAATGGGTCTTACTGAGGGCCTCCAGGAGAGAAGCCCAAGCAAGACGCGCCCCGAGGAGCTTCTTGCCACATGTCAGCACTCGGTCTGACTGAGCGCCTCCAGGAGAGAGGCCAAAGCAAGACGTGCCCCGAGGAGCGTCTTGACACATGTCAACACTGGGTCTGACAGAGGGACTCCATGAGAGAGGCCAAAGCAAGACGCGCCCCGAGGAGCGTCTTGCCACATGTCAACACTGGGTCTGACTGAGCGCCTCCAGGAGAGAGGCCAAAGCAAGACGTGCCCCGAGGAGCGTCTTGCCACATGTCAGCACTGGGTCTGACTGAGCGCTTCCAGGAGAGAGGCCCCAGCAAGACGCGCCCCGAGGAGTGTCTTGCCTTATGTCACCACTCGGTCTGACTGAGCGCCTCCAGGAGAGAGGCCCAAGCAAGACGCGCCCCGAGGAGCGTCTTGCAACATGTCAACAATGGGTCTGACTGAGGGCCTCCAGGAGAGAGGCCCAAGCAAGATGCGCCCGGAGGAGCGTCTTGCCACATGTCAACACTGGGTCTGACAGAGGGCCTCCAGGAGAGAGGCCCAAGCAAGACGCGCCCCGAGGAGCGTCTTGTCACATGTCAACACTGGGCCTGTCTGAGCGCCTCCAGGAGAGAAGCCCAAGCAAGACGCGCCCCGAGGAGTGTCTTGCCGCATGTCAACAATGGGTCTGACTGAGGGCCTCCAGGAGAGAAGCCCAAGCAAGACGCGCCCCGAGGAGCGTCTTGACACATGTCAACACTGGGTCTGACAGAGGGCCTCCAGGAGAGAGGCCCAAGCAAGACGCGCCCCGAGGAGTGTCTTGCCACATGTCACCACTGGGTCTGACTGAGCGCCTCTAGGAGAGAGGCCCAAGCAAGACGCGCCCCGAGGAGCGTCAGGCCACATGTCACTACTAAGTCTGACTGAGCACCTCCAGGAGAGAGGCCCAAGCAAGACGCGCCCCGAGGAGCGTCTTGCCACATGTCAGCACTGGGTCTGACTGAACGCCTCCAGAAGAGAGGCCCCAGCAAGACGCGCCCCGAGGAGCGTCTTGCCACATGTCAACAATGGGTCTGACTGAGGGCCTCCAGGAGAGAGGCCCAAGCAAGATGCGCCCGGAGGAGCGTCTTGCCACATGTCAACACTGGGTCTGACAGAGGGCCTCCAGGAGAGAGGCCCAAGCAAGACGCGCCCCGAGGAGCGTCTTGCCACATGTCACCTCTGGTTCTGACTGAGCGCCTCCAGGAGAGAGGCCCAAGCAAGACGTGCCCCGAGGAGCGTCTTGTCACATGTCAACACTGGGTCTTTCTGAGCGCCTCCAGGAGAGAAGCCCAAGCAAGACGCGCCCCGAGGAGCGTCTTGCCACATGTCAGCACTCGGTCTGACTGAGCGCCTCCAGGAGAGAGGCCCAAGCAAGACGCGCCCAGAGGAGCGTCTTGCCACATGTCAACAATAGGTCTGACTGAGGGCCTCCAGGAGAGAAGCCCAAGCAACACGCGGCCCGAGGAGCGTCTTGCCACATGTCAGCACTCGGTCTGACTGAGCGCCTCCAGGAGAGAGGCCAAAGCAAGACGCGCCCTGAGGAGTGTCTTGACACATGTCAACACTGGGTCTGACAGAGGGCCTCCATGAGAGAGGCCCAAGCAAGACGCGCCCCGAGGAGTGTCTTGCCACATGTCAACACTGGGTCTGACAGAGGGCCTCCAGGAGAGAGGCCCAAGCAAGACGCGCCCCGAGAAGTGTCTTGCCACATGTCACCACTTGGTCTGACTGAGCGCCTCCAGGAGAGAGGCCCAAGCAACACGCGCCCCGAGGAGCGTCAGGCCACATGTCACTACTCAGTCTGACTGAGCGCCTCCAGGAGAGAGGCCCAAGCAAGACGCCCCCCGAGGAGCGTCTTGCCACATGTCAACAATGGGTCTTACTGAGGGCCTCCAGGAGAGAAGCCCAAGCAAGACGCGCCCCGAGGAGCTTCTTGCCACATGTCAGCACTCGGTCTGACTGAGCGCCTCCAGGAGAGAGGCCAAAGCAAGACGCGCCCCGAGGAGCGTCTTGATACATGTCAACACTGGGTCTGACAGAGGGCCTCCATGAGAGAGGCCCAAGCAAGACGCGCCCCGAGGAGTGTCTTGCCACATGTCAACACTGGGTCTGACAGAGGGCCTCCAGAAGAGAGGCCCAAGCAAGACGCGCCCCGAGGAGTGTCTTGCCACATGTCACAACTTGGTCTGACTGAGCGCCTCCAGGAGAGAGGCCCAAGCAACACGCGCCCCGAGGAGCGTCAGGCCACATGTCACTACTCAGTCTGACTGAGCGCCTCCAGGAGAGAGGCCCAAGCAAGACGCGCCCCGAGGAGCGTCTTGCCATGTGTCAACACTGGGTCTGATTGAGGGCCTTCTGGAGGGAGGCCCAAGCAAGACGCGCCCCGAGGAGCGTCTTGCCACATGTCAACAATGGTTCTTACTGAGGGCCTCCAGGAGAGAAGCCCAAGCAAGACGCGCCCCGAGGAGCTTCTTGCCACATTTCACCACTCGGTCTGACTGAGCGCCTCCAGGAGAGAGGCCAAAGCAAGACGCCCCCCGAGGAGCGTCTTGACACATGTCAACACTGGGTCTGACAGAGGGCCTCCATGAGAGAGGCCCAAGCAAGACGCGCCCCGAGGAGTGTCTTGCCAAATGTCAACACTGGGTCTGACTGAGCGCCTCAGGGAGAGAGGTCCAAGCAAGACGCGCCCCGAGGAGCGTCTTGCCACATGTCACTACTCGGTCTGACTGAGCACCTCAGGGAGAGAGGTCCAAGCAAGATGCGCCCCGAGGAGCATCTTGCCACATGTCAACACTGGATCTGACTGAGTGCCTCAATGAGAGAAGCCCCAGCAAGACGCGCCCCGAGGAGCGTCTTGCCACATGTCACTACTCGGTCTGTTTGAGCGCCTCCAGGAGAGAGGCCCAAGCAAGACGTGCCCCGAGGAGCGTCTTGCCACATGTCAACAATGGGTCTGACTGAGGGCCTCCAGGAGAGAAGCCCAAGCAAGACACGCCCCGAGGAGCGTCTTGACACATGTCAACACTGGGTCTGACTGAGGGCCTCCATGAGAGAAGCCCAAGCAAGACGCGCCCCGAGGAGAGTCTTGCCACATGTCAACACTCGGTCTGACAGAGGGCATCCAGGAGAGAGGCCCAAGCAATACGCGCCCCGAGGAGCATCTTGCCACATGTCACCACTGGGTCTGACTGAGCGCCTCCAGGAGAGAGGCCCAACCAAGACGCGCCCTGAGGAGCGTCTTGCCACATGCCAACACTGGGTCTGACAGAGGGCCTCCAGGAGAGAGGCCCAAGCAAGACGCGCTCGAGGAGTGTCTTGCCACATGTCACCACTGGGTCTGACTGAGCGCCTCCAGGAGAGAGGCCCAAGCAAGACACGCCCCGAGGAGCGTCTTGTCACATGTAAACACTGGGTCTTTCTGAGCGCCTCCAGGAGAGAAGCCCAAGCAAGACGCGCACCGAGGAGCGTCTTTCCACATGTCAGCACTCGGTCTGACTGAGCGCCTCCAGGAGAGAGGCCCAAGTAAGACGCGCCCAAAGGAGCGTCTTGCAACATGTCAACAATGGGTCTGACTGAGCGCCTCCAGGAGAGAGGCCCAAGCAACATGCGCCCCGAGGAGCGTCAGGCCACATGTCACTACTCAGTCTGACTGAGCGCCTCCAGGAGAGAGGCCCAAGCAAGACGCGCCCCGAGGAGCGTCTTGCCACGTGTCAACACTGGGTCTGAATGAGGGCCTTCTGGAGAGAGGCCCAAGCAAGACGCGCCCCGCGGAGCGTCTTGCCACATGTCAACAATGGGTCTTACTGAGGGCCTCCAGGAGAGAAGCCCAAGCAACACGCGCCCCGAGGAGCTTCTTGCCATATGTCAGCACTCGGTCTGACTGAGCGCCTCCAGGAGAGAGGCCAAAGCAAGACGCGCCCCGAGGAGCGTCTTGACACATGTCAACACTGGGTCTGACAGAGGGCCTCCATGAGAGAGGCCCAAGCAAGACGCGCCCCGAGGAGTGTCTTGCCACATGTCAACACTGGGTCTGACTGAGCGCCTCCAGGAGAGAGGCCCAAGCAAGACGCGCCCCGAGGAGCGTCTTGCCACGTGTCAACACTGGGTCTGACTGAGCGCCTCCAGGAGAGAGGCCCAAGCAAGATGCGCCCCGAGGAGCGTCTTGCCACGTGTCACCACTGGGTCTGACTGAGCGCCTCCAGGAGAGAGGCCCAAGCAAGACGCGCCCATAGGAGCTTCTTGCCACGTGTCACCACTGGGTCTGATTGAGCGCCTCCAGGAGAGAGGCCCCAGCAAGACGCGCCCCGAGGAGCGTCTTGCCTTATGTCAGCACTCGGTCTGACTGAGCGCCTCCAGGAGAGAGGCCCAAGCAAGACGCACCCCGAGGAGCGTCTTGCGACATGTCACTACTCGGTCTAACTGAGCGCCTCCAGGAGAGAAGTCATAGCCAGACGTGCCCCGATGAGTGTCTTGCCACATGTCACTACTCGGTCTGACTGAGCGCCTCCAGGAGAGAGGCCCAAGCAAGACGTGCCCCGAGGAGCGTCTTGCCACATGTCAACAATGGGTCTGACTGAGGGCCTCCAGGAGAGAAGCCCAAGCAAGACGCGCCCCGAGGAGCATCTTGCCACATGTCAACACTGGGTCTGACTGAGCGCCTCCAGGAGAGAGGCCCAAGCAAGACGCGCCCCGAGGAGCGTAAGGCCACATGTCACTACTCAGTCTGACTGAGCGCCTCCAGGAGAGAGGCCCAAGCAAGACGCGCCCCGAGGAGCGTCTTGCCACATGTCAACACTGGGTCTGATTGAGGGCCTTCTGGAGAGAGGCCCAAGCAAGACGCGCCCCGAGGAGCGTCTTGCCACATGTCATTAATGGGTCTTACTGAGGGCCTCCAGGAGAGAGGCCCAAGCAAGATGCGCCCGGAGGAGCGTCTTGCCACATGTCAACAATGGGTCTGACTGAGGGCCTCCAGGAGAGAAGCCCAAGCAAGACGCGCCCAGTGGAGCGTCTTGACACATGTCAACACTGGGTCTGACAGAGGGCCTCCAGGAGAGAAGCCCAAGCAAGACGCGCCCCGAGGAGCTTCTTGCCACATGTCAGCACTCGGTCTGACTGAGCGCCTCCAAGAGAGAGGCCAAAGCAAGACGCGTCCCGAGGAGCGTCTTGACACATGTCAACACTGGGTCTGACAGAGGGCCTCCATGAGAGAGGCCCAAGCAAGACGCGCCCCGAGGAGTGTCTTGCCACATGTCAACACTGGGTCTGACTGAGCGCCTCCAGGAGAGAGGCCCAAGCAAGACGCGCCCCGAGGAGCTTCTTGCCACGTGTCACCACTGGGTCTGACTGAGCGCCTCCAGGAGAGAGGCCCAAGCAAGACGCACCCCGAGGAGCGTCTTGCCACGTGTCACCACTGGGTCTGATTGAGCGCCTCCAGGAGAGAGGCCCCAGCAAGACCGGTCAGGCCTGCAGTGTAAACATGTGAGACATGATGTTCTTTCACAGAACTGAGGTTGTTCATTACTAAATGACTTTTACAGGAATATTGTTATTATACTATTCAACAGGTTGATCATAATAATGTGTATTAAACCCACAACCTAGCACTGAGGACAGAGGGACTTTATTTAAATTAGTACTTAATGGAAACGCTACATAATGATACATAAGAGCCATGTCATACATTCAGCCTAGGAATAGTAGCATTGTGCACTATTAAAAATATACACATCAATTGCTCGAATCCCATTGTTGCATAGTAAAACTCTAATAAAACTCTAGTCTGACATCAACAGAGAAGACTTAGTGTATGTACTACAAATACAGCATTAGGATTTCGAGTGGACCGTGCACCTTGTGAACCATCAGAGGCTTATGTCTCTCGTCTCGTCTCGTCTCGTCTTCCTCCGCTTATCCGGGTCCGGGTCGCGGGGGCAGCATCCCAACTAGGGAGCTCCAGGCCGTCCTCTCCCCGGCCTTGTCCACCAGCTCCTCCGGCAGGACCCCAAGGCGTTCCCGGACCAGATTGGAGATGTAACCTCTCCAACGTGTCCTGGGTCGACCCGGGGGCCTTCTGCCGGCAGGACATGCCCGAAACACCTCCCCGGGGAGGCGTCCAGGAGGCATCCTGACCAGATGCCCAAACCACCTCAACTGGCTCCTTTCGATCCAGAGGAGCAGCGGTTCTACTCCGAGTCCCTCCCGAATGTCCGAGCTCCTCACCCTATCTCTAAGGCTGAGCCCGGCCACCCTACGGAGGAAACTCATTTCGGCCGCTTGTATCCGCGATCTCGTTCTTTCGGTCATTACCCAAAGCTCATGACCATAGGTGAGGATTGGGACGTAGATCGACCGGTAAATCGAGAGCCTGGCTTTCTGGCTCAGCTCCCTCTTCCCCACGACAGATCGGCTCAGCGTCCGCATCACTGCGTCCAGGAGGCATCCTGACCAGATGCCCAAACCACCTCAACTGGCTCCTTTCGATCCAGAGGAGCAGCGGTTCTACTCCGAGTCCCTCCCGAATGTCCGAGCTCCTCACCCTATCTCTAAGGCTGAGCCCGGCCACCCTACGGAGGAAACTCATTTCGGCCGCTTGTATCCGCGATCTCGTTCTTTCGGTCATTACCCAAAGCTCATGACCATAGGTGAGGATTGGGACGTAGATCGACCGGTAAATCGAGAGCCTGGCTTTCTGGCTCAGCTCCCTCTTCCCCACGACAGATCGGCTCAGCGTCCGCATCACTGCAGATGCCGAACCAATCCGCCTGTCGATCTCCCGATCCCTCCTACCCTCACTCGTGAACAAGACCCCGAGATACTTAAACTCCTCCACTTGAGGTAGGACCTCTCCCCCGACCCGGAGGTGGCAAGCCACCCTTTTCCGGTCGAGAACCATGGTCTCAGATTTGGAGGTGCTGATCCCCATCCCAGCCGCTTCACATTCGGCCGCGAACCTACCCAGCAAGAGCTGAAGGTCAGAGCTGGATGAAGCTAGGAGGACCACATCATCCGCAAAAAGCAGAGACGAGATTCTCCTGCCACCAAACTCGACACACTCCACACCACGGCTGCGTCTAGAAATTCTGTCCATAAAAGTGATGAACAGAACCGGTGACAAAGGGCAGCCCTGGCGGAGTCCAACCCTCACTGGGAACAGGTCCGACTTACTACCGGCTATGCGGACCAAACTCACGCTCCTCTGGTAAAGGGACTGAATGGCCCTTAACAGAAAGCCACCCACCCCATACTCCTGGAGCGTCCCCCACAGGGTGCCCCTGGGGACACGGTCATAAGCCTTCTCCAAATCCACAAAGCACATGTGGATTGGTTGGGCAAACTCCCATGCCCCCTCCATTACCCTTGCAAGGGTATAGAGCTGGTCCACAGTTCCACGGCCAGGACGAAAACCACATTGCTCCTCCTCTATCTGAGATTCAACTATCGATCGGACCCTCCTCTCCAGTACCTTGGAGTAGACCTTTCCAGGGAGGCTGAGGAGTGTGATCCCCCTATAGTTGGAACACACCCTCAGGTCACCCTTCTTAAAGATGGGGACCACCACCCCGGTCTGCCACTCCCTAGGAACTGCCCCCGATGACCACGCAATGTTGTAGAGACGTGTCAACCATGACAGCCCTACAACATCCATAGCCTTGAGATACCCAGGACGAACCTCATCCGCCCCCGGGGCTCCGCCGCTGTGTAGTTGTTTGACTACCTCAGCAACTTCTGCCCCCGAGATCGGACAGTCCATCCCCAGGCCTCCCAGCTCTGGTTCCTCCTCGGAATGCGCATTGGTGGGATTGAGGAGCTCCTCAAAGTATTCCTTCCACCGTCCGACTATAGCCTCAGTTGACGTCAGCAGCTCCCCATCCCCACTGTAAACAGTGTGAGCGAGTTGCTGCCTTCCTCTCCTGAGGCGCCGGACAGTTTGCCAGAACCTCTTTGGAGCCGATCAATAGTCTTTCTCCATGGCTTCACCAAACTCCTCCCACGCCCGAGATTTTGCCTCGGCAACTGCCACTGCTGCACCCCGCTTGGCTATCCGGTACCTGTCTGCTGCCTCCGGAGACCCACAGACCAGCCACGCCCTGTAGGCCTCCTTCTTCAGCCTGACGGCTCCCCGAACCTCTGGTGTCCACCAGCGGGTACGGGGGTTGCCACCACGACTGGCACCGGCCACCTTACGACCACAGCTAGCAACAGCCGCCTCGACAATCGCAGAGTGGAACAAGGCCCACTCGGACTCAATGTCCCCCACTGCTCTCGGGACGTGGTCAAAGCTCTGCCGGAGGTGGGAGTTGAAGACCGTCTTGACAGGTTCTTCTGCCAGGCGTTCCCAGCAGACCCTCACTATGCGTTTGGGTCTGCCAGGTCTACGCGGCATGTTCCCTTGCCATCTGATCCAACTCACCACCAGGTGGTGATCAGTTGACAGCTCCGCCCCTCTCTTCACTCGGGTGTCCAAAACATACGGCCGCAGGTCAGATGATACGACTACAAAATCTATCATCGACCTGTGACCTAGGCTGCCCTGGTACCAAGTGTACCGGTGGGCATCCTTATGTTCGAACATGGTGTTCGTTATTGCCAAACTGCGGCTTGCACAGAAGTCCAATAACAAAACACCGCTCGAGTTCTGATCAGGTGGGCCGTTCCTCCCAATCACACCCCTCCAGGTCAAGCTGTCATTGCCCACGTGAGCATTGAAGTCCCCCAGCAGGACAATGGAGTCCCCTGATGGAGCACTATCTAGCACTCGTCCCAGGGACTCCAAAAAGGGTGGGTACTCTGAACTGATATTTGGCCCATAAGCACAAACAACAGTCAGGACCCGTTCCCCGACCCGAAGGCGCAAGGAAGCTACCCTCTTGTCCCCCGGGGTAAACCCCAACACACAGGCAGAGAGTCTCGGGGCTAACAAAAAGCCAACCCCAGCCCTCCGCCTCTCACCCGGAGCAACTCCAGCAAAGTAGAGTGTCCAACCCCTCTCCAGGTCTCGGGTTCCAGAGCCAATGCTATGTGTCGAGGTGAGTCCGACTATATCTAGCCGGTACCGCTCAACCTCTGCCTCCTCCTTGAACCGTCACCTTATCGTGGTGGAGGAGTTTGAGTGCCCTAATGATCCTAGGAGCTATGTTGTCTGGGGCACTTAGTGCCCCTGGTAGGGTCTCCCATGACAAATTGGTCTTAGGTGAAGGGTGAGACAAAGAACGGTTCGAAGGATCTTTCATGGCGGTTAAAACGAAGAGTCGGAGTACCCGGCCCGGAGGGTTACCGGGGTCCCACCCTGGAGCCAGGCCTGGGGTTGGGGCCCGTGAGCGAGCGCCTGGTGGCCGGGCTTTCGCCCATGGGGCCCGGCCGGGTCCAGCCCGAACCGGATACATGGGCTCGTCCAACTGTGGACCCACCACCCGCAGGAGGAACATGAAGGGTCCGGTGCAATGTGAATCGGGTGGCAGACCAAATCAGAGGCTTATGATGCAACATATCTTCCAGTTGCTATTAGACAAGTTATAATTCTCGACCATTTTTCGGAACTGGTTTCTTGGGTCCGTGAGTAAATGCCAAATGAGATGATAGTCCTTAAGTAAGTTCCTGGCGATCCCATGTCACGCTCTTGCCCATCAGCCGGTGAACGCTGAGACGGAACTCTATGAGAGCTATGTATTTTTTAAGTGCTCCGAATATACTTCTAACAAGCGTGCGATTCACTTCGTGAGTAAACGGCAGCTGCAGCTGATTCAAACAGTCGAGCCAACTTTCTACATCACAATATGCGTTTTGTAGTTAGTCGAGTTACCTTTTGTGTGGTGCATGCACGGGTCGTTAGCGTCCAGCTCCCAGCTTAGAGAGTCCTGTATTGACACAGACGTCAATACATCTCGATGTCATGCAACACACAAAGTCTGTCGCATACAGGTGGGTTAACACACATGTACGATGTGTGCGATGGCGCGCCCGTTTACAATGGGACACAACGATGATCATTGTTAACCAAACTCTTGTTTCTCACGACAGGTGGTAGCGTTGTCTCCTGCACCTGGTCTTCGTGCACAGAGGGTGTTGTAATGTGCTCGTCATAGTCGCGATCGTTGTCACTCGAATCCGTTGTTCTCACGACAGGTGGTAGCGTTGTCTCCTGCATGTTGTCTTCGCGTGCGGCAAGCGTTGTGCTGTGCTCGTTATAAAGGTTGTCTTCGTACAAAGGGGGTGTTGAATACTCCTTCGTGAGTAGTCTAGGAGGTGGTGTGATGGAACGTATCTCAGAGGCGTTATGTGAGCGTACCACCATGGCCTGAGCAACTGCGACTACTGAGAGTACACCCAGTACAGACAGCGAGATCATTTTTTTTCTTGGGTGTTGTACGTGTGGGTACAGCCGCTTTAATGGCAGTGAGAGCAAGTGGGCAAATGTATTTATAGGTCACTAGCAGAAACTAAGGCACGTGGTCAGAGTGTAATCGTAACCACCTAAAGTAGCTCTTGTCATAATTTAATATACATAGAAATCAGAAACGGGTATGTCAGGATAGACATCGCGAGTGATAATGCGGCCAGTATCTGTGTGCGCTTGAGAGCACCTTGTTGTTCTACTGTGGTGCCCACGCCGCCGGGTCTGTTAATGTCATCGACCTTCTTTATATATGCATACGCTAAAGACCGTATATTCTCTATGGATTTGAACACGTCCTTTGTTTCGCGTAACGCTTGAGCTGTCTCGAGCGTGATGTTGTGAGTGTACACCAGTGTTTCGCGTGCACCGAGGTCCGAAAGGGCGTGCGCTACAACTATTAACCTTAGTTTGGGAGTGTGGCGAAACGCTCGCTCCGCTGTAATGGGCGGATGCAATGTTATCACCTGGTACGTTTCGTTAGTCGGGTCGTAACACACCGGTCCGTGACACGGACCGTCACATTGTATGGGGCACAGTAAGGACAACACGCCGCGGACCGTGACTTCGCACTCGACCGCGGTGGTGTTGTCGATTTGCAAAGGATCACATATGCCTCTCCAGTCGCAATGAGGCACATTGTAGTCGACGCGGCCGTCGGTCACCATAGCTTTCGTCAGCCAACACACTCGATTGCCCTTCGAAACATCGGCGATCAACGTGAGCGTAGAGGTCGCAGTCGCTTTACTGTACGCCAGGATATCCGTGTGTGAGTGCACGCTCGACGTCGATTGACAACCGGTCATGTCAGACCTGATCAGACCTTCCGAACACATGACCATTAGTTGTTGTGCGGCTGAGAGTATCGCGATCATACCGTTGAGATGTGTAGAAAGTCCGTACACGCCAGCCTTCCACGTTTCCAAAGTTTCCAGCAGTCTAGAGGGACTTGTCTTAGCTCGCATGGCAGTGCTGAATTTGCGTTGTGTAGACACAACGGCTTCGACCTCGCTTAGGATCTGTGGGCTCATGTACTCGTGGTAGGCCAAGACGTGTATAGTCGAGCGCGGTGACGCCCCGAACACCTTACCCGGTTTTGTTGTGGCGATATGCGTGTCCAGTAACGCGGCAAAGTCCGCGTGTCTAGCGTGTATTGATTTTACAGCTCGCTCATACCCCAACAGTACGGTCCGTAGAAGTTCGTTCACTTGTTTCCATGCGCTCGTGGAACACAGGACATCGCAACCTCCTTGATACTCAAGTAAAGCGTCACACACCAGCTGCTTGCACGTTGGAAATACAATCGGTAGTAACTTCTTACTCCACTCTATGTTGAACTCGTATAGTATGTATATGGGCGGTTGCGGCGGTTTGCGCATTTTCTATCTACCCTCCGCTAATATGACTCTGTGGTCTGTCTCCTGAGATGGTGCGGTTGGAACTTAAGAGAGCGCTATCGACGGTCGGCGTTTCCATTTCGTAAACTGTGCCATTTTCAGCCGCTGGCAAACGGCCGTCGACGGTCGATGCGAGACACCAACATAACGTTAGACCGCGACCCTCATGCCAGTTTTCTGTAGTGCTGGTTGTAGTTTCTGGTGCACACTCGAAACGCCATTATGATCACAATTACGTTGATTAATAAATCCAGTTTTGTAGCGACTGCAGCCAGCGCCGTCGCACAACTCGTGTCGGTGTTATCTCTCGATACTTTCATTCGTATCCGAGCGTATGCAGAATCTACGGATCTGGTGAAGTTGCTTGTCACTAGCTTGCGCATGTTTGATATGGCACTTTGCGCGAGACTCACACAACCTGCAGTGGCAACCGTCGCGTCAGTGCAAAGTTTTTCCGATATATCGCTCGCAACATCGTTTGTCATTTGCTGTACACTGCGCACACTGGCCACGAGGTCGCAGAGAGGGTCTTCGTTACGAGCTACTCTGGTAGCGCCGTGGTTGATGAGGACGATCATCTTTAGCAATAGTTTAAATTAGTACTTAATGGAAACGATACATAATGATACATAAGAGCCATGTCATACATTCAGCCTAGGAATAGTAGCATTGTGCATTATTAAAAATATACAGATCAATTGCTCGAATCCCATTGTTGCAAAGTAAAACTCTAATATAACTCTAGTCTGACATCAACAGAGAAGACTTAGTGTATGCACTACAAATACAGCATTAGGATTTCGAGTGGACCGTGCACCTTGTGAACCATCAGAGGCTTATGACGCAACATATCTTCCAGTTGCTATTAGACAAGTTATAATTCTTGACCATTTTTCGGAACTGGTTTCTTGGGTCCGTGAGTAAATGCCAAATGAGATGATAGTCCTTAAGTAAGTTCCTGGCGATCCCATGTCACGCTCTTGCCCATCAGCCGGTGAATGCTGAGACGGAACTCGATGAGAGCGATGTATTTTTTAAGTGCTCCGAATGTACTTCTAACAAGCGTGCGATTCACTTCGTGAGTAAACCGCAGCTGCAGCTGATTCAAACAGTCGAGCCAACTTTCTACATCACAATATGCGTTTTGTAGTTAGTCGAGTTACCTTTTGTGTGGCGCATGCACGAGTCGTTAGCGTCCAGCTCCCAGCTTAGAGAGTCCTGTATTGACACAGACGTCAATACATCTCGATGTCATGCAACACACAAAGTCTGTCGCATACAGGTGGGTTAACACATGTACGATACCTTTTGTGTGGCGCATGCACTGGTCGTTAGCGTCCAGCTCCTGGCTTATAGAGAGTCCTGTATTGACACAGACGTCAATACATCTCGATGTCATGCAACACACAAAGTTGTCGCATACAGGTGGGTTAACACACATGTACGATGTGTGCAATGGCGCGCCCGTTTACAATGGGACACAACGATGATCATTGTTAACCAAACTCTTGTTTCTCACGACAGGTGGTAGCGTTGTCTCCTGCACCTGGTCTTCGTGCACAGAGGGTGTTGTAATGTGCTCGTCATAGTCGCGATCGTTGTCACTCGAATCCGTTGTTCTCACGACAGGTGGTAGCGTTGTCTCCTGCATGTTGTCTTCGCGTGCGGCAAGCGTTGTGCTGTGCTCGTTATAATGGTTGTCTTCGTACAAAGGGGGTGTTGAATACTCCTTCGCGAGTAGTCTAGGAGGTGGTGTGATGGAACGTATCTCAGAGGCGTTATGTGAGCGTACCACCATGGCCTGAGCAACTGCGACTACTGAGAGTACACCCAGTACAGACAGCAAGATCATTTTTTTCTTGGGTGTTGTACGTGTGGGTACAGCCGCTTTAATGGCAGTGAGAGCAAGTGGGCAAATGTATTTATAGGTCACTAGCAGAAACTAAGGCACATGGTCAGAGTGTAATCGTAACCACCTAAAGTAGCTCTTGTCATAATTTAATATACATAGAAATCAGAAACGGGTATGTCAGGATAGACATCGCGAGTGATAATGCGGCCAGTATCTGTGTGCGCTTGAGAGCACCTTGTTGTTCTACTGTGGTGCCCACGCCGCCGGGTCTGTAAATGTCATCGACCTTCTTTATATACGCATACGCTAAAGACCGTATATTCTCTATGTATTTGTTTCGCGTAACGCTTGAGCTGTCTCGAGCGTGATGTTGTGAGTGTACACCATTGTTTCGCGTGCACCGAGGTCCGAAAGGGCGTGCGCTACAACTATTAACCTTGGTTTGGGAGTGTGGCGAAACGCTCGCTCCGCTGTAATGGGCGGATGCAATGTTATCACCTGGTACGTTTCGTTAGTCAGGTCGTAACACACCGGTCCGTGACACGGACCGTCACATTGTATGGGGCACAGTAAGGACAACACGCCGCCGACCGTGACTTCGCACTCGACCGCGGTGGTGTTGTCGATTTGCAAAGGATCACATACGCCTCTCCAGTCGCAATGAGGCACATTGTAGTCGACGCGACCGTCGGTCACCATAGCTTTCGTCAGCCAACACACTCGATTGCCCTTCGAAACATCGGCGATCAACGTGAGCGTAGAGGTCGCCGTCGCTTTACTGTACGCCAGGATATCCGTGTGTGAGTGCACGCTCGACGTCGATTGACAACCGGTCATGTCAGACCTGATCAGACCTTCCGAACACATGACCATTAGTTGTTGTGCGGCTGAGAGTATCGCGATCATACCGTTGAGATGTGTAGAAAGTCCGTACACGCCAGCCTTCCGCGTTTCCAAAGTTTCCAGCAGTCTAGAGGGACTTGTCTTAGCTCGCATGGCAGTGCTGAATTTGCGTTGTGTAGACACAACGGCTTCGACCTCGCTTAGGATCTGTGGGCTCATGTACTCGTGGTAGGCCAAGATGTGTATAGTCGAGCGCGGTGACGCCCCGAACACCTTACCCGGTTTTGTTGTGGCGATATGCGTGTCCAGTAACACGGCAAAGTCCGCGTGTCTAGCGTGTATTGATTTTACAGCTCGCTCATACCCCAACAGTACGGTCCGTAGAAGTTCGTTCACTTGTTTCCATGCGCTCGTGGAACACAGGACATCGCAACCTCTGTGATACTCAAGTAAAGCGTCACACACCAGCTGCTTGCACGTTGGAAATACAATCGGTAGTAACTTCTTACTCCACTCTATGTTGAACTCGTATAGTATGTATATGGGCGGTTGCGGCGGTTTGCGCATTTTCTATCTACCCTCCGCTAATATGACTCTGTGGTCTGTCTCCTGAGATGGTGCGGTTGGAACTTAAGAGAGCGCTATCGACGGTCGGCGTTTCCATTTCGTAAACTGTGCCATTTTCAGCCGCTGGCAAACGGCTGTCGACGGTCGATGCGAGACACCAACATAACGTTAGACCGCGACCCTCATGCCAGTTTTCTGTAGTGCTGGTTGTAGTTTCTGGTGCACACTCGAAACGCCATTATGATCACAATTACGTTGATTAATAAATCCAGTGTTGTAGCGACTGCAGCCAGCGCCGTCGCACAACTCGTGTCGGTGTTATCTCTCGATACTTTCATTCGTATCCGAGCGTATGCAGAATCTACGGATCTGGTGAAGTTGCTTGTCACTAGCTTGCGCATGTTTGATATGGCACTTTGCGCGAGACTCACACAACCTGCAGTGGCGACCGTCGCGTCAGTGCAAAGTTTTTCCGATATATCGCTCGCAACATCGTTTGTCATTTGCTGTACACTGCGCACACTGGCCACGAGGTCGCAGAGAGGGTCTTCGTTACGAGCTACTCTGGTAGCGCCGTGGTTGATGAGGACGATCATCTTTAGCAATAGTTCATCTCGAAGCGCAACGAAGGTGAGGGCGACGGGTTGGCCGGTTCTGCCTTCAGGCCACTCGGTGGCCGCTAGATTGCCCAATGCCACACACGCAGACGAACCCTGTACACACTCAAAGACCCGTGTGCGATCGTTGATTTCTGCTAGTACGTTTGCTAGTTCTACGTGCTTCCATGTATCGGGCGTGGGCACGCGCTTGTTTTAGAGGCGTTTTCGCGCAGCCTCTACCCTGCACGACCGCTCGTGGCCGCACTAGCTATATTTATCTTTATTTGTTTCACACACACACACACACACACACACACACACACACACACACACACACACACACACACACACACACACACACACACACACACACACACACACACACACACACAGGCCCTTGCGTGCAAACCCCGGTCAGGCCTGCAGTGCACACATAAGAGACATGATGTTCTTTCACAGAACTGAGGTTGTTCATTACTAAATGACTTTTACAGGAATATTGTTATTATACTATTCAACAGGTTGATCATAATAATGTGTATTAAACCCACAACCTAGCACTGAGGACAGAGGGACTTTATTTAAATTAGTACTTAATGGAAACGATACATAATGATACATAAGAGCCATGTCATACATTCAGCCTAGGAATAGTAGCATTGTGCACTATTAAAAATATACACATCAACTGCTCGAATCCCATTGTTGCAAAGTAAAACTCTAATAAAACTCTAGTCTGACATCAACAGAGAAGACTTAGTGTATGTACTACAAATACAGCATTAGGATTTCGAGTGGACCGTGCACCTTGTGAACCATCAGAGGCTTATGACGCAACATATTTTCCAGTTGCTATTAGACAAGTTATAATTCTCGACCATTTTTCGAAACTGGTTTCTTGGGTCCGTGAGTAAATGCCAAATGAGATGATAGTCCTTAAGTAAGTTCCTGGCGATCCCATGTCACGCTCTTGCCCATCAGCCGGTGAACGCTGAGACGGAACTCGATGAGAGCGATGTATTTTTTAAGTGCTCCGAATGTACTTCTAACAAGCGTGCGATTCACTTTGTGAGTAAACCGCAGCTGCAGCTGATTCAAACAGTCGAGCCAACATTCTACATCACAATATGCGTTTTGTAGTTAGTCGAGTTACCTTTTGTGTGGCGCATGCACGGGTCGTTAGCGTCCAGCTCCCAGCTTATAGAGTCCTGTATTGACACAGACGTCAATACATCTCGATGTCATGCAACACACAAAGTCTGTCGTATACAGGTGGGTTAACACATGTACGATACCTTTTGTGTGGCGCATGCACGGGTCGTTAGCGTCCAGCTCCCGGCTTATAGAGAGTCCTGTATTGACACAGACGTCAAGACATCTCGATGTCATGCAACACACAAAGTCTGTCGCAAACAGGTGGGTTAACACACATGTACGATGTGTGCGATGGCGAGCCCATTTACAATGGGACACGACGATGATCATTGTTAACCAAACTCTTGTTTCTCACGACAGGTGGTAGCGTTGTCTCCTGCACCTGGTCTTCGTGCACAGAGGGTGGTGTAATGTGCTCGTCATAGTCGCGATCGTTGTCACTCGAATCCGTTGTTCTCACGACAGGTGGTAGCGTTGTCTCCTGTATGTTGTCTACGCGTGCGGCAAGCAATGTGCTGTGCTCGTTATAATGGTTGTCTTCGTACAAAGGGGGTGTTGAATACTCCTTCGCGAGTAGTCTAGGAGATGGCGTGATGGGACGTATCTCAGAGGCGTTATTTGAGCGTATCACCATGGCCTGAGCAACTGCGACTAGTGAGAGTACACCCAGTACAGACAGCGAGATCATTTTTTTTCTTGGGTGTTGTACGTGTGGGTACAGCCGCTTTAATGGCAGTGAGAGCAAGTGGGTATATGTATTTATATTGGGTCGGTGACACAGACGTCAATACATCTCGATGCCATGCAACACACAAAGTCTGTCGCATACAGGTGGGTTAACACATGTACGATACCTTTTGTGTGGCGCATGCATGGGTCGTTAGCATCCAGCTCCTGGCTTATAGAGAGTCCTTAATTGACACAGACGTCAATACATCTCGATGTCATGCAACACACAAAGTCTGTCGCATACAGGTGGGTTAACACACATGTACGATGTGTGCGATGGCGCGCCCGTTTACAATGGGACACGACGATGATCATTGTTAACCAAACTCTTGTTTCTCATGACAGGTGGTAGCGTTGTCTCCTGCACCTGGTCTTCGTGCACAGAGGGTGTTGTAATGTGCTCGTCATAGTCGCGATCGTTGTCACTCGAATCCGTTGTTCTCACGACAGGTGGTAGCGTTGTCTCCTGCATGTTGTCTTCACGTGCGGCAAGCGTTGTGCTGTGCTCGTTATCATGGTTGTCTTCGTACAAAGGGGGTGTTGAATACTCCTTCGCGAGTAGTCTAGGAGGTGGTGTGATGGAACGTATCTCAGAGGCGTTATGTGAGCGTACCACCATGGCCTGAGCAACTGCGACTACTGAGAGTACACCCAGTACAGACAGCGAGATCATTTTTTTTCTTGGGTGTTGTACGTGTGGGTACAGCCGCTTTAATGGCAGTGAGAGCAAGTGGGCAAATGTATTTATAGGTCACTAGCAGAAACTAAGGCACGTGGTCAGAGTGTAATCGTAACCACTTAAGGTAGCTCTTGTCATAATTTAATATACATAGAAATCAGAAACGGGTAAGTCAGGATAGACATCGCGAGTGATAATGCGGCCAGTATCTGTGTGCGCTTGAGAGCACCTTGTATTTCTACTATGGTGCCCACACCGCCGGGTCTGTAAATGTCATCGACCTTCTTTATATACGCATACGCTAAAGACCGTATATTCTCTATGGATTTGAACACGTCCTTTGTTTCGCGTAACGCTTGAGCTGTCTCGAGCGTGATGTTGTGAGTGTACACCAGTGTTTCGCGTGCACCGAGGTCCGAAAGGGCGTGCGCTACAACTATTAACCTTGGTTTGGGAGTGTGGCGAAACGCTCGCTCCGCTGTAATGGGCAGATGCAATGTTATCACCTGGTACGTTTCGTTAGTCGGGTCGTAACACACCGGTCCATCACACGGACCGTCACATTGTATGGGGCACAGTAAGGACAACACGCCGCCGACCGTGACTTCGCACTCGACCGCGGTGGTGTTGTCGATTTGCAAAGGATCACATACGCCTCTCCAGTCGCAATGAGGCACATTGTAGTCGACGCGACCGTCGGTCACCATAGCTTTCGTCAGCCAACACACTCGATTGCCCTTCGAAACATCGGCGATCAACGTGAGCATATAGGTCGCTGTCGCTTTACTGTACGCCAGGATATCCGTGTGTGAGTGCACGCTCGACGTCGATTGACAACCGGTCATGTCAGACCTGATCAGACATTCCGAACACATGACCATTAGTTGTTGTGCGGCCGAGAGTATCGCGATCATACCATTGAGATGTGAAGAAAGCGCGTACACGCCAGCCTTCCACGTTTCCAAAGTTTCCAGCAGTCTAGAGGGACTTGTCTTAGCGCGCACGGCTGTGCTGAATTTGCGTTGGGTAGACACAACGGCTTCGACCTCGCTTAGGATCTTGTGGGCTCATGTACTCGTGGTAGGCCAAGACGTGTATAGTCGAGCGCGGTGACGCCCCGAACACTTGACCCGGTTTTGCTGTTGCGATATGCGTGTCCAGTAACACGGCAAAGTCCGCGTGCCTAGCGTGTATTGATTTTACAGCTCGCTCATACCCCAATAGTACGGTCGGTAGAAGTTCGTTCACTTGTTTCCATGCGCTCGTGGAACACAGGACATCGCAACCTCTGTGATACTCAAGTAAAGCGTCACACACCAGCTGCTTGCACGTTGGAAATACAATCGGTAATAACTTCTTACTCCACTCTATGTTGAACTCGTATAGTATGTATATGGGCGGTTGCGGCGGTTTGCGCATTTTCTATCTACCCTCCGCTAATATGACTCTGTGGTCTGTCTCCTGAGATGGTGCGGTTGGAACTTGCGAGAGTGCGCTATCGACGGTCGGCGTTTCCATTTCGTCAACTGTGCCATTTTCAGCCGCTGGCAAACGGCCGTCGACAGTCGATGCGAGACACCAACATAACGTTAGACCGCGACCCTCATGCCAGTTTTCTGTAGTACTGGTTGTAGTTTCTGGTGCACACTCGAAACGCCATTACGATCACAATTACGTTGATTAATAAATCCAGTGTTGTAGCGACTGCAGCCAGCGCCGTCGCGGAACTCGTGTCGGTGTTATCTCTCAATACTTTCATTCGTATCCGAGCGTATGCAGAATCTACGGATCTGGTGAAGTTGCTAGTCACTAGCTTGCGCACGTTTGATATGGCACTTTGCGCGAGACTCACACAACCTGCAGTGGCGACCGTCGCGTCAGTGCAAAGTTTTTCCGATATATCGCTCGCAACATCGTTTGTCATTTGCTGTACACTGCGCACACTGGCCGCGAGGTCGCGGAGAGGGTCTTCGTTACGAGTTGTGTAATATCCGCTGACTTGCCAATTCAATTCTGGTGGCGCTGACCCAAACGAGAACGCTTTTAAGGCGCATGTCATGGTAACTCTGGTAGCGCCGTGGTTGATGAAGACGATCATCTTTAGCAATAGTTCATCTCGAAGCGCAACGATGGTTAGGGCGACGGGTTGGCCGGTTCCGCCTTCAGGCCACTCGGTTGCCGCTAGATTGCCCAATGCCACACACGCAGACGAACCCTGTACACACTCAATGACCCGTGTGCGATCGTTGATTTCTGCTAGTACTTTTGCTAGTTCTACGTGCTTCCACGGATCGGGCGTGGGCACTCGCTTGTTTTAGAGGCGTTTTCGCGCAGCCTCTACCCTGCACGACCGCTCATGGCCGCACTAGCTATTTTTATCTTTATTTGTTTCACACACACACACACACACACACACACACACACACACACACACACACACACACACACACAGGCCCTTGCGTGCAAACCCCGGTCAGGCCTGCAGTGCACACATAAGAGACATGATGTTCTTTCACAGAACTGAGGTTGTTCATTACTAAATGACTTTTACAGGAATATTGTTATTATACTATTCAACAGGTTGATCATAATAATGTGTATTAAACCCACAACCTAGCACTGAGGACAGAGGGACTTTATTTAAATTAGTACTTAATGGAAACGATACATAATGATACATAAGAGCCATGTCATACATTCAGCCTAGGAATAGTAGCATTGTGCACTATTAAAAATATACACATCAACTGCTCGAATCCCATTGTTGCAAAGTAAAACTCTAATAAAACTCTAGTCTGACATCAACAGAGAAGACTTAGTGTATGTACTACAAATACAGCATTAGGATTTCGAGTGGACCGTGCACATTGTGAACCATCAGAGGCTTATGACGCAACATATCTTCCAGTTGCTATTAGACAAGTTATAATTCTCGACCATTTTTCGGAACTGGTTTCTTGGGTCCGTGAGTAAATGCCAAATGAGATGATAGTCCTTAAGTAAGTTCCTGGCGATCCCATGTCACGCTCTTGCCCATCAGCCGGTGAACACTGAGACGGAACTCGATGAGAGCGATATATTTTTTAAGTGCTCCGAATGTACTTCTAACAAGCGTGCGATTCACTTCGTGAGTAAACCGCAGCTGCAGCTGATTCAAACAGTCGAGCCAACTTTCTACATCACAATATGCGTTTTGTAGTTAGTCGAGTTACCTTTTGTGTGGCGCAAGCACGGGTCGTTAGAGTCCAGCTCCCAGCTTATACAGTCCTGTATTGACACAGACGTCAATACATCTCGATGTCATGCAACACACAAAGTCTGTCGCATACAGGTGGGTTAACACATGTACGATACCTTTTGTGTGGCGCATGCACGGGTCGTTAGCGACCAGCTCCAGGCTTACAGAGAGTCCTGTATTGACACAGATGTCAATACATCTCCATGTCATGCAACACACAAAGTCTGTCGCATACAGGTGGGTTAACACACATGTACGATGTGTGCGATGGCGCGCCCGTTTACAATGGGACACGACGATGATCATTGTTAACCAAACTCTTGTTTCTCAAGACAGGTGGTAGCGTTGTCTCCTGCACCTGGTCTTCGTGCACAGAGGGTGTGGTAATGTGCTCGTCATAGTCGCGATCGTTGTCACTCGAATCCGTTGTTCTCACGACAGGTGGTAGCGTTGTCTCCTGCATGTTGTCTTCGCGTGCGGCAAGCGTTGTGCTGTGCTCGTTATAATGGTTGTCTTTGTACAAAGGGGGGTGTTGAATACTCCTTCGCGAGTAGTCTAGGAGGTGGTGTGATGGGACGTATCTCAGAGGCGTTATGTGAGCGTACCACCATGGCCTGAGCAACTGCGACTACTGAGAGTACACCCAGTACAGACAGCGAGATAATTTTTTTTCTTGGGTTTTGTACGTGTGGGTACAGCCACTTTAATGGCAGTGAGAGCAAGTGGTCAAATGTATTTATAGGTCACTAGCAGAAACTAAGGCACGTGGTCAGAGTGTAATCGTAACCACCGTAGCTCTTGTCATAATTTAATATACATAGAAATCAGAAACGGGCATGTCAGGATAGACATCGCGAGTGATAATGCGGCCAGCTGACTGAGCGCCTCCAGGAGAGAGGCCCAAGCAAGACGCACCCCGAGGAGCGTCTTTCCACGTGTCACCACTGGGTCTGACTGAGCGCCTCCAGGAGAGAGGCCCAAGCAAGACGCGCCCCGAGGAGCGTCTTGCCACATGTCAACACTGGGTCTGACTGAGCGCCTCCAGGAGAGAGGCCCAAGCAAGACGCGCCCCGAGGAGCGTCTTGCAACATGTCAACACTGGGTCTGACTGAGCGCCTCCAGGAGAGAGGCCCAAGCAAGACGCGCCCCGAGGAGCGTCTTGCCACATGCCAACAATGGGTCTGACTGAGGGCCTCCAGGAGAGAGGCCCAAGCAAGACGCGCCCCGAGGAGCTTCTTGCCACATGTCAGCACTCGGTCTGACTGAGCGCCTCCAGGAGAGAGGCCAAAGCAAGACGCGCCCCGAGGAGCGTCTTGCCACATGTCACCACTTGGTCTGACTGAGCGCCTCCAGGAAGAGGCCCAAGCAAGACGCGCCCCGAGGAGAGTCTAGCCACATGTCAACACTGGGTCTGACTGAGCGCCTCCAGGAGAGAGGCCCAAGCAAGACGCGCCCCGAGGAGCGTCTTGCCACATGTCAGCACTGGGTCTGACTGAGCGCCTCCAGGAGAGAGGCCCCAGCAAGACGCGCCCCGAGGAGCGTCTTGCCTTATGTCAGCACTCGGTCTGACTGAGCGCCTCCAGGAGAGAGGCCCAAGCAAGACGCGCCCCGAGGAGCGTCTTGCCACATGTCAACAATGGGTCTGACTGAGGGCCTCCAGGAGAGAGGCCCAAGCAAGACGCGCCCCGAGGAGCTTCTTGCCACATGTCAGCACTCGGTCTGACTGAGCGCCTCCAGGAGAGAGGCCAAAGCAAGACGCGCCCCGAGGAGCGTCTTGACACATGTCAACACTGGGTCTGACATAGGGCCTCCATGAGAGAGGCCCAAACAAGACGCGCCCCGAGGAGTGTCTTGCCACATGTCAACACTGGGTCTGACTGAGCGGCTCTAGGAGAGAGGCCGAAGCAAGACGCGCCCCGAGGAGCGTCTTGCCACATGTCAACACTGGGTCTGACTGAGCGCCTCCAGGAGAGAGGCCTGAGGAGCGTCTTGCCACATGTCACCTCTGGGTCTGACTGAGCGCCACCAGGAGAGAGGCGCAAGCAAGAAACGCCCGAGGAGCGTCTTGATACATGTCAACACTGGGTCTGACTGAGCGCCTCCAGGAGAGAGGCCCCAGCAAAGACGCGCCCCGAGGAGCGTCTTGCCACATGTCAACAATGGGTCTGACTGAGGGCCTCCAGGAGAGAAGCCCAAGCAAGACGCGCCCCGAGGAGCGTCTTGCCACATGTCAACACTGGGTCTAATTGAGCGCCTCCAGGAGAGAGGCCCAAGCAAGACGCGCCCCGAGGAGCTTCTTGCCACATGTCACTACTCGGACTGACTGAGTGCCTCCAGGAGAGAGGTCCAAGCAAGACGTGCCCCGAGGAGAGTCTTGCCACATGTCAACACTGGGTCTGACAGAGGGCATCCAGGAGAGAGGCCCAAGCAATACGCGCCCCGAGGAGCTTCTTTCCACATGTCAACAATGGGTCTTACTGAGGGCCTCCATGAGAGAAGCCCAAGCAAGACGCGCCCCGAGGAGCGTCTTGCCACGTGTCAACACTGGGTCTGACTTAGCGCCTCCAGGAGAGAGGCCCAAGCAAGATGCGCCCGGAGGAGCGTCTTGCCACGTGTCACCACTGGGTCTGACTGAGCTCCTCCAGGAGAGAGGCCCCAGCAAGACGCGCCCCGAGGAGCGTCTTGCCTTATTTCAGCACTCGGTCTGACTGAACGCCTCCAGGAGAGAGGCCCAAGCAAGACGCGCCCCGAGGAGCGTCTTGCCACATGTCACTACTCGGTCTAACTGAGCGCCTCCAGGAGAGAGGTCCAAGCAAGACGCGCCCCGAGGAGCGTCTTGCCAAATGTCACTACTCGGTCTGACTGAGCACCTCCAGGAGAGAGGCCCAAGCAAGACGTGCCCCGAGGAGCGTCTTGCCACATGTCAACAATGGGTCTGACTGAGGGCCTCCAGGAGAGAAGCCCAAGCAAGACGCGCCCAGAGGAGCGTCTTGCCACATGTCAACACTGGGTCTGACTGAGCGCCTCCAGGAGAGAGGCCCAAGCAAGACACGCCCCGAGGAGCGTCTTGACACATGTCAACACTGGGTCGGACTGAGGGCCTCCATGAGAGAAGCCCAAGCAAGACGCGCCCCGAGGAGAGTCTTGCCACATGTCAACACTCAGTCTGACAGAGGGCATTCAGGAGAGAGGCCGAAGCAAGACGCGCCCCGAGGAGCGTCTTGCCACATGTCACCACTGGGTCTGAATGAGCGCCTCCAGGAGAGAGGCCCAACCAAGACGCGCCCCGAGGAGTGTCTTGCCACATGCCAACACTGGGTCTGACTGAGCGCCTCCAGGAGAGAGGCCCAAGCAAGACGCGCCCCGAGGAGCGTCTTGCCACGTGTCAACACTGGGTCTGACTGAGCGCCTCCAGGAGAGAGGCCCAAGCAAGACGCGCCCAGAGGAGCGTCTTGCCACATGTCAACACTGGGTCTGACTGAGCGCCTCCAGGAGAGAGGCCCAAGCAAGACACGCCCCGAGGAGCGTCTTGACACATGTCAACACTGGGTCGGACTGAGGGCCTCCATGAGAGAAGCCCAAGCAAGACGGGCCCCGAGGAGAGTCTTGCCACATGTCAACACTCGGTCTGACAGAGGGCATTCAGGAGAGAGGCCGAAGCAATACGCGCCCCGAGGAGCGTCTTGCCACATGTCACCACTGGGTCTGAATGAGCGCCTCCAGGAGAGAGGCCCAACCAAGACGCGCCCCGAGGAGTGTCTTGCCACATGCCAACACTGGGTCTGACTGAGCGCCTCCAGGAGAGAGGCCCAAGCAAGACGCGCCCCGAGGAGCGTCCTGCCACATGTCAACACTGGGTCTGACTGAGCGCCTCCAGGAGAGAGGCCCAAGCAAGACGCGCCCCGAGGAGCGTCTTGCCATATGTCAACACTGGGTCTGACTGAGCGCCTCCAGGAGAGAGGCCCAAGCAAGACGCGCCCCGAGGAGCGTCTTGCCACATGTCAACAATGTGTCTGACTGAGGGCCTCCAGGAGAGAGGCCCAAGCAAGATGCGCCCGGAGGAGCGTCTTGCCACATGTCAACACTGGGTTTGACAGAGGGCCTCCAGGAGAGAGGCCCAAGCAAGACGCGCCCCGAGGAGCGTCTTGCCACATGTCACCTCTGGTTCTGACTGAGCACCTCCAGGAGAGAGGCCCAAGCAAGACGCGCCCCGAGGAGCGTCTTGTCACATGTCAACACTGGGTCTGTCTGAGCGTCTCCAGGAGAGGAGCCCAAGCAAGACGCGCCACGAGGAGCGTCTTGCCACATGTCAACAATGGGTCTGACTGAGGGCCTCCAGGAGAGAGGCCCAAGCAAGACGCGCCCCGAGGAGCGTCTTGACACATGTCAACACTGGGTCTGACTTAGCGCCTCCAGGAGAGAGGCCCAAGCAAGACGCGCCCAGAGGAGCGTCTTGCCACGTGTCACCACTGGGTCTGATTGAGCACCTCCAGTAGAGAGGCCCCAGCAAGACGCGCCCTGAGGAGCGTCTTGCCTTATGTCAGCACTCGTTCTGACTGAGCGCCTCCAGGAGAGAGGCCCAAGCAAGACGCGCCCCGAGGAGCGTCTTGCGACATGTCACTACTCGGTCTAACTGAGCGCCTCCAGGAGAGAGGTCCAAGCAAGACGCACCCCGAGGAGCGTCTTGCCACATGTCACTACTCGGTCTGACTGAGCGCCTCCCGGAGAGAGGCCCAAGCAAGACATGCCCCGAGGAGCGTCTTGCCACATGTCAACAATGGGTCTGACTGAGGGCCTCCAGGAGAGAAGCCCAAGCAAGACGCGCCCCGAGGAGCGTCAAGCCACATGTCATCACTGGGACTGACTGAGCGCCTCCAGGAGAGAGGCCCCAGCAAGACGCGCCCCGAGGAGCGTCTTGCCACATGTCAGCACTCGGTCTGACTGAGCGCCTCCAGGAGAGAGGCCCAAACAAGAAGCGCCCCGAGGAGCTTCTTGCCACATGTCAACAATGGGTCTGACTGAGGGCCTCCAGGAGAGAAGCCCAAGCAAGACGCGCCCCGAGGAGCGTCTTGCCACATGTCAACACTGGGTCTAATTGAGCGCCTCCAGGAGAGAGGCCCAAGCAAGACATACCCCGAGGAGCGTCTTGCCACATGTCACTACTCGGTCTGACTGAGCGCCTCCAGGAGAGAGGTCCAAGCAACACGTGCCCCGAGGAGCGTCTTGCCACGTGTCAACAATGGGTCTGACTGAGGGCCTCCAGGAGAGAAGCCCAAGGAAGAAGCGCCCCGAGGAGCGTCTTGCCACGTGTCAACACTGGGTCTGACTGAGCGCCTCCAGGAGAGAGGCCCAAGCAAGACACGCCCCGAGGAGCGTCTTGACACATGTCAACACTGGGTCTGACTGAGGGCCTCCATGAGAGAAGCCCAAGCAAGACGCGCCCCGAGGAGAGTCTTGCCACATGTCAACACTGGGTCTGACAGAGGGCATCCAGGAGAGAGGCCCAAGCAATACGCGCCCCGAGGAGCGTCTTGCCACATGTCAACAATGGGTCTGACTGAGGGCCTCCAGGAGAGAAGCCAAAGCAAGACGCGCCCCGAGGAGCTTCTTTCCACATGTCAACACTGGGTCTGACTGAGCGCCTCCAGGAGAGAGGCCCAAGCAAGACACGCCCCGAGGAGCGTCTTGACACATGTCAACACTGGGTCGGACTGAGGGCCTCCATGAGAGAAGCCCAAGCAAGACGCGCCCTGAGGAGAGTCTTGCCACATGTCAACACTCAGTCTGACAGAGGGCATTCAGGAGAGAGGCCGAAGCAAGACGCGCCCCGAGGAGCGTCTTGCCACATGTCACCACTGGGTCTGAATGAGCGCCTCCAGGAGAGAGGCCCAACCAAGACGCGCCCCGAGGAGTGTCTTGCCACATGCCAACACTGGGTCTGACTGAGCGCCTCCAGGAGAGAGGCCCAAGCAAGACGCGCCCCGAGGAGCGTCTTGCCATGTGTCAACACTGGGTCTGACTGAGCGCCTCCAGGAGAGAGGCCCAAGCAAGACGCGCCCAGGGGAGCGTCTTGCCACATGTCAACACTGGGTCTGACTGAGCGCCTCCAGGAGAGAGGCCCAAGCAAGACACGCCCCGAGGAGCGTCTTGACACATGTCAACACTGGGTCGGACTGAGGGCCTCCATGAGAGAAGCCCAAGCAAGACGGGCCCCGAGGAGAGTCTTGCCACATGTCAACACTCGGTCTGACAGAGGGCATTCAGGAGAGAGGCCGAAGCAATACGCGCCCCGAGGAGCGTCTTGCCACATGTCACCACTGGGTCTGAATGAGCGCCTCCAGGAGAGAGGCCCAACCAAGACGCGCCCCGAGGAGTGTCTTGCCACATGCCAACACTGGGTCTGACTGAGCGCCTCCAGGAGAGAGGCCCAAGCAAGACGCGCCCCGAGGAGCGTCCTGCCACATGTCAACACTGGGTCTGACTGAGCGCCTCCAGGAGAGAGGCCCAAGCAAGACGCGCCCCGAGGAGCGTCTTGCCACATGTCAACACTGGGTCTGACTGAGCGCCTCCAGGAGAGAGGCCCAAGCAAGACGCGCCCCGAGGAGCGTCTTGCCACATGTCAACAATGTGTCTGACTGAGGGCCTCCAGGAGAGAGGCCCAAGCAAGATGCGCCCGGAGGAGCGTCTTGCCACATGTCAACACTGGGTTTGACAGAGGGCCTCCAGGAGAGAGGCCCAAGCAAGACGCGCCCCGAGGAGCGTCTTGCCACATGTCACCTCTGGTTCTGACTGAGCGCCTCCAGGAGAGAGGCCCAAGCAAGACGCGCCCCGAGGAGCGTCTTGTCACATGTCAACACTGGGTCTGTCTGAGCGTCTCCAGGAGAGAAGCCCAAGCAAGACGCGCCACGAGGAGCGTCTTGCCATATGTCAACAATGGGTCTGACTGAGGGCCTCCAGGAGAGAGGCCCAAGCAAGACGCGACCCGAGGAGCGTCTTGACACATGTCAACACTGGGTCTGACTTAGCGCCTCCAGGAGAGAGGCCCAAGCAAGACGCTCCCAGAGGAGCGTCTTGCCACATGTCAACACTGGGTCTGACTGAGCGCCTCCAGGAGAGAGGCCCAAGCAAGACACGCCCCGAGGAGCGTCTTGACACATGTCAACACTGGGTCGGACTGAGGGCCTCCATGAGAGAAGCCCAAGCAAGACGCGCCCCGAGGAGAGTCTTGCCACATGTCAACACTCGGTCTGACAGAGGGCATTCAGGAGAGAGGCCGAAGCAATACGCGCCCCGAGGAGCGTCTTGCCACATGTCACCACTGGGTCTGAATGAGCGCCTCCAGGAGAGAGGCCCAACCAAGACGCGCCCCGAGGAGTGTCTTGCCACATGCCAACACTGGGTCTGACTGAGCGCCTCCAGGAGAGAGGCCCAAGCAAGACGCGCCCCGAGGAGCGTCCTGCCACATGTCAACACTGGGTCTGACTGAGCGCCTCCAGGAGAGAGGCCCAAGCAAGACGCGCCCCGAGGAGCGTCTTGCCACATGTCAACACTGGGTCTGACTGAGCGCCTCCAGGAGAGAGGCCCAAGCAAGACGCGCCCCGAGGAGCGTCTTGCCACATGTCAACAATGTGTCTGACTGAGGGCCTGCAGGAGAGAGGCCCAAGCAAGATGCGCCCGGAGGAGCGTCTTGCCACATGTCAACACTGGGTCTGACAGAGGGCCTCCAGGAGAGAGGCCCAAGCAAGACGCGCCCCGAGGAGCGTCTTGCCACATGTCACCTCTGGTTCTGACTGAGCACCTCCAGGAGAGAGGCCCAAGCAAGACGCGCCCCGAGGAGCGTCTTGTCACATGTCAACACTGGGTCTGTCTGAGCGTCTCCAGGAGAGAAGCCCAAGCAAGACGCGCCACGAGGAGCGTCTTGCCACATGTCAACAATGGGTCTGACTGAGGGCCTCCAGGAGAGAGGCCCAAGCAAGACGCGCCCCGAGGAGCGTCTTGACACATGTCAACACTGGGTCTGACTTAGCGCCTCCAGGAGAGAGGCCCAAGCAAGACGCGCCCAGAGGAGCGTCTTGCCACGTGTCACCACTGGGTCTGATTGAGCACCTCCAGTAGAGAGGCCCCAGCAAGACGCGCCCTGAGGAGCGTCTTGCCTTATGTCAGCACTCGTTCTGACTGAGCGCCTCCAGGAGAGAGGCCCAAGCAAGACGCGCCCCGAGGAGCGTCTTGCCAAATGTCACTACTCGGTCTGACTGAGCGCCTCCAGGAGGGAGGTCCAAGCAAGACGCGCCCCGAGGAGCGTCTTGCCACATGTAAATACTCGGTCTGACTGAGCGCCTCCAGGAGAGAGGCCCAAGCAAGACGTGCCCCGAGTACCGTCTTGCCACATGTCAACAATGGGTCTGACTGAGGGCCTCCAGGAGAGAAGCCCAAGCAAGACGCGCCCAGAGGAGCGTCTTGCCACATGACAACACTGGGTCTGACTGAGCGCCTCCAGGAGAGAGGCCCAAGCAAGACACGCCCCGAGGAGCGTCTTGACACATGTCAACACTGGGTCGGACTGAGGGCCTCCATGAGAGAAGCCCAAGCAAGACGCGCCCCGAGGAGAGTCTTGCCACATGTCAACACTCTGTCTGACAGAGGGCATTCAGGAGAGAGGCCGAAGCAAGACGCGCCCCGAGGAGCGTCTTGCCACATGTCACCACTGGGTCTGAATGAGCGCCTCCAGGCGAGAGGCCCAACCAAGACGCGCCCCGAGGAGTGTCTTGCCACATGCCAACACTGGGTCTGACTGAGCGCCTCCAGGAGAGAGGCCCAAGCAAGACGCGCCCCGAGGAGCGTCTTGCCACGTGTCAACACTGGGTCTGACTGAGCGCCTCCAGGAGAGAGGCCCAAGCAAGACGCGCCCAGAGGAGCGTCTTGCCACATGTCAACACTGGGTCTGACTGAGCGCCTCCAGGAGAGAGGCCCAAGCAAGACACGCCCCGAGGAGCGTCTTGACACATGTCAACACTGGGTCGGACTGAGGGTCTCCATGAGAGAAGCCCAAGCAAGACGCGCCCCGAGGAGAGTCTTGCCACATGTCAACACTCGGTCTGACAGAGGGCATTCAGGAGAGAGGCCGAAGCAATACGCGCCCCGAGGAGCGTCTTGCCACATGTCACCACGGGGTCTGACTGAGCGCCTCCAGGAGAGAGGCCCAAGCAAGACGCGCCCCGAGGAGCGTCTTGCGACATGTCACTACTCGGTCTAACTGAGCGCCTCCAGGAGAGAGGTCCAAGCAAGACGCACCCCGAGGAGCGTCTTGCCACATGTCACTACTCGGTCTGACTGAGCGCCTCCCGGAGAGAGGCCCAAGCAAGACATGCCCCGAGGAGCGTCTTGCCACATGTCAACAATGGGTCTGACTGAGGGCCTCCAGGAGAGAAGCCCAAGCAAGACGCGCCCCGAGGAGCGTCAAGCCACATGTCATCACTGGGACTGACTGAGCGCCTCCAGGAGAGAGGCCCCAGCAAGACGCGCCCCGAGGAGCGTCTTGCCACATGTCAGCACTCGGTCTGACTGAGCGCCTCCAGGAGAGAGGCCCAAACAAGAAGCGCCCCGAGGAGCTTCTTGCCACATGTCAACAATGGGTCTGACTGAGGGCCTCCAGGAGAGAAGCCCAAGCAAGACGCGCCCCGAGGAGCGTCTTGCCACATGTCAACACTGGGTCTAATTGAGCGCCTCCAGGAGAGAGGCCCAAGCAAGACATACCCCGAGGAGCGTCTTGCCACATGTCACTACTCGGTCTGACTGAGCGCCTCCAGGAGAGAGGTCCAAGCAACACGTGCCCCGAGGAGCGTCTTGCCACATGTCAACAATGGGTCTGACTGAGGGCCTCCAGGAGAGAAGCCCAAGGAAGAAGCGCCCCGAGGAGCGTCTTGCCACGTGTCAACACTGGGTCTGACTGAGCGCCTCCAGGAGAGAGGCCCAAGCAAGACACGCCCCGAGGAGCGTCTTGACACATGTCAACACTGGGTCTGACTGAGGGCCTCCATGAGAGAAGCCCAAGCAAGACGCGCCCCGAGGAGAGTCTTGCCACATGTCAACACTGGGTCTGACAGAGGGCCTCCAGGAGAGAGGCCCAAGCAAGACGCGCCCCGAGGAGCGTCTTGCCACATGTCAACAATGGGTCTGACTGAGGGCCTCCAGGAGAGAAGCCAAAGCAAGACGCGCCCCGAGGAGCTTCTTTCCACATGTCAACACTGGGTCTGACTGAGCGCCTCCAGGAGAGAGGCCCAAGCAAGACACGCCCCGAGGAGCGTCTTGACACATGTAAACACTGGGTCGGACTGAGGGCCTCCATGAGAGAAGCCCAAGCAAGACGCGCCCCGAGGAGAGTCTTGCCACATGTCAACACTCAGTCTGACAGAGGGCATTCAGGAGAGAGGCCGAAGCAAGACGCGCCCCGAGGAGCGTCTTGCCACATGTCACCACTGGGTCTGAATGAGCGCCTCCAGGAGAGAGGCCCAACCAAGACGCGCCCCGAGGAGTGTCTTGCCACATGCCAACACTGGGTCTGACTGAGCGCCTCCAGGAGAGAGGCCCAAGCAAGACGCGCCCCGAGGAGCGTCTTGCCACGTGTCAACACTGGGTCTGACTGAGCGCCTCCAGGAGAGAGGCCCAAGCAAGACGCGCCCAGAGGAGCGTCTTGCCACATGTCAACACTGGGTCTGACTGAGCGCCTCCAGGAGAGAGGCCCAAGCAAGACACGCCCCGAGGAGCGTCTTGACACATGTCAACACTGGGTCGGACTGAGGGCCTCCATGAGAGAAGCCCAAGCAAGACGGGCCCCGAGGAGAGTCTTGCCACATGTCAACACTCGGTCTGACAGAGGGCATTCAGGAGAGAGGCCGAAGCAATACGCGCCCCGAGGAGCGTCTTGCCACATGTCACCACTGGGTCTGAATGAGCGCCTCCAGGAGAGAGGCCCAACCAAGACGCGCCCCGAGGAGTGTCTTGCCACATGCCAACACTGGGTCTGACTGAGCGCCTCCAGGAGAGAGGCCCAAGCAAGACGCGCCCCGAGGAGCGTCCTGCCACATGTCAACACTGGGTCTGACTGAGCGCCTCCAGGAGAGAGGCCCAAGCAAGACGCGCCCCGAGGAGCGTCTTGCCACATGTCAACACTGGGTCTGACTGAGCGCCTCCAGGAGAGAGGCCCAAGCAAGACGCGCCCCGAGGAGCGTCTTGCCACATGTCAACAATGTGTCTGACTGAGGGCCTCCAGGAGAGAGGCCCAAGCAAGATGCGCCCGGAGGAGCGTCTTGCCACATGTCAACACTGGGTTTGACAGAGGGCCTCCAGGAGAGAGGCCCAAGCAAGACGCGCCCCGAGGAGCGTCTTGCCACATGTCACCTCTGGTTCTGACTGAGCGCCTCCAGGAGAGAGGCCCAAGCAAGACGCGCCCCGAGGAGCGTCTTGTCACATGTCAACACTGGGTCTGTCTGAGCGTCTCCAGGAGAGAAGCCCAAGCAAGACGCGCCACGAGGAGCGTCTTGCCACATGTCAACAATGGGTCTGACTGAGGGCCTCCAGGAGAGAGGCCCAAGCAAGACGCGCCCCGAGGAGCGTCTTGACACATGTCAACACTGGGTCTGACTTAGCGCCTCCAGGAGAGAGGCCCAAGCAAGACGCGCCCAGAGGAGCGTCTTGCCACGTGTCACCACTGGGTCTGATTGAGCACCTCCAGTAGAGAGGCCCCAGCAAGACGCGCCCTGAGGAGCGTCTTGCCTTATGTCAGCACTCGTTCTGACTGAGCGCCTCCAGGAGAGAGGCCCAAGCAAGACGCGCCCCGAGGAGCGTCTTGCCAAATGTCACTACTCGGTCTGACTGAGCGCCTCCAGGAGGGAGGTCCAAGCAAGACGCGCCCCGAGGAGCGTCTTGCCACATGTAAATACTCGGTCTGACTGAGCGCCTCCAGGAGAGAGGCCCAAGCAAGACGTGCCCCGAGTACCGTCTTGCCACATGTCAACAATGGGTCTGACTGAGGGCCTCCAGGAGAGAAGCCCAAGCAAGACGCGCCCAGAGGAGCGTCTTGCCACATGACAACACTGGGTCTGACTGAGCGCCTCCAGGAGAGAGGCCCAAGCAAGACACGCCCCGAGGAGCGTCTTGACACATGTCAACACTGGGTCGGACTGAGGGCTTCCATGAGAGAAGCCCAAGCAAGACGCGCCCCGAGGAGAGTCTTGCCACATGTCAACACTCTGTCTGACAGAGGGCATTCAGGAGAGAGGCCGAAGCAAGACGCGCCCCGAGGAGCGTCTTGCCACATGTCACCACTGGGTCTGAATGAGCGCCTCCAGGCGAGAGGCCCAACCAAGACGCGCCCCGAGGAGTGTCTTGCCACATGCCAACACTGGGTCTGACTGAGCGCCTCCAGGAGAGAGGCCCAAGCAAGACGCGCCCCGAGGAGCGTCTTGCCACGTGTCAACACTGGGTCTGACTGAGCGCCTCCAGGAGAGAGGCCCAAGCAAGACGCGCCCAGAGGAGCGTCTTGCCACATGTCAACACTGGGTCTGACTGAGCGCCTCCAGGAGAGAGGCCCAAGCAAGACACGCCCCGAGGAGCGTCTTGACACATGTCAACACTGGGTCGGACTGAGGGTCTCCATGAGAGAAGCCCAAGCAAGACGCGCCCCGAGGAGAGTCTTGCCACATGTCAACACTCGGTCTGACAGAGGGCATTCAGGAGAGAGGCCGAAGCAATACGCGCCCCGAGGAGCGTCTTGCCACATGTCACCACGGGGTCTGACTGAGCGCCTCCAGGAGAGAGGCCCAAGCAAGACGCGCCCCGAGGAGCGTCTTGCGACATGTCACTACTCGGTCTAACTGAGCGCCTCCAGGAGAGAGGTCCAAGCAAGACGCACCCCGAGGAGCGTCTTGCCACATGTCACTACTCGGTCTGACTGAGCGCCTCCCGGAGAGAGGCCCAAGCAAGACATGCCCCGAGGAGCGTCTTGCCACATGTCAACAATGGGTCTGACTGAGGGCCTCCAGGAGAGAAGCCCAAGCAAGACGCGCCCCGAGGAGCGTCAAGCCACATGTCATCACTGGGACTGACTGAGCGCCTCCAGGAGAGAGGCCCCAGCAAGACGCGCCCCGAGGAGCGTCTTGCCACATGTCAGCACTCGGTCTGACTGAGCGCCTCCAGGAGAGAGGCCCAAACAAGAAGCGCCCCGAGGAGCTTCTTGCCACATGTCAACAATGGGTCTGACTGAGGGCCTCCAGGAGAGAAGCCCAAGCAAGACGCGCCCCGAGGAGCGTCTTGCCACATGTCAACACTGGGTCTAATTGAGCGCCTCCAGGAGAGAGGCCCAAGCAAGACATACCCCGAGGAGCGTCTTGCCACATGTCACTACTCGGTCTGACTGAGCGCCTCCAGGAGAGAGGTCCAAGCAACACGTGCCCCGAGGAGCGTCTTGCCACATGTCAACAATGGGTCTGACTGAGGGCCTCCAGGAGAGAAGCCCAAGGAAGAAGCGCCCCGAGGAGCGTCTTGCCACGTGTCAACACTGGGTCTGACTGAGCGCCTCCAGGAGAGAGGCCCAAGCAAGACACGCCCCGAGGAGCGTCTTGACACATGTCAACACTGGGTCTGACTGAGGGCCTCCATGAGAGAAGCCCAAGCAAGACGCGCCCCGAGGAGAGTCTTGCCACATGTCAACACTGGGTCTGACAGAGGGCCTCCAGGAGAGAGGCCCAAGCAAGACGCGCCCCGAGGAGCGTCTTGCCACATGTCAACAATGGGTCTGACTGAGGGCCTCCAGGAGAGAAGCCAAAGCAAGACGCGCCCCGAGGAGCTTCTTTCCACATGTCAACACTGGGTCTGACTGAGCGCCTCCAGGAGAGAGGCCCAAGCAAGACACGCCCCGAGGAGCGTCTTGACACATGTAAACACTGGGTCGGACTGAGGGCCTCCATGAGAGAAGCCCAAGCAAGACGCGCCCCGAGGAGAGTCTTGCCACATGTCAACACTCAGTCTGACAGAGGGCATTCAGGAGAGAGGCCGAAGCAAGACGCGCCCCGAGGAGCGTCTTGCCACATGTCACCACTGGGTCTGAATGAGCGCCTCCAGGAGAGAGGCCCAACCAAGACGCGCCCCGAGGAGTGTCTTGCCACATGCCAACACTGGGTCTGACTGAGCGCCTCCAGGAGAGAGGCCCAAGCAAGACGCGCCCCGAGGAGCGTCTTGCCACGTGTCAACACTGGGTCTGACTGAGCGCCTCCAGGAGAGAGGCCCAAGCAAGACGCGCCCAGAGGAGCGTCTTGCCACATGTCAACACTGGGTCTGACTGAGCGCCTCCAGGAGAGAGGCCCAAGCAAGACACGCCCCGAGGAGCGTCTTGACACATGTCAACACTGGGTCGGACTGAGGGCCTCCATGAGAGAAGCCCAAGCAAGACGGGCCCCGAGGAGAGTCTTGCCACATGTCAACACTCGGTCTGACAGAGGGCATTCAGGAGAGAGGCCGAAGCAATACGCGCCCCGAGGAGCGTCTTGCCACATGTCACCACTGGGTCTGAATGAGCGCCTCCAGGAGAGAGGCCCAACCAAGACGCGCCCCGAGGAGTGTCTTGCCACATGCCAACACTGGGTCTGACTGAGCGCCTCCAGGAGAGAGGCCCAAGCAAGACGCGCCCCGAGGAGCGTCCTGCCACATGTCAACACTGGGTCTGACTGAGCGCCTCCAGGAGAGAGGCCCAAGCAAGACGCGCCCCGAGGAGCGTCTTGCCACATGTCAACACTGGGTCTGACTGAGCGCCTCCAGGAGAGAGGCCCAAGCAAGACGCGCCCCGAGGAGCGTCTTGCCACATGTCAACAATGTGTCTGACTGAGGGCCTCCAGGAGAGAGGCCCAAGCAAGATGCGCCCGGAGGAGCGTCTTGCCACATGTCAACACTGGGTTTGACAGAGGGCCTCCAGGAGAGAGGCCCAAGCAAGACGCGCCCCGAGGAGCGTCTTGCCACATGTCACCTCTGGTTCTGACTGAGCGCCTCCAGGAGAGAGGCCCAAGCAAGACGCGCCCCGAGGAGCGTCTTGTCACATGTCAACACTGGGTCTGTCTGAGCGTCTCCAGGAGAGAAGCCCAAGCAAGACGCGCCACGAGGAGCGTCTTGCCACATGTCAACAATGGGTCTGACTGAGGGCCTCCAGGAGAGAGGCCCAAGCAAGACGCGCCCCGAGGAGCGTCTTGACACATGTCAACACTGGGTCTGACTTAGCGCCTCCAGGAGAGAGGCCCAAGCAAGACGCTCCCAGAGGAGCGTCTTGCCACATGTCAACACTGGGTCTGACTGAGCGCCTCCAGGAGAGAGGCCCAAGC
The DNA here is from genome assembly GCF_043380555.1 of Nothobranchius furzeri. Lineage (NCBI taxonomy): Eukaryota > Metazoa > Chordata > Actinopteri > Cyprinodontiformes > Nothobranchiidae > Nothobranchius > Nothobranchius furzeri. The sequence goes on from NC_091741.1 coordinate 17,113,033, forward strand.
AAGACACGCCCCGAGGAGCGTCTTGACACATGTCAACACTGGGTCGGACTGAGGGCCTCCATGAGAGAAGCCCAAGCAAGACGCGCCCCGAGGAGAGTCTTGCCACATGTCAACACTCGGTCTGACAGAGGGCATTCAGGAGAGAGGCCGAAGCAATACGCGCCCCGAGGAGCGTCTTGCCACATGTCACCACTGGGTCTGAATGAGCGCCTCCAGGAGAGAGGCCCAACCAAGACGCGCCCCGAGGAGTGTCTTGCCACATGCCAACACTGGGTCTGACTGAGCGCCTCCAGGAGAGAGGCCCAAGCAAGACGCGCCCCGAGGAGCGTCCTGCCACATGTCAACACTGGGTCTGACTGAGCGCCTCCAGGAGAGAGGCCCAAGCAAGACGCGCCCCGAGGAGCGTCTTGCCACATGTCAACACTGGGTCTGACTGAGCGCCTCCAGGAGAGAGGCCCAAGCAAGACGCGCCCCGAGGAGCGTCTTGCCACATGTCAACAATGTGTCTGACTGAGGGCCTGCAGGAGAGAGGCCCAAGCAAGATGCGCCCGGAGGAGCGTCTTGCCACATGTCAACACTGGGTCTGACAGAGGGCCTCCAGGAGAGAGGCCCAAGCAAGACGCGCCCCGAGGAGCGTCTTGCCACATGTCACCTCTGGTTCTGACTGAGCACCTCCAGGAGAGAGGCCCAAGCAAGACGCGCCCCGAGGAGCGTCTTGTCACATGTCAACACTGGGTCTGTCTGAGCGTCTCCAGGAGAGAAGCCCAAGCAAGACGCGCCACGAGGAGCGTCTTGCCACATGTCAACAATGGGTCTGACTGAGGGCCTCCAGGAGAGAGGCCCAAGCAAGACGCGCCCCGAGGAGCGTCTTGACACATGTCAACACTGGGTCTGACTTAGCGCCTCCAGGAGAGAGGCCCAAGCAAGACGCGCCCAGAGGAGCGTCTTGCCACGTGTCACCACTGGGTCTGATTGAGCACCTCCAGTAGAGAGGCCCCAGCAAGACGCGCCCTGAGGAGCGTCTTGCCTTATGTCAGCACTCGTTCTGACTGAGCGCCTCCAGGAGAGAGGCCCAAGCAAGACGCGCCCCGAGGAGCGTCTTGCCAAATGTCACTACTCGGTCTGACTGAGCGCCTCCAGGAGGGAGGTCCAAGCAAGACGCGCCCTGAGGAGCGTCTTGCCACATGTAAATACTCGGTCTGACTGAGCGCCTCCAGGAGAGAGGCCCAAGCAAGACGTGCCCCGAGTACCGTCTTGCCACATGTCAACAATGGGTCTGACTGAGGGCCTCCAGGAGAGAAGCCCAAGCAAGACGCGCCCAGAGGAGCGTCTTGCCACATGACAACACTGGGTCTGACTGAGCGCCTCCAGGAGAGAGGCCCAAGCAAGACACGCCCCGAGGAGCGTCTTGACACATGTCAACACTGGGTCGGACTGAGGGCCTCCATGAGAGAAGCCCAAGCAAGACGCGCCCCGAGGAGAGTCTTGCCACATGTCAACACTCTGTCTGACAGAGGGCATTCAGGAGAGAGGCCGAAGCAAGACGCGCCCCGAGGAGCGTCTTGCCACATGTCACCACTGGGTCTGAATGAGCGCCTCCAGGCGAGAGGCCCAACCAAGACGCGCCCCGAGGAGTGTCTTGCCACATGCCAACACTGGGTCTGACTGAGCGCCTCCAGGAGAGAGGCCCAAGCAAGACGCGCCCCGAGGAGCGTCTTGCCACGTGTCAACACTGGGTCTGACTGAGCGCCTCCAGGAGAGAGGCCCAAGCAAGACGCGCCCAGAGGAGCGTCTTGCCACATGTCAACACTGGGTCTGACTGAGCGCCTCCAGGAGAGAGGCCCAAGCAAGACACGCCCCGAGGAGCGTCTTGACACATGTCAACACTGGGTCGGACTGAGGGTCTCCATGAGAGAAGCCCAAGCAAGACGCGCCCCGAGGAGAGTCTTGCCACATGTCAACACTCGGTCTGACAGAGGGCATTCAGGAGAGAGGCCGAAGCAATACGCGCCCCGAGGAGCGTCTTGCCACATGTCACCACTGGGTCTGAATGAGCGCCTGCAGGAGAGAGGCCCAACCAAGACGCGCCCCGAGGAGTGTCTTGCCACATGTCAACACTGGGTCTGACTGAGCGGCTCCAGGAGAGAGGCCCAAGCAAGACGCGCCCCGAGGAGCGTCTTGCCACGTGTCAACACTGGGTCTGACTGAGCGCCTCCAGGAGAGAGGCCCAAGCAAGATGCGCCCCGAGGAGCGTCTTGCCACATGTCACCACGGGGTCTGACTGAGCGCCTCCAGGAGAGAGGCCCAAGCAAGACGCGCCCCGAGGAGCGTCTTGCGACATGTCACTACTCGGTCTAACTGAGCGCCTCCAGGAGAGAGGTCCAAGCAAGACGCACCCCGAGGAGCGTCTTGCCACATGTCACTACTCGGTCTGACTGAGCGCCTCCCGGAGAGAGGCCCAAGCAAGACATGCCCCGAGGAGCGTCTTGCCACATGTCAACAATGGGTCTGACTGAGGGCCTGCAGGAGAGAAGCCCAAGCAAGACGCGCCCCGAGGAGCGTCAAGCCACATGTCATCACTGGGACTGACTGAGCGCCTCCAGGAGAGAGGCCCCAGCAAGACGCGCCCCGAGGAGCGTCTTGCCACATGTCAGCACTCGGTCTGACTGAGCGCCTCCAGGAGAGAGGCCCAAGCAAGAAGCGCCCCGAGGAGCTTCTTGCCACATGTCAACAATGGGTCTGACTGAGGGCCTCCAGGAGAGAAGCCCAAGCAAGACGCGCCCCGAGGAGCGTCTTGCCACATGTCAACACTGGGTCTAATTGAGCGCCTCCAGGAGAGAGGCCCAAGCAAGACATACCCCGAGGAGCGTCTTGCCACATGTCACTACTCGGTCTGACTGAGCGCCTCCAGGAGAGAGGTCCAAGCAACACGTGCCCCGAGGAGCGTCTTGCCACATGTCAACAATGGGTCTGACTGAGGGCCTCCAGGAGAGAAGCCCAAGGAAGAAGCGCCCCGAGGAGCGTCTTGCCACGTGTCAACACTGGGTCTGACTGAGCGCCTCCAGGAGAGAGGCCCAAGCAAGACACGCCCCGAGGAGCGTCTTGACACATGTCAACACTGGGTCTGACTGAGGGCCTCCATGAGAGAAGCCCAAGCAAGACGCGCCCCGAGGAGAGTCTTGCCACATGTCAACACTGGGTCTGACAGAGGGCCTCCATGAGAGAAGCCCAAGCAAGACGCGCCCCGAGGAGTGTCTTGCCACATGTCAACACTGTGTCTGACTGAGCGCCTCCAGGAGAGAGGCCCAAGCAAGATGCGCCCCGAGGAGCGTCTTGCCACGTGTCAACACTGTGTCTGACTTAGCGCCTCCAGGAGAGAGGCCCAAGCAAGATGCGCCTCGAGGAGCGTCTTGCCACGTGTCGCCACTGGGTCTGACTGAGCTCCTCCAGGAGAGAGGCCCAAGCAAGACGCGCCCAGAGGAGCGTCTTGCCACGTGTCACCACTGGGTCTGACAGAGGGCATCCAGGAGAGAGGCCCAAGCAAGATGCGCCTCGAGGAGCGTCTTGCCACATGTCAACACTGGGTCTGACTGAGCGGCTCTAGGAGAGAGGCCCAAGCAAGACGCGCCCCGAGGAGCGTCTTGCCACATGTCAACACTGGGTCTGACTGAGCGCCTCCAGGAGAGAGGCCTGAGGAGCGTCTTGCCACATGTCACCTCTGGGTCTGACTGAGCGCCACCAGGAGAGAGGCGCAAGCAAGAAACGCCCGAGGAGCGTCTTGACACATGTCAACACTGGGTCTGACTGAGCGCCTCCAGGAGAGAGGCCCCAGCAAAGACGCGCCCCGAGGAGCGTCTTGCCACATGTCAACAATGGGTCTGACTGAGGGCCTCCAGGAGAGAAGCCCAAGCAAGACGCGCCCCGAGGAGCGTCTTGCCACATGTCAACACTGGGTCTAATTGAGCGCCTCCAGGAGAGAGGCCCAAGCAAGACGCGCCCCGAGGAGCGTCTTGCCACATGTCACTACTCAGACTGACTGAGCGCCTCCAGGAGAGAGGTCCAAGCAAGACGTGCCCCGAGGAGAGTCTTGCCACATGTCAACACTGGGTCTGACAGAGGGCATCCAGGAGAGAGGCCCAAGCAATACGCTCCTCGAGGAGCTTCTTTCCACATGTCAACAATGGGTCTTACTGAGGGCCTCCATGAGAGAAGCCCAAGCAAGACGCGCCCCGAGGAGTGTCTCGCCACATGTCAACACTGTGTCTGACTGAGCACCTCCAGGAGAGAGGCCCAAGCAAGACGCGCCCCGAGGAGCGTCTTGCCACGTGTCAACACTGGGTCTGACTTAGCGCCTCCAGGAGAGAGGCCCAAGCAAGATGCGCCCGGAGGAGCGTCTTGCCTTATGTCAGCACTCGGTCTAACTGAGCGCCTCCAGGAGAGAGGCCCAAGCAAGACGCGCCCCGAGGAGCGTCTTGCCACATGTCACTACTCGGTCTAACTGAGCGCCTCCAGGAGAGAGGTCCAAGCAAGACGTGCCCCGAGGAGCGTCTTGCCAAATGTCACTACTCGGTCCGACTGAGCGCCTCCAGGAGGGAGGTCCAAGCAAGACGCGCCCCGAGGAGCGTCTTGCCACATGTCACTACTCGGTCTGACTGAGCGCCTCCAGGAGAGAGGCCCAAGCAAGACGTGCCCCGAGGAGCGTCTTGCCACATGTCAACAATGGGTCTGACTGAGGGCCTCCAGGAGAGAAGCCCAAGCAAGACGCGCCCAGAGGAGCGTCTTGCCACATGTCAACACTGGGTCTGACTGAGCGCCTCCAGGAGAGAGGCCCAAGCAAGACACGCCCCGAGGAGCGTCTTGACACATGTCAACACTGGGTCGGACTGAGGGCCTCCATGAGAGAAGCCCAAGCAAGACGCGCCCCGAGGAGAGTCTTGCCACATTTCAACACTCGGTCTGACAGAGGGCATTCAGGAGAGAGGCCGAAGCAAGACGCGCCCCGAGGAGCGTCTTGCCACATGTCACCACTGGGTCTGAATGAGCGCCTCCAGGAGAGAGGCCCAACCAAGACGCGCCCCGAGGAGTGTCTTGCCACATGCCAACACTGGGTCTGACTGAGCGCCTCCAGGAGAGAGGCCCAAGCAAGACACGCCCCGAGGAGCGTCTTGACACATGTCAACACTGGGTCGGACTGAGGGCCTCCATGAGAGAAGCCCAAGCAAGACGCGCCCCGAGGAGAGTCTTGCCACATGTCAACACTCGGTCTGACAGAGGGCATTCAGGAGAGAGGCCGAAGCAATACGCGCCCCGAGGAGCGTCTTGCCACATGTCACCACTGGGTCTGAATGAGCGCCTCCAGGAGAGAGGCCCAACCAAGACGCGCCCCGAGGAGTGTCTTGCCACATGCCAACACTGGGTCTGACTGAGCGCCTCCAGGAGAGAGGCCCAAGCAAGACGCGCCCCGAGGAGGGTCCTGCCACATGTCAACACTGGGTCTGACTGAGGGCCTCCAGGAGAGAGGCCCAAGCAAGACGCGCCCCGAGGAGTGTCTTGCCACATGTCACCACTGGGTCTGACTGAGCGCCTCCAGGAGAGAGGCCCAAGCAAGACGCGCCCTGGGGAGTGTCAGGCCACATGTCACTACTCAGTCTCACTGACCGCCTCCAGGAGAGAGGCCCAAGCAAGACGCGCCCCGAGGAGCGTCTTGCCACATGTCAGCACTCGGTCTGACTGAGCGCCTCCAGGAGAAAGGCCCAAGAAAGACGCGCCCTGAGGAGCGTCTTGCCACATGTCAACAATGGGTCTGACTGAGGGCCTCCAGGAGAGAGGCCCAAGCAAGATGCGCCCAAAGGAGCGTCTTGCAACATGTCAACACTGGGTCTGACAGAGGGCCTCCAGGAGAGAGGCCCAAGCAACACGCGCCCCGAGGAGCGTCAGGCCACATGTCACTACTCAGTCTGACTGAGCGCCTCCAGGAGAGAGGCCCAAGCAAGACGCGCCCCGAGGAGCGTCTTGCCACATGTCAACAATGTGTCTGACTGAGGGCCTCCAGGAGAGAGGCCCAAGCAAGACGCACCCCGAGTAGCGTCTTGTCACATGTCAACACTGGGTCTGTCTGAGCGTATCCAGGAGAGAAGCCCAAGCAAGACGCGCCCCGAGGAGCGTCTTGCCACATGTCAACAATGGGTCTGACTGAGGGCCTCCAGGAGAGAGGCCCAAGCAAGACGCGCCCCGAGGAGCGTCTTGACACATGTCAACACTGGGTCTGACTTAGCGCCTCCAGGAGAGAGGCCCAAGCAAGATGCGCCCGGAGGAGCGTCTTGCCACGTGTCACCACTGGGTCTGACTGAGCTCCTCCAGGAGAGAGGCCCAAGCAAGACGCGCCCAGAGGAGCGTCTTGCCACGTGTCACCACTGGGTCTGATTGAGCACCTCCAGTAGAGAGGCCCCAGCAAGACGCGCCCCGAGGAGCGTCTTGCCTTATGTCAGCACTCGGTCTGACTGAGCGCCTCCAGGAGAGAGGCCCAAGCAAGACGCGCCCCGAGGAGCGTCTTGCCAAATGTCACTACTCGGTCTGACTGAGCGCCTCCAGGAGGGAGGTCCAAGCAAGACGCGCCCCGAGGAGCGTCTTGCCACATGTCACTACTCGGTCTGACTGAGCGCCTCCAGGAGAGAGGCCCAAGCAAGACGTGCCCCGAGGAGCGTCTTGCCACATGTCAACAATGGGTCTGACTGAGGGCCTCCAGGAGAGAAGCCCAAGCAAGACGCGCCCAGAGGAGCGTCTTGCCACATGTCAACACTGGGTCTGACTGAGCGCCTCCAGGAGAGAGGCCCAAGCAAGACACGCCCCGAGGAGCGTCTTGACACATGTCAACACTGGGTCGGACTGAGGGCCTCCATGAGAGAAGCCCAAGCAAGACGCGCCCCGAGGAGAGTCTTGCCACATGTCAACACTCGGTCTGACAGAGGGCATTCAGGAGAGAGGCCGAAGCAAGACGCGCCCCGAGGAGCGTCTTGCCACATGTCACCACTGGGTCTGAATGAGCGCCTCCAGGAGAGAGGCCCAACCAAGACGCGCCCCGAGGAGTGTCTTGACACATGTCAACACTGGTTCGGACTGAGGGCCTCCATGAGAGAAGCCCAAGCAAGACACGCCCCGAGGAGCGTCTTGACACATGTCAACACTGGGTCTGACTGAGCGCCTCCAGGAGAGAGGCCCAAGCAAGACGCGCCCCGAGGAGCGTCTTGCCACATGTCAACAATGTGTCTGACTGAGGGCCTGCAGGAGAGAGGCCCAAGCAAGATGCGCCCGGAGGAGCGTCTTGCCACATGTCAACACTGGGTCTGACAGAGGGCCTCCAGGAGAGAGGCCCAAGCAAGACGCGCCCCGAGGAGCGTCTTGCCACATGTCACCTCTGGTTCTGACTGAGCACCTCCAGGAGAGAGGCCCAAGCAAGACGCGCCCCGAGGAGCGTCTTGTCACATGTCAACACTGGGTCTGTCTGAGCGTCTCCAGGAGAGAAGCCCAAGCAAGACGCGCCACGAGGAGCGTCTTGCCACATGTCAACAATGGGTCTGACTGAGGGCCTCCAGGAGAGAGGCCCAAGCAAGACGCGCCCCGAGGAGCGTCTTGACACATGTCAACACTGGGTCTGACTTAGCGCCTCCAGGAGAGAGGCCCAAGCAAGACGCGCCCAGAGGAGCGTCTTGCCACGTGTCACCACTGGGTCTGATTGAGCACCTCCAGTAGAGAGGCCCCAGCAAGACGCGCCCTGAGGAGCGTCTTGCCTTATGTCAGCACTCGTTCTGACTGAGCGCCTCCAGGAGAGAGGCCCAAGCAAGACGCGCCCCGAGGAGCGTCTTGCCAAATGTCACTACTCGGTCTGACTGAGCGCCTCCAGGAGGGAGGTCCAAGCAAGACGCGCCCCGAGGAGCGTCTTGCCACATGTAAATACTCGGTCTGACTGAGCGCCTCCAGGAGAGAGGCCCAAGCAAGACGTGCCCCGAGTACCGTCTTGCCACATGTCAACAATGGGTCTGACTGAGGGCCTCCAGGAGAGAAGCCCAAGCAAGACGCGCCCAGAGGAGCGTCTTGCCACATGACAACACTGGGTCTGACTGAGCGCCTCCAGGAGAGAGGCCCAAGCAAGACACGCCCCGAGGAGCGTCTTGACACATGTCAACACTGGGTCGGACTGAGGGCCTCCATGAGAGAAGCCCAAGCAAGACGCGCCCCGAGGAGAGTCTTGCCACATGTCAACACTCTGTCTGACAGAGGGCATTCAGGAGATAGGCCGAAGCAAGACGCGCCCCGAGGAGCGTCTTGCCACATGTCACCACTGGGTCTGAATGAGCGCCTCCAGGCGAGAGGCCCAACCAAGACGCGCCCCGAGGAGTGTCTTGCCACATGCCAACACTGGGTCTGACTGAGCGCCTCCAGGAGAGAGGCCCAAGCAAGACGCGCCCCGAGGAGCGTCTTGCCACGTGTCAACACTGGGTCTGACTGAGCGCCTCCAGGAGAGAGGCCCAAGCAAGACGCGCCCAGAGGAGCGTCTTGCCACATGTCAACACTGGGTCTGACTGAGCGCCTCCAGGAGAGAGGCCCAAGCAAGACACGCCCCGAGGAGCGTCTTGACACATGTCAACACTGGGTCGGACTGAGGGTCTCCATGAGAGAAGCCCAAGCAAGACGCGCCCCGAGGAGAGTCTTGCCACATGTCAACAGTCGGTCTGACAGAGGGCATTCAGGAGAGAGGCCGAAGCAATACGCGCCCCGAGGAGCGTCTTGCCACATGTCACCACGGGGTCTGACTGAGCGCCTCCAGGAGAGAGGCCCAAGCAAGACGCGCCCCGAGGAGCGTCTTGCGACATGTCACTACTCGGTCTAACTGAGCGCCTCCAGGAGAGAGGTCCAAGCAAGACGCACCCCGAGGAGCGTCTTGCCACATGTCACTACTCGGTCTGACTGAGCGCCTCCCGGAGAGAGGCCCAAGCAAGACATGCCCCGAGGAGCGTCTTGCCACATGTCAACAATGGGTCTGACTGAGGGCCTCCAGGAGAGAAGCCCAAGCAAGACGCGCCCCGAGGAGCGTCAAGCCACATGTCATCACTGGGACTGACTGAGCGCCTCCAGGAGAGAGGCCCCAGCAAGACGCGCCCCGAGGAGCGTCTTGCCACATGTCAGCACTCGGTCTGACTGAGCGCCTCCAGGAGAGAGGCCCAAACAAGAAGCGCCCCGAGGAGCTTCTTGCCACATGTCAACAATGGGTCTGACTGAGGGCCTCCAGGAGAGAAGCCCAAGCAAGACGCGCCCCGAGGAGCGTCTTGCCACATGTCAACACTGGGTCTAATTGAGCGCCTCCAGGAGAGAGGCCCAAGCAAGACATACCCCGAGGAGCGTCTTGCCACATGTCACTACTCGGTCTGACTGAGCGCCTCCAGGAGAGAGGTCCAAGCAACACGTGCCCCGAGGAGCGTCTTGCCACATGTCAACAATGGGTCTGACTGAGGGCCTCCAGGAGAGAAACCCAAGGAAGAAGCGCCCCGAGGAGCGTCTTGCCACGTGTCAACACTGGGTCTGACTGAGCGCCTCCAGGAGAGAGGCCCAAGCAAGACACGCCCCGAGGAGCGTCTTGACACATGTCAACACTGGGTCTGACTGAGGGCCTCCATGAGAGAAGCCCAAGCAAGACGCGCCCCGAGGAGAGTCTTGCCACATGTCAACACTGGGTCTGACAGAGGGCATCCAGGAGAGAGGCCCAAGCAATACGCGCCCCGAGGAGCGTCTTGCCACATGTCAACAATGGGTCTGACTGAGGGCCTCCAGGAGAGAAGCCAAAGCAAGACGCGCCCCGAGGAGCTTCTTTCCACATGTCAACACTGGGTCTGACTGAGCGCCTCCAGGAGAGAGGCCCAAGCAAGACACGCCCCGAGGAGCGTCTTGACACATGTCAACACTGGGTCGGACTGAGGGCCTCCATGAGAGAAGCCCAAGCAAGACGCGCCCCGAGGAGAGTCTTGCCACATGTCAACACTCAGTCTGACAGAGGGCATTCAGGAGAGAGGCCGAAGCAAGACGCGCCCCGAGGAGCGTCTTGCCACATGTCACCACTGGGTCTGAATGAGCGCCTCCAGGAGAGAGGCCCAACCAAGACGCGCCCCGAGGAGTGTCTTGCCACATGCCAACACTGGGTCTGACTGAGCGCCTCCAGGAGAGAGGCCCAAGCAAGACGCGCCCCGAGGAGCGTCTTGCCACGTGTCAACACTGGGTCTGACTGAGCGCCTCCAGGAGAGAGGCCCAAGCAAGACGCGCCCAGAGGAGCGTCTTGCCACATGTCAACACTGGGTCTGACTGAGCGCCTCCAGGAGAGAGGCCCAAGCAAGACACGCCCCGAGGAGCGTCTTGACACATGTCAACACTGGGTCGGACTGAGGGCCTCCATGAGAGAAGCCCAAGCAAGACGGGCCCCGAGGAGAGTCTTGCCACATGTCAACACTCGGTCTGACAGAGGGCATTCAGGAGAGAGGCCGAAGCAATACGCGCCCCGAGGAGCGTCTTGCCACATGTCACCACTGGGTCTGAATGAGCGCCTCCAGGAGAGAGGCCCAACCAAGACGCACCCCGAGGAGTGTCTTGCCACATGCCAACACTGGGTCTGACTGAGCGCCTCCAGGAGAGAGGCCCAAGCAAGACGCGCCCCGAGGAGCGTCCTGCCACATGTCAACACTGGGTCTGACTGAGCGCCTCCAGGAGAGAGGCCCAAGCAAGACGTGCCCCGAGGAGCGTCTTGCCACATGTCAACACTGGGTCTGACTGAGAGCCTCCAGGAGAGAGGCCCAAGCAAGACGCGCCCCGAGGAGCGTCTTGCCACATGTCAACAATGTGTCTGACTGAGGGCCTCCAGGAGAGAGGCCCAAGCAAGATGCGCCCGGAGGAGCGTCTTGCCACATGTCAACACTGGGTTTGACAGAGGGCCTCCAGGAGAGAGGCCCAGGCAAGACGCGCCCCGAGGAGCGTCTTGCCACATGTCACCTCTGGTTCTGACTGAGCGCCTCCAGGAGAGAGGCCCAAGCAAGACGCGCCCCGAGGAGCGTCTTGTCACATGTCAACACTGGGTCTGTCTGAGCGTCTCCAGGAGAGAAGCCCAAGCAAGACGCGCCACGAGGAGCGTCTTGCCACATGTCAACAATGGGTCTGACTGAGGGCCTCCAGGAGAGAGGCCCAAGCAAGACGCGCCCAGAGGAGCGTCTTGCCACATGTCAACACTGGGTCTGACTGAGCGCCTCCAGGAGAGAGGCCCAAGCAAGACACGCCCCGAGGAGCGTCTTGACACATGTCAACACTGGGTCGGACTGAGGGCCTCCATGAGAGAAGCCCAAGCAAGACGCGCCCCGAGGAGAGTCTTGCCACATGTCAACACTCGGTCTGACAGAGGGCATTCAGGAGAGAGGCCGAAGCAATACGCGCCCCGAGGAGCGTCTTGCCACATGTCACCACTGGGTCTGAATGAGCGCCTCCAGGAGAGAGGCCCAACCAAGACGCGCCCCGAGGAGTGTCTTGCCACATGCCAACACTGGGTCTGACTGAGCGCCTCCAGGAGAGAGGCCCAAGCAAGACGCGCCCCGAGGAGCGTCCTGCCACATGTCAACACTGGGTCTGACTGAGCGCCTCCAGGAGAGAGGCCCAAGCAAGACGCGCCCCGAGGAGCGTCTTGCCACATGTCAACACTGGGTCTGACTGAGCGCCTCCAGGAGAGAGGCCCAAGCAAGACGCGCCCCGAGGAGCGTCTTGCCACATGTCAACAATGTGTCTGACTGAGGGCCTGCAGGAGAGAGGCCCAAGCAAGATGCGCCCGGAGGAGCGTCTTGCCACATGTCAACACTGGGTCTGACAGAGGGCCTCCAGGAGAGAGGCCCAAGCAAGACGCGCCCCGAGGAGCGTCTTGCCACATGTCACCTCTGGTTCTGACTGAGCACCTCCAGGAGAGAGGCCCAAGCAAGACGCGCCCCGAGGAGCGTCTTGTCACATGTCAACACTGGGTCTGTCTGAGCGTCTCCAGGAGAGAAGCCCAAGCAAGACGCGCCACGAGGAGCGTCTTGCCACATGTCAACAATGGGTCTGACTGAGGGCCTCCAGGAGAGAGGCCCAAGCAAGACGCGCCCCGAGGAGCGTCTTGACACATGTCAACACTGGGTCTGACTTAGCGCCTCCAGGAGAGAGGCCCAAGCAAGACGCGCCCAGAGGAGCGTCTTGCCACGTGTCACCACTGGGTCTGATTGAGCACCTCCAGTAGAGAGGCCCCAGCAAGACGCGCCCTGAGGAGCGTCTTGCCTTATGTCAGCACTCGTTCTGACTGAGCGCCTCCAGGAGAGAGGCCCAAGCAAGACGCGCCCCGAGGAGCGTCTTGCCAAATGTCACTACTCGGTCTGACTGAGCGCCTCCAGGAGGGAGGTCCAAGCAAGACGCGCCCCGAGGAGCGTCTTGCCACATGTAAATACTCGGTCTGACTGAGCGCCTCCAGGAGAGAGGCCCAAGCAAGACGTGCCCCGAGTACCGTCTTGCCACATGTCAACAATGGGTCTGACTGAGGGCCTCCAGGAGAGAAGCCCAAGCAAGACGCGCCCAGAGGAGCGTCTTGCCACATGACAACACTGGGTCTGACTGAGCGCCTCCAGGAGAGAGGCCCAAGCAAGACACGCCCCGAGGAGCGTCTTGACACATGTCAACACTGGGTCGGACTGAGGGCCTCCATGAGAGAAGCCCAAGCAAGACGCGCCCCGAGGAGAGTCTTGCCACATGTCAACACTCTGTCTGACAGAGGGCATTCAGGAGAGAGGCCGAAGCAAGACGCGCCCCGAGGAGCGTCTTGCCACATGTCACCACTGGGTCTGAATGAGCGCCTCCAGGCGAGAGGCCCAACCAAGACGCGCCCCGAGGAGTGTCTTGCCACATGCCAACACTGGGTCTGACTGAGCGCCTCCAGGAGAGAGGCCCAAGCAAGACGCGCCCCGAGGAGCGTCTTGCCACGTGTCAACACTGGGTCTGACTGAGCGCCTCCAGGAGAGAGGCCCAAGCAAGACGCGCCCAGAGGAGCGTCTTGCCACATGTCAACACTGGGTCTGACTGAGCGCCTCCAGGAGAGAGGCCCAAGCAAGACACGCCCCGAGGAGCGTCTTGACACATGTCAACACTGGGTCGGACTGAGGGTCTCCATGAGAGAAGCCCAAGCAAGACGCGCCCCGAGGAGAGTCTTGCCACATGTCAACACTCGGTCTGACAGAGGGCATTCAGGAGAGAGGCCGAAGCAATACGCGCCCCGAGGAGCGTCTTGCCACATGTCACCACTGGGTCTGAATGAGCGCCTGCAGGAGAGAGGCCCAACCAAGACGCGCCCCGAGGAGTGTCTTGCCACATGTCAACACTGGGTCTGACTGAGCGGCTCCAGGAGAGAGGCCCAAGCAAGACGCGCCCCGAGGAGCGTCTTGCCACGTGTCAACACTGGGTCTGACTGAGCGCCTCCAGGAGAGAGGCCCAAGCAAGATGCGCCCCGAGGAGCGTCTTGCCACATGTCACCACGGGGTCTGACTGAGCGCCTCCAGGGGAGAGGCCCAAGCAAGACGCGCCCCGAGGAGCGTCTTGCGACATGTCACTACTCGGTCTAACTGAGCGCCTCCAGGAGAGAGGTCCAAGCAAGACGCACCCCGAGGAGCGTCTTGCCACATGTCACTACTCGGTCTGACTGAGCGCCTCCCGGAGAGAGGCCCAAGCAAGACATGCCCCGAGGAGCGTCTTGCCACATGTCAACAATGGGTCTGACTGAGGGCCTCCAGGAGAGAAGCCCAAGCAAGACGCGCCCCGAGGAGCGTCAAGCCACATGTCATCACTGGGACTGACTGAGCGCCTCCAGGAGAGAGGCCCCAGCAAGACGCGCCCCGAGGAGCGTCTTGCCACATGTCAGCACTCGGTCTGACTGAGCGCCTCCAGGAGAGAGGCCCAAGCAAGAAGCGCCCCGAGGAGCTTCTTGCCACATGTCAACAATGGGTCTGACTGAGGGCCTCCAGGAGAGAAGCCCAAGCAAGACGCGCCCCGAGGAGCGTCTTGCCACATGTCAACACTGGGTCTAATTGAGCGCCTCCAGGAGAGAGGCCCAAGCAAGACATACCCCGAGGAGCGTCTTGCCACATGTCACTACTCGGTCTGACTGAGCGCCTCCAGGAGAGAGGTCCAAGCAACACGTGCCCCGAGGAGCGTCTTGCCACATGTCAACAATGGGTCTGACTGAGGGCCTCCAGGAGAGAAGCCCAAGGAAGAAGCGCCCCGAGGAGCGTCTTGCCACGTGTCAACACTGGGTCTGACTGAGCGCCTCCAGGAGAGAGGCCCAAGCAAGACACGCCCCGAGGAGCGTCTTGACACATGTCAACACTGGGTCTGACTGAGGGCCTCCATGAGAGAAGCCCAAGCAAGACGCGCCCCGAGGAGAGTCTTGCCACATGTCAACACTGGGTCTGACAGAGGGCATCCAGGAGAGAGGCCCAAGCAATACGCGCCCCGAGGAGCGTCTTGCCACATGTCAACAATGGGTCTGACTGAGGGCCTCCAGGAGAGAAGCCAAAGCAAGACGCGCCCCGAGGAGCTTCTTTCCACATGTCAACAATGTGTCTTACTGAGGGCCTCCATGAGAGAAGCCCAAGCAAGACGCGCCCCGAGGAGTGTCTTGCCACATGTCAACACTGTGTCTGACTGAGCGCCTCCAGGAGAGAGGCCCAAGCAAGATGCGCCCCGAGGAGCGTCTTGCCACGTGTCAACACTGTGTCTGACTTAGCGCCTCCAGGAGAGAGGCCCAAGCAAGATGCGCCTCGAGGAGCGTCTTGCCACGTGTCGCCACTGGGTCTGACTGAGCTCCTCCAGGAGAGAGGCCCAAGCAAGACGCGCCCAGAGGAGCGTCTTGCCACGTGTCACCACTGGGTCTGACAGAGGGCATCCAGGAGAGAGGCCCAAGCAAGATGCGCCTCGAGGAGCGTCTTGCCACATGTCAACACTGGGTCTGACTGAGCGGCTCTAGGAGAGAGGCCCAAGCAAGACGCGCCCCGAGGAGCGTCTTGCCACATGTCAACACTGGGTCTGACTGAGCGCCTCCAGGAGAGAGGCCTGAGGAGCGTCTTGCCACATGTCACCTCTGGGTCTGACTGAGCGCCACCAGGAGAGAGGCGCAAGCAAGAAACGCCCGAGGAGCGTCTTGACACATGTCAACACTGGGTCTGACTGAGCGCCTCCAGGAGAGAGGCCCCAGCAAAGACGCGCCCCGAGGAGCGTCTTGCCACATGTCAACAATGGGTCTGACTGAGGGCCTCCAGGAGAGAAGCCCAAGCAAGACGCGCCCCGAGGAGCGTCTTGCCACATGTCAACACTGGGTCTAATTGAGCGCCTCCAGGAGAGAGGCCCAAGCAAGACGCGCCCCGAGGAGCGTCTTGCCACATGTCACTACTCAGACTGACTGAGCGCCTCCAGGAGAGAGGTCCAAGCAAGACGTGCCCCGAGGAGAGTCTTGCCACATGTCAACACTGGGTCTGACAGAGGGCATCCAGGAGAGAGGCCCAAGCAATACGCTCCCCGAGGAGCTTCTTTCCACATGTCAACAATGGGTCTTACTGAGGGCCTCCATGAGAGAAGCCCAAGCAAGACGCGCCCCGAGGAGTGTCTCGCCACATGTCAACACTGTGTCTGACTGAGCACCTCCAGGAGAGAGGCCCAAGCAAGACGCGCCCCGAGGAGCGTCTTGCCACGTGTCAACACTGGGTCTGACTTAGCGCCTCCAGGAGAGAGGCCCAAGCAAGATGCGCCCGGAGGAGCGTCTTGCCTTATGTCAGCACTCGGTCTAACTGAGCGCCTCCAGGAGAGAGGCCCAAGCAAGACGCGCCCCGAGGAGCGTCTTGCCACATGTCACTACTCGGTCTAACTGAGCGCCTCCAGGAGAGAGGTCCAAGCAAGACGTGCCCCGAGGAGCGTCTTGCCAAATGTCACTACTCGGTCCGACTGAGCGCCTCCAGGAGGGAGGTCCAAGCAAGACGCGCCCCGAGGAGCGTCTTGCCACATGTCACTACTCGGTCTGACTGAGCGCCTCCAGGAGAGAGGCCCAAGCAAGACGTGCCCCGAGGAGCGTCTTGCCACATGTCAACAATGGGTCTGACTGAGGGCCTCCAGGAGAGAAGCCCAAGCAAGACGCGCCCAGAGGAGCGTCTTGCCACATGTCAACACTGGGTCTGACTGAGCGCCTCCAGGAGAGAGGCCCAAGCAAGACACGCCCCGAGGAGCGTCTTGACACATGTCAACACTGGGTCGGACTGAGGGCCTCCATGAGAGAAGCCCAAGCAAGACGCGCCCCGAGGAGAGTCTTGCCACATTTCAACACTCGGTCTGACAGAGGGCATTCAGGAGAGAGGCCGAAGCAAGACGCGCCCCGAGGAGCGTCTTGCCACATGTCACCACTGGGTCTGAATGAGCGCCTCCAGGAGAGAGGCCCAACCAAGACGCGCCCCGAGGAGTGTCTTGCCACATGCCAACACTGGGTCTGACTGAGCGCCTCCAGGAGAGAGGCCCAAGCAAGACACGCCCCGAGGAGCGTCTTGACACATGTCAACACTGGGTCGGACTGAGGGCCTCCATGAGAGAAGCCCAAGCAAGACGCGCCCCGAGGAGAGTCTTGCCACATGTCAACACTCGGTCTGACAGAGGGCATTCAGGAGAGAGGCCGAAGCAATACGCGCCCCGAGGAGCGTCTTGCCACATGTCACCACTGGGTCTGAATGAGCGCCTCCAGGAGAGAGGCCCAACCAAGACGCGCCCCGAGGAGTGTCTTGCCACATGCCAACACTGGGTCTGACTGAGCGCCTCCAGGAGAGAGGCCCAAGCAAGACGCGCCCCGAGGAGCGTCCTGCCACATGTCAACACTGGGTCTGACTAAGGGCCTCCAGGAGAGAGGCCCAAGCAAGACGCGCCCCGAGGAGTGTCTTGCCACATGTCACCACTGGTTCTGACTGAGCGCCTCCAGGAGAGAGGCCCAAGCAAGACGCGCCCTGGGGAGTGTCAGGCCACATGTCACTACTCAGTCTCACTGACCGCCTCCAGGAGAGAGGCCCAAGCAAGACGCGCCCCGAGGAGCGTCTTGCCACATGTCAGCACTCGGTCTGACTGAGCGCCTCCAGGAGAAAGGCCCAAGAAAGACGCGCCCTGAGGAGCGTCTTGCCACATGTCAACAATGGGTCTGACTGAGGGCCTCCAGGAGAGAGGCCCAAGCAAGATGCGCCCAAAGGAGCGTCTTGCAACATGTCAACACTGGGTCTGACAGAGGGCCTACAGGAGAGAGGCCCAAGCAACACGCGCCCCGAGGAGCGTCAGGCCACATGTCACTACTCAGTCTGACTGAGCGCCTCCAGGAGAGAGGCCCAAGCAAGACGCGCCCCGAGGAGCGTCTTGCCACATGTCAACAATGTGTCTGACTGAGGGCCTCCAGGAGAGAGGCCCAAGCAAGACGCACCCCGAGTAGCGTCTTGTCACATGTCAACACTGGGTCTGTCTGAGCGTATCCAGGAGAGAAGCCCAAGCAAGACGCGCCCCGAGGAGCGTCTTGCCACATGTCAACAATGGGTCTGACTGAGGGCCTCCAGGAGAGAGGCCCAAGCAAGACGCGCCCCGAGGAGCGTCTTGACACATGTCAACACTGGGTCTGACTTAGCGCCTCCAGGAGAGAGGCCCAAGCAAGATGCGCCCGGAGGAGCGTCTTGCCACGTGTCACCACTGGGTCTGACTGAGCTCCTCCAGGAGAGAGGCCCAAGCAAGACGCGCCCAGAGGAGCGTCTTGCCACGTGTCACCACTGGGTCTGATTGAGCACCTCCAGTAGAGAGGCCCCAGCAAGACGCGCCCCGAGGAGCGTCTTGCCTTATGTCAGCACTCGGTCTGACTGAGCGCCTCCAGGAGAGAGGCCCAAGCAAGACGCGCCCCGAGGAGCGTCTTGCCAAATGTCACTACTCGGTCTGACTGAGCGCCTCCAGGAGGGAGGTCCAAGCAAGACGCGCCCCGAGGAGCGTCTTGCCACATGTCACTACTCGGTCTGACTGAGCGCCTCCAGGAGAGAGGCCCAAGCAAGACGTGCCCCGAGGAGCGTCTTGCCACATGTCAACAATGGGTCTGACTGAGGGCCTCCAGGAGAGAAGCCCAAGCAAGACGCGCCCAGAGGAGCGTCTTGCCACATGTCAACACTGGGTCTGACTGAGCGCCTCCAGGAGAGAGGCCCAAGCAAGACACGCCCCGAGGAGCGTCTTGACACATGTCAACACTGGGTCGGACTGAGGGCCTCCATGAGAGAAGCCCAAGCAAGACGCGCCCCGAGGAGCGTCTTGCCACATGTCACCACTGGGTCTGAATGAGCGCCTCCAGGAGAGAGGCCCAACCAAGACGCGCCCCGAGGAGTGTCTTGACACATGTCAACACTGGTTCGGACTGAGGGCCTCCATGAGAGAAGCCCAAGCAAGACACGCCCCGAGGAGCGTCTTGACACATGTCAACACTGGGTCGGACTGAGGGCCTCCATGAGAGAAGCCCAAGCAAGACGCGCCCCGAGGAGAGTCTTGCCACATGTCAACACTCGGTCTGACAGAGGGCATTCAGGAGAGAGGCCGAAGCAATACGCGCCCCGAGGAGCGTCTTGCCACATGTCACCACTGGGTCTGAATGAGCGCCTCCAGGAGAGAGGCCCAACCAAGACGCGCCCCGAGGAGTGTCTTGCCACATGCCAACACTGGGTCTGACTGAGCGCCTCCAGGAGAGAGGCCCAAGCAAGACGCGCCCCGAGGAGCGTCCTGCCACATGTCAACACTGGGTCTGACTGAGCGCCTCCAGGAGAGAGGCCCAAGCAAGACGCGCCCCGAGGAGCGTCTTGCCACATGTCAACACTGGGTCTGACTGAGCGCCTCCAGGAGAGAGGCCCCAGCAAGATGCGCCCGGAGGAGCGTCTTGCCACATATCAACACTGGGTCTGACAGAGGGCATTCAGGAGAGAGGCCGAAGCAAGACGCGCCCCGAGGAGCGTCTTGCCACATGTCACCACTGGGTCTGAATGAGCGCCTCCAGGAGAGAGGCCCAACCAAGACGCGCCCCGAGGAGTGTCTTGCCACATGCCAACACTGGGTCTGACTGAGCGCCTCCAGGAGAGAGGCCCAAGCAAGACACGCCCCGAGGAGCGTCTTGACACATGTCAACACTGGGTCGGACTGAGGGCCTCCATGAGAGAAGCCCAAGCAAGACGCGCCCCGAGGAGAGTCTTGCCACATGTCAACACTCGGTCTGACAGAGGGCATTCAGGAGAGAGGCCGAAGCAATACGCGCCCCGAGGAGCGTCTTGCCACATGTCACCACTGGGTCTGAATGAGCGCCTCCAGGAGAGAGGCCCAACCAAGACGCGCCCCGAGGAGTGTCTTGCCACATGCCAACACTGGGTCTGACTGAGCGCCTCCAGGAGAGAGGCCCAAGCAAGACGCGCCCCGAGGAGCGTCCTGCCACATGTCAACACTGGGTCTGACTGAGGGCCTCCAGGAGAGAGGCCCAAGCAAGACGCGCCCCGAGGAGTGTCTTGCCACATGTCACCACTGGGTCTGACTGAGCGCCTCCAGGAGAGAGGCCCAAGCAAGACGCGCCCTGGGGAGTGTCAGGCCACATGTCACTACTCAGTCTCACTGACCGCCTCCAGGAGAGAGGCCCAAGCAAGACGCGCCCCGAGGAGCGTCTTGCCACATGTCAGCACTCGGTCTGACTGAGCGCCTCCAGGAGAAAGGCCCAAGAAAGACGCGCCCTGAGGAGCGTCTTGCCACATGTCAACAATGGGTCTGACTGAGGGCCTCCAGGAGAGAGGCCCAAGCAAGATGCGCCCAAAGGAGCGTCTTGCAACATGTCAACACTGGGTCTGACAGAGGGCCTCCAGGAGAGAGGCCCAAGCAACACGCGCCCCGAGGAGCGTCTTGCCACATGTCACCACTGGGTCTGAATGAGCGCCTCCAGGAGAGAGGCCCAACCAAGACGCGCCCCGAGGAGTGTCTTGACACATGTCAACACTGGTTCGGACTGAGGGCCTCCATGAGAGAAGCCCAAGCAAGACACGCCCCGAGGAGCGTCTTGACACATGTCAACACTGGGTCGGACTGAGGGCCTCCATGAGAGAAGCCCAAGCAAGACGCGCCCCGAGGAGAGTCTTGCCACATGTCAACACTCGGTCTGACAGAGGGCATTCAGGAGAGAGGCCGAAGCAATACGCGCCCCGAGGAGCGTCTTGCCACATGTCACCACTGGGTCTGAATGAGCGCCTCCAGGAGAGAGGCCCAACCAAGACGCGCCCCGAGGAGTGTCTTGCCACATGCCAACACTGGGTCTGACTGAGCGCCTCCAGGAGAGAGGCCCAAGCAAGACGCGCCCCGAGGAGCGTCCTGCCACATGTCAACACTGGGTCTGACTGAGCGCCTCCAGGAGAGAGGCCCAAGCAAGACGCGCCCCGAGGAGCGTCTTGCCACATGTCAACACTGGGTCTGACTGAGCGCCTCCAGGAGAGAGGCCCCAGCAAGATGCGCCCGGAGGAGCGTCTTGCCACATATCAACACTGGGTCTGACAGAGGGCATTCAGGAGAGAGGCCGAAGCAAGACGCGCCCCGAGGAGCGTCTTGCCACATGTCACCACTGGGTCTGAATGAGCGCCTCCAGGAGAGAGGCCCAACCAAGACGCGCCCCGAGGAGTGTCTTGCCACATGCCAACACTGGGTCTGACTGAGCGCCTCCAGGAGAGAGGCCCAAGCAAGACACGCCCCGAGGAGCGTCTTGACACATGTCAACACTGGGTCGGACTGAGGGCCTCCATGAGAGAAGCCCAAGCAAGACGCGCCCCGAGGAGAGTCTTGCCACATGTCAACACTCGGTCTGACAGAGGGCATTCAGGAGAGAGGCCGAAGCAATACGCGCCCCGAGGAGCGTCTTGCCACATGTCACCACTGGGTCTGAATGAGCGCCTCCAGGAGAGAGGCCCAACCAAGACGCGCCCCGAGGAGTGTCTTGCCACATGCCAACACTGGGTCTGACTGAGCGCCTCCAGGAGAGAGGCCCAAGCAAGACGCGCCCCGAGGAGCGTCCTGCCACATGTCAACACTGGGTCTGACTGAGGGCCTCCAGGAGAGAGGCCCAAGCAAGACGCGCCCCGAGGAGTGTCTTGCCACATGTCACCACTGGGTCTGACTGAGCGCCTCCAGGAGAGAGGCCCAAGCAAGACGCGCCCTGGGGAGTGTCAGGCCACATGTCACTACTCAGTCTCACTGACCGCCTCCAGGAGAGAGGCCCAAGCAAGACGCGCCCCGAGGAGCGTCTTGCCACATGTCAGCACTCGGTCTGACTGAGCGCCTCCAGGAGAAAGGCCCAAGAAAGACGCGCCCTGAGGAGCGTCTTGCCACATGTCAACAATGGGTCTGACTGAGGGCCTCCAGGAGAGAGGCCCAAGCAAGATGCGCCCAAAGGAGCGTCTTGCAACATGTCAACACTGGGTCTGACAGAGGGCCTCCAGGAGAGAGGCCCAAGCAACACGCGCCCCGAGGAGCGTCAGGCCACATGTCACTACTCAGTCTGACTGAGCGCCTCCAGGAGAGAGGCCCAAGCAAGACGCGCCCCGAGGAGCGTCTTGCCACATGTCAACAATGTGTCTGACTGAGGGCCTCCAGGAGAGAGGCCCAAGCAAGACGCACCCCGAGTAGCGTCTTGTCAAATGTCAACACTGGGTCTGTCTGAGCGTATCCAGGAGAGAAGCCCAAGCAAGACGCGCCCCGAGGAGCGTCTTGCCACATGTCAACAATGGGTCTGACTGAGGGCCTCCAGGAGAGAGGCCCAAGCAAGACGCGCCCCGAGGAGCGTCTTGACACATGTCAACACTGGGTCTGACTTAGCGCCTCCAGGAGAGAGGCCCAAGCAAGATGCGCCCGGAGGAGCGTCTTGCCACGTGTCACCACTGGGTCTGACTGAGCTCCTCCAGGAGAGAGGCCCAAGCAAGACGCGCCCAGAGGAGCGTCTTGCCACGTGTCACCACTGGGTCTGATTGAGCACCTCCAGTAGAGAGGCCCCAGCAAGACGCGCCCCGAGGAGCGTCTTGCCTTATGTCAGCACTCGGTCTGACTGAGCGCCTCCAGGAGAGAGGCCCAAGCAAGACGCGCCCCGAGGAGCGTCTTGCCAAATGTCACTACTCGGTCTGACTGAGCGCCTCCAGGAGGGAGGTCCAAGCAAGACGCGCCCCGAGGAGCGTCTTGCCACATGTCACTACTCGGTCTGACTGAGCGCCTCCAGGAGAGAGGCCCAAGCAAGACGTGCCCCGAGGAGCGTCTTGCCACATGTCAACAATGGGTCTGACTGAGGGCCTCCAGGAGAGAAGCCCAAGCAAGACGCGCCCAGAGGAGCGTCTTGCCACATGTCAACACTGGGTCTGACTGAGCGCCTCCAGGAGAGAGGCCCAAGCAAGACACGCCCCGAGGAGCGTCTTGACACATGTCAACACTGGGTCGGACTGAGGGCCTCCATGAGAGAAGCCCAAGCAAGACGCGCCCCGAGGAGAGTCTTGCCACATGTCAACACTCGGTCTGACAGAGGGCATTCAGGAGAGAGGCCGAAGCAAGACGCGCCCCGAGGAGCGTCTTGCCACATGTCACCACTGGGTCTGAATGAGCGCCTCCAGGAGAGAGGCCCAACCAAGACGCGCCCCGAGGAGTGTCTTGACACATGTCAACACTGGTTCGGACTGAGGGCCTCCATGAGAGAAGCCCAAGCAAGACACGCCCCGAGGAGCGTCTTGACACATGTCAACACTGGGTCGGACTGAGGGCCTCCATGAGAGAAGCCCAAGCAAGACGCGCCCCGAGGAGAGTCTTGCCACATGTCAACACTCGGTCTGACAGAGGGCATTCAGGAGAGAGGCCGAAGCAATACGCGCCCCGAGGAGCGTCTTGCCACATGTCACCACTGGGTCTGAATGAGCGCCTCCAGGAGAGAGGCCCAACCAAGACGCGCCCCGAGGAGTGTCTTGCCACATGCCAACACTGGGTCTGACTGAGCGCCTCCAGGAGAGAGGCCCAAGCAAGACGCGCCCCGAGGAGCGTCCTGCCACATGTCAACACTGGGTCTGACTGAGCGCCTCCAGGAGAGAGGCCCAAGCAAGACGCGCCCCGAGGAGCGTCTTGCCACATGTCAACACTGGGTCTGACTGAGCGCCTCCAGGAGAGAGGCCCCAGCAAGATGCGCCCGGAGGAGCGTCTTGCCACATATCAACACTGGGTCTGAGAGAGGGCCTCCAGGAGAGAGGCCCAAGCAAGACGCGCCCCGAGGAGCGTCTTGCCACATGTCACCTCTGGTTCTGACTGAGCGCCTCCAGGAGAGAGGCCCAAGCAAGACGCGCCCCGAGGAGCGTCTTGTCACATGTCAACACTGGGTCTGTCTGAGCGTCTCCAGGAGAGAAGCCCAAGCAAGACGCGCCCCGAGGAGCGTCTTGCCACATGTCAACAATGGGTCTGACTGAGGGCCTCCAGGAGAGAGGCTCAAGCAAGACGCGCCCCGAGGAGTGTCTTGCCACATGTCACCACTGGGTCTGACTGAGCGCCTCCAGGAGAGAGGCCCAAGCAAGACGCGCCCCGGGGAGCGTCAGGCCACATGTCACTACTCAGTCTGACTGACCGCCTCCAGGAGAGAGGCCCAAGCAAGACGCGCCCCGAGGAGCGTCTTGCCACATGTCAGCACTCGGTCTGACTGAGCGCCTCCAGGAGAGAGGCCCAAGCAAGACGCGCCCAAAGGAGCGTCTTGCAACATGTCAACAATGGGTCTGACTGAGCGCCTCCAGGAGAGAGGCCAAAGCAACACGCGCCCCGAGGAGTGTCAGGCCACATGTCACTACTCAGTCTGACTGAGCGCCTCCAGGAGAGAGGCCCAAGCAAGACGCGCCCCGAGGAGCGTCTTGCCACGTGTCAACACTGGGTCTGATTGAGGGCCTTCTGGAGAGAGGCCCAAGCAAGACGCGCCCCGAGGAGCGTCTTGCCACATGTCAACAATGGGTCTTACTGAGGGCCTCCTGGAGAGAAGCCCAAGCAACACGCGCCCCGAGGAGCTTCTTGCCACATGTCAGCACTCGGTCTGACTGAGCGCCTCCAGGAGAGAGGCCAAAGCAAGACGCGCCCCGAGGAGCGTCTTGACACATGTCAACACTGGGTCTGACAGAGGGCCTCCATGAGAGAGGCCCAAACAAGACGCGCCCCGAGGAGTGTCTTGCCACATGTCAACACTGGGTCTGACTGAGCGGCTCCAGGAGAGAGGCCCAAGCAAGACGCGCCCCGAGGAGCGTCTTGCCACGTGTCAACACTGGGTCTGACTGAGCGCCTCCAGGAGAGAGGCCCAAGCAAGACACGCCCCGAGGAGCGTCTTGACACATGTCAACACTGGGTCGGACTGAGGGCCTCCATGAGAGAAGCCCAAGCAAGACGCGCCCCGAGGAGAGTCTTGCCACATTTCAACACTCGGTCTGACAGAGGGCATTCAGGAGAGAGGCCGAAGCAAGACGCGCCCCGAGGAGCGTCTTGCCACATGTCACCACTGGGTCTGAATGAGCGCCTCCAGGAGAGAGGCCCAACCAAGACGCGCCCCGAGGAGTGTCTTGCCACATGCTAACACTGGGTCTGACTGAGCGCCTCCAGGAGAGAGGCCCAAGCAAGACACGCCCCGAGGAGCGTCTTGACACATGTCAACACTGGGTCGGACTGAGGGCCTCCATGAGAGAAGCCCAAGCAAGACGCGCCCCGAGGAGAGTCTTGCCACATGTCAACACTCGGTCTGACAGAGGGCATTCAGGAGAGAGGCCGAAGCAATACGCGCCCCGAGGAGCGTCTTGCCACATGTCACCACTGGGTCTGAATGAGCGCCTCCAGGAGAGAGGCCGAACCAAGATGCGCCCCGAGGAGTGTCTTGCCACATGCCAACACTGGGTCTGACTGAGCGCCTCCAGGAGAGAGGCCCAAGCAAGACGCGCCCCGAGGAGCGTCCTGCCACATGTCAACACTGGGTCTGACTGAGGGCCTCCAGGAGAGAGGCCCAAGCAAGACGCGCCCCGAGGAGTGTCTTGCCACATGTCACCACTGGGTCTGACTGAGCGCCTCCAGGAGAGAGGCCCAAGCAAGACGCGCCCCGGGGAGTGTCAGGCCACATGTCACTACTCAGTCTCACTGACCGCCTCCAGGAGAGAGGCCCAAGCAAGACGCGCCCCGAGGAGCGTCTTGCCACATGTCAGCACTCGGTCTGACTGAGCGCCTCCAGGAGAAATGCCCAAGAAAGACGCGCCCTGAGGAGCGTCTTGCCACATGTCAACAATGGGTCTGACTGAGGGCCTCCGGGAGAGAGGCCCAAGCAAGATGCGCCCAAAGGAGCGTCTTGCAACATGTCAACACTGGGTCTGACAGAGGGCCTCCAGGAGAGAGGCCCAAGCAACACGCGCCCCGAGGAGCGTCAGTCCACATGTCACTACTCAGTCTGACTGAGCGCCTCCAGGAGAGAGGCCCAAGCAAGACGCGCCCCGAGGAGCGTCTTGCCACATGTCAACAATGGGTCTGACTGAGGGCCTCCAGGAGAGAGGCCCAAGCAAGACGCGCCCCGAGGAGCGTCTTGACACATGTCAACACTGGGTCTGACTTAGCGCCTCCAGGAGAGAGGCCCAAGCAAGATGCGCCCGGAGGAGCGTCTTGCCACGTGTCACCACTGGGTCTGACTTAGCTCCTCCAGGAGAGAGGCCCAAGCAAGACGCGCCCAGAGGAGCGTCTTGCCACGTGTCACCACTGGGTCTGATTGAGCACCTCCAGTAGAGAGGCCCCAGCAAGACGCGCCCCGAGGAGCGTCTTGCCTTATGTCAGCACTCGGTCTGACTGAGCGCCTCCAGGAGAGAGGCACAAGCAAGACGCGCCCCGAGGAGCGTCTTGCCAAATGTCACTACTCGGTCTGACTGAGCGCCTCCAGGAGGGAGGTCCAAGCAAGACGCGCCCCGAGGAGCGTCTTGCCACATGTCACTACTCGGTCTGACTGAGCGCCTCCAGGAGAGAGGCCCAAGCAAGACGTGCCCCGAGGAGCGTCTTGCCACATGTCAACAATGGGTCTGACTGAGGGCCTCCAGGAGAGAAGCCCAAGCAAGACGCGCCCAGAGGAGCGTCTTGCCACATGTCAACACTGGGTCTGACTGAGCGCCTCCAGGAGAGAGGCCCAAGCAAGACACGCCCCGAGGAGCGTCTTGACACATGTCAACACTGGGTCGGACTGAGGGCCTCCATGAGAGAAGCCCAAGCAAGACGCGCCCCGAGGAGCGTCTTGCCACATGTCACTACTCGGTCTGACTGAGCGCCTCCAGGAGAGAGGCCCAAGCAAGACGTGCCCCGAGGAGCGTCTTGCCACATGTCAACAATGGGTCTGACTGAGGGCCTCCAGGAGAGAAGCCCAAGCAAGACGCGCCCCGAGGAGAGTCTTGCCACATGTCAACACTCGGTCTGACAGAGGGCATTCAGGAGAGAGGCCGAAGCAAGACGCGCCCCGAGGAGCGTCTTGCCACATGTCACCACTGGGTCTGAATGAGCGCCTCCAGGAGGGAGGCCCAACCAAGACGCGCCCCGAGGAGTGTCTTGACACATGTCAACACTGGTTCGGACTGAGGGCCTCCATGAGAGAAGCCCAAGCAAGACACGCCCCGAGGAGCGTCTTGACACATGTCAACACTGGGTCGGACTGAGGGCCTCCATGAGAGAAGCCCAAGCAAGACGCGCCCCGAGGAGAGTCTTGCCACATGTCAACACTCGGTCTGACAGAGGGCATTCAGGAGAGAGGCCGAAGCAATACGCGCCCCGAGGAGCGTCTTGCCACATGTAACCACTGGGTCTGAATGAGCGCCTCCAGGAGAGAGGCCCAACCAAGACGCGCCCCGAGGAGTGTCTTGCCACATGCCAACACTGGGTCTGACTGAGCGCCTCCAGGAGAGAGGCCCAAGCAAGACGCGCCCCGAGGAGCGTCCTGCCACATGTCAACACTGGGTCTGACTGAGCGCCTCCAGGAGAGAGGCCCAAGCAAGACGCGCCCCGAGGAGCGTCTTGCCACATGTCAACACTGGGTCTGACTGAGCGCCTCCAGGAGAGAGGCCCAAGCAAGACGCGCCCCGAGGAGCGTCTTGCCACATGTCAACAATGTGTCTGACTGAGGGCCTCCAGGAGAGAGGCCCAAGCAAGATGCGCCCGGAGGAGCGTCTTGCCACATATCAACACTGGGTCTGAGAGAGGGCCTCCAGGAGAGAGGCCCAAGCAAGACGCGCCCCGAGGAGCGTCTTGCCACATGTCACCTCTGGTTCTGACTGAGCGCCTCCAGGAGAGAGGCCCAAGCAAGACGCGCCCCGAGGAGCGTCTTGTCACATGTCAACACTGGGTCTGTCTGAGCGTCTCCAGGAGAGAAGCCCAAGCAAGACGCGCCCCGAGGAGCGTCTTGCCACATGTCAACAATGGGTCTGACTGAGGGCCTCCAGGAGAGAGGCTCAAGCAAGACGCGCCCCGAGGAGTGTCTTGCCACATGTCACCACTGGGTCTGACTGAGCGCCTCCAGGAGAGAGGCCCAAGCAAGACGCGCCCCGGGGAGCGTCAGGCCACATGTCACTACTCAGTCTGACTGACCGCCTCCAGGAGAGAGGCCCAAGCAAGACGCGCCCCGAGGAGCGTCTTGCCACATGTCAGCACTCGGTCTGACTGAGCGCCTCCAGGAGAGAGGCCCAAGCAAGACGCGCCCAAAGGAGCGTCTTGCAACATGTCAACAATGGGTCTGACTGAGCGCCTCCAGGAGAGAGGCCAAAGCAACACGCGCCCCGAGGAGTGTCAGGCCACATGTCACTACTCAGTCTGACTGAGCGCCTCCAGGAGAGAGGCCCAAGCAAGACGCGCCCCGAGGAGCGTCTTGCCACGTGTCAACACTGGGTCTGATTGAGGGCCTTCTGGAGAGAGGCCCAAGCAAGACGCGCCCCGAGGAGCGTCTTGCGACATGTCACTACTCGGTCTAACTGAGCGCCTCCAGGAGAGAGGTCCAAGCAAGACGCACCCCGAGGAGCGTCTTGCCACATGTCACTACTCGGTCTGACTGAGCGCCTCCAGGAGAGAGGCCCAAGCAAGACGTGCCCCGAGGAGCGTCTTGCCACACGTCAACAATGGGTCTGACTGAGGGCCTCCAGGAGAGAAGCCCAAGCAAGACGCGCCCCGAGGAGCGTCAAGCCACATGTCAACACTGGGTCTGACTGAGCGCCTCCAGGAGAGAGGCCCCAGCAAGACGCGCCCCGAGGAGCGTCTTGACACATGTCAACACTGGGTCTGACTGAGGGCCTCCAGGAGAGAGGCCCAAGCAAGACGCGCCCCGAGGAGTGTCTTGCCACATGTCACCACTGGGTCTGACTGAGCGCCTCCAGGAGAGAGGCCCAAGCAAGACGCGCCCCGGGGAGCGTCAGGCCACATGTCACTACTCAGTCTGACTGACCGCCTCCAGGAGAGAGGCCCAAGCAAGACGCGCCCCGAGGAGCGTAGTTAGTCGAGTTACCTTTTGTGTGGCGCATGCACGGGTCGTTATCGTCCAGCTCCCAGCTTAGAGAGTCCTGTATTGACACAGACGTCAATACATCTCGATGTCATGCAACACACAAAGTCTGTCGCATACAGGTGGGTTAACACATGTACGATACCTTTTGTGTGGCGCATGCACGGGTTGTTAGCGTCCAGCTCCCAGCTTAGAGAGTCCTGTATTGACACAGACGTCAATACATCTCGATGTCATGCAACACACAAAGTCTGTCGCATACAGGTGGGTTAACACATGTACGATACCTTTTGTGTGGCGCATGCACGGGTCGTTAGCGTCCAGCTCCCGGCTTATAGAGAGTCCTGTATTGA
Source organism: Nothobranchius furzeri (assembly GCF_043380555.1). Lineage (NCBI taxonomy): Eukaryota > Metazoa > Chordata > Actinopteri > Cyprinodontiformes > Nothobranchiidae > Nothobranchius > Nothobranchius furzeri. The sequence continues at coordinate 17,142,031 of NC_091741.1, forward strand.
CACAGACGTCAATACATCTCGATGTCATGCAACACACAAAGTCTGTCGCATACAGGTGGGTTAACACACATGTACGATGTGTGCGATGGCACGCCCAGTTTACAATGGGACACGACGATGATCATTGTTAACCAAACTCTTGTTTCTAACGACAGGTGGTAGCGTTGACTCCTGCACCTGGTCTTCGTGCACAGAGGGTGCTGTAATGTGCTCGTCATAGTCGCGATCATTGTCACTCGAATCCGTTGTTCTCACGACAGGTGGTAGCATTGTCTCCTGCATGTTGTCTTCGCGTGCGGCAAGCGTTGTGCTGTGCTCGTTATAATGGTTGTCTTCGTACAAAGGGGGTGTTGAATACTCCTTCGCGAGTAGTGTAGGAGGTGTTGTGATGGGACGTATCTCAGAGGCGTTATGTGAGCGTACCACCATGGCCTGAGCAACTGCGACTACTGAGAGTACACCCAGTACAGACAGCGAGATCATTTTTTTACTTGGGTGTTGTACGTGTGGGTACAGCCGCTTTAATGGCAGTGAGAGCAAGTGGTCAAATGTATTTATAGGTCACTAGCAGAAACTAAGGCACGTGGTCAGAGTGTAATTGTAACCACCGTAGCTCTTGTCATAATTTAATTAACATAGAAATCAGAAACGGGCATGTCAGGATAGACATAGCGAGTGATAATGCAGCCAGTATCTGTGTGCGCTTGAGAGCACCTTGTTGTTCTACTGTGGTGCCCACGCCGCCGGGTCTGTAAATGTCATCGACCTTCTTTATATACGCATACGCTAAAGACCGTATATTCTCTATGGATTTGAACACGTTCTTTGTTTTGCGTAACACTTGAGCTGTCTCGAGCGTGATTTTGTGAGTGTACGCCAGTGTTTCGCGTGCACCGAGGTCCGAAAGGGCGTGCGCTACAATTATTAACCTTGGTTTGGGAGTGTGGCGAAACGCTCGCTCCGCTGTAATGGGCAGATGCAATGTTATCACCTGGTACGTTTCGTTAGTCGGGTCATAACACACCGGTCCGTGACACGGACCGCCACATTGTATGGGGCACAGTAAGGACAACACGCCGCCGACCGTGACTTCGCACTCGACCGCGGTGGTGTTGTCTATTTGCAAAGGATCACATACGCCTCTCCAGTCGCAATGAGGCACATTGTAGTCGACGCGACCGTCGGTCACCATAGCTTTCGTCAGCCAACACACTCGATTGCCCTTCGAAACATCGGCGATCAACGTGAGCGTAGAGGTCGCTGTCGCTTTACTGTACGCCAGGATATCCGTGTGTGAGTGCACGCTCGACGTCGATTGACAACCGGTCATGTCAGACCTGATCAGACCTTCCGAACACATGACCATTAGTTGTTGTGCGGCCGAGAGTATCGCGATCATACCGTTGAGATGTGTAGAAAGCGCGTACACGCCAGCCTTCCACGTTTCCAAAGTTTCCAGCAATCTAGAGGGACTTGTCTTAGCGCGCACGGCTGTGCTGAATTTGCGTTGGGTAGACACAACGGCTTCGACCTCGCTTAGGATCTTGTGGGCTCATGTACTCGTGGTAGGCCAAGACGTGTATAGTCGAGCGCGGTGACACCCCGAACACTTGACCCGGTTTTGTTGTGGCGATATGCGTGTCCAGTAACGCGGCAAAGTCCGCGTGTCTAGCGTGTATTGATTTTACAGCTCGCTCATACCCCAACAGTACGGTCCGTAGAAGTTCGTTCACTTGTTTCCATGTGCTCGTGGAACACAGGACATCGCAACCTCTGTGATAATCAAGTAAAGCGTCACACACCAGCTGCTTGCACGTTGTAAATACAATCGGTAGTAACTTCTTACTCCACTCTATGTTGAACTCGTATAGTATGTATATGGGCGGTTGCGGCGGTTTGCGCATTTTCTATCTACCCTCCGCTAATATGACACTGTGGTCTGTCTCCTGAGATGGTGCGGTTGGAACTTGCGAGAGTGCACTATGGACGGTCGGCGTTTCCATTTCGTCAACTGTGCCATTTTCAGCCGCTGGCAAAAGGCCGTCGACGGTCGATGCGAGACACCAACATAACGTTAGACCGCGACCCTCATGCCAGTTTTCTGTAGTACTGGTTGTAGTTTCTGGTGCACACTCGATACGCCATTACGATCACAGTTACGTTGATTAATAAATCCAGTGTTGTAGCGACTGCAGCCAGCGCCGTCGCGCAACTCGTGTCGGTGTTATCTCTCGATAATTTCGTTGGTATTCAAGCGTATTCAGAATCTACGGATCTGGTGAAGTTGCTTGTCACTAGCTTGCGCACGTTTGATATGGCACTTTGCGCGAGACTCACACAACCTGCAGTGGCGACCGTCGCGTCAGTGCAAAGTTTTTCCGATATATCGCTCGCAACATCGTTTCTCATTTGCTGTACACTGCGCACACTGGCCGCGAGGTCGCGGAGAGGGTCCTCGTTACGAGCTACTCTGGTAGCGCCGTGGTTGATGAGGACGATCATCTTTAGCAATAGTTCATCTCGAAGCGCAACGATGGTGAGGGCGACGGGTTGGCCGGTTCTGCCTTCAGGCCACTCGGTTGCCGCTAGATTGCCCAATGCCACACACGCAGACGAACCCTGTACACACTCAATGACCCGTGTGCGATCGTTGATTTCTGCTAGTACGTTTGCTAGGTCTACGTGCTTCCACGGATCGGGCGTGGGCACGCGCTTGTTTTTAGAGGCGTTTTCGCGCAGCCTCTACCCTGCACGACCGCTCGTGGCCGCACTAGCTATGTTTATCTTTATTTGTTTCACACACACACACACACACACACACACACACACACACACACACACACACACACACACACACACACACACACAGGCCCTTGCGTGCAAACCCCGGTCAGGCCTGCAGTGTACACATCAGAGACATGATGTTCTTTCACAGAACTGAGGTTGTTCATTACTAAATGACTTTTACAGGAATATTGTTATTATACTATTCAACAGGTTGATCATAATAATGTGTATTAAACCCACAACCTAGCACTGAGGACAGAGGGACTTTATTTAAATTATACTTAATGGAAACGATACATAATGATACATAAGAGCCATGTCATACATTCAGCCTAGGAATAGTAGCATTGTGCACTATTAAAAATATACACATCAATTGCTCGAATCCCATTGTTGCAAAGTAAAACTCTAATAAAACTCTAGTCTGACATCAACAGAGAAGACTTAGTGTATGCACTACAAATACAGCATTAGGATTTCGAGTGGACCGTGCACCTTGTGAACCATCAGAGGCTTATGACGCAACATATCTTCCAGTTGCTATTAGACAAGTTATAATTCTCGACCATTTTTCGGAACTGGTTTCTTGGGTCCGTGAGTAAATGCCAAATGAGATGATAGTCCTTAAGTAAGTTCCTGGCGATCCCATGTCACGCTCTTGCCCATCAGCCGGTGAACACTGAGACGGAACTCGATGAGAGCGATGTATTTTTTAAGTGCTCCGAATGTACTTCTAACAAGAGTGCGATTCACTTCGTGAGTAAACCGCAGCTGCAGCTGATTCAAACAGTCGAGCCAACTTTCTACATCAAAATATGCATTTTGTAGTTAGTCGAGTTACCTTTTGTGTGGCGCATGCATGGGTTGTTAGCGTCCAGCTCCCAGCTTATAGAGTCCTGTATAGACACAGACGTCAATACATCTCGATGTCATGCAACACACAAAGTCTGTCGCATACAGGTGGGTTAACACATGTACGATACCTTTTGTGTGGCCTATGCAAGGGTCGTTAGCGTCCAGCTCCCTGCTTATAGAGAGTCCTGTATTGACACAGACGTCAATACATCTCGATGTCATGCAACACACAAAGTCTGTCGCATACAGGTGGGTTAACACACATGTACGATGTGTGCGATGGCGCGCCCGTTTACAATGGGACACGACAATGATCATTGTTAACCAAACTCTTGTTTCTCACGACAGGTGGTAGCGTTGTCTCCTGCACCTGGTCTTCGTGCACAGAGGGTGCTGTAATGTGCTCGTCATAGTCGCGATTGTTGTCACTCGAATCCGTGTTTCTCACGACAGGTGGTAGCGTTGTCTCCTGCATGTTGTCTTCGCGTGCGGCAAGCGTTGTGCTGTGCTCGTTATAATGGTTGTCTTCGTACAAAGGGGGTGTTGAATACTCCTTCGCGAGTAGTCTAGGAGGTGGTGTGATGGGACGTATCTCAGAGGCGTTATGTGAGCGTACCACCATGGCCTGAGCAACTGCGACTACTGAGAGTACACCCAGTACAGACAGCGAGATCATTTTTTTCTTGGGTGTTGTACGTGTGGGTACAGCCGCTTTAATGGCAGTGGGAGCAAGTGGGCAAATGTATTTATAGGTCACTAGCAGAAACTAAGGCACGTGGTCAGAGTGTAATCGTAACCACCGTAGCTCTTGTCATAATTTAATATACATAGAAATCAGAAACGGGCATGTCAGGATAGACATAGCGAGTGATAATGCAGCCAGTATCTGTGTGCGCTTGAGAGCACCTTGTTGTTCTACTGTGGTGCCCACGCCGCCGGGTCTGTAAATGTCATCGACCTTCTTTATATACGCATACGCTAAAGACCGTATATTCTCTATGGATTTGAACACGTCCTTTGTTTTGCGTAACGCTTGAGCTGTCTCGAGCTTGATGTTGTGAGTGTACGCCAGTGTTTCGCGTGCACCGAGGTCCGATAGGGCGTGCGCTACAACTATTAACCTTGGTTTGGGAGTGTGGCGAAACGCTCGCTCCGCTGTAATGGGCGGATGCAATGTTATCACCTGGTACGTTTCGTTAGTCGGGTCGTAACACACCGGTCCGTGACACGGACCGTCACATTGTATGGGGCACAGTAAGGACAACACGCCGCCGACCGTGACTTCGCACTCGACCGCGGTGGTGTTGTCGATTTGCAAAGGATCACATATGCCTCTCCAGTCGCAATGAGGCACATTGTAGTCGACACGACCGTTGGTCACCATAGCTTTCGTCAGCCAACACACTCGATTGCCCTTCGAAACATCGGCGATCAACGTGAGCGTAGAGGTCGCCGTCGCTTTACTGTACGCCAGGATATCCGTGTGTGAGTGCACGCTCGACGTCGATTGACAACCGGTCATGTCAGACCTGATCAGACCTTCCGAACACATGACCATTAGTTGTTGTGCGGCTGAGAGTATCGCGATCATACCGTTGAGATGTGTAGAAAGTCCGTACACGCCAGCCTTCCACGTTTCCAAAGTTTCCAGCAGTCTAGAGGGACTTGTCTTAGCTCGCATGGCAGTGCTGAATTTGCGTTGTGTAGACACAACGGCTTCGACCTCGCTTAGGATCTGTGGGCTCATGTACTCGTGGTAGGCGAAGACGTGTATAGTCGAGCGCGGTGACGCCCCGAACACCTTACACGGTTTTGTTGTGGCGATATGCGTGTCCAGTAACGCGGCAAAGTCCGCGTGTCTAGCGTGTATTGATTTTAGAGCTCGCTCATACCCCAACAGTACAGTCCGTAGAGGTTCGTTCACTTGTTTCCATGCGCTCGTGGAACACAGGACATCGCAACCTCTGTGATACTCAAGTAAAGCGTCACACACCAGCTGCTTGCACGTTGGAAATACAATCGGTAGTAACTTCTTACTCCACTCTATGTTGAACTCGTATAGTATGTATATGGGCGGTTGCGGCGGTTTGCGCATTTTCTATCTACCCTCCGCTAATATGACTCTGTGGTCTGTCTCCTGAGATGGTGCGGTTGGAACTTAAGAGAGCGCTATCGACGGTCGGCGTTTCCATTTCGTCAACTGTGCCATTTTCAGCCGCTGGCAAACGGCCGTCGACGGTCGATGCGAGACACCAACATAACGTTAGACCGCGACCCTCATGCCAGTTTTCTGTAGTGCTGGTTGTAGTTTCTGGTGCACACTCGAAACGCCATTATGATCACAATTACGTTGATTAATAAATCCAGTGTTGTAGCGACTGCAGCCAGCGCCGTCGCGCAACTCGTGTCGGTGTTATCTCTTGATACTTTCATTCGTATCTGAGCGTATGCAGAATCTACGGATCTGGTGAAGTTGCTTGTCACTAGCTTGCGCATGTTTGATATGGCACTTTGCGCGAGACTCACACCACCTGCAGTGGCGACCGTCGCGTCAGTGCAAAGTTTTTCCGATATATCGCTCGCAACATCGTTCGTCATTTGCTGTACACTGTGCACACTGGCCACGAGGTCGCAGAGAGGGTCTTCGTTACGAGCTACTCTGGTAGCGCCGTGGTTGATGAGGACGATCATCTTTAGCAATAGTTCATCTCGAAGCGCAACGATGGTGAGGGCGACGGGTTGGCCGGTTCTGCCTTCAGGCCACTCGGTTGCCGCTAGATTGCCCAATGCCACACACGCAGACGAACCCTGTACACACTCAAAGACCCGTGTGCGATCGTTGATTTCTGCTAGTACGTTTGCTAGTTCTACGTGCTTTCACGGATCGGGCGTGGGCACTCGCTTGTTTTAGAGGCGTTTTCGCGCAGCCTCTACCCTGCACGACCGCTCGTGGCCGCACTAGCTATTTTTATCTTTATTTGTTTCACACACACACACACACACACACACACACACACACACACACACACACACACACACACACACACACACACACACACACACACACACACACACACACACACACACACACACACAGGCCCTTGCGTGCAAACCCCGGTCAGGCCTGCAGTGCACACATCAGAGACATGATGTTCTTTCAAAGAACTGAGGTTGTTCATTACTAAATGACTTTTACAGGAATATTGTTATTATACTATTCAACAGGTTGATCATAATAATGTGTATTAAACCCACAACCTAGCACTGAGGACAGAGGGACTTTATTTAAATTAGTACTTAATGGAAACGATACATAATGATACATAAGAGCCATGTCATACATTCAGCCTAGGAATAGTAGCATTGTGCACTATTAAAAATATACACATCAATTGCTCGAATCCCATTGTTGCAAAGTAAAACTAATAAAACTCTAGTCTGACATCAACAGAGAAGACTTAGTGTATGTACTACAAATACAGCATTAGGATTTCGAGTGGACCGTGCACCTTGTGAACCATCAGAGGCTTATGACGCAACATATCTTCCAGTTGCTATTAGACAAGTTATAATTCTCGACCATTTTTTGGAACTGGTTTCTTGGGTCCGTGAGTAAATGCCAAATGAGATGATAGTCCTTAAGTAAGTTCCTGGCGATCCCATGTCACGCTCTTGCCCATCAGCCGGTGAACACTGAGACGGAACTCGATGAGAGCGATGTATTTTTTAAGTGCTCCGAATGTACTTCTAACAAGCGTGCGATTCACTTCGTGAGTAAACCGCAGCTGCAGCTGATTCAAACAGTCGAGCCAACTTTCTACATCACAATATGCGTTTTGTAGTTAGTCGAGTTACCTTTTGTGTGGCGCAAGCACGGGTCGTTAGAGTCCAGCTCCCAGCTTATAGAGTCCGGTATTGACACAGACGTCAATACATCTCGATGTCATGCAACACACAAAGTCTGTCGCATACAGGTGGGTTAACACATGTACGATACCTTTTGTGTGGCGCATGCACGGGTCGTTAGCGTCCAGCTCCCGGCTTACAGAGAGTCCTGTATTGACACAGACGTCAATACATCTCGATGTCATGCAACACACAAAGTCTGTCGCATACAGGTGGGTTAACACACATGTACGATGTGTGTGATGGCGCGCCCGTTTACAATGAGACACGACGATGATCATTGTTAACCAAACACTTGTTTCTCACGACAGGTGGTAGCGTTGTCTCCTGCACCTGGTCTTCGTGCACAGATGGTGTTGTAATGTGCTCGTCATAGTCGAGATCGTTGTCACTCGAATCCGTTGTTCTCACGACAGGTGGTGGCGTTGTCTCCTGCATGTTGTCTTCGCGTGCGGCAAGCGTTGTGCTGTGCTCGTTATAATGGTTGTCTTTGTACAAAGGGGGGTGTTGAATACTCCTTCGCGAGTAGTCTAGGAGGTGGTGTGATGGGACGTATCTCAGAGGCGTTATGTGAGCGTACCACCATGGCCTGAGCAACTGCGACTACTGAGAGTACACCCAGTACAGACAGCGAGATAATTTTTTTTCTTGGGTTTTGTACGTGTGGGTACAGCCGCTTTAATGGCAGTGAGAGCAAGTGGTCAAATGTATTTATAGGTCACTAGCAGAAACTAAGGCACGTGGTCAGAGTGTAATCGTAACCACCGTAGCTCTTGTCATAATTTAATATACATAGAAATCAGAAACGGGCATGTCAGGATAGACATCGCGAGATATAATGCGGCCAGCTGACTGAGCGCCTCCAGGAGAGAGGCCCAAGCAAGAGGCACCCCGAGGAGCGTCTTTCCACGTGTCACCACTGGGTCTGACTGAGCGCCTCCAGGAGAGAGGCCCAAGCAAGACGTGCCCCGAGGAGCGTCAGGCCACATGTCACTACTCAGTCTGACTGAGCGCCTCCAGGAGAGAGGCCCAAGCAAGACGCGCCCCGAGGAGCGTCTTGCCTTATGTCAGCACTCGGTCTGAATGAGCGCCTCCAGGAGAGAGGCCCAAGCAAGACGCGCCCCGAGGAGCGTCTTGCCACATGTCAACAATGGGTCTGACTGAGGGCCTCCAGGAGAGAGGCCCAAGCAAGATGCGCCCCGAGGAGCGTCTTGCCACATGTCAACACTGGGTCTGACAGAGGGCCTCCAGGAGAGAGGCCCAAGCAAGCCGCACCCCGAGGAGCGTCTTGCCACATGTCACCTCTGGTTCTGACTGAGCGCCTCCAGGAGAGAGGCCCAAGTAAGACGAGTCCCGAGGAGCGTCTTGTCACATGTCAACACTGGGTCTTTCTGAGCGCCTCCAGGAGAGAAGCCCAAGCAAGACGCGCCCCGAGGAGCGTCTTGCCACATGTCAGCACTCGGTCTGATTGAGCGCCTCCAGGAGAGAGGCCCAAGCAAGACGCACCCCGAGGAGAGTCTTGCCACATGTCAGCACTGGGTCTGACTGAGCGCCTCCAGGAGAGAGGCCCCAGCAAGATGCGCCCCGAGGAGCGTCTTGCCTTATGTCAGCACTCGGTCTGACTGAGCGCCTCCAGGAGAGAGGCCCAAGCAAGACGCGCCCCGAGGAGCGTCTTGCCACATGTCAACAATGGGTCTGACTGAGGGCCTCCAGGAGAGAGGCCCAAGCAAGATGCGCCCGGAGGAGCGTCTTGCCACATGTCAACACTGGGTCTGACAGAGGGCCTCCAGGAGAGAGGCCCAAGCAAGACGCACCCCGAGGAGCGTCTTGCCACATGTCACCTCTGGTTCTGACTGAGCGCCTCCAGGAGAGAGGCCCAAGTAAGACGAGTCCCGAGGAGCGTCTTGTCACATGTCAACACTGGGTCTTTCTGAGCGCCTCCAGGAGAGAAGCCCAAGCAAGACGCGCCCCGAGGAGCGTCTTGCCACATGTCAGCACTCGGTCTGACTGAGCGCCTCCAGTAGAGAGGCCCAAGCAAGACGCGCCCCGAGGAGCGTCTTGCCACATGTCAGCACTGGGTCTGACTGAGCGCCTCCAGGAGAGAGGCCCCAGCAAGACGCGCCCCGAGGAGCGTCTTGCCTTATGTCAGCACTCGGTCTGACTGAGCGCCTCCAGGAGAGAGGCCCAAGCAAGACGCGCCCCGAGGAGCGTCTTGCCACATGTCAACAATGGGTCTGACTGAGGGCCTCCAGGAGAGAGGCCCAAGCAAGATGCGCCCGGAGGAGCGTCTTGCCACATGTCAACACTGGGTCTGACAGAGGGCCTCCAGGAGAGAGGCCCAAGCAAGACGCACCCCGAGGAGCGTCTTGCCACATGTCACCTCTGGTTCTGACTGAGCGCCTCCAGGAGAGAGGCCCAAGCAAGACGCGTCCCTAGGAGCGTCTTGTCACATGTCAACACTGGGTCTTTCTGAGCGCCTCCAGGAGAGAAGCCCAAGCAAGACGCGCCCCGAGGAGCGTCTTGCCACATGTCAGCACTCGGTCTGACTGAGCGCCTCCAGGAGAGAGGCCCAAGCAAGACGCGCCCCGAGGAGCGTCTTGCCACATGCCAACAATGGGTCTGACTGAGGGCCTCCAGGAGAGAAGCCCAAGCAAGACGCGCCCCGAGGAGCGTCTTGACACATGTCAACACTGGGTATGACAGAGGGCCTCCAGGAGAGAGGCCCAAGCAAGATGCGCCCCGAGGAGTGTCTTGCCACATGTCACCACTTGGTCTGACTGAGCGCCTCCAGGAGAGAGGCCCAAGCAACACGCACCCCGAGGAGCGTCAGGCCACATGTCACTACTCAGTCTGACTGAGCGCCTCCAGGAGAGAGGCCCAAGCAAGACGCGCCCCGAGGAGCGTCTTGCCACATGTCAACAATGGGTCTTACTGAGGGCCTCCAGGAGAGAAGCCCAAGCAAGACGCGCCCCGAGGAGCTTCTTGCCACATGTCAGCACTCGATCTGACTGAGCGCCTCCAGGAGAGAGGCCAAAGCAAGATGCGCCCCGGTGGAGTGTCTTGACACATGTCAACACTGGGTCTGATAGAGGGCCTCCATGAGAGAGGCCCAAGCAAGACGCGCCCCGAGGAGTGTCTTGCCACATGTCAACACTGGGTCTGACAGAGGGCCTCCAGGAGAGAGGCCCAAGCAAGACGCGCCCCGAGGATTGTCTTGCCACATGTCACCACTTGGTCTGACTGAGCTTCTCCAGGAGAGAGGCCCAAGCAAGACGCGCCCCGAGGAGCTTCTTGCCACATGTCAGCACTCGATCTGACTGAGCGCCTCCAGGAGAGAGGCCAAAGCAAGATGCGCCCCGGTGGAGTGTCTTGACACATGTCAACACTGGGTCTGACAGAGGGCCTCCATGAGAGAGGCCCAAGCAAGACGCGCCCCGAGGAGTGTCTTGCCACATGTCAACACTGGGTCTGACAGAGGGCCTCCAGGAGAGAGGCCCAAGCAAGACGCGCCCCGAGGATTGTCTTGCCACATGTCACCACTTGGTCTGACTGAGCTTCTCCAGGAGAGAGGCCCAAGCAACACGCGCCCCGAGGAGCGTCAGGCCACATGTCACTACTCAGTCTGACTGAGCGCCTCCAGGAGAGAGGCCCAAGCAAGACGCGCCCCGAGGAGCGTCTTGCCACGTGTCAACACTGGGTCTGATTGAGGGCCTTCTGGAGAGAGGCCCAAGCAAGACGCGCCCCGAGGAGCGTCTTGCCACATGTCAACACTCGGTCTGACTGAGCGCCTCCAGGAGAGAGGCCCAAGCAAGACGCGCCCCGAGGAGCGTCTTGCCACATGCCAACAATGGGTCTGACTGAGGGCCTCCAGGAGAGAAGCCCAAGCAAGACGCGCCCCGAGGAGCGTCTTGACACATGTCAACACTGGGTATGACAGAGGGCCTCCAGGAGAGAGGCCCAAGCAAGACGCGCCCCGAGGAGTGTCTTGCCACATGTCACCACTTGGTCTGACTGAGCGCCTCCAGGAGAGAGGCCCAAGCAACACGCACCCCGAGGAGCGTCAGGCCACATGTCACTACTCAGTCTGACTTAGCTCGATTGCCCTTCGAAACATCGGCGATCAACGTGAGCGTAGACGTCGCTTTACTGTACGCCAGGATATCCGTGTGTGAGTGCACGCTCGACGTCGATTGACAACCGGTCATGTCAGACCTGATCAGACCTTCCGAACACATGACCATTAGTTGTTGTGCGGCCGAGAGTATCGCAATCATACCGTTGAGATGTGTAGAAAGCACGTACACGCCAGCCTTCCACGTTTCCAAAGTTTCCAGCAGTCTAGAGGGACTTGTCTTAGCGCGCACGGCTGTGCTGAATTTGCGTTGGGTAGACACAACGGCTTCGACTTCGCTTAGGATCTTGTGGGCTCATGTACTCGTGGTAGGCCAAGACGTGTATAGTCGAGCGTCACACACCAGCTGCTTGCACGTTGGAAATACATTCCGTAGTAACTTCTTACTCCACTCTATGTTGAACTCGTATAGTATGTATATGGGCGGTTGTGGCTGTTTGCGCATTTTCTATCTACCCTCCGCTACTATGACTCTGTGGTCTGTCTCCTGAGATGGTGCGGTTGGAACTTGCGAGAGTGCACTATCGACGGTCGGCGTTTCCATTTCGTCAACTGTGCCATTTTCAGCCGCTGGCAAACGGCCGTCGACGGTCGATGCGAGACACCAACATAACGTTAGACCGCGACCCTCATGCCAGTTTTCTGTAGAACTGGTTTTAGTTTCTGGTGCACACTCGATACGCCATTACGATCACAATTACGTTGATTATTAAATCCAGTGTTGTAGCGACTGCAGCCAGCGCCGTCGCGCAACTCGTGTCGGTGTTATCTCTCGATACTTTCATTCGTATCCAAGCGTATGCAGAATCTACGGATCTGGTGAAGTTGCTTGTCACTAGCTTGCGCACGTTTGATATGGCACTTTGCGCGAGACTCACACAACCTGCAGTGGCGACCGTCGCGTCAGTGCAAAGTTTTTCCGATATATCGCTCGCAACATCGTTTGTCATTTGCTGTACACTGCGCACACTGGCCGCGAGGTCGCGGAGAGGGTCTTCGTTACGAGTTGTGTAATATCCGCTGACTTGCCGATTCAATTCTGGTGGCGCTGACCCAAACGAGAACGCTTTTAAGGCGCATGTCGTGGTAACTCTGGTAGCGCCGTGGTTGACGAGGACGATCATCTTTAGCAATAGTTCATCTCGAAGCACAACGATGGTGAGGGCGACGGGTTGGCCGGTTCCGCCTTCAGGCCACTCGGTTGCCGCTAGATTGCCCAATGCCACACACGCAGACGAACCCTGTACACACTCAATGACCCGTGTGCGATCGTTGATTTCTGCTAGTACGTTTGCTAGTTCTACGTGCTTCCACGGATCGGGCGTGGGCACGCGCTTGTTTTAGAGGCAATTTCGCGCAGCGTCTACCCTGCATGACCGCTCGTGGCCGCACTAGCTATATTTATCTTTATTTGTTTCACACACACACACACACACACACACACACACACACACACACACACACACACACACACACACACACACACACACACACACACGCACGCACGCACGCACGCACACACACACACACACACAGGCCCTTGCGCCCTTACAACACCCAAGAAAAAAAATGATCTCGCTGTCTGTACTGGGTGTACTCTCAGTAGTCGCAGTTGCTCAGGCCATGGTGGTACGCTCACATAACGCCTCTGAGATACGTCCCATCACACCACCTCCTAGACTACTCGCGAAGGAGTATTCAACACCCCCATTGTACGAAGACAACCATTATAACGAGCACAGCACAACGCTTGCCGCACGCGAAGACAACATGCAGGAGACAACGCTACCACCTGTCATGAGAACAACGGATTCGAGTGACAACGATCGCGACTATGACGAGCACATTACAACACCCTCTGTGCACGAAGACCAGGTGCAGGAGACAACGCTACCACCTGTCGTGAGAAACAAGAGTTTGGTTAACAATGATCATCGTCGTGTCCCATTGTAAACGGGCGCGCCATTGCACACATCGTACATGTGTGTTAACCCACCTGTATGCGACAGACTTTGTGTGTTGCATGACATCGAGAAGAATTGACGTCTGTGTCAATACAGGACTCTCTATAAGCCGGGAGCTGGATGCTAACGACCCGTGCATGCGCCACACAAAAGGTATCGTACATGTGTTAACCCACCTGTATGCGACAGACTTTGTGTGTTGCATGACATCGAGATGTATTGACGTCTGTGTCAATACAGGACTCTCTAAGCTGGGAGCTGGACGCTAATGACCCGTGCATGCGCCACACAAAAGGTAACTCGACTAACTACAAAACGAATATTGAGATGTAAAAAGTTGGCTCGACTGTTTGAATCAGCTGCAGCTGCGGTTTACTCACGAAGTGAATCGCACGCTTGTTAGAACTACTTTCGGAGCACTTAAAAAATACATCGCTCTCATCGAGTTCCGTCTCAGCGTTCACCGGCTGATGGGCAAGAGCGTGACATGGGATTGCCAGGAACTTACTTAAGGACTATCATCTCATTTGGCATTTACTCACGGACCCAAGAAACCAGTTCCGAAAAATGGTCGAGAATTATAACTTGTCTAATAGCAACTGGAAGATATGTTGCGTCATAAGCCTCTGATGGTTCACAAGGTGCACGGTCCACTCGAAATCCTAATGCTGTATTTGTAGTACATACACTAAGTCTTCTCTGTTGATGTCAGACTAGAGTTTTATTAGAGTTTTACTTTGCAACAATGGGATTCGAGCAATTGATGTGTATATTTTTAATAGTGCACAATGCTACTATTCCTAGGCTGAATGTGTGACATGGCTCTTATGTATCATTATGTATCGTTTCCATTAAGTACTAATTTAAATAAAGTCCCTCTGTCCTCAGTGCTAGGTTGTGGGTTTAAGTGGCAAGACGCTCCTCGGGGCGCGTATTGCTTGGGCCTCTCTCCTGGATGCCCTCTGTCAGACCGAGTGATGACATGTGGCAAGACTCTCCTCGGGGCGCGTCTTGCTTGGGCTTCTCTCATGGAGGCCCTCAGTCAGACCCAGTGTTGACATGTGTCAAGACGCTCCTCGGGGCATGTCTTGCTTGGGCCTCTCTCCTGGAGGAGCTCAGTCAGACCCAGTGTTGACATGTGGCAAGACGCTCCTCGGGGCGCGTCTTGCTTGGGCTTCTCTCCCGGAGGCCCTCAGTAAGAACCATTGTTGACATGTGGCAAGACGCTCCTCGGGGCGCGTCTTGCTTGCGCCTCTCTCCTGGAGGCGCTCAGTCAGACTGAGTATTGACATGTGGCCTGACGCTCCTCGGGGCGCGTGTTGGTTGGCCCTCTCTCCTGGAGGCACTCAGTCAGACCAAGTGGTGACATGTGGCAAGACAATCCTCGGGGCGCGTCTTGCTTGGGCCTCTCTCCTGGAGGCCCTCTGTCAGACCCAGTGTTGACATGTGGCAAGACACTCCTCGGGGCGCGTCTTGCTTGGGCCTCTCTCATGGAGGCCCTCTGTCAGACCCAGTGTTGACATGTGTCAAGACGCTCCTCGGGGCGCGTCTTGCTTTGACCTCTCTCCTGGAGGCGCTCAGTCAGACCGAGTGCTGACATGTGGCAAGAAGCTCCTCGGGGCGCGTCTTGCTTGGGCTTCTCTCCTGGAGGCCCTCAGTAAGACCCATTGTTGACATGTGGCAAGACGCTCCTCGGGGCGCGTCTTGCTTGGGCCTCTCTCCTGGAGGCGCTCAGTCACACTGAGTAGTGACATGTGGCCTGACGCTCCTCGGGGCGCGTGTTGCATGGGCCTCTCTCCTGGAGGCGCTTAGTCAGACCAAGTGGTGACATGTGGCAAGACACTCCTCGGGGCGCATCTTGCTTGGGCCTCTCTCCTGGAGGCCCTCTGTCAGACCCAGTGTTGACATGTGTCAAGACGCTCCTCGGGGCGCGTCTTGCTTGGGCTTCTCTCCTGGAGGCCCTCAGTCAGACCCATTGTTGGCATGTGGCAAGACGCTCCTCGGGGCGCGTCTTGCTTTGGCCTCTCTCCTGGAGGCGCTCGGTCAGACCGAGTGCTGACATGTGGCAAGAAGCTCCTCGGGGCGCGTCTTGCTTGGGCTTCTCTCCTGGAGGCCCTCAGTAAGACCCATTGTTGACATGTGGCAAGACGCTCCTCGGGGCGCGTCTTGCTTGGGCCTCTCTCCTGGAGGCGCTCAGTCAGACTGAGTAGTGACATGTGGCCTGACGCTCCTCGGGGCGCGTGTTGCTTGGGCCTCTCTCCTGGAGGCGCTCAGTCAGACCAAGTGGTGTCATGTGGCAAGACGCTCCTCGGGGCGCGTCTTGCTTGGGCTTCTCTCCTGGAGGCGCTCAGAAAGACCCAGTGTTGACATGTGACAAGACGCTCCTCGGGGCGCGTCTTGCATGGGCCTCTCTCCTGGAGGCGCTCAGTCAGAACCAGAGGTGACATGTGGCAAGACGCTCCTCGGGGCGCGTCTTGCTTGGGCCTCTCTCCTGGAGGCGCTCAGTCAGACTGAGTAGTGACATGTGGCCTGACGCTCCTCGGGGCGCGTCTTGTTTGGGCCTCTCTCCTGGAGGCGCTCAGTCAGACCCAGTGGTGACATGTGGCAAGACACTCCTCTGGGCGCGTCTTGCTTGGGCCTCTCTCCTGGAGGCCCTCTGTCAGACCCAGTGTTGACATGTGTCAAGACGCTCCTCGGGGCGCGTCTTGCTTGGGCTTCTCTCCTGGAGGCCCTCAGTCAGACCCATTGTTGACATGTGGCAAGACGCTCCTCGGGGCGCGTCTTGCTTGGGCTTCTCTCCTTGAGGCGCTCAGACAGACCCAGTGTTGACATGTGACAAGAGGCTCCTCGGGGCACGTCTTGCTTGGGCCTCTCTCCTGGAGGCGCTCAGTCAGAACCAGAGGTGACATGTGGCAAGACGCTCCTCGGGGCGCGTCTTGCTTGGGCCTCTCTCCTGGAGGCCCTCTGTCAGACCCAGTGTTGACATGTGGCAAGACGCTCCTCGGGGCGCGTATTGCTTCGGCCTCTCTCCTGAATGCCCTCATTCAGACCCAGTGGTGACATGTGGCAAGACGCTCCTCGGGGCGCGTATTGCTTCGGCCTCTCTCCTGAATGCCCTCTGTCAGACCGAGTGTTGACATGTGGCAAGACTCTCCTCGGGGCGCGTCTTGCTTGGGCTTCTCTCATGGAGGCCCTCAGTCCGACCCAGTGTTGACATATGTCAAGACGCTCCTCGGGGCTTGTCTTGCTTGGGCCTCTCTACTGGAGGCGCTCAGTCAGACCCAGTGTTGACATGTGGCAAGACGCTCCTCTGGGCGCGTCTTGCTTGGGCTTCTCTCCTGGAGACCCTCAGTCAGACCCATTGTTGACATGTGGCAAGACGCTCCTCGGGGCAAGTCTTGCTTGGGCCTCTCTCCTGGAGGCGCTCAGTCAGAACCAGAGGTGACATGTGGCAAGACGCTCCTCGGGGCGCGTCTTGCTTGGGCCTCTCTCCTGGAGGCCCTCTGTCAGACCCAGTGTTGACATGTGGCAAGACGCTCCTCCGGGCGCATCTTGCTTGGGCCTCTCTCCTGGAGGCCCTCTGTCAGACCCAGTGTTGACATGTGGCAAGACGCTCCTCCGGGCGCATCTTGCTTGGGCCTCTCTCCTGGAGGCCCTCAGTCAGACCCATTGTTGACATGTGGCAAGACGCTCCTCGGGGCGCGTATTGCTTCGGCCTCTCTCCTGAATGCCCTCATTCAGACCCAGTGGTGACATGTGGCAAGACGCTCCTCGGGGCGCGTATTGCTTCGGCCTCTCTCCTGAATGCCCTCTGTCAGACCGAGTGTTGACATGTGGCAAGACTCTCCTCGGGGCGCGTCTTGCTTGGGCTTCTCTCATGGAGGCCCTCAGTCCGACCCAGTGTTGACATATGTCAAGCCGCTCCTCGGGGCTTGTCTTGCTTGGGCCTCTCTACTGGAGGCGCTCAGTCAGACCCAGTGTTGACATGTGGCAAGACGCTCCTCTGGGCGCGTCTTGCTTGGGCTTCTCTCCTGGAGACCCTCAGTCAGACCCATTGTTGACATGTGGCAAGACGCTCCTCGGGGCGCGTCTTGCTTGGGCCTCTCTCCTGGAGGCGCTCAGTCAGACTGAGTAGTGACATGTGGCCTGACGCTCCTCGGGGCGCGTGTTGCTTGGCCCTCTCTCCTGGAGGCACTCAGTCAGACCAAGTGGTGACATGTGGCAAGACAATCCTCGGGGCGCGTCTTGCTTGGGCCTCTCTCCTGGAGGCCCTCTGTCAGACCCAGTGTTGACATGTGGCAAGACACTCCTCGGGGCGCGTCTTGCTTGGGCCTCTCTCATGGAGGCCCTCTGTCAGACCCAGTGTTGACATGTGTCAAGACGCTCCTCGGGGCGCGTCTTGCTTTGACCTCTCTCCTGGAGGCGCTCAGTCAGACCGAGTGCTGACATGTGGCAAGAAGCTCCTCGGGGCGCGTCTTGCTTGGGCTTCTCTCCTGGAGGCCCTCAGTAAGACCCATTGTTGACATGTGGCAAGACGCTCCTCGGGGCGCGTCTTGCTTGGGCCTCTCTCCTGGAGGCGCTCAGTCACACTGAGTAGTGACATGTGGCCTGACGCTCCTCGGGGCGCGTGTTGCATGGGCCTCTCTCCTGGAGGCGCTCAGTCAGACCAAGTGGTGACATGTGGCAAGACACTCCTCGGGGCGCATCTTGCTTGGGCCTCTCTCCTGGAGGCCCTCTGTCAGACCCAGTGTTGACATGTGTCAAGACGCTCCTCGGGGCGCGTCTTGCTTTGGCCTCTCTCCTGGAGGCGCTCGGTCAGACCGAGTGCTGACATGTGGCAAGAAGCTCCTCGGGGCGCGTCTTGCTTGGGCTTCTCTCCTGGAGGCCCTCAGTAAGACCCATTGTTGACATGTGGCAAGACGCTCCTCGGGGCGCGTCTTGCTTGGGCCTCTCTCCTGGAGGCGCTCAGTCAGACTGAGTAGTGACATGTGGCCTGACGCTGCTCGGGGCGCGTGTTGCTTGGGCCTCTCTCCTGGAGGCGCTCAGTCAGACCAAGTGGTGTCATGTGGCAAGACGCTCCTCGGGGCTCGTCTTGCTTGGGCTTCTCTCCTGGAGGCGCTCAGAAAGACCCAGTGTTGACATGTGACAAGACGCTCCTCGGGGCGCGTCTTGCTTGGGCCTCTCTCCTGGAGGCGCTCAGTCAGAACCAGAGGTGACATGTGGCAAGACGCTCCTCGGGGCGCGTCTTGCTTGGGCCTCTCTCCTGGAGGCGCTCAGTCAGACTGAGTAGTGACATGTGGCCTGACGCTCCTCGGGGCGCGTCTTGTTTGGGCCTCTCTCCTGGAGGCGCTCAGTCAGACCCAGTGGTGACATGTGGCAAGACACTCCTCTGGGCGCGTCTTGCTTGGGCCTCTCTCCTGGAGGCCCTCTGTCAGACCCAGTGTTGACATGTGTCAAGACGCTCCTCGGGGCGCGTCTTGCTTGGGCTTCTCTCCTTGAGGCCCTCAGTCAGACCCATTGTTGACATGTGGCAAGACGCTCCTCGGGGCGCGTCTTGCTTGGGCTTCTCTCCTGGAGGCGCTCAGACAGACCCAGTGTTGACATGTGACAAGAGGCTCCTCGGGGCACGTCTTGCTTGGGCCTCTCTCCTGGAGGCGCTCAGTCAGAACCAGAGGTGACATGTGGCAAGACGCTCCTCGGGGCGCGTCTTGCTTGGGCCTCTCTCCTGGAGGCCCTCTGTCAGACCCAGTGTTGACATGTGGCAAGACGCTCCTCGGGGCGCGTATTGCTTCGGCCTCTCTCCTGAATGCCCTCATTCAGACCCAGTGGTGACATGTGGCAAGACGCTCCTCGGGGCGCGTATTGCTTCGGCCTCTCTCCTGAATGCCCTCTGTCAGACCGAGTCTTGACATGTGGCAAGACTCTCCTCGGGGCGCGTCTTGCTTGGGCTTCTCTCATGGAGGCCCTCAGTCCGACCCAGTGTTGACATATGTCAAGACGCTCCTCGGGGCTTGTCTTGCTTGGGCCTCTCTACTGGAGGCGCTCAGTCAGACCCAGTGTTGACATGTGGCAAGACGCTCCTCTGGGCGCGTCTTAGTTGGGCTTCTCTCCTGGAGACCCTCAGTCAGACCCATTGTTTACATGTGGCAAGACGCTCCTCGGGGCAAGTCTTGCTTGGGCCTCTCTCCTGGAGGCGCTCAGTCAGAACCAGAGGTGACATGTGGCAAGACGCTCCTCGGGGCGCGTCTTGCTTGGGCCTCTCTCCTGGAGGCCCTCTGTCAGACCCAGTGTTGACATGTGGCAAGACGCTCCTCTGGGCGCATCTTGCTTGGGCCTCTCTCCTGGAGGCCCTCTGTCAGACCCAGTGTTGACATGTGGCAAGACGCTCCTCCGGGCGCATCTTGCTTGGGCCTCTCTCCTGGAGGCCCTCAGTCAGACCCATTGTTGACATGTGGCAAGACGCTCCTCGGGGCGCGTATTGCTTCGGCCTCTCTCCTGAATGCCCTCATTCAGACCCAGTGGTGACATGTGGCAAGACGCTCCTCGGGGCGCGTATTGCTTCGGCCTCTCTCCTGAATGCCCTCTGTCAGACCGAGTGTTGACATGTGGCAAGACTCTCCTCGGGGCGCGTCTTGCTTGGGCTTCTCTCATGGAGGCCCTCAGTCCGACCCAGTGTTGACATATGTCAAGACGCTCCTCGGGGCTTGTCTTGCTTGGGCCTCTCTACTGGAGGCGCTCAGTCAGACCCAGTGTTGACATGTGGCAAGACGCTCCTCTGGGCGCGTCTTGCTTGGGCTTCTCTCCTGGAGACCCTCAGTCAGACCCATTGTTGACATGTGGCAAGACGCTCCTCGGGGCAAGTCTTGCTTGGGCCTCTCTCCTGGAGGCGCTCAGTCAGAACCAGAGGTGACATGTGGCAAGACGCTCCTCGGGGCGCGTCTTGCTTGGGCCTCTCTCCTGGAGGCCCTCTGTCAGACCCAGTGTTGACATGTGGCAAGACGCTCCTCCGGGCGCATCTTTCTTGGGCCTCTCTCCTGGAGGCCCTCTGTCAGACCCAGTGTTGACATGTGGCAAGACGCTCCTCCGGGCGCATCTTGCTTGGGCCTCTCTCCTGGAGGCCCTCAGTCAGACCCATTGTTGACATGTGGCAAGACGCTCCTCGGGGCGCGTATTGCTTCGGCCTCTCTCCTGAATGCCCTCATTCAGACCCAGTGGTGACATGTGGCAAGACGCTCCTCGGGGCGCGTATTGCTTCGGCCTCTCTCCTGAATGCCCTCTGTCAGACCGAGTGTTGACATGTGGCAAGACTCTCCTCGGGGCGCGTCTTGCTTGGGCTTCTCTCATGGAGGCCCTCAGTCCGACCCAGTGTTGACATATGTCAAGCCGCTCCTCGGGGCTTGTCTTGCTTGGGCCTCTCTACTGGAGGCGCTCAGTCAGACGCAGTGTTGACATGTGGCAAGACGCTCCTCTGGGCGCGTCTTGCTTGGGCTTCTCTCCTGGAGACCCTCAGTCAGACCCATTGTTGACATGTGGCAAGACGCTCCTCGGGGCGCGTCTTGCTTGGGCCTCTCTCCTGGAGGCGCTCAGTCAGACTGAGTAGTGACATGTGGCCTGACGCTCCTCGGGGCGCGTGTTGCTTGGCCCTCTCTCCTGGAGGCACTCAGTCAGACCAAGTGGTGACATGCGGCAAGACAATCCTCGGGGCGCGTCTTGCTTGGGCCTCTCTCCTGGAGGCCCTCTGTCAGACCCAGTGTTGACATGTGGCAAGACACTCCTCGGGGCGCGTCTTGCTTGTGCCTCTCTCATGGAGGCCCTCTGTCAGACCCAGTGTTGACATGTGTCAAGACGCTCCTCGGGGCGCGTCTTGCTTTGACCTCTCTCCTGGAGGCGCTCAGTCAGACCGAGTGCTGACATGTGGCAAGAAGCTCCTCGGGGCGCGTCTTGCTTGGGCTTCTCTCCTGGAGGCCCTCAGTAAGACCCATTGTTGACATGTGGCAAGACGCTCCTCGGGGCGCGTCTTGCTGGGGCCTCTCTCCTGGAGGCGCTCAGTCACACTGAGTAGTGACATGTGGCCTGACGCTCCTCGGGGCGCATGTTGCATGGGCCTCTCTCCTGGAGGCGCTCAGTCAGACCAAGTGGTGACATGTGGCAAGACACTCCTCGGGGCGCATCTTGCTTGGGCCTCTCTCCTGGAGGCCCTCTGTCAGACCCAGTGTTGACATGTGTCAAGACGCTCCTCGGGGCGCGTCTTGCTTGTGCTTCTCTTCTGGAGGCCCTCAGTCAGACCCATTGTTGGCATGTGGCAAGACGCTCCTCGGGGCGCGTCTTGCTTTGGCCTCTCTCCTGGAGGCGCTCGGTCAGACCGAGTGCTGACATGTGGCAAGAAGCTCCTCGGGGCGCGTCTTGCTTGGGCTTCTCTCCTGGAGGCCCTCAGTAAGACCCATTGTTGACATGTGGCAAGACGCTCCTCGGGGCGCGTCTTGCTTGGGCCTCTCTCCTGGAGGCGCTCAGTCAGACTGAGTAGTGACATGTGGCCTGACGCTCCTCGGGGCGCGTGTTGCTTGGGCCTCTCTCCTGGAGGCGCTCAGTCAGACCAAGCGATGTCATGTGGCAAGACGCTCCTCGGGGCGCGTCTTGCTTGGGCTTCTCTCCTGGAGGCGCTCAGAAAGACCCAGTGTTGACATGTGACAAGACGCTCCTCGGGGCGCGTCTTGCTTGGGCCTCTCTCCTGGAGGCGCTCAGTCAGAACCAGAGGTGACATGTGGCAAGACGCTCCTCGGGGCGCGTCTTGCTTGGGCCTCTCTCCTGGAGGCGCTCAGTCAGACTGAGTAGTGACATGTGGCCTGACGCTCCTCGGGGCGCGTCTTGTTTGGGCCTCTCTCCTGGAGGCGCTCAGTCAGACCCAGTGGTGACATGTGGCAAGACACTCCTCTGGGCGCGTCTTGCTTGGGCCTCTCTCCTGGAGGCCCTCTGTCAGACCCAGTGTTGACATGTGTCAAGACGCTCCTCGGGGCGCGTCTTGCTTGGGCTTCTCTCCTGGAGGCCCTCAGTCAGACCCATTGTTGACATGTGGCAAGACGCTCCTCGGGGCGCGTCTTGCTTGGGCTTCTCTCCTGGAGGCGCTCAGACAGACCCAGTGTTGACATGTGACAAGAGGCTCCTCGGGGCACGTCTTGCTTGGGCCTCTCTCCTGGAGGCGCTCAGTCAGAACCAGAGGTGACATGTGGCAAGACGCTCCTCGGGGCGCGTCTTGCTTGGGCCTCTCTCCTGGAGGCCCTCTGTCAGACCCAGTGTTGACATGTGGCAAGACGCTCCTCGGGGCGCGTATTGCTTCGGCCTCTCTCCTGAATGCCCTCATTCAGACCCAGTGGTGACATGTGGCAAGACGCTCCTCGGGGCGCGTATTGCTTCGGCCTCTCTCCTGAATGCCCTCTGTCAGACCGAGTGTTGACATGTGGCAAGACTCTCCTCGGGGCGCGTCTTGCTTGGGCTTCTCTCATGGAGGCCCTCAGTCCGACCCAGTGTTGACATATGTCAAGACGCTCCTCGGGGCTTGTCTTGCTTGGGCCTCTCTACTGGAGGCGCTCAGTCAGACCCAGTGTTGACATGTGGCAAGACGCTCCTCTGGGCGCGTCTTGCTTGGGCTTCTCTCCTGGAGACCCTCAGTCAGACCCATTGTTGACATGTGGCAAGACGCTCCTCGGGGCAAGTCTTGCTTGGGCCTCTCTCCTGGAGGCGCTCAGTCAGACCGAGTAGTGACATGTGGCCTGACGCTCCTCGGGGCGCGTCTTGCTTGGGCCTCTCTCCTGGAGGCGCTCAGTCAGACCCAGTGGTGACATGTGGCAAGACGATCCTCGGGGCGCGTATTGCTTCGGCCTCTCTCCTGAATGCCCTCTGTCAGACCGAGTGTTGACATGTGGCAAGACTCTCCTCAGAGCGCGTCTTGCTTGGGCTTCTCTCATGGAGGCCCTCAGTCCGACCCAGTGTTGACATATGTCAAGAAGCTTTTTCGGGGCGTGTCTTGCTTGGGCCTCTCTACTGGAGGCGCTCAGTCAGACCCAGTGTTGACATGTGGCAAGACTCTCCTCTGGGCGCGTCTTGCTTGGGCTTCTCTCCTGGAGACCCTCAGTCAGACCCATTGTTGACATGTGGCAAGACGCTCCTCGGGGCAAGTCTTGCTTGGGCCTCTCTCCTGGAGGCGCTCAGTCAGACTGAGAAGTGACATGTGGCCTGACGCTCCTCGGGGCGCGTCTTGCTTGGGCCTCTCTCCTGGAGGCGCTCAGTCAGACCCAGTGGTGACATGTGGCAAGACACTCCTCGGGGCGCGTCTTGCTTGGGCCTCTCTCCTGGAGGCCCTCTGTCAGACCCAGTGTTGACATGTGTCAAGACGCTCCTCGAGGCGCGTCTTGCTTGGGCTTCACTCCTGGAGGCCCTCAGTCAGACTCATTGTTGACATGTGGCAAGACGCTCCTCGGGGCGCGTCTTGCTTGGGCTTCTCTCCTGGAGGCGCTCAGACAGACCCAGTGTTGACATGTGACAAGAGGCTCCTCGGGGCACGTCTTGCTTGGGCCTCTCTCCTGGAGGCCCTCTGTCAGACCCAGTGTTGACATGTGGCAAGACGCTCCTTCGGGCGCATCTTGCTTGGGCCTCTCTCCTGGAGGCCCTCAGTCAGACCCATTGTTGACATGTGGCAAGACGCTCCTCGGGGCGCGTCTTGCTTGGGCCTCTCTCCTGGAGGCGCTCAGTCAGACCCAGTGCTGACATAAGGCAAGACGCTCCTCGGGGCGCGTCTTGCTGGGGCCTCTCTCCTGGAGGCGCTCAGTCAGACCCAGTGCTAACATGTGGCAAGACGCTCCTCGGGGCGCGTCTTGCTTGGGCCTCTCTCCTGGAGGCGCTCAGTCAGACCCAGTGTTGACATGTGGCAAGACGCTCCTCGGGGCGCGTCTTGCTTGGGCCTCTCTCCTGGAGGCGCTCAGTCAGACCCAGTGTTGACATGTGGCAAGACGCTCCTCGGGGCGCGTCTTGCTTGGGCCTCTCTCCTGGAGGCGCTCAGTCAGACCCAGTGGTGACACGTGGAAAGACGCTCCTCTGGGCACATCTTGCTTGGGCCTCTCTCCTGGAGGCGCTCATTCAGACCCAGTGGTGACATGTGGCAAGACGCTCCTCGGGGCGCGTATTGCTTCGGCCTCTCTCCTGAATGCCCTCTGTCAGACCGAGTGTTGACATGTGGCAAGACTCTCCTCGGGGCGCGTCTTGCTTGGGCTTCTCTCATGGAGGCCCTCAGTCCGACCCAGTGTTGACATATGTCAAGAAGCTTTTTCGGGGCGTGTCTTGCTTGGGCCTCTCTACTGGAGGCGCTCAGTCAGACCCAGTGTTGACATGTGGCAAGACGCTCCTCTGGGCGCGTCTTGCTTGGGCTTCTCTCCTGGAGACCCTCAGTCAGACCCATTGTTGACATGTGGCAAGACGCTCCTCGGGGCAAGTCTTGCTTGGGCCACTCTCCTGGAGGCGCTCAGTCAGACTGAGAAGTGACATGTGGCCTGACGCTCCTCGGGGCGCGTCTTGCTTGGGCCTCTCTCCTGGAGGCGCTCAGTCAGACCCAGTGGTGACATGTGGCAAGACACTCCTCTGGGCGCGTCTTGCTTGGGCCTCTCTCCTGGAGGCCCTCTGTCAGACCCAGTGTTGACATGTGTCAAGACGCTCCTCGGGGCGCGTCTTGCTTGGGCTTCTCTCCTGGAGGCCCTCAGTCAGACCCATTGTTGACATGTGGCAAGACGCTCCTCGGGGCGCGTCTTGCTTGGGCTTCTCTCCTGGAGGCGCTCAGACAGACCCAGTGTTGACATGTGACAAGAGGCTCCTCGGGGCACGTCTTGCTTGGGCCTCTCTCCTGGAGGCCCTCTGTCAGACCCAGTGTTGACATGTGGCAAGACGCTCCTTCGGGCGCATCTTGCTTGGGCCTCTCTCCTGGAGGCCCTCAGTCAGACCCATTGTTGACATGTGGCAAGACGCTCCTCGGGGCGCGTCTTGCTTGAGCCTCTCTCCTGGAGGCGCTCAGTCAGACCCAGTGCTGACATAAGGCAAGACGCTCCTCGGGGCGCGTCTTGCTGGGGCCTCTCTCCTGGAGGCGCTCAGTCAGACCCAGTGCTGACATGTGGCAAGACGCTCCTCGGGGCGCGTCTTGCTTGGGCCTCTCTCCTGGAGGCGCTCAGTCAGACCCAGTGTTGACATGTGGCAAGACGCTCCTCGGGGCGCATCTTGCTTGGGCCTCTCTCCTGGAGGCGCTCAGTCAGACCCAGTGTTGACATGTGGCAAGACGCTCCTCGGGGCGCGTCTTGCTTG
This sequence comes from Nothobranchius furzeri, assembly GCF_043380555.1. Taxonomy (NCBI): domain Eukaryota; kingdom Metazoa; phylum Chordata; class Actinopteri; order Cyprinodontiformes; family Nothobranchiidae; genus Nothobranchius; species Nothobranchius furzeri. The sequence goes on from NC_091741.1 coordinate 17,168,014, forward strand.
GGCCTCTCTCCTGGAGGCGCTCAGTCAGACCCAGTGGTGACACGTGGAAAGACGCTCCTCTGGGCACATCTTGCTTGGGCCTCTCTCCTGGAGGCGCTCATTCAGACCCAGTGGTGACATGTGGCAAGATGCTCCTCGGGGCGCGTATTGCTTCGGCCTCTCTCCTGAATGCCCTCTGTCAGACCGAGTGTTGACATGTGGCAAGACTCTCCTCGGGGCGCGTCTTGCTTGGGCTTCTCTCATGGAGGCCCTCAGTCCGACCCAGTGCTGACATATGTCAAGACGCTCCTCGGGGCATGTCTTGCTTGGGCCTCTCTACTGGAGGCGCTCATTCAGACCCAGTGTTGACATGTGGCAAGACGCTCCTCTGGGCGCGTCTTGCTTGGGCTTCTCTCCTGGAGACCCTCAGTCAGACCCATTGTTGACATGTGGCAAGACGCTCCTCGGGGCAAGTCTTGCTTCGGGCTCTCTCCTGGAGGCGCTCAGTCAGACCGAGTAGTGACATTTTGCAAGACGCTCCTCGGGGCGCATCTTGCTTGGACCTCCCTCCTGGAGGCGCTCAGTCAGACTGAGTAGTAACATTTTGCAAGACGCTCCTCGGGGCGCATCTTGCTTGGACCTCTCTCCTGGAGGCGCTCAGTTAGACCGAGTAGTGACATGTGGCAAGACGCTCCTCGGGGCGCGTCTTGCTTCGGCCTCTCTCCTGGAGGCGCTCAGTCAGACCGAGTGCTGACATAAGGCAAGACGCTCCTCTGGGCGCGTCTTGCTTGGGCCTCTCTCCTGGAGGAGCTCAGTCAGACCCAGTGGTGACACGTGGCAAGACGCTCCTCGGGGCGCATCTTGCTTGGGCCTCTCTCCTGGAGGCGCTAAGTCAGACCCAGTGTTGACACGTGGCAAGACGCTCCTCGGGGCGCGTCTTGCTTGGCCCTCTCTCCTGGAGGCGCTCAGTCAGACACAGTGTTGACATGTGGCAAGACACTCCTCGGGGCACGTCTTGCTTGGGCTTCTCTCATGGAGGCCCTCAGTAAGACCCATTGTTGACATGTGGAAAGAAGCTCCTCCGGGCGCGTCTTGCTTTGGCTTCTCTCCTGGAGGCCCTCTGTCAGACCCAGTGTTGACATGTGGCAAGACGCTCCTCCGGGCGCATCTTGCTTGGGCCTCTCTCCTGGAGGCCCTCAGTCAGACCCATTGTTGACATGTGGCAAGACGCTCCTCGGGGCGCGTATTGCTTCGGCCTCTCTCCTGAATGCCCTCATTCAGACCCAGTGGTGACATGTGGCAAGACGCTCCTCGGGGCGCGTATTGCTTCGGCCTCTCTCCTGAATGCCCTCTGTCAGACCGAGTGTTGACATGTGGCAAGACTCTCCTCGGGGCGCGTCTTGCTTGGGCTTCTCTCATGGAGGCCCTCAGTCCGACCCAGTGTTGACATATGTCAAGCCGCTCCTCGGGGCTTGTCTTGCTTGGGCCTCTCTACTGGAGGCGCTCAGTCAGACCCAGTGTTGACATGTGGCAAGACGCTCCTCTGGGCGCGTCTTGCTTGGGCTTCTCTCCTGGAGACCCTCAGTCAGACCCATTGTTGACATGTGGCAAGACGCTCCTCGGGGCGCGTCTTGCTTGGGCCTCTCTCCTGGAGGCGCTCAGTCAGACTGAGTAGTGACATGTGGCCTGACGCTCCTCGGGGCGCGTGTTGCTTGGCCCTCTCTCCTGGAGGCACTCAGTCAGACCAAGTGGTGACATGTGGCAAGACAATCCTCGGGGCGCGTCTTGCTTGGGCCTCTCTCCTGGAGGCCCTCTGTCAGACCCAGTGTTGACATGTGGCAAGACACTCCTCGGGGCGCGTCTTGCTTGGGCCTCTCTCATGGAGGCCCTCTGTCGGACCCAGTGTTGACATGTGTCAAGACGCTCCTCGGGGCGCGTCTTGCTTTGACCTCTCTCCTGGAGGCGCTCAGTCAGACCGAGTGCTGACATGTGGCAAGAAGCTCCTCGGGGCGCGTCTTGCTTGGGCTTCTCTCCTGGAGGCCCTCAGTAAGACCCATTGTTGACATGTGGCAAGACGCTCCTCGGGGCGCGTCTTGCTTGGGCCTCTCTCCTGGAGGCGCTCAGTCACACTGAGTAGTGACATGTGGCCTGACGCTCCTCGGGGCGCGTGTTGCATGGGCCTCTCTCCTGGAGGCGCTCAGTCAGACCAAGTGGTGACATGTGGCAAGACACTCCTCGGGGCGCATCTTGCTTGGGCCTCTCTCCTGGAGGCCCTCTGTCAGACCCAGTGTTGACATGTGTCAAGACGCTCCTCGGGGCGCGTCTTGCTTTGGCCTCTCTCCTGGAGGCGCTCGGTCAGACCGAGTGCTGACATGTGGCAAGAAGCTCCTCGGGGCGCGTCTTGCTTGGGCTTCTCTCCTGGAGGCCCTCAGTAAGACCCATTGTTGACATGTGGCAAGACGCTCCTCGGGGCGCGTCTTGCTTGGGCCTCTCTCCTGGAGGCGCTCAGTCAGACTGAGTAGTGACATGTGGCCTGACGCTGCTCGGGGCGCGTGTTGCTTGGGCCTCTCTCCTGGAGGCGCTCAGTCAGACCAAGTGGTGTCATGTGGCAAGACGCTCCTCGGGGCTCGTCTTGCTTGGGCTTCTCTCCTGGAGGCGCTCAGAAAGACCCAGTGTTGACATGTGACAAGACGCTCCTCGGGGCGCGTCTTGCTTGGGCCTCTCTCCTGGAGGCGCTCAGTCAGAACCAGAGGTGACATGTGGCAAGACGCTCCTCGGGGCGCGTCTTGCTTGGGCCTCTCTCCTGGAGGCGCTCAGTCAGACTGAGTAGTGACATGTGGCCTGACGCTCCTCGGGGCGCGTCTTGTTTGGGCCTCTCTCCTGGAGGCGCTCAGTCAGACCCAGTGGTGACATGTGGCAAGACACTCCTCTGGGCGCGTCTTGCTTGGGCCTCTCTCCTGGAGGCCCTCTGTCAGACCCAGTGTTGACATGTGTCAAGACGCTCCTCGGGGCGCGTCTTGCTTGGGCTTCTCTCCTGGAGGCCCTCAGTCAGACCCATTGTTGACATGTGGCAAGACGCTCCTCGGGGCGCGTCTTGCTTGGGCTTCTCTCCTGGAGGCGCTCAGACAGACCCAGTGTTGACATGTGACAAGAGGCTCCTCGGGGCACGTCTTGCTTGGGCCTCTCTCCTGGAGGCGCTCAGTCAGAACCAGAGGTGACATGTGGCAAGACGCTCCTCGGGGCGCGTCTTGCTTGGGCCTCTCTCCTGGAGGCCCTCTGTCAGACCCAGTGTTGACATGTGGCAAGACGCTCCTCGGGGCGCGTATTGCTTCGGCCTCTCTCCTGAATGCCCTCATTCAGACCCAGTGGTGACATGTGGCAAGACGCTCCTCGGGGCGCGTATTGCTTCGGCCTCTCTCCTGAATGCCCTCTGTCAGACCGAGTCTTGACATGTGGCAAGACTCTCCTCGGGGCGCATCTTGCTTGGGCTTCTCTCATGGAGGCCCTCAGTCCGACCCAGTGTTGACATATGTCAAGACGCTCCTCGGGGCTTGTCTTGCTTGGGCCTCTCTACTGGAGGCGCTCAGTCAGACCCAGTGTTGACATGTGGCAAGACGCTCCTCTGGGCGCGTCTTAGTTGGGCTTCTCTCCTGGAGACCCTCAGTCAGACCCATTGTTTACATGTGGCAAGACGCTCCTCGGGGCAAGTCTTGCTTGGGCCTCTCTCCTGGAGGCGCTCAGTCAGAACCAGAGGTGACATGTGGCAAGACGCTCCTCGGGGCGCGTCTTGCTTGGGCCTCTCTCCTGGAGGCCCTCTGTCAGACCCAGTGTTGACATGTGGCAAGACGCTCCTCTGGGCGCATCTTGCTTGGGCCTCTCTCCTGGAGGCCCTCTGTCAGACCCAGTGTTGACATGTGGCAAGACGCTCCTCCGGGCGCATCTTGCTTGGGCCTCTCTCCTGGAGGCCCTCAGTCAGACCCATTGTTGACATGTGGCAAGACGCTCCTCGGGGCGCGTATTGCTTCGGCCTCTCTCCTGAATGCCCTCATTCAGACCCAGTGGTGACATGTGGCAAGACGCTCCTCGGGGCGCGTATTGCTTCGGCCTCTCTCCTGAATGCCCTCTGTCAGACCGAGTGTTGACATGTGGCAAGACTCTCCTCGGGGCGCGTCTTGCTTGGGCTTCTCTCATGGAGGCCCTCAGTCCGACCCAGTGTTGACATATGTCAAGACGCTCCTCGGGGCTTGTCTTGCTTGGGCCTCTCTACTGGAGGCGCTCAGTCAGACCCAGTGTTGACATGTGGCAAGACGCTCCTCTGGGCGCGTCTTGCTTGGGCTTCTCTCCTGGAGACCCTCAGTCAGACCCATTGTTGACATGTGGCAAGACGCTCCTCGGGGCAAGTCTTGCTTGGGCCTCTCTCCTGGAGGCGCTCAGTCAGAACCAGAGGTGACATGTGGCAAGACGCTCCTCGGGGCGCGTCTTGCTTGGGCCTCTCTCCTGGAGGCCCTCTGTCAGACCCAGTGTTGACATGTGGCAAGACGCTCCTCCGGGCGCATCTTGCTTGGGCCTCTCTCCTGGAGGCCCTCTGTCAGACCCAGTGTTGACATGTGGCAAGACGCTCCTCCGGGCGCATCTTGCTTGGGCCTCTCTCCTGGAGGCCCTCAGTCAGACCCATTGTTGACATGTGGCAAGACGCTCCTCGGGGCGCGTATTGCTTCGGCCTCTCTCCTGAATGCCCTCATTCAGACCCAGTGGTGACATGTGGCAAGACGCTCCTCGGGGCGCGTATTGCTTCGGCCTCTCTCCTGAATGCCCTCTGTCAGACCGAGTGTTGACATGTGGCAAGACTCTCCTCGGGGCGCGTCTTGCTTGGGCTTCTCTCATGGAGGCCCTCAGTCCGACCCAGTGTTGACATATGTCAAGCCGCTCCTCGGGGCTTGTCTTGCTTGGGCCTCTCTACTGGAGGCGCTCAGTCAGACGCAGTGTTGACATGTGGCAAGACGCTCCTCTGGGCGCGTCTTGCTTGGGCTTCTCTCCTGGAGACCCTCAGTCAGACCCATTGTTGACATGTGGCAAGACGCTCCTCGGGGCGCGTCTTGCTTGGGCCTCTCTCCTGGAGGCGCTCAGTCAGACTGAGTAGTGACATGTGGCCTGACGCTCCTCGGGGCGCGTGTTGCTTGGCCCTCTCTCCTGGAGGCACTCAGTCAGACCAAGTGGTGACATGCGGCAAGACAATCCTCGGGGCGCGTCTTGCTTGGGCCTCTCTCCTGGAGGCCCTCTGTCAGACCCAGTGTTGACATGTGGCAAGACACTCCTCGGGGCGCGTCTTGCTTGTGCCTCTCTCATGGAGGCCCTCTGTCAGACCCAGTGTTGACATGTGTCAAGACGCTCCTCGGGGCGCGTCTTGCTTTGACCTCTCTCCTGGAGGCGCTCAGTCAGACCGAGTGCTGACATGTGGCAAGAAGCTCCTCGGGGCGCGTCTTGCTTGGGCTTCTCTCCTGGAGGCCCTCAGTAAGACCCATTGTTGACATGTGGCAAGACGCTCCTCGGGGCGCGTCTTGCTGGGGCCTCTCTCCTGGAGGCGCTCAGTCACACTGAGTAGTGACATGTGGCCTGACGCTCCTCGGGGCGCATGTTGCATGGGCCTCTCTCCTGGAGGCGCTCAGTCAGACCAAGTGGTGACATGTGGCAAGACACTCCTCGGGGCGCATCTTGCTTGGGCCTCTCTCCTGGAGGCCCTCTGTCAGACCCAGTGTTGACATGTGTCAAGACGCTCCTCGGGGCGCGTCTTGCTTGTGCTTCTCTTCTGGAGGCCCTCAGTCAGACCCATTGTTGGCATGTGGCAAGACGCTCCTCGGGGCGCGTCTTGCTTTGGCCTCTCTCCTGGAGGCGCTCGGTCAGACCGAGTGCTGACATGTGGCAAGAAGCTCCTCGGGGCGCGTCTTGCTTGGGCTTCTCTCCTGGAGGCCCTCAGTAAGACCCATTGTTGACATGTGGCAAGACGCTCCTCGGGGCGCGTCTTGCTTGGGCCTCTCTCCTGGAGGCGCTCAGTCAGACTGAGTAGTGACATGTGGCCTGACGCTCCTCGGGGCGCGTGTTGCTTGGGCCTCTCTCCTGGAGGCGCTCAGTCAGACCAAGCGATGTCATGTGGCAAGACGCTCCTCGGGGCGCGTCTTGCTTGGGCTTCTCTCCTGGAGGCCCTCTGTCAGACCCAGTGTTGACATGTGGCAAGACACTCCTCGGGGCGCGTCTTGCTTGTGCCTCTCTCATGGAGGCCCTCTGTCAGACCCAGTGTTGACATGTGTCAAGACGCTCCTCGGGGCGCGTCTTGCTTTGACCTCTCTCCTGGAGGCGCTCAGTCAGACCGAGTGCTGACATGTGGCAAGAAGCTCCTCGGGGCGCGTCTTGCTTGGGCTTCTCTCCTGGAGGCCCTCAGTAAGACCCATTGTTGACATGTGGCAAGACGCTCCTCGGGGCGCGTCTTGCTGGGGCCTCTCTCCTGGAGGCGCTCAGTCACACTGAGTAGTGACATGTGGCCTGACGCTCCTCGGGGCGCATGTTGCATGGGCCTCTCTCCTGGAGGCGCTCAGTCAGACCAAGTGGTGACATGTGGCAAGACACTCCTCGGGGCGCATCTTGCTTGGGCCTCTCTCCTGGAGGCCCTCTGTCAGACCCAGTGTTGACATGTGTCAAGACGCTCCTCGGGGCGCGTCTTGCTTGTGCTTCTCTTCTGGAGGCCCTCAGTCAGACCCATTGTTGGCATGTGGCAAGACGCTCCTCGGGGCGCGTCTTGCTTTGGCCTCTCTCCTGGAGGCGCTCGGTCAGACCGAGTGCTGACATGTGGCAAGAAGCTCCTCGGGGCGCGTCTTGCTTGGGCTTCTCTCCTGGAGGCCCTCAGTAAGACCCATTGTTGACATGTGGCAAGACGCTCCTCGGGGCGCGTCTTGCTTGGGCCTCTCTCCTGGAGGCGCTCAGTCAGACTGAGTAGTGACATGTGGCCTGACGCTCCTCGGGGCGCGTGTTGCTTGGGCCTCTCTCCTGGAGGCGCTCAGTCAGACCAAGCGATGTCATGTGGCAAGACGCTCCTCGGGGCGCGTCTTGCTTGGGCTTCTCTCCTGGAGGCGCTCAGAAAGACCCAGTGTTGACATGTGACAAGACGCTCCTCGGGGCGCGTCTTGCTTGGGCCTCTCTCCTGGAGGCGCTCAGTCAGAACCAGAGGTGACATGTGGCAAGACGCTCCTCGGGGCGCGTCTTGCTTGGGCCTCTCTCCTGGAGGCGCTCAGTCAGACTGAGTAGTGACATGTGGCCTGACGCTCCTCGGGGCGCGTCTTGTTTGGGCCTCTCTCCTGGAGGCGCTCAGTCAGACCCAGTGGTGACATGTGGCAAGACACTCCTCTGGGCGCGTCTTGCTTGGGCCTCTCTCCTGGAGGCCCTCTGTCAGACCCAGTGTTGACATGTGTCAAGACGCTCCTCGGGGCGCGTCTTGCTTGGGCTTCTCTCCTGGAGGCCCTCAGTCAGACCCATTGTTGACATGTGGCAAGACGCTCCTCGGGGCGCGTCTTGCTTGGGCTTCTCTCCTGGAGGCGCTCAGACAGACCCAGTGTTGACATGTGACAAGAGGCTCCTCGGGGCACGTCTTGCTTGGGCCTCTCTCCTGGAGGCGCTCAGTCAGAACCAGAGGTGACATGTGGCAAGACGCTCCTCGGGGCGCGTCTTGCTTGGGCCTCTCTCCTGGAGGCCCTCTGTCAGACCCAGTGTTGACATGTGGCAAGACGCTCCTCGGGGCGCGTATTGCTTCGGCCTCTCTCCTGAATGCCCTCATTCAGACCCAGTGGTGACATGTGGCAAGACGCTCCTCGGGGCGCGTATTGCTTCGGCCTCTCTCCTGAATGCCCTCTGTCAGACCGAGTGTTGACATGTGGCAAGACTCTCCTCGGGGCGCGTCTTGCTTGGGCTTCTCTCATGGAGGCCCTCAGTCCGACCCAGTGTTGACATATGTCAAGACGCTCCTCGGGGCTTGTCTTGCTTGGGCCTCTCTACTGGAGGCGCTCAGTCAGACCCAGTGTTGACATGTGGCAAGACGCTCCTCTGGGCGCGTCTTGCTTGGGCTTCTCTCCTGGAGACCCTCAGTCAGACCCATTGTTGACATGTGGCAAGACGCTCCTCGGGGCAAGTCTTGCTTGGGCCTCTCTCCTGGAGGCGCTCAGTCAGACCGAGTAGTGACATGTGGCCTGACGCTCCTCGGGGCGCGTCTTGCTTGGGCCTCTCTCCTGGAGGCGCTCAGTCAGACCCAGTGGTGACATGTGGCAAGACGATCCTCGGGGCGCGTATTGCTTCGGCCTCTCTCCTGAATGCCCTCTGTCAGACCGAGTGTTGACATGTGGCAAGACTCTCCTCAGAGCGCGTCTTGCTTGGGCTTCTCTCATGGAGGCCCTCAGTCCGACCCAGTGTTGACATATGTCAAGAAGCTTTTTCGGGGCGTGTCTTGCTTGGGCCTCTCTACTGGAGGCGCTCAGTCAGACCCAGTGTTGACATGTGGCAAGACTCTCCTCTGGGCGCGTCTTGCTTGGGCTTCTCTCCTGGAGACCCTCAGTCAGACCCATTGTTGACATGTGGCAAGACGCTCCTCAGGGCAAGTCTTGCTTGGGCCTCTCTCCTGGAGGCGCTCAGTCAGACTGAGAAGTGACATGTGGCCTGACGCTCCTCGGGGCGCGTCTTGCTTGGGCCTCTCTCCTGGAGGCGCTCAGTCAGACCCAGTGGTGACATGTGGCAAGACACTCCTCGGGGCGGGTCTTGCTTGGGCCTCTCTCCTGGAGGCCCTCTGTCAGACCCAGTGTTGACATGTGTCAAGACGCTCCTCGAGGCGCGTCTTGCTTGGGCTTCACTCCTGGAGGCCCTCAGTCAGACTCATTGTTGACATGTGGCAAGACGCTCCTCGGGGCGCGTCTTGCTTGGGCTTCTCTCCTGGAGGCGCTCAGACAGACCCAGTGTTGACATGTGACAAGAGGCTCCTCGGGGCACGTCTTGCTTGGGCCTCTCTCCTGGAGGCCCTCTGTCAGACCCAGTGTTGACATGTGGCAAGACGCTCCTTCGGGCGCATCTTGCTTGGGCCTCTCTCCTGGAGGCCCTCAGTCAGACCCATTGTTGACATGTGGCAAGACGCTCCTCGGGGCGCGTCTTGCTTGGGCCTCTCTCCTGGAGGCGCTCAGTCAGACCCAGTGCTGACATAAGGCAAGACGCTCCTCGGGGCGCGTCTTGCTGGGGCCTCTCTCCTGGAGGCGCTCAGTCAGACCCAGTGCTAACATGTGGCAAGACGCTCCTCGGGGCGCGTCTTGCTTGGGCCTCTCTCCTGGAGGCGCTCAGTCAGACCCAGTGTTGACATGTGGCAAGACGCTCCTCGGGGCGCGTCTTGCTTGGGCCTCTCTCCTGGAGGCGCTCAGTCAGACCCAGTGTTGACATGTGGCAAGACGCTCCTCGGGGCGCGTCTTGCTTGGGCCTCTCTCCTGGAGGCGCTCAGTCAGACCCAGTGGTGACACGTGGAAAGACGCTCCTCTGGGCACATCTTGCTTGGGCCTCTCTCCTGGAGGCGCTCATTCAGACCCAGTGGTGACATGTGGCAAGACGCTCCTCGGGGCGCGTATTGCTTCGGCCTCTCTCCTGAATGCCCTCTGTCAGACCGAGTGTTGACATGTGGCAAGACTCTCCTCGGGGTGCGTCTTGCTTGGGCTTCTCTCATGGAGGCCCTCAGTCCGACCCAGTGTTGACATATGTCAAGAAGCTTTTTCGGGGCGTGTCTTGCTTGGGCCTCTCTACTGGAGGCGCTCAGTCAGACCCAGTGTTGACATGTGGCAAGACGCTCCTCTGGGCGCGTCTTGCTTGGGCTTCTCTCCTGGAGACCCTCAGTCAGACCCATTGTTGACATGTGGCAAGACGCTCCTCGGGGCAAGTCTTGCTTGGGCCTCTCTCCTGGAGGCGCTCAGTCAGACTGAGAAGTGACATGTGGCCTGACGCTCCTCGGGGCGCGTCTTGCTTGGGCCTCTCTCCTGGAGGCGCTCAGTCAGACCCAGTGGTGACATGTGGCAAGACACTCCTCTGGGCGCGTCTTGCTTGGGCCTCTCTCCTGGAGGCCCTCTGTCAGACCCAGTGTTGACATGTGTCAAGACGCTCCTCGGGGCGCGTCTTGCTTGGGCTTCTCTCCTGGAGGCCCTCAGTCAGACCCATTGTTGACATGTGGCAAGACGCTCCTCGGGGCGCGTCTTGCTTGGGCTTCTCTCCTGGAGGCGCTCAGACAGACCCAGTGTTGACATGTGACAAGAGGCTCCTCGGGGCACGTCTTGCTTGGGCCTCTCTCCTGGAGGCCCTCTGTCAGACCCAGTGTTGACATGTGGCAAGACGCTCCTTCGGGCGCATCTTGCTTGGGCCTCTCTCCTGGAGGCCCTCAGTCAGACCCATTGTTGACATGTGGCAAGACGCTCCTCGGGGCGCGTCTTGCTTGAGCCTCTCTCCTGGAGGCGCTCAGTCAGACCCAGTGCTGACATAAGGCAAGACGCTCCTCGGGGCGCGTCTTGCTGGGGCCTCTCTCCTGGAGGCGCTCAGTCAGACCCAGTGCTGACATGTGGCAAGACGCTCCTCGGGGCGCGTCTTGCTTGGGCCTCTCTCCTGGAGGCGCTCAGTCAGACCCAGTGTTGACATGTGGCAAGACGCTCCTCGGGGCGCATCTTGCTTGGGCCTCTCTCCTGGAGGCGCTCAGTCAGACCCAGTGTTGACATGTGGCAAGACGCTCCTCGGGGCGCGTCTTGCTTGGGCCTCTCTCCTGGAGGCGCTCAGTCAGACCCAGTGGTGACACGTGGAAAGACGCTCCTCTGGGCACATCTTGCTTGGGCCTCTCTCCTGGAGGCGCTCATTCAGACCCAGTGGTGACATGTGGCAAGATGCTCCTCGGGGCGCGTATTGCTTCGGCCTCTCTCCTGAATGCCCTCTGTCAGACCGAGTGTTGACATGTGGCAAGACTCTCCTCGGGGCGCGTCTTGCTTGGGCTTCTCTCATGGAGGCCCTCAGTCCGACCCAGTGCTGACATATGTCAAGACGCTCCTCGGGGCATGTCTTGCTTGGGCCTCTCTACTGGAGGCGCTCATTCAGACCCAGTGTTGACATGTGGCAAGACGCTCCTCTGGGCGCGTCTTGCTTGGGCTTCTCTCCTGGAGACCCTCAGTCAGACCCATTGTTGACATGTGGCAAGACGCTCCTCGGGGCAAGTCTTGCTTCGGGCTCTCTCCTGGAGGCGCTCAGTCAGACCGAGTAGTGACATTTTGCAAGACGCTCCTCGGGGCGCATCTTGCTTGGACCTCCCTCCTGGAGGCGCTCAGTCAGACTGAGTAGTAACATTTTGCAAGACGCTCCTCGGGGCGCATCTTGCTTGGACCTCTCTCCTGGAGGCGCTCAGTTAGACCGAGTAGTGACATGTGGCAAGACGCTCCTCGGGGCGCGTCTTGCTTCGGCCTCTCTCCTGGAGGCGCTCAGTCAGACCGAGTGCTGACATAAGGCAAGACGCTCCTCTGGGCGCGTCTTGCTTGGGCCTCTCTCCTGGAGGAGCTCAGTCAGACCCAGTGGTGACACGTGGCAAGACGCTCCTCGGGGCGCATCTTGCTTGGGCCTCTCTCCTGGAGGCGCTAAGTCAGACCCAGTGTTGACACGTGGCAAGACGCTCCTCGGGGCGCGTCTTGCTTGGCCCTCTCTCCTGGAGGCGCTCAGTCAGACACAGTGTTGACATGTGGCAAGACACTCCTCGGGGCACGTCTTGCTTGGGCTTCTCTCATGGAGGCCCTCAGTAAGACCCATTGTTGACATGTGGAAAGAAGCTCCTCGGGGCGCGTCTTGCTTTGGCTTCTCTCCTGGAGCCCCTCAGTCAGACCCATTGTTGACATGTGGCAAGACGCTCCTCGGGGCGCGTATTGCTTGGGCCTCTCTCCTGGATGCCCTCTGTCAGACCCAGTGTTGACATGTGGCAAGACTCTCCTCGGGGCGCGTCTTGCTTGGACCTCTCTCCTGGAGGCGCTCAGTCAGACCGAGTAGTGACATGTGGCAAGACGCTCCTCGGGGCGCGTCTTGCTTGGGCCTCTCTCCTGGAGGCGCTCAATTAGACCCAGTGTTGACATGTGGCAAGACGCTCCTCGGGGCGCGTCTTGCTTGGGCTTCTCTCCTGGAGGCCCTCAGTCAGACCCATTGTTGACATGTGGCAAGACGCTCGTCGGGGCGCGTCTTGCTTGGGCTTCTCTCCTGGAGGCCCTCAGTCAGACCCATTGTTGACATGTGGCAAGACGCTCCTCGGGGCGCTTCTTGCTGGGGCCTCTCTCCTGGAGGCGCTCAGTCAGACCCAGTGTTGACATGTGTCATGACGCTCCTCGGGCGTTTCTTGCTTGCGCCTCTCTCCTGGAGGCGCTCAGTCAGACCCAGAAGTGACATGTGGCAAGACGCTCCTCGGGCCTCTCTCCTGGAGGCGCTCGGTCAGACCCAGTGTTGACATGTGGCAAGACTCTCCTCGGGGCGCGTCTTGCTGGGGCCTCTCTCCTGGAGGCGCTCAGTCAGACCCAGTGCTGACATGTGGCAAGACGCTCCTCGGGGCGCGTCTTGCTTGGGCCTCTCTCCTGGAGGCGCTCAGTCAGACTGAGTAGTGACATGTGGCCTGACGCTCCTCGGGGGGCGTCACGCTTGGGCCTCTCTCCTGGAGGCGCTCAGTCAGACCCAGTGTTGACATGTGGCAAGACGCTCCTCCAGGCGCATCTTGCATGGGCCTCTCTCCTGGAGGCCCTCAGTCAGACCCATTGTTGACATGTGGCAAGACGCTCCTCGGGGCGCGTCTTGCTTGGGCCTCTCTCCTGGAGGCGCTCAGTCAGACCGAGTGCTGACATAAGGCAAGACGCTCCTCGGGGCGCGTCTTGCTGGGGCCTCTCTCCTGGAGGCGCTCAGTAAGACCCAGTGCTGACATGTGGCAAGACGCTCCTCGGGGCGCGTCTTGCTTGGGCCTCTCTCCTGGAGGCGCTCAGTCAGACCCAGTGTTGACATGTGGCAAGACGTTCCTCTGGGCGTGTCTTGCTTGGGCCTCTCTCCTGGAGGCGCTCAGTCAGACCCAGTGTTGACATGTGGCAAGACGCTCCTCGGGGCGCGTCTTGCTTGGGCCTCTCTCCTGGAGGCGCTCAGTCAGAACCAGAGGTGACATGTGGCAAGACGCTCCTCGGGGCGCGTCTTGCTTGGGCCTCTCTCCTGGAGGCCCTCTGTCAGACCCAGTGTTGACATGTGGCAAGACGCTCCTCCGGGCGCATCTTGCTTGGGCCTCTCTCCTGGAGGCCCTCAGTCAGACCCATTGTTGACATGTGGCAAGACGCTCCTCGGGGCGCGTCTTGCTTGGGCCTCTCTCCTGGAGGCGCTCAGTCAGACCGAGTGCTGACATAAGGCAAGACGCTCCTCGGGGCGCGTCTTGCTGGGGCCTCTCTCCTGGAGGCGCTCAGTCAGACCCAGTGCTGACATGTGGCAAGACGCTCCTCGGGGCGCGTCTTGCTTGGGCCTCTCTCCTGGAGGCGCTCAGTCAGACCCAGTGTTGACATGTGGCAAGACGCTCCTCGGGGCGTGTTTTGCTTGGGCCTCTCTCCTGGAGGCGCTCAGTCAGACCCAGTGTTGACATGTGGCAAGACGCTCCTCGGGGCGCGTCTTGCTTTGGCCTCTCTCCTGGAGGCGCTCAGTCAGACCCAGTGGTGACACGTGGAAAGACGCTCCTCGGGGCACATCTTGCTTGGGCCTCTCTCCTGGAGGCGCTCAGTCAGACCCAGTGTTGACACGTGGCAAGACGCTCCTCGTGGTGCGTCTTGCTTGGGCCTCTCTCCTGGAGGCGCTCAGTCAGACCCAGTGTTGGCATGTGGCAAGACACTCCTCGGGGCGCGTCTTGGTTGGGCCTCTCTCCTGGAGGCGCTCATTCAGACCCAGTGGTGACATGTGGCAAGACGCTCCTCGGGGCGCGTATTGCTTCGGCCTCTCTCCTGAATGCCCTCTGTCAGACCGAGTGTTGACATGTGGCAAGACTCTCCTCGGGGCGCGTCTTGCTTGGGCTTCTCTCATGGAGGCCCTCAGTCCGACCCAGTGTTGACATATGTCAAGACGCTCCTCGGGGCTTGTCTTGCTTGGGCCTCTCTACTGGAGGCGCTCAGTCAGACCCAGTGTTGACATGTGGCAAGACGCTCCTCTGGGCGCGTCTTGCTTGGGCTTCTCTCCTGGAGACCCTCAGTCAGACCCATTGTTGACATGTGGCAAGACGCTCCTCGGGGCAAGTCTTGCTTGGGCCTCTCTCCTGGAGGCGCTCAGTCAGACCGAGTAGTGACATGTGGCCTGACGCTCCTCGGGGCGCGTCTTGCTTGGGCCTCTCTCCTGGAGGCGCTCAGTCAGACCCAGTGGTGACATGTGGCAAGACGCTCCTCGGGGCGCGTATTGCTTCGGCCTCTCTCCTGAATGCCCTCTGTCAGACCGAGTGTTGACATGTGGCAAGACTCTCCTCGGGGCGCGTCTTGCTTGGGCTTCTCTCATGGAGGCCCTCAGTCCGACCCAGTGTTGACATATGTCAAGACGCTCCTCGGGGCGTGTCTTGCTTGGGCCTCTCTACTGGAGGCGCTCAGTCAGACCCAGTGTTGACATGTGGCAAGACGCTCCTCTGGGCGCGTCTTGCTTGGGCTTCTCTCCTGGAGACCCTCAGTCAGACCCATTGTTGACATGTGGCAAGACGCTCCTCGGGGCAAGTCTTGCTTGGGCCTCTCTCCTGGAGGCGCTCAGTCAGACTGAGTAGTGACATGTGGCCTGACGCTCCTCGGGGCGCGTCTTGCTTGGGCCTCTCTCCTGGAGGTGCTCAGTCAGACCCAGTAGTGACATGTGGCAAGACACTCCTCTGGGCGCGTCTTGCTTGGGCCTCTCTCCTAGAGGCCCTCTGTCAGACAAAGTGTTGACATGTGGCAAGACTCTCCTCGGGGCGCGTCTTGCTTAGGCTTCTCTCATGGAGGCCCTCAGTCCGACCCAGTGTTGACATATGTCAAGACGCTCCTCGGGGCATGTCTTGCTTGGGCCTCTCTACTGGAGGCGCTCAGTCAGACCCAGTGTTGACATGTGGCAAGACGCTCCTCTGGGCGCGTCTTGCTTGGGCTTCTCTCCTGGAGACCCTCAGTCAGACCCATTGTTGACATGTGGCAAGACGCTCCTCGGGGCAAGTCTTGCTTGGGCCTCTCTCCTGGAGGCGCTCAGTCAGACCCAGTGTTGACATGTGGCAAGATGCTCCTCAGGGCGCGTCTTGCTTGGGCCTCTCTCCTGGAGGCGCTCAGTCAGACCCAGTGCTGACATGTGGCAAGACGCTCCTCGGGGCGCGTCTTCCTTGGGCCTCTCTCCTGGAGGCGCTCAGTCAGACCCAGTGTTGACATGTGGCAAGACGCTCCTCGGGGCGCGTCTTGCTTGGGCCTCTCTCCTGGAGGCGCTCAGTCAGACCCAGTGTTGACATGTGGCAAGACGCTCCTCGGGGCGCGTCTTGCTTGGGCCTCTCTCCTGGAGGCGCTCAGTCAGACCCAGTGGTGACACGTGGAAAGACGCTCCTCTGGGCACATCTTGCTTGGGCCTCTCTCCTGGAGGCGCTCAGTCAGACCCAGTGTTGACACGTGGCAAGACGCTCCTCGTGGCGCGTCTTGCTTGGGCCTCTCTCCTGGAGGCGCTCAGTCAGACCCAGTGTTGGCATGTGGCAAGACACTCCTCGGGGCGCGTCTTGGTTGGGCCTCTCTCCTGGAGGCGCTCATTCAGACCCAGTGGTGACATGTGGCAAGACGCTCCTCGGGGCGCGTATTGCTTCGGCCTCTCTCCTGAATGCCCTCTGTCAGACCGAGTGTTGACATGTGGCAAGACTCTCCTCGAGGCGCGTCTTGCTTGGGCTTCTCTCATGGAGGCCCTCAGTCCGACCCAGTGTTGACATATGTCAAGACGCTCCTCGGGGCATGTCTTGCTTGGGCCTCTCTACTGGAGGCGCTCAGTCAGACCCAGTGGTGACACGTGGCAAGACGCTCCTCGGGGCGCATCTTGCTTGGGCCTCTCTCCTGGAGGCGCTAAGTCAGACCCAGTGTTGACACGTGGCAAGACGCTCCTCGGGGCGCGTCTTGCTTGGCCCTCTCTCCTGGAGGCGCTCAGTCAGACACAGTGTTGACATGTGGCAAGACACTCCTCGGGGCACGTCTTGCTTGGGCTTCTCTCATGGAGGCCCTCAGTAAGACCCATTGTTGACATGTGGAAAGAAGCTCCTCGGGGCGCGTCTTGCTTTGGCTTCTCTCCTGGAGCCCCTCAGTCAGACCCATTGTTGACATGTGGCAAGACGCTCCTCGGGGCGCGTATTGCTTGGGCCTCTCTCCTGGATGCCCTCTGTCAGACCCAGTGTTGACATGTGGCAAGACTCTCCTCGGGGCGCGTCTTGCTTGGACCTCTCTCCTGGAGGCGCTCAGTCAGACCGAGTAGTGACATGTGGCAAGACGCTCCTCGGGGCGCGTCTTGCTTGGGCCTCTCTCCTGGAGGCGCTCAATTAGACCCAGTGTTGACATGTGGCAAGACGCTCCTCGGGGCGCGTCTTGCTTGGGCTTCTCTCCTGGAGGCCCTCAGTCAGACCCATTGTTGACATGTGGCAAGACGCTCCTCGGGGCGCGTCTTGCTTGGGCTTCTCTCCCGGAGGCCCTCAGTCAGACCCATTGTTGACATGTGGCAAGACGCTCCTCGGGGCGCTTCTTGCTGGGGCCTCTCTCCTGGAGGCGCTCAGTCAGACCCAGTGTTGACATGTGACATTACGCTCCTCGGGCGTTTCTTGCTTGCGCCTCTCTCCTGGAGGCGCTCAGTCAGACCCAGAGGTGACATGTGGCAAGACGCTCCTCGGGCCTCTCTCCTGGAGGCGCTCGGTCAGACCCAGTGTTGACATGTGGCAAGACTCTCCTCGGGGCGCGTCTTGCTGGGGCCTCTCTCCTGGAGGCGCTCAGTCAGACCCAGTGCTGACATGTGGCAAGACGCTCCTCGGGGCGCGTCTTGCTTGGGCCTCTCTCCTGGAGGCGCTCAGTCAGACTGAGTAGTGACATGTGGCCTGACGCTCCTCGGGGGGCGTCACGCTTGGGCCTCTCTCCTGGAGGCGCTCAGTCAGACCCAGTGTTGACATGTGGCAAGACGCTCCTCCAGGCGCATCTTGCATGGGCCTCTCTCCTGGAGGCCCTCAGTCAGACCCATTGTTGACATGTGGCAAGACGCTCCTCGGGGCGCGTCTTGCTTGGGCCTCTCTCCTGGAGGCGCTCAGTCAGACCGAGTGCTGACATAAGGCAAGACGCTCCTCGGGGCGCGTCTTGCTGGGGCCTCTCTCCTGGAGGCGCTCAGTAAGACCCAGTGCTGACATGTGGCAAGACGCTCCTCGGGGCGCGTCTTGCTTGGGCCTCTCTCCTGGAGGCGCTCAGTCAGACCCAGTGTTGACATGTGGCAAGACGTTCCTCTGGGCGTGTCTTGCTTGGGCCTCTCTCCTGGAGGCGCTCAGTCAGACCCAGTGTTGACATGTGGCAAGACGCTCCTCGGGGCGCGTCTTGCTTGGGCCTCTCTCCTGGAGGCGCTCAGTCAGAACCAGAGGTGACATGTGGCAAGACGCTCCTCGGGGCGCGTCTTGCTTGGGCCTCTCTCCTGGAGGCCCTCTGTCAGACCCAGTGTTGACATGTGGCAAGACGCTCCTCCGGGCGCATCTTGCTTGGGCCTCTCTCCTGGAGGCCCTCAGTCAGACCCATTGTTGACATGTGGCAAGACGCTCCTCGGGGCGCGTCTTGCTTGGGCCTCTCTCCTGGAGGCGCTCAGTCAGACCGAGTGCTGACATAAGGCAAGACGCTCCTCGGGGCGCGTCTTGCTGGGGCCTCTCTCCTGGAGGCGCTCAGTCAGACCCAGTGCTGACATGTGGCAAGACGCTCCTCGGGGCGCGTCTTGCTTGGGCCTCTCTCCTGGAGGCGCTCAGTCAGACCCAGTGTTGACATGTGGCAAGACGCTCCTCGGGGCGTGTTTTGCTTGGGCCTCTCTCCTGGAGGCGCTCAGTCAGACCCAGTGTTGACATGTGGCAAGACGCTCCTCGGGGCGCGTCTTGCTTTGGCCTCTCTCCTGGAGGCGCTCAGTCAGACCCAGTGGTGACACGTGGAAAGACGCTCCTCGGGGCACATCTTGCTTGGGCCTCTCTCCTGGAGGCGCTCAGTCAGACCCAGTGTTGACACGTGGCAAGACGCTCCTCGTGGTGCGTCTTGCTTGGGCCTCTCTCCTGGAGGCGCTCAGTCAGACCCAGTGTTGGCATGTGGCAAGACACTCCTCGGGGCGCGTCTTGGTTGGGCCTCTCTCCTGGAGGCGCTCATTCAGACCCAGTGGTGACATGTGGCAAGACGCTCCTCGGGGCGCGTATTGCTTCGGCCTCTCTCCTGAATGCCCTCTGTCAGACCGAGTGTTGACATGTGGCAAGACTCTCCTCGGGGCGCGTCTTGCTTGGGCTTCTCTCATGGAGGCCCTCAGTCCGACCCAGTGTTGACATATGTCAAGACGCTCCTCGGGGCTTGTCTTGCTTGGGCCTCTCTACTGGAGGCGCTCAGTCAGACCCAGTGTTGACATGTGGCAAGACGCTCCTCTGGGCGCGTCTTGCTTGGGCTTCTCTCCTGGAGACCCTCAGTCAGACCCATTGTTGACATGTGGCAAGACGCTCCTCGGGGCAAGTCTTGCTTGGGCCTCTCTCCTGGAGGCGCTCAGTCAGACCGAGTAGTGACATGTGGCCTGACGCTCCTCGGGGCGCGTCTTGCTTGGGCCTCTCTCCTGGAGGCTCTCAGTCAGACACAGTGGTGACATGTGGCAAGACGCTCCTCGGGGCGCGTATTGCTTCGGCCTCTCTCCTGAATGCCCTCTGTCAGACCGAGTGTTGACATGTGGCAAGACTCTCCTCGGGGCGCGTCTTGCTTGGGCTTCTCTCATGGAGGCCCTCAGTCCGACCCAGTGTTGACATATGTCAAGACGCTCCTCGGGGCGTGTCTTGCTTGGGCCTCTCTACTGGAGGCGCTCAGTCAGACCCAGTGTTGACATGTGGCAAGACGCTCCTCTGGGCGCGTCTTGCTTGGGCTTCTCTCCTGGAGACCCTCAGTCAGACCCATTGTTGACATGTGGCAAGACGCTCCTCGGGGCAAGTCTTGCTTGGGCCTCTCTCCTGGAGGCGCTCAGTCAGACTGAGTAGTGACATGTGGCCTGACGCTCCTCGGGGCGCGTCTTGCTTGGGCCTCTCTCCTGGAGGTGCTCAGTCAGACCCAGTAGTGACATGTGGCAAGACACTCCTCTGGGCGCGTCTTGCTTGGGCCTCTCTCCTAGAGGCCCTCTGTCAGACAAAGTGTTGACATGTGGCAAGACTCTCCTCGGGGCGCGTCTTGCTTAGGCTTCTCTCATGGAGGCCCTCAGTCCGACCCAGTGTTGACATATGTCAAGACGCTCCTCGGGGCATGTCTTGCTTGGGCCTCTCTACTGGAGGCGCTCAGTCAGACCCAGTGTTGACATGTGGCAAGACGCTCCTCTGGGCGCGTCTTGCTTGGGCTTCTCTCCTGGAGACCCTCAGTCAGACCCATTGTTGACATGTGGCAAGACGCTCCTCGGGGCAAGTCTTGCTTGGGCCTCTCTCCTGGAGGCGCTCAGTCAGACCCAGTGTTGACATGTGGCAAGATGCTCCTCAGGGCGCGTCTTGCTTGGGCCTCTCTCCTGGAGGCGCTCAGTCAGACCCAGTGCTGACATGTGGCAAGACGCTCCTCGGGGCGCGTCTTCCTTGGGCCTCTCTCCTGGAGGCGCTCAGTCAGACCCAGTGTTGACATGTGGCAAGACGCTCCTCGGGGCGCGTCTTGCTTGGGCCTCTCTCCTGGAGGCGCTCAGTCAGACCCAGTGTTGGCATGTGGCAAGACGCTCCTCGGGGCGCGTCTTGCTTGGGCCTCTCTCCTGGAGGCGCTCAGTCAGACCCAGTGGTGACACGTGGAAAGACGCTCCTCTGGGCACATCTTGCTTGGGCCTCTCTCCTGGAGGCGCTCAGTCAGACCCAGTGTTGACACGTGGCAAGACGCTCCTCGTGGCGCGTCTTGCTTGGGCCTCTCTCCTGGAGGCGCTCAGTCAGACCCAGTGTTGGCATGTGGCAAGACACTCCTCGGGGCGCGTCTTGGTTGGGCCTCTCTCCTGGAGGCGCTCATTCAGACCCAGTGGTGACATGTGGCAAGACGCTCCTCGGGGCGCGTATTGCTTCGGCCTCTCTCCTGAATGCCCTCTGTCAGACCGAGTGTTGACATGTGGCAAGACTCTCCTCGAGGCGCGTCTTGCTTGGGCTTCTCTCATGGAGGCCCTCAGTCCGACCCAGTGTTGACATATGTCAAGACGCTCCTCGGGGCATGTCTTGCTTGGGCCTCTCTACTGGAGGCGCTCAGTCAGACCCAGTGGTGACACGTGGCAAGACGCTCCTCGGGGCGCATCTTGCTTTGGCCTCTCTCCTGGAGGCGCTAAGTCAGACCCAGTGTTGACACGTGGCAAGACGCTCCTCGGGGCGCGTCTTGCTTGGCCCTCTCTCCTGGAGGCGCTCAGTCAGACACAGTGTTGACATGTGGCAAGACACTCCTCGGGGCACGTCTTGCTTGGGCTTCTCTCATGGAGGCCCTCAGTAAGACCCATTGTTGACATGTGGAAAGAAGCTCCTCGGGGCGCGTCTTGCTTTGGCTTCTCTCCTGGAGCCCCTCAGTCAGACCCATTGTTGACATGTGGCAAGACGCTCCTCGGGGCGCGTATTGCTTGGGCCTCTCTCCTGGATGCCCTCTGTCAGACCCAGTGTTGACATGTGGCAAGACTCTCCTCGGGGCGCGTCTTGCTTGGACCTCTCTCCTGGAGGCGCTCAGTCAGACCGAGTAGTGACATGTGGCAAGACGCTCCTCGGGGCGCGTCTTGCTTGGGCCTCTCTCCTGGAGGCGCTCAATTAGACCCAGTGTTGACATGTGGCAAGACGCTCCTCGGGGCGCGTCTTGCTTGGGCTTCTCTCCTGGAGGCGCTCAGTCAGACCGAGTAGTGACATGTGGCCTGACGCTCCTCGGGGCGCGTCTTGCTTGGGCCTCTCTCCTGGAGGCGCTCAGTCAGACCCAGTGGTGACATGTGGCAAGACGCTCCTCGGGGCGCGTATTGCTTCGGCCTCTCTCCTGAATGCCCTCTGTCAGACCGAGTGTTGACATGTGGCAAGACTCTCCTCGGGGCGCGTCTTGCTTGGGCTTCTCTCATGGAGGCCCTCAGTCCGACCCAGTGTTGACATATGTCAAGACGCTCCTCGGGGCGTGTCTTGCTTGGGCCTCTCTACTGGAGGCGCTCAGTCAGACCCAGTGTTGACATGTGGCAAGACGCTCCTCTGGGCGCGTCTTGCTTGGGCTTCTCTCCTGGAGACCCTCAGTCAGACCCATTGTTGACATGTGGCAAGACGCTCCTCGGGGCAAGTCTTGCTTGGGCCTCTCTCCTGGAGGCGCTCAGTCAGACTGAGTAGTGACATGTGGCCTGACGCTCCTCGGGGCGCGTCTTGCTTGGGCCTCTCTCCTGGAGGTGCTCAGTCAGACCCAGTAGTGACATGTGGCAAGACACTCCTCTGGGCGCGTCTTGCTTGAGCCTCTCTCCTAGAGGCCCTCTGTCAGACAAAGTGTTGACATGTGGCAAGACTCTCCTCGGGGCGCGTCTTGCTTAGGCTTCTCTCATGGAGGCCCTCAGTCCGACCCAGTGTTGACATATGTCAAGACGCTCCTCGGGGCATGTCTTGCTTGGGCCTCTCTACTGGAGGCGCTCAGTCAGACCCAGTGTTGACATGTGGCAAGACGCTCCTCTGGGCGCGTCTTGCTTGGGCTTCTCTCCTGGAGACCCTCAGTCAGACCCATTGTTGACATGTGGCAAGACGCTCCTCGGGGCAAGTCTTGCTTGGGCCTCTCTCCTGGAGGCGCTCAGTCAGACCCAGTGTTGACATGTGGCAAGATGCTCCTCAGGGCGCGTCTTGCTTGGGCCTCTCTCCTGGAGGCGCTCAGTCAGACCCAGTGCTGACATGTGGCAAGACGCTCCTCGGGGCGCGTCTTCCTTGGGCCTCTCTCCTGGAGGCGCTCAGTCAGACCCAGTGTTGACATGTGGCAAGACGCTCCTCGGGGCGCGTCTTGCTTGGGCCTCTCTCCTGGAGGCGCTCAGTCAGACCCAGTGTTGACATGTGGCAAGACGCTCCTCGGGGCGCGTCTTGCTTGGGCCTCTCTCCTGGAGGCGCTCAGTCAGACCCAGTGGTGACACGTGGAAAGACGCTCCTCTGGGCACATCTTGCTTGGGCCTCTCTCCTGGAGGCGCTCAGTCAGACCCAGTGTTGACACGTGGCAAGACGCTCCTCGTGGCGCGTCTTGCTTGGGCCTCTCTCCTGGAGGCGCTCAGTCAGACCCAGTGTTGGCATGTGGCAAGACACTCCTCGGGGCGCGTCTTGGTTGGGCCTCTCTCCTGGAGGCGCTCATTCAGACCCAGTGGTGACATGTGGCAAGACGCTCCTCGGGGCGCGTATTGCTTCGGCCTCTCTCCTGAATGCCCTCTGTCAGACCGAGTGTTGACATGTGGCAAGACTCTCCTCGAGGCGCGTCTTGCTTGGGCTTCTCTCATGGAGGCCCTCAGTCCGACCCAGTGTTGACATATGTCAAGACGCTCCTCGGGGCATGTCTTGCTTGGGCCTCTCTACTGGAGGCGCTCAGTCAGACCCAGTGGTGACACGTGGCAAGACGCTCCTCGGGGCGCATCTTGCTTGGGCCTCTCTCCTGGAGGCGCTAAGTCAGACCCAGTGTTGACACGTGGCAAGACGCTCCTCGGGGCGCGTCTTGCTTGGCCCTCTCTCCTGGAGGCGCTCAGTCAGACACAGTGTTGACATGTGGCAAGACACTCCTCGGGGCACGTCTTGCTTGGGCTTCTCTCATGGAGGCCCTCAGTAAGACCCATTGTTGACATGTGGAAAGAAGCTCCTCGGGGCGCGTCTTGCTTTGGCTTCTCTCCTGGAGCCCCTCAGTCAGACCCATTGTTGACATGTGGCAAGACGCTCCTCGGGGCGCGTATTGCTTGGGCCTCTCTCCTGGATGCCCTCTGTCAGACCCAGTGTTGACATGTGGCAAGACTCTCCTCGGGGCGCGTCTTGCTTGGACCTCTCTCCTGGAGGCGCTCAGTCAGACCGAGTAGTGACATG
The DNA here is from genome assembly GCF_043380555.1 of Nothobranchius furzeri. NCBI lineage: Eukaryota > Metazoa > Chordata > Actinopteri > Cyprinodontiformes > Nothobranchiidae > Nothobranchius > Nothobranchius furzeri. The sequence goes on from NC_091741.1 coordinate 17,191,280, forward strand.
TGGCAAGACGCTCCTCGGGGCGCGTCTTGCTTGGGCCTCTCTCCTGGAGGCGCTCAATTAGACCCAGTGTTGACATGTGGCAAGACGCTCCTCGGGGCGCGTCTTGCTTGGGCTTCTCTCCTGGAGGCCCTCAGTCAGACCCATTGTTGACATGTGGCAAGACGCTCCTCGGGGCGCGTCTTGCTTGGGCTTCTCTCCTGGAGGCCCTCAGTCAGACCCATTGTTGACATGTGGCAAGACGCTCCTCGGGGCGCTTCTTGCTGGGGCCTCTCTCCTGGAGGCGCTCAGTCAGACCCAGTGTTGACATGTGACATTACGCTCCTCGGGCGTTTCTTGCTTGCGCCTCTCTCCTGGAGGCGCTCAGTCAGACCCAGAGGTGACATGTGGCAAGACGCTCCTCGGGCCTCTCTCCTGGAGGCGCTCGGTCAGACCCAGTGTTGACATGTGGCAAGACTCTCCTCGGGGCGCGTCTTGCTGGGGCCTCTCTCCTGGAGGCGCTCAGTCAGACCCAGTGCTGACATGTGGCAAGACGCTCCTCGGGGCGCGTCTTGCTTGGGCCTCTCTCCTGGAGGCGCTCAGTCAGACTGAGTAGTGACATGTGGCCTGACGCTCCTCGGGGGGCGTCACGCTTGGGCCTCTCTCCTGGAGGCGCTCAGTCAGACCCAGTGTTGACATGTGGCAAGACGCTCCTCCAGGCGCATCTTGCATGGGCCTCTCTCCTGGAGGCCCTCAGTCAGACCCATTGTTGACATGTGGCAAGACGCTCCTCGGGGCGCGTCTTGCTTGGGCCTCTCTCCTGGAGGCGCTCAGTCAGACCGAGTGCTGACATAAGGCAAGACGCTCCTCGGGGCGCGTCTTGCTGGGGCCTCTCTCCTGGAGGCGCTCAGTAAGACCCAGTGCTGACATGTGGCAAGACGCTCCTCGGGGCGCGTCTTGCTTGGGCCTCTCTCCTGGAGGCGCTCAGTCAGACCCAGTGTTGACATGTGGCAAGACGTTCCTCTGGGCGTGTCTTGCTTGGGCCTCTCTCCTGGAGGCGCTCAGTCAGACCCAGTGTTGACATGTGGCAAGACGCTCCTCGGGGCGCGTCTTGCTTGGGCCTCTCTCCTGGAGGCGCTCAGTCAGAACCAGAGGTGACATGTGGCAAGACGCTCCTCGGGGCGCGTCTTGCTTGGGCCTCTCTCCTGGAGGCCCTCTGTCAGACCCAGTGTTGACATGTGGCAAGACGCTCCTCCGGGCGCATCTTGCTTGGGCCTCTCTCCTGGAGGCCCTCAGTCAGACCCATTGTTGACATGTGGCAAGACGCTCCTCGGGGCGCGTCTTGCTTGGGCCTCTCTCCTGGAGGCGCTCAGTCAGACCGAGTGCTGACATAAGGCAAGACGCTCCTCGGGGCGCGTCTTGCTGGGGCCTCTCTCCTGGAGGCGCTCAGTCAGACCCAGTGCTGACATGTGGCAAGACGCTCCTCGGGGCGCGTCTTGCTTGGGCCTCTCTCCTGGAGGCGCTCAGTCAGACCCAGTGTTGACATGTGGCAAGACGCTCCTCGGGGCGTGTTTTGCTTGGGCCTCTCTCCTGGAGGCGCTCAGTCAGACCCAGTGCTGACATGTGGCAAGACGCTCCTCGGGGCGCGTCTTGCTTTGGCCTCTCTCCTGGAGGCGCTCAGTCAGACCCAGTGGTGACACGTGGAAAGACGCTCCTCGGGGCACATCTTGCTTGGGCCTCTCTCCTGGAGGCGCTCAGTCAGACCCAGTGTTGACACGTGGCAAGACGCTCCTCGTGGTGCGTCTTGCTTGGGCCTCTCTCCTGGAGGCGCTCAGTCAGACCCAGTGTTGGCATGTGGCAAGACACTCCTCGGGGCGCGTCTTGGTTGGGCCTCTCTCCTGGAGGCGCTCATTCAGACCCAGTGGTGACATGTGGCAAGACGCTCCTCGGGGCGCGTATTGCTTCGGCCTCTCTCCTGAATGCCCTCTGTCAGACCGAGTGTTGACATGTGGCAAGACTCTCCTCGGGGCGCGTCTTGCTTGGGCTTCTCTCATGGAGGCCCTCAGTCCGACCCAGTGTTGACATATGTCAAGACGCTCCTCGGGGCTTGTCTTGCTTGGGCCTCTCTACTGGAGGCGCTCAGTCAGACCCAGTGTTGACATGTGGCAAGACGCTCCTCTGGGCGCGTCTTGCTTGGGCTTCTCTCCTGGAGACCCTCAGTCAGACCCATTGTTGACATGTGGCAAGACGCTCCTCGGGGCAAGTCTTGCTTGGGCCTCTCTCCTGGAGGCGCTCAGTCAGACCGAGTAGTGACATGTGGCCTGACGCTCCTCGGGGCGCGTCTTGCTTGGGCCTCTCTCCTGGAGGCGCTCAGTCAGACCCAGTGGTGACATGTGGCAAGACGCTCCTCGGGGCGCGTATTGCTTCGGCCTCTCTCCTGAATGCCCTCTGTCAGACCGAGTGTTGACATGTGGCAAGACTCTCCTCGGGGCGCGTCTTGCTTGGGCTTCTCTCATGGAGGCCCTCAGTCCGACCCAGTGTTGACATATGTCAAGACGCTCCTCGGGGCGTGTCTTGCTTGGGCCTCTCTACTGGAGGCGCTCAGTCAGACCCAGTGTTGACATGTGGCAAGACGCTCCTCTGGGCGCGTCTTGCTTGGGCTTCTCTCCTGGAGACCCTCAGTCAGACCCATTGTTGACATGTGGCAAGACGCTCCTCGGGGCAAGTCTTGCTTGGGCCTCTCTCCTGGAGGCGCTCAGTCAGACTGAGTAGTGACATGTGGCCTGACGCTCCTCGGGGCGCGTCTTGCTTGGGCCTCTCTCCTGGAGGTGCTCAGTCAGACCCAGTAGTGACATGTGGCAAGACACTCCTCTGGGCGCGTCTTGCTTGGGCCTCTCTCCTAGAGGCCCTCTGTCAGACAAAGTGTTGACATGTGGCAAGACTCTCCTCGGGGCGCGTCTTGCTTAGGCTTCTCTCATGGAGGCCCTCAGTCCGACCCAGTGTTGACATATGTCAAGACGCTCCTCGGGGCATGTCTTGCTTGGGCCTCTCTACTGGAGGCGCTCAGTCAGACCCAGTGTTGACATGTGGCAAGACGCTCCTCTGGGCGCGTCTTGCTTGGGCTTCTCTCCTGGAGACCCTCAGTCAGACCCATTGTTGACATGTGGCAAGACGCTCCTCGGGGCAAGTCTTGCTTGGGCCTCTCTCCTGGAGGCGCTCAGTCAGACCCAGTGTTGACATGTGGCAAGATGCTCCTCAGGGCGCGTCTTGCTTGGGCCTCTCTCCTGGAGGCGCTCAGTCAGACCCAGTGCTGACATGTGGCAAGACGCTCCTCGGGGCGCGTCTTCCTTGGGCCTCTCTCCTGGAGGCGCTCAGTCAGACCCAGTGTTGACATGTGGCAAGACGCTCCTCGGGGCGCGTCTTGCTTGGGCCTCTCTCCTGGAGGCGCTCAGTCAGACCCAGTGTTGACATGTGGCAAGACGCTCCTCGGGGCGCGTCTTGCTTGGGCCTCTCTCCTGGAGGCGCTCAGTCAGACCCAGTGGTGACACGTGGAAAGACGCTCCTCTGGGCACATCTTGCTTGGGCCTCTCTCCTGGAGGCGCTCAGTCAGACCCAGTGTTGACACGTGGCAAGACGCTCCTCGTGGCGCGTCTTGCTTGGGCCTCTCTCCTGGAGGCGCTCAGTCAGACCCAGTGTTGGCATGTGGCAAGACACTCCTCGGGGCGCGTCTTGGTTGGGCCTCTCTCCTGGAGGCGCTCATTCAGACCCAGTGGTGACATGTGGCAAGACGCTCCTCGGGGCGCGTATTGCTTCGGCCTCTCTCCTGAATGCCCTCTGTCAGACCGAGTGTTGACATGTGGCAAGACTCTCCTCGAGGCGCGTCTTGCTTGGGCTTCTCTCATGGAGGCCCTCAGTCCGACCCAGTGTTGACATATGTCAAGACGCTCCTCGGGGCATGTCTTGCTTGGGCCTCTCTACTGGAGGCGCTCAGTCAGACCCATTGTTGACATGTGGCAAGACGCTCCTCTGGGCGCGTCTTGCTTGGGCTTCTCTCCTGGAGACCCTCAGTCAGACCCATTGTTGACATGTGGCAAGACGCTCCTCGGGGCAAGTCTTGCTTGGGCCTCTCTCCTGGAGGCGCTCAGTCAGACCGAGTAGTGACATGTGGCAAGACGCTCCTCGGGGCGCGTCTTGCTTGGACCTCCCTCCTGGAGGCGCTCAGTCAGACCGAGTAGTAACATTTTGCAAGACGCTCCTCGGGGCGCATCTTGCTTGGACCTCTCTCCTGGAGGCCCTCAGTTAGACCGAGTAGTGACATGTGGCAAGACGCTCCTCGGGGCACGTCTTGCTTCGGCCTCTCTCCTGGAGGCGCTCAGTCAGACCGAGTGCTGACATAAGACAAGACGCTCCTCGGGGCGCGTCTTGCTGGGGCCTCTCTCCTGGAGGTGCTCAATCAGACCCAGTGGTGACACGTGGCAAGACGCTCCTCTGGGCGCGTCTTGCTTGGGCCTTTCTCCTGGAGGAGCTCAGTCAGACCCAGTGGTGACACGTGGCAAGACGCTCCTCGGGGCGCATCTTGCTTGGGCCTCTCTCCTGGAGGCGCTAAGTCAGACCCAGTGTTGACACGTGGCAAGACGCTCCTCGGGGCGCGTCTTGCTTGGCCCTCTCTCCTGGAGGCGCTCAGTCAGACACAGTGTTGACATGTGGCAAGACACTCCTCGGGGCGCGTCTTGCTTGGGCTTCTCTCATGGAGGCCCTCAGTAAGACCCATTGTTGACATGTGGAAAGAAGCTCCTCGGGGCGCGTCTTGCTTTGGCTTCTCTCCTGGAGCCCCTCAGTCAGACCCATTGTTGACATGTGGCAAGACGCTCCTCGGGGCGCGTATTGCTCGGGCCTCTCTCCTGGATGCCCTCTGTCAGACCCAGTGTTGACATGTGGCAAGACTCTCCTCGGGGCGCGTCTTGCTTGGACCTCTCACCTGGAGGCGCTCAGTCAGACCGAGTAGTGACATGTGGCAAGACGCTCCTCGGGGCGCGTCTTGCTTGGGCCTCTCTCCTGGAGGTGCTCAATTAGACCCAGTGTTGACATGTGGCAAGTCGCTCCTCGGGGCGTGTCTTGCTTGGGCTTCTCTCCTGGAGGCCCTAAGTCAGACCCATTGTTGACATGTGGCAAGACGCTCCTCGGGGCGCTTCTTGCTTGGGCCTCTCTCCTGGAGGCGCTCAGTCAGACCGAGTGCTGACATGTGGCAAGACGCTCCTCGGGGCGCGTCTTGCTGGGGCCTCTCTCCTGGAGGCGTTCAGTCAGACCCAGTGTTGACATGTGTCAAGACGCTCCTCGGGCGTTTCTTGCTTGTGCCTCTCTCCTGGAGGCGCTCAGTCAGACCCAGAGGTGACATGTGGCAAGACGCTCCTCGGGCCTCTCTCCTGGAGGCGCTCGGTCAGACCCAGTGTTGACATGTGGCAAGACGCTCCTCGGGGCGCTTCTTGCTTGGGCCTCTCTCCTGGAGGTGCTCAGTCAGACCCAGTGTTGACATGTGGCAAGACGCTCCTCGGGGCGCGTCTTGCTGGGGCTTCTCTCATGGAGGCACTCAGTCAGACCAAGTGTTGACATGTGGCAAGATGCTCGTCGGGGCACGTCTTGCTTGGGCCTCTCTCCTGGAGGCGCTCAGTCAGACCCAGAGGAGACATGTGTCAAGATGCTTCTCGGGGCGCGTCTTGCTTGGGCCTCTCTCCTGGGGGCGCTCAGTCAGACCGAGTGCTGACATGTTGCAAGACGCTCCTCGGGCGCGTCTTGCTTGGGCCTCTCTCCTGGAGACGCTCAGTCAGACCCAGTGTATACATGTGGCAAGACGCTCCTCGGGGCGCGTCTTGCTTGGGCCTCTCTCCTGGAGGCGCTCAGTCAGACCCAGTGTTGACACGTGGCAAGACGCTCCTCGGGGCGCGTCTTGGTTGGGCCTCTCTCCTGGAGGCGCTCATTCAGACCCAGTGGTGACATGTGGCAAGACGCTCCTCGGGGCGCGTATTGCTTGGACCTCTCTCCTGAATGCCCTCTGTCAGACCGAGTGTTGACATGTGGCAAGACTCTCCTCGGGGTGCGTCTTGCTGGGGCCTCTCTCCTGGAGGCGCTCAGTCAGACCCAGTGCTGACATGTGGCAAGACGCTCCTCGGGGCGCGTCTTGCTTGGGCCTCTCTCCTGGAGGCGCTCAGTCAGACTGAGTAGTGACATGTGGCCTGACGCTCCTCGGGGCGCGTCTTGCTTGGGCCTCTCTCCTGGAGGCGCTCAGTCAGACCCAGTGTTGACATGTGGCAAGACGCTCCTCCGGGCGCATCTTGCTTGGGCCTCTCTCCTGGAGGCCCTCAGTCAGACCCATTGTTGACATGTGGCAAGACGCTCCTCGGGGCGCGTTTTGCTTGGGCCTCTCTCCTGGAGGCGCTCAGTCAGACCGAGTGCTGACATAAGGCAAGACGCTCCTCGGGGCGCGTCTTGCTTGGGCCTCTCTCCTGGATGCGCTAAGTCAGACCCAGTGCTGACATGTGGCAAGACGCTCCTCGGGGCGCGTCTTGCTTGGGCCTCTCTCCTGGAGGCGCTCAGTCAGACCCAGTGTTGACATGTGGCAAGACGCTCCTCGGGGCGTGTCTTGCTTGGGCCTCTCTCCTGGAGGCGCTCAGTCAGACCCAGTGTTGACATGTGGCAAGACGCTCCTCGGGGCGCGTCTTGCTTGGGCCTCTCTCCTGGAGGCGCTCGGTCAGAACCAGAGGTGACATGTGACAAGACGCTCCTCGGGGCGCGTCTTGCTTGGGCCTCTCTCCTGGAGGCCCTCTGTCAGACCCAGTGTTGACATGTGGCAAGACGCTCCTCCGGGCGCATCTTGCTTGGGCCTCTCTCCTGGAGGCCCTCAGTCAGACCCATTGTTGACATGTGGCAAGACGCTCCTCGGGGCGCGTCTTGCTTGGGCCTCTCTCCTGGAGGCGCTCAGTCAGACCGAGTGCTGACATAAGGCAAGACGCTCCTCGGGGCGCGTCTTGCTGGGGCCTCTCTCCTGGAGGCGCTCAGTCAGACCCAGTGCTGACATGTGGCAAGACGCTCCTCGGGGCGCGTCTTGCTTGGGCCTCTCTCCTGGAGGCGCTCAGTCAGACCCAGTGTTGACATGTGGCAAGACGCTCCTCGGGGCGTGTCTTGCTTGGGCCTCTCTCCTGGAGGCGCTCAGTCAGACCCAGTGTTGACATGTGGCAAGACGCTCCTCGGGGCGCGTCTTGCTTGGGCCTCTCTCCTGGAGGCGCTCAGTCAGACCCAGTGGTGACACGTGGAAAGACGCTCCTCGGGGCACATCTTGCTTGGGCCTCTCTCCTGGAGGCGCTCAGTCAGACCCAGTGTTGACACGTGGCAAGACGCTCCTCGTGGCGCGTCTTGCTGGGGCCTCTCTCCTGGATGCGCTAAGTCAGATCGCACATTCCTATAGGGGGTCAAACCATGCCCCAAAGGTCACCGGATCTGGTGTCACTTTAAAGAAGTAGTCCAGTTACACATTTGTGGGCTTATAACTTGGCTTCTGAATGTCCTAGATAGATCAGGTTTGTTTTAGTGTTCTCCAACCAACAGCCCCTACAACCACAAAAAGGAATGGAGTCATTAGCACTTATGGTTTGTAAATGGCACCAAGAATTATGTTGCACGAAGCACAATTTCACATCATTCTGGGTCCATTTGTGTGAAAACAAGGTCCAGTCAGGCTGAAATGTTACAGGAAGGTAGAATCTATTGAGCTGTAAGTGATCTGAACGTTTCATGATGATAGCACTTTCCTAAGGGGGTCAAACCATGTCCCAAAGGTCATCGGATCTGGTGTCAATTTAAAGAAGTAGTCCAGTTACACCTTTGTGGGCTTATAACTTGGCTTCTGAATGTCCTAGAGAGATCAGGTTTGTTTTAGTATACTCCAATCAACAGCTCCTACAACCACAAAAAGGAATGGAGTCATTAGCACTTATGGTTTTTAAATGGCACCCAGAATTATGTTGCACGAAGCACAATTTCACATCATTCTGGGTTCATTTGTGTGAAAACAAGGTCCAATCAGGCTGAAACGTTACAGGAAGGTAGAATCTATTGAGTTGTAAGTGATCTGAACGTTTCAAGATGATCGCACATTCCTATAGGGGGTCAAACCATGCCCCAAAGGTCACCGGATCTGGTGTCACTTTAAAGAAGTAGTCCAGTTACACATTTGTGGGCTTATAACTTGGCTTCTGAATGTCCTAGAGAGATCAGGTTTGTTTTAGTGTTCTCCAACCAACAGCCCCTACAACCACAAAAAGGAATGGAGTCATTAGCACTTATGGTTTGTAAATGGCACCCAGAATTATGTTGCACGAAGCACAATTTCACATCATTCTGGGTCCATTTGTGTGAAAACAAGGTCCAGTCAGGCTGAAATGTTACAGGAAGGTAGAATCTATTGAGTTGTAAGTGATCTGAACGTTTCATGATGATAGCACTTTCCTAAGGGGGTCAAACCATGTCCCAAAGGTCATCGGATCTGGTGTCAATTTAAAGAAGTAGTCCAGTTACACCTTTGTGGGCTTATAACTTGGCTTCTGCATGTCCTAGAGAGATCAGGTTTGTTTTAGTATACTCCAATCAACAGCTCCTACAACCACAAAAAGGAATGGAGTCATTAGCACTTATGGTTTTTAAATGGCACCCAGAATTATGTTGCACGAAGCACAATTTCACATCATTCTGGGTTCATTTGTGTGAAAACAAGGTCCAATCAGGCTGAAACGTTACAGGAAGGTAGAATCTATTGAGTTGTAAGTGATCTGAACGTTTCAAGATGATCGCACATTCCTATAGGGGGTCAAACCATGCCCCAAAGGTCACCGGATCTGGTGTCACTGTAAAGAAGTAGTCCAGTTACACATTTGTGGGCTTATAACTTGGCTTCTGAATGTCCTAGATAGATCAGGTTTGTTTTAGTGTTCTCCAACCAACACCCCCTACAACCACAAAAAGGAATGGAGTCATTAGCACTTATGAATTGTAAATGGCACCAAGAATTATGTTGCACGAAGCACAATTTCACATCATTCTGGGTCCATTTGTGTGAAAACAAGGTCCAGTCAGGCTGAAATGTTACAGGAAGGTAGAATCTATTGAGCTGTAAGTGATCTGAACGTTTCATGATGATAGCACTTTCCTAAGGGGGTCAAACCATGTCCCAAAGGTCACCGGGCCTGGTGTCACTTTAAAGAAGTAGTCCAGTTACACCTTTGTGGGCTTATAACTTGGCTTCTGAATGTCCTAGAGAGGTAAGGTTTGTTTTAGTGTTCTCCAATCAACAGCCCCTACAACCACAGAAAGGAATGGAGTCATTAGCACTTATGGTTTGTAAATGGCACCCAGAATTATGTTGCACGAAGCACAATTTCACATCATTCTGGGTTCATTTGTGTGAAAACAAGGTCCAATCAGGCTGAAACGTTACAGGAAGGTAGAATCTATTGAGTTGTAAGTGATCTGAACGTTTCATGATGATAGCACTTTCCTAAGGGGGTCAAACCATGTCACAAAGGTCACCAGATCTGGTGTCAATTTAAAGAAGTAGTCCAGTTACACATTTGTGGGCTTATAACTTGGCTTCTGAATGTCCGAGAGAGATCAGGTTTGTTTTAATGTACTCCAACCAACAGCCCCTACAACCACAAAAAGGAATGGAGTCATTAACACTTATGGTTTGTAAATGGCACCCAGAATTATGTTGCACGAAGCACAATTTCACACCATTCTGGGTCCATTTGTGTGAAAACAAGGTCCATTCATGCTGTAACGTTACAAGAAGGTAGAATCTATTGAGTTGTAAGTGATCTGAACGTTTCATGATGATCGCACATTCCTATAGGGGGTCAAACCATGTCCCAAAGGTCACCGGGCCTGGTGTCACTTTAAAGAAGTAGTCCAGTTACACATTTTTGGGCTTATAACTTGGCTTCTGAATGTCCTAGAGAGATCAGATTTGTTTTAGTGTACCACAATCAACAGCCCCTACAACCACAAAAAGGAATGGAGCCATTAGCACTTAAGGTTTGTAAATGGCACCCAGAATTATGTTGCACGAAGCACAATTTCACATCATTCTGGGTTCATTTGTGTGAAAACAAGGTCCAATCAGGCTGAAACGTTACAGGAAGTTAGAATCTATTGAGTTGTAAGGGATCTGAACGTTTCAAGATGATCGCACATTCCTATAGGGGGTAAAACCATGTCCCAAAGGTCACCGGGCCTGGTGTCACTTTAAAGAAGTAGTCCAGTTACACCTTTGTGGGCTTATAACTTGGCTTCTGAATGTCCTAGAGAGGTTAGGGTTGTTTTAGTGTACTCCAGTCAACAGCCCCTACAACCACAAAAAGCAATGGAGTCATTAGAACTTATGGTTTTTAAATGGCACCCAGAATATTGCTGCACTAAGCACAATTTCACATCATTCTGGGTTCATTTGTGTGAAAACAAGGTCCAATCAGGCTGAAACGTTACAGGAAGGTAGAATCTATTGAGTTGTAAGTGATCTGAACGTTTCATGATGATAGCACTTTCCTAAGGGGGTCAAACCATGTCCCAAAGGTCACCGGATCTGGTGTCAATTTAAAGAAGTAGTCCAGTTACACATTTGTGGGCTTATAACTTGGCTTCTGAATGTCCTAGAGAGATCAGGGTTGTTTTAATGTACTCCAACCAACAGCCCCTACAACCACAAAAAGGAATGGAGTCATTAGCACTTATGGTTTTTAAATGGCACCCAGAATTATGTTGCACGAAGCACAATTTCACATCATTCTGGGTTCATTTGTGTGAAAACAAGGTCAAATCAGGCTGAAATGTTACAGGAAGGTAGAATCTATTGAGTTGTAAGGGATCTGAACGTTTCATGATGATAGCACTTTCCTAAGGGGGTCAAACCATGTCCCAAATGTCACCGGGCCTGGTGTCACTTTAAAGAAGTAGTCCCGTTACACCTTTGAGGGCTTATAACTTGGCTTCTGAATATCCTAGAGAGATCAGGTTTGTTTTAGTGTACTCCAATCAACAGCCCCTACAACCTCAAAAAGGAATGGAGTCATTAGCACTTATGGTTTTTAAATGGCACCCAGAATTATGTTGCACGAAGCACAATTTCACATCATTCTGGGTTCATTTATGTGAAAACAAGGTCCAATCAGGCTGAAATGTTACAGGAAGGTAGAATCTATTGAGTTGTAAGTGATCTGAACGTTTCATGATGATCGGACTTTCCTAAGGGGGTCAAACCATGTCCCAAAGGTCCCCGGATCTGGTGTCAATTTAAAGAAGTAGTCCAGTTACACATTTGTGGGCTTATAACTTGGATTCTGAATGCCCTAGAGAGATCAGGTTTGTTTTAGTATACTCCAATCAACAGCCCCTACAACCACAAAAAGGAATGAAGTCATTAGCACTTATGGTTTTTAAATGGCACCCAGAATTATGTTGCACGAAGCACAATTTCACATCATTCTGGGTTCATTTGTGTGAAAACAAGGTCCAATCAGGCTGAAACGTTACAGGAAACTAAAATCTATTGAGTTGTAAGTGATCTGAACGTTTCAAGATGATCACACATTCCTATAGGGGGTCAAACCATGTCCCAAAGGTCACCAGGCCTGGTGTCACTTTAAAGAAGCAGTCCAGTTATACCTTTGTGAGCTTATAACTTGGCTTCTGAATGTCCTAGAGAGATCAGGGTTGTTTTAATGTACTCCAACCAACAGCCCCTACAACCACAAAAAGGAATGGAGTCATTAGCACTTATGGTTTTTAAATGGCACCCAGAATTATGTTGCACGAAGCACAATTTCACATCATTCTGGGTTAATTTGTGTGAAAACAAGGTCCAATCAGGCTGAAATGTTACAGGAAGGTAGAATCTATTTAGTTGTAAGGGATCTGAACGTTTCATGATGATAGCACTCTCCTAAGGGGGTCAAACCATGTCCCAAATGTCACCGGGCCTGGTGTCACTTTAAAGAAGTAGTCCCGTTACACCTTTGAGGGCTTATAACTTGGCTTCTGAATATCCTAGAGAGATCAGGTTTGTTTTAGTGTACTCCAATCAACAGCCCCTACAACCTCAAAAAGGAATGGAGTCATTAGCACTTATGGTTTTTAAATGGCACCCAGAATTATGTTGCACGAAGCACAATTTCACATCATTCTGGGTTCATTTGTGTGAAAACAAGGTCCAATCAGGCTGAAATGTTACAGGAAGGTAGAATCTATTGAGTTGTAAGTGATCTGAACGTTTCATGATGATCGGACTTTCCTAAGGGGGTCAAATCATGTCCCAAAGGTCCCCGGATCTGGTGTCAATTTAAAGTAGTAGTCCAGTTACACATTTGTGGGCTTATAACTTGGATTCTGAATGCCCTACAGAGATCAGGTTTGTTTTAGTATACTCCAATCAACAGCCCCTACAACCACAAAAAGGAATGAAGTCATTAGCACTTATGGTTTTTAAATGGCACCCAGAATTATGTTGCACGAAGCACAATTTGACATCATTCTGGGTTCATTTGTGTGAAAACAAGGTCCAATCAGGCTGAAACGTTACAGGAAACTAAAATCTATTGAGTTGTAAGTGATCTGAACATTTCAAGATGATCGCACATTCCTATAGGGGGTCAAACCATGTCCCAAAGGTCACCAGGCCTGGTGTCACTTTAAAGAAGCAGTCCAGTTACACCTTTGTGAGCTTATAACTTGGCTTCTGAATGTCCTAGAGAGGTTAGGTTTGTTTTAGTGTTCTCCAATCAACAGCCCCTACAACCACAAAAAGGAATGGAGTCATTAGCACTTATGGTTTGTAAATGGCACCCAGAATTATGTTGCACGAAGCACAATTTCACATCTTTCTGGGTTCATTTGTGTGAAAACAAGGTCCAATCAGGCTGAAACGTTACAGGAAGGTAGAATCTATTGAGTTGTAAGCGATCTGAACGTTTCATGATGATAGCACTTTCCTAAGGGGGTCAAACCATGTCCCAAAGGTCACCGGATCTGGTGTCAATTTAAAGAAGTAGTCCAGTTACATATTTGTGGGCTTATAACTTGGCTTCTGAATGTCCTAGAGAGATCAGGTTTGTTTTAATGTACTCCAACCAACAGCCCCTACAACCACAAAAAGGAATGGAGTCATTAGCACTTATGGTTTGTAAATGGCACCCAGAATTATGCTGCACTAAGCACAATTTCACATCATTCTGGGTTCATTTGTGTGAAAACAAGGTCCAATCAGGCTGAAACATTACAAGAAGGTAGAATCTATTGAGTTGTAAGTGATCTGAACATTTCATGATGATCGCACTTTCCTATAGGGGGTCAAACCATGTCCCAAAGGTCACCGGATCTGGTGTCAATTTAAAGAAGTAGTCCAGTTACACATTTGTGGGCTTATAACTTGGCTTCTGAATGTCCTAGAGAGATCATGTTTGTTGTAATCTACTCCAACCAACAGCCCCTACAACCACAAAAAGGAATGGAGTCATTAGCACTTATGGTTTGTAAATGGCACCCAGAATTATTTTGCACGAAGCACAATTTCACATCATTCTGGGTTCATTTGTGTGAAAACAAGGTCCAATCAGGCTGAAACGTTACAGGAAGGTAGAATCTATTGAGTTGTAAGTGATCTGAACGTTTCATGATGATAGCACTTTCCTAAGGGGGTCAAACCATGTCCCAAAGGTCACCGGATCTGGTGTCAATTTAAAGAAGTAGTCCAGTTACACATTTGTGGGCTTATAACTTGGCTTCTGAATGTCCTAATGAGATCAGGTTTGTTTTAGTATACTCCAATAAACAGCCCCTACAACCACAAAAAATGAATGGAGTCATTAGCACTTATGGTTTTTAAATGGCACCCAAAATTATGTTGCACGAAGCACAATTTCACATCATTCTGGGTTCATTTGTGTGAAAACAAGGTCCAATCAGGCTGAAACGTTACAGGAAGGTAGACTCTATTGAGTTGTAAGTGATCTGAACGTTTCAAGATGATCGCACATTCCTATAGGGGGTCAAACCATGTCCCAAAGGTCACCGGGCCTGGTGTCACCTTAAAGAAGCAGTCCAGTTACACCTTTGTGGGCTTATAACTTGGCTTCTGAATGTCCTAGAGAGGTTAGGTTTGTTTTAGTGTTCTCCAATCAACAGCCCCTACAACCACAAAAAGGAATGGAGTCATTAGCACTCATGGTTTGTAAATGGCACCCAGAATTATGCTGCACAAAGCACAATTTCACATCATTCTGGGTTCATTTGTGTGAAAACAAGATCCAATCAGGCTGAAACGTTACAGGAAGGTAGAATCTATTGAGTTGTAAGTGATCTGAACGTTTCATGATGATAGCACTTTCCTAAGGGGGTCAAACCATGTCCCAAAGGTCACCGGATCTGGTGTCAATTTAAAGAAGTAGTCCAGTTACACATTTGTGGGCTTATAACTTGGCTTCTGAATGTCCTAGAGAGATCAGGTTTGTTTTAGTGTTCTCCAACCAACAGCCCCTACAACCACAAAAAGGAATGGAGTCATTAGCACTTATGGTTTGTAAATGGCACCCAGAATTATGTTGCACGAAGCACAATTTCACATCATTCTGGGTTCATTTGTGTGAAAACAAGGTCCAATCAGGCTGAAATGTTACAGGAAGGTAGAATCTATTGAGTTGTAAGTGATCTGAAAGTTTCATGATGATAGCACTTTCCTAAGGGGGTCAAACCATGTCCCAAAGGTCACCGGATCTGGTGTCAATTTAAAGAAGTAGTCCAGTTACACCTTTGTGGGCTTATAACTTGGCTTCTGAATGTCCTAGAGAGATCAGGTTTGTTTTAGTATACTCCAATCAACAGCTCCTACAACCACAAAAAGGAATGGAGTCATTAGCACTTATGGTTTTTAAATGGCACCCAGAATTATGTTGCACGAAGCACAATTTCACATCATTCTGGGTTCATTTGTGTGAAAACAAGGTCCAATCAGGCTGAAACGTTACAGGAAGGTAGAATCTATTGAGTTGTAAGTGATCTGAACGTTTCAAGATGATCGCACATTCCTATAGGGGGTCAAACCATGCCCCAAAGGTCACCGGATCTGGTGTCAATTTAAAGAAGTAGTCCAGATACACATTTGTGGGCTTATAACTTGGCTTCTGAATGTCCTAGAGAGGTTAGGTTTGTTTTAGTGTTCTCCAATCAACAGCCCCTACAACCACAAAAAGGAATGGAGTCATTAACACTTATGGTTTGTAAATGGCACCTAGAATTATGTTGCACGAAGCACAATTTCACATCATTCTGGGCCCATTTGTGTGAAAACAAGGTCCAATCAGGCTGAAATGTTACAGGAAGGTAGAATCTATTGAGCTGTAAGTGATCTGAACGTTTCATGATGATAGCACTTTCCTAAGGGGGTCAAACCATGTCCCAAAGGTCACCGGGCCTGGTGTCAATTTAAAGAAGTAGTCCAGTTACACCTTTGTGGGCTTATAACTTGGCTTCTGAATGTCCTAGAGAGGTTAGGTTTGTTTTAGTGTTCTCCAATCAACAGCCCCTACAACCACAAAAAGGAATGGAGTCATTAGCACTTATGGTTTGTAAATGGCACCCAGAATTATGTTGCACGAAGCACAATTTCACATCATTCTGGGTTCATTTATGTGAAAACAAGGTCCAATCAGGCTGAAACGTTACAGGAAGGTAGAATCTATTGAGTTGTAAGTGATCTGAACGTTTCATGATGATAGCACTTTCCTAAGGGGGTCAAACCATGTCACAAAGGTCACCAGATCTGGTGTCAATTTAAAGAAGTAGTCCAGTTACACATTTGTGGGCTTATAACTTGGCTTCTGAATGTCCTACAGAGATCAGGTTTGTTTTAATGTACTCCAACCAACAGCCCCTACAACCACAAAAAGGAATGGAGTCATTAACACTTATGGTTTGTAAATGGCACCCAGAATTATGTTGCACGAAGCACAATTTCACATCATTCTGGGTCCATTTGTGTCAAAACAAGGTCCAATCAGGCTGAAACGTTACAGGAAGTTAGAATCTATTGAGTTGTAAGTGATCTGAACGTTTCAAGATGATCGCACATTCCTATAGGGGGTAAAACCATGTCCCAAAGGTCACCGGGCCTGGTGTCACTTTAAAGAAGTAGTCCAGTTACACCTTTGTGGGCTTATAACTTGGCTTCTGAATGTCCGAGAGAGGTTAGGGTTGTTTTAGTGTACTCCAGTCAACAGCCCCTACAACCACAAAAAGCAATGGAGTCATCAGAACTTATGGTTTTTAAATGGCACCCAGAATATTGCTGCACTAAGCACAATTTCACATCATTCTGGGTTCATTTGTGTGAAAACAAGGTCCAATCAGGCTGAAACGTTACAGGAAGGTAGAATCTATTGAGTTGTAAGTGATCTGAACGTTTCATGATGATAGCACTTTCCTAAGGGGGTCAAACCATGTCCCAAAGGTCACCGGATCTGGTGTCAATTTAAAGAAGTAGTCCAGTTACACATTTGTGGGCTTATAACTTGGCTTCTGAATGTCCTAGAGAGATCAGGGTTGTTTTAATGTACTCCAACCAACAGCCCATACAACCACAAAAAGGAATGGAGTCATTAGCACTTATGGTTTGTAAATGGCACCCAGAATTATGTTGCACGAAGCACAATTTCACATCATTCTGGGTCCATTTGTGTGAAAACAAGGTCCAATCAGGCTGAAACGTTACAAGAAGGTAGAATCTATTGAGTTGTAAGTGATCTGAACGTTTCATGATGATCGCACATTCCTATAGGGGGTCAAACCATGTCCCAAAGGTCACCGGGCCTGGTGTCACTTTAAAGAAGTAGTCCAGGTACACCTTTGTGGGCTTATAACTTGGCTTCTGAATGTCCTAGAGAGGTTAGGTTTGTTTTAGTGTACTCCAATCAACAGCCCCTACAACCACAAAAAGCAATGGAGTCATTAGAACTTATGGTTTCTAAATGGCACCCAGAATTATGCTGCACTAAGCACAATTTCACATCATTCTGGGTTCATTTGTGTGAAAACAAGGTCCAATCAGGCTGAAACGTTACAGGAAGGTAGAATCTATTGAGTTGTAAGTGATCTGAACGTTTCATGATGATAGCACTTTCCTAAGGGGGTCAAACCATGTCCCAAAGGTCACCGGATCTGGTGTTAATTTAAAGAAGTAGTCCAGTTACACATTTGTGGGCTTATA
The DNA here is from genome assembly GCF_043380555.1 of Nothobranchius furzeri. NCBI lineage: Eukaryota > Metazoa > Chordata > Actinopteri > Cyprinodontiformes > Nothobranchiidae > Nothobranchius > Nothobranchius furzeri. The sequence goes on from NC_091741.1 coordinate 17,208,552, forward strand.
ACTTGGCTTCTGAATGTCCTAGAGAGATCAGGTTTGTTTTAATGTACTCCAATCAACAGCCCCTACAACCACAAAAAGGAATGGAGTCATTAGCACTTATGGTTTGTAAATGGCACCCAGAATAATGTTGCACGAAGCACAATTTCACATCATTCTGGGTCCATTTGTGTGAAAACAAGGTCCAATCAGGCTGAAACGCTACAGGAAGGTAGAATCTATTGAGTTGTAAGTGATCTGAACGTTTCATGATGATAGCTTTTTCCTAAGGGGGTCAAACCATGTCCCAAAGGTCACCGAATCTGGTGTCAATTTAAAGTAGTCCAGTTACACATTTGTGGGCTTATAACTTGGCTTCTGAATGTCCTAGAGAGATCAGGTTTGTTTTAGTGTACTCCAATCAACAGCCCCTACAACCACAAAAAGGAATGGAGTCATTAGCACTTATGGTTTGTAAATGGCACCCAGAATTATGTTGCACGAAGCACAATTTCACATCATTCTGGGTCCATTTGTGTGAAAACAAGGTCCAATCAGGCTGAAACGCTACAGGAAGGTAGAATCTATTGAGTTGTAAGTGATCTGAACGTTTCATGATGATAGCACTTTCCAAAGGGGGTCAAACCATGTCCCAAAGGTCACCGGATCTGGTGTCAATTTAAAGAAGTAGTTCAGTTACACATTTGTGGGCTTATAACTTGGCTTCTGAATGTCCTAGAGAGATCAGGTTTGTTTTAGTGTTCTCCAATCAACAGCCCCTACAACCACAAAAAGGAATGGAGTCATTTGCACTTATGGTTTGTAAATGGCACCCAGAATTATGTTGCACGAAGCACAATTTCACATCATTCTGGGTCCATTTGTGTGAAAACAAGGTCCAATCAGGCTGAAACATTACAAGAAGGTAGAATCTATTGAGTTGTAAGTGATCTGAACGTTTCATGATGATCGCACATTTCTATAGGGGGTCAAACCATGTCCCAAAGGTCACCGGGCCTGGTGTCACTTTAAAGAAGTAGTCCAGTTACACATTTGTGGGCTTATAACTTGGCTTCTGAATGTCCTAGAGAGGTTAGGTTTGTTTTAGTGTACTCCAATCAACAGCCCCTTCAACCACAAAAAGGAATGGAGTCATTAGCACCTAAGGTTTGTAAATGGCACCCAGAATTATGTTGCACGAAGCACAATTTCACATCATTCTGGGTTCATTTGTGTGAAAACAAGGTCCAGTCAGGCTGAAACGTTACAGGAAGGTAGAGTCTATTGAGTTTTAAGTGATCTGAACGTTTCATGATGATAGCACTTTCCTAAGGGGGTCAAACCATGTCCCAAAGGTCACCGGATCTGGTGTCAATTTAAAGAAGTAGTCCAGTTACACATTTGTGGGCTTATAACTTGGCTTCTGAATGTCCTAGAGAGATCAGGTTTGTTTTAATGTACTCCAATCAACAGCCCCTACAACCACAAAAAGGAATGGAGTAATTAGCACTTATGGTTTGTAAATGGCACCCAGAATTATGTTGCACGAAGCACAATTTCACATCATTCTGGGTTCATTTGTGTGAAAACAAGGTCCAATCAGGCTGAAACGCTACAGGAAGGTAGAATCTATTGAGTTGTAAGTGATCTGAACGTTTCATGATGATAGCACTTTCCAAAGGGGATCAAACCATGTCCCAAAGGTCACCGGATCTGGTGTCAATTTAAAGAAGTAGTTCAGTTACACATTTGTGGGCTTATAACTTGGCTTCTGAATGTCCTAGAGAGATCAGGTTTGTTTTAGTGTTCTCCAATCAACAGCCCCTACAACCACAAAAAGGAATGGAGTCATTAGCACTTATGGTTTGTAAATGGCACCCAGAATTATGTTGCACCAAGCACAATTTCACATCATTCTGGGTCCATTTGTGTGAAAACAAGGTCCAATCAGGCTGAAACGTTACAAGAAGGTAGAATCTATTGAGTTGTAAGTGATCTGAACGTTTCATGATGATCGCACATTCCTATAGGGGGTCAAACCATGTCCCAAAGGTCACCGGGCCTGGTGTCACTTTAAAGAAGTAGTCCAGTTACACATTTGTGGGCTTATAACTTGGCTTCTGAATGTCCTAGAGAGGTTAGGTTTGTTTTAGTGTACTCCAATCAACAGCCCCTACAACCACAAAAAGGAATGGAGTCATTAGCCCCTAAGGTTTGTAAATGGCACCCAGAATTATGTTGCACGAAGCACAATTTCACATCATTCTGGGTTCATTTGTGTGAAAACAAGGTCCAGTCAGGCTGAAACGTTACAGGAAGGTAGAGTCTATTGAGTTTTAAGTGATCTGAACGTTTCATGATGATAGCACTTTCCTAAGGGGGTCAAACCATGTCCCAAAGGTCACCGGATCTGGTGTCAATTTAAAGAAGTAGTCCAGTTACACATTTGTGGGCTTATAACTTGGCTTCTGAATGTCCTAGAGAGATCAGGTTTGTTTTAATGTACTCCAATCAACAGCCCCTACAACCACAAAAAGGAATGGAGCCATTAGCACTTAAGGTTTGTAAATGGCACCCAGAATTATGTTGCACGAAGCACAATTTCACATCATTCTGGGTTCATTTGTGTGAAAACAAGGTCCAATCAGGCTGAAACGTTACAGGAAGTTAGAATCTATTGAGTTGTAAGTGATCTGAACGTTTCAAGATGATCGCACATTCCTATAGGGGGTAAAACCATGTCCCAAAGGTCACCGGGCCTGGTGTCACTTTAAAGAAGTAGTCCAGTTACACCTTTGTGGGCTTATAACTTGGCTTCTGAATGTCCTAGAGAGGTTAGGGTTGTTTTAGTGTACTCCAGTCAACAGCCCCTACAACCACAAAAAGCAATGGAGTCATTAGAACTTATGGTTTTTAAATGGCACCCAGAATATTGCTGCACTAAGCACAATTTCACATCATTCTGGGTTCATTTGTGTGAAAACAAGGTCCAATCAGGTTGAAACGTTACAGGAAGGTAGAATCTATTGAGTTGTAAGTGATCTGAACGTTTCATGATGATAGCACTTTCCAAAGGGGGTCAAACCATGTCCCAAAGGTCACTGGATCTGGTGTCAATTTAAAGAAGTAGTTCAGTTACACATTTGTGGGCTTAAAACTTGGCTTCTGAATGTCCTAGAGAGATCAGGTTTGTTTTAGTGTTCTCCAATCAACAGCCCCTACAACCACAAAAAGGAATAGAGTCATTAGCACTTATGGTTTGTAAATGGCACCCAGATTTATGTTGCACGAAGCACAATTTCACATCATTCTGGGTCCATTTGTGTGAAAACAAGGTCCAATCAGGCTGAAACGTTACAAGAAGGTAGAATCTATTGAGTTGTAAGTGATCTGAACGTTTCATGATGATCGCACATTCCTATAGGGGGTCAAACCATGTCCCAAAGGTCACCGGGCCTGGTGTCACTTTAAAGAAGTAGTCCAGTTACACATTTGTGGGCTTATAACTTGGCTTCTGAATGTCCTAGAGAGGTTAGGTTTGTTTTAGTGTACTCCAATCAACAGCCCCTACAACCACAAAAAGGAATGGAGTCATTAGCACCTAAGGTTTGTAAATGGCACCCAGAATTATCTTGCACGAAGCACAATTTCACATCATTCTGGGTTCATTTGTGTGAAAACAAGGTCCAGTCAGGCTGAAACGTTACAGGAAGGTAGAATCTATTGAGTTTTAAGTGATCTGAACGTTTCATGATGATAGCACTTTCCTAAGGGGGTCAAACCATGTCCCAAAGGTCACCGGATCTGGTGTCAATTTAAAGAAGTAGTCCAGTTACACATTTGTGGGCTTATAACTTGGCTTCTGAATGTCCTAGAGAGATCAGGTTTGTTTTAATGTACTCCAATCAACAGCCCCTACAACCACAAAAAGGAATGGAGTCATTAGCACTTATGGTTTGTAAATGGCACCCAGAATTATGTTGCACGAAGCACAATTTCACATCATTCTGGGTCCATTTGTGTGAAAACAAGGTCCAATCAGGCTGAAACGCTACAGGAAGGTAGAATCTATTGAGTTGTAAGTGATCTGAACGTTTCATGATGATAGCTTTTTCCTAAGGGGGTCAAACCATGTCCCAAAGGTCACCGAATCTGGTGTCAATTTAAAGTAGTCCAGTTACACATTTGTGGGCTTATAACTTGGCTTCTGAATGTCCTAGAGAGATCAGGTTTGTTTTAGTGTACTCCAATCAACAGCCCCTACAACCACAAAAAGGAATGGAGTCATTAGCACTTATGGTTTGTAAATGGCACCCAGAATTATGTTGCACGAAGCACAATTTCACATCATTCTGGGTCCATTTGTGTGAAAACAAGGTCCAATCAGGCTGAAACGCTACAGGAAGGTAGAATCTATTGAGTTGTAAGTGATCTGAACGTTTCATGATGATAGCACTTTCCAAAGGGGGTCAAACCATGTCCCAAAGGTCACCGGATCTGGTGTCAATTTAAAGAAGTAGTTCAGTTACACATCTGTGGGCTTATAACTTGGCTTCTGAATGTCCTAGAGAGATCAGGTTTGTTTTAGTGTACTCCAATCATCAGCCCCTACAACCACAAAAAGGAATGGAGTCATTAGCACTTATGGTTTGTAAATGGCACCCAGAATTATGTTGCACGAAGCACAATTCCACATCATTCTGGGTTCATTTGTGTGAAAACAAGGTCCAATCAGGCTGAAACGTTACAGGAAGGTAGAATCTATTGAGTTGTAAGTGATCTGAACGTTTCATGATGATAGCACTTTCCTAAGGGGGTCAAACCATGTCACAAAGGTCACCAGATCTGGTGTCAATTTAAAGAAGTAGTCCAGTTACACATTTGTGGGCTTATAACTTGGCTTCTGAATGTCCTAGAGAGATCAGATTTGTTTTAATGTACTCCAACCAACAGCCCCTACAATCACAAAAAGGAATGGAGCCATTAGCACTTAAGGTTTGTAAATGGCACCCAGAATTATGTTGCACGAAGCACAATTTCACATCATTCTGGGTTCATTTGTGTGAAAACAAGGTCCAATCAGGCTGAAACGTTACAGGAAGTTAGAATCTATTGAGTTGTAAGTGATCTGAACGTTTCAAGATGATCGCACATTCCTATAGGGGGTAAAACCATGTCCCAAAGGTCACCGGGCCTGGTGTCACTTTAAAGAAGTAGTCCAGTTACACCTTTGTGGGCTTATAACTTGGCTTCTGAATGTCCTAGAGAGGTTAGGGTTGTTTTAGTGTATTCCAGTCAACAGCCCCTACAACCACAAAAAGCAATGGAGTCATTAGAACTTAAGGTTTGTAAATGGCACCCAGAATTATGTTGCACGAAGCACAATTTCACATCATTCTGGGTTCATTTGTGTGAAAACAAGGTCCAATCAGGCTGAAACGTTACAGGAAGGTAGAATCTATTGAGTTGTAAGTGATCTGAACGTTTCATGATGATAGCACTTTCCAAAGGGGGTCAAACCATGTCCCAAAGGTCACTGGATCTGGTGTCAATTTAAAGAAGTAGTTCAGTTACACATTTGTGGGCTTATAACTTGGCTTCTGAATGTCCTAGAGAGATCAGGTTTGTTTTAGTGTTCTCCAATCAACAGCCCCTACAACCACAAAAAGGAATGGAGTCATTAGCACTTATGGTTTGTAAATGGCACCCAGAATTATGTTGCACGAAGCACAATTTCACATCATTCTGGGTCCATTTGTGTGAAAACAAGGTCCAATCAGGCTGAAACGTTACAAGAAGGTAGAATCTATTGAGTTGTAAGTGATCTGAACGTTTCATGATGATCGCACATTCCTATAGGGGGTCAAACCATGTCCCAAAGGTCACCGGGCCTGGTGTCACTTTAAAGAAGTAGTCCAGTTACACATTTGTGGGCTTATAACTTGGCTTCTGAATGTCCTAGAGAGGTTAGGTTTGTTTTAGTGTACTCCAATCAACAGCCCCTACAACTATCGCGTGCCTGTCCCATTTACTGGTTCCTTTAAAACCCAGTTCCGTTAGAACTTATGAGACGGTGCATCCATCAGGGTTCGATGGGGATGTCGGTGAGTATTATGGTATTAGATCCTGGTTTGGGCGTCCTAAGTTAGAATCATATCTTTTATTTTAAAGGTGAAATAATATGTAAGACCTTTCCTTCTGTAGTAGCTCACTTCTTTTTAAGCAATCCCGTTATCTTAAGGTTTCTTTATATTAATCTGTCACAAACCTTAAAGTAAGTCCTGATAATTCCAGAACCCATAATTAATGTGCTTACCTCTGTGCAATTAATGATCAGAGCCCCCCACTCGTGAAGCTTTAGAGAAAACCTGAAAGAATCAGGATTATGTTTCTTTTTCAAAAAAGGTTTATTACAAAATCAAAATACAAAAATGGGTAGATGAAAAAACAACTGCTATCCCCCACGGAGGAATTAGTTCAAAATGATTAAATAAGAGTTGGTTTACACCAGCTCTTGTCTTCTCAGAATCTCCCCAAAACTCTCCCTCTCTCTCTTTCTCTCCTAAGAGTCTCTTCTGTCATCCCCCATCCAGGCTTGGACAGGGGATGACCCCTCCAAATCTGCTCTGTCTCTTCTTGTCCTCTGCCCCAGCTGCTGTCCGCTCTCCCAATCCCTCTCTGCTGTTCAGAGCTGTTCTTATATACCCTTCCTGGACCAGCTTAAGGTCATGGGGTCATTTACCAGATACACACTTTGTAGCTCAACACAAAACATTTGGTGTCATTTTCCTTCTTAACACAGGTCATTGCATCATCTTTTGCAGCATTCTTCAGTTTCTCTCCAATGTTCCCGAGAGGGCTTCTGGATCTGATGGGCTTGTCTTCATTCTGTTCTCCTCCAATCCCATCTTTCCAAGCCAGGGGTGGGGCAAAGAGGTGGGGTCAGTCTCCTGACCCTTCGCCCAGTTCTGTCCTCTTGTCCCTGTGACCCTTGTGTGACCCTTGTTTCTGACCACAGTTTTTTTTGACCTGCAGCCCAACTCCTGTCGACTGGTTGATTTTGCTCGCACAAGCCAGTCCAGTGTGGCTCACCTTTTGACCCCGTACTTGCCACTGTCTTTGGCATGTGGGACTCGCAACATCCCCCATGCGAGAAAAATCTAGCCAGGGGACTGCAACAGCCTTCTTTGGGGTGGGGCTGCCTCCTCCTCTGGATCATCTTCATCTCCAGTCTCAGACCCAGAGTCTGACTAGCTCAGAGTCCAGATACACACCATCATCATCATCATCATCACTCACTTCAGTCTCTGAAGAACCAGATGTTTGTCCATGAGGGTTCAGAACTGGGTTCCTGCTTCTCCACCAGTTTCTACTGCCATCTGGTCAGCTGAGCTGCTGGTTGGAACATCTCAGTCTCCACCTTCAAGCAGAGACTCTCTCCCTCCAGACTGAAGACATCTTTTACTGCAGAGCTTCAAATATTCTCCTCACACACCTGAACAGCAACAAGCTAACTCTGCTTGCAGCTGCAGGTGGGAAGCTTACGCTAAAAACTATAAAGTGTGGCAAGGTGGATTAATGAGGGCCCGGGCGGGATTCGATCCCAAGACCCCCGGGGTGGGAGTCATACGCTCTAACCACTCAGCCAAAGGGACATCCCCTTAGCTAACTGGCCAGGGCGCATCATCAATCAAGACATTGTGACAGAACGCTCACACTGTCACACCTTCCCCCCTCTTTCCACCAGCGCGTCCTCGTACTCCCGCGCAGGGTGCCACAAACTTCACATCCACGGACCTACTTGACAGTACTACATGGATCCTGCCAACAACACCAAATGTGGCAAGGTTAAAAATGCTTACGCATTATTAGTGTAGCTGTCTGTCAGGTCAGAATCATACGGAGCTGTTAGTTCAGGACTCTCCCTTCTCAACAGAACTAGTAGGGGGAGGGGTGATGTCACCACATCCTGCTTGTCTGTTGTTGCTCAGCTGACTGAGTGCTTTTTCTCTGTTCAGCTGTGGCTTCTCATATCTGCAGGCTGCCGAGAGCGGAAGCTAGGTGCTTGTTTCAAGCAGATCCTCTAAAAACAAAGTTTAATTGGAGCAGAGTTCCAATGCTCCCAGTTATAAGTCCGTCCTTTACAGGCGGCACGGTTTCTCCCCTCACGGAGCCCTTAAGCACAGAGGTTCACACATTAAACATGTTCCCGGCTTCTAGCCTCCATTGCGCGTGACGATGCCCGACATGAGATTCTATGAAGCTAGGAAACATGATTACTTTACAGTTCGTGACAAATACCTCCCCGTGTTACCAGAAACGAGGCCCAAGTCACACAGATTCTTACATATCAGTCCTTCACTAGATTTTGATCCAGCCATGACGTTTAATCGCATCTCACTTGTGCCTCAGCACCCGGACAGCGCCCCGCCGCAGCTCCACACTAGCTTTTCCAGCCTCATTCTGAAAGCTCCGGTTACAGGATATTGAAAGATCTATCTGCCATGGCTGGTTAAAAGTTTTTCTTATTCTTTATTTATTTTTATTTTTTGCCTAGCTTTTATCCTTGGCTTTTCTTGCGTCGGAATGCCGTATTTTCTTTATACCTTTTTAAGTTGATCGTCCGTTCTCCCAGATTTCTTTCTTTTTCGAGAAACTGGTGCGGTTTTCACTCCAAGGTTATAAGCTTAATAGGTCCTTAGCGCGCAAGCTTTTATCAGCCTAAAAGACAGTTCTACGTCGGATAGCCCGGTATCTAATATTTAGACCTTCACTCCGTAGCCCCAAGTTTGGCGCGCCATATCGCGTGCCCGTCCCATTTACCGGTTCCTTTAAAACCCAGTTCCGTTAGAACTTATGAGACGGTGCATCCATCAGGGTTCGATGGGGATGTCGGTGAGTATTATGGTATTAGGTCCTGGTTTGGGCGTCCTAAGTTAGAATCATATCTTTTATTTTAAAGGTGAAATAATATGTAAGACCTTTCCTTCTGTAGTAGCTCACTTCTTTTTAAGCAATCCCGTTATCTTAAGGTTTCTTTATATTAATCTGTCACAAACCTTAAAGTAAGTCCTGATAATTCCAGAACCCATAATTAATGTGCTTACCTCTGTGCAATTAATGATCAGAGCCCCCCACTCGTGAAGCTTTAGAGAAAACCTGAAAGAATCAGGATTATGTTTCTTTTTCAAAAAAGGTTTATTACAAAATCAAAATACAAAAATGGGTAGATGAAAAAACAACTGCTATCCCCCACGGAGGAATTAGTTCAAAATGATTAAATAAGAGTTGGTTTACACCAGCTCTTGTCTTCTCAGAATCTCCCCAAAACTCTCCCTCTCTCTCTTTCTCTCCTAAGAGTCTCTTCTGTCATCCCCCATCCAGGCTTGGACAGGGGATGACCCCTCCAAATCTGCTCTGTCTCTTCTTGTCCTCTGCCCCAGCTGCTGTCCGCTCTCCCAATCCCTCTCTGCTGTTCAGAGCTGTTCTTATATACCCTTCCTGGACCAGCTTAAGGTCATGGGGTCATTTACCAGATACACACTTTGTAGCTCAACACAAAACATTTGGTGTCATTTTCCTTCTTAACACAGGTCATTGCATCATCTTTTGCAGCATTCTTCAGTTTCTCTCCAATGTTCCCGAGAGGGCTTCTGGATCTGATGGGCTTGTCTTCATTCTGTTCTCCTCCAATCCCATCTTTCCAAGCCAGGGGTGGGGCAAAGAGGTGGGGTCAGTCTCCTGACCCTTCGCCCAGTTCTGTCCTCTTGTCCCTGTGACCCTTGTGTGACCCTTGTTTCTGACCACAGTTTTTTTGACCTGCAGCCCAACTCCTGTCGACTGGTTGATTTTGCTCGCACAAGCCAGTCCAGTGTGGCTCACCTTTTGACCCCGTACTTGCCACTGTCTTTGGCATGTGGGACTCGCAACACAACCACAAAAAGGAATGGAGTCATTAGCACCTAAGGTTTGTAAATGGCACCCAGAATTATGTTGCACGAAGCACAATTTCACATCATTCTGGGTTCATTTGTGTGAAAACAAGGTCCAGTCAGGCTGAAACGTTACAGGAAGGTAGAATCTATTGAGTTTTAAGTGATCTGAACGTTTCATGATGATAGCACTTTCCTAAGGGGGTCAAACCATGTCCCAAAGGTCACCGGATCTGGTGTCAATTTAAAGAAGTAGTCCAGTTACACATTTGTGGGCTTATAACTTGGCTTCTGAATGTCCTAGAGAGATCAGGTTTGTTTTAATGTACTCCAATCAACAGCCCCTACAACCACAAAAAGGAATGGAGTCATTAGCACTTATGGTTTGTAAATGGCACCCAGAATTATGTTGCACGAAGCACAATTTCACATCATTCTGGGTCCATTTGTGTGAAAACAAGGTCCAATCAGGCTGAAACGCTACAGGAAGGTGGAATCTATTGAGTTGTAAGTGATCTGAACGTTTCATGATGATAGCTTTTTCCTAAGGGGGTCAAACCATGTCCCAAAGGTCACCGAATCTGGTGTCAATTTAAAGTAGTCCAGTTACACATTTGTGGGCTTATAACTTGGCTTCTGAATGTCCTAGAGAGATCAGGTTTGTTTTAGTGTACTCCAATCAACAGCCCCTACAACCACAAAAAGGAATGGAGTCATTAGCACTTATGGTTTGTAAATGGCACCCAGAATTATGTTGCACGAAGCACAATTTCACATCATTCTGGGTCCATTTGTGTGAAAACAAGGTCCAATCAGGCTGAAACGCTACAGGAAGGTAGAATCTATTGAGTTGTAAGTGATCTGAACGTTTCATGATGATAGCACTTTCCAAAGGGGGTCAAACCATGTCCCAAAGGTCACCGGATCTGGTGTCAATTTAAAGAAGTAGTTCAGTTACACATCTGTGGGCTTATAACTTGGCTTCTGAATGTCCTAGAGAGATCAGGTTTGTTTTAGTGTACTCCAATCATCAGCCCCTACAACCACAAAAAGGAATGGAGTCATTAGCACTTATGGTTTGTAAATGGCACCCAGAATTATGTTGCACGAAGCACAATTTCACATCATTCTGGGTTCATTTGTGTGAAAACAAGGTCCAATCAGGCTGAAACGTTACAGGAAGGTAGAATCTATTGAGTTGTAAGTGATCTGAACGTTTCATGATGATAGCACTTTCCTAAGGGGGTCAAACCATGTCACAAAGGTCACCAGATCTGGTGTCAATTTAAAGAAGTAGTCCAGTTACACATTTGTGGGCTTATAACTTGGCTTCTGAATGTCCTAGAGAGATCAGATTTGTTTTAATGTACTCCAACCAACAGCCCCTACAATCACAAAAAGGAATGGAGCCATTAGCACTTAAGGTTTGTAAATGGCACCCAGAATTATGTTGCACGAAGCACAATTTCACATCATTCTGGGTTCATTTGTGTGAAAACAAGGTCCAATCAGGCTGAAACGTTACAGGAAGGTAGAATCTATTGAGTTGTAAGTGATCTGAACGTTTCAAGATGATCGCACATTCCTATAGGGGGTAAAACCATGTCCCAAAGGTCACCGGGCCTGGTGTCACTTTAAAGAAGTAGTCCAGTTACACCTTTGTGGGCTTATAACTTGGCTTCTGAATGCCCTAGAGAGGTTAGGTTTGTTTTAGTGTACTCCAATCAACAGCCCCTACAACCACAAAAAGGAATGGAGTCATTAGCACCTAAGGTTTGTAAATGGCACCCAGAATTATGTTGCACGAAGCACAATTTCACATCATTCTGGGTTCATTTGTGTGAAAACAAGGTCCAATCAGGCTGAAACGTTACAGGAAGGTAGAATCTATTGAGTTTTAAGTGATCTGAACGTTTCATGATGATAGCACTTTCCTAAGGGGGTCAAACCATGTCCCAAAGGTCACCGGATCTGGTGTCAATTTAAAGAAGTAGTCCAGTTACACATTTGTGGGCTTATAACTTGGCTTCTGAATGTCCTAGAGAGATCAGGTTTGTTTTAATGTACTCCAATCAACAGCCCCTACAACCACAAAAAGGAATGGAGTCATTAGCACTTATGGTTTGTAAATGGCACCCAGAATTATGTTGCACGAAGCACAATTTCACATCATTCTGGGTCCATTTGTGTGAAAACAAGGTCCAATCAGGCTGAAACGCTACAGGAAGGTAGAATCTATTGAGTTGTAAGTGATCTGAACGTTTCATGATGATAGCTTTTTCCTAAGGGGGTCAAACCATGTCCCAAAGGTCACCGAATCTGGTGTCAATTTAAAGTAGTCCAGTTACACATTTGTGGGCTTATAACTTGGCTTCTGAATGTCCTAGAGAGATCAGGTTTGTTTTAGTGTACTCCAATCAACAGCCCCTACAACCACAAAAAGGAATGGAGTCATTAGCACTTATGGTTTGTAAATGGCACCCAGAATTATGTTGCACGAAGCACAATTTCACATCATTCTGGGTCCATTTGTGTGAAAACAAGGTCCAATCAGGCTGAAACGCTACAGGAAGGTAGAATCTATTGAGTTGTAAGTGATCTGAACGTTTCATGATGATAGCACTTTCCAAAGGGGGTCAAACCATGTCCCAAAGGTCACCGGATCTGGTGTCAATTTAAAGAAGTAGTTCAGTTACACATCTGTGGGCTTATAACTTGGCTTCTGAATGTCCTAGAGAGATCAGGTTTGTTTTAGTGTACTCCAATCATCAGCCCCTACAACCACAAAAAGGAATGGAGTCATTAGCACTTATGGTTTGTAAATGGCACCCAGAATTATGTTGCACGAAGCACAATTTCACATCATTCTGGGTTCATTTGTGTGAAAACAAGGTCCAATCAGGCTGAAACATTACAGGAAGGTAGAATCTATTGAGTTGTAAGTGATCTGAACGTTTCATGATGATAGCACTTTCCTAAGGGGGTCAAACCATGTCACAAAGGTCACCAGATCTGGTGTCAATTTAAAGAAGTAGTCCAGTTACACATTTGTGGGCTTATAACTTGGCTTCTGAATGTCCTAGAGAGATCAGATTTGTTTTAATGTACTCCAACCAACAGCCCCTACAATCACAAAAAGGAATGGAGCCATTAGCACTTAAGGTTTGTAAATGGCACCCAGAATTATGTTGCACGAAGCACAATTTCACATCATTCTGGGTTCATTTGTGTGAAAACAAGGTCCAATCAGGCTGAACCGTTACAGGAAGGTAGAATCTATTGAGTTGTAAGTGATCTGAACGTTTCAAGATGATCGCACATTCCTATAGGGGGTCAAACCATGCCCCAAAGGTCACCGGATCTGGTGTCAATTTAAAGAAGTAGTCCAGTTACACATTTGTGGGCTTATAACTTGGCTTCTGAATGTCCTAGATAGATCAGGTTTGTTTTAGTGTTCTCCAACCAACAGCCCCTACAACCACAAAAAGGAATGGAGTCATTAGCACTTATGGTTTGTAAATGGCACCAAGAATTATGTTGCACGAAGCACAATTTCACATCATTCTGGGCCCATTTGTGTGAAAACAAGGTCCAATCAGGCTGAAATGTTACAGGAAGGTAGAATCTATTGAGCTGTAAGTGATCTGAACGTTTCATGATGATAGCACTTTCCTAAGGGGGTCAAACCATGTCCCAAAGGTCACCGGGCCTGGTGTCACTTTAAAGAAGTAGTCCAGTTACACCTTTGTGGGCTTATAACTTGGCTTCTGAATGTCCTAGAGAGGTTAGGTTTGTTTTAGTGTTCTCCAATCAACAGCCCCTACAACCACAAAAAGGAATGGAGTCATTAGCACTTATGGTTTGTAAATGGCACCCAGAATTATGTTGCACGAAGCACAATTTCACATCATTCTGGGTTCATTTGTGTGAAAACAAGGTCCAATCAGGCTGAAACGTTACAGGAAGGTAGAATCTATTGAGTTGTAAGTGATCTGAACGTTTCATGATGATAGCACTTTCCTAAGGGGGTCAAACCATGTCACAAAGGTCACCAGATCTGGTGTCAATTTAAAGAATTAGTTCAGTTACACATTTGTGGGCTTATAACTTGGCTTCTGAATGTCCTACAGAGATCAGGTTTGTTTTAATGTACTCCAACCAACAGCCCCTACAACCACAAAAAGGAATGGAGTCATTAACACTTATGGTTTTTAAATGGCACCCAGAATATTGCTGCACTAAGCACAATTTCACATCATTCTGGGTTCATTTGTGTGAAAACAAGGTCCAATCAGGCTGAAACGTTACAGGAAGGTAGAATCTATTGAGTTGTAAGTGATCTGAACGTTTCATGATGATAGCACTTTCCTAAGGGGGTCAAACCATGTCTCAAAGGTCACCGGATCTGGTGTCAATTTAAAGAAGTAGTCCAGTTACACATTTGTGGGCTTATAACTTGGCTTCTGAATGTCCTAGAGAGATCAGATTTGTTTTAGTGTACTACAATCAACAGCCCCTACAACCACAAAAAGGAATGGAGCCATTAGCACTTAAGGTTTGTAAATGGCACCCAGAATTATGTTGCACGAAGCACAATTTCACATCATTCTGGGTTCATTTGTGTGAAAACAAGGTCCAATCAGGCTGAAACGTTACAGGAAGTTAGAATCTATTGAGTTGTAAGTGATCTGACCGTTTCAAGATGATCGCACATTCCTATAGGGGGTAAAACCATGTCCCAAAGGTCACCGGGCCTGGTGTCACTTTAAAGAAGTAGTCCAGTTACACCTTTGTGGGCTTATAACTTGGCTTCTGAATGTCCTAGAGAGGTTAGGGTTGTTTTAGTGTACTCCAGTCAACAGCCCCTACAACCACAAAAAGCAATGGAGTCATTAGAACTTATGGTTTTTAAATGGCACCCAGAATATTGCTGCACTAAGCACAATTTCACATCATTCTGGGTTCATTTGTGTGAAAACAAGGTCCAATCAGGCTGAAACGTTACAGGAAGGTAGAATCTATTGAGTTGTAAGTGATCTGAACGTTTCATGATGATAGCACTTTCCTAAGGAGGTCAAACCATGTCTCAAAGGTCACCGGATCTGGTGTCAATTTAAAGAAGTAGTCCAGTTACACATTTGTGGGCTTATAACTTGGCTTCTGAATGTCCTAGAGAGATCAGGGTTGTTTTAATGTACTCCAACCAACAGCCCCTACAACCACAAAAAGGAATGGAGTCATTAGCACTTATGGTTTGTAAATGGCACCCAGAATTATGTTGCACGAAGCACAATTTCACATCATTCTGGGTCCATTTGTGTGAAAACAAGGTCCAATCTGGCTGAAACGTTACAAGAAGGTAGAATCTATTGAGTTGTAAGTGATCTGAACGTTTCATGATGATCGCACATTCCTATAGGGGGTCAAACCATGTCCCAAAGGTCACCGGGCCTGGTGTCACTTTAAAGAAGTAGTCCAGTTACACCTTTGTGGGCTTATAACTTGGCTTCTGAATGTCCTAGAGAGGTTAGGTTTGTTTTAGTGAACTCCAATCAACAGCCCCTACAACCACAAAAAGCAATGGAGTCATTAGAACTTATGGTTTCTAAATGGCACCCAGAATTATGCTGCACTAAGCACAATTTCACATCATTCTGGGTTCATTTGTGTGAAAACAAGGTCCAATCAGGCTGAAACGTTACAGGAATGTAGAATCTATTGAGTTGTAAGTGATCTGAACGTTTCATGATGATAGCACTTTCCTAAGGGGGTCAAACCATGTCCCAAAGGTCACCGGATCTGGTGTTAATTTAAAGAAGTAGTCCAGTTACACCTTTGAGGGCTTATAACTTGGCTTCTGAATGTCCTAGAGAGATCAGGTTTGTTTTAGTGTACTCCAATCAACAGCCCCTACAACCTCAAAAAGGAATGGAGTCATTAGCACTTATGGTTTGTAAATGGCACCAAGAATTATGTTGCACGAAGCACAATTTCACATCATTCTGGGCCCATTTGTGTGAAAACAAGGTCCAATCAGGCTGAAATGTTACAGGAAGGTAGAATCTATTGAGCTGTAAGTGATCTGAACGTTTCATGATGATAGCACTTTCCTAAGGGGGTCAAACCATGTCCCAAAGGTCACCGGGCCTCGTGTCACTTTAAAGAAGTAGTCCAGTTACACCTTTGTGGGCTTATAACTTGGCTTCTGAATGTCCTAGAGAGGTTAGGTTTGTTTTAGTGTTCTCCAATCAACAGCCCCTACAACCACAAAAAGGAATGGAGTCATTAGCACTTATGGTTTGTAAATGGCACCCAGAATTATGTTGCACGAAGCACAATTTCACATCATTCTGGGTTCATTTGTGTGAAAACAAGGTCCAATCAGGCTGAAACGTTACAGGAAGGTAGAATCTATTGAGTTGTAAGTGATCTGAACGTTTCATGATGATAGCACTTTCCTAAGGGGGTCAAACCATGTCACAAAGGTCACCAGATCTGGTGTCAATTTAAAGAAGTAGTCCAGTTACACATTTGTGGGCTTATAACTTGGCTTCTGAATGTCCTACAGAGATCAGGTTTGTTTTAATGTACTCCAACCAACAGCCCCTACAACCACAAAAAGGAATGGAGTCATTAACACTTATGGTTTGTAAATGGCACCCAGAATTATGTTGCACGAAGCACAATTTCACATCATTCTGGGTCCATTTGTGTGAAAACAAGGTCCATTCATGCTGTAACGTTACAAGAAGGTAAAATCTATTGAGTTGTAAGTGATCTGAACGTTTCATGATGATCGCACATTCCTATAGGGGGTCAAACCATGTCCCAAAGGTCACCGGGCCTGGTGTCACTTTAAAGAAGTAGTCCAGTTACACATTTTTGGGCTTATAACTTGGCTTCTGAATGTCCTAGAGAGATCAGATTTGTTTTAGTGTACTACAATCAACAGCCCCTACAACCACAAAAAGGAATGGAGCCATTAGCACTTAAGGTTTGTAAATGGCACCCAGAATTATGTTGCACGAAGCACAATTTCACATCATTCTGGGTTCATTTGTGTGAAAACAAGGTCCAATCAGGCTGAAACGTTACAGGAAGTTAGAATCTATTGAGTTGTAAGTGATCTGAACGTTTCAAGATGATCGCACATTCCTATAGGGGGTAAAACCATGTCCCAAAGGTCACCGGGCCTGGTGTCACTTTAAAGAAGTAGTCTAGTTACACCTTTGTGGGCTTATAACTTGGCTTCTGAATGTCCTAGAGAGGTTAGGGTTGTTTTAGTGTACTCCAGTCAACAGCCCCTACAACCACAAAAAGCAATGGAGTCATTAGAACTTATGGTTTTTAAATGGCACCCAGAATATTGCTGCACTAAGCACAATTTCACATCATTCTGGGTTCATTTGTGTGAAAACAAGGTCCAATCAGGCTGAAACGTTACAGGAAGGTAGAATCTATTGAGTTGTAAGTGATCTGAACGTTTCATGATGATAGCACTTTCCTAAGGGGGTCAAACCATGTCTCAAAGGTCACCGGATCTGGTGTCAATTTAAAGAAGTAGTCCAGTTACACATTTGTGGGCTTATAACTTGGCTTCTGAATGTCCTAGAGAGATCAGGGTTGTTTTAATGTACTCCAACCAACAGCCCCTACAACCACAAAAAGGAATGGAGTCATTAGCACTTATGGTTTGTAAATGGCACCCAGAATTATGTTGCACGAAGCACAATTTCACATCATTCTGGGTCCATTTGTGTGAAAACAAGGTCCAATCTGGCTGAAACGTTACAAGAAGGTAGAATCTATTGAGTTGTAAGTGATCTGAACGTTTCATGATGATCGCACATTCCTATAGGGGGTCAAACCATGTCCCAAAGGTCACCGGGCCTGGTGTCACTTTAAAGAAGTAGTCCAGTTACACCTTTGTGGGCTTATAACTTGGCTTCTGAATGTCCTAGAGAGGTTAGGTTTGTTTTAGTGAACTCCAATCAACAGCCCCTACAACCACAAAAAGCAATGGAGTCATTAGAACTTATGGTTTCTAAATGGCACCCAGAATTATGCTGCACTAAGCACAATTTCACATCATTCTGGGTTCATTTGTGTGAAAACAAGGTCCAATCAGGCTGAAACGTTACAGGAATGTAGAATCTATTGAGTTGTAAGTGATCTGAACGTTTCATGATGATAGCACTTTCCTAAGGGGGTCAAACCATGTCCCAAAGGTCACCGGATCTGGTGTTAATTTAAAGAAGTAGTCCAGTTACACATTTGTGGGCTTATAACTTGGCTTCTGAATGTCCTAGAGAGGTTAGGTTTGTTTTAGTGTACTCCAATCAACAGCCCCTACAACCACAAAAAGGAATGGAGTCATTAGCACTTATGGTTTGTAAATGGCACCCAGAATTATGTTGCACGAAGCACAATTTCACATCATTCTGGGTCCATTTGTGTGAAAACAAGGTCCAATCAGGCTGAAACGCTACAGGAAGGTAGAATCTATTGAGTTGTAAGTGATCTGAACGTTTCAAGATGATCGCACATTCCTATAGGGGGTCAAACCATGCCCCAAAGGTCACCGGATCTGGTGTCAATTTAAAGAAGTAGTCCAGTTACACATTTGTGGGCTTATAACTTGGCTTCTGAATGTCCTAGATAGATCAGGTTTGTTTTAGTGTTCTCCAACCAACAGCCCCTACAACCACAAAAAGGAATGGAGTCATTAGCACTTATGGTTTGTAAATGGCACCCAGAATTATGTTGCACGAAGCACAATTTCACATCATTCTGGGTTCATTTGTGTGAAAACAAGGTCCAATCAGGCTGAAACGTTACAGGAAGGTAGAATCTATTGAGTTGTAAGTGATCTGAACGTTTCATGATGATAGCACTTTCCTAAGGGGGTCAAACCATGTCACAAAGGTCACCAGATCTGGTGTCAATTTAAAGAAGTAGTCCAGTTACACATTTGTGGGCTTATAACTTGGCTTCTGAATGTCCTACAGAGATCAGGTTTGTTTTAATGTACTCCAACCAACAGCCCCTACAACCACAAAAAGGAATGGAGTCATTAACACTTATGGTTTGTAAATGGCACCCAGAATTATGTTGCACGAAGCACAATTTCACATCATTCTGGGTCCATTTGTGTGAAAACAAGGTCCATTCATGCTGTAACGTTACAAGAAGGTAGAATCTATTGAGTTGTAAGTGATCTGAACGTTTCATGATGATCGCACATTCCTATAGGGGGTCAAACCATGTCCCAAAGGTCACCGGGCCTGGTGTCACTTTAAAGAAGTAGTCCAGTTACACATTTTTGGGCTTATAACTTGGCTTCTGAATGTCCTAGAGAGATCAGATTTGTTTTAGTGTACTACAATCAACAGCCCCTACAACCACAAAAAGGAATGGAGCCATTAGCACTTAAGGTTTGTAAATGGCACCCAGAATTATGTTGCACGAAGCACAATTTCACATCATTCTGGGTTCATTTGTGTGAAAACAAGGTCCAATCAGGCTGAAACGTTACAGGAAGTTAGAATCTATTGAGTTGTAAGTGATCTGAACGTTTCAAGATGATCGCACATTCCTATAGGGGGTAAAACCATGTCCCAAAGGTCACCGGGCCTGGTGTCACTTTAAAGAAGTAGTCCAG
This sequence comes from Nothobranchius furzeri, assembly GCF_043380555.1. NCBI lineage: Eukaryota > Metazoa > Chordata > Actinopteri > Cyprinodontiformes > Nothobranchiidae > Nothobranchius > Nothobranchius furzeri. The sequence goes on from NC_091741.1 coordinate 17,228,121, forward strand.
TTACACCTTTGTGGGCTTATAACTTGGCTTCTGAATGTCCTAGAGAGGTTAGGGTTGTTTTAGTGTACTCCAGTCAACAGCCCCTACAACCACAAAAAGCAATGGAGTCATTAGAACTTATGGTTTTTAAATGGCACCCAGAATATTGCTGCACTAAGCACAATTTCACATCATTCTGGGTTCATTTGTGTGAAAACAAGGTCCAATCAGGCTGAAACGTTACAGGAAGGTAGAATCTATTGAGTTGTAAGTGATCTGAACGTTTCATGATGATAGCACTTTCCTAAGGGGGTCAAACCATGTCTCAAAGGTCACCGGATCTGGTGTCAATTTAAAGAAGTAGTCCAGTTACACATTTGTGGGCTTATAACTTGGCTTCTGAATGTCCTAGAGAGATCAGGGTTGTTTTAATGTACTCCAACCAACAGCCCCTACAACCACAAAAAGGAATGGAGTCATTAGCACTTATGGTTTGTAAATGGCACCCAGAATTATGTTGCACGAAGCACAATTTCACATCATTCTGGGTCCATTTGTGTGAAAACAAGGTCCAATCTGGCTGAAACGTTACAAGAAGGTAGAATCTATTGAGTTGTAAGTGATCTGAACGTTTCATGATGATCGCACATTCCTATAGGGGGTCAAACCATGTCCCAAAGGTCACCGGGCCTGGTGTCACTTTAAAGAAGTAGTCCAGTTACACCTTTGTGGGCTTATAACTTGGCTTCTGAATGTCCTAGAGAGGTTAGGTTTGTTTTAGTGAACTCCAATCAACAGCCCCTACAACCACAAAAAGCAATGGAGTCATTAGAACTTATGGTTTCTAAATGGCACCCAGAATTATGCTGCACTAAGCACAATTTCACATCATTCTGGGTTCATTTGTGTGAAAACAAGGTCCAATCAGGCTGAAACGTTACAGGAATGTAGAATCTATTGAGTTGTAAGTGATCTGAACGTTTCATGATGATAGCACTTTCCTAAGGGGGTCAAACCATGTCCCAAAGGTCACCGGATCTGGTGTTAATTTAAAGAAGTAGTCCAGTTACACCTTTGAGGGCTTATAACTTGGCTTCTGAATGTCCTAGAGAGATCAGGTTTGTTTTAGTGTACTCCAATCAACAGCCCCTACAACCTCAAAAAGGAATGGAGTCATTAGCACTTAAGGTTTGTAAATGGCACCCAGAATTATGTTGCACGAAGCACAATTTCACATCATTCTGGGTCCATTTGAGTGAAAACAAGGTCCAATCAGGCTGAAACGCTACAAGAAGGTAGAATCTATTGAGTTGTAAGTGATCTGAACATTTCAAGATGATCGCACATTCCTATAGGGGGTCAAACCATGCCCCAAAGGTCACCGGATCTGGTGTCAATTTAAAGAAGTAGTCCAGTTACACATTTGTGGGCTTATAACTTGGCTTCTGAATGTCCTAGATAGATCAGGTTTGTTTTAGTGTTCTCCAACCAACAGCCCCTACAACCACAAAAAGGAATGGAGTCATTAGCACTTATGGTTTGTAAATGGCACCAAGAATTATGTTGCACGAAGCACAATTTCACATCATTCTGGGCCCATTTGTGTGAAAACAAGGTCCAATCAGGCTGAAATGTTACAGGAAGGTAGAATCTATTGAGCTGTAAGTGATCTGAACGTTTCATGATGATAGCACTTTCCTAAGGGGGTCAAACCATGTCCCAAAGGTCACCGGGCCTGGTGTCACTTTAAAGAAGTAGTCCAGTTACACCTTTGTGGGCTTATAACTTGGCTTCTGAATGTCCTAGAGAGGTTAGGTTTGTTTTAGTGTTCTCCAATCAACAGCCCCTACAACCACAAAAAGGAATGGAGTCATTAGCACTTATGGTTTGTAAATGGCACCCAGAATTATGTTGCACGAAGCACAATTTCACATCATTCTGGGTTCATTTGTGTGAAAACAAGGTCCAATCAGGCTGAAACGTTACAGGAAGGTAGAATCTATTGAGTTGTAAGTGATCTGAACGTTTCATGATGATAGCACTTTCCTAAGGGGGTCAAACCATGTCACAAAGGTCACCAGATCTGGTGTCAATTTAAAGAAGTAGTCCAGTTACACATTTGTGGGCTTATAACTTGGCTTCTGAATGTCCTACAGAGATCAGGTTTGTTTTAATGTACTCCAACCAACAGCCCCTACAACCACAAAAAGGAATGGAGTCATTAACACTTATGGTTTGTAAATGGCACCCAGAATTATGTTGCACGAAGCACAATTTCACATCATTCTGGGTCCATTTGTGTGAAAACAAGGTCCATTCATGCTGTAACGTTACAAGAAGGTAGAATCTATTGAGTTGTAAGTGATCTGAACGTTTCATGATGATCGCACATTCCTATAGGGGGTAAAACCATGTCCCAAAGGTCACCGGGCCTGGTGTCACTTTAAACCATAAGTTCTAATGACTCCATTGCTTTTTGTGGTTGTAGGGGCTGTTGATTGGAGTTCACTAAAACAAACCTAACCTCTCTAGGACATTCAGAAGCCAAGTTATAAGCCCACAAAGGTGTAACTGGACTACTTCTTTAAAGTGACACCAGGCCCGGTGACCTTTGGGACATGGTTTGACCCCCTATAGGAATGTGCGATCATCATGAAACGTTCAGATCACTTACAACTCAATAGATTCTACCTTCTTGTAACGTTTCAGCCAGATTGGACCTTGTTTTCACACAAATGGACCCAGAATGATGTGAAATTGTGCTTCGTGCAACATAATTCTGGGTGCCATTTACAAACCATAAGTGCTAATGACTCCATTCCTTTTTGTGGTTGTAGGGGCTGTTGGTTGGAGTACATTAAAACAACCCTGATCTCTCTAGGACATTCAGAAGCCAAGTTATAACCCCACAAATGTGTAACTGGACTACTTCTTTAAATTGACACCAGATCCGGTGACCTTTGAGACATGGTTTGACCCCCTTAGGAAAGTGCTATCATCATGAAACGTTCAGATCACTTACAACTCAATAGATTCTACCTTCCTGTAACGTTTCAGCCTGATTGGACCTTGTTTTCACACAAATGAACCCAGAATGATGTGAAATTGTGCTTAGTGCAGCAATATTCTGGGTGCCATTTAAAAACCATAAGTTCTAATGACTCCATTGCTTTTTGTGGTTGTAGGGGCTGTTGACTGGAGTACACTAAAACAACCCTAACCTCTCTAGGACATTCAGAAGCCAAGTTATAAGCCCACAAAGGTGTAACTGGACTACTTCTTTAAAGTGACACCAGGCCCGGTGACCTTTGGGACATGGTTTTACCCCCTATAGGAATGTGCGATCATCTTGAAACGTTCAGATCACTTACAACTCAATAGATTCTAACTTCCTGTAACGTTTCAGCCTGATTGGACCTTGTTTTCACACAAATGAACCCAGAATGATGTGAAATTGTGCTTCGTGCAACATAATTCTGGGTGCCATTTACAAACCTTAAGTGCTAATGGCTCCATTCCTTTTTGTGGTTGTAGGGGCTGTTGATTGTAGTACACTAAAACAAATCTGATCTCTCTAGGACATTCAGAAGCCAAGTTATAAGCCCAAAAATGTGTAACTGGACTACTTCTTTAAAGTGACACCAGGCCCGGTGACCTTTGGGACATGGTTTGACCCCCTATAGGAATGTGCGATCATCATGAAACGTTCAGATCACTTACAACTCAATAGATTCTACCTTCTTGTAACGTTACAGCATGAATGGACCTTGTTTTCACACAAATGGACCCAGAATGATGTGAAATTGTGCTTCGTGCAACATAATTCTGGGTGCCATTTACAAACCATAAGTGTTAATGACTCCATTCCTTTTTGTGGTTGTAGGGGCTGTTGGTTGGAGTACATTAAAACAAACCTGATCTCTGTAGGACATTCAGAAGCCAAGTTATAAGCCCACAAATGTGTAACTGGACTACTTCTTTAAATTGACACCAGATCTGGTGACCTTTGTGACATGGTTTGACCCCCTTAGGAAAGTGCTATCATCATGAAACGTTCAGATCACTTACAACTCAATAGATTCTACCTTCCTGTAACGTTTCAGCCTGATTGGACCTTGTTTTCACACAAATGAACCCAGAATGATGTGAAATTGTGCTTCGTGCAACATAATTCTGGGTGCCATTTACAAACCATAAGTGCTAATGACTCCATTCCTTTTTGTGGTTGTAGGGGCTGTTGGTTGGAGAACACTAAAACAAACCTGATCTATCTAGGACATTCAGAAGCCAAGTTATAAGCCCACAAATGTGTAACTGGACTACTTCTTTAAATTGACACCAGATCCGGTGACCTTTGGGGCATGGTTTGACCCCCTATAGGAATGTGCGATCATCTTGAAACGTTCAGATCACTTACAACTCAATAGATTCTACCTTCCTGTAGCGTTTCAGCCTGATTGGACCTTGTTTTCACACAAATGGACCCAGAATGATGTGAAATTGTGCTTCGTGCAACATAATTCTGGGTGCCATTTACAAACCATAAGTGCTAATGACTCCATTCCTTTTTGTGGTTGTAGGGGCTGTTGATTGGAGTACACTAAAACAAACCTAACCTCTCTAGGACATTCAGAAGCCAAGTTATAAGCCCACAAATGTGTAACTGGACTACTTCTTTAAATTAACACCAGATCCGGTGACCTTTGGGACATGGTTTGACCCCCTTAGGAAAGTGCTATCATCATGAAACGTTCAGATCACTTACAACTCAATAGATTCTACATTCCTGTAACGTTTCAGCCTGATTGGACCTTGTTTTCACACAAATGAACCCAGAATGATGTGAAATTGTGCTTAGTGCAGCATAATTCTGGGTGCCATTTAGAAACCATAAGTTCTAATGACTCCATTGCTTTTTGTGGTTGTAGGGGCTGTTGATTGGAGTTCACTAAAACAAACCTAACCTCTCTAGGACATTCAGAAGCCAAGTTATAAGCCCACAAAGGTGTAACTGGACTACTTCTTTAAAGTGACACCAGGCCCGGTGACCTTTGGGACATGGTTTGACCCCCTATAGGAATGTGCGATCATCATGAAACGTTCAGATCACTTACAACTCAATAGATTCTACCTTCTTGTAACGTTTCAGCCAGATTGGACCTTGTTTTCACACAAATGGACCCAGAATGATGTGAAATTGTGCTTCGTGCAACATAATTCTGGGTGCCATTTACAAACCATAAGTGCTAATGACTCCATTCCTTTTTGTGGTTGTAGGGGCTGTTGGTTGGAGTACATTAAAACAACCCTGATCTCTCTAGGACATTCAGAAGCCAAGTTATAAGCCCACAAATGTGTAACTGGACTACTTCTTTAAATTGACACCAGATCCGGTGACCTTTGAGACATGGTTTGACCCCCTTAGGAAAGTGCTATCATCATGAAACGTTCAGATCACTTACAACTCAATAGATTCTACCTTCCTGTAACGTTTCAGCCTGATTGGACCTTGTTTTCACACAAATGAACCCAGAATGATGTGAAATTGTGCTTAGTGCAGCAATATTCTGGGTGCCATTTAAAAACCATAAGTTCTAATGACTCCATTGCTTTTTGTGGTTGTAGGGGCTGTTGACTGGAGTACACTAAAACAACCCTAACCTCTCTAGGACATTCAGAAGCCAAGTTATAAGCCCACAAAGGTGTAACTGGACTACTTCTTTAAAGTGACACCAGGCCCGGTGACCTTTGGGACATGGTTTTACCCCCTATAGGAATGTGCGATCATCTTGAAACGTTCAGATCACTTACAACTCAATAGATTCTAACTTCCTGTAACGTTTCAGCCTGATTGGACCTTGTTTTCACACAAATGAACCCAGAATGATGTGAAATTGTGCTTCGTGCAACATAATTCTGGGTGCCATTTACAAACCTTAAGTGCTAATGGCTCCATTCCTTTTTGTGGTTGTAGGGGCTGTTGATTGTAGTACACTAAAACAAATCTGATCTCTCTAGGACATTCAGAAGCCAAGTTATAAGCCCAAAAATGTGTAACTGGACTACTTCTTTAAAGTGACACCAGGCCCGGTGACCTTTGGGACATGGTTTGACCCCCTATAGGAATGTGCGATCATCATGAAACGTTCAGATCACTTACAACTCAATAGATTTTACCTTCTTGTAACGTTACAGCATGAATGGACCTTGTTTTCACACAAATGGACCCAGAATGATGTGAAATTGTGCTTCGTGCAACATAATTCTGGGTGCCATTTACAAACCATAAGTGTTAATGACTCCATTCCTTTTTGTGGTTGTAGGGGCTGTTGGTTGGAGTACATTAAAACAAACCTGATCTCTGTAGGACATTCAGAAGCCAAGTTATAAGCCCACAAATGTGTAACTGGACTACTTCTTTAAATTGACACCAGATCTGGTGACCTTTGTGACATGGTTTGACCCCCTTAGGAAAGTGCTATCATCATGAAACGTTCAGATCACTTACAACTCAATAGATTCTACCTTCCTGTAACGTTTCAGCCTGATTGGACCTTGTTTTCACACAAATGAACCCAGAATGATGTGAAATTGTGCTTCGTGCAACATAATTCTGGGTGCCATTTACAAACCATAAGTGCTAATGACTCCATTCCTTTTTGTGGTTGTAGGGGCTGTTGATTGGAGAACACTAAAACAAACCTAACCTCTCTAGGACATTCAGAAGCCAAGTTATAAGCCCACAAAGGTGTAACTGGACTACTTCTTTAAAGTGACACGAGGCCCGGTGACCTTTGGGACATGGTTTGACCCCCTTAGGAAAGTGCTATCATCATGAAACGTTCAGATCACTTACAGCTCAATAGATTCTACCTTCCTGTAACATTTCAGCCTGATTGGACCTTGTTTTCACACAAATGGGCCCAGAATGATGTGAAATTGTGCTTCGTGCAACATAATTCTTGGTTTCATTTACAAACCATAAGTGCTAATGACTCCATTCCTTTTTGTGGTTGTAGGGGCTGTTGGTTGGAGAACACTAAAACAAACCTGATCTATCTAGGACATTCAGAAGCCAAGTTATAAGCCCACAAATGTGTAACTGGACTACTTCTTTAAATTGACACCAGATCCGGTGACCTTTGGGGCATGGTTTGACCCCCTATAGGAATGTGCGATCATCTTGAAATGTTCAGATCACTTACAACTCAATAGATTCTACCTTCTTGTAGCGTTTCAGCCTGATTGGACCTTGTTTTCACACAAATGGACCCAGAATGATGTGAAATTGTGCTTCGTGCAACATAATTCTGGGTGCCATTTACAAACCTTAAGTGCTAATGACTCCATTCCTTTTTGAGGTTGTAGGGGCTGTTGATTGGAGTACACTAAAACAAACCTGATCTCTCTAGGACATTCAGAAGCCAAGTTATAAGCCCTCAAAGGTGTAACTGGACTACTTCTTTAAATTAACACCAGATCCGGTGACCTTTGGGACATGGTTTGACCCCCTTAGGAAAGTGCTATCATCATGAAACGTTCAGATCACTTACAACTCAATAGATTCTACATTCCTGTAACGTTTCAGCCTGATTGGACCTTGTTTTCACACAAATGAACCCAGAATGATGTGAAATTGTGCTTAGTGCAGCATAATTCTGGGTGCCATTTAGAAACCATAAGTTCTAATGACTCCATTGCTTTTTGTGGTTGTAGGGGCTGTTGATTGGAGTTCACTAAAACAAACCTAACCTCTCTAGGACATTCAGAAGCCAAGTTATAAGCCCACAAAGGTGTAACTGGACTACTTCTTTAAAGTGACACCAGGCCCGGTGACCTTTGGGACATGGTTTGACCCCCTATAGGAATGTGCGATCATCATGAAACGTTCAGATCACTTACAACTCAATAGATTCTACCTTCTTGTAACGTTTCAGCCAGATTGGACCTTGTTTTCACACAAATGGACCCAGAATGATGTGAAATTGTGCTTCGTGCAACATAATTCTGGGTGCCATTTACAAACCATAAGTGCTAATGACTCCATTCCTTTTTGTGGTTGTAGGGGCTGTTGGTTGGAGTACATTAAAACAACCCTGATCTCTCTAGGACATTCAGAAGCCAAGTTATAAGCCCACAAATGTGTAACTGGACTACTTCTTTAAATTGACACCAGATCCGGTGACCTTTGAGACATGGTTTGACCTCCTTAGGAAAGTGCTATCATCATGAAACGTTCAGATCACTTACAACTCAATAGATTCTACCTTCCTGTAACGTTTCAGCCTGATTGGACCTTGTTTTCACACAAATGAACCCAGAATGATGTGAAATTGTGCTTAGTGCAGCAATATTCTGGGTGCCATTTAAAAACCATAAGTTCTAATGACTCCATTGCTTTTTGTGGTTGTAGGGGCTGTTGACTGGAGTACACTAAAACAACCCTAACCTCTCTAGGACATTCAGAAGCCAAGTTATAAGCCCACAAAGGTGTAACTGGACTACTTCTTTAAAGTGACACCAGGCCCGGTGACCTTTGGGACATGGTTTTACCCCCTATAGGAATGTGCGATCATCTTGAAACGGTCAGATCACTTACAACTCAATAGATTCTAACTTCCTGTAACGTTTCAGCCTGATTGGACCTTGTTTTCACACAAATGAACCCAGAATGATGTGAAATTGTGCTTCGTGCAACATAATTCTGGGTGCCATTTACAAACCTTAAGTGCTAATGGCTCCATTCCTTTTTGTGGTTGTAGGGGCTGTTGATTGTAGTACACTAAAACAAATCTGATCTCTCTAGGACATTCAGAAGCCAAGTTATAAGCCCACAAATGTGTAACTGGACTACTTCTTTAAATTGACACCAGATCCGGTGACCTTTGAGACATGGTTTGACCCCCTTAGGAAAGTGCTATCATCATGAAACGTTCAGATCACTTACAACTCAATAGATTCTACCTTCCTGTAACGTTTCAGCCTGATTGGACCTTGTTTTCACACAAATGAACCCAGAATGATGTGAAATTGTGCTTAGTGCAGCAATATTCTGGGTGCCATTTAAAAACCATAAGTGTTAATGACTCCATTCCTTTTTGTGGTTGTAGGGGCTGTTGGTTGGAGTACATTAAAACAAACCTGATCTCTGTAGGACATTCAGAAGCCAAGTTATAAGCCCACAAATGTGTAACTGAACTAATTCTTTAAATTGACACCAGATCTGGTGACCTTTGTGACATGGTTTGACCCCCTTAGGAAAGTGCTATCATCATGAAACGTTCAGATCACTTACAACTCAATAGATTCTACCTTCCTGTAACGTTTCAGCCTGATTGGACCTTGTTTTCACACAAATGAACCCAGAATGATGTGAAATTGTGCTTCGTGCAACATAATTCTGGGTGCCATTTACAAACCATAAGTGCTAATGACTCCATTCCTTTTTGTGGTTGTAGGGGCTGTTGATTGGAGAACACTAAAACAAACCTAACCTCTCTAGGACATTCAGAAGCCAAGTTATAAGCCCACAAAGGTGTAACTGGACAACTTCTTTAAAGTGACACCAGGCCCGGTGACCTTTGGGACATGGTTTGACCCCCTTAGGAAAGTGCTATCATCATGAAACGTTCAGATCACTTACAGCTCAATAGATTCTACCTTCCTGTAACATTTCAGCCTGATTGGACCTTGTTTTCACACAAATGGGCCCAGAATGATGTGAAATTGTGCTTCGTGCAACATAATTCTTGGTGCCATTTACAAACCATAAGTGCTAATGACTCCATTCCTTTTTGTGGTTGTAGGGGCTGTTGGTTGGAGAACACTAAAACAAACCTGATCTATCTAGGACATTCAGAAGCCAAGTTATAAGCCCACAAATGTGTAACTGGACTACTTCTTTAAATTGACACCAGATCCGGTGACCTTTGGGGCATGGTTTGACCCCCTATAGGAATGTGCGATCATCTTGAAACGTTCAGATCACTTACAACTCAATAGATTCTACCTTCCTGTAACGGTTCAGCCTGATTGGACCTTGTTTTCACACAAATGAACCCAGAATGATGTGAAATTGTGCTTCGTGCAACATAATTCTGGGTGCCATTTACAAACCTTAAGTGCTAATGGCTCCATTCCTTTTTGTGATTGTAGGGGCTGTTGGTTGGAGTACATTAAAACAAATCTGATCTCTCTAGGACATTCAGAAGCCAAGTTATAAGCCCACAAATGTGTAACTGGACTACTTCTTTAAATTGACACCAGATCTGGTGACCTTTGTGACATGGTTTGACCCCCTTAGGAAAGTGCTATCATCATGAAACGTTCAGATCACTTACAACTCAATAGATTCTACCTTCCTGTAATGTTTCAGCCTGATTGGACCTTGTTTTCACACAAATGAACCCAGAATGATGTGAAATTGTGCTTCGTGCAACATAATTCTGGGTGCCATTTACAAACCATAAGTGCTAATGACTCCATTCCTTTTTGTGGTTGTAGGGGCTGATGATTGGAGTACACTAAAACAAACCTGATCTCTCTAGGACATTCAGAAGCCAAGTTATAAGCCCACAGATGTGTAACTGAACTACTTCTTTAAATTGACACCAGATCCGGTGACCTTTGGGACATGGTTTGACCCCCTTTGGAAAGTGCTATCATCATGAAACGTTCAGATCACTTACAACTCAATAGATTCTACCTTCCTGTAGCGTTTCAGCCTGATTGGACCTTGTTTTCACACAAATGGACCCAGAATGATGTGAAATTGTGCTTCGTGCAACATAATTCTGGGTGCCATTTACAAACCATAAGTGCTAATGACTCCATTCCTTTTTGTGGTTGTAGGGGCTGTTGATTGGAGTACACTAAAACAAACCTGATCTCTCTAGGACATTCAGAAGCCAAGTTATAAGCCCACAAATGTGTAACTGGACTACTTTAAATTGACACCAGATTCGGTGACCTTTGGGACATGGTTTGACCCCCTTAGGAAAAAGCTATCATCATGAAACGTTCAGATCACTTACAACTCAATAGATTCTACCTTCCTGTAGCGTTTCAGCCTGATTGGACCTTGTTTTCACACAAATGGACCCAGAATGATGTGAAATTGTGCTTCGTGCAACATAATTCTGGGTGCCATTTACAAACCATAAGTGCTAATGACTCCATTCCTTTTTGTGGTTGTAGGGGCTGTTGATTGGAGTACATTAAAACAAACCTGATCTCTCTAGGACATTCAGAAGCCAAGTTATAAGCCCACAAATGTGTAACTGGACTACTTCTTTAAATTGACACCAGATCCGGTGACCTTTGGGACATGGTTTGACCCCCTTAGGAAAGTGCTATCATCATGAAACGTTCAGATCACTTAAAACTCAATAGATTCTACCTTCCTGTAACGTTTCAGCCTGATTGGACCTTGTTTTCACACAAATGAACCCAGAATGATGTGAAATTGTGCTTCGTGCAACATAATTCTGGGTGCCATTTACAAACCTTAGGTGCTAATGACTCCATTCCTTTTTGTGGTTGTAGGGGCTGTTGATTGGAGTACACTAAAACAAACCTAACCTCTCTAGGGCATTCAGAAGCCAAGTTATAAGCCCACAAAGGTGTAACTGGACTACTTCTTTAAAGTGACACCAGGCCCGGTGACCTTTGGGACATGGTTTTACCCCCTATAGGAATGTGCGATCATCTTGAAACGTTCAGATCACTTACAACTCAATAGATTCTACCTTCCTGTAACGTTTCAGCCTGATTGGACCTTGTTTTCACACAAATGAACCCAGAATGATGTGAAATTGTGCTTCGTGCAACATAATTCTGGGTGCCATTTACAAACCTTAAGTGCTAATGGCTCCATTCCTTTTTGTGATTGTAGGGGCTGTTGGTTGGAGTACATTAAAACAAATCTGATCTCTCTAGGACATTCAGAAGCCAAGTTATAAGCCCACAAATGTGTAACTGGACTACTTCTTTAAATTGACACCAGATCTGGTGACCTTTGTGACATGGTTTGACCCCCTTAGGAAAGTGCTATCATCATGAAACGTTCAGATCACTTACAACTCAATAGATTCTACCTTCCTGTAACGTTTCAGCCTGATTGGACCTTGTTTTCACACAAATGAACCCAGAATGATGTGAAATTGTGCTTCGTGCAACATAATTCTGGGTGCCATTTACAAACCATAAGTGCTAATGACTCCATTCCTTTTTGTGGTTGTAGGGGCTGATGATTGGAGTACACTAAAACAAACCTGATCTCTCTAGGACATTCAGAAGCCAAGTTATAAGCCCACAGATGTGTAACTGAACTACTTCTTTAAATTGACACCAGATCCGGTGACCTTTGGGACATGGTTTGACCCCCTTTGGAAAGTGCTATCATCATGAAACGTTCAGATCACTTACAACTCAATAGATTCTACCTTCCTGTAGCGTTTCAGCCTGATTGGACCTTGTTTTCACACAAATGGACCCAGAATGATGTGAAATTGTGCTTCGTGCAACATAATTCTGGGTGCCATTTACAAACCATAAGTGCTAATGACTCCATTCCTTTTTGTGGTTGTAGGGGCTGTTGATTGGAGTACACTAAAACAAACCTGATCTCTCTAGGACATTCAGAAGCCAAGTTATAAGCCCACAAATGTGTAACTGGACTACTTTAAATTGACACCAGATTCGGTGACCTTTGGGACATGGTTTGACCCCCTTAGGAAAAAGCTATCATCATGAAACGTTCAGATCACTTACAACTCAATAGATTCCACCTTCCTGTAGCGTTTCAGCCTGATTGGACCTTGTTTTCACACAAATGGACCCAGAATGATGTGAAATTGTGCTTCGTGCAGCATAATTCTGGGTGCCATTTACAAACCATAAGTGCTAATGACTCCATTCCTTTTTGTGGTTGTAGGGGCTGTTGATTGGAGTACATTAAAACAAACCTGATCTCTCTAGGACATTCAGAAGCCAAGTTATAAGCCCACAAATGTGTAACTGGACTACTTCTTTAAATTGACACCAGATCCGGTGACCTTTGGGACATGGTTTGACCCCCTTAGGAAAGTGCTATCATCATGAAACGTTCAGATCACTTAAAACTCAATAGATTCTACCTTCCTGTAACGTTTCAGCCTGACTGGACCTTGTTTTCACACAAATGAACCCAGAATGATGTGAAATTGTGCTTCGTGCAACATAATTCTGGGTGCCATTTACAAACCTTAGGTGCTAATGACTCCATTCCTTTTTGTGGTTGTGTTGCGAGTCCCACATGCCAAAGACAGTGGCAAGTACGGGGTCAAAAGGTGAGCCACACTGGACTGGCTTGTGCGAGCAAAATCAACCAGTCGACAGGAGTTGGGCTGCAGGTCAAAAAAACTGTGGTCAGAAACAAGGGTCACACAAGGGTCACAGGGACAAGAGGACAGAACTGGGCGAAGGGTCAGGAGACTGACCCCACCTCTTTGCCCCACCCCTGGCTTGGAAAGATGGGATTGGAGGAGAACAGAATGAAGACAAGCCCATCAGATCCAGAAGCCCTCTCGGGAACATTGGAGAGAAACTGAAGAATGCTGCAAAAGATGATGCAATGACCTGTGTTAAGAAGGAAAATGACACCAAATGTTTTGTGTTGAGCTACAAAGTGTGTATCTGGTAAATGACCCCATGACCTTAAGCTGGTCCAGGAAGGGTATATAAGAACAGCTCTGAACAGCAGAGAGGGATTGGGAGAGCGGACAGCAGCTGGGGCAGAGGACAAGAAGAGACAGAGCAGATTTGGAGGGGTCATCCCCTGTCCAAGCCTGGATGGGGGATGACAGAAGAGACTCTTAGGAGAGAAAGAGAGAGAGGGAGAGTTTTGGGGAGATTCTGAGAAGACAAGAGCTGGTGTAAACCAACTCTTATTTAATCATTTTGAACTAATTCCTCCGTGGGGGATAGCAGTTGTTTTTTCATCTACCCATTTTTGTATTTTGATTTTGTAATAAACCTTTTTTGAAAAAGAAACATAATCCTGATTCTTTCAGGTTTTCTCTAAAGCTTCACGAGTGGGGGGCTCTGATCATTAATTGCACAGAGGTAAGCACATTAATTATGGGTTCTGGAATTATCAGGACTTACTTTAAGGTTTGTGACAGATTAATATAAAGAAACCTTAAGATAACGGGATTGCTTAAAAAGAAGTGAGCTACTACAGAAGGAAAGGTCTTACATATTATTTCACCTTTAAAATAAAAGATATGATTCTAACTTAGGACGCCCAAACCAGGACCTAATACCATAATACTCACCGACATCCCCATCGAACCCTGATGGATGCACCGTCTCATAAGTTCTAACGGAACTGGGTTTTAAAGGAACCGGTAAATGGGACGGGCACGCGATATGGCGCGCCAAACGTGGGGCTACGGAGTGAAGGTCTAAATATTAGATACCGGGCTATCCGACGTAGAACTGTCTTTTAGGCTGATAAAAGCTTGCGCGCTAAGGACCTATTAAGCTTATAACCTTGGAGTGAAAACCGCACCAGTTTCTCGAAAAAGAAAGAAATCTGGGAGAACGGACGATCAACTTAAAAAGGTATAAAGAAAATACGGCATTCCGACGCAAGAAAAGCCAAGGATAAAAGCTAGGCAAAAAATAAAAATAAATAAAGAATAAGAAAAACTTTTAACCAGCCATGGCAGATAGATCTTTCAATATCCTGTAACCGGAGCTTTCAGAATGAGGCTGGAAAAGCTAGTGTGGAGCTGCGGCGGGGCGCTGTCCGGGTGCTGAGGCACAAGTGAGATGCGATTAAACGTCATGGCTGGATCAAAATCTAGTGAAGGACTGATATGTAAGAATCTGTGTGACTTGGGCCTCGTTTCTGGTAACACGGGGAGGTATTTGTCACGAACTGTAAAGTAATCATGTTTCCTAGCTTCATAGAATCTCATGTCGGGCATCGTCACGCGCAATGGAGGCTAGAAGCCGGGAACATGTTTAATGTGTGAACCTCTGTGCTTAAGGGCTCCGTGAGGGGAGAAACCGTGCCGCCTGTAAAGGACGGACTTATAACTGGGAGCATTGGAACTCTGCTCCAATTAAACTTTGTTTTTAGAGGATCTGCTTGAAACAAGCACCTAGCTTCCGCTCTCGGCAGCCTGCAGATATGAGAAGCCACAGCTGAACAGAGAAAAAGCACTCAGTCAGCTGAGCAACAACAGACAAGCAGGATGTGGTGACATCACCCCTCCCCCTACTAGTTCTGTTGAGAAGGGAGAGTCCTGAACTAACAGCTCCGTATGATTCTGACCTGACAGACAGCTACACTAATAATGCGTAAGCATTTTTAACCTTGCCACATTTGGTGTTGTTGGCAGGATCCATGTAGTACTGTCAAGTAGGTCCGTGGATGTGAAGTTTGTGGCACCCTGCGCGGGAGTACGAGGACGCGCTGGTGGAAAGAGGGGGGAAGGTGTGACAGTGTGAGCGTTCTGTCACAATGTCTTGATTGATGATGCGCCCTGGCCAGTTAGCTAAGGGGATGTCCCTTTGGCTGAGTGGTTAGAGCGTATGACTCCCACCCCGGGGGTCTTGGGATCGAATCCCGCCCGGGCCCTCATTAATCCACCTTGCCACACTTTATAGTTTTTAGCGTAAGCTTCCCACCTGCAGCTGCAAGCAGAGTTAGCTTGTTGCTGTTCAGGTGTGTGAGGAGAATATTTGAAGCTCTGCAGTAAAAGATGTCTTCAGTCTGGAGGGAGAGAGTCTCTGCTTGAAGGTGGAGACTGAGATGTTCCAACCAGCAGCTCAGCTGACCAGATGGCAGTAGAAACTGGTGGAGAAGCAGGAACCCAGTTCTGAACCCTCATGGACAAACATCTGGTTCTTCAGAGACTGAAGTGAGTGATGATGATGATGATGATGGTGTGTATCTGGACTCTGAGCTAGTCAGACTCTGGGTCTGAGACTGGAGATGAAGATGATCCAGAGGAGGAGGCAGCCCCACCCCAAAGAAGGCTGTTGCAGTCCCCTGGCTAGATTTTTCTCGCATGGGGGATGTTGCGAGTCCCACATGCCAAAGACAGTGGCAAGTACGGGGTCAAAAGGTGAGCCACACTGGACTGGCTTGTGCGAGCAAAATCAACCAGTCGACAGGAGTTGGGCTGCAGGTCAAAAAAAACTGTGGTCAGAAACAAGGGTCACACAAGGGTCACAGGGACAAGAGGACAGAACTGGGCGAAGGGTCAGGAGACTGACCCCACCTCTTTGCCCCACCCCTGGCTTGGAAAGATGGGATTGGAGGAGAACAGAATGAAGACAAGCCCATCAGATCCAGAAGCCCTCTCGGGAACATTGGAGAGAAACTGAAGAATGCTGCAAAAGATGATGCAATGACCTGTGTTAAGAAGGAAAATGACACCAAATGTTTTGTGTTGAGCTACAAAGTGTGTATCTGGTAAATGACCCCATGACCTTAAGCTGGTCCAGGAAGGGTATATAAGAACAGCTCTGAACAGCAGAGAGGGATTGGGAGAGCGGACAGCAGCTGGGGCAGAGGACAAGAAGAGACAGAGCAGATTTGGAGGGGTCATCCCCTGTCCAAGCCTGGATGGGGGATGACAGAAGAGACTCTTAGGAGAGAAAGAGAGAGAGGGAGAGTTTTGGGGAGATTCTGAGAAGACAAGAGCTGGTGTAAACCAACTCTTATTTAATCATTTTGAACTAATTCCTCCGTGGGGGATAGCAGTTGTTTTTTCATCTACCCATTTTTGTATTTTGATTTTGTAATAAACCTTTTTTGAAAAAGAAACATAATCCTGATTCTTTCAGGTTTTCTCTAAAGCTTCACGAGTGGGGGGCTCTGATCATTAATTGCACAGAGGTAAGCACATTAATTATGGGTTCTGGAATTATCAGGACTTACTTTAAGGTTTGTGACAGATTAATATAAAGAAACCTTAAGATAACGGGATTGCTTAAAAAGAAGTGAGCTACTACAGAAGGAAAGGTCTTACATATTATTTCACCTTTAAAATAAAAGATATGATTCTAACTTAGGACGCCCAAACCAGGACCTAATACCATAATACTCACCGACATCCCCATCGAACCCTGATGGATGCACCGTCTCATAAGTTCTAACGGAACTGGGTTTTAAAGGAACCGGTAAATGGGACGGGCACGCGATATGGCGCGCCAAACGTGGGGCTACGGAGTGAAGGTCTAAATATTAGATACCGGGCTATCCGACGTAGAACTGTCTTTTAGGCTGATAAAAGCTTGCGCGCTAAGGACCTATTAAGCTTATAACCTTGGAGTGAAAACCGCACCAGTTTCTCGAAAAAGAAAGAAATCTGGGAGAACGGACGATCAACTTAAAAAGGTATAAAGAAAATACGGCATTCCGACGCAAGAAAAGCCAAGGATAAAAGCTAGGCAAAAAATAAAAATAAATAAAGAATAAGAAAAACTTTTAACCAGCCATGGCAGATAGATCTTTCAATATCCTGTAACCGGAGCTTTCAGAATGAGGCTGGAAAAGCTAGTGTGGAGCTGCGGCGGGGCGCTGTCCGGGTGCTGAGGCACAAGTGAGATGCGATTAAACGTCATGGCTGGATCAAAATCTAGTGAAGGACTGATATGTAAGAATCTGTGTGACTTGGGCCTCGTTTCTGGTAACACGGGGAGGTATTTGTCACGAACTGTAAAGTAATCATGTTTCCTAGCTTCATAGAATCTCATGTCGGGCATCGTCACGCGCAATGGAGGCTAGAAGCCGGGAACATGTTTAATGTGTGAACCTCTGTGCTTAAGGGCTCCGTGAGGGGAGAAACCGTGCCGCCTGTAAAGGACGGACTTATAACTGGGAGCATTGGAACTCTGCTCCAATTAAACTTTGTTTTTAGAGGATCTGCTTGAAACAAGCACCTAGCTTCCGCTCTCGGCAGCCTGCAGATATGAGAAGCCACAGCTGAACAGAGAAAAAGCACTCAGTCAGCTGAGCAACAACAGACAAGCAGGATGTGGTGACATCACCCCTCCCCCTACTAGTTCTGTTGAGAAGGGAGAGTCCTGAACTAACAGCTCCGTATGATTCTGACCTGACAGACAGCTACACTAATAATGCGTAAGCATTTTTAACCTTGCCACATTTGGTGTTGTTGGCAGGATCCATGTAGTACTGTCAAGTAGGTCCGTGGATGTGAAGTTTGTGGCACCCTGCGCGGGAGTACGAGGACGCGCTGGTGGAAAGAGGGGGGAAGGTGTGACAGTGTGAGCGTTCTGTCACAATGTCTTGATTGATGATGCGCCCTGGCCAGTTAGCTAAGGGGATGTCCCTTTGGCTGAGTGGTTAGAGCGTATGACTCCCACCCCGGGGGTCTTGGGATCGAATCCCGCCCGGGCCCTCATTAATCCACCTTGCCACACTTTATAGTTTTTAGCGTAAGCTTCCCACCTGCAGCTGCAAGCAGAGTTAGCTTGTTGCTGTTCAGGTGTGTGAGGAGAATATTTGAAGCTCTGCAGTAAAAGATGTCTTCAGTCTGGAGGGAGAGAGTCTCTGCTTGAAGGTGGAGACTGAGATGTTCCAACCAGCAGCTCAGCTGACCAGATGGCAGTAGAAACTGGTGGAGAAGCAGGAACCCAGTTCTGAACCCTCATGAACAAACATCTGGTTCTTCAGAGACTGAAGTGAGTGATGATGATGATGATGATGGTGTGTATCTGGACTCTGAGCTAGTCAGACTCTGGGTCTGAGACTGGAGATGAAGATGATCCAGAGGAGGAGGCAGCCCCACCCCAAAGAAGGCTGTTGCAGTCCCCTGGCTAGATTTTTCTCGCATGGGGGATGTTGCGAGTCCCACA
Organism: Nothobranchius furzeri; assembly: GCF_043380555.1. Lineage (NCBI taxonomy): Eukaryota > Metazoa > Chordata > Actinopteri > Cyprinodontiformes > Nothobranchiidae > Nothobranchius > Nothobranchius furzeri. The sequence continues at coordinate 17,246,976 of NC_091741.1, forward strand.
TGCCAAAGACAGTGGCAAGTACGGGGTCAAAAGGTGAGCCACACTGGACTGGCTTGTGCGAGCAAAATCAACCAGTCGACAGGAGTTGGGCTGCAGGTCAAAAAAAACTGTGGTCAGAAACAAGGGTCACACAAGGGTCACAGGGACAAGAGGACAGAACTGGGCGAAGGGTCAGGAGACTGACCCCACCTCTTTGCCCCACCCCTGGCTTGGAAAGATGGGATTGGAGGAGAACAGAATGAAGACAAGCCCATCAGATCCAGAAGCCCTCTCGGGAACATTGGAGAGAAACTGAAGAATGCTGCAAAAGATGATGCAATGACCTGTGTTAAGAAGGAAAATGACACCAAATGTTTTGTGTTGAGCTACAAAGTGTGTATCTGGTAAATGACCCCATGACCTTAAGCTGGTCCAGGAAGGGTATATAAGAACAGCTCTGAACAGCAGAGAGGGATTGGGAGAGCGGACAGCAGCTGGGGCAGAGGACAAGAAGAGACAGAGCAGATTTGGAGGGGTCATCCCCTGTCCAAGCCTGGATGGGGGATGACAGAAGAGACTCTTAGGAGAGAAAGAGAGAGAGGGAGAGTTTTGGGGAGATTCTGAGAAGACAAGAGCTGGTGTAAACCAACTCTTATTTAATCATTTTGAACTAATTCCTCCGTGGGGGATAGCAGTTGTTTTTTCATCTACCCATTTTTGTATTTTGATTTTGTAATAAACCTTTTTTGAAAAAGAAACATAATCCTGATTCTTTCAGGTTTTCTCTAAAGCTTCACGAGTGGGGGGCTCTGATCATTAATTGCACAGAGGTAAGCACATTAATTATGGGTTCTGGAATTATCAGGACTTACTTTAAGGTTTGTGACAGATTAATATAAAGAAACCTTAAGATAACGGGATTGCTTAAAAAGAAGTGAGCTACTACAGAAGGAAAGGTCTTACATATTATTTCACCTTTAAAATAAAAGATATGATTCTAACTTAGGACGCCCAAACCAGGATCTAATACCATAATACTCACCGACATCCCCATCGAACCCTGATGGATGCACCGTCTCATAAGTTCTAACGGAACTGGGTTTTAAAGGAACCAGTAAATGGGACAGGCACGCGATAGTTGTAGGGGCTGTTGATTGGAGTACACTAAAACAAACCTGATCTCTCTAGGACATTCAGAAGCCAAGTTATAAGCCCACAGATGTGTAACTGAACTACTTCTTTAAATTGACACCAGATCCGGTGACCTTTGGGACATGGTTTGACCCCCTTTGGAAAGTGCTATCATCATGAAACGTTCAGATCACTTACAACTCAATAGATTCTACCTTCCTGTAGCGTTTCAGCCTGATTGGACCTTGTTTTCACACAAATGGACCCAGAATGATGTGAAATTGTGCTTCGTGCAACATAATTCTGGGTGCCATTTAAAAACCATAAGTGCTAATGACTCCATTCCTTTTTGTGGTTGTAGGGGCTGTTGATTGGAGAACACTAAAACAAACCTGATCTCTCTAGGACATTCAGAAGCCAAGTTATAAGCCCACAAATGTGTAACTGAACTACTTCTTTAAATTGACACCAGATCCAGTGACCTTTGGGACATGGTTTGACCCCCTTTGGAAAGTGCTATCATCATGAAACGTTCAGATCACTTACAACTCAATAGATTCTACCTTCCTGTAACGTTTCAGCCTGATTGGACCTTGTTTTCACACAAATGAACCCAGAATGATGTGAAATTGTGCTTCGTGCAACATAATTCTGGGTGCCATTTACAAACCTTAAGTTCTAATGACTCCATTGCTTTTTGTGGTTGTAGGGGCTGTTGACTGGAATACACTAAAACAACCCTAACCTCTCTAGGACATTCAGAAGCCAAGTTATAAGCCCACAAAGGTGTAACTGGACTACTTCTTTAAAGTGACACCAGGCCCGGTGACCTTTGGGACATGGTTTTACCCCCTATAGGAATGTGCGATCATCTTGAAACGTTCAGATCACTTACAACTCAATAGATTCTAACTTCCTGTAACGTTTCAGCCTGATTGGACCTTGTTTTCACACAAATGAACCCAGAATGATGTGAAATTGTGCTTCGTGCAACATAATTCTGGGTGCCATTTACAAACCTTAAGTGCTAATGGCTCCATTCCTTTTTGTGATTGTAGGGGCTGTTGGTTGGAGTACATTAAAACAAATCTGATCTCTCTAGGACATTCAGAAGCCAAGTTATAAGCCCACAAATGTGTAACTGGACTACTTCTTTAAATTGACACCAGATCTGGTGACCTTTGTGACATGGTTTGACCCCCTTAGGAAAGTGCTATCATCATGAAACGTTCAGATCACTTACAACTCAATAGATTCTACCTTCCTGTAACGTTTCAGCCTGATTGGACCTTGTTTTCACACAAATGAACCCAGAATGATGTGGAATTGTGCTTCGTGCAACATAATTCTGGGTGCCATTTACAAACCATAAGTGCTAATGACTCCATTCCTTTTTGTGGTTGTAGGGGCTGATGATTGGAGTACACTAAAACAAACCTGATCTCTCTAGGACATTCAGAAGCCAAGTTATAAGCCCACAGATGTGTAACTGAACTACTTCTTTAAATTGACACCAGATCCGGTGACCTTTGGGACATGGTTTGACCCCCTTTGGAAAGTGCTATCATCATGAAACGTTCAGATCACTTACAACTCAATAGATTCTACCTTCCTGTAGCGTTTCAGCCTGATTGGACCTTGTTTTCACACAAATGGACCCAGAATGATGTGAAATTGTGCTTCGTGCAACATAATTCTGGGTGCCATTTACAAACCATAAGTGCTAATGACTCCATTCCTTTTTGTGGTTGTAGGGGCTGTTGATTGGAGTACACTAAAACAAACCTGATCTCTCTAGGACATTCAGAAGCCAAGTTATAAGCCCACAAATGTGTAACTGGACTACTTTAAATTGACACCAGATTCGGTGACCTTTGGGACATGGTTTGACCCCCTTAGGAAAAAGCTATCATCATGAAACGTTCAGATCACTTACAACTCAATAGATTCTACCTTCCTGTAGCGTTTCAGCCTGATTGGACCTTGTTTTCACACAAATGGACCCAGAATGATGTGAAATTGTGCTTCGTGCAACATAATTCTGGGTGCCATTTACAAACCATAAGTGCTAATGACTCCATTCCTTTTTGTGGTTGTAGGGGCTGTTGATTGGAGTACATTAAAACAAACCTGATCTCTCTAGGACATTCAGAAGCCAAGTTATAAGCCCACAAATGTGTAACTGGACTACTTCTTTAAATTGACACCAGATCCGGTGACCTTTGGGACATGGTTTGACCCCCTTAGGAAAGTGCTATCATCATGAAACGTTCAGATCACTTAAAACTAGATAGATTCTACCTTCCTGTAACGTTTCAGCCTGACTGGACCTTGTTTTCACACAAATGAACCCAGAATGATGTGAAATTGTGCTTCGTGCAAGATAATTCTGGGTGCCATTTACAAACCTTAGGTGCTAATGACTCCATTCCTTTTTGTGGTTGTAGGGGCTGTTGATTGGAGTACACTAAAACAAACCTGATCTCTCTAGGACATTCAGAAGCCAAGTTATAAGCCCACAAATGTGTAACTGGACTACTTTAAATTGACACCAGATTCGGTGACCTTTGGGACATGGTTTGACCCCCTTAGGAAAAAGCTATCATCATGAAACGTTCAGATCACTTACAACTCAATAGATTCTACCTTCCTGTAGCGTTTCAGCCTGATTGGACCTTGTTTTCACACAAATGGACCCAGAATGATGTGAAATTGTGCTTCGTGCAACATAATTCTGGGTGCCATTTACAAACCATAAGTGCTAATGACTCCATTCCTTTTTGTGGTTGTAGGGGCTGTTGATTGGAGTACATTAAAACAAACCTGATCTCTCTAGGACATTCAGAAGCCAAGTTATAAGCCCACAAATGTGTAACTGGACTACTTCTTTAAATTGACACCAGATCCGGTGACCTTTGGGACATGGTTTGACCCCCTTAGGAAAGTGCTATCATCATGAAACGTTCAGATCACTTAAAACTAGATAGATTCTACCTTCCTGTAACGTTTCAGCCTGACTGGACCTTGTTTTCACACAAATGAACCCAGAATGATGTGAAATTGTGCTTCGTGCAAGATAATTCTGGGTGCCATTTACAAACCTTAGGTGCTAATGACTCCATTCCTTTTTGTGGTTGTAGGGGCTGTTGATTGGAGTACACTAAAACAAACCTAACCTCTCTAGGACATTCAGAAGCCAAGTTATAAGCCCACAAATGTGTAACTGGACTACTTCTTTAAAGTGACACCAGGCCCGGTGACCTTTGGGACATGGTTTGACCCCCTATAGGAATGTGCGATCATCATGAAACGTTCAGATCACTTACAACTCAATAGATTCTACCTTCTTGTAACGTTTCAGCCTGATTGGACCTTGTTTTCACACAAATGGACCCAGAATGATGTGAAATTGTGCTTCGTGCAACATAAATCTGGGTGCCATTTACAAACCATAAGTGCTAATGACTCCATTCCTTTTTGTGGTTGTAGGGGATGTTGATTGGAGAACACTAAAACAAACCTGATCTCTCTAGGACATTCAGAAGCCAAGTTATAAGCCCACAAATGTGTAACTGAACTACTTCTTTAAATTGACACCAGATCCAGTGACCTTTGGGACATGGTTTGACCCCCTTTGGAAAGTGCTATCATCATGAAACGTTCAGATCACTTACAACTCAATAGATTCTACCTTCCTGTAACGTTTCAACCTGATTGGACCTTGTTTTCACACAAATGAACCCAGAATGATGTGAAATTGTGCTTAGTGCAGCAATATTCTGGGTGCCATTTAAAAACCATAAGTTCTAATGACTCCATTGCTTTTTGTGGTTGTAGGGGCTGTTGACTGGAGTACACTAAAACAACCCTAACCTCTCTAGGACATTCAGAAGCCAAGTTATAAGCCCACAAAGGTGTAACTGGACTACTTCTTTAAAGTGACACCAGGCCCGGTGACCTTTGGGACATGGTTTTACCCCCTATAGGAATGTGCGATCATCTTGAAACGTTCAGATCACTTACAACTCAATAGATTCTAACTTCCTGTAACGTTTCAGCCTGATTGGACCTTGTTTTCACACAAATGAACCCAGAATGATGTGAAATTGTGCTTCGTGCAACATAATTCTGGGTGCCATTTACAAACCTTAAGTGCTAATGGCTCCATTCCTTTTTGTGGTTGTAGGGGCTGTTGATTGGAGTACATTAAAACAAACCTGATCTCTCTAGGACATTCAGAAGCCAAGTTATAAGCCCACAAATGTGTAACTGGACTACTTCTTTAAATTGACACCAGATCCGGTGACCTTTGGGACATGGTTTGACCCCCTTAGGAAAGTGCTATCATCATGAAACGTTCAGATCACTTAAAACTCAATAGACTCTACCTTCCTGTAACGTTTCAGCCTGACTGGACCTTGTTTTCACACAAATGAACCCAGAATGATGTGAAATTGTGCTTCGTGCAACATAATTCTGGGTGCCATTTACAAACCTTAGGGGCTAATGACTCCATTCCTTTTTGTGGTTGTAGGGGCTGTTGATTGGAGTACACTAAAACAAACCTAACCTCTCTAGGACATTCAGAAGCCAAGTTATAAGCCCACAAATGTGTAACTGGACTACTTCTTTAAAGTGACACCAGGCCCGGTGACCTTTGGGACATGGTTTGACCCCCTATAGGAATGTGCGATCATCATGAAACGTTCAGATCACTTACAACTCAATAGATTCTACCTTCTTGTAACGTTTCAGCCTGATTGGACCTTGTTTTCACACAAATGGACCCAGAATGATGTGAAATTGTGCTTGGTGCAACATAATTCTGGGTGCCATTTACAAACCATAAGTGCTAATGACTCCATTCCTTTTTGTGGTTGTAGGGGCTGTTGATTGGAGAACACTAAAACAAACCTGATCTCTCTAGGACATTCAGAAGCCAAGTTATAAGCCCACAAATGTGTAACTGAACTACTTCTTTAAATTGACACCAGATCCGGTGACCTTTGGGACATGGTTTGATCCCCTTTGGAAAGTGCTATCATCATGAAACGTTCAGATCACTTACAACTCAATAGATTCTACCTTCCTGTAGCGTTTCAGCCTGATTGGACCTTGTTTTCACACAAATGAACCCAGAATGATGTGAAATTGTGCTTCGTGCAACATAATTCTGGGTGCCATTTACAAACCATAAGTGCTAATTACTCCATTCCTTTTTGTGGTTGTAGGGGCTGTTGATTGGAGTACATTAAAACAAACCTGATATCTCTAGGACATTCAGAAGCCAAGTTATAAGCCCACAAATGTGTAACTGGACTACTTCTTTAAATTGACACCAGATCCGGTGACCTTTGGGACATGGTTTGACCCCCTTAGGAAAGTGCTATCATCATGAAACGTTCAGATCACTTAAAACTCAATAGACTCTACCTTCCTGTAACGTTTCAGCCTGACTGGACCTTGTTTTCACACAAATGAACCCAGAATGATGTGAAATTGTGCTTCGTGCAACATAATTCTGGGTGCCATTTACAAACCTTAGGTGCTAATGACTCCATTCCTTTTTGTGGTTGAAGGGGCTGTTGATTGGAGTACACTAAAACAAACCTAACCTCTCTAGGACATTCAGAAGCCAAGTTATAAGCCCACAAATGTGTAACTGGACTACTTCTTTAAAGTGACACCAGGCCCGGTGACCTTTGGGACATGGTTTGACCCCCTATAGAAATGTGCGATCATCATGAAACGTTCAGATCACTTACAACTCAATAGATTCTACCTTCTTGTAATGTTTCAGCCTGATTGGACCTTGTTTTCACACAAATGGACCCAGAATGATGTGAAATTGTGCTTCGTGCAACATAATTCTGGGTGCCATTTACAAACCATAAGTGCTAATGACTCCATTCCTTTTTGTGGTTGTATGGGCTGTTGGTTGGAGTACATTAAAACAACCCTGATCTCTCTAGGACATTCAGAAGCCAAGTTATAAGCCCACAAATGTGTAACTGGACTACTTCTTTAAATTGACACCAGATCCGGTGACCTTTGGGACATGGTTTGACCCCCTTAGGAAAGTGCTATCATCATGAAACGTTCAGATCACTTACAACTCAATAGATTCTACCTTCCTGTAACGTTTCAGCCTGATTGGACCTTGTTTTCACACAAATGAACCCAGAATGATGTGAAATTGTGCTTAGTGCAGCAATATTCTGGGTGCCATTTAAAAACCATAAGTTCTGATGACTCCATTGCTTTTTGTGGTTGTAGGGGCTGTTGACTGGAGTACACTAAAACAACCCTAACCTCTCTCGGACATTCAGAAGCCAAGTTATAAGCCCACAAAGGTGTAACTGGACTACTTCTTTAAAGTGACACCAGGCCCGGTGACCTTTGGGACATGGTTTTACCCCCTATAGGAATGTGCGATCATCTTGAAACGTTCAGATCACTTACAACTCAATAGATTCTAACTTCCTGTAACGTTTCAGCCTGATTGGACCTTGTTTTGACACAAATGGACCCAGAATGATGTGAAATTGTGCTTCGTGCAACATAATTCTGGGTGCTATTTACAAACCATAAGTGTTAATGACTCCATTCCTTTTTGTGGTTGTAGGGGCTGTTGTTTGGAGTACATTAAAACAAACCTGATCTCTGTAGGACATTCAGAAGCCAAGTTATAAGCCCACAAATGTGTAACTGGACTACTTCTTTAAATTGACACCAGATCTGGTGACCTTTGTGACATGGTTTGACCCCCTTAGGAAAGTGCTATCATCATGAAACGTTCAGATCACTTACAACTCAATAGATTCTACCTTCCTGTAACGTTTCAGCCTGATTGGACCTTGTTTTCACATAAATGAACCCAGAATGATGTGAAATTGTGCCTAGTGCAACATAATTCTGGGTGCCATTTACAAACCATAAGTGCTAATGACTCCATTCCTTTTTGTGGTTGTAGGGGCTGTTGATTGGAGAACACTAAAACAAACCTAACCTCTCTAGGACATTCAGAAGCCAAGTTATAAGCCCACAAAGGTGTAACTGGACTACTTCTTTAAATTGACACCAGGCCCGGTGACCTTTGGGACATGGTTTGACCCCCTTAGGAAAGTGCTATCATCATGAAACGTTCAGATCACTTACAGCTCAATAGATTCTACCTTCCTGTAACATTTCAGCCTGATTGGACCTTGTTTTCACACAAATGGGCCCAGAATGATGTGAAATTGTGCTTCGTGCAACATAATTCTAGGTGCCATTTACAAACCATAAGTGTTAATGACTCCATTCCTTTTTGTGGTTGTAGGGGCTGTTGATTGGAGAACACTAAAACAAACCTAACCTCTCTAGGACATTCAGAAGCCAAGTTATAAGCCCACAAATGTGTAACTGGACTACTTCTTTAAATTGACACCAGATCCGGTGACCTTTGGGGCATGGTTTGACCCCCTATAGGAATGTGCGATCATCTTGAAACGTTCAGATCACTTACAACTCAATAGATTCTACCTTCCTGTAACGTTTCAGCCTGATTGGACCTTGTTTTCACACAAATGAACCCAGAATGATGTGAAATTGTGCTTCGTGCAACATAATTCTGGGTGCCATTTAAAAACCATAAGTGCTAATGACTCCATTCCTTTTTGTGGTTGTAGGAGCTGTTGATTGGAGTATACTAAAACAAACCTGATCTCTCTAGGACATTCAGAAGCCAAGTTATAAGCCCACAAAGGTGTAACTGGACTACTTCTTTAAATTGACACCAGATCCGGTGACCTTTGGGACATGGTTTGACCCCCTTAGGAAAGTGCTATCATCATGAAACTTTCAGATCACTTACAACTCAATAGATTCTACCTTCCTGTAACATTTCAGCCTGATTGGACCTTGTTTTCACACAAATGAACCCAGAATGATGTGAAATTGTGCTTCGTGCAACATAATTCTGGGTGCCATTTACAAACCATAAGTGCTAATGACTCCATTCCTTTTTGTGGTTGTAGGGGCTGTTGGTTGGAGAACACTAAAACAAACCTGATCTCTCTAGGACATTCAGAAGCCAAGTTATAAGCCCACAAATGTGTAACTGGACTACTTCTTTAAATTGACACCAGATCCGGTGACCTTTGGGACATGGTTTGACCCCCTTAGGAAAGTGCTATCATCATGAAACGTTCAGATCACTTACAACTCAATAGATTCTACCTTCCTGTAACGTTTCAGCCTGATTGGATCTTGTTTTCACACAAATGAACCCAGAATGATGTGAAATTGTGCTTTGTGCAGCATAATTCTGGGTGCCATTTACAAACCATGAGTGCTAATGACTCCATTCCTTTTTGTGGTTGTAGGGGCTGTTGATTGGAGAACACTAAAACAAACCTAACCTCTCTAGGACATTCAGAAGCCAAGTTATAAGCCCACAAAGGTGTAACTGGACTGCTTCTTTAAGGTGACACCAGGCCCGGTGACCTTTGGGACATGGTTTGACCCCCTATAGGAATGTGCGATCATCTTGAAACGTTCAGATCACTTACAACTCAATAGAGTCTACCTTCCTGTAACGTTTCAGCCTGATTGGACCTTGTTTTCACACAAATGAACCCAGAATGATGTGAAATTGTGCTTCGTGCAACATAATTTTGGGTGCCATTTAAAAACCATAAGTGCTAATGACTCCATTCATTTTTTGTGGTTGTAGGGGCTGTTTATTGGAGTATACTAAAACAAACCTGATCTCATTAGGACATTCAGAAGCCAAGTTATAAGCCCACAAATGTGTAACTGGACTACTTCTTTAAATTGACACCAGATCCGGTGACCTTTGGGACATGGTTTGACCCCCTTAGGAAAGTGCTATCATCATGAAACGTTCAGATCACTTACAACTCAATAGATTCTACCTTCCTGTAACGTTTCAGCCTGATTGGACCTTGTTTTCACACAAATGAACCCAGAATGATGTGAAATTGTGCTTCGTGCAAAATAATTCTGGGTGCCATTTACAAACCATAAGTGCTAATGACTCCATTCCTTTTTGTGGTTGTAGGGGCTGTTGGTTGGAGTAGATTACAACAAACATGATCTCTCTAGGACATTCAGAAGCCAAGTTATAAGCCCACAAATGTGTAACTGGACTACTTCTTTAAATTGACACCAGATCCGGTGACCTTTGGGACATGGTTTGACCCCCTATAGGAAAGTGCGATCATCATGAAATGTTCAGATCACTTACAACTCAATAGATTCTACCTTCTTGTAATGTTTCAGCATGATTGGACCTTGTTTTCACACAAATGAACCCAGAATGATGTGAAATTGTGCTTAGTGCAGCATAATTCTGGGTGCCATTTACAAACCATAAGTGCTAATGACTCCATTCCTTTTTGTGGTTGTAGGGGCTGTTGGTTGGAGTACATTAAAACAAACCTGATCTCTCTAGGACATTCAGAAGCCAAGTTATAAACCCACAAATATGTAACTGGACTACTTCTTTAAATTGACACCAGATCCGGTGACCTTTGGGACATGGTTTGACCCCCTTAGGAAAGTGCTATCATCATGAAACGTTCAGATCGCTTACAACTCAATAGATTCTACCTTCCTGTAACGTTTCAGCCTGATTGGACCTTGTTTTCACACAAATGAACCCAGAAAGATGTGAAATTGTGCTTCGTGCAACATAATTCTGGGTGCCATTTACAAACCATAAGTGCTAATGACTCCATTCCTTTTTGTGGTTGTAGGGGCTGTTGATTGGAGAACACTAAAACAAACCTAACCTCTCTAGGACATTCAGAAGCCAAGTTATAAGCTCACAAAGGTGTAACTGGACTGCTTCTTTAAAGTGACACCAGGCCTGGTGACCTTTGGGACATGGTTTGACCCCCTATAGGAATGTGCGATCATCTTGAAATGTTCAGATCACTTACAACTCAATAGATTTTAGTTTCCTGTAACGTTTCAGCCTGATTGGACCTTGTTTTCACACAAATGAACCCAGAATGATGTCAAATTGTGCTTCGTGCAACATAATTCTGGGTGCCATTTAAAAACCATAAGTGCTAATGACTTCATTCCTTTTTGTGGTTGTAGGGGCTGTTGATTGGAGTATACTAAAACAAACCTGATCTCTCTAGGGCATTCAGAATCCAAGTTATAAGCCCACAAATGTGTAACTGGACTACTACTTTAAATTGACACCAGATCCGGGGACCTTTGGGACATGATTTGACCCCCTTAGGAAAGTCCGATCATCATGAAACGTTCAGATCACTTACAACTCAATAGATTCTACCTTCCTGTAACATTTCAGCCTGATTGGACCTTGTTTTCACACAAATGAACCCAGAATGATGTGAAATTGTGCTTCGTGCAACATAATTCTGGGTGCCATTTAAAAACCATAAGTGCTAATGACTCCATTCCTTTTTGAGGTTGTAGGGGCTGTTGATTGGAGTACACTAAAACAAACCTGATCTCTCTAGGATATTCAGAAGCCAAGTTATAAGCCCTCAAAGGTGTAACGGGACTACTTCTTTAAAGTGACACCAGGCCCGGTGACATTTGGGACATGGTTTGACCCCCTTAGGAGAGTGCTATCATCATGAAACGTTCAGATCCCTTACAACTAAATAGATTCTACCTTCCTGTAACATTTCAGCCTGATTGGACCTTGTTTTCACACAAATTAACCCAGAATGATGTGAAATTGTGCTTTGTGCAACATAATTCTGGGTGCCATTTAAAAACCATAAGTGCTAATGACTCCATTCCTTTTTGTGGTTGTAGGGGCTGTTGGTTGGAGTACATTAAAACAACCCTGATCTCTCTAGGACATTCAGAAGCCAAGTTATAAGCTCACAAAGGTATAACTGGACTGCTTCTTTAAAGTGACACCAGGCCTGGTGACCTTTGGGACATGGTTTGACCCCCTATAGGAATGTGTGATCATCTTGAAACGTTCAGATCACTTACAACTCAATAGATTTTAGTTTCCTGTAACGTTTCAGCCTGATTGGACCTTGTTTTCACACAAATGAACCCAGAATGATGTGAAATTGTGCTTCGTGCAACATAATTCTGGGTGCCATTTAAAAACCATAAGTGCTAATGACTTCATTCCTTTTTGTGGTTGTAGGGGCTGTTGATTGGAGTATACTAAAACAAACCTGATCTCTCTAGGGCATTCAGAATCTAAGTTATAAGCCCACAAATGTGTAACTGGACTACTTCTTTAAATTGACACCAGATCCGGGGACCTTTGGGACATGGTTTGACCCCCTTAGGAAAGTCCGATCATCATGAAACGTTCAGATCACTTACAACTCAATAGATTCTACCTTCCTGTAACATTTCAGCCTGATTGGACCTTGTTTTCACATAAATGAACCCAGAATGATGTGAAATTGTGCTTCGTGCAACATAATTCTGGGTGCCATTTAAAAACCATAAGTGCTAATGACTCCATTCCTTTTTGAGGTTGTAGGGGCTGTTGATTGGAGTACACTAAAACAAACCTGATCTCTCTAGGATATTCAGAAGCCAAGTTATAAGCCCTCAAAGGTGTAACGGGACTACTTCTTTAAAGTGACACCAGGCCCGGTGACATTTGGGACATGGTTTGACCCCCTTAGGAAAGTGCTATCATCATGAAACGTTCAGATCCCTTACAACTCAATAGATTCTACCTTCCTGTAACATTTCAGCCTGATTTGACCTTGTTTTCACACAAATGAACCCAGAATGATGTGAAATTGTGCTTCGTGCAACATAATTCTGGGTGCCATTTAAAAACCATAAGTGCTAATGACTCCATTCCTTTTTGTGGTTGTAGGGGCTGTTGGTTGGAGTACATTAAAACAACCCTGATCTCTCTAGGACATTCAGAAGCCAAGTTATAAGCCCACAAATGTGTAACTGGACTACTTCTTTAAATTGACACCAGATCCGGTGACCTTTGGGACATGGTTTGACCCCCTTAGGAAAGTGCTATCATCATGAAACGTTCAGATCACTTACAACTCAATAGATTCTACCTTCCTGTAACGTTTCAGCCTGATTGGACCTTGTTTTCACACAAATGAACCCAGAATGATGTGAAATTGTGCTTAGTGCAGCAATATTCTGGGTGCCATTTAAAAACCATAAGTTCTAATGACTCCATTGCTTTTTGTGGTTGTAGGGGCTGTTGACTGGAGTACACTAAAACAACCCTAACCTCTCTAGGACATTCAGAAGCCAAGTTATAAGCCCACAAAGGTGTAACTGGACTACTTCTTTAAAGTGACACCAGGCCCGGTGACCTTTGGGACATGGTTTTACCCCCTATAGGAATGTGCGATCATCTTGAAACGTTCAGATCCCTTACAACTCAATAGATTCTAACTTCCTGTAACGTTTCAGCCTGATTGGACCTTGTTTTCACACAAATGAACCCAGAATGATGTGAAATTGTGCTTCGTGCAACATAATTCTGGGTGCCATTTACAAACCTTAAGTGCTAATGGCTCCATTCCTTTTTGTGGTTGTAGGGGCTGTTGATTGTGGTACACTAAAACAAATCTGATCTCTCTAGGACATTCAGAAGCCAAGTTATAAGCCCAAAAATGTGTAACTGGACTACTTCTTTAAAGTGACACCAGGCCCGGTGACCTTTGGGACATGGTTTGACCCCCTATAGGAATGTGCGATCATCATGAAACGTTCAGATCACTTACAACTCAATAGATTCTACCTTCTTGTAACGTTACAGCATGAATGGACCTTGTTTTCACACAAATGGACCCAGAATGGTGTGAAATTGTGCTTCGTGCAACATAATTCTGGGTGCCATTTACAAACCATAAGTGTTAATGACTCCATTCCTTTTTGTGGTTGTAGGGGCTGTTGGTTGGAGTACATTAAAACAAACCTGATCTCTCTCGGACATTCAGAAGCCAAGTTATAAGCCCACAAATGTGTAACTGGACTACTTCTTTAAATTGACACCAGATCTGGTGACCTTTGTGACATGGTTTGACCCCCTTAGGAAAGTGCTATCATCATGAAACGTTCAGATCACTTACAACTCAATAGATTCTACCTTCCTGTAACGTTTCAGCCTGATTGGACCTTGTTTTCACACAAATGAACCCAGAATGATGTGAAATTGTGCTTCGTGCAACATAATTCTGGGTGCCATTTACAAACCATAAGTGCTAATGACTCCATTCCTTTCTGTGGTTGTAGGGGCTGTTGATTGGAGAACACTAAAACAAACCTTACCTCTCTAGGACATTCAGAAGCCAAGTTATAAGCCCACAAAGGTGTAACTGGACTACTTCTTTAAAGTGACACCAGGCCCGGTGACCTTTGGGACATGGTTTGACCCCCTTAGGAAAGTGCTATCATCATGAAACGTTCAGATCACTTACAGCTCAATAGATTCTACCTTCCTGTAACATTTCAGCCTGACTGGACCTTGTTTTCACACAAATGGACCCAGAATGATGTGAAATTGTGCTTCGTGCAACATAATTCTTGGTGCCATTTACAATTCATAAGTGCTAATGACTCCATTCCTTTTTGTGGTTGTAGGGGGTGTTGGTTGGAGAACACTAAAACAAACCTGATCTATCTAGGACATTCAGAAGCCAAGTTATAAGCCCACAAATGTGTAACTGGACTACTTCTTTACAGTGACACCAGATCCGGTGACCTTTGGGGCATGGTTTGACCCCCTATAGGAATGTGCGATCATCTTGAAACGTTCAGATCACTTACAACTCAATAGATTCTACCTTCCTGTAACGTTTCAGCCTGATTGGACCTTGTTTTCACACAAATGAACCCAGAATGATGTGAAATTGTGCTTCGTGCAACATAATTCTGGGTGCCATTTAAAAACCATAAGTGCTAATGACTCCATTCCTTTTTGTGGTTGTAGGAGCTGTTGATTGGAGTATACTAAAACAAACCTGATCTCTCTAGGACATGCAGAAGCCAAGTTATAAGCCCACAAAGGTGTAACTGGACTACTTCTTTAAATTGACACCAGATCCGATGACCTTTGGGACATGGTTTGACCCCCTTAGGAAAGTGCTATCATCATGAAACGTTCAGATCACTTACAACTCAATAGATTCTACCTTCCTGTAACATTTCAGCCTGACTGGACCTTGTTTTCACACAAATGGACCCAGAATGATGTGAAATTGTGCTTCGTGCAACATAATTCTGGGTGCCATTTACAAACCATAAGTGCTAATGACTCCATTCCTTTTTGTGGTTGTAGGGGCTGTTGGTTGGAGAACACTAAAACAAACCTGATCTCTCTAGGACATTCAGAAGCCAAGTTATAAGCCCACAAATGTGTAACTGGACTACTTCTTTAAAGTGACACCAGATCCGGTGACCTTTGGGGCATGGTTTGACCCCCTATAGGAATGTGCGATCATCTTGAAACGTTCAGATCACTTACAACTCAATAGATTCTACCTTCCTGTAACGTTTCAGCCTGATTGGACCTTGTTTTCACACAAATGAACCCAGAATGATGTGAAATTGTGCTTCGTGCAACATAATTCTGGGTGCCATTTAAAAACCATAAGTGCTAATGACTCCATTCCTTTTTGTGGTTGTAGGAGCTGTTGATTGGAGTATACTAAAACAAACCTGATCTCTCTAGGACATTCAGAAGCCAAGTTATAAGCCCACAAAGGTGTAACTGGACTACTTCTTTAAATTGACACCAGATCCGATGACCTTTGGGACATGGTTTGACCCCCTTAGGAAAGTGCTATCATCATGAAACGTTCAGATCACTTACAGCTCAATAGATTCTACCTTCCTGTAACATTTCAGCCTGACTGGACCTTGTTTTCACACAAATGGACCCAGAATGATGTGAAATTGTGCTTCGTGCAACATAATTCTTGGTGCCATTTACAAACCATAAGTGCTAATGACTCCATTCCTTTTTGTGGTTGTAGGGGCTGTTGGTTGGAGAACACTAAAACAAACCTGATCTATCTAGGACATTCAGAAGCCAAGTTATAAGCCCACAAATGTGTAACTGGACTACTTCTTTAAAGTGACACCAGATCCGGTGACCTTTGGGGCATGGTTTGACCCCCTATAGGAATGTGCGATCATCTTGAAACGTTCAGATCACTTACAACTCAATAGATTCTACCTTCCTGTAACGTTTCAGCCTGATTGGACCTTGTTTTCACACAAATGAACCCAGAATGATGTGAAATTGTGCTTCGTGCAACATAATTCTGGGTGCCATTTAAAAACCATAAGTGCTAATGACTCCATTCCTTTTTGTGGTTGTAGGAGCTGTTGATTGGAGTATACTAAACTAAACCTGATCTCTCTAGGACATTCAGAAGCCAAGTTATAAGCCCACAAAGGTGTAACTGGACTACTTCTTTAAATTGACACCAGATCCGATGACCTTTGGGACATGGTTTGACCCCCTTAGGAAAGTGCTATCATCATGAAACGTTCAGATCACTTACAGCTCAATAGATTCTACCTTCCTGTAACATTTCAGCCTGACTGGACCTTGTTTTCACACAAATGGACCCAGAATGATGTGAAATTGTGCTTCGTGCAACATAATTCTTGGTGCCATTTACAAACCATAAGTGCTAATGACTCCATTCCTTTTTGTGGTTGTAGGGGCTGTTGGTTGGAGAACACTAAAACAAACCTGATCTATCTAGGACATTCAGAAGCCAAGTTATAAGCCCACAAATGTGTAACTGGACTACTTCTTTAAAGTGACACCAGATCCGGTGACCTTTGGGGCATGGTTTGACCCCCTATAGGAATGTGCGATCATCATGAAACGTTCAGATCACTTACAACTCAATAGATTCTACCTTCTTGTAACGTTACAGCATGAATGGACCTTGTTTTCACACAAATGGACCCAGAATGGTGTGAAATTGTGCTTCGTGCAACATAATTCTGGGTGCCATTTACAAACCATAAGTGTTAATGACTCCATTCCTTTTTGTGGTTGTAGGGGCTGTTGGTTGGAGTACATTAAAACAAACCTGATCTCTCTCGGACATTCAGAAGCCAAGTTATAAGCCCACAAATGTGTAACTGGACTACTTCTTTAAATTGACACCAGATCTGGTGACCTTTGTGACATGGTTTGACCCCCTTAGGAAAGTGCTATCATCATGAAATGTTCAGATCACTTACAACTCAATAGATTCTACCTTCCTGTAACGTTTCAGCCTGATTGGACCTTGTTTTCACACAAATGAACCCAGAATGATGTGAAATTGTGCTTCGTGCAACATAATTCTGGGTGCCATTTACAAACCATAAGTGCTAATGACTCCATTCCTTTCTGTGGTTGTAGGGGCTGTTGATTGGAGAACACTAAAACAAACCTTACCTCTCTAGGACATTCAGAAGCCAAGTTATAAGCCCACAAAGGTGTAACTGGACTACTTCTTTAAAGTGACACCAGGCCCGGTGACCTTTGGGACATGGTTTGACCCCCTTAGGAAAGTGCTATCATCATGAAACGTTCAGATCACTTACAGCTCAATAGATTCTACCTTCCTGTAACATTTCAGCCTGACTGGACCTTGTTTTCACACAAATGGACCCAGAATGATGTGAAATTGTGCTTCGTGCAACATAATTCTTGGTGCCATTTACAATTCATAAGTGCTAATGACTCCATTCCTTTTTGTGGTTGTAGGGGGTGTTGGTTGGAGAACACTAAAACAAACCTGATCTATCTAGGACATTCAGAAGCCAAGTTATAAGCCCACAAATGTGTAACTGGACTACTTCTTTACAGTGACACCAGATCCGGTGACCTTTGGGGCATGGTTTGACCCCCTATAGGAATGTGCGATCATCTTGAAACGTTCAGATCACTTACAACTCAATAGATTCTACCTTCCTGTAACGTTTCAGCCTGATTGGACCTTGTTTTCACACAAATGAACCCAGAATGATGTGAAATTGTGCTTCGTGCAACATAATTCTGGGTGCCATTTAAAAACCATAAGTGCTAATGACTCCATTCCTTTTTGTGGTTGTAGGAGCTGTTGATTGGAGTATACTAAAACAAACCTGATCTCTCTAGGACATGCAGAAGCCAAGTTATAAGCCCACAAAGGTGTAACTGGACTACTTCTTTAAATTGACACCAGATCCGATGACCTTTGGGACATGGTTTGACCCCCTTAGGAAAGTGCTATCATCATGAAACGTTCAGATCACTTACAACTCAATAGATTCTACCTTCCTGTAACATTTCAGCCTGACTGGACCTTGTTTTCACACAAATGGACCCAGAATGATGTGAAATTGTGCTTCGTGCAACATAATTCTGGGTGCCATTTACAAACCATAAGTGCTAATGACTCCATTCCTTTTTGTGGTTGTAGGGGCTGTTGGTTGGAGAACACTAAAACAAACCTGATCTCTCTAGGACATTCAGAAGCCAAGTTATAAGCCCACAAATGTGTAACTGGACTACTTCTTTAAAGTGACACCAGATCCGGTGACCTTTGGGGCATGGTTTGACCCCCTATAGGAATGTGCGATCATCTTGAAACGTTCAGATCACTTACAACTCAATAGATTCTACCTTCCTGTAACGTTTCAGCCTGATTGGACCTTGTTTTCACACAAATGAACCCAGAATGATGTGAAATTGTGCTTCGTGCAACATAATTCTGGGTGCCATTTAAAAACCATAAGTGCTAATGACTCCATTCCTTTTTGTGGTTGTAGGAGCTGTTGATTGGAGTATACTAAAACAAACCTGATCTCTCTAGGACATTCAGAAGCCAAGTTATAAGCCCACAAAGGTGTAACTGGACTACTTCTTTAAATTGACACCAGATCCGATGACCTTTGGGACATGGTTTGACCCCCTTAGGAAAGTGCTATCATCATGAAACGTTCAGATCACTTACAGCTCAATAGATTCTACCTTCCTGTAACATTTCAGCCTGACTGGACCTTGTTTTCACACAAATGGACCCAGAATGATGTGAAATTGTGCTTCGTGCAACATAATTCTTGGTGCCATTTACAAACCATAAGTGCTAATGACTCCATTCCTTTTTGTGGTTGTAGGGGCTGTTGGTTGGAGAACACTAAAACAAACCTGATCTATCTAGGACATTCAGAAGCCAAGTTATAAGCCCACAAATGTGTAACTGGACTACTTCTTTAAAGTGACACCAGATCCGGTGACCTTTGGGGCATGGTTTGACCCCCTATAGGAATGTGCGATCATCTTGAAACGTTCAGATCACTTACAACTCAATAGATTCTACCTTCCTGTAACGTTTCAGCCTGATTGGACCTTGTTTTCACACAAATGAACCCAGAATGATGTGAAATTGTGCTTCGTGCAACATAATTCTGGGTGCCATTTAAAAACCATAAGTGCTAATGACTCCATTCCTTTTTGTGGTTGTAGGAGCTGTTGATTGGAGTATACTAAACTAAACCTGATCTCTCTAGGACATTCAGAAGCCAAGTTATAAGCCCACAAAGGTGTAACTGGACTACTTCTTTAAATTGACACCAGATCCGATGACCTTTGGGACATGGTTTGACCCCCTTAGGAAAGTGCTATCATCATGAAACGTTCAGATCACTTACAGCTCAATAGATTCTACCTTCCTGTAACATTTCAGCCTGACTGGACCTTGTTTTCACACAAATGGACCCAGAATGATGTGAAATTGTGCTTCGTGCAACATAATTCTTGGTGCCATTTACAAACCATAAGTGCTAATGACTCCATTCCTTTTTGTGGTTGTAGGGGCTGTTGGTTGGAGAACACTAAAACAAACCTGATCTATCTAGGACATTCAGAAGCCAAGTTATAAGCCCACAAATGTGTAACTGGACTACTTCTTTAAAGTGACACCAGATCCGGTGACCTTTGGGGCATGGTTTGACCCCCTATAGGAATGTGCGATCATCTTGAAACGTTCAGATCACTTACAACTCAATAGATTCTACCTTCCTGTAACGTTTCAGCCTGATTGGACCTTGTTTTCACACAAATGAACCCAGAATGATGTGAAATTGTGCTTCGTGCAACATAATTCTGGGTGCCATTTAAAAACCATAAGTGCTAATGACTCCATTCCTTTTTGTGGTTGTAGGAGCTGTTGATTGGAGTATACTAAAACAAACCTGTTCTCTCTAGGACATTCAGAAGCCAAGTTATAAGCCCACAAAGGTGTAACTGGACTACTTCTTTAAATTGACACCAGATCCGATGACCTTTGGGACATGGTTTGACCCCCTTAGGAAAGTGCTATCATCATGAAACGTTCAGATCACTTACAACTCAATAGATTCTACCTTCCTGTAACATTTCAGCCTGATTGGACCTTGTTTTCACACAAATGGACCCAGAATGATGTGAAATTGTGCTTCGTGCAACATAATTCTGGGTGCCATTTACAAACCATAAGTGCTAATGACTCCATTCCTTTTTGTGGTTGTAGGGGCTGTTGGTTGGAGAACACTAAAACAAACCTGATCTCTCTAGGACATTCAGAAGCCAAGTTATAAGCCCACAAAGGTGTAACTGGACTACTTCTTTAAATTGACACCAGATCCGATGACCTTTGGGACATGGTTTGACCCCCTTAGGAAAGTGCTATCATCATGAAACGTTCAGATCACTTACAACTCAATAGATTCTACCTTCCTGTAACATTTCAGCCTGATTGGACCTTGTTTTCACACAAATGGACCCAGAATGATGTGAAATTGTGCTTCGTGCAACATAATTCTGGGTGCCATTTACAAACCATAAGTGCTAATGACTCCATTCCTTTTTGTGGTTGTAGGGGCTGTTGGTTGGAGAACACTAAAACAAACCTGATCTCTCTAGGACATTCAGAAGCCAAGTTATAAGCCCACAAATGTGTAACTGGACTACTTCTTTAAATTGACACCAGATCCGGTGACCTTTGGGACATGGTTTGACCCCCTTAGGAAAGTGCTATCATCATGAAACGTTCAGATCACTTACAAATCAATAGATTCTACCTTCCTGTAACATTTCAGCCTGATTGGATCTTGTTTTCACACAAATGAACCCAGAATGATGTGAAATTGTGCTTTGTGCAGCATAATTCTGGGTGCCATTTACAAACCATAAGTGCTAATGACTCCATTCCTTTTTGTGGTTGTAGGGGCTGTTGGTTGGAGTAGATTACAACAAACATGATCTCTCTAGGACATTCAGAAGCCAAGTTATAAGCCCACAAATGTGTAACTGGACTACTTCTTTAAATTGACACCAGATCCGGTGACCTTTGGGACATGGTTTGACCCCCTTAGGAAAGTGCTATCATCATGAAACGTTCAGATCGCTTACAACTCAATAGATTCTACCTTCCTGTAACGTTTCAGCCTGATTGGACCTTGTTTTCACACAAATGAACCCAGAAAGATGTGAAATTGTGCTTCGTGCAACATAATTCTTGGTGCCATTTACAAACCATAAGTGCTAATGACTCCATTCCTTTTTGTGGTTGTAGGGGCTGTTGATTGGAAAACACTAAAACAAACCTAACCTCTCTAGGACATTCAGAAGCCAAGTTATAAGCTCACAAAGGTGTAACTGGACTGCTTCTTTAAAGTGACACCAGGCCTGGTGACCTTTGGGACATGGTTTGACCCCCTATAGGAATGTGCGATCATCTTGAAACGTTCAGATCACTTACAACTCAATAGATTTTAGTTTCCTGTAATGTTTCAGCCTGATTGGACCTTGTTTTCACACAAATGAACCCAGAATGATGTCAAATTGTGCTTCGTGCAACATAATTCTGGGTGCCATTTAAAAACCATAAGTGCTAATGACTTCATTCCTTTTTGTGGTTGTAGGGGCTGTTGATTGGAGTATACTAAAACAAACCTGATCTCTCTAGGGCATTCAGAATCCAAGTTATAAGCCCACAAATGTGTAACTGGACTACTTCTTTAAATTGACACCAGATCCGGGGACCTTTGGGACATGATTTGACCCCCTTAGGAAAGTCCGATCATCATGAAACGTTCAGATCACTTACAACTCAATAGATTCTACCTTCCTGTAACATTTCAGCCTGATTGGACCTTGTTTTCACACAAATGAACCCAGAATGATGTGAAATTGTGCTTCGTGCAACATAATTCTGGGTGCCATTTAAAAACCATAAGTGCTAATGACTCCATTCCTTTTTGAGGTTGTAGGGGCTGTTGCTTGGAGTACACTAAAACAAACCTGATCTCTCTAGGATATTCAGAAGCCAAGTTATAAGCCCTCAAAGGTGTAACGGGACTACTTCTTTAAAGTGACACCAGGCCCGGTGACATTTGGGACATGGTTTGACCCCCTTAGGAAAGTGCTATCATCATGAAACGTTGAGATCGCTTACAACTCAATAGATTCTACCTTCTTGTAGCGTTTCAGCCTGATTGGACCTTGTTTTCACACAAATGAACCCAGAATGTTGTGAAATTGTGCTTAGTGCAGCATAATTCTGGGTGCAATTTAAAAACCATAAGTGCTAATGACTCCATTCCTTTTTGTGGTTGTAGGGGATGTTGATTGGAGTACACTAAAACAAACCTGATCTCTCTAGGACATTCAGAAGCCAAGTTATAAGCCCACAAATGTGTAACTGGACTACTTCTTTAAATTGACACCAGATCCGGTGACCTCTGGGACATGGTTTGACCCCCTTAGGAAAGTGCTATCATCATGAAACGTTCAGATCACTTACAGCTCAATAGATTCTACCTTCCTGTAACATTTCAGCCTGACTGGACCTTGTTTTCACACAAATGGACCCAGAATGATGTGAAATTGTGCTTCGTGCAACATAATTCTTGGTGCCATTTACAAACCATAAGTGCTAATGACTCCATTCCTTTTTGTGGTTGTAGGGGCTGTTGGTTGGAGAACACTAAAACAAACCTGATCTATCTAGGACATTCAGAAGCCAAGTTATAAGCCCACAAATGTGTAACTGGACTACTTCTTTAAAGTGACACCAGATCCGGTGACCTTTGGGGCATGGTTTGACCCCCTATAGGAATGTGCGATCATCTTGAAACGTTCAGATCACTTACAACTCAATAGATTCTACCTTCCTGTAACGTTTCAGCCTGATTGGACCTTGTTTTCACACAAATGAACCCAGAATGATGTGAAATTGTGCTTCGTGCAACATAATTCTGGGTGCCATTTAAAAACCATAAGTGCTAATGACTCCATTCCTTTTTGTGGTTGTAGGAGCTGTTGATTGGAGTATACTAAACTAAACCTGATCTCTCTAGGACATTCAGAAGCCAAGTTATAAGCCCACAAAGGTGTAACTGGACTACTTCTTTAAATTGACACCAGATCCGATGACCTTTGGGACATGGTTTGACCCCCTTAGGAAAGTGCTATCATCATGAAACGTTCAGATCACTTACAGCTCAATAGATTCTACCTTCCTGTAACATTTCAGCCTGACTGGACCTTGTTTTCACACAAATGGACCCAGAATGATGTGAAATTGTGCTTCGTGCAACATAATTCTTGGTGCCATTTACAAACCATAAGTGCTAATGACTCCATTCCTTTTTGTGGTTGTAGGGGCTGTTGGTTGGAGAACACTAAAACAAACCTGATCTATCTAGGACATTCAGAAGCCAAGTTATAAGCCCACAAATGTGTAACTGGACTACTTCTTTAAAGTGACACCAGATCCGGTGACCTTTGGGGCATGGTTTGACCCCCTATAGGAATGTGCGATCATCATGAAACGTTCAGATCACTTACAACTCAATAGATTCTACCTTCTTGTAACGTTACAGCATGAATGGACCTTGTTTTCACACAAATGGACCCAGAATGGTGTGAAATTGTGCTTCGTGCAACATAATTCTGGGTGCCATTTACAAACCATAAGTGTTAATGACTCCATTCCTTTTTGTGGTTGTAGGGGCTGTTGGTTGGAGTACATTAAAACAAACCTGATCTCTCTCGGACATTCAGAAGCCAAGTTATAAGCCCACAAATGTGTAACTGGACTACTTCTTTAAATTGACACCAGATCTGGTGACCTTTGTGACATGGTTTGACCCCCTTAGGAAAGTGCTATCATCATGAAACGTTCAGATCACTTACAACTCAATAGATTCTACCTTCCTGTAACGTTTCAGCCTGATTGGACCTTGTTTTCACACAAATGAACCCAGAATGATGTGAAATTGTGCTTCGTGCAACATAATTCTGGGTGCCATTTACAAACCATAAGTGCTAATGACTCCATTCCTTTCTGTGGTTGTAGGGGCTGTTGATTGGAGAACACTAAAACAAACCTTACCTCTCTAGGACATTCAGAAGCCAAGTTATAAGCCCACAAAGGTGTAACTGGACTACTTCTTTAAAGTGACACCAGGCCCGGTGACCTTTGGGACATGGTTTGACCCCCTTAGGAAAGTGCTATCATCATGAAACGTTCAGATCACTTACAGCTCAATAGATTCTACCTTCCTGTAACATTTCAGCCTGACTGGACCTTGTTTTCACACAAATGGACCCAGAATGATGTGAAATTGTGCTTCGTGCAACATAATTCTTGGTGCCATTTACAATTCATAAGTGCTAATGACTCCATTCCTTTTTGTGGTTGTAGGGGGTGTTGGTTGGAGAACACTAAAACAAACCTGATCTATCTAGGACATTCAGAAGCCAAGTTATAAGCCCACAAATGTGTAACTGGACTACTTCTTTACAGTGACACCAGATCCGGTGACCTTTGGGGCATGGTTTGACCCCCTATAGGAATGTGCGATCATCTTGAAACGTTCAGATCACTTACAACTCAATAGATTCTACCTTCCTGTAACGTTTCAGCCTGATTGGACCTTGTTTTCACACAAATGAACCCAGAATGATGTGAAATTGTGCTTCGTGCAACATAATTCTGGGTGCCATTTAAAAACCATAAGTGCTAATGACTCCATTCCTTTTTGTGGTTGTAGGAGCTGTTGATTGGAGTATACTAAAACAAACCTGATCTCTCTAGGACATGCAGAAGCCAAGTTATAAGCCCACAAAGGTGTAACTGGACTACTTCTTTAAATTGACACCAGATCCGATGACCTTTGGGACATGGTTTGACCCCCTTAGGAAAGTGCTATCATCATGAAACGTTCAGATCACTTACAACTCAATAGATTCTACCTTCCTGTAACATTTCAGCCTGACTGGACCTTGTTTTCACACAAATGGACCCAGAATGATGTGAAATTGTGCTTCGTGCAACATAATTCTGGGTGCCATTTACAAACCATAAGTGCTAATGACTCCATTCCTTTTTGTGGTTGTAGGGGCTGTTGGTTGGAGAACACTAAAACAAACCTGATCTCTCTAGGACATTCAGAAGCCAAGTTATAAGCCCACAAATGTGTAACTGGACTACTTCTTTAAAGTGACACCAGATCCGGTGACCTTTGGGGCATGGTTTGACCCCCTATAGGAATGTGCGATCATCTTGAAACGTTCAGATCACTTACAACTCAATAGATTCTACCTTCCTGTAACGTTTCAGCCTGATTGGACCTTGTTTTCACACAAATGAACCCAGAATGATGTGAAATTGTGCTTCGTGCAACATAATTCTGGGTGCCATTTAAAAACCATAAGTGCTAATGACTCCATTCCTTTTTGTGGTTGTAGGAGCTGTTGATTGGAGTATACTAAAACAAACCTGATCTCTCTAGGACATTCAGAAGCCAAGTTATAAGCCCACAAAGGTGTAACTGGACTACTTCTTTAAATTGACACCAGATCCGATGACCTTTGGGACATGGTTTGACCCCCTTAGGAAAGTGCTATCATCATGAAACGTTCAGATCACTTACAGCTCAATAGATTCTACCTTCCTGTAACATTTCAGCCTGACTGGACCTTGTTTTCACACAAATGGACCCAGAATGATGTGAAATTGTGCTTCGTGCAACATAATTCTTGGTGCCATTTACAAACCATAAGTGCTAATGACTCCATTCCTTTTTGTGGTTGTAGGGGCTGTTGGTTGGAGAACACTAAAACAAACCTGATCTATCTAGGACATTCAGAAGCCAAGTTATAAGCCCACAAATGTGTAACTGGACTACTTCTTTAAAGTGACACCAGATCCGGTGACCTTTGGGGCATGGTTTGACCCCCTATAGGAATGTGCGATCATCTTGAAACGTTCAGATCACTTACAACTCAATAGATTCTACCTTCCTGTAACGTTTCAGCCTGATTGGACCTTGTTTTCACACAAATGAACCCAGAATGATGTGAAATTGTGCTTCGTGCAACATAATTCTGGGTGCCATTTAAAAACCATAAGTGCTAATGACTCCATTCCTTTTTGTGGTTGTAGGAGCTGTTGATTGGAGTATACTAAACTAAACCTGATCTCTCTAGGACATTCAGAAGCCAAGTTATAAGCCCACAAAGGTGTAACTGGACTACTTCTTTAAATTGACACCAGATCCGATGACCTTTGGGACATGGTTTGACCCCCTTAGGAAAGTGCTATCATCATGAAACGTTCAGATCACTTACAGCTCAATAGATTCTACCTTCCTGTAACATTTCAGCCTGACTGGACCTTGTTTTCACACAAATGGACCCAGAATGATGTGAAATTGTGCTTCGTGCAACATAATTCTTGGTGCCATTTACAAACCATAAGTGCTAATGACTCCATTCCTTTTTGTGGTTGTAGGGGCTGTTGGTTGGAGAACACTAAAACAAACCTGATCTATCTAGGACATTCAGAAGCCAAGTTATAAGCCCACAAATGTGTAACTGGACTACTTCTTTAAAGTGACACCAGATCCGGTGACCTTTGGGGCATGGTTTGACCCCCTATAGGAATGTGCGATCATCTTGAAACGTTCAGATCACTTACAACTCAATAGATTCTACCTTCCTGTAACGTTTCAGCCTGATTGGACCTTGTTTTCACACAAATGAACCCAGAATGATGTGAAATTGTGCTTCGTGCAACATAATTCTGGGTGCCATTTAAAAACCATAAGTGCTAATGACTCCATTCCTTTTTGTGGTTGTAGGAGCTGTTGATTGGAGTATACTAAAACAAACCTGTTCTCTCTAGGACATTCAGAAGCCAAGTTATAAGCCCACAAAGGTGTAACTGGACTACTTCTTTAAATTGACACCAGATCCGATGACCTTTGGGACATGGTTTGACCCCCTTAGGAAAGTGCTATCATCATGAAACGTTCAGATCACTTACAACTCAATAGATTCTACCTTCCTGTAACATTTCAGCCTGATTGGACCTTGTTTTCACACAAATGGACCCAGAATGATGTGAAATTGTGCTTCGTGCAACATAATTCTGGGTGCCATTTACAAACCATAAGTGCTAATGACTCCATTCCTTTTTGTGGTTGTAGGGGCTGTTGGTTGGAGAACACTAAAACAAACCTGATCTCTCTAGGACATTCAGAAGCCAAGTTATAAGCCCACAAAGGTGTAACTGGACTACTTCTTTAAATTGACACCAGATCCGATGACCTTTGGGACATGGTTTGACCCCCTTAGGAAAGTGCTATCATCATGAAACGTTCAGATCACTTACAACTCAATAGATTCTACCTTCCTGTAACATTTCAGCCTGATTGGACCTTGTTTTCACACAAATGGACCCAGAATGATGTGAAATTGTGCTTCGTGCAACATAATTCTGGGTGCCATTTACAAACCATAAGTGCTAATGACTCCATTCCTTTTTGTGGTTGTAGGGGCTGTTGGTTGGAGAACACTAAAACAAACCTGATCTCTCTAGGACATTCAGAAGCCAAGTTATAAGCCCACAAATGTGTAACTGGACTACTTCTTTAAATTGACACCAGATCCGGTGACCTTTGGGACATGGTTTGACCCCCTTAGGAAAGTGCTATCATCATGAAACGTTCAGATCACTTACAAATCAATAGATTCTACCTTCCTGTAACGTTTCAGCCTGATTGGATCTTGTTTTCACACAAATGAACCCAGAATGATGTGAAATTGTGCTTTGTGCAGCATAATTCTGGGTGCCATTTACAAACCATAAGTGCTAATGACTCCATTCCTTTTTGTGGTTGTAGGGGCTGTTGGTTGGAGTAGATTACAACAAACATGATCTCTCTAGGACATTCAGAAGCCAAGTTATAAGCCCACAAATGTGTAACTGGACTACTTCTTTAAATTGACACCAGATCCGGTGACCTTTGGGACATGGTTTGACCCCCTTAGGAAAGTGCTATCATCATGAAACGTTCAGATCGCTTACAACTCAATAGATTCTACCTTCCTGTAACGTTTCAGCCTGATTGGACCTTGTTTTCACACAAATGAACCCAGAAAGATGTGAAATTGTGCTTCGTGCAACATAATTCTTGGTGCCATTTACAAACCATAAGTGCTAATGACTCCATTCCTTTTTGTGGTTGTAGGGGCTGTTGATTGGAAAACACTAAAACAAACCTAACCTCTCTAGGACATTCAGAAGCCAAGTTATAAGCTCACAAAGGTGTAACTGGACTGCTTCTTTAAAGTGACACCAGGCCTGGTGACCTTTGGGACATGGTTTGACCCCCTATAGGAATGTGCGATCATCTTGAAACGTTCAGATCACTTACAACTCAATAGATTTTAGTTTCCTGTAATGTTTCAGCCTGATTGGACCTTGTTTTCACACAAATGAACCCAGAATGATGTCAAATTGTGCTTCGTGCAACATAATTCTGGGTGCCATTTAAAAACCATAAGTGCTAATGACTTCATTCCTTTTTGTGGTTGTAGGGGCTGTTGATTGGAGTATACTAAAACAAACCTGATCTCTCTAGGGCATTCAGAATCCAAGTTATAAGCCCACAAATGTGTAACTGGACTACTTCTTTAAATTGACACCAGATCCGGGGACCTTTGGGACATGATTAAACCCCCTTAGGAAAGTCCGATCATCATGAAACGTTCAGATCACTTACAACTCAATAGATTCTACCTTCCTGTAACATTTCAGCCTGATTGGACCTTGTTTTCACACAAATGAACCCAGAATGATGTGAAATTGTGCTTCGTGCAACATAATTCTGGGTGCCATTTAAAAACCATAAGTGCTAATGACTCCATTCCTTTTTGAGGTTGTAGGGGCTGTTGCTTGGAGTACACTAAAACAAACCTGATCTCTCTAGGATATTCAGAAGCCAAGTTATAAGCCCTCAAAGGTGTAACGGGACTACTTCTTTAAAGTGACACCAGGCCCGGTGACATTTGGGACATGGTTTGACCCCCTTAGGAAAGTGCTATCATCATGAAACGTTGAGATCGCTTACAACTCAATAGATTCTACCTTCTTGTAGCGTTTCAGCCTGATTGGACCTTGTTTTCACACAAATGAACCCAGAATGTTGTGAAATTGTGCTTAGTGCAGCATAATTCTGGGTGCAATTTAAAAACCATAAGTGCTAATGACTCCATTCCTTTTTGTGGTTGTAGGGGATGTTGATTGGAGTACACTAAAACAAACCTGATCTCTCTAGGACATTCAGAAGCCAAGTTATAAGCCCACAAATGTGTAACTGGACTACTTCTTTAAATTGACACCAGATCCGGTGACCTCTGGGACATGGTTTGACCCCCTTAGGAAAGTGCTATCATCATGAAATGTTCAAATCACTTACAACTCAATAGATTCTACCTTCCTGTAACGGTTCAGCCTGATTGGACCTTGTTTTCACACAAATGAACCCAGAATGATGTGAAATTGTGCTTCGTGCAACATAATTCTGGGTGCCATTTACAAACCATAAGTGCTAATGACTCCATTCCTTTTTGTGGTTGTAGGGGCTGTTGATTGGAGTATACTAAAACAAACCTAACCTCTCTAGGACATTCAGAAGCCAAGTTATAAGCCCACAAAGGTGTAACTGGACTACTTCTTTAAAGTGACACCAGGCCCGGTGACCTTTGGGACATGGTTTTACCCCCTATAGGAATGTGTGATCATCTTGAAACGTTCAGATCACTTAAAACTCAATAGATTCTACCTTCTTGTAGCGTTTCAGCCTGATTGGACCTTGTTTTCACACAAATGTTCCCAGAATGATGTGAAATTGTGCTTCGTGCAACATAAGTCTGGGTGCCATTTACAAACCATAAGTGCTAATGACTCCATTCCTTTTTGTGGTTGTAGGGGCTGTTAATTGGAGTACATTTAAACAAACCTGATCTCTCTAGGACATTCAGAAGCCAAGTTATAAGCCCACAAAGGTGTAACTGGACTACTTCTTTAAAGTGACACCAGGCCCGGTGACCTTTGGTACATGGGGTGACCCCCTTAGGAAAGTGCTATCATCATGAAACGTTCAGATCACTTACAACTCAGATTCTACCTTCTTGTAGTGTTTCAGCCTGATTGGACCTTGTTTTCACACAAATGAACCCAGAATGATGTGAAATTGTGCTTCGTGCAACATAATTCTGGGTGCCATTTAAACACCATAAGTGCTAATGACTCCATTCCTGTTTGTGGTTGTAGGGGCTGTTGATTAGAGTATACTAAAACAAACCTGATCTCTCTAGAACATTCAGAAGCCAAGTTATAAGCCCACAAAGGTGTAACTGGACTACTTCTTTAAATTGACACCAGATCCGGTGACCTTTGGGACATATTTTGACCCCCTTAGGAAAGTGCTATCATCATGAAACGTTCAGATCACTTACAACTCAATAGATTCTACCTTCCTGTAACATTTCAGCCTGATTTGACCTTGTTTTCACACAAATGAACCCAGAATGATGTGAAATTGTGCTTCGTGCAACATAATTCTGGGTGCCATTTAAAAACCATAAGTGCTAATGACTCCATTCCTTTTTGTGGTTGTAGGGGCTGTTGATTGGAGTACACTAAAACAAACCTAACCTCTCTAGGACATTCAGAAGCCAAGTTATAAGCCCTCAAAGGTGTAACTGGACTACTTCTTTAAAGTGACACCAGGCCCGGTGACCTTTGGGACATGGTTTTACCCCCTATAGGAATGTGTGATCATCTTGAAACGTTCAGATCACTTACAACTCAATAGATTCTACCTTCATGTAGCGTTTCAGCCTGATTGGACCTTGTTTTCACACAAATGGACACAGAATGATGTGAAATTGTGCTTCGTGCAACATAATTCTGGGTGCCATTTACAAACCTTAAGTGCTAATGACTCCATTCCTTTTTGTGGTTGTAGGGGCTGTTGATTGGAGTACACTAAAACAAACCTAACCCCTCTAGGACATTCAGAAGCCAAGTTATAAGCCCACAAAGGTGTAACTGGACTACTTCTTTAAAGTGACACCAGGCCCGGTGACCTTTGGGACATGGTTTGACCCCCTTAGGAAAGTGCTATCATCATGAAACGTTCAGATCACTTACAACTCAATAGATTCTACCTTCCTGTAACGTTTCAGCCTGATTGGACCTTGTTTTCACACAAATGAAACCAGAATGATGTGAAATTGTGCTTCGTGCAACATAATTCTGGGTGCCATTTAAACAACATAAGTGCTAATGACTCCATTCCTTTTTGTGGTTGTAGGGGCTGTTGATTGGAGTATACTAAAACAAACCTGATCTCTCTAGGACATTCAGAAGCCAAGTTATAAGCCCACAAAGGTGTAACTGGACTACTTTAAATTGACACAAGATCCGGTGACCTTTGGGACATGGTTTGACCCCCTTAGGAAAGTGCTATCGTCATGAAACGTTCAGATCACTTACAACTCAATAGATTCTACCTTCCTGTAACATTTCAGCCTGATTGGACCTTGTTTTCACACAAATGAACCCAGAATGATGTGAAATTGTGCTTCGTGCAACATAATTCTGGGTGCCATTTAAAAACCATAAGTGCTAATGACTCCATTCCTTTTATAGGTTGTAGGGGCTGTTGATTGGAGTACACTAAAACAAACCTGATCTCTCTAGGACATTCAGAAGCCAAGTTATAAGCCCTCAAAGGTGTAACTGGACTACTTTAAAATGACACCAGGCCCGGTGACCTTTGGGAAATGGTTTTACCCCCTATAGGAATGTGCGATCATCTTGAAACGTTCAGATCACTTACAACTCAATAGATTCTACCTTCTTGTAGCGTTTCAGCCTGATTGGACCTTGTTTTCACACAAATGGACCCAGAATGATGTGAAATTGTGCT
The DNA here is from genome assembly GCF_043380555.1 of Nothobranchius furzeri. NCBI lineage: Eukaryota > Metazoa > Chordata > Actinopteri > Cyprinodontiformes > Nothobranchiidae > Nothobranchius > Nothobranchius furzeri. The sequence continues at coordinate 17,279,364 of NC_091741.1, forward strand.
TCGTGCAACATAATTCTGGGTGCCATTTACAAACCTTAAATGCTAATGACTCCATTCCTTTTTGTGGTTGAAGGGGCTGTTGATTGGAGTACACTAAAACAAACCTAATTTCTCTAGGACATTCAGAAGCCAAGTTATAAGCCCACAAAGGTGTAACTGGACTACTTCTTTAAAGTGACACCAGGCCCGGTGACCTTTGGGACATGGTTTGACCCCCTTAGGAAAGTGCTATCATCATGAAACGTTCAGATCACTTACAACTCAATAGATTCTACCTTCCTGTAACGTTTCAGCCTGATTGGACCTTGTTTTCACACAAATGAACCCAGAATGATGTGAAATTGTGCTTCGTGCAACATAATTCTGGGTGCCATTTAAACACCATAAGTGCTAATGACTCCATTCCTTTTTGTGGTTGTAGGGGCTGTTGATTGGAGTATACTAAAACAAACCTGATCTCTCTAGGACATTCAGAAGCCAAGTTATGAGCCCACAAAGGTGTAACTGGACTACTTCTTTAAATTGACACAAGATCCGGTGACCTTTGGGACATGGTTTGAACCCCTTAGGAAAGTGCTATCATCATGAAACGTTCAGATCACTTACAACTCAATAGATTCTACCTTCCTGTAACATTTCAGCCTGATTGGACCTTGTTTTCACACAAATGAACCCAGAATGATGTGAAATTGTGCTTCGTGCAACATAATTCTGGGTGCCATTTAAAAACCATAAGTGCTAATGACTCCATTCCTTTTTGAGGTTGTAGGGGCTGTTGATTGGAGTACACTAAAACAAACCTAACCTCTCTAGGACATTCAGAAGCCAAGTTATAAGCCCACAAAGGTGTAACTGGACTACTTCTTTAAAGTGACACCAGGCCCGGTGATCGTTGGGACATGGTTTGACCCCCTATAGGAAAGTGCTATCATCATGAAACGTTCAGATCACTTACAACTCAATAGATTCTACCTTCCTGTAACGTTTCAGCCTGATTGGACCTTGTTTTCACACAAATGAACCCAGAATGATGTGAAATTGTGCTTCGTGCAACATAATTCTGGGTGCCATTTACAAACCATAAGTGCTAATGACTCCATTCCTTTTTGTGGTTGTAGGGGCTGTTGATTGGAGAACACTAAAACAAACCTAACCTCTCTAGGACATTCAGAAGCCAAGTTATAAGCCCACAAAGGTGTAACTGGACTGCTTCTTTAAAGTGACACCAGGCCCGGTGACCTTTGGGACATGGTTTGACCCCCTTAGGAAAGTGCTATCATCATGAAACGTTCAGATCACTTACAACTCAATAGATTCTACCTTCCTGTAACATTTCAGCCTGATTTGACCTTGTTTTCACACAAATGAACCCAGAATGATGTGAAATTGTGCTTCGTGCAACATAATTCTGGGTGCCATTTAAAAACCATAAGTGCTAATGACTCCATTCCTTTTTGAGGTTGTAGGGGCTGTTGATTGGAGTACACTAAAACAAACCTAACCTCTCTAGGACATTCAGAAGCCAAGTTATAAGCCCTCAAAGGTGTAACTGGACTACTTCTTTAAAGTGACACCAGGCCCGGTGACCTTTGGGACATGGTTTTACCCCCTATAGGAATGTGCGATCATCTTGAAACGTTCAGATCACTTACAACTCAATAGATTCTACCTTCATGTAGCGTTTCAGCCTGATTGGACCTTGTTTTCACACAAATGGACCCAGAATGATGTGAAATTGTGTTTCGTGCAACATAATTCTGGGTGTCATTTAAAAACCATAAGTGCTAATGACTCCATTCCTTTTTGGGTTGTAGGGGCTGTTGATTGGAGTATACTAAAACAAACCTGATCTCTCTAGGACATTCAGAAGCCAAGTTATAAGCCCACAAAGGTGTAACTGGACTACTTCTTTAATGTGACACCAGGCCCGGTGACCTTTGGGACATGGTTTGACCCCCTTAGGAAAGTGCTATCATCATGAAACGTTCAGATCACTTACAACTCAATAGATTCTACCTTCCTGTAACGTTTCAGCCTGATTGGACCTTGTTTTCACACAAATGAACCCAGAATGATGTGAAATTGTGCTTCGTGCAACATAATTCTGGGTGCCATTTAAACACCATAAGTGCTAATGACTCCATTCCTTTTTGTGATTGTAGGGGCTGTTGATTGGAGTATACTAAAACAAACCTGATCTCCCTAGGACATTCAGAAGCCAAGTTATAAGCCCACAAAGGTGTAACTGGACTACTTCTTTAAATTGACACAAGATCCGGTGACCTTTGGGACATGGTTTGACCCCCTTAGGAAAGTGCTATCATCATGAAACGTTCAGATCACTTACAACTCAATAGATTCTACCTTCCTGTAACATTTCAGCCTGATTGGACCTTGTTTTCACACAAATGAACCCAGAATGATGTGAAATTGTGCTTCGTGCAACATAATTCTGGGTGCCATTTAAAAACCATAAGTGCTAATGACTCCATTCCTTTTTGAGGTTGTATGGGCTGTTGATTGGAGTACACGAAAACAAACCTAACCTCTCTAGGACATTCAGAAGCCAAGTTATAAGCCCACAAAGGTGTAACTGGACTACTTCTTTAAAGTGACACCAGGCCCGGTGACCTTTGGGAAATGGTTTTACCCCCTATAGGAATGTGCGATCATCTTGAAACGTTCAGATCACTTACAACTCAATAGATTCTACCTTCTTGTAGCGTTTCAGCCTGATTGGACCTTGTTTTCACACAAATGGACCCAGAATGATGTGAAATTGTGCTTCGTGCAACATAATTCTGGGTGCCATTTACAAACCTTAAATGCTAATGACTCCATTCCTTTTTGTGGTTGAAGGGGCTGTTGATTGGAGTACACTAAAACAAACCTAACCTCTCTAGGACATTCAGAAGCCAAGTTATAAGCCCACAAAGGTGTAACTGGACTACTTCTTTAAAGTGACACCAGGCCCGGTGACCTTTGGGACATGGTTTGACCCCCTTAGGAAAGTGCTATCATCATGAAACGTTCAGATCACTTACAACTCAATAGATTGTACCTTCCTGTAACGTTTCAGCCTGATTGGACCTTGTTTTCACACAAATGAACCCAGAATGATGTGAAATTGTGCTTCGTGCAACATAATTCTGGGTGCCATTTAAACACCATAAGTGCTAATGACTCCATTCCTTTTTGTGGTTGTAGGGGCTGTTGATTGGAGTACACTAAAACAAATCTGATCTCTCTAGGACATTCAGAAGCCAAGTTATAAGCCCTCAAAGGTGTAACTGGACTACTTTAAAGTGACACCAGGCCCGGTGACCTTTGGGAAATGGTTTTACCCCCTATAGGAATGTGCGATCATCTTGAAACGTTCAGATCACTTACAACTCAATAGATTCTACCTTCTTGTAGCGTTTCAGCCTGATTGGACCTTGTTTTCACACAAATGGACCCAGAATGATGTGAAATTGTGCTTCGTGCAACATAATTCTGGGTGCCATTTACAAACCTTAAGTGCTAATGACTCCATTCCTTTTTGTGGTTGTAGGGGCTGTTGATTGGAGTACACTAAAACAAACCTAACCCCTCTAGGACATTCAGAAGCCAAGTTATAAGCCCACAAAGGTGTAACTGGACTACTTCTTTAAAGTGACACCAGGCCCGGTGACCTTTGGGACATGGTTTGACCCCCTTAGGAAAGTGCTATCATCATGAAACGTTCAGATCACTTACAACTCAATAGATTCTACCTTCCTGTAACGTTTCAGCCTGATTGGACCTTGTTTTCACACAAATGAACCCAGAATGATGTGAAATTGTGCTTCGTGCAACATAATTCTGGGTGCCATTTAAACAACATAAGTGCTAATGACTCCATTCCTTTTTGTGGTTGTAGGGGCTGTTGATTGGAGTATACTAAAACAAACCTGATCTCTCTAGGACATTCAGAAGCCAAGTTATAAGCCCACAAAGGTGTAACTGGACTACTTCTTTAAATTGACACAAGATATGGTGACCTTTGGGACATGGTTTGACCCCCTTAGGAAAGTGCTATCATCATGAAACGTTCAGATCACTTACAACTCAATAGATTCTACCTTCCTGTAACATTTCAGCCTGATTGGACCTTGTTTTCACACAAATGAACCCAGAATGATGTGAAATTGTGCTTCGTGCAACATAATTCTGGGTGCCATTTAAAAACCATAAGTGCTAATGACTCCATTCCTTTTTGAGGTTGTAGGGGCTGTTGATTGGAGTACACTAAAACAAACCTGATCTCTCTAGGACATTCAGAAGCCAAGTTATAAGCCCTCAAAGGTGTAACTGGACTACTTTAAATTGACACCAGGCCCGGTGACCTTTGGGAAATGGTTTTACCCCCTATAGGAATGTGCGATCATCTTGAAACGTTCAGATCACTTACAACTCAATAGATTCTACCTTCTTGTAGCGTTTCAGCCTGATTGGACCTTGTTTTCACACAAATGAACCCGAATGATGTGAAATTGTGCTTCGTGCAACATAATTCTGGGTGCCATTTACAAACCTTAAATGCTAAAGACTCCATTCCTTTTTGTGGTTGAAGGGGCTGTTGATTGGAGTACACTAAAACAAACCTAACCTCTCTAGGACATTCAGAAGCCAAGTTATAAGCCCACAAAGGTGTAACTGGACTACTTCTTTAAAGTGACACCAGGCCCGGTGACCTTTGGGACATGGTTTGACCCCCTTAGGAAAGTGCTATCATCATGAAACGTTCAGATCACTTACAACTCAATAGATTCTACCTTCCTGTAACGTTTCAGCCTGATTGGACCTTGTTTTCACACAAATGAACCCAGAATGATGTGAAATTGTGCTTCGTGCAACATAATTCTGGGTGCCATTTAAACACCATAAGTGCTAATGACTCCATTCCTTTTTGTGGTTGTAGGGGCTGTTGATTGGAGTATACTAAAACAAACCTGATCTCTCTTGGACATTCAGAAGCCAAGTTATAAGCCCACAAAGGTGTAACTGGACTACTTCTTTAAATTGACACAAGATCCGGTGACCTTTGGGACATGGTTTGAACCTCTTAGGAAAGTGCTATCATCATGAAACGTTCAGATCACTTACAACTCAATAGATTCTACCTTCCTGTAACATTTCAGCCTGATTGGACCTTGTTTTCACACAAATGAACCCAGAATGATGTTAAATTGTGCTTCGTGCAACATAATTCTGGGTGCCATTTAAAAACCATAAGTGCTAATGACTCCATTCCTTTTTGAGGTTGTAGGGGCTGTTGATTGGAGTACACTAAAACAAACCTAACCTCTCTAGGACATTCAGAAGCCAAGTTATAAGCCCACAAAGGTGTAACTGGACTACTTCTTTAAAGTGACACCAGGCCCGGTGATCGTTGGGACATGGTTTGACCCCCTATAGGAAAGTGCTATCATCATGAAACGTTCAGATCACTTACAACTCAATAGATTCTACCTTCCTGTAACGTTTCAGCCTGATTGGACCTTGTTTTCACACAAATGAACCCAGAATGATGTGAAATTGTGCTTCGTGCAACATAATTCTGGGTGCCATTTACAAACCATAAGTGCTAATGACTCCATTCCTTTTTGTGGTTGTAGGGGCTGTTGATTGGAGAACACTAAAACAAACCTAACCTCTCTAGGACATTCAGAAGCCAAGTTATAAGCCCACAAAGGTGTAACTGGACTGCTTCTTTAAAGTGACACCAGGCCCGGTGACCTTTGGGACATGGTTTGACCCCCTTAGGAAAGTGCTATCATCATGAAACGTTCAGATCACTTACAACTCAATAGATTCTACCTTCCTGTAACATTTCAGCCTGATTGGACCTTGTTTTCACACAAATGAACCCAGAATGATGTGAAATTGTGCTTCGTGCAACATAATTCTGGGTGCCATTTACAAACCTTAAATGCTAAAGACTCCATTCCTTTTTGTGGTTGAAGGGGCTGTTGATTGGAGTACACTAAAACAAACCTAACCTCTCTAGGACATTCAGAAGCCAAGTTATAAGCCCACAAAGGTGTAACTGGACTACTTCTTTAAAGTGACACCAGGCCCGGTGACCTTTGGGACATGGTTTGACCCCCTTAGGAAAGTGCTATCATCATGAAACGTTCAGATCACTTACAACTCAATAGATTCTACCTTCCTGTAACGTTTCAGCCTGATTGGACCTTGTTTTCACACAAATGAACCCAGAATGATGTGAAATTGTGCTTCGTGCAACATAATTCTGGGTGCCATTTAAACACCATAAGTGCTAATGACTCCATTCCTTTTTGTGGTTGTAGGGGCTGTTGATTGGAGTATACTAAAACAAACCTGATCTCTCTTGGACATTCAGAAGCCAAGTTATAAGCCCACAAAGGTGTAACTGGACTGCTTCTTTAAAGTGACACCAGGCCCGGTGATGGTTGGGACATGGTTTGACCCCCTATAGGAAAGTGCTATCATCATGAAACGTTCAGATCACTTACAACTCAATAGATTCTACCTTCCTGTAACGTTTCAGCCTGATTGGACCTTGTTTTCACACAAATGAACCCAGAATGATGTGAAATTGTGCTTCGTGCAACATAATTCTGGGTGCCATTTACAAACCATAAGTGCTAATGACTCCATTCCTTTTTGTGGCTGTAGGGGCTGTTGATTGGAGAACACTAAAACAAACCTAACCTCTCTAGGACATTCAGAAGCCAAGTTATAAGCCCACAAAGGTGTAACTGGACTGCTTCTTTAAAGTGACACCAGGCCCGGTGACCTTTGGGACATGGTTTGACCACCTTAGGAAAGTGCTATCATCATGAAACGTTCAGATAACTTACAACTCAATAGATTCTACCTTCCTGTAACATTTCAGCCTGATTTGACCTTGTTTTCACACAAATGAACCCAGAATGATGTGAAATTGTGCTTCGTGCAACATAATTCTGGGTGCCATTTAAAAACCATAAGTGCTAATTACTCCATTCCTTTTTGTGGTTGTAGGGGCTGTTGATTGGAGTACACTAAAACAAACCTAACCTCTCTAGGACATTCAGAAGCCAAGTTTTAAGCCCTCAAAGGTGTAACTGGACTACTTCTTTAAAGTGACACCAGGCCCGGTGACCTTTGGGACATGGTTTTACCCCCTATAGGAATGTGCGATCATCTTGAAACGTTCAGATCACTTACAACTCAATAGATTCTACCTTCATGTAGCGTTTCAGCCTGATTGGACCTTGTTTTCACACAAATTGACCCAGAATGATGTGAAATTGTGCTTCGTGCAACATAATTCTGGGTGCCATTTACAAACCTTAAGTGCTAATGACTCCATTCCTTTTTGTGGTTGTAGGGGCTGTTGATTGGAGTACACTAAAACAAACCTAACCCCTCTAGGACATTCAGAAGCCAAGTTATAAGCCCACAAAGGTATAACTGGACTACTTCTTTAAAGTGACACCAGGCCCGGTGACCTTTGGGACATGGTTTGACCCCCTTAGGAAAGTGCTATCATCATGAAACGTTCAGATCACTTACAACTCAATAGATTCTACCTTCCTGTAACGTTTCAGCCTGATTGGACCTTGTTTTCACACAAATGAACCCAGAATGATGTGAAATTGTGCTTCGTGCAACATAATTCTGGGTGCCATTTAAACACCATAAGTGCTAATGACTCCATTCATTTTTGTGGTTGTAGGGGCTGTTGATTGGAGTATACTAAAACAAACCTGATCTCCCTAGGACATTCAGAAGCCAAGTTATAAGCCCACAAAGGTGTAACTGGACTACTTCTTTAAATTGACACAAGATCCGGTGACCTTTGAGACATGGTTTGACCCCCTTAGGAAAGTGCTATCATCATGAAACGTTCAGATCACTTACAACTCAATAGATTCTACCTTCCTGTAACATTTCAGCCTGATTGGACCTTGTTTTCACACAAATGAACCCAGAATGATGTGAAATTGTGCTTCGTGCAACATAATTCTGGGTGCCATTTAAAAACCATAAGTGCTAATGACTCCATTCCTTTTTGAGGTTGTAGGGGCTGTTGATTGGAGTACACTAAAACAAACCTGATCTCTCTAGGACATTCAGAAGCCAAGTTATAAGCCCTCAAAGGTGTAACTGGACTACTTTAAAGTGACACCAGGCCCGGTGACCTTTGGGAAATGGTTTTACCCCCTATAGGAATGTGCGATCATCTTGAAACGTTCAGATCACTTACAACTCAATAGATTCTACCTTCTTGTAGCGTTTCAGCCTGATTGGACCTTGTTTTCACACAAATGGACCCAGAATGATGTGAAATTGTGCTTCGTGCAACATAATTCTGGGTGCCATTTACGAACCTTAAATGCTAATGACTCCATTCCTTTTTGTGGTTGAAGGGGCTGTTGATTGGAGTACACTAAAACAAACCTAACCTCTCTAGGACATTCAGAAGCCAAGTTATAAGCCCACAAAGGTGTAACTGGACTACTTCTTTAAAGTGACACCAGGCCCGGTGACCTTTGGGACATGGTTTGACCCCCTTAGGAAAGTGCTATCATCATGAAACGTTCAGATCACTTACAACTCAATAGATTCTACCTTCCTGTAACGTTTCAGCCTGATTGGACCTTGTTTTCACACAAATGAACCCAGAATGATGTGAAATTGTGCTTCGTGCAACATAATTCTGGGTGCCATTTAAACACCATAAGTGCTAATGACTCCATTCCTTTTTGTGGTTGTAGGGGCTGTTGATTGGAGTATACTAAAACAAACCTGATCTCTCTAGGACATTCAGAAGCCAAGTTATAAGCCCACAAAGGTGTAACTGGACTACTTCTTTAAATTGACACAAGATCCGGTGACCTTTGGGACATGGTTTGAACCCCTTAGGAAAGTGCTATCATCATGAAACGTTCAGATCACTTACAACTCAATAGATTCTACCTTCCTGTAACATTTCAGCCTGATTGGACCTTGTTTTCACACAAATGAACCCAGAATGATGTGAAATTGTGCTTCGTGCAACATAATTCTGGGTGCCATTTAAAAACCATAAGTGCTAATGACTCCATTCCTTTTTGAGGTTGTAGGGGCTGTTGATTGGAGTACACTAAAACAAACCTGATCTCTCTAGGACATTCAGAAGCCAAGTTATAAGCCCTCAAAGGTGTAACTGGACTACTTTAAAGTGACACCAGGCCCGGTGACCTTTGGGAAATGGTTTTACCCCCTATAGGAATGTGCGATCATCTTGAAACGTTCAGATCACTTACAACTCAATAGATTCTACCTTCTTGTAGCGTTTCAGCCTGATTGGACCTTGTTTTCACACAAATGGACCCAGAATGATGTGAAATTGTGCTTCGTGCAACATAATTCTGGGTGCCATTTACAAACCTTAAATGCTAATGACTCCATTCCTTTTTGTGGTTGAAGGGGCTGTTGATTGGAGTACACTAAAACAAACCTTACCTCTCTAGGACATTCAGAAGCCAAGTTATAAGCCCACAAAGGTGTAACTGGACTACTTCTTTAAAGTGACACCAGGCCCGGTGACCTTTGGGACATGGTTTGACCCCCTTAGGAAAGTGCTATCATCATGAAACGTTCAGATCACTTACAACTCAATAGATTCTACCTTCCTGTAACGTTTCAGCCTGATTGGACCTTGTTTTCACACAAATGAACCCAGAATGATGTGAAATTGTGCTTCGTGCAACATAATTCTGGGTGCCATTTAAACACCATAAGTGCTAATGACTCCATTCCTTTTTGTGGTTGTAGGGGCTGTTGATTGGAGTATACTAAAACAAACCTGATCTCTCTAGGACATTCAGAAGCCAAGTTATAAGCCCACAAAGGTGTAACTGGACTACTTCTTTAAATTGACACAAGATCCGGTGACCTTTGGGACATGGTTTGAACCCCTTAGGAAAGTGCTATCATCATGAAACGTTCAGATCACTTACAACTCAATAGATTCTACCTTCCTGTAACATTTCAGCCTGATTTGACCTTGTTTTCACACAAATGAACCCAGAATGATGTGAAATTGTGCTTCGTGCAACATAATTCTGGGTGCCATTTAAAAACCATAAGTGCTAATGACTCCATTCCTTTTTGTGGTTGTAGGGGCTGTTGATTGGAGTACACTAAAAAAAACCTAACCTCTCTAGGACATTCAGAAGCCAAGTTATAAGCCCTCAAAGGTGTAACTGGACTACTTCTTTAAAGTGACACCAGGCCCGGTGACCTTTGGGACATGGTTTTACCCCCTATAGGAATGTGCGATCATCTTGAAACGTTCAGATCACTTACAACTCAATAGATTCTACCTTCATGTAGCGTTTCAGCCTGATTGGACCTTGTTTTCACACAAATGGACCCAGAATGATGTGAAATTGTGCTTCGTGCAACATAATTCTGGGTGCCATTTACAAACCTTAAGTGCTAATGACTCCATTCCTTTTTGTGGTTGTAGGAGCTGTTGATTGGAGTACACTAAAACAAACCAAACCCCTCTAGGACATTCAGAAGCCAAGTTATAAGCCCACAAAGGTGTAACTGGACTACTTCTTTAAAGTGACACCAGGCCCGGTGACCTTTGGGACATGGTTTGACCCCCTTAGGAAAGTGCTATCATCATGAAACGTTCAGATCACTTACAACTCAATAGATTCTACCTTCCTGTAACATTTCAGCCTGATTGGACCTTGTTTTCACACAAATGAACCCAGAATGATGTGAAATTGTGCTTCGTGCAACATAATTCTGGGTGCCATTTAAAAACCATAAGTGCTAATGACTCCATTCCTTTTTGAGGTTGTAGGGGCTGTTGATTGGAGTACACTAAAACAAACCTGATCTCTCTAGGACATTCAGAAGCCAAGTTATAAGCCCTCAAAGGTGTAACTGGACTACTTTAAAGTGACACCAGGCCCGGTGACCTTTGGGAAATGGTTTTACCCCCTATAGGAATGTGCGATCATCTTGAAACGTTCAGATCACTTACAACTCAATAGATTCTACCTTCTTGTAGCGTTTCAGCCTGATTGGACCTTGTTTTCACACAAATGGACCCAGAATGATGTGAAATTGTGCTTCGTGCAACATAATTCTGGGTGCCATTTACAAACCTTAAATGCTAATGACTCCATTCCTTTTTGTGGTTGAAGGGGCTGTTGATTGGAGTACACTAAAACAAACCTAACCTCTCTAGGACATTCAGAAGCCAAGTTATAAGCCCACAAAGGTGTAACTGGACTACTTCTTTAAAGTGACACCAGGCCCGGTGACCTTTGGGACATGGTTTGACCCCCTTAGGAAAGTGCTATCATCATGAAACGTTCAGATCACTTACAACTCAATAGATTCTACCTTCCTGTAACATTTCAGCCTGATTGGACCTTGTTTTCACACAAATGAACCCAGAATGATGTGAAATTGTGCTTCGTGCAACATAATTCTGGGTGCCATTTAAAAACCATAAGTGCTAATGACTCCATTCCTTTTTGAGGTTGTAGGGGCTGTTGATTGGAGTACACTAAAACAAACCTAACCTCTCTAGGACATTCAGAAGCCAAGTTATAAGCCCACAAAGGTGTAACTGGACTACTTCTTTAAAGTGACACCAGGCCCGGTGATCGTTGGGACATGGTTTGACCCCCTATAGGAAAGTGCTATCATCATGAAACGTTCAGATCACTTACAACTCAATAGATTCTACCTTCCTGTAACGTTTCAGCCTGATTGGACCTTGTTTTCACACAAATGAACCCAGAATGATGTGAAATTGTGCTTCGTGCAACATAATTCTGGGTGCCATTTAAACACCATAAGTGCTAATGACTCCATTCCTTTTTGTGGTTGTAGGGGCTGTTGATTGGAGTATACTAAAACAAACCTGATCTCTCTAGGACATTCAGAAGCCAAGTTATAAGCCCACAACGGTGTAACTGGACTACTTCTTTAAATTGACACAAGATCCGGTGACCTTTGGGACATGGTTTGAACCCCTTAGGAAAGTGCTATCATCATGAAACGTTCAGATCACTTACAACTCAATAGATTCTACCTTCCTGTAACATTTCAGCCTGATTTGACCTTGTTTTCACACAAATGAACCCAGAATGATGTGAAATTGTGCTTCGTGCAACATAATTCTGGGTGCCATTTAAAAACCATAAGTGCTAATGACTCCATTCCTTTTTGTGGTTGTAGGGGCTGTTGATTGGAGTACACTAAAAAAAAACCTAACCTCTCTAGGACATTCAGAAGCCAAGTTATAAGCCCTCAAAGGTGTAACTGGACTACTTCTTTAAAGTGACACCAGGCCCGGTGACCTTTGGGACATGGTTTTACCCCCTATAGGAATGTGCGATCATCTTGAAACGTTCAGATCACTTACAACTCAATAGATTCTACCTTCATGTAGCGTTTCAGCCTGATTGGACCTTGTTTTCACACAAATGGACCCAGAATGATGTGAAATTGTGCTTCGTGCAACATAATTCTGGGTGCCATTTACAAACCTTAAGTGCTAATGACTCCATTCCTTTTTGTGGTTGTAGGAGCTGTTGATTGGAGTACACTAAAACAAACCAAACCCCTCTAGGACATTCAGAAGCCAAGTTATAAGCCCACAAAGGTGTAACTGGACTACTTCTTTAAAGTGACACCAGGCCCGGTGACCTTTGGGACATGGTTTGACCCCCTTAGGAAAGTGCTATCATCATGAAACGTTCAGATCACTTACAACTCAATAGATTCTACCTTCCTGTAACATTTCAGCCTGATTGGACCTTGTTTTCACACAAATGAACCCAGAATGATGTGAAATTGTGCTTCGTGCAACATAATTCTGGGTGCCATTTAAAAACCATAAGTGCTAATGACTCCATTCCTTTTTGAGGTTGTAGGGGCTGTTGATTGGAGTACACTAAAACAAACCTGATCTCTCTAGGACATTCAGAAGCCAAGTTATAAGCCCTCAAAGGTGTAACTGGACTACTTTAAAGTGACACCAGGCCCGGTGACCTTTGGGAAATGGTTTTACCCCCTATAGGAATGTGCGATCATCTTGAAACGTTCAGATCACTTACAACTCAATAGATTCTACCTTCTTGTAGCGTTTCAGCCTGATTGGACCTTGTTTTCACACAAATGGACCCAGAATGATGTGAAATTGTGCTTCGTGCAACATAATTCTGGGTGCCATTTACAAACCTTAAATGCTAATGACTCCATTCCTTTTTGTGGTTGAAGGGGCTGTTGATTGGAGTACACTAAAACAAACCTAACCTCTCTAGGACATTCAGAAGCCAAGTTATAAGCCCACAAAGGTGTAACTGGACTACTTCTTTAAAGTGACACCAGGCCCGGTGACCTTTGGGACATGGTTTGACCCCCTTAGGAAAGTGCTATCATCATGAAACGTTCAGATCACTTACAACTCAATAGATTCTACCTTCCTGTAACATTTCAGCCTGATTGGACCTTGTTTTCACACAAATGAACCCAGAATGATGTGAAATTGTGCTTCGTGCAACATAATTCTGGGTGCCATTTAAAAACCATAAGTGCTAATGACTCCATTCCTTTTTGAGGTTGTAGGGGCTGTTGATTGGAGTACACTAAAACAAACCTAACCTCTCTAGGACATTCAGAAGCCAAGTTATAAGCCCACAAAGGTGTAACTGGACTACTTCTTTAAAGTGACACCAGGCCCGGTGATCGTTGGGACATGGTTTGACCCCCTATAGGAAAGTGCTATCATCATGAAACGTTCAGATCACTTACAACTCAATAGATTCTACCTTCCTGTAACGTTTCAGCCTGATTGGACCTTGTTTTCACACAAATGAACCCAGAATGATGTGAAATTGTGCTTCGTGCAACATAATTCTGGGTGCCATTTACAAACCATAAGTGCTAATGACTCCATTCCTTTTTGTGGTTGTAGGGGCTGTTGATTGGAGAACACTAAAACAAACCTAACCTCTCTAGGACATTCAGAAGCCAAGTTATAAGCCCACAAAGGTGTAACTGGACTGCTTCTTTAAAGTGACACCAGGCCCGGTGACCTTTGGGACATGGTTTGACCCCCTTAGGAAAGTGCTATCATCATGAAACGTTCAGATCACTTACAACTCAATAGATTCTACCTTCCTGTAACATTTCAGCCTGATTTGACCTTGTTTTCACACAAATGAACCCAGAATGATGTGAAATTGTGCTTCGTGCAACATAATTCTGGGTGCCATTTAAAAACCATAAGTGCTAATGACTCCATTCCTTTTTGTGGTTGTAGGGGCTGTTGATTGGAGTACACTAAAAAAAACCTAACCTCTCTAGGACATTCAGAAGCCAAGTTATAAGCCCTCAAAGGTGTAACTGGACTACTTCTTTAAAGTGACACCAGGCCCGGTGACCTTTGGGACATGGTTTTACCCCCTATAGGAATGTGCGATCATCTTGAAACGTTCAGATCACTTACAACTCAATAGATTCTACCTTCATGTAGCGTTTCAGCCTGATTGGACCTTGTTTTCACACAAATGGACCCAGAATGATGTGAAATTGTGCTTCGTGCAACATAATTCTGGGTGCCATTTACAAACCTTAAGTGCTAATGACTCCATTCCTTTTTGTGGTTGTAGGGGCTGTTGATTGGAGTACACTAAAACAAACCTAACCCCTCTAGGACATTCAGAAGCCAAGTTATAAGCCCACAAAGGTGTAACTGGACTACTTCTTTAAAGTGACACCAGGCCCGGTGACCTTTGGGACATGGTTTGACCCCCTTAGGAAAGTGCTATCATCATGAAACGTTCAGATCACTTACAACTCAATAGATTCTACCTTCCTGTAACATTTCAGCCTGATTGGACCTTGTTTTCACACAAATGAACCCAGAATGATGTGAAATTGTGCTTCGTGCAACATAATTCTGGGTGCCATTTAAAAACCATAAGTGCTAATGACTCCATTCCTTTTTGAGGTTGTAGGGGCTGTTGATTGGAGTACACTAAAACAAACCTGATCTCTCTAGGACATTCAGAAGCCAAGTTATAAGCCCTCAAAGGTGTAACTGGACTACTTTAAAGTGACACCAGGCCCGGTGACCTTTGGGAAATGGTTTTACCCCCTATAGGAATGTGCGATCATCTTGAAACGTTCAGATCACTTACAACTCAATAGATTCTACCTTCTTGTAGCGTTTCAGCCTGATTGGACCTTGTTTTCACACAAATGGACCCAGAATGATGTGAAATTGTGCTTCGTGCAACATAATTCTGGGTGCCATTTACAAACCTTAAGTGCTAATGACTCCATTCCTTTTTGTGGTTGTAGGGGCTGTTGATTGGAGTACACTAAAACAAACCTAACCTCTCTAGGACATTCAGAAGCCAAGTTATAAGCCCACAAAGGTGTAACTGGACTACTTCTTTAAAGTGACACCAGGCCCGGTGATCGTTGGGACATGGTTTGACCCCCTATAGGAAAGTGCTATCATCATGAAACGTTCAGATCACTTACAACTCAATAGATTCTACCTTCCTGTAACGTTTCAGCCTGATTGGACCTTGTTTTCACACAAATGAACCCAGAATGATGTGAAATTGTGCTTCGTGCAACATAATTCTGGGTGCCATTTACAAACCATAAGTGCTAATGACTCCATTCCTTTTTGTGGTTGTAGGGGCTGTTGATTGGAGAACACTATAAACAAACCTAACCTCTCTAGGACATTCAGAAGCCAAGTTATAAGCCCACAAAGGTGTAACTGGACTGCTTCTTTAAAGTGACACCAGGCCCGGTGACCTTTGGGACATGGTTTGACCCCCTTAGGAAAGTGCTATCATCATGAAACGTTCAGATCACTTACAACTCAATAGATTCTACCTTCTTGTAGCGTTTCAGCCTGATTGGACCTTGTTTTCACACAAATGAACCCAGAATGATGTGAAATTGTGCTTCGTGCAACATAATTCTGGGTGCCATTTAAAAACCATAAGTGCTAATGACTCCATTCCTTTTTGAGGTTGTAGGGGCTGTTGATTGGAGTACACTAAAACAAACCTGATCTCTCTAGGACATTCAGATGCCAAGTTATAAGCCCTCAAAGGTGTAACTGGACTACTTCTTTAAAGTGACACCAGGCCCGGTGACCTTTGGGAAATGGTTTTACCCCCTATAGGAATGTGCGATCATCTTGAAACGTTCAGATCACTTACAACTCAATAGATTCTACCTTCTTGTAGCATTTCAGCCTGATTGGACCTTGTTTTCACACAAATGGACCCAGAATGATGTGAAATTGTGCTTCGTGCAACATAATTCTGGGTGCCATTTACAAACCTTAAATGCTAATGACTCCATTCCTTTTTGTGGTTGTAGGGGCTGTTGATTGGAGTACACTAAAACAAACCTAACCTCTCTAGGGCATTCAGAAGCCAAGTTATAAGCCCACAAAGGTGTAACTGGAATACTTCTTTAAAGTGACACCAGGCCCGGTGACCTTTGGGACATGGTTTGACCCCCTTAGGAAAGCGCTATCATCATGAAACGTTCAGATCACTTACAACTCAATAGATTCTACCTTCCTGTAACGTTTCAGCCTGATTGGACCTTGTTTTCACACAAATGAACCCAGAATGATGTGAAATTGTGCTTCGTGCAACATAATTCTGGGTGCCATTTAAACACCATAAGTGCTAATGACTCCATTTCTTTTTGTGGTTGTAGGGGCTGTTGATTGGAGTATAGTAAAACAAACCTGATCTCTCTAGGACATTCAGAAGCCAAGTTAAAAGCCCACAAAGGTGTAACTGGACTACTTCTTTAAATTGACACAAGATCCGGTGACCTTTGGGACATGGTTTGACACCCTTAGGAAAGTGCTATCATCATGAAACGTTCAGATCACTTACAACTCAATAGATTCTACCTTCCTGTAACATTTCAGCCTGATTGGACCTTGTTTTCACACAAATGAACCCAGAATTATGTGAAATTGTGCTTCGTGCAACATAATTCTGGGTGCCATTTACAAACCATAAGTGCTAATGACTCCATTCCTTTTTCTGGTTGTAGGGGCTGTTGATTGGAGAACACTAAAACAAACCTAACCTCTCTAGGACATTCAGAAGCCAAGTTATAAGCCCACAAAGGTGTAACTGGACTACTTCTTTAAAGTGACACCAGGCCCGGTGACCTTTGGGACATGGTTTGACCCCCTTAGGAAAGTGCTATCATCATGAAACGTTCAGATCACTTACAACTCAATAGATTCTACCTTCCTGTAACGTTTCAGCCAGATTGGACCATGTTTTCACACAAATGAACCCAGAATGATGTGAAATTGTGCTTCGTGCAACATAATTCTGGGTGCCATTTACAAACCATAAGTGCTAATGACTCCATTCCTTTTTGTGGTTGTAGGGGCTGTTGATTGGAGAACACTAAAACAAACCTAACCTCTCTAGGACATTCAGAAGCCAAGTTATAAGCCCACAAAGGTGTAACTGGACTGCTTCTTTAAAGTGACACCAGGCCCGGTGACCTTTGGGACATGGTTTGACCCCCTTAGGAAAGTGCTATCATCATGAAACGTTCAGATCACTTACAACTCAATAGATTCTACCTTCTTGTAGCGTTTCAGCCTGATTGGACCTTGTTTTCACACAAATGAACCCAGAATGATGTGAAATTGTGCTTCGTGCAACATAATTCTGGGTGCCATTTACAAACCATAAGTGCTAATGACTCCATTCCTTTTTGTGGTTGTAGGGGCTGTTGATTGGAGTACATTAAAACAAACCTGATCTCTCTAGGACATTCAGAAGCCAAGTTATAAGCCCACAAATGTGTAACTGGACTACTTCTTTAAATTGACACCAGATCCGTTGACCTTTGGGACATGGTTTAACCCCCTTAGGAAAGTGCTATCATCATGAAACGTTCATATCACTTACAACTCAATAGATTCTACGTTCCTGTAACATTTCAGCCTGGTTGGACCTTGTTTTCACACAAATGAACCCAGAATGATGTGAAATTGTGCTTCGTGCAACATAATTCTGGGTGCCATTTAAAAACCATAAGTGATAATGACTCCATTCCTTTTTGTGGTTGTAGGGGCTGTTGATTGGAGTATACTAAAAGAAACCTGATCTCTCTAGGACATTCAGAAGCCAAGTTATAAGCCCACAAATGTGTAACTGGACTACTTCTTTAAATTGACACCAGATCCGGTGACCTTTGGGACATGGTTTGACCCCCTTAGGAAAGTGCTATCATCATGAAACGTTCAGATCACTTACAACTCAATAGATTCTACCTTGTTGTAGCGTTTCAGCCTGATTGGACCTTGTTTTCACACAAATGGACCCAGAATGATGTGAAATTGTGCTTCGTGCAACATAATTCTGGGTGCCATTTACAAACCTTAAGTGCTAATGACTCCATTCCTTTTTGTGGTTGTAGGGGCTGTTGATTGGAGTACACTAAAACAAACCTAACCTCTCTAGGACATTCAGAAGCCAAGTTATAATCCAACAAATGTGTAACTGGACTGCTTCTTTAAAGTGACACCAGTCCCGGTGACCTTTGGGACAAGGTTTGACCACCTATAGGAATGTGCGATCATCTTGAAACATTCAGATCACTTACAACTCAATAGATTCTACCTTCCTGTAACGTTTCAGCCTGATTGGACCTTGTTTTCACACAAATGAACCCAGAATGATGTGAAATTGTGCTTCGTGCAACATAATTCCGGGTGCCATTTAAAAACCATAAGTGCTAATGACCCCATTCCTTTTTGTGGTTGTAAGTGCTGTTGATTGGAGTATACTAAAACAAACCTGATCTCTCTAGGACATTCAGAAGCCAAGTTATTAGCCCACAAAGGTGTAACTGGACTGCTTCTTTAAAGTGACACCAGGCCCGGTGACCTTTGGGACATGGTTTGACCCCCTAGAGGAATGTGCGATCATCTTGAAACGTTCAGATCACTTACAACTCCAGAGATTCTACCTTCCTGTAACATTTCAGCCTGATTGGACCTTGTTTTCACACAAATGAACCCAGAATGATGTGAAATTGTGCTTCGTGCAACATAATTCTGGGTGCCATTTACAAACCATAAGTGCTAATGACTCCATTCCTTTTTGAGGTTGTAGGGGCTGTTGATTGGAGTACACTAAAACAAACCTGATCTCTCTAGGATATTCAGAAGCCAAGTTATAAGCCCTCAAAGGTGTAACTGGACTATTTCTTTAAAGTGACACCAGGCCCGGTGACCTTTGGGACATGGTTTGACCCCCTTTGGAAAGTGCTATCATCATGAAACGTTCAGATCACTTACAACTCAATAGATTCTACCTTCCTGTAACGTTTCAGCCTGATTGGACCTTGTTTTCACACAAATGAACCCAGAATGATGTGAAATTGTGCTTCGTGCAACATAATTCTGGGTGCCATTTACAAACCATAAGTGCTAATGACTCCATTCCTTTTTGTGGTTGTAAGGGCTGTTGATTGGAGAACACTAAAACAAACCTAACCTCTCTAGGACATTCAGAAGCCAAGTTATAAGCCCACAAAGGTGTAACTGGACTACTTCTTTAAATTGACACCAGATCCGGTGACCTTTGGGACATGGTTTGACCCCCTTAGGAAAGTGCTATCATCATGAAACGTTCAGATCACTTACAACTCAATAGATTCTACCTTGTTGTAGCGTTTCAGCCTGATTGGACCTTGTTTTCACACAAATGGACCCAGAATGATGTGAAATTGTGCTTCGTGCAACATAATTCTGGGTGCCATTTACAAACATTAAGTGCTAATGACTCCATTCCTTTTTGTGGTTGTAGGGGCTGTTGATTGGAGTACACTAAAACAAACCTAACCTCTCTAGGACATTCAGAAGCCAAGTTATAATCCCACAAATGTGTAACTGGACTGCTTCTTTAAAGTGACACCAGTCCCGGTGACCTTTGGGACAAGGTTTGACCACCTATAGGAATGTGCGATCATCTTGAAACGTTCAGATCACTTACAACTCAATACATTCTACCTTCCTGTAACGTTTCAGCCTGATTGGACCTTGTTTTCACACAAATGAACCAAGAATGATGTGAAATTGTGCTTCGTGCAACATAATTCCGGGTGCCATTTAAAAACCATAAGTGCTAATGACCCCATTCCTTTTTGTGGTTGTAAGTGCTGTTGATTGGAGTATACTAAAACAAACCTGGTCTCTCTAGGACATTCAGAAGCCAAGTTATAAGCCCACAAAGGTGTAACTGGACTACTTCTTTAAATTGACACCAGATCCGGTGACCTTTGGGACATGGTTTGACCCCCTTAGGAAAGTGCTATCATCATGAAACGTTCATATCACTTACAACTCAATAGATTCTACCTTCCTGTAACATTTCAGCCTGGTTGGACCTTGTTTTCACACAAATGAACCCAGAATGATGTGAAATTGTGCTTCGTGCAACATAATTCTGGGTGCCATTTAAAAACCATAAGTGCTAATGACTCCATTCCTTTTTGTGGTTGTAGGGGCTGTTGATTGGAGTATACTAAAACAAACCTGATCTCTCTAGGACATTCAGAAGCCAAGTTATAAGCCCACAAATGTGTAACTGGACTGCTTCTTTAAAGTGACACCTGGCCCGGTGACCTTTGGGACATGGTTTGACCCCCTAGAGGAATGTGCGATCATCTTGAAACGTTCAGATCACTTACAACTCCAGAGATTCTACCTTCCTGTAACATTTCAGCCTGATTGGACCTTGTTTTCACACAAATGAACCCAGAATGATGTGAAATTGTGCTTCGTACAACATTAATTCTGGGTGCCATTTAAAAACCATAAGTGCTAATGACTCCATTCCTTTTTGAGGTTGGAGGGGCTGTTGATTGGAGTACACTAAAACAAACCTGATCTCTCTAGGATAATCAGAAGCCAAGTTATAAGCCCTCAAAGGTGTAACTGGACTACTTCTTTAAAGTGACACCAGGCCCGGTGACCTTTGGGACATGGTTTGACCCCCTATAGGAATGTGCGATCATTATGAAACGTTCAGATCACTTACAACTCAATAGATTCTACTTTCTTGTAACGTTTCAGCCTGATTGCACCTTGTTTTCACACAAATGGACCCAGAATGATGTGAAATTGTGCTTCGTGCAACATAATTCTGGGTGCCATTTACAAACCATAAGTGCTAATGACTCCATTCCTTTTTGGGTTGTAGGGGCTGTTGATTGGAGTATACTAAAACAAACCTGATCTCTCTAGGACATTCAGAAGCCAAGTTATAAGCCCACAAAGGTGTAACTGAACTACTTCTTTAAATATACACCAGATCCGGTGACCTTTGGGACATGGTTTGACCCCCTATAGGAATGTGCGATCATCATGAAACGTTCAGATCACTTACAACTCAATAGATTCTACCTTCTTGTAACGTTTCAGCCTGACTGGACCTTGTTTTCACACAAATGAACCCAGAATGATGTGAAATTGTGCTTAGTGCAACATAATTCTGGGTGCCATTTAAAAACCATAAGTGCTAATGACTCCATTCCTTTTTGTGGTTGTAGGGGCTGTTGGTTGGAGTACATTAAAACAAACCTGATCTCTCTAGGACATTCAGAAGCCAAGTTATAAGCCCACAAATGTTTCACTGGACTACTTCTTTAAATTGACACCAGATCGGGTGACCTTTGGGACATGGTTTGACCCCCTTTGGAAAGTGCTATCATCATGAAACGTTCAGATCACTTACAACTCAATAGATTCTACCTTCCTGTAACGTTTCAGCCTGATTGGACCTTGTTTTCACACAAATGAACCCAGAATGATGTGAAATTGTGCTTCGTGCAACATAATTCTGGGTGCCATTTACAAACCATAAGTGCTAATGACTCCATTCCTTTTTGTGGTTGTAGGGGCTGTTGATTGGAGTACACGAAAACAAACCTGATCTCTCTAGGATAATCAGAAGCCAAGTTATAAGCCCTCAAAGGTGTAACTGGACTACTTCTTTAAAGTGACACCAGGCCCGGTGACCTTTGGGACATGGTTTGACCCCCTATAGGAATGTGCGATCATTATGAAACGTTCAGATCACTTACAACTCAATAGATTCTACTTTCTTGTAACGTTTCAGCCTGATTGCACCTTGTTTTCACACAAATGGACCCAGAATGATGTGAAATTGTGCTTCGTGCAACATAATTCTGGGTGCCATTTACAAACCATAAGTGCTAATGACTCCATTCCTTTTTGGGTTGTAGGGGCTGTTGATTGGAGTATACTAAAACAAACCTGATCTCTCTAGGACATTCAGAAGCCAAGTTATAAGCCCACAAAGGTGTAACTGAACTACTTCTTTAAATATACACCAGATCCGGTGACCTTTGGGACATGGTTTGACCCCCTATAGGAATGTGCGATCATCATGAAACGTTCAGATCACTTACAACTCAATAGATTCTACCTTCTTGTAACGTTTCAGCCTGACTGGACCTTGTTTTCACACAAATGAACCCAGAATGATGTGAAATTTTGCTTAGTGCAACATAATTCTGGGTGCCATTTAAAAACCATAAGTGCTAATGACTCCATTCCTTTTTGTGGTTGTAGGGGCTGTTGGTTGGAGTACATTAAAACAAACCTGATCTCTCTAGGACATTCAGAAGCCAAGTTATAAGCCCACAAATGTTTCACTGGACTACTTCTTTAAATTGACACCAGATCGGGTGACCTTTGGGACATGGTTTGACCCCCTTTGGAAAGTGCTATCATCATGAAACGTTCAGATCACTTACAACTCAATAGATTCTACCTTCCTGTAACGTTTCAGCCTGATTGGACCTTGTTTTCACACAAATGAACCCAGAATGATGTGAAATTGTGCTTCGTGCAACATAATTCTGGGTGCCATTTACAAACCATAAGTGCTAATGACTCCATTCCTTTTTGTGGTTGTAGGGGCTGTTGATTGGAGAACACTAAAACAAACCTAACCTCTCTAGGACATTCAGAAGCCAAGTTATAAGCCCACAAAGGTGTAACTGGACTACTTCTTTAAATTGACACCAGATCCGGTGACCTTTGGGACATGGTTTGACCCCCTTAGGAAAGTGCTATCATCATGAAACGTTCAGATCACTTACAACTCAATAGATTCTACCTTGTTGTAGCGTTTCAGCCTGATTGGACCTTGTTTTCACACAAATGAACCCAGAATGATGTGAAATTGTGCTTCGTGCAACATAATTCTGGGTGCCATTTACAAACCTTAAGTGCTAATGACTCCATTCCTTTTTGTGGTTGTAGGGGCTGTTGATTGGAGTACACTAAAACAAACCTGATCTCTCTAGGACATTCAGAAGCCAAGTTATAAGCCCACAAATGTGTAACTGGACTACTTCTTTAAATTGACACCAGATCCGGTGACCTTTGGGGCATGGTTTGACCCCCTAGAGGAATGTGCGATCATCTTGAAACGTTCAGATCACTTACAACTCAATAGATTCTACCTTCCTGTACCGTTTCAGCCTGATTGGACCTTGTTTTCACACAAATGAACCCAGAATGATGTGAAATTGTGCTTCGTGCAACATAATTCTGGGTGCCATTTACAAACCTTAAGTGCTAATGACTCCATTCCTTTTTGTGGTTGTAGGGGCTGTTGATTGGAGTACACTAAAACAAACCTAACCTCTCTAGGACATTCAGAAGCCAAGTTATAATCCCACAAATGTGTAACTGGACTGCTTCTTTAAAGTGACACCAGTCCCGGTGACCTTTGGGACAAGGTTTGACCACCTATAGGAATGTGCGATCATCTTGAAACGTTCAGATCACTTACAACTCAATAGATTCTACCTTCCTGTAACGTTTCAGCCTGATTGGACCTTGTTTTCACACAAATGAACCCAGAATGATGTGAAATTGTGCTTCGTGCAACATAATTCCGGGTGCCATTTAAAAACCATAAGTGCTAATGACCCCATTCCTTTTTGTGGTTGTAAGTGCTGTTGATTGGAGTATACTAAAACAAACCTGGTCTCTCTAGGACATTCAGAAGCCAAGTTATAAGCCCACAAAGGTGTAACTGGACTACTTCTTTAAATTGACACCAGATCCGGTGACCTTTGGGACATGGTTTGACCCCCTTAGGAAAGTGCTATCATCATGAAACGTTCAGATCACTTACAACTCAATAGATTCTACCTTCCTGTAACGTTTCAGCCTGATTGGACCTTGTTTTCACACAAATGAACCCAGAATGATGTGAAATTGTGCTTCGTGCAACATAATTCTGGGTGCCATTTACAAACCATAAGTGCTAATGACTCCATTCCTTTTTGTGGTTGTAGGGGCTGTTGATTGGAGAACACTAAAACAAACCTAACCTCTCTAGGACATTCAGAAGCCAAGTTATAAGCCCACAAAGGTGTAACTGGACTGCTTCTTTAAAGTGACACCAGGCCCGGTGACATTTGGGACATGGTTTGACCCCCTAGAGGAATGTGCGATCATCTTGAAACGTTCAGATCACTTACAACTCAATAGATTCTACCTTCCTGTAACATTTCAGCCTGATTGGACCTTGTTTTCACACAAATGAACCCAGAATGATGTGAAATTTGGCTTCGTACAACATTAATTCTGGGTGCCATTTAAAAACCATAAGTGCTAATGACTCCATTCCTTTTTGAGGTTGTAAGGGCTGTTGATTGGAGTACACTAAAACAAACCTGATCTCTCTAGGATATTCAGAAGCCAAGTTATAAGCCCTCAAAGGTGTAACTGGACTACTTCTTTAAAGTGACACCAGGCCCGGTGACCTTTGGGACATGGTTTGACCCCCTATAGGAATGTGCGATCATTATGAAATGTTCAGATCACTTACAACTCAATAGATTCTACTTTCTTGTAACGTTTCAGCCTGATTGGACCTTGTTTTCACACAAATGAACCCAGAATGATGTGAAATTGTGCTTCGTGCAACATAATTCTGGGTGCCATTTACAAACCATAAGTGCTAATGACTCCATTCCTTTTTGTGGTTGTAGGGGCTGTTGGTTGGAGTACATTAAAACAAACCTGATCTCTCTAGAACATTCAGAAGCCAAGTTATAAGCCCACAAATGTGTAACTGGACTACTTCTTTAAATTGACACCAGATCCGGTGACCTTTGGGACATGGTTTGACCCCCTTAGGAAAGTGCTATCATCATGAAACGTTCAGATCACTTACAACTCAATAGATTCTACCTTCCTGTAACGTTTCAGCCTGATTGGACCTTGTTTTCACACAAATGAACCCAGAATGTTGTGAAATTGTGCTTAGTGCTGCATAATTCTGGGTGCCATTTAAAAACCATAAGTGCTAATGACTCCATTCCTTTTTGAGGTTGTAGGAGATGTTGATTGGAGTACACTAAAACAAACCTGATCTCTCTAGGACATTCAGAAGCCAAGTTATAAGCCCACAAATGTGTAACTGGACTGCTTCTTTAAAGTGACACCAGTCCCGGTGACCTTTGGGACAAGGTTTGACTACCTATAGGAATGTGCGATCATCTTGAAACGTTCAGATCACTTACAACTCAATAGATTCTACCTTCCTGTAACGTTTCAGCCTGATTGGACCTTGTTTTCACACAAATGAACCCAGAATGATGTGAAATTGTGCTTCGTGCAACATAATTCCGGGTGCCATTTAAAAACCATAAGTGCTAATGACCCCATTCCTTTTTGTGGTTGTAAGTGCTGTTGATTGGAGTATACTAAAACAAACCTGGTCTCTCTAGGACATTCAGAAGCCAAGTTATAAGCCCACAAAGGTGTAACTGGACTACTTCTTTAAATTGACACCAGATCCGGTGACCTTTGGGACATGGTTTGACCCCCTTAGGAAAGTGCTATCATCATGAAACGTTCAGATCACTTACAACTCAATAGATTCTACCTTCCTGTAACGTTTCAGCCTAAATCGACCTTGTTTTCACACAAATAAACCCAGAATGATGTGAAATTGTGCTTCGTGCAACATAATTCTGGGTGCCATTTACAAACCATAAGTGCTAATGACTCCATTCCTTTTTGTGGTTGTAGGGGCTGTTGATTGGAGAACACTAAAACAAACCTAACCTCTCTAGGACATTCAGAAGCCAAGTTATAAGCCCACAAATGTGTAACTGGACTGCTTCTTTAAAGTGACACCAGGCCCGGTGACCTTTGGGACATGGTTTGACCCCCTAGAGGAATGTGCGATCATCTTGAAACGTTCAGATCACTTACAACTCAATAGATTCTACCTTCCTGTAACATTTCAGCCTGATTGGACCTTGTTTTCACACAAATGAACCCAGAATGATGTGAAATTGTGCTTCGTACAGTATTAATTCTTGGTGCCATTTAAAAACCATAAGTGCTAATGACTCCATTCCTTTTTGAGGTTGTAAGGGCTGTTGATTGGAGTACACTAAAACAAACCTGATCTCTCTAGAACATTCAGAAGCCAAGTTATAAGCCCACAAATGTGTAACTGGACTACTTTAAATTGACACCAGATCCGGTGACCTTTGGGACATGGTTTGACCCCCTTAGGAAAGTGCTATCATCATGAAACGTTCAGATCACTTACAACTCAATAGATTCTACCTTCCTGTAACGTTTCAGCCTGATTGGACCTTGTTTTCACACAAATGAACCCAGAATGTTGTGAAATTGTGCTTAGTGCAGCATAATTCTGGGTGCCATTTAAAAACCATAAGTGCTAATGACTCCATTCCTTTTTGAGGTTGTAGGAGATGTTGATTGGAGTACACTAAAAATAACCTAACCTCTCTAGGACATTCAGAAGCCAAGTTATAATCCCACAAATGTGTAACTGGACTGCTTCTTTAAAGTGACACCAGTCCCGGTGACCTTTGGGACAAGGTTTGACCACCTATAGGAATGTGCGATCATCTTGAAACGTTCAGATCACTTACAACTCAATAGATTCTACCTTCCTGTAACGTTTCAGCCTGATTGGACCTTGTTTTCACACAAATGAACCCAGAATGATGTGAAATTGTGCTTCGTGCAACATAATTCCGGGTGCCATTTAAAAACCATAAGTGCTAATGACCCCATTCCTTTTTGTGGTTGTAAGTGCTGTTGATTGGAGTATACTAAAACAAACCTGGTCTCTCTAGGACATTCAGAAGCCAAGTTATAAGCCCACAAAGGTGTAACTGGACTACTTCTTTAAATTGACACCAGATCCGGTGACCTTTGGGACATGGTTTGACCCCCGTAGGAAAGTGTTATCATCATGAAACGTTCAGATCACTTACAACTCAATAGATTCTACCTTCCTGTAACGTTTCAGCCTGATTGGACCTTGTTTTCACACAAATGAACCCAGAATGATGTGAAATTGTGCTTCGTGCAACATAATTCTGGGTGCCATTTACAAACCATAAGTGCTAATGACTCCATTCCTTTTTGTGGTTGTAGGGGCTGTTGATTGGAGAACACTAAAAGAAACCTAACCTCTCTAGGACATTCAGAAGCCAAGTTATAAGCCCACAAAGGTGTAACTGGACTGCTTCTTTAAAGTGACACCAGGCCCGGTGACCTTTGGGACATGGTTTGACCCCCTAGAGGAATGTGCGATCATCTTGAAACGTTCAGATCACTTACAACTCAATAGATTCTACCTTCCTGTAACATTTCAGCCTGATTGGACCTTGTTTTCACACAAATGAACCCAGAATGATGTGAAATTGTGCTTCGTACAACATTAATTCTGGGTGCCATTTAAAAACCATAAGTGCTAATGACTCCATTCCTTTTTGAGGTTGTAAGGGCTGTTGATTGGAGTACACTAAAACAAACCTGATCTCTCTAGGATATTCAGAAGCCAAGTTATAAGCCCTCAAAGGTGTAACTGGACTACTTCTTTAAAGTGACACCAGGCCCGGTGACCTTTGGGACATGGTTTGACCCCCTATAGGAATGTGCGATCATTATGAAACGTTCAGATCACTTACAACTCAATAGATTCTACTTTCTTGTAACGTTTCAGCCTGATTGGACCTTGTTTTCACACAAATGAACCCAGAATGATGTGAAATTGTGCTTAGTGCAGCATAATTCTGGGTGCCATTTAAAAACCATAAGTGCTAATGACTCCATTCCTTTTTGAGGTTGTAGGAGATGTTGATTGGAGTACACTAAAACAAACCTGATCTCTCTAGGACATTCAGAAGCCAAGTTATAAGCCCACAAATGTGTAACTGGACTACTTCTTTAAATTGAAACCAGATCCGGTGACCTCTGGGACATGGTTTGACCCCCTTAGGAAAGTGCTGTCATCATGAAACGTTCAAATCACTTACAGCTCAATAGATTCTACCTTCCTGTAACGTTTCAGCCTGATTGGACCTTGTTTTCACACAAATGATCCCAGAATGATGTGAAATTGTGCTTCGTGCAACATAATTCTGGGTGCCATTTACAAACCATAAGTGCTAATGACTCCATTCCTTTTTGTGGTTGTAGGGGCTGTTGATTGGAGTACACTAAAACAAACCTAACCTCTCTAGGACATTCAGAAGCCAAGTTATAAGCCCAAAAGGTGTAACTGGACTACTTCTTTAAAGTGACACCAGGCCCGGTGACCTTTGGGACATGGTTTGACCCCCTTAGGAAAGTGCTATCATCATGAAACGTTCAGATCACTTACAACTCAATAGATCCTACCTTCTTGTAGCGTTTCAGCCTGATTGGACCTTGTTTTCACACAAATGAACCCAGAATGATGTGAAATTGTGCTTCGTGCAACATAATTCTGGGTGCCATTTAAACACCATAAGTGCTAATGACTCCATTCCTTTTTGTGGTTGTAGGGGCTGTTGATTGGAGTATACTAAAACAAACCTGATCTCTCTAGGACATTCAGAAGCCAAGTTATAAGCCCACAAAGGTGTAACTGGACTACTTCTTTAAATTGACACCAGATCAGGTGACCTTTGGGACATGGTTTGACCCCCTTAGGAAAGTGCTATCATCATGAAACGTTCAGATCACTTACAACTCAATTGATTCTACCTTTCTGTAACATTTCAGCCTGATTGGACCTTGTTTTCACACAAATGAACCCAGAATGATGTGAAATTGTGCTTCGTGCAACATAATTCTGGGTGCCATTTAAAAACCATAAGTGCTAATGACTCCATTCCTTTTTGAGGTTGTAGGGGCTGTTGATTGGAGTACACTAAAACAAACCTGATCTCTCTAGGACATTCAGAAGCCAAGTTATAAGCCCTCAAAGGTGTAACTGGACTACTTCTTTAAAGTGACACCAGGCCCGGTGACCTTTGGGACATGGTTTTACCCCCTATAGGAATATGCTATCATCTTGAAACGTTCAGATCACTTACAACTCAATAGATTCTAACTTCTTGTAGCGTTTCAGCCTGATTGGACCTTGTTTTCACACAAATGGACCCAGAATGATGTGAAATTGTGCTTCGTGCAACATAATTCTGGGTGCCATTTACAAACCTTAAGTGCTAATGACTCCATTCCTTTTTGTGGTTGTAGGGGCTGTTGATTGGAGTACACTAAAACAAACCTAACCTCTCTAGGACATTCAGAAGCCAAGTTATAAGCCCACAAAGGTGTAACTGGACTACTTCTTTAAAGTGACACCAGGCCTGGTGACCTTTGGGACATGGTTTGACCCCCTTAGGAAAGTGCTATAATCATGAAACGTTCAGATCACTTACAACTCAATAGATTCTACCTTCCTGTAACATTTCAGCCTGATTGGACCTTGTTTTCACACAAATGAACCCAGAATGATGTGAAATTGTGCTTCGTGCAACATAATTCTGGGTGCCATTTACAAACCTTAAGTGCTAATGACTCCATTCCTTTTTGTGGTTGTAGGGGCTGTTTATTGGAGTACAGTAAAACAAACCTAACCTCTCTAGGACATTCAGAAGCAAAGTTAATAGCCCACAAAGGTGTAACTGGACTACTTCTTTAAAGTGACACCAGGCCCGGTGACCTTTGGGACATGGTTTGACCCCCTTAGGAAAGTGCTATCATCATTAAACGTTCAGATCACTTACAACTCAATAGATTCTTTCAGCCTGATTGGACCTTGTTTTCACACAAATGAACCCAGAATGATGTGAAATTGTGCTTCGTGCAACATAATTCTGGGTGCCATTTACAAACCATAAGTGCTAATTATTCCATTCCTTTTTGTCGTTGTACGGGCTGTTGATTGGAGAACACTAAAACAAACCTAACCTCTCTAGGACATTCAGAAGCCAAGTTATAAGCCCACAAAGGTGTAACTGGACTGCTTCTTTAAATTGACACCAGGCCCGGTGAAATTTGGGACATGGTTTGACCCCCTATAGGAATGTGCGATCATCTTGAAACGTTCAGATCCCTTACAACTCAATAGATTCTACCTTCCTGTAACATTTCAGCCTGATTGGACCTTGTTTTCACACAAATGAACCCAGAATGATGTGAAATTGTGCTTCGTGCAACATAATTCTGGGTGCCATTTAAAAACCATAAGTGCTAATGACTCCATTCCTTTTTGTGGTTGTAAGGGCTGTTGATTGGAGTACATTAAAACAAACCTGATCTCTCTAGGACATTCAGAAGCCAAGTTATAAGCCCACAAATGTGTAACTGGACTACTTCTTTAAATTGACACCAGATCCGGTGACCTTTGGGACATGGTTTGACCCCCTTAGGAAAGGGCTATCATGATGAAACGTTCAGATCACGTACAACTCAATAGATTCTACCTTCCTGTAACATTTCAGCCTGATTGGACCTTGTTTTCACA
Organism: Nothobranchius furzeri; assembly: GCF_043380555.1. NCBI lineage: Eukaryota > Metazoa > Chordata > Actinopteri > Cyprinodontiformes > Nothobranchiidae > Nothobranchius > Nothobranchius furzeri. The sequence goes on from NC_091741.1 coordinate 17,310,305, forward strand.
CAAATGAACCCAGAATGATGTGAAATTGTGCTTTGTGCAGCATAATTCTGGGTGCCATTTACAAACCATAAGTGCTAATGACTCCATTCCTTTTTGTGGTTGTAGGGGCTGTTGATTGGAGTACATTAAAACAAACCTGATCTCTCTAGGACATTCAGAAGCCAAGTTATAAGCCCACAAATGAGTAACTGGACTACTTCTTTAAATTGACACCAGATCCGGTGACCTTTGGGACATGGTTTGACCCCCTTAGGAAAGTGCGATAATCTTGAAACGTTCAGATCACTTACAACTCAATAGATTCTACCTTCCTGTAACGTTTCAGCCTGATTGGACCTTGTTTTCACACAAATGAACCCAGAATGATGTGAAATTTTGCTTAGTGCAGCATCATTCTGGGTGCCCTTTACAAACCTTAAGTGCTAATGACTCCATTCCTTTTTGTGGTTGTAGGGGCTGTTTATTGCAGAACACTAAAAGAAACCTAACCTCTCTAGGACATTCAGAAGCCAAGTTATAAGCCCACAAAGGTGTAACTGGACTGCTTCTTTAAAGTGACACCAGGCCCGGTGACCGTTGGGACATGGTTTGACCCCCTTAGGAAAGTGCTATCATCATGAAACGTTCAGATCGCTAACAACTCAATAGATTTTACCTTCTTGTAGCGTTTCAGCCTGATTGGACCTTGTTTTCACACAAATAAACCCAGAATGATGTGAAATTGTGCTTAGTGCAGCATAATTCTGGGTGCCATTTAAAAACCATAAGTGCTAATGACTCCATTCCTTTTTGTGGTTGTAGGGGCTGTTGATTGGAGTACATTAAAACAAACCTGATCTCTCTAGGACATTCAGAAGCCAATTTATAAGCCCACAAATGTGTAACTGGACTACTTCTTTTAATTGACACCAGATCCGGTGACCTTTGGGACATGGTTTGACCCCCTTAGGAAAGGGCTATCATGATGAAAAGTTCAGATCACGTACAACTCAATAGATTCTACCTTCCTGTAACGTTTCAGCCTGATTGGACCTTGTTTTCACACAAATGAACCCAGAATGATGTGAAATTGTGCTTAGTGCAGCATCATTCTGGGTGCCATTTACAAACCATAAGTGCTAATGACTCCATTCCTTTTTGTGGTTGTAGGGGCTGTTGATTGGAGTACACTAAAACAAACCTAACCTCTCTAGGACATTCAGAAGCCAAGTTATAAGCCCACAAAGGTGTAACTGGACTACTTCTTTAAGGTGACACCAGGCCCGGTGACCTTTGGGACATGGTTTGACCCCCTTAGGAAAGTGCGATCATCTTGAAACGTTCAGATCACTTACAACTCAATAGATTCTACCTTCCTGTAACATTTCAGCCTGATTGGACCTTGTTTTCACACAAATGAACCCAGAATGATGTGAAATTGTGCTTCGTGCAACATAATTCTGGGTGCCCTTTACAAACCTTAAGTGCTAATGACTCCATTCCTTTTAGTGGTTGTAGGGGTTGTTGATTGGAGTACACTAAAACAAACCTTATCTCTCTAGGACATTCAGAAGCCAAGTTATTACCCCACAAATGTGTAACTGGACTACTTCTTTAAATTGACACCAGACCCGGTGACCTTTGGGACATGGTTTGACCTCCTTAGGAAAGTGCTATCATCATGAAACGTTCAGATCACTTACAACTCAATAGATTCTACCTTTCTGTAACGTTTCAGCCTGATTGGACCTTGTTTTCACACAAATGAACCCAGAATGATGTGAAATTGTGCTTCGTGCAACATAATTCTGGGTGCCATTTAAAAACCATAAGTGCTAATGACTCCATTCCTTTTTGGATTGTAGGGGCTGTTTATTGTAGTATACTAAAACAAACCTGATCTCTCTAGGACATTCAGAAGCCAAGTTATAAGCCCACAAAGGTGTAACTGGACTACTTCTTTAAATTGACACCAGATCCGGTGACCTTTGGGACATGGTTTGACCCCCTTAGGAAAGTGCTATCATCATGAAACGTTCAGATCACTTACAACTCAATAGATTCTACCTTCCTGTAACATTTCAGCCTGATTGGACCTTGTTTTCACACAAAAGAACCCAGAATGATGTGAAATTGTGCTTCGTGCAACATAATTCTGGGTGCCATTTAAAAACCATAAGTGCTAATGACTCCATTCCTTTTTGAGGTTGTAGGGGCTGTTGATTGGAGTACACTAAAACAAACCTGATCTCTCTAGGACATTCAGAAGCCAAGTTATAAGCCCTCAAAGGTGTAAATGGACTACTTCTTTAAAGTGACACCAGGCCCGGTGACCTTTGGGACATGGTTTGACCCCCTATAGGAAAGTGCGATCATCATGAAACGTTCAGATCACTTACAACTCAATAGATTCTACCTTCTTGTAACGTTTCAGCCTGATTGGACCTTGTTTTCACACAAATGAACCCAGAATGATGTGAAATTGTGCTTAGTGCAGCATAATTCTGGGTGCCATTTACAAACCATAAGTGCTAATGACTCCATTCCTTTTTGTGGTTGTAGGGGCTGTTGGTTGGAGTACATTAAAACAAACCTGATCTCTCTAGGACATTCAGAAGCCAAGTTATAAGCCCACAAATGTGTAACTGGACTACTTCTTTAAATTGACACCAGATCCGGTGACCTTTGGGACATGGTTTGACCCCCTTAGGAAAGTGCTATCATCATGAAACGTTCAGATCGCTTACAACTCAATAGATTCTACCTTCCTGTAACGTTTCAGCCTGATTGGACCTTGTTTTCACACAAATGAACCCAGAATGATGTGAAATTGTGCTTCGTGCAACATAATTCTGGGTGCCATTTACAAACCATAAGTGCTAATGACTCCATTCCTTTTTGTGGTCGTAGGGGCTGTTGGTTGGAGTACATTAAAAAAACCTGATCTCTCTAGGACATTCAGAAGCCAAGTTATAAGCCCACAAAGGTGTATCTGGACTGCTTCTTTAAAGTGACACCAGGCCCCTTGACCTTTGGGACATGGCTTGACCCCCTATAGGAATGTGCGATCATCTTGAAACGTTCAGATCACTTACAACTCAATAGATTTTACCTTCCTGTAATGTTTCAGCCTGATTGGATCTTGTTTTCACACAAATGAACCCAGAATGATGTGAAATTGTGCTTCGTGCAACATAATTCTGGGTGCCATTTACAAACCATAAGTGCTAATGACTCCATTCCTTTTTGTGGTTGTAGGGGCTGTTTTTTGGAGTATACTAAAACAAACCTGATCTCTCTAGGACATTCAGAAGCCAAGTTATAAGCCCACACAGGTGTAACTGGACTACTTCTTTAAATTGACACCAGATCCTGGGACCTTTGGGACATGGTTTGACCCCCTCTGGAAAGTGCTATCATCATGAAACGTTCAGATGACTTACAACTCAATAGATTCTACCTTCCTGTAACATTTCAGCCTGAATGGACCTTGTTTTCACACAAATGAACCCAGAATGATGTGAAATTGTGCTTAGTGCAGCATAATTCTGGGTGCCCTTTACAAACCTTAAGTGCTAATGACTCCATTCCTTTTTGTGGTTGTAGGGGCTGTTGATTGGAGAACACTAAAAGAAACCTAACCTCTCTAGGACATTCAGAAGCCAAGTTATAAGCCCACAAAGGTGTAACTGGACTACTTCTTTAAGGTGACACCAGGCCCGGTGACATTTGGGACATGGTTTGACCCCCTTAGGAAAGTGCGATCATCTTGAAACGTTCAGATCACTTACAACTCAATAGATTCTACCTTCCTGTAACATTTCAGCCTGATTGGACCTTGTTTTCACACAAATGAACCCAGAATGATGTGAAATTTTGCTTAGTGCAGCATAATTCTGGGTGCCCTTTACAAACCTTAAGTGCTAATGACTCCATTCCTTTTTGTGGTTGTAGGGGCTGTTGATTGGAGAACACTAAAAGAAACCTAACCTCTCTAGGACATTCAGAAGCCAAGTTATAAGCCCACAAAGGTGTAACTGGACTGCTTCTTTAAAGTGACACCAGGCCCGGTGACCGTTGGGACATGGTTTGACCCCCTTAGGAAAGTGCTATCATCATGAAACGTTCAGATCGCTAACAACTCAATAGATTTTACCTTCTTGTAGCGTTTCAGCCTGATTGGACCTTGTTTTCACACAAATAAACCCAGAATGATGTGAAATTGTGCTTAGTGCAGCATAATTCTGGGTGCCATTTAAAAACCATAAGTGCTAATGACTCCATTCCTTTTTGTGGTTGTAGGGGCTGTTGATTGGAGTACATTAAAACAAACCTGATCTCTCTAGGACATTCAGAAGCCAATTTATAAGCCCACAAATGTGTAACTGGAGTACTTCTTTTAATTGACACCAGATCCGGTGACCTTTGTGACATGGTTTGACCCCCTTAGGAAAGGGCTATCATGATGAAACGTTCAGATCACGTACAACTCAATAGATTCTACCTTCCTGTAACGTTTCAGCCTGATTGGACCTTGTTTTCACACAAATGAACCCAGAATGATGTGAAATTGTGCTTAGTGCAGCATCATTCTGGGTGCCATTTACAAACCATAAGTGCTAATGACTCCATTCCTTTTTGTGGTTGTAGGGGCTGTTGATTGGAGTACACTAAAACAAACCTAACCTCTCTAGGACATTCAGAAGCCAAGTTATAAGCCCACAAAGGTGTAACTGGACTACTTCTTTAAGGTGACACCAGATCCGGTGACCTTTGGGACATGGTTTGACCCCCTTAGGAAAGTGCTATCATCATGAAACGTTCAGATCGCTTACAACTCAATAGATTCTACCTTCCTGTAACGTTTCAGCCTGATTGGACCTTGTTTTCACACAAATGAACCCAGAATGATGTGAAATTGTGCTTCGTGCAACATAATTCTGGGTGCCATTTACAAACCATAAGTGCTAATGACTCCATTCCTTTTTGTGGTCGTAGGGGCTGTTGGTTGGAGTACATTAAAAAAAACCTGATCTCTCTAGGACATTCAGAAGCCAAGTTATAAGCCCACAAAGGTGTATCTGGACTGCTTCTTTAAAGTGACACCAGGCCCCTTGACCTTTGGGACATGGCTTGACCCCCTATAGGAATGTGCGATCATCTTGAAACGTTCAGATCACTTACAACTCAATAGATTTTACCTTCCTGTAATGTTTCAGCCTGATTGGATCTTGTTTTCACACAAATGAACCCAGAATGATGTGAAATTGTGCTTCGTGCAACATAATTCTGGGTGCCATTTACAAACCATAAGTGCTAATGACTCCATTCCTTTTTGTGGTCGTAGGGGCTGTTGGTTGGAGTACATTAAAAAAAACCTGATCTCTCTAGGACATTCAGAAGCCAAGTTATAAGCCCACAAAGGTGTATCTGGACTGCTTCTTTAAAGTGACACCAGGCCCCTTGACCTTTGGGACATGGCTTGACCCCCTATAGGAATGTGCGATCATCTTGAAACGTTCAGATCACTTACAACTCAATAGATTTTACCTTCCTGTAATGTTTCAGCCTGATTGGATCTTGTTTTCACACAAATGAACCCAGAATGATGTGAAATTGTGCTTCGTGCAACATAATTCTGGGTGCCATTTACAAACCATAAGTGCTAATGACTCCATTCCTTTTTGTGGTTGTAGGGGCTGTTTTTTGGAGTATACTAAAACAAACCTGATCTCTCTAGGACATTCAGAAGCCAAGTTATAAGCCCACACAGGTGTAACTGGACTACTTCTTTAAATTGACACCAGATCCTGGGACCTTTGGGACATGGTTTGACCCCCTCTGGAAAGTGCTATCATCATGAAACGTTCAGATGACTTACAACTCAATAGATTCTACCTTCCTGTAACATTTCAGCCTGAATGGACCTTGTTTTCACACAAATGAACCCAGAATGATGTGAAATTGTGCTTAGTGCAGCATAATTCTGGGTGCCCTTTACAAACCTTAAGTGCTAATGACTCCATTCCTTTTTGTGGTTGTAGGGGCTGTTGATTGGAGAACACTAAAAGAAACCTAACCTCTCTAGGACATTTAGAAGCCAAGTTATAAGCCCACAAAGGTGTAACTGGACTACTTCTTTAAGGTGACACCAGGCCCGGTGACATTTGGGACATGGTTTGACCCCCTTAGGAAAGTGCGATCATCTTGAAACGTTCAGATCACTTACAACTCAATAGATTCTACCTTCCTGTAACATTTCAGCCTGATTGGACCTTGTTTTCACACAAATGAACCCAGAATGATGTGAAATTTTGCTTAGTGCAGCATAATTCTGGGTGCCCTTTACAAACCTTAAGTGCTAATGACTCCATTCCTTTTTGTGGTTGTAGGGGCTGTTGATTGGAGAACACTAAAAGAAACCTAACCTCTCTAGGACATTCAGAAGCCAAGTTATAAGCCCACAAAGGTGTAACTGGACTGCTTCTTTAAAGTGACACCAGGCCCGGTGACCGTTGGGACATGGTTTGACCCCCTTAGGAAAGTGCTATCATCATGAAACGTTCAGATCGCTAAAACCTCAATAGATTTTACCTTCTTGTAGCGTTTCAGCCTGATTGGACCTTGTTTTCACACAAATAAACCCAGAATGATGTGAAATTGTGCTTAGTGCAGCATAATTCTGGGTGCCATTTAAAAACCATAAGTGCTAATGACTCCATTCCTTTTTGTGGTTGTAGGGGCTGTTGATTGGAGTACATTAAAACAAACCTGATCTCTCTAGGACATTCAGAAGCCAATTTATAAGCCCACAAATGTGTAACTGGAGTACTTCTTTTAATTGACACCAGATCCGGTGACCTTTGTGACATGGTTTGACCCCCTTAGGAAAGGGCTATCATGATGAAACGTTCAGATCACGTACAACTCAATAGATTCTACCTTCCTGTAACGTTTCAGCCTGATTGGACCTTGTTTTCACACAAATGAACCCAGAATGATGTGAAATTGTGCTTAGTGCAGCATCATTCTGGGTGCCATTTACAAACCATAAGTGCTAATGACTCCATTCCTTTTTGTGGTTGTAGGGGCTGTTGATTGGAGTACACTAAAACAAACCTAACCTCTCTAGGACATTCAGAAGCCAAGTTATAAGCCCACAAAGGTGTAACTGGACTACTTCTTTAAGGTGACACCAGATCCGGTGACCTTTGGGACATGGTTTGACCCCCTTAGGAAAGTGCTATCATCATGAAACGTTCAGATCGCTTACAACTCAATAGATTCTACCTTCCTGTAACGTTTCAGCCTGATTGGACCTTGTTTTCACACAAATGAACCCAGAATGATGTGAAATTGTGCTTCGTGCAACATAATTCTGGGTGCCATTTACAAACCATAAGTGCTAATGACTCCATTCCTTTTTGTGGTCGTAGGGGCTGTTGGTTGGAGTACATTAAAAAAAACCTGATCTCTCTAGGACATTCAGAAGCCAAGTTATAAGCCCACAAAGGTGTATCTGGACTGCTTCTTTAAAGTGACACCAGGCCCCTTGACCTTTGGGACATGGCTTGACCCCCTATAGGAATGTGCGATCATCTTGAAACGTTCAGATCACTTACAACTCAATAGATTTTACCTTCCTGTAATGTTTCAGCCTGATTGGATCTTGTTTTCACACAAATGAACCCAGAATGATGTGAAATTGTGCTTCGTGCAACATAATTCTGGGTGCCATTTACAAACCATAAGTGCTAATGACTCCATTCCTTTTTGTGGTTGTAGGGGCTGTTTTTTGGAGTATACTAAAACAAACCTGATCTCTCTAGGACATTCAGAAGCCAAGTTATAAGCCCACACAGGTGTAACTGGACTACTTCTTTAAATTGACACCAGATCCTGGGACCTTTGGGACATGGTTTGACCCCCTCTGGAAAGTGCTATCATCATGAAACGTTCAGATGACTTACAACTCAATAGATTCTACCTTCCTGTAACATTTCAGCCTGAATGGACCTTGTTTTCACACAAATGAACCCAGAATGATGTGAAATTGTGCTTAGTGCAGCATAATTCTGGGTGCCCTTTACAAACCTTAAGTGCTAATGACTCCATTCCTTTTTGTGGTTGTAGGGGCTGTTGATTGGAGAACACTAAAAGAAACCTAACCTCTCTAGGACATTCAGAAGCCAAGTTATAAGCCCACAAAGGTGTAACTGGACTACTTCTTTAAGGTGACACCAGGCCCGGTGACATTTGGGACATGGTTTGACCCCCTTAGGAAAGTGCGATCATCTTGAAACGTTCAGATCACTTACAACTCAATAGATTCTACCTTCCTGTAACATTTCAGCCTGATTGGACCTTGTTTTCACACAAATGAACCCAGAATGATGTGAAATTTTGCTTAGTGCAGCATAATTCTGGGTGCCCTTTACAAACCTTAAGTGCTAATGACTCCATTCCTTTTTGTGGTTGTAGGGGCTGTTGATTGGAGAACACTAAAAGAAACCTAACCTCTCTAGGACATTCAGAAGCCAAGTTATAAGCCCACAAAGGTGTAACTGGACTGCTTCTTTAAAGTGACACCAGGCCCGGTGACCGTTGGGACATGGTTTGACCCCCTTAGGAAAGTGCTATCATCATGAAACGTTCAGATCGCTAACAACTCAATAGATTTTACCTTCTTGTAGCGTTTCAGCCTGATTGGACCTTGTTTTCACACAAATAAACCCAGAATGATGTGAAATTGTGCTTAGTGCAGCATAATTCTGGGTGCCATTTAAAAACCATAAGTGCTAATGACTCCATTCCTTTTTGTGGTTGTAGGGGCTGTTGATTGGAGTACATTAAAACAAACCTGATCTCTCTAGGACATTCAGAAGCCAATTTATAAGCCCACAAATGTGTAACTGGAGTACTTCTTTTAATTGACACCAGATCCGGTGACCTTTGTGACATGGTTTGACCCCCTTAGGAAAGGGCTATCATGATGAAACGTTCAGATCACGTACAACTCAATAGATTCTACCTTCCTGTAACGTTTCAGCCTGATTGGACCTTGTTTTCACACAAATGAACCCAGAATGATGTGAAATTGTGCTTAGTGCAGCATCATTCTGGGTGCCATTTACAAACCATAAGTGCTAATGACTCCATTCCTTTTTGTGGTTGTAGGGGCTGTTGATTGGAGTACACTAAAACAAACCTAACCTCTCTAGGACATTCAGAAGCCAAGTTATAAGCCCACAAAGGTGTAACTGGACTACTTCTTTAAGGTGACACCAGGCCCGGTGACCTTTGGGACATGGTTTGACCCCCTTAGGAAAGTGCGATCATCTTGAAACGTTCAGATCACTTACAACTCAATAGATTCTACCTTCCTGTAACATTTCAGCCTGATTGGACCTTGTTTTCACACAAATGAACCCAGAATGATGTGAAATTTTGCTTAGTGCAGCATAATTCTGGGTGCCCTTTACAAACCTTAAGTGCTAATGACTCCATTCCTTTTTGTGGTTGTAGGGGTTGTTGATTGGAGTACACTAAAACAAACCTTATCTCTCTAGGACATTCAGAAGCCAAGTTATTACCCCACACATGTGTAACTGGACTACTTCTTTAAATTGACACCAGACCCGGTGACCTTTGGACATGGTTTGACCTCCTTAGGAAAGTGCTATCATCATGAAACGTTCAGATCACTTACAACTCAATAGATTCTACCTTTCTGTAACGTTTCAGCCTGATTGGACCTTGTTTTCACACAAATGAACCCAGAATGATGTGAAATTGTGCTTCGTGCAACATAATTCTGGGTGCCATTTAAAAACCATAAGTGCTAATGACTCCATTCCTTTTTGGATTGTAGGGGCTGTTTATTGTAGTATACTAAAACAAACCTGATCTCTCTAGGACATTCAGAAGCCAAGTTATAAGCCCACAAAGGTGTAACTGGACTACTTCTTTAAATTGACACCAGATCCGGTGACCTTTGGGACATGGTTTGACCCCCTTAGGAAAGTGCTATCATCATGAAACGTTCAGATCACTTACAACTCAATAGATTCTACCTTCCTGTAACATTTCAGCCTGATTGGACCTTGTTTTCACACAAAAGAACCCAGAATGATGTGAAATTGTGCTTCGTGCAACATAATTCTGGGTGCCATTTAAAAACCATAAGTGCTAATGACTCCATTCCTTTTTGAGGTTGTAGGGGCTGTTGATTGGAGTACACTAAAACAAACCTGATCTCTCTAGGACATTCAGAAGCCAAGTTATAAGCCCTCAAAGGTGTAAATGGACTACTTCTTTAAAGTGACACCAGGCCCGGTGACCTTTGGGACATGGTTTGACCCCCTATAGGAAAGTGCGATCATCATGAAACGTTCAGATCACTTACAACTCAATAGATTCTACCTTCTTGTAACGTTTCAGCCTGATTGGACCTTGTTTTCACACAAATGAACCCAGAATGATGTGAAATTGTGCTTAGTGCAGCATAATTCTGGGTGCCATTTACAAACCATAAGTGCTAATGACTCCATTCCTTTTTGTGGTTGTAGGGGCTGTTGGTTGGAGTACATTAAAACAAACCTGATCTCTCTAGGACATTCAGAAGCCAAGTTATAAGCCCACAAATGTGTAACTGGACTACTTCTTTAAATTGACACCAGATCCGGTGACCTTTGGGACATGGTTTGACCCCCTTAGGAAAGTGCTATCATCATGAAACGTTCAGATCGCTTACAACTCAATAGATTCTACCTTCCTGTAACGTTTCAGCCTGATTGGACCTTGTTTTCACACAAATGAACCCAGAATGATGTGAAATTGTGCTTCGTGCAACATAATTCTGGGTGCCATTTACAAACCATAAGTGCTAATGACTCCATTCCTTTTTGTGGTCGTAGGGGCTGTTGGTTGGAGTACATTAAAACAAACTTGATCTCTCTAGGACATTCAGAAGCCAAGTTATAAGCCCACAAAGGTGTATCTGGACTGCTTCTTTAAAGTGACACCAGGCCCCTTGACCTTTGGGACATGGTTTGACCCCCTATAGGAATGTGCGATCATCTTGAAACGTTCAGATCACTTACAACTCAATAGATTCTACCTTCCTGTAACATTTCAGCCTGATTGGACCTTGTTTTCACACAAATGAACCCAGAATGATGTGAAATTTTGCTTAGTGCAGCATAATTCTGGGTGCCCTTTACAAACCTTAAGTGCTAATGACTCCATTCCTTTTTGTGGTTGTAGGGGTTGTTGATTGGAGTACACTAAAACAAACCTTATCTCTCTAGGACATTCAGAAGCCAAGTTATTACCCCACAAATGTGTAACTGGACTACTTCTTTAAATTGACACCAGACCCGGTGACCTTTGGGACATGGTTTGACCTCCTTAGGAAAGTGCTATCATCATGAAACGTTCAGATCACTTACAACTCAATAGATTCTACCTTTCTGTAACGTTTCAGCCTGATTGGACCTTGTTTTCACACAAATGAACCCAGAATGATGTGAAATTGTGCTTCGTGCAACATAATTCTGGGTGCCATTTAAAAACCATAAGTGCTAATGACTCCATTCCTTTTTGGATTGTAGGGGCTGTTTATTGTAGTATACTAAAACAAACCTGATCTCTCTAGGACATTCAGAAGCCAAGTTATAAGCCCACAAAGGTGTAACTGGACTACTTCTTTAAATTGACACCAGATCCGGTGACCTTTGGGACATGGTTTGACCCCCTTAGGAAAGTGCTATCATCATGAAATGTTCAGATCACTTACAACTCAATAGATTCTACCTTCCTGTAACATTTCAGCCTGATTGGACCTTGTTTTCACACAAAAGAACCCAGAATGATGTGAAATTGTGCTTCGTGCAACATAATTCTGGGTGCCATTTAAAAACCATAAGTGCTAATGACTCCATTCCTTTTTGAGGTTGTAGGGGCTGTTGATTGGAGTACACTAAAACAAACCTGATCTCTCTAGGACATTCAGAAGCCAAGTTATAAGCCCTCAAAGGTGTAAATGGACTACTTCTTTAAAGTGACACCAGGCCCGGTGACCTTTGGGACATGGTTTGACACCCTATAGGACAGTGCGATCATCATGAAACGTTCAGATCACTTACAACTCAATAGATTCTACCTTCTTGTAACGTTTCAGCCTGATTGGACCTTGTTTTCACACAAATGAACCCAGAATGATGTGAAATTGTGCTTAGTGCAGCATAATTCTGGGTGCCATTTACAAACCATAAGTGCTAATGACTCCATTCCTTTTTGTGGTTGTAGGGGCTGTTGGTTGGAGTACATTAAAACAAACCTGATCTCTCTAGGACATTCAGAAGCCAAGTTATAAGCCCACAAATGTGTAACTGGACTACTTCTTTAAATTGACACCAGATCCGGTGACCTTTGGGACATGGTTTGACCCCCTTAGGAAAGTGCTATCATCATGAAACGTTCAGATCGCTTACAACTCAATACATTCTACCTTCCTGTAACGTTTCAGCCTGATTGGACCTTGTTTTCACACAAATGAACCCAGAATGATGTGAAATTGTGCTTCGTGCAACATAATTCTGGGTGCCATTTACAAACCATAAGTGCTAATGACTCCATTCCTTTTTGTGGTCGTAGGGGCTGTTGGTTGGAGTACATTAAAACAAACCTGATCTCTCTAGGACATTCAGAAGCCAAGTTATAAGCCCACAAAGGTGTATCTGGACTGCTTCTTTAAAGTGACACCAGGCCCCTTGACCTTTGGGACATGGTTCGACCCCCTATAGGAATGTGCGATCATCTTGAAACGTTCAGATCACTTACAACTCAATAGATTTTACCTTCCTGTAATGTTTCAGCTTGATTGGATCTTGTTTTCACACAAATGAACCCAGAATGATGTGAAATTGTGCTTCGTGCAACATAATTCTGGGTGCCATTTACAAACCATAAGTGCTAATGACTCCATTCCTTTTTGTGGTTGTAGGGGCTGTTTTTTGGAGTATACTAAAACAAACCTGATCTCTCTAGGACATTCAGAAGCCAAGTTATAAGCCCACACAGGTGTAACTGGACTACTTCTTTAAATTGACACCAGATCCTGGGACCTTTGGGACATGGTTTGACCCCCTCTGGAAAGTGCTATCATCATGAAACGTTCAGATGACTTACAACTCAATAGATTCTACCTTCCTGTAACATTTCAGCCTGAATGGACCTTGTTTTCACACAAATGAACCCAGAATGATGTGAAATTGTGCTTAGTGCAGCATAATTCTGGGTGCCATTTACAAACCATAAGTGCTAATGACTCCATTCCTTTTTGTGGTTGTAGGGGCTGTTGATTGGAGAACACTAAAACAAACCTGATCTCTCTAGGACATTCAGAAGCCAAGTTATAAGCCCACAAAGGTGTAACTGGACTGCTTCTTTAAATTGACACCAGATCCGGTGACCTTTGGGACATGGTTTGACCCCCTTAGGAAAGTGCTATCATCATGAAACGTTCAGATCACTTACAACTCAATAGATTCTACCTTCCTGTAACGTTTCAGCCTGATTGGACCTTGTTTTCACACAAATGAACCCAGAATGATGTGAAATTGTGCTTAGTGCAGCATCATTCTGGATGCCATTTACAAACCATAAGTGCTAATGACTCCATTCCTTTTTGTGGTCGTAGGGGCTGTTGATTGGAGAACACTAAAACAAACCTAACCTCTCTAGGACATTCAGAAGCCAAGTTATAAGCCCACAAAGGTGTAACTGGACTACTTCTTTAAGGTGACACCAGGCCCGGTGACCTTTGGGACATGGTTTGACCCCCTTAGGAAAGTGCGATCATCTTGAAACGTTCAGATCACTTACAACTCAATAGATTCTACCTTCCTGTACCATTTCAGCCTGATTGGACCTTGTTTTCACACAAATGAACCCAGAATGATGTGAAATTTTGCTTAGTGCAGAATAATTCTGGGTGCCCTTTACAAACCTTAAGTGCTAATGACTCCATTCCTTTTTGTGGTTGTAGGGGTTGTTGATTGGAGTACACTAAAACAAACCTTATCTCTCTAGGACATTCAGAAGCCAAGTTATTACCCCACAAATGTGTAACTGGACTACTTTAAATTGACACCAGACCCGGTGACCTTTGGGACATGGTTTGACCCCCTTAGGAAAGTGCTATCATCATGAAACGTTCAGATCACTTACAACTCAATAGATTCTACCTTTCTGTAACGTTTCAGCCTGATTGGACCTTGTTTTCACACAAATGAACCCAGAATGATGTGAAATTGTGCTTCGTGCAACATAATTCTGGGTGCCATTTAAAAACCATAGGTGCTAATGACTCCATTCCTTTTTGGATTGTAGGGGCTGTTTATTGTAGTATACTAAAACAAACCTGATCTCTCTAGGACATTCAGAAGCCAAGTTATAAGCCCACAAAGGTGTAACTGGACTACTTCTTTAAATTGACACCAGATCCGGTGACCTTTGGGACATGGTTTGACCCCCTATAGGAAAGTGCTATCATCATGAAACGTTCAGATCACTTACAACTCAATAGATTCTACCTTCCTGTAACATTTCAGCCTGATTGGACCTTGTTTTCACACAAAAGAACCCAGAATGATGTGAAATTGTGCTTCGTGCAACATAATTCTGGGTGCCATTTAAAAACCATAAGTGCTAATGACTCCATTCCTTTTTGAGGTTGTAGGGGCTGTTGATTGGAGTACACTAAAACAAACCTGATCTCTCTAGGACATTCAGAAGCCAAGTTATAAGCCCTCAAAGGTGTAACTGGACTACTTCTTTAAGGTGACACCAGGCCCGGTGACCTTTGGGACATGGTTTGACCCCCTTAGGAAAGTGCGATCATCTTGAAACGTTCAGATCACTTACAACTCAATAGATTCTACCTTCCTGTACCATTTCAGCCTGATTGGACCTTGTTTTCACACAAATGAACCCAGAATGATGTGAAATTTTGCTTAGTGCAGCATAATTCTGGGTGCCCTTTACAAACCTTAAGTGCTAATGACTCCATTCCTTTTTGTGGTTGTAGGGGTTGTTGATTGGAGTACACTAAAACAAACCTTATCTCTCTAGGACATTCAGAAGCCAAGTTATTACCCCACAAATGTGTAACTGGACTACTTCTTTAAATTGACACCAGACCCGGTGACCTTTGGGACATGGTTTGACCCCCTTAGGAAAGTGCTATCATCATGAAACGTTCAGATCACTTACAACTCAATAGATTCTACCTTTCTGTAACGTTTCAGCCTGATTGGACCTTGTTTTCACACAAATGAACCCAGAATGATGTGAAATTGTGCTTCGTGCAACATAATTCTGGGTGCCATTTAAAAACCATAGGTGCTAATGACTCCATTCCTTTTTGGATTGTAGGGGCTGTTTATTGTAGTATACTAAAACAAACCTGATCTCTCTAGGACATTCAGAAGCCAAGTTATAAGCCCACAAAGGTGTAACTGGACTACTTCTTTAAATTGACACCAGATCCGGTGACCTTTGGGACATGGTTTGACCCCCTATAGGAAAGTGCTATCATCATGAAACGTTCAGATCACTTACAACTCAATAGATTCTACCTTCCTGTAACATTTCAGCCTGATTGGACCTTGTTTTCACACAAAAGAACCCAGAATGATGTGAAATTGTGCTTCGTGCAACATAATTCTGGGTGCCATTTAAAAACCATAAGTGCTAATGACTCCATTCCTTTTTGAGGTTGTAGGGGCTGTTGATTGGAGTACACTAAAACAAACCTGATCTCTCTAGGACATTCAGAAGCCAAGTTATAAGCCCTCAAAGGTGTAAATGGACTACTTCTTTAAAGTGACACCAGGCCCGGTGACCTTTGGGACATGGTTTGACCCCCTATAGGAATGTGCGATCATCATGAAACGTTCAGATCACTTACAACTCAATAGATTCTACCTTCTTGTAACGTTTCAGCCTGATTGGACCTTGTTTTCACACAAATGAACCCAGAATGATGTGAAATTGTGCTTAGTGCAGCATAATTCTGGGTGCCATTTACAAACCATAAGTGCTAATGACTCCATTCCTTTTTGTGGTTGTAGGGGCTGTTGGTTGGAGTACATTAAAACAAACCTGATCTCTCTAGGACATTCAGAAGCCAAGTTATAAGCCCACAAATGTGTAACTGGACTACTTCTTTAAATTGACACCAGATCCGGTGACCTTTGGGACATGGTTTGACCCCCTTAGGAAAGTGCTATCATCATGAAACGTTCAGATCGCTTACAACTCAATAGATTCTACCTTCCTGTAACGTTTCAGCCTGATTGGACCTTGTTTTCACACAAATGAACCCAGAATGATGTGAAATTGTGCTTCGTGCAACATAATTCTGGGTGCCATTTACAAACCATAAGTGCTAATGACTCCATTCCTTTTTGTGGTTGTAGGGGCTGTTGGTTGGAGTACATTAAAACAAACCTGATCTCTCTAGGACATTCAGAAGCCAAGTTATAAGCCCGCAAAGGTGTAACTGGACTGCTTCTTTAAAGTGACACCAGGCCCGTTGACCTTTGGGACATGGTTTGACCCCCCTATAGGAATGTGCGATCATCTTGAAACGTTCAGATCACTTACAACTCAATAGATTTTACCTTCCTGTAATGTTTCAGCCTGATTGGACCTTGTTTTCACACAAATGAACCCAGAATGATGTGAAATTGTGCTTAGTGCAGCATAATTCTGGGTGCCATTTACAAACCATAAGGCTAATGACTCCATTCCTTTTTGTGGTTGTAGGGGCTGTTGGTTGGAGTACATTAAAACAAACCTGATCTCTCTAGGACATTCAGAAGCCAAGTTATAAGCTCACAAATGTGTAACTAGACTACTTCTTTAAATTGACACCAGATCCGGTGACCTTTGGGACATGGTTTGACCCCCTTAGGAAAGTGCTATCATCATGAAACGTTCAGATCGCTTACAACTCAATAGATTCTACCTTCCTGTAACGTTTCAGCCTGATTGGACCTTGTTTTCACACAAATGAACCCAGAATGATGTGAAATTGTGCTTCGTGCAACATAATTCTGGGTGCCATTTACAAACCATAAGTGCTAATGTCTCCATTCCTTTTTGTGGTTGTAGGGGCTGTTGATTGGAGAACACTAAAACAAACCTAACCTCTCTAGGACATTCAGAAGCCAAGTTATAAGCCCACAAAGGTGTAACTGGACTGCTTCTTTAAAGTGACACCAGGCCCGGTGACCTTTGGGACATGGTTTGACCCCCTATAGGAATGTGCGATAATCTTGAAACGTTCAGATCACTTACAACTCAATAGATTCTACCTTCCTGTAACGTTTCAGCCTGATTGGACCTTGTTTTCACACAAATGAACCCAGAATAATGTGAAATTGTGCTTCGTGCAACATAATTCTGGGTGCCATTTACAAACCATAAGTGCTAATGACTCAATTCCTTTTTGTGGTTGTAGGGGCTGTTGATTGGAGAACACTAAAACAAACCTAACCTCTCTAGGACATTCAGAAGCCAAGTTATAAGCCCACAAAGGTGTAACTGGACTACTTCTTTAAAGTGACACCAGGCCCGGTGACCTTTGGGACATGGTTTGACCCCCTATAGGAATGTGCGATCATCTTGAAACGTTCAGATCACTTACAACTCAATAGATTCTACCTTCTTGTAGCGTTTTAGCCTGATTGGACCTTGTTTTCACACAAATGTTCCCAGAATGATGTGAAATTGTGCTTTGTGCAACATAATTCTGGGTGCCATTTACAAACCATAAGTGCTAATGACTCCATTCCTTTTTGTGGTTGTAGGGGCTGTTGATTGGAGTACATTAAAACAAACCTGATCTCTCTAGGACATTCAGAAGCTAAGTTATAAGCCCACAAATGTGTAACTGGACTACTTCTTTAAATTGACACCAGATCCGGTGACCTTTGGGACATGGTTTGACCCCCTTAGGAAAGTGCTATCATGATGAAACATTCAGATCACTTACAACTCAATAGATTCTACCTTCCTGTAACGTTTCAGCCTGATTGGACCTTGTTTTCACACAAATGAACCCAGAATGATGTGAAATTGTGCTTCGTGCAACATAATTCTGGGTGCCATTTAAAAACCATAAGTGCTAATGACTCCATTCCTTTTTGAGGTTGTAGGGGCTGTTGATTGGAGTACACTAAAACAAACCTGATCTCTCTAGGACATTCAGAAGCCAAGTTATAAGCCCTCAAAGGTGTAACTGGACTACTTCTTTAAAGTGACACCAGGCCAGGTGACCTTTGGGACATGGTTTTACCCCCTATAGGAATGTGCGATCATCTTGAAACGTTCAGATCACTTACAACTCAATAGATTCTACCTTCTTGTAGCGTTTCAGCCTGATTGGACCTTGTTTTCACACAAATAAACCCAGAATGATGTGAAATTGTGCTTAGTGCAGCATAATTCTGGGTGCCATTTAAAAACCATAAGGGCTAATGACTCCATTTCTTTTTGTGGTTGTAGGGGATGTTGATTGGAGTACACTAAAACAAACCTGATCTCTCTAGGACATTCAGAAGCCAAGTTATAAGCCCACAAATGTGTAACTGGACTACTTCTTTAAATTGACACCAGATCTGGTGACCTTTGGGACATGGTTTGACCCCCTTAGGAAAGTGCTATCATCATGAAACGTTCAGATCACTTACAACTCAATAGATTCTACCTTCCTGTAACGTTTCAGCCTGATTGGACCTTGTTTTCACACAAATGAACCCAGAATGATGTGAAATTGTGCTTCGTGCAACATAATTCTGGGTGCCATTTACAAACCAAAAGTGCTACTGACTCCATTCCTTTTTGTGGTCGTAGGGGCTGTTGGTTGGAGTACATTAAAACAAACCTGATCTCTCTAGGACATTCAGAAGCCAAGTTATAAGCCCACAAAGGTGTATCTGGACTGCTTCTTTAAAGTGACACCAGGCCCCTTGACCTTTGGGACATGGTTTGACCCCCTATAGGAATGTGCGATCATCTTGAAATGTTCAGATCACTTACAACTCAATAGATTTTACCTTCCTGTAATGTTTCAGCCTGATTGGATCTTGTTTTCACACAAATGAACCCAGAATGATGTGAAATTGTGCTTCGTGCAACATAATTCTGGGTGCCATTTACAAACCATAAGTGCTAATGACTCCATTCCTTTTTGTGGTTGTAGGGGCTGTTGATTGGAGTATACTAAAACAAACCTTATCTCTCTAGGACATTCAGAAGCCAAGTTATAAGCCCACACAGGTGTAACTGGACTACTTCTTTAAATTGACACCAGATCCTGGGACCTTTGGGACATGGTTTGACCCCCTCTGGAAAGTGCTATCATCATGAAACGTTCAGATGACTTACAACTCAATAGATTCTACCTTCCTGTAACATTTCAGCCTGAATGGACCTTGTTTTCACACAAATGAACCCAGAATGATGTGAAATTGTGCTTAGTGCAGCATAATTCTGGGTGCCATTTACAAACCATAAGTGCTAATGACTCCATTCCTTTTTGTGGTTGTAGGGGCTGTTGATTGGAGAACACTAAAACAAACCTGATCTCTCTAGGACATTCAGAAGCCAAGTTATAAGCCCACAAAGGTGTAACTGGACTGCTTCTTTAAATTGACACCAGATCCGGTGACCTTTGGGACATGGTTTGACCCCCTTAGGAAAGTGCTATCATCATGAAACGTTCAGATCACTTACAACTCAATAGATTCTACCTTCCTGTAACGTTTCAGCCTGATTGGACCTTGTTTTCACACAAATGAACCCAGAATGATGTGAAATTGTGCTTAGTGCAGCATCATTCTGGATGCCATTTACAAACCATAAGTGCTAATGACTCCATTCCTTTTTGTGGTCGTAGGGGCTGTTGATTGGAGAACACTAAAACAAACCTAACCTCTCTAGGACATTCAGAAGCCAAGTTATAAGCCCACAAAGGTGTAACTGGACTACTTCTTTAAGGTGACACCAGGCCCGGTGACCTTTGGGACATGGTTTGACCCCCTTAGGAAAGTGCGATCATCTTGAAACGTTCAGATCACTTACAACTCAATAGATTCTACCTTCCTGTACCATTTCAGCCTGATTGGACCTTGTTTTCACACAAATGAACCCAGAATGATGTGAAATTTTGCTTAGTGCAGAATAATTCTGGGTGCCCTTTACAAACCTTAAGTGCTAATGACTCCATTCCTTTTTGTGGTTGTAGGGGTTGTTGATTGGAGTACACTAAAACAAACCTTATCTCTCTAGGACATTCAGAAGCCAAGTTATTACCCCACAAATGTGTAACTGGACTACTTTAAATTGACACCAGACCCGGTGACCTTTGGGACATGGTTTGACCCCCTTAGGAAAGTGCTATCATCATGAAACGTTCAGATCACTTACAACTCAATAGATTCTACCTTTCTGTAACGTTTCAGCCTGATTGGACCTTGTTTTCACACAAATGAACCCAGAATGATGTGAAATTGTGCTTCGTGCAACATAATTCTGGGTGCCATTTAAAAACCATAGGTGCTAATGACTCCATTCCTTTTTGGATTGTAGGGGCTGTTTATTGTAGTATACTAAAACAAACCTGATCTCTCTAGGACATTCAGAAGCCAAGTTATAAGCCCACAAAGGTGTAACTGGACTACTTCTTTAAATTGACACCAGATCCGGTGACCTTTGGGACATGGTTTGACCCCCTATAGGAAAGTGCTATCATCATGAAACGTTCAGATCACTTACAACTCAATAGATTCTACCTTCCTGTAACATTTCAGCCTGATTGGACCTTGTTTTCACACAAAAGAACCCAGAATGATGTGAAATTGTGCTTCGTGCAACATAATTCTGGGTGCCATTTAAAAACCATAAGTGCTAATGACTCCATTCCTTTTTGAGGTTGTAGGGGCTGTTGATTGGAGTACACTAAAACAAACCTGATCTCTCTAGGACATTCAGAAGCCAAGTTATAAGCCCTCAAAGGTGTAACTGGACTACTTCTTTAAGGTGACACCAGGCCCGGTGACCTTTGGGACATGGTTTGACCCCCTTAGGAAAGTGCGATCATCTTGAAACGTTCAGATCACTTACAACTCAATAGATTCTACCTTCCTGTACCTTTTCAGCCTGATTGGACCTTGTTTTCACACAAATGAACCCAGAATGATGTGAAATTTTGCTTAGTGCAGCATAATTCTGGGTGCCCTTTACAAACCTTAAGTGCTAATGACTCCATTCCTTTTTGTGGTTGTAGGGGTTGTTGATTGGAGTACACTAAAACAAACCTTATCTCTCTAGGACATTCAGAAGCCAAGTTATTACCCCACAAATGTGTAACTGGACTACTTCTTTAAATTGACACCAGACCCGGTGACCTTTGGGACATGGTTTGACCCCCTTAGGAAAGTGCTATCATCATGAAACGTTCAGATCACTTACAACTCAATAGATTCTACCTTTCTGTAACGTTTCAGCCTGATTGGACCTTGTTTTCACACAAATGAACCCAGAATGATGTGAAATTGTGCTTCGTGCAACATAATTCTGGGTGCCATTTAAAAACCATAGGTGCTAATGACTCCATTCCTTTTTGGATTGTAGGGGCTGTTTATTGTAGTATACTAAAACAAACCTGATCTCTCTAGGACATTCAGAAGCCAAGTTATAAGCCCACAAAGGTGTAACTGGACTACTTCTTTAAATTGACACCAGATCCGGTGACCTTTGGGACATGGTTTGACCCCCTATAGGAAAGTGCTATCATCATGAAACGTTCAGATCACTTACAACTCAATAGATTCTACCTTCCTGTAACATTTCAGCCTGATTGGACCTTGTTTTCACACAAAAGAACCCAGAATGATGTGAAATTGTGCTTCGTGCAACATAATTCTGGGTGCCATTTAAAAACCATAAGTGCTAATGACTCCATTCCTTTTTGAGGTTGTAGGGGCTGTTGATTGGAGTACACTAAAACAAACCTGATCTCTCTAGGACATTCAGAAGCCAAGTTATAAGCCCTCAAAGGTGTAAATGGACTACTTCTTTAAAGTGACACCAGGCCCGGTGACCTTTGGGACATGGTTTGACCCCCTATAGGAATGTGCGATCATCATGAAACGTTCAGATCACTTACAACTCAATAGATTCTACCTTCTTGTAACGTTTCAGCCTGATTGGACCTTGTTTTCACACAAATGAACCCAGAATGATGTGAAATTGTGCTTAGTGCAGCATAATTCTGGGTGCCATTTACAAACCATAAGTGCTAATGACTCCATTCCTTTTTGTGGTTGTAGGGGCTGTTGGTTGGAGTACATTAAAACAAACCTGATCTCTCTAGGACATTCAGAAGCCAAGTTATAAGCCCACAAATGTGTAACTGGACTACTTCTTTAAATTGACACCAGATCCGGTGACCTTTGGGACATGGTTTGACCCCCTTAGGAAAGTGCTATCATCATGAAACGTTCAGATCGCTTACAACTCAATAGATTCTACCTTCCT
The DNA here is from genome assembly GCF_043380555.1 of Nothobranchius furzeri. Classification (NCBI taxonomy): domain Eukaryota; kingdom Metazoa; phylum Chordata; class Actinopteri; order Cyprinodontiformes; family Nothobranchiidae; genus Nothobranchius; species Nothobranchius furzeri. Next base: position 17,332,895 of record NC_091741.1, read on the forward strand.
GTAACGTTTCAGCCTGATTGGACCTTGTTTTCACACAAATGAACCCAGAATGATGTGAAATTGTGCTTCGTGCAACATAATTCTGGGTGCCATTTACAAACCATAAGTGCTAATGACTCCATTCCTTTTTGTGGTTGTAGGGGCTGTTGGTTGGAGTACATTAAAACAAACCTGATCTCTCTAGGACATTCAGAAGCCAAGTTATAAGCCCGCAAAGGTGTAACTGGACTGCTTCTTTAAAGTGACACCAGGCCCGTTGACCTTTGGGACATGGTTTGACCCCCCTATAGGAATGTGCGATCATCTTGAAACGTTCAGATCACTTACAACTCAATAGATTTTACCTTCCTGTAATGTTTCAGCCTGATTGGACCTTGTTTTCACACAAATGAACCCAGAATGATGTGAAATTGTGCTTAGTGCAGCATAATTCTGGGTGCCATTTACAAACCATAAGGCTAATGACTCCATTCCTTTTTGTGGTTGTAGGGGCTGTTTGTTGGAGTACATTAAAACAAACCTGATCTCTCTAGGACATTCAGAAGCCAAGTTATAAGCCCACAAATGTGTAACTAGACTACTTCTTTAAATTGACACCAGATCCGGTGACCTTTGGGACATGGTTTGACCCCCTTAGGAAAGTGCTATCATCATGAAACGTTCAGATCGCTTACAACAAGTAGTCCATTTACACCTTTGAGGGCTTATAACTTGGCTTCTGAATGTCCTAGAGAGATCAGGTTTGTTTTAGTGTACTCCAATCAACAGCCCCTACAACCACAAAAAGGAATGGAGTCATTAGCACTTATGGTTTTTAAATGGCACCCAGAATTATGTTGCACGAAGCACAATTTCACATCATTCTGGGTTCATTTGTGTGAAAACAAGGTCCAATAAGGCTGAAACGTTACAGGAAGGTAGAATCTATTGAGTTGTAAGTGATCTGAACGTTTCATGATGATAGCACTTTCCTAAGGGGGTCAAACCATGTCCCAAAGGTCACCGGATCTGGTGTCAATTTAAAGAAGTAGTCCAGTTACACATTTGTCGGCTTATAACTTGGCTTCTGAATGTCCTAGAGAGATCAGGTTTGTTTTAGTGTACTCCAATCAACAGCCCCTACAACCACAAAAAGGAATGGAGTCATTAGCACTTATGGTTCTAAAATGGCACCCAGAATTATGTTGCACGAAGCACAATTTCACATCATTCTCGGTCCATTTGTGTGAAAACAAGGTCCAGTCAGGCTGAAACGTTACAGAAAGGTAGAATCTATTGATTTGTAAGTGATCTGAACGTTTCATGATGATAGCACTTTCCTAAGGGGGTCAAACCATGTCCCAAAGGTCACCGGATCTGGTGTCAATTTAAAGAAGTAGTCCAGATACACATTTGTGGGATTATAACTTGGCTTCTGAATGTCCTAGAGAGATCAGGTTTGTTTTAATGTACTCCAACCAACAGCCCCTACTACCACAACAAGGAATGGAGTCATTAGCACTTATGGTTTTTAAATGGCACCCAGAATTATGTTGCACGAAGCACAATTTCACATCATTCTGGGTCCATTTGTGTGAAAACAAGGTCCAATCAGGCTGAAACGCTACAAGAGGGTAGAATCTATTGAGTTGTAAGTGATCTGAACGTTTCAAGATGATCGCACATTCCTATAGGGGGTAAAACATTGTCCCAAAGGTCACCGGGCCTGGTGTCACTTTAAAGAAGTAGTCCAGTTACACCTTTGTGGGCTTATAACTTGGCTTCTGAATGTCCTAGAGAGGTTAGGTTTGTTTTATTGTACTCCAATCAACATCCCCTACAACCACAATCACACTCACAACCACAATCACACTCAATAGATTCTACCTTCCTGTAACGTTTCAGCCTGATTGGACCTTGTTTTCACACAAATGAACCCAGAATGATGTGAAATTGTGCTTCGTGCAACATAATTCTGGGTGCCATTTACAAACCATAAGTGCTAATGTCTCCATTCCTTTTTGTGGTTGTAGGGGCTGTTGATTGGAGAACACTAAAACAAACCTAACCTCTATAGGACATTCAGAAGCCAAGTTATAAGCCCACAAAGGTGTAACTGGACTGCTTCTTTAAAGTGACACCAGGCCCGGTGACCTTTGGGACATGGTTTGACCCCCTATAGGAATGTGCGATAATCTTGAAACGTTCAGATCACTTACAACTCAATAGATTCTACCCTCTTGTAGCGTTTCAGCCTGATTGGACCTTGTTTTCACACAAATGGACCCAGAATGATGTGAAATTGTGCTTCGTGCAACATAATTCTGGGTGCCATTTACAAACCATAAGTGCTAATGACTCCATTCCTTGTTGTGGTAGTAGGGGCTGTTGGTTGGAGTACATTAAAACAAACCTGATCTCTCTAGGACATTCAGAAGCCAAGTTATAATCCTACAAATGTGTAACTGGACTACTTCTTTAAATTGACACCAGATCCGGTGACCTTTGGGACATGGTTTGACCCCCTTAGGAAAGTGCTATCATCATGAAACGTTCAGATCACTTACAACTCAATAGATTCTACCTTCCTGTAACGTTTCAGCCTGATTGGACCTTGTTTTCACACAAATGGACCCAGAATGATGTGAAATTGTGCTTCGTGCAACATAATTCTGGGTGCCATTTAAAAACCATAAGTGCTAATGACTCCATTCCTTGTTGTGGTAGTAGGGGCTGTTGGTTGGAGTGCATTAAAACAAACCTGATCTCTCTAGGACATTCAGAAGCCAAGTTATAATCCCACAAATGTGTATCTGGACTACTTCTTTAAATTGACACCAGATCCGGTGACCTTTGGGACATGGTTTGACCCTCTTAGGAAAGTGCTATCATCATGAAACGTTCAGATCACTTACAAATCAATAGATTCTACCTTCCTGTAACGTTTCAGCCTGATTGGACCTTGTTTTCACACAAATGGACCCAGAATGATGTGAAATTGTGCTTCGTGCAACATATTTCTGGGTGCCATTTTAGAACCATAAGTGCTAATGACTCCATTCCTTTTTGTGGTTGTAGGGGCTGTTGATTGGAGTACACTAAAACAAACCTGATCTCTCTAGGACATTCAGAAGCCAAGTTATAAGCCCACAAATGTGTAACTGGACTACTTCTTTAAATTGACACCAGATCCGGTGACCTTTGGGACATGGTTTGACCCCCTTAGGAAAGTGCTATCATCATGAAACGTTCAGATCACTTACAACTCAATAGATTCTACCTTCCTGTAACGTTTCAGCCTGATTGGACCTTGTTTTCACACAAATCAACCCAGAATGATGTGAAATTGTGCTTCGTGCAACATAATTCTGGGTGGCATTTAAAAACCATAAGTGCTAATGACTCCATTCCTTTTTGTGGTTGTAGGGGCTGTTGATTGGAGTACACTAAAACAAACCTGATCTCTCTAGGACATTCAGAAGCCAAGTTATAAGCCCTCAAAGGTGTAAATGGACTACTTCTTTAAAGTGACACCAGGCCCGGTGACCTTTGGGACATGGTTTGACCCCCGATAGGAATGTCCGATCATCATGAAACGTTCAGATCACTTACAACTCAATAGATTCTACCTTCTTGTAATTTTTCAGCCTGATTGGACCTTGTTTTCACACAAATGAACCCAGAATGATGTGAAATTGTGCTTAGTGCAGCATAATTCTGGGTGCCATTTACAAACCATAAGTGCTAATGACTCCATTCCTTTTTGAGGTTGTAGGGGCTGTTGATTGGAGAACACTAAAACAAACCTAACCTCTCTAGGACATTCAGAAGCCAAGTTATAAGCCCACAAATGTGTAACTGGACTACTTCTTTAAATTGACACCAGATCCGGTGACCTTTGGGACATGGTTTGACCCCCTTAGGAAAGTGCTATCATCATGAAACGTTCAGATCACTTACAACTCAATAGATTCTACCTTCCTGTAACGTTTCAGCCTGATTGGACCTTGTTTTCACACAAATAAACCCAGAATGTTGTGAAATTGTGCTTAGTGCAGCATAATTATGGGTGCCATTTAAAAACCATAAGTGCTAATGACTCCATTCCTTTTTGAGGTTGTAGGGGATGTTGATTGGAGTACACTAAAACAAACCTGATCTCTCTAGGATATTCAGAAGCCAAGTTATAAGCCCTCAAAGGTGTAAATGGACTACTTCTTTAAAGTGACACCAGGCCCGGTGACCTTTGGGACATGGTTTGACCCCCGATAGGAATGTGCGATCATCATGAAACGTTCAGATCATTTACAACTCAATAGATTCTACCTTCTTCTAACGTTTCAGCCTGATTGGACCTTGTTTTCACACAAATGAACCCAGAATGATGTGAAATTGTGCTTAGTGCAGCATAATTCTGGGTGCCATTTACAAACCATAAGTGCTAATGACTCCATTCCTTTTTGAGGTTGTAGGGGCTGTTGATTGGAGTACATTAAAACAAACCTGATCTATCTAGGACATTCAGAAGCCAAGTTATAAGCCCACAAATGTGTAACTGGACTACTTCTTTAAATTGACACCAGATCTGGTGACCTTTGGGACATGGTTTGACCCCCTTAGGAAAGTGCTATAATCATGAAACGTTCAGATCACTTACAACTCAATAGATTCTACCTTCCTGTAAAGTTTCAGCCTGATTGGACCTTGTTTTCACACAAATGAACCCAGAATAATTGTGAAATTGTGCTTCGTGCAACATAATTCTGGGTGCCATTTACAAACCATAAGTGCTAATGACTCCATTGCTTTTTGTGGTTGTAGGGGCTGTTGATTGGAGTACAATAAAACAAACCTAACCTCTCTAGGACATTCAGAAGCCAAGTTATAAGCCCACAAAGGTGTAACTGGACTACTTCTTTAAAGTGACACCAGGCCCGGTGACCTTTGGGACATTGTATTACCCCCTATAGGAATGTGCGATCATCTTGAAACGTTCAGATCACTTACAATTCAATAGATTCTACCTTCTTGTAGCGTTTCAGCCTGATTGGACCTTGTTTTCACACAAATGGACCCAGAATGATGTGAAATTGTGCTTCGTGCAACATAATTCTGGGTGCCATTTACAAACCATAAGTGCTAATGACTCCATTCCTTGTTGTGGTAGTAGGGGCTGTTGGTTGGAGTACATTAAAACAAACCTGATCTCTCTAGGACATTCAGAAGCCAAGTTATAATCCCACAAATGTGTAACTGGACTACTTCTTTAAATTGACACCAGATCCGGTGACCTTTGGGACATGGTTTGACCCCCTTAGGAAAGTGCTATCATCATGAAACGTTCAGATCACTTACAACTCAATAGATTCTACCTTCCTGTAACGTTTCAGCCTGATTGGACCTTGTTTTCACACAAATGGACCCAGAATGATGTGAAATTGTGCTTCGTGCAACATAATTCTGGGTGCCATTTAAAAACCATAAGTGCTAATGACTCCATTCCTTTTGGTGGCAGTAGGGGCTGTTGGTTGGAGTACATTAAAACAAACCTGATCTCTCTAGGACATTCAGAAGCCAAGTTATAATCCCACAAATGTGTATCTGGACTACTTCTTTAAATTGACACCAGATCCGGTGACCTTTGGGACATGGTTTGACCCCCTTAGGAAAGTGCTATCATCATGAAACGTTCAGATCACTTACAAATCAATAGATTCTACCTTCCTGAAACGTTTCAGCCTGATTGGACCTTGTTTTCACACAAATGGACCCAGAATGATGTGAAATTGTGCTTCGTGCAACATAATTCTGGGTGCCATTTTAGAACAAGAAGTGCTAATGACTCCATTCCTTTTTGTGGTTGTAGGGGCTGTTGATTGGAGTACACTAAAACAAACCTGATCTCTCTAGGACATTCAGAAGCCAAGTTATAAGCCCACAAATGTGTAACTGGACTACTTCTTTAAATTGACACCAGATCCGGTGACCTTTGGGACATGGTTTGACCCCCTTAGGAAAGTGCTATCATCATGAAACGTTCAGATCACTTACAACTCAATAGATTCTACCTTCCTGTAACGTTTCAGCCTGATTGGACCTTGTTTTCACACAAATGAACCCAGAATGATGTGAAATTGTGCTTCGTGCAACATAATTCTGGGTGCCATTTAAAAACCATAAGTGCTAATGACTCCATTCCTTTTTGTGGTTGTAGGGGCTGTTGATTGGAGTACACTAAAACAAACCTGATCTCTCTAGGACATTCAGAAGCCAAGTTATAAGCCCTCAAAGGTGTAAATGGACTACTTCTTTAAAGTGACACCAGGCCCGGTGACCTTTGGGACATGGTTTGACCCCCGATAGGAATGTCCGATCATCATGAAATGTTCAGATCACTTACAACTCAATAGATTCTACCTTCTTGTAACGTTTCAGCCTGATTGGACCTTGTTTTCACACAAATGAACCCAGAATGATGTGAAATTGTGCTTAGTGCAGCATAATTCTGGGTGCCATTTACAAACCATAAGTGCTAATGACTCCATTCCTTTTTGAGGTTGTAGGGGCTGTTGATTGGAGTACACTAAAACAAACCTTATCTCTCTAGGACATTCAGAAGCCAAGTTATAAGCCCACAAATGTGTAACTGGACTACTTCTTTAAATTGACACCAGATCTGGTGACCTTTGGGACATGGTTTGACCCCCTTAGGAAAGTGCTATCATCATGAAACGTTCAGATCACTTAAAACTCAATAGATTCTACCTTCCTGTAACGTTTCAGCCTGATTGGACCTTGTTTTCACACAAATGAACCCAGAATGATGTGAAATTGTGCTTCGTGCAACATAATTCTGGGTGCCATTTACAAACCATAAGTGCTAATGACTCCATTCCTTTTTGTGGTTGTAGGGGCTGTTGATTGGAGTACAATAAAACAAGCCTAACCTCTCTAGGACATTCAGAAGCCAAGTTATAAGCCCACAAAGGTGTAACTGGACTACTTCTTTAAAGTGACACCAGGCCCGGTGACCTTTGGGACATTGTTTTACCCCCTATAGGAATGTGCGATCATCTTGAAACGTTCAGATCACTTACAACTCAATAGATTCTACCTTCTTGTAGCGTTTCAGCCTGATTGGACCTTGTTTTCACACAAATGGACCCAGAATGATGTGAAATTGTGCTTCGTGCAACATAATTCTGGGTGCCATTTACAAACCATAAGTGCTAATGACTCCATTCCTTGTTGTGGTAGTAGGGGCTGTTGGTTGGAGTACATTAAAACAAACCTGATCTCTCTAGGACATTCAGAAGCCAAGTTATAATCCCACAAATGTGTAACTGGACTACTTCTTTAAATTGACACCAGATCCGGTGACCTTTGGGACATGGTTTGACCCCCTTAGGAAAGTGCTATCATAATGAAACGTTCAGATCACTTACAACTCAATAGATTCTACCTTCCTGTAACGTTTCAGCCTGATTGGACCTTGTTTTCACACAAATGGACCCAGAATGATGTGAAATTGTGCTTCGTGCAACATAATTCTGGGTGCCATTTAAAAACCATAAGTGCTAATGTCTCCATTCCTTTTTGAGGTTGTAGGGGCTGTTGATTGGAGTACACTAAAACAAACCTGATCTCTCTAGGACATGCAGAAGCCAAGTTATAAGCCCACAAATGTGTAACTGGACTACTTCTTTAAATTGACACCAGATCCGGTGACCTTTGGGACATGGTTTGACCCCCTTAGGAAAGTGCTATCATCATGAAACGTTCAGATCACTTACAACTCAATAGATTCTACCTTCTTGTAGCGTTTCAGCCTGATTGGACCTTGTTTTCACACAAATGGACCCAGAATGATGTGAAATTGTGCTTCGTGCAACATAATTCTGGGTGCCATTTTAGAACCATAAGTGCTAATGACTCCATTCCTTTTTGTGGTTGTAGGGGCTGTTGATTGGAGTACACTAAAACAAACCTGATCTCTCTAGGACATGCAGAAGCCAAGTTATAAGCCCACAAATGTGTAACTGGACTACTTCTTTAAATTGACACCAGATCCGGTGACCTTTGGGACATGGTTTGACCCCCTTAGGAAAGTGCTATCATCATGAAACGTTCAGATCACTTACAACTCAATAGATTCTACATTCCTGTAACATTTCAGCCTGATTGGACCTTGTTTTCACACAAATGGACCCAGAATGATGTGAAATTGTGCTTCGTGCAACATAATTCTGGGTGCCATTTAAAAACCATAAGTGCTAATGACTCCATTCCTTGTTGTGGTAGTAGGGGCTGTTGGTTGGAGTACATTAAAACAAACCTGATCTCTCTAGGACATTCAGAAGCCAAGTTATAATCCCACAAATGTGTATCTGGACTACTTCTTTAAATTGACACCAGATCCGGTGACCTTTGGGACATGGTTTGACCCCCTTAGGAAAGTGCTATCATCATGAAACGTTCAGATCACTTACAAATCAATAGATTCTACCTTCCTGTAACGTTTCAGCCTGATTGGACCTTGTTTTCACACAAATGGACCCAGAATGATGTGAAATTGTGCTTCGTGCAACATAATTCTGGGTGCCATTTTAGAACCATAAGTGCTAATGACTCCATTCCTTTTTGTGGTTGTAGGGGCTGTTGATTGGAGTACACTAAAACAAACCTGATCTCTCTAGGACATTCAGAAGCCAAGTTATAAGCCCACAAATGTGTAACTGGACTACTTCTTTAAATTGACACCAGATCCGGTGACCTTTGGGACATGGTTTGACCCCCTTAGGAAAGTGTTATCATCATGAAACGTTCAGATCACTTACAACTCAATAGATTCTACCTTCCTGTAACGTTTCAGCCTGATTGGACCTTGTTTTCACACAAATGAACCCAGAATGATGTGAAATTGTGCTTCGTGCAACATAATTCTGGGTGCCATTTAAAAACCATAAGTGCTAATGACTCCATTCCTTTTTGTGGTTGTAGGGGCTGTTGATTGGAGTACACTAAAACAAACCTGATCTCTCTAGGACATTCAGAAGCCAAGTTATAAGCCCTCAAAGGTGTAAATGGACTACTTCTTTAAAGTGACACCAGGCCCGGTGACCTTTGGGACATGGTTTGACCCCCGATAGGAATGTGCGATCATCATGAAACGTTCAGATCACTTACAACTCAATAGATTCTACCTTCTTGTAACGTTTCAGCCTGATTGGACCTTGTTTTCACACAAATGAACCCAGAATGATGTGAAATTGTGCTTAGTGCAGCATAATTCTGGGTGCCATTTACAAACCATAAGTGCTAATGACTCCATTCCTTTTTGAGGTTGTAGGGGCTGTTGATTGGAGTACACTAAAACAAACCTGATCTCTCTAGGACATTCAGAAGCCAAGTTATAAGCCCACAAATGTGTAACTGGACTACTTCTTTAAATTGACACCAGATCTGGTGACCTTTGGGACATGGTTTGACCCCCTTAGGAAAGTGCTATCATCATGAAACGTTCAGATCACTTACAACTCAATAGATTCTACCTTCCTGTAACGTTTCAGCCTGATTGGACCTTGTTTTCACACAAATGAACCCAGAATGATGTGAAATTGTGCTTCGTGCAACATAATTCTGGGTGCCATTTACAAACCATAAGTGCTAATGACTCCATTCCTTTTTGTGGTTGTAGGGGCTGTTGATTGGAGTACAATAAAACAAACCTAACCTCTCTAGGACATTCAGAAGCCAAGTTATAAGCCCACAAAGGTGTAACTGGACTACTTCTTTAAAGTGACACCAGGCCCGGTGACCTTTGGGACATTGTTTTACCCCCTATAGGAATGTGCGATCATCTTGAAACGTTCAGATCACTTACAACTCAATAGATTCTACCTTCTTGTAGCGTTTCAGCCTGATTGGACCTTGTTTTCACACAAATGGACCCAGAATGATGTGAAATTGTGCTTCGTGCAACATAATTCTGGGTGCCATTTACAAACCATAAGTGCTAATGACTCCATTTGTTGTTGTGGTAGTAGGGGCTGTTGGTTGGAGTACATTAAAACAAACCTGATCTCTCTAGGACATTCAGAAGCCAAGTTATAATCCCACAAATGTGTAACTGGACTACTTCTTTAAATTGACACCAGATCCGGTGACCTTTGGGACATGGTTTGACCCCCTTAGGAAAGTGCTATCATCATGAAACGTTCAGATCACTTACAAATCAATAGATTCTACCTTCCTGTAACGTTTCAGCCTGATTGGACCTTGTTTTCACACAAATGGACCCAGAATGATGTGAAATTGTGCTTCGTGCAACATAATTCTGGGTGCCATTTTAGAACCATAAGTGCTAATGACTCCATTCCTTTTTGTGGTTGTAGGGGCTGTTGATTGGAGTACACTAAAACAAACCTGATCTCTCTAGGACATTCAGAAGCCAAGTTATAAGCCCACAAATGTGTAACTGGACTACTTCTTTAAATTGACACCAGATCCGGTGACCTTTGGGACATGGTTTGACCCCCTTAGGAAAGTGCTATCATCATGAAACGTTCAGATCACTTACAACTCAATAGATTCTACCTTCCTGTAACGTTTCAGCCTGATTGGACCTTGTTTTCACACAAATGAACCCAGAATGATGTGAAATTGTGCTTCGTGCAACATAATTCTGGGTGCCATTTAAAAACCATAAGTGCTAATGACTCCATTCCTTTTTGTGGTTGTAGGGGCTGTTGATTGGAGTACACTAAAACAAACCTGATCTCTCTAGGACATTCAGAAGCCAAGTTATAAGCCCTCGAAGGTGTAAATGGACTACTTTAAAGTGACACCAGGCCCGGTGACCTTTGGGACATGGTTTGACCCCCGATAGGAATGTCCGATCATCATGAAACGTTCAGATCACTTACAACTCAATAGATTCTACCTTCTTGTAACGTTTCAGCCTGATTGGACCTTGTTTTCACACAAATGAACCCAGAATGATGTGAAATTGTGCTTAGTGCAGCATAATTCTGGGTGCCATTTACAAACCATAAGTGCTAATGACTCCATTCCTTTTTGAGGTTGTAGGGGCTGTTGATTGGAGTACACTAAAACAAACCTTATCTCTCTAGGACATTCAGAAGCCAAGTTATAAGCCCACAAATGTGTAACTGGACTACTTCTTTAAATTGACACCAGATCTGGTGACCTTTGGGACATGGTTTGACCCCCTTCGGAAAGTGCTATCATCATGAAACGTTCAGATCACTTAAAACTCAATAGATTCTACCTTCCTGTAACGTTTCAGCCTGATTGGACCTTGTTTTCACACAAATGAACCCAGAATGATGTGAAATTGTGCTTCGTGCAACATAATTCTGGGTGCCATTTACAAACCATAAGTGCTAATGACTCCATTCCTTTTTGTGGTTGTAGGGGCTGTTGATTGGAGTACAATAAAACAAGCCTAACCTCTCTAGGACATTCAGAAGCCAAGTTATAAGCCCACAAAGGTGTAACTGGACTACTTCTTTAAAGTGACACCAGGCCCGGTGACCTTTGGGACATTGTTTTACCCCCTATAGGAATGTGCGATCATCTTGAAACGTTCAGATCACTTACAACTCAATAGATTCTACCTTCTTGTAGCGTTTCAGCCTGATTGGACCTTGTTTTCACACAAATGGACCCAGAATGATGTGAAATTGTGCTTCGTGCAACATAATTCTGGGTGCCATTTACAAACCATAAGTGCTAATGACTCCATTCCTTGTTGTGGTAGTAGGGGCTGTTGGTTGGAGTACATTAAAACAAACCTGATCTCTCTAGGACATTCAGAAGCCAAGTTATAATCCCACAAATGTGTAAATGGACTACTTCTTTAAATTGACACCAGATCCGGTGACCTTTGTGACATGGTTTGACCCCCTTAGGAAAGTGCTATCATCATGAAACGTTCAGATCACTTACAACTCAATAGATTCTACCTTCCTGTAACGTTTCAGCCTGATTGGACCTTGTTTTCACACAAATGGACCCAGAATGATGTGAAATTGTGCTTCGTGCAACATAATTCTGGGTGCCATTTAAAAACCATAAGTGCCAATGACTCCATTCCTTGTGGTGGTAGTAGGGGCTGTTGGTTGGAGTACATTAAAACAAACCTGATCTCTCTAGGACATTCAGAAGCCAAGTTATAATCCCACAAATGTGTATCTGGACTACTTCTTTAAATTGACACCAGATCCGGTGACCTTTGGGACATGGTTTGACCCCCTTAGGAAAGTGCTATCATCATGAAACGTTCAGATCACTTACAAATCAATAGATTCTACCTTCCTGTAACGTTTCAGCCTGATTGGACCTTGTTTTCACACAAATGGACCCAGAATGATGTGAAATTGTGCTTCGTGCAACATAATTCTGGGTGCCATTTTAGAACCATAAGTGCTAATGACTCCATTCCTTTTTGTGGTTGTAGGGGCTGTTGATTGGAGTACACTTAAACAAACCTGATCTCTCTAGGACATTCAGAAGCCAAGTTATAAGCCCACAAATGTGTAACTGGACTACTTCTTTAAATTGACACCAGATCCGGTGACCTTTGGGACATGGTTTGACCCCCTTAGGAAAGTGCTATCATCATGAAACGTTCAGATCACTTACAACTCAATAGATTCTACCTTCCTGTAACGTTTCAGCCTGATTGGACCTTGTTTTCACACAAATGAACCCAGAATGATGTGAAATTGTGCTTCGTGCAACATAATTCGGGGTGCCATTTAAAAACCATAAGTGCTAATGACTCCATTCCTTTTTGTGGTTGTAGGGGCTGTTGATTGGAGTACACTAAAACAAACCTGATCTCTCTAGGACATTCAGAAGCCAAGTTATAAGCCCTCAAAGGTGTAAATGGACTACTTCTTTAAAGTGACACCAGGCCCGGTGACCTTTGGGACATGGTTTGACCCCCGATAGGAATGTCCGATCATCATGAAACGTTCAAATCACTTACAACTCAATAGATTCTACCTTCTTGTAACGTTTCAGCCTGATTGGACCTTGTTTTCACACAAATGAACCCAGAATGATGTGAAATTGTGCTTAGTGCAGCATAATTCTGGGTGCCATTTACAAACCATAAGTGCTAATGACTCCATTCCTTTTTGAGGTTGTAGGGGCTGTTGATTGGAGTACACTAAAACAAACCTTATCTCTCTAGGACATTCAGAAGCCAAGTTATAAGCCCACAAATGTGTAACTGGACTACTTCTTTAAATTGACACCAGATCTGGTGACCTTTGGGACATGGTTTGACCCCCTTAGGAAAGTGCTATCATCATGAAACGTTCAGATCACTTAAAACTCAATAGATTCTACCTTCCTGTAACGTTTCAGCCTGATTGGACCTTGTTTTCACACAAATGAACCCAGAATGATGTGAAATTGTGCTTCGTGCAACATAATTCTGGGTGCCATTTACAAACCATAAGTGCTAATGACTCCATTCCTTTTTGTGGTTGTAGGGGCTGTTGATTGGAGTACAATAAAACAAGCCTAACCTCTCTAGGACATTCAGAAGCCAAGTTATAAGCCCACAAAGGTGTAACTGGACTACTTCTTTAAAGTGACACCAGGCCCGGTGACCTTTGGGACATTGTTTTACCCCCTATAGGAATGTGCGATCATCTTGAAACGTTCAGATCACTTACAACTCAATAGATTCTACCTTCTTGTAGCGTTTCAGCCTGATTGGACCTTGTTTTCACACAAATGGACCCAGAATGATGTGAAATTGTGCTTCGTGCAACATAATTCTGGGTGCCATTTAAAAACCATAAGTGCTAATGACTCCATTCCTTGTTGTGGTAGTAGGGGCTGTTGGTTGGAGTACATTAAAACAAACCTGATCTCTCTAGGACATTCAGAAGCCAAGTTATAATCCCACAAATGTGTAACTGGACTACTTCTTTAAATTGACACCAGATCCGGTGACCTTTGGGACATGGTTTGACCCCCTTAGGAAAGTGCTATCATCATGAAACGTTCAGATCACTTACAACTCAATAGATTCTACCTTCCTGTAACGTTTCAGCCTGATTGGACCTTGTTTTCACACAAATGGACCCAGAATGATGTGAAATTGTGCTTCGTGCAACATAATTCTGGGTGCCATTTAAAAACCATAAGTGCTAATGTCTCCATTCCTTTTTGAGGTTGTAGGGGCTGTTGATTGGAGTACACTAAAACAAACCTGATCTCTCTAGGACATGCAGAAGCCAAGTTATAAGCCCACAAAGGTGTAACTGGACTACTTCTTTAAATTGACACCAGATCCGGTGACCTTTGGGACATGGTTTGACCCCCTTAGGAAAGTGCTATCATCATGAAACGTTCAGATCACTTACAACTCAATAGATTCTACCTTCTTGTAGCGTTTCAGCCTGATTGGACCTTGTTTTCACACAAATGGACCCAGAATGATGTGAAATTGTGCTTCGTGCAACATAATTCTGGGTGCCATTTTAGAACCATAAGTGCTAATGACTCCATTCCTTTTTGTGGTTGTAGGGGCTGTTGATTGGAGTACACTAAAACAAACCTGATCTCTCTAGGACATGCAGAAGCCAAGTTATAAGCCCACAAATGTGTAACTGGACTACTTCTTTAAATTGACACCAGATCCGGTGACCTTTGGGACATGGTTTGACCCCCTTAGGAAAGTGCTATCATCATGAAACGTTCAGATCACTTACAACTCAATAGATTCTACCTTCCTGTAACATTTCAGCCTGATTGGACCTTGTTTTCACACAAATGAACCCAGAATGATGTGAAATTGTGCTTCGTGCAACATAATTCTGGGTGCCATTTAAAAACCATAAGTGCTAATGTCTCCATTCCTTTTTGAGGTTGTAGGGGCTGTTGATTGGAGTACACTAAAACAAACCTGATCTCTCTAGGACATTCAGAAGCCAAGTTATAAGCCCTCAAAAGTGTAAATGGACTACTTCTTTAAAGTGACACCCGGCCCGGTGACCTTTGGGAGCTGGTTTGACCCACTATAGGAATGTGCGATCATCATGAAACGTTCAGATCACTTACAACTCAATAGATTCTACCTTCTTGTAACGTTTCAGCCTGATTGGACCTTGTTTTCACACAAATGAACCCAGAATGATGTGAAATTGTGCTTCGTGCAGCATAATTCTGGATGCCATTTACAAACCATAAGTGCTAATGACTCCATTCCTTTTTGTGGTTGTATGGGCTGTTGGTTGGAGTACATTAAAACAAACCTGATCTCTCTAGGACATTCAGAAGCCAAGTTATAAGCCCACAAATGTGTAACTGGACTACTTCTTTAAAGTGACACCAGGCCCGGTGACCTTTGGGACATTGTTTGACCCCCTTAGGAAAGTGCTATCATCATGAAACGTTCAGATCACTTACAACTCAATAGATTCTACCTTCCTGTAACGTTTCAGCCTGATTGGACCTTGTTTTCACACAAATGAACCCAGAATGATGTGAAATTGTGCTTCGTGCAACATAATTCTGGGTGCCATTTACAAACCATAAGTGCTAATGACTCCATTCCTTTTTGTGGTTGTAGGGGCTGTTGATTGGAGAACACTAAAGCAAACCTGATCTCTCTAGGATATTCAGAAGCCAAGTTATAATCCCTCAAAGGTGTAACTGGACTACTTCTTTAAAGTGACACCAGGCCCGGTGACCTTTGGGACATGGTTTGACCCCCTATAGGAATGTGCGATCATCTTGAAACGTTCAGATCACTTACAACTCAATAGATTTTACCTTCTTGTAACGTTTCAGCCTGATTGGACCTTGTTTTCACACAAATGAACCCAGAATGATGTGAAATTGTGCAACGTGCAACATAATTCTGGGTGCCATTTACAAACCATAAGTGCTAATAACTCCATTCCTTATTGTGGTTGTAGGGGCTGTTGGTTGGAGTACATTAAAACAAACCTGATCTCTCTAGGACATTCAGAAGCCAAGTTATAAGCCCACAAATGTGTAACTGGACTACTTCTTTAAATTGACACCAGATCCGGTGACCTTTGGGAAATGGTTTGACCCCCTTAGGAAAGTGCTATCATGATGAAACGTTCAGATCACTTACAACTCAATAGATTCTACCTTCCTGTAACGTTTCAGCCTGATTGGACCTTGTTTTCACACAAATGAACCCAGAATGATGTGAAATTGTGCTTCGTGCAACATAATTCTGGGTGCCATTTAAACACCATAAGTGCTAATGACTCCATTCCTTTTTGTGGTTGTAGGGGCTGTTGATTGGAGTATACTAAAACAAACCTGATCTCTCTAGGACATTCAGAAGCCAAGTTATAAGCCCACAAAGGTGTAACTGGACTACTTCTTTAAATTGACACCAGATCCGGTGACCTTTGGGACATGGTTTGACCCCCTTAGGAAAGTGCTATCATCATGAAACGTTCAGATCACTTACAACTCAATAGATTCTACCTTCCTGTAACATTTCAGCCTGATTGGACCTTGTTTTCACACAAATGAACCCAGAAAGATGTGAAAATGTGCTTCGTGCAACATAATTCTGGGTGCCATTTAAAAACCATAAGTGCTAATGACTCCATTCCTTTTTGAGGTTGTAGGGGCTGTTGATTGGAGTACACTAAAACAAACCTGATCTCTCTAGGACATTCAGAAGCCAAGTTAAAGGCCCACAAAGGTGTAACTGGACTACTTCTTTAAAGAAACACCAGGCCCGGTGACCTTTGGGACATGGTTTTACCCCCTATAGGAATGTGCGATCATCTTGAAACGTTCAGATCACTTACAACTCAATAGATTCTACCTTCTTGTAGCGTTTCAGCCTGATTGGACCTTGTTTTCACACAAATGGACCCAGAATGATGTGAAATTGTGCTTCGTGCAACATAATTCTGGGTGCCATTTACAAACCTTAAGTGCTAATGACTCCATTCCTTTTTGTGGTTGTAGGGGCTGTTGATTGGAGTACACTAAAACAAATCTAACCTCTCTAGGACATTCAGAAGCCAAGTTATAAGCCCACAAAGTTGTAACTGGACTACTTCTTTAAAGTGACACCAGGCCCGGTGACCTTTGGGACATGGATTGACCCCCTTAGGAAAGTGCTATCATCATGAAACGTTCAGATCACTTACAACTCAATAGATTCTACCTTCCTGTAACGTTTCAGCCTGATTGGACCTTGTTTTCACACAAATGAACCCAGAATGATGTGAAATTGTGCTTCGTGCAACATAATTCTGGGTGCCATTTACAAACCATAAGTGCTAATGACTCCATTCCTTTTTGTGGTTGTAGGGGCTGGTGATTGGAGAACACGAAAACAAACCTAACCTCTCTAGGACATTCAGAAGCCAAGTTATAAGCCCACAAAGGTGTAACTGGACTGCTTCTTTAAAGTGACACCAGGCCCGGTGACCGTTGGGACATGGTTTGACCCCCTTAGGAAAGTAATATCATCATGAAACGTTCAGATCGATTACAACTCAATAGATTCTACCTTCTTGTAGCGTTTCAGCCTGATTGGACCTTGTTTTCACACAAATAAACCCAGAATGATGTGAAATTGTGCTTAGTGCAGCATAATTCTGGGTGCCATTTAAAAACCATAAGTGCTAATGACTCCATTCCTTGTTGTGGTTGTAGGGGCTGTTGGTTGGAGTACATTAAAACAAACCTGATCTCTCTAGGACATTCAGAAGCCAAGTTATAAGCCCACAAATGTGTAACTGGACTACTTCTTTAAATTGACACCAGATCCGGTGACCTTTGGGACATGGTTTGACCCCCTTAGGAAAGTGCTATCATGATGAAACGTTCAGATCACTTACAACTCAATAGATTCTACCTTCCTGTAACGTTTCAGCCTGATTGGACCTTGTTTTCACACAAATGAACCCAGAATGATGTGAAATTGTGATTCGTGCAACATAATTCTGGGTGCCATTTAAACACCATAAGTGCTAATGACTCCATTCCTTTTTGTGTTTGTAGGGGCTGTTGATTGGAGTATACTAAAACAAACCTGATCTCTCTAGGACATTCAGAAGCCAAGTTATAAGCCCACAAAAGTGTAACTGGACTACTTCTTTAAATTGACACCAGATCCGGTGACCTTTGGGACATGGTTTGACCCCCTTAGGAAAGTGCTATCATCATGAAACGTTCAGATCACTTACAACTCAATAGATTCTACCTTCCTGTAACATTTCAGCCTGATTGGACCTTGTTTTCACACAAATGAACCCAGAAAGATGTGAAAATGTGCTTCGTGCAACATAATTCTGGGTGCCATTTAAAAACCATAAGTGCTAATGACTCCATTCCTTTTTGAGGTTGTAGGGGCTGTTGATTGGAGTACACTAAAACAAACCTGATCTCTCTGGGACATTCAGAAGCCAAGTTATAAGCCCACAAAGTTGTAACTGGACTACTTCTTTAAAGTGACACCAGGCCCGGTGACCTTTGGGACATGGTTTTACTCCCTATAGGAATGTGCGATCATCTTGAAACGTTCAGATCACTTACAACTCAATAGATTCTACCTTCTTGTAGCGTTTCATCCTGATTGGACCTTGTTTTCACACAAATGGACCCAGAATGATGTGAAATTGTGCTTCGTGCAACATAATTCTGGGTGCCATTTACAATCCTTAAGTGCTAATGACTCCATTCCTTTTTGTGGTTGTAGGGGCTGTTGATTGGAGTACACTAAAACAAACCTAACCTCTCTAGGACATTCAGAAGCCAAGTTATAAGCCCACAAAGTTGTAACTGGACTACTTCTTTAAAGTGACACCAGGCCCGGTGACCTTTGGGACATGGTTTGACCCCCTTAGGAAAGTGCTATCATCATGAAACGTTCAGATCGCTCACAACTCAATAGATTCTACCTTCTTGTAACGTTTCAGCCTGATTGGACCTTGTTTTCACACAAATGAACCCAGAATGATGTGAAATTGTGCTTCGTGCAGCATAATTCTGGATGCCATTTACAAACCATAAGTGCTAATGACTCCATTCCTTTTTGTGGTTGTATGGGCTGTTGGTTGGAGTACATTAAAACAAACCTGATCTCTCTAGGACATTCAGAAGCCAAGTTATAAGCCCACAAATGTGTAACTGGACTACTTCTTTAAATTGACACCAGATCCGGTGACCTTTGGGACATGGTTTGACCCCCTTAGGAAAGTGCTATCATCATGAAACGTTCAGATCACTTACAACTCAATAGATTCTACCTTCTTGTAACGTTTCAGCCTGATTGGACCTTGTTTTCACACAAATGAACCCAGAATGATGTGAAATTGTGCAACGTGCAACATAATTCTGGGTGCCATTTACAAACCATAAGTGCTAATGACTCCATTCCTTGTTGTGGTTGTAGGGGCTGTTGGTTGGAGTACATTAAAACAAACCTGATCTCTCTAGGACATTCAGAAGCCAAGTTATAAGCCCACAAATGTGTAACTGGACTACTTCTTTAAAGTGACACCAGGCCCGGTGACCTTTGGGACATTGTTTGACCCCCTTAGGAAAGTGCTATCATCATGAAACGTTCAGATCACTTATAACTCAATAGATTCTACCTTCCTGTAACGTTTCAGCCTGATTGGACCTTGTTTTCACACAAATGAACCCAGAATGATGTGAAATTGTGCTTCGTGCAACATAATTCTGGGTGCCATTTACAAACCATAAGTGCTAATGACTCCATTCCTTTTTGTGGTTGTAGGGGCTGTTGATTGGAGAACACTAAAGCAAACCTGATCTCTCTAGGATATTCAGAAGCCAAGTTATAATCCCTCAAAGGTGTAACTGGACTACTTCTTTAAAGTGACACCAGGCCCGGTGACCTTTGGGACATGGTTTGACCCCCTATAGGAATGTGCGATCATCTTGAAACGTTCAGATCACTTACAACTCAATAGATTTTACCTTCTTGTAACGTTTCAGCCTGATTGGACCTTGTTTTCACACAAATGAACCCAGAATGATGTGAAATTGTGCAACGTGCAACATAATTCTGGGTGCCATTTACAAACCATAAGTGCTAATAACTCCATTCCTTATTGTGGTTGTAGGGGCTGTTGGTTGGAGTACATTAAAACAAACCTGATCTCTCTAGGACATTCAGAAGCCAAGTTATAAGCCCACAAATGTGTAACTGGACTACTTCTTTAAATTGACACCAGATCCGGTGACCTTTGGGAAATGGTTTGACCCCCTTAGGAAAGTGCTATCATGATGAAACGTTCAGATCACTTACAACTCAATAGATTCTACCTTCCTGTAACGTTTCAGCCTGATTGGACCTTGTTTTCACACAAATGAACCCAGAATGATGTGAAATTGTGCTTCGTGCAACATAATTCTGGGTGCCATTTAAACACCATAAGTGCTAATGACTCCATTCCTTTTTGTGGTTGTAGGGGCTGTTGATTGGAGTATACTAAAACAAACCTGATCTCTCTAGGACATTCAGAAGCCAAGTTATAAGCCCACAAAGGTGTAACTGGACTACTTCTTTAAATTGACACCAGATCCGGTGACCTTTGGGACATGGTTTGACCCCCTTAGGAAAGTGCTATCATCATGAAACGTTCAGATCACTTACAACTCAATAGATTCTACCTTCCTGTAACATTTCAGCCTGATTGGACCTTGTTTTCACACAAATGAACCCAGAAAGATGTGAAAATGTGCTTCGTGCAACATAATTCTGGGTGCCATTTAAAAACCATAAGTGCTAATGACTCCATTCCTTTTTGAGGTTGTAGGGGCTGTTGATTGGAGTACACTAAAACAAACCTGATCTCTCTAGGACATTCAGAAGCCAAGTTAAAGGCCCACAAAGGTGTAACTGGACTACTTCTTTAAAGAAACACCAGGCCCGGTGACCTTTGGGACATGGTTTTACCCCCTATAGGAATGTGCGATCATCTTGAAACGTTCAGATCACTTACAACTCAATAGATTCTACCTTCTTGTAGCGTTTCAGCCTGATTGGACCTTGTTTTCACACAAATGGACCCAGAATGATGTGAAATTGTGCTTCGTGCAACATAATTCTGGGTGCCATTTACAAACCTTAAGTGCTAATGACTCCATTCCTTTTTGTGGTTGTAGGGGCTGTTGATTGGAGTACACTAAAACAAATCTAACCTCTCTAGGACATTCAGAAGCCAAGTTATAAGCCCACAAAGTTGTAACTGGACTACTTCTTTAAAGTGACACCAGGCCCGGTGACCTTTGGGACATGGATTGACCCCCTTAGGAAAGTGCTATCATCATGAAACGTTCAGATCACTTACAACTCAATAGATTCTACCTTCCTGTAACGTTTCAGCCTGATTGGACCTTGTTTTCACACAAATGAACCCAGAATGATGTGAAATTGTGCTTCGTGCAACATAATTCTGGGTGCCATTTACAAACCATAAGTGCTAATGACTCCATTCCTTTTTGTGGTTGTAGGGGCTGGTGATTGGAGAACACGAAAACAAACCTAACCTCTCTAGGACATTCAGAAGCCAAGTTATAAGCCCACAAAGGTGTAACTGGACTGCTTCTTTAAAGTGACACCAGGCCCGGTGACCGTTGGGACATGGTTTGACCCCCTTAGGAAAGTAATATCATCATGAAACGTTCAGATCGATTACAACTCAATAGATTCTACCTTCTTGTAGCGTTTCAGCCTGATTGGACCTTGTTTTCACACAAATAAACCCAGAATGATGTGAAATTGTGCTTAGTGCAGCATAATTCTGGGTGCCATTTAAAAACCATAAGTGCTAATGACTCCATTCCTTGTTGTGGTTGTAGGGGCTGTTGGTTGGAGTACATTAAAACAAACCTGATCTCTCTAGGACATTCAGAAGCCAAGTTATAAGCCCACAAATGTGTAACTGGACTACTTCTTTAAATTGACACCAGATCCGGTGACCTTTGGGACATGGTTTGACCCCCTTAGGAAAGTGCTATCATGATGAAACGTTCAGATCACTTACAACTCAATAGATTCTACCTTCCTGTAACGTTTCAGCCTGATTGGACCTTGTTTTCACACAAATGAACCCAGAATGATGTGAAATTGTGATTCGTGCAACATAATTCTGGGTGCCATTTAAACACCATAAGTGCTAATGACTCCATTCCTTTTTGTGTTTGTAGGGGCTGTTGATTGGAGTATACTAAAACAAACCTGATCTCTCTAGGACATTCAGAAGCCAAGTTATAAGCCCACAAAAGTGTAACTGGACTACTTCTTTAAATTGACACCAGATCCGGTGACCTTTGGGACATGGTTTGACCCCCTTAGGAAAGTGCTATCATCATGAAACGTTCAGATCACTTACAACTCAATAGATTCTACCTTCCTGTAACATTTCAGCCTGATTGGACCTTGTTTTCACACAAATGAACCCAGAAAGATGTGAAAATGTGCTTCGTGCAACATAATTCTGGGTGCCATTTAAAAACCATAAGTGCTAATGACTCCATTCCTTTTTGAGGTTGTAGGGGCTGTTGATTGGAGTACACTAAAACAAACCTGATCTCTCTGGGACATTCAGAAGCCAAGTTATAAGCCCACAAAGTTGTAACTGGACTACTTCTTTAAAGTGACACCAGGCCCGGTGACCTTTGGGACATGGTTTTACTCCCTATAGGAATGTGCGATCATCTTGAAACGTTCAGATCACTTACAACTCAATAGATTCTACCTTCTTGTAGCGTTTCATCCTGATTGGACCTTGTTTTCACACAAATGGACCCAGAATGATGTGAAATTGTGCTTCGTGCAACATAATTCTGGGTGCCATTTACAATCCTTAAGTGCTAATGACTCCATTCCTTTTTGTGGTTGTAGGGGCTGTTGATTGGAGTACACTAAAACAAACCTAACCTCTCTAGGACATTCAGAAGCCAAGTTATAAGCCCACAAAGTTGTAACTGGACTACTTCTTTAAAGTGACACCAGGCCCGGTGACCTTTGGGACATGGTTTGACCCCCTTAGGAAAGTGCTATCATCATGAAACGTTCAGATCACTTACAACTCAATAGATTCTACCTTCCTGTAACGTTTCAGCCTGATTGGACCTTGTTTTCACACAAATGAACCCATAATGATGTGAAATTGTGCTTCGTGTAACATAATTATGGGTGCCATTTACAAACCATAAGTGCTAATGACTCCATTCCTTTTTGTGGTTGTAGGGGCTGTTGATTGGAGAACACTAAAACAAACCTAACCTCTCTAGGACATTCAGAAGCCAAGTTATAAGCCCACAAAGGTGTAACTGGAGTGCTTCTTTAAAGTGACACCAGGCCCGGTGACCGTTGGGACATGGTTTGACCCCCTTAGGAAAGTGCTATCATCATGAAACGTTCAGATCGATTACAACTCAATAGATTCTTCCTTCTTGTAGCGTTTCTGCCTGATTGGACCTTGTTTTCACACAAATAAACCCAGAATGATGTGAAATTGTGCTTAGTGCAGCATAATTCTGGGTGCCATTTAAAAACCATAAGTGCTAATGACTCCATTCCTTTTGTGGTTGTAGGGGTTGTTGATTGGAGTACACTAAAACAAACCTTATCTCTCTAGGAAATTCAGAAGCCAAGTTATTACCCCACAAATGTGTAACTGGACTACTTTAAATTGACACCAGATCCGGTGACCTTTGGGACATGGTTTGACCCCCTTAGGAAAGTGCTATCATCATGAAACGTTCAGATCACTTACAACTCAATAGATTCTACCTTTCTGTAACGTTTCAGCCTGATTGGACCTTGTTTTCAGACAAATGAACCCAGAATGATGTGAAATTGTGCTTTGTGCAAAATAATTCTGGGTGCCATTTAAAAACCATACGTGCTAATGACTCCATTCCTTTTTGGATTGTAGGGGCTGTTTATTGTAGTGTACTAAAACAAACCTTATCTCTCTAGGAAATTCAGAAGCCAAGTTATTACCCCACAAATGTGTAACTGGACTACTTTAAATTGACACCAGATCCGGTGACCTTTGGGACATGGTTTGACCCCCTTAGGAAAGTGCTATCATCATGAAACGTTCAGATCGCTCACAACTCAATAGATTCTACCTTCTTGTAACGTTTCAGCCTGATTGGACCTTGTTTTCACACAAATGAACCCAGAATGATGTGAAATTGTGCTTTGTGCAACATAATTCTGGGTGCCATTTACAAACCATAAGTGCTAATGACTCCATTCCTTTTTGTGGTTGTAGGGGCTGTTGGTTGGAGTACATTAAAACAAACCTGATCTCTCTAGGACAGTCAGAAGCCAAGTTATAAGCCCACAAAGGTGTAACTGGACTACTTCTTTAAATTGACACCAGATCCGGTGACCTTTGGGACATTGTTTGACCCCCTTAGGAAAGTGCTATCATGATGAAACGTTCAGATCACTTACAACTCAATAGATTCTACCTTCCTGTAACGTTTCAGCCTGATTGGACCTTGTTTTCACACAAATGAACCCAGAATGATGTGAAATTGTGCTTCGTGCAACATAATTCTGGGTGCCATTTAAACACCATAAGTGCTAATGACTCCATTCCTTTTTGTGTTTGTAGGGGCTGTTGATTGGAGTATACTAAAACAAACCTGATCTCTCTAGGACATTCAGAAGCCAAGTTATAAGCCCACAAAGGTGTAACTGGACTACTTCTTTAAATTGACACCAGATCCGGTGACCTTTGGGACTTGGTTTGACCCCCTTAGGAAAGTGCTATCATCATGAAACGTTCAGATCACTTACAACTCAATAGATTCTACCTTCCTGTAACATTTCAGCCTGATTGGACCTTGTTTTCACACAAATGAACCCAGAAAGATGTGAAAATGTGCTTCGTGCAACATAATTCTGGGTGCCATTTAAAAACCATAAGTGCTAATGACTCCATTCCTTTTTGAGGTTGTAGGGGCTGTTGATTGGAGTACACTAAAACAAACCTGATCTCTCTGGGACATTCAGAAGCCAAGTTATAAGCCCTCAAAGGTGTAACTGGACTACTTCTTTAAAGTGACACCATGCCCGGTGACCTTTGGGACATGGTTTTACTCCCTATAGGAATGTGCGATCATCTTGAAACGTTCAGATCACTTACAACTCAATAGATTCTACCTTCTTGTAGCGTTTCAGCCTGATTGGACCTTGTTTTCACACAAATGGACCCAGAATTATGTGAAATTGTGCTTCGTGCAACATAATTCTGGGTGCCATTTACAAACCTTAAGTGCTAATGACTCCATTCCTTTTTGTGGTTGTAGGGGCTGTTGATTGGAGTACACTAAAACAAACCTAACCTCTCTAGGACATTCAGAAGCCAAGTTATAAGACCACAAAGTTGTAACTGGACTACTTCTTTAAAGTGACACCAGGCCCGGTGACCTTTGGGACATGGTTTGACCCCCGTAGGAAAGTGCTATCATCATGAAACGTTCAGATCACTTACAACTCAATAGATTCTACCTTCCTGTAACGTTTCAGCCTGATTGGACCTTGTTTTCACACAAATGAACCCAGAATGATGTGAAATTGTGCTTCGTGTAACATAATTCTGGGTGCCATTTACAAACCATAAGTGCTAATGACTCCATTCCTTTTTGTGGTTGTAGGGGCTGTTGATTGGAGAACACTAAAACAAACCTAACCTCTCTAGGACATTCAGAAGCCAAGTTATAAGCCCACAAAGGTGTAACTAGACTGCTTCTTTAAAGTGACACCAGGCCCGGTGACCGTTGGGACATGGTTTGACCCCCTTAGGAAAGTGCTATCATCATGAAACGTTCAGATCGATTACAACTCAATAGATTCTACCTTCTTGTAGCGTTTCAGCCTGATTGGACCTTGTTTTCACACAAATAAACCCAGAATGATGTGAAATTGTGCTTAGTGCAGCATAATTCTGGGTGCCATTTAAAAACCATAAGTGCTAATGACTCCATTCCTTTTGTGGTTGTAGGGGTTGTTGATTGGAGTACACTAAAACAAACCTTATCTCTCTAGGACATTCAGAAGCCAAGTTATTACCCCACAAATGTGTAACTGGACTACTTTAAATTGACACCAGATCCGGTGACCTTTGGGACATGGTTTGACCCCCTTAGGAAAGTGCTATCATCATGAAACGTTCAGATCACTTACAACTCAATAGATTCTACCTTTCTGTAACGTTTCAGCCTGATTGGACCTTGTTTTCACACAAATGAACCCAGAATGATGTGAAATTGTGCTTTGTGCAAAATAATTCTGGGTGCCATTTAAAAACCATAAGTGCTAATGACTCCATTCCTTTTTGGATTGTAGGGGCTGTTTATTGTAGTGTACTAAAACAAACCTGATCTCTCTAGGACATTCAGAAGCCAAGTTATAAGCCCACAAAGGTGTAACTGGACTACTTCTTTAAATTGACACCAGATCCGGTGACCTTTGGGACATGGTTTGACCCCCTTAGGAAAGTGCTATCATCATGAAACGTTCAGATCACTTACAACTCAATAGATTCTACCTTCCTGTAACATTTCAGCCTGATTGGACCTTGTTTTCACACAAAAGAACCCAGAATGATGTGAAATTGTGCTTCGTGCAACATAATTCTGGGTGCCATTTAAAAACCATAAGTGGTAATGACTCCATTCCTTTTTGAGGTTGTAGGGGCTGTTGATTGGAGTACACTAAAACAAACCTGATCTCTCTAGGACATTCAGAAGCCAAGTTATAAGCCCTCAAATGTGTAAATGGACTACTTCTTTAAAGTGACACCAGGCCCGGTGACCTTTGGGACATGGTTTGACCACCTATAGGAATGTGCGATCATCATGAAACGTTCAGATCACTTACAACTCAATAGATTCTACCTTCTTGTAACGTTTCAGCCTGATTGGACCTTGTTTTCACACAAATGAACCCAGAATGATGTGAAATTGTGCTTAGTGCAGCATAATTCTGGGTGCCATTTACAAACCATAAGTGCTAATGACTCCATTCTTTTTTGTGGTTGTAGGGGCTGTTGGTTGGAGTACATTAAAACAAACCTGATCTCTCTTGGACATTCAGAAGCCAAGTTATAAGCCCACAAATGTGTAACTGGACTACTTCTTTAAATTGACACCAGATCCGGGGACCTTTGGGACATGGTTTGACCCCCTATGGAAAGTGCTATCATCATGAAACGTTCAGATCACTTACAACTCAATAGATTCTACCTTCCTGTAACATTTCAGCCGTATTGGACCTTGTTTTCACACAAATGAACTCAGAATGATGTGAAATTGTGCTTCGTGCAACATAATTCTGGGTGCCATTTAAACACCATAAGTGCTAATGACTCCATTCCTTTTTGTGTTTGTAGGGGCTGTTGATTGGAGTATACTAAAACAAACCTGATCTCTCTAGGACATTCAGAAGACAAGTTATAAGCCCACAAAGGTGTAACTGGACTACTTCTTTAAATTGACACCAGATCCGGTGACCTTTGGGACATGGTTTGACCCCCTTAGGAAAGTGCTATCATCATGAAACGTTCAGATCACTTACAACTCAATAGATTCTACCTTCCTGTAACATTTCAGCCTGATTGGACCTTGTTTTCACACAAATGAACCCAGAAAGATGTGAAAATGTGCTTCGTGCAACATAATTCTGGGTGCCATTTAAAAACCATAAGTGCTAATGACTCCATTCCTTTTTGAGGTTGTAGGGGCTGTTGATTGGAGTACACTAAATCAAACCTGATCTCTCTGGGACATTCAGAAGCCAAGTAATAAGCCCTCAAAGGTGTAACTGGACTACTTCTTTAAAGTGACACCAGGCCCGGTGACCTTTGGGACATGGTTTTACTCCCTATAGGAATGTGCGATCATCTTGAAACGTTCAGATCACTTACAACTCAATAGATTCTACCTTCTTGTAGCGTTTCAGCCTGATTGGACCTTGTTTTCACACAAATGGACCCAGAATGATGTGAAATTGTGCTTCGTGCAACATAATTCTGGGTGCCATTTACAAACCTTAAGTGCTAATGACTCCATTCCTTTTTGTGGTTGTAGGGGCTGTTGATTGGAGTACACTAAAACAAACCTAACCTCTCTAGGACATTCAGAAGCCAAGTTATAAGCCCACAAAGTTGTAACTGGACTACTTCTTTAAAGTGACACCAGGCCCGGTGACCTTTGGGACATGGTTTGACCCCCTTAGGAAAGTGCTATCATCATGAAACGTTCAGATCACTTACAACTCAATAGATTCTACCTTCCTGTAACGTTTCAGCCTGATTGGACCTTGTTTTCACACAAATGAACCCAGAATGATGTGAAATTGTGCTTCGTGTAACATAATTCTGGGTGCCATTTACAAACCATAAGTGCTAATGACTCCATTCCTTTTTGTGGTTGTAGGGGCTGTTGATTGGAGAACACTAAAACAAACCTAACCTCTCTAGGACATTCAGAAGCCAAGTTATAAGCCCACAAAGGTGTAACTGGACTGCTTCTTTAAAGTGACACCAGGCCCGGTGACCGTTGGGACATGGTTTGACCCCCTTAGGAAAGTGCTATCATCATGAAACGTTCAGATCACTTACAACTCAATAGATTCTACCTTCCTGTAACATTTCAGCCTGATTGGACCTTGTTTTCACACAAAAGAACCCAGAATGATGTGAAATTGTGCTTCGTGCAACATAATTCTGGGTGCCATTTAAAAACCATAAGTGCTAATGACACATGTCAACACTGGGTCTGACAAAGGGCCTCCATGAGAGAGGCCCAAGCAAGACGCGCCCCGAGGAGTGTCTTGCCACATGTCAACACTGGGTCTGACAGAGGGCCTCCAGGAGAGAGGCCCAAGCAAGACGCGCCCCGAGAAGTGTCTTGCCACATGTCACCACTTGGTCTGACTGAGCGCCTCCAGGAGAGAGGCCCAAGCAACACGCGCCCCGAGGAGCGTCAGGCCACATGTCACTACTCATTCTGACTGAGCGCCTCCAGGAGAGAGGCCCAAGCAAGACGCGCCCCGAGGAGCGTCTTGCCACGTGTCAACACTGGGTCTGATTGAGGGCCTTCTGGAGAGAGGCCCAAGCAAGACGCACCCCGAGGAGCGTCTTGCCAAATGTCACCACTTGGTCTGACTGAGCGCCTCCAGGAGAGAGGCCCAAGCAAAACGCGCCCCGAGGAGCGTCTTGCCACATGTCAACAATGGGTCTTACTGAGGGCCTCCAGGAGAGAAGCCCAAGCAAGACGCGCCCCGAGGAGCTTCTTGCCACATGTCAGCACTCGGTCTGACTGAGCGCCTCCAGGAGAGAGGCCAAAGCAAGACGCTCCCCGAGGAGCGTCTTGACACATGTCAACACTGGGTCTGACAGAGGGCCTCCATGAGAGAGGCCCAAGCAAGACGCGCCCCGAGGAGCGTCTTGCCACATGTCAACACTGGGTCTGACTGAGCGCCTCCAGGAGAGAGGCCCAAGCAAGACGCGCCACGAGGAGCGTCTTGCCACATGTCAGCACTGGGTCTGACTGAGCGTCTCCAGGAGAGAGGCCCCAGCAAGACGCGCCCCGAGGAGCGTCTTGCCTTATGTCAGCACTCGGTCTGACTGAGCGCCTCCAGGAGAGAGGCCCAAGCAAGACGCGCCCCGAGGAGCGTCTTGCCACATGTCAACAATGGGTCTGACTGAGGGCCTCCAGGAGAGAGGCCCAAGCAAGTTGCGCCCGGAGGAGCGTTTTGCCACATGTCAACACTGGGTCTGACAGAGGGCCTCCAGGAGAGAGGCCCAAGCAAGACGCGCCCCGAGGAGCATCTTGCCACATGTCACCTCTGGTTCTGACTGAGCGCCTCCAGGAGAGAGGTCCAAGCAAGACGCGCCCCGAGGAGCGTCTTGTCACATGTCAACACTGGATCTGTCTGAGCGCCTCCAGGAGAGATGCCCAAGCAAGACGCGCCCCGAGGAGTGTCTTGCCACATGTCAACAATGGGTCTGACTGAGGGCCTCCAGGAGAGAAGCACCAGCAAGACGCGCCCCGAGGAGCGTCTTGACACATGTCAACACTGGGTCTGACAGAGGGCCTCCAGGAGAGAGGCCCAAGCAAGACGTGCCCCGAGGAGTGTCTTGCCACATGTCACCACTGGGTCTGACTGAGCGCCTCCAGGAGACAGGCCCAAGCAAGACGCGCCCCGAGGAGCGTCAGGCCACATGTCACTACTCAGTTTGACTGACCGCCTCCAGGAGAGAGGCCCAAGCAAGACGCGCCCCGAGGAGCGTCTTGCCACAGGTCAGCACTGGGTATGACTGAACGCCTCCAGGAGAGAGGCCCCAGCAAGACGCGCCCCGAGGAGCGTCTTGCCTTTTGTCAGCACTCGGTCTGACTGAGCGCCTCCAGGAGAGAGGCCCAAGCAAGACGCGCCCCGAGGAGCGTCTTGCCACATTTCAACAATGGGTCTGATTGAGGGCCTCCAGTAGAGAGGCCCAAGCAAGATGCGCCCCGGGGAGCGTCTTGCCACATGTCAACAATGGGTCTGACTGAGCGCCTCCAGGAGAGAGGCCCAAGCAACACGCGCCCCGAGGAGCGTCAGGCCACATGTCACTACTCATTCTGACTGAGCGCCTCCAGGAGAGAGGCCCAAGCAAGACGCGCCCCGAGAAGTGTCTTGCCACATGTCAACACTTGGTCTGACTGAGCGCCTCCAGGAGAGAGGCCCAGGCAACACGCGCCCCGAGGAGCGTCAGGCCACATATCACTACTCATTCTGACTGAGCGCCTCCAGGAGAGAGGCCCAAGCAAGACGCGCCCCGAGGAGCGTCTTGCCACGTGTCAACACTGGGTCTGATTGAGGGCCTTCTGGAGAGAGGCCCAAGCAAGACGCGCCCCGAGGAGCGTCTTGCCAAATGTCACCACTTGGTCTGACTGAGCGCCTCCAGGAGAGAGGCCCAAGCAACACGCGCCCCGAGGAGCGTCAGGCCACATGTCACTACTCAGTCTGACTGAGCGCCTCCAGGAGAGAGGCCCAAGCAAGACGCGCCCCGAGGAGCGTCTTGCCACATGTCAACAAAGGGTCTTACTGAGGGCCTCCAGGAGATAAGCCCAAGCAGGACGCTTCCCGAGGAGCTTCTTGCCACATGTCAGCACTCGGTCTGACTGAGCGCCTCCAGGAGAGAGGCCAAAGCAAGACGCGCCCCGAGGAGCGTCTTGACACATGTCAACACTGGGTCTGACAGAGGGCCTCCATGAGAGAGGCCCAAGCAAGACGCGCCCCGAGGAGCGTCTTGCCACATGTCAACACTGGGTCTGACTGAGCGCCTCCAGGAGAGAGGCCCAAGCAAGACGCGCCCCGAGGAGCGTCTTGCCACATGTCAGCACTGGGTCTGACTGAGCGCCTCCAGGAGAGAGGCCCCAGCAAGACGCGCCCCGAGGAGCGTCTTGCCTTATGTCAGCACTCGGTCTGACTGAGCGCCTCCAGGAGAGAGGCCCAAGCAAGACGCGCCCCGAGGAGCGTCTTGCCACATGTCAACAATGGGTCTGACTGAGGGCCTCCAGGAGAGAGGCCCAAGCAAGTTGCGCCCCGGAGGAGCGTTTTGCCACATGTCAACACTGGGTCTGACAGAGGGCCTCCAGGAGAGAGGCCCAAGCAAGACGCGCCCCGAGGAGCGTCTTGCCACATGTCACCTCTGGTTCTGACTGAGCGCCTCCAGGAGAGAGGCCCCAGCAAGACGCGCCCCGAGGAGCGTCTTGCCTTATGTCAGCACTCGGTCTGACTGAGCGCCTCCAGGAGAGAGGCCCAAGCAAGACGCGCCCCGAGGAGCGTCTTGCCACATGTCAACAATGGGTCTGACTGAGGGCCTCCAGGAGAGAGGCCCAAGCAAGTTGCGCCCGGAGGAGCGTTTTGCCACATGTCAACACTGGGTCTGACAGAGGGCCTCCAGGAGAGAGGCCCAAGCAAGACGCGCCCCGAGGAGCGTCTTGCCACATGTCACCTCTGGTTCTGACTGAGCACCTCCAGGAGAGAGGCCCAAGCAAGACGCGCCCCGAGGAGCGTCTTGTCACATGTCAACACTGGATCTGTCTGAGCGCCTCCAGGAGAGAAGCCCAAGCAAGACGCGCCCCGAGGAGTGTCTTGCCACATGTCAACAATGGGTCTGACTGAGGGCCTCCAGGAGAGAAGCCCAAGCAAGACGCGCCCCGAGTAGCGTCTTGACACATGTCAACACTGGGTCTGACAGAGGGCCTCCAGGAGAGAGGCCCAAGCAAGACGCGCCCCGAGGAGTGTCTTGCCACATGTCACCACTGGGTCTGACTGAGCGCCTCCAGGAGAGAGGCCCAAGCAAGACGCGCCCCGAGGAGCGTCAGGCCACATGTCACTACTCAGTCTGACTGACCGCCTCCAGGAGAGAGGCCCAAGCAAGACGCGCCCCGAGGAGCGTCTTGCCACATGTCAGCACTGGGTCTGACTGAACGCCTCCAGGAGAGAGGCCCCAGCAAGACGCGCCCCGAGGAGCGTCTTGCCTTTTGTCAGCACTCGGTCTGACTGAGCGCCTCCAGGAGAGAGGCCCAAGCAAGACGCGCCCCGAGGAGCGTCTTGCCACATGTCAACAATGGGTCTGATTGAGGGCCTCCAGGAGAGAGGCCCAAGCAAGATGCGCCCCGAGGAGCGTCTTGCCACATGTCAACAATGGGTCTGACTGAGGGCCTCCAGGAGAGAAGCCCAAGCAACACGCGGCCCGAGGATCGTCTTGCCACATGTCAGCACTCGGTCTGACTGAGCTCCTCCAGGAGAGAGGCCCAAGCAAGACGCGCCCCGAGGAGCGTCTTGCCACATGTCACCACTTGGTCTGACTGAGCGCCTCCAGGAGAGAGGCCCAAGCAACACGCGCCCCGAGGAGCGTCAGGCCACATGTCACTACTCAGTCTGACTGAGCACCTCCAGGAGAGAGGCCCAAGCAAGACGTGCCCCGAGGAGCGTCTTGCCACATGTCAACAATGGGTCTTACTGAGGGCCTCCAGGAGAGAAGCCCAAGCAAGACGCGCCCCGAGGAGCTTCTTGCCACATGTCAGCACTCGGTCTGACTGAGCGCCTCCAGGAGAGAGGCCAAAGCAAGACGCGCCCCGAGGAGCGTCTTGACACATGTCAACACTGGGTCTGACAGAGGGACTCCATGAGAGAGGCCAAAGCAAGACGCGCCCCGAGGAGCGTCTTGCCACATGTCAACACTGGGTCTGAATGAGCGCCTCCAGGAGAGAGGCCCAAGCAAGACGCGCCCCGAGGAGCTTCTTGCCACATGTCAGCACTCGGTCTGACTGAGCGCCTCCAGGAGAGAGGCCCAAGGAAGACGCGCCCCGAGGAGCGTCTTGCCACATGTCAACAATGGGTCTGACTGAGGGCCTCCAGGAGAGAGGCCCAAGCAAGTTGCGCCCGGAGGAGCGTTTTGCCACATGTCAACACTGGGTCTGACAGAGGGCCTCCAGGAGAGAGGCCCAAGCAAGACGCGCCCCAAGGAGCGTCTTGCCACATGTCACCTCTGGTTCTGACTGAGCGCCTCCAGGAGAGAGGCCCAAGCAAGACGCGCCCCGAGGAGCTTCTTGCCACATGTCAGCACTCGGTCTGACTGAGCGCCTCCAGGAGAGAGGCCCAAGGAAGACGCGCCCCGAGGAGCGTCTTGCCACATGTCAACAATGGGTCTGACTGAGGGCCTCCAGGAGAGAGGCCCAAGCAAGTTGCGCCCGGAGGAGCGTTTTGCCACATGTCAACACTGGGTCTGACAGAGGGCCTCCAGGAGAGAGGCCCAAGCAAGACGCGCCCCAAGGAGCGTCTTGCCACATGTCACCTCTGGTTCTGACTGAGCGCCTCCAGGAGAGAGGCCCAAGCAAGACGCGCCCCGAGGAGCGTCTTGTCACATGTCAACACTGGATCTGTCTGAGCGCCTCCAGGAGAGAAGCCCAAGCAAGACGCGCCCCGAGGAGTGTCTTGCCACATGTCACCACTGGGTCTGACTGAGCGCCTCCAGGAGAGAGGCCCAAGCAAGACGCGCCCCGAGGAGCGTCAGGCCACATGTCACTACTCAGTCTGACTGACCACCTCCAGGAGAGAGGCCCAAGCAAGACGCGCCCCGAGGAGCGTCTTGCCTTTTGTCAGCACTCGGTCTGACTGAGCGCCTCCAGGAGAGAGGCCCAAGCAAGACGCGCCCCGAGGAGCGTCTTGCCACATGTCAACAATGGGTCTTATTGAGGGCCTCCAGGAGAGAGGCCCAAGCAAGATGCGCCCCGAGGAGCATCTTGCCACATGTCAACAATGGGTCTGACTGAGGGCCTCCAGGAGAGAAGCCCAAGCAACACGCGGCCCGAGGATCGTCTTGCCACATGTCAGCACTCGGTCTGACTGAGCGCCTCCAGGAGAGAGGCCAAAGCAAGACGCGCCCTGAGGAGCGTCTTGACACATGTCAACACTGGGTCTGACAGAGGGCCTCCATGAGAGAGGCCCAAGCAAGACGCGCCCCGAGGAGTGTCTTGCCACATGTCAACACTTGGTCTGACAGAGGGCCTCCAGGAGAGAGGCCCAAGCAAGACACGCCCCGAGAAGTGTCTTGCCACATGTCACCACTTGGTCTGACTGAGCGCCTCCAGGAGAGAGGCCCAAGCAACACGCGCCCCGAGGAGCGTCAGGCCACATGTCACTACTCATTCTGACTGAGCGCCTCCAGGAGAGAGGCCCAAGCAAGACGCGCCCCGAGGAGCGTCTTGCCACATGTCAACACTGGGTCTGACAGAGGGCCTCCAGGAGAGAGGCCCAAGCAAGACGCGCCCCGAGGAGTGTCTTGCCACATGTCACCACTGGGTCTGACTGAGCGCCTCCAGGAGAGAGGCCCAAGCAAGACGCGCCCCGAGGAGCGTCAGGCCACATGTCACTACTAAGTCGGACTGAGCGCCTCCAGGAGAGAGGCCCAGGCAAGACGCGCCCCGAGGAGCGTCTTGCCACATGTCAGCACTGGGTCTGACTGAACGCCTCCAGGAGAGAGGCCCCAGCAAGACGCTCCCCGAGGAGCGTCTTGCCTTATGTCAGCACTCGGTCTGACTGAGCGCCTCCAGGAGAGAGGCCCAAGCAAGACGCGCCCCGAGGAGCGTCTTGCCACATGTCAACAATGGGTCTGACTGAGGGCCTCCAGGAGAGAGGCCCAAGCAAGATGCGCCCGGAGGAGCGTCTTGCCACATGTCAACACTGGGTCCTACAGAGGGCCTCCAGGAGAGAGGCCCAAGCAAGACGCGCCCCGAGGAGCGTCTTGCCACATGTCACCTCTGGTTCTGACTGAGCGCCTCCAGGAGAGAGGCCCAAGCAAGACGTGCCCCGAGGAGCGTCTTGTCACATGTCAACACTGGGTCTTTCTGAGCGCCTCCAGGAGAGAAGCCCAAGCAAGACGCGCCCCGAGGAGCGTCTTGCCACATGTCAGCACTCGGTCTGACTGAGCGCCTCCAGGAGAGAGGCCCAAGCTAGACGCGCCAAGAGGAGCGTCTTGCCACATGTCAACAATGGGTCTGACTGAGGGCCTCCAGGAGAGAAGCCCAAGCAACACGCGGCCCGAGGAGCGTCTTGCCACATGTCAGCACTCGGTCTGACTGAGCGCCTCCAGGAGAGAGGCCAAAGCAAGACGCGCGCTGAGGAGCGTCTTGATACATGTCAACACTGGGTCTGACAGAGGGCCTCCATGAGAGAGGCCCAAGCAAGACGCGCCCCGAGGAGTGTCTTGCCATATGTCAACACTGGGTCTGACAGAGGGCCTCCAGGAGAGAGGCCCAAGCAAGACGCGCCCCGAGAAGTGTCTTGCCACACGTCACCACTTGGTCTGACTGAGCGCC
Source organism: Nothobranchius furzeri (assembly GCF_043380555.1). Classification (NCBI taxonomy): domain Eukaryota; kingdom Metazoa; phylum Chordata; class Actinopteri; order Cyprinodontiformes; family Nothobranchiidae; genus Nothobranchius; species Nothobranchius furzeri. The sequence goes on from NC_091741.1 coordinate 17,368,802, forward strand.
TCCAGGAGAGAGGCCCAAGCAACACGCGCCCCGAGGAGCGTCAGGCCACATGTCACTACTCATTCTGACTGAGCGCCTCCAGGAGAGAGGCCCAAGCAAGACGCGGCACGAGGAGCGTCTTGCCACATGTCAGCACTGGGTCTGACTGAGCGTCTCCAGGAGAGAGGCCCCAGCAAGACGCGCCCCGAGGAGCGTCTTGCCTTATGTCAGCACTCGGTCTGACTGAGCGCCTCCAGGAGAGAGGCCCAAGCAAGACGCGCCCCGAGGAGCGTCTTGCCACATGTCAACAATGGGTCTGACTGAGGGCCTCCAGGAGAGAGGCCCAAGCAAGTTGCGCCCGGAGGAGCGTTTTGCCACATGTCAACACTGGGTCTGACAGAGGGCCTCCAGGAGAGAGGCCCAAGCAAGACGCGCCCCGAGGAGCATCTTGCCACATGTCACCTCTGGTTCTGACTGAGCGCCTCCAGGAGAGAGGTCCAAGCAAGACGCGCCCCGAGGAGCGTCTTGTCACATGTCAACACTGGATCTGTCTGAGCGCCTCCAGGAGAGATGCCCAAGCAAGACGCGCCCCGAGGAGTGTCTTGACACATGTCAACACTGGGTCTGACAGAGGGCCTCCAGGAGAGAGGCCCAAGCAAGACGTGCCCCGAGGAGTGTCTTGCCACATGTCACCACTGGGTCTGACTGAGCGCCTCCAGGAGAGAGGCCCAAGCAAGACGCGCCCCGAGGAGCGTCAGGCCACATGTCACTACTCAGTCTGACTGACCGCCTCCAGGAGAGAGGCCCAAGCAAGACGCGCCCCGAGGAGCGTCAGGCCACATGTCACTACTCAGTCTGACTGACCGCCTCCAGGAGAGAGGCCCAAGCAAGACGCGCCCCGAGGAGCGTCTTGCCACAGGTCAGCACTGGGTATGACTGAACGCCTCCAGGAGAGAGGCCCCAGCAAGACGCGCCCCGAGGAGCGTCTTGCCTTTTGTCAGCACTCGGTCTGACTGAGCGCCTCCAGGAGAGAGGCCCAAGCAAGACGCGCCCCGAGGAGCGTCTTGCCACATTTCAACAATGGGTCTGATTGAGGGCCTCCAGTAGAGAGGCCCAAGCAAGATGCGCCCCGAGGAGCGTCTTGCCACATGTCAACAATGGGTCTGACTGAGGGCCTCCAGGAGAGAAGCCCAAGCAACACGCGGCCCGAGGAGCGTCTTGCCACATGTCAGCACTCGGTCTGACTGAGCGCCTCCAGGAGAGAGGCCAAAGCAAGAGGCGCCCTGAGGAGCGTCTTGACACATGTCAACACTGGGTCTGACAGAGGGAATCCATGAGAGAGGCCCAAGCAAGACGCGCCCCGAGGAGTGTCTTGCCACATGTCAACACTGGGTCTGACAGAGGGCCTCCAGGAGAGAGGCCCAAGCAAGACGCGCCCCGAGAAGTGTCTTGCCACATGTCACCACTTGGTCTGACTGAGCGCCTCCAGGAGAGAGGCCCAAGCAACACGCGCCCCGAGGAGCGTCAGGCCACATGTCACTACTCATTCTGACTGAGCGCCTCCAGGAGAGAGGCCCAAGCAAGACGCGCCCCGAGAAGTGTCTTGCCACATGTCAACACTTGGTCTGACTGAGCGCCTCCAGGAGAGAGGCCCAGGCAACACGCGCCCCGAGGAGCGTCAGGCCACATATCACTACTCATTCTGACTGAGCGCCTCCAGGAGAGAGGCCCAAGCAAGACGCGCCCCGAGGAGCGTCTTGCCACGTGTCAACACTGGGTCTGATTGAGGGCCTTCTGGAGAGAGGCCCAAGCAAGACGCGCCCCGAGGAGCGTCTTGCCAAATGTCACCACTTGGTCTGACTGAGCGCCTCCAGGAGAGAGGCCCAAGCAACACGCGCCCCGAGGAGCGTCAGGCCACATTTCACTACTCAGTCTGACTGAGCGCCTCCAGGAGAGAGGCCCAAGCAAGACGCGCTCGAGGAGCGTCTTGCCACATGTCAACAAAGGGTCTTACTGAGGGCCTCCAGGAGAGAAGCCCAAGCAGGACGCTTCCCGAGGAGCTTCTTGCCACATGTCAGCACTCGGTCTGACTGAGCGCCTCCAGGAGAGAGGCCAAAGCAAGACGCGCCCCGAGGAGCGTCTTGACACATGTCAACACTGGGTCTGACAGAGGGCCTCCATGAGAGAGGCCCAAGCAAGACGCGCCCCGAGGAGCGTCTTGCCACATGTCAAAACTGGGTCTGACGGAGCGCCTCCAGGAGAGAGGCCCAAGCAAGACGCGCCCCGAGGAGCGTCTTGCCACATGTCAGCCCTGGTTCTGACTGAGCGCCTCCAGGAGAGAGGCCCCAGCAAGACGCGCCCCGAGGAGCGTCTTGCCTTATGTCAGCACTCGGTCTGACTGAGCGCCTCCAGGAGAGAGGCCCAAGCAAGACGCGCCCCGAGGAGCGTCTTGCCACATGTCAACAATGGGTCTGACCGAGGGCCTCCAGGAGAGAGGCCCAAGCAAGTTGCGCCCGGAGGAGCGTTTTGCCACATGTCAACACTGGGTCTGACAGAGGGCCTCCAGGAGAGAGGCCCAAGCAAGACGCGCCCCGAGGAGCGTCTTGCCACATGTCACCTCTGGTTCTGACTGAGCGCCTCCAGGAGAGAGGCCCAAGCAAGACGCGCCCCGAGGAGCGTCTTGACACATGTCAACACTGGGTCTGACAGAGGGCCTCCATGAGAGAGGCCCAAGCAAGACGCGCCCCGAGGAGCGTCTTGCCACACGTCAAAACTGGGTCTGACGGAGCGCCTCCAGGAGAGAGGCCCAAGCAAGACGCGCCCCGAGGAGCGTCTTGCCACATGTCAGCCCTGGTTCTGACTGAGCGCCTCCAGGAGAGAGGCCCCAGCAAGACGCGCCCCGAGGAGCGTCTTGCCTTATGTCAGCACTCGGTCTGACTGAGCGCCTCCAGGAGAGAGGCCCAAGCAAGACGCGCCCCGAGGAGCGTCTTGCCACATGTCAACAATGGGTCTGACCGAGGGCCTCCAGGAGAGAGGCCCAAGCAAGTTGCGCCCGGAGGAGCGTTTTGCCACATGTCAACACTGGGTCTGACAGAGGGCCTCCAGGAGAGAGGCCCAAGCAAGACGCGCCCCGAGGAGCGTCTTGCCACATGTCACCTCTGGTTCTGACTGAGCGCCTCCAGGAGAGAGGCCCAAGCAAGACGCGCCCCGAGGAGCGTCTTGCCACATGTCAGCACTGGGTCTGACTGAGCGCCTCCAGGAGAGAGGCCCCAGCAAGACGCGAACCGAGGAGCGTCTTGCCTTATGTCAGCACTCGGTCTGACTGAGCGCCTCCAGGAGAGAGGCCCAAGCAAGACGCGCCCCGAGGAGCGTCTTGCCACATGTCAACAATGGGTCTGACTGAGGGCCTCCAGGAGAGAGGCCCAAGCAAGTTGCGCCCGGAGGAGCGTTTTGCCACATGTCAACACTGGGTCTGACAGAGGGCCTCCAGGAGAGAGGCCCAAGCAAGACGCGCCCCGAGGAGCGTCTTGCCACATGTCACCTCTGGTTCTGACTGAGCGCCTCCAGGAGAGAGGCCCAAGCAAGACGCGCCCCGAGGAGCGTCTTGTCACATGTCAACACTGGATCTGTCTGAGCGCCTCCAGGAGAGAAGCCCAAGCAAGACGCGCCCCGAGGAGTGTCTTGCCACATGTCAACAATGGGTCTGACTGAGGGCCTCCAGGAGAGAAGCCCAAGCAAGACGCGCCCCGAGTAGCGTCTTGACACATGTCAACACTGGGTCTGACAGAGGGCCTCCAGGAGAGAGGCCCAAGCAAGACGCGCCCCGAGGAGTGTCTTGCCACATGTCACCACTGGGTCTGACTGAGCGCCTCCAGGAGAGAGGCCCAAGCAAGACGCGCCCCGAGGAGCGTCAGGCCACATGTCACTACTCAGTCTGACTGACCGCCTCCAGGAGAGAGGCCCAAGCAAGACGCGCCCCGAGGACCGTCTTGCCACATGTCAGCACTGGGTCTGACTGAACGCCTCCAGGAGAGAGGCCCCAGCAAGACGCGCCCCGAGGAGCGTCTTGCCTTTTGTCAGCACTCGGTCTGACTGAGCGCCTCCAGGAGAGAGGCCCAAGCAAGACGCGCCCCGAGGAGCGTCTTGCCACATGTCAACAATGGGTCTGACTGAGGGCCTCCAGGAGAGAAGCCCAAGCAACACGCGGCCCGAGGATCGTCTTGCCACATGTCAGCAGTCGGTCTGACTGAGCTCCTCCAGGAGAGAGGCCCAAGCAAGACGCGCCCCGAGGAGCGTCTTGCCACATGTCACCACTTGGTCTGACTGAGCGCCTCCAGGAGAGAGGCCCAAGCAACACGCGCCCCGAGGAGCGTCAGGCCACATGTCACTACTCAGTCTGACTGAGCACCTCCAGGAGAGAGGCCCAAGCAAGACGTGCCCCGAGGAGCGTCTTGCCACATGTCAACAATGGGTCTTACTGAGGGCCTCCAGGAGAGAAGCCCAAGCAAGACGCGCCCCGAGGAGCTTCTTGCCACATGTCAGCACTCGGTCTGACTGAGCGCCTCCAGGAGAGAGGCCAAAGCAAGACGCGCCCCGAGGAGCGTCTTGACACATGTCAACACTGGGTCTGACAGAGGGACTCCATGAGAGAGGCCAAAGCAAGACGCGCCCCGAGGAGCGTCTTGCCACATGTCAACACTGGGTCTGACTGAGCGCCTCCAGGAGAGAGGCCCAAGCAAGACGCGCCCCGAGGAGCTTCTTGCCACATGTCAGCACTCGGTCTGACTGAGCGCCTCCAGGAGAGAGGCCCAAGGAAGACGCGCCCCGAGGAGCGTCTTGCCACATGTCAACAATGGGTCTGACTGAGGGCCTCCAGGAGAGAGGCCCAAGCAAGTTGCGCCCGGAGGAGCGTTTTGCCACATGTCAACACTGGGTCTGACAGAGGGCCTCCAGGAGAGAGGCCCAAGCAAGACGCGCCCCAAGGAGCGTCTTGCCACATGTCACCTCTGGTTCTGACTGAGCGCCTCCAGGAGAGAGGCCCAAGCAAGACGCGCCCCGAGGAGCGTCTTGTCACATGTCAACACTGGATCTGTCTGAGCGCCTCCAGGAGAGAAGCCCAAGCAAGACGCGCCCCGAGGAGTGTCTTGCCACATGTCAACAATGGGTCTGACTGAGGGCCTCCAGGAGAGAAGCCCAAGCAAGACGCGCCCCGAGGAGCGTCTTGACACATGTCAACACTGGGTCTGACAGAGGGCCTCCAGGAGAGAGGCCCAAGCAAGACGCGCCCCGAGGAGTGTCTTGCCACATGTCACCACTGGGTCTGACTGAGCGCCTCCAGGAGAGAGGCCCAAGCAAGACGCGCCCCGAGGAGCGTCAGGCCACATGTCACTACTCAGTCTGACTGACCGCCTCCAGGAGAGAGGCCCAAGCAAGACGCACCCCGAGGAGCGTCTTGCCTTTTGTCAGCACTCGGTCTGACTGAGCGCCTCCAGGAGAGAGGCCCAAGCAAGACGCGCCCCGAGGAGCGTCTTGCCACATGTCAACAATGGGTCTTATTGAGGGCCTCCAGGAGAGAGGCCCAAGCAAGATGCGCCCCGAGGAGCGTCTTGCCACATGTAAACAATGGGTCTGACTGAGGGCCTCCAGGAGAGAAGCCCAAGCAACACGCGGCCCGAGGATCGTCTTGCCACATGTCAGCACTCGGTCTGACTGAGCGCCTCCAGGAGAGAGGCCAAAGCAAGACGCGCCCTGAGGAGCGTCTTGACACATGTCAACACTGGGTCTGACAGAGGGCCTCCATGAGAGAGGCCCAAGCAAGACGCGCCCCGAGGAGTGTCTTGCCACATGTCAACACTTGGTCTGACAGAGGGCCTCCAGGAGAGAGGCCCAAGCAAGACACGCCCCGAGAAGTGTCTTGCCACATGTCACCACTTGGTCTGACTGAGCGCCTCCAGGAGAGAGGCCCAAGTAACACGCGCCCCGAGGAGCGTCAGGCCACATGTCACTACTCATTCTGACTGAGCGCCTCCAGGAGAGAGGCCCAAGCAAGACGCGCCCCGAGGAGCGTCTTGCCACATGTCAACACTGGGTCTGACAGAGGGCCTCCAGGAGAGAGGCCCAAGCAAGACGCGCCCCGAGGAGTGTCTTGCCACATGTCACCACTGGGTCTGACTGAGCGCCTCCAGGAGAGAGGCCCAAGCAAGACGCGCCCCGAGGAGCGTCAGGCCACATGTCACTACTAAGTCTGACTGAGCGCCTCCAGGAGAGAGGCCCAAGCAAGACGCGCCCCGAGGAGCGTCTTGCCACATGTCAACAATGGGTCTGACTGAGGGCCTCCAGGAGAGAGGCCCAAGCAAGATGCGCCCGGAGGAGCGTCTTGCCACATGTCAACACTGGGTCCTACAGAGGGCCTCCAGGAGAGAGGCCCAAGCAAGACGCGCCCCGAGGAGCGTCTTGCCACATGTCACCTCTGGTTCTGACTGAGCGCCTCCAGGAGAGAGGCCCAAGCAAGACGTGCCCCGAGGAGCGTCTTGTCACATGTCAACACTGGGTCTTTCTGAGCGCCTCCAGGAGAGAAGCCCAAGCAAGACGCGCCCCGAGGAGCGTCTTGCCACATGTCAGCACTCGGTCTGACTGAGCGCCTCCAGGAGAGAGGCCCAAGCTAGACGCGCCAAGAGGAGCGTCTTGCCACATGTCAACAATGGGTCTGACTGAGGGCCTCCAGGAGAGAAGCCCAAGCAACACGCGGCCCGAGGAGCGTCTTGCCACATGTCAGCACTCGGTCTGACTGAGCGCCTCCAGGAGAGAGGCCAAAGCAAGACGCGCGCTGAGGAGCGTCTTGACACATGTCAACACTGGGTCTGACAGAGGGCCTCCATGAGAGAGGCCCAAGCAAGACGCGCCCCGAGGAGTGTCTTGCCATATGTCAACACTGGGTCTGACAGAGGGCCTCCAGGAGAGAGGCCCAAGCAAGACGCGCCCCGAGAAGTGTCTTGCCACATGTCACCACTTGGTCTGACTGAGCGCCTCCAGGAGAGAGGCCCAAGCAACACGCGCCCCGAGGAGCGTCAGGCCACATGTCACTACTCATTCTGACTGAGCGCCTCCAGGAGAGAGGCCCAAGCAAGACGCACCCCGAGGAGCGTCTTGCCACGTGTCAACACTGGGACTGATTGAGGGCCTTCTGGAGAGAGGCCCAAGCAAGACGCGCCCCGAGGAGCGTCTTGCCACATGTCACCACTTGGTCTGACTGAGCGCCTCCAGGAGAGAGGCCCAAGCAACACGCGCCCCGAGGAGCGTCAGGCCACATGTCACTACTCAGTCTGACTGAGCGCCTCCAGGAGAGAGGCCCAAGCAAGACGCCCCCCGAGGAGCGTCTTGCCACATGTCAACAATGGGTCTTACTGAGGGCCTCCAGGAGAGAAGCCCAAGCAAGACACGCCCCGAGGAGCTTCTTGCCACATGTCAGCACTCGGTCTGACTGAGCGCCTCCAGGAGAGAGGCCAAAGCAAGACGTGCCCCGAGGAGTGTCTTGCCACATGTCAACACTGGGTCTGACAGAGGGCCTCCAGGAGAGAGGCCAAAGCAAGACGCGCCCCGAGGAGCGTCTTGCCACATGTCAGCACTGGGTCTGACTGAACGCCTCCAGGAGAGAGGCCCCAGCAAGACGCTCCCCGAGGAGCGTCTTGCCTTATGTCAGCACTCGGTCTGACTGAGCGCCTCCAGGAGAGAGGCCCAAGCAAGACGCGCCCCGAGGAGCGTCTTGCCACATGTCAACAATGGGTCTGACTGAGGGCCTCCAGGAGAGAGGCCCAAGCAAGATCGGCCCGGAGGAGCGTCTTGCCACATGTCAACACTGGGTCTGAAAGAGGGTCTCCAGGAGAGAGGCCCAAGCAAGACGCGCCCCGAGGAGCGTCTTGCCACATGTCACCTCTGGTTCTGACTGAGCGCCTCCAGGAGAGAGGCCCAAGCAAGACGTGCCCCGAGGAGCGTCTTGTCACATGTCAACACTGGGTCTTTCTGAGCGCCTCCAGGAGAGAAGCCCAAGCAAGACGCGCCCCGAGGAGCGTCTTGCCACATGTCAGCACTCGGTCTGACTGAGCGCCTCCAGGAGAGAGGCCCAAGCTAGACGCGCCCAGAGGAGCGTCTTGCCACATGTCAACAATGGGTCTGACTGAGGGCCTCCAGGAGAGAAGCCCAAGCAACACGCGGCCCGAGGAGCGTCTTGCCACATGTCAACACTGGGTCTGACAGAGGGCCTCCATGAGAGAGGCCCAAGCAAGACGCGCTCCGAGGAGTGTCTTGCCATATGTCAACACTGGGTCTGACAGAGGGCCTCCAGGAGAGAGGCCCAAGCAAGACGCGCCCCGAGAAGTGTCTTGCCACATGTCACCACTTGGTCTGACTGAGCGCCTCCAGGAGAGAGGCCCAAGCAACACGCGCCCCGAGGAGCGTCAGGCCACATGTCACTACTCATTCTGACTGAGCGCCTCCAGGAGAGAGGCCCAAGCAAGACGCACCCCGAGGAGCGTCTTGCCACGTGTCAACACTGGGTCTGATTGAGGGCCTTCTGGAGAGAGGCCCAAGCAAGACGCGCCCCGAGGAGCGTCTTGCCACATGTCACCACTTGGTCTGACTGAGCGCCTCCAGGAGAGAGGCCCAAGCAACACGCGCCCCGAGGAGCGTCAGGCCACATGTCACTACTCAGTCTGACTGAGCGCCTCCAGGAGAGAGGCCCAAGCAAGACGCCCCCCGAGGAGCGTCTTGCCACATGTCAACAATGGGTCTTACTGAGGGCCTCCAGGAGAGAAGCCCAAGCAAGACACGCCCCGAGGAGCTTCTTGCCACATGTCAGCACTCGGTCTGACTGAGCGCCTCCAGGAGAGAGGCCAAAGCAAGACGTGCCCCGAGGAGCGTCTTGACACATGTCAACACTGGGTCTGACAGAGGGCCTCCATGAGAGAGGCCCAAGCAAGACGCGCCCCGAGGAGTGTCTTGCCACATGTCAACACTGGGTCTGACAGAGGGCCTCCAGGAGAGAGGCCAAAGCAAGACGCGCCCCGAGGAGCGTCTTGACACATGTCAGCACTCGGTCTGACTGAGCGCCTCCAGGAGAGAGGCCAAAGCAAGACGCGCCCCGAGGAGCGTCTTGACACATGTCAACACTGGGTCTGACAGAGGGCCTCCATGAGAGAGGCCCAAGCAAGACGCGCCCCGAGGAGTGTCTTGCCACATGTCAACACTGGGTCTGACAGAGGGCCTCCATGAGAGAGGCCCAAGCAAGACGCGCCCCGAGGAGTGTCTTGCCAAATGTCAACACTGGGTCTGACTGAGCGCCTCAGGGAGAGAGGTCCAAGCAAGACGCGCCCCGAGGAGCGTCTTGCCACATGTCACTACTCGGTCTGACTGAGCGCCTCAGGGAGAGAGGTCCAAGCAAGACACGCCCCGAGGAGCGTCTTGCCACATGTCAACACTGGATCTGACTGAGTGCCTCCATGAGAGAAGCCCTAGCAAGACGCGCCCCGAGGAGCGTCTTGCCACATGTCACTACTCGGTCTGTTTGAGCGCCTCCAGGAGAGAGGCCCAAGCAAGACGTGCCCCGAGGAGCGTCTTGCCACATGTCAACAATGGGTCTGACTGAGGGCCTCCAGGAGAGAGGCCCAAGCAAGATGGGCCCGGAGGAGCGTCTTGCCACATGTCAACACTGGGTCTTTCTGAGCGCCTCCAGGAGAGAAGCCCAAGCAAGACGCGCCCAGAGGAGCGTCTTGCCACATGTCAACAATGGGTCTGACTGAGGGCCTCCAGGAGAGAAGCCCAAGCAACACGCGGCCCGAGGAGCGTCTTGCCACATGTCAACACTGGGTCTGACAGAGGGCCTCCATGAGAGAGGCCCAAGCAAGACGCGCCCCGAGGAGTGTCTTGCCATATGTCAACACTGGGTCTGACAGAGGGCCTCAGGGAGAGAGGTCCAAGCAAGACGCGCCCCGAGGAGCGTCTTGCCACATGTCACTACTCGGTCTGACTGAGCGCCTCAGGGAGAGAGGTCCAAGCAAGACGCGCCCCGAGGAGCGTCTTGCCACATGTCACTACTCGGTCTGTTTGAGCGCCTCCAGGAGAGAGGCCCAAGCAAGACGTGCCCCGAGGAGCGTCTTGCCACATGTCAACAATGGGTCTGACTGAGGACCTCCAGGAGAGAAGCCGAAGCAAGGTACGCCCCGAGGAGCGTCTTGACACATGTCAACACTGGGTCTGACTGAGGGCCTCCATGAGAGAAGCCCAAGCAAGACGCGCCCCGAGGAGAGTCTTGCCACATGTCAACACTCGGTCTGACAGAGGGCATCCAGGAGAGAGGCCCAAGCAATAAGCACCCCGAGGAGCGTCTTGCCACATGTCACCACTGGGTCTGACTGAGCGCCTCCAGGAGAGAGGCCCAACCAAGACGCGCCCTGAGGAGCGTCTTGCCACATGCCAACACTGGGTCTGACAGAGGGCCTCCAGGAGAGAGGCCCAAGCAAGACGCGCTCGAGGAGTGTCTTGCCACATGTCACCACTGGGTCTGACTGAGCGCCTCCAGGAGAGAGGCCCAAGCAAGACACGCCCCGAAGAGCGTCTTGCCAAATGTCACCACTTGGTCTGACTGAGCTCGTCCAGGAGAGAGGCCCAAGCAACACGCGCCCCGAGGAGCGTCAGGCCACATGTCACTACTCAGTCTGACTGAGCGCCTCCAGGAGAGAGGCCCAAGCAAGACGCACCCCGAGGAGCGTCTTGCCACGTGTCAACACTGGGTCTGATTGAGGGCCTTCTGGAGAGAGGCCCAAGCAAGACGCGCCCCGAGGAGCGTCTTGCCACATGTCACCACTTGGTCTGACTGAGCGCCTCCAGGAGAGAGGCCCAAGCAACACGCGCCCCGAGGAGCGTCAGGCCACATGTCACTACTCAGTCTGACTGAGCGCCTCCAGGAGAGAGGCCCAAGCAAGACGCCCCCCGAGGAGCGTCTTGCCACATGTCAACAATGGGTCTTACTGAGGGCCTCCAGGAGAGAAGCCCAAGCAAGACGCGCCCCGAGGAGCTTCTTGCCACATGTCAGCACTCGGTCTGACTGAGCGCCTCCAGGAGAGAGGCCAAAGCAAGACGCGCCCCGAGGAGCGTCTTGACACATGTCAACACTGGGTCTGACAGAGGGCCTCCATGAGAGAGGCCCAAGCAAGACGCGCCCCGAGGAGTGTCTTGCCACATGTCAACACTGGGTCTGACAGAGGGCCTCCAGGAGAGAGGCCAAAGCAAGACGCGCCCCGAGGAGCGTCTTGACACATGTCAGCACTCGGTCTGACTGAGCGCCTCCAGGAGAAAGGCCAAAGCAAGACGCGCCCCGAGGAGCGTCTTGACACATGTCAACACTGGGTCTGACAGAGGGCCTCCATGAGAGAGGCCCAAGCAAGACGCGCCCCGAGGAGTGTCTTGCCACATGTCAACACTGGGTCTGACAGAGGTCCTCCATGAGAGAGGCCCAAGCAAGACGCGCCCCGAGGAGTGTCTTGCCAAATGTCAACACTGGGTCTGACTGAGCGCCTCAGGGAGAGAGGTCCAAGCAAGACGCGCCCCGAGGAGCGTCTTGCCACATGTCACTACTGGGTCTGACTGAGCGCCTCAGGGAGAGAGGTCCAAGCAAGACACGCCCCGAGGAGCGTCTTGCCACATGTCAACACTGGATCTGACTGAGTGCCTCCATGAGAGAAGCCCTAGCAAGACGCGCCCCGAGGAGCGTCTTGCCACATGTCACTACTCGGTCTGTTTGAGCGCCTCCAGGAGAGAGGCCCAAGGAAGACGTGCCCCGAGGAGCGTCTTGCCACATGTCAACAATGGGTCTGACTGAGGGCCTCCAGGAGAGAAGCCCAAGCAAGACGCGCCCCGAGGAGAGTCTTGCCACATGTCAACACTCGGTCTGACAGAGGGCATCCAGGATAGAGGCCCAAGCAATAAGCGCCCCGAGGAGCGTCTTGCCACATGTCACCACTGGGTCTGACTGAGCGCCTCCAGGAGAGAGGCCCAAGCAAGACGCACCCCGAGGAGCGTCTTGCCACGTGTCAACACTGGGTCTGATTGAGGGCCTTCTGGAGAGAGGCCCAAGCAAGACGCGCCCCGATGAGCGTCTTGCCACATGTCACCACTTGGTCTGACTGAGCGCCTCCAGGAGAGAGGCCCAAGCAACACGCGCCCCGAGGAGCGTCAGGCCACATGTCACTACTCAGTCCGACTGAGCGCCTCCAGGAGAGAGGCCCATGCAAGACGCCCCCCGAGGAGCGTCTTGCCACATGTCAACAATGGGTCTTACTGAGGGCCTCCAGGAGAGAAGCCCAAGCAAGACGCGCCCCGAGGAGCTTCTTGCCACATGTCAGCACTCGGTCTGACTGAGCGCCTCCAGGAGAGAGGCCAAAGCAAGACGTGCCCCGAGGAGCGTCTTGACACATGTCAACACTGGGTCTGACAGAGGGCCTCCATGAGAGAGGCCCAAGCAAGACGCGCCCCGAGGAGTGTCTTGCCACATGTCAACACTGGGTCTGACAGAGGGCCTCCAGGAGAGAGGCCAAAGCAAGACGCGCCCCGAGGAGCGTCTTGACACATGTCAGCACTCGGTCTGACTGAGCGCCTCCAGGAGAGAGGCCAAAGCAAGACGCGCCCCGAGGAGCGTCTTGACACATGTCAACACTGGGTCTGACAGAGGGCCTCCATGAGAGAGGCCCAAGCAAGACGCGCCCCGAGGAGTGTCTTGCCACATGTCAACACTGGGTCTGACAGAGGGCCTCCATGAGAGAGGCCCAAGCAAGACGCGCCCCGAGGAGTGTCTTGCCAAATGTCAACACTGGGTCTGACTGAGCGCCTCAGGGAGAGAGGTCCAAGCAAGACGCGCCCCGAGGAGCGTCTTGCCACATGTCACTACTCGGTCTGACTGAGCGCCTCAGGGAGAGAGGTCCAAGCAAGAAACGCCCCGAGGAGCGTCTTGCCACATGTCAACATTGGATCTGACTGAGTGCCTCCATGAGAGAAGCCCTAGCAAGACGCGCCCCGAGGAGCGTCTTGCCACATGTCACTACTCGGTCTGTTTGAGCGCCCCCAGGAGAGAGGCCCAAGCAAGACATGCCCCGAGGAGCGTCTTGCCACATGTCAACAATGGGTCTGACTGAGGGCCTCCAGGAGAGAAGCCGAAGCAAGACACGCCCCGAGGAGCGTCTTGACACATGTCAACACTGGGTCTGACTGAGGGCCTCCATGAGAGAAGCCCAAGCAAGACGCGCCCCGAGGAGAGTCTTGCCACATGTCAACACTCGGTCTGACAGAGGGCATCCAGGAGAGAGGCCCAAGCAATAAGCGCCCCGAGGAGCGTCTTGCCACATGTCACTACTCGGTCTGTTTGAGCGCCCCCAGGAGAGAGGCCCAAGCAAGACATGCCCCGAGGAGCGTCTTGCCACATGTCAACAATGGGTCTGACTGAGGGCCTCCAGGAGAGAAGCCGAAGCAAGACACGCCCCGAGGAGCGTCTTGACACATGTCAACACTGGGTCTGACTGAGGGCCTCCATGAGAGAAGCCCAAGCAAGACGCGCCCCGAGGAGAGTCTTGCCACATGTCAACACTCGGTCTGACAGAGGGCATCCAGGAGAGAGGCCCAAGCAATAAGCGCCCCGAGGAGCGTCTTGCCACATGTCACCACTGGGTCTGACTGAGCACCTCCAGGAGAGAGGCCCAACCAAGACGCGCCCTGAGGAGCGTCTTGCCACATGCCAACACTGGGTCTGACAGAGGGCCTCCAGGAGAGAGGCCGAAGCAAGACGCGCTCGAGGAGTGTCTTGCCACATGTCACCACTGGGTCTGACTGAGCGCCTCCAGGAGAGAGGCCCAAGCAAGACACGCCCCGAAGAGCGTCTTGCCAAATGTCACCACTTGGTCTGACTGAGCGCCTCCAGGAGAGAGGCCCAAGCAACACGCGCCCCGAGGAGCGTCAGGCCACATGTCACTACTCAGTCTGACTGAGCGCCTCCAGGAGAGAGGCCCAAGCAAGACGCACCCCGAGGAGCGTCTTGCCACGTGTCAACACTGGGTCTGATTGAGGGCCTTCTGGAGAGAGGCCCAAGCAAGACGCGCCCCGAGGAGCGTCTTGCCACATGTCACCACTTGGTCTGACTGAGCGCCTCCAGGAGAGAGGCCCAAGCAACACGCGCCCCGAGGAGCGTCAGGCCACATGTCACTACTCAGTCTGACTGAGCGCCTCCAGGAGAGAGGCCCAAGCAAGACGCACCCCGAGGAGCGTCTTGCCACATGTCAACAATGGGTCTTACTGAGGGCCTCCAGGAGAGAAGCCCAAGCAAGACGCGCCCCGAGGAGCTTCTTGCCACATGTCAGCACTCGGTCTGACTGAGCGCCTCCAGGAGAGAGGCCAAAGCAAGACGCTCCCCGAGGAGCGTCTTGACACATGTCAACACTGGGTCTGACAGAGGGCCTCCATGAGAGAGGCCCAAGCAAGACGCGCCCCGAGGAGTGTCTTGCCACATGTCAACACTGGGTCTGACAGAGGGCCTCCAGGAGAGAGGCCAAAGCAAGACGCGCCCCGAGGAGCGTCTTGACACATGTCAGCACTCGGTCTGACTGAGCGCCTCCAGGAGAGAGGCCAAAGCAAGACGCGCCCCGAGGAGCGTCTTGACACATGTCAACACTGGGTCTGACAGAGGGCCTCCATGAGAGAGGCCCAAGCAAGACGCGCCCCGAGGAGTGTCTTGCCACATGTCAACACTGGGTCTGACAGAGGTCCTCCATGAGAGAGGCCCAAGCAAGACGCGCCCCGAGGAGTGTCTTGCCAAATGTCAACACTGGGTCTGACTGAGCGCCTCAGGGAGAGAGGTCCAAGCAAGACGCGCCCCGAGGAGCGTCTTGCCACATGTCACTACTCGGTCTGACTGAGCGCCTCAGGGAGAGAGGTCCAAGCAAGACACGCCCCGAGGAGCGTCTTGCCACATGTCAACACTGGATCTGACTGAGTGCCTCCATGAGAGAAGCCCTAGCAAGACGCGCCCCGAGGAGCGTCTTGCCACATGTCACTACTCGGTCTGTTTGAGCGCCTCCAGGAGAGAGGCCCAAGCAAGACGTGCCCCGAGGAGCGTCTTGCAACATGTCAACAATGGGTCTGACTGAGGGCCTCCAGGAGAGAAGCCGAAGCAAGACACGCCCCGAGGAGCGTCTTGACACATGTCAACACTGGGTCTGACTGAGGGCCTCCATGAGAGAAGCCCAAGCAAGACGCGCCCCGAGGAGAGTCTTGCCACATGTCAACACTCGGTCTGACAGAGGGCATCCAGGAGAGAGGCCCAAGCAATAAGCGCCCCGAGGAGCGTCTTGCCACATGTCACCACTGGGTCTGACTGAGCGCCTCCAGGAGAGAGGCCCAACCAAGACGCGCCCTGAGGAGCGTCTTGCCACATGCCAACACTGGGTCTGACAGAGGGCCTCCAGGAGAGAGGCCCAAGCAAGACGCGCTCGAGGAGTGTCTTGCCACATGTCACCACTGGGTCTGATTGAGCGCCTCCAGGAGAGAGGCCCAAGCAAGACACGCCCCGAAGAGCGTCTTGCCAAATGTCACCACTTGGTCTGACTGAGCGCCTCCAGGAGAGAGGCCCAAGCAACACGCGCCCCGAGGAGCGTCAGGCCACATGTCACTACTCAGTCTGACTGAGCGCCTCCAGGAGAGAGGCCCAAGCAAGACGCGCCCCGAGGAGCGTCTTGCCACATGACAACAATGGGTCTTACTGAGGGCCTCCAGGAGAGAAGCCCAAGCAGGACGCGCCCCGAGGAGCTTCTTGCCACATGTCAGCACTCGGTCTGACTGAGCGCCTCCAGGAGAGAGGCCAAAGCAAGACGCGCCCCGAGGAGCGTCTTGACACATGTCAACACTGGGTCTGACAGAGGGCCTCCATGAGAGAGGCCCAAGCAAGACGCGCCCCGAGGAGCGTCTTGCCACATGTCAACACTGGGTCTGACTGAGCGCCTCCAGGAGAGAGGCCCAAGCAAGACGCGCCCCGAGGAGCGTCTTGCCACATGTCAGCACTGGGTCTGACTGAGCGCCTCCAGGAGAGAGGCCCAAGCAAGACGCGCCCCGAGGAGCGTCTTGCCACATGTCAACAATGGGTCTGACTGAGGGCCTCCAGGAGAGAGGCCCAAGCAAGTTGCGCCCGGAGGAGCGTTTTGCCACATGTCAACACTGGGTCTGACAGAGGGCCTCCAGGAGAGAGGCCCAAGCAAGACGCGCCCCGAGGAGCGTCTTGCCACATGTCACCTCTGGTTCTGACTGAGCGCCTCCAGGAGAGAGGCCCAAGCAAGACGCGCCCCGAGGAGCGTCTTGTCACATGTCAACACTGGATCTGTCTGAGCGCCTCCAGGAGAGAAGCCCAAGCAAGACGCGCCCCGAGGAGTGTCTTGCCACATGTCAACAATCGGTCTGACTGAGGGCCTCCAGGAGAGAAGCCCAAGCAAGACGCGCCCCGAGGAGCGTCTTGACACATGTCAACACTGGGTCTGACAGAGGGCCTCCAGGAGAGAGGCCCAAGCAAGACGCGCCCCGAGGAGCGTCTTGCCACATGTCACCACTGGGTCTGACTGAGCGCCTCCAGGAGAGAGGCCCAAGCAAGACGCGCCCCGAGGAGCGTCAGGCCACATGTCACTACTCAGTCTGACTGAGCGCCTCCAGGAGAGAGGCCCAAGCAAGACGCGCCCCGAGGAGCGTCTTGCCACATGTCAGCACTGGATCTGACTGAACGCCTCCAGGAGAGAGGCCCCAGCAAGACGCGCCCCGAGGAGCCTCTCCTGGAGGCGTTCAGTCAGATCCAGTGCTGACATGTGGCAAGACGCTCCTCGGGGCGCGTCTTGCTTGGGCCTCTCTCCTGGAGGCGCTCAGTCAGACTGAGTAGTGACATGTGGCCTGACGCTCCTCGGGGCGCGTCTTGCTTGGGCCTCTCTCCTGGAGGCGCTCAGTCAGACCCAGTGGTGACATGTGGCAAGACGCTCCTCGGGGCGCGTCTTGCTTGGGCCTCTCTCCTGGAGGCCCTCTGTCAGACCCAGTGTTGACATGTGTCAAGACGCTCCTCGGGGCGCGTCTTGCTTGGGCTTCTCTCCTGGAGGCCCTCAGTCAGACCGATTGTTGACATGTGGCAAGACACTCCTCGGGGCGCGTCTTGCTTGGGCTTCTCTCCTGGAGGCGCTCAGACAGATCCAGTGTTGACATGTGACAAGACGCTCCTCGGGGCGCGTCTTGCTTGGGCCTCTCTCCTGGAGGCGCTCAGTCAGAACCAGAGGTGACATGTGGCAAGACGCTCCTCGGGGCGCGTCTTGCTTGGGCCTCTCTCCTGGAGGCCCTCTGTCAGACCCAGTGTTGACATGTGGCAAGACGCTCCTCCGGGCGCATCTTGCTTGGGCCTCTCTCCTGGAGGCCCTCAGTCAGACCCATTGTTGACATGTGGCAAGACGCTCCTCGGGGCGCGTCTTGCTTGGGCCTCTCTATTGGAGGAGCTCAGTCAGACCCAGTGTTGACATGTGGCAAGACGCTCCTCTGGGCGCGTCTTGCTTGGGCTTCTCTCCTGGAGACCCTCAGTCAGACCCATTGTTGACATGTGGCAAGACGCTCCTCGGGGCAAGTCTTGCTTGGGCCTCTCTCCTGGAGGAGCTCAGTCAGACCCAGTGGTGACTCGTGGCAAGACGCTCCTCGGGGCGCATCTTGCTTGGGCCTCTCTCCTGGAGGCGCTAAGTCAGGCCCAGTGTTGACACGTGGCAAGACGCTAATCGGGCCGCGTCTTGCTTGGGCCTCTCTCCTTGAGGCGCTCAGTCAGAAACAGTGTTCACATGTGGCAAGACACTCCTCAGGGCCCGTCTTGCTTGGGCTTCTCTCATGGAGGCCCTCAGTAAGACCCATTGTTGACATGTGGAAAGAAGCTCCTCGGGGCGCGTCTTGCTTTGGCTTCTCTCCTGGAGCCCCTCAGTCAGACCCATTGTTGACATGTGGCAAGACGCTCCTCGGGGCGCGTATTGCTTGGGCCTCTCTCCTGGATGCCCTCTGTCAAACCCAGTGTTGACATGTGGCAAGACTCTCCTCGGGGCGCGTCTTGCTTGGACCTCTCTCCTGGAGGCGCTCAGTCAGACCGAGTAGTGACATGTGGCAAGACGCTCCTCGGGGCGCGTCTTGCTTGGGCCTCTCTCCTGGAGGCGCTCAATTAGACCCAGTGTTGACATGTGGCAAGACGCTCCTCGGGGCGCGTCTTGCTTGGGCTTCTCTCCTGGAGGCCCTCAGTCAGACCCATTGTTGACATGTGGCAAGACGCTCCTCGGGGCGCTTCTTGCTTGGGCCTCTCTCCTGGAGGCGCTCAGTCAGACAGAGTGCTGACATATGGCAAGATGCTCCTCGGGGCGCGTCTTGCTGGGGCCTCTCTCCTGGAGGCGCTCAGTCAGTTCCAGTGTTGACATGTGTCAAGACGCTCCTCGGGCGTTTCTTGCTTGCGCCTCTCTCCTGGAGGCGCTCAGTCAGACCCAGAGGTGACATGTGGCAAGATGCTCCTCGGGCCTCTCTCCTGGAGGCGCTCGGTCAGACCCAGTGTTGACATGTGGCAAGACGCTCCTTGGGGCGCTTCTTAATTGGGCCTCTCTCCTGGAGGTGCTCAGTCAGACCCAGTGTTGACATGTGGCAAGATGCTCCTCGGGGCGCGTCTTGCTGGGGCTTCTCTCATGGAGGCACTCAGTCAGACCCAGTGTTGACATGTGGCAAGATGCTCGTCGGGGCACGTCTTGCTTGGGCCTCTCTCCTGGAGGCGCTCAGTCAGACCCAGAGGAGACATGTGTCAAGATGCTCCTCGGGGCGCGTCTTGCTTGGGCCTCTCTCCTGGGGGCGCTCAGTCAGACCGAGTGCTGACATGTTGCAAGACGCTCCTCGGGCGCGTCTTGGTTGGGCCTCTCTCCTGGAGGCGCTCATTCAGACCCAGTGGTGACATGTGGCAACACGCTCCTCGGGGCGCGTATTGCTTGGACCTCTCTCCTGAATGCCCTCTGTCAGACCGAGTGTTGACACGTGGCAAGACGCTCCTCGGGGCGCGTCTTGGTTGGGCCTCTCTCCTGGAGGCGCTCATTCAGACCCAGTGGTGACATGTGGCAAGACGCTCCTCGGGGCGCGTATTGCTTGGACCTCTCTCCTGAATGCCCTCTGTCAGACCGAGTGTTGACATGTGGCAAGACTCTCCTCGGGGCGCGTCTTGCTGGGGCCTCTCTCCTGGAGGCGCTCAGTCAGACCCAGTGCTGACATGTGGCAAGACGCTCCTCGGGGCGCGTCTTGCTTGGGCCTCTCTCCTGGAGGCGCTCAGTCAGACTGAGTAGTGACATGTGGCCTGACGCTCCTCGGGGCGCGTCTTGCTTGGGCCTCTCTCCTGGAGGCGCTCAGTCAGACCCAGTGTTGACATGTGGCAAGACGCTCCTCCGGGCGCATCTTGCTTGGGCCTCTCTCCTGGAGGCCCTCAGTCAGACCCATTGTTGACATGTGGCAAGACGCTCCTCGGGGCGCGTTTTGCTTGGGCCTCTCTCCTGGAGGCGCTCAGTCAGACCGAGTGCTGACATAAGGCAAGACGCTCCTCGGGGCGCGTCTTGCTTGGGCCTCTCTCCTGGATGCCCTCAGTCAGACCCAGTGCTGACATGTGGCAAGACGCTCCTCGGGGCGCGTCTTGCTTGGGCCTCTCTCCTGGAGGCGCTCAGTCAGACCCAGTGTTGACATGTGGCAAGACGCTCCTCGGGGCGTGTCTTGCTTGGGCCTCTCTCCTGGAGGCGCTCAGTCAGACCCAGTGTTGACATGTGGCAAGACGCTCCTCGGGGCGCGTCTTGTTTGGGCCTCTCTCCTGGAGGCGCTCAGTCAGAACCAGAGGTGACATGTGACAAGACGCTCCTCGGGGCGCGTCTTGCTTGGGCCTCTCTCCTGGAGGCCCTCTGTCAGACCCAGTGTTGACATGTGGCAAGACGCTCCTCCGGGCGCATCTTGCTTGGGCCTCTCTCCTGGAGGCCCTCAGTCAGACCCATTGTTGACATGTGGCAAGACGCTCCTCGGGGCGCGTCTTGCTTGGGCCTCTCTCCTGGAGGCGCTCAGTCAGACCGAGTGCTGACATAAGGCAAGACGCTCCTCGGGGCGCGTCTTGCTGGGGCCTCTCTCCTGGAGGCGCTCAGTCAGACCCAGTGCTGACATGTGGCAAGACGCTCCTCGGGGCGCGTCTTGCTTGGGCCTCTCTCCTGGAGGCGCTCAGTCAGACCCAGTGTTGACATGTGGCAAGACGCTCCTCGGGGCGTGTCTTGCTTGGGCCTCTCTCCTGGAGGCGCTCAGTCAGACCCAGTGTTGACATGTGGCAAGACGCTCCTCGGGGCGCGTCTTGCTTGGGCCTCTCTCCTGGAGGCGCTCAGTCAGACCCAGTGGTGACACGTGGAAAGACGCTCCTCGGGGCACATCTTGCTTGGGGCTCTCTCCTGGAGGCGCTCAGTCAGACCCAGTGTTGACACGTGGCAAGACGCTCCTCGTGGCGCGTCTTGCTTGGTTCTCTCTCCTGGAGGTGCTCAGTCAGACCCAGTGTTGGCATGTGGCAAGACACTCCTCGGGGCGCGTCTTGGTTGGGCCTCTCTCCTGGAGGCGCTCATTCAGACCCAGTGGTGACATGTGGCAAGACGCTCCTCGGGGCGCGTATTGCTTCGGCCTCTCTCCTGACATGTGGCAAGATGCTCGTCGGGGCACGTCTTGCTTGGGCCTCTCTCCTGGAGGCGCTCAGTCAGACCAAGAGGAGACATGTGTCAAGATGCTCCTCGGGGCGCGTCTTGCTTGGGCCTCTCTCCTGGGGGCGCTCAGTCAGACCGAGTGCTGACATGTTGCAAGACGCTCCTCGTGCGCGTCTTGCTTGGCCCTCTCTCCTGGAGGCGCTCAGTCAGACCCAGTGTTCACATGTGGCAAGACGCTCCTCGGGGCGCGTCTTGCTTGGGCCTCTCTCCTGGAGGCGCTCAGTCAGACCCAGTGTTGACACGTGGCAAGACGCTCCTCGGGGCGCGTCTTGGTTGGGCCTCTCTCCTGGAGGCGCTCATTCAGACCCAGTGGTGACATGTGGCAAGACGCTCCTCGGGGCGCGTATTGCTTGGACCTCTCTCCTGAATGCCCTCTGTCAGACCGAGTGTTGACATGTGGCAAGACTCTCCTCGGGGCGCGTCTTGCTGGGGCCTCTCTCCTGGAGGCGCTCAGTCAGACCCAGTGCTGACATGTGGCAAGACGCTCCTCGGGGCGCGTCTTGCTTGGGCCTCTCTCCTGGAGGCGCTCAGTCAGACTGAGTAGTGACATGTGGCCTGACGCTCCTCGGGGCGCGTCTTGCTTGGGCCTCTCTCCTGGAGGCGCTCAGTCAGACCCAGTGTTGACATGTGGCAAGACGCTCCTCCGGGCGCATCTTGCTTGGGCCTCTCTCCTGGAGGCCCTCAGTCAGACCCATTGTTGACATGTGGCAAGACGCTCCTCGGGGCACAATTTGCTTGGGCCTCTCTCCTGGAGGCGCTCAGTCAGACCGAGTGCTGACATAAGGCAAGACGCTCCTCGGGGCGCGTCTTGCTTGGGCCTCTCTCCTGAATGCGCTCAGTCAGACCCAGTGCTGACGTGTGGCAAGACGCTCCTCGGGGCGCGTCTTGCTTGGGCCTCTCTCCTGGAGGCGCTCAGTCAGACCCAGTGTTGACATGTGGCAAGACGCTCCTCGGGGCGTGTCTTGCTTGGGCCTCTCTCCTGGAGGCGCTCAGTCAGACCCAGTGTTGACATGTGGCAAGACGCTCCTCGGGGCTCGTCTTGCTTGGGCCTCTCTCCTGGAGGCGCTCAGTCAGAACCAGAGGTGACATGTGGCAAGACGCTCCTCGGGGCGCGTCTTGCTTGGGCCTCTCTCCTGGAGGCCCTCTGTCAGACCCAGTGTTGACATGTGGCAAGACGCTCCTCCGGGCGCATCTTGCTTGGGCCTCTCTCCTGGAAGCCCTCAGTCAGACCCATTGTTGACATGTGGCAAGACGCTCCTCGGGGCGCGTCTTGCTTGGGCCTCTCTCCTGGAGGCGCTCAGTCAGACCGAGTGCTGACATAAGGCAAGACGCTCCTCAGGGGCGCGTCTTGCTGGGGCCTCTCTCCTGGAGGCGCTCAGTCAGACCCAGTGCTGACATGTGGCAAGACGCTCCTCGGGGCGCGTCTTGCTTGGGCCTCTCTCCTGGAGGCGCTCAGTCAGACCCAGTGTTGACATGTGGCAAGACGCTCCTCGGGGCGTGTCTTGCTTGGGCCTCTCTCCTGGAGGCGCTCAGTCAGACCCAGTGTTGACATGTGGCAAGACGCTCCTCGGGGCGCGTCTTGCTTGGGCCTCTCTCCTGGAGGCGCTCAGTCAGACCCAGTGGTGACACGTGGAAAGACGCTCCTCGGGGCACATCTTGCTTGGGCCTCTCTCCTGGAGGCGCTCAGTCAGACCCAGTGTTGACACGTGGCAAGATGCTCCTCGTGGCGCGTCTTGCTTGGGCCTCTCTCCTGGAGGCGCTCAGTCAGACCCAGTGTTGGCATGTGGCAAGACACTCCTCGGGGCGCGTCTTGGTTGGGCCTCTCTCCTGGAGGCGCTCATTCAGACCCAGTGGTGACATGTGGCAAGACGCTCCTCGGGGCGCGTATTGCTTCGGCCTCTCTCCTGAATGCCCTCTGTCAGACCGAGTGTTGACATGTGGCAAGACTCTCCTCGGGGCGCGTCTTGCTTGGGCTTCTCTCATGGACGCCCTCAGTCCGACCCAGTGTTGACATATGTCAAGACGCTCCTCGGGGCTTGTCTTGCTTGGGCCTCTCTACTGGAGGCGCTCAGTCAGACCCAGTGTTGACATGTGGCAAGACGCTCCTCTGGGCGCGTCTTGCTTGGGCTTCTCTCCTGGAGACCCTCAGTCAGACCCATTGTTGACATGTGGCAAGACGCTCCTCGGGGCAAGTCTTGCTTGGGCCTCTTTCCTGGAGGCGCTCAGTCAGACCGAGTAGTGACATGTAGCCTGACGCTCCTCGGGGCGCGTCTTGCTTGGGCCTCTCTCCTGGAGGCGCTCAGTCAGACCCAGTGGTGACATTTGGCAAGACGCTCCTCGGGGCGCGTATTGCTTCGGCCTCTCTCCTGAATGCCCTCTGTCAGACCGAGTGTTGACATGTGGCAAGACTCTCCTCGGGGCGCGTCTTGCTTGGGCTTCTCTCCTGGAGGCCCTCTGTCAGACCCAGTGTTGACATGTGGCAAGACGCTCCTCCGGGCGCATCTTGCTTGGGCCTCTCTCCTGGAGGCCCTCAGTCAGACCCATTGTTGACATGTGGCAAGACGCTCCTCGGGGCGCGTCTTGCTTGGGCCTCTCTCCTGGAGGCGCTCAGTCAGACCGAGTGCTGACATAAGGCAAGACGCTCCTCGGGGCGCGTCTTGCAGGGGCCTCTCTCCTGGAGGTGCTCAGTCAGACCCAGTGCTGACATGTGGCAAGACGCTCCTCGGGGCGCGTCTTGCTTGGGCCTCTCTCCTGGAGGCGCTCAGTCAGACCCAGTGTTGACATGTGGCAAGACGCTCCTCGGGGCGTGTCTTGCTTGGGCCTCTCTCCTGGAGGCGCTCAGTCAGACCCAGTGTTGACATGTGGCAAGACGCTCCTCGGGGCGCGTCTTGCTTGGGCCTCTCTCCTGGAGGCGCTCAGTCAGACCCAGTGGTGACACGTGGAAAGACGCTCCTCGGGGCTGTTGGGGTTATTAGGAGCGAACAATTCGCAAGCGTTAACTTACTTTTGGATTCTTCAATAAATTCTGTAAATATGTAAATATTTACTGATTTATTAATTAATTAAGATATTCTTAGATATACGGGGCACCATTCCCCTTTTTCCGGGGAAAAATTGAATCCAAAACTCTTATCAGTCTTTCTTGAAGTTCGTAGAATCCTTGGAGCAGAGACTTCTCTTCGACACAACAAAGCTACTGGAGACGAAAATCTGAATTTTATAACGTTTAATTAACAATTTGTCAAATGAATAAACAGTGGAATAGATGAATAATAACCGTGTGATATGATTGAAGATGGATGTGTTTGCATGTGATGGAGGATGTATGAATGGGGTCCTTTGTTCTCACAAAGGAGTAGTGTGTATGTGTGTGTGTGTGTGCGTGTGTATGGATTCAAAATGGAGTCTTGAATACAAGATGGCTGACCCCTTTGTCTGGCTAAAGTGTGGGTGGCAACTTGCACTTTAACTTCCAAAGCACTTAGAATCAGTAGTAACTTAACCTTAAATCACTCAAAACATTTCAAAAGATCATGAAACAACACAAAAGATTAATCACAAATTAATATCTTTTAGTTTCAGCCTGGCCATGACAGAAACCATTTTAAGATACCAAACAATGATCAATAAGCAGTTTATTCTTTCAAAATGACCCGACGGACGTGTTTGGGACGAAAGAGGAAAACACGAAGCTACTTTTTAAGCAATAGACGCGGTTTATTGCTTATTTGAGACTATAGAGGAAACGGGAGAAGAAAAGGAGAGAAAAAAAATGAGTTTCCTGATCACCAAAGCAGCAAGGCGTCCCCCGCTGTTATGACTTGACGGTTCTCCGTTTTTCTCCGCAGTTTCCGGCGTCATCCGTCGGTTTGATGCTTTCTCCGTTGTTTGGCGTTCACGAGTGTTTCTCCACGGGCTGGACAGAGACAGCAAAGTTTCTTTCTGTGCTGAGTTATAACTTACAGCGTTTCTGAGAGCTGGATGGAGTTGTTGTTTCCCTCAGCTGGTTCTGTGTCCTCAAACATCAGCTGGAGGGGAGCAGAAACGAGCAGATCAGCGGTCCCGTGGGCTCAACTTGGCTCTTAGAGCTTCCGCGTGCTCAAAGAAGTCGGAGCGTTCGACAAGCGTGTCCTCACCGCCAGGTATCCTGGGCAAAAGAACGAGGTTTCTTTGTCTCATTCATGATTTATAGTCTTTGAAGTCGCGGGAAAGCTCCAAGCTCCCGCCTCCCGCAGATCGTGTTTCTGGTATTAGGCGGTGACGTCATCACAATGCTTCCGTGTGCAAAGCATCATGGGAAATGAAGTTTCTTGGCGCTGATGTGATTATTTGCTTTTCAGAGCAATTTAAGCACAGTCATTTTGGAGAAAATCACTGCATAGTAATTTCCTCATGAGGTCAGACCCTCAACATTCCCCCTTTTGGTTTCGGGGATCGCGCCCAAAGCTCGATCGTCGGAAGCACAGATGGGTTTGTTCCTCATGAACGTAGGTCGACTTGATTGTCGGAAGCACAGGTGGGTTTGTCCCTTAGGACGTTGGTCTCCTTGGACGCCTTTGTCTTTGGTCTTTGTCTTGGATCCTGGCGCCTTTGGTCTTTGATCCTGGTCAGGCACAAAGAGGATAGGAAACGGGATAGTCCCCAACGCGCATAACGAGAAGAAGCCACTCACGCAGGTGGTACGCAATGATGATGTCGTCCATGCGAGAGGTAGTAGTGTAGAAGGAGGAATGTCGGTGGGCGGTTAACTCCACGAGGGGACACAAAGGCATCTCACCGCCGGCCATACAGTTCAGTTTATGGATCACGCGGTGATGTACGAGGTCCATAGTTCGCAAACGCGCATTGACCTATGTGGTCCCAAGATTCCCCCCTTTTTGGTCCAAAGGGTGGATCAGGACAGTCTTTGGGCTAAAACAAGGACCATAAAACTAAGAGGTACTACAATGTGCTGGTGCGTCAGACAGAGTCATTGACAGACTGAGCTGGGCCGGCACATAACCACTAGTTTATATGTGACCAAGTAAGAAACAAAAATACAGAAAACCCAAAAAAAAACATATAACATCCAAGAAAATTCATAGCAACCTTGAGGTCTCATAAAATACATTCTTAGGTCATACAGTCAGTGTGTATTCAAAATAAAGAATGTGACATACTGCAACACTCAGATAAATATGTGAGGTAGACTAAATTGAGAACTACTCTTAGGTTTACAGAATAACAAAGAAAATGTTGCTCACCCCCTTTAGACAGGTGTGGTACATTCACGCTTGGAGTCTCCCCGAACGCGGTTACGAGGCACACCGTAGGTGAGCAAGTGCATCTTATCTTGGAGTTTATTAACACGCCTGTAGGCGGAATAAGCTATCACGGCCGTGATGAGCCATTCCATCCCCAGGGCGACCAATGTGCAGATTAAAGTCGTATAATCTGTGTCAATGTAGCGTCTTGGGCGTCAAAGTAAGTTCACGCGGGTTTTGTGTGAACTTAGCAAATTTGGTTCCTTCAATCAGTAATTGTTGGTCAATTTCTAAATTGAAGGCAAAGTTATAACCCCGGAAAGCGTCCATGATCTCAATCTCCGAATCATGCTGTTCGAGGTTGAGGTGATGGAGTGCCAGGTTTTTAGTTCAAAGTGGAAATGCCTACCGTCCTTTCAAATACCAATGTTCAGCATCGACTTAAACCTATAGATGTGAGGTGTCACAATTATGGGAACATGTAACAGGAAACCGAGTTCTAATTTTCTGCATCAACGTGAATGGGAATTGCACTACCTAGGCTGTACGCTAGGTGGATTTGTGAAAGGTGCACAGTAGAGGGGTGGCAGCTGTCAAGCTATCTTTGAGCAGGTCCAGTGGTACCAAGTACGGGGAAATACGACTTTCAACCAAGCTGTCCAGCGTGGAACTTACTTCCCTGAGCAGGTCCTGCATCAAATCTCTCACCACTCATGTGTACACAATATCCTGATGTATGGTTTCAGACAAAGTCTTGATTGCACGTAGAGATTCATTAATCAGAGCAGAATGTAGGTTGACAGTTACAAGAGTACCCTGTAAGGTTTTAGTAAGTACTTCCTGTTAGCGTTCTAGGAAGAGTTTCTCTTGGTTAGTGAAAATGACGGCGGGGGGGGCTTGGTTCTTTGTCGGTTAGTACATGTTAGTGGGTTAAACGTGCACTTCCCCCCCTTTTCCATTTCCATGCATAGAACTATGTAGCGACTACGTCTACCTCCTGCGGGGAGTCTGGTCTCTGTACCCGCGGGGATGGTTTGACGTAGGGTTTGATTTGGTTTGCATGCACCCATTTGTAGACAGGCTCCTGTCTCGCTTTGGTGATGCGTAACCTGTATGCAACTGGAGAGAGTTTTGCCACGATCTCAAATGGTCCTGACCAGCAGGGCAGGAACTTCTTAGGTTTGCGTGCCGGTTGGGCGAACCGAAAGTAGAATACTTTGTCACCCACCTCGTATTCGCGGCTGGTTGTCTTTTGGTCGTAGTAGGCTTTAGCGCCTTCTACGTTGGTCTCCAGTTTCTTCTGAGCGTGCGCGAACGTAGCTCTGAGGTGTGTTTTCAAGTCTGCCACATACTGATGAGCGGTATAGGCAGTGGCAACACTGACATCCTCTGGGTGATACAGGAGGTGCAGTGGTAGAGTCATCAGTCTGCCGGTCATCATCTCAAAGGGCGTAACCCCCGTGGATCGCTGTGGAGTGGACCGTATGGCCATCAGGACCAGAGGGAGCTTGACGTCCCAGTCCTTCCCAGTGGAGCAGACGTACTTTTTGAGCATAGAGACGACCGTGCGGTTCATCCGTTCGACCTGTCCGGATGACTGTGGGTGATAGGGGAGGTGGAATCTCACTTCCACTCCCAAAAGTTCAAACAGGGACATCATTACACTGGATGTGAAATGAGTTCCTCGGTCAGAGTCAATGCAGAGTGGAAGTCCCCATCGACTGAAAACGTGGTTAATCAGCAGTACAGCGGTTGTGACGGCTGTATCGTTTGGCGCTGGAAGGCACTCAACCCACTTTGTGAAACTGCAAGTTACAGTTAGCATATATTTGTTTCCTCTTGCCGATTTGGGAACCGGTCCAACCCAGTCGATCTGCAGGTGGGACCAAGGGAAGGTTATTCCCCTGCGTTGCAGTGGTGCTCTAGCAAGCGGCTGGGAGGGTTGAAACTGGGCACAGACGAGGCAGCCTTGGACATAGCTGTGTACGTCCTTGGACATCGACGGCCAATACGCTACTTCTGTCAGTGACGCGAGGGTAGCTTTTGCTCCGCGGTGACCTCCAACCGGAGTGTCGTGGGCGTAGGCAAGCATCACTCCTCTGTGGTCGAGTGGAACAACCCAGCGCGGCGGGCTGTGATCGTCACGCATGTAAACTAACAAATCGTTTTGTAGTTTCAGGTGCGTGAGTTGACGATGCAGGTTTACCAAATCTTGGCTTGCACCAATAGGTGGTGATGGTTGTTTAGACATCGGGCCCTTTTGGAGAAGCTCGCGGATGAGCTTCAGGTCAGGATCTTGTTCCTGCATGGTGACTAGGTCCGCATCCTGTGGTTGTCTGCCTAGAAACACTGGTACCTCAACGGTCCGAGGTTCGTCTGCCTGTTTAGCATGGCGACGAGTAATCGCGCAGACCTCGTGAACGGCCTTGGGTGGAAGCCACTCGTCTTTGAATTCCCAACAGGTTCCCTGGTCAGCACCGAGCTTAGCAAGGCGGTCAGCTTCGTCATTACCATCTTTCTCCGGACCTAGGGTCCTGGAGTGACCTTTGACCTTTTTCCAGTAGACCATTATGCCTTTCTCAGTGGTGAGCAGATCACACGCTAGGAATAACTCCGAGTGTTTCACGTCTCTGTTCCTGGCGTTTTTCATGTTGTTCTCCTTCCACATGGGGAAGTGAGAGATGAAGCTGTGTCTAGCGTAGTTTGAATCAGAGCAAAGGACGATTTGAGTGATGTCCAAGGCTGCCGCCTGCTGGAGGGTTATCAACACTGCAGCAATTTCGGCGTACTGACTAGACTTTTGGCCCAACCGGTAGTGATTTGGTTGCTTGGTGTCACAGTCAACCCAAACGACTCCAACCCCAGCACGGAGCTGGCCTTCGTGAAGGTAGGAGCATCCATCAGTGTAAACTTTCGGAAGCCCTTGGCAAACATTCTCATCAAAGTAGCGATGATTGGATGCGGTTGGGTAGACTGCGGCAGGTGTGTCCAGGGGGCCCATGACGGAGTCAGAGTCACAGTGCTGGCAGCCAGCTAGCCCTTGTCCTAGCGCTAGCTTGGTGTTCTGACCATACTTGACCTCAATGTTGTATCCTTGGAGCACCATCATCCACGTCGCAATGCGGCTGTTTGACACTCTTCCTTCGCGCAGACGCTGGCTGTTTAGGAAGGTGACAGGCTGATGACACGTTTCAATGATCACTTTCTGTCCACCGATGTAACTACGAAAGTGTTCGACAGCCCAGACTGTAGAGAGGAGGGCTCTCTCACAGTCTGAGAACTGGAGTTCCACCTTGCTCAGAGGCTTGCTGGCGTATGCCACAACTCTCATGTCCTGGTCGTGTTTCTGCTTCAAAGCAGCGCTCAGGCAGTGAGAGGAGAAAGTCGCCTCTATGTAGAACTCTTTATCCTTGTCTGGGTAAGCCAGACAGGGTGCGGACGCCAACTTCTGTTTTAGGAACTGGAAGGAGAGTTCTTGGGGTCTGTCCCACACAAAAGGTGTGTCGTTCTGAAGCAGCTCAGTGAGGGGCCTCGCTATTTCAGCGTACTCCTCAATGAACTGCCTGGAGTAGTTGCAGACTCCGAGGAAGCTCCTGAGTTCGGTCAGATTAGCTGGGGCTTTGATGTCCTGAATGGCTCTAATGCGTCCCGCTTGGGGCTCGACTCCATTAGGGCCAACCAGCAGTCCAACATACTCCACTTTGGTTCGACACCACTGTCCCTTGACAATCGCCAATTTAGCTCCGGCGTCAGCGAGCTGTTGCAGCACGTGACGGAGTTCGGCCAGGTGCTCCTCGAAGGTTCGACTCCTCATCAAGATGTCATCGACATATATGAGGTTCCCTCTGGAAGCAGCATCTGACATGGCTTTGTGGAGGAAGATGTTGAACTCGGCAGGTGAGTTAGAGTAGCCAAAGGGGCAGCGGTTCCAAGTATATTGGCGATTTCCAAAGGAGAAAGCCAGTTTATACTGGTCCGCCGGCTCAACCTTCATGGTCCAGAAGCCGTTGGCTACGTCAACCGTAGAGAAGAAACGAGCATCTCTGACTCTGGCTAGCTCCTGATCTAAATGGATCATAGGCCACCTGGAGAGAGGTACTTGTTTGTTCAGTGCGCGATAGTCTATGGTGAGACGCCATTTCCCAGTCGGTTTCAGAACCGGCCAGATGGGAGAGTTGTAAGTGGAGTTACACTCTCTGATGATGTTTTTCTCCTTCAGCTGATCGAGGATCTCTTGGATCGACTCATAAGCAGCGAGGGGAATCTTGTACTGACGTACAAAAGTAGGAGGGGCATTCGGGTTCGTTGGAATGCGAACCGTGTGCAGGTTTGTGAGTCCACAGTCCAGGGAGTCCCTGGATAAGACGGACTGAAACTCATAGAACAGGCTTCTAAGCTCTGCTCTCTGCTCCTCTGACTCCAGCGCATCCGCTTTGTCAAGCTGCTGGCTGACTTCGGCCTCGAAGCCGTCATAAGGTTCAGAGGAGGAGGGTCTCTGGTGTTCCGGGCTTTCAACCGGTGACTCAGAGGGTTGAGTATTTATTGCAAAAACCGTTAGACACTGACCGCTGTCAGTATCTAAGGTTGCACTGCAAATGGGTTCCTCAGGAAGGGCTTCATGCCGCTTGATGGTTATCATTTGTGAAGGGAAAGTACTGAATGTGTCTACACCAACCTGTCTGTCGTTCAAGAACAACGGAAGTTGTCCGATCACGGGGACTGAAAGTTCGAAGTCATGGAATGAGCTATCTATCAGCATGCCCAAGGGCTTTCCTGCCGGCATGTGGATAGGACTCCGGGTCGGATTTTCGACCAACAAGTAGGCAGAACGATTGTTCAGCTCCAAGAGTGGCGTGCCACAGACGGCTAAGTTGAGCTCCAAGAAGTGTGGTGATGGCTGGAAGAAGGCCTGTGTGCCTGGCAGCTTCTGATGCTTCATCAGAGTCAGACGAACAGGCACTCCTTTGACCAGTGGGGGCAGAACCGTGCTGGCCTCAACCACTGCACGGCAGGCCTGTGGAATGGTCTGTCCGGACAGCAAGTGTTCACGGCCTTCTGAGCCAGGCTCAGAGGATGGTGTGGCCCGGGCCCAAAGGACTTGATTGCAAGTGTCCAGCTGGGCACCTAGTCGAACCAGCAGATCTGCTCCAATGAGTGCAGGTGGATCAAGCTGTGGTATGATGCTGAATGTATGTGTGAGCTGTCTTGCTCCAAGTTGGATAGTCAGAGAGCAGACCTCTGGCGCTTTCAGGAGCCTCTGCGGCCAAGTAGGTGACAAGAGCCGATGGCTACGTGTCACGCTGACCAGAAGGGGGTCCTTCTGACGCAGGTGTTCAAACGTCTGCTGGCTGATGGCTGACTTTTCCGACCAAAGAGCAAGGCGAGCATCTGAGATGTGGGTGCAGTTGATGGTAAGACCACCAACTATGTGTGGTGCATATGGCTGCAGGCTGACGTTCTTCAGCGAGCAGAGAAAAGATGAATGTGTGCAGAGAGGAGTTCCAGGAGCGGTTTCGTGCCTTTGCAGGCGGACATCGTCTGTGGGAGCCGTAGGAAGGGGCATGACCTTGGAACAAGGGTTTTGCGGCTCACTTATGCTGACTTCAAGAATGGAGGATGGTCGGCTGCTATCTGGGTTCCAGGGCTTAGGTGTGTCCACCTGGGCCCACAGTTGACCCTTCTGGCAGTCAATGAGGGGAGCTAGACGTTCAAGCAGGTCCTGACCAATGAGAAGTGGTTCAGTGTCTAGCTGGCAGACATAAAACGGGTGAACCAGAGTCATGTCTTGGAAGGTGATGTCCAGCCACGCCCGGTGAGTGATACACTCCCGGGTCTGGGTGTAGCTGGTGATTTTCAGGTCACAGGGTTCTACCTGGACTGGTTTCCCGAGCGACCGCATGGTGTCAGACACGCGATGGAACAGTGTGGAGCACATCAGGGTGATTTCTGAGCCGGTATCCAGCAGAGCATCAACCTGTATGCACCCACCTACGTTGGTGCTACAGTACAAACGGCGAGCATGATCATGGTTTGTTAAGTCACCAAGGAACTTCAGAAATTTAGTATCTGGTTTCTCTGGGGGGTAGATTTCAGGAGACTCCTGTGGTCTACCAGTAGTGTTTCCCCAACTGATCAGGTAAGTCCTGGCCACGCTGGGGGGTTGAGCCACGCCTAGTCATGCGGACGTTGGCTCTGAGTCTGGCTTCTTAGAAGCAGACTTTGGTGCAGGGGTCTCATCTGCAGATCTCAGCTGTTCCTTCTGTTTAGCTAGGAACTGCTGAAACATCTCCTGGAGGTCGGCTTTGGTCAAGTACTCACCTGCGGACTTGTGTTCGGGACCTACCTGTGGGCGGCGCTCCTTAAACCTTCCACTGTTCCGACCTGCCTGCCGTTGGTTTTGGTTGGGCCACTTCCTGTCTGATTGTCCAGACCTAGGCGGCCAATCAGCACCCCCCTTCCCCTGTTGAGGAGATTGGGACTGCTCTTGCGGTTTAACAGGTCTAGGTTTAGCAGATTTTGGCTTAGTGGGTGGAGCTTCTGTGCCTTCAAGCTCCAAACGCGGCTCGGTGTCGGGAGTTAGGTGCATGACGCGGTGATGTGCGTCAGGCTTTTGGGGCTTTCCGCCGGCTTCCCAAGCCTGTTGAGCGTATCTCCTAATCTCCTGAGTTGTCAGTTTTTTCATCCGACAATACATTGAGACTTCGGAGCGAACACACTCGTGCAGGTTGTGAATGAACAGGGATCTGAAGGCAGGGTCTTCCTCGAGCCCAGGGCCGTTTCGACCTTGGAAATAAGCACTTTTGAGTCGGCGATAATACTCTCTGGGGGGTTCGTTCCTCCCGTGTTTGATGGAGAAGGCCCCCATTGTAGCTGACGCAGAGTCTGCATACGTGGCGTATTCATCTCTCAACGCTCGGCAGAGCGAGGAGTACCGATCACGAATGTCAGGTGGTAGAGTTTCCATGAAACCGTGCACCGTTCTAGATGTGGTTTTCCAAATTAGCTTGAGCTTCTCCCTTGAAGAGGGTGCTGGAAGATCAAGCAGACAACGTTCTATCTCCCTGAGATAATCGTCGACATTGGATTCATTGGTGTTAGGATCAAAACGTTCTACGTCTTTAGCTAGCGATTCAATTTGACGTACACGGAGCCCTGACTCACGGTACGGCGCGTCATCCTCTGACTCTGACCCACGGTCTGTCTCAGAGAGTGCTGGATATCGCTGGTGTGCTCTGGGCTCCCAATGTTGACTCCTGGGGCCCAAATCGGGGTCCGGCATGTTGTGGCGGGCTGCTGGCACGTCACGTGGGTGTCCTGGGAGATCCTCCTCCCGGGGCACGTCTGCGTAGTGCAGCCTGCGTCTTTCAACTGGGGCATCTGCGTAATACGCTTTGTCCGGGTACGGACTGGCGTATGATGCTTTGTCCTGCAGCTGGTTATCGGCATGCCGAATACCGGAGTAGCTAGGATGGGTGGATGGTGGAGGTGCAGGTTGGGCTTGTGCATAACCCCAGCCGGCACCTTGCACCCTTCGTGGACTGGGGGAGCGGTCTAAATAGAGGTGCCGCTCAGCTGGTCGACTTCTCACTGATTGAGAAGGCCGTGATGATGAGGGTGGTGGTCCAACCTGGGATTCGAGGGCGAACTGCTCTCGGCCCCTAGGTGGTCCTGAATGCCCTATAGTGTGTGTAGGGAACGGGGCCGAAGGTTGGAACAGATGAGCTTCATCTCTCCCCTGCGGCGTGCGTCTGTCCAGAGAGTCCCACACCACATACTGTTGATTATCGTATGGAGACGTATCAGGAGGTAGCCTACCTTTACGGCGGGACGGCGGTCCCTCGCTACCTTGGGTGGAGGAAACCAATTGGTCTTTGGCGATCGTCCTGGGCGGACCCTGGTTGGCTTTGCCGGCTTGCTTTCGTACCGGTGTGGGAGAGCACTCTGGCTCAGCCTCAGAGTCACGGTGTTCCCCCCCTTCCCACTGTCTGTTGTCATCAGCAGAAGGGGGCGGGGTCTTCTCCCCATCTTCCCCAGAATCGGTGCTGGCTTCCTCCTCGTCATCCTTCTGCCTTCCATTTTGCTGCCTTTCAGCTAGCATGCTCTGGAGCTTCATGATCTCTCGATCATGTTGGAGTTCTCTCTGATAGAGGATCAGGGCTAACTTAGCTAAGTGAACCTGGATTGGTTTTGTACCATCCGGGTTTTCTATTTGATCAATTACAGCTTCCAGCTCGTCGCTACGCTGTTCTTCAGTGAAATCCCTAGAAGGGTAGTCGGGTTCTCGAGCAACCGCGACCAGTTTGGACAATATTTGTCCAGAAAGTAGGCCAGGTTCATAGTCGTGAGCCGCAGCGCCACCTGGTTGCTGGGAGTTGGTCAGTTCACTACTCTGTCCCTCCATTTTAACAACCGAACCAAAAATAGCCTAGTAGAGCTTCTGCAGATAGCTCAAACTGCACCTTTTGGGCAGCAACTGCTAGCTTTGTAGCAGAAAAACACTAAATTAACCTTTGTGCGCACAGGTTTTAGCGTTTTAAGATTGCACGGAATGCCGTGACTAACGCCTAAAATACTATTCCTTTCAGTATTTTAGCAAAAGCTGGTGCGTTGCCGTAGCAACGTCTTACAACACTTGCAGTGTTAAATATGCTAGTTATTCCTTCAGAATATTAGCAAACAAGGTGTTATCAGTCTTTGAGTGAAGGTTTCAGTTAGTTACAATAGCCACTGTGAGTTAAAGTCGCTAAATTAGCAGTTAATTTTAGCCTAAAAGGGTTAGTCAGAATTACTTACACGCTGCACCTTTAATGAGGAACTGAATTTTAACCTAAAAGGTTAGCCAGAATTAATTACACGTTGCACCTTTAAGGAAAAACTGAATTTTAACCTAAAAGGTTAGCCAGAATTAATTACACGTTGCACCTTTAAGGAAAAACTGAATTTTTAACCTAAAAGGTTAGCCAGAATTAATTACACGTTGCACCTTTAAGGAAAAGCTGAATTTTAACCTAAAAGGTCAACCAGAATTAATTTACACGTTGCACCTTTAAAGAAGCACTGAGTTACTGGTGAGAGTTCGATGCAGCTTCCTGCTCAGCGAAATCAGCACCACTCTGTTGCTGGTTCAAGGCTGAACAACGGATTATTTTTAATTCAAGCTCTTTGGATTTATTTGTTTGTTTGTGCCGGATAGAAATCTCTGTGTATCCAAGCCTCACACGGGCTGCACCAATAAAATGTTGGGGTTATTAGGAGCGAACAATTCGCAAGCGTTAACTTACTTTTGGATTCTTCAATAAATTCTGTAAATATGTAAATATTTACTGATTTATTAATTAATTAAGATATTCTTAGATATACGGGGCACCATTCCCCTTTTTCCGGGGAAAAATTGAATCCAAAACTCTTATCAGTCTTTCTTGAAGTTCGTAGAATCCTTGGAGCAGAGACTTCTCTTCGACACAACAAAGCTACTGGAGACGAAAATCTGAATTTTATAACGTTTAATTAACAATTTGTCAAATGAATAAACAGTGGAATAGATGAATAATAACCGTGTGATATGATTGAAGATGGATGTGTTTGCATGTGATGGAGGATGTATGAATGGGGTCCTTTGTTCTCACAAAGGAGTAGTGTGTATGTGTGTGTGTGTGTGCGTGTGTATGGATTCAAAATGGAGTCTTGAATACAAGATGGCTGACCCCTTTGTCTGGCTAAAGTGTGGGTGGCAACTTGCACTTTAACTTCCAAAGCACTTAGAATCAGTAGTAACTTAACCTTAAATCACTCAAAACATTTCAAAAGATCATGAAACAACACAAAAGATTAATCACAAATTAATATCTTTTAGTTTCAGCCTGGCCATGACAGAAACCATTTTAAGATACCAAACAATGATCAATAAGCAGTTTATTCTTTCAAAATGACCCGACGGACGTGTTTGGGACGAAAGAGGAAAACACGAAGCTACTTTTTAAGCAATAGACGCGGTTTATTGCTTATTTGAGACTATAGAGGAAACGGGAGAAGAAAAGGAGAGAAAAAAAATGAGTTTCCTGATCACCAAAGCAGCAAGGCGTCCCCCGCTGTTATGACTTGACGGTTCTCCGTTTTTCTCCGCAGTTTCCGGCGTCATCCGTCGGTTTGATGCTTTCTCCGTTGTTTGGCGTTCACGAGTGTTTCTCCACGGGCTGGACAGAGACAGCAAAGTTTCTTTCTGTGCTGAGTTATAACTTACAGCGTTTCTGAGAGCTGGATGGAGTTGTTGTTTCCCTCAGCTGGTTCTGTGTCCTCAAACATCAGCTGGAGGGGAGCAGAAACGAGCAGATCAGCGGTCCCGTGGGCTCAACTTGGCTCTTAGAGCTTCCGCGTGCTCAAAGAAGTCGGAGCGTTCGACAAGCGTGTCCTCACCGCCAGGTATCCTGGGCAAAAGAACGAGGTTTCTTTGTCTCATTCATGATTTATAGTCTTTGAAGTCGCGGGAAAGCTCCAAGCTCCCGCCTCCCGCAGATCGTGTTTCTGGTATTAGGCGGTGACGTCATCACAATGCTTCCGTGTGCAAAGCATCATGGGAAATGAAGTTTCTTGGCGCTGATGTGATTATTTGCTTTTCAGAGCAATTTAAGCACAGTCATTTTGGAGAAAATCACTGCATAGTAATTTCCTCATGAGGTCAGACCCTCAACAGGGCACATCTTGCTTGGGCCTCTCTCCTGGAGGCGCTCAGTCAGACCCAGTGTTGACACGTGGCAAGATGCTCCTCGTGGCGCGTCTTGCTTGGGCCTCTCTCCTGGAGGCGCTCAGTCAGACCCAGTGTTGGCATGTGGCAAGACACTCCTCGGGGCGCGTCTTGGTTGGGCCTCTCTCCTGGAGGCGCTCATTCAGACCCAGTGGTGACATGTGGCAAGACGCTCCTCGGGGCGCGTATTGCTTCGGCCTCTCTCCTGAATGCCCTCTGTCAGACCGAGTGTTGACATGTGGCAAGACTCTCCTCGGGGCGCGTCTTGCTTGGGCTTCTCTCATGGAGGCCCTCAGTCCGACCCAGTGTTGACATATGTCAAGACGCTCCTCGGGGCTTGTCTTGCTTGGGCCTCTCTACTGGAGGCGCTCAGTCAGACACAGTGTTGACACATGGCAAGACGCTCCTCGTGGCGCGTCTTGCTTGGGCCTCTCTCCTGGAGGCGCTCAGTCAGACCCAGTGTTGGCATGTGGCAAGACGCTCCTCGGGGCGCGTATTGCTTCGGCCTCTCTCCTGAATGCCCTCTGTCAGACCGAGTGTTGACATGTGGCAAGACTATCCTCGGGGCGCGTCTTGCTTGGGCTTCTCTCATGGAGGCGCCCCGAGGAGCGTCTTGCCACATGTGAAAACTGGGTCTGACTGAGCACCTCCAGGAGAGAGGCCCAAGCAAGACGCGCCCCGAGGAGCATCTTGACACATGTCTCCTCTGGGTCTGACTCAGCGCCTCCAGGAGAGAGGCCCAAGGAAGACGTGCCCCGAGGAGCGTCTTGAGGCCCAAGCAAGACGCGCCCCGAGGAGCGTCTTGCCACATGTCACCTCTGGTTCTGACTGAGCGCCTCCAGGAGAGAGGCCCGAGCAAGACGCGCCCCGAGGAGCCCTTTGCCACATGTCAACACTGGGTCTGACTGAGCGCCTCCAGGAGAGAGGCCCAAGCAAGACACGCCCCGAGGAGCGTCTTGCCACATGTCAACACTGGGTCTGACTGAGCGCCTCCAGGAGAGAGGCCCAAGCAAGACGCGCCCCGAGGAGAGTCTTGCCACATGTCAACACTGGGTCTGACAGAGGGCATCCAGGAGAGAGGCCCAAGCAATACGCGCCCCGAGGAGCGTCTTGCCACATGTCAACACTGGGTCTGACTGAGTGCCTCCATGAGAGAAGCCCCAGCAAGACGCGCCCCGAGGAGCGTCTTGCCACATGTCAACACTGGGTCTGACTGAGCACCTCCAGGAGAGAGGCCCAAGCAAGAAGCGCCCCGAGGAGCATCTTGCCACATGTCAACACTGGGTCTGACCGAGCGCCTCCAGGAGAGAGGCCCGAGGAGCGTCTTGCCACATGTCACCTCTGGGTCTGACTGAGCGCCTCCAGGAGAGAGGCGCAAGCAAGAAACGCCCGAGGAGCGTCTTGACACATGTCAACACTGGGTCTGACAGAGCGCCTCCAGGAGAGAGGCCCCAGCAAGACGCGCCCCGAGGAGCGTCTTGCCACATGTCAGCACTCGGTCTGACTGAGCGCCTCCAGGAGAGAGGCCCAAGCAAGAAGCGCCCCGAGTAGCGTCTTGCCACATATCAACAATGGGTCTGACTGAGGGCCTCAGTCCGACCCAGTGTTGACATATGTCAAGACGCTCCTCGGGGCTTGTCTTGCTTGGGCCTCTCTACTGGAGGCGCTCAGTCAGACCCAGTGTTGACATGTGGCAAGACGCTCCTCTGGGCGCGTCTTGCTTGGGATTCTCTCCTGGAGACCCTCAGTCAGACCCATTGTTGACATGTGGCAAGACGCTCCTCGGGGCAAGTCTTGCTTGGGCCTCTCTCCTGGAGGCGCTCAGTCAGACCGAGTAGTGACATGTGGCCTGACGCTCCTCGGGGCGCGTCTTGCTTGGGCCTCTCTCCTGGAGGCGCTCAGTCAGACCCAGTGGTGACATGTGGCAAGACGCTCCTCGGGGCGCGTATTGCTTCGGCCTCTCTCCTGAATGCCCTCTGTCAGACCGAGTGTTGACATGTGGCAAGACTCTCCTCGGGGCGCGTCTTGCTTGGGCTTCTCTCATGGAGGCCCTCAGTCCGACCCAGTGTTGACATATGTCAAGACGCTCCTCGGGGCGTGTCTTGCTTGGGCCTCTCTACTGGAGGCGCTCAGTCAGACCCAGTGTTGACATGTGGCAAGACGCTCCTCAGGGGCGCGTCTTGCTGGGGCCTCTCTCCTGGAGGCGCTCAGTCAGACCCAGTGCTGACATGTGGCAAGACGCTCCTCGGGGCGCGTCTTGCTTGGGCCTCTCTCCTGGAGGCGCTCAGTCAGACTGAGTAGTGACATGTGGCCTGACGCTCCTCGGGGCGCGTCTTGCTTGGGCCTCTCTCCTGGAGGCGCTCAGTCAGACCCAGTGGTGACATGTGGCAAGACACTCCTCTGGGCGCGTCTTGCTTGGGCCTCTCTCCTAGAGGCCCTCTGTCAGACCCAGTGTTGACATGTGGCAAGACTCTCCTCGGGGCGCGTCTTGCTTGGGCTTCTTTCATGGAGGCCCTCAATCCGACCCAGTGTTGACATATGTCAAGACGCTCCTCGGGGCATGTCTTGCTTGGGCCTCTCTACTGGAGGCGCTCAGTCAGACCCAGTGTTGACATGTGGCAAGACGCTCCTCTGGGCGCGTCTTGCTTGGGCTTCTCTCCTGGAGACCCTCAGTCAGACCCATTGTTGACATGTGGCAAGACGCTCCTCGGGGCAAGTCTTGCTTGGGCCTCTCTCCTGGAGGCGCTCAGTCAGACCGAGTAGTGACATGTGGCAAGACGCTCCTCGGGGCGCGTCTTGCTTGGACCTCCCTCCTGGAGGCGCTCAGTCAGACTGAGTAGTGACATGTGGCAAGACGCTCCTCGGGGCGCGTCTTGCTTCGGCCTCTCTCCTGGAGGCGCTCAGTCAGACCGAGTGCTGACATAAGGCAAGACGCTCCTCGGGGCGCGTCTTGCTGGGGCCTCTCTCCTGGAGGTGCTCAATCAGACCCAGTGGTGACACGTGGCAAGACGCTCCTCTGGGCGCGTCTTGCTTGGGCCTCTCTCCTGGAGGAGCTCAGTCAGACCCAGTGTTGACTCGTGGCAAGACGCTCCTCGGGGCGCATCTTGCTTGGGCCTCTCTCCTGGAGGCGCTCAGTCAGAAACAGTGTTGACATGTGGCAAGACACTCCTCAGGGCGCGTCTTGCTTGGGCTTCTCTCATGGAGGCCCTCAGTAAGACCCATTGTTGACATGTGGAAAGAAGCTCCTCGGGGCGCGTCTTGCTTTGGCTTCTCTCCTGGAGCCCCTCAGTCAGACCCATTGTTGACATGTGGCAAGACGCTCCTCGGGGCGCGTATTGCTTGGGCCTCTCTCCTGGATGCCCTCTGTCAGACCCAGTGTTGACATGTGGCAAGACTCTCCTCGGGGCGCGTCTTGCTGGGGCCTCTCTCCTGGAGGCGCTCAGTCAGACCCAGTGTTGGCATGTGGCAAGACACTCCTCGGGGCGCGTCTTGGTTGGGCCTCTCTCCTGGAGGCGCTCATTCAGACCCAGTGGTGACATGTGGCAAGACGCTCCTCGGGGCGCGTATTGCTTCGGCCTCTCTCCTGAATGCCCTCTGTCAGACCGAGTGTTGACATGTGGCAAGACTCTCCTCGGGGCGCGTCTTGCTTGGGCTTCTCTCATGGAGGCCCTCAGTCCGACCCAGTGTTGACATATGTCAAGACGCTCCTCGGGGCTTGTCTTGCTTGGGCCTCTCTACTGGAGGCGCTCAGTCAGACCCAGTGTTGACATGTGGCAAGACGCTCCTCTGGGCGCGTCTTGCTTGGGCTTCTCTCCTGGAGACCCTCAGTCAGACCCATTGTTGACATGTGGCAAGACGCTCCTCGGGGCAAGTCTTGCTTGGGCCTCTTTCCTGGAGGCGCTCAGTCAGACCGAGTAGTGACATGTAGCCTGACGCTCCTCGGGGCGCGTCTTGCTTGGGCCTCTCTCCTGGAGGCGCTCAGTCAGACCCAGTGGTGACATTTGGCAAGACGCTCCTCGGGGCGCGTATTGCTTCGGCCTCTCTCCTGAATGCCCTCTGTCAGACCGAGTGTTGACATGTGGCAAGACTCTCCTCGGGGCGCGTCTTGCTTGGGCTTCTCTCCTGGAGGCCCTCTGTCAGACCCAGTGTTGACATGTGGCAAGACGCTCCTCCGGGCGCATCTTGCTTGGGCCTCTCTCCTGGAGGCCCTCAGTCAGACCCATTGTTGACATGTGGCAAGACGCTCCTCGGGGCGCGTCTTGCTTGGGCCTCTCTCCTGGAGGCGCTCAGTCAGACCGAGTGCTGACATAAGGCAAGACGCTCCTCGGGGCGCGTCTTGCAGGGGCCTCTCTCCTGGAGGCGCTCAGTCAGACCCAGTGCTGACATGTGGCAAGACGCTCCTCGGGGCGCGTCTTGCTTGGGCCTCTCTCCTGGAGGCGCTCAGTCAGACCCAGTGTTGACATGTGGCAAGACGCTCCTCGGGGCGTGTCTTGCTTGGGCCTCTCTCCTGGAGGCGCTCAGTCAGACCCAGTGTTGACATGTGGCAAGACGCTCCTCGGGGCGCGTCTTGCTTGGGCCTCTCTCCTGGAGGCGCTCAGTCAGACCCAGTGTTGACACGTGGCAAGACGCTCCTCGTGGTGCGTCTTGCTTGGGCCTCTCTCCTGGAGGCGCTCAGTCAGACCCAGTGTTGGCATGTGGCAAGACGCTCCTCGGGGCGCGTATTGCTTCGGCCTCTCTCCTGAATGCCCTCTGTCAGACCGAGTGTTGACATGTGGCAAGACTATCCTCGGGGCGCGTCTTGCTTGGGCTTCTCTCATGGAGGCGCCCCGAGGAGCGTCTTGCCACATCTGAAAACTGGGTCTGACTGAGCGCCTCCAGGAGAGAGGCCCAAGCAAGACGCGCCCGGAGGAGCGTCTTGCCACATGTCAGCACTCGGTCTGACTGAGCGCCTCCAGGAGAGAGGCCCAAGCAAGACGCGCCCCGAGGAGCATCTTGACACATGTCTCCTCTGGGTCTGACTCAGCGCCTCCAGGAGAGAGGCCCAAGCAAGACGTGCCCCGAGGAGCGTCTTGAGGCCCAAGCAAGACGCGCCCCGAGGAGCGTCTTGCCACATGTCACCTCTGGTTCTGACTGAGCGCCTCCAGGAGAGAGGCCCAAGCAAGACGCGCCCCGAGGAGCCCTTTGCCACATGTCAACACTGGGTCTGACTGAGCGCCTCCAGGAGAGAGGCCCAAGCAAGACACGCCCCGAGGAGCGTCCTGCCACATGTCAACACTGGGTCTGACTGAGCGCCTCCAGGAGAGAGGCCCAAGCAAGACGCGCCCCGAGGAGAGTCTTGCCACATGTCAACACTGGGTCTGACAGAGGGCATCCAGGAGAGAGGCCCAAGCAATACGCGCCCCGAGGAGCGTCTTGCCACATGTCAACACTGGGTCTGACTGAGTGCCTCCATGAGAGAAGCCCCAGCAAGACGCGCCCCGAGGAGCGTCTTGCCACATGTCAACACTGGGTCTGACTGAGCACCTCCAGGAGAGAGGCCCAAGCAAGAAGCGCCCCGAGGAGCGTCTTGCCACATGTCAACACTGGGTCTGACCGAGCGCCTCCAGGAGAGAGGCCCGAGGAGCGTCTTGCCACATGTCACCTCTGGGTCTGACTGAGCGCCTCCAGGAGAGAGGCGCAAGCAAGAAACGCCCGGGGAGCGTCTTGACACATGTCAACACTGGGTCTGACAGAGCGCCTCCAGGAGAGAGGCCCCAGCAAGACGCGCCCCGAGGAGCGTCTTGCCACATGTCAGCACTCGGTCTGACTGAGCGCCTCCAGGAGAGAGGCCCAAGCAAGAAGCGCCCCGAGTAGCGTCTTGCCACATTTCAACAATGGGTCTGACTGAGGGCCTCAGTCCGACCCAGTGTTGACATATGTCAAGACGCTCCTCGGGGCTTGTCTTGCTTGGGCCTCTCTACTGGAGGCGCTCAGTCAGACCCAGTGTTGACATGTGGCAAGACGCTCCTCTGGGCGCGTCTTGCTTGGGCTTCTCTCCTGGAGACCCTCAGTCAGACCCATTGTTGACATGTGGCAAGACGCTCCTCGGGGCAAGTCTTGCTTGGGCCTCTCTCCTGGAGGCGCTCAGTCAGACCGAGTAGTGACATGTGGCCTGACGCTCCTCGGGGCGCGTCTTGCTTGGGCCTCTCTCCTGGAGGCGCTCAGTCAGACCCAGTGGTGACATGTGGCAAGACGCTCCTCGGGGCGCGTATTGCTTCGGCCTCTCTCCTGAATGCCCTCTGTCAGACCGAGTGTTGACATGTGGCAAGACTCTCCTCGGGGCGCGTCTTGCTTGGGCTTCTCTCATGGAGGCCCTCAGTCCGACCCAGTGTTGACATATGTCAAGACGCTCCTCGGGGCGTGTCTTGCTTGGGCCTCTCTACTGGAGGCGCTCAGTCAGACCCAGTGTTGACATGTGGCAAGACGCTCCTCTGGGCGCGTCTTGCTTGGGCTTCTCTCCTGGAGACCCTCAGTCAGACCCATTGTTGACATGTGGCAAGACGCTCCTCGGGGCAAGTCTTGCTTGGGCCTCTCTCCTGGAGGCGCTCAGTCAGACTGAGTAGTGACATGTGGCCTGACGCTCCTCGGGGCGCGTCTTGCTTGGGCCTCTCTCCTGGAGGCGCTCAGTCAGACCCAGTGGTGACATGTGGCAAGACACTCCTCTGGGCGCGTCTTGCTTGGGCCTCTCTCCTAGAGGCCCTCTGTCAGACCCAGTGTTGACATGTGGCAAGACTCTCCTCGGGGCGCGTCTTGCTTGGGCTTCTCTCATGGAGGCCCTCAATCCGACCCAGTGTTGACATATGTCAAGACGCTCCTCGGGGCATGTCTTGCTTGGGCCTCTCTTTTGGAGGCGCTCAGTCAGACCCAGTGTTGACATGTGGCAAGACGCTCCTCTGGGCGCGTCTTGCTTGGGCTTCTCTCCTGGAGACCCTCAGTCAGACCCATTGTTGACATGTGGCAAGACGCTCCTCGGGGCAAGTCTTGCTTGGGCCTCTCTCCTGGAGGCGCTCAGTCAGACCGAGTAGTGACATGTGGCAAGACGCTCCTCGGGGCGCGTCTTGCTTGGACCTCCCTCCTGGAGGCGCTCAGTCAGACTGAGTAGTGACATGTGGCAAGACGCTCCTCGGGGCGCGTCTTGCTTCGGCCTCTCTCCTGGAGGCGCTCAGTCAGACCGAGTGCTGACATAAGGCAAGACGCTCCTCGGGGCGCGTCTTGCTGGGGCCTCTCTCCTGGAGGTGCTCAATCAGACCCAGTGGTGACACGTGGCAAGACGCTCCTCTGTGCGCGTCTTGCTTGGGCCTCTCTCCTGGAGGAGCTCAGTCAGACCCAGTGTTGACTCGTGGCA
The DNA here is from genome assembly GCF_043380555.1 of Nothobranchius furzeri. Taxonomy (NCBI): domain Eukaryota; kingdom Metazoa; phylum Chordata; class Actinopteri; order Cyprinodontiformes; family Nothobranchiidae; genus Nothobranchius; species Nothobranchius furzeri. The sequence goes on from NC_091741.1 coordinate 17,412,977, forward strand.
AGACGCTCCTCGGGGCGCATCTTGCTTGGGCCTCTCTCCTGGAGGCGCTCAGTCAGAAACAGTGTTGACATGTGGCAAGACGCTCCTCGGGGCGCGTATTGCTTGGGCCTCTCTCCTGGATGCCCTCTGTCAGACCCAGTGTTGACATGTGGCAAGACTCTCCTCGGGGCGCGTCTTGCTTGGACCTCTCTCCTGGAGGCGCTCAGTCAGACCGAGTAGTGACATGTGGCAAGACGCTCCTCGGGGCGCGTCTTGCTTGGGCCTCTCTCCTGGAGGCGCTCAATTAGACCCAGTGTTGACATGTGGCAAGACGCTCCTCGGGGCGCGTCTTGCTTGGGCTTCTCTCCTGGAGGCCCTCAGTCAGACCCATTGTTGACATGTGGCAAGACGCTCCTCGGGGCGCTTCTTGCTTGGGCCTCTCTCCTGGAGGCGCTCAGTCAGACCGAGTGCTGACATGTGGCAAGATGCTCCTCGGGGCGCGTCTTGCTGGGGCCTCTCTCCTGGAGGCGCTCAGTCAGACCCAGTGTTGACATGTGTCAAGACGCTCCTCGGGCGTTTCTTGCTTGCGCCTCTCTCCTGGAGGCGCTCAGTCAGACCGAGAGGTGACATGTGGCAAGACGCTCCTTGGGCCTCTCTCCTGGAGGCGCTCGGTCAGACCCAGTGTTGACATGTGGCAAGACGCTCCTCGGGGCGTGTCTTGCTTGGGCCTCTCTCCTGGAGGCGCTCAGTCAGACCCAGTGGTGACATGTGGCAAGACACTCCTCTGGGCGCGTCTTGCTTGGGCCTCTCTCCTAGAGGCCCTCTGTCAGACCCAGTGTTGACATGTGGCAAGACACTCCTCGGGGCGCGTCTTGCTTGGGCTTCTCTCATGGAGGCCCTCAGTCCGACCCAGTGTTGACATATGTCAAGACGCTCCTCGGGGCATGTCTTGCTTGGGCCTCTCTACTGGAGGCGCTCAGTCAGACCCAGTGTTGACATGTGGCAAGACGCTCCTCTGGGCGCGTCTTGCTTGGGCTTCTCTCCTGGAGACCCTCAGTCAGACCCATTGTTGACATGTGGCAAGACGCTCCTCGGGGCAAGTCTTGCTTGGGCCTCTCTCCTGGAGGAGCTCAGTCAGACCCAGTGGTGACTCGTGGCAAGACGCTCCTCGGGGCGCATCTTGCTTGGGCCTCTCTCCTGGAGGCGCTAAGTCAGGCCCAGTGTTGACACGTGGCAAGACGCTAATCGGGGCGCGTCTTGCTTGGGCCTCTCTCCTTGAGGCGCTCAGTCAGAAACAGTGTTGACATGTGGCAAGACACTCCTCAGGGCGCGTCTTGCTTGGGCTTCTCTCATGGAGGCCCTCAGTAGGACCCATTGTTGACATGTGGAAAGAAGCTCCTCGGGGCGCGTCTTGCTTTGGCTTCTCTCCTGGAGCCCCTCAGTCAGACCCATTGTTGACATGTGGCAAGACGCTCCTCGGGGCGCGTATTGCTTGGGCCTCTCTCCTGGATGCCCTCTGTCAAACCCAGTGTTGACATGTGGCAAGACTCTCCTCGGGGCGCGTCTTGCTTGGACCTCTCTCCTGGAGGCCCTCAGTCAGACCGAGTAGTGACATGTGGCAAGACGCTCCTCGGGGCGCGTCTTGCTTGGGCCTCTCTCCTGGAGGCGCTCAATTAGACCCAGTGTTGACATGTGGCAAGACGCTCCTCGGGGCGCGTCTTGCTTGGGCTTCTCTCCTGGAGGCCCTCAGTCAGACCCATTGTTGACATGTGGCAAGACGCTCCTCGGGGCGCTTCTTGCTTGGGCCTCTCTCCTGGAGGCGCTCAGTCAAACCGAGTGCTGACATATGGCAAGATGCTCCTCGGGGCGCGTCTTACTGGGGCCTCTCTCCTGGAGGCGCTCAGTCAGTTCCAGTGTTGACATGTGTCAAGACGCTCCTCGGGCGTTTCTTGCTTGCGCCTCTCTCCTGGAGGCGCTCAGTCAGACCCAGAGGTGACATGTGGCAAGATGCTCCTCGGGCCTCTCTCCTGGAGGCGCTCGGTCAGACCCAGTTTTGACATGTGGCAAGACGCTCCTCGGGGCGCTTCTTAATTGGGCCTCTCTCCTGGAGGTGCTCAGTCAGACCCAGTGTTGACATGTGGCAAGACGCTCCTCGGGGCGCATCTTGCTGGGGCTTCTCTCATGGAGGCACTCAGTCAGACCCAGTGTTGACATGTGGCAAGATGCTCGTCGGGGCACGTCTTGCTTGGGCCTCTCTCCTGGAGGCGCTCAGTCAGACCCAGAGGAGACATGTGTCAAGATGCTCCTCGGGGCGCGTCTTGCTTGGGCCTCTCTCCTGGGGGCGCTCAGTCAGACCGAGTGCTGACATGTTGCAAGACGCTCCTCGGGCGCGTCTTGGTTGGGCTTCTCTCCTGGAGGCGCTCATTCAGACCCAGTGGTGACATGTGGCAACACGCTCCTCGGGGCGCGTATTGCTTGGACCTCTCTCCTGAATGCCCTCTTTCAGACCGAGTGTTGACATGTGGCAAGACTCTCCTCGGGGCGCGTCTTGCTGGGGCCTCTCTCCTGCAGGCACTCAGTCAGACCCAGTGCTGACATGTGGCAAGACGCTCCTCGGGGCGCGTCTTGCTTGGGCCTCTCTCCTGGAGGCGCTCAGTCAGACTGAGTAGTGACATGTGGCCTGACGCTCCTCGGGGCGCGTCTTGCTTGGGCCTCTCTCCTGGAGGCCCTCTGTCAGTCCCAGTGTTGACATGTGTCAAGACGCTCCTCGGGGCGCGTTTTGCTTGGGCTTCTCTCCTGGAGGCCCTCAGTCAGACCCATTGTTGACATGTGGCAAGACGCTCCTCGGGGCGCGTCTTGCTTGGGCTTCTCTCCTGGAGGCGCTCAGACAGACCCAGTGTTGACATGTGACAAGACGCTCCTCGGGGCGCGTCTTGCTTGGGCCTCTCTCCTGGAGGCCCTCTGTCAGACCCAGTGTTGACATGTGGCAAGACGCTCCTCCTGGCGCATCTTGCTTGGGCCTCTCTCCTGGAGGCCCTCAGTCATACCCATTGTTGACATGTGGCAAGACGCTCCTCGGGGCGCGTCTTGCTTGGGCCTCTCTCCTGGAGGCGCTCAGTCAGACCGAGTGCTGACATAAGGCAAGACGCTCCTCGGGGCGCGTCTTGCTGGGGCCTCTCTCCTGGAGGCGCTCAGTCAGACCCAGTGTTGACATGTGGCAAGACGCTCCTCTGGGCGCGTCTTGCTTGGGCCTCTCTCCTGGAGGCGCTCAGTCAGACCCAGTGTTGACATGTGGCAAGACGCTCCTCGGGGCGCGTCTTGCTTGGGCCTCTCTCCTGGAGGCGCCCAGTCAGACCCAGTGGTGACACGTGGAAAGACGCTCCTCGGGGCACATCTTGCTTGGGCCTCTCTCCTGGAGGCGCTCAGTCAGACCCAGTGTTGGCATGTGGCAAGACACTCCTCGGGATGCGTCTTGGTTGGGCCTCTCTCCTGGAGGCGCTCATTCAGACCCAGTGGTGACATGTGGCAAGACGCTCCTCGGGGCGCGTATTGCTTCGGCCTCTCTCCTGAATGCCCTCTGTCAGACCGAGTGTTGACATGTGGCAAGACTCTCCTCGGGGCGCGTCTTGCTTGGGCTTCTCTCATGGAGGCCCTCAGTCCGACCCAGTGTTGACATATGTCAAGACGCTCCTCGGGGCATGTCTTGCTTGGGCCTCTCTACTGGAGGCGCTCAGTCAGACCCAGTGTTGACATGTGGCAAGACGCTCCCCGGGGCGCGTCTTGCTGGGGCTTCTCTCATGGAGGCACTCAGTCAGACCCAGTGTTGACATGTGGCAAGATGCTCGTCGGGGCACGTCTTGCTTGGGCCTCTCTCCTGGAGGCGCTCAGTCAGACCCAGAGGAGACATGTGTCAAGATGCTCCTCGGGGCGCGTCTTGCTTGGGCCTCTCTCCTGGGGGCGCTCAGTCAGACCGAGTGCTGACATGTTGCAAGACGCTCCTCGGGCGCGTCTTGGTTGGGCCTCTCTCCTGGAGGCGCTCATTCAGACCCAGTGGTGACATGTGGCAACACGCTCCTCGGGGCGCGTATTGCTTGGACCTCTCTCCTGAATGCCCTCTGTCAGACCGAGTGTTGACATGTGGCAAGACTCTCCTCGGGGCGCGTCTTGCTGGGGCCTCTCTCCTGCAGGCACTCAGTCAGACCCAGTGCTGACATGTGGCAAGACGCTCCTCGGGGCGCGTCTTGCTTGGGCCACTCTCCTGGAGGCGCTCAGTCAGACTGAGTAGTGACATGTGGCCTGACGCTCCTCGGGGCGAGTCTTGCTTGGGCCTCTCTCCTGGAGGCCCTCTGTCAGTCCCAGTGTTGACATGTGTCAAGACGCTCCTCGGGGCGCGTTTTGCTTGGGCTTCTCTCCTGGAGGCCCTCAGTCAGACCCATTGTTGACATGTGGCAAGACGCTCCTCGGGGCGCGTCTTGCTTGGGCTTCTCTCCTGGAGGCGCTCAGACAGACCCAGTGGTGACATGTGACAAGACGCTCCTCGGGGCGCGTCTTGCTTGGGCCTCTCTCCTGGAGGCCCTCTGTCAGACCCAGTGTTGACATGTGGCAAGACGCTCCTCCTGGCGCATCTTGCTTGGGCCTCTCTCCTGGAGGCCCTCAGTCAGACCCATTGTTGACATGTGGCAAGACGCTCCTCGGGGCGCGTCTTGCTTGGCCCTCTCTCCTGGAGGCGCTCAGTCAGACCGAGTGCTGACATAAGGCAAGACGCTCCTCGGGGCGCGTCTTGCTGGGGCCTCTCTCCTGGAGGCGCTCAGTCAGACCCAGTGTTGACATGTGGCAAGACGCTCCTCGGGGCGCGTCTTGCTTGGGCCTCTCTCCTGGAGGCGCTCAGTCAGACCCAGTGTTGACATGTGGCAAGACGCTCCTCGGGGCGCGTCTTGCTTGGGCCTCTCTCCTGGAGGCGCCCAGTCAGACCCAGTGGTGACACGTGGAAAGACGCTCCTCGGGGCACATCTTGCTTGGGCCTCTCTCCTGGAGGCGCTCAGTCAGACCCAGTGTTGACACGTGGCAAGACGCTCCTCGTGGCGCGTCTTGCTTGGGCCTCTCTCCTGGAGGCGCTCAGTCAGACCCAGTGTTGGCATGTGGCAAGACACTCCTCGGGACGCGTCTTGGTTGGGCCTCTCTCCTGGAGGCGCTCATTCAGACCCAGTGGTGACATGTGGCAAGACGCTCCTCGGGGAGCATATTGCTTCGGCCTCTCTCCTGAATGCCCTCTGTCAGACCGAGTGTTGACATGTGGCAAGACTCTCCTCGGGGCGCGTCTTGCTTGGGCTTCTCTCATGGAGGCCCTCAGTCCGACCCAGTGTTGACATATGTCAAGACGCTCCTCGGGGCATGTCTTGCTTCGGCCTCTCTACTGGAGGCGCTCAGTCAGTCCCAGTGTTGACATGTGGCAAGACGCTCCTCTGGGCGCGTCTTGCTTGGGCTTCTCTCCTGGAGACCCTCAGTCAGACTCATTGTTGACATGTGGCAAGACGCTCCTCGGGGCAAGTCTTGCTTGGGCCTCTCTCCTGGAGGCGCTCAGTCAGACCGAGTAGTGACATGTGGCAAGACGCTCCTCGGGGCGCGTCTTGCTTGGACCTCCCTCCTGGAGGCGCTCAGTCAGACCGAGTAGCAACATTTGGCAAGACGCTCCTCGGGGCGCGTCTTGCTTGGACCTCTCTCCTGGAGGCGCTCAGTTAGACCGAGTAGTGACATGTTGCAAGACGCTCCTCGGGGCGCGTCTTGCTTCGGCCTCTCTCCTGGAGGCGCTCAGTCAGACCGAGTGCTGACATAAGGCAAGACGCTCCTCGGGGCGCGTCTTGCTGGGGCCTCTCTCCTGGAGGTGCTCAATCAGACCCAGTGGTGACACGTGGCAAGACGCTCCTCTGGGCGCGTCTTGCTTGGGCCTCTCTCCTGGAGGCGCTCAGTCAGACCCAGTGTTGGCATGTGGCAAGACACTCCTCGGGACGCGTCTTGGTTTGGCCTCTCTCCTGGAGGCGCTCATTCAAACCCAGTGGTGACATGTGGCAAGACGCTCCTCGGGGCGCGTATTGCTTCGGCCTCTCTCCTGAATGCCCTCTGTCAGACCGAGTGTTGACATGTGGCAAGACTCTCCTCGGGGCGCGTCTTGCTTGGGCTTCTCTCATGGAGGCCCTCAGTCCGACCCAGTGTTGACATATGTCAAGACGCTCCTCGGGGCATGTCTTGCTTGGGCCTCTCTACTGGAGGCGCTCAGTCAGACCCAGTGTTGACATGTGGCAAGACGCTCCTCGGGGCGCTTCTTGCTTGGGCCTCTCTCCTGGAGGCGCTAAGTCAGACCCAGAGGTGACATGTGGCAAGACGCTCCTCGGGCCTCTCTCCTGGAGGCGCTCGGTCAGACCCAGTGTTGACATGTGGCAAGACGCTCCTCGGGGCGCTTCTTGCTTGGGCCTCTCTCCTGGAGGTGCTCAGTCAGACCCAGTGTTGACATGTGGCAAGACGCTCCTCGGGGCGCGTCTTGCTGGGGCTTCTCTCATGGAGGCACTCAGTCAGACCCAGTGTTGACATGTGGCAAGATGCTCGTCGGGGCACGTCTTGCTAGTGCCTCTCTCCTGGAGGCGCTCAGTCAGACCCAGAGGAGACATGTGTCAAGATGCTCCTCGGGGCGCGTCTTGCTTGGGCCTCTCTCCTGGGGGCGCTCAGTCAGACCGAGTGCTGACATGTTGCAAGACGCTCCTCGGGCGCGTCTTGGTTGGGCCTCTCTCCTGGAGGCGCTCATTCAGACCCAGTGGTGACATGTGGCAAGACGCTCCTCGGGGCGCGTATTGCTTGGACCTCTCTCCTGAATGCCCTCTGTCAGACCGAGTGTTGACATGTTGCAAGACTCTCCTCGGGGCGCGTCTTGCTGGGGCCTCTCTCCTGGAGGCGCTCAGTCAGACCCAGTGCTGACATGTGGCAAGACGCTCCTCGGGGCGCGTCTTGCTTGGGCCTCTCTCCTGGAGGCGCTCAGTCAGACTGAGTAGTCACATGTGGCCTGACGCTCCTCGGGGCACGTCTTGCTTGGGCCTCTCTCCTGGAGGCGCTCAGTCAGACCCAGTGGTGACATGTGGCAAGACGCTCCTCGGGGCGCGTCTTGCTTGGGCCTCTCTCCTGGAGGCCCTCTGTCAGACCCAGTGTTGACATGTGTCAAGACGCTCCTCGGGGCGCGTCTTGCTTGGGCTTCTCTCCTGGAGGCCCTCAGTCAGACCCATTGTTGACATGTGGCAAGACGCTCCTCGGGGCGCGTCTTGCTTGGGCTTCTCTCCTGGAGGCGCTCAGACAGACCCAGTGTTGACATGTGACAAGACGCTCCTCGGGGCGCGTCTTGCTTGGGCCTCTCTCCTGGAGGCGCTCAGTCAGAACCAGAGGTGACATGTGGCAAGACGCTCCTCGGGGCTCGTCTTGCTTGGGCCTCTCTCCTGGAGGCCCTCTGTCAGACCCAGTGTTGACATGTGGCAAGACGCTCCTCCGGGCGCATCTTGCTTGGGCCTCTCTCCTTGAGGCCCTCAGTCAGACCCATTGTTGACATGTGGCAAGACGCTCCTCGGGGCGCGTCTTGCTTGGGCCTCTCTCCTGGAGGCGCTCAGTCAGACCGAGTGCTGACATAAGGCAAGACGCTCCTCGGGGCGCGTCTTGCTGGGGCCTCTCTCCTGGAGGCGCTCAGTCAGACCTAGTGCTGACATGTGGCAAGACGCTCCTCGGGGCGCGTCTTGCTTGGGCCTCTCTCCTGGAGGCCCTCAGTAAGACCCATTGTTGACATGTGGCAAGACACTCCGCGGGGCGCGTCTTGCTTGGGCCTCTCTCCAGAAGGCCCTCATTCAGACCCAGTGTTTACACGTGGCAAGACGCTCCTCGGGGCACGTCTTGCTTGGGCCTCTCTCCTGGAGGCGCTCAGTCAGACTGAGTAGTGACATGTGGCCTGACGCTCCTCCGGGCGCATCTTGCTTGGGCCTCTCTCCTGGAGGCCCTCAGTCAGACCCATTGTTGACATGTTGCAAGACGCTCCTCGGGGCGCGTCTTGCTTGGGCCTCTCTCCTGGAGGCGCTCAGTCAGACCGAGTGCTGACTTAAGGCAAGACACTCCTCGGGGCGCGTCTTGCTGGGGCCTCTCTCCTGGAGGCGCTCAGTCAGACCGAGTGCTTACATGTGGCAAGAAGCTCCTCGGGGCGCGTCTTGCTTGGGCCTCTCTCCTGGAGGCGCTCAGTCAGACCGAGTGCTGACAAAAGACAAGACGCTCCTCGGGGCGCGTCTTGCTGGGGCCTCTCTCCTGGAGGCGTTCAGTCAGATCCAGTGCTGACATGTGGCAAGACGCTCCTCGGGGCGCGTCTTGCTTGGGCCTCTCTCCTGGAGGCGCTCAGTCAGACTGAGTAGTGACATGTGGCCTGACGCTCCTCGGGGCGCGTCTTGCTTGGGCCTCTCTCCTGGAGGCGCTCAGTCAGACCCAGTGGTGACATGTGGCAAGACGCTCCTCGGGGCGCGTCTTGCTTGGGCCTCTCTCCTGGAGGCCCTCTGTCAGACCCAGTGTTGACATGTGTCAAGACGCTCCTCGGGGCACGTCTTGCTTGGGCTTCTCTCCTGGAGGCCCTCAGTCAGACCGATTGTTGACATGTGGCAAGACACTCCTCGGGGCGCGTCTTGCTTGGGCTTCTCTCCTGGAGGCGCTCAGACAGATCCAGTGTTGACATGTGACAAGACGCTCCTCGGGGCGCGTCTTGCTTGGGCCTCTCTCCTGGAGGCGCTCAGTCAGAACCAGAGGTGACATGTGGCAAGACGCTCCTCGGGGCGCGTCTTGCTTGGGCCTCTCTCCTGGAGGCCCTCTGTCAGACCCAGTGTTGACATGTGGCAAAACGCTCCTCCGGGCGCAACTTGCTTGGGCCTCTCTCCTGGAGGCCCTCAGTCAGACCCATTGTTGACATGTGGCAAGACGCTCCTCGGGGCGCGTCTTGCTTGGGCCTCTCTCCTGGAGGCGCTCAGTCAGACCCAGTGCTGACATGTGGCAAGACGCTCCTCGGGGCGCGTCTTGCTTGGGCCTCTCTCCTGGAGGCGCTCAGTCAGACCCAGTGTTGACATGTGGCAAGACGCTCCTCGGGGCGCGTCTTGCTTGGGCCTCTCTCATGGAGGCCCTCTGTCAGACCCAGTGTTGACATGTGTCAAGACGCTCCTCGGGGCGCGTCTTGCTTTGGCCTCTCTCCTGGAGGCGCTCAGTCAGACCGAGTGCTGACATGTGGCAAGAAGCTCCTCGGGGCGCGTCCTGCTTGGGCTTCTCTCCTGGAGGCCCTCAGTAAGACCCATTGTTGTCATGTGGCAAGACGCTCCTCGGGGCGCGTCTTGCTTGGGCCTCTCTCCTGGAGGCGCTCAGTCAGACTGAGTAGTGACATGTGGCCTGACGCTCCTCGGGGCGCGTGTTGCTTGGGCCTCTCTCCTGGAGGCGCTCAGTCAGACCAAGTGGTGACATTTGGCAAGACGCTCTTCGGGGCGTGTCTTGCTTGGGCCTCTCTCCTGGAGGCGCTCAATCAGACCCAGTGGTGACATGTGGCAAGACACTCCTCGAGCGCGTCTTGCTTGGGCCTCTCTCCTGGAGGCCCTCTGTCAGACCCAGTGTTGGCATGTGGCAAGACGCTCCTCAGGGCGCGTCTTGGTTGGGCCTCTCTCCTGGAGGCGCTCAGTCAGACCCAGTGGTGACATGTGGCAAGACGCTCCTCGGGGCGCTTATTGCTTGGGCCTCTCTCCTGGATGCCCTCTGTCAGACCGAGTGTTGACATGTGGCAAGACTCTCCTCGGGGCGCGTCTTGCTTGGGCTTCTCTCATGGAGGCCCTCAGTCAGACCCAGTGTTGACATGTGTCAAGACGCTCCTCGGGGCGTGTCTTGCTTCGGCTTCTCTCCTGGAGGCCCTCAGTCAGACCCATTGTTGACATGTTGCAAGACGCTCCTCGGGGCACGTCTTGCTTGGGCCTCTCTCCTGGAGGCGCTCAAACAGACCGAGTAGTGACATGTGGCAAGACGCTCCTCGGGGCGCGTCTTGCTAGGGCTTCTCTCATGGAGGCACTCAGTCAGATCCAGTGTTGGCATGTGGCAAGACGCTCCTCGGGGCGTGTCTTGCTTGGACCTCTCTCCCTGAGGCGCTCAGTCAGACCGAGTAGTGACATGTGGCAAGACGCTCCTCGGGGCGCGTCTTGCTTGGACCTCTCTCCCTGAGGCGCTCAGTCAGACCCAGTGTTGACATTTGGCAAGACACTCCTCGGGGCGCGTCTTGCTTGGGCCTCTCTCATGGAGGACCTCTGTCAGACCCAGTGTTGACATGTGGCAAGACACTCCTCGGGGCGCGTCTTGCTTGGGCCTCTCTCATGGAGGCCCTCTGTCAGACCCAGTGTTGACATGTGTCAAGACGCTCCTCGGGGCGCGTCTTGCTTTGGCCTCTCTCCTGGAGGCGCTCAGTCAGACCGAGTGCTGACATGTGTCAAGACGCTCCTCGGGGCGCGTCTTGCTTTGGCCTCTCTCCTGGAGGCCCTCTGTCAGACCCAGTGTTGACATGTGGCAAGACACTCCTCGGGGCGCGTCTTGCTTGGGCCTCTCTCATGGAGGCCCTCTGTCAGACCCAGTGTTGACATGTGTCAAGACGCTCCTCGGGGAGCGTCTTGCTTTGGCCTCTCTCCTGGAGGCGCTCAGTCAGACCGAGTGCTGACATGTGGCAAGAAGCTCCTCGGGGCGCGTCTTGCTTGGGCTTCTCTCCTGGAGGCCCTCAGTAAGACCCATTGTTGACATGTGGCAAGACGCTCCTCGGGGTGCGTCTTGCTTGGGCCTCTCTCCTGGAGGCGCTCAGTCAGACTGAGTAGTGACATGTGGCCTGACGCTCCTCGGGGCGCGTGTTGCTTGGGCCTCTCTCCTGGAGGCGCTCAGTCAGACCAAGTGGTGACATGTGGCAAGACGCTCCTCGGGGCGCGTCTTGCTTGGGCCTCTCTCCAGAAGGCCCTCAATCAGACCCAGTGTTGACACGTGGCAAGACGCTCCTCGGGGTGCGTCTTGCTTGGGCCTCTCTCCTGGAGGCGCTCAGTCAGACTGAGTAGTGACATGTGGCCTGACGCTCCTCGGGGCGCGTGTTGCTTGGGCCTCTCTCCTGGAGGCGCTCAGTCAGACCAAGTGGTGACATTTGGCAAGACGCTCTTCGGGGCGTGTCTTGCTTGGGCCTCTCTCCTGGAGGCGCTCAGTCAGACCCAGTGGTGACATGTGGCAAGACACTCCTCGAGCGCGTCTTGCTTCGGCCTCTCTCCTGGAGGCCCTCTGTCAGACCCAGTGTTGGCATGTGGCAAGACGCTCCTCAGGGCGCGTCTTGGTTGGGCCTCTCTCCTGGAGGTGCTCAGTCAGACCCAGTGGTGACATGTGGCAAGACGCTCCTCGGGGCGCTTATTGCTTGGGCCTCTCTCCTGGATGCCCTCTGTCAGACCGAGTGTTGACATGTGGCAAGACTCTCCTCGGGGCGCGTCTTGCTTGGGCTTCTCTCATGGAGGCCCTCAGTCAGACCCAGTGTTGACATGTGTCAAGACGCTCCTCGGGGCGTGTCTTGCTTCGGCTTCTCTCCTGGAGGCCCTCAGTCAGACCCATTGTTGACATGTGGCAAGACGCTCCTCGGGGCATGTCTTGCTTGGGCCTCTCTCCTGGGGGCGCTCAAACAGACCGAGTAGTGACATGTGGCAAGACGCTCCTCGGGGCGCGTCTTGCTAGGGCTTCTCTCATGGAGGCACTCAGTCAGATCCAATGTTGACATGTGGCAAGACGCTCCTCGGGGCGTTTCTTGCTTGGACCTCTCTCCCTGAGGCGCTCAGTCAGACCGAGTAGTGACATGTGGCAAGACGCTCCTCGGGGCGCGTCTTGCTTGGACCTCTCTCCCTGAGGCGCTCAGTCAGACCCAGTGTTGACATTTGGCAAGACACTCCTCGGGGCGCGTCTTGCTTGGGCCTCTCTCATGGAGGCCCTCTGTCAGACCCAGTGTTGACATGTGGCAAGACACTCCTCGGGGCGCGTCTTGCTTGGGCCTCTCTCATGGAGGCCCTCTGTCAGACCCAGTGTTGACATGTGTCAAGACGCTCCTCGGGGCGCGTCTTGCTTTGGCCTCTCTCCTGGAGGCGCTCAGTCAGACCGAGTGCTGACATGTGTCAAGACGCTCCTCGGGGCGCGTCTTGCTTTGGCCTCTCTCCTGGAGGCCCTCTGTCAGACCCAGTGTTGACATGTGGCAAGACACTCCTCGGGGCGCGTCTTGCTTGGGCCTCTCTCATGGAGGCCCTCTGTCAGACCCAGTGTTGACATGTGTCAAGACGCTCCTCGGGGCACGTCTTGCTTTGGCCTCTCTCCTGGAGGCGCTCAGTCAGACCGAGTGCTGACATGTGGCAAGAAGCTCCTCGGGGCGCGTCTTGCTTGGGCTTCTCTCCTGGAGGCCCTCAGTAAGACCCATTGTTGACATGTGGCAAGACGCTCCTCGGGGGGCGTCTTGCATGGGCCTCTCTCCTGGAGGCGCTCAGTCGGACTGAGTAGTGACATGTGGCCTGACGCTCCTCGGGGCGCGTGTTGCTTGGGCCTCTCTCCTGGAGGCGCTCAGTCAGACCAAGTGGTGACATGTGGCAAGACGCTCATCGGGGCGCGTCTTGCTTGGGCCTCTCTCCAGAAGGCCCTCAATCAGACCCAGTGTTGACACGTGGCAAGACGCTCCTCGGGGTGCGTCTTGCTTGGGCCTCTCTCCTGGAGGCGCTCAGTCAGACCCAGTGGTGACATGTGGCAAGACGCTCCTCGGGGCGCTTATTGCTTGGGCCTCTATCCTGGATGCCCTCTGTCAGACCGAGTGTTGACATGTGGCAAGACTCTCCTCGGGGCGCGTCTTGCTTGGGCTTCTCTCCTGGAGGCCCTCAGTCAGACCCATTGTTGACATGTGGCAAGACGCTCCTCGGGGCACGTCTTCCTTGGGCCTCTCTCCTGGAGGCGCTCAAACAGACCGAGTAGTGACATGTGGCAAGACGCTCCTCGGGGCGCGTCTTGCTAGGGCTTCTCTCATGGAGGCACTCAGTCAGATCCAGTGTTGACATGTGGCAAGACGCTCCTCGGGGCGTGTCTTGCTTGGACCTCTCTCCCTGAGGCGCTCAGTCAGACCCAGTAGTGACATGTGGCAAGACGCTCCTCGGGGCGCGTCTTGCTTGGACCTCTCTCCCTGAGGCGCTCAGTCAGACCCAGTGTTGACATTTGGCAAGACACTCCTCGGGGCGCGTCTTGCTTGGGCCTCTCTCATGGAGGACCTCTGTCAGACCCAGTGTTGACATGTGGCAAGACACTCCTCGGGGCGCGTCTTGCTTGGGCCTCTCTCATGGAGGCCCTCTGTCAGACCCAGTGTTGACATGTGTCAAGACGCTCCTCGGGGCGCGTCTTGCTTTGGCCTCTCTCCTGGAGGCGCTCAGTCAGACCGAGTGCTGACATGTGTCAAGACGCTCCTCGGGGCGCGTCTTGCTTTGGCCTCTCTCCTGGAGGCCCTCTGTCAGACCCAGTGTTGACATGTGGCAAGACACTCCTCGGGGCGCGTCTTGCTTGGGCCTCTCTCATGGAGGCCCTCTGTCAGACCCAGTGTTGACATGTGTCAAGACGCTCCTCGGGGCGCGTCTTGCTTTGGCCTCTCTCCTGGAGGCGCTCAGTCAGACCGAGTGCTGACATGTGGCAAGAAGCTCCTCGGGGCGCGTCTTGCTTGGGCTTCTCTCCTGGAGGCCCTCAGTAAGACCCATTGTTGACATGTGGCAAGACGCTCCTCGGGGGGCGTCTTGCTTGGGCCTCTCTCCTGGAGGCGCTCAGTCAGACTGAGTAGTGACATGTGGCCTGACGCTCCTCGGGGCGCGTGTTGCTTGGGCCTCTCTCCTGGAGGCGCTCAGTCAGACCAAGTGGTGACATGTGGCAAGACGCTCCTCGGGGCGCGTCTTGCTTGGGCCTCTCTCCAGAAGGCCCTCAATCAGACCCAGTGTTGACACGTGGCAAGACGCTCCTCGGGGTGCGTCTTGCTTGGGCCTCTCTCCTGGAGGCGCTCAGTCAGACTGAGTAGTGACATGTGGCCTGACGCTCCTCGGGGCGCGTGTTGCTTGGGCCTCTCTCCAGAAGGCCGTCAATCAGACCCAGTGTTGACACGTGGCAAGACGCTCCTCGGGGCGCGTCTTGCTTTGGCCTCTCTCCTGGAGGCCCTCTGTCAGACCCAGTGTTGACATGTGGCAAGACTCTCCTCGGGGCGCGTCTTGCTTGGGCTTCTCTCATGGAGGCCCTCAGTCAGACCCAGTGTTGACATGTGTCAAGACGCTCCTCGGGGCGTGTCTTGCTTCGGCTTCTCTCCTGGAGGCCCTCAGTCAGACCCATTGTTGACATGTGGCAAGACGCTCCTCGGGGCATGTCTTGCTTGGGCCTCTCTCCTGGGGGCGCTCAAACAGACCGAGTAGTGACATGTGGCAAGACGCTCCTCGGGGCGCGTCTTGCTAGGGCTTCTCTCATGGAGGCACTCAGTCAGATCCAATGTTGACATGTGGCAAGACGCTCCTCGGGGCGTTTCTTGCTTGGACCTCTCTCCCTGAGGCGCTCAGTCAGACCGAGTAGTGACATGTGGCAAGACGCTCCTCGGGGCGCGTCTTGCTTGGACCTCTCTCCCTGAGGCGCTCAGTCAGACCCAGTGTTGACATTTGGCAAGACACTCCTCGGGGCGCGTCTTGCTTGGGCCTCTCTCATGGAGGCCCTCTGTCAGACCCAGTGTTGACATGTGGCAAGACACTCCTCGGGGCGCGTCTTGCTTGGGCCTCTCTCATGGAGGCCCTCTGTCAGACCCAGTGTTGACATGTGTCAAGACGCTCCTCGGGGCGCGTCTTGCTTTGGCCTCTCTCCTGGAGGCGCTCAGTCAGACCGAGTGCTGACATGTGTCAAGACGCTCCTCGGGGCGCGTCTTGCTTTGGCCTCTCTCCTGGAGGCCCTCTGTCAGACCCAGTGTTGACATGTGGCAAGACACTCCTCGGGGCGCGTCTTGCTTGGGCCTCTCTCATGGAGGCCCTCTGTCAGACCCAGTGTTGACATGTGTCAAGACGCTCCTCGGGGCACGTCTTGCTTTGGCCTCTCTCCTGGAGGCGCTCAGTCAGACCGAGTGCTGACATGTGGCAAGAAGCTCCTCGGGGCGCGTCTTGCTTGGGCTTCTCTCCTGGAGGCCCTCAGTAAGACCCATTGTTGACATGTGGCAAGACGCTCCTCGGGGGGCGTCTTGCATGGGCCTCTCTCCTGGAGGCGCTCAGTCGGACTGAGTAGTGACATGTGGCCTGACGCTCCTCGGGGCGCGTGTTGCTTGGGCCTCTCTCCTGGAGGCGCTCAGTCAGACCAAGTGGTGACATGTGGCAAGACGCTCATCGGGGCGCGTCTTGCTTGGGCCTCTCTCCAGAAGGCCCTCAATCAGACCCAGTGTTGACACGTGGCAAGACGCTCCTCGGGGTGCGTCTTGCTTGGGCCTCTCTCCTGGAGGCGCTCAGTCAGACCCAGTGGTGACATGTGGCAAGACGCTCCTCGGGGCGCTTATTGCTTGGGCCTCTATCCTGGATGCCCTCTGTCAGACCGAGTGTTGACATGTGGCAAGACTCTCCTCGGGGCGCGTCTTGCTTGGGCTTCTCTCCTGGAGGCCCTCAGTCAGACCCATTGTTGACATGTGGCAAGACGCTCCTCGGGGCACGTCTTCCTTGGGCCTCTCTCCTGGAGGCGCTCAAACAGACCGAGTAGTGACATGTGGCAAGACGCTCCTCGGGGCGCGTCTTGCTAGGGCTTCTCTCATGGAGGCACTCAGTCAGATCCAGTGTTGACATGTGGCAAGACGCTCCTCGGGGCGTGTCTTGCTTGGACCTCTCTCCCTGAGGCGCTCAGTCAGACCCAGTAGTGACATGTGGCAAGACGCTCCTCGGGGCGCGTCTTGCTTGGACCTCTCTCCCTGAGGCGCTCAGTCAGACCCAGTGTTGACATTTGGCAAGACACTCCTCGGGGCGCGTCTTGCTTGGGCCTCTCTCATGGAGGACCTCTGTCAGACCCAGTGTTGACATGTGGCAAGACACTCCTCGGGGCGCGTCTTGCTTGGGCCTCTCTCATGGAGGCCCTCTGTCAGACCCAGTGTTGACATGTGTCAAGACGCTCCTCGGGGCGCGTCTTGCTTTGGCCTCTCTCCTGGAGGCGCTCAGTCAGACCGAGTGCTGACATGTGTCAAGACGCTCCTCGGGGCGCGTCTTGCTTTGGCCTCTCTCCTGGAGGCCCTCTGTCAGACCCAGTGTTGACATGTGGCAAGACACTCCTCGGGGCGCGTCTTGCTTGGGCCTCTCTCATGGAGGCCCTCTGTCAGACCCAGTGTTGACATGTGTCAAGACGCTCCTCGGGGCGCGTCTTGCTTTGGCCTCTCTCCTGGAGGCGCTCAGTCAGACCGAGTGCTGACATGTGGCAAGAAGCTCCTCGGGGCGCGTCTTGCTTGGGCTTCTCTCCTGGAGGCCCTCAGTAAGACCCATTGTTGACATGTGGCAAGACGCTCCTCGGGGGGCGTCTTGCTTGGGCCTCTCTCCTGGAGGCGCTCAGTCAGACTGAGTAGTGACATGTGGCCTGACGCTCCTCGGGGCGCGTGTTGCTTGGGCCTCTCTCCTGGAGGCGCTCAGTCAGACCAAGTGGTGACATGTGGCAAGACGCTCCTCGGGGCGCGTCTTGCTTGGGCCTCTCTCCAGAAGGCCCTCAATCAGACCCAGTGTTGACACGTGGCAAGACGCTCCTCGGGGTGCGTCTTGCTTGGGCCTCTCTCCTGGAGGCGCTCAGTCAGACTGAGTAGTGACATGTGGCCTGACGCTCCTCGGGGCGCGTGTTGCTTGGGCCTCTCTCCTGGAGGAGCTCAGTCAGACCAAGTGGTGACATTTGGCAAGACGCTCTTCGGGGCGTGTCTTGCTTGGGCCTCTCTCCTGGAGGCGCTCAGTCAGACCCAGTGGTGACATGTGGCAAGACACTCCTCGAGCGCGTCTTGCTTGGGCCTCTCTCCTGGAGGCCCTCTGTCAGACCCAGTGTTGGCATGTGGCAAGACGCTCCTCAGGGCGCGTCTTGGTTGGGCCTCTCTCCTGGAGGCGCTCAGTCAGACCCAGTGGTGACATGTGGCAAGACGCTCCTCGGGGTGCTTATTGCTTGGGCCTCTCTCCTGGATGCCCTCTGTCAGACCGAGTGTTGACATGTGGCAAGACTCTCCTCGGGGCGCGTCTTGCTTGGGCTTCTCTCATGGAGGCCCTCAGTCAGACCCAGTGTTGACATGTGTCAAGACGCTCCTCGGGGCGTACCTTGCTTCGGCTTCTCTCCTGGAGGTCCTCAGTCAGACCCATTGTTGACATGTGGCAAGACGCTCCTCGGGGCACGTCTTGCTTGGGCCTCTCTCCTGGAGGCGCTCAAACAGACCGAGTAGTGACATGTGGCAAGACGCTCCTCGGGGCGCGTCTTGCTTGGACCTCTCTCCCTGAGGCGCTCAGTCAGACCGAGTAGTGACATGTGGCAAGACGCTCCTCGGGGCGCGTCTTGCTTGGACCTCTCTCCCTGAGGC
Organism: Nothobranchius furzeri; assembly: GCF_043380555.1. NCBI lineage: Eukaryota > Metazoa > Chordata > Actinopteri > Cyprinodontiformes > Nothobranchiidae > Nothobranchius > Nothobranchius furzeri. The sequence goes on from NC_091741.1 coordinate 17,430,600, forward strand.
CCTCTGTCAGACCCAGTGTTGACATATGGCAAGACACTCCTCGGGGCGCGTCTTGCTTGGGCCTCTCTCATGGAGGCCCTCTGTCAGACCCAGTGTTGACATGTGGCAAGACGCTCCTCGGGCCGCGTGTTGCTTGGGCTTCTCTCCTGGAGGCCCTCAGTCAGACCCATTGTTGACATGTGGCAAGACGCTCCTCTGGGCGCGTCTTGCTTGGGCTTCTCTCCTGGAGGCGCTCAGAAAGACCCAGTGTTGACATGTGGCAAGACGCTCCTCCGGGCCCATCTTGCTTGGGCCTCTCTCCTGGAGGCCCTCAGTCAGACCCATTGTTGACATGTGGCAAGACGCTCCTCGGGGCACGTCTTGCTTGGGCCTCTCTCCTGGAGGCGCTCAAACAGACCGAGTAGTGACATGTGGCAAGACGCTCCTCGGGGCGCGTCTTGCTAGGGCTTCTCTCATGGAGGCACTCAGTCAGATCCAGTGTTGACATGTGGCAAGACGCTCCTCGGGGCGTGTCTTGCTTGGACCTCTCTCCCTGAGGCGCTCAGTCAGACCGAGTAGTGACATGTGGCAAGACGCTCCTCGGAGCGCGTCTTGCTTGGACCTCTCTCCCTGAGGCGCTCAGTCAGACCCAGTGTTGACATTTGGCAAGACACTCCTCGGGGCGCGTCTTGCTTGGGCCTCTCTCATGGAGGCCCTCTGTCAGACCCAGTGTTGACATGTGGCAAGACACTCCTCGGGGCGCGTCTTGCTTGGGCCTCTCTCATGGAGGCCCTCTGTCAGACCCAGTGTTGACATGTGTCAAGACGCTCCTCGGGGCGCGTCTTGCTTTGGCCTCTCTCCTGGAGGCGCTCAGTCAGACCGAGTGCTGACATGTGTCAAGACGCTCCTCGGGGCGCGTCTTGCTTTGGCCTCTCTCCTGGAGGCCCTCTGTCAGACCCAGTGTTGACATGTGGCAAGACACTCCTCGGGGCGCGTCTTGCTTGGGCCTCTCTCATGGAGGCCCTCTGTCAGACCCAGTGTTGACATGTGTCAAGACGCTCCTCGGGGCACGTCTTGCTTTGGCCTCTCTCCTGGAGGCGCTCAGTCAGACCGAGTGCTGACATGTGGCAAGAAGCTCCTCGGGGCGTGTCTTGCTTGGGCTTCTCTCCTGGAGGCCCTCAGTAAGACCCATTGTTGACATGTGGCAAGACGCTCCTCGGGGGGCGTCTTGCTTGGGCCTCTCTCCTGGAGGCGCTCAGTCAGACTGAGTAGTGACATGTGGCCTGACGCTCCTCGGGGCGCGTGTTGCTTGGGCCTCTCTCCTGGAGGCGCTCAGTCAGACCAAGTGGTGACATGTGGCAAGACGCTCCTCGGGGCGCGTCTTGCTTGGGCCTCTCTCCAGAAGGCCCTCAATCAGACCCAGTGTTGACACGTGGCAAGACGCTCCTCGGGGTGCGTCTTGCTTGGGCCTCTCTCCTGGAGGCGCTCAGTCAGAATGAGTAGTGACATGTGGCCTGACGCTCCTCGGGGCGCGTGTTGCTTGGGCCTCTCTCCTGGAGGCGCTCAGTCAGACCAAGTGGTGACATGTGGCAAGACACTTCTCGGGGCGCGTCTTGCTTGGGCCTCTCTCCTGGAGGCCCTCTGTCAGACCCAGTGTTGACATATGGCAAGACACTCCTCGGGGCGCGTCTTGCTTGGGCCTCTCTCATGGAGGCCCTCTGTCAGACCCAGTGTTGACATGTGGCAAGACGCTCCTCGGGCCGCGTGTTGCTTGGGCTTCTCTCCTGGAGGCCCTCAGTCAGACCCATTGTTGACATGTGGCAAGACGCTCCTCTGGGCGCGTCTAGCTTGGGCCTCTCTCCTGGAGGCGCTCAGTCAGACCGAGTGCTGACATGTGGCAAGACGCTCCTCGGGGCGCGTCTTGCTTGGGCTTCTCTCCTGGAGGCGCTCAGAAAGACCCAGTGTTGACATGTGACAAGACGCTCCTCGGGGCACGTCTTGCTTGGGCCTCTCTCCTGGAGGCGCTCAGTCAGAACCAGAGGTGACATGTGGCAAGACGCTCCTCGGGGCGCGTCTTGCTTGGGCCTCTCTCCTGGAGACCCTCTGTCAGACCCAGTGTTGACATGTGGCAAGACGCTCCTCCGGGCCGATCTTGCTTGGGCCTCTCTCCTGGAGGCCCTCAGTCAGACCCATTGTTGACATGTGGCAAGACGCTCCTCGGGGCGCGTCTTGCTTGGGCCTCTCTCCTGGAGGCGCTCAGTCAGACCGAGTGCTGACATAAGGCAAGACGCTCCTCGGGGAGCGTCTTGCTGGGGCCTCTCTCCTGGAGGCGTTCAGTCAGACCCAGTGCTGACATGTGGCAAGACGCTCCTCGGGGCGCGTCTTGCTTTGGCCTCTCTCCTGGAGGCCCTCTGTCAGACCCAGTGTTGACATGTGGCAAGACACTCCTCGGGGCACGTCTTGCTTTGGCCTCTCTCCTGGAGGCGCTCAGTCAGACCGAGTGCTGACATGTGGCAAGAAGCTCCTCGGGGCGTGTCTTGCTTGGGCTTCTCTCCTGGAGGCCCTCAGTAAGACCCATTGTTGACATGTGGCAAGACGCTCCTCGGGGGGCGTCTTGCTTGGGCCTCTCTCCTGGAGGCGCTCAGTCAGACTGAGTAGTGACATGTGGCCTGACGCTCCTCGGGGCGCGTGTTGCTTGGGCCTCTCTCCTGGAGGCGCTCAGTCAGACCAAGTGGTGACATGTGGCAAGACGCTCCTCGGGGCGCGTCTTGCTTGGGCCTCTCTCCAGAAGGCCCTCAATCAGTCCCAGTGTTGACACGTGGCAAGACGCTCCTCGGGGTGCGTCTTGCTTGGGCCTCTCTCCTGGAGGCGCTCAGTCAGAATGAGTAGTGACATGTGGCCTGACGCTCCTCGGGGCGCGTGTTGCTTGGGCCTCTCTCCTGGAGGCGCTCAGTCAGACCAAGTGGTGACATGTGGCAAGACACTTCTCGGGGCGCGTCTTGCTTGGGCCTCTCTCCTGGAGGCCCTCTGTCAGACCCAGTGTTGACATATGGCAAGACACTCCTCGGGGCGCGTCTTGCTTGGGCCTCTCTCATGGAGGCCCTCTGTCAGACCCAGTGTTGACATGTGTCAAGACGCTCCTCAGCGCGCGTCTTGCTTTGGCCTCTCTCCTGGAGGCGCTCAGTCAGACCGAGTGCTGACATGTGGCAAGACGCTCCTCGGGCCGCGTGTTGCTTGGGCTTCTCTCCTGGAGGCCCTCAGTCAGACCCATTGTTGACATGTGGCAAGACGCTCCTCTTGGCGCGTCTAGCTTGGGCCTCTCTCCTGGAGGCGCTCAGTCAGACCGAGTGCTGACATGTGGCAAGACGCTCCTCGGGGCGCGTCTTGCTTGGGCTTCTCTCCTGGAGGCGCTCAGAAAGACCCAGTGTTGACATGTGACAAGACGCTCCTCGGGGCACGTCTTGCTTGGGCCTCTCTCCTGGAGGCGCTCAGTCAGAACCAGAGGTGACATGTGGCAAGACGCTCCTCGGGGCGCGTCTTGCTTGGGCCTCTCTCCTGGAGGCCCTCTGTAGGACCCAGTGTTGACATGTGGCAAGACGCTCCTCCGGGCGCATCTTGCTTGGGCCTCTCTCCTGGAGGCCCTCAGTCAGACCCATTGTTGACATGTGGCAAGACGCTCCTCGGGGCGCGTCTTGCTTGGGCCTCTCTCCTGGAGGCGCTCAGTCAGACTTAGTAGTGACATGTGGCCTGACGCTCCTCGGGGCGCGTCTTGCTTGGGCCTCTCTCCTGGAGGCGCTCAGTCAGACCCAGTGGTGACATGTGGCAAGACACTCCTCGGGGCGCGTCTTGCTTGGGCCTCTCTCCTGGAGGCCCTCTGTCAGACCCAGTGTTGACATGTGGCAAGACGCTCCTCGGGGCGCGTCTTGCTTGGGCCTCTCTCCTGGAGGCGCTCAGTCAGAATGAGTAGTGACATGTGGCCTGACGCTCCTCGGGGCGCGTGTTGCTTGGGCCTCTCTCCTGGAGGCGCTCAGTCAGACCAAGTGGTGACATGTGGCAAGACACTTCTCGGGGCGTGTCTTGCTTGGGCCTCTCTCCTGGAGGCCCTCTGTCAGACCAAGTGTTGACATGTGGCAAGACACTCCTCGGGGCGCGTCTTGCTTGGGCCTCTCTCATGGAGGCCCTCTGTCAGACCCAGTGTTGACATGTGTCAAGACGCTCCTCAGGGCGCGTCTTGCTTTGGCCTCTCTCCTGGAGGCGCTCAGTCAGACCGAGTGCTGACATGTGGCAAGACGATCCTCGGGCCGCGTGTTGCTTGGGCTTCTCTCCTGGAGGCCCTCAGTCAGACCCATTGTTTACATGTGGCAAGACGCTCCTCGGGGCGCATCTTGCTTGGGCCTCTCTCCTGGAGGCCCTCAATAAGACCCATTGTTGACATGTGGCAAGACGCTCCTCGGGGCGCGTCTTGCTTGGGCCTCTCTCCTGGAGGCGCTCAGTCAGACCGAGTGCTGACAAAAGGCAAGACGCTCCTCGGGGTGCGTCTTGCTTGGGCCTCTCTCCTGGAGGCGGTCAGTCAGACTGAGTAGTGACATGTGGCCTGACGCTCCTCGGGGCGCGTCTTGCTTGGGCCTCTCTCCTGGAGGCGCTCAGTCAGACCCAGTGGTGACATGTGGCAAGACACTCCTCGGGGCGCGTCTTGCTTGGGCCTCTCTCCTGGAGGCCCTCTGTCAGACCCAGTGTTGACATGTGTCAAGACGCTCCTCGGGGCGCGTCTTGCTTGGGCTTCTCTCCTGGAGGCCCTCAGTCAGACCCATTGTTGACATGTGGCAAGACACTCCTCGGGGCGCGTCTTGCTTGGGCTTCTCTCCTGGAGGCGCTCAGACAGATCCAGTGTTGACATGTGACAAGACGCTCCTCGGGGCGCGTCTTGCTTGGGCCTCTCTCCTGGAGGCGCTCAGTCAGAACCAGAGGTGACATGTGGCAAGACGCTCCTTGGGGCGCGTCTTGCTTGGGCCTCTCTCCTGGAGGCCCTCTGTCAGACCCAGTGTTGACATGTGGCAAAACGCTCCTCCGGGCGCAACTTGCTTGGGCCTCTCTCCTGGAGGCCCTCAGTCAGACCCATTGTTGACATGTGGCAAGACGCTCCTCGGGGCGCGTCTTCCTTGGGCCTCTCTCCTGGAGGCGCTCAGTCAGACCGAGTGCTGACATGTGGCAAGAAGCTCCTCGGGGCGCGTCTTGCTTGGGCCTCTCTCCTGGAGGCGCTCAGTCAGACCCAGTGTTGACATGTGGCAAGACGCTCCTCGGGGCGCGTCTTGCTTTGGCCTCTCTCATGGAGTCCCTCTGTCAGACCCAGTGTTGACATGTGTCAAGACGCTCCTCGGGGCGCGTCTTGCTTTGGCCTCTCTCCTGGAGGCGCTCAGTCAGACCGAGTGCTGACATGTGGCAAGAAGCTCCTCGGGGCGCGTCTTGCTTGGGCTTCTCTCCTGGAGGCCCTCAGTAAGACCCATTGTTGACATGTGGCAAGACGCTCCTCGGGGCACGTCTTGCTTGGGCCTCTCTCCTGGAGGTGCTCAGTCAGACTGAGTAGTGACATGTGGCCTGACGCTCCTCGGGGCGCGTGTTGCTTGGGCCTCTCTCCTGGAGGCGCTCAGTCAGACCAAGTGGTGACATGTGGCAAGACGCTCCTCGGGGCGCGTCTTGCTTGGGCCTCTCTCCTGGAGGAGCTCAGTCAGACCGACTGCTGACATGTGGCAAGACGATCCTCGGGCCGCGTGTTGCTTGGGCTTCTCTCCTGGAGGCCCTCAGTCAGACCCATTGTTGACATGTGGCAAGACGCTCCTCGGGGCGCGTCTTGCTTGGGCCTCTCTCCTGGAGGCGCTCAGTCAGACCGAGTGCTGACAAAAGGCAAGACGCTCCTCGGGGCGCGTCTTGCTGGGGCCTCTCTCCTGGAGGCGTTCAGTCAGACCCAGTGCTGACATGTGGCAAGACGGTCCTCGGGGCGCGTCTTGCTTGGGCCTCTCTCCTGGAGGCGGTCAGTCAGACTGAGTAGTGACATGTGGCCTGACGCTCCTCGGGGCGCGTCTTGCTTGGGCCTCTCTCCTGGAGGCGCTCAGTCAGACCCAGTGGTGACATGTGGCAAGACACTCCTCGGGGCGCGTCTTGCTTGGGCCTCTCTCCTGGAGGCCCTCTGTCAGACCCAGTGTTGACATGTGTCAAGACGCTACTCGGGGCGCGTCTTGCTTGGGCTTCTCTCCTGGAGGCCCTCAGTCAGACCCATTGTTGACATGTGGCAAGACACTCCTCGGGGCGCGTCTTGCTTGGGCTTCTCTCCTGGAGGCGCTCAGACAGATCCAGTGTTGACATGTGACAAGACGCTCCTCGGGGCGCGTCTTGCTTGGGCCTCTCTCCTGGAGGCGCTCAGTCAGAACCAGAGGTGACATGTGGCAAGACGCTCCTCGGGGCGCGTCTTGCTTGGGCCTCTCTCCTGGAGGCCCTCTGTCAGACCCAGTGTTGACATGTGGCAAAACGCTCCTCCGGGCGCAACTTGCTTGGGCCTCTCTCCTGGAGGCCCTCAGTCAGACCCATTGTTGACATGTGGCAAGACGCTCCTCGGGGCGCGTCTTGCTTGGGCCTCTCTCCTGGAGGCGCTCAGTCAGACCGAGTGCTGACATAAGGCAAGACGCTCCTCGGGGCGCGTCTTGCTGGGGCCTCTCTCCTGGAGGCGCTCAGTCAGACCCAGTGCTGACATGTGGCAAGACGCTCCTCGGGGCGCGTCTTGCTTGGGCCTCTCTCCTGGAGGCGCTCAGTCAGAACCAGAGGTGACATGTGGCAAGACGCTCCTCGGGGCGCGTCTTGCTTGGGCCTCTCTCCTGGAGGCCCTCTGTCAGACCCAGTGTTGACATGTGGCAAAACGCTCCTCCGGGCGCAACTTGCTTGGGCCTCTCTCCTGGAGGCCCTCGGTCAGACCCATTGTTGACATGTGGCAAGACGCTCCTCGGGGCGCGTCTTGCTTGGGCCTCTCTCCTGGAGGCGCTCAGTCAGACCGAGTGCTGACATAAGGCAAGACGCTCCTCGGGGCGCGTCTTGCTGGGGCCTCTCTCCTGGAGGCGCTCAGTCAGAACCAGGGCTGACATGTGGCAAGACGCTCCTCGGGGCGCGTCTTGCTTGGGCCTCTCTCCTGGAGGCGCTCCGTCAGACCCAGTTTTGACGTGTGGCAAGACGCTCCTCGGGGCGCGTCTTGCTTGGGCCTCTCTCATGGAGGCCCTCTGTCAGACCCAGTGTTGACATGTGTCAAGACGCTCCTCGGGGCGCGTCTTGCTTGGGCCTCTCTCCTGGAGGCGCTCAGTCAGAACCAGAGGTGACATGTGGCAAGACGCTCCTCGGGGCGCGTCTTGCTTGGGCCTCTCTCCTGGAGGCCCTCTGTCAGACCCAGTGTTGACATGTGGCAAAACGCTCCTCCGGGCGCAACTTGCTTGGGCCTCTCTCCTGGAGGCCCTCGGTCAGACCCATTGTTGACATGTGGCAAGACGCTCCTCGGGGCGCGTCTTGCTTGGGCCTCTCTCCTGGAGGCGCTCAGTCAGACCGAGTGCTGACATAAGGCAAGACGCTCCTCGGGGCGCGTCTTGCTGGGGCCTCTCTCCTGGAGGCGCTCAGTCAGAACCAGGGCTGACATGTGGCAAGACGCTCCTCGGGGCGCGTCTTGCTTGGGCCTCTCTCATGGAGGCCCTCTGTCAGACCCAGTGTTGACATGTGTCAAGACGCTCCTCGGGGCGCGTCTTGCTTTGGCCTCTCTCCTGGAGGCGCTCAGTCAGACCGAGTGCTGACATGTGGCAAGAAGCTCCTCGGGAAGCGTCCTGCTTGGGCTTCTCTCCTGGAGGCCCTCAGTAAGACCCTTTGTTGACATGTGGCAAGACGCTCCTCGAGCGCGTCTTGCTTGGGCCTCTCTCCTGGAGGCGCTCAGTCAGACTGAGTAGTGAAATGTGGCCTGACGCTCCTCGGGGCGCGTGTTGCTTGGGCCTCTCTCCTGGAGGCGCTCAGTCAGACCAAGTGGTGACATTTGGCAAGACGCTCCTCGGGGCGCGTCTTGCTTGGGCCTCTCTCCAGAAGGCCCTCAATCAGACCCAGTGTTGACACGTGGCAAGACGCTCCTCGGGGCGCGTCTTGCTTGGGCCTCTCTCCTGGAGGCGCTCAGTCAGAATGAGTAGTGATATGTGGCCTGACGCTCCTCGGGGCGCGTGTTGCCTGGGCCTCTCTCCTGGAGGCGCTCAGTCAGACCAAGTGTTGACATGTGGCAAGACACTTCTCGGGGCGCGTCTTGCTTGGGCCTCTCTCCTGGAGGCGCTCAGTCAGAATGAGTAGTGACATGTGGCCTGACGCTCCTCGGGGCGCGTGTTGCTTGGGCCTCTCTCCTGGAGGCGCTCAGTCAGACCAAGTGGTGACATGTGGCAAGACACTTCTCGGGGCGCGTCTTGCTTGGGCCTCTCTCCTGGAGGCCCTCTGTCAGACCCAGTGTTGACATGTGGCAAGACACTCCTCGGGGCGCGTCTTGCTTGGGCCTCTCTCATGGATTCCCTCTGTCAGACCCAGTGTTGACATGTGTCAAGACGCTCCTCAGGGCGCCTCTTGCTTTGGCCTCTCTCCTGGAGGCGCTCAGTCAGACCGAGTGCTGACATGTGGCAAGACGCTCCTCGGGCCGCGTGTTGCTTGGGCTTCTCTCCTGGAGGCCCTCAGTCAGACCCATTGTTGACATGTGGCAAGACGCTCCTCGGGGCGCATCTTGCTTGGGCCTCTCTACTGGAGGCCCTCAATCAGACCCATTGTTGAAATGTGGCAAGACGCTCCTCGGGGCGCGTCTTGCTTGGGCCTCTCTCCTGGAGGCGCTCAGTCAGACCGAGTGCTGACAAAAGGCAAGACGCTCCTCGGGGCGCGTCTTGCTGGGGCCTCTCTCCTGGAGGCGTTCAGTCATACCCAGTGCTGACCTGTGGCAAGACGCTCCTCGGGGCGCGTCTTGCTTGGGCCTCTCTCCTGGAGGCGGTCAGTCAGACTGAGTAGTGACATGTGGCCTGACGCTCCTCGGGGCGCGTCTTGCTTGGGCCTCTCTCCTGGAGGCGGTCAGTCAGACTGAGTAGTGACATGTGGCCTGACGCTCCTCGGGGCGCGTCTTGCTTGGGCCTCTCTCCTGGAGGCGCTCAGTCAGACCCAGTGGTGACATGTGGCAAGACACTCCTCGGGGCACGTCTTGCTTGGGCCTCTCTCCTGGAGGCCCTCTGTCAGACCCAGTGTTGACATGTGTCAAGACACTCCTCGGGGCGCGTCTTGCTTGGGCATCTCTCCTGGAGGCGCTCAGACAGATCCAGTGTTGACATGTGACAAGACGCTCCTCGGGGCGCGTCTTGCTTGGACCTCTCTCCTGGAGGCGCTCAGTCAGAACCAGAGGTGACATGTGGCAAGATGCTCCTCGGGGCGCGTCTTGCTTGGGCCTCTCTCCTGGAGGCCCTCTGTCAGACCCAGTGTTGACATGTGGCAAAACGCTCCTCCGGGCGCAACTTGCTTGGGCCTCTCTCCTGGAGGCCCTCAGTCAGACCCATTGTTGACATGTGGCAAGACGCTCCTCGGGGCGCGTCTTGCTTGGGCCTCTCTCCTGGAGGCGCTCAGTCAGACCGAGTGCTGACATAAGGCAAGACGCTCCTCGGGGCGCGTCTTGCTGGGGCCTCTCTCCTGGAGACGCTCAGTCAGACCCAGTGCTGACATGTGGCAAGACGCTCCTCGTGGCGCGTCTTGCTTGGGCCTCTCTCCTGGAGGCGCTCAGTCAGAATGAGTAGTGACATGTGGCCTGACGCTCCTCGGGGCGCGTGTTGCTTGGGCCTCTCTCCTGGAGGCGCTCAGTCAGACCAAGTGGTGACGTGTGGCAAGACACTTCTCGGGGCGCGTCTTGCTTGGGCCTCTCTCCTGGAGGCCCTCTGTCAGACCCAGTGTTGACATATGGCAAGACACTCCTCGGGGCGCGTCTTGCTTGGGCCTCTCTCATGGAGGCCCTCTGTCAGACCCAGTGTTGACATGTATCAAGACGCTCCTCAGCGCGCGTCTTGCTTTGGCCTCTCTCCTGGAGGCGCTCAGTCAGACCGAGTGCTGACATGTGGCAAGACGCTCCTCGGGCCGCGTGTTGCTTGGGCTTCTCTCCTGGAGGCCCTCAGTCAGACCCATTGTTGACATGTGGCAAGACGCTCCTCTTGGCGCGTCTAGCTTGGGCCTCTCTCCTGGAGGCGCTCAGTCAGACCGAGTGCTGACATGTGGCAAGACGCTCCTCGGGGCGCGTCTTGCTTGGGCTTCTCTCCTGGAGGCGCTCAGAAAGACCCAGTGTTGACATGTGACAAGACGCTCCTCGGGGCACGTCTTGCTTGGGCCTCTCTCCTGGAGGCGCTCAGTCAGAACCAGAGGTGACATGTGGCAAGACGCTCCTCGGGGCGCGTCTTGCTTGGGCCTCTCTCCTGGAGGCCCTCTGTAGGACCCAGTGTTGACATGTGGCAAGACGCTCCTCCGGGCGCATCTTGCTTGGGCCTCTCTCCTGGAGGCCCTCAGTCAGACCCATTGTTGACATGTGGCAAGACGCTCCTCGGGGCGCGTCTTGCTTGGGCCTCTCTCCTGGAGGCGCTCAGTCAGACCGAGTGCTGACATAAGGCAAGACGCTCCTCGGGGAGCGTCTTGCTGGGGCCTCTCTCCTGGAGGCGTTCAGTCAGACCCAGTGCTGACATGTGGCAAGACAGCTCCTCGGGGCGCGTCTTGCCTGGGCCTCTCTCCTGGAGGCGCTCAGTCCGACTTAGTAGTGACATGTGGCCTGACGCTCCTCGGGGCGCGTCTTGCTTGGGCCTCTCTCCTGGAGGCGCTCAGTCAGACCCAGTGGTGACATGTGGCAAGACACTCCTCGGGGCGCGTCTTGCTTGGGCCTCTCTCCTGGAGGCCCTCTGTCAGACCCAGTGTTGACATGTGGCAAGACGCTCCTCGGGGCGCGTCTTGCTTGGGCCTCTCTCCTGGAGGCGCTCAGTCAGAATGAGTAGTGACATGTGGCCTGACGCTCCTCGGGGCGCGTGTTGCTTGGGCCTCTCTCCTGGAGGCGCTCAGTCAGACCAAGTGGTGACATGTGGCAAGACACTTCTCGGGGCGTGTCTTGCTTGGGCCTCTCTCCTGGAGGCCCTCTGTCAGACCAAGTGTTGACATGTGGCAAGACACTCCTCGGGGCGCGTCTTGCTTGGGCCTCTCTCATGGAGGCCCTCTGTCAGACCCAGTGTTGACATGTGTCAAGACGCTCCTCAGGGCGCGTCTTGCTTTGGCCTCTCTCCTGGAGGCGCTCAGTCAGACCGAGTGCTGACATGTGGCAAGACGATCCTCGGGCCGCGTGTTGCTTGGGCTTCTCTCCTGGAGGCCCTCAGTCAGACCCATTGTTGACATGTGGCAAGATGCTCCTCGGGGCGCATCTTGCTTGGGCCTCTCTCCTGGAGGCCCTCAATAAGACCCATTGTTGACATGTGGCAAGACGCTCCTCGGGGCGCGTCTTGCTTGGGCCTCTCTCCTGGAGGCGCTCAGTCAGACCGAGTGCTGACAAAAGGCAAGACGCTCCTCGGGGCGCGTCTTGCTTGGGCCTCTCTCCTGGAGGCGGTCAGTCAGACTGAGTAGTGACATGTGGCCTGACGCTCCTCGGGGCGCGTCTTGCTTGGGCCTCTCTCCTGGAGGCGCTCAGTCAGACCCAGTGGTGACATGTGGCAAGACACTCCTCGGGGCGCGTCTTGCTTGGGCCTCTCTCCTGGAGGCCCTCTGTCAGACCCAGTGTTGACATGTGTCAAGACGCTCCTCGGGGCGCGTCTTGCTTGGGCTTCTCTCCTGGAGGCCCTCAGTCAGACCCATTGTTGACATGTGGCAAGACACTCCTCGGGGCGCGTCTTGCTTGGGCTTCTCTCCTGGAGGCGCTCAGACAGATCCAGTGTTGACATGTGACAAGACGCTCCTCGGGGCGCGTCTTGCTTGGGCCTCTCTCCTGGAGGCGCTCAGTCAGAACCAGAGGTGACATGTGGCAAGACGCTCCTTGGGGCGCGTCTTGCTTGGGCCTCTCTCCTGGAGGCCCTCTGTCAGACCCAGTGTTGACATGTGGCAAAACGCTCCTCCGGGCGCAACTTGCTTGGGCCTCTCTCCTGGAGGCCCTCAGTCAGACCCATTGTTGACATGTGGCAAGACGCTCCTCGGGGCGCGTCTTCCTTGGGCCTCTCTCCTGGAGGCGCTCAGTCAGACCGAGTGCTGACATGTGGCAAGAAGCTCCTCGGGGCGCGTCTTGCTTGGGCCTCTCTCCTGGAGGCGCTCATTCAGACCCAGTGTTGACATGTGGCAAGACGCTCCTCGGGGCGCGTCTTGCTTTGGCCTCTCTCATGGAGTCCCTCTGTCAGACCCAGTGTTGACATGTGTCAAGACGCTCCTCGGGGCGCGTCTTGCTTTGGCCTCTCTCCTGGAGGCGCTCAGTCAGACCGAGTGCTGACATGTGGCAAGAAGCTCCTCGGGGCGCGTCTTGCTTGGGCTTCTCTCCTGGAGGCCCTCAGTAAGACCCATTGTTGACATGTGGCAAGACGCTCCTCGGGGCACGTCTTGCTTGGGCCTCTCTCCTGGAGGTGCTCAGTCAGACTGAGTAGTGACATGTGGCCTGACGCTCCTCGGGGCGCGTGTTGCTTGGGCCTCTCTCCTGGAGGCGCTCAGTCAGACCAAGTGGTGACATGTGGCAAGACGCTCCTCGGGGCGCGTCTTGCTTGGGCCTCTCTCCTGGAGGAGCTCAGTCAGACCGAGTGCTGACATGTGGCAAGACGATCCTCGGGCCGCGTGTTGCTTGGGCTTCTCTCCTGGAGGCCCTCAGTCAGACCCATTGTTGACATGTGGCAAGACGCTCCTCGGGGCGCATCTTGCTTGGGCCTCTCTCCTGGAGGCCCTCAATCAGACCCATTGTTGACATGTGGCAAGACGCTCCTCGGGGCGCGTCTTGCTTGGGCCTCTCTCCTGGAGGCGCTCAGTCAGACCGAGTGCTGACAAAAGGCAAGACGCTCCTCGGGGCGCGTCTTGCTGGGGCCTCTCTCCTGGAGGCGTTCAGTCAGACCCAGTGCTGACATGTGGCAAGACGCTCCTCGGGGCGCGTCTTGCTTGGGCCTCTCTCCTGGAGGCGGTCAGTCAGACTGAGTAGTGACATGTGGCCTGACGCTCCTCGGGGCGCGTCTTGCTTGGGCCTCTCTCCTGGAGGCGCTCAGTCAGACCCAGTGGTGACATGTGGCAAGACACTCCTCGGGGCGCGTCTTGCTTGGGCCTCTCTCCTGGAGGCCCTCTGTCAGACCCAGTGTTGACATGTGTCAAGACGCTACTCGGGGCGCGTCTTGCTTGGGCTTCTCTCCTGGAGGCCCTCAGTCAGACCCATTGTTGACATGTGGCAAGACACTCCTCGGGGCGCGTCTTGCTTGGGCTTCTCTCCTGGAGGCGCTCAGACAGATCCAGTGTTGACATGTGACAAGACGCTCCTCGGGGCGCGTCTTGCTTGGGCCTCTCTCCTGGAGGCGCTCAGTCAGAACCAGAGGTGACATGTGGCAAGACGCTCCTCGGGGCGCGTCTTGCTTGGGCCTCTCTCCTGGAGGCCCTCTGTCAGACCCAGTGTTGACATGTGGCAAAACGCTCCTCCGGGCGCAACTTGCTTGGGCCTCTCTCCTGGAGGCCCTCAGTCAGACCCATTGTTGACATGTGGCAAGACGCTCCTCGGGGCGCGTCTTGCTTGGGCCTCTCTCCTGGAGGCGCTCAGTCAGACCGAGTGCTGACATAAGGCAAGACGCTCCTCGGGGCGCGTCTTGCTGGGGCCTCTCTCCTGGAGGCGCTCAGTCAGAACCAGAGGTGACATGTGGCAAGACGCTCCTCGGGGCGCGTCTTGCTTGGGCCTCTCTCCTGGAGGCCCTCTGTCAGACCCAGTGTTGACATGTGGCAAAACGCTCCTCCGGGGCGCAACTTGCTTGGGCCTCTCTCCTGGAGGCCCTCAGTCAGACCCATTGTTGACATGTGGCAAGACGCTCCTCGGGGCGCGTCTTGCTTGGGCCTCTCTCCTGGAGGCGCTCAGTCAGACCGAGTGCTGACATAAGGCAAGACGCTCCTCGGGGCGCGTCTTGCTGGGGCCTCTCTCCTGGAGGCGCTCAGTCAGACCCAGTGCTGACATGTGGCAAGACGCTCCTCGGGGCGCGTCTTGCTTGGGCCTCTCTCCTGGAGGCGCTCAGTCAGACCCAGCGTTGACATGTGGCAAGACGCTCCTCGGGGCGCGTCTTGCTTGGGCCTCTCTCATGGAGGCCCTCTGTCAGACCCAGTGTTGACATGTGTCAAGACGCTCCTCGGGGCGCGTCTTGCTTTGGCCTCTCTCCTGGAGGCGCTCAGTCAGACCGAGTGCTGACATGTGGCAAGAAGCTCCTCGGGAAGCGTCCTGCTTGGGCTTATCTCCTGGAGGCCCTCAGTAAGACCCTTTGTTGACATGTGGCAAGACGCTCCTCGGGGCGCGTCTTGCTTGGGCCTCTCTCCTGGAGGCGCTCAGTCAGACTGAGTAGTGACATGTGGCCTGACGCTCCTCGGGGCGCGTGTTGCTTGGGCCTCTCTCCTGGAGGCGCTCAGTCAGACCAAGTGGTGACATTTGGCAAGACGCTCCTCGGGGCGCGTCTTGCTTGGGCCTCTCTCCAGAAGGCCCTCAATCAGACCCAGTGTTGACACGTGGCAAGACGCTCCTCGGGGCGCGTCTTGCTTGGGCCTCTCTCCTGGAGGCGCTCAGTCAGAATGAGTAGTGATATGTGGCCTGACGCTCCTCGGGGCGCGTGTTGCCTTGGCCTCCCTCCTGGAGGCGCTCAGTCAGACCAAGTGTTGACATGTGGCAAGACACTTCTCGGGGCGCGTCTTGCTTGGGCCTCTCTCCTGGAGGCGCTCAGTCAGAATGAGTAGTGACATGTGGCCTGACGCTCCTCGGGGCGCGTGTTGCTTGGGCCTCTCTCCTGGAGGCGCTCAGTCAGACCCATTGTTGACATGTGGCAAGACGCTCCCCGGGGCGCATCTTGCTTGGGCCTCTCTACTGGAGGCCCTCAATCAGACCCATTGTTGAAATGTGGCAAGACGCTCCTCGGGGCGCGTCTTGCTTGGGCCTCTCTCCTGGAGGCGCTCAGTCAGACCGAGTGCTGACAAAAGGCAAGACGCTCCTCGGGGCGCGTCTTGCTGGGGCCTCTCTCCTGGAGGCGTTCAGTCATACCCAGTGCTGACCTGTGGCAAGACGCTCCTCGGGGCGCGTCTTGCTTGGGCCTCTCTCCTGGAGGCGGTCAGTCAAACTGAGTAGTGACATGTGGCCTGACGCTCCTCGGGGCGCGTCTTGCTTGGGCCTGTCTCCTGGAGGCGCTCAGTCAGACCCAGTGGTGACATGTGGCAAGACACTCCTCGGGGCACGTCTTGCTTGGGCCTCTCTCCTGGAGGCCCTCTGTCAGACCCAGTGTTGACATGTGTCAAGACGCTCCTCGGGGCGCGTCTTGCTGGTGCTTCTCTCCTGGAGGCCCTCAGTCAGACCCATTGTTGACATGTGGCAAGACACTCCTCGGGGCGCGTCTTGCTTGGGCATCTCTCCTGGAGGCGCTCAGACAGATCCAGTGTTGACATGTGACAAGACGCTCCTCGGGGCGCGTCTTGCTTGGACCTCTCTCCTGGAGGCGCTCAGTCAGAACCAGAGGTGACATGTGGCAAGATGCTCCTCGGGGCGCGTCTTGCTTGGGCCTCTCTCCTGGAGGCCCTCTGTCAGACCCAGTGTTGACATGTGGCAAAACGCTCCTCCGGGCGCAACTTGCTTGGGCCTCTCTCCTGGAGGCCCTCAGTCAGACCCATTGTTGACATGTGGCAAGACGCTCCTCGGGGCGCGTCTTGCTTGGGCCTCTCTCCTGGAGGCGCTCAGTCAGACCGAGTGCTGACATAAGGCAAGACGCTCCTCGGGGCGCGTCTTGCTGGGGCCTCTCTCCTGGAGACGCTCAGTCAGACCCAGTGCTGACATGTGGCAAGACGCTCCTCGTGGCGCGTCTTGCTTGGGCCTCTCTCCTGGAGGCGCTCAGTCAGACCCAGTGTTGACATGTGGCAAGACGCTCCTCGGGGCGCGTCTTGCTTGGGCCTCTCTCATGGAGGCCCTCTGTCAGACCCAGTGTTGACATGTGTCAAGACGCTCCTCGGGGAGCGTCTTGCTTTGGCCTCTCTCCTGGAGGCGCTCAGTCAGACCGAGTGCTGACATGTGGCAAGAAGCTCCTCGGGGCGCGTCTTGCTTGGGCTTCTCTCCTGGAGGCCCTCAGTAAGACCCATTGTTGACATGTGGCAAGACGCTCCTCGGGGCGCGTTTTGCTTGGGCCTCTCTCCTGGAGGCGCTCAGTCAGACCAAGTGGTGACATTTGGCAAGACGCTCCTCGGGGTGCGTCTTGCTTGGGCCTCTCTCCAGAAGGCCCTCAATCAGACCCAGTGTTGACACGTGGCAAGACGCTCCTCGGGGCGCGTCTTGCTTGGGCCTCTCTCCTGGAGGCGCTCAGTCAGAATGAGTAGTGACATGTGGCCTGACGCTCCTCGGGGCGCGTGTTGCTTGGGCCTCTCTCCTGGAGGCGCTCAGTCAGACCAAGTGGTGACATGTGGCAAGACACTTCTCGGGGCGCGTCTTGCTTGGGCCTCTCTCCTGGAGGCCCTCTGTCAGACCCAGTGTTGACATGTGGCAAGACACTCCTCGGGGCGCGTCTTGCTTGGGCCTCTCTCATGGAGGCCCTTTGTCAGACCCAGTGTTGACATGTGTCATTAGCACTTATGGTTTTTAAATGGCACCCAGAATTATGTTGCACGAAGCACAATTTCACATCATTCTGGGTTCTTTTGTGTGAAAACAAGGTCCAATCAGGCTGAAATGTTACAGGAAGGTAGAATCTATTGAGTTGTAAGTGATCTGAACGTTTCATGATGATAGCACTTTCCTAAGGGGGTCAAACCATGTCCCAACGGTCACCGGGCCTGGTGTCACTTTAAAGAAGCAGTCCAGTTACACCTTTGTGGGCTTATAACTTGGCTTCTGAATGTCCTAGAGAGGTTAGGTTTGTTTTAGTGTTCTCCAATCAACAGCCCCTACAACCACAAAAAGGAATGGAGTCATTAGCACTTATGGTTTGTAAATGGCACCCAGAATTATGTTACACGAAGCACAATTTCACATCATTCTGGGTTCATTTGTGTGAAAACAAGGTCCAATCAGGCTGAAACGTTACAGGAAGGTAGAATCTATTGAGTTGTAAGTGATCTGAACGTTTCATGATGATAGCACTTTCCTAAGGGGGTCAAACCATGTCCCAAAGGTCACCGGGCCTGGTGTCACTTTAAAGAAGTAGTCCAGTTACAACTTTGTGGGCTTATAACTTGGCTTCTGAATGTCCTAGAGAGGTTAGGTTTGTTTTAGTGTACTCCAATCAACAGCCCCTACAACCACAAAAAGGAATGGAGTCATTAGCACTTAAGGTTTGTAAATGGCACCCAGAATTATGTTGCACGAAGCACAATTTCACATCATTCTGGGTCCATTTGTGTGAAAACAAGGTCCAATCAGGCTGAAACGCTACAAGAAGGTAGAATCTATTGAGTTGTAAGTGATCTGAACGTTTCAAGATGATCGCACATTCCTATAGGGAGTAAAACCATGTCCCAAAGGTCACCGGGCCTGGTGTCACTTTAAAGAAGTAGTCCAGTTACACCTTTGAGGGCTTATTACTTGGCTTCTGAATGTCCCAGAGAGATCAGGTTTGATTTAGTGTACTCCAATCAACAGCCCCTACAACCTCAAAAAGGAATGGAGTCATTAGCACTTATGGTTTTTAAATGGCACCCAGAATTATGTTGCACGAAGCACATTTTCACATCTTTCTGGGTTCATTTGTGTGAAAACAAGGTCCAATCAGGCTGAAATGTTACAGGAAGGTAGAATCTATTGAGTTGTAAGTGATCTGAACGTTTCATGATGATAGCACTTTCCTAAGGGGGTCAAACCATGTCCCAAAGGTCACCGGATCTGGTGTCAATTTAAAGAAGTAGTCCAGTTACACCTTTGTGGGCTTATAACTTGTCTTCTGAATGTCCTAGAGAGATCAGGTTTGTTTTAGTATACTCCAATCAACAGCCCCTACAAACACAAAAAGGAATGGAGTCATTAGCACTTATGGTGTTTAAATGGCACCCAGAATTATGTTGCACGAAGCACAATTTCACATCATTCTGAGTTCATTTGTGTGAAAACAAGGTCCAATACGGCTGAAATGTTACAGGAAGGTAGAATCTATTGAGTTGTAAGTGATCTGAACGTTTCATGATGATAGCACTTTCCATAGGGGGTCAAACCATGTCCCAAAGGTCCCCGGATCTGGTGTCAATTTAAAGAAGTAGTCCAGTTACACATTTGTGGGCTTATAACTTGGCTTCTGAATGTCCAAGAGAGATCAGGTTTGTTTTAATGTACTCCAACCAACAGCCCCTACAACCACAAAAAAGAATGGAGTCATTAGCACTTATGGTTTGTAAATGGCACCCAGAATTATGCTGCACTAAGCACAATTTCACATCATTCTGGGTTCATTTGTGTGAAAACAAGGTCCAATCAGGCTGAAACGTTACAAGAAGGTAGAATCTATTGAGTTGTAAGTGATCTGAACGTTTCATGATGATCGCACATTCCTATAGGTGGTCAAACCATGTCCCAAAGGTCACCGGGCCTGGTGTCACTTTAAAGAAGTAGTCCATTTACACATTTGAGGGCTTATAACTTGGCTTCTGAATGTCCTAGAGAGATCAGGTTTGTTTTAGTGTACTCCAATCAACAGCCCCTACAACCTCAAAAAGGAATGGAGTCATTACCACTTATGGTTTTTAAATGGCACCCAGAATTATGTTGCACGAAGCACAATTTCACATCATTCTGGGTTCTTTTGTGTGAAAACAAGGTCCAATCAGGCTGAAATGTTACAGGAAGGTAGAATCTATTGAGTTGTAAGTGATCTGAACGTTTCATGATGATAGCACTTTCCTAAGGGGGTCAAACCATGTCCCAAAGGTCACCGGATCTGGTGTCAATTTAAAGAAGTAGTCCAGTTACACCTTTGTGGGCTTATAACTTGGCTTCTGAATGTCCTAGAGAGATCAGGTTTGTTTTAGTACACTACAATAAACAGCCCCTACAATCCAAAAAGGAATGGAGTCATTAGCACTTATGGTTTTTAAATGGCACCCAGAATTATTTTGCACAAAGCACAATTTCACATCATTCTGGGTTCATTTGTGTGAAAACAAGGTCCAATCAGGCTGAAACGTTACAGAAAGGTAGAATCTATTGAGTTGTAAGTGATCTGAACGTTTCATGATGATAGCACTTTCCTAAGGGGGTCAAACCATGTCCCAAAGGTCACCGGATCTGGTGTCAATTTAAAGTAGTCCAGTTACACATTTGTGGGGTAATAACTTGGCTTCTGAATGTCCTAGAGAGATAAGGTTTGTTTTAGTGTACTCCAATCAACAACCCCTACAACCACAAAAGGAATGGAGTCATTAGCACTTATGGTTTTTAAATGGCACCCAGAATTATGCTGCACTAAGCACAATTTCACATCATTCTGGGTTTATTTGTGTGAAAACAAGGTCCAATCAGGCTGAAACGCTACAAGAAGGTAGAATCTATTGAGTTGTAATCGATCTGAACGTTTCATGATGATAGCACTTTCCTAAGGGGGTCAAACCATGTCCCAACGGTCACCGGGCCTGGTGTCACTTTAAAGAAGCAGTCCAGTTACACCTTTGTGGGCTTATAACTTGGCTTCTGAATGTCCTAGAGAGGTTAGGTTTGTTTTAGTGTTCTCCAATCAACAGCCCCTACAACCACAAAAAGGAATGGAGTCATTAGCACTTATGGTTTGTAAATGGCACCCAGAATTATGTTACACGAAGCACAATTTCACATCATTCTGGGTTCATTTGTGTGAAAACAAGGTCCAATCAGGCTGAAACGTTACAGGAAGGTAGAATCTATTGAGTTGTAAGTGATCTGAACGTTTCATGATGATAGCACTTTCCTACGGGGGTCAAACCATGTCCCAAAGGTCACCGGGCCTGGTGTCACTTTAAAGAAGTAGTCCAGTTACAACTTTGTGGTCTTATAACTTGGCTTCTGAATGTCCTAGAGAGGTTAGGTTTGTTTTAGTGTACTCCAATCAACAGCCCCTACAACCACAAAAAGGAATGGAGTCATTAGCACTTAAGGTTTGTAAATGGCACCCAGAATTATGTTGCACGAAGCACAATTTCACATAATTCTGGGTCCATTTGTGTGAAAACAAGGTCCAATCAGGCTGAAACGCTACAAGAAGGTAGAATCTATTGAGTTGTAAGTGATCTGAACGTTTCAAGATGATCGCACATTCCTATAGGGAGTAAAACCATGTCCCAAAGGTCACCGGGCATGGTGTCACTTTAAAGAAGTAGTCCAGTTACACCTTTGAGGGCTTATAACTTGGCTTCTGAATGTCCCAGAGAGATCAGGTTTGTTTTAGTGTACTCCAATCAACAGCCCCTACAACCTCAAAAAGGAATGGAGTCATTAGCACTTATGGTTTTTAAATGGCACCCAGAATTATGTTGCACGAAGCACATTTTCACATCTTTCTGGGTTCATTTGTGTGAAAACAAGGTCCAATCAGGCTGAAATGTTACAGGAAGGTAGAATCTATTGAGTTGTAAGTGATCTGAACGTTTCATGATGATAGCACTTTCCTAAGGGGGTCAAACCAAGTCCCAAAGGTCACCGGATCTGGTGTCAATTTAAAGAAGTAGTCCAGTTACACCTTTGTGGGCTTATAACTTGGCTTCTGAATGTCCTAGAGAGATCAGGTTTGTTTTAGTATACTCCAATCAACAGCCCCTACAAACACAAAAAGGAATGGAGTCATTAGCACTTATGGTGTTTAAATGGCACCCAGAATTATGTTGCACGAAGCACAATTTCACATCATTCTGGGTTCATTTGTGTGAAAACAAGGTCCAATCAGGCTGAAACGTTACAGGAAGGTAGAATCTATTGAGTTGTAAGTGATCTGAACGTTTCATCATGATAGCACTTTCCTAAGGGGGTCAAACAATGTCCCAAAGGTCACCGGATCTGGTGTCAATTTAAAGAAGTAGTCCAGTTACACCTTTGTGGGCTTATAACTTGGCTTCTGACTGTCCTAGAGAGATCAGGTTTGTTTTAATGTACTCCAACCAACAGCCCCTACAACCACAAAAAGGAATGGAGTCATTAGCACTTATGGTTTGTAAATGGCACCCAGAATTATGTTGCACAAAGCACAATTTCACATCATTCTGGGTTCATTTGTGTGAAAGCAAGGTCCAATCAGGCTGAAACGTTACAAGAAGGTAGAATCTATTGAGTTGTAAGCGATCTGAACGTTTCATGATGATAGCACTTTCCTAAGGGGGTTAAACCATGTCCCAAAGGTCACCGGATCTGGTGTCAATTTAAAGAAGTAGTCCAGTTACACATTTGTGGGCTTATAACTTGGCTTCTGAATGTCCAAGAGAGATCAGGTTTGTTTTAATGTACTCCAACCAACAGCCCCTACAACCACAAAAAGGAATGGAGTCATTAGCACTTATGGTTTGTAAATGGCACCCAGAATTATGCTGCACTAAGCACAATTTCACATCATTCTGGGTTCATTTGTGTGAAAACAAGGTCCAATCAGGCTGAAACGTTACAAGAAGGTAGAATCTATTGAGTTGTAAGTGATCTGAACGTTTCATGATGATCGCACATTCCTATAGGTGGTCAAACCATGTCCCAAAGGTCACCGGGCCTGGTGTCACTTTAAAGAAGTAGTCCATTTACACATTTGAGGGTTTATAACTTGGCTTCTGAATGTCCTAGAGAGATCAGGTTTGTTTTAGTGTACTCCAATCAACAGCCCCTACAACCTCAAAAAGGAATGGAGTCATTACCACTTATGGTTTTTAAATGGCACCCAGAATTATGTTGCACGAAGCACAATTTCACATCATTCTGGGTTCTTTTGTGTGAAAACAAGGTCCAATCAGGCTGAAATGTTACAGGAAGGTAGAATCTATTGAGTTGTAAGTGATCTGAACGTTTCATGATGATAGCACTTTCCTAAGGGGGTCAAACCATGTCCCAAAGGTCACCGGATCTGGTGTCAATTTAAAGAAGTAGTCCAGTTACACCTTTGTGGGCTTAAAACTTGGCTTCTGAATGTCCTAGAGAGATCAGGTTTGTTTTAGTACACTACAATAAACAGCCCCTACAATCCAAAAAGGAATGGAGTCATTAGCACGTATGGTTTTTAAATGGCACCCAGAATTATTTTGCACAAAGCACAATTTCACATCATTCTGGGTTCATTTGTCTGAAAACAAGGTCCAATCAGGCTGAAACGTTACAGAAAGGTAGAATCTATTGAGTTGTAAGTGATCTGAACGTTTCATGATGATAGCACTTTCCTAAGGGGGTCAAACCATGTCCCAAAGGTCACCGGATCTGGTGTCAATTTAAAGTAGTCCAGTTACACATTTGTGGGGTAATAACTTGGCTTCTGAATTTCCTAGAGAGATAAGGTTTGTTTTAGTGTACTCCAATCAACAACCCCTACAACCACAAAAGGAATGGAGTCATTAGCACTTATGGTTTTTAAATGGCACCCAGAATTATGCTGCACTAAGCACAATTTCACATCATTCTGGGTTTATTTGTGTGAAAACAAGGTCCAATCAGGCAGAAACGCTACAAGAAGGAAGAATCTATTGAGTTGTAATCGATCTGAACGTTTCATGATGATAGCACTTTCCTAAGGGGGTCAAACCATGTCCCAACGGTCACCGGGCCTGGTGTCACTTTAAAGAAGCACTCCAGTTACACCTTTGTGGGCTTATAACTTGGCTTCTGAATGTCCTAGAGAGGTTAGGTTTGTTTTAGTGTTCTCCAATCAACAGCCCCTACAACCACAAAAAGGAATGGAGTCATTAGCACTTATGGTTTGTAAATGGCACCCATAATTATGTTACACGAAGCACAATTTCACATCATTCTGGGTTCATTTGTGTGAAAACAAGGTCCAATCAGGCTGAAACGTTACAGGAAGGTAGAATCTATTGAGTTGTAAGTGATCTGAACGTTTCATGATGATAGCACTTTCCTAAGGGGGTCAAACCATGTCCCAAAGGTCACCGGGCCTGGTGTCACTTTAAAGAAGTAGTCCAGTTACAACTTTGTGGGCTTATAACTTGGCTTCTGAATGTCCTAGAGAGGTTAGGTTTGTTTTAGTGTACTCCAATCAACAGCCCCTACAACCACAAAAAGGAATGGAGTCATTAGCACTTAAGGATTGTAAATGGCACCCAGAATTATGTTGCACGAAGCACAATTTCACATCATTCTGGGTCCATTTGTGTGAAAACAAGGTCCAATCAGGATGAAACGCTACAAGAAGGTAGAATCTATTGAGTTGTAAGTGATCTGAACGTTTCAAGATGATCGCACATTCCTATAGGGAGTAAAACCATGTCCCAAAGGTCACCGGGCCTGGTGTCACTTTAAAGAAGTAGTCCAGTTACAACTTTGTGGGCTTATAACTTGGCTTCTGAATGTCCCAGAGAGATCAGGTTTGTTTTAGTGTACTCCAATCAACAGCCCCTACAACCTCAAAAAGGAATGGAGTCATTAGCACTTATGGTTTTTAAATGGCACCCAGAATTATGTTGCACGAAGCACATTTTCACATCTTTCTGGGTTCATTTGTGTGAAAACAAGGTCCAATCAGGCTGAAATGTTACAGGAAGGTAGAATCTATTGAGTTGTAAGTGATCTGAACGTTTCATGATGATAGCACTTTCCTAAGGGGGTCAAACCATGTCCCAAAGGTCACCGGATCTGGTGTCAATTTAAAGAAGTAGTCCAGTTACACTTTTGTGGGCTTATAACTTGGCTTCTGAATGTCCTAGAGAGATCAGGTTTGTTTTAGTATACTCCAATCAACAGCCCCTACAAACACAAAAAGGAATGGAGTCATTAGCACTTATGGTGTTTAAATGGCACCCAGAATTATGTTGCACGAATCACAATTTCACATCATTCTGGGTTCATTTGTGTGAAAACAAGGTCCAATCAGGCTGAAACGTTACAGGAAGGTAGAATCTATTGAGTTGTAAGTGATCTGAACGTTTCATCATGATAGCACTTTCCTAAGGGGGTCAAACCATGTCCCAAAGGTCACCGGATCTGGTGTCAATTTAAAGAAGTAGTCCAGTTACACATTTGTGGGCTTATAACTTGGCTTCTGAATGTCCTAGAGAGATCAGGTTTGTTTTAATGTACTCCAACCAACAGCCCCTACAACCACAACAAGGAATGGAGTCATTAGCACTTATGGTTTTTAAATGGCACCCAGAATTATGCTGCACTAAGCACAATTTCACATCATTCTGGGTTTATTTGTGTGAAAACAAGGTCCAATCAGGTTGAAACGCTACAAGAAGGTAGAATCTATTGAGTTGTAATCGATCTGAACGTTTCATGATGATATTACTTTCCTAAGGGGGTCAAACCATGTCCCAACGGTCACCGGGCCTGGTGTCACTTTAAAGAAGCAGTCCAGTTACACCTTTGTGGGCTTATAACTTGGCTTCTGAATGTCCTAGAGAGGTTAGGTTTGTTTTCGTGTTCTCCAATCACCAGCCCCTACAACCACAAAAAGGAATGGAGTCATTAGCACTTATGGTTTGTAAATGGCACCCAGAATTATGTTGCACGAAGCACAATTTCACATCATTCTGGGTTCATTTGTGTGAAAACAAGGTCCAATCAGGCTGAAACGTTACAGGAAGGTAGAATCTATTGAGTTGTAAGTGATCTGAACGTTTCATGATGATAGCACTTTCCTAAGGGGGTCAATCCATGTCCCAAAGGTCACCGGGCCTGGTGTCACTTTAAAGAAGTAGTCCAGTTACAACTTTGTGGGCTTATAACTTGGCTTCTGAATGTCCTAGAGAGGTTAGATTTGTTTTAGTGTACTCCAATCAACAGCCCCTACAACCACAAAAAGGAATGGAGTCATTAGCACTTAAGGTTTGTAAATGGCACCCAGAATTATGTTGCACGAAGCACAATTTCACATCATTCTGGGTCCATTTGTGTGAAAACAAGGTCCAATCAGGCTGAAACGCTACAAGAAGGTAGAATCTATTGAGTTGTAAGTGATCTGAACGTTTCAAGATGATCGCACATTCCTATAGGGGGTAAAACCATGTCCCAAAGGTCACCGGGCCTGGTGTTTCTTTAAAGAAGTAGTCCAGTTACACCTTTGTGGGCCTTTAACTTGGCTTCTGAATGTCCTAGAGAGATCAGGTTTGTTTTAGTGTACTCCAATCAACAGCCCCTACAACCTCAAAAAGGAATGGAGTCATTAGCACTTATGGTTTTTAAATGGCACCCAGAATTATGTTGCACGAAGCACATTTTCACATCTTTCTGGGTTCATTTGTGTGAAAACAAGGTCCAATCAGGCTGAAATGTTACAGGAAGGTAGAATCTATTGAGTTGTAAGTGATCTGAACGTTTCATGATGATAGCACTTTCCTAAGGGGGTCAAACCATGTCCCAAAGGTCACCGGATCTGGTGTCAATTTAAAGAAGTAGTCCAGTTACACCTTTGTGGGCTTATAACTTGGCTTCTGAATGTCCTAGAGAGATCAGGTTTGTTTTAGTATACTCCAATCAACAGCCCCTACAACCACAAAAAGGAATGGAGTCATTAGCACTTATGGTGTTTAAATGGCACCCAGAATTATGTTGCACGAAGCACAATTTCACATCATTCTGGGTTCATTTGTGTGAAAACAAGGTCCAATCAGGCTGAAACGTTACAGGAAGGTAGAATCTATTGAGTTGTAAGTGATCTGAACGTTTCATCATGATAGCACTTTCCTAAGGGGGTCAAACCATTTCCCAAAGGTCACCGGATCTGGTGTCAATTTAAAGAAGTAGTCCAGTTACACATTTGTGGGCTTATAACTTGGCTTCTGAATGTCCTAGAGAGATCAGGTTTGTTTTAATGTACTCCAACCAACAGCCCCTACAACCACAATAAGGAATGGAGTTATTAGCACTTATGGTTTGTAAATGGCACCCAGAATTATGTTGCACGTTGCACAATTTCACATCATTCTGGGTTCATTTGTGTGAAAACAAGGTCCAATCAGGCTGAAACGTTACAAGAAGGTAAAATCTATTGAGTTGTAAGTGATCTGAACGTTTCAAGATGATCGCACATTCCTATAGGGGGTCAAACCATGTCCCAAAGGTCACCGGGCCTGGTGTCACTTTAAAGAAGTAGTCCAGTTACACCTTTGAGGGATTATAACTTGGCTTCTGAATATCCTAGAGAGATCAGGTTTGCTTTAGTGTTCTCCAATCAACAGCCCCTACAACCACAAAAAGGAATGGAGTCATTAGCACTTATGGTTTGTAAATGGCACCCAGAATTATGTTGCACGAAGCACAATTTCACATCATTCTGGGTTCATTTGTGTGAAAGCAAGGTCCAATCAGGCTGAAACGTTACAGGAAGGTAGAATCTATTGAGTTGTAAGTGATCTGAACGTTTCATGATGATAGCACTTTCCTAAGGGGGTCAAACAATGTCCCAAAGGTCACCGGGCCTGGTGTCACTTTAAAGAAGTAGTCCAGTTACACATTTGTGGGCTTATAACTTGGCTTCTGAATGTCCTAGAGAGATCAGGTTTGTTTTAATGTACTCCAACCAACAGCCCCTACAACCACAACAAGGAATGGAGTCATTAGCACTTATGGTTTGTAAATGGCACCCAGAATTATGTTGCACGTTGCACAATTTCACATCATTCTGGGTTCATTTGTGTGAAAACAAGGTCCAATCAGGCTGAAACGTTACAAGAAGGTAGAATCTATTGAGTTGTAAGTGATCTGAACGTTTCATGATGATAGCACTTTCCTAAGGGGGTCAAACCATGTCCCAAAGGTCACCGGATCTGGTGTCAATTTAAAGAAGTAGTCCAGTTACACATTTGTGGGCTTATAACTTGGCTTCTGAATGTCCTAGAGAGATCAGGTTTGTTTTAATGTACTCCAACCAACAGCCCATACAACCACAAAAAGGAATGGAGTCATTAGCACTTATGGTTTGTAAATGGCATCCAGAATTATGCTGCACGAAGCACAATTTCACATCATTCTGGGTTCATTTGTGTGAAAACAAGGTCCAATCAGGCTGAAACGTTACAAGAAGGTAGAATCTATTGAGTTGTAAGTGATCTGAACGTTTCATGATGATCGCACATTCCTATAGTGGGTCAAACCAGCTCCCAAAGGTCACCGGGCCGGGTGTCACTTTAAAGAAGTAGTCCATTTACACTTTTGAGGGCTTATAACTTGGCTTCTGAATGTCCTAGAGAGATCAGGTTTGTTTTAGTGTACTCCAATCAACAGCCCCTACAACCTCAAAAAGGAATGGAGACATTAGCACTTATGGTTTTTAAATGGCACCCAGAATTATGTTGCACGAAGCACAATTTCACATCATTCTGGGTTCATTTGTGTGAAAACAAGGTCCAATCAGGCTGAAATGTTACAGGAAGGTAGAATCTATTGAGTTGTAAGTGATCTGAACGTTTCATGATGATAGCACTTTCCTAAGGGGGTCAAACCATGTCCCAAAGGTCACCGGATCTGGTGTCAATTTAAAGAAGTAGTCCAGTTACACATTTGTGGGCTTATAACTTGGCTTCTGCATGTCCTAGAGAGATCAGGTTTGTTTTAGTGTACTCCAATCAACAGCCCCTACAACCACAAAAAGGAATGGAGTCATTAGCACTTATGGTTCTAAAATGGCACCCAGAATTATGTTGCACGAAGCACAATTTCACATCATTCTGGGTCCATTTGTGTGAAAACAAGGTCCAATCAGGCTGAAACGCTACAAGAAGGTAGAATCTATTGAGTTGTAAGTGATCTGAACGTTTCATGATGATAGCACTTTCCTAAGGGGGTCAAACCATGTCCCAAAGGTCACCGGATCTGGTGTCAATTTAAAGAAGTAGTCCAGTTACACCTTTGTGGGCTTATAACTTGGCTTCTGCATGTCCTAGAGAGATCAGGTTTGTTTTAGTGTACTCCAATCAACAGCCCCTACAACCTCAAAAAGGAATGGAGACATTAGCACTTATGGTTTTTAAATGGCACCCAGAATTATGTTGCACGAAGCACAATTTCACATCATTCTGGGTCCATTTGTGTGAAAACAAGGTCCAATCAGGCTGAAACGTTACAGGAAGGTAGAATCTATTGAGTTGTAAGTGATCTGAACGTTTCATGATGATAGCACTTTCCTAAGGGGGTCAAACCATGTCCCAAAGGTCACCGGATCTGGTGTCAATTTAAAGAAGTAGTCCAGTTACACATTTGTGGGATTATAACTTGGCTTCTGAATGTCCTAGAGAGATCAGGTTTGTTTTAATGTACTCCAACCAACAGCCCCTACTACCACAACAAGGAATGGAGTCATTAGCACTTATGGTTTTTAAATGGCACCCAGAATTATGTTGCACGAAGCACAATTTCACATCATTCTGGGTCCATTTGTGTGAAAACAAGGTCCAATCAGGCTGAAACGCTACAAGAAGGTAGAATCTATTGAGTTGTAAGTGATCTGAACGTTTCAAGATGATCGCACATTCCTATAGGGGGTAAAACAATGTCCCAAAGGTCACCGGGCCTGGTGTCACTTTAAAGAAGTAGTCCAGTTACACCTTTGTGGGCTTATAACTTGGCTTCTGAATGTCCTAGAGAGGTTAGGCTTGTTTTATTGTACTCCAATCAACAGCCCCTACAACCACAAAAAGGAATGGAGTCATTAGCACTTATGGTTTGTAAATGGCACCCAGAATTATGTTGCACGAAGCACAATTTCACATCATTCTGGGTTCATTTGTGTGAAAACAAGGTCCAATCAGGCTGAAACGTTACAGGAAGGTAGAATCTATTGAGTTTTAAGTGATCTGAACGTTTCATGATGATAGCACTTTCCTAAGGGGGTCAAACCATGTCCCAAAGGTCACCAGATCTGGTGTCAATTTAAAGAAGTAGTCCAGTTACACATTTGTGGGCTTATAACTTGGCTTCTGAATGTCCTAGAGAGATAAGGTTTGTTTTAGTGTACTCCAATCAACAGCCCCTACAACCTCAAAAAGGAATGGAGTCATTAGCACTTATGGTTTGTAAATGGCACCCAGAATTATGCTGCACTAAGCACAATTTCACATCATTCTGGGTTCATTTGTGTGAAAACAAGGTCCAATCAGGCTGAA
Source organism: Nothobranchius furzeri (assembly GCF_043380555.1). NCBI lineage: Eukaryota > Metazoa > Chordata > Actinopteri > Cyprinodontiformes > Nothobranchiidae > Nothobranchius > Nothobranchius furzeri. Next base: position 17,460,051 of record NC_091741.1, read on the forward strand.
ACGTTACAAGAAGGTAGAATCTATTGAGTTGTAAGTGATTTGAACGTTTCATGATGATCGGACATTCCTATCGGGGGTCAAACCATGTCCCAAAGGTCACCGGGCCTGGTGTCACTTTAAAGAAGTAGTCCATTTACACCTTTGAGGGCTTATAACTTGGCTTCTGAATGTCCTAGAGAGATCAGGTTTGTTTTAGTGTACTCCAATCAACAGCCCCTACAACCACAAAAAGGAATGGAGTCATTAGCACTTATGGTTTTTAAATGGCACCCCGAATTATGTTGCACGAAGCACAATTTCACATCATTCTGGGTTCATTTGTGTGAAAACAAGGTCCAATCAGGCTGAAACGTTACAGGAAGGTAGAATCTATTGAGTTGTAAGTGATCTGAACGTTTCATGATGATAGCACTTTCCTAAGGGGGTCAAACCATGTCCCAAAGGTCACCGGATCTGGTGTCAATTTAAAGAAGTAGTCCAGTTACACATTTGTGGGCTTATAACTTGGCTTCTGAATGTCCTAGAGAGATCAGGTTTGTTTAAGTGTACTCCAATCAACAGCCCCTACAACCACAAAAAGGAATGGAGTCATTAGCACTTATGGTTCTAAAATGGCACCCAGAATTATGTTGCACGAAGCACAATTTCACATCATTCTGGGTCCATTTGTGTGAAAACAAGGTCCAATCAGGCTGAAACGTTACAGGAAGGTAGAATCTATTGATTTGTAAGTGATCTGAACGTTTCATGATGATAGCACTTTCCTAAGGGGGTCAAACCATGTCCCAAAGGTCACCGGATCTGGTGTCAATTTAAAGAAGTAGTCCAGATACACATTTGTGGGATTATAACTTGGCTTCTGAATGTCCTAGAGAGATCAGGTTTGTTTTAATGTACTCCAACCAACAGCCCCTACTACAACCACAAGGAATGGAGTCATTGGCACTTATGGTTTTTAAATGGCACCCAGAATTATGTTGCACGAAGCACAATTTCACATCATTCTGGGTCCATTTGTGTGAAAACAAGGTCCAATCAGGCTGAAACGTTACAGGAAGGTAGAATCTATTGAGTTGTAAGTGATCTGAACGTTTCATGATGATAGCACTTTCCTAAGGGGGTCAAACCATGTCCCAAAGGTCACCGGATCTGGTGTCAATTTAAAGAAGTAGTCCATTTACACATTTGTGGGATTATAACTTGGCTTCTGAATGTCCTAGAGAGATCAGGTTTGTTTTAATGTACTCCAACCAACAGCCCCTACTACCACAACAAGGAATGGAGTCATTAGCACTTATGGTTTGTAAATGGCACCCAGAATTATGTTGCACGAAGCACAATTTCACATCATTCTGGGTCCATTTGTGTGAAAACAAGGTCCAATCAGGCTGAAACGCTACAAGAAGGTAGAATCTATTGAGTTGTAAGTGATCTGAACGTTTCAAGATGATCGCACATTCCTATAGGGGGTAAAACAATGTCCCAAAGGTCACCGGGCCTGGTGTCACTTTAAAGAAGTAGTCCAGTTACACCTTTGTGGGCTTATAACTTGGCTTCTGAATGTCCTAGAGAGGTTAGGCTTGTTTTATTGTACTCCAATCAACAGCCCCTACAACCACAAAAAGGAATGGAGTCATTAGCACTTATGGTTTGTAAATGGCACCCAGAATTATGTTGCACGAAGCACAATTTCACATCATTCTGGGTTCATTTGTGTGAAAACAAGGTCCAATCAGGCTGAAACGTTACAGGAAGGTAGAATCTATTGAGTTTTAAGTGATCTGAACGTTTCATGATGATAGCACTTTCCTAAGGGGGTCAAACCATGTCCCAAAGGTCACCAGATCTGGTGTCAATTTAAAGAAGTAGTCCAGTTACACATTTGTGGGCTTATAACTTGGCTTCTGAATGTCCTAGAGAGATAAGGTTTGTTTTAGTGTACTCCAATCAACAGCCCCTACAACCTCAAAAAGGAATGGAGTCATTAGCACTTATGGTTTGTAAATGGCACCCAGAATTATGCTGCACTAAGCACAATTTCACATCATTCTGGGTTCATTTGTGTGAAAACAAGGTCCAATCAGGCTGAAACGTTACAAGAAGGTAGAATCTATTGAGTTGTAAGTGATCTGAACGTTTCATGATGATCGGACATTCCTATCGGGGGTCAAACCATGTCCCAAAGGTCACCGGGCCTGGTGTCACTTTAAAGTAGTCCATTTACACCTTCGAGGGCTTATAACTTGGCTTCTGAATGTCCTAGAGAGATCAGGTTTGTTTTAGTGTACTCCAATCAACAGCCCCTACAACCACAAAAAGGAATGGAGTCATTAGCACTTATGGTTTTTAAATGGCACCCAGAATTATGTTGCACGAAGCACAATTTCACATCATTCTGGGTTCATTTGTGTGAAAACAAGGTCCAATCAGGCTGAAACGTTACAGGAAGGTAGAATCTATTGAGTTGTAAGTGATCTGAACGTTTCATGATGATAGCACTTTCCTAAGGGGGTCAAACCATGTCCCAAAGGTCACCGGATCTGGTGTCAATTTAAAGAAGTAGTCCAGTTACACATTTGTGGGCTTATAACTTGGCTTCTGAATGTCCTAGAGAGATCAGGTTTGTTTTAGTGTACTCCAATCAACAGCCCCTACAACCACAAAAAGGAATGGAGTCATTAGCACTTATGGTTCTAAAATGGCACCCAGAATTATGTTGCACGAAGCACAATTTCACATCATTCTGGGTCCATTTGTGTGAAAACAAGGTCCAATCAGGCTGAAACGTTACAGGAAGGTAGAATCTATTGATTTGTAAGTGATCTGAACGTTTCATGATGATAGCACTTTCCTAAGGGGGTCAAACCATGTCCCAAAGGTCACCGGATCTGGTGTCAATTTAAAGAAGTAGTCCAGTTACACATTTGTGGGATTATAACTTGGCTTCTGAATGTCCTAGAGAGATCAGGTTTGTTTTAATGTACTCCAACCAACAGCCCCTACTACCACAACAACAAATGGAGTCATTAGCACTTATGGTTTGTAAATGGCACCCAGAATTATGTTGCACGAAGCACAATTTCACATCATTCTGGGTCCATTTGTGTGAAAACAAGGTCCAATCAGGCTGAAACGCTACAAGAAGGTAGAATCTATTGAGTTGTAAGTGATCTGAACGTTTCAAGATGATCGCACATTCCTATAGGGGGTAAAACAATGTCCCAAAGGTCACCGGGCCTGGTGTCACTTTAAAGAAGTAGTCCAGTTACACCTTTGTGGGCTTATAACTTGGCTTCTGAATGTCCTAGAGAGGTTAGGTTTGTTTTATTGTACTCCAATCAACAGCCCCTACAACCACAAAAAGGAATGGAGTCATTAGCACTTATGGTTTGTAAATGGCACCCAGAATTATGTTGCACGAAGCACAATTTCACATCATTCTGGGTTCATTTGTGTGAAAACAAGGTCCAATCAGGCTGAAACGTTACAGGAAGGTAGAATCTATTGAGTTGTAAGTGATCTGAACGTTTCATGATGATAGCACTTTCCTAAGGGGGTCAAACCATGTCCCAAAGGTCACCAGATCTGGTGTCAATTTAAAGAAGTAGTCCAGTTACACATTTGTGGGCTTATAACTTGGCTTCTGAATGTCCTAGAGAGATCAGGTTTGTTTTAGTGTACTCCAATCAACAGCCCCTACAACCTCAAAAAGGAATGGAGTCATTAGCACTTATGGTTTGTAAATGGCACCCAGAATTATGCTGCACTAAGCACAATTTCACATCATTCTGGGTTCATTTGTGTGAAAACAAGGTCCAATCAGGCTGAAACGTTACAAGAAGGTAGAATCTATTGAGTTGTAAGTGATCTGAACGTTTCATGATGATCGCACATTCCTATCGGGGGTCAAACCATGTCCCAAAGGTCACCGGGCCTGGTGTCACTTTAAAGAAGTAGTCCATTTACACCTTTGAGGGCTTATAACTTGGCTTCTGAATGTCCTAGAGAGATCAGGTTTGTTTTAGTGTACTCCAATCAACAGCCCCTACAACCACAAAAAGGAATGGAGTCATTAGCACTTATGGTTTTTAAATGGCACCCAGAATTATGTTGCACGAAGCACAATTTCACATCATTCTGGGTTCATTTGTGTGAAAACAAGGTCCAATCAGGCTGAAACGTTACAGGAAGGTAGAATCTATTGAGTTGTAAGTGATCTGAACGTTTCATGATGATAACACTTTCCTAAGGGGGTCAAACCATGTCCCAAAGGTCACCGGATCTGGTGTCAATTTAAAGAAGTAGTCCAGTTACACATTTGTGGGCTTATAACTTGGCTTCTGAATGTCCTAGAGAGATCAGGTTTGTTTTAGTGTACTCCAATCAACAGCCCCTACAACCACAAAAAGGAATGGAGTCATTAGCACTTATGGTTCTAAAATGGCACCCAGAATTATGTTGCACGAAGCACAATTTCACATCATTCTGGGTCCATTTGTGTGAAAACAAGGTCCAATCAGGCTGAAACGTTACAGGAAGGTAGAATCTATTGATTTGTAAGTGATCTGAACGTTTCATGATGATAGCACTTTCCTAAGGGGGTCAAACCATGTCCCAAAGGTCACCGGATCTGGTGTCAATTTAAAGAAGTAGTCCAGATACACATTTGTGGGATTATAACTTGGCTTCTGAATGTCCTAGAGAGATCAGGTTTGTTTTAATGTACTCCAACCAACAGCCCCTACTACCACAACAAGGAATGGAGTCATTAGCACTTATGGTTTTTAAATGGCACCCAGAATTATGTTGCACGAAGCACAATTTCACATCATTCTGGGTCCATTTGTGTGAAAACAAGGTCCAATCAGGCTGAAATGTTACAGGAATGTAGAATCTATTGAGTTGTAAGTGATCTGAACGTTTCATGATGATAGCACTTTCCTAAGGGGGTCAAACCATGTCCCAAAGGTCACCGGATCTGGTGTCAATTTAAAGAAGTAGTCCAGTTACACATTTGTGGGCTTATAACTTGGCTTCTGCATGTCCTAGAGAGATCAGGTTTGTTTTAGTGTACTCCAATCAACAGCCCCTACAACCACAAAAAGGAATGGAGTCATTAGCACTTATGGTTCTAAAATGGCACCCAGAATTATGTTGCACGAAGCACAATTTCACATCATTCTGGGTCCATTTGTGTGAAAACAAGGTCCAATCAGGCTGAAACGCTACAAGAAGGTAGAATCTATTGAGTTGTAAGTGATCTGAACGTTTCATGATGATAGCACTTTCCTAAGGGGGTCAAACCATGTCCCAAAGGTCACCGGATCTGGTGTCAATTTAAAGAAGTAGTCCAGTTACACATTTGTGGGCTTATAACTTGGCTTCTGCATGTCCTAGAGAGATCAGGTTTGTTTTAGTGTACTCCAATCAACAGCCCCTACAACCTCAAAAAGGAATGGAGACATTAGCACTTATGGTTTTTAAATGGCACCCAGAATTATGTTGCACGAAGCACAATTTCACATCATTCTGGGTCCATTTGTGTGAAAACAAGGTCCAATCAGGCTGAAACGTTACAGGAAGGTAGAATCTATTGAGTTGTAAGTGATCTGAACGTTTCATTATGATAGCACTTTCCTAAGGGGGTCAAACCATGTCCCAAAGGTCACCGGATCTGGTGTCAATTTAAAGAAGTAGTCCAGTTACACATTTGTGGGATTATAACTCTGCTTCTGAATGTCCTAGAGAGATCAGGTTTGTTTTAATGTACTCCAACCAACAGCCCCTACTACCACAACAAGGAATGGAGTCATTAGCACTTATGGTTTGTAAATGGCACCCAGAATTATGTTGCACGAAGCACAATTTCACATCATTCTGGGTCCATTTGTGTGAAAACAAGGTCCAATCAGGCTGAAACGCTACAAGAAGGTAGAATCTATTGAGTTGTAAGTGATCTGAACGTTTCAAGATGATCGCACATTCCTATAGGGGGTAAAACAATGTCCCAAAGGTCACCGGGCCTGGTGTCACATTAAAGAAGTAGTCCAGTTACACCTTTGTGGGCTTATAACTTGGCTTCTGAATGTCCTAGAGAGGTTAGGCTTGTTTTATTGTACTCCAATCAACAGCCCCTACAACCACAAAAAGGAATGGAGTCATTAGCACTTATGGTTTGTAAATGGCACCCAGAATTATGTTGCACGAAGCACAATTTCACATCATTCTGGGTTCATTTGTGTGAAAACAAGGTCCAATCAGGCTGAAACGTTACAGGAAGGTAGAATCTATTGAGTTTTAAGTGATCTGAACGTTTCATGATGATAGCACTTTCCTAAGGGGGTCAAACCATGTCCCAAAGGTCACCAGATCTGGTGTCAATTTAAAGAAGTAGTCCAGTTACACATTTGTGGGCTTATAACTTGGCTTCTGAATGTCCTAGAGAGATAAGGTTTGTTTTAGTGTACTCCAATCAACAGCCCCTACAACCTCAAAAAGGAATGGAGTCATTAGCACTTATGGTTTGTAAATGGCACCCAGAATTATGCTGCACTAAGCACAATTTCACATCATTCTGGGTTCATTTGTGTGAAAACAAGGTCCAATCAGGCTGAAACGTTACAAGAAGGTAGAATCTATTGAGTTGTAAGTGATCTGAACATTTCATGATGATCGGACATTCCTATCGGGGGTCAAACCATGTCCCAAAGGTCACCGGGCCTGGTGTCACTTTAAAGAAGTAGTCCATTTACACCTTTGAGGGCTTATAACTTGGCTTCTGAATGTCCTAGAGAGATCAGGTTTGTTTTAGTGTACTCCAATCAACAGCCCCTACAACCACAAAAAGGAATGGAGTCATTAGCACTTATGGTTTTTAAATGGCACCCAGAATTATGTTGCACGAAGCACAATTTCACATCATTCTGGGTTCATTTGTGTGAAAACAAGGTCCAATCAGGCTGAAACGTTACAGGAAGGTAGAATCTATTGAGTTGTAAGTGATCTGAACGTTTCATGATGATAGCACTTTCCTAAGGGGGTCAAACCATGTCCCAAAGGTCACCGGATCTGGTGTCAATTTAAAGAAGTAGTCCAGTTACACATTTGTGGGCTTATAACTTGGCTTCTGAATGTCCTAGAGAGATCAGGTTTGTTTTAGTGTACTCCAATCAACAGCCCCTACAACCACAAAAAGGAATGGAGTCATTAGCACTTCTGGTTCTAAAATGGCACCCAGAATTATGTTGCACGAAGCACAATTTCACATCATTCTGGGTCCATTTGTGTGAAAACAAGGTCCAATCAGGCTGAAACGTTTCAGGAAGGTAGAATCTATTGATTTGTAAGTGATCTGAACGTTTCATGATGATAGCACTTTCCTAAGGGGGTCAAACCATGTCCCAAAGGTCACCGGATCTGGTGTCAATTTAAAGAAGTAGTCCAGATACACATTTGTGGGATTATAACTTGGCTTCTGAATGTCCTAGAGAGATCAGGTTTGTTTTAATGTACTCCAACCAACAGCCCCTACTGCCACCAAAAGGAATGGAGTCATTAGCACTTATGGTTTTTAAATGGCACCCAGAATTATGTTGCACGAAGCACAATTTCACATCATTCTGGGTCCATTTGTGTGAAAACAAGGTCCAATCAGGCTGAAACGTTACAGGAAGGTAGAATCTATTGAGTTGTAAGTGATCTGAACATTTCATGATGATAGCACTTTCCTAAGGGGGTCAAACCATGTCCCAAAGGTCACCGGATCTGGTGTCAATTTAAAGAAGTAGTCCAGTTACACATTTGTGGGATTATAACTTGGCTTCTGAATGTCCTAGAGAGATCAGGTTTGTTTTAATGTACTCCAACCAACAGCCCCTACTACCACAACAAGGAATGGAGTCATTAGCACTTATGGTTTGTAAATGGCACCCAGAATTATGTTGCACGAAGCACAATTTCACATCATTCTGGGTCCATTTGTGTGAAAACAAGGTCCAATCAGGCTGAAACGCTACAAGAAGGTAGAATCTATTGAATTGTAAGTGATCTGAACGTTTCAAGATGATCGCACATTCCTATAGGGGGTAATACAATGTCCCAAAGGTCACCGGGCCTGGTGTCACTTTAAAGAAGTAGTCCAGTTACACCTTTGTGGGCTTATAACTTGGCTTCTGAATGTCCTAGAGAGGTTAGGTTTGTTTTATTGTACTCCAATCAACAGCCCCTACAACCACAAAAAGCAATGGAGTCATTAGCACTTATGGTTTGTAAATGGCACCCAGAATTATGTTGCACGAAGCACAATTTCACAATTATTCTGGGTTCATTTGTGTGAAAACAAGGTCCAATCAGGCTGAAACTTTACAGGAAGGTAGAATCTATTGAGTTGTAAGTGATCTGAACGTTTCATGATTATAGCACTTTCCTAAGGGGGTCAAACCATGTCCCAAAGGTCACCAGATCTGGTGTCAATTTAAAGAAGTAGTCCAGTTACACATTTGTGGGCTTATAACTTGGCTTCTGAATGTCCTAGATAGATCAGGTTTGTTTTAATGTACTCCAATCAACAGCCCCTACAACCTCAAAAAGGAATGGAGTCATTAGCACTTATGGTTTGTAAATGGCACCCAGAATTATGCTGCACTAAGCACAATTTCACATCATTCTGGGTTCATTTGTGTGAAAACAAGGTCCAATCAGGCTGAAACGTTAGAAGAAGGTAGAATCTATTGAGTTGTAAATGATCTGAACGTTTCATGATGATCGCACATTCCTATCGGGGGTCAAACCATGTCCCAAAGGTCACCGGGCCTGGTGTCACTTTAAAGAAGTAGTCCATTTACACCTTTGAGGGCTTATAACTTGGCTTCTGAATATCCTAGAGAGATCAGGTTTGTTTTAGTGTACTCCAATCAACATCCCCTACAACCTCAAAAAGGAATGGAGTCATTAGCACTTATGGTTTTTAAATGGCACCCATAATTATGCTGCACTAAGCACAATTTCACAACATTCTGGGTTTATTTGTGTGAAAACAAGGTCCAATCAGGCTGAAACGTTACAGGAAGGTAGAATCTATTGAGTTGTAAGTGATCTGAACGTTTCATGATGATAGCACTTTCCTAAGGGGGTCAAACCATGTCCCAAAGGTCACCGGATCTGGTGTCAATTTAAAGAAGTAGTCCAGTTACACATTTGTGGGCTTATAACTTGGCTTCTGAATGTCCTAGAGAGGTTAGGTTTGTTTTAGTGTTCTCCAATCAACAGCCCCTACAACCTCAAAAAGGAATGGAGTCATTAGCACTTATGGTTTGTAAATGGCACCCAGAATTATGCTGCACTAAGCGTGATCTGAACGTTTCAAGATGATCGCACATTCCTCTAGGGGGTCAAACCATGTCCCAAAGGTCACCGGGCCTGGTGTCACTTTAAAGAAGCAGTCCAGTTACACCTTTGTGGGCTTATAACTTGGCTTCTGAATGTCCTAGAGAGGTTAGGTTTGTTTTAGTGTTCTCCAATCAACAGCCCCTACAACCACAAAAAGGAATGGAGTCATTAGCACTTATGGTTTGTAAATGGCACCCAGAATTATGTTGCACGAAGCACAATTTCACATCATTCTGGGTTCATTTGTGTGAAAACAAGGTCCAATCAGGCTGAAACGTTACAGGAAGGTAGAATCTATTGAGTTGTAAGTGATCTGAACGTTTCATGATGATAACACTTTCCTACGGGGGTCAAACCATGTCCCAAAGGTCACCGGATCTGGTGTCAATTTAAAGAAGTAGTCCAGTTACACCTTTGTGGGCTTATAACTTGGCTTCTGAATGTCCTAGAGAGACCAGGTTTGTTTTAGTATACTCCAATCAACAGCACTTACAACCACAAAAAGGAATGGGGTCATTAGCACTTATGGTTTTTAAATGGCACCCGGAATTATGTTGCACGAAGCACAATTTCACATCATTCTGGGTTCATTTGTGTGAAAACAAGGTCCAATCAGGCTGAAACGTTACAGGAAGGTAGAATCTATTGAGTTGTAAGTGATCTGAACGTTTCAAGATGATCGCACATTCCTATAGGTGGTCAAACCTTGTCCCAAAGGTCACCGGGACTGGTGTCACTTTAAAGAAGCAGTCCAGTTACACATTTGTGGGATTATAACTTGGCTTCTGAATGTCCTAGAGAGGTTAGGTTATTTTTAGTGTACTCCAATCAACATCTCCTACAACCTCAAAAAGGAATGGAGTCATTAGCACTTATGGTTTTTAAATGGCACCCAGAATTATGCTGCACTAAGCACAATTTCACAACATTCTGGGTTCATTTGTGTGAAAACAAGGTCCAATCAGGCTGAAACGTTACAGGAAGGTAGAATCTATTGAGTTGTAAGTGATCTGAACGTTTCATGATGATAGCACTTTCCTAAGGGGGTCAAACCATGTCCCAAAGGTCACCGGATCTGGTGTCAATTTAAAGTAGTCCAGTTACACATTTGTGGGCTTATAACTTGGCTTCTGAATGTTCTAGAGAGATCAGGTTTGTTTTAGTGTACTCCAATCAACAGCCCTTACAACCTCAAAAAGGAATGGAGTCATTAGCACTTATGGTTTTTAAATGGCACCCAGAATTAATACTGTACGAAGCACAATTTCACATCATTCTGGGTTCATTTGTGTGAAAACAAGGTCCAATCAGGCTGAAATGTTACAGGAAGGTAGAATCTATTGAGTTGTAAGTGATCTGAACGTTTCAAGATGATCGCACATTCCTCTAGGGGGTCAAACCATGTCCCAAAGGTCACCGGGCCTGGTGTCACTTTAAAGAAGCAGTCCAGTTACACCTTTGTGGGCTTATAACTTGGCTTCTGAATGTCCTAGAGAGGTTAGGTTTGTTTTAGTGTTCTCCAATCAACAGCCCCTACAACCACAAAAAGGAATGGAGTCATTAGCACTTATGGTTTGTAAATGGCACCCAGAATTATGTTGCACGAAGCACAATTTCACATCATTCTGGGTTTATTTGTGTGAAAACAAGGTCGATTTAGGCTGAAACGTTACAGGAAGGTAGAATCTATTGAGTTGTAAGTGATCTGAACGTTTCATGATGATAGCACTTTCCTAAGGGGGTCAAACCATGTCCCAAAGGTCACCGGATCTGGTGTCAATTTAAAGAAGTAGTCCAGTTACACCTTTGTGGGCTTATAACTTGGCTTCTGAATGTCCTAGAGAGACCAGGTTTGTTTTAGTATACTCCAATCAACAGCACTTACAACCACAAAAAGGAATGGGGTCATTAGCACTTATGGTTTTTAAATGGCACCCGGAATTATGTTGCACGAAGCACAATTTCACATCATTCTGGGTTCATTTGTGTGAAAACAAGGTCCAATCAGGCTGAAACGTTACAGGAAGGTAGAATCTATTGAGTTGTAAGTGATCTGAACGTTTCAAGATGATCGCACATTCCTATAGGTGGTCAAACCTTGTCCCAAAGGTCACCGGGACTGGTGTCACTTTAAAGAAGCAGTCCAGTTACACATTTGTGGGCTTATAACTTGGCTTCTGAATGTCCTAGAGAGATCAGGTTTGTTTTAGTGTACTCCAATCAACATCTCCTACAACCTCAAAAAGGAATGGAGTCATTAGCACTTATGGTTTTTAAATGGCACCCAGAATTATGCAGCACTAAGCACAATTTCACAACATTCTGGGTTCATTTGTGTGAAAACAAGGTCCAATCAGGCTGAAACGTTACAGGAAGGTAGAATCTATTGAGTTGTAAGTGATCTGAACGTTTCATGATGATAGCACTTTCCTAAGGGGGTCAAACCATGTCCCAAAGGTCACCGGATCTGGTGTCAATTTAAAGAAGTAGTCCAGTTACACATTTGTGGGCTTATAACTTGGCTTCTGAATGTTCTAGAGAGATCAGGTTTGTTTTAATGTACTCCAACCAACAGCCCCTACAACCACAAAAAGGAATGGAGTCATTAGCACTTATGGTTTGTAAATGGCACCCAGAATTATGTTGCACGAAGCACAATTTCACATCATTCTGGGTTCATTTGTGTGAAAACAAGGTCCAATCAGGCTGAAACGTTACAAGAAAGTAGAATCTATTGAGTTGTAAGTGATCTGAACGTTTCATAATGATCGCACATTCCTATAGGGGGTCAAACCATGTCCCAAAGGTCACCGGGCCTGGTGTCACTTTAAAGAAGTAGTCCAGTTACACATTTGAGGGCTTATAACTTGGCTTCTGAATATCCTAGAGAGATCAGGTTTGTTTTAGTGTACTCCAATCAACAGCCCTTACAACCTCAAAAAGGAATGGAGTCATTAGCACTTATGGTTTTTAAATGGCACCCAGAATTAATGTTGTACGAAGCCAAATTTCACATCATTCTGGGTTCATTTGTGTGAAAACAAGGTCCAATCAGGCTGAAATGTTACAGGAAGGTAGAATCTATTGAGTTGTAAGTGATCTGAACGTTTCAAGATGATCGCACATTCCTCTAGGGGGTCAAACCATGTCCCAAATGTCACCGGGCCTGGTGTCACTTTAAAGAAGCAGTCCAGTTACACCTTTGTGGGCTTATAACTTGGCTTCTGAATGTCCTAGAGAGGTTAGGTTTGTTTTAGTGTTCTCCAATCAACAGCCCCTACAACCACAAAAAGGAATGGAGTCATTAGCACTTATGGTTTGTAAATGGCACCCAGAATTATGTTGCACGAAGCACAATTTCACATCATTCTGGGTTCATTTGTGTGAAAACAAGGTCCAATCAGGCTGAAACGTTACAGGAAGGTAGAATCTATTGAGTTGTAAGTGATCTGAACGTTTCATGATGATAGCACTTTCCTAAGGGGGTCAAACCATGTCCCAAAGGTCACCGGATCTGGTGTCAATTTAAAGAAGTAGTCCAGTTACACCTTTGTGGGCTTATAACTTGGCTTCTGAATGTCCTAGAGAGACCAGGTTTGTTTTAGTATACTCCAATCAACAGCACTTACAACCACAAAAAGGAATGGGGTCATTAGCACTTATGGTTTTTAAATGGCACCCGGAATTATGTTGCACGAAGCACAATTTCACATCATTCTGGGTTCATTTGTGTGAAAACAAGGTCCAATCAGGCTGAAACGTTACAGGAAGGTAGAATCTATTGAGTTGTAAGTGATCTGAACGTTTCAAGATGATCGCACATTCCTATAGGTGGTCAAACCTTGTCCCAAAGGTCACCGGGACTGGTGTCACTTTAAAGAAGTAGTCCAGTTACACATTTGTGGGCTTATAACTTGGCTTCTGAATGTCCTAGAGAGATCAGGTTTGTTTTAGTGTACTCCAATCAACAGCCCCTACAACCACAAAAAGGAATGGAGTCATTAGCACTTAAGGTTTGTAAATGGCACCCAGAATTATGTTGCACGAAGCACAATTTCACATCATTCTGGGTTCATTTGTGTGAAAACAAGGTCCAATCAGGCTGAAACGCTACAACAAGGTAGAATCTATTGAGTTGTAAGTGATCTGAACGTTTCATGATGATAGCACTTTCCTAAGGGGGTCAAACCATGTCCCAAAGGTCACCGGATCTGGTGTCAATTTAAAGAAGTAGTCCAGTTACACCTTTGTGGGCTTATAACTTGGCTTCTGAATGTCCTAGAGAGGTTAGGTTTGTTTTAGTGTTCTCCAATCAACAGCCCCTACAACCACAAAAAGGAATGGAGTCATTAGCACTTATGGTTTGTAAATGGCACCCAGAATTATGTTGCACGAAGCACAATTTCACATCATTCTGGGTTCATTTGTGTGAAAACAAGGTCCAATCAGGCTGAAACGTTACAGGAAGGTAGAATCTATTGAGTTGTAAGTGATCTGAACGTTTCATGATGATAGCACTTTCCAAAGGGGGTCAAACCATGTCCCAAAGGTCACCCGATCTGGTGTCAATTTAAAGAAGTAGTCCAGTGAAACATTTGTGGGCTTATAACTTGGCTTCTGAATGTCCTAGAGAGATCAGGTTTGTTTTAATGTACTCCAACCAACAGCCCCTACAACCACAAAAAGGAATGGAGTCATTAGCACTTATGGTTTTTAAATGGCACCCAGAATTATGTTGCACTAAGCAAAATTTCACATCATTCTGGGTTCATTTGTGTGAAAACAAGGTCCAGTCAGGCTGAAACGTTACAAGAAGGTAGAATCTATTGAGTTGTAAGTGATCTGAACGTTTCATGATGATCGCACATTCCTATAGGGGGTCAAACCATGTCCCAAAGGTCACCGGATCTGGTGTATATTTAAAGAAGTAGTTCAGTTACACCTTTGTGGGCTTATAACTTGGCTTCTGAATGTCCTAGAGAGATCAGGTTTGTTTTAGTATACTCCAATCAACAGCCCCTACAACCCAAAAAGGAATGGAGTCATTAGCACTTATGGTTTGTAAATGGCACCCAGAATTATGTTGCACGAAGCACAATTTCACATCATTCTGGGTCCATTTGTGTGAAAACAAGGTGCAATCAGGCTGAAACGTTACAAGAAAGTAGAATCTATTGAGTTGTAAGTGATCTGAACGTTTCATAATGATCGCACATTCCTATAGGGGGTCAAACCATGTCCCAAAGGTCACCGGGCCTGGTGTCACTTTAAAGAAGTAGTCCAGTTACACCTTTGAGGGCTTATAACTTGGCTTCTGATTATCCTAGAGAGATCAGGTTTGTTTTCGTGTACTCCAATCAACAGCCCCTACAACCACAAAAAGGAATGGAGTCATTAGCACTTATGGTTTGTAAATGGCACCCAGAATTATGTTGCACGAAGCACAATTTCACATCATTCTGGGTTCATTTGTGTGAAAACAAGGTCCAATCAGGCTGAAACGTTACAGGAAGGTAGAATCTATTGAGTTGTAAGTGATCTGAACGTTTCATGATGATAGCACTTTCCAAAGGGGGTCAAACCATGTCCCAAAGGTCACCCGATCTGGTGTCAATTTAAAGAAGTAGTCCAGTGAAACATTTGTGGGCTTATAACTTGGCTTCTGAATGTCCTAGAGAGATCAGGTTTGTTTTAATGTACTCCAACCAACAGCCCCTACAACCACAAAAAGGAATGGAGTCATTAGCACTTATGGTTTTTAAATGGCACCCAGAATTATGTTGCACTAAGCACAATTTCACATCATTCTGGGTTCATTTGTGTGAAAACAAGGTCCAGTCAGGCTGAAACGTTACAAGAAGGTAGAATCTATTGAGTTGTAAGTGATCTGAACGTTTCATGATGATCGCACATTCCTATAGGGGGTCAAACCATGTCCCAAAGGTCACCGGATCTGGTGTATATTTAAAGAAGTAGTTCAGTTACACCTTTGTGGGCTTATAACTTGGCTTCTGAATGTCCTAGAGAGATCAGGTTTGTTTTAGTATACTCCAATCAACAGCCCCTACAACCCAAAAAGGAATGGAGTCATTAGCACTTATGGTTTGTAAATGGCACCCAGAATTATGTTGCACGAAGCACAATTTCACATCATTCTGGGTCCATTTGTGTGAAAACAAGGTGCAATCAGGCTGAAACGTTACAAGAAAGTAGAATCTATTGAGTTGTAAGTGATCTGAACGTTTCATAATGATCGCACATTCCTATAGGGGGTCAAACCATGTCCCAAAGGTCACCGGGCCTGGTGTCACTTTAAAGAAGTAGTCCAGTTACACCTTTGAGGGCTTATAACTTGGCTTCTGATTATCCTAGAGAGATCAGGTTTGTTTTAGTGTACTCCAATCAACAGCCCCTCCAACCTCAAAAAGGAATGGAGTCATTAGCACTTATGGTTTTTAAATGGCACCCAGAATTAATGTTGTACGAAGCACAATTTCACATCATTCTGGGTTCATTTGTGTGAAAACAAGGTCCAATCAGGCTGAAATGTTACAGGAAGGTAGAATCTCTGGAGTTGTAAGTGATCTGAACGTTTCAAGATGATCGCACATTCCTCTAGGGGGTCAAACCATGTCCCAAAGGTCACCGGGCCAGGTGTCACTTTAAAGAAGCAGTCCAGTTACACATTTGTGGGCTTATAACTTGGCTTCTGAATGTCCTAGAGAGATCAGGTTTGTTTTAGTATACTCCAATCAACAGCCCCTACAACCACAAAAAGGAATGGAGTCATTAGCACTTATGGTTTTTAAATGGCACCCAGAATTATGTTGCACGAAGCACAATTTCACATCATTCTGGGTTCATTTGTGTGAAAACAAGGTCCAACCAGGCTGAAATGTTACAGGAAGGTAGAATCTATTGAGTTGTAAGTGATATGAACGTTTCATGATGATAGCACTTTCCTAAGGGGGTCAAACCATGTCCCAAAGGTCACCGGATCTGGTGTCAATTTAAAGAAGTAGTCCAGTTACACCTTTGTGGGCTTATAACTTGGCTTCTGAATGTCCTAGAGAGACCAGGTTTGTTTTAGTATACTCCAATCAACAGCACTTACAACCACAAAAAGGAATGGGGTCATTAGCACTTATGGTTTTTAAATGGCACCCGGAATTATGTTGCACGAAGCACAATTTCACATCATTCTTGGTTCATTTGTGTGAAAACAAGGTCCAATCAGGCTGAAACGTTACAGGAAGGTAGAATGTATTGAGTTGTAAGTGATCTGAACGTTTCAAGATGATCGCACATTCCTATAGGTGGTCAAACCTTGTCCCAAAGGTCACCGGGACTGGTGTCACTTTAAAGAAGCAGTCCAGTTACACATTTGTGGGATTATAACTTGGCTTCTGAATGTCCTAGAGAGGTTAGGTTTGTTTTAGTGTACTCCAATCAACAGCCCCTACAACCACAAAAAGGAATGGAGTCATTAGCACTTAATGTTTGTAAATGGCACCCAGAATTATGTTGCACGAAGCACAATTTCACATCATTCTGGGTCCATTTGTGTGAAAACAAGGTCCAATCAGGCTGAAACGCTACAACAAGGTAGAATCTATTGAGTTGTAAGTGATCTGAACGTTTCATGATGATAGCACTTTCCTAAGGGGGTCAAACCATGTCCCAAAGGTCACCGGATCTGGTGTCAATTTAAAGAAGTAGTCCAGTTACACCTTTGTGGGCTTATAACTTGGCTTCTGAATGTCCTAGAGAGGTTAGGTTTGTTTTAGTGTTCTCCAATCAACAGCCCTTACAACCACAAAAAGGAATGGAGTCATTAGCACTTATGGTTTGTAAATGGCACCCAGAATTATGTTGCACGAAGCACAATTTCACATCATTCTGGGTTCATTTGTGTGAAAACAAGGTCCAATCAGGCTGAAACGTTACAGGAAGGTAGAATCTATTGAGTTGTAAGTGATCTGAACGTTTCATGATGATAGCACTTTCCAAAGGGGGTCAAACCATGTCCCAAAGGTCACCGGGCCTGGTGTCACTTTAAAGAAATAGTCCAGTTACACCTTTGAGGGCTTATAACTTGGCTTCTGAATATCCTAGAGAGATCAGGTTTGTTTTAGTGTACTCCAATCAACAGCCCCTACAACCTCAAAAAGGAATGGAGTCATTAGCACTTATGGTTTTTAAATGGCACCCAGAATTAATGTTGTACGAAGCACAATTTCACATCATTCTGGGTTCATTTGTGTGAAAACAAGGTCCAATCAGGCTGAAATGTTACAGGAAGGTAGAATCTCTGGAGTTGTAAGTGATCTGAACGTTTCAAGATGATCGCACATTCCTCTAGGGGGTCAAACCATGTCCCAAAGGTCACCGGGCCTGGTGTCACTTTAAAGAAGCAGTCCAGTTACACCTTTGTGGGCTAATAACTTGGCTTCTGAATGTCCTAGAGAGGTTAGGTTTGTTTTAGTGTTCTCCAATCAACAGCCCCTACAACCACAAAAAGGAATGGAGTCATTAGCACTTATGGTTTGTAAATGGCACCCAGAATTATGTTGCACGAAGCACAATTTCACATCATTCTGGGTTCATTTGTGTGAAAACAAGGTCCAATCAGGCTGAAACGTTACAGGAAGGTAGAATCTATTGAGTTGTAAGTGATCTGAACGTTTCATGATGATAGCACTTTCCTAAGGGGGTCAAACCATGTCCCAAAGGTCACCGGATCTGGTGTCAATTTAAAGAAGTAGTCCAATTACACCTTTGTGGGCTTATAACTTGGCTTCTGAATGTCCTAGAGAGATCAGGTTTGTTTTAGTATACTCCAATCAACAGCACTTACAACCACAAAAAGGAATGGGGTCATTAGCACTTATGGTTTTTAAATGGCACCCGGAATTATGTTGCACGAAGCACAATTTCACATCATTCTGGGTTCATTTGTGTGAAAACAAGGTCCAATCAGGCTGAAACGTTACAGGAAGGTAGAATCTATTGAGTTGTAAGTGATCTGAATGTTTCAAGATGATCGCACATTCCTATAGGTGGTCAAACCTTGTCCCAAAGGTCACCGGGACTGGTGTCACTTTAAAGAAGCAGTCCGGTTACACATTTGTTGGATTATAACTTGGCTTCTGAATGTCCTAGAGAGGTTAGGTTTGTTTTAGTGTACTCCAATCAACAGCCCCTACAACCACAAAAAGGAATGGAGTCATTAGCACTTAAGGTTTGTAAATGGCACCCAGAATTATGTTGCACGAAGCACAATTTCACATCATTCTGGGTCCATTTGTGTGAAAACAAGGTCCAATCAGGCTGAAACGCTACAACAAGGTAGAATCTATTGAGTTGTAAGTGATCTGAACGTTTCATGATGATAGCACTTTCCTAAGGGGGTCAAACCATGTCCCAAAGGTCACCGGATCTGGTGTCAATTTAAAGAAGTAGTCCAGTTACACATTTGTGGGCTTATAACTTGGCTTCTGAATGTCCTAGAGAGATCAGGTTTCTTTTAGTATACTCCAATCAACAGCCCCTACAACCACAAAAAGGAATGGAGTCATTATCACTTATGGTTTTTAAATGGCACCCAGAATTATGTTGCACGAAGCACAATTTCACATCATTCTGGGTTCATTTGTGTGAAAACAAGGTCCAACCAGGCTGAAATGTTACAGGAACGTAGAATCTATTGAGTTGTAAGTGATATGAACGTTTCATGATGATAGCACTTTCCTAAGGGGGTTAAACCATGTCCCAAAGGTCAACGGATCTGGTGTCAATTTAAAGAAGTAGTCCAGTTACACATTTGTGGGCTTATAACTTGGCTTCTGAATGTCCTAGAGAGATCAGGTTTGTTTTAATGTACTCCAATCAACAGCCCCTACAACCACAAAAAGGAATGGAGTCATTAGCACTTATGGTTTGTAAATGGCACCCAGAATTATGTTGCACGAAGCACAATTTCACATCATTCTGGGTTCATTTGTGTGAAAACAAGGTCCAATCAGGCTGAAACGCTACAAGAAGGTAGAATCTATTGAGTTGTAAGTGATCTGAACGTTTCATGATGATAGCACTTTCCTAAGGGGGTCAAACCATGTCCCAAAGGTCACCGGGCCTGGTGTCACTTTAAAGAAGCAGTCCAGTTACACCTTTGTGGGCTTATAGCTTGGCTTCTGAATGTCCTAGAGAGGTTAGGTTTGTTTTAGTGTTCTCCAATCAACAGCCCCTACAACCACAAAAAGGAATGGAGTCATTAGCACTTATGGTTTGTAAATGGCACCCAGAATTATGTTGCACGAAGCACAATTTCACATCATTCTGGGTTCATTTGTGTGAAAACATGGTCCAATCTGGCTGAAACGTTACAGGAAGGTAGAATCTATTGAGTTGTAAGTGATCTGAACGTTTCATGATGATAGCACTTTCCTAAGGGGGTCAAACCATGTCCCAAAGGTCACCGGGCCTGGTGTCACTTTAAAGAAGTAGTCCAGTTACACCTTTGTGGGCTTATAACTTGGCTTCTGAATGTCCTAGAGAGGTTAGGTTTGTTTTAGTGTTCTCCAATCAACAGCCCCTACAACCAGAAAAAGGAATGGAGTCATTAGCACTTATGGTTTGTAAATGGCACCCAGAATTATGTTGCACGAAGCACAATTTCACATAATTCTGGGTTCATTTGTGTGAAAACAAGGTCCAATCAGGCTGAAATGTTACAGGAAGGTAGAATCTATTGAGTTGTAAGTGATCTGAACGTTTCATGATGATAGCACTTTCCTAAGGGTGTCAAACCATGTCCCAAAGGTCACCGGATCTTGTGTCAATTTAAAGAAGTAGTCCAGTTACACCTTTGTGGGCTTTTAACTTGGCTTCTGAATGTCCTAGAGAGATCAGGTTTGTTTTAGTATACTCCAATCAACAGCCCCTACAACCACAAAAAGGAATGGAGTCATTAGCACTTATGGTGTTTAAATGGCACCCAGAATTATGTTGCACGAAGCACAATTTCACATCATTCTGGGTTCATTTGTGTGAAAACAAGGTCCAATCAGGCTGAAACGTTACAGGAAGGTAGAATCTATTGAGTTGTAAGTGATCTGAACGTTTCATGATGATAGCGCTTTCCTAAGGGGGTCAAACCATGTCCCAAAGGTCACCGGGCCTGGTGTCACTTTAAAGAAGTATTCCAGTTACACCTTTGTGGGCTTATAACTTGGCTTCTGAATGCCCTAGAGAGGTTAGGTTTGTTTTAGTGTACTCCAATCAACAGCCCCTACAACCACAAAAAGGAATGGAGTCATTAGCATTTAAGGTTTGTAAATGGCACCCAGAATTATGTTGCACGAAGCACAATTTCACATCATTCTGGGTCCATTTGTGTGAAAACAAGGTCCAATCAGGCTGAAATGCTACAAGAAGGTAGAATCTATTGAGTTGTAAGTGATCTGAACGTTTCAAGATGATCGCACATTCCTATAGGGGGTAAAACCATTTCCCAAAGGTCACCGGGCCTGGTGTCACTTTAAAGAAGTAGTTCAGTTACACCTTTGAGGGCTTATAACTTGGCTTCTGAATGTCCTAGAGAGATCAGGTTTGTTTTAGTATACTCCAATCAACAGCACTTACAACCACAAAAAGGAATGGGGTCATTAGCACTTATGGTTTTTAAATGGCACCCGGAATTATGTTGCACGAAGCACAATTTCACATCATTCTGGGTTCATTTGTGTGAAAACAAGGTCCAATCAGGCTGAAACGTTACAGGAAGGTAGAATCTATTGAGTTGTAAGTGATCTGAATGTTTCAAGATGATCGCACATTCCTATAGGTGGTCAAACCTTGTCCCAAAGGTCACCGGGACTGGTGTCACTTTAAAGAAGCAGTCCAGTTACACATTTGTTGGATTATAACTTGGCTTCTGAATGTCCTAGAGAGGTTAGGTTTGTTTTAGTGTACTCCAATCAACAGCCCCTACAACCACAAAAAGGAATGGAGTCATTAGCACTTAAGGTTTGTAAATGGCACCCAGAATTATGTTGCACGAAGCACAATTTCACATCATTCTGGGTCCATTTGTGTGAAAACAAGGTCCAATCAGGCTGAAACGCTACAACAAGGTAGAATCTATTGAGTTGTAAGTGATCTGAACGTTTCATGATGATAGCACTTTCCTAAGGGGGTCAAACCATGTCCCAAAGGTCACCGGATCTGGTGTCAATTTAAAGAAGTAGTCCAGTTACACATTTGTGGGCTTATAACTTGGCTTCTGAATGTCCTAGAGAGATCAGGTTTCTTTTAGTATACTCCAATCAACAGCCCCTACAACCACAAAAAGGAATGGAGTCATTATCACTTATGGTTTTTAAATGGCACCCAGAATTATGTTGCACGAAGCACAATTTCACATCATTCTGGGTTCATTTGTGTGAAAACAAGGTCCAACCAGGCTGAAATGTTACAGGAACGTAGAATCTATTGAGTTGTAAGTGATATGAACGTTTCATGATGATAGCACTTTCCTAAGGGGGTTAAACCATGTCCCAAAGGTCAACGGATCTGGTGTCAATTTAAAGAAGTAGTCCAGTTACACATTTGTGGGCTTATAACTTGGCTTCTGAATGTCCTAGAGAGATCAGGTTTGTTTTAATGTACTCCAATCAACAGCCCCTACAACCACAAAAAGGAATGGAGTCATTAGCACTTATGGTTTGTAAATGGCACCCAGAATTATGTTGCACGAAGCACAATTTCACATCATTCTGGGTTCATTTGTGTGAAAACAAGGTCCAATCAGGCTGAAACGCTACAAGAAGGTAGAATCTATTGAGTTGTAAGTGATCTGAACGTTTCATGATGATAGCACTTTCCTAAGGGGGTCAAACCATGTCCCAAAGGTCACCGGGCCTGGTGTCACTTTAAAGAAGCAGTCCAGTTACACCTTTGTGGGCTTATAACTTGGCTTCTGAATGTCCTAGAGAGGTTAGGTTTGTTTTAGTGTTCTCCAATCAACAGCCCCTACAACCACAAAAAGGAATGGAGTCATTAGCACTTATGGTTTGTAAATGGCACCCAGAATTATGTTGCACGAAGCACAATTTCACATCATTCTGGGTTCATTTGTGTGAAAACATGGTCCAATCTGGCTGAAACGTTACAGGAAGGTAGAATCTATTGAGTTGTAAGTGATCTGAACGTTTCATGATGATAGCACTTTCCTAAGGGGGTCAAACCATGTCCCAAAGGTCACCGGGCCTGGTGTCACTTTAAAGAAGTAGTCCAGTTACACCTTTGTGGGCTTATAACTTGGCTTCTGAATGTCCTAGAGAGGTTAGGTTTGTTTTAGTGTTCTCCAATCAACAGCCCCTACAACCAGAAAAAGGAATGGAGTCATTAGCACTTATGGTTTGTAAATGGCACCCAGAATTATGTTGCACGAAGCACAATTTCACATAATTCTGGGTTCATTTGTGTGAAAACAAGGTCCAATCAGGCTGAAATGTTACAGGAAGGTAGAATCTATTGAGTTGTAAGTGATCTGAACGTTTCATGATGATAGCACTTTCCTAAGGGTGTCAAACCATGTCCCAAAGGTCACCGGATCTTGTGTCAATTTAAAGAAGTAGTCCAGTTACACCTTTGTGGGCTTTTAACTTGGCTTCTGAATGTCCTAGAGAGATCAGGTTTGTTTTAGTATACTCCAATCAACAGCCCCTACAACCACAAAAAGGAATGGAGTCATTAGCACTTATGGTGTTTAAATGGCACCCAGAATTATGTTGCACGAAGCACAATTTCACATCATTCTGGGTTCATTTGTGTGAAAACAAGGTCCAATCAGGCTGAAACGTTACAGGAAGGTAGAATCTATTGAGTTGTAAGTGATCTGAACGTTTCATGATGATAGCGCTTTCCTAAGGGGGTCAAACCATGTCCCAAAGGTCACCGGGCCTGGTGTCACTTTAAAGAAGTATTCCAGTTACACCTTTGTGGGCTTATAACTTGGCTTCTGAATGCCCTAGAGAGGTTAGGTTTGTTTTAGTGTACTCCAATCAACAGCCCCTACAACCACAAAAAGGAATGGAGTCATTAGCATTTAAGGTTTGTAAATGGCACCCAGAATTATGTTGCACGAAGCACAATTTCACATCATTCTGGGTCCATTTGTGTGAAAACAAGGTCCAATCAGGCTGAAATGCTACAAGAAGGTAGAATCTATTGAGTTGTAAGTGATCTGAACGTTTCAAGATGATCGCACATTCCTATAGGGGGTAAAACCATTTCCCAAAGGTCACCGGGCCTGGTGTCACTTTAAAGAAGTAGTCCAGTTACACCTTTGAGGGCTTATAACTTGGCTTCTGAATGTCCTAGAGAGATCAGGTTTGTTTTAGTATACTCCAATCAACAGCACTTACAACCACAAAAAGGAATGGGGTCATTAGCACTTATGGTTTTTAAATGGCACCCGGAATTAAGTTGCACGAAGCACAATTTCACATCATTCTGGGTTCATTTGTGTGAAAACAAGGTCCAATCAGGCTGAAACGTTACAGGAAGGTAGAATCTATTGAGTTGTAAGTGATCTGAATGTTTCAAGATGATCGCACATTCCTATAGGTGGTCAAACCTTGTCCCAAAGGTCACCGGGACTGGTGTCACTTTAAAGAAGCAGTCCAGTTACACATTTGTTGGATTATAACTTGGCTTCTGAATGTCCTAGAGAGGTTAGGTTTGTTTTAGTGTACTCCAATCAACAGCCCCTACAACCACAAAAAGGAATGGAGTCATTAGCACTTAAGGTTTGTAAATGGCACCCAGAATTATGTTGCACGAAGCACAATTTCACATCATTCTGGGTCCATTTGTGTGAAAACAAGGTCCAATCAGGCTGAAACGCTACAACAAGGTAGAATCTATTGAGTTGTAAGTGATCTGAACGTTTCATGATGATAGCACTTTCCTAAGGGGGTCAAACCATGTCCCAAAGGTCACCGGATCTGGTGTCAATTTAAAGAAGTAGTCCAGTTACACATTTGTGGGCTTATAACTTGGCTTCTGAATGTCCTAGAGAGATCAGGTTTCTTTTAGTATACTCCAATCAACAGCCCCTACAACCACAAAAAGGAATGGAGTCATTATCACTTATGGTTTTTAAATGGCACCCAGAATTATGTTGCACGAAGCACAATTTCACATCATTCTGGGTTCATTTGTGTGAAAACAAGGTCCAACCAGGCTGAAATGTTACAGGAACGTAGAATCTATTGAGTTGTAAGTGATATGAACGTTTCATGATGATAGCACTTTCCTAAGGGGGTTAAACCATGTCCCAAAGGTCAACGGATCTGGTGTCAATTTAAAGAAGTAGTCCAGTTACACATTTGTGGGCTTATAACTTGGCTTCTGAATGTCCTAGAGAGATCAGGTTTGTTTTAATGTACTCCAATCAACAGCCCCTACAACCACAAAAAGGAATGGAGTCATTAGCACTTATGGTTTGTAAATGGCACCCAGAATTATGTTGCACGAAGCACAATTTCACATCATTCTGGGTTCATTTGTGTGAAAACAAGGTCCAATCAGGCTGAAACGCTACAAGAAGGTAGAATCTATTGAGTTGTAAGTGATCTGAACGTTTCATGATGATAGCACTTTCCTAAGGGGGTCAAACCATGTCCCAAAGGTCACCGGGCCTGGTGTCACTTTAAAGAAGCAGTCCAGTTACACCTTTGTGGGCTTATAACTTGGCTTCTGAATGTCCTAGAGAGGTTAGGTTTGTTTTAGTGTTCTCCAATCAACAGCCCCTACAACCACAAAAAGGAATGGAGTCATTAGCACTTATGGTTTGTAAATGGCACCCAGAATTATGTTGCACGAAGCACAATTTCACATCATTCTGGGTTCATTTGTGTGAAAACATGGTCCAATCTGGCTGAAACGTTACAGGAAGGTAGAATCTATTGAGTTGTAAGTGATCTGAACGTTTCATGATGATAGCACTTTCCTAAGGGGGTCAAACCATGTCCCAAAGGTCACCGGGCCTGGTGTCACTTTAAAGAAGTAGTCCAGTTACACCTTTGTGGGCTTATAACTTGGCTTCTGAATGTCCTAGAGAGGTTAGGTTTGTTTTAGTGTTCTCCAATCAACAGCCCCTACAACCAGAAAAAGGAATGGAGTCATTAGCACTTATGGTTTGTAAATGGCACCCAGAATTATGTTGCACGAAGCACAATTTCACATAATTCTGGGTTCATTTGTGTGAAAACAAGGTCCAATCAGGCTGAAATGTTACAGGAAGGTAGAATCTATTGAGTTGTAAGTGATCTGAACGTTTCATGATGATAGCACTTTCCTAAGGGTGTCAAACCATGTCCCAAAGGTCACCGGATCTTGTGTCAATTTAAAGAAGTAGTCCAGTTACACCTTTGTGGGCTTTTAACTTGGCTTCTGAATGTCCTAGAGAGATCAGGTTTGTTTTACTATACTCCAATCAACAGCCCCTACAACCACAAAAAGAAATGGAGTCATTAGCACTTATGGTGTTTAAATGGCACCCAGAATTATGTTGCACGAAGCACAATTTCACATCATTCTGGGTTCATTTGTGTGAAAACAAGGTCCAATCAGGCTGAAACGTTACAGGAAGGTAGAATCTATTGAGTTGTAAGTGATCTGAACGTTTCATGATGATAGCGCTTTCCTAAGGGGGTCAAACCATGTCCCAAAGGTCACCGGGCCTGGTGTCACTTTAAAGAAGTATTCCAGTTACACCTTTGTGGGCTTATAACTTGGCTTCTGAATGCCCTAGAGAGGTTAGGTTTGTTTTAGTGTACTCCAATCAACAGCCCCTACAACCACAAAAAGGAATGGAGTCATTAGCATTTAAGGTTTGTAAATGGCACCCAGAATTATGTTGCACGAAGCACAATTTCACATCATTCTGGGTCCATTTGTGTGAAAACAAGGTCCAATCAGGCTGAAATGCTACAAGAAGGTAGAATCTATTGAGTTGTAAGTGATCTGAACGTTTCAAGATGATCGCACATTCCTATAGGGGGTAAAACCATTTCCCAAAGGTCACCGGGCCTGGTGTCACTTTAAAGAAGTAGTCCAGTTACACCTTTGAGGGCTTATAACTTGGCATCTGAATGTCCTAGAGAGATCAGGTTTGTTTTAGTGTACTCCAATCAACAGCCCCTACAACCTCAAAAAGGAATGGAGTCATTAGCACTTATGGTTTTTAAATGGCACCCAGAATTATGTTGCACGAAGCACAATTTCACATCATTCTGGGTTCATTTGTGTGAAAACAAGGTCCAATCAGGCTGAAACGCTACAAGAAGGTAGAATCTATTGAGTTGTAAGTGATCTGAACGTTTCATGATGATAGCACTTTCCTAAGGGGGTCAAACCATGTCCCAAAGGTCACCGGGCCTGGTGTCACTTTAAAGAAGCAGTCCAGTTACACCTTTGTGGGCTTATAACTTGGCTTCTGAATGTCCTAGAGAGGTTAGGTTTGTTTATAGTGTTCTCCAATCAACAGCCCCTACAACCACAAAAAGGAATGGAGTCATTAGCACTTATGGTTTGTAAATGGCACCCAGAATTATGTTGCACGAAGCACAATTTCACATCATTCTGGGTTCATTTGTGTGAAAACAAGGTCCAATCAGGCTGAAACGTTACAGGAAGGTAGAATCTATTGAGTTGTAAGTGATCTGAACGTTTCATGATGATAGCGCTTTCCTAAGGGGGTCAAACCATGTCCCAAAGGTCACCGGGCCTGGTGTCACTTTAAAGAAGTATTCCAGTTACACCTTTGTGGGCTTATAACTTGGCTTCTGAATGCCCTAGAGAGGTTAGGTTTGTTTTAGTGTACTCCAATCAACAGCCCCTACAACCACAAAAAGGAATGGAGTCATTAGCATTTAAGGTTTGTAAATGGCACCCAGAATTATGTTGCACGAAGCACAATTTCACATCATTCTGGGTCCATTTGTGTGAAAACAAGGTCCAATCAGGCTGAAATGCTACAAGAAGGTAGAATCTATTGAGTTGTAAGTGATCTGAACGTTTCAAGATGATCGCACATTCCTATAGGGGGTAAAACCATTTCCCAAAGGTCACCGGGCCTGGTGTCACTTTAAAGAAGTAGTCCAGTTACACCTTTGAGGGCTTATAACTTGGCATCTGAATGTCCTAGAGAGATCAGGTTTGTTTTAGTGTACTCCAATCAACAGCCCCTACAACCTCAAAAAGGAATGGAGTCATTAGCACTTATGGTTTTTAAATGGCACCCAGAATTATGTTGCACGAAGCACAATTTCACATCATTCTGGGTTCATTTGTGTGAAAACAAGGTCCAATCAGGCTGAAACGCTACAAGAAGGTAGAATCTATTGAGTTGTAAGTGATCTGAACGTTTCATGATGATAGCACTTTCCTAAGGGGGTCAAACCATGTCCCAAAGGTCACCGGGCCTGGTGTCACTTTAAAGAAGCAGTCCAGTTACACCTTTGTGGGCTTATAACTTGGCTTCTGAATGTCCTAGAGAGGTTAGGTTTGTTTATAGTGTTCTCCAATCAACAGCCCCTACAACCACAAAAAGGAATGGAGTCATTAGCACTTATGGTTTGTAAATGGCACCCAGAATTATGTTGCACGAAGCACAATTTCACATCATTCTGGGTTCATTTGTGTGAAAACAAGGTCCAATCAGGCTGAAACGTTACAGGAAGGTAGAATCTATTGAGTTGTAAGTGATCTGAACGTTTCATGATGATAGCACTTTCCTATAGGGGGTCAAACCATGTCCCAACGATCACCGGGCCTGGTGTCACTTTAAAGAAGTAGTCCAGTTACACCTTTGTGGGCTTATAACTTGGCTTCTGAATGTCCTAGAGAGGTTAGGTTTGTTTTAGTGTACTCCAATCAACAGCCCCTACAACCACAAAAAGGAATGGAGTCATTAGCACTTAAGGTTTGTAAATGGCACCCAGAATTATGTTGCACGAAGCACAATTTCACATCATTCTGGGTCCATTTGTGTGAAAACAAGGTCCAATCAGGCTGAAACGCTACAAGAAGGTAGAATCTATTGAGTTGTAAGTGATCTGAACGTTTCAAGATGATCGCACATTCCTATAGGGGGTAAAACCATTTCCCAAAGGTCACCGGGCCTGGTGTCACTTTAAAGAAGTAGTCCAGTTACACCTTTGAGGGCTTATAACTTGGCATCTGAATGTCCTAGAGAGGTTAGGTTTGTTTTAGTGTTCTCCAATCAACAGCCCCTACAACCAGAAAAAGGAATGGAGTCATTAGCACTTATGGTTTGTAAATGGCACCCAGAATTATGTTGCACGAAGCACAATTTCACATAATTCTGGGTTCATTTGTGTGAAAACAAGGTCCAATCAGGCTGAAACGTTACAGGAAGGTAGAATCTATTGAGTTGTAAGTGATCTGAACGTTTCATGATGATAGCACTTTCCTAAGGGTGTCAAACCATGTCCCAAAGGTCACCGGATCTTGTGTCAATTTAAAGAAGTAGTCCAGTTACACCTTTGTGGGCTTTTAACTTGGCTTCTGAATGTCCTAGAGAGATCAGGTTTGTTTTACTATACTCCAATCAACAGCCCCTACAACCACAAAAAGAAATGGAGTCATTAGCACTTATGGTGTTTAAATGGCACCCAGAATTATGTTGCACGAAGCACAATTTCACATCATTCTGGGTTCATTTGTGTGAAAACAAGGTCCAATCAGGCTGAAACGTTACAGGAAGGTAGAATCTATTGAGTTGTAAGTGATCTGAACGTTTCATGATGATAGCGCTTTCCTAAGGGGGTCAAACCATGTCCCAAAGGTCACCGGGCCTGGTGTCACTTTAAAGAAGTATTCCAGTTACACCTTTGTGGGCTTATAACTTGGCTTCTGAATGCCCTAGAGAGGTTAGGTTTGTTTTAGTGTACTCCAATCAACAGCCCCTACAACCACAAAAAGGAATGGAGTCATTAGCATTTAAGGTTTGTAAATGGCACCCAGAATTATGTTGCACGAAGCACAATTTCACATCATTCTGGGTCCATTTGTGTGAAAACAAGGTCCAATCAGGCTGAAATGCTACAAGAAGGTAGAATCTATTGAGTTGTAAGTGATCTGAACGTTTCAAGATGATCGCACATTCCTATAGGGGGTAAAACCATTTCCCAAAGGTCACCGGGCCTGGTGTCACTTTAAAGAAGTAGTCCAGTTACACCTTTGAGGGCTTATAACTTGGCATCTGAATGTCCTAGAGAGATCAGGTTTGTTTTAGTGTACTCCAATCAACAGCCCCTACAACCTCAAAAAGGAATGGAGTCATTAGCACTTATGGTTTTTAAATGGCACCCAGAATTATGTTGCACGAAGCACAATTTCACATCATTCTGGGTTCATTTGTGTGAAAACAAGGTCCAATCAGGCTGAAACGCTACAAGAAGGTAGAATCTATTGAGTTGTAAGTGATCTGAACGTTTCATGATGATAGCACTTTCCTAAGGGGGTCAAACCATGTCCCAAAGGTCACCGGGCCTGGTGTCACTTTAAAGAAGCAGTCCAGTTACACCTTTGTGGGCTTATAACTTGGCTTCTGAATGTCCTAGAGAGGTTAGGTTTGTTTATAGTGTTCTCCAATCAACAGCCCCTACAACCACAAAAAGGAATGGAGTCATTAGCACTTATGGTTTGTAAATGGCACCCAGAATTATGTTGCACGAAGCACAATTTCACATCATTCTGGGTTCATTTGTGTGAAAACAAGGTCCAATCAGGCTGAAACGTTACAGGAAGGTAGAATCTATTGAGTTGTAAGTGATCTGAACGTTTCATGATGATAGCGCTTTCCTAAGGGGGTCAAACCATGTCCCAAAGGTCACCGGGCCTGGTGTCACTTTAAAGAAGTATTCCAGTTACACCTTTGTGGGCTTATAACTTGGCTTCTGAATGCCCTAGAGAGGTTAGGTTTGTTTTAGTGTACTCCAATCAACAGCCCCTACAACCACAAAAAGGAATGGAGTCATTAGCATTTAAGGTTTGTAAATGGCACCCAGAATTATGTTGCACGAAGCACAATTTCACATCATTCTGGGTCCATTTGTGTGAAAACAAGGTCCAATCAGGCTGAAATGCTACAAGAAGGTAGAATCTATTGAGTTGTAAGTGATCTGAACGTTTCAAGATGATCGCACATTCCTATAGGGGGTAAAACCATTTCCCAAAGGTCACCGGGCCTGGTGTCACTTTAAAGAAGTAGTCCAGTTACACCTTTGAGGGCTTATAACTTGGCATCTGAATGTCCTAGAGAGATCAGGTTTGTTTTAGTGTACTCCAATCAACAGCCCCTACAACCTCAAAAAGGAATGGAGTCATTAGCAC
The DNA here is from genome assembly GCF_043380555.1 of Nothobranchius furzeri. NCBI lineage: Eukaryota > Metazoa > Chordata > Actinopteri > Cyprinodontiformes > Nothobranchiidae > Nothobranchius > Nothobranchius furzeri. Next base: position 17,490,867 of record NC_091741.1, read on the forward strand.
TTATGGTTTTTAAATGGCACCCAGAATTATGTTGCACGAAGCACAATTTCACATCATTCTGGGTTCATTTGTGTGAAAACAAGGTCCAATCAGGCTGAAACGCTACAAGAAGGTAGAATCTATTGAGTTGTAAGTGATCTGAACGTTTCATGATGATAGCACTTTCCTAAGGGGGTCAAACCATGTCCCAAAGGTCACCGGGCCTGGTGTCACTTTAAAGAAGCAGTCCAGTTACACCTTTGTGGGCTTATAACTTGGCTTCTGAATGTCCTAGAGAGGTTAGGTTTGTTTATAGTGTTCTCCAATCAACAGCCCCTACAACCACAAAAAGGAATGGAGTCATTAGCACTTATGGTTTGTAAATGGCACCCAGAATTATGTTGCACGAAGCACAATTTCACATCATTCTGGGTTCATTTGTGTGAAAACAAGGTCCAATCAGGCTGAAACGTTACAGGAAGGTAGAATCTATTGAGTTGTAAGTGATCTGAACGTTTCATGATGATAGCACTTTCCTATAGGGGGTCAAACCATGTCCCAACGATCACCGGGCCTGGTGTCACTTTAAAGAAGTAGTCCAGTTACACCTTTGTGGGCTTATAACTTGGCTTCTGAATGTCCTAGAGAGGTTAGGTTTGTTTTAGTGTACTCCAATCAACAGCCCCTACAACCACAAAAAGGAATGGAGTCATTAGCACTTAAGGTTTGTAAATGGCACCCAGAATTATGTTGCACGAAGCACAATTTCACATCATTCTGGGTCCATTTGTGTGAAAACAAGGTCCAATCAGGCTGAAACGCTACAAGAAGGTAGAATCTATTGAGTTGTAAGTGATCTGAACGTTTCAAGATGATCGCACATTCCTATAGGGGGTAAAACCATTTCCCAAAGGTCACCGGGCCTGGTGTCACTTTAAAGTAGTCCAGTTACACCTTTGAGGGCTTATAACTTGGCTTCTGAATGTCCTAGAGAGATCAGGTTTGTTTTAGTGTACTCCAATCAACAGCCCCTACAACCTCAAAAAGGAATGGAGTCATTAGCACTTATGGTTTTTAAATGGCACCCAGAATTATGTTGCACGAAGCACAATTTCACATCATTCTGGGTTCATTTGTGTGAAAACAAGGTCCAATCAGGCTGAAATGTTACAGGAAGGTAGAATCTATTGAGTTGTAAGTGATCTGAACGTTTCATGATGATAGCACTTTCCTAAGGGGGTCAAACCATGTCCCAAAGGTCACCGGGCCTGGTGTCACTTTAAAGAAGTAGTCCAGTTACACCTTTGTGGGCTTATAACTTGGCTTCTGAATGTCCTAGAGGGGTTAGGTTTGTTTTAGTGTACTCCAATCAACAGCCCCTACAACCACAAAAAGGAATGGAGTCATTAGCACTTAAGGTTTGTAAATGGCACCCAGAATTATGTTGCACGAAGCACAATTTCACATCATTCTGGGTCCATTTGTGTGAAAACAAGGTCCAATCAGGCTGAAACGCTACATGAAGGTAGAATCTATTGAGTTGTAAGTGATCTGAACGTTTCAAGATGATCGCACATTCCTATAGGGGGTAAAACCATGTCCCAAAGGTCACCGGGCCTGGTGTCACTTTAAAGAAGTAGTCCAGTTACACCTTTGAGGGCTTATAACTTGGCTTCTGAATGTCCTAGAGAGGTTAGGTTTTTTTTAGTGTACTCCAATCAACAGCCCCTACAACCACAAAAAGGAATGGAGTCATTAGCACTTATGGTTTTTAAATGGCACCCAGAATTATGTTGCACGAAGCACAATTTCACATCATTCTGGGTTCATTTGTGTGAAAACAAGGTCAAATCAGGCTGAAATGTTACAGGAAGGTAGAATCTATTGAGTTGTAAGTGATCTGAACGTTTCATGATGATAGCACTTTCCTAAGGGGGTCAAACCATGTCCCAAAGGTCACCGGGCCTGGTGTCACTTTAAAGAAGCAGTCCAGTTACACCTTTGTGGGATTATAACTTGGCTTCTGAATGTCCTAGAGAGGTTAGGTTTGTTTTAGTGTTCTCCAATCAACAGCCCCTACAACCACAAAAAGGAATGGAGTCATTAGCACTTATGGTTTGTAAATGGCACCCAGAATTATGTTGCACGAAGCACAATTTCACATCATTCTGGGTTCATTTGTGTGAAAACAAGGTCCAATCAGGCTGAAACGTTACAGGAAGGTAGAATCTATTGAGTTGTAAGTGATCTGAACGTTTCATGATGATAGCACTTTCCTATAGGGGGTCAAACCATGTCCCAACGATCACCGGGCCTGGTGTCACTTTAAAGAAGTAGTCCAGTTACACCTTTGTGGGCTTATAACTTGGCTTCTGAATGTCCTAGAGAGGTTAGGTTTGTTTTAGTGTACTCCAATCAACAGCCCCTACAACCTCAAAAAGGAATGGAGTCATTAGCACTTATGGTTTTTAAATGGCACCCAGAATTATGTTGCACGAAGCACAATTTCACATCATTCTGGGTTCATTTGTGTGAAAACAAGGTCCAATCAGGCTGAAATGTTACAGGAAGGTAGAATCTATTGAGTTGTAAGTGATCTGAACGTTTCATGATGATAGCACTTTCCTAAGGGGGTCAAACCATGTCCCAAAGGTCACCGGGCCTGGTGTCACTTTAAAGAAGTAGTCCAGTTACACCTTTGTGGGCTTATAACTTGGCTTCTGAATGTCCTAGAGAGGTTAGGTTTGTTTTAGTGTACTCCAATCAACAGCCCCTTCAACCACAAAAAGGAATGGAGTCATTAGCATTTAAGGTTTGTAAATGGCACCCAGAATTATGTTGCACGAAGCACAATTTCACATCATTCTGGGTCCATTTGTGTGAAAACAAGGTCCAATCAGGCTGAAACGCTACAAGAAGGTAGAATCTATTGAGTTGTAAGTGATCTGAACGTTTCAAGATGATCGCACATTCCTATAGGGGGTAAAACCATTTCCCAAAGGTCACCGGGCCTGGTGTCACTTTAAAGTAGTCCAGTTACACCTTTGAGGGCTTATAACTTGGCTTCTGAATGTCCTAGAGAGATCAGGTTTGTTTTAGTGTACTCCAATCAACAGCCCCTACAACCTCAAAAAGGAATGGAGTCATTAGCACTTATGGTTTTTAAATGGCACCCAGAATTATGTTGCACGAAGCACAATTTCACATCATTCTGGGTTCATTTGTGTGAAAACAAGGTCCAATCAGGCTGAAATGTTACAGGAAGGTAGAATCTATTGAGTTGTAAGTGATCTGAACGTTTCATGATGATAGCACTTTCCTAAGGGGGTCAAACCATGTCCCAAAGGTCACCGGGCCTGGTGTCACTTTAAAGAAGTAGTCCAGTTACACCTTTGTGGGCTTATAACTTGGCTTCTGAATGTCCTAGAGGGGTTTGGTTTGTTTTAGTGTACTCCAATCAACAGCTCCTACAACCACAAAAAGGAATGGAGTCATTAGCACTTAAGGTTTGTAAATGGCACCCAGAATTATGTTGCACGAAGCACAATTTCACATCATTCTGGGTCCATTTGTGTGAAAACAAGGTCCAATCAGGCTGAAACGCTACATGAAGGTAGAATCTATTGAGTTGTAAGTGATCTGAACGTTTCAAGATGATCGCACATTCCTATAGGGGGTAAAACCATGTCCCAAAGGTCACCGGGCCTGGTGTCACTTTAAAGAAGTAGTCCAGTTACACCTTTGAGGGCTTATAACTTGGCTTCTGAATGTCCTAGAGAGGTTAGGTTTTTTTTTAGTGTACTCCAATCAACAGCCCCTACAACCACAAAAAGGAATGGAGTCAATAGCACTTATGGTTTTTAAATGGCACCCAGAATTATGTTGCACGAAGCACAATTTCACATCATTCTGGGTTCATTTGTGTGAAAACAAGGTCAAATCAGGCTGAAATGTTACAGGAAGGTAGAATCTATTGAGTTGTAAGTGATCTGAACGTTTCATGATGATAGCACTTTCCTAAGGGGTTCAAACCATGTCCCAAAGGTCACCGGATCTTGTGTCAATTTAAAGAAGTAGTCCAGTTACACCTTTGTGGGCTTATAACTTGGCTTCTGAATGTCCTAGAGAGATCAGGTTTGTTTTAGTATACTCCAATCAACAGCCCCTACAACCACAAAAAGGAATGGAGTCATTAGCACTTATGGTGTTTAAATGGCACCCAGAATTATGTTGCACGAAGCACAATTTCACATCATTCTGGGTTCATTTGTGTGAAAACAAGGTCCAATCAGGCTGAAACGTTACAGGAAGGTAGAATCTATTGAGTTGTAAGTGATCTGAACGTTTCATGATGATAGCACTTTCCTATAGGGGGTCAAACCATGTCCCAACGATCACCGGGCCTGGTGTCACTTTAAAGAAGTAGTCCAGTTACACCTTTGTGGGCTTATAACTTGGCTTCTGAATGTCCTAGAGAGGTTAGGTTTGTTTTAGTGTACTCCAATCAACAGCCCCTACAACCTCAAAAAGGAATGGAGTCATTAGCACTTATGGTTTTTAAATGGCACCCAGAATTATGTTGCACGAAGCACAATTTCACATCATTCTGGGTTCATTTGTGTGAAAACAAGGTCCAATCAGGCTGAAATGTTACAGAAAGGTAGAATCTATTGAGTTGTAAGTGATCTGAACGTTTCATGATGATAGCACTTTCCTAAGGGGGTCAAACCATGTCCCAAAGGTCACCGGGCCTGGTGTCACTTTAAAGAAGTAGTCCAGTTACACCTTTGTGGGCTTATAACTTGGCTTCTGAATGTCCTAGAGAGGTTAGGTTTGTTTTAGTGTACTCCAATCAACAGCCCCTTCAACCACAAAAAGGAATGGAGTCATTAGCATTTAAGGTTTGTAAATGGCACCCAGAATTATGTTGCACGAAGCACAATTTCACATCATTCTGGGTCCATTTGTGTGAAAACAAGGTCCAATCAGGCTGAAACGCTACAAGAAGGTAGAATCTATTGAGTTGTAAGTGATCTGAACGTTTCAAGATGATCGCACATTCCTATAGGGGGTAAAACCATTTCCCAAAGGTCACCGGGCCTGGTGTCACTTTAAAGTAGTCCAGTTACACCTTTGAGGGCTTATAACTTGGCTTCTGAATGTCCTAGAGAGATCAGGTTTGTTTTAGTGTACTCCAATCAACAGCCCCTACAACCTCAAAAAGGAATGGAGTCATTAGCACTTATGGTTTTTAAATGGCACCCAGAATTATGTTGCACGAAGCACAATTTCACATCATTCTGGGTTCATTTGTGTGAAAACAAGGTCCAATCAGGCTGAAATGTTACAGGAAGGTAGAATCTATTGAGTTGTAAGTGATCTGAACGTTTCATGATGATAGCACTTTCCTAAGGGGGTCAAACCATGTCCCAAAGGTCACCGGGCCTGGTGTCACTTTAAAGAAGTAGTCCAGTTACACCTTTGTGGGCTTATAACTTGGCTTCTGAATGTCCTAGAGGGGTTTGGTTTGTTTTAGTGTACTCCAATCAACAGCTCCTACAACCACAAAAAGGAATGGAGTCATTAGCACTTAAGGTTTGTAAATGGCACCCAGAATTATGTTGCACGAAGCACAATTTCACATCATTCTGGGTCCATTTGTGTGAAAACAAGGTCCAATCAGGCTGAAACGCTACATGAAGGTAGAATCTATTGAGTTGTAAGTGATCTGAACGTTTCAAGATGATCGCACATTCCTATAGGGGGTAAAACCATGTCCCAAAGGTCACCGGGCCTGGTGTCACTTTAAAGAAGTAGTCCAGTTACACCTTTGAGGGCTTATAACTTGGCTTCTGAATGTCCTAGAGAGGTTAGGTTTTTTTTAGTGTACTCCAATCAACAGCCCCTACAACCACAAAAAGGAATGGAGTCATTAGCACTTATGGTTTTTAAATGGCACCCAGAATTATGTTGCACGAAGCACAATTTCACATCATTCTGGGTTCATTTGTGTGAAAACAAGGTCAAATCAGGCTGAAATGTTACAGGAAGGTAGAATCTATTGAGTTGTAAGTGATCTGAACGTTTCATGATGATAGCACTTTCCTAAGGGGTTCAAACCATGTCCCAAAGGTCACCGGATCTTGTGTCAATTTAAAGAAGTAGTCCAGTTACACCTTTGTGGGCTTATAACTTGGCTTCTGAATGTCCTAGAGAGATCAGGTTTGTTTTAGTATACTCCAATCAACAGCCCCTACAACCACAAAAAGGAATGGAGTCATTAGCACTTATGGTGTTTAAATGGCACCCAGAATTATGTTGCACGAAGCACAATTTCACATCATTCTGGGTTCATTTGTGTGAAAACAAGGTCCAATCAGGCTGAAACGTTACAGGAAGGTAGAATCTATTGAGTTGTAAGTGATCTGAACGTTTCATGATGATAGCACTTTCCTAAGGGGGTCAAACCATGTCCCAAAGGTCACCGGGCCTGGTGTCACTTTAAAGAAGTAGTCCAGTTACACCTTTGTGGGCTTATAACTTGGCTTCTGAATGTCCTAGAGAGGTAAGGTTTGTTTTAGTGTACTCCAATCAACAGCCCCTTCAACCACAAAAAGGAATGGAGTCATTAGCATTTAAGGTTTGTAAATGGCACCCAGAATTATGTTGCACGAAGCACAATTTCACATCATTCTGGGTCCATTTGTGTGAAAACAAGGTCCAATCAGGCTGAAACGCTACAAGAAGGTAGAATCTATTGAGTTGTAAGTGATCTGAACGTTTCAAGATGATCGCACATTCCTATAGGGGGTAAAACCATTTCCCAAAGGTCACCGGGCCTGGTGTCACTTTAAAGTAGTCCAGTTACACCTTTGAGGGCTTATAACTTGGCTTCTGAATGTCCTAGAGAGATCAGGTTTGTTTTAGTGTACTCCAATCAACAGCCCCTACAACCTCAAAAAGGAATGGAGTCATTAGCACTTATGGTTTTTAAATGGCACCCAGAATTATGTTGCACGAAGCACAATTTCACATCATTCTGGGTTCATTTGTGTGAAAACAAGGTCCAATCAGGCTGAAATGTTACAGGAAGGTAGAATCTATTGAGTTGTAAGTGATCTGAACGTTTCATGATGATAGCACTTTCCTAAGGGGTTCAAACCATGTCCCAAAGGTCACCGGATCTTGTGTCAATTTAAAGAAGTAGTCCAGTTACACCTTTGTGGGCTTATAACTTGGCTTCTGAATGTCCTAGAGAGATCAGGTTTGTTTTAGTATACTCCAATCAACAGCCCCTACAACCACAAAAAGGAATGGAGTCATTAGCACTTATGGTGTTTAAATGGCACCCAGAATTATGTTGCACGAAGCACAATTTCACATCATTCTGGGTTCATTTGTGTGAAAACAAGGTCCAATCAGGCTGAAACGTTACAGGAAGGTAGAATCTATTGAGTTGTAAGTGATCTGAACGTTTCATGATGATAGCACTTTCCTAAGGGGGTCAAACCATGTCCCAAAGGTCACCGGGCCTGGTGTCACTTTAAAGAAGCAGTCCAGTTACACCTTTGTGGGCTTATAACTTGGCTTCTGAATGTCCTAGAGAGGTTAGGTTTGTTTTAGTGTACTCCAATCAACAGCCCCTTCAACCACAAAAAGGAATGGAGTCATTAGCATTTAAGGTTCGTAAATGGCACCCAGAATTATGTTGCACGAAGCACAATTTCACATCATTCTGGGTCCATTTGTGTGAAAACAAGGTCCAATCAGGCTGAAACGCTACAAGAAGGTAGAATCTATTGATTTGTAAGTGATCTGAACGTTTCAAGATGATCGCACATTCCTATAGGGGGTAAAACCATTTCCCAAAGGTCACCGGGCCTGGTGTCACTTTAAAGTAGTCCAGTTACACCTTTGAGGGCTTATAACTTGGCTTCTGAATGTCCTAGAGAGATCAGGTTTGTTTTAGTGTACTCCAATCAACAGCCCCTACAACCTCAAAAAGGAATGGAGTCATTAGCACTTATGGTTTTTAAATGGCACCCAGAATTATGTTGCACGAAGCACAATTTCACATCATTCTGGGTTCATTTGTGTGAAAACAAGGTCCAATCAGGCTGAAATGTTACAGGAAGGTAGAATCTATTGAGTTGTAAGTGATCTGAACGTTTCATGATGATAGCACTTTCCTAAGGGGGTCAAACCATGTCCCAAAGGTCACCGGATCTTGTGTCAATTTAAAGAAGTAGTCCAGTTACACCTTTGTGGGCTTATAACTTGGCTTCTGAATGTCCTAGGGAGATCAGGTTTGTTTTAGTATACTCCAATCAACAGCCCCTACAACCACAAAAATGAATGGAGTCATTAGCACTTATGGTGTTTAAATGGCACCCAGAATTATGTTGCACGAAGCACAATTTCACATCATTCTGGGTTCATTTGTGTGAAAACAAGGTCCAATCAGGCTGAAGCGTTACAGGAAGGTAGAATCTATTGAGTTGTAAGTGATCTGAACGTTTCATGATGATAGCACTTTCCTAAGGGGGTCAAACCATGTCCCAAAGGTCACCGGGCCTGGTGTCACTTTAAAGAAGTAGTCCAGTTATACCTTTGTGGGCTTATAACTTGGCTTCTGAATGTCCTAGGGAGATCAGGTTTGTTTTAGTATACTCCAATCAACAGCCCCTACAACCACAAAAATGAATGGAGTCATTAGCACTTATGGTGTTTAAATGGCACCCAGAATTATGTTGCACGAAGCACAATTTCACATCATTCTGGGTTCATTTGTGTGAAAACAAGGTCCAATCAGGCTGAAACGTTACAGGAAGGTAGAATCTATTGAGTTGTAAGTGATCTGAACGTTTCATGATGATAGCACTTTCCTAAGGGGGTCAAACCATGTCCCAAAGGTCACCGGGCCTGGTGTCACTTTAAAGAAGTAGTCCAGTTATACCTTTGTGGGCTTATAACTTGGCTTCTGAATGTCCTAGAGGGGTTAGGTTTGTTTTAGTGTACTCCAATCAACAGCCCCTACAACCACAAAAAGGAATGGAGTCATTAGCACTTAAGGTTTGTAAATGGCACCCAGAATTATGTTGCACGAAGCACAATTTCACATCATTCTGGGTCAATTTGTGTGAAAACAAGGTCCAATCAGGCTGAAACGCTACATGAAGGTAGAATCTATTGAGTTGTAAGTGATCTGAACGTTTCAAGATGATCGCACATTCCTATAGGGGGTAAAACCATGTCCCAAAGGTCACCGGGCCTGGTGTCACTTTAAAGAAGTAGTCCAGTTACACCTTTGAGGGCTTAAAACTTGGCTTCTGAATGTCCTAGAGAGGTTAGGTTTGTTTTAGTGTACTCCAATCAACAGCCCCTACAACCACAAAAAGGAATGGAGTAATTAGCACTTATGGTTTTTAAATGGCACCCAGAATTATGTTGCACGAAGCACAATTTCACATCATTCTGGGTTCATTTGTGTGAAAACAAGGTCAAATCAGGCTGAAATGTTACAGGAAGGTAGAATCTATTGAGTTGTAAGTTATCTGAACGTTTCATGATGATAGCACTTTCCTAAGGGGGTCAAACCATGTCCCAAAGGTCACCGGGCCTGGTGTCACTTTAAAGAAGCAGTCCAGTTACACCTTTGTGGGCTTATAACTTGGCTTCTGAATGTCCTAGAGAGGTTAGGTTTGTTTTAGTGTTCTCCAATCAACAGCCCCTACAGCCACAAAAAGGAATGGAGTCATTAGCACTTATGGTTTGTAAATGGCACCCAGAATTATGTTGCACGAAGCACAATTTCACATCATTCTGGGTTCATTTGTGTGAAAACAAGGTCCAATCAGGCTGAAACGTTACAGGAAGGTAGAATCTATTGAGTTGTAAGTGATCTGAACGTTTCATGATGATAGCACTTTCCTATAGGGGGTCAAACCATGTCCCAACGATCACCGGGCCTGGTGTCACTTTAAAGAAGCAGTCCAGTTACACCTTTGTGGGCTTATAACTTGGCTTCTGAATGTCCAAGAGAGATCAGGTTTGTTTTAGTATACTCCAATCAACAGCCCCTACAACCACAAAAAGGAATGGAGTCATTAGCACTTATGGTGTTTAAATGGCACCCAGAATTATGTTGCACGAAGCACAATTTCACATCATTCTGGGTTCATTTGTGTGAAAACAAGGTCCAATCAGGCTGAAACGTTACAGGAAGGTAGAATCTATTGAGTTGTAAGTGATCTGAACGTTTCATGATGATAGCACTTTCCTAAGGGGGTCAAACCATGTCCCAAAGGTCACCGGGCCTGGTGTCACTTTAAAGAAGTAGTCCAGTTACACCTTTGTGGGCTTATAACTTGGCTTCTGAATGTCCTAGAGAGGTTAGGTTTGTTTTAGTGTACTCCAATCAACAGCCCCTTCAACCACAAAAAGGAATGGAGTCTTTAGCATTTAAGGTTTGTAAATGGCACCCAGAATTATGTTGCACGAAGCACAATTTCACATCATTCTGGGTTCATTTGTGTGAAAACAAGGTCCAATCAGGCTGAAATGTTACAGGAAGGTAGAATCTATTGAGTTGTAAGTGATCTGAACGTTTCATGATGATAGCACTTTCCTAAGGGGGTCAAACCATGTCCCAAAGGTCACCGGGCCTGGTGTCACTTTAAAGAAGCAGTCCAGTTACACCTTTGTGGGCTTATAACTTGGCTTCTGAATGTCCTAGAGAGGTTAGGTTTGTTTTAGTGTTCTCCAATCAACAGCCCCTACAACCACAAAAAGGAATGGAGTCATTAGCACTTATGGTTTGTAAATGGCACCCAGAATTATGTTGCACGAAGCACAATTTCACATCATTCTGGGTTCATTTGTGTGAAAACAAGGTCCAATCAGGCTGAAACGTTACAGGAAGGTAGAATCTATTGAGTTGTAAGTGATCTGAACGTTTCATGATGATAGCACTTTCCTATAGGGGGTCAAACCATGTCCCAACGATCACCGGGCCTGGTGTCACTTTAAAGAAGTAGTCCAGTTACACCTTTGTGGGCTTATAACTTGGCTTCTGAATGTCCTAGAGAGGTTAGGTTTGTTTTAGTGTACTCCAATCAACAGCCCCTACAACCTCAAAAAGGAATGGAGTCATTAGCACTTATGGTTTTTAAATGGCACCCAGAATTATGTTGCACGAAGCACAATTTCACATCATTCTGGGTTCATTTGTGTGAAAACAAGGTCCAATCAGGCTGAAATGTTACAGGAAGGTAGAATCTATTGAGTTGTAAGTGATCTGAACGTTTCATGATGATAGCACTTTCCTAAGGGGTTCAAACCATGTCCCAAAGGTCACCGGATCTTGTGTCAATTTAAAGAAGTAGTCCAGTTACACCTTTGTGGGCTTATAACTTGGCTTCTGAATGTCCAAGAGAGATCAGGTTTGTTTTAGTATACTCCAATCAACAGCCCCTACAACCACAAAAAGGAATGGAGTCATTAGCACTTATGGTGTTTAAATGGCACCCAGAATTATGTTGCACGAAGCACAATTTCACATCATTCTGGGTTCATTTGTGTGAAAACAAGGTCCAATCAGGCTGAAACGTTACAGGAAGGTAGAATCTATTGAGTTGTAAGTGATCTGAACGTTTCATGATGATAGCACTTTCCTAAGGGGGTCAAACCATGTCCCAAAGGTCACCGGGCCTGGTGTCACTTTAAAGAAGTAGTCCAGTTACACCTTTGTGGGCTTATAACTTGGCTTCTGAATGTCCTAGAGAGGTTAGGTTTGTTTTAGTGTACTCCAATCAACAGCCCCTTCAACCACAAAAAGGAATGGAGTCTTTAGCATTTAAGGTTTGTAAATGGCACCCAGAATTATGTTGCACGAAGCACAATTTCACATCATTCGGGTTCATTTGTGTGAAAACAAGGTCCAATCAGGCTGAAACGCTACAAGAAGGTAGAATCTATTGAGTTGTAAGTGATCTGAACGTTTCAAGATGATCGCACATTCCTATAGGGGGTAAAACCATTTCCCAAAGGTCACCGGGCCTGGTGTCAATTTAAAGTAGTCCAGTTACACCTTTGAGGGCTTATAACTTGGCTTCTGAATGTCCTAGAGAGATCAGGTTTGTTTTAGTGTACTCCAATCAACAGCCCCTACAACCTCAAAAAGGAATGGAGTCATTAGCACTTATGGTTTTTAAATGGCACCCAGAATTATGTTGCACGAAGCACAATTTCACATCATTCTGGGTTCATTTGTGTGAAAACAAGGTCCAATCAGGCTGAAATGTTACAGGAAGGTAGAATCTATTGAGTTGTAAGTGATCTGAACGTTTCATGATGATAGCACTTTCCTAAGGGGGTCAAACCATGTCCCAAAGGTCACCATATCTTGTGTCAATTTAAAGAAGTAGTCCAGTTACACCTTTGTGGGCTTATAACTTGGCTTCTGAATGTCCTAGAGAGATCAGGTTTGTTTTAGTATACTCCAATCAACAGCCCCTACAACCACAAAAAGGAATGGAGTCATTAGCACTTATGTTGTTTAAATGGCACCCAGAATTATGTTGCACGAAGCACAATTTCACATCATTCTGGGTTCATTTGTGTGAAAACAAGGTCCAATCAGGCTGAAACGTTACAGGAAGGTAGAATCTATTGAGTTGTAAGTGATCTGAACGTTTCATGATGATAGCACTTTCCTAAGGGGGTCAAACCATGTCCCAAAGGTCACCGGGCCTGGTGTCACTTTAAAGAAGTAGTCCAGTTACACCTTTGTGGGCTTATAACTTGGCTTCTGAATGTCCTAGAGGGGTTAGGTTTGTTTTAGTGTACTCCAATCAACAGCCCCTACAACCACAAAAAGGAATGGAGTCATTAGCACTTAAGGTTTGTAAATGGCACCCAGAATTATGTTGCACGAAGCACAATTTCACATCATTCTGGGTCCATTTGTGTGAAAACAAGGTCCAATCAGGCTGAAACGCTACAAGAAGGTAGAATCTATTGAGTTGTAAGTGATCTGAACGTTTCAAGATGATCGCACATTCCTATAGGGGGTAAAACCATTTCCCAAAGGTCACCGGGCCTGGTGTCACTTTAAAGTAGTCCAGTTACACCTTTGAGGGCTTATAACTTGGCTTCTGAATGTCCTAGAGAGATCAGATTTGTTTTAGTGTACTCCAATCAACAGCCCCTACAACCACAAAAAGGAATGGAGTCATTAGCACTTATGGTGTTTAAATGGCACCCAGAATTATGTTGCACGAAGCACAATTTCACATCATTCTGGGTTCATTTGTGTGAAAACAAGGTCCAATCAGGCTGAAACGTTACAGGAAGGTACAATCTATTGAGTTGTAAGTGATCTGAACGTTTCATGATGATAGCACTTTCCTAAGGGGGTCAAACCATGTCCCAAAGGTCACCGGGCCTGGTGTCACTTTAAAGAAGTAGTCCAGTTACACCTTTGTGGGCTTATAACTTGGCTTCTGAATGTCCTAGAGAGGTTAGGTTTGTTTTAGTGTACTCCAATCAACAGCCCCTTCAACCACAAAAAGGAATGGAGTCATTAGCATTTAAGGTTTGTAAATGGCACCCAGAATTATGTTGCACGAAGCACAATTTCACATCATTCTGGGTCCATTTGTGTGAAAACAAGGTCCAATCAGGCTGAAACGCTACAAGAAGGTAGAATCTATTGAGTTGTAAGTGATCTGAACGTTTCAAGATGATCGCACATTCCTATAGGGGGTAAAAACCATTTCCCAAAGGTCACCGGGCCTGGTGTCACTTTAAAGAAGTAGTCCAGTTACACCTTTGTGGGCTTATAACTTGGCTTCTGAATGTCCTAGAGAGGTTAGGTTTGTTTTCGTGTACTCCAATCAACAGCCCATACAACCTCAAAAAGGAATGGAGTCATTAGCACTTATGGTTTTTAAATGGCACCCAGAATTATGTTGCACGAAGCACAATTTCACATCATTCTGGGTTCATTTGTGTGAAAACAAGGTCCAATCAGGCTGAAATGTTACAGGAAGGTAGAATCTATTGAGTTGTAAGTGATCTGAACGTTTCATGATGATAGCACTTTCCTAAGGGGGTCAAACCATGTCCCAAAGGTCACCGGATCTTGTGTCAATTTAAAGAAGTAGTCCAGTTACACCTTTGTGGGCTTATAACTTGGCTTCTGAATGTCCTAGGGAGATCAGGTTTGTTTTAGTATACTCCAATCAACAGCCCCTACAATCACAAAAAGGAATGGAGTCATTAGCACTTATGGTGTTTAAATGGCACCCAGAATTATGTTGCACGAAGCACAATTTCACATCATTCTGGGTTCATTTGTGTGAAAACAAGGTCCAATCAGGCTGAAACGTTACAGGAAGGTAGAATCTATTGAGTTGTAAGTGATCTGAACGTTTCATGATGATAGCACTTTCCTAAGGGGGTCAAACCATGTCCCAAAGGTCACCGGGCCTGGTGTCACATTAAAGAAGTAGTCCAGTTACACCTTTGTGGGCTTATAACTTGGCTTCTGAATGTCCTAGAGAGATCAGGTTTGTTTTAGTATACTCCAATCAACAGCCCCTACAACCCAAAAAGGAATGGAGTCATTAGCACTTATGGTTTTTAAATGACACCCAGAATTATGTTGCACAAAACACAATTTCACATCATTCTGGGTCCATTTGTGTGAAAACAAGGTCCAATCAGGCTGAAACGCTACATGAAGGTAGAATCTATTGAGTTGTAAGTGATCTGAACGTTTCAAGATGATCGCACATTCCTATAGGGGGTAAAACCATGTCCCAAAGGTCACCGGGCCTGGTGTCACTTTAAAGAAGTAGTCCAGTTACACCTTTGAGGGCTTATAACTTGGCTTCTGAATGTCCTAGAGAGGTTAGGTTTGTTTTAGTGTACTCCAATCAACAGCCCCTACAACCTCAAAAAGGAATGGAGTCATTAGCACTTATGGTTTTTAAATGGCACCCAGAATTATGTTGCACGAAGCACAATTTCACATCATTCTGGGTTCATTTGTGTGAAAACAAGGTCAAATCAGGCTGAAATGTTACAGGAAGGTAGAATCTATTGAGTTGTAAGTGATCTGAACGTTTCATGATGATAGCACTTTCCTAAGGGGGTCAAACCATGTCCCAAAGGTCACCGGGCCTGGTGTCACTTTAAAGAAGCAGTCCAGTTACACCTTTGTGGGCTTATAACTTGGCTTCTGAATGTCCTAGAGAGGTTAGGTTTGTTTTAGTGTTCTCCAATCAACAGCCCCTACAACCACAAAAAGGAATGGAGTCATTAGCACTTATGGTTTGTAAATGGCACCCAGAATTATGTTGCACGAAGCACAATTTCACATCATTCTGGGTTCATTTGTGTGAAAACAAGGTCCAATCAGGCTGAAACGTTACAGGAAGGTAGAATCTATTGAGTTGTAAGTGATCTGAACGTTTCATGATGATAGCACTTTCCTATAGGGGGTCAAACCATGTCCCAACGATCACCGGGCCTGGTGTCACTTTAAAGAAGTAGTCCAGTTACACCTTTGTGGGCTTATAACTTGGCTTCTGAATGTCCTAGAGAGGTTAGGTTTGTTTTAGTGTACTCCAATCAACAGCCCCTACAACCTCAAAAAGGAATGGAGTCATTAGCACTTATGGTTTTTAAATGGCACCCAGAATTATGTTGCACGAAGCACAATTTCACATCATTCTGGGTTCATTTGTGTGAAAACAAGGTCCAATCAGGCTGAAATGTTACAGGAAGGTAGAATCTATTGAGTTGTAAGTGATCTGAACGTTTCATGATGATAGCACTTTCCTAAGGGGTTCAAACCATGTCCCAAAGGTCACCGGATCTTGTGTCAATTTAAAGAAGTAGTCCAGTTACACCTTTGTGGGCTCATAACTTGGCTTCTGAATGTCCTAGAGAGATCAGGTTTGTTTTAGTATACTCCAATCAACAGCCCCTACAACCACAAAAAGGAATGGAGTCATTAGCACTTATGGTGTTTAAATGGCACCCAGAATTATGTTGCACGAAGCACAATTTCACATCATTCTGGGTTCATTTGTGTGAAAACAAGGTCCAATCAGGCTGAAACGTTACAGGAAGGTAGAATCTATTGAGTTGTAAGTGATCTGAACGTTTCATGATGATAGCACTTTCCTAAGGGGGTCAAACCATGTCCCAAAGGTCACCGGGCCTGGTGTCACTTTAAAGAAGTAGTCCAGTTACACCTTTGTGGGCTTATAACTTGGCTTCTGAATGTCCTAGAGAAATTAGGTTTGTTTTAGTGTACTCCAATCAACAGCCCCTTCAACCACAAAAAGGAATGGAGTCATTAGCATTTAAGGTTTGTAAATGGCACCCAGAATTATGTTGCACGAAGCACAATTTCACATCATTCTGGGTCCATTTGTGTGAAAACAAGGTCCAATCAGGCTGAAACGCTACAAGAAGGTAGAATCTATTGAGTTGTAAGTGATCTGAACGTTTCAAGATGATCGCACATTCCTATAGGGGGTAAAACCATTTCCCAAAGGTCACCGGGCCTGGTGTCAATTTAAAGTAGTCCAGTTACACCTTTGAGGGCTTATAACTTGGCTTCTGAATGTCCTAGAGAGATCAGGTTTGTTTTAGTGTACTCCAATCAACAGCCCCTACAACCTATAAAAGGAATGGAGTCATTAGCACTTATGGTTTTTAAATGGCACCCAGAATTATGTTGCACGAAGCACAATTTCACATCATTCTGGGTTCATTTGTGTGAAAACAAGGTCCAATCAGGCTGAAATGTTACAGGAAGGTAGAATCTATTGAGTTGTAAGTGATCTGAACGTTTCATGACGATAGCACTTTCCTAAGGGGGTCAAACCATGTCCCAAAGGTCACCGGATCTTGTGTCAATTTAAAGTAGTCCAGTTACACCTTTGTGGGCTTATAACTTGGCTTCTGAATGTCCTAGAGAGATCAGGTTTGTTTTAGTATACTCCAATCAACAGCCCCTACAACCACAAAAAGGAATGGAGTCATTAGCACTTATGTTGTTTAAATGGCACCCAGAATTATGTTGCACGAAGCACAATTTCACATCATTCTGGTTTCATTTGTGTGAAAACAAGGTCCAATCAGGCTGAAACGTTACAGGAAGGTAGAATCTATTGAGTTGTAAGTGATCTGAACGTTTCATGATGATAGCACTTTCCTAAGGGGGTCAAACCATGTCCCAAAGGTCACCGGGCCTGGTGTCACTTTAAAGAAGTAGTCCAGTTACACCTTTGTGGGCTTATAACTTGGCTTCTGAATGTCCTAGAGGGGTTAGGTTTGTTTTAGTGTACTCCAATCAACAGCCCCTACAACCACAAAAAGGAATGGAGTCATTAGCACTTAAGGTTTGTAAATGGCACCCAGAATTATGTTGCACGAAGCACAATTTCACATCATTCTGTGTCCATTTGTGTGAAAACAAGGTCCAATCAGGCTGAAACGCTACATGAAGGTAGAATCTATTGAGTTGTAAGTGATCTGAACGTTTCAAGATGATCACACATTCCTATAGGGGGTAAAACCATGTCCCAAAGGTCACCGGGCCTGGTGTCACTTTAAAGAAGTAGTCCAGTTACACCTTTGAGGGCTTATAACTTGGCTTCTGAATGTCCTAGAGAGGTTAGGTTTGTTTTAGTGTACTCCAATCAACAGCCCCTACAACCACAAAAAGGAATGGAGTCATTAGCACTTATGGTTTTTAAATGGCACCCAGAATTATGTTGCACGAAGCACAATTTCACATCATTCTGGGTTCATTTGTGTGAAAACAAGGTCAAATCAGGCTGAAATGTTACAGGAAGGTAGAATCTATTGAGTTGTAAGTGATCTGAACGTTTCATGATGATAGCACTTTCCTAAGGGGGTCAAAATATGTCCCAAAGGTCACCGGATCTGGTGTCAATTTAAAGAAGTAGTCCAGTTACACCTTTGTGGGCTTATAACTTGGCTTCTGAATGTTCTAGAGAGATCAGGTTTGTTTTAGTATACTCTAATCAACAGCCCCTACAACCACAAACAGGAATGGAGTCATTAGCACTTATGGTGTTTAAATGGCACCCAGAATTATGTTGCACGAAGCACAATTTCACATCATTCTGGGTTCATTTGTGTGAAAACAAGGTCCAGTCAGGCTGAAACGTTACAGGAAGGTAGAGTCTATTGAGTTTTAAGTGATCTGAACGTTTCATGATGATAGCACTTTCCTAAGGGGGTCAAACCATGTCCCAAAGGTCACCGGATCTGGTGTCAATTTAAAGAAGTAGTCCAGTTACACATTTGTGGGCTTATAACTTGGCTTCTGAATGTCCTAGAGAGATCATGTTTGTTGTAATCTACTCCAACCAACAGCCCCTACAACCACAAAAAGGAATGGAGTCATTAGCACTTATGGTTTGTAAATGGCACCCAGAATTATGCTGCACAAAGCACAATTTCACATCATTCTGGGTTCATTTGTGTGAAAACAAGATCCAATCAGGCTGAAACGTTACAGGAAGGTAGAATCTATTGATTTGTAAGTGATCTGAACGTTTCATGATGATAGCACTTTCCTAAGGGGGTCAAACCATGTCCCAAAGGTCACCGGATCTGGTGTCAATTTAAAGAAGTAGTCCAGTTACACATTTGTGGGCTTATAACTTGGCTTCTGAATGTCCTAGAGAGATCAGGTTTGTTTTAGTGTTCTCCAACCAACAGCCCCTACAACCACAAAAAGGAATGGAGTCATTAGCACTTATGGTTTGTAAATGGCACCCAGAATTATGTTGCACGAAGCACAATTTCACATCATTCTGGGTCCATTTGTGTGAAAACAAGGTCCAATCAGGCTGAAATGTTACAGGAAGGTAGAATCTATTGAGTTGTAAGTGATCTGAACGTTTCATGATGATAGCACTTTCCTAAGGGGGTCAAACCATGTCCCAAAGGTCATCGGATCTGGTGTCAATTTAAAGAAGTAGTCCAGTTACACCTTTGTGGGCTTATAACTTGGCTTCTGAATGTCCTAGAGAGATCAGGTTTGTTTTAGTGTTCTCCAACCAACAGCCCCTACAACCACAAAAAGGAATGGAGTCATTAGCACTTATGGTTTGTAAATGGCACCCAGAATTATGTTGCACGAAGCACAATTTCACATCATTCTGGGTCCATTTGTGTGAAAACAAGGTCCAATCAGGCTGAAATGTTACAGGAAGGTAGAATCTATTGAGTTGTAAGTGATCTGAACGTTTCATGATGATAGCACTTTCCTAAGGGGGTCAAACCATGTCCCAAAGGTCATCGGATCTGGTGTCAATTTAAAGAAGTAGTCCAGTTACACCTTTGTGGGCTTATAACTTGGCTTCTGAATGTCCTAGAGAGAACAGGTTTGTTTTAGTATACTCCAATCAACAGCTCCTACAACCACAAAAAGGAATGGAGTCATTAGCACTTATGGTTTTTAAATGGCACCCAGAATTATGTTGCACGAAGCACAATTTCACATCATTCTGGGTTCATTTGTGTGAAAACAAGGTCCAATCAGGCTGAAACGTTACAGGAAGGTAGAATCTATTGAGTTGTAAGTGATCTGAACGTTTCAAGATGATCGCACATTCCTATAGGGGGTCAAACCATGCCCCAAAGGTCACCGGATCTGGTGTCACTTTAAAGAAGTAGTCCAGTTACACATTTGTGGGCTTATAACTTGGCTTCTGAATGTCCTAGATAGATCAGGTTTGTTTTAGTGTTCTCCAACCAACAGCCCCTACAACCACAAAAAGGAATGGAGTCATTAGCACTTATGGTTTGTAAATGGCACCAAGAATTATGTTGCACGAAGCACAATTTCACATCATTCTGGGTCCATTTGTGTGAAAACAAGGTCCAGTCAGGCTGAAATGTTACAGGAAGGTAGAATCTATTGAGCTGTAAGTGATCTGAACGTTTCATGATGATAGCACTTTCCTAAGGGGGTCAAACCATGTCCCAAAGGTCATCGGATCTGGTGTCAATTTAAAGAAGTAGTCCAGTTACACCTTTGTGGGCTTATAACTTGGCTTCTGAATGTCCTAGAGAGATCAGGTTTAGTTTAGTATACTCCAATCAACAGCTCCTACAACCACAAAAAGGAATGGAGTCATTAGCACTTATGGTTTTTAAATGGCACCCAGAATTATGTTGCACGAAGCACAATTTCACATCATTCTGGGTTCATTTGTGTGAAAACAAGGTCCAATCAGGCTGAAACGTTACAGGAAGGTAGAATCTATTGAGTTGTAAGTGATCTGAACGTTTCAAGATGATCGCACATTCCTATAGGGGGTCAAACCATGCCCCAAAGGTCACCGGATCTGGTGTCACTTTAAAGAAGTAGTCCAGTTACACATTTGTGGGCTTATAACTTGGCTTCTGAATGTCCTAGATAGATCAGGTTTGTTTTAGTGTTCTCCAACCAACAGCCCCTACAACCACAAAAAGGAATGGAGTCATTAGCACTTATGGTTTGTAAATGGCACCAAGAATTATGTTGCACGAAGCACAATTTCACATCATTCTGGGTCCATTTGTGTGAAAACAAGGTCCAGTCAGGCTGAAATGTTACAGGAAGGTAGAATCTATTGAGCTGTAAGTGATCTGAACGTTTCATGATGATAGCACTTTCCTAAGGGGGTCAAACCATGTCCCAAAGGTCATCGGATCTGGTGTCAATTTAAAGAAGTAGTCCAGTTACACCTTTGTGGGCTTATAACTTGGCTTCTGAATGTCCTAGAGAGATCAGGTTTGTTTTAGTATACTCCAATCAACAGCTCCTACAACCACAAAAAGGAATGGAGTCATTAGCACTTATGGTTTTTAAATGGCACCCAGAATTATGTTGCACGAAGCACAATTTCACATCATTCTGGGTTCATTTGTGTGAAAACAAGGTCCAATCAGGCTGAAACGTTACAGGAAGGTAGAATCTATTGAGTTGTAAGTGATCTGAACGTTTCAAGATGATCGCACATTCCTATAGGGGGTCAAACCATGCCCCAAAGGTCACCGGATCTGGTGTCACTTTAAAGAAGTAGTCCAGTTACACATTTGTGGGCTTATAACTTGGCTTCTGAATGTCCTAGAGAGATCAGGTTTGTTTTAGTGTTCTCCAACCAACAGCCCCTACAACCACAAAAAGGAATGGAGTCATTAGCACTTATGGTTTGTAAATGGCACCCAGAATTATGTTGCACGAAGCACAATTTCACATCATTCTGGGTCCATTTGTGTGAAAACAAGGTCCAGTCAGGCTGAAATGTTACAGGAAGGTAGAATCTATTGAGTTGTAAGTGATCTGAACGTTTCATGATGATAGCACTTTCCTAAGGGGGTCAAACCATGTCCCAAAGGTCATCGGATCTGGTGTCAATTTAAAGAAGTAGTCCAGTTACACCTTTGTGGGCTTATAACTTGGCTTCTGCATGTCCTAGAGAGATCAGGTTTGTTTTAGTATACTCCAATCAACAGCTCCTACAACCACAAAAAGGAATGGAGTCATTAGCACTTATGGTTTTTAAATGGCACCCAGAATTATGTTGCACGAAGCACAATTTCACATCATTCTGGGTTCATTTGTGTGAAAACAAGGTCCAATCAGGCTGAAACGTTACAGGAAGGTAGAATCTATTGAGTTGTAAGTGATCTGAACGTTTCAAGATGATCGCACATTCCTATAGGGGGTCAAACCATGCCCCAAAGGTCACCGGATCTGGTGTCACTGTAAAGAAGTAGTCCAGTTACACATTTGTGGGCTTATAACTTGGCTTCTGAATGTCCTAGATAGATCAGGTTTGTTTTAGTGTTCTCCAACCAACACCCCCTACAACCACAAAAAGGAATGGAGTCATTAGCACTTATGAATTGTAAATGGCACCAAGAATTATGTTGCACGAAGCACAATTTCACATCATTCTGGGTCCATTTGTGTGAAAACAAGGTCCAGTCAGGCTGAAATGTTACAGGAAGGTAGAATCTATTGAGCTGTAAGTGATCTGAACGTTTCATGATGATAGCACTTTCCTAAGGGGGTCAAACCATGTCCCAAAGGTCACCGGGCCTGGTGTCACTTTAAAGAAGTAGTCCAGTTACACCTTTGTGGGCTTATAACTTGGCTTCTGAATGTCCTAGAGAGGTAAGGTTTGTTTTAGTGTTCTCCAATCAACAGCCCCTACAACCACAGAAAGGAATGGAGTCATTAGCACTTATGGTTTGTAAATGGCACCCAGAATTATGTTGCACGAAGCACAATTTCACATCATTCTGGGTTCATTTGTGTGAAAACAAGGTCCAATCAGGCTGAAACGTTACAGGAAGGTAGAATCTATTGAGTTGTAAGTGATCTGAACGTTTCATGATGATAGCACTTTCCTAAGGGGGTCAAACCATGTCACAAAGGTCACCAGATCTGGTGTCAATTTAAAGAAGTAGTCCAGTTACACATTTGTGGGCTTATAACTTGGCTTCTGAATGTCCGAGAGAGATCAGGTTTGTTTTAATGTACTCCAACCAACAGCCCCTACAACCACAAAAAGGAATGGAGTCATTAACACTTATGGTTTGTAAATGGCACCCAGAATTATGTTGCACGAAGCACAATTTCACACCATTCTGGGTCCATTTGTGTGAAAACAAGGTCCATTCATGCTGTAACGTTACAAGAAGGTAGAATCTATTGAGTTGTAAGTGATCTGAACGTTTCATGATGATCGCACATTCCTATAGGGGGTCAAACCATGCCCCAAAGGTCACCGGATCTGGTGTCACTTTAAAGAAGTAGTCCAGTTACACATTTGTGGGCTTATAACTTGGCTTCTGAATGTCCTAGATAGATCAGGTTTGTTTTAGTGTTCTCCAACCAACAGCCCCTACAACCACAAAAAGGAATGGAGTCATTAGCACTTATGGTTTGTAAATGGCACCAAGAATTATGTTGCACGAAGCACAATTTCACATCATTCTGGGTCCATTTGTGTGAAAACAAGGTCCAGTCAGGCTGAAATGTTACAGGAAGGTAGAATCTATTGAGCTGTAAGTGATCTGAACGTTTCATGATGATAGCACTTTCCTAAGGGGGTCAAACCATGTCCCAAAGGTCATCGGATCTGGTGTCAATTTAAAGAAGTAGTCCAGTTACACCTTTGTGGGCTTATAACTTGGCTTCTGAATGTCCTAGAGAGATCAGGTTTAGTTTAGTATACTCCAATCAACAGCTCCTACAACCACAAAAAGGAATGGAGTCATTAGCACTTATGGTTTTTAAATGGCACCCAGAATTATGTTGCACGAAGCACAATTTCACATCATTCTGGGTTCATTTGTGTGAAAACAAGGTCCAATCAGGCTGAAACGTTACAGGAAGGTAGAATCTATTGAGTTGTAAGTGATCTGAACGTTTCAAGATGATCGCACATTCCTATAGGGGGTCAAACCATGCCCCAAAGGTCACCGGATCTGGTGTCACTTTAAAGAAGTAGTCCAGTTACACATTTGTGGGCTTATAACTTGGCTTCTGAATGTCCTAGATAGATCAGGTTTGTTTTAGTGTTCTCCAACCAACAGCCCCTACAACCACAAAAAGGAATGGAGTCATTAGCACTTATGGTTTGTAAATGGCACCAAGAATTATGTTGCACGAAGCACAATTTCACATCATTCTGGGTCCATTTGTGTGAAAACAAGGTCCAGTCAGGCTGAAATGTTACAGGAAGGTAGAATCTATTGAGCTGTAAGTGATCTGAACGTTTCATGATGATAGCACTTTCCTAAGGGGGTCAAACCATGTCCCAAAGGTCATCGGATCTGGTGTCAATTTAAAGAAGTAGTCCAGTTACACCTTTGTGGGCTTATAACTTGGCTTCTGAATGTCCTAGAGAGATCAGGTTTGTTTTAGTATACTCCAATCAACAGCTCCTACAACCACAAAAAGGAATGGAGTCATTAGCACTTATGGTTTTTAAATGGCACCCAGAATTATGTTGCACGAAGCACAATTTCACATCATTCTGGGTTCATTTGTGTGAAAACAAGGTCCAATCAGGCTGAAACGTTACAGGAAGGTAGAATCTATTGAGTTGTAAGTGATCTGAACGTTTCAAGATGATCGCACATTCCTATAGGGGGTCAAACCATGCCCCAAAGGTCACCGGATCTGGTGTCACTTTAAAGAAGTAGTCCAGTTACACATTTGTGGGCTTATAACTTGGCTTCTGAATGTCCTAGAGAGATCAGGTTTGTTTTAGTGTTCTCCAACCAACAGCCCCTACAACCACAAAAAGGAATGGAGTCATTAGCACTTATGGTTTGTAAATGGCACCCAGAATTATGTTGCACGAAGCACAATTTCACATCATTCTGGGTCCATTTGTGTGAAAACAAGGTCCAGTCAGGCTGAAATGTTACAGGAAGGTAGAATCTATTGAGTTGTAAGTGATCTGAACGTTTCATGATGATAGCACTTTCCTAAGGGGGTCAAACCATGTCCCAAAGGTCATCGGATCTGGTGTCAATTTAAAGAAGTAGTCCAGTTACACCTTTGTGGGCTTATAACTTGGCTTCTGCATGTCCTAGAGAGATCAGGTTTGTTTTAGTGTTCTCCAATTAACAGCTCCTACAACCACAAAAAGGAATGGAGTCATTAGCACTTATGGTTTTTAAATGGCACCCAGAATTATGTTGCACGAAGCACAATTTCACATCATTCTGGGTTCATTTGTGTGAAAACAAGGTCCAATCAGGCTGAAACGTTACAGGAAGGTAGAATCTATTGAGTTGTAAGTGATCTGAACGTTTCAAGATGATCGCACATTCCTATAGGGGGTCAAACCATGCCCCAAAGGTCACCGGATCTGGTGTCACTGTAAAGAAGTAGTCCAGTTACACATTTGTGGGCTTATAACTTGGCTTCTGAATGTCCTAGATAGATCAGGTTTGTTTTAGTGTTCTCCAACCAACACCCCCTACAACCACAAAAAGGAATGGAGTCATTAGCACTTATGAATTGTAAATGGCACCAAGAATTATGTTGCACGAAGCACAATTTCACATCATTCTGGGTCCATTTGTGTGAAAACAAGGTCCAGTCAGGCTGAAATGTTACAGGAAGGTAGAATCTATTGAGCTGTAAGTGATCTGAACGTTTCATGATGATAGCACTTTCCTAAGGGGGTCAAACCATGTCCCAAAGGTCACCGGGCCTGGTGTCACTTTAAAGAAGTAGTCCAGTTACACCTTTGTGGGCTTATAACTTGGCTTCTGAATGTCCTAGAGAGGTTAGGGTTGTTTTAGTGTACTCCAGTCAACAGCCCCTACAACCACAAAAAGCAATGGAGTCATTAGAACTTATGGTTTTTAAATGGCACCCAGAATATTGCTGCACTAAGCACAATTTCACATCATTCTGGGTTCATTTGTGTGAAAACAAGGTCCAATCAGGCTGAAACGTTACAGGAAGGTAGAATCTATTGAGTTGTAAGTGATCTGAACGTTTCATGATGATAGCACTTTCCTAAGGGGGTCAAACCATGTCCCAAAGGTCACCGGATCTGGTGTCAATTTAAAGAAGTAGTCCAGTTACACATTTGTGGGCTTATAACTTGGCTTCTGAATGTCCTAGAGAGATCAGGGTTGTTTTAATGTACTCCAACCAACAGCCCCTACAACCACAAAAAGGAATGGAGTCATTAGCACTTATGGTTTTTAAATGGCACCCAGAATTATGTTGCACGAAGCACAATTTCACATCATTCTGGGTTCATTTGTGTGAAAACAAGGTCAAATCAGGCTGAAATGTTACAGGAAGGTAGAATCTATTGAGTTGTAAGGGATCTGAACGTTTCATGATGATAGCACTTTCCTAAGGGGGTCAAACCATGTCCCAAATGTCACCGGGCCTGGTGTCACTTTAAAGAAGTAGTCCCGTTACACCTTTGAGGGCTTATAACTTGGCTTCTGAATATCCTAGAGAGATCAGGTTTGTTTTAGTGTACTCCAATCAACAGCCCCTACAACCTCAAAAAGGAATGGAGTCATTAGCACTTATGGTTTTTAAATGGCACCCAGAATTATGTTGCACGAAGCACAATTTCACATCATTCTGGGTTCATTTATGTGAAAACAAGGTCCAATCAGGCTGAAATGTTACAGGAAGGTAGAATCTATTGAGTTGTAAGTGATCTGAACGTTTCATGATGATCGGACTTTCCTAAGGGGGTCAAACCATGTCCCAAAGGTCCCCGGATCTGGTGTCAATTTAAAGAAGTAGTCCAGTTACACATTTGTGGGCTTATAACTTGGATTCTGAATGCCCTAGAGAGATCAGGTTTGTTTTAGTATACTCCAATCAACAGCCCCTACAACCACAAAAAGGAATGAAGTCATTAGCACTTATGGTTTTTAAATGGCACCCAGAATTATGTTGCACGAAGCACAATTTCACATCATTCTGGGTTCATTTGTGTGAAAACAAGGTCCAATCAGGCTGAAACGTTACAGGAAACTAAAATCTATTGAGTTGTAAGTGATCTGAACGTTTCAAGATGATCACACATTCCTATAGGGGGTCAAACCATGTCCCAAAGGTCACCAGGCCTGGTGTCACTTTAAAAAAGCAGTCCAGTTATACCTTTGTGAGCTTATAACTTGGCTTCTGAATGTCCTAGAGAGATCAGGGTTGTTTTAATGTACTCCAACCAACAGCCCCTACAACCACAAAAAGGAATGGAGTCATTAGCACTTATGGTTTTTAAATGGCACCCAGAATTATGTTGCACGAAGCACAATTTCACATCATTCTGGGTTAATTTGTGTGAAAACAAGGTCCAATCAGGCTGAAATGTTACAGGAAGGTAGAATCTATTTAGTTGTA
Organism: Nothobranchius furzeri; assembly: GCF_043380555.1. Lineage (NCBI taxonomy): Eukaryota > Metazoa > Chordata > Actinopteri > Cyprinodontiformes > Nothobranchiidae > Nothobranchius > Nothobranchius furzeri. Next base: position 17,517,799 of record NC_091741.1, read on the forward strand.
AGGGATCTGAACGTTTCATGATGATAGCACTCTCCTAAGGGGGTCAAACCATGTCCCAAATGTCACCGGGCCTGGTGTCACTTTAAAGAAGTAGTCCCGTTACACCTTTGAGGGCTTATAACTTGGCTTCTGAATATCCTAGAGAGATCAGGTTTGTTTTAGTGTACTCCAATCAACAGCCCCTACAACCTCAAAAAGGAATGGAGTCATTAGCACTTATGGTTTTTAAATGGCACCCAGAATTATGTTGCACGAAGCACAATTTCACATCATTCTGGGTTCATTTGTGTGAAAACAAGGTCCAATCAGGCTGAAATGTTACAGGAAGGTAGAATCTATTGAGTTGTAAGTGATCTGAACGTTTCATGATGATCGGACTTTCCTAAGGGGGTCAAATCATGTCCCAAAGGTCCCCGGATCTGGTGTCAATTTAAAGTAGTAGTCCAGTTACACATTTGTGGGCTTATAACTTGGATTCTGAATGCCCTAGAGAGATCAGGTTTGTTTTAGTATACTCCAATCAACAGCCCCTACAACCACAAAAAGGAATGAAGTCATTAGCACTTATGGTTTTTAAATGGCACCCAGAATTATGTTGCACGAAGCACAATTTGACATCATTCTGGGTTCATTTGTGTGAAAACAAGGTCCAATCAGGCTGAAACGTTACAGGAAACTAAAATCTATTGAGTTGTAAGTGATCTGAACATTTCAAGATGATCGCACATTCCTATAGGGGGTCAAACCATGTCCCAAAGGTCACCAGGCCTGGTGTCACTTTAAAGAAGCAGTCCAGTTACACCTTTGTGAGCTTATAACTTGGCTTCTGAATGTCCTAGAGAGGTTAGGTTTGTTTTAGTGTTCTCCAATCAACAGCCCCTACAACCACAAAAAGGAATGGAGTCATTAGCACTTATGGTTTGTAAATGGCACCCAGAATTATGTTGCACGAAGCACAATTTCACATCTTTCTGGGTTCATTTGTGTGAAAACAAGGTCCAATCAGGCTGAAACGTTACAGGAAGGTAGAATCTATTGAGTTGTAAGCGATCTGAACGTTTCATGATGATAGCACTTTCCTAAGGGGGTCAAACCATGTCCCAAAGGTCACCGGATCTGGTGTCAATTTAAAGAAGTAGTCCAGTTACATATTTGTGGGTTTATAACTTGGCTTCTGAATGTCCTAGAGAGATCAGGTTTGTTTTAATGTACTCCAACCAACAGCCCCTACAACCACAAAAAGGAATGGAGTCATTAGCACTTATGGTTTGTAAATGGCACCCAGAATTATGCTGCACTAAGCACAATTTCACATCATTCTGGGTTCATTTGTGTGAAAACAAGGTCCAATCAGGCTGAAACATTACAAGAAGGTAGAATCTATTGAGTTGTAAGTGATCTGAACATTTCATGATGATCGCACTTTCCTATAGGGGGTCAAACCATGTCCCAAAGGTCACCGGATCTGGTGTCAATTTAAAGAAGTAGTCCAGTTACACATTTGTGGGCTTATAACTTGGCTTCTAAATGTCCTAGAGAGATCATGTTTGTTGTAATCTACTCCAACCAACAGCCCCTACAACCACAAAAAGGAATGGAGTCATTAGCACTTATGGTTTGTAAATGGCACCCAGAATTATTTTGCACGAAGCACAATTTCACATCATTCTGGGTTCATTTGTGTGAAAACAAGGTCCAATCAGGCTGAAACGTTACAGGAAGGTAGAATCTATTGAGTTGTAAGTGATCTGAACGTTTCATGATGATAGCACTTTCCTAAGGGGGTCAAACCATGTCCCAAAGGTCACCGGATCTGGTGTCAATTTAAAGAAGTAGTCCAGTTACACATTTGTGGGCTTATAACTTGGCTTCTGAATGTCCTAATGAGATCAGGTTTGTTTTAGTATACTCCAATAAACAGCCCCTACAACCACAAAAAATGAATGGAGTCATTAGCACTTATGGTTTTTAAATGGCACCCAAAATTATGTTGCACGAAGCACAATTTCACATCATTCTGGGTTCATTTGTGTGAAAACAAGGTCCAATCAGGCTGAAACGTTACAGGAAGGTAGACTCTATTGAGTTGTAAGTGATCTGAACGTTTCAAGATGATCGCACATTCCTATAGGGGGTCAAACCATGTCCCAAAGGTCACCGGGCCTGGTGTCACCTTAAAGAAGCAGTCCAGTTACACCTTTGTGGGCTTATAACTTGGCTTCTGAATGTCCTAGAGAGGTTAGGTTTGTTTTAGTGTTCTCCAATCAACAGCCCCTACAACCACAAAAAGGAATGGAGTCATTAGCACTCATGGTTTGTAAATGGCACCCAGAATTATGCTGCACAAAGCACAATTTCACATCATTCTGGGTTCATTTGTGTGAAAACAAGATCCAATCAGGCTGAAACGTTACAGGAAGGTAGAATCTATTGAGTTGTAAGTGATCTGAACGTTTCATGATGATAGCACTTTCCTAAGGGGGTCAAATCATGTCCCAAAGGTCACCGGATCTGGTGTCAATTTAAAGAAGTAGTCCAGTTACACATTTGTGGGCTTATAACTTGGCTTCTGAATGTCCTAGAGAGATCAGGTTTGTTTTAGTGTTCTCCAACCAACAGCCCCTACAACCACAAAAAGGAATGGAGTCATTAGCACTTATGGTTTGTAAATGGCACCCAGAATTATGTTGCACGAAGCACAATTTCACATCATTCTGGGTTCATTTGTGTGAAAACAAGGTCCAATCAGGCTGAAATGTTACAGGAAGGTAGAATCTATTGAGTTGTAAGTGATCTGAAAGTTTCATGATGATAGCACTTTCCTAAGGGGGTCAAACCATGTCCCAAAGGTCACCGGATCTGGTGTCAATTTAAAGAAGTAGTCCAGTTACACCTTTGTGGGCTTATAACTTGGCTTCTGAATGTCCTAGAGAGATCAGGTTTGTTTTAGTATACTCCAATCAACAGCTCCTACAACCACAAAAAGGAATGGAGTCATTAGCACTTATGGTTTTTAAATGGCACCCAGAATTATGTTGCACGAAGCACAATTTCACATCATTCTGGGTTCATTTGTGTGAAAACAAGGTCCAATCAGGCTGAAACGTTACAGGAAGGTAGAATCTATTGAGTTGTAAGTGATCTGAACGTTTCAAGATGATCGCACATTCCTATAGGGGGTCAAACCATGCCCCAAAGGTCACCGGATCTGGTGTCAATTTAAAGAAGTAGTCCAGTTACACATTTGTGGGCTTATAACTTGGCTTCTGAATGTCCTAGAGAGGTTAGGTTTGTTTTAGTGTTCTCCAATCAACAGCCCCTACAACCACAAAAAGGAATGGAGTCATTAACACTTATGGTTTGTAAATGGCACCTAGAATTATGTTGCACGAAGCACAATTTCACATCATTCTGGGCCCATTTGTGTGAAAACAAGGTCCAATCAGGCTGAAATGTTACAGGAAGGTAGAATCTATTGAGCTGTAAGTGATCTGAACGTTTCATGATGATAGCACTTTCCTAAGGGGGTCAAACCATGTCCCAAAGGTCACCGGGCCTGGTGTCAATTTAAAGAAGTAGTCCAGTTACACCTTTGTGGGCTTATAACTTGGCTTCTGAATGTCCTAGAGAGGTTAGGTTTGTTTTAGTGTTCTCCAATCAACAGCCCCTACAACCACAAAAAGGAATGGAGTCATTAGCACTTATGGTTTGTAAATGGCACCCAGAATTATGTTGCACTAGGCACAATTTCACATCATTCTGGGTTCATTTATGTGAAAACAAGGTCCAATCAGGCTGAAACGTTACAGGAAGGTAGAATCTATTGAGTTGTAAGTGATCTGAACGTTTCATGATGATAGCACTTTCCTAAGGGGGTCAAACCATGTCACAAAGGTCACCAGATCTGGTGTCAATTTAAAGAAGTAGTCCAGTTACACATTTGTGGGCTTATAACTTGGCTTCTGAATGTCCTACAGAGATCAGGTTTGTTTTAATGTACTCCAACCAACAGCCCCTACAACCACAAAAAGGAATGGAGTCATTAACACTTATGGTTTGTAAATGGCACCCAGAATTATGTTGCACGAAGCACAATTTCACATCATTCTGGGTCCATTTGTGTCAAAACAAGGTCCAATCAGGCTGAAACGTTACAGGAAGTTAGAATCTATTGAGTTGTAAGTGATCTGAACGTTTCAAGATGATCGCACATTCCTATAGGGGGTAAAACCATGTCCCAAAGGTCACCGGGCCTGGTGTCACTTTAAAGAAGTAGTCCAGTTACACCTTTGTGGGCTTATAACTTGGCTTCTGAATGTCCGAGAGAGGTTAGGGTTGTTTTAGTGTACTCCAGTCAACAGCCCCTACAACCACAAAAAGCAATGGAGTCATCAGAACTTATGGTTTTTAAATGGCACCCAGAATATTGCTGCACTAAGCACAATTTCACATCATTCTGGGTTCATTTGTGTGAAAACAAGGTCCAATCAGGCTGAAACGTTACAGGAAGGTAGAATCTATTGAGTTGTAAGTGATCTGAACGTTTCATGATGATAGCACTTTCCTAAGGGGGTCAAACCATGTCCCAAAGGTCACCGGATCTGGTGTCAATTTAAAGAAGTAGTCCAGTTACACATTTGTGGGCTTATAACTTGGCTTCTGAATGTCCTAGAGAGATCAGGGTTGTTTTAATGTACTCCAACCAACAGCCCATACAACCACAAAAAGGAATGGAGTCATTAGCACTTATGGTTTGTAAATGGCACCCAGAATTATGTTGCACGAAGCACAATTTCACATCATTCTGGGTCCATTTGTGTGAAAACAAGGTCCAATCAGGCTGAAACGTTACAAGAAGGTAGAATCTATTGAGTTGTAAGTGATCTGAACGTTTCATGATGATCGCACATTCCTATAGGGGGTCAAACCATGTCCCAAAGGTCACCGGGCCTGGTGTCACTTTAAAGAAGTAGTCCAGGTACACCTTTGTGGGCTTATAACTTGGCTTCTGAATGTCCTAGAGAGGTTAGGTTTGTTTTAGTGTACTCCAATCAACAGCCCCTACAACCACAAAAAGCAATGGAGTCATTAGAACTTATGGTTTCTAAATGGCACCCAGAATTATGCTGCACTAAGCACAATTTCACATCATTCTGGGTTCATTTGTGTGAAAACAAGGTCCAATCAGGCTGAAACGTTACAGGAAGGTAGAATCTATTGAGTTGTAAGTGATCTGAACGTTTCATGATGATAGCACTTTCCTAAGGGGGTCAAACCATGTCCCAAAGGTCACCGGATCTGGTGTTAATTTAAAGAAGTAGTCCAGTTACACATTTGTGGGCTTATAACTTGGCTTCTGAATGTCCTAGAGAGATCAGGTTTGTTTTAATGTACTCCAATCAACAGCCCCTACAACCACAAAAAGGAATGGAGTCATTAGCACTTATGGTTTGTAAATGGCACCCAGAATAATGTTGCACGAAGCACAATTTCACATCATTCTGGGTCCATTTGTGTGAAAACAAGGTCCAATCAGGCTGAAACGCTACAGGAAGGTAGAATCTATTGAGTTGTAAGTGATCTGAACGTTTCATGATGATAGCTTTTTCCTAAGGGGGTCAAACCATGTCCCAAAGGTCACCGAATCTGGTGTCAATTTAAAGTAGTCCAGTTACACATTTGTGGGCTTATAACTTGGCTTCTGAATGTCCTAGAGAGATCAGGTTTGTTTTAGTGTACTCCAATCAACAGCCCCTACAACCACAAAAAGGAATGGAGTCATTAGCACTTATGGTTTGTAAATGGCACCCAGAATTATGTTGCACGAAGCACAATTTCACATCATTCTGGGTCCATTTGTGTGAAAACAAGGTCCAATCAGGCTGAAACGCTACAGGAAGGTAGAATCTATTGAGTTGTAAGTGATCTGAACGTTTCATGATGATAGCACTTTCCAAAGGGGGTCAAACCATGTCCCAAAGGTCACCGGATCTGGTGTCAATTTAAAGAAGTAGTTCAGTTACACATTTGTGGGCTTATAACTTGGCTTCTGAATGTCCTAGAGAGATCAGGTTTGTTTTAGTGTTCTCCAATCAACAGCCCCTACAACCACAAAAAGGAATGGAGTCATTTGCACTTATGGTTTGTAAATGGCACCCAGAATTATGTTGCACGAAGCACAATTTCACATCATTCTGGGTCCATTTGTGTGAAAACAAGGTCCAATCAGGCTGAAACATTACAAGAAGGTAGAATCTATTGAGTTGTAAGTGATCTGAACGTTTCATGATGATCGCACATTTCTATAGGGGGTCAAACCATGTCCCAAAGGTCACCGGGCCTGGTGTCACTTTAAAGAAGTAGTCCAGTTACACATTTGTGGGCTTATAACTTGGCTTCTGAATGTCCTAGAGAGGTTAGGTTTGTTTTAGTGTACTCCAATCAACAGCCCCTTCAACCACAAAAAGGAATGGAGTCATTAGCACCTAAGGTTTGTAAATGGCACCCAGAATTATGTTGCACGAAGCACAATTTCACATCATTCTGGGTTCATTTGTGTGAAAACAAGGTCCAGTCAGGCTGAAACGTTACAGGAAGGTAGAGTCTATTGAGTTTTAAGTGATCTGAACGTTTCATGATGATAGCACTTTCCTAAGGGGGTCAAACCATGTCCCAAAGGTCACCGGATCTGGTGTCAATTTAAAGAAGTAGTCCAGTTACACATTTGTGGGCTTATAACTTGGCTTCTGAATGTCCTAGAGAGATCAGGTTTGTTTTAATGTACTCCAATCAACAGCCCCTACAACCACAAAAAGGAATGGAGTAATTAGCACTTATGGTTTGTAAATGGCACCCAGAATTATGTTGCACGAAGCACAATTTCACATCATTCTGGGTTCATTTGTGTGAAAACAAGGTCCAATCAGGCTGAAACGCTACAGGAAGGTAGAATCTATTGAGTTGTAAGTGATCTGAACGTTTCATGATGATAGCACTTTCCAAAGGGGATCAAACCATGTCCCAAAGGTCACCGGATCTGGTGTCAATTTAAAGAAGTAGTTCAGTTACACATTTGTGGGCTTATAACTTGGCTTCTGAATGTCCTAGAGAGATCAGGTTTGTTTTAGTGTTCTCCAATCAACAGCCCCTACAACCACAAAAAGGAATGGAGTCATTAGCACTTATGGTTTGTAAATGGCACCCAGAATTATGTTGCACCAAGCACAATTTCACATCATTCTGGGTCCATTTGTGTGAAAACAAGGTCCAATCAGGCTGAAACGTTACAAGAAGGTAGAATCTATTGAGTTGTAAGTGATCTGAACGTTTCATGATGATCGCACATTCCTATAGGGGGTCAAACCATGTCCCAAAGGTCACCGGGCCTGGTGTCACTTTAAAGAAGTAGTCCAGTTACACATTTGTGGGCTTATAACTTGGCTTCTGAATGTCCTAGAGAGGTTAGGTTTGTTTTAGTGTACTCCAATCAACAGCCCCTACAACCACAAAAAGGAATGGAGTCATTAGCCCCTAAGGTTTGTAAATGGCACCCAGAATTATGTTGCACGAAGCACAATTTCACATCATTCTGGGTTCATTTGTGTGAAAACAAGGTCCAGTCAGGCTGAAACGTTACAGGAAGGTAGAGTCTATTGAGTTTTAAGTGATCTGAACGTTTCATGATGATAGCACTTTCCTAAGGGGGTCAAACCATGTCCCAAAGGTCACCGGATCTGGTGTCAATTTAAAGAAGTAGTCCAGTTACACATTTGTGGGCTTATAACTTGGCTTCTGAATGTCCTAGAGAGATCAGGTTTGTTTTAATGTACTCCAATCAACAGCCCCTACAACCACAAAAAGGAATGGAGCCATTAGCACTTAAGGTTTGTAAATGGCACCCAGAATTATGTTGCACGAAGCACAATTTCACATCATTCTGGGTTCATTTGTGTGAAAACAAGGTCCAATCAGGCTGAAACGTTACAGGAAGTTAGAATCTATTGAGTTGTAAGTGATCTGAACGTTTCAAGATGATCGCACATTCCTATAGGGGGTAAAACCATGTCCCAAAGGTCACCGGGCCTGGTGTCACTTTAAAGAAGTAGTCCAGTTACACCTTTGTGGGCTTATAACTTGGCTTCTGAATGTCCTAGAGAGGTTAGGGTTGTTTTAGTGTACTCCAGTCAACAGCCCCTACAACCACAAAAAGCAATGGAGTCATTAGAACTTATGGTTTTTAAATGGCACCCAGAATATTGCTGCACTAAGCACAATTTCACATCATTCTGGGTTCATTTGTGTGAAAACAAGGTCCAATCAGGTTGAAACGTTACAGGAAGGTAGAATCTATTGAGTTGTAAGTGATCTGAACGTTTCATGATGATAGCACTTTCCAAAGGGGGTCAAACCATGTCCCAAAGGTCACTGGATCTGGTGTCAATTTAAAGAAGTAGTTCAGTTACACATTTGTGGGCTTATAACTTGGCTTCTGAATGTCCTAGAGAGATCAGGTTTGTTTTAGTGTTCTCCAATCAACATCCCCTACAACCACAAAAAGGAATGGAGTCATTAGCACTTATGGTTTGTAAATGGCACCCAGATTTATGTTGCACGAAGCACAATTTCACATCATTCTGGGTCCATTTGTGTGAAAACAAGGTCCAATCAGGCTGAAACGTTACAAGAAGGTAGAATCTATTGAGTTGTAAGTGATCTGAACGTTTCATGATGATCGCACATTCCTATAGGGGGTCAAACCATGTCCCAAAGGTCACCGGGCCTGGTGTCACTTTAAAGAAGTAGTCCAGTTACACATTTGTGGGCTTATAACTTGGCTTCTGAATGTCCTAGAGAGGTTAGGTTTGTTTTAGTGTACTCCAATCAACAGCCCCTACAACCACAAAAAGGAATGGAGTCATTAGCACCTAAGGTTTGTAAATGGCACCCAGAATTATCTTGCACGAAGCACAATTTCACATCATTCTGGGTTCATTTGTGTGAAAACAAGGTCCAGTCAGGCTGAAACGTTACAGGAAGGTAGAATCTATCTAGTTTTAAGTGATCTGAACGTTTCATGATGATAGCACTTTCCTAAGGGGGTCAAACCATGTCCCAAAGGTCACCGGATCTGGTGTCAATTTAAAGAAGTAGTCCAGTTACACATTTGTGGGCTTATAACTTGGCTTCTGAATGTCCTAGAGAGATCAGGTTTGTTTTAATGTACTCCAATCAACAGCCCCTACAACCACAAAAAGGAATGGAGTCATTAGCACTTATGGTTTGTAAATGGCACCCAGAATTATGTTGCACGAAGCACAATTTCACATCATTCTGGGTCCATTTGTGTGAAAACAAGGTCCAATCAGGCTGAAACGCTACAGGAAGGTAGAATCTATTGAGTTGTAAGTGATCTGAACGTTTCATGATGATAGCTTTTTCCTAAGGGGGTCAAACCATGTCCCAAAGGTCACCGAATCTGGTGTCAATTTAAAGTAGTCCAGTTACACATTTGTGGGCTTATAACTTGGCTTCTGAATGTCCTAGAGAGATCAGGTTTGTTTTAGTGTACTCCAATCAACAGCCCCTACAACCACAAAAAGGAATGGAGTCATTAGCACTTATGGTTTGTAAATGGCACCCAGAATTATGTTGCACGAAGCACAATTTCACATCATTCTGGGTCCATTTGTGTGAAAACAAGGTCCAATCAGGCTGAAACGCTACAGGAAGGTAGAATCTATTGAGTTGTAAGTGATCTGAACGTTTCATGATGATAGCACTTTCCAAAGGGGGTCAAACCATGTCCCAAAGGTCACCGGATCTGGTGTCAATTTAAAGAAGTAGTTCAGTTACACATCTGTGGGCTTATAACTTGGCTTCTGAATGTCCTAGAGAGATCAGGTTTGTTTTAGTGTACTCCAATCATCAGCCCCTACAACCACAAAAAGGAATGGAGTCATTAGCACTTATGGTTTGTAAATGGCACCCAGAATTATGTTGCACGAAGCACAATTCCACATCATTCTGGGTTCATTTGTGTGAAAACAAGGTCCAATCAGGCTGAAACGTTACAGGAAGGTAGAATCTATTGAGTTGTAAGTGATCTGAACGTTTCATGATGATAGCACTTTCCTAAGGGGGTCAAACCATGTCACAAAGGTCACCAGATCTGGTGTCAATTTAAAGAAGTAGTCCAGTTACACATTTGTGGGCTTATAACTTGGCTTCTGAATGTCCTAGAGAGATCAGATTTGTTTTAATGTACTCCAACCAACAGCCCCTACAATCACAAAAAGGAATGGAGCCATTAGCACTTAAGGTTTGTAAATGGCACCCAGAATTATGTTGCACGAAGCACAATTTCACATCATTCTGGGTTCATTTGTGTGAAAACAAGGTCCAATCAGGCTGAAACGTTACAGGAAGTTAGAATCTATTGAGTTGTAAGTGATCTGAACGTTTCAAGATGATCGCACATTCCTATAGGGGGTAAAACCATGTCCCAAAGGTCACCGGGCCTGGTGTCACTTTAAAGAAGTAGTCCAGTTACACCTTTGTGGGCTTATAACTTGGCTTCTGAATGTCCTAGAGAGGTTAGGGTTGTTTTAGTGTATTCCAGTCAACAGCCCCTACAACCACAAAAAGCAATGGAGTCATTAGAACTTAAGGTTTGTAAATGGCACCCAGAATTATGTTGCACGAAGCACAATTTCACATCATTCTGGGTTCATTTGTGTGAAAACAAGGTCCAATCAGGCTGAAACGTTACAGGAAGGTAGAATCTATTGAGTTGTAAGTGATCTGAACGTTTCATGATGATAGCACTTTCCAAAGGGGGTCAAACCATGTCCCAAAGGTCACTGGATCTGGTGTCAATTTAAAGAAGTAGTTCAGTTACACATTTGTGGGCTTATAACTTGGCTTCTGAATGTCCTAGAGAGATCAGGTTTGTTTTAGTGTTCTCCAATCAACAGCCCCTACAACCACAAAAAGGAATGGAGTCATTAGCACTTATGGTTTGTAAATGGCACCCAGAATTATGTTGCACGAAGCACAATTTCACATCATTCTGGGTCCATTTGTGTGAAAACAAGGTCCAATCAGGCTGAAACGCTACAGGAAGGTAGAATCTATTGAGTTGTAAGTGATCTGAACGTTTCATGATGATAGCACTTTCCAAAGGGGGTCAAACCATGTCCCAAAGGTCACCGGATCTGGTGTCAATTTAAAGAAGTAGTTCAGTTACACATCTGTGGGCTTATAACTTGGCTTCTGAATGTCCTAGAGAGATCAGGTTTGTTTTAGTGTACTCCAATCAACAGCCCCTACAACTATCGCGTGCCTGTCCCATTTACTGGTTCCTTTAAAACCCAGTTCCGTTAGAACTTATGAGACGGTGCATCCATCAGGGTTCGATGGGGATGTCGGTGAGTATTATGGTATTAGATCCTGGTTTGGGCGTCCTAAGTTAGAATCATATCTTTTATTTTAAAGGTGAAATAATATGTAAGACCTTTCCTTCTGTAGTAGCTCACTTCTTTTTAAGCAATCCCGTTATCTTAAGGTTTCTTTATATTAATCTGTCACAAACCTTAAAGTAAGTCCTGATAATTCCAGAACCCATAATTAATGTGCTTACCTCTGTGCAATTAATGATCAGAGCCCCCCACTCGTGAAGCTTTAGAGAAAACCTGAAAGAATCAGGATTATGTTTCTTTTTCAAAAAAGGTTTATTACAAAATCAAAATACAAAAATGGGTAGATGAAAAAACAACTGCTATCCCCCACGGAGGAATTAGTTCAAAATGATTAAATAAGAGTTGGTTTACACCAGCTCTTGTCTTCTCAGAATCTCCCCAAAACTCTCCCTCTCTCTCTTTCTCTCCTAAGAGTCTCTTCTGTCATCCCCCATCCAGGCTTGGACAGGGGATGACCCCTCCAAATCTGCTCTGTCTCTTCTTGTCCTCTGCCCCAGCTGCTGTCCGCTCTCCCAATCCCTCTCTGCTGTTCAGAGCTGTTCTTATATACCCTTCCTGGACCAGCTTAAGGTCATGGGGTCATTTACCAGATACACACTTTGTAGCTCAACACAAAACATTTGGTGTCATTTTCCTTCTTAACACAGGTCATTGCATCATCTTTTGCAGCATTCTTCAGTTTCTCTCCAATGTTCCCGAGAGGGCTTCTGGATCTGATGGGCTTGTCTTCATTCTGTTCTCCTCCAATCCCATCTTTCCAAGCCAGGGGTGGGGCAAAGAGGTGGGGTCAGTCTCCTGACCCTTCGCCCAGTTCTGTCCTCTTGTCCCTGTGACCCTTGTGTGACCCTTGTTTCTGACCACAGTTTTTTTTGACCTGCAGCCCAACTCCTGTCGACTGGTTGATTTTGCTCGCACAAGCCAGTCCAGTGTGGCTCACCTTTTGACCCCGTACTTGCCACTGTCTTTGGCATGTGGGACTCGCAACATCCCCCATGCGAGAAAAATCTAGCCAGGGGACTGCAACAGCCTTCTTTGGGGTGGGGCTGCCTCCTCCTCTGGATCATCTTCATCTCCAGTCTCAGACCCAGAGTCTGACTAGCTCAGAGTCCAGATACACACCATCATCATCATCATCATCACTCACTTCAGTCTCTGAAGAACCAGATGTTTGTTCATGAGGGTTCAGAACTGGGTTCCTGCTTCTCCACCAGTTTCTACTGCCATCTGGTCAGCTGAGCTGCTGGTTGGAACATCTCAGTCTCCACCTTCAAGCAGAGACTCTCTCCCTCCAGACTGAAGACATCTTTTACTGCAGAGCTTCAAATATTCTCCTCACACACCTGAACAGCAACAAGCTAACTCTGCTTGCAGCTGCAGGTGGGAAGCTTACGCTAAAAACTATAAAGTGTGGCAAGGTGGATTAATGAGGGCCCGGGCGGGATTCGATCCCAAGACCCCTGGGGTGGGAGTCATACGCTCTAACCACTCAGCCAAAGGGACATCCCCTTAGCTAACTGGCCAGGGCGCATCATCAATCAAGACATTGTGACAGAACGCTCACACTGTCACACCTTCCCCCCTCTTTCCACCAGCGCGTCCTCGTACTCCCGCGCAGGGTGCCACAAACTTCACATCCACGGACCTACTTGACAGTACTACATGGATCCTGCCAACAACACCAAATGTGGCAAGGTTAAAAATGCTTACGCATTATTAGTGTAGCTGTCTGTCAGGTCAGAATCATACGGAGCTGTTAGTTCAGGACTCTCCCTTCTCAACAGAACTAGTAGGGGGAGGGGTGATGTCACCACATCCTGCTTGTCTGTTGTTGCTCAGCTGACTGAGTGCTTTTTCTCTGTTCAGCTGTGGCTTCTCATATCTGCAGGCTGCCGAGAGCGGAAGCTAGGTGCTTGTTTCAAGCAGATCCTCTAAAAACAAAGTTTAATTGGAGCAGAGTTCCAATGCTCCCAGTTATAAGTCCGTCCTTTACAGGCGGCACGGTTTCTCCCCTCACGGAGCCCTTAAGCACAGAGGTTCACACATTAAACAGTTTCCCGGCTTCTAGCCTCCATTGCGCGTGACGATGCCCGACATGAGATTCTATGAAGCTAGGAAACATGATTACTTTACAGTTCGTGACAAATACCTCCCCGTGTTACCAGAAACGAGGCCCAAGTCACACAGATTCTTACATATCAGTCCTTCACTAGATTTTGATCCAGCCATGACGTTTAATCGCATCTCACTTGTGCCTCAGCACCCGGACAGCGCCCCGCCGCAGCTCCACACTAGCTTTTCCAGCCTCATTCTGAAAGCTCCGGTTACAGGATATTGAAAGATCTATCTGCCATGGCTGGTTAAAAGTTTTTCTTATTCTTTATTTATTTTTATTTTTTGCCTAGCTTTTATCCTTGGCTTTTCTTGCGTCGGAATGCCGTATTTTCTTTATACCTTTTTAAGTTGATCGTCCGTTCTCCCAGATTTCTTTCTTTTTCGAGAAACTGGTGCGGTTTTCACTCCAAGGTTATAAGCTTAATAGGTCCTTAGCGCGCAAGCTTTTATCAGCCTAAAAGACAGTTCTACGTCGGATAGCCCGGTATCTAATATTTAGACCTTCACTCCGTAGCCCCACGTTTGGCGCGCCATATCGCGTGCCCGTCCCATTTACCGGTTCCTTTAAAACCCAGTTCCGTTAGAACTTATGAGACGGTGCATCCATCAGGGTTCGATGGGGATGTCGGTGAGTATTATGGTATTAGGTCCTGGTTTGGGCGTCCTAAGTTAGAATCATATCTTTTATTTTAAAGGTGAAATAATATGTAAGACCTTTCCTTCTGTAGTAGCTCACTTCTTTTTAAGCAATCCCGTTATCTTAAGGTTTCTTTATATTAATCTGTCACAAACCTTAAAGTAAGTCCTGATAATTCCAGAACCCATAATTAATGTGCTTACCTCTGTGCAATTAATGATCAGAGCCCCCCACTCGTGAAGCTTTAGAGAAAACCTGAAAGAATCAGGATTATGTTTCTTTTTCAAAAAAGGTTTATTACAAAATCAAAATACAAAAATGGGTAGATGAAAAAACAACTGCTATCCCCCACGGAGGAATTAGTTCAAAATGATTAAATAAGAGTTGGTTTACACCAGCTCTTGTCTTCTCAGAATCTCCCCAAAACTCTCCCTCTCTCTCTTTCTCTCCTAAGAGTCTCTTCTGTCATCCCCCATCCAGGCTTGGACAGGGGATGACCCCTCCAAATCTGCTCTGTCTCTTCTTGTCCTCTGCCCCAGCTGCTGTCCGCTCTCCCAATCCCTCTCTGCTGTTCAGAGCTGTTCTTATATACCCTTCCTGGACCAGCTTAAGGTCATGGGGTCATTTACCAGATACACACTTTGTAGCTCAACACAAAACATTTGGTGTCATTTTCCTTCTTAACACAGGTCATTGCATCATCTTTTGCAGCATTCTTCAGTTTCTCTCCAATGTTCCCGAGAGGGCTTCTGGATCTGATGGGCTTGTCTTCATTCTGTTCTCCTCCAATCCCATCTTTCCAAGCCAGGGGTGGGGCAAAGAGGTGGGGTCAGTCTCCTGACCCTTCGCCCAGTTCTGTCCTCTTGTCCCTGTGACCCTTGTGTGACCCTTGTTTCTGACCACAGTTTTTTTGACCTGCAGCCCAACTCCTGTCGACTGGTTGATTTTGCTCGCACAAGCCAGTCCAGTGTGGCTCACCTTTTGACCCCGTACTTGCCACTGTCTTTGGCATGTGGGACTCGCAACACAACCACAAAAAGGAATGGAGTCATTAGCACCTAAGGTTTGTAAATGGCACCCAGAATTATGTTGCACGAAGCACAATTTCACATCATTCTGGGTTCATTTGTGTGAAAACAAGGTCCAGTCAGGCTGAAACGTTACAGGAAGGTAGAATCTATTGAGTTTTAAGTGATCTGAACGTTTCATGATGATAGCACTTTCCTAAGGGGGTCAAACCATGTCCCAAAGGTCACCGGATCTGGTGTCAATTTAAAGAAGTAGTCCAGTTACACATTTGTGGGCTTATAACTTGGCTTCTGAATGTCCTAGAGAGATCAGGTTTGTTTTAATGTACTCCAATCAACAGCCCCTACAACCACAAAAAGGAATGGAGTCATTAGCACTTATGGTTTGTAAATGGCACCCAGAATTATGTTGCACGAAGCACAATTTCACATCATTCTGGGTCCATTTGTGTGAAAACAAGGTCCAATCAGGCTGAAACGCTACAGGAAGGTGGAATCTATTGAGTTGTAAGTGATCTGAACGTTTCATGATGATAGCTTTTTCCTAAGGGGGTCAAACCATGTCCCAAAGGTCACCGAATCTGGTGTCAATTTAAAGTAGTCCAGTTACACATTTGTGGGCTTATAACTTGGCTTCTGAATGTCCTAGAGAGATCAGGTTTGTTTTAGTGTACTCCAATCAACAGCCCCTACAACCACAAAAAGGAATGGAGTCATTAGCACTTATGGTTTGTAAATGGCACCCAGAATTATGTTGCACGAAGCACAATTTCACATCATTCTGGGTCCATTTGTGTGAAAACAAGGTCCAATCAGGCTGAAACGCTACAGGAAGGTAGAATCTATTGAGTTGTAAGTGATCTGAACGTTTCATGATGATAGCACTTTCCAAAGGGGGTCAAACCATGTCCCAAAGGTCACCGGATCTGGTGTCAATTTAAAGAAGTAGTTCAGTTACACATCTGTGGGCTTATAACTTGGCTTCTGAATGTCCTAGAGAGATCAGGTTTGTTTTAGTGTACTCCAATCATCAGCCCCTACAACCACAAAAAGGAATGGAGTCATTAGCACTTATGGTTTGTAAATGGCACCCAGAATTATGTTGCACGAAGCACAATTTCACATCATTCTGGGTTCATTTGTGTGAAAACAAGGTCCAATCAGGCTGAAACGTTACAGGAAGGTAGAATCTATTGAGTTGTAAGTGATCTGAACGTTTCATGATGATAGCACTTTCCTAAGGGGGTCAAACCATGTCACAAAGGTCACCAGATCTGGTGTCAATTTAAAGAAGTAGTCCAGTTACACATTTGTGGGCTTATAACTTGGCTTCTGAATGTCCTAGAGAGATCAGATTTGTTTTAATGTACTCCAACCAACAGCCCCTACAATCACAAAAAGGAATGGAGCCATTAGCACTTAAGGTTTGTAAATGGCACCCAGAATTATGTTGCACGAAGCACAATTTCACATCATTCTGGGTTCATTTGTGTGAAAACAAGGTCCAATCAGGCTGAAACGTTACAGGAAGGTAGAATCTATTGAGTTGTAAGTGATCTGAACGTTTCAAGATGATCGCACATTCCTATAGGGGGTAAAACCATGTCCCAAAGGTCACCGGGCCTGGTGTCACTTTAAAGAAGTAGTCCAGTTACACCTTTGTGGGCTTATAACTTGGCTTCTGAATGCCCTAGAGAGGTTAGGTTTGTTTTAGTGTACTCCAATCAACAGCCCCTACAACCACAAAAAGGAATGGAGTCATTAGCACCTAAGGTTTGTAAATGGCACCCAGAATTATGTTGCACGAAGCACAATTTCACATCATTCTGGGTTCATTTGTGTGAAAACAAGGTCCAATCAGGCTGAAACGTTACAGGAAGGTAGAATCTATTGAGTTTTAAGTGATCTGAACGTTTCATGATGATAGCACTTTCCTAAGGGGGTCAAACCATGTCCCAAAGGTCACCGGATCTGGTGTCAATTTAAAGAAGTAGTCCAGTTACACATTTGTGGGCTTATAACTTGGCTTCTGAATGTCCTAGAGAGATCAGGTTTGTTTTAATGTACTCCAATCAACAGCCCCTACAACCACAAAAAGGAATGGAGTCATTAGCACTTATGGTTTGTAAATGGCACCCAGAATTATGTTGCACGAAGCACAATTTCACATCATTCTGGGTCCATTTGTGTGAAAACAAGGTCCAATCAGGCTGAAACGCTACAGGAAGGTAGAATCTATTGAGTTGTAAGTGATCTGAACGTTTCATGATGATAGCTTTTTCCTAAGGGGGTCAAACCATGTCCCAAAGGTCACCGAATCTGGTGTCAATTTAAAGTAGTCCAGTTACACATTTGTGGGCTTATAACTTGGCTTCTGAATGTCCTAGAGAGATCAGGTTTGTTTTAGTGTACTCCAATCAACAGCCCCTACAACCACAAAAAGGAATGGAGTCATTAGCACTTATGGTTTGTAAATGGCACCCAGAATTATGTTGCACGAAGCACAATTTCACATCATTCTGGGTCCATTTGTGTGAAAACAAGGTCCAATCAGGCTGAAACGCTACAGGAAGGTAGAATCTATTGAGTTGTAAGTGATCTGAACGTTTCATGATGATAGCACTTTCCAAAGGGGGTCAAACCATGTCCCAAAGGTCACCGGATCTGGTGTCAATTTAAAGAAGTAGTTCAGTTACACATCTGTGGGCTTATAACTTGGCTTCTGAATGTCCTAGAGAGATCAGGTTTGTTTTAGTGTACTCCAATCATCAGCCCCTACAACCACAAAAAGGAATGGAGTCATTAGCACTTATGGTTTGTAAATGGCACCCAGAATTATGTTGCACGAAGCACAATTTCACATCATTCTGGGTTCATTTGTGTGAAAACAAGGTCCAATCAGGCTGAAACATTACAGGAAGGTAGAATCTATTGAGTTGTAAGTGATCTGAACGTTTCATGATGATAGCACTTTCCTAAGGGGGTCAAACCATGTCACAAAGGTCACCAGATCTGGTGTCAATTTAAAGAAGTAGTCCAGTTACACATTTGTGGGCTTATAACTTGGCTTCTGAATGTCCTAGAGAGATCAGATTTGTTTTAATGTACTCCAACCAACAGCCCCTACAATCACAAAAAGGAATGGAGCCATTAGCACTTAAGGTTTGTAAATGGCACCCAGAATTATGTTGCACGAAGCACAATTTCACATCATTCTGGGTTCATTTGTGTGAAAACAAGGTCCAATCAGGCTGAACCGTTACAGGAAGGTAGAATCTATTGAGTTGTAAGTGATCTGAACGTTTCAAGATGATCGCACATTCCTATAGGGGGTCAAACCATGCCCCAAAGGTCACCGGATCTGGTGTCAATTTAAAGAAGTAGTCCAGTTACACATTTGTGGGCTTATAACTTGGCTTCTGAATGTCCTAGATAGATCAGGTTTGTTTTAGTGTTCTCCAACCAACAGCCCCTACAACCACAAAAAGGAATGGAGTCATTAGCACTTATGGTTTGTAAATGGCACCAAGAATTATGTTGCACGAAGCACAATTTCACATCATTCTGGGCCCATTTGTGTGAAAACAAGGTCCAATCAGGCTGAAATGTTACAGGAAGGTAGAATCTATTGAGCTGTAAGTGATCTGAACGTTTCATGATGATAGCACTTTCCTAAGGGGGTCAAACCATGTCCCAAAGGTCACCGGGCCTGGTGTCACTTTAAAGAAGTTGTCCAGTTACACCTTTGTGGGCTTATAACTTGGCTTCTGAATGTCCTAGAGAGGTTAGGTTTGTTTTAGTGTTCTCCAATCAACAGCCCCTACAACCACAAAAAGGAATGGAGTCATTAGCACTTATGGTTGGTAAATGGCACCCAGAATTATGTTGCACGAAGCACAATTTCACATCATTCTGGGTTCATTTGTGTGAAAACAAGGTCCAATCAGGCTGAAACGTTACAGGAAGGTAGAATCTATTGAGTTGTAAGTGATCTGAACGTTTCATGATGATAGCACTTTCCTAAGGGGGTCAAACCATGTCACAAAGGTCACCAGATCTGGTGTCAATTTAAAGAATTAGTTCAGTTACACATTTGTGGGCTTATAACTTGGCTTCTGAATGTCCTACAGAGATCAGGTTTGTTTTAATGTACTCCAACCAACAGCCCCTACAACCACAAAAAGGAATGGAGTCATTAACACTTATGGTTTTTAAATGGCACCCAGAATATTGCTGCACTAAGCACAATTTCACATCATTCTGGGTTCATTTGTGTGAAAACAAGGTCCAATCAGGCTGAAACGTTACAGGAAGGTAGAATCTATTGAGTTGTAAGTGATCTGAACGTTTCATGATGATAGCACTTTCCTAAGGGGGTCAAACCATGTCTCAAAGGTCACCGGATCTGGTGTCAATTTAAAGAAGTAGTCCAGTTACACATTTGTGGGCTTATAACTTGGCTTCTGAATGTCCTAGAGAGATCAGATTTGTTTTAGTGTACTACAATCAACAGCCCCTACAACCACAAAAAGGAATGGAGCCATTAGCACTTAAGGTTTGTAAATGGCACCCAGAATTATGTTGCACGAAGCACAATTTCACATCATTCTGGGTTCATTTGTGTGAAAACAAGGTCCAATCAGGCTGAAACGTTACAGGAAGTTAGAATCTATTGAGTTGTAAGTGATCTGACCGTTTCAAGATGATCGCACATTCCTATAGGGGGTAAAACCATGTCCCAAAGGTCACCGGGCCTGGTGTCACTTTAAAGAAGTAGTCCAGTTACACCTTTGTGGGCTTATAACTTGGCTTCTGAATGTCCTAGAGAGGTTAGGGTTGTTTTAGTGTACTCCAGTCAACAGCCCCTACAACCACAAAAAGCAATGGAGTCATTAGAACTTATGGTTTTTAAATGGCACCCAGAATATTGCTGCACTAAGCACAATTTCACATCATTCTGGGTTCATTTGTGTGAAAACAAGGTCCAATCAGGCTGAAACGTTACAGGAAGGTAGAATCTATTGAGTTGTAAGTGATCTGAACGTTTCATGATGATAGCACTTTCCTAAGGAGGTCAAACCATGTCTCAAAGGTCACCGGATCTGGTGTCAATTTAAAGAAGTAGTCCAGTTACACATTTGTGGGCTTATAACTTGGCTTCTGAATGTCCTAGAGAGATCAGGGTTGTTTTAATGTACTCCAACCAACAGCCCCTACAACCACAAAAAGGAATGGAGTCATTAGCACTTATGGTTTGTAAATGGCACCCAGAATTATGTTGCACGAAGCACAATTTCACATCATTCTGGGTCCATTTGTGTGAAAACAAGGTCCAATCTGGCTGAAACGTTACAAGAAGGTAGAATCTATTGAGTTGTAAGTGATCTGAACGTTTCATGATGATCGCACATTCCTATAGGGGGTCAAACCATGTCCCAAAGGTCACCGGGCCTGGTGTCACTTTAAAGAAGTAGTCCAGTTACACCTTTGTGGGCTTATAACTTGGCTTCTGAATGTCCTAGAGAGGTTAGGTTTGTTTTAGTGAACTCCAATCAACAGCCCCTACAACCACAAAAAGCAATGGAGTCATTAGAACTTATGGTTTCTAAATGGCACCCAGAATTATGCTGCACTAAGCACAATTTCACATCATTCTGGGTTCATTTGTGTGAAAACAAGGTCCAATCAGGCTGAAACGTTACAGGAATGTAGAATCTATTGAGTTGTAAGTGATCTGAACGTTTCATGATGATAGCACTTTCCTAAGGGGGTCAAACCATGTCCCAAAGGTCACCGGATCTGGTGTTAATTTAAAGAAGTAGTCCAGTTACACCTTTGAGGGCTTATAACTTGGCTTCTGAATGTCCTAGAGAGATCAGGTTTGTTTTAGTGTACTCCAATCAACAGCCCCTACAACCTCAAAAAGGAATGGAGTCATTAGCACTTAAGGTTTGTAAATGGCACCCAGAATTATGTTGCACGAAGCACAATTTCACATCATTCTGGGTCCATTTGTGTGAAAACAAGGTCCAATCAGGCTGAAACGCTACAAGAAGGTAGAATCTATTGAGTTGTAAGTGATCTGAACATTTCAAGATGATCGCACATTCCTATAGGGGGTCAAACCATGCCCCAAAGGTCACCGGATCTGGTGTCAATTTAAAGAAGTAGTCCAGTTACACATTTGTGGGCTTATAACTTGGCTTCTGAATGTCCTAGATAGATCAGGTTTGTTTTAGTGTTCTCCAACCAACAGCCCCTACAACCACAAAAAGGAATGGAGTCATTAGCACTTATGGTTTGTAAATGGCACCAAGAATTATGTTGCACGAAGCACAATTTCACATCATTCTGGGCCCATTTGTGTGAAAACAAGGTCCAATCAGGCTGAAATGTTACAGGAAGGTAGAATCTATTGAGCTGTAAGTGATCTGAACGTTTCATGATGATAGCACTTTCCTAAGGGGGTCAAACCATGTCCCAAAGGTCACCGGGCCTCGTGTCACTTTAAAGAAGTAGTCCAGTTACACCTTTGTGGGCTTATAACTTGGCTTCTGAATGTCCTAGAGAGGTTAGGTTTGTTTTAGTGTTCTCCAATCAACAGCCCCTACAACCACAAAAAGGAATGGAGTCATTAGCACTTATGGTTTGTAAATGGCACCCAGAATTATGTTGCACGAAGCACAATTTCACATCATTCTGGGTTCATTTGTGTGAAAACAAGGTCCAATCAGGCTGAAACGTTACAGGAAGGTAGAATCTATTGAGTTGTAAGTGATCTGAACGTTTCATGATGATAGCACTTTCCTAAGGGGGTCAAACCATGTCACAAAGGTCACCAGATCTGGTGTCAATTTAAAGAAGTAGTCCAGTTACACATTTGTGGGCTTATAACTTGGCTTCTGAATGTCCTACAGAGATCAGGTTTGTTTTAATGTACTCCAACCAACAGCCCCTACAACCACAAAAAGGAATGGAGTCATTAACACTTATGGTTTGTAAATGGCACCCAGAATTATGTTGCACGAAGCACAATTTCACATCATTCTGGGTCCATTTGTGTGAAAACAAGGTCCATTCATGCTGTAACGTTACAAGAAGGTAAAATCTATTGAGTTGTAAGTGATCTGAACGTTTCATGATGATCGCACATTCCTATAGGGGGTCAAACCATGTCCCAAAGGTCACCGGGCCTGGTGTCACTTTAAAGAAGTAGTCCAGTTACACATTTTTGGGCTTATAACTTGGCTTCTGAATGTCCTAGAGAGATCAGATTTGTTTTAGTGTACTACAATCAACAGCCCCTACAACCACAAAAAGGAATGGAGCCATTAGCACTTAAGGTTTGTAAATGGCACCCAGAATTATGTTGCACGAAGCACAATTTCACATCATTCTGGGTTCATTTGTGTGAAAACAAGGTCCAATCAGGCTGAAACGTTACAGGAAGTTAGAATCTATTGAGTTGTAAGTGATCTGAACGTTTCAAGATGATCGCACATTCCTATAGGGGGTAAAACCATGTCCCAAAGGTCACCGGGCCTGGTGTCACTTTAAAGAAGTAGTCCAGTTACACCTTTGTGGGCTTATAACTTGGCTTCTGAATGTCCTAGAGAGGTTAGGGTTGTTTTAGTGTACTCCAGTCAACAGCCCCTACAACCACAAAAAGCAATGGAGTCATTAGAACTTATGGTTTTTAAATGGCACCCAGAATATTGCTGCACTAAGCACAATTTCACATCATTCTGGGTTCATTTGTGTGAAAACAAGGTCCAATCAGGCTGAAACGTTACAGGAAGGTAGAATCTATTGAGTTGTAAGTGATCTGAACGTTTCATGATGATAGCACTTTCCTAAGGGGGTCAAACCATGTCTCAAAGGTCACCGGATCTGGTGTCAATTTAAAGAAGTAGTCCAGTTACACATTTGTGGGCTTATAACTTGGCTTCTGAATGTCCTAGAGAGATCAGGGTTGTTTTAATGTACTCCAACCAACAGCCCCTACAACCACAAAAAGGAATGGAGTCATTAGCACTTATGGTTTGTAAATGGCACCCAGAATTATGTTGCACGAAGCACAATTTCACATCATTCTGGGTCCATTTGTGTGAAAACAAGGTCCAATCTGGCTGAAACGTTACAAGAAGGTAGAATCTATTGAGTTGTAAGTGATCTGAACGTTTCATGATGATCGCACATTCCTATAGGGGGTCAAACCATGTCCCAAAGGTCACCGGGCCTGGTGTCACTTTAAAGAAGTAGTCCAGTTACACCTTTGTGGGCTTATAACTTGGCTTCTGAATGTCCTAGAGAGGTTAGGTTTGTTTTAGTGAACTCCAATCAACAGCCCCTACAACCACAAAAAGCAATGGAGTCATTAGAACTTATGGTTTCTAAATGGCACCCAGAATTATGCTGCACTAAGCACAATTTCACATCATTCTGGGTTCATTTGTGTGAAAACAAGGTCCAATCAGGCTGAAACGTTACAGGAATGTAGAATCTATTGAGTTGTAAGTGATCTGAACGTTTCATGATGATAGCACTTTCCTAAGGGGGTCAAACCATGTCCCAAAGGTCACCGGATCTGGTGTTAATTTAAAGAAGTAGTCCAGTTACACATTTGTGGGCTTATAACTTGGCTTCTGAATGTCCTAGAGAGGTTAGGTTTGTTTTAGTGTACTCCAATCAACAGCCCCTACAACCACAAAAAGGAATGGAGTCATTAGCACTTATGGTTTGTAAATGGCACCCAGAATTATGTTGCACGAAGCACAATTTCACATCATTCTGGGTCCATTTGTGTGAAAACAAGGTCCAATCAGGCTGAAACGCTACAGGAAGGTAGAATCTATTGAGTTGTAAGTGATCTGAACGTTTCAAGATGATCGCACATTCCTATAGGGGGTCAAACCATGCCCCAAAGGTCACCGGATCTGGTGTCAATTTAAAGAAGTAGTCCAGTTACACATTTGTGGGCTTATAACTTGGCTTCTGAATGTCCTAGATAGATCAGGTTTGTTTTAGTGTTCTCCAACCAACAGCCCCTACAACCACAAAAAGGAATGGAGTCATTAGCACTTATGGTTTGTAAATGGCACCCAGAATTATGTTGCACGAAGCACAATTTCACATCATTCTGGGTTCATTTGTGTGAAAACAAGGTCCAATCAGGCTGAAACGTTACAGGAAGGTAGAATCTATTGAGTTGTAAGTGATCTGAACGTTTCATGATGATAGCACTTTCCTAAGGGGGTCAAACCATGTCACAAAGGTCACCAGATCTGGTGTCAATTTAAAGAAGTAGTCCAGTTACACATTTGTGGGCTTATAACTTGGCTTCTGAATGTCCTACAGAGATCAGGTTTGTTTTAATGTACTCCAACCAACAGCCCCTACAACCACAAAAAGGAATGGAGTCATTAACACTTATGGTTTGTAAATGGCACCCAGAATTATGTTGCACGAAGCACAATTTCACATCATTCTGGGTCCATTTGTGTGAAAACAAGGTCCATTCATGCTGTAACGTTACAAGAAGGTAGAATCTATTGAGTTGTAAGTGATCTGAACGTTTCATGATGATCGCACATTCCTATAGGGGGTCAAACCATGTCCCAAAGGTCACCGGGCCTGGTGTCACTTTAAAGAAGTAGTCCAGTTACACATTTTTGGGCTTATAACTTGGCTTCTGAATGTCCTAGAGAGATCAGATTTGTTTTAGTGTACTACAATCAACAGCCCCTACAACCACAAAAAGGAATGGAGCCATTAGCACTTAAGGTTTGTAAATGGCACCCAGAATTATGTTGCACGAAGCACAATTTCACATCATTCTGGGTTCATTTGTGTGAAAACAAGGTCCAATCAGGCTGAAACGTTACAGGAAGTTAGAATCTATTGAGTTGTAAGTGATCTGAACTTTTCAAGATGATCGCACATTCCTATAGGGGGTAAAACCATGTCCCAAAGGTCACCGGGCCTGGTGTCACTTTAAAGAAGTAGTCCAGTTACACCTTTGTGGGCTTATAACTTGGCTTCTGAATGTCCTAGAGAGGTTAGGGTTGTTTTAGTGTACTCCAGTCAACAGCCCCTACAACCACAAAAAGCAATGGAGTCATTAGAACTTATGGTTTTTAAATGGCACCCAGAATATTGCTGCACTAAGCACAATTTCACATCATTCTGGGTTCATTTGTGTGAAAACAAGGTCCAATCAGGCTGAAACGTTACAGGAAGGTAGAATCTATTGAGTTGTAAGTGATCTGAACGTTTCATGATGATAGCACTTTCCTAAGGGGGTCAAACCATGTCTCAAAGGTCACCGGATCTGGTGTCAATTTAAAGAAGTAGTCCAGTTACACATTTGTGGGCTTATAACTTGGCTTCTGAATGTCCTAGAGAGATCAGGGTTGTTTTAATGTACTCCAACCAACAGCCCCTACAACCACAAAAAGGAATGGAGTCATTAGCACTTATGGTTTGTAAATGGCACCCAGAATTATGTTGCACGAAGCACAATTTCACATCATTCTGGGTCCATTTGTGTGAAAACAAGGTCCAATCTGGCTGAAACGTTACAAGAAGGTAGAATCTATTGAGTTGTAAGTGATCTGAACGTTTCATGATGATCGCACATTCCTATAGGGGGTCAAACCATGTCCCAAAGGTCACCGGGCCTGGTGTCACTTTAAAGAAGTAGTCCAGTTACACCTTTGTGGGCTTATAACTTGGCTTCTGAATGTCCTAGAGAGGTTAGGTTTGTTTTAGTGAACTCCAATCAACAGCCCCTACAACCACAAAAAGCAATGGAGTCATTAGAACTTATGGTTTAAAGTGACACCAGGCCCGGTGACCTTTGGGACATGGTTTTACCCCCTATAGGAATGTGCGATCATCATGAAACGTTCAGATCACTTACAACTCAATAGATTCTACCTTCTTGTAACGTTACAGCATGAATGGACCTTGTTTTCACACAAATGGACCCAGAATGATGTGAAATTGTGCTTCGTGCAACATAATTCTGGGTGCCATTTACAAACCATAAGTGTTAATGACTCCATTCCTTTTTGTGGTTGTAGGGGCTGTTGGTTGGAGTACATTAAAACAAACCTGATCTCTGTAGGACATTCAGAAGCCAAGTTATAAGCCCACAAATGTGTAACTGGACTACTTCTTTAAATTGACACCAGATCTGGTGACCTTTGTGACATGGTTTGACCCCCTTAGGAAAGTGCTATCATCATGAAACGTTCAGATCACTTACAACTCAATAGATTCTACCTTCCTGTAACGTTTCAGCCTGATTGGACCTTGTTTTCACACAAATGAACCCAGAATGATGTGAAATTGTGCTTCGTGCAACATAATTCTGGGTGCCATTTACAAACCATAAGTGCTAATGACTCCATTCCTTTTTGTGGTTGTAGGGGCTGTTGATTGGAGAACACTAAAACAAACCTAACCTCTCTAGGACATTCAGAAGCCAAGTTATAAGCCCACAAAGGTGTAACTGGACTACTTCTTTAAAGTGACACCAGGCCCGGTGACCTTTGGGACATGGTTTGACCCCCTTAGGAAAGTGCTATCATCATGAAACGTTCAGATCACTTACAGCTCAATAGATTCTACCTTCCTGTAACATTTCAGCCTGATTGGACCTTGTTTTCACACAAATGGGCCCAGAATGATGTGAAATTGTGCTTCGTGCAACATAATTCTTGGTGCCATTTACAAACCATAAGTGCTAATGACTCCATTCCTTTTTGTGGTTGTAGGGGCTGTTGGTTGGAGAACACTAAAACAAACCTGATCTATCTAGGACATTCAGAAGCCAAGTTATAAGCCCACAAATGTGTAACTGGACTACTTCTTTAAATTGACACCAGATCCGGTGACCTTTGGGGCATGGTTTGACCCCCTATAGGAATGTGCGATCATCTTGAAATGTTCAGATCACTTACAACTCAATAGATTCTACCTTCTTGTAGCGTTTCAGCCTGATTGGACCTTGTTTTCACTCAAATGGACCCAGAATGATGTGAAATTGTGCTTCGTGCAACATAATTCTGGGTGCCATTTACAAACCTTAAGTGCTAATGACTCCATTCCTTTTTGAGGTTGTAGGGGCTGTTGATTGGAGTACACTAAAACAAACCTGATCTCTCTAGGACATTCAGAAGCCAAGTTATAAGCCCTCAAAGGTGTAACTGGACTACTTCTTTAAATTAACACCAGATCCGGTGACCTTTGGGACATGGTTTGACCCCCTTAGGAAAGTGCTATCATCATGAAACGTTCAGATCACTTACAACTCAATAGATTCTACATTCCTGTAACGTTTCAGCCTGATTGGACCTTGTTTTCACACAAATGAACCCAGAATGATGTGAAATTGTGCTTAGTGCAGCATAATTCTGGGTGCCATTTAGAAACCATAAGTTCTAATGACTCCATTGCTTTTTGTGGTTGTAGGGGCTGTTGATTGGAGTTCACTAAAACAAACCTAACCTCTCTAGGACATTCAGAAGCCAAGTTATAAGCCCACAAAGGTGTAACTGGACTACTTCTTTAAAGTGACACCAGGCCCGGTGACCTTTGGGACATGGTTTGACCCCCTATAGGAATGTGCGATCATCATGAAACGTTCAGATCACTTACAACTCAATAGATTCTACCTTCTTGTAACGTTTCAGCCAGATTGGACCTTGTTTTCACACAAATGGACCCAGAATGATGTGAAATTGTGCTTCGTGCAACATAATTCTGGGTGCCATTTACAAACCATAAGTGCTAATGACTCCATTCCTTTTTGTGGTTGTAGGGGCTGTTGGTTGGAGTACATTAAAACAACCCTGATCTCTCTAGGACATTCAGAAGCCAAGTTATAAGCCCACAAATGTGTAACTGGACTACTTCTTTAAATTGACACCAGATCCGGTGACCTTTGAGACATGGTTTGACCCCCTTAGGAAAGTGCTATCATCATGAAACGTTCAGATCACTTACAACTCAATAGATTCTACCTTCCTGTAACGTTTCAGCCTGATTGGACCTTGTTTTCACACAAATGAACCCAGAATGATGTGAAATTGTGCTTAGTGCAGCAATATTCTGGGTGCCATTTAAAAACCATAAGTTCTAATGACTCCATTGCTTTTTGTGGTTGTAGGGGCTGTTGACTGGAGTACACTAAAACAACCCTAACCTCTCTAGGACATTCAGAAGCCAAGTTATAAGCCCACAAAGGTGTAACTGGACTACTTCTTTAAAGTGACACCAGGCCCGGTGACCTTTGGGACATGGTTTTACCCCCTATAGGAATGTGCGATCATCTTGAAACGTTCAGATCACTTACAACTCAATAGATTCTAACTTCCTGTAACGTTTCAGCCTGATTGGACCTTGTTTTCACACAAATGAACCCAGAATGATGTGAAATTGTGCTTCGTGCAACATAATTCTGGGTGCCATTTACAAACCTTAAGTGCTAATGGCTCCATTCCTTTTTGTGGTTGTAGGGGCTGTTGATTGTAGTACACTAAAACAAATCTGATCTCTCTAGGACATTCAGAAGCCAAGTTATAAGCCCAAAAATGTGTAACTGGACTACTTCTTTAAAGTGACACCAGGCCCGGTGACCTTTGGGACATGGTTTGACCCCCTATAGGAATGTGCGATCATCATGAAACGTTCAGATCACTTACAACTCAATAGATTCTACCTTCTTGTAACGTTACAGCATGAATGGACCTTGTTTTCACACAAATGGACCCAGAATGATGTGAAATTGTGCTTCGTGCAACATAATTCTGGGTGCCATTTACAAACCATAAGTGTTAATGACTCCATTCCTTTTTGTGGTTGTAGGGGCTGTTGGTTGGAGTACATTAAAACAAACCTGATCTCTGTAGGACATTCAGAAGCCAAGTTATAAGCCCACAAATGTGTAACTGGACTACTTCTTTAAATTGACACCAGATCTGGTGACCTTTGTGACATGGTTTGACCCCCTTAGGAAAGTGCTATCATCATGAAACGTTCAGATCACTTACAACTCAATAGATTCTACCTTCCTGTAACGTTTCAGCCTGATTGGACCTTGTTTTCACACAAATGAACCCAGAATGATGTGAAATTGTGCTTCGTGCAACATAATTCTGGGTGCCATTTACAAACCATAAGTGCTAATGACTCCATTCCTTTTTGTGGTTGTAGGGGCTGTTGGTTGGAGAACACTAAAACAAACCTGATCTATCTAGGACATTCAGAAGCCAAGTTATAAGCCCACAAATGTGTAACTGGACTACTTCTTTAAATTGACACCAGATCCGGTGACCTTTGGGGCATGGTTTGACCCCCTATAGGAATGTGCGATCATCTTGAAACGTTCAGATCACTTACAACTCAATAGATTCTACCTTCCTGTAGCGTTTCAGCCTGATTGGACCTTGTTTTCACACAAATGGACCCAGAATGATGTGAAATTGTGCTTCGTGCAACATAATTCTGGGTGCCATTTACAAACCATAAGTGCTAATGACTCCATTCCTTTTTGTGGTTGTAGGGGCTGTTGATTGGAGTACACTAAAACAAACCTAACCTCTCTAGGACATTCAGAAGCCAAGTTATAAGCCCACAAATGTGTAACTGGACTACTTCTTTAAATTAACACCAGATCCGGTGACCTTTGGGACATGGTTTGACCCCCTTAGGAAAGTGCTATCATCATGAAACGTTCAGATCACTTACAACTCAATAGATTCTACATTCCTGTAACGTTTCAGCCTGATTGGACCTTGTTTTCACACAAATGAACCCAGAATGATGTGAAATTGTGCTTAGTGCAGCATAATTCTGGGTGCCATTTAGAAACCATAAGTTCTAATGACTCCATTGCTTTTTGTGGTTGTAGGGGCTGTTGATTGGAGTTCACTAAAACAAACCTAACCTCTCTAGGACATTCAGAAGCCAAGTTATAAGCCCACAAAGGTGTAACTGGACTACTTCTTTAAAGTGACACCAGGCCCGGTGACCTTTGGGACATGGTTTGACCCCCTATAGGAATGTGCGATCATCATGAAACGTTCAGATCACTTACAACTCAATAGATTCTACCTTCTTGTAACGTTTCAGCCAGATTGGACCTTGTTTTCACACAAATGGACCCAGAATGATGTGAAATTGTGCTTCGTGCAACATAATTCTGGGTGCCATTTACAAACCATAAGTGCTAATGACTCCATTCCTTTTTGTGGTTGTAGGGGCTGTTGGTTGGAGTACATTAAAACAACCCTGATCTCTCTAGGACATTCAGAAGCCAAGTTATAAGCCCACAAATGTGTAACTGGACTACTTCTTTAAATTGACACCAGATCCGGTGACCTTTGAGACATGGTTTGACCCCCTTAGGAAAGTGCTATCATCATGAAACGTTCAGATCACTTACAACTCAATAGATTCTACCTTCCTGTAACGTTTCAGCCTGATTGGACCTTGTTTTCACACAAATGAACCCAGAATGATGTGAAATTGTGCTTAGTGCAGCAATATTCTGGGTGCCATTTAAAAACCATAAGTTCTAATGACTCCATTGCTTTTTGTGGTTGTAGGGGCTGTTGACTGGAGTACACTAAAACAACCCTAACCTCTCTAGGACATTCAGAAGCCAAGTTATAAGCCCACAAAGGTGTAACTGGACTACTTCTTTAAAGTGACACCAGGCCCGGTGACCTTTGGGACATGGTTTTACCCCCTATAGGAATGTGCGATCATCTTGAAACGTTCAGATCACTTACAACTCAATAGATTCTAACTTCCTGTAACGTTTCAGCCTGATTGGACCTTGTTTTCACACAAATGAACCCAGAATGATGTGAAATTGTGCTTCGTGCAACATAATTCTGGGTGCCATTTACAAACCTTAAGTGCTAATGGCTCCATTCCTTTTTGTGGTTGTAGGGGCTGTTGATTGTAGTACACTAAAACAAATCTGATCTCTCTAGGACATTCAGAAGCCAAGTTATAAGCCCAAAAATGTGTAACTGGACTACTTCTTTAAAGTGACACCAGGCCCGGTGACCTTTGGGACATGGTTTGACCCCCTATAGGAATGTGCGATCATCATGAAACGTTCAGATCACTTACAACTCAATAGATTTTACCTTCTTGTAACGTTACAGCATGAATGGACCTTGTTTTCACACAAATGGACCCAGAATGATGTGAAATTGTGCTTCGTGCAACATAATTCTGGGTGCCATTTACAAACCATAAGTGTTAATGACTCCATTCCTTTTTGTGGTTGTAGGGGCTGTTGGTTGGAGTACATTAAAACAAACCTGATCTCTGTAGGACATTCAGAAGCCAAGTTATAAGCCCACAAATGTGTAACTGGACTACTTCTTTAAATTGACACCAGATCTGGTGACCTTTGTGACATGGTTTGACCCCCTTAGGAAAGTGCTATCATCATGAAACGTTCAGATCACTTACAACTCAATAGATTCTACCTTCCTGTAACGTTTCAGCCTGATTGGACCTTGTTTTCACACAAATGAACCCAGAATGATGTGAAATTGTGCTTCGTGCAACATAATTCTGGGTGCCATTTACAAACCATAAGTGCTAATGACTCCATTCCTTTTTGTGGTTGTAGGGGCTGTTGATTGGAGAACACTAAAACAAACCTAACCTCTCTAGGACATTCAGAAGCCAAGTTATAAGCCCACAAAGGTGTAACTGGACTACTTCTTTAAAGTGACACGAGGCCCGGTGACCTTTGGGACATGGTTTGACCCCCTTAGGAAAGTGCTATCATCATGAAACGTTCAGATCACTTACAGCTCAATAGATTCTACCTTCCTGTAACATTTCAGCCTGATTGGACCTTGTTTTCACACAAATGGGCCCAGAATGATGTGAAATTGTGCTTCGTGCAACATAATTCTTGGTGCCATTTACAAACCATAAGTGCTAATGACTCCATTCCTTTTTGTGGTTGTAGGGGCTGTTGGTTGGAGAACACTAAAACAAACCTGATCTATCTAGGACATTCAGAAGCCAAGTTATAAGCCCACAAATGTGTAACTGGACTACTTCTTTAAATTGACACCAGATCCGGTGACCTTTGGGGCATGGTTTGACCCCCTATAGGAATGTGCGATCATCTTGAAATGTTCAGATCACTTACAACTCAATAGATTCTACCTTCTTGTAGCGTTTCAGCCTGATTGGACCTTGTTTTCACACAAATGGACCCAGAATGATGTGAAATTGTGCTTCGTGCAACATAATTCTGGGTGCCATTTACAAACCTTAAGTGCTAATGACTCCATTCCTTTTTGAGGTTGTAGGGGCTGTTGATTGGAGTACACTAAAACAAACCTGATCTCTCTAGGACATTCAGAAGCCAAGTTATAAGCCCTCAAAGGTGTAACTGGACTACTTCTTTAAATTAACACCAGATCCGGTGACCTTTGGGACATGGTTTGACCCCCTTAGGAAAGTGCTATCATCATGAAACGTTCAGATCACTTACAACTCAATAGATTCTACATTCCTGTAACGTTTCAGCCTGATTGGACCTTGTTTTCACACAAATGAACCCAGAATGATGTGAAATTGTGCTTAGTGCAGCATAATTCTGGGTGCCATTTAGAAACCATAAGTTCTAATGACTCCATTGCTTTTTGTGGTTGTAGGGGCTGTTGATTGGAGTTCACTAAAACAAACCTAACCTCTCTAGGACATTCAGAAGCCAAGTTATAAGCCCACAAAGGTGTAACTGGACTACTTCTTTAAAGTGACACCAGGCCCGGTGACCTTTGGGACATGGTTTGACCCCCTATAGGAATGTGCGATCATCATGAAACGTTCAGATCACTTACAACTCAATAGATTCTACCTTCTTGTAACGTTTCAGCCAGATTGGACCTTGTTTTCACACAAATGGACCCAGAATGATGTGAAATTGTGCTTCGTGCAACATAATTCTGGGTGCCATTTACAAACCATAAGTGCTAATGACTCCATTCCTTTTTGTGGTTGTAGGGGCTGTTGGTTGGAGTACATTAAAACAACCCTGATCTCTCTAGGACATTCAGAAGCCAAGTTATAAGCCCACAAATGTGTAACTGGACTACTTCTTTAAATTGACACCAGATCCGGTGACCTTTGAGACATGGTTTGACCTCCTTAGGAAAGTGCTATCATCATGAAACGTTCAGATCACTTACAACTCAATAGATTCTACCTTCCTGTAACGTTTCAGCCTGATTGGACCTTGTTTTCACACAAATGAACCCAGAATGATGTGAAATTGTGCTTAGTGCAGCAATATTCTGGGTGCCATTTAAAAACCATAAGTTCTAATGACTCCATTGCTTTTTGTGGTTGTAGGGGCTGTTGACTGGAGTACACTAAAACAACCCTAACCTCTCTAGGACATTCAGAAGCCAAGTTATAAGCCCACAAAGGTGTAACTGGACTACTTCTTTAAAGTGACACCAGGCCCGGTGACCTTTGGGACATGGTTTTACCCCCTATAGGAATGTGCGATCATCTTGAAACGGTCAGATCACTTACAACTCAATAGATTCTAACTTCCTGTAACGTTTCAGCCTGATTGGACCTTGTTTTCACACAAATGAACCCAGAATGATGTGAAATTGTGCTTCGTGCAACATAATTCTGGGTGCCATTTACAAACCTTAAGTGCTAATGGCTCCATTCCTTTTTGTGGTTGTAGGGGCTGTTGATTGTAGTACACTAAAACAAATCTGATCTCTCTAGGACATTCAGAAGCCAAGTTATAAGCCCACAAATGTGTAACTGGACTACTTCTTTAAATTGACACCAGATCCGGTGACCTTTGAGACATGGTTTGACCCCCTTAGGAAAGTGCTATCATCATGAAACGTTCAGATCACTTACAACTCAATAGATTCTACCTTCCTGTAACGTTTCAGCCTGATTGGACCTTGTTTTCACACAAATGAACCCAGAATGATGTGAAATTGTGCTTAGTGCAGCAATATTCTGGGTGCCATTTAAAAACCATAAGTGTTAATGACTCCATTCCTTTTTGTGGTTGTAGGGGCTGTTGGTTGGAGTACATTAAAACAAATCTGATCTCTGTAGGACATTCAGAAGCCAAGTTATAAGCCCACAAATGTGTAACTGAACTAATTCTTTAAATTGACACCAGATCTGGTGACCTTTGTGACATGGTTTGACCCCCTTAGGAAAGTGCTATCATCATGAAACGTTCAGATCACTTACAACTCAATAGATTCTACCTTCCTGTAACGTTTCAGCCTGATTGGACCTTGTTTTCACACAAATGAACCCAGAATGATGTGAAATTGTGC
Source organism: Nothobranchius furzeri (assembly GCF_043380555.1). Taxonomy (NCBI): domain Eukaryota; kingdom Metazoa; phylum Chordata; class Actinopteri; order Cyprinodontiformes; family Nothobranchiidae; genus Nothobranchius; species Nothobranchius furzeri. Next base: position 17,552,426 of record NC_091741.1, read on the forward strand.
TTCGTGCAACATAATTCTGGGTGCCATTTACAAACCATAAGTGCTAATGACTCCATTCCTTTTTGTGGTTGTAGGGGCTGTTGATTGGAGAACACTAAAACAAACCTAACCTCTCTAGGACATTCAGAAGCCAAGTTATAAGCCCACAAAGGTGTAACTGGACTACTTCTTTAAAGTGACACCAGGCCCGGTGACCTTTGGGACATGGTTTGACCCCCTTAGGAAAGTGCTATCATCATGAAACGTTCAGATCACTTACAGCTCAATAGATTCTACCTTCCTGTAACATTTCAGCCTGATTGGACCTTGTTTTCACACAAATGGGCCCAGAATGATGTGAAATTGTGCTTCGTGCAACATAATTCTTGGTGCCATTTACAAACCATAAGTGCTAATGACTCCATTCCTTTTTGTGGTTGTAGGGGCTGTTGGTTGGAGAACACTAAAACAAACCTGATCTATCTAGGACATTCAGAAGCCAAGTTATAAGCCCACAAATGTGTAACTGGACTACTTCTTTAAATTGACACCAGATCCGGTGACCTTTGGGGCATGGTTTGACCCCCTATAGGAATGTGCGATCATCTTGAAACGTTCAGATCACTTACAACTCAATAGATTCTACCTTCCTGTAACGGTTCAGCCTGATTGGACCTTGTTTTCACACAAATGAACCCAGAATGATGTGAAATTGTGCTTCGTGCAACATAATTCTGGGTGCCATTTACAAACCTTAAGTGCTAATGGCTCCATTCCTTTTTGTGATTGTAGGGGCTGTTGGTTGGAGTACATTAAAACAAATCTGATCTCTCTAGGACATTCAGAAGCCAAGTTATAAGCCCACAAATGTGTAACTGGACTACTTCTTTAAATTGACACCAGATCTGGTGACCTTTGTGACATGGTTTGACCCCCTTAGGAAAGTGCTATCATCATGAAACGTTCAGATCACTTACAACTCAATAGATTCTACCTTCCTGTAATGTTTCAGCCTGATTGGACCTTGTTTTCACACAAATGAACCCAGAATGATGTGAAATTGTGCTTCGTGCAACATAATTCTGGGTGCCATTTACAAACCATAAGTGCTAATGACTCCATTCCTTTTTGTGGTTGTAGGGGCTGATGATTGGAGTACACTAAAACAAACCTGATCTCTCTAGGACATTCAGAAGCCAAGTTATAAGCCCACAGATGTGTAACTGAACTACTTCTTTAAATTGACACCAGATCCGGTGACCTTTGGGACATGGTTTGACCCCCTTTGGAAAGTGCTATCATCATGAAACGTTCAGATCACTTACAACTCAATAGATTCTACCTTCCTGTAGCGTTTCAGCCTGATTGGACCTTGTTTTCACACAAATGGACCCAGAATGATGTGAAATTGTGCTTCGTGCAACATAATTCTGGGTGCCATTTACAAACCATAAGTGCTAATGACTCCATTCCTTTTTGTGGTTGTAGGGGCTGTTGATTGGAGTACACTAAAACAAACCTGATCTCTCTAGGACATTCAGAAGCCAAGTTATAAGCCCACAAATGTGTAACTGGACTACTTTAAATTGACACCAGATTCGGTGACCTTTGGGACATGGTTTGACCCCCTTAGGAAAAAGCTATCATCATGAAACGTTCAGATCACTTACAACTCAATAGATTCTACCTTCCTGTAGCGTTTCAGCCTGATTGGACCTTGTTTTCACACAAATGGACCCAGAATGATGTGAAATTGTGCTTCGTGCAACATAATTCTGGGTGCCATTTACAAACCATAAGTGCTAATGACTCCATTCCTTTTTGTGGTTGTAGGGGCTGTTGATTGGAGTACATTAAAACAAACCTGATCTCTCTAGGACATTCAGAAGCCAAGTTATAAGCCCACAAATGTGTAACTGGACTACTTCTTTAAATTGACACCAGATCCGGTGACCTTTGGGACATGGTTTGACCCCCTTAGGAAAGTGCTATCATCATGAAACGTTCAGATCACTTAAAACTCAATAGATTCTACCTTCCTGTAACGTTTCAGCCTGATTGGACCTTGTTTTCACACAAATGAACCCAGAATGATGTGAAATTGTGCTTCGTGCAACATAATTCTGGGTGCCATTTACAAACCTTAGGTGCTAATGACTCCATTCCTTTTTGTGGTTGTAGGGGCTGTTGATTGGAGTACACTAAAACAAACCTAACCTCTCTAGGGCATTCAGAAGCCAAGTTATAAGCCCACAAAGGTGTAACTGGACTACTTCTTTAAAGTGACACCAGGCCCGGTGACCTTTGGGACATGGTTTTACCCCCTATAGGAATGTGCGATCATCTTGAAACGTTCAGATCACTTACAACTCAATAGATTCTACCTTCCTGTAACGTTTCAGCCTGATTGGACCTTGTTTTCACACAAATGAACCCAGAATGATGTGAAATTGTGCTTCGTGCAACATAATTCTGGGTGCCATTTACAAACCTTAAGTGCTAATGGCTCCATTCCTTTTTGTGATTGTAGGGGCTGTTGGTTGGAGTACATTAAAACAAATCTGATCTCTCTAGGACATTCAGAAGCCAAGTTATAAGCCCACAAATGTGTAACTGGACTACTTCTTTAAATTGACACCAGATCTGGTGACCTTTGTGACATGGTTTGACCCCCTTAGGAAAGTGCTATCATCATGAAACGTTCAGATCACTTACAACTCAATAGATTCTACCTTCCTGTAACGTTTCAGCCTGATTGGACCTTGTTTTCACACAAATGAACCCAGAATGATGTGAAATTGTGCTTCGTGCAACATAATTCTGGGTGCCATTTACAAACCATAAGTGCTAATGACTCCATTCCTTTTTGTGGTTGTAGGGGCTGATGATTGGAGTACACTAAAACAAACCTGATCTCTCTAGGACATTCAGAAGCCAAGTTATAAGCCCACAGATGTGTAACTGAACTACTTCTTTAAATTGACACCAGATCCGGTGACCTTTGGGACATGGTTTGACCCCCTTTGGAAAGTGCTATCATCATGAAACGTTCAGATCACTTACAACTCAATAGATTCTACCTTCCTGTAGCGTTTCAGCCTGATTGGACCTTGTTTTCACACAAATGGACCCAGAATGATGTGAAATTGTGCTTCGTGCAACATAATTCTGGGTGCCATTTACAAACCATAAGTGCTAATGACTCCATTCCTTTTTGTGGTTGTAGGGGCTGTTGATTGGAGTACACTAAAACAAACCTGATCTCTCTAGGACATTCAGAAGCCAAGTTATAAGCCCACAAATGTGTAACTGGACTACTTTAAATTGACACCAGATTCGGTGACCTTTGGGACATGGTTTGACCCCCTTAGGAAAAAGCTATCATCATGAAACGTTCAGATCACTTACAACTCAATAGATTCCACCTTCCTGTAGCGTTTCAGCCTGATTGGACCTTGTTTTCACACAAATGGACCCAGAATGATGTGAAATTGTGCTTCGTGCAACATAATTCTGGGTGCCATTTACAAACCATAAGTGCTAATGACTCCATTCCTTTTTGTGGTTGTAGGGGCTGTTGATTGGAGTACATTAAAACAAACCTGATCTCTCTAGGACATTCAGAAGCCAAGTTATAAGCCCACAAATGTGTAACTGGACTACTTCTTTAAATTGACACCAGATCCGGTGACCTTTGGGACATGGTTTGACCCCCTTAGGAAAGTGCTATCATCATGAAACGTTCAGATCACTTAAAACTCAATAGATTCTACCTTCCTGTAACGTTTCAGCCTGACTGGACCTTGTTTTCACACAAATGAACCCAGAATGATGTGAAATTGTGCTTCGTGCAACATAATTCTGGGTGCCATTTACAAACCTTAGGTGCTAATGACTCCATTCCTTTTTGTGGTTGTGTTGCGAGTCCCACATGCCAAAGACAGTGGCAAGTACGGGGTCAAAAGGTGAGCCACACTGGACTGGCTTGTGCGAGCAAAATCAACCAGTCGACAGGAGTTGGGCTGCAGGTCAAAAAAACTGTGGTCAGAAACAAGGGTCACACAAGGGTCACAGGGACAAGAGGACAGAACTGGGCGAAGGGTCAGGAGACTGACCCCACCTCTTTGCCCCACCCCTGGCTTGGAAAGATGGGATTGGAGGAGAACAGAATGAAGACAAGCCCATCAGATCCAGAAGCCCTCTCGGGAACATTGGAGAGAAACTGAAGAATGCTGCAAAAGATGATGCAATGACCTGTGTTAAGAAGGAAAATGACACCAAATGTTTTGTGTTGAGCTACAAAGTGTGTATCTGGTAAATGACCCCATGACCTTAAGCTGGTCCAGGAAGGGTATATAAGAACAGCTCTGAACAGCAGAGAGGGATTGGGAGAGCGGACAGCAGCTGGGGCAGAGGACAAGAAGAGACAGAGCAGATTTGGAGGGGTCATCCCCTGTCCAAGCCTGGATGGGGGATGACAGAAGAGACTCTTAGGAGAGAAAGAGAGAGAGGGAGAGTTTTGGGGAGATTCTGAGAAGACAAGAGCTGGTGTAAACCAACTCTTATTTAATCATTTTGAACTAATTCCTCCGTGGGGGATAGCAGTTGTTTTTTCATCTACCCATTTTTGTATTTTGATTTTGTAATAAACCTTTTTTGAAAAAGAAACATAATCCTGATTCTTTCAGGTTTTCTCTAAAGCTTCACGAGTGGGGGGCTCTGATCATTAATTGCACAGAGGTAAGCACATTAATTATGGGTTCTGGAATTATCAGGACTTACTTTAAGGTTTGTGACAGATTAATATAAAGAAACCTTAAGATAACGGGATTGCTTAAAAAGAAGTGAGCTACTACAGAAGGAAAGGTCTTACATATTATTTCACCTTTAAAATAAAAGATATGATTCTAACTTAGGACGCCCAAACCAGGACCTAATACCATAATACTCACCGACATCCCCATCGAACCCTGATGGATGCACCGTCTCATAAGTTCTAACGGAACTGGGTTTTAAAGGAACCGGTAAATGGGACGGGCACGCGATATGGCGCGCCAAACGTGGGGCTACGGAGTGAAGGTCTAAATATTAGATACCGGGCTATCCGACGTAGAACTGTCTTTTAGGCTGATAAAAGCTTGCGCGCTAAGGACCTATTAAGCTTATAACCTTGGAGTGAAAACCGCACCAGTTTCTCGAAAAAGAAAGAAATCTGGGAGAACGGACGATCAACTTAAAAAGGTATAAAGAAAATACGGCATTCCGACGCAAGAAAAGCCAAGGATAAAAGCTAGGCAAAAAATAAAAATAAATAAAGAATAAGAAAAACTTTTAACCAGCCATGGCAGATAGATCTTTCAATATCCTGTAACCGGAGCTTTCAGAATGAGGCTGGAAAAGCTAGTGTGGAGCTGCGGCGGGGCGCTGTCCGGGTGCTGAGGCACAAGTGAGATGCGATTAAACGTCATGGCTGGATCAAAATCTAGTGAAGGACTGATATGTAAGAATCTGTGTCACTTGGGCCTCGTTTCTGGTAACACGGGGAGGTATTTGTCACGAACTGTAAAGTAATCATGTTTCCTAGCTTCATAGAATCTCATGTCGGGCATCGTCACGCGCAATGGAGGCTAGAAGCCGGGAACATGTTTAATGTGTGAACCTCTGTGCTTAAGGGCTCCGTGAGGGGAGAAACCGTGCCGCCTGTAAAGGACGGACTTATAACTGGGAGCATTGGAACTCTGCTCCAATTAAACTTTGTTTTTAGAGGATCTGCTTGAAACAAGCACCTAGCTTCCGCTCTCGGCAGCCTGCAGATATGAGAAGCCACAGCTGAACAGAGAAAAAGCACTCAGTCAGCTGAGCAACAACAGACAAGCAGGATGTGGTGACATCACCCCTCCTCCTACTAGTTCTGTTGAGAAGGGAGTCAAGAGTCAAGAGTCAAGAGTCATTTATTGTCATATTCTCCACATGTGCAGGACATACAGAGAAATGAAATTCAGTTTCAGCACACACAATTCAAAGATCAGACATACGTGGGTGAGACACATAACAAGAATTGGTGACTGCGGTCATTCGCAACATGAGTCGCGCTACCTTAGAGAGTCCTGAACTAACAGCTCCGTATGATTCTGACCTGACAGACAGCTACACTAATAATGCGTAAGCATTTTTAACCTTGCCACATTTGGTGTTGTTGGCAGGATCCATGTAGTACTGTCAAGTAGGTCCGTGGATGTGAAGTTTGTGGCACCCTGCGCGGGAGTACGAGGACGCGCTGGTGGAAAGAGGGGGGAAGGTGTGACAGTGTGAGCGTTCTGTCACAATGTCTTGATTGATGATGCGCCCTGGCCAGTTAGCTAAGGGGATGTCCCTTTGGCTGAGTGGTTAGAGCGTATGACTCCCACCCCGGGGGTCTTGGGATCGAATCCCGCCCGGGCCCTCATTAATCCACCTTGCCACACTTTATAGTTTTTAGCGTAAGCTTCCCACCTGCAGCTGCAAGCAGAGTTAGCTTGTTGCTGTTCAGGTGTGTGAGGAGAATATTTGAAGCTCTGCAGTAAAAGATGTCTTCAGTCTGGAGGGAGAGAGTCTCTGCTTGAAGGTGGAGACTGAGATGTTCCAACCAGCAGCTCAGCTGACCAGATGGCAGTAGAAACTGGTGGAGAAGCAGGAACCCAGTTCTGAACCCTCATGAACAAACATCTGGTTCTTCAGAGACTGAAGTGAGTGATGATGATGATGATGATGGTGTGTATCTGGACTCTGAGCTAGTCAGACTCTGGGTCTGAGACTGGAGATGAAGATGATCCAGAGGAGGAGGCAGCCCCACCCCAAAGAAGGCTGTTGCAGTCCCCTGGCTAGATTTTTCTCGCATGGGGGATGTTGTGAGTCCCACATGCCAAAGACAGTGGCAAGTACGGGGTCAAAAGGTGAGCCACACTGGACTGGCTTGTGCGAGCAAAATCAACCAGTCGACAGGAGTTGGGCTGCAGGTCAAAAAAAACTGTGGTCAGAAACAAGGGTCACACAAGGGTCACAGGGACAAGAGGACAGAACTGGGCGAAGGGTCAGGAGACTGACCCCACCTCTTTGCCCCACCCCTGGCTTGGAAAGATGGGATTGGAGGAGAACAGAATGAAGACAAGCCCATCAGATCCAGAAGCCCTCTCGGGAACATTGGAGAGAAACTGAAGAATGCTGCAAAAGATGATGCAATGACCTGTGTTAAGAAGGAAAATGACACCAAATGTTTTGTGTTGAGCTACAAAGTGTGTATCTGGTAAATGACCCCATGACCTTAAGCTGGTCCAGGAAGGGTATATAAGAACAGCTCTGAACAGCAGAGAGGGATTGGGAGAGCGGACAGCAGCTGGGGCAGAGGACAAGAAGAGACAGAGCAGATTTGGAGGGGTCATCCCCTGTCCAAGCCTGGATGGGGGATGACAGAAGAGACTCTTAGGAGAGAAAGAGAGAGAGGGAGAGTTTTGGGGAGATTCTGAGAAGACAAGAGCTGGTGTAAACCAACTCTTATTTAATCATTTTGAACTAATTCCTCCGTGGGGGATAGCAGTTGTTTTTTCATCTACCCATTTTTGTATTTTGATTTTGTAATAAACCTTTTTTGAAAAAGAAACATAATCCTGATTCTTTCAGGTTTTCTCTAAAGCTTCACGAGTGGGGGGCTCTGATCATTAATTGCACAGAGGTAAGCACATTAATTATGGGTTCTGGAATTATCAGGACTTACTTTAAGGTTTGTGACAGATTAATATAAAGAAACCTTAAGATAACGGGATTGCTTAAAAAGAAGTGAGCTACTACAGAAGGAAAGGTCTTACATATTATTTCACCTTTAAAATAAAAGATATGATTCTAACTTAGGACGCCCAAACCAGGATCTAATACCATAATACTCACCGACATCCCCATCGAACCCTGATGGATGCACCGTCTCATAAGTTCTAACGGAACTGGGTTTTAAAGGAACCAGTAAATGGGACAGGCACGCGATAGTTGTAGGGGCTGTTGATTGGAGTACACTAAAACAAACCTAACCTCTCTAGGACATTCAGAAGCCAAGTTATAAGCCCACAAATGTGTAACTGGACTACTTCTTTAAAGTGACACCAGGCCCGGTGACCTTTGGGACATGGTTTGACCCCCTATAGGAATGTGCGATCATCATGAAACGTTCAGATCACTTACAACTCAATAGATTCTACCTTCTTGTAACGTTTCAGCCTGATTGGACCTTGTTTTCACACAAATGGACCCAGAATGATGTGAAATTGTGCTTCGTGCAACATAATTCTGGGTGCCATTTACAAACCATAAGTGCTAATGACTCCATTCCTTTTTGTGGTTGTAGGGGCTGTTGATTGGAGAACACTAAAACAAACCTGATCTCTCTAGGACATTCAGAAGCCAAGTTATAAGCCCACAAATGTGTAACTGAACTACTTCTTTAAATTGACACCAGATCCAGTGACCTTTGGGACATGGTTTGACCCCCTTTGGAAAGTGCTATCATCATGAAACGTTCAGATCACTTACAACTCAATAGATTCTACCTTCCTGTAACGTTTCAGCCTGATTGGACCTTGTTTTCACACAAATGAACCCAGAATGATGTGAAATTGTGCTTCGTGCAACATAATTCTGGGTGCCATTTACAAACCTTAAGTTCTAATGACTCCATTGCTTTTTGTGGTTGTAGGGGCTGTTGACTGGAATACACTAAAACAACCCTAACCTCTCTAGGACATTCAGAAGCCAAGTTATAAGCCCACAAAGGTGTAACTGGACTACTTCTTTAAAGTGACACCAGGCCCGGTGACCTTTGGGACATGGTTTTACCCCCTATAGGAATGTGCGATCATCTTGAAACGTTCAGATCACTTACAACTCAATAGATTCTAACTTCCTGTAACGTTTCAGCCTGATTGGACCTTGTTTTCACACAAATGAACCCAGAATGATGTGAAATTGTGCTTCGTGCAACATAATTCTGGGTGCCATTTACAAACCTTAAGTGCTAATGGCTCCATTCCTTTTTGTGATTGTAGGGGCTGTTGGTTGGAGTACATTAAAACAAATCTGATCTCTCTAGGACATTCAGAAGCCAAGTTATAAGCCCACAAATGTGTAACTGGACTACTTCTTTAAATTGACACCAGATCTGGTGACCTTTGTGACATGGTTTGACCCCCTTAGGAAAGTGCTATCATCATGAAACGTTCAGATCACTTACAACTCAATAGATTCTACCTTCCTGTAACGTTTCAGCCTGATTGGACCTTGTTTTCACACAAATGAACCCAGAATGATGTGGAATTGTGCTTCGTGCAACATAATTCTGGGTGCCATTTACAAACCATAAGTGCTAATGACTCCATTCCTTTTTGTGGTTGTAGGGGCTGATGATTGGAGTACACTAAAACAAACCTGATCTCTCTAGGACATTCAGAAGCCAAGTTATAAGCCCACAGATGTGTAACTGAACTACTTCTTTAAATTGACACCAGATCCGGTGACCTTTGGGACATGGTTTGACCCCCTTTGGAAAGTGCTATCATCATGAAACGTTCAGATCACTTACAACTCAATAGATTCTACCTTCCTGTAGCGTTTCAGCCTGATTGGACCTTGTTTTCACACAAATGGACCCAGAATGATGTGAAATTGTGCTTCGTGCAACATAATTCTGGGTGCCATTTACAAACCATAAGTGCTAATGACTCCATTCCTTTTTGTGGTTGTAGGGGCTGTTGATTGGAGTACACTAAAACAAACCTGATCTCTCTAGGACATTCAGAAGCCAAGTTATAAGCCCACAAATGTGTAACTGGACTACTTTAAATTGACACCAGATTCGGTGACCTTTGGGACATGGTTTGACCCCCTTAGGAAAAAGCTATCATCATGAAACGTTCAGATCACTTACAACTCAATAGATTCTACCTTCCTGTAGCGTTTCAGCCTGATTGGACCTTGTTTTCACACAAATGGACCCAGAATGATGTGAAATTGTGCTTCGTGCAACATAATTCTGGGTGCCATTTACAAACCATAAGTGCTAATGACTCCATTCCTTTTTGTGGTTGTAGGGGCTGTTGATTGGAGTACATTAAAACAAACCTGATCTCTCTAGGACATTCAGAAGCCAAGTTATAAGCCCACAAATGTGTAACTGGACTACTTCTTTAAATTGACACCAGATCCGGTGACCTTTGGGACATGGTTTGACCCCCTTAGGAAAGTGCTATCATCATGAAACGTTCAGATCACTTAAAACTCAATAGATTCTACCTTCCTGTAACGTTTCAGCCTGACTGGACCTTGTTTTCACACAAATGAACCCAGAATGATGTGAAATTGTGCTTCGTGCAAGATAATTCTGGGTGCCATTTACAAACCTTAGGTGCTAATGACTCCATTCCTTTTTGTGGTTGTAGGGGCTGTTGATTGGAGTACACTAAAACAAACCTAACCTCTCTAGGACATTCAGAAGCCAAGTTATAAGCCCACAAATGTGTAACTGGACTACTTCTTTAAAGTGACACCAGGCCCGGTGACCTTTGGGACATGGTTTGACCCCCTATAGGAATGTGCGATCATCATGAAACGTTCAGATCACTTACAACTCAATAGATTCTACCTTCTTGTAACGTTTCAGCCTGATTGGACCTTGTTTTCACACAAATGGACCCAGAATGATGTGAAATTGTGCTTCGTGCAACATAAATCTGGGTGCCATTTACAAACCATAAGTGCTAATGACTCCATTCCTTTTTGTGGTTGTAGGGGCTGTTGATTGGAGAACACTAAAACAAACCTGATCTCTCTAGGACATTCAGAAGCCAAGTTATAAGCCCACAAATGTGTAACTGAACTACTTCTTTAAATTGACACCAGATCCAGTGACCTTTGGGACATGGTTTGACCCCCTTTGGAAAGTGCTATCATCATGAAACGTTCAGATCACTTACAACTCAATAGATTCTACCTTCCTGTAACGTTTCAACCTGATTGGACCTTGTTTTCACACAAATGAACCCAGAATGATGTGAAATTGTGCTTAGTGCAGCAATATTCTGGGTGCCATTTAAAAACCATAAGTTCTAATGACTCCATTGCTTTTTGTGGTTGTAGGGGCTGTTGACTGGAGTACACTAAAACAACCCTAACCTCTCTAGGACATTCAGAAGCCAAGTTATAAGCCCACAAAGGTGTAACTGGACTACTTCTTTAAAGTGACACCAGGCCCGGTGACCTTTGGGACATGGTTTTACCCCCTATAGGAATGTGCGATCATCTTGAAACGTTCAGATCACTTACAACTCAATAGATTCTAACTTCCTGTAACGTTTCAGCCTGATTGGACCTTGTTTTCACACAAATGAACCCAGAATGATGTGAAATTGTGCTTCGTGCAACTTAATTCTGGGTGCCATTTACAAACCTTAAGTGCTAATGGCTCCATTCCTTTTTGTGGTTGTAGGGGCTGTTGATTGGAGTACATTAAAACAAACCTGATCTCTCTAGGACATTCAGAAGCCAAGTTATAAGCCCACAAATGTGTAACTGGACTACTTCTTTAAATTGACACCAGATCCGGTGACCTTTGGGACATGGTTTGACCCCCTTAGGAAAGTGCTATCATCATGAAACGTTCAGATCACTTAAAACTCAATAGACTCTACCTTCCTGTAGCGTTTCAGCCTGACTGGACCTTGTTTTCACACAAATGAACCCAGAATGATGTGAAATTGTGCTTCGTGCAACATAATTCTGGGTGCCATTTACAAACCTTAGGGGCTAATGACTCCATTCCTTTTTGTGGTTGTAGGGGCTGTTGATTGGAGTACACTAAAACAAACCTAACCTCTCTAGGACATTCAGAAGCCAAGTTATAAGCCCACAAATGTGTAACTGGACTACTTCTTTAAAGTGACACCAGGCCCGGTGACCTTTGGGACATGGTTTGACCCCCTATAGGAATGTGCGATCATCATGAAACGTTCAGATCACTTACAACTCAATAGATTCTACCTTCTTGTAACGTTTCAGCCTGATTGGACCTTGTTTTCACACAAATGGACCCAGAATGATGTGAAATTGTGCTTGGTGCAACATAATTCTGGGTGCCATTTACAAACCATAAGTGCTAATGACTCCATTCCTTTTTGTGGTTGTAGGGGCTGTTGATTGGAGAACACTAAAACAAACCTGATCTCTCTAGGACATTCAGAAGCCAAGTTATAAGCCCACAAATGTGTAACTGAACTACTTCTTTAAATTGACACCAGATCCGGTGACCTTTGGGACATGGTTTGATCCCCTTTGGAAAGTGCTATCATCATGAAACGTTCAGATCACTTACAACTCAATAGATTCTACCTTCCTGTAGCGTTTCAGCCTGATTGGACCTTGTTTTCACACAAATGAACCCAGAATGATGTGAAATTGTGCTTCGTGCAACATAATTCTGGGTGCCATTTACAAACCATAAGTGCTAATTACTCCATTCCTTTTTGTGGTTGTAGGGGCTGTTGATTGGAGTACATTAAAACAAACCTGATCTCTCTAGGACATTCAGAAGCCAAGTTATAAGCCCACAAATGTGTAACTGGACTACTTCTTTAAATTGACACCAGATCCGGTGACCTTTGGGACATGGTTTGACCCCCTTAGGAAAGTGCTATCATCATGAAACGTTCAGATCACTTAAAACTCAATAGACTCTACCTTCCTGTAACGTTTCAGCCTGACTGGACCTTGTTTTCACACAAATGAACCCAGAATGATGTGAAATTGTGCTTCGTGCAACATAATTCTGGGTGCCATTTACAAACCTTAGGTGCTAATGACTCCATTCCTTTTTGTGGTTGAAGGGGCTGTTGATTGGAGTACACTAAAACAAACCTAACCTCTCTAGGACATTCAGAAGCCAAGTTATAAGCCCACAAATGTGTAACTGGACTACTTCTTTAAAGTGACACCAGGCCCGGTGACCTTTGGGACATGGTTTGACCCCCTATAGAAATGTGCGATCATCATGAAACGTTCAGATCACTTACAACTCAATAGATTCTACCTTCTTGTAATGTTTCAGCCTGATTGGACCTTGTTTTCACACAAATGGACCCAGAATGATGTGAAATTGTGCTTCGTGCAACATAATTCTGGGTGCCATTTACAAACCATAAGTGCAAATGACTCCATTCCTTTTTGTGGTTGTAGGGGCTGTTGATTGGAGAACACTAAAACAAACCTGATCTCTCTAGGACATTCAGAAGCCAAGTTATAAGCCCACAAATGTGTAACTGAACTACTTCTTTAAATTGACACCAGATCCGGTGACCTTTGGGACATGGTTTGACCCCCTTTGGAAAGTGCTATCATCATGAAACGTTCAGATCACTTACAACTCAATAGATTCTACCTTCCTGTAGCGTTTCAGCCTGATTGGACCTTGTTTTCACACAAATGGACCCAGAATGATGTGAAATTGTGCTTCGTGCAACATAATTCTGGGTGCCATTTACAAACCATAAGTGCTAATGACTCCATTCCTTTTTGTGGTTGTAGGGGCTGTTGATTGGAGTACACTAAAACAAACCTGATCTCTCTAGGACATTCAGAAGCCAAGTTATAAGCCCACAAATGTGTAACTGGACTACTTTAAATTGACACCAGATTCGGTGACCTTTGGGACATGGTTTGACCCCCTTAGGAAAAAGCTATCATCATGAAACGTTCAGATCACTTACAACTCAATAGATTCTACCTTCCTGTAGCGTTTCAGCCTGATTGGACCTTGTTTTCACACAAATGGACCCAGAATGATGTGAAATTGTGCTTCGTGCAACATTATTCTGGGTGCCATTTACAAACCATAAGTGCTAATGACTCCATTCCTTTTTGTGGTTGTAGGGGCTGTTGATTGGAGTACATTAAAACAAACCTGATCTCTCTAGGACATTCAGAAGCCAAGTTATAAGCCCACAAATGTGTAACTGGACTACTTCTTTAAATTAACACCAGATCCGGTGACCTTTGGGACATGGTTTGACCCCCTTAGGAAAGTGCTATCATCATGAAACGTTCAGATCACTTACAACTCAATAGATTCTACCTTCCTGTAACGTTTCAGCCTGATTGGACCTTGTTTTCACACAAATGAACCCAGAATGATGTGAAATTGTGCTTAGTGCAGCATAATTCTGGGTGCCATTTAGAAACCATAAGTTCTAATGACTCCATTGCTTTTTGTGGTTGTAGGGGCTGTTGATTGGAGTACACTAAAACAAACCTAACCTCTCTAGGACATTCAGAAGCCAAGTTATAAGCCCACAAAGGTGTACCTGGACTACTTCTTTAAAGTGACACCAGGCCCGGTGACCTTTGGGACATGGTTTGACCCCCTATAGGAATGTGCGATCATCATGAAACGTTCAGATCACTTACAACTCAATAGATTCTACCTTCTTGTAACGTTTCAGCCTGATTGGACCTTGTTTTCACACAAATGGACCCAGAATGATGTGAAATTGTGCTTCGTGCAACATAATTCTGGGTGCCATTTACAAACCATAAGTGCTAATGACTCCATTCCTTTTTGTGGTTGTATGGGCTGTTGGTTGGAGTACATTAAAACAACCCTGATCTCTCTAGGACATTCAGAAGCCAAGTTATAAGCCCACAAATGTGTAACTGGACTACTTCTTTAAATTGACACCAGATCCGGTGACCTTTGGGACATGGTTTGACCCCCTTAGGAAAGTGCTATCATCATGAAACGTTCAGATCACTTACAACTCAATAGATTCTACCTTCCTGTAACGTTTCAGCCTGATTGGACCTTGTTTTCACACAAATGAACCCAGAATGATGTGAAATTGTGCTTAGTGCAGCAATATTCTGGGTGCCATTTAAAAACCATAAGTTCTGATGACTCCATTGCTTTTTGTGGTTGTAGGGGCTGTTGACTGGAGTACACTAAAACAACCCTAACCTCTCTCGGACATTCAGAAGCCAAGTTATAAGCCCACAAAGGTGTAACTGGACTACTTCTTTAAAGTGACACCAGGCCCGGTGACCTTTGGGACATGGTTTTACCCCCTATAGGAATGTGCCATCATCTTGAAACGTTCAGATCACTTACAACTCAATAGATTCTAACTTCCTGTAACGTTTCAGCCTGATTGGACCTTGTTTTGACACAAATGGACCCAGAATGATGTGAAATTGTGCTTCGTGCAACATAATTCTGGGTGCCATTTACAAACCATAAGTGTTAATGACTCCATTCCTTTTTGTGGTTGTAGGGGCTGTTGGTTGGAGTACATTAAAACAAACCTGATCTCTGTAGGACATTCAGAAGCCAAGTTATAAGCCCACAAATGTGTAACTGGACTACTTCTTTAAATTGACACCAGATCTGGTGACCTTTGTGACATGGTTTGACCCCCTTAGGAAAGTGCTATCATCATGAAACGTTCAGATCACTTACAACTCAATAGATTCTACCTTCCTGTAACGTTTCAGCCTGATTGGACCTTGTTTTCACATAAATGAACCCAGAATGATGTGAAATTGTGCTTCGTGCAACATAATTCTGGGTGCCATTTACAAACCATAAGTGCTAATGACTCCATTCCTTTTTGTGGTTGTAGGGGCTGTTGATTGGAGAACACTAAAACAAACCTAACCTCTCTAGGACATTCAGAAGCCAAGTTATAAGCCCACAAAGGTGTAACTGGACTACTTCTTTAAATTGACACCAGGCCCGGTGACCTTTGGGACATGGTTTGACCCCCTTAGGAAAGTGCTATCATCATGAAACGTTCAGATCACTTACAGCTCAATAGATTCTACCTTCCTGTAACATTTCAGCCTGATTGGACCTTGTTTTCACACAAATGGGCCCAGAATGATGTGAAATTGTGCTTCGTGCAACATAATTCTAGGTGCCATTTACAAACCATAAGTGTTAATGACTCCATTCCTTTTTGTGGTTGTAGGGGCTGTTGATTGGAGAACACTAAAACAAACCTAACCTCTCTAGGACATTCAGAAGCCAAGTTATAAGCCCACAAATGTGTAACTGGACTACTTCTTTAAATTGACACCAGATCCGGTGACCTTTGGGGCATGGTTTGACCCCCTATAGGAATGTGCGATCATCTTGAAACGTTCAGATCACTTACAACTCAATAGATTCTACCTTCCTGTAACGTTTCAGCCTGATTGGACCTTGTTTTCACACAAATGAACCCAGAATGATGTGAAATTGTGCTTCGTGCAACATAATTCTGGGTGCCATTTAAAAACCATAAGTGCTAATGACTCCATTCCTTTTTGTGGTTGTAGGAGCTGTTGATTGGAGTATACTAAAACAAACCTGATCTCTCTAGGACATTCAGAAGCCAAGTTATAAGCCCACAAAGGTGTAACTGGACTACTTCTTTAAATTGACACCAGATCCGGTGACCTTTGGGACATGGTTTGACCCCCTTAGGAAAGTGCTATCATCATGAAACTTTCAGATCACTTACAACTCAATAGATTCTACCTTCCTGTAACATTTCAGCCTGATTGGACCTTGTTTTCACACAAATGAACCCAGAATGATGTGAAATTGTGCTTCGTGCAACATAATTCTGGGTGCCATTTACAAACCATAAGTGCTAATGACTCCATTCCTTTTTGTGGTTGTAGGGGCTGTTGGTTGGAGAACACTAAAACAAACCTGATCTCTCTAGGACATTCAGAAGCCAAGTTATAAGCCCACAAATGTGTAACTGGACTACTTCTTTAAATTGACACCAGATCCGGTGACCTTTGGGACATGGTTTGACCCCCTTAGGAAAGTGCTATCATCATGAAACGTTCAGATCACTTACAACTCAATAGATTCTACCTTCCTGTAACGTTTCAGCCTGATTGGATCTTGTTTTCACACAAATGAACCCAGAATGATGTGAAATTGTGCTTTGTGCAGCATAATTCTGGGTGCCATTTACAAACCATGAGTGCTAATGACTCCATTCCTTTTTGTGGTTGTAGGGGCTGTTGATTGGAGAACACTAAAACAAACCTAACCTCTCTAGGACATTCAGAAGCCAAGTTATAAGCCCACAAAGGTGTAACTGGACTGCTTCTTTAAGGTGACACCAGGCCCGGTGACCTTTGGGACATGGTTTGACCCCCTATAGGAATGTGCGATCATCTTGAAACGTTCAGATCACTTACAACTCAATAGAGTCTACCTTCCTGTAACGTTTCAGCCTGATTGGACCTTGTTTTCACACAAATGAACCCAGAATGATGTGAAATTGTGCTTCGTGCAACATAATTTTGGGTGCCATTTAAAAACCATAAGTGCTAATGACTCCATTCATTTTTTGTGGTTGTAGGGGCTGTTTATTGGAGTATACTAAAACAAACCTGATCTCATTAGGACATTCAGAAGCCAAGTTATAAGCCCACAAATGTGTAACTGGACTACTTCTTTAAATTGACACCAGATCCGGTGACCTTTGGGACATGGTTTGACCCCCTTAGGAAAGTGCTATCATCATGAAACGTTCAGATCACTTACAACTCAATAGATTCTACCTTCCTGTAACGTTTCAGCCTGATTGGACCTTGTTTTCACACAAATGAACCCAGAATGATGTGAAATTGTGCTTCGTGCAAAATAATTCTGGGTGCCATTTACAAACCATAAGTGCTAATGACTCCATTCCTTTTTGTGGTTGTAGGGGCTGTTGGTTGGAGTAGATTACAACAAACATGATCTCTCTAGGACATTCAGAAGCCAAGTTATAAGCCCACAAATGTGTAACTGGACTACTTCTTTAAATTGACACCAGATCCGGTGACCTTTGGGACATGGTTTGACCCCCTATAGGAAAGTGCGATCATCATGAAATGTTCAGATCACTTACAACTCAATAGATTCTACCTTCTTGTAATGTTTCAGCCTGATTGGACCTTGTTTTCACACAAATGAACCCAGAATGATGTGAAATTGTGCTTAGTGCAGCATAATTCTGGGTGCCATTTACAAACCATAAGTGCTAATGACTCCATTCCTTTTTGTGGTTGTAGGGGCTGTTGGTTGGAGTACATTAAAACAAACCTGATCTCTCTAGGACATTCAGAAGCCAAGTTATAAGCCCACAAATATGTAACTGGACTACTTCTTTAAATTGACACCAGATCCGGTGACCTTTGGGACATGGTTTGACCCCCTTAGGAAAGTGCTATCATCATGAAACGTTCAGATCGCTTACAACTCAATAGATTCTACCTTCCTGTAACGTTTCAGCCTGATTGGACCTTGTTTTCACACAAATGAACCCAGAAAGATGTGAAATTGTGCTTCGTGCAACATAATTCTGGGTGCCATTTACAAACCATAAGTGCTAATGACTCCATTCCTTTTTGTGGTTGTAGGGGCTGTTGATTGGAGAACACTAAAACAAACCTAACCTCTCTAGGACATTCAGAAGCCAAGTTATAAGCTCACAAAGGTGTAACTGGACTGCTTCTTTAAAGTGACACCAGGCCTGGTGACCTTTGGGACATGGTTTGACCCCCTATAGGAATGTGCGATCATCTTGAAATGTTCAGATCACTTACAACTCAATAGATTTTAGTTTCCTGTAACGTTTCAGCCTGATTGGACCTTGTTTTCACACAAATGAACCCAGAATGATGTCAAATTGTGCTTCGTGCAACATAATTCTGGGTGCCATTTAAAAACCATAAGTGCTAATGACTTCATTCCTTTTTGTGGTTGTAGGGGCTGTTGATTGGAGTATACTAAAACAAACCTGATCTCTCTAGGGCATTCAGAATCCAAGTTATAAGCCCACAAATGTGTAACTGGACTACTACTTTAAATTGACACCAGATCCGGGGACCTTTGGGACATGATTTGACCCCCTTAGGAAAGTCCGATCATCATGAAACGTTCAGATCACTTACAACTCAATAGATTCTACCTTCCTGTAACATTTCAGCCTGATTGGACCTTGTTTTCACACAAATGAACCCAGAATGATGTGAAATTGTGCTTCGTGCAACATAATTCTGGGTGCCATTTAAAAACCATAAGTGCTAATGACTCCATTCCTTTTTGAGGTTGTAGGGGCTGTTGATTGGAGTACACTAAAACAAACCTGATCTCTCTAGGATATTCAGAAGCCAAGTTATAAGCCCTCAAAGGTGTAACGGGACTACTTCTTTAAAGTGACACCAGGCCCGGTGACATTTGGGACATGGTTTGACCCCCTTAGGAGAGTGCTATCATCATGAAACGTTCAGATCCCTTACAACTAAATAGATTCTACCTTCCTGTAACATTTCAGCCTGATTGGACCTTGTTTTCACACAAATTAACCCAGAATGATGTGAAATTGTGCTTCGTGCAACATAATTCTGGGTGCCATTTAAAAACCATAAGTGCTAATGACTCCATTCCTTTTTGTGGTTGTAGGGGCTGTTGGTTGGAGTACATTAAAACAACCCTGATCTCTCTAGGACATTCAGAAGCCAAGTTATAAGCTCACAAAGGTATAACTGGACTGCTTCTTTAAAGTGACACCAGGCCTGGTGACCTTTGGGACATGGTTTGACCCCCTATAGGAATGTGTGATCATCTTGAAACGTTCAGATCACTTACAACTCAATAGATTTTAGTTTCCTGTAACGTTTCAGCCTGATTGGACCTTGTTTTCACACAAATGAACCCAGAATGATGTGAAATTGTGCTTCGTGCAACATAATTCTGGGTGCCATTTAAAAACCATAAGTGCTAATGACTTCATTCCTTTTTGTGGTTGTAGGGGCTGTTGATTGGAGTATACTAAAACAAACCTGATCTCTCTAGGGCATTCAGAATCCAAGTTATAAGCCCACAAATGTGTAACTGGACTACTTCTTTAAATTGACACCAGATCCGGGGACCTTTGGGACATGGTTTGACCCCCTTAGGAAAGTCCGATCATCATGAAACGTTCAGATCACTTACAACTCAATAGATTCTACCTTCCTGTAACATTTCAGCCTGATTGGACCTTGTTTTCACATAAATGAACCCAGAATGATGTGAAATTGTGCTTCGTGCAACATAATTCTGGGTGCCATTTAAAAACCATAAGTGCTAATGACTCCATTCCTTTTTGAGGTTGTAGGGGCTGTTGATTGGAGTACACTAAAACAAACCTGATCTCTCTAGGATATTCAGAAGCCAAGTTATAAGCCCTCAAAGGTGTAACGGGACTACTTCTTTAAAGTGACACCAGGCCCGGTGACATTTGGGACATGGTTTGACCCCCTTAGGAAAGTGCTATCATCATGAAACGTTCAGATCCCTTACAACTCAATAGATTCTACCTTCCTGTAACATTTCAGCCTGATTTGACCTTGTTTTCACACAAATGAACCCAGAATGATGTGAAATTGTGCTTCGTGCAACATAATTCTGGGTGCCATTTAAAAACCATAAGTGCTAATGACTCCATTCCTTTTTGTGGTTGTAGGGGCTGTTGGTTGGAGTACATTAAAACAACCCTGATCTCTCTAGGACATTCAGAAGCCAAGTTATAAGCCCACAAATGTGTAACTGGACTACTTCTTTAAATTGACACCAGATCCGGTGACCTTTGGGACATGGTTTGACCCCCTTAGGAAAGTGCTATCATCATGAAACGTTCAGATCACTTACAACTCAATAGATTCTACCTTCCTGTAACGTTTCAGCCTGATTGGACCTTGTTTTCACACAAATGAACCCAGAATGATGTGAAATTGTGCTTAGTGCAGCAATATTCTGGGTGCCATTTAAAAACCATAAGTTCTAATGACTCCATTGCTTTTTGTGGTTGTAGGGGCTGTTGACTGGAGTACACTAAAACAACCCTAACCTCTCTAGGACATTCAGAAGCCAAGTTATAAGCCCACAAAGGTGTAACTGGACTACTTCTTTAAAGTGACACCAGGCCCGGTGACCTTTGGGACATGGTTTTACCCCCTATAGGAATGTGCGATCATCTTGAAACGTTCAGATCCCTTACAACTCAATAGATTCTAACTTCCTGTAACGTTTCAGCCTGATTGGACCTTGTTTTCACACAAATGAACCCAGAATGATGTGAAATTGTGCTTCGTGCAACATAATTCTGGGTGCCATTTACAAACCTTAAGTGCTAATGGCTCCATTCCTTTTTGTGGTTGTAGGGGCTGTTGATTGTGGTACACTAAAACAAATCTGATCTCTCTAGGACATTCAGAAGCCAAGTTATAAGCCCAAAAATGTGTAACTGGACTACTTCTTTAAAGTGACACCAGGCCCGGTGACCTTTGGGACATGGTTTGACCCCCTATAGGAATGTGCGATCATCATGAAACGTTCAGATCACTTACAACTCAATAGATTCTACCTTCTTGTAACGTTACAGCATGAATGGACCTTGTTTTCACACAAATGGACCCAGAATGGTGTGAAATTGTGCTTCGTGCAACATAATTCTGGGTGCCATTTACAAACCATAAGTGTTAATGACTCCATTCCTTTTTGTGGTTGTAGGGGCTGTTGGTTGGAGTACATTAAAACAAACCTGATCTCTCTCGGACATTCAGAAGCCAAGTTATAAGCCCACAAATGTGTAACTGGACTACTTCTTTAAATTGACACCAGATCTGGTGACCTTTGTGACATGGTTTGACCCCCTTAGGAAAGTGCTATCATCATGAAACGTTCAGATCACTTACAACTCAATAGATTCTACCTTCCTGTAACGTTTCAGCCTGATTGGACCTTGTTTTCACACAAATGAACCCAGAATGATGTGAAATTGTGCTTCGTGCAACATAATTCTGGGTGCCATTTACAAACCATAAGTGCTAATGACTCCATTCCTTTCTGTGGTTGTAGGGGCTGTTGATTGGAGAACACTAAAACAAACCTTACCTCTCTAGGACATTCAGAAGCCAAGTTATAAGCCCACAAAGGTGTAACTGGACTACTTCTTTAAAGTGACACCAGGCCCGGTGACCTTTGGGACATGGTTTGACCCCCTTAGGAAAGTGCTATCATCATGAAACGTTCAGATCACTTACAGCTCAATAGATTCTACCTTCCTGTAACATTTCAGCCTGACTGGACCTTGTTTTCACACAAATGGACCCAGAATGATGTGAAATTGTGCTTCGTGCAACATAATTCTTGGTGCCATTTACAATTCATAAGTGCTAATGACTCCATTCCTTTTTGTGGTTGTAGGGGGTGTTGGTTGGAGAACACTAAAACAAACCTGATCTATCTAGGACATTCAGAAGCCAAGTTATAAGCCCACAAATGTGTAACTGGACTACTTCTTTACAGTGACACCAGATCCGGTGACCTTTGGGGCATGGTTTGACCCCCTATAGGAATGTGCGATCATCTTGAAACGTTCAGATCACTTACAACTCAATAGATTCTACCTTCCTGTAACGTTTCAGCCTGATTGGACCTTGTTTTCACACAAATGAACCCAGAATGATGTGAAATTGTGCTTCGTGCAACATAATTCTGGGTGCCATTTAAAAACCATAAGTGCTAATGACTCCATTCCTTTTTGTGGTTGTAGGAGCTGTTGATTGGAGTATACTAAAACAAACCTGATCTCTCTAGGACATGCAGAAGCCAAGTTATAAGCCCACAAAGGTGTAACTGGACTACTTCTTTAAATTGACACCAGATCCGATGACCTTTGGGACATGGTTTGACCCCCTTAGGAAAGTGCTATCATCATGAAACGTTCAGATCACTTACAACTCAATAGATTCTACCTTCCTGTAACATTTCAGCCCGACTGGACCTTGTTTTCACACAAATGGACCCAGAATGATGTGAAATTGTGCTTCGTGCAACATAATTCTGGGTGCCATTTACAAACCATAAGTGCTAATGACTCCATTCCTTTTTGTGGTTGTAGGGGCTGTTGGTTGGAGAACACTAAAACAAACCTGATCTCTCTAGGACATTCAGAAGCCAAGTTATAAGCCCACAAATGTGTAACTGGACTACTTCTTTAAAGTGACACCAGATCCGGTGACCTTTGGGGCATGGTTTGACCCCCTATAGGAATGTGCGATCATCTTGAAACGTTCAGATCACTTACAACTCAATAGATTCTACCTTCCTGTAACGTTTCAGCCTGATTGGACCTTGTTTTCACACAAATGAACCCAGAATGATGTGAAATTGTGCTTCGTGCAACATAATTCTGGGTGCCATTTAAAAACCATAAGTGCTAATGACTCCATTCCTTTTTGTGGTTGTAGGAGCTGTTGATTGGAGTATACTAAAACAAACCTGATCTCTCTAGGACATTCAGAAGCCAAGTTATAAGCCCACAAAGGTGTAACTGGACTACTTCTTTAAATTGACACCAGATCCGATGACCTTTGGGACATGGTTTGACCCCCTTAGGAAAGTGCTATCATCATGAAACGTTCAGATCACTTACAGCTCAATAGATTCTACCTTCCTGTAACATTTCAGCCTGACTGGACCTTGTTTTCACACAAATGGACCCAGAATGATGTGAAATTGTGCTTCGTGCAACATAATTCTTGGTGCCATTTACAAACCATAAGTGCTAATGACTCCATTCCTTTTTGTGGTTGTAGGGGCTGTTGGTTGGAGAACACTAAAACAAACCTGATCTATCTAGGACATTCAGAAGCCAAGTTATAAGCCCACAAATGTGTAACTGGACTACTTCTTTAAAGTGACACCAGATCCGGTGACCTTTGGGGCATGGTTTGACCCCCTATAGGAATGTGCGATCTGACTTAGCGCATCCAGGAGAGAGGCCCCAGCAAGACGCGCCACGAGGAGCGTCTTGCCACGTGTCAACACTGGGTCTGACTGAGCGCCTCCAGGAGAGAGGCCCAAGCAAGATGTGCCCCGAGGAGCGTCTTTCCACGTGTCACCACTGGGTCTGACTGAGCGCCTCCAGGAGAGAGGCCCAAGCAAGACGCGCCCCGAGGAGCGTCTTGCCACATGTCAACACTGGGTCTGACTGAGCGCCTCCAGGAGAGAGGCCCAAGCAAGACACGCCCCGAGGAGCGTCTTGCCACATGTCAACACTGGGTCTGACTGAGCGCCTCCAGGAGAGAGGCCCAAGCAAGACGCGCCCCGAGGAGCGTCTTGCCACATGTCAGCACTGGGTCTGACTGAGCGCCTCCAGGAGAGAGGCCCCAGCAAGACGCGCCCCGAGGAGCGTCTTGCCTTATGTCAGCACTCGGTCTGACTGAGCGCCTCCAGGAGAGAGGCCCAAGCAAGACGCGCCCCGAGGAGCGTCTTGCCACATGTCAACAATGGGTCTGACTGAGGGCCTCCAGGAGAGAGGCCCAAGCAAGATGCGCCCGGAGGAGCGTCTTGCCACATGTCAACACTGGGTCTGACAGAGGGCCTCCAGGAGAGAGGCCCAAGCAAGACGCGCCCCGAGGAGCGTCTTGTCACATGTCACCTCTGATTCTGACCGAGCGCCTCCAGGAGAGAGGCCCAAGCAAGACGCGCCCCGAGGAGCGTCTTGCCACATGTCAACACTGGGTCTGACTGAGCGCCTCCAGGAGAGAGGCCCAAGCAAGACACGCCCCGAGGAGCGTCTTGCCACATGTCAACACTGGGTCTGACTGAGCGCCTCCAGGAGAGAGGCCCAAGCAAGACGCGCCCCGAGGAGCGTCTTGCCACATGTCAGCACTGGGTCTGACTTAGCGCATCCAGGAGAGAGGCCCAAGCAAGACGCGCCCCGAGGAGCGTCTTGCCTTATGTCAGCACTCGGTCTGACTGAGCGCCTCCAGGAGAGAGGCCCAAGCAAAACGCGCCCCGAGGAGCGTCTTGCCACATGTCAACAATGGGTCTGACTGAGGGCCTCCAGGAGAGAGGCCCAAGCAAGATGCGCCCGGAGGAGCGTCTTGCCACATGTCAACACTGGGTCTGACTGAGCGCCTCCAGGAGAGAGGCCCAAGCAAGACGCGCCCCGAGGAGCGTCAGGCCACATGTCACTACTCAGTCTGACTGAGCGCCTCCAGGAGAGAGGCCCAAGCAAGACGCGCCCCGAGGAGCGTCTTGCCACATGTCAGCACTGGGTCTGACTGAGCGCCTCCAGGAGAGAGGCCCCAGCAAGACGCACCCCGAGGAGAGTCTTGCCACATGTCAACACTCGGTCTGACAGAGGGCATTCAGGAGAGAGGTCCAAGCAATACGCGCCCCGAGGAGCGTCTTGCCACATGTCACCACTGGGTCTGAATGAGCGCCTCCAGGAGAGAGGCCCAACCAAGACGCGCCCCGAGGAGCGTCTTGCCACGTGTCAACACTGGGTCTGACTGAGCGCCTCCAGGAGAGAGGCCCAAGCAAGACGCGCCCCGAGGAGCGTCTTGCCACATGTATACACTGGGTCTGACTGAGCGTCTCCAGGAGAGAGGCCCAAGCAAGACGCGCCCGAGGAGCGTCTTGCAACATGTCTCCTCTGGGTCTGACTGAGCGCCTCCAGGAGAGAGGCCCAAGCAAGACGTGCCCCGACGAGCATCTTGCCACATGTCAACACTTGGTCTGACTGAGTGCCTCCATGAGAGAAGCCCCAGCAAGACGCGCCCCGAGGAGCGTCTTGCCACATGTCAACACTGGGTCTGACTGAGCACCTCCAGGAGAGAGGCCCAAGCAAGAAGCGCCCCGAGGAGCGTCTTGCCACATGTCAACACTGGGTCTGACCGAGCGCCTCCAGGAGAGAGGCCCGAGGAGCGTCTTGCCACATGTCACCTCTGGGTCTGACTGAGCGCCTCCAGGAGAGAGGCACAAGCAAGAAACGCCCGAGGAGCGTCTTGACACATGTCAACACTGGGTCTGACTGAACGCCTCCAGGAGAGAGGCCCCAGCAAGACGCGCCCCGAGGAGCGTCTTGCCACATGTCAGCACTCGGTCTGACTGAGCGCCTCCAGGAGAGAGGCCCAAGCAAGAAGCGCCCCGAGGAGCGTCTTGCCACATGTCAACAATGGGTCTGACTTAGGGCCTCCAGGAGAGAAGCCCAAGCAAGACACGCCCCGAGGAGCGACTTGCCACATGTCAACACTGGGTCTAATTGAGCACCTCCAGGAGAGAGGCCCAAGCAAGACGCGCCCCGAGGAGCGTCTTGCCACATGTCACTACTCGGTCTGACTGAGCGCCTCCAGGTGAGAGGTCCAAGCAAGACGCGCCCCGAGGAGAGTCTTGCCACATGTCAACACTGGGTCTGACAGAGGGCATCCAGGAGAGAGGCCCGAGCAATACGCGCCCCGAGGAGCGTCTTGCCACATGTCAACAATGGGTCTGACTGAGGGGCTCCAGGAGAGAAGCCAAAGCAAGACGCGCCCCGAGGAGCTTCTTTCCACATGTCAACAATGGGTCTTACTGAGGGCCTCCATGAGAGAAGCCCAAGCAAGACGCGCCCCGAGGAGTGTCTTGCCACATGTCAACACTGTGTCTGACTGAGCGCCTCCAGGAGAGAGGGCCAAGCAAGACGCGCCCCGAGGAGCGTCTTGCCACGTGTCAACACTGGGTCTGACTTAGCGCCTCCAGGAGAGAGGCCCAAGCAAGATGCGCCCCGAGGAGCGTCTTGCCACGTGTCACCACTGGGTCTGACTGAGCTCCTCCAGGAGAGAGGCCCAAGCAAGACGCGCCCAGAGGAGCGTCTTGCCACGTGTCACCACTGGGTCTGATTGAGCACCTCCAGGAGAGAGGCCCCAGCAAGACGCGCCCCGAGGAGCGTCTTGTCTTATGTCAGCACTCGGTCTGACTGAGCGCCTCCAGGAGAGAGGCCGAAGCAAGACGTGCCCCGAGGAGCGTCTTGCCACATGTCACTACTCGGTCTAACTGAGGGCCTCCAGGAGAGAGGTCCAAGCAAGATGCGCCCCGAGGAGCGTCTTGCAAAATGTTACTACTCGGTCTGACTGAGCGCCTCCAGGAGGGAGGTCCAAGCAAGACGCGCCCCGAGGAGCGTCTTGCCACATGTCACTACTCGGTCTGACTGAGCGCCTCCAGGAGAGAGGCCCAAGCAAGACTTGCCCCGAGGAGCGTCTTGCCACATGTCAACAATGGGTCTGACTGAGGGTCTCCAGGAGAGAAGCCCAAGCAAGACGCGCCCAGAGGAGCGTCTTGCCACATGTCAACAATGGGTCTGACTGAGCGCCTCCAGTAGAGAGGCCCAAGCAAGACATGCCCCGAGGAGCGTCTTGACATATGTCAACACTGGGTCGGACTGAGGGCCTCCATGAGAGAAGCCCAAGCAAGACGCGCCTCGAGGAGAGTCTTGCCACATGTCAACACTCGGTCTGACAGAGGGCATTCAGGAGAGAGGCCGAAGCAATACGCGCCCCGAGGAGCGTCTTGCCACATGTCACCACTGGGTCTGAATGAGCGCCTCCAGGAGAGAGGCCCAACCAAGACGCGCCCCGAGGAGTGTCTTGCCACATGCCAACACTGGGTCTGACTGAGCGCCTCCAGGAGAGAGGCCCAAGCAAGACGCGCCACGAGGAGCGTCTTGCCACGTGTCAACACTGGGTCTGACTGAGCGCCTCCAGGAGAGAGGCCCAAGCAAGATGTGCCCAGAGGAGCGTCTTTCCACGTGTCACCACTGGGTCTGACTGAGCGCCTCCAGGAGAGAGGCCCAAGCAAGACGCGCCCCGAGGAGCGTCTTGCCACATGTCAACACTGGGTCTGACTGAGCGCCTCCAGGAGAGAGGCCCAAGCAAGACGCGCCCCGAGGAGCGTCTTGCCACATGTCAACACTGGGTCTGACTGAGCGCCTCCAGGAGAGAGGCCCAAGGAAGACGCGCCCCGAGGAGCGTCTTGCCACATGTCAGCACTGGGTCTGACTGAGCGCCTCCAGGAGAGAGGCCCAAGCAAGACGCGCCCTGAGGAGCATCTTGCCACATGTCAACACTGGGTCTGACTGAGCGCCTCCAGGAGAGAGGCCCAAGCAAGACTTGCCCCGAGGAGCGTCTTGCCACATGTCAACAATGGGTCTGACTGAGGGTCTCCAGGAGAGAAGCCCAAGCAAGACGCGCCCAGAGGAGCGTCTTGCCACATGTCAACACTGGGTCTGACTGAGCGCCTCCAGTAGAGAGGCCCAAGCAAGACATGCCCCGAGGAGCGTCTTGACATATGTCAACACTGGGTCGGACTGAGGGCCTCCATGAGAGAAGCCTAAGCAAGACGCGCCCCGAGGAGAGTCTTGCCACATGTCAACACTTTGTCTGACAGAGGGCCTCTAGGAGAGAGGCCCAAGCAAGACGCGCCCAGAGGAGTGTCTTGCCACATGTCACTACTGGGTCTGACTGAGCACCTCCAGGAGAGAGGCCCAAGCAAGACGCGCCCCGAGGAGCGTCAGGCCACATGTCACTACTCAGTCTGACTGAGCGCCTCCAGGAGAGAGGCCCAAGCAAGACTTGCCCCGAGGAGCGTCTTGCCACATGTCAACAATGGGTCTGACTGAGGGTCTCCAGGAGAGAAGCCCAAGCAAGACGCGCCCAGAGGAGCGTCTTGCCACATGTCAACACTGGGTCTGACTGAGCGCCTCCAGTAGAGAGGCCCAAGCAAGACACGCCCCGAGGAGCGTCTTGACATATGTCAACACTGGGTCGGACTGAGGGCCTCCATGAGAGAAGCCCAAGCAAGACGCGCCCCGAGGAGAGTCTTGCCACATGTCAACACTCGGTCTGACAGAGGGCATTCAGGAGAGAGGCCGAAGCAATATGCGCCCCGAGGAGCGTCTTGCCACATGTCACCACTGGGTCTGACTGAGCGCCTCCAGGAGAGAGGCCCAAGCAAGACGCGCCCCGAGGAGCGTCAGGCCACATGTCACTACTCGGTCTGACTGAGCGCCTCCAGGAGAGAGGCCCAAGCAAGACTTGCCCCGAGGAGCGTCTTGCCACATGTCAA
The DNA here is from genome assembly GCF_043380555.1 of Nothobranchius furzeri. Taxonomy (NCBI): domain Eukaryota; kingdom Metazoa; phylum Chordata; class Actinopteri; order Cyprinodontiformes; family Nothobranchiidae; genus Nothobranchius; species Nothobranchius furzeri. The sequence goes on from NC_091741.1 coordinate 17,581,392, forward strand.
CAATGGGTCTGACTGAGGGTCTCCAGGAGAGAAGCCCAAGCAAGACGCGCCCAGAGGAGCGTCTTGCCACATGTCAACACTGGGTCTGACTGAGCGCCTCCAGTAGAGAGGCCCAAGCAAGACAAGCCCCGAGGAGCGTCTTGACATATGTCAACACTGGGTCGGACTGAGGGCCTCCATGAGAGAAGCCCAAGCAAGACGCGCCCCGAGGAGAGTCTTGCCACATGTCAACACTCGGTCTGACAGAGGGCATTCAGGAGAGAGGCCGAAGCAATACGCGCCCCGAGGAGCGTCTTGCCACATGTCACCACTGGGTCTGAATGAGCGCCTCCAGGAGAGAGGCCCAACCAAGACGCGCCCCGAGGAGTGTCTTGCCACATGCCAACACTGGGTCTGACTGAGCGCCTCCAGGAGAGAGGCCCAAGCAAGACGCACCACGAGGAGCGTCTTGCCACGTGTCAACACTGGGTCTGACTGAGCGCCTCCAGGAGAGAGGCCCAAGCAAGATGTGCCCCGAGGAGCGTCTTTCCACGTGTCACCACTGGGTCTGACTGAGCGCCTCCAGGAGAGAGGCCAAAGCAAGACGCGCCCCGAGGAGCGTCTTGCCACATGTCAACACTGGGTCTGACTGAGCGCCTCCAGGAGAGAGGCCCAAGCAAAACACGCCCCGAGGAGCGTCTTGCCACATGTCAACACTGGGTCTGACTGAGCGCCTCCAGGAGAGAGGCCCAAGCAAGACGCGCCCCGAGGAGCGTCTTGCCACATGTCAGCACTGGGTCTGACTGAGCGCCTCCAGGAGAGAGGCCCCAGCAAGACGCGCCCCGAGGAGCGTCTTGCCTTATGTCAGCACTCGGTCTGACTGAGCGCCTCCAGGAGAGAGGCCCAAGCAAGACGCGCCCCGAGGAGCGTCTTGCCACATGTCAACAATGGGTCTGACTGAGGGCCTCCAGGAGAGAGGCCCAAGCAAGATGCGCCCGGAGGAGCGTCTTGCCACATGTCAACACTGGGTCTGACAGAGGGCCTCCAGGAGAGAGGCCCAAGCAAGACGCGCCCCGAGGAGCGTCTTGCCACATGTCACCTCTGGTTCTGACTGAGCGCCTCCAGGAGAGAGGCCCAAGCAAGACGCGCCCCGAGGAGCGTCTTGCCACATGTCAACACTGGGTCTGACTGAGCGCCTCCAAGAGAGAGGCCCAAGCAAGACACGCCCAGAGGAACGTCTTGCCACATGTCAACACTGGGTCTGACTGAGCGCCTCCAGGAGAGAGGCCCAAGCAAGACGCGCCCCGAGGAGCGTCTTGCCACATGTCAGCACTGGGTCTTACTGAGCGCCTCCAGGAGAGAGGCCCCAGCAAGACGCGCCCCGAGGAGCGTCTTGCCTTATGTCAGCACTCGGTCTGACTGAGCGCCTCCAGGAGAGAGGCCCAAGCAAGACGCGCCCCGAGGAGCGTCTTGCCACATGTCAACAATGGGTCTGACTGAGGGCCTCCAGGAGAGAGGCCCATGCAAGATGCGCCTGGAGGAGCGTCTTGCCACATGTCAACACTGGGTCTGACTGAGCGCCTCCAGGAGAGAGGCCCAAGCGTGACGCCCCCCGAGGAGCGTCAGGCCACATGTCACTACTCAGTCTGACTGAGCGCCTCCAGGAGAGAGGCCCAAGCAAGACGCGCCCCGAGGAGCGTCTTGCCACATGTCAGCACTGGGTCTGACTGAGCGCCTCCAGGAGAGAGGCCCCAGCAAGACGCGCCCCGAGGAGAGTCTTGCCACATGTCAACACTGGGTCTGACCGAGCGCCTCCAGGAGAGAGGCCCGAGGAGCGTCTTGCCACATGTCACCTCTGGGTCTGACTGAGCGCCTCCAGGAGAGAGGCGCAAGCAAGAAACGCCCGAGGAGCGTAATGTCACATGTCAACACTGGGTCTGACTGAGCGCCTCCAGGAGAGAGGCCCCAGCAAGAAGCGCCCCGAGGAGCGTCTTGCCACATGTCAACAATGGGTCTGACTGAGGGCCTCCAGGAGAGAAGCCCAAGCAAGACGCGCCCCGAGGAGCGTCTTGCCACATGTCAACAATGGGTCTGACTGAGGGCCTCCAGGAGAGAAGCCCAAGCAAGACGCGCCCCGAGGAGCGTCTTGCCACATGTCAACACTGGGTCTAATTGAGCGCCTCCAGGAGAGAGGCCCAAGCAAGACGCGCCCCGAGGAGCGTCTTGCCACATGTCACTACTCGGTCTGACTGAGCGCCTCCAGGAGAGAGGTCCAAGCAAGACGCGCCCCGAGGAGAGTCTTGCCACATGTCAACACTGGGTCTGACAGAGGGCATCCAGGAGAGAGGCCCAAGCAATACGCGCCCCGAGGAGCGTCTTGCCACATGTCAACAATGGGTCTGACTGAGGGGCTCCAGGAGAGAAGCCAAAGCAAGACGCGCCCCGAGGAGCTTCTTTCCACATGTCAACAATGGGTCTTACTGAGGGCCTCCATGAGAGAAGCCCAAGCAAGACGTGCCCCGAGGAGTGTCTTGCCACATGTCAACACTGTGTCTGACTGAGCGCCTCCAGGAGAGAGGGCCAAGCAAGACGCGCCCCGAGGAGCGTCTTGCCACGTGTCAACACTGGGTCTGACTTAGCGCCTCCAGGAGAGAGGCCCAAGCAAGATGCGCCCCGAGGAGCGTCTTGCCACGTGTCACCACTGGGTCTGACTGAGCGCCTCCAGTAGAGAGGCCCAAGCAAGACATGCCCCGAGGAGCGTCTTGACATATGTCAACACTGGGTCGGACTGAGGGCCTCCATGAGAGAAGCCCAAGCAAGACGCGCCTCGAGGAGAGTCTTGCCACATGTCAACACTCGGTCTGACAGAGGGCATTCAGGAGAGAGGCCGAAGCAATACGCGCCCCGAGGAGCGTCTTGCCACATGTCACCACTGGGTCTGAATGAGCGCCTCCAGGAGAGAGGCCCAACCAAGACGCGCCCCGAGGAGTGTCTTGCCACATGCCAACACTGGGTCTGACTGAGCGCCTCCAGGAGAGAGGCCCAAGCAAGACGCGCCACGAGGAGCGTCTTGCCACGTGTCAACACTGGGTCTGACTGAGCGCCTCCAGGAGAGAGGCCCAAGCAAGATGTGCCCAGAGGAGCGTCTTTCCACGTGTCACCACTGGGTCTGACTGAGCGCCTCCAGGAGAGAGGCCCAAGCAAGACGCGCCCCGAGGAGCGTCTTGCCACATGTCAACACTGGGTCTGACTGAGCGCCTCCAGGAGAGAGGCCCAAGCAAGACGCGCCCCGAGGAGCGTCTTGCCACATGTCAACACTGGGTCTGACTGAGCGCCTCCAGGAGAGAGGCCCAAGGAAGACGCGCCCCGAGGAGCGTCTTGCCACATGTCAGCACTGGGTCTGACTGAGCGCCTCCAGGAGAGAGGCCCAAGCAAGACGCGCCCTGAGGAGCATCTTGCCACATGTCAACACTGGGTCTGACTGAGCGCCTCCAGGAGAGAGGCCCAAGCAAGACTTGCCCCGAGGAGCGTCTTGCCACATGTCAACAATGGGTCTGACTGAGGGTCTCCAGGAGAGAAGCCCAAGCAAGACGCGCCCAGAGGAGCGTCTTGCCACATGTCAACACTGGGTCTGACTGAGCGCCTCCAGTAGAGAGGCCCAAGCAAGACATGCCCCGAGGAGCGTCTTGACATATGTCAACACTGGGTCGGACTGAGGGCCTCCATGAGAGAAGCCTAAGCAAGACGCGCCCCGAGGAGAGTCTTGCCACATGTCAACACTTTGTCTGACAGAGGGCCTCTAGGAGAGAGGCCCAAGCAAGACGCGCCCAGAGGAGTGTCTTGCCACATGTCACTACTGGGTCTGACTGAGCACCTCCAGGAGAGAGGCCCAAGCAAGACGCGCCCCGAGGAGCGTCAGGCCACATGTCACTACTCAGTCTGACTGAGCGCCTCCAGGAGAGAGGCCCAAGCAAGACTTGCCCCGAGGAGCGTCTTGCCACATGTCAACAATGGGTCTGACTGAGGGTCTCCAGGAGAGAAGCCCAAGCAAGACGCGCCCAGAGGAGCGTCTTGCCACATGTCAACACTGGGTCTGACTGAGCGCCTCCTGTAGAGAGGCCCAAGCAAGACACGCCCCGAGGAGCGTCTTGACATATGTCAACACTGGGTCGGACTGAGGGCCTCCATGAGAGAAGCCCAAGCAAGACGCGCCCCGAGGAGAGTCTTGCCACATGTCAACACTCGGTCTGACAGAGGGCATTCAGGAGAGAGGCCGAAGCAATACGCGCCCCGAGGAGCGTCTTGCCACATGTCACCACTGGGTCTGACTGAGCGCCTCCAGGAGAGAGGCCCAAGCAAGACGCGCCCCGAGGAGCGTCAGGCCACATGTCACTACTCGGTCTGACTGAGCGCCTCCAGGAGAGAAGCCCAAGCAAGACGCGCCCCGAGGAGCGTCTTGCCACATGTCAACACTGGGTCTAATTGAGCGCCTCCAGGAGAGAGGCCCAAGCAAGACGCGCCCCGAGGAGCGTCTTGCCACATGTCACTACTCGGTCTGACTGAGCGCCTCCAGGAGAGAGGTCCAAGCAAGACGCGCCCCGAGGAGAGTCTTGCCACATGTCAACACTGGGTCTGACAGAGGGCATCCAGGAGAGAGGCCCAAGCAATACGCGCCCCGAGGAGCGTCTTGCCACATGTCAACAATGGGTCTGACTGAGGGGCTCCAGGAGAGAAGCCAAAGCAAGACGCGCCCCGAGGAGCTTCTTTCCACATGTCAACAATGGGTCTTACTGAGGGCCTCCATGAGAGAAGCCCAAGCAAGACGTGCCCCGAGGAGTGTCTTGCCACATGTCAACACTGTGTCTGACTGAGCGCCTCCAGGAGAGAGGGCCAAGCAAGACGCGCCCCGAGGAGCGTCTTGCCACGTGTCAACACTGGGTCTGACTTAGCGCCTCCAGGAGAGAGGCCAAAGCAAGATGCGCCCCGAGGAGCGTCTTGCCACGTGTCACCACTGGGTCTGACTGAGCGCCTCCAGTAGAGAGGCCCAAGCAAGACATGCCCCGAGGAGCGTCTTGACATATGTCAACACTGGGTCGGACTGAGGGCCTCCATGAGAGAAGCCCAAGCAAGACGCGCCTCGAGGAGAGTCTTGCCACATGTCAACACTCGGTCTGACAGAGGGCATTCAGGAGAGAGGCCGAAGCAATACGCGCCCCGAGGAGCGTCTTGCCACATGTCACCACTGGGTCTGAATGAGCGCCTCCAGGAGAGAGGCCCAACCAAGACGCGCCCCGAGGAGTGTCTTGCCACATGCCAACACTGGGTCTGACTGAGCGCCTCCAGGAGAGAGGCCCAAGCAAGACGCGCCACGAGGAGCGTCTTGCCACGTGTCAACACTGGGTCTGACTGAGCGCCTCCAGGAGAGAGGCCCAAGCAAGATGTGCCCAGAGGAGCGTCTTTCCACGTGTCACCACTGGGTCTGACTGAGCGCCTCCAGGAGAGAGGCCCAAGCAAGACGCGCCCCGAGGAGCGTCTTGCCACATGTCAACACTGGGTCTGACTGAGCGCCTCCAGGAGAGAGGCCCAAGCAAGACGCGCCCCGAGGAGCGTCTTGCCACATGTCAACACTGGGTCTGACTGAGCGCCTCCAGGAGAGAGGCCCAAGGAAGACGCGCCCCGAGGAGCGTCTTGCCACATGTCAGCACTGGGTCTGACTGAGCGCCTCCAGGAGAGAGGCCCAAGCAAGACGCGCCCTGAGGAGCATCTTGCCACATGTCAACACTGGGTCTGACTGAGCGCCTCCAGGAGAGAGGCCCAAGCAAGACTTGCCCCGAGGAGCGTCTTGCCACATGTCAACAATGGGTCTGACTGAGGGTCTCCAGGAGAGAAGCCCAAGCAAGACGCGCCCAGAGGAGCGTCTTGCCACATGTCAACACTGGGTCTGACTGAGCGCCTCCAGTAGAGAGGCCCAAGCAAGACATGCCCCGAGGAGCGTCTTGACATATGTCAACACTGGGTCGGACTGAGGGCCTCCATGAGAGAAGCCTAAGCAAGACGCGCCCCGAGGAGAGTCTTGCCACATGTCAACACTTTGTCTGACAGAGGGCCTCTAGGAGAGAGGCCCAAGCAAGACGCGCCCAGAGGAGTGTCTTGCCACATGTCACTACTGGGTCTGACTGAGCACCTCCAGGAGAGAGGCCCAAGCAAGACGCGCCCCGAGGAGCGTCAGGCCACATGTCACTACTCAGTCTGACTGAGCGCCTCCAGGAGAGAGGCCCAAGCAAGACTTGCCCCGAGGAGCGTCTTGCCACATGTCAACAATGGGTCTGACTGAGGGTCTCCAGGAGAGAAGCCCAAGCAAGACGCGCCCAGAGGAGCGTCTTGCCACATGTCAACACTGGGTCTGACTGAGCGCCTCCAGTAGAGAGGCCCAAGCAAGACACGCCCCGAGGAGCGTCTTGACATATGTCAACACTGGGTCGGACTGAGGGCCTCCATGAGAGAAGCCCAAGCAAGACGCGCCCCGAGGAGAGTCTTGCCACATGTCAACACTCGGTCTGACAGAGGGCATTCAGGAGAGAGGCCGAAGCAATACGCGCCCCGAGGAGCGTCTTGCCACATGTCACCACTGGGTCTGACTGAGCGCCTCCAGGAGAGAGGCCCAAGCAAGACGCGCCCCGAGGAGCGTCAGGCCACATGTCACTACTCGGTCTGACTGAGCGCCTCCAGGAGAGAGGCCCAAGCAAGACTTGCCCCGAGGAGCGTCTTGCCACATGTCAACAATGGGTCTGACTGAGGGTCTCCAGGAGAGAAGCCCAAGCAAGACGCGCCCAGAGGAGCGTCTTGCCACATGTCAACACTGGGTCTGACTGAGCGCCTCCAGTAGAGAGGCCCAAGCAAGACAAGCCCCGAGGAGCGTCTTGACATATGTCAACACTGGGTCGGACAGAGGGCATTCAGGAGAGAAGCCGAAGCAATACGCGCCCCGAGGAGCGTCTTGCCACATGTCACCACTGGGTCTGAATGAGCGCCTCCAGGAGAGAGGCCCAACCAAGACGCGCCCCGAGGAGTGTCTTGCCACATGCCAACACTGGGTCTGACTGAGCGCCTCCAGGAGAGAGGCCCAAGCAAGACGCACCACGAGGAGCGTCTTGCCACGTGTCAACACTGGGTCTGACTGAGCGCCTCCAGGAGAGAGGCCCAAGCAAGATGTGCCCCGAGGAGCGTCTTTCCACGTGTCACCACTGGGTCTGACTGAGCGCCTCCAGGAGAGAGGCCAAAGCAAGACGCGCCCCGAGGAGCGTCTTGCCACATGTCAACACTGGGTCTGACTGAGCGCCTCCAGGAGAGAGGCCCAAGCAAAACACGCCCCGAGGAGCGTCTTGCCACATGTCAACACTGGGTCTGACTGAGCGCCTCCAGGAGAGAGGCCCAAGCAAGACGCGCCCCGAGGAGCGTCTTGCCACATGTCAGCACTGGGTCTGACTGAGCGCCTCCAGGAGAGAGGCCCCAGCAAGACGCGCCCCGAGGAGCGTCTTGCCTTATGTCAGCACTCGGTCTGACTGAGCGCCTCCAGGAGAGAGGCCCAAGCAAGACGCGCCCCGAGGAGCGTCTTGCCACATGTCAACAATGGGTCTGACTGAGGGCCTCCAGGAGAGAGGCCCAAGCAAGATGCGCCCGGAGGAGCGTCTTGCCACATGTCAACACTGGGTCTGACAGAGGGCCTCCAGGAGAGAGGCCCAAGCAAGACGCGCCCCGAGGAGCGTCTTGCCACATGTCACCTCTGGTTCTGACTGAGCGCCTCCAGGAGAGAGGCCCAAGCAAGACGCGCCCCGAGGAGCGTCTTGCCACATGTCAACACTGGGTCTGACTGAGCGCCTCCAGGAGAGAGGCCCAAGCAAGACACGCCCAGAGGAACGTCTTGCCACATGTCAACACTGGGTCTGACTGAGCGCCTCCAGGAGAGAGGCCCAAGCAAGACGCGCCCCGAGGAGCGTCTTGCCACATGTCAGCACTGGGTCTTACTGAGCGCCTCCAGGAGAGAGGCCCCAGCAAGACGCGCCCCGAGGAGCGTCTTGCCTTATGTCAGCACTCGGTCTGACTGAGCGCCTCCAGGAGAGAGGCCCAAGCAAGACGCGCCCCGAGGAGCGTCTTGCCACATGTCAACAATGGGTCTGACTGAGGGCCTCCAGGAGAGAGGCCCATGCAAGATGCGCCTGGAGGAGCGTCTTGCCACATGTCAACACTGGGTCTGACTGAGCGCCTCCAGGAGAGAGGCCCAAGCGTGACGCCCCCCGAGGAGCGTCAGGCCACATGTCACTACTCAGTCTGACTGAGCGCCTCCAGGAGAGAGGCCCAAGCAAGACGCGCCCCGAGGAGCGTCTTGCCACATGTCAGCACTGGGTCTGACTGAGCGCCTCCAGGAGAGAGGCCCCAGCAAGACGCGCCCCGAGGAGAGTCTTGCCACATGTCAACACTGGGTCTGACCGAGCGCCTCCAGGAGAGAGGCCCGAGGAGCGTCTTGCCACATGTCACCTCTGGGTCTGACTGAGCGCCTCCAGGAGAGAGGCGCAAGCAAGAAACGCCCGAGGAGCGTAATGTCACATGTCAACACTGGGTCTGACTGAGCGCCTCCAGGAGAGAGGCCCCAGCAAGAAGCGCCCCGAGGAGCGTCTTGCCACATGTCAACAATGGGTCTGACTGAGGGCCTCCGGGAGAGAAGCCCAAGCAAGACGCGCCCCGAGGAGCGTCTTGCCACATGTCAACAATGGGTCTGACTGAGGGCCTCCAGGAGAGAAGCCCAAGCAAGACGCGCCCCGAGGAGCGTCTTGCCACATGTCAACACTGGGTCTAATTGAGCGCCTCCAGGAGAGAGGCCCAAGCAAGACGCGCCCCGAGGAGCGTCTTGCCACATGTCACTACTCGGTCTGACTGAGCGCCTCCAGGAGAGAGGTCCAAGCAAGACGCGCCCCGAGGAGAGTCTTGCCACATGTCAACACTGGGTCTGACAGAGGGCATCCAGGAGAGAGGCCCAAGCAATACGCGCCCCGAGGAGCGTCTTGCCACATGTCAACAATGGGTCTGACTGAGGGGCTCCAGGAGAGAAGCCAAAGCAAGACGCGCCCCGAGGAGCTTCTTTCCACATGTCAACAATGGGTCTTACTGAGGGCCTCCATGAGAGAAGCCCAAGCAAGACGTGCCCCGAGGAGTGTCTTGCCACATGTCAACACTGTGTCTGACTGAGCGCCTCCAGGAGAGAGGGCCAAGCAAGACGCGCCCCGAGGAGCGTCTTGCCACGTGTCAACACTGGGTCTGACTTAGCGCCTCCAGGAGAGAGGCCCAAGCAAGATGCGCCCCGAGGAGCGTCTTGCCACGTGTCACCACTGGGTCTGACTGAGCGCCTCCAGTAGAGAGGCCCAAGCAAGACATGCCCCGAGGAGCGTCTTGACATATGTCAACACTGGGTCGGACTGAGGGCCTCCATGAGAGAAGCCCAAGCAAGACGCGCCTCGAGGAGAGTCTTGCCACATGTCAACACTCGGTCTGACAGAGGGCATTCAGGAGAGAGGCCGAAGCAATACGCGCCCCGAGGAGCGTCTTGCCACATGTCACCACTGGGTCTGAATGAGCGCCTCCAGGAGAGAGGCCCAACCAAGACGCGCCCCGAGGAGTGTCTTGCCACATGCCAACACTGGGTCTGACTGAGCGCCTCCAGGAGAGAGGCCCAAGCAAGACGCGCCACGAGGAGCGTCTTGCCACGTGTCAACACTGGGTCTGACTGAGCGCCTCCAGGAGAGAGGCCCAAGCAAGATGTGCCCAGAGGAGCGTCTTTCCACGTGTCACCACTGGGTCTGACTGAGCGCCTCCAGGAGAGAGGCCCAAGCAAGACGCGCCCCGAGGAGCGTCTTGCCACATGTCAACACTGGGTCTGACTGAGCGCCTCCAGGAGAGAGGCCCAAGCAAGACGCGCCCCGAGGAGCGTCTTGCCACATGTCAACACTGGGTCTGACTGAGCGCCTCCAGGAGAGAGGCCCAAGGAAGACGCGCCCCGAGGAGCGTCTTGCCACATGTCAGCACTGGGTCTGACTGAGCGCCTCCAGGAGAGAGGCCCAAGCAAGATGCGCCCTGAGGAGCATCTTGCCACATGTCAACACTGGGTCTGACTGAGCGCCTCCAGGAGAGAGGCCCAAGCAAGACTTGCCCCGAGGAGCGTCTTGCCACATGTCAACAATGGGTCTGACTGAGGGTCTCCAGGAGAGAAGCCCAAGCAAGACGCGCCCAGAGGAGCGTCTTGCCACATGTCAACACTGGGTCTGACTGAGCGCCTCCAGTAGAGAGGCCCAAGCAAGACATGCCCCGAGGAGCGTCTTGACATATGTCAACACTGGGTCGGACTGAGGGCCTCCATGAGAGAAGCCTAAGCAAGACGCGCCCCGAGGAGAGTCTTGCCACATGTCAACACTTTGTCTGACAGAGGGCCTCTAGGAGAGAGGCCCAAGCAAGACGCGCCCAGAGGAGTGTCTTGCCACATGTCACTACTGGGTCTGACTGAGCACCTCCAGGAGAGAGGCCCAAGCAAGACGCGCCCCGAGGAGCGTCAGGCCACATGTCACTACTCAGTCTGACTGAGCGCCTCCAGGAGAGAGGCCCAAGCAAGACTTGCCCCGAGGAGCGTCTTGCCACATGTCAACAATGGGTCTGACTGAGGGTCTCCAGGAGAGAAGCCCAAGCAAGCGCCCAGAGGAGCGTCTTGCCACATGTCAACACTGGGTCTGACTGAGCGCCTCCAGTAGAGAGGCCCAAGCAAGACACGCCCCGAGGAGCGTCTTGACATATGTCAACACTGGGTCGGACTGAGGGCCTCCATGAGAGAAGCCCAAGCAAGACGCGCCCCGAGGAGAGTCTTGCCACATGTCAACACTCGGTCTGACAGAGGGCATTCAGGAGAGAGGCCGAAGCAATACGCGCCCCGAGGAGCGTCTTGCCACATGTCACCACTGGGTCTGACTGAGCGCCTCCAGGAGAGAGGCCCAAGCAAGACGCGCCCCGAGGAGCGTCAGGCCACATGTCACTACTCGGTCTGACTGAGCGCCTCCAGGAGAGAGGCCCAAGCAAGACTTGCCCCGAGGAGCGTCTTGCCACATGTCAACAATGGGTCTGACTGAGGGTCTCCAGGAGAGAAGCCCAAGCAAGACGCGCCCAGAGGAGCGTCTTGCCACATGTCAACACTGGGTCTGACTGAGCGCCTCCAGTAGAGAGGCCCAAGCAAGACAAGCCCCGAGGAGCGTCTTGACATATGTCAACACTGGGTCGGACTGAGGGCCTCCATGAGAGAAGCCCAAGCAAGACGCGCCCCGAGGAGAGTCTTGCCACATGTCAACACTCGGTCTGACAGAGGGCATTCAGGAGAGAGGCCGAAGCAATACGCGCCCCGAGGAGCGTCTTGCCACATGTCACCACTGGGTCTGAATGAGCGCCTCCAGGAGAGAGGCCCAACCAAGACGCGCCCCGAGGAGTGTCTTGCCACATGCCAACACTGGGTCTGACTGAGCGCCTCCAGGAGAGAGGCCCAAGCAAGACGCACCACGAGGAGCGTCTTGCCACGTGTCAACACTGGGTCTGACTGAGCGCCTCCAGGAGAGAGGCCCAAGCAAGATGTGCCCCGAGGAGCGTCTTTCCACGTGTCACCACTGGGTCTGACTGAGCGCCTCCAGGAGAGAGGCCAAAGCAAGACGCGCCCCGAGGAGCGTCTTGCCACATGTCAACACTGGGTCTGACTGAGCGCCTCCAGGAGAGAGGCCCAAGCAAAACACGCCCCGAGGAGCGTCTTGCCACATGTCAACACTGGGTCTGACTGAGCGCCTCCAGGAGAGAGGCCCAAGCAAGACGCGCCCCGAGGAGCGTCTTGCCACATGTCAGCACTGGGTCTGACTGAGCGCCTCCAGGAGAGAGGCCCCAGCAAGACGCGCCCCGAGGAGCGTCTTGCCTTATGTCAGCACTCGGTCTGACTGAGCGCCTCCAGGAGAGAGGCCCAAGCAAGACGCGCCCCGAGGAGCGTCTTGCCACATGTCAACAATGGGTCTGACTGAGGGCCTCCAGGAGAGAGGCCCAAGCAAGATGCGCCCGGAGGAGCGTCTTGCCACATGTCAACACTGGGTCTGACAGAGGGCCTCCAGGAGAGAGGCCCAAGCAAGACGCGCCCCGAGGAGCGTCTTGCCACATGTCACCTCTGGTTCTGACTGAGCGCCTCCAGGAGAGAGGCCCAAGCAAGACGCGCCCCGAGGAGTGTCTTGCCACATGTCAACACTGGGTCTGACTGAGCGCCTCCAGGAGAGAGGCCCAAGCAAGACACGCCCAGAGGAACGTCTTGCCACATGTCAACACTGGGTCTGACTGAGCGCCTCCAGGAGAGAGGCCCAAGCAAGACGCGCCCCGAGGAGCGTCTTGCCACATGTCAGCACTGGGTCTTACTGAGCGCCTCCAGGAGAGAGGCCCCAGCAAGACGCGCCCCGAGGAGCGTCTTGCCTTATGTCAGCACTCGGTCTGACTGAGCGCCTCCAGGAGAGAGGCCCAAGCAAGACGCGCCCCGAGGAGCGTCTTGCCACATGTCAACAATGGGTCTGACTGAGGGCCTCCAGGAGAGAGGCCCATGCAAGATGCGCCTGGAGGAGCGTCTTGCCACATGTCAACACTGGGTCTGACTGAGCGCCTCCAGGAGAGAGGCCCAAGCGTGACGCCCCCCGAGGAGCGTCAGGCCACATGTCACTACTCAGTCTGACTGAGCGCCTCCAGGAGAGAGGCCCAAGCAAGACGCGCCCCGAGGAGCGTCTTGCCACATGTCAGCACTGGGTCTGACTGAGCGCCTCCAGGAGAGAGGCCCCAGCAAGACGCGCCCCGAGGAGAGTCTTGCCACATGTCAACACTGGGTCTGACCGAGCGCCTCCAGGAGAGAGGCCCGAGGAGCGTCTTGCCACATGTCACCTCTGGGTCTGACTGAGCGCCTCCAGGAGAGAGGCGCAAGCAAGAAACGCCCGAGGAGCGTCATGACACATGTCAACACTGGGTCTGACTGAGCGCCTCCAGGAGAGAGGCCCCAGCAAGAAGCGCCCCGAGGAGCGTCTTGCCACATGTCAACAATGGGTCTGACTGAGGGCCTCCAGGAGAGAAGCCCAAGCAAGACGCGCCCCGAGGAGCGTCTTGCCACATGTCAACAATGGGTCTGACTGAGGGCCTCCAGGAGAGAAGCCCAAGCAAGACGCGCCCCGAGGAGCGTCTTGCCACATGTCAACACTGGGTCTAATTGAGCGCCTCCAGGAGAGAGGCCCAAGCAAGACGCGCCCCGAGGAGCGTCTTGCCACATGTCACTACTCGGTCTGACTGAGCGCCTCCAGGAGAGAGGTCCAAGCAAGACGCGCCCCGAGGAGAGTCTTGCCACATGTCAACACTGGGTCTGACAGAGGGCATCCAGGAGAGAGGCCCAAGCAATACGCGCCCCGAGGAGCGTCTTGCCACATGTCAACAATGGGTCTGACTGAGGGGCTCCAGGAGAGAAGCCAAAGCAAGACGCGCCCCGAGGAGCTTCTTTCCACATGTCAACAATGGGTCTTACTGAGGGCCTCCATGAGAGAAGCCCAAGCAAGACGTGCCCCGAGGAGTGTCTTGCCACATGTCAACACTGTGTCTGACTGAGCGCCTCCAGGAGAGAGGGCCAAGCAAGACGCGCCCCGAGGAGCGTCTTGCCACGTGTCAACACTGGGTCTGACTTAGCGCCTCCAGGAGAGAGGCCCAAGCAAGATGCGCCCCGAGGAGCGTCTTGCCACGTGTCACCACTGGGTCTGACTGAGCTCCTCCAGGAGAGAGGCCCAAGCAAGACGCGCCCAGAGGAGCGTCTTGCCTTATGTCAGCACTCGGTCTGACTGAGCGCCTCCAGGAGAGAGGCCGAAGCAAGACGCGCCCCGAGGAGCGTCTTGCCACATGTCACTACTCGGTCTAACTGAGCGCCTCCAGGAGAGAGGTCCAAGCAAGATGCGCCCCGAGGAGCGTCTTGCAAAATGTTACTACTCAGTCTGACTGAGCGCCTCCAGGAGGGAGGTCCAAGCAAGATGCGCCCCGAGGAGCGTCTTGCAAAATGTCACTACTCGGTCTGACTGAGCGCCTCCAGGAGAGAGCCCGAAGCAAGACTTGCCCCGAGGAGCGTCTTGCCACATGTCAACAATGGGTCTGACTGAGGGTCTCCAGGAGAGAAGCCCAAGCAAGACGCGCCCAGAGGAGCGTCTTGCCACATGTCAACACTGGGTCTGAATGAGCGCCTCCAGTAGAGAGGCCCAAGCAAGACATGCCCCGAGGAGCGTCTTGACATATGTCAGCACTGGGTCGGACTGAGGGCCTCCATGAGAGAAGCCCAAGCAAGACGCGCCCCGAGGAGAGTCTTGCCACATGTCAACACTCGGTCTGACAGAGGGCATTCAGGAGAGAGGCCGAAGCAATACGCGCCCCGAGGAGCATCTTGCCACATGTCACCACTGGGTCTGAATGAGCGCCTCCAGGAGAGAGGCCCAAGCAAGATGTGCCCAGAGGAGCGTCTTTCCACGTGTCACCACTGGGTCTGACTGAGCGCCTCCAGGAGAGAGGCCCAAGCAAGACGCGCCCCGAGGAGCGTCTTGCCACATGTCAACACTGGGTCTGACTGAGCGCCTCCAGGAGAGAGGCCCAAGCAAGATGCGCCCCGAGGAGCGTCTTGCCACATGTCATTACTGGGTCTGACTGAGCGCCTCCAGGAGAGAGGCCCAAGCAAGACGCGCCCCGAGGAGCGTCTTGCCACATGTCAGCACTGGGTCTGACTGAGCGCCTCCAGGAGAGAGGCCCCAGCAAGACGCGCCCCGAGGAGCGTCTTGCCTTATGTCAGCACTGGGTCTGACTGAGCGCCTCCAGGAGAGAGGCTCAAGCAAGACGCGCCCCGAGGAGCGTCTTGCCACATGTCAACAATGGGTCTGACTGAGGGCCTCCAGGAGAGAGGCCCAAGCAAGATGCGCCCGAAGGAGCGTCTTGCCACATGTCAACACTGGGTCTGACAGAGGGCCTCCAGGAGAGAGGCCCAAGCAAGACGTGCCCCGAGGAGCCTCTTGTCACATGTCAACACTGGGTCTGTCTGAGCGCCTCCAGGAGAGAAGCCCAAGCAAGACGCGCCCCGAGGAGCGTCTTGCCACATGTCAACAATGGGTCTGACTGAGGGCCTCCAGGAGAGAAGCCCAAGCAAGACGCGCCCCGAGGAGCGTCTTGACACATGTCAACACTGGGTCTGACAGAGGGCCTCCAGGAGAGAGGCCCAAGCAAGACGCGCCCAGAGGAGTGTCTTGCCACATGTCACCACTGGGTCTGACTGAGCGCCTCCAGGAGAGAGGCCCAAGCAAGACGCGCCCCGAGGAGCGTCAGGCCACATGTCACTTCTCAGTCTGACTGAGCGCCTCCAGGAGAGAGGCCCAAGCAAGACTTGCCCCGAGGAGCGTCTTGCCACATGTCAACAATGGGTCTGACTGAGGGTCTCCAGGAGAGAAGCCCAAGCAAGACGCGCCCAGAGGAGCGTCTTGCCACATGTCAACACTGGGTCTGACTGAGCGCCTCCAGTAGAGAGGCCCAAGCAAGACACGCCCCGAAAAAGCTTCTTGACATATGTCAACACTGGGTCGGACTGAGGGCCTCCATGAGAGAAGCCCAAGCAAGACGCGCCCCGAGGAGAGTCTTGCCACATGTCAACACTCGGTCTGACAGAGGGCATTCAGGAGAGAGGCCGAAGCAATACGCGCCCCGAGGAGCGTCTTGCCACATGTCACCACTGGGTCTGAATGAGCGCCTCCAGGAGAGAGGCCCAAGCAAGATGTGCCCAGAGGAGCGTCTTTCCACGTGTCACCACTGGGTCTGACTGAGCGCCTCCAGGAGAGAGGCCCAAGCAAGACGCGCCCCGAGGAGCGTCTTGCCACATGTCAACACTGGGTCTGACTGAGCGCCTCCAGGAGAGAGGCCCAAGCAAGACGCGCCCCGAGGAGCGTCTTGCCACATGTCAACACTGGGTCTGACTGAGCGCCTCCAGGAGAGAGGCCCAAGCAAGACGCGCCCCGAGGAGCGTCTTGCCACATGTTAGCACTGGGTCTGACTGAGCGCCTCCAGGAGAGAGGCCCCAGCAAGACGCGCCCCGAGGAGCGTCTTGCCTTATGTCAGCACTGGGTCTGACTGAGCGCCTCCAGGAGAGAGGCCCAAGCAAGACGCGCCCCGAGGAGCGTCTTGCCACATGTCAACAATGGGTCTGACTGAGGGCCTCCAGGAGAGAGGCCCAAGCAAGATGCGCCCGAAGGAGCGTCTTGCCACATGTCAACACTGGGTCTGACAGAGGGCCTCCAGGAGAGAGGCCCAAGCAAGACGTGCCCCGAGGAGCCTCTTGTCACATGTCAACACTGGGTCTGTCTGAGCGCCTCCAGGAGAGAAGCCCAAGCAAGACGCGCCCCGAGGAGCGTCTTGCCACATGTCAACAATGAGTCTGACTGAGGGCCTCCAGGAGTGAAGCCCAAGCAAGACGCGCCTCGAGGAGCGTCTTGACACATGTCAACACTGGGTCTGACAGAGGGCCTCCAGGAGAGAGGCCCAAGCAAGACGCGCCCCGAGGAGTGTCTTGCCACATGTCACCACTGGGTCTGACTGAGCGCCTCCAGGAGAGAGGCCCAAGCAAGACGCGCCCCGAGGAGCGTCAGGCCACATGTCACTTCTCAGTCTGACTGAGCGCCTCCAGGAGAGAGGCCCAAGCAAGACTTGCCCCGAGGAGCGTCTTGCCACATGTCAACAATGGGTCTGACTGAGGGTCTCCAGGAGAGAAGCCCAAGCAAGACGCGCCCAGAGGAGAGTCTTGCCACATGTCAACACTGGGTCTGACTGAGCGCCTCCAGTAGAGAGGCCCAAGCAAGACACGCCCCGAAAAAGCTTCTTGACATATGTCAACACTGGGTCGGACTGAGGGCCTCCATGAGAGAAGCCCAAGCAAGACGCGCTCTGAGGAGAGTCTTGCCACATGTCAACACTCGGTCTGACAGAGGGCATTCAGGAGAGAGGCCGAAGCAATACGCGCCCCGAGGATCGTCTTGCCACATGTCACCACTGGGTCTGACTGAGCGCCTCCAGGAGAGAGGCCCAAGCAAGACGCGCCCCGAGGAGCGTCAGGCCACATGTCACTACTCGGTCTGACTGAGCGCCTCCAGGAGAGAGGCCCAAGCAAGACTTGCCCCGAGGAGCGTCTTGCCACATGTCAACAATGGGTCTGACTGAGGGTCTCCAGGAGAGAAGCCCAAGCAAGACGCGCCCAGAGGAGCGTCTTGCCACATGTCAACACTGGGTCTGACTGAGCGCCTCCAGTAGAGAGGCCCAAGCAAGACAAGCCCCGAGGAGCGTCTTGACATATGTCAACACTGGGTCGGACTGAGGGCCTCCATGAGAGAAGCCCAAGCAAGACGCGCCCCGAGGAGAGTCTTGCCACATGTCAACACTCGGTCTGACAGAGGGCATTCAGGAGAGAGGCCGAAGCAATACGCGCCCCGAGGAGCGTCTTGCCAGCTGTCACCACTGGGTCTGAATGAGGGCATTCAGGAGAGAGGCCGAAGCAATACGCGCCCCGAGGAGCGTCTTGCCACATGTCAACACTGGGTCTGACAGAGGGCCTCCAGGAGAGAGGCCCAAGCAAGACGCGCCCCGAGGAGCGTCTTGCCACATGTCACCTCTGGTTCTGACTGAGCGCCTCCAGGAGAGAGGCCCAAGCAAGACGTGCCCCGAGGAGCCTCTTGTCACATGTCAACACTGGGTCTGTCTGAGCGCCTCCAGGAGAGAAGCCCAAGCAAGACGCGCCCCGAGGAGCGTCTTGCCACATGTCAACAATGGGTCTGACTGAGGGCCTCCAGGAGAGAAGCCCAAGCAAGACGCGCCCCGAGGAGCGTCTTGACACATGTCAACACTGGGTCTGACAGAGGGCCTCCAGGAGAGAGGCCCAAGCAAGACGCGCCCAGAGGAGTGTCTTGCCACATGTCACCACTGGGTCTGACTGAGCGCCTCCAGGAGAGAGGCCCAAACAAGACGCGCCCCGAGGAGCGTCAGGCCACATGTCACTACTCAGTCTGACTGAGCGCCTCCAGGAGAGAGGCCCAAGCAAGACGCGCCCCGAGGAGCGTCTTGCCACATGTCACCTCTGGTTCTGACTGAGCGCCTCCAGGAGAGAGGCCCAAGCAAGACGCGCCCCGAGGAGCGTCTTGTCACATGTCAACACTGGGTCTTTCTGAGCGCCTCCAGGAGAGAAGCCCAAGCAAGACGCGCCCCGAGGAGCGTCTTGCCACATGACATCGCTTGGTCTGACTGAGCGCCTCCAGGAGAGAGGCCCAAGCAACACGCGCCCCGAGGAGCGTCAGGCCACATGTCACTACTCAGTCTGACTGAGCGCCTCCAGGAGAGAGGCCCAAGCAAGACGCGCCCCGAGGAGCGTCTTGCCACATGTCAACAATGGGTCTTACTGAGGGCCTCCAGGAGAGAAGCCCAAGCAAGACGCGCCCCGAGGAGCTTCTTGCCACATGTCAGCACTCGGTCTGACCGAGCGCCTCCAGGAGAGAGGCCCAAGCAAGACGCGCCCCGAGGAGCGTCTTGCCACATGTCAACAATGGGTCTTACTGAGGGCCTCCAGGAGAGAAGCCCAAGCAAGACGCGCCCCGAGGAGCTTCTTGCCACATGTCAGCACTCGGTCTGACCGAGCGCCTCCAGGAGAGAGGCCAAAGCAAGACGCGCCCCGAGGAGCGTCTTGCCACATGCCAACAATGGGTCTGACTGAGGGCCTCCAGAAGAGAAGCACAAGCAAGACGCGCCCCGAGGAGCGTCTTGACACATGTCAACACTGGGTCTGACAGAGGGCCTCCAGGAGAGAGGCCCAAGCAAGATGCGCCCCGAGGAGTGTCTTGCCACATGTCACCACTTGGTCTGACTGAGCGCCTCCAGGAGAGAGGCCCATGCAACATGCGCCCCGAGGAGCGTCAGGCCACATGTCACTACTCAGTGTGACTGAGCGCCTCCAGGAGAGAGGCCCCAGCAAGACGCGCCCCGAGGAGCGTCTTGCCACATGTCAACAATGGGTCTTACTGAGGGCCTCCAGGAGAGAAGCCCAAGCAAGACGCGCCCCGAGGAGCTTCTTGCCACATGTCAGCACTCGGTCTGACTGAGCGCCTCCAGGAGAGAGGTCAAAGCAAGACGCGCCCCGAGGAGCGTCTTGACACATGTCAACACTGGGTCTGACAGAGGGCCTCCATGAGAGAGGCACAAGCAAGACGCGCCCCGAGGAGTGTCTTGCCACATGTCAACACTGGGTCTGACAGAGGGCCTCCAGGAGAGAAGCCCAAGCAAGACGCGCCCCGAGGAGCGTCTTGCCACATGACATCGCTTGGTCTGACTGAGCGCCTCCAGGAGAGAGGCCCAAGCAACACGCGCCCCGAGGAGCGTCAGGCCACATGTCACTACTCAGTCTGACTGAGCGCCTCCAGGAGAGAGGCCCAAGCAAGACGCGCCCCGAGGAGCGTCTTGCCACATGTCAACAATGGGTCTTACTGAGGGCCTCCAGGAGAGAAGCCCAAGCAAGACGTGCCCCGAGGAGCTTCTTGCCACATGTCAGCACTCGGTCTGACCGAGCGCCTCCAGGAGAGAGGCCAAAGCAAGACGCGCCCCGAGGAGCGTCTTGCCACATGCCAACAATGGGTCTGACTGAGGGCCTCCAGAAGAGAAGCACAAGCAAGACGCGCCCCGAGGAGCGTCTTGACACATGTCAACACTGGGTCTGACAGAGGGCCTCCAGGAGAGAGGCCCAAGCAAGATGCGCCCCGAGGAGTGTCTTGCCACATGTCACCACTTGGTCTGACTGAGCGCCTCCAGGAGAGAGGCCCATGCAACATGCGCCCCGAGGAGCGTCAGGCCACATGTCACTACTCAGTGTGACTGAGCGCCTCCAGGAGAGAGGCCCCAGCAAGACGCGCCCCGAGGAGCGTCTTGCCACATGTCAACAATGGGTCTTACTGAGGGCCTCCAGGAGAGAAGCCCAAGCAAGACGCGCCCCGAGGAGCTTCTTGCCACATGTCAGCACTCGGTCTGACTGAGCGCCTCCAGGAGAGAGGTCAAAGCAAGACGCGCCCCGAGGAGCGTCTTGACACATGTCAACACTGGGTCTGACAGAGGGCCTCCATGAGAGAGGCACAAGCAAGACGCGCCCCGAGGAGTGTCTTGCCACATGTCAACACTGGGTCTGACAGAGGGCCTCCAGGAGAGAGGCCCAAGCAAGACGCGCCCCGAGGATTGTCTTGCCGCATGTCACCACTTGGTCTGACTGAGTGCCTCCAGGAGAGAGGGCCAAGCAACACGCGCCCCGAGGAGCGTCAGGCCACATGTCACTACTCAGTCTGACTGAGCGCCTCCAGGAGAGAGGCCCAAGCAAGACGCGCCCCGAGGAGCGTCTTGCCACATGTCAACAATGGGTCTGACTGAGGGTCTCCAGGAGAGAAGCCCAAGCAAGACGCGCCCAGAGGAGCGTCTTGCCACATGTCAACACTGCGTCTGACTGAGCGCCTCCAGTAGAGAGGCCCAAGCAAGACAAGCCCCGAGGAGCGGCTTGACATATGTCAACACTGGGTCGGACTGAGGGCCTCCATGAGAGAAGCCCAAGCAAGACGCGCCCCGAGGAGAGTCTTGCCACATGTCAACACTCGGTCTGACAGAGGGCATTCAGGAGAGAGGCCGAAGCAATACGCGCCCCGAGGAGCGTCTTGCCACATGTCACCACTGGGTCTGAATGAGGGCATTCAGGAGAGAGGCCGAAGCAATACGCGCCCCGAGGAGCGTCTTGCCACATGTCAACAATGGGTCTGACTGAGGGCCTCCAGGAGAGAGGCCCAAGCAAGATGCGCCCGGAGGAGCGTCTTGCCACATGTCAACACTGGGTCTGACAGAGGGCCTCCAGGAGAGAGGCCCAAGCAAGATGCGCCCGGAGGAGCGTCTTGCCACATGTCAACACTGGGTCTGACAGAGGGCCTCCAGGAGAGAGGCCCAAGCAAGACGCGCCCCGAGGAGCGTCTTGCCACATGTCACCTCTGGTTCTGACTGAGCGCCTCCAGGAGAGAGGCCCAAGCAAGACTTGCCCCGAGGAGCGTCTTGCCACATGTCAACAATGGGTCTGACTGAGGGTCTCCAGGAGAGAAGCCCAAGCAAGACGCGCCCAGAGGAGCGTCTTGCCACATGTCAACACTGGGTCTGACTGAGCGCCTCCAGTAGAGAGGCCCAAGCAAGACAAGCCCCGAGGAGCGTCTTGACATATGTCAACACTGGGTCGGACTGAGGGCCTCCATGAGAGAAGCCCAAGCAAGACGCGCCCCGAGGAGAGTCTTGCCACATGTCAACACTCGGTCTGACAGAGGGCATTCAGGAGAGAGGCCGAAGCAATACGCGCCCCGAGGAGCGTCTTGCCACATGTCACCACTGGGTCTGAATGAGGGCATTCAGGAGAGAGGCCGAAGCAATACGCGCCCCGAGGAGCGTCTTGCCACATGTCAACAATGGGTCTGACTGAGGGCCTCCAGGAGAGAGGCCCAAGCAAGATGCGCCCGGAGGAGCGTCTTGCCACATGTCAACACTGGGTCTGACAGAGGGCCTCCAGGAGAGAGGCCCAAGCAAGATGCGCCCAGAGGAGCGTCTTGCCACATGTCAACACTGGATCTGACAGAGGGCCTCCAGGAGAGAGGCCCAAGCAAGACGCGCCCCGAGGAGCGTCTTGCCACATGTCACCTCTGGTTCTGACTGAGCGCCTCCAGGAGAGAGGCCCAAGCAAGACTTGCCCCGAGGAGCGTCTTGCCACATGTAAACAATGGGTCTGACTGAGGGTCTCCAGGAGAGAAGCCCAACTAAGACGCGCCCAGAGGAGCGTCTTGCCACATGTCAACACTGGGTCTGACTGAGCGCCTCCAGTAGAGAGGCCCAAGCAAGACAAGCCCCGAGGAGCGTCTTGACATATGTCAACACTGGGTCGGACTGAGGGCCTCCATGAGAGAAGCCCAAGCAAGACGCGCCCCGAGGAGAGTCTTGCCACATGTCAAGACTCGGTCTGACAGAGGGCATTCAGGAGAGAGGCCGAAGCAATACGCGCCCCGAGGAGCGTCTTGCCACATGTCACCACTGGGTCTGAATGAGGGCATTCAGGAGAGAGGCCGAAGCAATACGCGCCCCGAGGAGCGTCTTGCCACATGTCAACACTGGGTCTGACAGAGGGCCTCCAGGAGAGAGGCCCAAGCAAGACGCGCCCCGAGGAGCGTCTTGCCACATGTCACCTCTGGTTCTGACTGAGCGCCTCCAGGAGAGAGGCCCAAGCAAGACGTGCCCCGAGGAGCCTCTTGTCACATGTCAACACTGGGTCTGTCTGAGCGCCTCCAGGAGAGAAGCCCAAGCAAGACGCGCCCCGAGGAGCGTCTTGCCACATGTCAACAATGGGTCTGACTGAGGGCCTCCAGGAGAGAAGCCCAAGCAAGACGCGCCCCGAGGAGCGTCTTGACACATGTCAACACTGGGTCTGACAGAGGGCCTCCAGGAGAGAGGCCCAAGCAAGACGCGCCCAGAGGAGTGTCTTGCCACATGTCACCACTGGGTCTGACTGAGCGCCTCCAGGAGAGAGGCCCAAACAAGACGCGCCCCGAGGAGCGTCAGGCCACATGTCACTACTCAGTCTGACTGAGCGCCTCCAGGAGAGAGGCCCAAGCAAGACGCGCCCCGAGGAGCGTCTTGCCACATGTCACCTCTGGTTCTGACTGAGCGCCTCCAGGAGAGAGGCCCAAGCAAGACGCGCCCCGAGGAGCGTCTTGTCACATGTCAACACTGGGTCTTTCTGAGCGCCTCCAGGAGAGAAGCCCAAGCAAGACGAGCCCCGAGGAGCGTCTTGCCACATGACACCACTTGGTCTGACTGAGCGCCTCCAGGAGAGAGGCCCAAGCAACACGCGCCCCGAGCAGCGTCAGGCCACATGTCACTACTCAGTCTGACTGAGCGCCTCCAGGAGAGAGGCCCAAGCAAGACGCGCCCCGAGGAGCGTCTTGCCACATGTCAACAATGGGTCTTACTGAGGGCCTCCAGGAGAGAAGCCCAAGCAAGACGCGCCCCGAGGAGCTTCTTGCCACATGTCAGCACTCGGTCTGACCGAGCGCCTCCAGGAGAGAGGCCAAAGCAAGACGCGCCCCGAGGAGCGTCTTGACACATGTCAACACTGGGTCTGACAGAGGGCCTCCAGGAGAGAGGCCCAAGCAAGATGCGCCCCGAGGAGTGTCTTGCCACATGTCACCACTTGGTCTGACTGAGCGCCTCCAGGAGAGAGGCCCATGCAACACGCGCCCCGAGGAGCGTCAGGCCACATGTCACTACTCAGTGTGACTGAGCGCCTCCAGGAGAGAGGCCCAAGCAAGACGCGCCCCGAGGAGCGTCTTGCCACATGTCAACAATGGGTCTTACTGAGGGCCTCCAGGAGAGAAGCCCAAGCAAGACGCGCCCCGAGGAGCTTCTTGCCACATGTCAGCACTCGGTCTGACTGAGCGCCTCCAGGAGAGAGGTCAAAGCAAGACGCGCCCCGAGGAGCGTCTTGACACATGTCAACACTGGGTCTGACAGAGGGCCTCCATGAGAGAGGCCCAAGCAAGACGCGCCCCGAGGAGTGTCTTGCCACATGTCAACACTGGGTCTGACAGAGGGCCTCCAGGAGAGAGGCCCAAGCAAGACGCGCCCCGAGGATTGTCTTGCCACATGTCACCACTTGGTCTGACTGAGTGCCTCCAGGAGAGAGGGCCAAGCAACACGCGCCCCGAGGAGCGTCAGGCCACATGTCACTACTCAGTCTGACTGAGCGCCTCCAGGAGAGAGGCCCAAGCAAGACGCGCCCCGAGGAGCGTCTTGCCACATGTCAACAATGGGTCTGACTGAGGGTCTCCAGGAGAGAAGCCCAAGCAAGACGCGCCCAGAGGAGCGTCTTGCCACATGTCAACACTGGGTCTGACTGAGCGCCTCCAGTAGAGAGGCCCAAGCAAGACAAGCCCCGAGGAGCGGCTTGACATATGTCAACACTGGGTCGGACTGAGGGCCTCCATGAGAGAAGCCCAAGCAAGACGCGCCCCGAGGAGAGTCTTGCCACATGTCAACACTCGGTCTGACAGAGGGCATTCAGGAGAGAGGCCGAAGCAATACGCGCCCCGAGGAGCGTCTTGCCACATGTCACCACTGGGTCTGAATGAGGGCATTCAGGAGAGAGGCCGAAGCAATACGCGCCCCGAGGAGCGTCTTGCCACATGTCAACAATGGGTCTGACTGAGGGCCTCCAGGAGAGAGGCCCAAGCAAGATGCGCCCGGAGGAGCGTCTTGCCACATGTCAACACTGGGTCTGACAGAGGGCCTCCAGGAGAGAAGCCAAAGCAAGACGCGCCCGGAGGAGCTTCTTTCCACATGTCAACAATGGGTCTTACTGAGGGCCTCCATGAGAGAAGCCCAAGCAAGACGTGCCCCGAGGAGTGTCTTGCCACATGTCAACACTGTGTCTGACTGAGCGCCTCCAGGAGAGAGGGCCAAGCAAGACGCGCCCCGAGGAGCGTCTTGCCACGTGTCAACACTGGGTCTGACTTAGCGCCTCCAGGAGAGAGGCCCAAGCAAGATGCGCCCCGAGGAGCGTCTTGCCACGTGTCACCACTGGGTCTGACTGAGCTCCTCCAGGAGAGAGGCCCAAGCAAGACGCTCCCAGAGGAGCGTCTTGCCTTATGTCAGCACTCGGTCTGACTGAGCGCCTCCAGGAGAGAGGCCGAAGCAAGACGCGCCCCGAGGAGCGTCTTGCCACATGTCACTACTCGGTCTAACTGAGAGCCTCCAGGAGAGAGGTCCAAGCAAGATGCGCCCCGAGGAGCGTCTTGCAAAATGTTACTACTCAGTCTGACTGAGCGCCTCCAGGAGGGAGGTCCAAGCAAGATGCGCCCCGAGGAGCGTCTTGCAAAATGTCACTACTCGGTCTGACTGAGCGCCTCCAGGAGAGAGCCCGAAGCAAGACTTGCCCCGAGGAGCGTCTTGCCACATGTCAACAATGGGTCTGACTGAGGGTCTCCAGGAGAGAAGCCCAAGCAAGACGCGCCCAGAGGAGCGTCTTGCCACATGTCAACACTGGGTCTGAATGAGCGCCTCCAGTAGAGAGGCCCAAGCAAGACATGCCCCGAGGAGCGTCTTGACATATGTCAGCACTGGGTCGGACTGAGGGCCTCCATGAGAGAAGCCCAAGCAAGACGCGCCCCGAGGAGAGTCTTGCCACATGTCAACACTCGGTCTGACAGAGGGCATTCAGGAGAGAGGCCGAAGCAATACGCGCCCCGAGGAGCATCTTGCCACATGTCACCACTGGGTCTGAATGAGCGCCTCCAGGAGAGAGGCCCAAGCAAGATGTGCCCAGAGGAGCGTCTTTCCACGTGTCACCACTGGGTCTGACTGAGCGCCTCCAGGAGAGAGGCCCAAGCAAGACGCGCCCCGAGGAGCGTCTTGCCACATGTCAACACTGGGTCTGACTGAGCGCCTCCAGGAGAGAGGCCCAAGCAAGATGCGCCCCGAGGAGCGTCTTGCCACATGTCAACACTGGGTCTGACTGAGCGCCTCCAGGAGAGAGGCCCAAGCAAGACGCGCCCCGAGGAGCGTCTTGCCACATGTCAGCACTGGGTCTGACTGAGCGCCTCCAGGAGAGAGGCCCCAGCAAGACGCGCCCCGAGGAGCGTCTTGCCTTATGTCAGCACTGGGTCTGACTGAGCGCCTCCAGGAGAGAGGCTCAAGCAAGACGCGCCCCGAGGAGCGTCTTGCCACATGTCAACAATGGGTCTGACTGAGGGCCTCCAGGAGAGAGGCCCAAGCAAGATGCGCCCGAAGGAGCGTCTTGCCACATGTCAACACTGGGTCTGACAGAGGGCCTCCAGGAGAGAGGCCCAAGCAAGACGTGCCCCGAGGAGCCTCTTGTCACATGTCAACACTGGGTCTGTCTGAGCGCCTCCAGGAGAGAAGCCCAAGCAAGACGCGCCCCGAGGAGCGTCTTGCCACATGTCAACAATGGGTCTGACTGAGGGCCTCCAGGAGAGAAGCCCAAGCAAGACGCGCCCCGAGGAGCGTCTTGACACATGTCAACACTGGGTCTGACAGAGGGCCTCCAGGAGAGAGGCCCAAGCAAGACGCGCCCAGAGGAGTGTCTTGCCACATGTCACCACTGGGTCTGACTGAGCGCCTCCAGGAGAGAGGCCCAAGCAAGACGCGCCCCGAGGAGCGTCAGGCCACATGTCACTTCTCAGTCTGACTGAGCGCCTCCAGGAGAGAGGCCCAAGCAAGACTTGCCCCGAGGAGCGTCTTGCCACATGTCAACAATGGGTCTGACTGAGGGTCTCCAGGAGTGAAGCCCAAGCAAGACGCGCCCAGAGGAGCGTCTTGCCACATGTCAACACTGGGTCTGACTGAGCGCCTCCAGTAGAGAGGCCCAAGCAAGACACGCCCCGAAAAAGCTTCTTGACATATGTCAACACTGGGTCGGACTGAGGGCCTCCATGAGAGAAGCCCAAGCAAGACGCGCCCCGAGGAGAGTCTTGCCACATGTCAACACTCGGTCTGACAGAGGGCATTCAGGAGAGAGGCCGAAGCAATACGCGCCCCGAGGAGCGTCTTGCCACATGTCACCACTGGGTCTGAATGAGCGCCTCCAGGAGAGAGGCCCAAGCAAGATGTGCCCAGAGGAGCGTCTTTCCACGTGTCACCACTGGGTCTGACTGAGCGCCTCCAGGAGAGAGGCCCAAGCAAGACGCGCCCCGAGGAGCGTCTTGCCACATGTCAACACTGGGTCTGACTGAGCGCCTCCAGGAGAGAGGCCCAAGCAAGACGCGCCCCGAGGAGCGTCTTGCCACATGTCAACACTGGGTCTGACTGAGCGCCTCCAGGAGAGAGGCCCAAGCAAGACGCGCCCCGAGGAGCGTCTTGCCACATGTTAGCACTGGGTCTGACTGAGCGCCTCCAGGAGAGAGGCCCCAGCAAGACGCGCCCCGAGGAGCGTCTTGCCTTATGTCAGCACTGGGTCTGACTGAGCGCCTCCAGGAGAGAGGCCCAAGCAAGACGCGCCCCGAGGAGCGTCTTGCCACATGTCAACAATGGGTCTGACTGAGGGCCTCCAGGAGAGAGGCCCAAGCAAGATGCGCCCGAAGGAGCGTCTTGCCACATGTCAACACTGGGTCTGACAGAGGGCCTCCAGGAGAGAGGCCCAAGCAAGACGTGCCCCGAGGAGCCTCTTGTCACATGTCAACACTGGGTCTGTCTGAGCGCCTCCAGGAGAGAAGCCCAAGCAAGACGCGCCCCGAGGAGCGTCTTGCCACATGTCAACAATGAGTCTGACTGAGGGCCTCCAGGAGTGAAGCCCAAGCAAGACGCGCCTCGAGGAGCGTCTTGACACATGTCAACACTGGGTCTGAAGGAGGGCCTCCAGGAGAGAGGCCCAAGCAAGACGCGCCCCGAGGAGTGTCTTGCCACATGTCACCACTGGGTCTGACTGAGCGCCTCCAGGAGAGAGGCCCAAGCAAGACGCGCCCCGAGGAGCGTCAGGCCACATGTCACTTCTCAGTCTGACTGAGCGCCTCCAGGAGAGAGGCCCAAGCAAGACTTGCCCCGAGGAGCGTCTTGCCACATGTCAACAATGGGTCTGACTGAGGGTCTCCAGGAGAGAAGCCCAAGCAAGACGCGCCCAGAGGAGAGTCTTGCCACATGTCAACACTGGGTCTGACTGAGCGCCTCCAGTAGAGAGGCCCAAGCAAGACACGCCCCGAAAAAGCTTCTTGACATATGTCAACACTGGGTCGGACTGAGGGCCTCCATGAGAGAAGCCCAAGCAAGACGCGCTCTGAGGAGAGTCTTGCCACATGTCAACACTCGGTCTGACAGAGGGCATTCAGGAGAGAGGCCGAAGCAATACGCGCCCCGAGGATCGTCTTGCCACATGTCACCACTGGGTCTGACTGAGCGCCTCCAGGAGAGAGGCCCAAGCAAGACGCGCCCCGAGGAGCGTCAGGCCACATGTCACTACTCGGTCTGACTGAGCGCCTCCAGGAGAGAGGCCCAAGCAAGACTTGCCCCGAGGAGCGTCTTGCCACATGTCAACAATGGGTCTGACTGAGGGTCTCCAGGAGAGAAGCCCAAGCAAGACGCGCCCAGAGGAGCGTCTTGCCACATGTCAACACTGGGTCTGACTGAGCGCCTCCAGTAGAGAGGCCCAAGCAAGACAAGCCCCGAGGAGCGTCTTGACATATGTCAACACTGGGTCGGACTGAGGGCCTCCATGAGAGAAGCCCAAGCAAGACGCGCCCCGAGGAGAGTCTTGCCACATGTCAACACTCGGTCTGACAGAGGGCATTCAGGAGAGAGGCCGAAGCAATACGCGCCCCGAGGAGCGTCTTGCCACATGTCACCACTGGGTCTGAATGAGGGCATTCAGGAGAGAGGCCGAAGCAATACGCGCCCCGAGGAGCGTCTTGCCACATGTCAACACTGGGTCTGACAGAGGGCCTCCAGGAGAGAGGCCCAAGCAAGACGCGCCCCGAGGAGCGTCTTGCCACATGTCACCTCTGGTTCTGACTGAGCGCCTCCAGGAGAGAGGCCCAAGCAAGACGTGCCCCGAGGAGCCTCTTGTCACATGTCAACACTGGGTCTGTCTGAGCGCCTCCAGGAGAGAAGCCCAAGCAAGACGCGCCCCGAGGAGCGTCTTGCCACATGTCACCACTGGGTCTGACTGAGCGCCTCCAGGAGAGAGGCCCAAACAAGACGCGCCCCGAGGAGCGTCAGGCCACATGTCACTACTCAGTCTGACTGAGCGCCTCCAGGAGAGAGGCCCAAGCAAGACGCGCCCCGAGGAGCGTCTTGCCACATGTCACCTCTGGTTCTGACTGAGCGCCTCCAGGAGAGAGGCCCAAGCAAGACGCGCCCCGAGGAGCGTCTTGTCACATGTCAACACTGGGTCTTTCTGAGCGCCTCCAGGAGAGAAGCCCAAGCAAGACGCGCCCCGAGGAGCGTCTTGCCACATGACATCGCTTGGTCTGACTGAGCGCCTCCAGGAGAGAGGCCCAAGCAACACGCGCCCCGAGGAGCGTCAGGCCACATGTCACTACTCAGTCTGACTGAGCGCCTCCAGGAGAGAGGCCCAAGCAAGACGCGCCCCGAGGAGCGTCTTGCCACATGTCAACAATGGGTCTTACTGAGGGCCTCCAGGAGAGAAGCCCAAGCAAGACGCGCCCCGAGGAGCTTCTTGCCACATGTCAGCACTCGGTCTGACCGAGCGCCTCCAGGAGAGAGGCCAAAGCAAGACGCGCCCCGAGGAGCGTCTTGCCACATGCCAACAATGGGTCTGACTGAGGGCCTCCAGAAGAGAAGCACAAGCAAGACGCGCCCCGAGGAGCGTCTTGACACATGTCAACACTGGGTCTGACAGAGGGCCTCCAGGAGAGAGGCCCAAGCAAGATGCGCCCCGAGGAGTGTCTTGCCACATGTCACCACTTGGTCTGACTGAGCGCCTCCAGGAGAGAGGCCCATGCAACATGCGCCCCGAGGAGCGTCAGGCCACATGTCACTACTCAGTGTGACTGAGCGCCTCCAGGAGAGAGGCCCCAGCAAGACGCGCCCCGAGGAGCGTCTTGCCACATGTCAACAATGGGTCTTACTGAGGGCCTCCAGGAGAGAAGCCCAAGCAAG
This sequence comes from Nothobranchius furzeri, assembly GCF_043380555.1. NCBI lineage: Eukaryota > Metazoa > Chordata > Actinopteri > Cyprinodontiformes > Nothobranchiidae > Nothobranchius > Nothobranchius furzeri. Next base: position 17,611,185 of record NC_091741.1, read on the forward strand.
ACGCGCCCCGAGGAGCTTCTTGCCACATGTCAGCACTCGGTCTGACTGAGCGCCTCCAGGAGAGAGGTCAAAGCAAGACGCGCCCCGAGGAGCGTCTTGACACATGTCAACACTGGGTCTGACAGAGGGCCTCCATGAGAGAGGCACAAGCAAGACGCGCCCCGAGGAGTGTCTTGCCACATGTCAACACTGGGTCTGACAGAGGGCCTCCAGGAGAGAGGCCCAAGCAAGACGCGCCCCGAGGATTGTCTTGCCGCATGTCACCACTTGGTCTGACTGAGTGCCTCCAGGAGAGAGGGCCAAGCAACACGCGCCCCGAGGAGCGTCAGGCCACATGTCACTACTCAGTCTGACTGAGCGCCTCCAGGAGAGAGGCCCAAGCAAGACGCGCCCCGAGGAGCGTCTTGCCACATGTCAACAATGGGTCTGACTGAGGGTCTCCAGGAGAGAAGCCCAAGCAAGACGCGCCCAGAGGAGCGTCTTGCCACATGTCAACACTGCGTCTGACTGAGCGCCTCCAGTAGAGAGGCCCAAGCAAGACAAGCCCCGAGGAGCGGCTTGACATATGTCAACACTGGGTCGGACTGAGGGCCTCCATGAGAGAAGCCCAAGCAAGACGCGCCCCGAGGAGAGTCTTGCCACATGTCAACACTCGGTCTGACAGAGGGCATTCAGGAGAGAGGCCGAAGCAATACGCGCCCCGAGGAGCGTCTTGCCACATGTCACCACTGGGTCTGAATGAGGGCATTCAGGAGAGAGGCCGAAGCAATACGCGCCCCGAGGAGCGTCTTGCCACATGTCAACAATGGGTCTGACTGAGGGCCTCCAGGAGAGAGGCCCAAGCAAGATGCGCCCGGAGGAGCGTCTTGCCACATGTCAACACTGGGTCTGACAGAGGGCCTCCAGGAGAGAGGCCCAAGCAAGATGCGCCCGGAGGAGCGTCTTGCCACATGTCAACACTGGGTCTGACAGAGGGCCTCCAGGAGAGAGGCCCAAGCAAGACGCGCCCCGAGGAGCGTCTTGCCACATGTCACCTCTGGTTCTGACTGAGCGCCTCCAGGAGAGAGGCCCAAGCAAGACTTGCCCCGAGGAGCGTCTTGCCACATGTCAACAATGGGTCTGACTGAGGGTCTCCAGGAGAGAAGCCCAAGCAAGACGCGCCCAGAGGAGCGTCTTGCCACATGTCAACACTGGGTCTGACTGAGCGCCTCCAGTAGAGAGGCCCAAGCAAGACAAGCCCCGAGGAGCGTCTTGACATATGTCAACACTGGGTCGGACTGAGGGCCTCCATGAGAGAAGCCCAAGCAAGACGCGCCCCGAGGAGAGTCTTGCCACATGTCAACACTCGGTCTGACAGAGGGCATTCAGGAGAGAGGCCGAAGCAATACGCGCCCCGAGGAGCGTCTTGCCACATGTCACCACTGGGTCTGAATGAGGGCATTCAGGAGAGAGGCCGAAGCAATACGCGCCCCGAGGAGCGTCTTGCCACATGTCAACAATGGGTCTGACTGAGGGCCTCCAGGAGAGAGGCCCAAGCAAGATGCGCCCGGAGGAGCGTCTTGCCACATGTCAACACTGGGTCTGACAGAGGGCCTCCAGGAGAGAGGCCCAAGCAAGATGCGCCCAGAGGAGCGTCTTGCCAAATGTCAACACTGGGTCTGACAGAGGGCCTCCAGGAGAGAGGCCCAAGCAAGACGCGCCCCGAGGAGCGTCTTGCCACATGTCACCTCTGGTTCTGACTGAGCGCCTCCAGGAGAGAGGCCCAAGCAAGACTTGCCCCGAGGAGCGTCTTGCCACATGTAAACAATGGGTCTGACTGAGGGTCTCCAGGAGAGAAGCCCAACTAAGACGCGCCCAGAGGAGCGTCTTGCCACATGTCAACACTGGGTCTGACTGAGCGCCTCCAGTAGAGAGGCCCAAGCAAGACAAGCCCCGAGGAGCGTCTTGACATATGTCAACACTGGGTCGGACTGAGGGCCTCCATGAGAGAAGCCCAAGCAAGACGCGCCCCGAGGAGAGTCTTGCCACATGTCAAGACTCGGTCTGACAGAGGGCATTCAGGAGAGAGGCCGAAGCAATACGCGCCCCGAGGAGCGTCTTGCCACATGTCACCACTGGGTCTGAATGAGGGCATTCAGGAGAGAGGCCGAAGCAATACGCGCCCCGAGGAGCGTCTTGCCACATGTCAACACTGGGTCTGACAGAGGGCCTCCAGGAGAGAGGCCCAAGCAAGACGCGCCCCGAGGAGCGTCTTGCCACATGTCACCTCTGGTTCTGACTGAGCGCCTCCAGGAGAGAGGCCCAAGCAAGACGTGCCCCGAGGAGCCTCTTGTCACATGTCAACACTGGGTCTGTCTGAGCGCCTCCAGGAGAGAAGCCCAAGCAAGACGCGCCCCGAGGAGCGTCTTGCCACATGTCAACAATGGGTCTGACTGAGGGCCTCAAGGAGAGAAGCCCAAGCAAGACGCGCCCCGAGGAGCGTCTTGACACATGTCAACACTGGGTCTGACAGAGGGCCTCCAGGAGAGAGGCCCAAGCAAGACGCGCCCAGAGGAGTGTCTTGCCACATGTCACCACTGGGTCTGACTGAGCGCCTCCAGGAGAGAGGCCCAAACAAGACGCGCCCCGAGGAGCGTCAGGCCACATGTCACTACTCAGTCTGACTGAGCGCCTCCAGGAGAGAGGCCCAAGCAAGACGCGCCCCGAGGAGCGTCTTGCCACATGTCACCTCTGGTTCTGACTGAGCGCCTCCAGGAGAGAGGCCCAAGCAAGACGCGCCCCGAGGAGCGTCTTGTCACATGTCAACACTGGGTCTTTCTGAGCGCCTCCAGGAGAGAAGCCCAAGCAAGACGAGCCCCGAGGAGCGTCTTGCCACATGACACCACTTGGTCTGACTGAGCGCCTCCAGGAGAGAGGCCCAAGCAACACGCGCCCCGAGCAGCGTCAGGCCACATGTCACTACTCAGTCTGACTGAGCGCCTCCAGGAGAGAGGCCCAAGCAAGACGCGCCCCGAGGAGCGTCTTGCCACATGTCAACAATGGGTCTTACTGAGGGCCTCCAGGAGAGAAGCCCAAGCAAGACGCGCCCCGAGGAGCTTCTTGCCACATGTCAGCACTCGGTCTGACCGAGCGCCTCCAGGAGAGAGGCCAAAGCAAGACGCGCCCCGAGGAGCGTCTTGACACATGTCAACACTGGGTCTGACAGAGGGCCTCCAGGAGAGAGGCCCAAGCAAGATGCGCCCCGAGGAGTGTCTTGCCACATGTCACCACTTGGTCTGACTGAGCGCCTCCAGGAGAGAGGCCCATGCAACACGCGCCCCGAGGAGCGTCAGGCCACATGTCACTACTCAGTGTGACTGAGCGCCTCCAGGAGAGAGGCCCAAGCAAGACGCGCCCCGAGGAGCGTCTTGCCACATGTCAACAATGGGTCTTACTGAGGGCCTCCAGGAGAGAAGCCCAAGCAAGACGCGCCCCGAGGAGCTTCTTGCCACATGTCAGCACTCGGTCTGACTGAGCGCCTCCAGGAGAGAGGTCAAAGCAAGACGCGCCCCGAGGAGCGTCTTGACACATGTCAACACTGGGTCTGACAGAGGGCCTCCATGAGAGAGGCCCAAGCAAGACGCGCCCCGAGGAGTGTCTTGCCACATGTCAACACTGGGTCTGACAGAGGGCCTCCAGGAGAGAGGCCCAAGCAAGACGCGCCCCGAGGATTGTCTTGCCACATGTCACCACTTGGTCTGACTGAGTGCCTCCAGGAGAGAGGGCCAAGCAACACGCGCCCCGAGGAGCGTCAGGCCACATGTCACTACTCAGTCTGACTGAGCGCCTCCAGGAGAGAGGCCCAAGCAAGACGCGCCCCGAGGAGCGTCTTGCCACATGTCAACAATGGGTCTGACTGAGGGTCTCCAGGAGAGAAGCCCAAGCAAGACGCGCCCAGAGGAGCGTCTTGCCACATGTCAACACTGGGTCTGACTGAGCGCCTCCAGTAGAGAGGCCCAAGCAAGACAAGCCCCGAGGAGCGGCTTGACATATGTCAACACTGGGTCGGACTGAGGGCCTCCATGAGAGAAGCCCAAGCAAGACGCGCCCCGAGGAGAGTCTTGCCACATGTCAACACTCGGTCTGACAGAGGGCATTCAGGAGAGAGGCCGAAGCAATACGCGCCCCGAGGAGCGTCTTGCCACATGTCACCACTGGGTCTGAATGAGGGCATTCAGGAGAGAGGCCGAAGCAATACGCGCCCCGAGGAGCGTCTTGCCACATGTCAACAATGGGTCTGACTGAGGGCCTCCAGGAGAGAGGCCCAAGCAAGATGCGCCCGGAGGAGCGTCTTGCCACATGTCAACACTGGGTCTGACAGAGGGCCTCCAGGAGAGAGGCCCAAGCAAGATGCGCCCGGAGGAGCGTCTTGCCACATGTCAACACTGGGTCTGACAGAGGGCCTCCAGGAGAGAGGCCCAAGCAAGACGCGCCCCGAGGAGCGTCTTGCCACATGTCACCTCTGGTTCTGACTGAGCGCCTCCAGGAGAGAGGCCCAAGCAAGACTTGCCCCGAGGAGCGTCTTGCCACATGTCAACAATGGGTCTGACTGAGGGTCTCCAGGAGAGAAGCCCAAGCAAGACGCGCCCAGAGGAGCGTCTTGCCACATGTCAACACTGGGTCTGACTGAGCGCCTCCAGTAGAGAGGCCCAAGCAAGACAAGCCCCGAGGAGCGTCTTGACATATGTCAACACTGGGTCGGACTGAGGGCCTCCATGAGAGAAGCCCAAGCAAGACGCGCCCCGAGGAGAGTCTTGCCACATGTCAACACTCGGTCTGACAGAGGGCATTCAGGAGAGAGGCCGAAGCAATACGCGCCCCGAGGAGCGTCTTGCCACATGTCACCACTGGGTCTGAATGAGGGCATTCAGGAGAGAGGCCGAAGCAATACGCGCCCCGAGGAGCGTCTTGCCACATGTCAACACTGGGTCTGACAGAGGGCCTCCAGGACAGAGGCCCAAGCAAGACGCGCCCCGAGGAGCGTCTTGCCACATGTCACCTCTGGTTCTGACTGAGCGCCTCCAGGAGAGAGGCCCAAGCAAGACGTGCCCCGAGGAGCCTCTTGTCACATGTCAACACTGGGTCTGTCTGAGCGCCTCAAGGAGAGAAGCCCAAGCAAGACGCGCCCCGAGGAGCGTCTTGCCACATGTCAACAATGGGTCTGACTGAGGGCCTCCAGGAGAGAAGCCCAAGCAAGACGCGCCCCGAGGAGCGTCTTGACACATGTCAACACTGGGTCTGACAGAGGGCCTCCAGGAGAGAGGCCCAAGCAAGACGCGCCCAGAGGAGTGTCTTGCCACATGTCACCACTGGGTCTGACTGAGCGCCTCCAGGAGAGAGGCCCAAACAAGACGCGCCCCGAGGAGCGTCAGGCCACATGTCACTACTCAGTCTGACTGAGCGCCTCCAGGAGAGAGGCCCAAGCAAGACGCGCCCCGAGGAGCGTCTTGCCACATGTCACCTCTGGTTCTGACTGAGCGCCTCCAGGAGAGAGGCCCATGCAAGACGCGCCCCGAGGAGCGTCTTGTCACATGTCAACACTGGGTCTTTCTGAGCGCCTCCAGGAGAGAAGCCCAAGCAAGACGCGCCCCGAGGAGCGTCTTGCCACATGACACCACTTGGTCTGACTGAGCGCCTCCAGGAGAGAGGCCCAAGCAACACGCGCCCCGAGGAGCGTCAGGCCACATGTCACTACTCAGTCTGACTGAGCGCCTCCAGGAGAGAGGCCCAAGCAAGACGCGCCCCGAGGAGCGTCTTGCCACATGTCAACAATGGGTCTTACTGAGGGCCTCCAGGAGAGAAGCCCAAGCAAGACGCGCCCCGAGGAGCTTCTTGCCACATGTCAGCACTCGGTCTGACCGAGCGCCTCCAGGAGAGAGGCCAAAGCAAGACGCGCCCCGAGGAGCGTCTTGCCACATGCCAACAATGGGTCTGACTGAGGGCCTCCAGGAGAGAAGCCCAAGCAAGACGCGCCCCGAGGAGCGTCTTGACACATGTCAACACTGGGTCTGACAGAGGGCCTCCAGGAGAGAGGCCCAAGCAAGATGCGCCCCGAGGAGTGTCTTGCCACATGTCACCACTTGGTCTGACTAAGCGCCTCCAGGAGAGAGGCCCATGCAACACGCGCCCCGAGGAGCGTCAGGCCACATGTCACTACTCAGTGTGACTGAGCGCCTCCAGGAGAGAGGCCCAAGCAAGACGCGCCCCGAGGAGCGTCTTGCCACATGTCAACAATGGGTCTTACTGAGGGCCTCCAGGAGAGAAGCCCAAGCAAGACGCGCCCCGAGGAGCTTCTTGCCACATGTCAGCACTCGGTCTGACTGAGCGCCTCCAGGAGAGAGGTCAAAGCAAGACGCGCCCCGAGGAGCGTCTTGACACATGTCAACACTGGGTCTGACAGAGGGCCTCCATGAGAGAGGCCCAAGCAAGACGCGCCCCGAGGAGTGTCTTGCCACATGTCAACACTGGGTCTGACAGAGGGCCTCCAGGAGAGAGGCCCAAGCAAGACGCGCCCCGAGGATTGTCTTGCCACATGTCACCACTTGGTCTGACTGAGTGCCTCCAGGAGAGAGGGCCAACCAACACGCGCCCCGAGGAGCGTCAGGCCACATGTCAATACTCAGTCTGACTGAGCGCCTCCAGGAGAGAGGCGCAAGCAAGACGCGCCCCGAGGAGCGTCTTGCCACATGTCAACAATGGTTCTTACTGAGGGCCTCCGGGAGAGAAGCCCAAGCAAGACGCGCCCCGAGGAGCGTCTTGCCACATGTCAACACTGGGTCTGACTGAGCTCCTCCAGGAGAGAGGCCCAAGCAAGACATGCCCCGAGGAGCGTCTTGACACATGTCAACACTGGGTCTGACTGAGGGCCTCCATGAGAGAAGCCCAAGCAAGACGCGCCCCGAGGAGAGTCTTGCCACATGTCATCACTCGGTCTGACAGAGGGCATCCAGGAGAGAGGCCCAAGCAATACGCGCCCCGAGGAGCGTCTTGCCACTTAAACCCACAACCTAGCACTGAGGACAGAGGGACTTTATTTAAATTAGTACTTAATGGAAACGATACATAATGATACATAAGAGCCATGTCACACATTCAGCCTAGGAATAGTAGCATTGTGCACTATTAAAAATATACACATCAATTGCTCGAATCCCATTGTTGCAAAGTAAAACTCTAATAAAACTCTAGTCTGACATCAACAGAGAAGACTTAGTGTATGTACTACAAATACAGCATTAGGATTTCGAGTGGACCGTGCACCTTGTGAACCATCAGAGGCTTATGACGCAACATATCTTCCAGTTGCTATTAGACAAGTTATAATTCTCGACCATTTTTCGGAACTGGTTTCTTGGGTCCGTGAGTAAATGCCAAATGAGATGATAGTCCTTAAGTAAGTTCCTGGCAATCCCATGTCACGCTCTTGCCCATCAGCCGGTGAACGCTGAGACGGAACTCGATGAGAGCGATGTATTTTTTAAGTGCTCCGAAAGTAGTTCTAACAAGCGTGCGATTCACTTCGTGAGTAAACCGCAGCTGCAGCTGATTCAAACAGTCGAGCCAACTTTTTACATCTCAATATTCGTTTTGTAGTTAGTCGAGTTACCTTTTGTGTGGCGCATGCACGGGTCATTAGCGTCCAGCTCCCAGCTTAGAGAGTCCTGTATTGACACAGACGTCAATACATCTCGATGTCATGCAACACACAAAGTCTGTCGCATACAGGTGGGTTAACACATGTACGATACCTTTTGTGTGGCGCATGCACGGGTCGTTAGCATCCAGCTCCCGGCTTATAGAGAGTCCTGTATTGACACAGACGTCAATTCTTCTCGATGTCATGCAACACACAAAGTCTGTCGCATACAGGTGGGTTAACACACATGTACGATGTGTGCAATGGCGCGCCCGTTTACAATGGGACACGACGATGATCATTGTTAACCAAACTCTTGTTTCTCACGACAGGTGGTAGCGTTGTCTCCTGCACCTGGTCTTCGTGCACAGAGGGTGTTGTAATGTGCTCGTCATAGTCGCGATCGTTGTCACTCGAATCCGTTGTTCTCATGACAGGTGGTAGCGTTGTCTCCTGCATGTTGTCTTCGCGTGCGGCAAGCGTTGTGCTGTGCTCGTTATAATGGTTGTCTTCGTACAATGGGGGTGTTGAATACTCCTTCGCGAGTAGTCTAGGAGGTGGTGTGATGGGACGTATCTCAGAGGCGTTATGTGAGCGTACCACCATGGCCTGAGCAACTGCGACTACTGAGAGTACACCCAGTACAGACAGCGAGATCATTTTTTTTCTTGGGTGTTGTAAGGGCGCAAGGGCCTGTGTGTGTGTGTGTGTGTGCGTGCGTGCGTGCGTGCGTGTGTGTGTGTGTGTGTGTGTGTGTGTGTGTGTGTGTGTGTGTGTGTGTGTGTGTGTGTGTGTGAAACAAATAAAGATAAATATAGCTAGTGCGGCCACGAGCGGTCATGCAGGGTAGACGCTGCGCGAAATTGCCTCTAAAACAAGCGCGTGCCCACGCCCGATCCGTGGAAGCACGTAGAACTAGCAAACGTACTAGCAGAAATCAACGATCGCACACGGGTCATTGAGTGTGTACAGGGTTCGTCTGCGTGTGTGGCATTGGGCAATCTAGCGGCAACCGAGTGGCCTGAAGGCGGAACCGGCCAACCCGTCGCCCTCACCATCGTTGTGCTTCGAGATGAACTATTGCTAAAGATGATCGTCCTCGTCAACCACGGCGCTACCAGAGTTACCACGACATGCGCCTTAAAAGCGTTCTCGTTTGGGTCAGCGCCACCAGAATTGAATCGGCAAGTCAGCGGATATTACACAACTCGTAACGAAGACCCTCTCCGCGACCTCGCGGCCAGTGTGCGCAGTGTACAGCAAATGACAAACGATGTTGCGAGCGATATATCGGAAAAACTTTGCACTGACGCGACGGTCGCCACTGCAGGTTGTGTGAGTCTCGCGCAAAGTGCCATATCAAACGTGCGCAAGCTAGTGACAAGCAACTTCACCAGATCCGTAGATTCTGCATACGCTTGGATACGAATGAAAGTATCGAGAGATAACACCGACACGAGTTGCGCGACGGCGCTGGCTGCAGTCGCTACAACACTGGATTTAATAATCAACGTAATTGTGATCGTAATGGCGTATCGAGTGTGCACCAGAAACTAAAACCAGTTCTACAGAAAACTGGCATGAGGGTCGCGGTCTAACGTTATGTTGGTGTCTCGCATCGACCGTCGACGGCCGTTTGCCAGCGGCTGAAAATGGCACAGTTGACGAAATGGAAACGCCGACCGTCGATAGTGCACTCTCGCAAGTTCCAACCGCACCATCTCAGGAGACAGACCACAGAGTCATAGTAGCGGAGGGTAGATAGAAAATGCGCAAACAGCCACAACCGCCCATATACATACTATACGAGTTCAACATAGAGTGGAGTAAGAAGTTACTACGGAATGTATTTCCAACGTGCAAGCAGCTGGTGTGTGACGCTCGACTATACACGTCTTGGCCTACCACGAGTACATGAGCCCACAAGATCCTAAGCGAAGTCGAAGCCGTTGTGTCTACCCAACGCAAATTCAGCACAGCCGTGCGCGCTAAGACAAGTCCCTCTAGACTGCTGGAAACTTTGGAAACGTGGAAGGCTGGCGTGTACGTGCTTTCTACACATCTCAACGGTATGATTGCGATACTCTCGGCCGCACAACAACTAATGGTCATGTGTTCGGAAGGTCTGATCAGGTCTGACATGACCGGTTGTCAATCGACGTCGAGCGTGCACTCACACACGGATATCCTGGCGTACAGTAAAGCGACGTCTACGCTCACGTTGATCGCCGATGTTTCGAAGGGCAATCGAGTGTGTTGGCTGACGAAAGCTATGGTGACCGACGGTCGCGTCGACTACAATGTGCCTCATTGCGACTGGAGAGGCGTATGTGATCCTTTGCAAATCGACAACACCACCGCGGTCGAGTGCGAAGTCACGGTCGGCGGCGTGTTGTCCTTACTGTGCCCCATACAATGTGACGGTCCGTGTCACGGACCGGTGTTTTACGACCCGACTAACGAAACGTACCAGGTGATAACATTGCATCTGCCCATTACAGCGGAGCGAGCGTTTCGCCACACTCCCAAACCAAGGTTAATAGTTGTAGCGCACGCCCTTTCGGACCTCGGTGCACGCGAAACACTGGCGTACACTCACAACATCACGCTCGTGACAGCTCAAGCGTTACGCGAAACAAAGGACGTGTTCAAATCCATAGAGAATATACGGTCTTTAGCGTATGCGTATATAAAGAAGGTCGATGACATTTACAGACCCGGCGGCGTGGTCACCACAGTAGAACATCAAGGTGCTCTCAAGTGCACACAGATACTGGCCGCATTATCACTCGCGATGTCTATCCTGACATGCCCGTTTCTGATTTCTATGTATATTAAATTATGACAAGAGCTACGGTGGTTACGATTACACTCTGACCACGTGCCTTAGTTTCTGCTAGTGACCTATAAATACATTTGTCCACTTGCTCCCACTGCCATTAAAGCGGCTGTACCCACACGTACAACACCCAAGAAAAAAAATGATCTCGCTGTCTGTACTGGGTGTACTCTCAGTAGTCGCAGTTGCTCAGGCCATGGTGGTACGCTCACATAACGCCTCTGAGATACGTCCCATCACACCACCTCCTAGACTACTCGCGAAGGAGCATTCAACACCCCCTTTGTACGAAGACAACCATTATAACGAGCACAGCACAACGCTTGCCGCACGCGAAGACAACATGCAGGAGACAACGCTACCACCTGTCGTGAGAACAACGGATTCGAGTGACAACGATCGCGACTATGACGAGCACATTACAACACCCTCTGTGCACGAAGACCAGGTGCAGGAGACAACGCTACCACCTGTCGTGAGAAACAAGAGTTTGGTTAACAATGATCATCGTCGTGTCCCATTGTAAACGGGCGCGCCATTGCACACATCGTACATGTGTGTTAACCCACCTGTATGCGACAGACTTTGTGTGTTGCATGACATCGAGATGTATTGACGTCTGTGTCAATACAGGACTCTCTAAGCTGGGAGCTGGATGCTAATGACCCGTGCATGCGCCACACAAAAGGTAACTCGACTAACTACAAAACGAATATTGTGATGTAGAAAGTTGGCTCGACTGTTTGAATCAGCTGCAGCTGCGGTTTACTCACGAAGTGAATCGCACGCTTGTTAGAAGTACATTCGGAGCACTTAAAAAATACATCGCTCTCATCGAGTTCCGTCTCAGCGTTCACCGGCTGATGGGCAAGAGCGTGACATGGGATCGCCAGGAACTTACTTAAGGACTATCATCTCATTTGGCATTTACTCACGGACCCAAGAAACCAGTTCCGAAAAATGGTCGAGAATTATAACTTGTCTAATAGCAACTGGAAGATATGTTGCGTCATAAGCCTCTGATGGTTCACAAGGTGCACGGTCCACTCGAAATCCTAATGCTGTATTTGTAGTACATACACTAAGTCTTCTCTGTTGATGTCAGACTAGAGTTTTATTAGAGTTTTACTTTGCAACAATGGGATTCGAGCAATTGATGTGTATATTTTTAATAGTGCACAATGCTACTATTCCTAGGCTGAATGTGTGACATGGCTCTAATGTATCATTATTTATCGTTTCCATTAAGTACTAATTTAAATAAAGTCCCTCTGTCCTCAGTGCTAGGTTGTGGGTTTAAGTGGCAAGATGCTCCTCGGGGCGCATATTGCTTGGGCCTCTCTCCTGGATGCCCTCTGTCAGACCCAGTGTTGACATGTGGCAAGACGCTCCTCGGGGCGCGTCTTGCTTGGGCTTCTCTCCTGGAGGCCCTCAGTCAGACCCATTGTTGACATGTGGCAAGACGCTCCTCGGGTCACGTCTTGCTTGGGCCTCTCTCCTGGAGGCGCTCAAACAGACCGAGTAGTGACATGTGGCAAGACGCTCCTCGGGGCGCGTCTTGCTGGGGCTTCTCTTATGGAGGCACTCAGTCAGACCCAGTGTTGACATGTGGCAAGACGCTCCTCGGGGCGCGTCTTGCTTGGACCTCTCTCCCTGAGGCGCTCAGTAAGACCGAGTAGTGACATGTGGCAAGACGCTCCTCGGGGCGCGTCTTGCTTGGGCCTCTCTCATGGAGGCCTTCTGTCAGACCCAGTGTTGACATGTGTCAAGACGCTCCTCGGGGGGCGTCTTGCTTTGGCCTCTCTCCTGGAGGCACTCAGTCAGACCGAGTGCTGATATGTGGCAGGAAGCTCCTCGGGGCGTGTCTTGCTTGGATTTATCTCCCTTGAGGCCCTCAGTAAGAACCATTGTTGACATGTGGCAAGACGCTCCTCGGGGCGCGTCTTGCTTGGGCCTCTCTCCAGAAGGCCCTCAATCAGACCCAGTGTTGACACGTGGCAAGACGCTCCTCGGGGCGCGTCTTGCTTGGGCCTCTCTCCTGGAGGCGCTCAGTCAGACTGAGTAGTGACATGTGGCCTGACGCTCCTCGGGGCGCTTGTTGCTTGGGCCTCTCTCCTGGAGGCGCTCAGTCAGACCAAGTGGTGACATGTGGCAAGACAATCCTCGGGGCGCGTCTTGCTTGGGCCTCTCTCCTGGAGGCCCTCTGTCAGACCCAGTGTTGACATGTGGCAAGACACTCCTCGGGGCGCGTCTTGCTTGGGCCTCTCTCATGGAGGCCCTCTGTCAGACCCAGTGTTGACATGTGTCAAGACGCTCCACCGGGGCGCATCTTGCTTTGGCCTCTCTCCTGGAGGCGCTCAGTCAGATCGAGTGCTGACATGTGGCAAGAAGCTCCTCGGGGCGCGTCGTGCTTGGGCTTCTCTCCTGGAGGCCCTCAGTAAGACCCATTGTTGACATGTGGCAAGACGCTCCTCGGGGAGCGTCTTGCTTGGGCCTCTCTCCTGGAGGCGCTAAGTCAGACTGAGTAGTGACATGTGGCCTGACGCTCCTCGGGGTGCGTGTTGCTTGGGCCTCTCTCCTGGAGGCGCTCAGTCAGACCAAGTGGTGACATGTGGCAAGACACTCCTCGGGGCGCGTCTTGCTTGGGCCTCTCTCCTGGAGGCCCTCTGTCATACCCAGTGTTGACATGTGTCAAGACGCTCCTCGGGGCGCGTCTGGCTTGGGCTTCTCTCCTGGAGGCCCTCAGTCAGACCCATTGTTGGCATGTGGCAAGACGCTCCTCGGGGCGCGTCTTGCTTGGGCCTCTCTCCTGGAGGCGCTCAGTCAGACCGAGTGTTGACATGTGGCAAGACGCTCCTCGGGGCGCGTCTTGCTTGGGCCTCTCTCCAGAAGGCCCTCAATCAGACCCAGTGTTGACACGTGGCAAGACGCTCCTCGGGGCGCGTCTTGCTTGGGCCTCTCTCCTGGAGGCGCTCAGTCAGACTGAGTAGTGACATGTGGCCTGACGCTCCTCGGGGCGCGTGTTGCTTGGGCCTCTCTCCTGGAGAAGCTCAGTCAGACCAAGTGGTGACATGTGGCAAGACAATCCTCGGGGCGCGTCTTGCTTGGGCCTCTCTCCTGGAGGCCCTCTGTCAGACCCAGTGTTGACATGTGGCAAGACACTCCTCGGGGCGCGTCTTGCTTGGGCCTCTCTCATGGAGGCCCTCTGTCAGACCCAGTGTTGACATGTGTCAAGACACTCCACCGGGGCGCATCTTGCTTTGGCCTCTCTCCTGGAGGCGCTCAGTCAGATCGAGTGCTGACATGTGGCAAGAAGCTCCTCGGGGCGCGTCTTGCTTGGGCCTCTCTCCTGGAGAAGCTCAGTCAGACCAAGTGGTGACATGTGGCAAGACAATCCTCGGGGCGCGTCTTGCTTGGGCCTCTCTCCTGGAGGCCCTCTGTCAGACCCAGTGTTGACATGTGGCAAGACACTCCTCGGGGCGCGTCTTGCTTGGGCCTCTCTCATGGAGGCCCTCTATCAGACCCAGTGTTGACATGTGTCAAGACACTCCACCGGGGCGCATCTTGCTTTGGCCTCTCTCCTGGAGGCGCTCAGTCAGATCGAGTGCTGACATGTGGCAAGAAGCTCCTCGGGGCGCGTCTTGCTTGGGCTTCTCTCCTGGAGGCCCTCAGTAAGACCCATTGTTGACATGTGGCAAGACGCTCCTCGGGGCGCGTCTTGCTTGGGCCTCTCTCCTGGAGGCGCTCAGTCAGACTGAGTAGTGACATGTGGCCTGACGCTCCTCGGGGTGCGTGTTGCTTGGGCCTCTCTCCTGGAGGCGCTCAGTCAGACCAAGTGGTGACATGTGGCAAGACACTCCTCGGGGCGCATCTTGCTTGGGCCTCTCTCCTGGAGGCCCTCTGTCATACCCAGTGTTGACATGTGTCAAGACGCTCCTCGGGGCGCGTCTTGCTTGGGCTTCTCTCCTGGAGGCCCTCAGTCAGACCCATTGTTGGCATGTGGCAAGACGCTCCTCGGGGCGCGTCTTGCTTGGGCCTCTCTCCTGGAGGCGCTCAGTCAGACCGAGTGCTGACATGTGGCAAGACGCTCCTCGGGGCGCGTCTTGCTTGGGCTTCTCTCCTGGAGGCGCTCAGAAAGACCCAGTGTTGACATGTGACAAGACGCTCCTAGGGACGCGTCTTGCTTGGGCCTCTCTCCTGGAGGCGCTCAGTCAGAACCAGAGGTGACATGTGGCAAGACGCTCCTCGGGGTGCGTCTTGCTTGGGCCTCTCTCCTGGAGGCCCTCTGTCAGACCCAGTGTTGACATGTGGCAAGACGCTCCTCCGGGCGCATCTTGCTTGGGCCTCTCTCCTGGAGGCCCTCAGTCAGACCCATTGTTGACATGTGGCAAGACGCTCCTCGGGGCGCGTCTTGCTTGGGCCTCTCTCCTGGAGGCGCTCAGTCAGACCGAGTGCAGACATAAGGCAAGACGCTCCTCGGGGCGCGTCTTGCTGGGGCATCTCTCCTGGAGGCGCTCAGTCAGACCCAGTGCTGACATGTGGCAAGACGCTCCTCGGGGCGCGTCTTGCTTGGGCCTCTCTACTGGAGGCGCTCAGTCAGACCGAGTGCTGACATGTGGCAAGACGCTCCTCGGGGCGCGTCTTGCTTGGGCTTCTCTCCTGGAGGCGCTCAGAAAGACCCAGTGTTGACATGTGACAAGACGCTCCTCGGGACTCGTCTTACTTGGGCCTCTCTCCTGGAGGCGCTCAGTAAGAACCAGAGGTGACATGTGGCAAGACGCTCCTCGGGGTGCGTCTTGCTTGGGCCTCTCTCCTGGAGGCCCTCTGTCAGACCCAGTGTTGACATGTGGCAAGACGCTCCTCCGGGCGCATCTTGCTTGGGCCTCTCTCCTGGAGGCCCTCAGTCAGACCCATTGTTGACATGTGGCAAGACGCTCCTCGGGGCGCGTCTTGCTTGGGCCTCTCTCCTGGAGGCGCTCAGTCAGACCGAGTGCTGACATAAGGCAAGACGCTCCTCGGGGCGCATCTTGCTGGGGCCTCTCTCCTGGAGGCGCTCAGTCAGACCCAGTGCTGACATGTGGCAAGACTCTCCTCGGGGTGCGTCTTGCTTGGGCCTCTCTCCTGGAGGCGCTCAATCAGACCGAGTGCTGACATGTGGCAAGACGCTCCTCGGGGCGCGTCTTGCTTGGGCTTCTCTCCTGGAGGCGCTCAGAAAGACCCAGTGTTGACATGTGACAAGACGCTCCTCGGGACTCGTCTTACTTGGGCCTCTCTCCTGGAGGCGCTCAGTCAGAACCAGAGGTGACATGTGGCAAGACGCTCCTCGGGGTGCGGCTTGCTTGGGCCTCTCTCCTGGAGGCCCTCTGTCAGACCCAGTGTTGACATGTGGCAAGACGCTCCTCGGGGCGCATCTTGCTTGGGCCTCTCTCCTGGAGGCCCTCAGTCAGACCCATTGTTGACATGTGGCAAGACGCTCCTCGGGGCGCGTCTTGCTTGGGCCTCTCTCCTGGAGGCGCTCATTCAGACCGAGTGCTGACATAAGGCAAGACGCTCCTCGGGGCGCGTCTTGCTTGGGCCTCTCTCCTGGAGGCGCTCAGTCAGACTGAGTAGTGACATGTGGCCTGACGCTCCTCGGGGCACGTCTTGCTTGGGCCTCTCTCCTGGAGGCGCTCAGTCAGACCCAGTGGTGACACGTGGAAAGACGCTCCTCGGGGTGCCTCTTGCTTGGGCCTCTCTCCTGGAGGCGCTCAGTCAGCTGGCCGCATTATATCTCGCGATGTCTATCCTGACATGCCCGTTTCTGATTTCTATGTATATTAAATTATGACAAGAGCTACGGTGGTTACGATTACACTCTGACCACGTGCCTTAGTTTCTGCTAGTGACCTATAAATACATTTGACCACTTGCTCTCACTGCCATTAAAGCGGCTGTACCCACACGTACAAAACCCAAGAAAAAAAATTATCTCGCTGTCTGTACTGGGTGTACTCTCAGTAGTCGCAGTTGCTCAGGCCATGGTGGTACGCTCACATAACGCCTCTGAGATACGTCCCATCACACCACCTCCTAGACTACTCGCGAAGGAGTATTCAACACCCCCCTTTGTACAAAGACAACCATTATAACGAGCACAGCACAACGCTTGCCGCACGCGAAGACAACATGCAGGAGACAACGCCACCACCTGTCGTGAGAACAACGGATTCGAGTGACAACGATCTCGACTATGACGAGCACATTACAACACCATCTGTGCACGAAGACCAGGTGCAGGAGACAACGCTACCACCTGTCGTGAGAAACAAGTGTTTGGTTAACAATGATCATCGTCGTGTCTCATTGTAAACGGGCGCGCCATCGCACACATCGTACATGTGTGTTAACCCACCTGTATGCGACAGACTTTGTGTGTTGCATGACATCGAGATGTATTGACGTCTGTGTCAATACAGGACTCTCTGTAAGCCGGGAGCTGGACGCTAACGACCCGTGCATGCGCCACACAAAAGGTATCGTACATGTGTTAACCCACCTGTATGCGACAGACTTTGTGTGTTGCATGACATCGAGATGTATTGACGTCTGTGTCAATACCGGACTCTATAAGCTGGGAGCTGGACTCTAACGACCCGTGCTTGCGCCACACAAAAGGTAACTCGACTAACTACAAAACGCATATTGTGATGTAGAAAGTTGGCTCGACTGTTTGAATCAGCTGCAGCTGCGGTTTACTCACGAAGTGAATCGCACGCTTGTTAGAAGTACATTCGGAGCACTTAAAAAATACATCGCTCTCATCGAGTTCCGTCTCAGTGTTCACCGGCTGATGGGCAAGAGCGTGACATGGGATCGCCAGGAACTTACTTAAGGACTATCATCTCATTTGGCATTTACTCACGGACCCAAGAAACCAGTTCCAAAAAATGGTCGAGAATTATAACTTGTCTAATAGCAACTGGAAGATATGTTGCGTCATAAGCCTCTGATGGTTCACAAGGTGCACGGTCCACTCGAAATCCTAATGCTGTATTTGTAGTACATACACTAAGTCTTCTCTGTTGATGTCAGACTAGAGTTTTATTAGTTTTACTTTGCAACAATGGGATTCGAGCAATTGATGTGTATATTTTTAATAGTGCACAATGCTACTATTCCTAGGCTGAATGTATGACATGGCTCTTATGTATCATTATGTATCGTTTCCATTAAGTACTAATTTAAATAAAGTCCCTCTGTCCTCAGTGCTAGGTTGTGGGTTTAATACACATTATTATGATCAACCTGTTGAATAGTATAATAACAATATTCCTGTAAAAGTCATTTAGTAATGAACAACCTCAGTTCTTTGAAAGAACATCATGTCTCTGATGTGTGCACTGCAGGCCTGACCGGGGTTTGCACGCAAGGGCCTGTGTGTGTGTGTGTGTGTGTGTGTGTGTGTGTGTGTGTGTGTGTGTGTGTGTGTGTGTGTGTGTGTGTGTGTGTGTGTGTGTGTGTGTGTGTGTGTGTGTGTGTGTGAAACAAATAAAGACAAAAATAGCTAGTGCGGCCACGAGCGGTCGTGCAGGGTAGAGGCTGCGCGAAAACGCCTCTAAAACAAGCGAGTGCCCACGCCCGATCCGTGAAAGCACGTAGAACTAGCAAACGTACTAGCAGAAATCAACGATCGCACACGGGTCTTTGAGTGTGTACAGGGTTCGTCTGCGTGTGTGGCATTGGGCAATCTAGCGGCAACCGAGTGGCCTGAAGGCAGAACCGGCCAACCCGTCGCCCTCACCATCGTTGCGCTTCGAGATGAACTATTGCTAAAGATGATCGTCCTCATCAACCACGGCGCTACCAGAGTAGCTCGTAACGAAGACCCTCTCTGCGACCTCGTGGCCAGTGTGCACAGTGTACAGCAAATGACGAACGATGTTGCGAGCGATATATCGGAAAAACTTTGCACTGACGCGACGGTCGCCACTGCAGGTGGTGTGAGTCTCGCGCAAAGTGCCATATCAAACATGCGCAAGCTAGTGACAAGCAACTTCACCAGATCCGTAGATTCTGCATACGCTCAGATACGAATGAAAGTATCAAGAGATAACACCGACACGAGTTGCGCGACGGCGCTGGCTGCAGTCGCTACAACACTGGATTTATTAATCAACGTAATTGTGATCATAATGGCGTTTCGAGTGTGCACCAGAAACTACAACCAGCACTACAGAAAACTGGCATGAGGGTCGCGGTCTAACGTTATGTTGGTGTCTCGCATCGACCGTCGACGGCCGTTTGCCAGCGGCTGAAAATGGCACAGTTGACGAAATGGAAACGCCGACCGTCGATAGCGCTCTCTTAAGTTCCAACCGCACCATCTCAGGAGACAGACCACAGAGTCATATTAGCGGAGGGTAGATAGAAAATGCGCAAACCGCCGCAACCGCCCATATACATACTATACGAGTTCAACATAGAGTGGAGTAAGAAGTTACTACCGATTGTATTTCCAACGTGCAAGCAGCTGGTGTGTGACGCTTTACTTGAGTATCACAGAGGTTGCGATGTCCTGTGTTCCACGAGCGCATGGAAACAAGTGAACGAACCTCTACGGACTGTACTGTTGGGGTATGAGCGAGCTCTAAAATCAATACACGCTAGACACGCGGACTTTGCCGCGTTACTGGACACGCATATCGCCACAACAAAACCGTGTAAGGTGTTCGGGGCGTCACCGCGCTCGACTATACACGTCTTCGCCTACCACGAGTACATGAGCCCACAGATCCTAAGCGAGGTCGAAGCCGTTGTGTCTACACAACGCAAATTCAGCACTGCCATGCGAGCTAAGACAAGTCCCTCTAGACTGCTGGAAACTTTGGAAACGTGGAAGGCTGGCGTGTACGGACTTTCTACACATCTCAACGGTATGATCGCGATACTCTCAGCCGCACAACAACTAATGGTCATGTGTTCGGAAGGTCTGATCAGGTCTGACATGACCGGTTGTCAATCGACGTCGAGCGTGCACTCACACACGGATATCCTGGCGTACAGTAAAGCGACGGCGACCTCTACGCTCACGTTGATCGCCGATGTTTCGAAGGGCAATCGAGTGTGTTGGCTGACGAAAGCTATGGTGACCAACGGTCGTGTCGACTACAATGTGCCTCATTGCGACTGGAGAGGCATATGTGATCCTTTGCAAATCGACAACACCACCGCGGTCGAGTGCGAAGTCACGGTCGGCGGCGTGTTGTCCTTACTGTGCCCCATACAATGTGACGGTCCGTGTCACGGACCGGTGTGTTACGACCCGACTAACGAAACGTACCAGGTGATAACATTGCATCCGCCCATTACAGCGGAGCGAGCGTTTCGCCACACTCCCAAACCAAGGTTAATAGTTGTAGCGCACGCCCTATCGGACCTCGGTGCACGCGAAACACTGGCGTACACTCACAACATCAAGCTCGAGACAGCTCAAGCGTTACGCAAAACAAAGGACGTGTTCAAATCCATAGAGAATATACGGTCTTTAGCGTATGCGTATATAAAGAAGGTCGATGACATTTACAGACCCGGCGGCGTGGGCACCACAGTAGAACAACAAGGTGCTCTCAAGCGCACACAGATACTGGCTGCATTATCACTCGCTATGTCTATCCTGACATGCCCGTTTCTGATTTCTATGTATATTAAATTATGACAAGAGCTACGGTGGTTACGATTACACTCTGACCACGTGCCTTAGTTTCTGCTAGTGACCTATAAATACATTTGCCCACTTGCTCCCACTGCCATTAAAGCGGCTGTACCCACACGTACAACACCCAAGAAAAAAATGATCTCGCTGTCTGTACTGGGTGTACTCTCAGTAGTCGCAGTTGCTCAGGCCATGGTGGTACGCTCACATAACGCCTCTGAGATACGTCCCATCACACCACCTCCTAGACTACTCGCGAAGGAGTATTCAACACCCCCTTTGTACGAAGACAACCATTATAACGAGCACAGCACAACGCTTGCCGCACGCGAAGACAACATGCAGGAGACAACGCTACCACCTGTCGTGAGAAACACGGATTCGAGTGACAACAATCGCGACTATGACGAGCACATTACAGCACCCTCTGTGCACGAAGACCAGGTGCAGGAGACAACGCTACCACCTGTCGTGAGAAACAAGAGTTTGGTTAACAATGATCATTGTCGTGTCCCATTGTAAACGGGCGCGCCATCGCACACATCGTACATGTGTGTTAACCCACCTGTATGCGACAGACTTTGTGTGTTGCATGACATCGAGATGTATTGACGTCTGTGTCAATACAGGACTCTCTATAAGCAGGGAGCTGGACGCTAACGACCCTTGCATAGGCCACACAAAAGGTATCGTACATGTGTTAACCCACCTGTATGCGACAGACTTTGTGTGTTGCATGACATCGAGATGTATTGACGTCTGTGTCTATACAGGACTCTATAAGCTGGGAGCTGGACGCTAACAACCCATGCATGCGCCACACAAAAGGTAACTCGACTAACTACAAAATGCATATTTTGATGTAGAAAGTTGGCTCGACTGTTTGAATCAGCTGCAGCTGCGGTTTACTCACGAAGTGAATCGCACTCTTGTTAGAAGTACATTCGGAGCACTTAAAAAATACATCGCTCTCATCGAGTTCCGTCTCAGTGTTCACCGGCTGATGGGCAAGAGCGTGACATGGGATCGCCAGGAACTTACTTAAGGACTATCATCTCATTTGGCATTTACTCACGGACCCAAGAAACCAGTTCCGAAAAATGGTCGAGAATTATAACTTGTCTAATAGCAACTGGAAGATATGTTGCGTCATAAGCCTCTGATGGTTCACAAGGTGCACGGTCCACTCGAAATCCTAATGCTGTATTTGTAGTGCATACACTAAGTCTTCTCTGTTGATGTCAGACTAGAGTTTTATTAGAGTTTTACTTTGCAACAATGGGATTCGAGCAATTGATGTGTATATTTTTAATAGTGCACAATGCTACTATTCCTAGGCTGAATGTATGACATGGCTCTTATGTATCATTATGTATCGTTTCCATTAAGTATAATTTAAATAAAGTCCCTCTGTCCTCAGTGCTAGGTTGTGGGTTTAATACACATTATTATGATCAACCTGTTGAATAGTATAATAACAATATTCCTGTAAAAGTCATTTAGTAATGAACAACCTCAGTTCTGTGAAAGAACATCATGTCTCTGATGTGTACACTGCAGGCCTGACCGGGGTTTGCACGCAAGGGCCTGTGTGTGTGTGTGTGTGTGTGTGTGTGTGTGTGTGTGTGTGTGTGTGTGTGTGTGTGTGTGTGTGTGTGTGTGTGTGTGTGTGTGTGAAACAAATAAAGATAAACATAGCTAGTGCGGCCACGAGCGGTCGTGCAGGGTAGAGGCTGCGCGAAAACGCCTCTAAAAACAAGCGCGTGCCCACGCCCGATCCGTGGAAGCACGTAGACCTAGCAAACGTACTAGCAGAAATCAACGATCGCACACGGGTCATTGAGTGTGTACAGGGTTCGTCTGCGTGTGTGGCATTGGGCAATCTAGCGGCAACCGAGTGGCCTGAAGGCAGAACCGGCCAACCCGTCGCCCTCACCATCGTTGCGCTTCGAGATGAACTATTGCTAAAGATGATCGTCCTCATCAACCACGGCGCTACCAGAGTAGCTCGTAACGAGGACCCTCTCCGCGACCTCGCGGCCAGTGTGCGCAGTGTACAGCAAATGAGAAACGATGTTGCGAGCGATATATCGGAAAAACTTTGCACTGACGCGACGGTCGCCACTCCAGGTTGTGTGAGTCTCGCGCAAAGTGCCATATCAAACGTGCGCAAGCTAGTGACAAGCAACTTCACCAGATCCGTAGATTCTGAATACGCTTGAATACCAACGAAATTATCGAGAGATAACACCGACACGAGTTGCGCGACGGCGCTGGCTGCAGTCGCTACAACACTGGATTTATTAATCAACGTAACTGTGATCGTAATGGCGTATCGAGTGTGCACCAGAAACTACAACCAGTACTACAGAAAACTGGCATGAGGGTCGCGGTCTAACGTTATGTTGGTGTCTCGCATCGACCGTCGACGGCCTTTTGCCAGCGGCTGAAAATGGCACAGTTGACGAAATGGAAACGCCGACCGTCCATAGTGCACTCTCGCAAGTTCCAACCG
This sequence comes from Nothobranchius furzeri, assembly GCF_043380555.1. Taxonomy (NCBI): domain Eukaryota; kingdom Metazoa; phylum Chordata; class Actinopteri; order Cyprinodontiformes; family Nothobranchiidae; genus Nothobranchius; species Nothobranchius furzeri. The sequence continues at coordinate 17,633,905 of NC_091741.1, forward strand.
CACCATCTCAGGAGACAGACCACAGTGTCATATTAGCGGAGGGTAGATAGAAAATGCGCAAACCGCCGCAACCGCCCATATACATACTATACGAGTTCAACATAGAGTGGAGTAAGAAGTTACTACCGATTGTATTTACAACGTGCAAGCAGCTGGTGTGTGACGCTTTACTTGATTATCACAGAGGTTGCGATGTCCTGTGTTCCACGAGCACATGGAAACAAGTGAACGAACTTCTACGGACCGTACTGTTGGGGTATGAGCGAGCTGTAAAATCAATACACGCTAGACACGCGGACTTTGCCGCGTTACTGGACACGCATATCGCCACAACAAAACCGGGTCAAGTGTTCGGGGCGTCACCGCGCTCGACTATACACGTCTTGGCCTACCACGAGTACATGAGCCCACAAGATCCTAAGCGAGGTCGAAGCCGTTGTGTCTACCCAACGCAAATTCAGCACAGCCGTGCGCGCTAAGACAAGTCCCTCTAGATTGCTGGAAACTTTGGAAACGTGGAAGGCTGGCGTGTACGCGCTTTCTACACATCTCAACGGTATGATCGCGATACTCTCGGCCGCACAACAACTAATGGTCATGTGTTCGGAAGGTCTGATCAGGTCTGACATGACCGGTTGTCAATCGACGTCGAGCGTGCACTCACACACGGATATCCTGGCGTACAGTAAAGCGACAGCGACCTCTACGCTCACGTTGATCGCCGATGTTTCGAAGGGCAATCGAGTGTGTTGGCTGACGAAAGCTATGGTGACCGACGGTCGCGTCGACTACAATGTGCCTCATTGCGACTGGAGAGGCGTATGTGATCCTTTGCAAATAGACAACACCACCGCGGTCGAGTGCGAAGTCACGGTCGGCGGCGTGTTGTCCTTACTGTGCCCCATACAATGTGGCGGTCCGTGTCACGGACCGGTGTGTTATGACCCGACTAACGAAACGTACCAGGTGATAACATTGCATCTGCCCATTACAGCGGAGCGAGCGTTTCGCCACACTCCCAAACCAAGGTTAATAGTTGTAGCGCACGCCCTTTCGGACCTCGGTGCACGCGAAACACTGGCGTACACTCACAAAATCACGCTCGAGACAGCTCAAGTGTTACGCAAAACAAAGAACGTGTTCAAATCCATAGAGAATATACGGTCTTTAGCGTATGCGTATATAAAGAAGGTCGATGACATTTACAGACCCGGCGGCGTGGGCACCACAGTAGAACAACAAGGTGCTCTCAAGCGCACACAGATACTGGCTGCATTATCACTCGCTATGTCTATCCTGACATGCCCGTTTCTGATTTCTATGTTAATTAAATTATGACAAGAGCTACGGTGGTTACGATTACACTCTGACCACGTGCCTTAGTTTCTGCTAGTGACCTATAAATACATTTGACCACTTGCTCTCACTGCCATTAAAGCGGCTGTACCCACACGTACAACACCCAAGTAAAAAAATGATCTCGCTGTCTGTACTGGGTGTACTCTCAGTAGTCGCAGTTGCTCAGGCCATGGTGGTACGCTCACATAACGCCTCTGAGATACGTCCCATCACAACACCTCCTACACTACTCGCGAAGGAGTATTCAACACCCCCTTTGTACGAAGACAACCATTATAACGAGCACAGCACAACGCTTGCCGCACGCGAAGACAACATGCAGGAGACAATGCTACCACCTGTCGTGAGAACAACGGATTCGAGTGACAATGATCGCGACTATGACGAGCACATTACAGCACCCTCTGTGCACGAAGACCAGGTGCAGGAGTCAACGCTACCACCTGTCGTTAGAAACAAGAGTTTGGTTAACAATGATCATCGTCGTGTCCCATTGTAAACTGGGCGTGCCATCGCACACATCGTACATGTGTGTTAACCCACCTGTATGCGACAGACTTTGTGTGTTGCATGACATCGAGATGTATTGACGTCTGTGTCAATACAGGACTCTCTATAAGCCGGGAGCTGGACGCTAACGACCCGTGCATGCGCCACACAAAAGGTATCGTACATGTGTTAACCCACCTGTATGCGACAGACTTTGTGTGTTGCATGACATCGAGATGTATTGACGTCTGTGTCAATACAGGACTCTCTAAGCTGGGAGCTGGACGCTAACAACCCGTGCATGCGCCACACAAAAGGTATCGTACATGTGTTAACCCACCTGTATGCGACAGACTTTGTGTGTTGCATGACATCGAGATGTATTGACGTCTGTGTCAATACAGGACTCTCTAAGCTGGGAGCTGGACGATAACGACCCGTGCATGCGCCACACAAAAGGTAACTCGACTAACTACGCTCCTCGGGGCGCGTCTTGCTTGGGCCTCTCTCCTGGAGGCGGTCAGTCAGACTGAGTAGTGACATGTGGCCTGACGCTCCCCGGGGCGCGTCTTGCTTGGGCCTCTCTCCTGGAGGCGCTCAGTCAGACCCAGTGGTGACATGTGGCAAGACACTCCTCGGGGCGCGTCTTGCTTGGGCCTCTCTCCTGGAGGCCCTCAGTCAGACCCAGTGTTGACATGTGTCAAGACGCTCCTCGGGGCGCGTCTTGCTGGGGCCTCTCTCCTGGAGGCGCTCAGTCAGACCCAGTGTTGACATGTGGCTTGACGCTCCTCGGGGCGCGTCTTGCTTGGGCTTCTCTCCTGGAGGCCCTCAGTCAGACCCATTGTTGACGTGTGGCAAGACGCTCCTCGGGGCACGTCTTGCTTGGGCCTCTCTCCTGGAGGCGCTCAGTCAGACCGAGTAGTGACATGTGGCAAGACGCTCCTCGGGGTGCGTCTTGCTTGGACCTCTCTCCTGGAGGCGCTCAGTTAGACCGAGTAGTGACATGTCGCAAGACGCTCCTCGGGGCGCGTCTTGCTTGGGCCTCTCTCCAGAAGGCCCTCAATCAGACCCAGTGTTGACACGTGGCAAGACGCTCCTCGGGGCGCGTCTTGCTTGGGCCTCTCTCCTGGAGGCGCTCAGTCAGACTGAGTAGTGACATGTGGCCTGACACTCCTCGGGGCGCGTGTTGCTTTGGCCTCTCTCCTGGAGGCGCTCAGTCAGACCCATTGTTGACATGTTGCAAGACGCTCCTTTGGGCGCGTCTTGCTTGGGCCTCTCTCCTGGAGGCGCTCAGTCAGACCGAGTGCTGACATGTGGCAAGATGCTCCTCGGGGCGCGTCTTGCTTGGGCCTCTCTCCTGGAGGCGGTCAGTCAGACTGAGTAGTGACATGTGGCCTGACGCTCCCCGGGGCGCGTCTTGCTTGGGCCTCTCTCCTGGAGGCGCTCAGTCAGACCCAGTGGTGACATGTGGCAAGACACTCCTCGGGGCGCGTCTTGCTTGAGCCTCTCTCCTGGAGGCCCTCAGTCAGACCCATTGTTGACATGTGGCAAGACGCTCCTCGGGGCGCGTCTTGCTTGGGCTTCTCTCCTGGAGACGCTCAGACAGACCCAGTGTTGACATGTGACAAGACGCTCCTCGGGGCGCGTCTTGCTTGGGCCTCTCTCCTGGAGGCGCTCAGTCAGAACCAGAGGTGACATGTGGCAAGACGCTCCTCGGGGCGCGTCTTGCTTGGGCCTCTCTCCTGGAGGCCCTCTCTCAGACCCAGTGTTGATATGTGGCAAGACGCTCCTCCGGGCGCATCTTGCTTGGGCCTCTCTCCTGGAGGCCCTCAGTCAGACACATTGTTGACATGTGGCAAGACGCTCCTCGGGGCGCGTCTTGCTTGGGCCTCTCTCCTGGAGGCGCTCAGTCAGACCCAGTGTTGACATGTGGCAAGACGCTCCTCGGGGCGCGTCTTGCTTGGGCCTCTCTCCTGGAGGCGCTCAGTCAGACCCAGTGTTGACATGTGGCAGGACGCTCCTCGGGGCGCGTCTTGCTTGGGCCTCTCTCCTGGAGGCGCTCAGTCAGACCCAGTGTTGGCATGTGGCAAGACACTCCTCGGGGCGCGTCTTGGTTGGGCCTCTCTCCTGGAGGCGCTCATTCAGACCCAGTGGTGACATGTGGCAAGACGCTCCTCGGGGCGCGTATTGCTTCGGCCTCTCTCCTGAATGCCCTCTGTCAGACCGAGTGTTGACATGTGGCAAGACTCTCCTCGGGGCGCGTCTTGCTTGGGCTTCTCTCATGGAGGCCCTCAGTCCGACCCAGTGTTGACATGTGTCAAGACGCTCCTCGGGGCGTGTCTTGCTTGGGCTTCTCTCATGGAGGCCCTCAGTCCGAACCAGTGTTGACATGTGTCAAGACACTCCTCGGGGCGCGTCTTGGTTGGGCCTCCCTCCTGGAGGCGCTCATTCAGACCCAGTGGTGACATGTGGCAAGACGCTCCTCGGGGCGCGTCTTGCTTCGGCCTCTCTCCTGAATGCCCTCTGTCAGACCGAGTGTTGACATGTGGCAAGACTCTCCTCGGGGCGCGTCTTGCTTGGGCTTCTCTCATGGAGGCCCTCAGTCCGACCCAGTGTTGACATGTGTCAAGACGCTCCTCGGGGCGTGTCTTGCTTGGGCCTCTCTCCTGGAGGCGCTCAGTCAGACCCAGTGTTGACATGTGGCAAGACGCTCCTCTGGGCGCGTCTTGCTTGGGCTTCTCTCCTGGAGGCCCTCAGTCAGACCCATTGTTGACATGTGGCAAGACGCTCCTCGGGGCACGTCTTGCTTGGGCCTCTCTCCTGGAGGCGCTCAGTCAGACCGAGTAGTGACATGTGGCAAGACGCTCCTCGGGGCGCGTCTTGCTTGGACCTCCCTCCTGGAGGCGCTCAGTCAGACCGAGTAGTGACATTTGGCAAGACGCTCCTCGGGGCGCGTCTTGCTTGTGCCTCTCTCCTGGAGGCGCTCAGTCAGACCGAGTGCTGACATAAGGCAAGACGCTCCTCGGGGCGCGTCTTGCTGGGGCCTCTCTACTGGAGGTGCTCAATCAGACCCAGTGGTGACACGTGGCAAGACGCTCCTCTGGGCGCGTCTTGCTTGGGCCTCTCTCCTGGAGGAGCTCAGTCAGACCCAGTGGTGACACGTGGCAAGACGCTCCTCCGGGCGCATCTTGCTTGGGCCTCTCTCCTGGAGGCGCTAAGTCAGACCCAGTGTTGACATGTGTCAAGACGCTCCTCGGGGCGCGTCTTGCTTGGGCCTCTCTCCTGGAGGCCCTCAGTCAGACCCATTGTTGACATGTGGCAAGACGCTCCTCGGGGCGCGTCTTGCTTGGGCCTCTCTCCTGGAGGCGCTCAGTCAGACTGAGTAGTGACATGTGGCCTGACGCTCCTCGGGGCGCGTGTTGCTTGGGCCTCTCTCCTGGAGGCCCTCTGTCAGACCCAGTGTTGACATGTTGCAAGACGCTCCTTTGGGCGCATCTTGCTTGGGCCTCTCTCCCGGAGGCCCTCAGTCAGACCCATTGTTGACATGTGGCAAGACGCTCCTCAGGGCGCGTCTTTCTTGGGCCTTTCTCCTGGAGGCGCTCAGTCAGACCGAGTGCTGACATGTGGCAAGACGCTCCTCGGGGCGCGTCTTGCTTGGGCCTCTCTCCTGGAGGCGGTCAGTGAGACTGAGTAGTGACATGTGGCCTGACACTCCCCGGGGCGCGTCTTGCTTGGGCCTCTCTCCTGGAGGCGCTCAGTCAGACCCAGTGGTGACATGTGGCAAGACACTCCTCGGGGCGCGTCTTGCTTGGGCCTCTCTCCTGGAGGCCCTCAGTCAGACCCAGTGTTGACATGTGGCAGGACGCTCCTCGGGGCGCGTCTTGCTTGGGCCTCTCTCCTGGAGGCGCTCAGTCAGACCCAGTGTTGGCATGTGGCAAGACACTCCTCGGGGCGCATCTTGGTTCGGCCTCTCTCCTGGAGGCGCTCATTCAGACCCAGTGGTGACATGTGGCAAGACGCTCCTCGGGGCGCGTATTGCTTCGGCCTCTCTCCTGAATGCCCTCTGTCAGACCGAGTGTTGACATGTGGCAAGACTCTCCTCGGGGCGCGTCTTGCTTGGGCTTCTCTCATGGAGGCCCTCAGTCCGACCCAGTGTTGACATGTGTCAAGACGCTCCTCGGGGCGTGTCTTGCTTGGGCCTCTCTCCTGGAGGCGCTCAGTCAGACCCAGTGTTAGCATGTGGCAAGACACTCCTCGGGGCGCGTCTTGGTTGGGCCTCTCTCCTGGAGGCGCTCATTCAGACCCAGTGGTGACATGTGGCAAGACGCTCCTCGGGGCGCGTCTTGCTTCGGCCTCTCTCCTGAATGCCCTCTGTCAGACCGAGTGTTGAAATGTGGCAAGACTCTCCTCGGGGCGCGTCTTGCTTGGGCTTCTCTCATGGAGGCCCTCAGTCCGACCCAGTGTTGACATGTGTCAAGACGCTCCTCGGGGCGTGTCTTGCTTGGGCCTCTCTCCTGGAGGCGCTCAGTCAGACCCAGTGTTGACACGTGGCAAGACGCTCCTCGGGGCGCGTCTTGCTTGGGCCTCTCTCCTGGAGCCGCTCAGTCAGACCCAGTGTTGACATGTGGCAAGACACTCCTCGGGGCGCGTCTTGTTTGGGCCTCTCTCATGGAGGCCCTCTGTCAGACCCAGTGTTGACATGTGTCAAGACGCTCCTCGGGGCGCGTCTTGCTTTGGCCTCTCTCCTGGAGGCGCTCAGTCAGACCGAGTGCTGACATGTGGCAAGAAGCTCCTCGGGGCGCGTGTTGCTTGGGCTTCTCTCCAGGAGGCCCTCAGTAAGACCCATTGTTGACATGTGGCAAGACGCTCCTCGGGGCGCGTCTTGCTTGGGCCTCTCTCCAGAAGGCCCTCAATCAGACCCAGTGTTGACACGTGGCAAGACGCTCCTCGGGGCGCGTCTTGCTTGGGCCTCTCTCCTGGAGGCGCTCAGTCAGACTGAGTAGTGACATGTGGCCTGACACTCCTCGGGGCGCGTGTTGCTTTGGCCTCTCTCCTGGAGGCGCTCAGTCAGACCCATTGTTGACATGTTGCAAGACGCTCCTTTGGGCGCGTCTTGCTTGGGCCTCTCTCCTGGAGGCGCTCAGTCAGACCGAGTGCTGACATGTGGCAAGACGCTCCTCGGGGCGCGTCTTGCTTGGGCCTCTCTCCTGGAGGCGGTCAGTCAGACTGAGTAGTGACATGTGGCCTGACGCTCCCCGGGGCGCGTCTTGCTTGGGCCTCTCTCCTGGAGGCGCTCAGTCAGACCCAGTGGTGACATGTGGCAAGACACTCCTCGGGGCGCGTCTTGCTTGAGCCTCTCTCCTGGAGGCCCTCAGTCAGACCCATTGTTGACATGTGGCAAGACGCTCCTCGGGGCGCGTCTTGCTTGGGCTTCTCTCCTGGAGACGCTCAGACAGACCCAGTGTTGACATGTGACAAGACGCTCCTCGGGGCGCGTCTTGCTTGGGCCTCTCTCCTGGAGGCGCTCAGTCAGAACCAGAGGTGACATGTGGCAAGACGCTCCTCGGGGCGCGTCTTGCTTGGGCCTCTCTCCTGGAGGCCCTCTCTCAGACCCAGTGTTGATATGTGGCAAGACGCTCCTCCGGGCGCATCTTGCTGGGGCCTCTCTCCTGGAGGCGCTCAGTCAGACCCAGTGTTGACATGTGGCAAGACGCTCCTCGGGGCGCGTCTTGCTTCGGCCTCTCTCCTGGAGGCGCTCAGTCAGACCGAGTGCTGACATGTGGCAAGAAGCTCCTCGGGGCGCGTGTTGCTTGGGCTTCTCTCCAGGAGGCCCTCAGTAAGACCCATTGTTGACATGTGGCAAGACGCTCCTCGGGGCGCGTCTTGCTTGGGCCTCTCTCCAGAAGGCCCTCAATCAGACCCAGTGTTGACACGTGGCAAGACGCTCCTCGGGGCGCGTCTTGCTTGGGCCTCTCTCCTGGAGGCGCTCAGTCAGACTGAGTAGTGACATGTGGCCTGACACTCCTCGGGGCGCGTGTTGCTTTGGCCTCTCTCCTGGAGGCGCTCAGTCAGACCCATTGTTGACATGTTGCAAGACGCTCCTTTGGGCGCGTCTTGCTTGGGCCTCTCTCCTGGAGGCGCTCAGTCAGACCCAGTGTTGACATGTGGCAGGACGCTCCTCGGGGCGCGTCTTGCTTGGGCCTCTCTCCTGGAGGCGCTCAGTCAGACCCAGTGTTGGCATGTGGCAAGACACTCCTCGGGGCGCGTCTTGGTTGGGCCTCTCTCCTGGAGGCGCTCATTCAGACCCAGTGGTGACATGTGGCAAGACGCTCCTCGGGGCGCGTATTGCTTCGGCCTCTCTCCTGAATGCCCTCTGTCAGACCGAGTGTTGACATGTGGCAAGACTCTCCTCGGGGCGCGTCTTGCTTGGGCTTCTCTCATGGAGGCCCTCAGTCCGACCCAGTGTTGACATGTGTCAAGACGCTCCTCGGGGCGTGTCTTGCTTGGGCTTCTCTCATGGAGGCCCTCAGTCCGAACCAGTGTTGACATGTGTCAAGACACTCCTCGGGGCGCGTCTTGGTTGGGCCTCTCTCCTGGAGGCGCTCATTCAGACCCAGTGGTGACATGTGGCAAGACGCTCCTCGGGGCGCGTCTTGCTTCGGCCTCTCTCCTGAATGCCCTCTGTCAGACCGAGTGTTGACATGTGGCAAGACTCTCCTCGGGGCGCGTCTTGCTTGGGCTTCTCTCATGGAGGCCCTCAGTCCGACCCAGTGTTGACATGTGTCAAGACGCTCCTCGGGGCGTGTCTTGCTTGGGCCTCTCTCCTGGAGGCGCTCAGTCAGACCCAGTGTTGACATGTGGCAAGACGCTCCTCTGGGCGCGTCTTGCTTGGGCTTCTCTCCTGGAGGCCCTCAGTCAGACCCATTGTTGACATGTGGCAAGACGCTCCTCGGGGCACGTCTTGCTTGGGCCTCTCTCCTGGAGGCGCTCAGTCAGACCGAGTAGTGACATGTGGCAAGACGCTCCTCGGGGCGCGTCTTGCTTGGACCTCCCTCCTGGAGGCGCTCAGTCAGACCGAGTAGTGACATTTGGCAAGACGCTCCTCGGGGCGCGTCTTGCTTGGGCCTCTCTCCTGGAGGCGCTCAGTCAGACCGAGTGCTGACATAAGGCAAGACGCTCCTCGGGGCGCGTCTTGCTGGGGCCTCTCTACTGGAGGTGCTCAATCAGACCCAGTGGTGACACGTGGCAAGACGCTCCTCTGGGCGCGTCTTGCTTGGGCCTCTCTCCTGGAGGAGCTCAGTCAGACCCAGTGGTGACACGTGGCAAGACGCTCCTCCGGGCGCATCTTGCTTGGGCCTCTCTCCTGGAGGCGCTAAGTCAGACCCAGTGTTGACATGTGTCAAGACGCTCCTCGGGGCGCGTCTTGCTTGGGCCTCTCTCCTGGAGGCCCTCAGTCAGACCCATTGTTGACATGTGGCAAGACGCTCCTCGGGGCGCGTCTTGCTTGGGCCTCTCTCCTGGATACGCTCAGACAGACCCAGTGTTGACATGTGACAAGACGCTACTCGGGGTGCGTCTTGCTTGGGCCTCTCTCCTGGAGGCCCTCAGTCAGACACATTGTTGACATGTGGCAAGACGCTCCTCGGGGCGCGTCTTGCTTGGGCCTCTCTCCTGGAGGCGCTCAGTCAGACTGAGTAGTGACATGTGGCCTGACGCTCCTCGGGGCGCGTGTTGCTTGGGCCTCTCTCCTGGAGGCCCTCTGTCAGACCCAGTGTTGACATGTTGCAAGACGCTCCTTTGGGCGCATCTTGCTTGGGCCTCTCTCCTGGAGGCCCTCAGTCAGACCCATTGTTGACATGTGGCAAGACGCTCCTCAGGGCGCGTCTTTCTTGGGCCTTTCTCCTGGAGGCGCTCAGTCAGACCGAGTGCTGACATGTGGCAAGACGCTCCTCGGGGCGCGTCTTGCTTGGGCCTCTCTCCTGGAGGCGGTCAGTGAGACTGAGTAGTGACATGTGGCCTGACACTCCCCAGGGCGCGTCTTGCTTGGGCCTCTCTCCTGGAGGCGCTCAGTCAGACCCAGTGGTGACATGTGGCAAGACACTCCTCGGGGCGCGTCTTGCTTGGGCCTCTCTCCTGGAGGCCCTCAGTCAGACCCAGTGTTGACATGTGGCAGGACGCTCCTCGGGGCGCGTCTTGCTTGGGCCTCTCTCCTGGAGGCGCTCAGTCAGACCCAGTGTTGGCATGTGGCAAGACACTCCTCGGGGCGCGTCTTGGTTGGGCCTCTCTCCTGGAGGCGCTCATTCAGACCCAGTGGTGACATGTGGCAAGACGCTCCTCGGGGCGCGTATTGCTTCGGCCTCTCTCCTGAATGCCCTCTGTCAGACCGAGTGTTGACATGTGGCAAGACTCTCCTCGGGGCGCGTCTTGCTTGGGCTTCTCTCATGGAGGCCCTCAGTCCGACCCAGTGTTGACATGTGTCAAGACGCTCCTCGGGGCGTGTCTTGCTTGGGCCTCTCTCCTGGAGGCGCTCAGTCAGACCCAGTGTTGGCATGTGGCAAGACACTCCTCGGGGCGCGTCTTGGTTGGGCCTCTCTCCTGGAGGCGCTCATTCAGACCCAGTGGTGACATGTGGCAAGACGCTCCTCGGGGCGCGTCTTGCTTCGGCCTCTCTCCTGAATGCCCTCTGTCAGACCCAGTGTTGATATGTGGCAAGACGCTCCTCCGGGCGCATCTTGCTGGGGCCTCTCTCCTGGAGGCGCTCAGTCAGACCCAGTGTTGACATGTGGCAAGACGCTCCTCGGGGCGCGTCTTGCTTGGGCCTCTCTCCTGGAGGCGCTCAGTCAGACCCAGTGTTGACATGTGGCAGGACGCTCCTCGGGGCGCGTCTTGCTTGGGCCTCTCTCCTGGAGGCGCTCAGTCAGACCCAGTGTTGGCATGTGGCAAGACACTCCTCGGGGCGCGTCTTGGTTGGGCCTCTCTCCTGGAGGCGCTCATTCAGACCCAGTGGTGACATGTGGCAAGACGCTCCTCGGGGCGCGTATTGCTTCGGCCTCTCTCCTGAATGCCCTCTGTCAGACCGAGTGTTGACATGTGGCAAGACTCTCCTCGGGGCGCGTCTTGCTTGGGCTTCTCTCATGGAGGCCCTCAGTCCGACCCAGTGTTGACATGTGTCAAGACGCTCCTCGGGGCGTGTCTTGCTTGGGCTTCTCTCATGGAGGCCCTCAGTCCGAACCAGTGTTGACATGTGTCAAGACACTCCTCGGGGCGCGTCTTGGTTGGGCCTCTCTCCTGGAGGCGCTCATTCAGACCCAGTGGTGACATGTGGCAAGACGCTCCTCGGGGCGCGTGTTGCTTGGGCCTCTCTCCTGGAGGCCCTCTGTCAGACCCAGTGTTGACATGTTGCAAGACGCTCCTTTGGGCGCATCTTGCTTGGGCCTCTCTCCTGGAGGCCCTCAGTCAGACCCATTGTTGACATGTGGCAAGACGCTCCTCAGGGCGCGTCTTTCTTGGGCCTTTCTCCTGGAGGCGCTCAGTCAGACCGAGTGCTGACATGTGGCAAGACGCTCCTCGGGGCGCGTCTTGCTTGGGCCTCTCTCCTGGAGGCGGTCAGTGAGACTGAGTAGTGACATGTGGCCTGACACTCCCCAGGGCGCGTCTTGCTTGGGCCTCTCTCCTGGAGGCGCTCAGTCAGACCCAGTGGTGACATGTGGCAAGACACTCCTCGGGGCGCGTCTTGCTTGGGCCTCTCTCCTGGAGGCCCTCAGTCAGACCCAGTGTTGACATGTGGCAGGACGCTCCTCGGGGCGCGTCTTGCTTGGGCCTCTCTCCTGGAGGCGCTCAGTCAGACCCAGTGTTGGCATGTGGCAAGACACTCCTCGGGGCGCGTCTTGGTTGGGCCTCTCTCCTGGAGGCGCTCATTCAGACCCAGTGGTGACATGTGGCAAGACGCTCCTCGGGGCGCGTATTGCTTCGGCCTCTCTCCTGAATGCCCTCTGTCAGACCGAGTGTTGACATGTGGCAAGACTCTCCTCGGGGCGCGTCTTGCTTGGGCTTCTCTCATGGAGGCCCTCAGTCCGACCCAGTGTTGACATGTGTCAAGACGCTCCTCGGGGCGTGTCTTGCTTGGGCCTCTCTCCTGGAGGCGCTCAGTCAGACCCAGTGTTGGCATGTGGCAAGACACTCCTCGGGGCGCGTCTTGGTTGGGCCTCTCTCCTGGAGGCGCTCATTCAGACCCAGTGGTGACATGTGGCAAGACGCTCCTCGGGGCGCGTCTTGCTTCGGCCTCTCTCCTGAATGCCCTCTGTCAGACCCAGTGTTGATATGTGGCAAGACGCTCCTCCGGGCGCATCTTGCTGGGGCCTCTCTCCTGGAGGCGCTCAGTCAGACCCAGTGTTGACATGTGGCAAGACGCTCCTCGGGGCGCGTCTTGCTTGGGCCTCTCTCCTGGAGGCGCTCAGTCAGACCCAGTGTTGACATGTGGCAGGACGCTCCTCGGGGCGCGTCTTGCTTGGGCCTCTCTCCTGGAGGCGCTCAGTCAGACCCAGTGTTGGCATGTGGCAAGACACTCCTCGGGGCGCGTCTTGGTTGGGCCTCTCTCCTGGAGGCGCTCATTCAGACCCAGTGGTGACATGTGGCAAGACGCTCCTCGGGGCGCGTATTGCTTCGGCCTCTCTCCTGAATGCCCTCTGTCAGACCGAGTGTTGACATGTGGCAAGACTCTCCTCGGGGCGCGTCTTGCTTGGGCTTCTCTCATGGAGGCCCTCAGTCCGACCCAGTGTTGACATGTGTCAAGACGCTCCTCGGGGCGTGTCTTGCTTGGGCTTCTCTCATGGAGGCCCTCAGTCCGAACCAGTGTTGACATGTGTCAAGACACTCCTCGGGGCGCGTCTTGGTTGGGCCTCTCTCCTGGAGGCGCTCATTCAGACCCAGTGGTGACATGTGGCAAGACGCTCCTCGGGGCGCGTCTTGCTTCGGCCTCTCTCCTGAATGCCCTCTGTCAGACCGAGTGTTGACATGTGGCAAGACTCTCCTCGGGGCGCGTCTTGCTTGGGCTTCTCTCATGGAGGCCCTCAGTCCGACCCAGTGTTGACATGTGTCAAGACGCTCCTCGGGGCGTGTCTTGCTTGGGCCTCTCTCCTGGAGGCGCTCAGTCAGACCCAGTGTTGACATGTGGCAAGACGCTCCTCTGGGCGCGTCTTGCTTGGGCTTCTCTCCTGGAGGCCCTCAGTCAGACCCATTGTTGACATGTGGCAAGACGCTCCTCGGGGCACGTCTTGCTTGGGCCTCTCTCCTGGAGGCGCTCAGTCAGACCGAGTAGTGACATGTGGCAAGACGCTCCTCGGGGCGCGTCTTGCTTGGACCTCCCTCCTGGAGGCGCTCAGTCAGACCGAGTAGTGACATTTGGCAAGACGCTCCTCGGGGCGCGTCTTGCTTGGGCCTCTCTCCTGGAGGCGCTCAGTCAGACCGAGTGCTGACATAAGGCAAGACGCTCCTCGGGGCGCGTCTTGCTGGGGCCTCTCTACTGGAGGTGCTCAATCAGACCCAGTGGTGACACGTGGCAAGACGCTCCTCTGGGCGCGTCTTGCTTGGGCCTCTCTCCTGGAGGAGCTCAGTCAGACCCAGTGGTGACACGTGGCAAGACGCTCCTCCGGGCGCATCTTGCTTGGGCCTCTCTCCTGGAGGCGCTAAGTCAGACCCAGTGTTGACATGTGTCAAGACGCTCCTCGGGGCGCGTCTTGCTTGGGCCTCTCTCCTGGAGGCCCTCAGTCAGACCCATTGTTGACATGTGGCAAGACGCTCCTCGGGGCGCGTCTTGCTTGGGCTTCTCTCCTGGATACGCTCAGACAGACCCAGTGTTGACATGTGACAAGACGCTACTCGGGGTGCGTCTTGCTTGGGCCTCTCTCCTGGAGGCCCTCAGTCAGACACATTGTTGACATGTGGCAAGACGCTCCTCGGGGCGCGTCTTGCTTGGGCCTCTCTCCTGGAGGCGCTCAGTCAGACTGAGTAGTGACATGTGGCCTGACGCTCCTCGGGGCGCGTGTTGCTTGGGCCTCTCTCCTGGAGGCCCTCTGTCAGACCCAGTGTTGACATGTTGCAAGACGCTCCTTTGGGCGCATCTTGCTTGGGCCTCTCTCCTGGAGGCCCTCAGTCAGACCCATTGTTGACATGTGGCAAGACGCTCCTCAGGGCGCGTCTTTCTTGGGCCTTTCTCCTGGAGGCGCTCAGTCAGACCGAGTGCTGACATGTGGCAAGACGCTCCTCGGGGCGCGTCTTGCTTGGGCCTCTCTCCTGGAGGCGGTCAGTGAGACTGAGTAGTGACATGTGGCCTGACACTCCCCAGGGCGCGTCTTGCTTGGGCCTCTCTCCTGGAGGCGCTCAGTCAGACCCAGTGGTGACATGTGGCAAGACACTCCTCGGGGCGCGTCTTGCTTGGGCCTCTCTCCTGGAGGCCCTTAGTCAGACCCAGTGTTGACATGTGGCAGGACGCTCCTCGGGGCGCGTCTTGCTTGGGCCTCTCTCCTGGAGGCGCTCAGTCAGACCCAGTGTTGGCATGTGGCAAGACACTCCTCGGGGCGCGTCTTGGTTGGGCCTCTCTCCTGGAGGCGCTCATTCAGACCCAGTGGTGACATGTGGCAAGACGCTCCTCGGGGCGCGTATTGCTTCGGCCTCTCTCCTGAATGCCCTCTGTCAGACCGAGTGTTGACATGTGGCAAGACTCTCCTCGGGGCGCGTCTTGCTTGGGCTTCTCTCATGGAGGCCCTCAGTCCGACCCAGTGTTGACATGTGTCAAGACGCTCCTCGGGGCGTGTCTTGCTTGGGCCTCTCTCCTGGAGGCGCTCAGTCAGACCCAGTGTTGGCATGTGGCAAGACACTCCTCGGGGCGCGTCTTGGTTGGGCCTCTCTCCTGGAGGCGCTCATTCAGACCCAGTGGTGACATGTGGCAAGACGCTCCTCGGGGCGCGTCTTGCTTCGGCCTCTCTCCTGAATGCCCTCTGTCAGACCGAGTGTTGAAATGTGGCAAGACTCTCCTCGGGGCGCGTCTTGCTTGGGCTTCTCTCATGGAGGCCCTCAGTCCGACCCAGTGTTGACATGTGTCAAGACGCTCCTCGGGGCGTGTCTTGCTTGGGCCTCTCTCCTGGAGGCGCTCAGTCAGACCCAGTGTTGACATGTGGCAAGACGCTCCTCTGGGCGCGTCTTGCTTGGGCTTCTCTCCTGG
This sequence comes from Nothobranchius furzeri, assembly GCF_043380555.1. Lineage (NCBI taxonomy): Eukaryota > Metazoa > Chordata > Actinopteri > Cyprinodontiformes > Nothobranchiidae > Nothobranchius > Nothobranchius furzeri. The sequence continues at coordinate 17,648,972 of NC_091741.1, forward strand.
AGGCCCTCAGTCAGACCCATTGTTGACATGTGGCAAGACGCTCCTCGGGGCACGTCTTGCTTGGGCCTCTCTCCTGGAGGCGCTCAGTCAGACCGAGTAGTGACATGTGGCAAGACGCTCCTCGGGGCGCGTCTTGCTTGGACCTCCCTCCTGGAGGCGCTCAGTCGGACCGAGTAGTGACATTTGGCAAGACGCTCCTCGGGGCACGTCTTGCTTGGACCTCTCTCCTGGAGGCGCTCAGTTAGACCGAGTAGTGACATGTGGCAAGACGCTCCTCGGGGCGCGTCTTGCTTGGGCCTCTCTCCTGGAGGCGCTCAGTTAGACCGAGTGCTGACATAAGGCAAGACGCTCCTCCGGGCGCATCTTGCTTGGGCCTCTCTCCTGGAGGCGCTAAGTCAGACCCAGTGTTGACACGTGGCAAGACGCTCCTCGGGGCGCGTCTTGCTTGGGCCTCTCTCCTGGAGGTGCTCAGTCAGACACAGTGTTGACATGTGGCGAGACACTCCTCGGGGCGCGTCTTGCTTGGGCTTCTCTCATGGAGGCCCTCAGTAAGACCCATTGTTGACATGTGGAAAGAAGCTCCTCGGGGAGCGTATTGCTTGGGCCTCTCTCCTGGATGCCCTCTGTCAGACCCAGTGTTGACATGTGGCAAGACTCTCCTCGGGGCACGTCTTGCTTGGACCTCTCTCCTGGAGGCGCTCAGTCAGTCTGAGTAGTGACATGTGGCAAGACGCTCCTCGGGGCGCGTCTTGCTTGGGCCTCTCTCCTGGAGGCGCTCAATTAGACCCAGTGTTGACATGTGGCAAGACGCTCCTCGGGGCGCGTCTTGCTTGGGCTTCTCTCCTGGAGGCCCTCAGTCAGACCCATTGTTGACATGTGGCAAGACGCTCCTCGGGGCGCGTCTTTGCTGGGGCCTCTCTCCTGGAGGCGCTCAGTCAGACCCAGTGTTGACATGTGTCAAGACGCTCCTCGGGCGTTTCTTGCTTGCGCCTCTCTCCTGGTGGCGCTCAGTCAGACCCAGAGGTGACATGTGGCAAGACGCTCCTCAGGCCTCTCTCCTGGAGGCGCTCAGTCAGACCCAGTGTTGACATGTGGCAAGACGCTCCTCGGGGCGCGTCTTGCTTGGGCCTCTCTCCTAGAGCCGCTCAGTCAGACCCAGTGTTGACATGTGGCAAGACGCTCCTCGAGGCGCATCTTGCTTGGGCCTCTCTCCTGGATGCCCTCTGTCAGACCCAGTGGTGACACGTGGCAAGACGCTCCTCTGGGCGCGTCTTGCTTGGGCCTCTCTCCTGGAGGAGCTCAGTCAGACCCAGTGGCGACACGTGGCAAGACGCTCCTCGAGGCGCATCTTGCTTGGGCCTCTCTCCTGGAGGCGCTAAGTCAGACACAGTGTTGACACGTGGCAAGACGCTCCTCGGGGCGCATCTTGCTTGGGCCTCTCTCCTGGAGGCGCTCAGTCAGACACAGTGTTGACATGTGGCAAGACACTCCTCGGGGCGCGTCTTGCTTGGGCTTCTCTCATGGAGGCCCTCAGTAAGACACATTGTTGACATGTGGAAAGAAGCTCCTCGGGGCGCGTCTTGCTTTGGCTTCTCTCCTGGAGGCCCTCAGTCAGACCCATTGTTGACATGTGGCAAGACGCTCCTCGGGGCGCGTATTGCTTGGGCCTCTCTCCTGGATGCCCTCTGTCAGACCCAGTGTTGACATGTGGCAAGACTCTCCTCGGGGCGCGTCTTGCTTGGGCTTCTCTCATGGAGGCCCTCAGTCAGACCCAGTGTTGACATGTGTCAAGACGCTCCTCGGGGCGTGTCTTGCTTGGGCCTCTCTCCTGGAGGCGCTCAGTCAGACCCAGTGTTGACACGTGGCAAGACGCTCCTCGGGGCGCTTCTTCCTTGGGCTTCTCTCCTGGAGGCCCTCAGTCAGACCCATTGTTGACATGTGGCAAGACGCTCCTCGGGGCACGTGTTGCTTGGACCTCTCTCCTGGAGGCGCTCAGTCAGACCGAGTAGTGACATGTGGCAAGACGCTCCTCGGGGTATGTCTTGCTTGGGCCTCTCTCCTGGAGGCGCTCAATTAGACCCAGTGTTGACATGTGGCAAGACGCTCCTCGGGGCGCGTCTTGCTTGGGCTTCTCTCCTGGAGGCCCTCAGTCAGACCCATTGTTGACATGTGGCAAGAAGCTCCTCGGGGCGCTTCTTGCTTGGGCCTCTCTCCTGGAGGCGCTCAGTCAGACCGAGTGCTGACATGTGGCAAGACGCTCCTCGGGGCGCGTCTTGCTGGGGCCTCTCTCCTGGAGGCGCTCAGTCAGTCCCAGTGATGACATGTGGCTTGACGCTCCTCGGGGCGCGTCTTGCTTGGGCTTCTCTCCTGGAGGCCCTCAGTCAGACCCATTGTTGACATGTGGCAAGACGCTCCTCGGGGCATGTCTTGCTTGGGCCTCTCTCCGGGAGGCGCTCAGTCAGACCGAGTAGTGACATGTGGCAAGACGCTCCTCGGGGTGCGTCTTGCTTGGACCTCTCTCCTGGAGGCGCTCAGTTAGACCGAGTAGTGACATGTCGCAAGACGCTCCTCGGGGCGCGTCTTGCTTGGGCCTCTCTCCTGGAGGCGCTCAGTCAGACCCCGTGGTGACATGTGGCAAGACGCTCCTCGGGGCGCATCTTGCTTGGGCCTCTCTCCTGGAGGCGCTCAGTCAGACCCAGTGTTGACACGTGGCAAGACGCTCCTCGGGGCGCGTCTTGCTTGGGCCTCTCTCCTGGAGCCGCTCAGTCAGACCCAGTGTTGACATGTGGCAAGACACTCCTCGGGGCGCGTCTTGGTTGGGCCTCTCTCCTGCAGGCGCTCATTCAGACCCAGTGGTGACATGTGGCAAGACGCTCCTCGGGGCGCGTATTGCTTCGGCCTCTCTCCTGAATGCCCTCTGTCAGACCGAGTGTTGACATGTGGCAAGACTCTCCTCGGGGCGCGTCTTGCTTGGGCTTCTCTCATGGAGACCCTCAGTCCGACCCAGTGTTGACATGTGTCAAGACGCTCCTCGGGGCGTGTCTTGCTTGGGCCTCTCTCCTGGAGGCGCTCAGTCAGACCCAGTGTTGACATGTGGCAAGACGCTCCTCTGGGCGCGTCTTGCTTGGGCCTCTCTCCTGGAGGCGCTCAGTCAGACCCAGTGTTGACACGTGGCAAGACGCTCCTCGGGGCGCGTCTTGCTTGGGCCTCTCTCCTGGAGGCGCTCAGTCAGACCCAGTGTTGGCATGTGGCAAGACACTCCTCGGGGCGCGTCTTGGTTGGGCCTCTCGCCTGGAGGCGCTCATTCAGACCCAGTGGTGACATGTGGCAAGACGCTCCTCGGGGCGCGTCTTGCTTCGGCCTCTCTCCTGAATGCCCTCTGTCAGACAGAGTGTTGACATGTGGCAAGACTCTCCTCGGGGCGCGTCTTGCTTGGGCTTCTCTCATGGAGGCCCTCAGTCCGACCCAGTGTTGACATGTGTCAAGACGCTCCTCGGGGCGTGTCTTGCTTGGGCCTCTCTCCTGGAGGCGCTCAGTCAGACCCAGTGTTGTCATGTGGCAAGACGCTCCTCTGGGCGCGTCTTGCTTGGGCTTCTCTCCTGGAGGCCCTCAGTCAGACCCATTGTTGACATGTGGCAAGACGGTACTCGGGGCACGTCTTGCTTGGGCCTCTCTCCTGGAGGCGCTCAGTCAGACCGAGTATTTACATGTGGCAAGACGCTCCTCAGGGCGCGTCTTGCTTGGACCTCCCTCCTGGAGGCGCTCAGTCAGACCGAGTAGTGACATTTGGCAAGACGCTCCTCGGGGCGCGTCTTGCTTGGGCCTCTCTCCTGGAGGCGCTCAGTCAGAACGAGTGCTGACATAAGGCAAGACGCTCTTCAGGGCGCGTCTTGCTGGGGCCTCTCTACTGGAGGTGCTCAATCAGACCCAGTGGTGACACGTGGCAAGACGCTCCTCTGGGCGCGTCTTGCTTGGGCCTCTCTCCTGGAGGCGCTAAGTCAGACCCAGTGTTGACATGTGTCAAGACGCTCCTCGGGGCGCGTCTTGCTTGGGCCTCTCTCCTGGAGGCCCTCAGTCAGACCCATTGTTGACATGTGGCAAGACGCTCCTCGTGGCGCGTCTTGCTTGGGCTTCTCTCCTGGAGACGCTCAGACAGACCCAGTGTTGACATGTGACAAGACGCTCCTCGGGGCGCGTCTTGCTTGGGCCTCTCTCCTGGAGGTGCTCAGTCAGAACCAGAGGTGACATGTGGCAAGACGCTCCTCGGGGCGCGTCTTGCTTGGGCCTCTCTCCTGGAGGCCCTCTGTCAGACCCAGTGTTGACATGTGGCAAGACGCTCCTCCGGGCGCATCTTGCTTGGGCCTCTCTCCTGCAGGCCCTCAGTCAGACACATTGTTGACATGTGGCAAGACGCTCCTCGGGGCGCGTCTTGCTTGGGCCTCTCTCCTGGAGGCGCTCAGTCAGACCCAGTGTTGACATGTGGCAAGACGCTCCTCGGGGCGCGTCTTGCTTGGGCCTCTCTCCTGGAGGCGCTCAGTCAGACCCAGTGTTGACATGTGGCAGGACGCTCCTCGGGGCGCGTCTTGCTTGGGCCTCTCTCCTGGAGGCGCTCAGTCAGACCCAGTGTTGGCATGTGGCAAGACACTCCTCGGGGCGCGTCTTGGTTGGGCCTCTCTCCTGGAGGCGCTCATTCAGACCCAGTGGTGACATGTGGCAAGACGCTCCTCGGGGCGCGTATTGCTTCGGCCTCTCTCCTGAATGCCCTCTGTCAGACCGAGTGTTGACATGTGGCAAGACTCTCCTCGGGGCGCGTCTTGCTTGGGCTTCTCTCATGGAGGCCCTCAGTCCGACCCAGTGTTGACATGTGTCAAGACGCTCCTCGGGGCGTGTCTTGCTTGGGCCTCTCTCCTGGAGGCGCTCAGTCAGACCCAGTGTTGACATGTGGCAAGACGCTCCTCTGGGAGCGTCTTGCTTGGGCCTCTCTCCTGGAGGCGCTAAGTCAGACCCAGTGTTGACATGTGTCAAGACGCTCCTCGGGGCGCGTCTTGCTTGGGCCTCTCTCCTGGAGGCCCTCAGTCAGACCCATTGTTGACATGTGGCAAGACGCTCCTCGTGGCGCGTCTTGCTTGGGCTTCTCTCCTGGAGATGCTCAGACAGACCCAGTGTTGACATGTGACAAGACGCTCCTCGGGGCGCGTCTTGCTTGGGCCTCTCTCCTGGAGGCGCTCAGTCAGAACCAGAGGTGACATGTGGCAAGACGCTCCTCGGGGCGCGTCTTGCTTGGGCCTCTCTCCTGGAGGCCCTCTGTCAAACCCAGTGTTGACATGTGGCAAGACGCTCCTCCGGGCGCATCTTGCTTGGGCCTCTCTCCTGGAGGCCCTCAGTCAGACACATTGTTGACATGTGGCAAGACGCTCCTCGGGGCGCGTCTTGCTTGGGCCTCTCTCCTGGAGGCTCTCAGTCAGACCCAGTGTTGACATGTGGCAAGACGCTCCTCGGGGCGCGTCTTGCTTGGGCCTCTCTCCTGGAGGCGCTCAGTCAGACCCAGTGTTGACATGTGGCAGGACGCTCCTCGGGGCGCGTCTTGCTTGGGCCTCTCTCCTGGAGGCGCTCAGTCAGACCCAGTGTTGGCATGTGGCAAGACACTCCTCGGGGTGCGTCTTGGTTGGGCCTCTCTCCTGGAGGCGCTCATTCAGACCCAGTGGTGACATGTGGCAAGACGCTCCTCGGGGCGCGTTTTGCTTCGGCCTCTCTCCTGAATGCCCTCTGTCAGACCGAGTGTTGACATGTGGCAAGACTCTCCTCGGGGCCCGTCTTGCTTGGGCTTCTCTCATGGAGGCCCTCAGTCCGACCCAGTGTTGACATGTGTCAAGACGCTCCTCGGGGCGTGTCTTGCTTGGGCCTCTCTCCTGGAGGCGCTCAGTCAGACCCAGTGTTGACATGTGGCAAGACGCTCCTCTGGGCGCGTCTTGCTTGGGCCTCTCTCCTGGAGGCGCTCAGTCAGACCCAGTGTTGACACGTGGCAAGACGCTCCTCGGGGCGCGTCTTGCTTGGGCCTCTCTCCTGGAGGCGCTCAGTCAGACCCAGTGTTGGCATGTGGCAAGACACTCCTCGGGGCGCGTCTTGGTTGGGCCTCTCTCCTGGAGGTGCTCATTCAGACCCAGTGGTGACATGTGGCAAGACGCTCCTCGGGGCGCGTCTTGCTTCGGCCTCTCTCCTGAATGCCCTCTGTCAGACTGAGTGTTGACATGTGGCAAGACTCTCCTCGGGGCGCGTCTTGCTTGGGCTTCTCTCATGGAGGCCCTCAGTCCGACCCAGTGTTGACATGTGTCAAGACGCTCCTCGGGGCGTGTCTTGCTTGGGCCTCTCTCCTGGAGGCGCTCAGTCAGACCCAGTGTTGACATGTGGAAAGAAGCTCCTCGGGGCGCGTCTTGCTTTGGCTTCTCTCCTGGAGGCCCTCAGTCAGACCCATTGTTGACATGTGGCAAGACGCTCCTCGGGGCGCGTATTGCTTGGGCCTCTCTCCTGGATGCCCTCTGTCAGACCCAGTGTTGACATGTGGCAAGACTCTCCTCGGGGCGCGTCTTGCTTGGGCTTCTCTCATGGAGGCCCTCAGTCAGACCCAGTGTTGACATGTGTCAAGACGCTCCTCGGGGCGTGTCTTGCTTGGGCCTCTCTCCTGGAGGCGCTCAGTCAGACCCAGTGTTGACACGTGGCAAGACGCTCCTCGGGGCGCTTCTTCCTTGGGCTTCTCTCCTGGAGGCCCTCAGTCAGACCCATTGTTGACATGTGGCAAGACGCTCCTCGGGGCACGTGTTGCTTGGACCTCTCTCCTGGAGGCGCTCAGTCAGACCGAGTAGTGACATGTGGCAAGACGCTCCTCGGGGTATGTCTTGCTTGGGCCTCTCTCCTGGAGGCGCTCAATTAGACCCAGTGTTGACATGTGGCAAGACGCTCCTCGGGGCGCGTCTTGCTTGGGCTTCTCTCCTGGAGGCCCTCAGTCAGACCCATTGTTGACATGTGGCAAGAAGCTCCTCGGGGCGCTTCTTGTTTGGGCCTCTCTCCTGGAGGCGCTCAGTCAGACCGAGTGCTGACATGTGGCAAGACGCTCCTCGGGGCGCGTCTTGCTGGGGCCTCTCTCCTGGAGGCGCTCAGTCAGTCCCAGTGATGACATGTGGCTTGACGCTCCTCGGGGCGCGTCTTGCTTGGGCTTCTCTCCTGGAGGCCCTCAGTCAGACCCATTGTTGACATGTGGCAAGACGCTCCTCGGGGCATGTCTTGCTTGGGCCTCTCTCCGGGAGGCGCTCAGTCAGACCGAGTAGTGACATGTGGCAAGACGCTCCTCGGGGTGCGTCTTGCTTGGACCTCTCTCCTGGAGGCGCTCAGTTAGACCGAGTAGTGACATGTCGCAAGACGCTCCTCGGGGCGCGTCTTGCTTGGGCCTCTCTCCTGGAGGCGCTCAGTCAGACCCCGTGGTGACATGTGGCAAGACGCTCCTCGGGGCGCGTATTGCTTCGGCCTCTCTCCTGAATGCCCTCTGTCAGACCGAGTGTTGACATGTGGCAAGACTCTCCTCGGGGCGCGTCTTGCTTGGGCTTCTCTCATGGAGACCCTCAGTCCGACCCAGTGTTGACATGTGTCAAGACGCTCCTCGGGGCGTGTCTTGCTTGGGCCTCTCTCCTGGAGGCGCTCAGTCAGACCCAGTGTTGACATGTGGCAAGACGCTCCTCTGGGCGCGTCTTGCTTGGGCCTCTCTCCTGGAGGCGCTCAGTCAGACCCAGTGTTGACACGTGGCAAGACGCTCCTCGGGGCGCGTCTTGCTTGGGCCTCTCTCCTGGAGGCGCTCAGTCAGACCCAGTGTTGGCATGTGGCAAGACACTCCTCGGGGCGCGTCTTGGTTGGGCCTCTCGCCTGGAGGCGCTCATTCAGACCCAGTGGTGACATGTGGCAAGACGCTCCTCGGGGCGCGTCTTGCTTCGGCCTCTCTCCTGAATGCCCTCTGTCAGACAGAGTGTTGACATGTGGCAAGACTCTCCTCGGGGCGCGTCTTGCTTGGGCTTCTCTCATGGAGGCCCTCAGTCCGACCCAGTGTTGACATGTGTCAAGACGCTCCTCGGGGCGTGTCTTGCTTGGGCCTCTCTCCTGGAGGCGCTCAGTCAGACCCAGTGTTGTCATGTGGCAAGACGCTCCTCTGGGCGCGTCTTGCTTGGGCTTCTCTCCTGGAGGCCCTCAGTCAGACCCATTGTTGACATGTGGCAAGACGGTACTCGGGGCACGTCTTGCTTGGGCCTCTCTCCTGGAGGCGCTCAGTCAGACCGAGTATTTACATGTGGCAAGACGCTCCTCGGGGCGCGTCTTGCTTGGACCTCCCTCCTGGAGGCGCTCAGTCAGACCGAGTAGTGACATTTGGCAAGACGCTCCTCGGGGCGCGTCTTGCTTGGGCCTCTCTCCTGGAGGCGCTCAGTCAGAACGAGTGCTGACATAAGGCAAGACGCTCCTCAGGGCGCGTCTTGCTGGGGCCTCTCTACTGGAGGTGCTCAATCAGACCCAGTGGTGACACGTGGCAAGACGCTCCTCTGGGCGCGTCTTGCTTGGGCCTCTCTCCTGGAGGCGCTAAGTCAGACCCAGTGTTGACATGTGTCAAGACGCTCCTCGGGGCGCGTCTTGCTTGGGCCTCTCTCCTGGAGGCCCTCAGTCAGACCCATTGTTGACATGTGGCAAGACGCTCCTCGTGGCGCGTCTTGCTTGGGCTTCTCTCCTGGAGACGCTCAGACAGACCCAGTGTTGACATGTGACAAGACGCTCCTCGGGGCGCGTCTTGCTTGGGCCTCTCTCCTGGAGGTGCTCAGTCAGAACCAGAGGTGACATGTGGCAAGACGCTCCTCGGGGCGCGTCTTGCTTGGGCCTCTCTCCTGGAGGCCCTCTGTCAGACCCAGTGTTGACATGTGGCAAGACGCTCCTCCGGGCGCATCTTGCTTGGGCCTCTCTCCTGCAGGCCCTCAGTCAGACACATTGTTGACATGTGGCAAGACGCTCCTCGGGGCGCGTCTTGCTTGGGCCTCTCTCCTGGAGGCGCTCAGTCAGACCCAGTGTTGACATGTGTCAAGACGCTCCTCGGGGCGTGTCTTGCTTGGGCTTCTCTCATGGAGGCCCTCAGTCCGAACCAGTGTTGACATGTGTCAAGACACTCCTCGGGGCGCGTCTTGGTTGGGCCTCTCTCCTGGAGGCGCTCATTCAGACCCAGTGGTGACATGTGGCAAGACGCTCCTCGGGGCGCGTCTTGCTTCGGCCTCTCTCCTGAATGCCCTCTGTCAGACCGAGTGTTGACATGTGGCAAGACTCTCCTCGGGGCGCGTCTTGCTTGGGCTTCTCTCATGGAGGCCCTCAGTCCGACCCAGTGTTGACATGTGTCAAGACGCTCCTCGGGGCGTGTCTTGCTTGGGCCTCTCTCCTGGAGGCGCTCAGTCAGACCCAGTGTTGACATGTGGCAAGACGCTCCTCTGGGCGCGTCTTGCTTGGGCTTCTCTCCTGGAGGCCCTCAGTCAGACCCATTGTTGACATGTGGCAAGACGCTCCTCGGGGCACGTCTTGCTTGGGCCTCTCTCCTGGAGGCGCTCAGTCAGACCGAGTAGTGACATGTGGCAAGACGCTCCTCGGGGCGCGTCTTGCTTGGACCTCCCTCCTGGAGGCGCTCAGTCAGACCGAGTAGTGACATTTGGCAAGACGCTCCTCGGGGCGCGTCTTGCTTGGGCCTCTCTCCTGGAGGCGCTCAGTCAGACCGAGTGCTGACATAAGGCAAGACGCTCCTCGGGGCGCGTCTTGCTGGGGCCTCTCTACTGGAGGTGCTCAATCAGACCCAGTGGTGACACGTGGCAAGACGCTCCTCTGGGCGCGTCTTGCTTGGGCCTCTCTCCTGGAGGAGCTCAGTCAGACCCAGTGGTGACACGTGGCAAGACGCTCCTCCGGGCGCATCTTGCTTGGGCCTCTCTCCTGGAGGCGCTAAGTCAGACCCAGTGTTGACATGTGTCAAGACGCTCCTCGGGGCGCGTCTTGCTTGGGCCTCTCTCCTGGAGGCCCTCAGTCAGACCCATTGTTGACATGTGGCAAGACGCTCCTCGGGGCGCGTCTTGCTTGGGCTTCTCTCCTGGATACGCTCAGACAGACCCAGTGTTGACATGTGACAAGACGCTACTCGGGGTGCGTCTTGCTTGGGCCTCTCTCCTGGAGGCCCTCAGTCAGACACATTGTTGACATGTGGCAAGACGCTCCTCGGGGCGCGTCTTGCTTGGGCCTCTCTCCTGGAGGCGCTCAGTCAGACTGAGTAGTGACATGTGGCCTGACGCTCCTCGGGGCGCGTGTTGCTTGGGCCTCTCTCCTGGAGGCCCTCTGTCAGACCCAGTGTTGACATGTTGCAAGATGCTCCTTTGGGCGCATCTTGCTTGGGCCTCTCTCCTGGAGGCCCTCAGTCAGACCCATTGTTGACATGTGGCAAGACGCTCCTCAGGGCGCGTCTTTCTTGGGCCTTTCTCCTGGAGGCGCTCAGTCAGACCGAGTGCTGACATGTGGCAAGACGCTCCTCGGGGCGCGTCTTGCTTGGGCCTCTCTCCTGGAGGCGGTCAGTGAGACTGAGTAGTGACATGTGGCCTGACACTCCCCAGGGCGCGTCTTGCTTGGGCCTCTCTCCTGGAGGCGCTCAGTCAGACCCAGTGGTGACATGTGGCAAGACACTCCTCGGGGCGCGTCTTGCTTGGGCCTCTCTCCTGGAGGCCCTCAGTCAGACCCAGTGTTGACATGTGGCAGGACGCTCCTCGGGGCGCGTCTTGCTTGGGCCTCTCTCCTGGAGGCGCTCAGTCAGACCCAGTGTTGGCATGTGGCAAGACACTCCTCGGGGCGCGTCTTGGTTGGGCCTCTCTCCTGGAGGCGCTCATTCAGACCCAGTGGTGACATGTGGCAAGACGCTCCTCGGGGCGCGTATTGCTTCGGCCTCTCTCCTGAATGCCCTCTGTCAGACCGAGTGTTGACATGTGGCAAGACTCTCCTCGGGGCGCGTCTTGCTTGGGCTTCTCTCATGGAGGCCCTCAGTCCGACCCAGTGTTGACATGTGTCAAGACGCTCCTCGGGGCGTGTCTTGCTTGGGCCTCTCTCCTGGAGGCGCTCAGTCAGACCCAGTGTTGGCATGTGGGAAGACACTCCTCGGGGCGCGTCTTGGTTGGGCCTCTCTCCTGGAGGCGCTCATTCAGACCCAGTGGTGACATGTGGCAAGACGCTCCTCGGGGCGCGTCTTGCTTCGGCCTCTCTCCTGAATGCCCTCTGTCAGACCGAGTGTTGAAATGTGGCAAGACTCTCCTCGGGGCGCGTCTTGCTTGGGCTTCTCTCATGGAGGCCCTCAGTCCGACCCAGTGTTGACATGTGTCAAGACGCTCCTCGGGGCGTGTCTTGCTTGGGCCTCTCTCCTGGAGGCGCTCAGTCAGACCCAGTGTTGACATGTGGCAAGACGCTCCTCTGGGCGCGTCTTGCTTGGGCTTCTCTCCTGGAGGCCCTCAGTCAGACCCATTGTTGACATGTGGCAAGACGCTCCTCGGGGCACGTCTTGCTTGGGCCTCTCTCCTGGAGGCGCTCAGTCAGACCGAGTAGTGACATGTGGCAAGACGCTCCTCGGGGCGCGTCTTGCTTGGACCTCCCTCCTGGAGGCGCTCAGTCGGACCGAGTAGTGACATTTGGCAAGACGCTCCTCGGGGCACGTCTTGCTTGGACCTCTCTCCTGGAGGCGCTCAGTTAGACCGAGTAGTGACATGTGGCAAGACGCTCCTCGGGGCGCGTCTTGCTTGGGCCTCTCTCCTGGAGGCGCTCAGTTAGACCGAGTGCTGACATAAGGCAAGACGCTCCTCCGGGCGCATCTTGCTTGGGCCTCTCTCCTGGAGGCGCTAAGTCAGACCCAGTGTTGACACGTGGCAAGACGCTCCTCGGGGCGCGTCTTGCTTGGGCCTCTCTCCTGGAGGTGCTCAGTCAGACACAGTGTTGACATGTGGCGAGACACTCCTCGGGGCGCGTCTTGCTTGGGCTTCTCTCATGGAGGCCCTCAGTAAGACCCATTGTTGACATGTGGAAAGAAGCTCCTCGGGGAGCGTATTGCTTGGGCCTCTCTCCTGGATGCCCTCTGTCAGACCCAGTGTTGACATGTGGCAAGACTCTCCTCGGGGCACGTCTTGCTTGGACCTCTCTCCTGGAGGCGCTCAGTCAGTCTGAGTAGTGACATGTGGCAAGACGCTCCTCGGGGCGCGTCTTGCTTGGGCCTCTCTCCTGGAGGCGCTCAATTAGACCCAGTGTTGACATGTGGCAAGACGCTCCTCGGGGCGCGTCTTGCTTGGGCTTCTCTCCTGGAGGCCCTCAGTCAGACCCATTGTTGACATGTGGCAAGACGCTCCTCGGGGCGCGTCTTTGCTGGGGCCTCTCTCCTGGAGGCGCTCAGTCAGACCCAGTGTTGACATGTGTCAAGACGCTCCTCGGGCGTTTCTTGCTTGCGCCTCTCTCCTGGTGGCGCTCAGTCAGACCCAGAGGTGACATGTGGCAAGACGCTCCTCAGGCCTCTCTCCTGGAGGCGCTCAGTCAGACCCAGTGTTGACATGTGGCAAGACGCTCCTCGGGGCGCGTCTTGCTTGGGCCTCTCTCCTAGAGCCGCTCAGTCAGACCCAGTGTTGACATGTGGCAAGACGCTCCTCGAGGCGCATCTTGCTTGGGCCTCTCTCCTGGATGCCCTCTGTCAGACCCAGTGGTGACACGTGGCAAGACGCTCCTCTGGGCGCGTCTTGCTTGGGCCTCTCTCCTGGAGGAGCTCAGTCAGACCCAGTGGCGACACGTGGCAAGACGCTCCTCGAGGCGCATCTTGCTTGGGCCTCTCTCCTGGAGGCGCTAAGTCAGACACAGTGTTGACACGTGGCAAGACGCTCCTCGGGGCGCATCTTGCTTGGGCCTCTCTCCTGGAGGCGCTCAGTCAGACACAGTGTTGACATGTGGCAAGACACTCCTCGGGGCGCGTCTTGCTTGGGCTTCTCTCATGGAGGCCCTCAGTAAGACACATTGTTGACATGTGGAAAGAAGCTCCTCGGGGCGCGTCTTGCTTTGGCTTCTCTCCTGGAGGCCCTCAGTCAGACCCATTGTTGACATGTGGCAAGACGCTCCTCGGGGCGCGTATTGCTTGGGCCTCTCTCCTGGATGCCCTCTGTCAGACCCAGTGTTGACATGTGGCAAGACTCTCCTCGGGGCGCGTCTTGCTTGGGCTTCTCTCATGGAGGCCCTCAGTCAGACCCAGTGTTGACATGTGTCAAGACGCTCCTCGGGGCGTGTCTTGCTTGGGCCTCTCTCCTGGAGGCGCTCAGTCAGACCCAGTGTTGACACGTGGCAAGACGCTCCTCGGGGCGCTTCTTCCTTGGGCTTCTCTCCTGGAGGCCCTCAGTCAGACCCATTGTTGACATGTGGCAAGACGCTCCTCGGGGCACGTGTTGCTTGGACCTCTCTCCTGGAGGCGCTCAGTCAGACCGAGTAGTGACATGTGGCAAGACGCTCCTCGGGGTATGTCTTGCTTGGGCCACTCTCCTGGAGGCGCTCAATTAGACCCAGTGTTGACATGTGGCAAGACGCTCCTCGGGGCGCGTCTTGCTTGGGCTTCTCTCCTGGAGGCCCTCAGTCAGACCCATTGTTGACATGTGGCAAGAAGCTCCTCGGGGCGCTTCTTGCTTGGGCCTCTCTCCTGGAGGCGCTCAGTCAGACCGAGTGCTGACATGTGGCAAGACGCTCCTCGGGGCGCGTCTTGCTGGGGCCTCTCTCCTGGAGGCGCTCAGTCAGTCCCAGTGATGACATGTGGCTTGACGCTCCTCGGGGCGCGTCTTGCTTGGGCTTCTCTCCTGGAGGCCCTCAGTCAGACCCATTGTTGACATGTGGCAAGACGCTCCTCGGGGCATGTCTTGCTTGGGCCTCTCTCCGGGAGGCGCTCAGTCAGACCGAGTAGTGACATGTGGCAAGACGCTCCTCGGGGTGCGTCTTGCTTGGACCTCTCTCCTGGAGGCGCTCAGTTAGACCGAGTAGTGACATGTCGCAAGACTCTCCTCGGGGCGCGTCTTGCTTGGGCCTCTCTCCTGGAGGCGCTCAGTCAGACCCCGTGGTGACATGTGGCAAGACGCTCCTCGGGGCGCATCTTGCTTGGGCCTCTCTCCTGGAGGCGCTCAGTCAGACCCAGTGTTGACACGTGGCAAGACGCTCCTCGGGGCGCGTCTTGCTTGGGCCTCTCTCCTGGAGCCGCTCAGTCAGACCCAGTGTTGACATGTGGCAAGACACTCCTCGGGGCGCGTCTTGGTTGGGCCTCTCTCCTGCAGGCGCTCATTCAGACCCAGTGGTGACATGTGGCAAGACGCTCCTCGGGGCGCGTATTGCTTCGGCCTCTCTCCTGAATGCCCTCTGTCAGACCGAGTGTTGACATGTGGCAAGACTCTCCTCGGGGCGCGTCTTGCTTGGGCTTCTCTCATGGAGACCCTCAGTCCGACCCAGTGTTGACATGTGTCAAGACGCTCCTCGGGGCGTGTCTTGCTTGGGCCTCTCTCCTGGAGGCGCTCAGTCAGACCCAGTGTTGACATGTGGCAAGACGCTCCTCTGGGCGCGTCTTGCTTGGGCCTCTCTCCTGGAGGCGCTCAGTCAGACCCAGTGTTGACACGTGGCAAGACGCTCCTCGGGGCGCGTCTTGCTTGGGCCTCTCTCCTGGAGGCGCTCAGTCAGACCCAGTGTTGGCATGTGGCAAGACACTCCTCGGGGCGCGTCTTGGTTGGGCCTCTCGCCTGGAGGCGCTCATTCAGACCCAGTGGTGACATGTGGCAAGACGCTCCTCGGGGCGCGTCTTGCTTCGGCCTCTCTCCTGAATGCCCTCTGTCAGACAGAGTGTTGACATGTGGCAAGACTCTCCTCGGGGCGCGTCTTGCTTGGGCTTCTCTCATGGAGGCCCTCAGTCCGACCCAGTGTTGACATGTGTCAAGACGCTCCTCGGGGCGTGTCTTGCTTGGGCCTCTCTCCTGGAGGCGCTCAGTCAGACCCAGTGTTGTCATGTGGCAAGACGCTCCTCTGGGCGCGTCTTGCTTGGGCTTCTCTCCTGGAGGCCCTCAGTCAGACCCATTGTTGACATGTGGCAAGACGGTACTCGGGGCACGTCTTGCTTGGGCCTCTCTCCTGGAGGCGCTCAGTCAGACCGAGTATTTACATGTGGCAAGACGCTCCTCGGGGCGCGTCTTGCTTGGACCTCCCTCCTGGAGGCGCTCAGTCAGACCGAGTAGTGACATTTGGCAAGACGCTCCTCGGGGCGCGTCTTGCTTGGGCCTCTCTCCTGGAGGCGCTCAGTCAGAACGAGTGCTGACATAAGGCAAGACGCTCCTCAGGGCGCGTCTTGCTGGGGCCTCTCTACTGGAGGTGCTCAATCAGACCCAGTGGTGACACGTGGCAAGACGCTCCTCTGGGCGCGTCTTGCTTGGGCCTCTCTCCTGGAGGCGCTAAGTCAGACCCAGTGTTGACATGTGTCAAGACGCTCCTCGGGGCGCGTCTTGCTTGGGCCTCTCTCCTGGAGGCCCTCAGTCAGACCCATTGTTGACATGTGGCAAGACGCTCCTCGTGGCGCGTCTTGCTTGGGCTTCTCTCCTGGAGACGCTCAGACAGACCCAGTGTTGACATGTGACAAGACGCTCCTCGGGGCGCGTCTTGCTTGGGCCTCTCTCCTGGAGGTGCTCAGTCAGAACCAGAGGTGACATGTGGCAAGACGCTCCTCGGGGCGCGTCTTGCTTGGGCCTCTCTCCTGGAGGCCCTCTGTCAGACCCAGTGTTGACATGTGGCAAGACGCTCCTCCGGGCGCATCTTGCTTGGGCCTCTCTCCTGCAGGCCCTCAGTCAGACACATTGTTGACATGTGGCAAGACGCTCCTCGGGGCGCGTCTTGCTTGGGCCTCTCTCCTGGAGGCGCTCAGTCAGACCCAGTGTTGACATGTGGCAAGACGCTCCTCGGGGCGCATCTTGCTTGGGCCTCTCTCCTGGAGGCGCTCAGTCAGACCCAGTGTTGACATGTGGCAGGACGCTCCTCGGGGCGCGTCTTGCTTGGGCCTCTCTCCTGGAGGCGCTCAGTCAGACCCAGTGTTGGCATGTGGCAAGACACTCCTCGGGGCGCGTCTTGGTTGGGCCTCTCTCCTGGAGGCGCTCATTCAGACCCAGTGGTGACATGTGGCAAGACGCTCCTCGGGGCGCGTATTGCTTCGGCCTCTCTCCTGAATGCCCTCTGTCAGACCGAGTGTTGACATGTGGCAAGACTCTCCTCGGGGCGCGTCTTGCTTGGGCTTCTCTCATGGAGGCCCTCAGTCCGACCCAGTGTTGACATGTGTCAAGACGCTCCTCGGGGCGTGTCTTGCTTGGGCCTCTCTCCTGGAGGCGCTCAGTCAGACCCAGTGTTGACATGTGGCAAGACGCTCCTCTGGGAGCGTCTTGCTTGGGCCTCTCTCCTGGAGGCGCTAAGTCAGACCCAGTGTTGACATGTGTCAAGACGCTCCTCGGGGCGCGTCTTGCTTGGGCCTCTCTCCTGGAGGCCCTCAGTCAGACCCATTGTTGACATGTGGCAAGACGCTCCTCGTGGCGCGTCTTGCTTGGGCTTCTCTCCTGGAGACGCTCAGACAGACCCAGTGTTGACATGTGACAAGACGCTCCTCGGGGCGCGTCTTGCTTGGGCCTCTCTCCTGGAGGCGCTCAGTCAGAACCAGAGGTGACATGTGGCAAGACGCTCCTCGGGGCGCGTCTTGCTTGGGCCTCTCTCCTGGAGGCCCTCTGTCAAACCCAGTGTTGACATGTGGCAAGACGCTCCTCCGGGCGCATCTTGCTTGGGCCTCTCTCCTGGAGGCCCTCAGTCAGACACATTGTTGACATGTGTCAAGACGCTCCTCGGGGCGCGTCTTGCTTGGGCCTCTCTCCTGGAGGCGCTCAGTCAGACCCAGTGTTGACATGTGGCAAGACGCTCCTCGGGGCGCGTCTTGCTTGGGCCTCTCTCCTGGAGGCGCTCAGTCAGACCCAGTGTTGACATGTGGCAGGACGCTCCTCGGGGCGCGTCTTGCTTGGGCCTCTCTCCTGGAGGCGCTCAGTCAGACCCAGTGTTGGCATGTGGCAAGACACTCCTCGGGGCGCGTCTTGGTTGGGCCTCTCTCCTGGAGGCGCTCATTCAGACCCAGTGGTGACATGTGGCAAGACGCTCCTCGGGGCGCGTATTGCTTCGGCCTCTCTCCTGAATGCCCTCTGTCAGACCGAGTGTTGACATGTGGCAAGACTCTCCTCGGGGCCCGTCTTGCTTGGGCTTCTCTCATGGAGGCCCTCAGTCCGACCCAGTGTTGACATGTGTCAAGACGCTCCTCGGGGCGTGTCTTGCTTGGGCCTCTCTCCTGGAGGCGCTCAGTCAGACCCAGTGTTGACATGTGGCAAGACGCTCCTCTGGGCGCGTCTTGCTTGGGCCTCTCTCCTGGAGGCGCTCAGTCAGACCCAGTGTTGACACGTGGCAAGACGCTCCTCGGGGCGCGTCTTGCTTGGGCCTCTCTCCTGGAGGCGCTCAGTCAGACCCAGTGTTGGCATGTGGCAAGACACTCCTCGGGGCGCGTCTTGGTTGGGCCTCTCTCCTGGAGGCGCTCATTCAGACCCAGTGGTGACATGTGGCAAGACGCTCCTCGGGGCGCGTCTTGCTTCGGCCTCTCTCCTGAATGCCCTCTGTCAGACTGAGTGTTGACATGTGGCAAGACTCTCCTCGGGGCGCGTCTTGCTTGGGCTTCTCTCATGGAGGCCCTCAGTCCGACCCAGTGTTTACATGTGTCAAGACGCTCCTCGGGGCGTGTCTTGCTTGGGCCTCTCTCCTGGAGGCGCTCAGTCAGACCCAGTGTTGACATGTGGAAAGAAGCTCCTCGGGGCGCGTCTTGCTTTGGCTTCTCTCCTGGAGGCCCTCAGTCAGACCCATTGTTGACATGTGGCAAGACGCTCCTCGGGGCGCGTATTGCTTGGGCCTCTCTCCTGGATGCCCTCTGTCAGACCCAGTGTTGACATGTGGCAAGACTCTCCTCGGGGCGCGTCTTGCTTGGGCTTCTCTCATGGAGGCCCTCAGTCAGACCCAGTGTTGACATGTGTCAAGACGCTCCTCGGGGCGTGTCTTGCTTGGGCCTCTCTCCTGGAGGCGCTCAGTCAGACCCAGTGTTGACACGTGGCAAGACGCTCCTCGGGGCGCTTCTTCCTTGGGCTTCTCTCCTGGAGGCCCTCAGTCAGACCCATTGTTGACATGTGGCAAGACGCTCCTCGGGGCACGTGTTGCTTGGACCTCTCTCCTGGAGGCGCTCAGTCAGACCGAGTAGTGACATGTGGCAAGACGCTCCTCGGGGTATGTCTTGCTTGGGCCTCTCTCCTGGAGGCGCTCAATTAGACCCAGTGTTGACATGTGGCAAGACGCTCCTCGGGGCGCGTCTTGCTTGGGCTTCTCTCCTGGAGGCCCTCAGTCAGACCCATTGTTGACATGTGGCAAGAAGCTCCTCGGGGCGCTTCTTGTTTGGGCCTCTCTCCTGGAGGCGCTCAGTCAGACCGAGTGCTGACATGTGGCAAGACGCTCCTCGGGGCGCGTCTTGCTGGGGCCTCTCTCCTGGAGGCGCTCAGTCAGTCCCAGTGATGACATGTGGCTTGACGCTCCTCGGGGCGCGTCTTGCTTGGGCTTCTCTCCTGGAGGCCCTCAGTCAGACCCATTGTTGACATGTGGCAAGACGCTCCTCGGGGCATGTCTTGCTTGGGCCTCTCTCCGGGAGGCGCTCAGTCAGACCGAGTAGTGACATGTGGCAAGACGCTCCTCGGGGTGCGTCTTGCTTGGACCTCTCTCCTGGAGGCGCTCAGTTAGACCGAGTAGTGACATGTCGCAAGACGCTCCTCGGGGCGCGTCTTGCTTGGGCCTCTCTCCTGGAGGCGCTCAGTCAGACCCCGTGGTGACATGTGGCAAGACGCTCCTCGGGGCGCGTATTGCTTCGGCCTCTCTCCTGAATGCCCTCTGTCAGACCGAGTGTTGACATGTGGCAAGACTCTCCTCGGGGCGCGTCTTGCTTGGGCTTCTCTCATGGAGACCCTCAGTCCGACACAGTGTTGACATGTGTCAAGACGCTCCTCGGGGCGTGTCTTGCTTGGGCCTCTCTCCTGGAGGCGCTCAGTCAGACCCAGTGTTGACATGTGGCAAGACGCTCCTCTGGGCGCGTCTTGCTTGGGCCTCTCTCCTGGAGGCGCTCAGTCAGACCCAGTGTTGACACGTGGCAAGACGCTCCTCGGGGCGCGTCTTGCTTGGGCCTCTCTCCTGGAGGCGCTCAGTCAGACCCAGTGTTGGCATGTGGCAAGACACTCCTCGGGGCGCGTCTTGGTTGGGCCTCTCGCCTGGAGGCGCTCATTCAGACCCAGTGGTGACATGTGGCAAGACGCTCCTCGGGGCGCGTCTTGCTTCGGCCTCTCTCCTGAATGCCCTCTGTCAGACAGAGTGTTGACATGTGGCAAGACTCTCCTCGGGGCGCGTCTTGCTTGGGCTTCTCTCATGGAGGCCCTCAGTCCGACCCAGTGTTGACATGTGTCAAGACGCTCCTCGGGGCGTGTCTTGCTTGGGCCTCTCTCCTGGAGGCGCTCAGTCAGACCCAGTGTTGTCATGTGGCAAGACGCTCCTCTGGGCGCGTCTTGCTTGGGCTTCTCTCCTGGAGGCCCTCAGTCAGACCCATTGTTGACATGTGGCAAGACGGTACTCGGGGCACGTCTTGCTTGGGCCTCTCTCCTGGAGGCGCTCAGTCAGACCGAGTATTTACATGTGGCAAGACGCTCCTCGGGGCGCGTCTTGCTTGGACCTCCCTCCTGGAGGCGCTCAGTCAGACCGAGTAGTGACATTTGGCAAGACGCTCCTCGGGGCGCGTCTTGCTTGGGCCTCTCTCCTGGAGGCGCTCAGTCAGAACGAGTGCTGACATAAGGCAAGACGCTCCTCAGGGCGCGTCTTGCTGGGGCCTCTCTACTGGAGGTGCTCAATCAGACCCAGTGGTGACACGTGGCAAGACGCTCCTCTGGGCGCGTCTTGCTTGGGCCTCTCTCCTGGAGGCGCTAAGTCAGACCCAGTGTTGACATGTGTCAAGACGCTCCTCGGGGCGCGTCTTGCTTGGGCCTCTCTCCTGGAGGCCCTCAGTCAGACCCATTGTTGACATGTGGCAAGACGCTCCTCGTGGCGCGTCTTGCTTGGGCTTCTCTCCTGGAGACGCTCAGACAGACCCAGTGTTGACATGTGACAAGACGCTCCTCGGGGCGCGTCTTGCTTGGGCCTCTCTCCTGGAGGTGCTCAGTCAGAACCAGAGGTGACATGTGGCAAGACGCTCCTCGGGGCGCGTCTTGCTTGGGCCTCTCTCCTGGAGGCCCTCTGTCAGACCCAGTGTTGACATGTGGCAAGACGCTCCTCCGGGCGCATCTTGCTTGGGCCTCTCTCCTGCAGGCCCTCAGTCAGACACATTGTTGACATGTGGCAAGACGCTCCTCGGGGCGCGTCTTGCTTGGGCCTCTCTCCTGGAGGCGCTCAGTCAGACCCAGTGTTGACATGTGGCAAGACGCTCCTCGGGGCGCGTCTTGCTTGGGCCTCTCTCCTGGAGGCGCTCAGTCAGACCCAGTGTTGACATGTGGCAGGACGCTCCTCGGGGCGCGTCTTGCTTGGGCCTCTCTCCTGGAGGCGCTCAGTCAGACCCAGTGTTGGCATGTGGCAAGACACTCCTCGGGGCGCGTCTTGGTTGGGCCTCTCTCCTGGAGGCGCTCATTCAGACCCAGTGGTGACATGTGGCAAGACGCTCCTCGGGGCGCGTATTGCTTCGGCCTCTCTCCTGAATGCCCTCTGTCAGACCGAGTGTTGACATGTGGCAAGACTCTCCTCGGGGCGCGTCTTGCTTGGGCTTCTCTCATGGAGGCCCTCAGTCCGACCCAGTGTTGACATGTGTCAAGACGCTCCTCGGGGCGTGTCTTGCTTGGGCCTCTCTCCTGGAGGCGCTCAGTCAGACCCAGTGTTGACATGTGGCAAGACGCTCCTCTGGGAGCGTCTTGCTTGGGCCTCTCTCCTGGAGGCGCTAAGTCAGACCCAGTGTTGACATGTGTCAAGACGCTCCTCGGGTCGCGTCTTGCTTGGGCCTCTCTCCTGGAGGCCCTCAGTCAGACCCATTGTTGACATGTGGCAAGACGCTCCTCGTGGCGCGTCTTGCTTGGGCTTCTCTCCTGGAGACGCTCAGACAGACCCAGTGTTGACATGTGACAAGACGCTCCTCGGGGCGCGTCTTGCTTGGGCCTCTCTCCTGGAGGCGCTCAGTCAGAACCAGAGGTGACATGTGGCAAGACGCTCCTCGGGGCGCGTCTTGCTTGGGCCTCTCTCCTGGAGGCCCTCTGTCAAACCCAGTGTTGACATGTGGCAAGACGCTCCTCCGGGCGCATCTTGCTTGGGCCTCTCTCCTGGAGGCCCTCAGTCAGACACATTGTTGACATGTGGCAAGACGCTCCTCGGGGCGCGTCTTGCTTGGGCCTCTCTCCTGGAGGCGCTCAGTCAGACCCAGTGTTGACATGTGGCAAGACGCTCCTCGGGGCGCGTCTTGCTTGGGCCTCTCTCCTGGAGGCGCTCAGTCAGACCCAGTGTTGACATGTGGCAGGACGCTCCTCGGGGCGCGTCTTGCTTGGGCCTCTCTCCTGGAGGCGCTCAGTCAGACCCAGTGTTGGCATGTGGCAAGACACTCCTCGGGGCGCGTCTTGGTTGGGCCTCTCTCCTGGAGGCGCTCATTCAGACCCAGTGGTGACATGTGGCAAGACGCTCCTCGGGGCGCGTATTGCTTCGGCCTCTCTCCTGAATGCCCTCTGTCAGACCGAGTGTTGACATGTGGCAAGACTCTCCTCGGGGCCCGTCTTGCTTGGGCTTCTCTCATGGAGGCCCTCAGTCCGACCCAGTGTTGACATGTGTCAAGACGCTCCTCGGGGCGTGTCTTGCTTGGGCCTCTCTCCTGGAGGCGCTCAGTCAGACCCAGTGTTGACATGTGGCAAGACGCTCCTCTGGGCGCGTCTTGCTTGGGCCTCTCTCCTGGAGGCGCTCAGTCAGACCCAGTGTTGACACGTGGCAAGACGCTCCTCGGGGCGCGTCTTGCTTGGGCCTCTCTCCTGGAGGCGCTCAGTCAGACCCAGTGTTGGCATGTGGCAAGACACTCCTCGGGGCGCGTCTTGGTTGGGCCTCTCTCCTGGAGGCGCTCATTCAGACCCAGTGGTGACATGTGGCAAGACGCTCCTCGGGGCGCGTCTTGCTTCGGCCTCTCTCCTGAATGCCCTCTGTCAGACTGAGTGTTGACATGTGGCAAGACTCTCCTCAGGGCGCGTCTTGCTTGGGCTTCTCTCATGGAGGCCCTCAGTCCGACCCAGTGTTGACATGTGTCAAGACGCTCCTCGGGGCGTGTCTTGCTTGGGCCTCTCTCCTGGAGGCGCTCAGTCAGACCCAGTGTTGACATGTGGAAAGAAGCTCCTCGGGGCGCGTCTTGCTTTGGCTTCTCTCCTGGAGGCCCTCAGTCAGACCCATTGTTGACATGTGGCAAGACGCTCCTCGGGGCGCGTATTGCTTGGGCCTCTCTCCTGGATGCCCTCTGTCAGACCCAGTGTTGACATGTGGCAAGACTCTCCTCGGGGCGCGTCTTGCTTGGGCTTCTCTCATGGAGGCCCTCAGTCAGACCCAGTGTTGACATGTGTCAAGACGCTCCTCGGGGCGTGTCTTGCTTGGGCCTCTCTCCTGGAGGCGCTCAGTCAGACCCAGTGTTGACACGTGGCAAGACGCTCCTCGGGGCGCTTCTTCCTTGGGCTTCTCTCCTGGAGGCCCTCAGTCAGACCCATTGTTGACACGTGGCAAGACGCTCCTCGGGGCACGTGTTGCTTGGACCTCTCTCCTGGAGGCGCTCAGTCAGACCGAGTAGTGACATGTGGCAAGACGCTCCTCGGGGTATGTCTTGCTTGGGCCTCTCTCCTGGAGGCGCTCAATTAGACCCAGTGTTGACATGTGGCAAGACGCTCCTCGGGGCGCGTCTTGCTTGGGCTTCTCTCCTGGAGGCCCTCAGTCAGACCCATTGTTGACATGTGGCAAGAAGCTCCTCGGGGCGCTTCTTGTTTGGGCCTCTCTCCTGGAGGCGCTCAGTCAGACCGAGTGCTGACATGTGGCAAGACGCTCCTCGGGGCGCGTCTTGCTGGGGCCTCTCTCCTGGAGGCGCTCAGTCAGTCCCAGTGATGACATGTGGCTTGACGCTCCTCGGGGCGCGTCTTGCTTGGGCTTCTCTCCTGGAGGCCCTCAGTCAGACCCATTGTTGACATGTGGCAAGACGCTCCTCGGGGCATGTCTTGCTTGGGCCTCTCTCCGGGAGGCGCTCAGTCAGACCGAGTAGTGACATGTGGCAAGACGCTCCTCGGGGTGCGTCTTGCTTGGACCTCTCTCCTGGAGGCGCTCAGTTAGACCGAGTAGTGACATGTCGCAAGACGCTCCTCGGGGCGCGTCTTGCTTGGGCCTCTCTCCTGGAGGCGCTCAGTCAGACCCCGTGGTGACATGTGGCAAGACGCTCCTCGGGGCGCATCTTGCTTGGGCCTCTCTCCTGGAGGCGCTCAGTCAGACCCAGTGTTGACACGTGGCAAGACGCTCCTCGGGGCGCGTCTTGCTTGGGCCTCTCTCCTGGAGCCGCTCAGTCAGACCCAGTGTTGACATGTGGCAAGACACTCCTCGGGGCGCGTCTTGGTTGGGCCTCTCTCCTGGAGGCGCTCATTCAGACCCAGTGGTGACATGTGGCAAGACGCTCCTCGGGGCGCGTATTGCTTCGGCCTCTCTCCTGAATGCCCTCTGTCAGACCGAGTGTTGACATGTGGCAAGACTCTCCTCGGGGCGCGTCTTGCTTGGGCTTCTCTCATGGAGACCCTCAGTCCGACCCAGTGTTGACATGTGTCAAGACGCTCCTCGGGGCGTGTCTTGCTTGGGCCTCTCTCCTGGAGGCGCTCAGTCAGACCCAGTGTTGACATGTGGCAAGACGCTCCTCTGGGCGCGTCTTGCTTGGGCCTCTCTCCTGGAGGCGCTCAGTCAGACCCAGTGTTGACACGTGGCAAGACGCTCCTCGGGGCGCGTCTTGCTTGGGCCTCTCTCCTGGAGGCGCTCAGTCAGACCCAGTGTTGGCATGTGGCAAGACACTCCTCGGGGCGCGTCTTGGTTGGGCCTCTCGCCTGGAGGCGCTCATTCAGACCCAGTGGTGACATGTGGCAAGACGCTCCTCGGGGCGCGTCTTGCTTCGGCCTCTCTCCTGAATGCCCTCTGTCAGACAGAGTGTTGACATGTGGCAAGACTCTCCTCGGGGCGCGTCTTGCTTGGGCTTCTCTCATGGAGGCCCTCAGTCCGACCCAGTGTTGACATGTGTCAAGACGCTCCTCGGGGCGTGTCTTGCTTGGGCCTCTCTCCTGGAGGCGCTCAGTCTGACCCAGTGTTGTCATGTGGCAAGACGCTCCTCTGGGCGCGTCTTGCTTGGGCTTCTCTCCTGGAGGCCCTCAGTCAGACCCATTGTTGACATGTGGCAAGACGGTACACGGGGCACGTCTTGCTTGGGCCTCTCTCCTGGAGGCGCTCAGTCAGACCGAGTATTTACATGTGGCAAGACGCTCCTCGGGGCGCGTCTTGCTTGGACCTCCCTCCTGGAGGCGCTCAGACAGACCGAGTAGTGACATTTGGCAAGACGCTCCTCGGGGCGCGTCTTGCTTGGGCCTCTCTCCTGGAGGCGCTCAGTCAGAATGAGTGCTGACATAAGGCAAGACGCTCCTCAGGGCGCGTCTTGCTGGGGCCTCTCTACTGGAGGTGCTCAATCAGACCCAGTGGTGACACGTGGCAAGACGCTCCTCTGGGCGCGTCTTGCTTGGGCCTCTCTCCTGGAGGCGCTAAGTCAGACCCAGTGTTGACATGTGTCAAGACGCTCCTCGGGGCGCGTCTTGCTTGGGCCTCTCTCCTGGAGGCCCTCAGTCAGACCCATTGTTGACATGTGGCAAGACGCTCCTAGTGGCGCGTCTTGCTTGGGCTCCTCTCCTGAAGACGCTCAGACAGACCCAGTGTTGACATGTGACAAGACGCTCCTCGGGGCGCGTCTTGCTTGGGCCTCTCTCCTGGAGGTGCTCAGTCAGAACCAGAGGTGACATGTGGCAAGACGCTCCTCGGGGCGCGTCTTGCTTGGGCCTCTCTCCTGGAGGCCCTCTGTCAAACCCAGTGTTGACATGTGGCAAGACGCTCCTCCGGGCGCATCTTGCTTGGGCCTCTCTCCTGGAGGCCCTCAGTCAGACACATTGTTGACATGTGGCAAGACGCTCCTCGGGGCGCGTCTTGCTTGGGCCTCTCTCCTGGAGGCGCTCAGTCAGACCCAGTGTTGACATATGGCAAGACGCTCCTCGGGGCGCGTCTTGCTTGGGCCTCTCTCCTGGAGGCGCTCAGTCAGACCCAGTGTTGACATGTGGCAGGACGCTCCTCGGGGCGCGTCTTGCTTGGGCCTCTCTCCTGGAGGCGCTCAGTCAGACCCAGTGTTGGCATGTGGCAAGACACTCCTCGGGGCGCGTCTTGGTTGGGCCTCTCTCCTGGAGGCGCTCATTCAGACCCAGTGGTGACATGTGGCAAGACGCTCCTCGGGGCGCGTATTGCTTCGGCCTCTCTCCTGAATGCCCTCTGTCAGACCGAGTGTTGACATGTGGCAAGACTCTCCTCGGGGCCCGTCTTGCTTGGGCTTCTCTCATGGAGGCCCTCAGTCCGACCCAGTGTTGACATGTGTCAAGACGCTCCTCGGGGCGTGTCTTGCTTGGGCCTCTCTCCTGGAGGCGCTCAGTCAGACCCAGTGTTGACATGTGGCAAGACGCTCCTCTGGGCGCGTCTTGCTTGGGCCTCTCTCCTGGAGGCGCTCAGTCAGACCCAGTGTTGACACGTGGCAAGACGCTCCTCGGGGCGCGTCTTGCTTGGGCCTCTCTCCTGGAGGCGCTCAGTCAGACCCAGTGTTGGCATGTGGCAAGACACTCCTCGGGGCGCGTCTTGGTTGGGCCTCTCTCCTGGAGGCGCTCATTCAGACCCAGTGGTGACATGTGGCAAGACGCTCCTCGGGGCGCGTCTTGCTTCGGCCTCTCTCCTGAATGCCCTCTGTCAGACTGAGTGTTGACATGTGGCAAGACTCTCCTCGGGGCGCGTCTTGCTTGGGCTTCTCTCATGGAGGCCCTCAGTCCGACCCAGTGTTGACATGTGTCAAGACGCTCCTCGGGGCGTGTCTTGCTTGGGCCTCTCTCCTGGAGGCGCTCAGTCAGACCCAGTGTTGACATGTGGCAAGACGCTCCTCTGGGCGCGTCTTGCTTGGGCTTCTCTCCTGGAGGCCCTCAGTCAGACCCATTGTTGACATGTGGCAAGACGCTCCTCGGGGCACGTCTTGCTTGGGCCTCTCTCCTGGAGGTGCTCAGTCAGACCGAGTAGTGACATTTGGCAAGACGCTCCTCGGGGCGCGTCTTGCTTGGACCTCTCTCCTGGAGGCGCTCAGTTAGACCGAGTAGTGACATGTGGCAAGACGCTCCTCGGGGCGCGTCTTGCTTGGGCCTCTCTCCTGGAGGCGTTCAGTCAGACCGAGTGCTGAAATAAGGCAAGACGCTCCTCGGGGCGCGTCTTGCTGGGGCCTCTCTCCTGGAGGAGCTCAGTCAGACCCAGTGGTGACACGTGGCAAGACGCTCCTCCGGGCGCATCTTGCTTGGGCCTCTCTCCTGGAGGCGCTAAGTCAGACCCAGTGTTGACACGTGGCAAGACGCTCCTCGGGGCGCGTCTTGCTTGGGCCTCTCTCCTGGAGGTGCTCAGTCAGACACAGTGTTGACATGTGGCAAGACACTCCTCGGGGCGCGTCTTGCTTGGGCTTCTCTCATGGAGGCCCTCAGTAAGACCCATTGTTGACATGTGGAAAGAAGCTCCTCGGGGCGCGTATTGCTTGGGCCTCTCTCCTGGATGCCCTCTGTCAGACCCAGTGTTGACATGTGGCAAGACTCTCCTCGGGGCACGTCTTGCTTGGACCTCTCTCCTGGAGGCGCTCAGTCAGTCCGAGTAGTGACATGTGGCAAGAAGCTCCTCGGGGCGCGTCTTGCTTGGGCCTCTCTCCTGGAGGCGCTCAATTAGACCCAGTGTTGACATGTGGCAAGACGCTCCTCGGGGCGCGTCTTGCTTGGGCTTCTCTCCTGGAGGCCCTCAGTCAGACCCATTGTTGACATGTGGCAAGACGCTCCTCGGGGCGCGTCTTTGCTGGGGCCTCTCTCCTGGAGGCGCTCAGTCAGACCCAGTGTTGACATGTATCAAGACGCTCCTCGGGCGTTTCTTGCTTGCGCCTCTCTCCTGGTGGCGCTCAGTCAGACCCAGAGGTGACATGTGGCAAGACGCTCCTCAGGCCTCTCTCCTGGAGGCGCTCAGTCAGACCCAGTGTTGACATGTGGCAAGACGCTCCTCGGGGCGCGTCTTGCTTCGGCCTCTCTCCTAGAGCCGCTCAGTCAGACCCAGT
The DNA here is from genome assembly GCF_043380555.1 of Nothobranchius furzeri. Taxonomy (NCBI): domain Eukaryota; kingdom Metazoa; phylum Chordata; class Actinopteri; order Cyprinodontiformes; family Nothobranchiidae; genus Nothobranchius; species Nothobranchius furzeri. The sequence continues at coordinate 17,676,588 of NC_091741.1, forward strand.
GTTGACATGTGGCAAGACACTCCTCGGGGCGCGTCTTGTTTGGGCCTCTCTCATGGAGGCCCTATGTCAGACCCAGTGTTGACATGTGTCAAGACGCTCCTCGGGGCGCGTCTTGCTTTGGCCTCTCTCCTGGAGGCGCTCAGTCAGACCGAGTGCTGACATGTGGCAAGAAGCTCCTCGGGGCGCGTCTTGCTTGGGCCTCTCTCCTGGAGGCCCTCAGTCAGACCCATTGTTGACATGTGGCAAGACGCTCCTCGGGGCGCGTCTTGCTTGGGCCTCTCTCCTGGAGGCGCTCAGTCAGACCGAGTGCTGACATAAGGCAAGACGCTCCTCGGGGCGCGTCTTGCTGGGGCCTCTCTCCTGGAGGCGCTCAGTCAGACCCAGTGCTGACATGTGGCAAGACGCTCCTCGGGGCGCGTCTTGCTTGGGCCTCTCTCCTGGAGGCGCTCAGTCAGACCCAGTGTTGACATGTGGCTAGACTCTCCTCGGGGCGCGTCTTGCTTGGGCCTCTTCCTGGAGGCGCTCAGTCAGACCAAGTGGTGACATGTGGCAAGACGCTCCTCGGGGCGCGTCTTGCTTTGGCCTCTCTCCTGGAGGCGCTCAGTCAGACCGAGTGCTGACATGTGGCAAGAAGCTCCTCGGGGCGCGTCTTGCTTGGGCCTCTCTCCTGGAGGCCCTCAGTCAGACCCATTGTTGACATGTGGCAAGACGCTCCTCGGGGCGCGTCTTGCTTGGGCCTCTCTCCTGGAGGCGCTCAGTCAGACCCAGTGTTGACATGTTGCAAGACGCTCCTCGGGGCGCGTCTTGCTTGGGCCTCTCTCCTGGAGGCGCTCAGTCAGACCCAGTGTTGACATGTGGCAAGACGCTCCTCGGGGCGCGTCTTGCTTGGGCCTCTCTCCTGGAGGCGCTCAGTCAGACCCAGTGGTGACACGTGGAAAGACGCTCCTCGGGGTGCGTCTTGCTTGGGCCTCTCTCCTGGAGGCGCTCAGTCAGCTGGCCGCATTATCACTCGCGATGTCTATCCTGACATGCCCGTTTCTGATTTCTATGTATATTAAATTATGACAAGAGCTACGGTGGTTACGATTACACTCTGACCACGTGCCTTAGTTTCTGCTAGTGACCTATAAATACATTTGACCACTTGCTCTCACTGCCATTAAAGTGGCTGTACCCACACGTACAAAACCCAAGAAAAAAAATTATCTCGCTGTCTGTACTGGGTGTACTCTCAGTAGTCGCAGTTGCTCAGGCCATGGTGGTACGCTCACATAACGCCTCTGAGATACGTCCCATCACACCACCTCCTAGACTACTCGCGAAGGAGTATTCAACACCCCCCTTTGTACAAAGACAACCATTATAACGAGCACAGCACAACGCTTGCCGCACGCGAAGACAACATGCAGGAGACAACGCTACCACCTGTCGTGAGAACAACGGATTCGAGTGACAACGATCGCGACTATGACGAGCACATTACCACACCCTCTGTGCACGAAGACCAGGTGCAGGAGACAACGCTACCACCTGTCTTGAGAAACAAGAGTTTGGTTAACAATGATCATCGTCGTGTCCCATTGTAAACGGGCGCGCCATCGCACACATCGTACATGTGTGTTAACCCACCTGTATGCGACAGACTTTGTGTGTTGCATGACATGGAGATTTATTGACATCTGTGTCAATACAGGACTCTCTGTAAGCCTGGAGCTGGTCGCTAACGACCCGTGCATGCGCCACACAAAAGGTATCGTACATGTGTTAACCCACCTGTATGCGACAGACTTTGTGTGTTGCATGACATCGAGATGTATTGACGTCTGTGTCAATACAGGACTGTATAAGCTGGGAGCTGGACTCTAACGACCCGTGCTTGCGCCACACAAAAGGTAACTCGACTAACTACAAAACGCATATTGTGATGTAGAAAGTTGGCTCGACTGTTTGAATCAGCTGCAGCTGCGGTTTACTCACGAAGTGAATCGCACGCTTGTTAGAAGTACATTCGGAGCACTTAAAAAATATATCGCTCTCATCGAGTTCCGTCTCAGTGTTCACCGGCTGATGGGCAAGAGCGTGACATGGGATCGCCAGGAACTTACTTAAGGACTATCATCTCATTTGGCATTTACTCACGGACCCAAGAAACCAGTTCCGAAAAATGGTCGAGAATTATAACTTGTCTAATAGCAACTGGAAGATATGTTGCGTCATAAGCCTCTGATGGTTCACAATGTGCACGGTCCACTCGAAATCCTAATGCTGTATTTGTAGTACATACACTAAGTCTTCTCTGTTGATGTCAGACTAGAGTTTTATTAGAGTTTTACTTTGCAACAATGGGATTCGAGCAGTTGATGTGTATATTTTTAATAGTGCACAATGCTACTATTCCTAGGCTGAATGTATGACATGGCTCTTATGTATCATTATGTATCGTTTCCATTAAGTACTAATTTAAATAAAGTCCCTCTGTCCTCAGTGCTAGGTTGTGGGTTTAATACACATTATTATGATCAACCTGTTGAATAGTATAATAACAATATTCCTGTAAAAGTCATTTAGTAATGAACAACCTCAGTTCTGTGAAAGAACATCATGTCTCTTATGTGTGCACTGCAGGCCTGACCGGGGTTTGCACGCAAGGGCCTGTGTGTGTGTGTGTGTGTGTGTGTGTGTGTGTGTGTGTGTGTGTGTGTGTGTGAAACAAATAAAGATAAAAATAGCTAGTGCGGCCATGAGCGGTCGTGCAGGGTAGAGGCTGCGCGAAAACGCCTCTAAAACAAGCGAGTGCCCACGCCCGATCCGTGGAAGCACGTAGAACTAGCAAAAGTACTAGCAGAAATCAACGATCGCACACGGGTCATTGAGTGTGTACAGGGTTCGTCTGCGTGTGTGGCATTGGGCAATCTAGCGGCAACCGAGTGGCCTGAAGGCGGAACCGGCCAACCCGTCGCCCTAACCATCGTTGCGCTTCGAGATGAACTATTGCTAAAGATGATCGTCTTCATCAACCACGGCGCTACCAGAGTTACCATGACATGCGCCTTAAAAGCGTTCTCGTTTGGGTCAGCGCCACCAGAATTGAATTGGCAAGTCAGCGGATATTACACAACTCGTAACGAAGACCCTCTCCGCGACCTCGCGGCCAGTGTGCGCAGTGTACAGCAAATGACAAACGATGTTGCGAGCGATATATCGGAAAAACTTTGCACTGACGCGACGGTCGCCACTGCAGGTTGTGTGAGTCTCGCGCAAAGTGCCATATCAAACGTGCGCAAGCTAGTGACTAGCAACTTCACCAGATCCGTAGATTCTGCATACGCTCGGATACGAATGAAAGTATTGAGAGATAACACCGACACGAGTTCCGCGACGGCGCTGGCTGCAGTCGCTACAACACTGGATTTATTAATCAACGTAATTGTGATCGTAATGGCGTTTCGAGTGTGCACCAGAAACTACAACCAGTACTACAGAAAACTGGCATGAGGGTCGCGGTCTAACGTTATGTTGGTGTCTCGCATCGACTGTCGACGGCCGTTTGCCAGCGGCTGAAAATGGCACAGTTGACGAAATGGAAACGCCGACCGTCGATAGCGCACTCTCGCAAGTTCCAACCGCACCATCTCAGGAGACAGACCACAGAGTCATATTAGCGGAGGGTAGATAGAAAATGCGCAAACCGCCGCAACCGCCCATATACATACTATACGAGTTCAACATAGAGTGGAGTAAGAAGTTATTACCGATTGTATTTCCAACGTGCAAGCAGCTGGTGTGTGACGCTTTACTTGAGTATCACAGAGGTTGCGATGTCCTGTGTTCCACGAGCGCATGGAAACAAGTGAACGAACTTCTACCGACCGTACTATTGGGGTATGAGCGAGCTGTAAAATCAATACACGCTAGGCACGCGGACTTTGCCGTGTTACTGGACACGCATATCGCAACAGCAAAACCGGGTCAAGTGTTCGGGGCGTCACCGCGCTCGACTATACACGTCTTGGCCTACCACGAGTACATGAGCCCACAAGATCCTAAGCGAGGTCGAAGCCGTTGTGTCTACCCAACGCAAATTCAGCACAGCCGTGCGCGCTAAGACAAGTCCCTCTAGACTGCTGGAAACTTTGGAAACGTGGAAGGCTGGCGTGTACGCGCTTTCTTCACATCTCAATGGTATGATCGCGAGACTCTCTGCCGCACAACAACTAATGGTCATGTGTTCGGAATGTCTGATCAGGTCTGACATGACCGGTTGTCAATCGACGTCGAGCGTGCACTCACACACGGATATCCTGGCGTACAGTAAAGCGACAGCGACCTATATGCTCACGTTGATCGCCGATGTTTCGAAGGGCAATCGAGTGTGTTGGCTGACGAAAGCTATGGTGACCGACGGTCGCGTCGACTACAATGTGCCTCATTGCGACTGGAGAGGCGTATGTGATCCTTTGCAAATCGACAACACCACCGCGGTCGAGTGCGAAGTCACGGTCGGCGGCGTGTTGTCCTTACTGTGCCCCATACAATGTGACGGTCCGTGTGATGGACCGGTGTGTTACGACCCGACTAACGAAACGTACCAGGTGATAACATTGCATCTGCCCATTACAGCGGAGCGAGCGTTTCGCCACACTCCCAAACCAAGGTTAATAGTTGTAGCGCACGCCCTTTCGGACCTCGGTGCACGCGAAACACTGGTGTACACTCACAACATCACGCTCGAGACAGCTCAAGCGTTACGCGAAACAAAGGACGTGTTCAAATCCATAGAGAATATACGGTCTTTAGCGTATGCGTATATAAAGAAGGTCGATGACATTTACAGACCCGGCGGTGTGGGCACCATAGTAGAAATACAAGGTGCTCTCAAGCGCACACAGATACTGGCCGCATTATCACTCGCGATGTCTATCCTGACTTACCCGTTTCTGATTTCTATGTATATTAAATTATGACAAGAGCTACCTTAAGTGGTTACGATTACACTCTGACCACGTGCCTTAGTTTCTGCTAGTGACCTATAAATACATTTGCCCACTTGCTCTCACTGCCATTAAAGCGGCTGTACCCACACGTACAACACCCAAGAAAAAAAATGATCTCGCTGTCTGTACTGGGTGTACTCTCAGTAGTCGCAGTTGCTCAGGCCATGGTGGTACGCTCACATAACGCCTCTGAGATACGTTCCATCACACCACCTCCTAGACTACTCGCGAAGGAGTATTCAACACCCCCTTTGTACGAAGACAACCATGATAACGAGCACAGCACAACGCTTGCCGCACGTGAAGACAACATGCAGGAGACAACGCTACCACCTGTCGTGAGAACAACGGATTCGAGTGACAACGATCGCGACTATGACGAGCACATTACAACACCCTCTGTGCACGAAGACCAGGTGCAGGAGACAACGCTACCACCTGTCATGAGAAACAAGAGTTTGGTTAACAATGATCATCGTCGTGTCCCATTGTAAACGGGCGCGCCATCGCACACATCGTACATGTGTGTTAACCCACCTGTATGCGACAGACTTTGTGTGTTGCATGACATCGAGATGTATTGACGTCTGTGTCAATTAAGGACTCTCTATAAGCCAGGAGCTGGATGCTAACGACCCATGCATGCGCCACACAAAAGGTATCGTACATGTGTTAACCCACCTGTATGCGACAGACTTTGTGTGTTGCATGGCATCGAGATGTATTGACGTCTGTGTCACCGACCCAATATAAATACATATACCCACTTGCTCTCACTGCCATTAAAGCGGCTGTACCCACACGTACAACACCCAAGAAAAAAAATGATCTCGCTGTCTGTACTGGGTGTACTCTCACTAGTCGCAGTTGCTCAGGCCATGGTGATACGCTCAAATAACGCCTCTGAGATACGTCCCATCACGCCATCTCCTAGACTACTCGCGAAGGAGTATTCAACACCCCCTTTGTACGAAGACAACCATTATAACGAGCACAGCACATTGCTTGCCGCACGCGTAGACAACATACAGGAGACAACGCTACCACCTGTCGTGAGAACAACGGATTCGAGTGACAACGATCGCGACTATGACGAGCACATTACACCACCCTCTGTGCACGAAGACCAGGTGCAGGAGACAACGCTACCACCTGTCGTGAGAAACAAGAGTTTGGTTAACAATGATCATCGTCGTGTCCCATTGTAAATGGGCTCGCCATCGCACACATCGTACATGTGTGTTAACCCACCTGTTTGCGACAGACTTTGTGTGTTGCATGACATCGAGATGTCTTGACGTCTGTGTCAATACAGGACTCTCTATAAGCCGGGAGCTGGACGCTAACGACCCGTGCATGCGCCACACAAAAGGTATCGTACATGTGTTAACCCACCTGTATACGACAGACTTTGTGTGTTGCATGACATCGAGATGTATTGACGTCTGTGTCAATACAGGACTCTATAAGCTGGGAGCTGGACGCTAACGACCCGTGCATGCGCCACACAAAAGGTAACTCGACTAACTACAAAACGCATATTGTGATGTAGAATGTTGGCTCGACTGTTTGAATCAGCTGCAGCTGCGGTTTACTCACAAAGTGAATCGCACGCTTGTTAGAAGTACATTCGGAGCACTTAAAAAATACATCGCTCTCATCGAGTTCCGTCTCAGCGTTCACCGGCTGATGGGCAAGAGCGTGACATGGGATCGCCAGGAACTTACTTAAGGACTATCATCTCATTTGGCATTTACTCACGGACCCAAGAAACCAGTTTCGAAAAATGGTCGAGAATTATAACTTGTCTAATAGCAACTGGAAAATATGTTGCGTCATAAGCCTCTGATGGTTCACAAGGTGCACGGTCCACTCGAAATCCTAATGCTGTATTTGTAGTACATACACTAAGTCTTCTCTGTTGATGTCAGACTAGAGTTTTATTAGAGTTTTACTTTGCAACAATGGGATTCGAGCAGTTGATGTGTATATTTTTAATAGTGCACAATGCTACTATTCCTAGGCTGAATGTATGACATGGCTCTTATGTATCATTATGTATCGTTTCCATTAAGTACTAATTTAAATAAAGTCCCTCTGTCCTCAGTGCTAGGTTGTGGGTTTAATACACATTATTATGATCAACCTGTTGAATAGTATAATAACAATATTCCTGTAAAAGTCATTTAGTAATGAACAACCTCAGTTCTGTGAAAGAACATCATGTCTCTTATGTGTGCACTGCAGGCCTGACCGGGGTTTGCACGCAAGGGCCTGTGTGTGTGTGTGTGTGTGTGTGTGTGTGTGTGTGTGTGTGTGTGTGTGTGTGTGTGTGTGTGTGTGTGTGTGTGTGTGTGTGAAACAAATAAAGATAAATATAGCTAGTGCGGCCATGAGCGGTCGTGCAGGGTAGAGGCTGCGCGAAAACGCCTCTAAAACAAGCGCGTGCCCACGCCCGATACATGGAAGCACGTAGAACTAGCAAACGTACTAGCAGAAATCAACGATCGCACACGGGTCTTTGAGTGTGTACAGGGTTCGTCTGCGTGTGTGGCATTGGGCAATCTAGCGGCCACCGAGTGGCCTGAAGGCAGAACCGGCCAACCCGTCGCCCTCACCTTCGTTGCGCTTCGAGATGAACTATTGCTAAAGATGATCGTCCTCATCAACCACGGCGCTACCAGAGTAGCTCGTAACGAAGACCCTCTCTGCGACCTCGTGGCCAGTGTGCGCAGTGTACAGCAAATGACAAACGATGTTGCGAGCGATATATCGGAAAAACTTTGCACTGACGCGACGGTCGCCACTGCAGGTTGTGTGAGTCTCGCGCAAAGTGCCATATCAAACATGCGCAAGCTAGTGACAAGCAACTTCACCAGATCCGTAGATTCTGCATATGCTCGGATACGAATGAAAGTATCGAGAGATAACACCGACACGAGTTGTGCGACGGCGCTGGCTGCAGTCGCTACAACACTGGATTTATTAATCAACGTAATTGTGATCATAATGGCGTTTCGAGTGTGCACCAGAAACTACAACCAGCACTACAGAAAACTGGCATGAGGGTCGCGGTCTAACGTTATGTTGGTGTCTCGCATCGACCGTCGACAGCCGTTTGCCAGCGGCTGAAAATGGCACAGTTTACGAAATGGAAACGCCGACCGTCGATAGCGCTCTCTTAAGTTCCAACCGCACCATCTCAGGAGACAGACCACAGAGTCATATTAGCGGAGGGTAGATAGAAAATGCGCAAACCGCCGCAACCGCCCATATACATACTATACGAGTTCAACATAGAGTGGAGTAAGAAGTTACTACCGATTGTATTTCCAACGTGCAAGCAGCTGGTGTGTGACGCTTTACTTGAGTATCACAGAGGTTGCGATGTCCTGTGTTCCACGAGCGCATGGAAACAAGTGAACGAACTTCTACGGACCGTACTGTTGGGGTATGAGCGAGCTGTAAAATCAATACACGCTAGACACGCGGACTTTGCCGTGTTACTGGACACGCATATCGCCACAACAAAACCGGGTAAGGTGTTCGGGGCGTCACCGCGCTCGACTATACACATCTTGGCCTACCACGAGTACATGAGCCCACAGATCCTAAGCGAGGTCGAAGCCGTTGTGTCTACACAACGCAAATTCAGCACTGCCATGCGAGCTAAGACAAGTCCCTCTAGACTGCTGGAAACTTTGGAAACGCGGAAGGCTGGCGTGTACGGACTTTCTACACATCTCAACGGTATGATCGCGATACTCTCAGCCGCACAACAACTAATGGTCATGTGTTCGGAAGGTCTGATCAGGTCTGACATGACCGGTTGTCAATCGACGTCGAGCGTGCACTCACACACGGATATCCTGGCGTACAGTAAAGCGACGGCGACCTCTACGCTCACGTTGATCGCCGATGTTTCGAAGGGCAATCGAGTGTGTTGGCTGACGAAAGCTATGGTGACCGACGGTCGCGTCGACTACAATGTGCCTCATTGCGACTGGAGAGGCGTATGTGATCCTTTGCAAATCGACAACACCACCGCGGTCGAGTGCGAAGTCACGGTCGGCGGCGTGTTGTCCTTACTGTGCCCCATACAATGTGACGGTCCGTGTCACGGACCGGTGTGTTACGACCTGACTAACGAAACGTACCAGGTGATAACATTGCATCCGCCCATTACAGCGGAGCGAGCGTTTCGCCACACTCCCAAACCAAGGTTAATAGTTGTAGCGCACGCCCTTTCGGACCTCGGTGCACGCGAAACAATGGTGTACACTCACAACATCACGCTCGAGACAGCTCAAGCGTTACGCGAAACAAATACATAGAGAATATACGGTCTTTAGCGTATGCGTATATAAAGAAGGTCGATGACATTTACAGACCCGGCGGCGTGGGCACCACAGTAGAACAACAAGGTGCTCTCAAGCGCACACAGATACTGGCCGCATTATCACTCGCGATGTCTATCCTGACATACCCGTTTCTGATTTCTATGTATATTAAATTATGACAAGAGCTACTTTAGGTGGTTACGATTACACTCTGACCATGTGCCTTAGTTTCTGCTAGTGACCTATAAATACATTTGCCCACTTGCTCTCACTGCCATTAAAGCGGCTGTACCCACACGTACAACACCCAAGAAAAAAATGATCTTGCTGTCTGTACTGGGTGTACTCTCAGTAGTCGCAGTTGCTCAGGCCATGGTGGTACGCTCACATAACGCCTCTGAGATACGTTCCATCACACCACCTCCTAGACTACTCGCGAAGGAGTATTCAACACCCCCTTTGTACGAAGACAACCATTATAACGAGCACAGCACAACGCTTGCCGCACGCGAAGACAACATGCAGGAGACAACGCTACCACCTGTCGTGAGAACAACGGATTCGAGTGACAACGATCGCGACTATGACGAGCACATTACAACACCCTCTGTGCACGAAGACCAGGTGCAGGAGACAACGCTACCACCTGTCGTGAGAAACAAGAGTTTGGTTAACAATGATCATCGTTGTGTCCCATTGTAAACGGGCGCGCCATTGCACACATCGTACATGTGTGTTAACCCACCTGTATGCGACAACTTTGTGTGTTGCATGACATCGAGATGTATTGACGTCTGTGTCAATACAGGACTCTCTATAAGCCAGGAGCTGGACGCTAACGACCAGTGCATGCGCCACACAAAAGGTATCGTACATGTGTTAACCCACCTGTATGCGACAGACTTTGTGTGTTGCATGACATCGAGATGTATTGACGTCTGTGTCAATACAGGACTCTCTAAGCTGGGAGCTGGACGCTAACGACTCGTGCATGCGCCACACAAAAGGTAACTCGACTAACTACAAAACGCATATTGTGATGTAGAAAGTTGGCTCGACTGTTTGAATCAGCTGCAGCTGCGGTTTACTCACGAAGTGAATCGCACGCTTGTTAGAAGTACATTCGGAGCACTTAAAAAATACATCGCTCTCATCGAGTTCCGTCTCAGCATTCACCGGCTGATGGGCAAGAGCGTGACATGGGATCGCCAGGAACTTACTTAAGGACTATCATCTCATTTGGCATTTACTCACGGACCCAAGAAACCAGTTCCGAAAAATGGTCAAGAATTATAACTTGTCTAATAGCAACTGGAAGATATGTTGCGTCATAAGCCTCTGATGGTTCACAAGGTGCACGGTCCACTCGAAATCCTAATGCTGTATTTGTAGTGCATACACTAAGTCTTCTCTGTTGATGTCAGACTAGAGTTATATTAGAGTTTTACTTTGCAACAATGGGATTCGAGCAATTGATCTGTATATTTTTAATAATGCACAATGCTACTATTCCTAGGCTGAATGTATGACATGGCTCTTATGTATCATTATGTATCGTTTCCATTAAGTACTAATTTAAACTATTGCTAAAGATGATCGTCCTCATCAACCACGGCGCTACCAGAGTAGCTCGTAACGAAGACCCTCTCTGCGACCTCGTGGCCAGTGTGCGCAGTGTACAGCAAATGACAAACGATGTTGCGAGCGATATATCGGAAAAACTTTGCACTGACGCGACGGTTGCCACTGCAGGTTGTGTGAGTCTCGCGCAAAGTGCCATATCAAACATGCGCAAGCTAGTGACAAGCAACTTCACCAGATCCGTAGATTCTGCATACGCTCGGATACGAATGAAAGTATCGAGAGATAACACCGACACGAGTTGTGCGACGGCGCTGGCTGCAGTCGCTACAAAACTGGATTTATTAATCAACGTAATTGTGATCATAATGGCGTTTCGAGTGTGCACCAGAAACTACAACCAGCACTACAGAAAACTGGCATGAGGGTCGCGGTCTAACGTTATGTTGGTGTCTCGCATCGATCGTCGACGGCCGTTTGCCAGCGGCTGAAAATGGCACAGTTTACGAAATGGAAACGCCGACCGTCGATAGCGCTCTCTTAAGTTCCAACCGCACCATCTCAGGAGACAGACCACAGAGTCATATTAGCGGAGGGTAGATAGAAAATGCGCAAACCGCCGCAACCGCCCATATACATACTATACGAGTTCAACATAGAGTGGAGTAAGAAGTTACTACCGATTGTATTTCCAACGTGCAAGCAGCTGGTGTGTGACGCTTTACTTGAGTATCAAGGAGGTTGCGATGTCCTGTGTTCCACGAGCGCATGGAAACAAGTGAACGAACTTCTACGGACCGTACTGTTGGGGTATGAGCGAGCTGTAAAATCAATACACGCTAGACACGCGGACTTTGCCGCGTTACTGGACACGCATATCGCCACAACAAAACCGGGTAAGGTGTTCGGGGCGTCACCGCGCTCGACTATACACGTCTTGGCCTACCACGAGTACATGAGCCCACAGATCCTAAGCGAGGTCGAAGCCGTTGTGTCTACACAACGCAAATTCAGCACTGCCATGCGAGCTAAGACAAGTCCCTCTAGACTGCTGGAAACTTTGGAAATGTGGAAGGCTGGCGTGTACGGACTTTCTACACATCTCAACGGTATGATCGCGATACTCTCAGCCGCACAACAACTAATGGTCATGTGTTCGGAAGGTCTGATCAGGTCTGACATGACCGGTTGTCAATCGACGTCGAGCGTGCACTCACACACGGATATCCTGGCGTACAGTAAAGCGACTGCGACCTCTACGCTCACGTTGATCGCCGATGTTTCGAAGGGCAATCGAGTGTGTTGGCTGACGAAAGCTATGGTGACCGACGGCCGCGTCGACTACAATGTGCCTCATTGCGACTGGAGAGGCATATGTGATCCTTTGCAAATCGACAACACCACCGCGGTCGAGTGCGAAGTCACGGTCCGCGGCGTGTTGTCCTTACTGTGCCCCATACAATGTGACGGTCCGTGTCACGGACCGGTGTGTTACGACCCGACTAACGAAACGTACCAGGTGATAACATTGCATCCGCCCATTACAGCGGAGCGAGCGTTTCGCCACACTCCCAAACTAAGGTTAATAGTTGTAGCGCACGCCCTTTCGGACCTCGGTGCACGCGAAACACTGGTGTACACTCACAACATCACGCTCGAGACAGCTCAAGCGTTACGCGAAACAAAGGACGTGTTCAAATCCATAGAGAATATACGGTCTTTAGCGTATGCATATATAAAGAAGGTCGATGACATTAACAGACCCGGCGGCGTGGGCACCACAGTAGAACAACAAGGTGCTCTCAAGCGCACACAGATACTGGCCGCATTATCACTCGCGATGTCTATCCTGACATACCCGTTTCTGATTTCTATGTATATTAAATTATGACAAGAGCTACTTTAGGTGGTTACGATTACACTCTGACCACGTGCCTTAGTTTCTGCTAGTGACCTATAAATACATTTGCCCACTTGCTCTCACTGCCATTAAAGCGGCTGTACCCACACGTACAACACCCAAGAAAAAAAATGATCTCGCTGTCTGTACTGGGTGTACTCTCAGTAGTCGCAGTTGCTCAGGCCATGGTGGTACGCTCACATAACGCCTCTGAGATACGTTCCATCACACCACCTCCTAGACTACTCACGAAGGAGTATTCAACACCCCCTTTGTACGAAGACAACCTTTATAACGAGCACAGCACAACGCTTGCCGCACGCGAAGACAACATGCAGGAGACAACGCTACCACCTGTCGTGAGAACAACGGATTCGAGTGACAACGATCGCGACTATGACGAGCACATTACAACACCCTCTGTGCACGAAGACCAGGTGCAGGAGACAACGCTACCACCTGTCGTGAGAAACAAGAGTTTGGTTAACAATGATCATCGTTGTGTCCCATTGTAAACGGGCGCGCCATCGCACACATCGTACATGTGTGTTAACCCACCTGTATGCGACAGACTTTGTGTGTTGCATGACATCGAGATGTATTGACGTCTGTGTCAATACAGGACTCTCTAAGCTGGGAGCTGGACGCTAACGACCCGTGCATGCACCACACAAAAGGTAACTCGACTAACTACAAAACGCATATTGTGATGTAGAAAGTTGGCTCGACTGTTTGAATCAGCTGCAGCTGCCGTTTACTCACGAAGTGAATCGCACGCTTGTTAGAAGTATATTCGGAGCACTTAAAAAATACATAGCTCTCATAGAGTTCCGTCTCAGCGTTCACCGGCTGATGGGCAAGAGCGTGACATGGGATCGCCAGGAACTTACTTAAGGACTATCATCTCATTTGGCATTTACTCACGGACCCAAGAAACCAGTTCCGAAAAATGGTCGAGAATTATAACTTGTCTAATAGCAACTGGAAGATATGTTGCATCATAAGCCTCTGATTTGGTCTGCCACCCGATTCACATTGCACCGGACCCTTCATGTTCCTCCTGCGGGTGGTGGGTCCACAGTTGGACGAGCCCATGTATCCGGTTCGGGCTGGGCCCGGCCGGGCCCCATGGGCGAAAGCCCGGCCACCAGGCGCTCGCTCACGGGCCCCAACCCCAGGCCTGGCTCCAGGGTGGGACCCCGGTAACCCTCCGGGCCGGGTACTCCGACTCTTCGTTTTAACCGCCATGAAAGATCCTTCGAACCGTTCTTTGTCTCACCCTTCACCTAAGACCAATTTGTCATGGGAGACCCTACCAGGGGCACTAAGTGCCCCAGACAACATAGCTCCTAGGATCATTAGGGCACTCAAACTCCTCCACCACGATAAGGTGACGGTTCAAGGAGGAGGCAGAGGTTGAGCGGTACCGGCTAGATATAGTCGGACTCACCTCGACACATAGCATTGGCTCTGGAACCCGAGACCTGGAGAGGGGTTGGACACTCTACTTTGCTGGAGTTGCTCCGGGTGAGAGGCGGAGGGCTGGGGTTGGCTTTTTGTTAGCCCCGAGACTCTCTGCCTGTGTGTTGGGGTTTACCCCGGGGGACAAGAGGGTAGCTTCCTTGCGCCTTCGGGTCGGGGAACGGGTCCTGACTGTTGTTTGTGCTTATGGGCCAAATATCAGTTCAGAGTACCCACCCTTTTTGGAGTCCCTGGGACGAGTGCTAGATAGTGCTCCATCAGGGGACTCCATTGTCCTGCTGGGGGACTTCAATGCTCACGTGGGCAATGACAGCTTGACCTGGAGGGGTGTGATTGGGAGGAACGGCCCACCTGATCAGAACTCGAGCGGTGTTTTGTTATTGGACTTCTGTGCAAGCCGCAGTTTGGCAATAACGAACACCATGTTCGAACATAAGGATGCCCACCGGTACACTTGGTACCAGGGCAGCCTAGGTCACAGGTCGATGATAGATTTTGTAGTCGTATCATCTGACCTGCGGCCGTATGTTTTGGACACCCGAGTGAAGAGAGGGGCGGAGCTGTCAACTGATCACCACCTGGTGGTGAGTTGGATCAGATGGCAAGGGAACATGCCGCGTAGACCTGGCAGACCCAAACGCATAGTGAGGGTCTGCTGGGAACGCCTGGCAGAAGAACCTGTCAAGACGGTCTTCAACTCCCACCTCCGGCAGAGCTTTGACCACGTCCCGAGAGCAGTGGGGGACATTGAGTCCGAGTGGGCCTTGTTCCACTCTGCGATTGTCGAGGCGGCTGTTGCTAGCTGTGGTCGTAAGGTGGCCGGTGCCAGTCGTGGTGGCAACCCCCGTACCCGCTGGTGGACACCAGAGGTTCGGGGAGCCGTCAGGCTGAAGAAGGAGGCCTACAGGGCGTGGCTGGTCTGTGGGTCTCCGGAGGCAGCAGACAGGTACCGGATAGCCAAGCGGGGTGCAGCAGTGGCAGTTGCCGAGGCAAAATCTCGGGCGTGGGAGGAGTTTGGTGAAGCCATGGAGAAAGACTATTGATCGGCTCCAAAGAGGTTCTGGCAAACTGTCCGGCGCCTCAGGAGAGGAAGGCAGCAACTCGCTCACACTGTTTACAGTGGGGATGGGGAGCTGCTGACGTCAACTGAGGCTATAGTCGGACGGTGGAAGGAATACTTTGAGGAGCTCCTCAATCCCACCAATGCGCATTCCGAGGAGGAACCAGAGCTGGGAGGCCTGGGGATGGACTGTCCGATCTCGGGGGCAGAAGTTGCTGAGGTAGTCAAACAACTACACAGCGGCGGAGCCCCGGGGGCGGATGAGGTTCGTCCTGGGTATCTCAAGGCTATGGATGTTGTAGGGCTGTCATGGTTGACACGTCTCTACAACATTGCGTGGTCATCGGGGGCAGTTCCTAGGGAGTGGCAGACCGGGGTGGTGGTCCCCATCTTTAAGAAGGGTGACCTGAGGGTGTGTTCCAACTATAGGGGGATCACACTCCTCAGCCTCCCTGGAAAGGTCTACTCCAAGGTACTGGAGAGGAGGGTCCGATCGATAGTTGAATCTCAGATAGAGGAGGAGCAATGTGGTTTTCGTCCTGGCCGTGGAACTGTGGACCAGCTCTATACCCTTGCAAGGGTAATGGAGGGGGCATGGGAGTTTGCCCAACCAATCCACATGTGCTTTGTGGATTTGGAGAAGGCTTATGACCGTGTCCCCAGGGGCACCCTGTGGGGGACGCTCCAGGAGTATGGGGTGGGTGGCTTTCTGTTAAGGGCCATTCAGTCCCTTTACCAGAGGAGCGTGAGTTTGGTCCGCATAGCCGGTAGTAAGTCGGACCTGTTCCCAGTGAGGGTTGGACTCCGCCAGGGCTGCCCTTTGTCACCGGTTCTGTTCATCACTTTTATGGACAGAATTTCTAGACGCAGCCGTGGTGTGGAGTGTGTCGAGTTTGGTGGCAGGAGAATCTCGTCTCTGCTTTTTGCGGATGATGTGGTCCTCCTAGCTTCATCCAGCTCTGACCTTCAGCTCTTGCTGGGTAGGTTCGCGGCCGAATGTGAAGCGGCTGGGATGGGGATCAGCACCTCCAAATCTGAGACCATGGTTCTCGACCGGAAAAGGGTGGCTTGCCACCTCCGGGTCGGGGGAGAGGTCCTACCTCAAGTGGAGGAGTTTAAGTATCTCGGGGTCTTGTTCACGAGTGAGGGTAGGAGGGATCGGGAGATCGACAGGCGGATTGGTTCGGCATCTGCAGTGATGCGGACGCTGAGCCGATCTGTCGTGGGGAAGAGGGAGCTGAGCCAGAAAGCCAGGCTCTCGATTTACCGGTCGATCTACGTCCCAATCCTCACCTATGGTCATGAGCTTTGGGTAATGACCGAAAGAACGAGATCGCGGATACAAGCGGCCGAAATGAGTTTCCTCCGTAGGGTGGCCGGGCTCAGCCTTAGAGATAGGGTGAGGAGCTCGGACATTCGGGAGGGACTCGGAGTAGAACCGCTGCTCCTCTGGATCGAAAGGAGCCAGTTGAGGTGGTTTGGGCATCTGGTCAGGATGCCTCCTGGACGCAGTGATGCGGACGCTGAGCCGATCTGTCGTGGGGAAGAGGGAGCTGAGCCAGAAAGCCAGGCTCTCGATTTACCGGTCGATCTACGTCCCAATCCTCACCTATGGTCATGAGCTTTGGGTAATGACCGAAAGAACGAGATCGCGGATACAAGCGGCCGAAATGAGTTTCCTCCGTAGGGTGGCCGGGCTCAGCCTTAGAGATAGGGTGAGGAGCTCGGACATTCGGGAGGGACTCGGAGTAGAACCGCTGCTCCTCTGGATCGAAAGGAGCCAGTTGAGGTGGTTTGGGCATCTGGTCAGGATGCCTCCTGGACGCCTCCCCGGGGAGGTGTTTCGGGCATGTCCTGCCGGCAGAAGGCCCCCGGGTCGACCCAGGACACGTTGGAGAGGTTACATCTCCAATCTGGTCCGGGAACGCCTTGGGGTCCTGCCGGAGGAGCTGGTGGACAAGGCCGGGGAGAGGACGGCCTGGAGCTCCCTAGTTGGGATGCTGCCCCCGCGACCCGGACCCGGATAAGCGGAGGAAGACGAGACGAGACGAGACGAGAGACATAAGCCTCTGATGGTTCACAAGGTGCACGGTCCACTCGAAATCCTAATGCTGTATTTGTAGTACATACACTAAGTCTTCTCTGTTGATGTCAGACTAGAGTTTTATTAGAGTTTTACTATGCAACAATGGGATTCGAGCAATTGATGTGTATATTTTTAATAGTGCACAATGCTACTATTCCTAGGCTGAATGTATGACATGGCTCTTATGTATCATTATGTAGCGTTTCCATTAAGTACTAATTTAAATAAAGTCCCTCTGTCCTCAGTGCTAGGTTGTGGGTTTAATACACATTATTATGATCAACCTGTTGAATAGTATAATAACAATATTCCTGTAAAAGTCATTTAGTAATGAACAACCTCAGTTCTGTGAAAGAACATCATGTCTCACATGTTTACACTGCAGGCCTGACCGGTCTTGCTGGGGCCTCTCTCCTGGAGGCGCTCAATCAGACCCAGTGGTGACACGTGGCAAGACGCTCCTCGGGGTGCGTCTTGCTTGGGCCTCTCTCCTGGAGGCGCTCAGTCAGACCCAGTGGTGACACGTGGCAAGAAGCTCCTCGGGGCGCGTCTTGCTTGGGCCTCTCTCCTGGAGGCGCTCAGTCAGACCCAGTGTTGACATGTGGCAAGACACTCCTCGGGGCGCGTCTTGCTTGGGCCTCTCTCATGGAGGCCCTCTGTCAGACCCAGTGTTGACATGTGTCAAGACGCTCCTCGGGACGCGTCTTGCTTTGGCCTCTCTCTTGGAGGCGCTCAGTCAGACCGAGTGCTGACATGTGGCAAGAAGCTCCTCGGGGCGCGTCTTGCTTGGGCTTCTCTCCTGGAGGCCCTCTGTCAGACCCAGTGTTGACATGTGTCAAGACGCTCCACTGGGCGCGTCTTGCTTGGGCTTCTCTCCTGGAGGCCCTCAGTCAGACCCATTGTTGACATGTGGCAAGACGCTCCTCGGATGCGTCTTGCTTGGGCCTCTCTCCTGGAGGCGCTCAGTCAGAACCAGAGGTTACATGTGGCAAGACGCTCCTCGGGGCGCGTCTTGCTTGGGCCTCTCTCCTGGAGGCCCTCTGTCAGACCCAGTGTTGACATGTGGCAAGACGCTCCTCCGGGCGCATCTTGCTTGGGCCTCTCTCCTGGAGGCCCTCAGTAAGACCCATTAATGACATGTGGCAAGACGCTCCTCGGGGCGCGTCTTGCTTGGGCCTCTCTCCAGAAGGCCCTCAATCAGACCCAGTGTTGACATGTGGCAAGACGCTCCTCGGGGCGCGTCTTGCTTGGGCCTCTCTCCTGGAGGCGCTCAGTCAGACTGAGTAGTGACATGTGGCCTTACGCTCCTCGGGGCGCGTCTTGCTTGGGCCTCTCTCCTGGAGGCGCTCAGTCAGACCCAGTGTTGACATGTGGCAAGATGCTCCTCGGGGCGCGTCTTGCTTGGGCTTCTCTCCTGGAGGCCCTCAGTCAGACCCATTGTTGACATGTGGCAAGACGCTCCTCGGGGCACGTCTTGCTTGGGCCTCTCTCCTGGAGGCGCTCAGTCAGACCGAGTAGTGACATGTGGCAAGACACTCATCGGGGCACGTCTGGCTATGACTTCTCTCCTGGAGGCGCTCAGTTAGACCGAGTAGTGACATGTCGCAAGACGCTCCTCGGGGTGCGTCTTGCTTGGGCCTCTCTCCTGGAGGCGCTCAGTCAGACCGAGTGCTGACATAAGGCAAGACGCTCCTCGGGGCGCGTCTTGCTGGGGCCTCTCTCCTGGAGGCGCTCAATCAGACCCAGTGGTGACACGTGGCAAGAAGCTCCTATGGGCGCGTCTTGCTTGGGCCTCTCTCCTGGAGGCGCTCAGTCAGACCCAGTGGTGACACGTGGCAAGACGCTCCTCGGGGCGCATCTTGCTTGGGCCTCTCTCCTGGAGGCGCTCAGTCAGACCCAGTGTTGACACGTGGCAAGACGCTCCTCGGGGCGCGTCTTGCTTGGGCCTCTCTCCTGGAGGCGCTCAGTCAGACCCAGTGTTGACATGTGGCAAGACACTCCTCGGGGCGCGTCTTGCTTGGGCCTCTCTCATGGAGGCCCTCTGTCAGACCCAGTGTTGACATGTGTCAAGACGCTCCTCGGGGCGCGTCTTGCTTTGGCCTCTCTCCTGGAGGCGCTCAGTCAGACCGAGTGCTGACATATGGCAAGAAGCTCCTCGGGGCGCGTGTTGCTTGGGCTTCTCTCCTGGAGGCCCTCAGTAAGACCCATTGTTGACATGTGGCAAGACGCTCCGCGGGGCGCGTCTTGCTTGGGCCTCTCTCCAGAAGGCCCTCATTCAGACCCAGTGTTGACACGTGGCAAGACGCTCCTCGGGGCGCGTCTTGCTTGGGCCTCTCTCCTGGAGGCGCTCAGTCAGACTGAGTAGTGACATGTGGCCTGACGCTCCTCGGGGCGCATGTTGCTTGGGCCTCTCTCCTGGAGGCGCTCAGTCAGACCCATTGTTGACATGTTGCAAGACGCTCCTTTGGGCGCGTCTTACTTGGGCCTCTCTCCTGGAGGCGCTCAGTCAGACCGAGTGCTGACATGTGGAAAGACGCTCCTCGGTGCGCGTCTTGCTTGGGCTTCTCTCCTGGAGGCGCTCAGAAAGACCCAGTGTTTACATGTGACAAGACGCTCCTCGGGGCGTGTCTTGCTTGGGCCTCTCTCCTGGAGGCGCTCAGTCAGACCCAGTGGTGACATGTGGCAAGACACTCCTCGAGCGCGTCTTGCTTGGGCCTCTCTCCTGGAGGCCCTCTGTCAGACCCAGTGTTGGCATGTGGCAAGACGCTCCTCAGGGCGCGTCTTGGTTGGGCCTCTCTCCTGGAGGCGCTCAGTCAGACCCAGTGGTGACATGTGGCAAGATGCTCCTCGGGGCGCGTATTGCTTGGGCCTCTCTCCTGGATGCCCTCTGTCAGACCGAGTGTTGACATGTGGCAAGACTCTCCTCGGGGCGCGTCTTGCTTGGGCTTCTCTCATGGAGGCCCTCAGTCAGACCCATTGTTGACATGTGGCAAGACGCTCCTCGGGGCACGTCTTGCTTGGGCCTCTCTCCTGGAGGCGCTCAAACAGACCGAGTAGTGACATGTGGCAAGACGCTCCTCGGGGCGCGTCTTGCTGGGGCTTCTCTCATTGAGGCACTCAGTCAGATCCAGTGTTGACATGTGGCAAGATGCTCCTCGGGGCGCATCTTGCTTGGACCTCTCTCCCTGAGGTGCTCAGTCAGACCGAGTAGTGACATGTGGCAAGACGCTCCTCGGGGCGTGTCTTGCTTGGACCTCTCTCCCTGAGGCGCTCAGTCAGACCCAGTGTTGACATTTGGCAAGACACTCCTCGGGGCGCGTCTTGCTTGGGCCTCTCTCATGGAGGCCCTCTGTCAGACCCAGTGTTGACATGTGTCAAGACGCTCCTCGGGGGGCGTCTTGCTTTGGCCTCTCTCCTGGAGGCGCTCAGTCAGACCGAGTGGTGACATGTGGCAAGAAGCTCCTCGGGGCGCGTCTTGCTTGGGCTTCTCTCCTGGAGGCCCTCAGTAAGAACCATTGTTGACATGTGGCAAGACGCTCCTCGGGGCGCGTCTTGCTTGGGCCTCCCTCCAGAAGGCCCTCAATCAGACCCAGTGTTGACACATGGCAAGACGCTCCTCGGGGCGCGTCTTGCTTGGGCCTCTCTCCTGGAGGCGCTCAGTCAGACTGAGTAGTGACATGTGGCCTGACGCTCCTCGGGGCGCGTGTTGCTTGGGCCTCTCTCCTGGAGGCGCTCAGTCAGACCAAGTTGTGACATGTGGCAAGACACTCCTCGGGGCGCGTCTTGCTTGGGCCTCTCTTCTGGAGGCCCTCTGTCAGACCCAGTGTTGACATGTGGCAAGACACTCCTCGGGGCGCGTCTTGCTTGGGCCTCTCTCATGGAGGCCCTCTGTCAGACCCAGTGTTGACATGTATCAAGACGCTCCTCGGGGCGCGTCTTGCTTTGGCCTCTCTCCTGGAGGCGCTCAGTCAGACCGAGTGCTGACATGTGGCAAGAAGCTCCTCGGGGCGCGTCTTGCTTGGGCTTCTCTCCTGGAGGCCCTCAGTAAGACCCATTGTTGACATGTGGCAAGACGCTCCTCGGGGGGCGTCTTGCTTGGGCCTCTCTCCTGGAGGCGCTCAGTCAGACTGAGTAGTGACATGTGGCCTGACGCTCCTCGGGGCGCGTGTTGCTTGGGCCTCTCTCCTGGAGGCGCTCAGTCAGACCAAGTGGTGACATGTGGCAAGACACTTCTCGGGGCGCGTCTTGCTTGGGCCTCTCTCCTGGAGGCCCTCTGTCAGACCCAGTGTTGACATGTGGCAAGACACTCCTCGGGGCGCGTCTTGCTTGGGCCTCTCTCATGGAGGCCCTCTGTCAGACCCAGTGTTGACATGTGTCAAGACACTCCTCAGGGCGCGTCTTGCTTTGGCCTCTCTCCTGGAGGCGCTCAGTCAGACCGAGTGCTGACATGTGGCAAGACGCTCCTCGGGCCGCGTGTTGCTTGGGCTTCTCTCCTGGAGGCCCTCAGTCAGACCTATTGTTGACATGTGGCAAGACGCTCCTCTGGGCGCGTCTTGCTTGGGCCTCTCTCCTGGAGGCGCTCAGAAAGACCCAGTGTTGACATGTGACAAGACGCTCCTCGGGGCACGTCTTGCTTGGGCCTCTCTCCTGGAGGCGCTCAGTCAGAACCAGAGGTGACATGTGGCAAGACGCTCCTCGGGGCGCGTCTTGCTTGGGCCTCTCTCCTGGAGGCCCTCTGTCAGACCCAGTGTTGACATGTGGCAAGACGCTCCTCCGGGCGCATCTTGCTTGGGCCTCTCTCCTGGAGGCCCTCAGTCAGACCCATTGTTGACATGTGGCAAGACGCTCCTCGGGGCGCGTCTTGCTGGGGCCTCTCTTCTGGAGGCGTTCAGTCAGACCCAGTGCTGACATGTGGCAAGACGCTCCTCGGGGCGCGTCTTGCTTGGGCCTCTCTCCTGGAGGTGCTCAGTCAGACTTAGTAGTGACATGTGGCCTGACGCTCCTCGGGGCGCGTCTTGCTTGGGCCTCTCTCCTAGAGGCGCTCAGTCAGACCCAGTGGTGACATGTGGCAAGACACTCCTCGGGGCGCGTCTTGCTTGGGCCTCTCTCCTGGAGGCCCTCTGTCAGACCCAGTGTTGACATGTGTCAAGACGCTCCTCGGGGCGCGTCTTGCTTGGGCTTCTCTCCTGGAGGCCCTCAGTCAGACCCATTGTTGACATGCGGCAAGACACTCCTCGGGGCGCGTCTTGCTTGGGCTTCTCTCCTGGAGGCGCTCAGACAGGCCCAGTGTTGACATGTGACAAGACGCTCCTCGGGGCGCGTCTTGCTTGGGCCTCTCTCCTGGAGGCCCTCTGTCAGACCCAGTGTTGACATGTGGCAAGACGCTCCTCCGGGCGCATCTTGCTTGGGCCTCTCTCCTGGAGGCCCTCAGTCAGACCCATTGTTGACATGTTGCAAGACGCTCCTCGGGGCGCGTCTTGCTTGGGCCTCTCTCCTGGAGGCGCTCAGTCAGACCGAGTGGTGACATAAGGCAAGACACTCCTCGGGGCGCGTCTTGCTGGGGCCTCTCTCCTGGAAGCGCTCAGTCAGACCCAGTGCTGACATGTGGCAAGACGCTCCTCGGGGCACGTCTTGCTTTGGCCTCTCTCCTGGAGGCGCTCAGTCAGACCCAGTGTTGACATGTGGCAAGACGCTCCTCGGGGCGCGTCTTGCTTTGGCCTCTCTCATGGAGTCCCTCTGTCAGACCCAGTGTTGACATGTGTCAAGACGCTCCTCGGGGCACGTCTTGCTTTGGCCTCTCTCCTGGAGGCGCTCAGTCAGACCGAGTGCTGACATGTGGCAAGAAGCTCCTCGGGGCGCGTCTTGCTTGGGCTTCTCTCCTGGAGGCCCTCAGTAAGACCCATTGTTGACATGTGGCAAGACGCTCCTCGGGGCGCGTCTTGCTTGGGCCTCTCTCCTGGAGGCGCTCAGTCAGACTGAGTAGTGACATGTGGCCTGACGCTCCTCGGGGCGCGTGTTGCTTGGGCCTCTCTCCAGAAGGCCCTCAATCAGACCCAGTGTTGACACGTGGCAAGACGCTCCTCGGGGCGCGTCTTGCTTGGGCCTCTCTCCTGGTTGCGCTCAGTCAGAATGAGTAGTGACATGTGGCCTGACGCTCCTCGGGGCGCGTGTTGCTTGGGCCTCTCTCCTGGAGGCGCTCAGTCAGACCGAGTGCTGACATGTGGCAAGACGCTCCTCGGGCCGCGTGTTGCTTGGGCTTCTCTCCTGGAGGCGCTCAGTCAGACCGAGTGCTGACAAAAGGCAAGACGCTCCTCCGGGCGCGTCTTGCTGGGGCCTCTCTCCTGGAGGCGTTCAGTCAGACCCAGTGCTGACATGTGGCAAGACGGTCCTCGGGGCGCGTCTTGCTTGGGCCTCTCTCCTGGAGGCGCTCAGTCAGACTGAGTAGTGACATTTGGCCTGACGCTCCTCGGGGCGCGTCTTGCTTCGGCCTCTCTCCTGGAGGCGCTCAGTCAGACCCAGTGGTGACATGTGGCAAGACACTCCTCGGGGCGCGTCTTGCTTGGGCCTCTCTCCTGGAGGCCCTCTGTCAGACCCAGTGTTGACATGTGTCAAGACGCTCCTCGGGGCACGTCTTGCTTGGGCTTCTCTCCTGGAGGCCCTCAGTCAGACCCATTGTTGACATGTGGCAAGACACTCCTCGGGGCGCGTCTTGCTTGGGCTTCTCTCCTGGAGGCGCTCAGACAGATCCAGTGTTGACATGTGACAAGACGCTCCTCGGGGCGCGTCTTGCTTGGGCCTCTCTCCTGGAGGCGCTCAGTCAGAACCTGAGGTGACATGTGGCAAGACGCTCCTCGGGGCGCGTCTTGCTTGGGCCTCTCTCCTGGAGGCCCTCTGTCAGACCCAGTGTTGACATGTGGCAAAACGCTCCTCCGGGCGCATCTTGCTTGGGCCTCTCTCCTGGAGGCCCTCAGTCAGACCCATTGTTGACATGTGGCAAGACGCTCCTCGGGGCGCGTCTTGCTTGGGCCTCTCTCCTGGAGGCGCTCAGTCAGACCGAGTGCTGACATAAGGCAAGACGCTCCTCGGGGCGCATCTTGCTGGGGTCTCTCTCCTGGAGGCGCTCAGTCAGACCCAGTGCTGACATGTGGCAAGACACTCCTCGGGGCGCTTCTTGCTTGGGCCTCTCTCCTGGAGGCCCTCTGTCAGACCCAGTGTTGACATGTGTCAAGACGCTCCTCGGGGCGCGTCTTGCTTGGGCTTCTCTCCTGGAGGCCCTCAGTCAGACCCATTGTTGACATGTGTCAAGACGCTCCTCGGGGCGCGTCTTGCTTGGGCTTCTCTCCTGGAGGCCCTCAGTCAGACCCATTGTTGACATGTGGCAAGACACTCCTCGGGGCGCGTCTTGCTTGGGCTTCTCTCCTGGAGGCCCTCAGTCAGACCCATTGTTGACATGTGGCAAGACGCTCCTCGGGGCGCGTCTTGCTTGGGCCTCTCTCCTGGAGGCGGTCAGTCAGACTGAGTAGTGACATGTGGCCTGACGCTCCTCGGGGCTCGTCTTGCTTCGGCCTCTCTCCTGGAGGCGCTCAGTCAGACCCAGTGGTGACATGTGGCAAGACGCTCCTCGGGGCGCATCTTGCTTGGGCCTCTCTCCAGAAGGCCCTCAATCAGACCCAGTGTTGACACGTGGCAAGACGCTCCTCGGGGCGCGTCTTGCTTTGGCCTCTCTCCTGGAGGCGCTCAGTCAGAATGAGTAGTGACATGTGGCCTGACGCTCCTCGGGGCGCGTGTTGCTTGGGCCTCTCTCCTGGAGGCGCTCAGTCAGACCAAGTGGTGACATGTGGCAAGACACTTCTCGGGGCGCGTCTTGCTTGGGCCTCTCTCCTGGAGGCCCTCTGTCAGACCCAGTGTTGACATGTGGCAAGACACTCCTCGGGGCGCGTCTTGCTTGGGCCTCTCTCATGGAGGCCCTCTGTCAGACCCAGTGTTGACATGTGTCAAGACGCTCCTCAGGGCGCGTCTTGCTTTGGCCTCTCTCCTGGAGGCGCTCAGTCAGGCCGAGTGCTGACATGTGGCAAGACGCTCCTCGGGCCGCGTGTTGCTTGGGCTTCTCTCCTGGAGGCCCTCAGTCAGACCCATTGTTGACATGTGGCAAGACGCTCCTCGGGGTGCATCTTGCTTGGGCCTCTCTCCTGGAGGCCCTCAATCAGACCCATTGTTGACATGTGGCAAGACGCTCCTCGGGGCGCGTCTTGCTTGGGCCTCTCTCCTGGAGGCGCTCAGTCAGACCGAGTGCTGACAAAAGGCAAGACGCTCCTCGGGGCGCGTCTTGCTGGGGCCTCTCTCCTGGAGGCCCTCTGTCAGACCCAGTGTTGACATGTGTCAAGACGCTCCTCGGGGCGCGTCTTGCTTGGGCTTCTCTCCTGGAGGCCCTCAGTCAGACCCATTGTTGACATGTGTCAAGACGCTCCTCGGGGCGCGTCTTGCTTGGGCTTCTCTCCTGGAGGCCCTCAGTCAGACCCATTGTTGACATGTGGCAAGACACTCCTCGGGGCGCGTCTTGCTTGGGCTTCTCTCCTGGAGGCCCTCAGTCAGACCCATTGTTGACATGTGGCAAGACGCTCCTCGGGGCGCGTCTTGCTTGGGCCTCTCTCCTGGAGGCGGTCAGTCAGACTGAGTAGTGACATGTGGCCTGACGCTCCTCGGGGCTCGTCTTGCTTCGGCCTCTCTCCTGGAGGCGCTCAGTCAGACCCAGTGGTGACATGTGGCAAGACGCTCCTCGGGGCGCATCTTGCTTGGGCCTCTCTCCAGAAGGCCCTCAATCAGACCCAGTGTTGACACGTGGCAAGACGCTCCTCGGGGCGCGTCTTGCTTTGGCCTCTCTCCTGGAGGCGCTCAGTCAGAATGAGTAGTGACATGTGGCCTGACGCTCCTCGGGGCGCGTGTTGCTTGGGCCTCTCTCCTGGAGGCGCTCAGTCAGACCAAGTGGTGACATGTGGCAAGACACTTCTCGGGGCGCGTCTTGCTTGGGCCTCTCTCCTGGAGGCCCTCTGTCAGACCCAGTGTTGACATGTGGCAAGACACTCCTCGGGGCGCGTCTTGCTTGGGCCTCTCTCATGGAGGCCCTCTGTCAGACCCAGTGTTGACATGTGTCAAGACGCTCCTCAGGGCGCGTCTTGCTTTGGCCTCTCTCCTGGAGGCGCTCAGTCAGACCGAGTGCTGACATGTGGCAAGACGCTCCTCGGGCCGCGTGTTGCTTGGGCTTCTCTCCTGGAGGCCCTCAGTCAGACCCATTGTTGACATGTGGCAAGACGCTCCTCGGGGTGCATCTTGCTTGGGCCTCTCTCCTGGAGGCCCTCAATCAGACCCATTGTTGACATGTGGCAAGACGCTCCTCGGGGCGCGTCTTGCTTGGGCCTCTCTCCTGGAGGCGCTCAGTCAGACCGAGTGCTGACAAAAGGCAAGACGCTCCTCGGGGCGCGTCTTGCTGGGGCCTCTCTCCTGGAGGCCCTCTGTCAGACCCAGTGTTGACATGTGGCAAAACGCTCCTCCGGGCGCATCTTGCTTGGGCCTCTCTCCTGGAGGCCCTCAGTCAGACCCATTGTTGACATGTGGCAAGACGCTCCTCGGGGCGCGTCTTGCTTGGGCCTCTCTCCTGGAGGCGCTCAGTCAGACCGAGTGCTGACATAAGGCAAGACGCTCCTCGGGGCGCATCTTGCTGGGGCCTCTCTCCTGGAGGCGCTCAGTCAGACCCAGTGCTGACATGTGGCAAGACACTCCTCGGGGCGCGTCTTGCTTGGGCCTCTCTCCTGGAGGCGCTCAGTCAGACCCAGTGTTGACATGTGGCAAGACGCTCCTCGGGGCGCGTCTTGCTTGGGCCTCTCTCATGGAGGCCCTCTGTCAGACCCAGTGTTGACATGTGTCAAGACGCTCCTCGGGGCGCGTCTTGCTTTGGCCTCTCTCCTGGAGGCGCTCAGTCAGACCGAGTGCTGACATGTGGCAAGAAGCTCCTCGGGGCGCGTCTTGCTAGGGCTTCTCTCCTGGAGGCGCTCAGTAAGACCCATTGTTGACATGTGGCAAGACGCTCCTCGGGGCGCGTCTTGCTTGGGCCTCTCTCCTGGAGGCGCTCAGTCAGACTGAGTAGTGACATGTGGCCTGACGCTCCTCGGGGCGCATGTTGCTTGGGCCTCTCTCCTGGAGGCGCTCAGTCAGACCAAGTGGTGACATGTGGCAAGACGCTCCTCGGGGCGCGTCTTGCTTGGGCCTCTCTCCAGAAGGCCCTCAATCAGACCCAGTGTTGACACGTGGCAAGACGCTCCTCGGGGCGCGTCTTGCTTGGGCCTCTCTCCTGGAGGCGCTCAGTCAGAATGAGTAGTGACATGTGGCCTGACGCTCCTCGGGGCGCGTGTTGCTTGGGCCTCTCTCCTGGAGGCGCTCAGTCAGACCAAGTGGTGACATGTGGCAAGACACTTCTCGGAGCGCGTCTTGCTTGGGCCTCTCTCCTGGAGGCCCTCTGTCAGACCCAGTGTTGACATGTGGCAAGACACTCCTCGGGGCGCGTTTTGCTTGGGCCTCTCTCATGGAGGCCCTCTGTCAGACCCAGTGTTGACATGTGTCAAGACGCTCCTCAGGGCGCGTCTTGCTTTGGCCTCTCTCCTGGAGGCGCTCAGTCAGACCGAGTGCTGACATGTGGCAAGACGCTCCTCGGGCCGCGTGTTGCTTGGGCTTCTCTCCTGGAGGCCCTCAGTCAGACCCATTGTTGACATGTGGCAAGACGCTCCTCGGGGCGCATATTGCTTGGGCCTCTCTCCTGGAGGCGCTCAGTCAGACCGAGTGCTGAAATGTGGCAAGAAGCTCCTTGGGGCGCGTCTTGCTTGGGCTTCTCTCCTGGAGGCGCTCAGTAAGACCCATTGTTGACATGTGGCAAGACGCTCCTCGGGGCGCGTCTTGCTTGGGCCTCTCTCCTGGAGGCGCTCAGTCAGACTGAGTAGTGACATGTGGCCTGACGCTCCTCGGGGCGCATGTTGCTTGGGCCTCTCTCCTGGAGGCGCTCAGTCAGACCAAGTGGTGACATGTGGACAAGACGCTCCTCGGGGCGCGTCTTGCTTGGGCCTCTCTCCAGAAGGCCCTCAATCAGACCCAGTGTTGACACGTGGCAAGACGCTCCTCGGGGCGCGTCTTGCTTGGGCCTCTCTCCTGGAGGCGCTCAGTCAGACCGAGTGCTGACAAAAGGCAAGACGCTCCTCGGGGCGCGTCTTGCTGGGGCCTCTCTCCTGGAGGCGTTCAGTCAGACCCAGTGCTGACATGTGGCAAGACGCTCCTCGGGGCGCGTCTTGCTTGGGCCTCTCTCCTGGAGGCGGTCAGTCAGACTGAGTAGTGACATGTGGCCTGACGCTCCTCGGGGCGCGTCTTGCTTCGGCCTCTCTCCTGGAGGCGCTCAGTCAGACCCAGTGGTGACATGTGGCAAGACACTCCTCGGGGCGCGTCTTGCTTGGGCCTCTTTCCTGGAGGCCCTCTGTCAGACCCAGTGTTGACATGTGTCAAGACGCTCCTCGGGGCGCGTCTTGCTTGGGTTTCTCTCCTGGAGGCCCTCAGTCAGACCCATTGTTGACATGTGGCAAGACACTCCTCGGGGCGCGTCTTGCTTGGGCTTCTCTCCTGGAGGCGCTCAGACAGATCCAGTGTTGACATGTGACAAGACGCTCCTCGGGGCGCGTCTTGCTTGGGCCTCTCTCCTGGAGGCGCTCAGTCAGAACCAGAGGTGACATGTGGCAAGACGCTCCTCGGGGCGCGTCTTGCTTGGGCCTCTCTCCTGGAGGCCCTCTGTCAGACCCAGTGTTGACATGTGGCAAAACGCTCCTCCGGGCGCATCTTGCTTGGGCCTCTCTCCTGGAGGCCCTCAGTCAGACCCATTGTTGACATGTGGCAAGACGCTCCTCGGGGCGCGTCTTGCTTGGGCCTCTCTCCTGGAGGCGCTCAGTCAGACCGAGTGCTGACATAAGGCAAGACGCTCCTCGGGGCGCATCTTGCTGGGGCCTCTCTCCTGGAGGCGCTCAGTCAGACCCAGTGCTGACATGTGGCAAGACCCTCCTCGGGGCGCGTCTTGCTTGGGCCTCTCTCCTGGAGGCGCTCAGTCAGACCCAGTGTTGACATGTGGCAAGACGCTCCTCGGGGCGCGTCTTGCTTGGGCCTCTCTCATGGAGGCCCTCTGTCAGACCCAGTGTTGACATGTGTCAAGACGCTCCTCGGGGCGCGTCTTGCTTTGGCCTCTCTCCTGGAGGCGCTCAGTCAGACCGAGTGCTGACATGTGGCAAGAAGCTCCTCGGGGCGCGTCTTGCTTGGGCTTCTCTCCTGGAGGCGCTCAGTAAGACCCATTGTTGACATGTGGCAAGACGCTCCTCGGGGCGCGTCTTGCTTGGGCCTCTCTCCTGGAGGCGCTCAGTCAGACTGAGTAGTGACATGTGGCCTGACGCTCCTCGGGGCGCGTGTTGCTTGGGCCTCTCTCCTGGAGGCGCTCAGTCAGACCAAGTGGTGACATGTGGCAAGACGCTCCTCGGGGCGCGTCTTGCTTGGGCCTCTCTCCAGAAGGCCCTCAATCAGACCCAGTGTTGACACGTGGCAAGACGCTCCTCGGGGCGCGTCTTGCTTGGGCCTCTCTCCTGGAGGCGCTCAGTCAGAATGAGTAGTGACATGTGGCCTGACGCTCCTCGGGGCGCGTGTTGCTTGGGCCTCTCTCCTGGAGGCGCTCAGTCAGACCAAGTGGTGACATGTGGCAAGACACTTCTCGGAGCGCGTCTTGCTTGGGCCTCTCTCCTGGAGGCCCTCTGTCAGACCCAGTGTTGACATGTGGCAAGATACTCCTCGGGGCGCGTCTTGCTTGGGCCTCTCTCATGGAGGCCCTCTGTCAGACCCAGTGTTGACATGCGTCAAGACGCTCCTCAGGGCGCGTCTTGCTTTGGCCTCTCTCCTGGAGGCGCTCAGTCAGACCGAGTGCTGACATGTGGCAAGACGCTCCTCGGGCCGCGTGTTGCTTGGGCTTCTCTCCTGGAGGCCCTCAGTCAGACCCATTGTTGACATGTGGCAAGACGCTCCTAGGGCGCATATTGCTTGGGCCTCTCTCCTGGAGGCCCTCAGTCAGACCCATTGTTGACATGTGGCAAGACGCTCCTCGGGGCGCGTCTTGCTTGGGCCTCTCTCCTGGAGGCGCTCAGTCAGACCGAGTGCTGACAAAAGGCAAGACGCTCCTCGGGGCGCGTCCTGCTGGGGCCTCTCTCCTGGAGGCGTTCAGTCAGACCCAGTGCTGACATGTGGCAAGACGCTCCTCGGGGCGCGTCTTGCTTGGGCCTCTCTCCTGGAGGCGGTCAGTCAGACTGAGTAGTGACATGTGGCCTGACGCTCCTCGGGGCGCGTCTTGCTTCGGCCTCTCTCCTGGAGGCGCTCAGTCAGACCCAGTGGTGACATGTGGCAAGAAACTCCTCGGGGCGCGTCTTGCTTGGGCCTCTCTCCTGGAGGCCCTCTGTCAGACCCAGTGTTGACATGTGTCAAGACGCTCCTCGGGGCGCGTCTTGCTTGGGCTTCTCTCCTGGAGGCCCTCAGTCAGACCCATTGTTGACATTTGGCAAGACGCTCCTCGGGGCGCGTCTTGCTTTGGCCTCTCTCCTGGAGGCGCTCAGTCAGACCGAGTGCTGACATGTGGCAAGAAGCTCCTCGGGGCGCGTCTTGCTTGGGCTTCTCTCCTGGAGGCGCTCAGTAAGACCCATTGTTGACATGTGGCAAGACGCTCCTCGGGGCGCGTCTTGCTTGGGCCTCTCTCCTGGAGGCGCTCAGTCAGACTGAGTAGTGACATGTGGCCTGACGCTCCTCAGGGCGCGTGTTGCTTGGGCCTCTCTCCTGGAGGCGCTCAGTCAGACCAAGTGGTGACATGTGGCAAGACGCTCCTCGGGGCGCGTCTTGCTTGGGCCTCTCTCCAGAAGGCCCTCAATCAGACCCAGTGTTGACACGTGGCAAGACGCTCCTCGGGGCGCGTCTTGCTTGGGCCTCTCTCCTGGAGGCGCTCAGTCAGAATGAGTAGTGACATGTGGCCTGACGCTCCTCGGGGCGCGTGTTGCTTGGGCCTCTCTCCTGGAGGCGCTCAGTCAGACCAAGTGGTGACATGTGGCAAGACACTTCTCGGAGCGCGTCTTGCTTGGGCCTCTCTCCTGGAGATCCTCTGTCAGACCCAGTGTTGACATGTGGCAAGACACTCCTCGGGGCGCGTCTTGCTTGGGCCTCTCTCATGGAGGCCCTCTGTCAGACCCAGTGTTGACATGTGTCAAGACGCTCCTCAGGGCGCGTCTTGCTTTGGCCTCTCTCCTGGAGGCGCTCAGTCAGACCGAGTGCTGACAAAAGGCAAGACGCTCCTCGGGGCGCGTCTTGCTGGGGCCTCTCTCCTGGAGGCGTTCAGTCAGACCCAGTGCTGACATGTGGCAAGACGCTCCTCGGGGCGCGTCTTGCTTGGGCCTCTCTCCTGGAGGCGCTCAGTCAGACTGAGTAGTGACATGAGGCCTGACGCTCCTCGGGGCGCGTCTTGCTTGGGCCTCTCTCCTGGAGGCGCTCAGTCAGACCCAGTGGTGACATGTGGCAAGACACTCCTCGGGGCGCGTCTTGCTTGGGCCTCTCTCCTGGAGGCCCTCTGTCAGACCCAGTGTTGACATGTGTCAAGAGACGAGAGAAGCCCAAGCAAGACGCGCCCCGAGGAGCGTCTTGACACATGTCAACACTGGGTCTGACAGAGGGCCTCCAGGAGAGAGGCCCAAGCAAGACGCGCCCCGAGGAGTGTCTTGCCACATGTCAGCACTCGGTCTGACTGAGCGCCTCCAGGAGAGAGGCCAAAGCAAGACGCGCCCTGAGGAGCGTCTTGACACATGTCAACACTGGGTCTGACAGAGGGCCTCCATGAGAGAGGCCCAAGCAAGACGCGCCCCAAGGAGTGTCTTGCCACATGTCAACACTGGGTCTGACAGAGGGCCTCCAGGAGAGAGGCCCAAGCAAGACGCGCTCCGAGAAGTGTCTTGCCACATGTCACCACTTGGTCTGACTGAGCGCCTCCAGGAGAGAGGCCCAAGCAACACGCGCCCCGAGGAGCGTCAGGCCACATGTCACTACTCATTCTGACTGAGCGCCTCCAGGAGAGAGGCCCAAGCAAGACGCGCCCCGAGGAGCGTCTTGCCACGTGTCAACACTGGGTCTGATTGAGGGCCTTCTGGAGAGAGGCCCAAGCAAGACGCGCCCCGAGGAGCGTCTTGCCACATGTCACCACTTGGTCTGACTGAGCGCCTCCAGGAGAGAGGCCCAAGCAACACGCGCCCCGAGGAGCGTCAGGCCACATGTCACTACTCAGTCTGACTGAGCGCCTCCAGGAGAGAGGCCCAAGCAAGACGCGCCCCGAGGAGCGTCTTGCCACATGTCAACAATGGGTCTTACTGAGCGCCTCCAGGAGAGAAGCCCAAGCAAGACGCGCCCCGAGGAGCTTCTTGCCACATGTCAGCACTCGGTCTGACTGAGCGCCTCCAGGAGAGAGGCCAAAGCAAGACGCGCCCCGAGGAGCGTCTTGCCAAATGTCAACAATGGGTCTGACTGAGGGCCTCCAGGAGAGAAGCCCAAGCAAGACGCGCCCCGAGGAGCGTCTTGACACATGTCAACACTGGGTCTTACTGAGCGCCTCCAGGAGAGAAGCCCAAGCAAGACGCGCCCCGAGGAGCTTCTTGCCACATGTCAGCACTCGGTCTGACTGAGCGCCTCCAGGAGAGAGGCCAAAGCAAGACGCGCCCCGAGGAGCGTCTTGCCACATGTCACCTCTGGTTCTGACTGAGCGCCTCCAGGAGAGAGGCCCAAGCAAGACGCGCCCCGAGGAGCGTCTTGTCACATGTCAACACTGGTTCTGACTGAGCGCCTCCAGGAGAGAGGCCCAAGCAAGACGCGCCCCGAGGAGCGTCTTGTCACATGTCAACACTGGATCTGTCTGAGCGCCTCCAGGAGAGAAGCCCAAGCAAGACGCGCCCCGAGGAGTGTCTTGCCAAATGTCAACAATGGGTCTGACTGAGGGCCTCCAGGAGAGAAGCCCAAGCAAGACGCGCCCCGAGGAGCGTCTTGACACATGTCAACACTGGGTCTGACAGAGGGCCTCCAGGAGAGAGGCCCAAGCAAGACGCGCCCCGAGGAGTGTCTTGCCACATGTCAACAATGGGTCTGACTGAGGGCCTCCAGGAGAGAAGCCCAAGCAAGACGCGCCCCGAGGAGCGTCTTGACACATGTCAACACTGGGTCTGACAGAGGGCCTCCAGGAGAGAGGCCCAAGCAAGACGCGCCCCGAGGAGTGTCTTGCCACATGTCACCACTGGGTCTGACTGAGCGCCTCCAGGAGAGAGGCCCAAGCAAGACGCGCCCCGAGGAGCGTCAGGCCTCATGTCACTACTCAGTCTGACTGAGCGCCTCCAGGAGAGAGGCCCAAGCAAGATGCGCCCCGAGGAGCGTCTTGCCACATGTCAGCACTGGGTCTGACTGAACGCCTCCAGGAGAGAGGCCCCAGCAAGACGCGCCCCGAGGAGCGTCTTGCCTTTTGTCAGCACTCGGTCTGACTGAGCGCCTCCAGGAGAGAGGCCCAAGCAAGACGCGCCCCGAGGAGCGTCTTGCCACATGTCAACAATGGGTCTGACTGAGGGCCTCCAGGAGAGAGGCCCAAGCAATATGCACCCGAGGAGCGTCTTGCCACATGTCAACAATGGGTCTGACTGAGGGCCTCCAGGAGAGAAGCCCAAGCAACACGCGGCCCGAGGAGCGTCTTGCCACATGTCAGCACTGGGTCTGACTGAACGCCTCCAGGAGAGAGGCCCCAGCAAGACGCGCCCCGAGGAGCGTCTTGCCTTTTGTCAGCACTCGGTCTGACTGAGCGCCTCCAGGAGAGAGGCCCAAGCAAGACGCGCCCCGAGGAGCGTCTTGCCACATGTCAACAATGGGTCTGACTGAGGGCCTCCAGGAGAGAGGCCCAAGCAATATGCACCCGAGGAGCGTCTTGCCACATGTCAACAATGGGTCTGACTGAGGGCCTCCAGGAGAGAAGCCCAAGCAACACGCGGCCCGAGGAGCGTCT
Source organism: Nothobranchius furzeri (assembly GCF_043380555.1). NCBI lineage: Eukaryota > Metazoa > Chordata > Actinopteri > Cyprinodontiformes > Nothobranchiidae > Nothobranchius > Nothobranchius furzeri. The sequence goes on from NC_091741.1 coordinate 17,711,156, forward strand.
TGCCACATGTCAGCACTCGGTCTGACTGAGCGCCTCCAGGAGAGAGGCCAAAGCAAGACGCGCCCTGAGGAGCGTCTTGACACATGTCAACACTGGGTCTGACAGAGGGCCTCCATGAGAGAGGCCCAAGCAAGACGCGCCCCGAGGAGTGTCTTGCCACATGTCAACACTGGGTCTGACAGAGGATCTCCAGGAGAGAGGCCCAAGCAAGACGCGCTCCGAGAAGTGTCTTGCCACATGTCACCACTTGGTCTGACTGAGCGCCTCCAGGAGAGAGGCCCAAGCAACACGCGCCCCGAGTAGCGTCAGGCCACATGTCACTACTCATTCTGACTGAGCGCCTCCAGGAGAGAGGCCCAAGCAAGACGCGCCCCGAGGAGCGTCTTGCCACGTGTCAACACTGGGTCTGATTGAGGGCCTTCTGGAGAGAGGCCCAAGCAAGACGCGCCCCGAGGAGCGTCTTGCCACATGTCACCACTTGGTCTGACTGAGCGCCTCCAGGAGAGAGGCCCAAGCAACACGCGCCCCGAGGAGCGTCAGGCCACATGTCACTACTCAGTCTGACTGAGCGCCTCCAGGAGAGAGGCCCAAGCAAGACGCGCCCCGACGAGCGTCTTGCCACATGTCAACAATGGGTCTTACTGAGCGCCTCCAGGAGAGAAGCCCAAGCAAGACGCGCCCCGAGGAGCTTCTTGCCACATGTCAGCACTCGGTCTGACTGAGCGCCTCCAGGAGAGAGGCCAAAGCAAGACGCGCCCCGAGGAGCGTCTTGCCAAATGTCAACAATGGGTCTGACTGAGGGCCTCCAGGAGAGAAGCCCAAGCAAGACGCGCCCCGAGGAGCGTCTTGACACATGTCAACACTGGGTCTGACAGAGGGCCTCCAGGAGAGAGGCCCAAGCAAGACGCGCCCCGAGGAGTTTCTTGCCACATGTCACCACTGGGTCTGACTGAGCGCCTCCAGGAGAGAGGCCGAAGCAAGACGCGCCCCGAGGAGCGTCAGGCCACATGTCACTACTCAGTCTGACTGACCGCCTCCAGGAGAGAGGCCCAAGCAAGACGCGCCCCGAGGAGCGTCTTGCCACATGTCAGCACTGGGTCTGACTGAACGCCTCCAGGAGAGAGGCCCCAGCAGGACGCGCCCCGAGGAGCGTCTTGCCTTTTGTCAGCACTCGGTCTGACTGAGCGCCTCCAGGAGAGAGGCCCAAGCAAGACGCGCCCCGAGGAGCGTCTTGCCACATGTCAACAATGGGTCTGACTGAGGGCCTCCAGGAGAGAGGCCCAAGCAATATGCGCCCCGAGGAGCGTCTTGCCACATGTCAACAATGGGTCTGACTGAGGGCCTCCAGGAGAGAAGCCCAAGCAACACGCGGCCCGAGGAGCGTCTTGCCACATGTCAGCACTCGGTCTGACTGAGCGCCTCCAGGAGAGAGGCCAAAGCAAGACGCGCCCTGAGGAGCGTCTTGACGCATGTCAACACTGGGTCTGACAGAGGGCCTCCATGAGAGAGGCCCAAGCAAGACGCGCCCCGAGGAGTGTCTTGCCACATGTCAACACTGGGTCTGACAGAGGGCCTCCAGGAGAGAGGCCCAAGCAAGACGCGCTCCGAGAAGTGTCTTGCCACATGTCACCACTTGGTCTGACTGAGCGCCTCCAGGAGAGAGGCCCAAGCAACACGCGCCCCGAGGAGCGTCAGGCCACATGTCACTACTCATTCTGACTGAGCGCCTCCAGGAGAGAGGCCCAAGCAAGACGCGCCCCGAGGAGCGTCTTGCCACGTGTCAACACTGGGTCTGATTGAGGGCCTTCTGGAGAGAGGCCCAAGCAAGACGCGCCCCGAGGAGCGTCTTGCCACATGTCACCACTTGGTCTGACTGAGCGCCTCCAGGAGAGAGGCCCAAGCAACACGCGCCCCGAGGAGCGTCAGGCCACATGTCACTACTCAGTCTGACTGAGCGCCTCCAGGAGAGAGGCCCAAGCAAGACGCGCCCCGAGGAGCGTCTTGCCACATGTCAACAATGGGTCTTACTGAGCGCCTCCAGGAGAGAAGCCCAAGCAAGACGCGCCCCGAGGAGCTTCTTGCCACATGTCAGCACTCGGTCTGACTGAGCGCCTCCAGGAGAGAGGCCAAAGCAAGACGCGCCCCGAGGAGCGTCTTGACACATGTCAACACTGGGTCTGACAGAGGGCCTCCATGAGAGAGGCCCAAGCAAGACGCGCCCCGAGGAGCGTCTTGCCACATGTCAACACTGGGTCTGACTGAGCGCCTCCAGGAGAGAGGCCCAAGCAAGACGCGCCCCGAGGAGGGTCTTGCCACATGTCAGCACTGGGTCTGACTGAGCGCCTCCAGGAGAGAGGCCCCAGCAAGATGCGCCCCGAGGAGCGTCTTGCCTTATGTCAGCACTCGGTCTGACTGAGCGCCTCCAGGAGAGAGGCCCAAGCAAGACGCGCCCCGAGGAGCGTCTTGCCACATGTCAACAATGGGTCTGACTGAGGGCCTCCAGGAGAGAGGCCCAAGCAAGATGCGCCCGGAGGAGCGTTTTGCCACATGTCAACACTGGGTCTGACAGAGGGCCTCCAGGAGAGAGGCCCAAGCAAGACGCGCCCCGAGGAGCGTCTTGCCACATGTCACCTCTGGTTCTGACTGAGCGCCTCCAGGAGAGAGGCCCAAGCAAGACGCGCCCCGAGGAGCGTCTTGTCACATGTCAACACTGGATCTGTCTGAGCGCCTCCAGGAGAGAAGCCCAAGCAAGACGCGCCCCGAGGAGTGTCTTGCCACATGTCAACAATGGGTCTGACTGAGGGCCTCCAGGAGAGAAGCCCAAGCAAGACGCGCCCCGAGGAGCGTCTTGACACATGTCAACACTGGGTCTGACAGAGGGCCTCCAGGAAAGAGGCCCAAGCAAGACGCGCCCCGAGGAGTGTCTTGCCACATGTCACCACTGGGTCTGACTGAGCGCCTCCAGGAGAGAGGCCGAAGCAAGACGCGCCCCGAGGAGCGTCAGGCCACATGTCACTACTCAGTCTGACTGACCGCCTCCAGGAGAGAGGCCCAAGCAAGACGCGCCCCGAGGAGCGTCTTGCCACATGTCAGCACTGGGTCTGACTGAACGCCTCCAGGAGAGAGGCCCCAGCAAGACGCGCCCCGAGGAGTGTCTTGCCTTTTGTCAGCACTCGGTCTGACTGAGCGCCTCCAGGAGAGAGGCCCAAGCAAGACGCGCCCCGAGGAGCGTCTTGCCACGTGTCAACACTGGGTCTGATTGAGGGCCTTCTGGAGAGAGGCCCAAGCAAGACGCGCCCCGAGGAGCGTCTTGTCCACATGTCACCACTTGGTCTGACTGAGCGCCTCCAGGAGAGAGGCCCAAGCAACATGCGCCCCGAGGAGCGTCAGGCCACATGTCACTACTCAGTCTGACTGAGCGCCTCCAGGAGAGAGGCCCAAGCAAGACGCGCCCCGAGGAGCGTCTTGCCACATGTCAACAATGGGTCTTACTGAGCGCCTCCAGGAGAGAAGCCCAAGCAAGACGCGCCCCAAGGAGCTTCTTGCCACATTTCAGCACTCGGTCTGACTGAGCGCCTCCAGGAGAGAGGCCCAAGCAATATGCGCCCCGAGGAGCGTCTTGCCACATGTCAACAATGGGTCTGACTGAGGGCCTCCAGGAGAGAAGCCCAAGCAACACGCGGCCCGAGGAGCGTCTTGCCACATGTCAGCACTCGGTCTGACTGAGCGCCTCCAGGAGAGAGGCCAAAGCAAGACGCGCCCTGAGGAGCGTCTTGACACATGTCAACACTGGGTCTGACAGAGGGCCTCCATGAGAGAGGCCCAAGCAAGACGCGCCCCGAGGAGTGTCTTGCCACCTGTCAACACTGGGTCTGACAGAGGGCCTCCAGGAGAGAGGCCCAAGCAAGACGCGCTCCGAGAAGTGTCTTGCCACATGTCACCACTTGGTCTGACTGAGCGCCTCCAGGAGAGAGGCCCAAGCAACACGCGCCCCGAGGAGCGTCAGGCCACATGTCACTACTCATTCTGACTGAGCGCCTCCAGGAGAGAGGCCCAAGCAAGACGCGCCCCGAGGAGCGTCTTGCCACGTGTCAACACTGGGTCTGATTGAGGGCCTTCTGGAGAGAGGCCCAAGCAACATGCGCCCCGAGGAGCGTCTTGCCACATGTCACCACTTGGTCTGACTGAGCGCCTCCAGGAGAGAGGCCCAAGCAACATGCGCCCCGAGGAGCGTCAGGCCACATGTCACTACTCAGTCTGACTGAGCGCCTCCAGGAGAGAGGCCCAAGCAAGACGCGCCCCGAGGAGCGTCTTGCCACATGTCAACAATGGGTCTTACTGAGCGCCTCCAGGAGAGAAGCCCTAGCAAGACGCGCCCCGAGGAGCTTCTTGCCACATGTCAGCACTCGGTCTAACTGAGCGCCTCCAGGAGAGAGGCCAAAGCAAGACGCGCCCCGAGGAGCGTCTTGACACATGTCAACACTGGGTCTGACAGAGGGCCTCCATGAGAGAGGCCCAAGCAAGACGCGCCCCGAGGAGCGTCTTGCCACATGTCAACACTGGGTCTGACTGAGCGCCTCCAGGAGAGAGGCCCAAGCAAGACGCGCCCCGAGGAGTGTCTTGCCACATGTCAGCACTGGGTCTGACTGAGCGCCTCCAGGAGAGAGGCCCCAGCAAGATGCGCCCCGAGGAGCGTCTTGCCTTATGTCAGCACTCGGTCTGACTGAGCGCCTCCAGGAGAGAGGCCCAAGCAAGACGCGCCCCGAGGAGCGTCTTGCCACATGTCAACAATGGGTCTGACTGAGGGCCTCCAGGAGAGAGGCCCAAGCAAGATGCGCCCGGAGGAGCGTTTTGCCACATGTCAACACTGGGTCTGACAGAGGGCCTCCAGGAGAGAGGCCCCAGCAAGACGCGCCCCGAGGAGCGTCTTGCCTTTTGTCAGCACTCGGTCTGACTGAGCGCCTCCAGGAGAGAGGCCCAAGCAAGACGCGCCCCGAGGAGCGTCTTGCCACATGTCAACAATGGGTCTGATTGAGGGCCTCCAGGAGAGAGGCCCAAGCAAGATGCACCCCGAGGAGCGTCTTGCCACATGTCAACAATGGGTCTGACTGAGGGCCTCCAGGAGAGAAGCCCAAGCAACACGCGGCCCGAGGAGCGTCTTGCCACATGTCAGCACTCGGTCTGACTGAGCGCCTCCAGGAGAGAGGCCAAAGCAAGATGCGCCCTGAGGAGCGTCTTGACACATGTCAACACTGGGTCTGACAGAGGGCCTCCATGAGAGAGGCCCAAGCAAGACGCGCCCCGAGGAGTGTCTTGCCACATGTCAACACTGGGTCTGACAGAGGGCCTCCAGGAGAGAGGCCCAAGCAAGACGCGCCCCGAGAAGTGTCTTGCCACATGTCACCACTTGGTCTGACTGAGCGCCTCCAGGAGAGAGGCCCAAGCAACACGCGCCCCGAGGAGCGTCAGGCCACATGTCACTACTCATTCTGACTGAGCGCCTCCAGGAGAGAGGCCAAAGCAAGACGCGCCCCGAGGAGCGTCTTGCCACGTGTCAACACTGGGTCTGATTGAGGGCCTTCTGGAGAGAGGCCCAAGCAAGATGCGCCCCGAGGAGCGTCTTGCCACATGTCACCACTGGGTCTGACTGAGCGCCTCCAGGAGAGAGGCCGAAGCAAGACGAGCCCCGAGGAGCGTCAGGCCACATGTCACTACTCAGTCTGACTGACCGCCTCCAGGAGAGAGGCCCAATCAAGACGCGCCCTGAGGAGCGTCTTGCCACATGTCAACAATGGGTCTGACTGAGGGCCTCCAGGAGAGAAGCCCAAGCAAGACGCGCCCCGAGGAGTGTCTTGCCACATGTCAACAATGGGTCTGACTGAGGGCCTCCAGGAGAGAAGCCCAAGCAAGACGCGCCCCGAGGAGCGTCTTGACACATGTCAACAATGGGTCTGACTGAGGGCCTCCAGGAGAGAAGCCCAAGCAAGACGCGCCCCGAGGAGCGTCTTGACACATGTCAACACTGGGTCTCACAGAGGGCCTCCAGGAGAGAGGCCCAAGCAAGACGCGCCCCGAGGAGTGTCTTGCCACATGTCAGCACTGGGTCTGACTGAGCGCCTCCAGGAGAGAGACCCCAGCAAGATGCGCCCCGAGGAGCGTCTTGCCTTATGTCAGCACTCGGTCTGACTGAGCGCCTCCAGGAGAGAGGCCCAAGCAAGACGCGCCCCGAGGAGCGTCTTGCCACATGTCAACAATGGGTCTGACTGAGGGCCTCCAGGAGAGAGGCCCAAGCAAGATGCGCCCGGAGGAGCGTTTTGCCACATGTCAACACTGGGTCTGACAGAGGGCCTCCAGGAGAGAGGCCCAAGCAAGACGCGCCCCGAGGAGCGTCTTGCCACATGTCACCTCAGGTTCTGACTGAGCGCCTCCAGGAGAGAGGCCCAAGCAAGACGCGCCCCGAGGAGCGTCTTGTCACATCTCAACACTGGATCTGTCTGAGCGCCTCCAGGAGAGAAGCCCAAGCAAGACGCGCCCCGAGGAGTGTCTTGCCACATGTCAACAATGGGTCTGACTGAGGGCCTCCAGGAGAGAAGCCCAAGCAAGACGTGCCCCGAGGAGCGTCTTGACACATGTCAACACTGGGTCTGACAGAGGGCCTCCAGGAGAGAGGCCCAAGCAAGACGCGCCCCGAGGAGTGTCTTGCCACATGTCACCACTGGGTCTGACTGAGCGCCTCCAGGAGAGAGGCCGAAGCAAGACGCGCCCCGAGGAGCGTCAGGCCAAATGTCACTACTCAGTCTGACTGAGCGCCTCCAGGAGAGAGGCCCAAGCAAGACGCGCCCCGAGGACCGTCTTGCCACATGTCAGCACTGGGTCTGACTGAACGCCTCCAGGAGAGAGGCCCCAGCAAGACGCGCCCCGAGGAGCGTCTTGCCTTTTGTCAGCACTCGGTCTGACTGAGCGCCTCCAGGAGAGAAGCCCAAGCAACACGCGGCCCGAGGAGCGTCTTGCCACATGTCAGCACTCGGTCTGACTGAGCGCCTCCAGGAGAGAGGCCCAAGCAACACGCGCCCCGAGGAGCGTCAGGCCACATGTCACTACTCATTCTGACTGAGCGCAACCAGGAGAGAGGCCCAAGCAAGATGCGCCCCGAGGAGCGTCTTGCCACGTGTCAACACTGGGTCTGATTGAGGGCCTTCTGGAGAGAGGCCCAAGCAACACGCGCCCCGAGGAGCGTCAGGCCACATGTCACTACTCAGTCTGACTGAGCGCCTCCAGGAGAGAGGCCCAAGCAAGACGCGCCCCGAGGAGCGTCTTGCCACATGTCAACAATGGGTCTTACTGAGGGCCTCCAGGAGAGAAGCCCAAGCAAGACGCGCCCCGAGGAGCTTCTTGCCACATGTCAGCACTCGGTCTGACTGAGCGCCTCCAGGAGAGAGGCCAAAGCAAGACGTGCCCCGAGGAGCGTCTTGACACATGTCAACACTGGGTCTGACAGATTGACTCCATGAGAGAGGCCAAAGCAAGACGCGCCCCGAGGAGCGTCTTGCCACATGTCAACACTGGGTCTGACTGAGCGCCTCCAGGAGAGAGGCCAAAGCAAGATGTGCCCCGAGGAGCGTCTTGCCACATGTCAGCACTGGGTCTGACTGAGCGCTTCCAGGAGAGAGGCCCCAGCAAGACACGCCCCGAGGAGTGTCTTGCCTTATGTCACCACTCGGTCTGACTGAGCGCCTCCAGGAGAGAGGCCCAAGCAAGACGCGCCCCGAGGAGCGTCTTGCAACATGTCAACAATGGGTCTGACTGAGGGCCTCCAGGAGAGAGGCCCAAGCAAGATGCGCCCGGAGGAGCGTCTTGCCACATGTCAACACTGGGTCTGACAGAGGGCCTCCAGGAGAGAGGCCCAAGCAAGACGCGCCCTGAGGAGCGTCTTGTCACATGTCAACACTGGGCCTGTCTGAGCGCCTCCAGGAGAGAAGCCCAAGCAAGACGCGCCCCGAGGAGTGTCTTGCCGCATGTCAACAATGGGTCTGACTGAGGGCCTCCAGGAGAGAAGCCCAAGCAAGACGCGCCCCGAGGAGCGTCTTGACACATGTCAACACTGGGTCTGACAGAGGGCCTCCAGGAGAGAGGCCCAAGCAAGACGCGCCCCGAGGAGTGTCTTGCCACATGTCACCACTGGGTCTGACTGAGCGCCTCTAGGAGAGAGGCCCAAGCAAGACGCGCCCCGAGGAGCGTCAGGCCACATGTCACTACTAAGTCTGACTGAGCGCCTCCAGGAGAGAGGCCCAAGCAAGACGCGCCCCGAGGAGCGTCTTGCCACATGTCAGCACTGGGTCTGACTGAACGCCTCCAGAAGAGAGGCCCCAGCAAGGCGCGCCCCGAGGAGCGTCTTGCCACATGTCAACAATGGGTCTGACTGAGGGCCTCCAGGAGAGAGGCCCAAGCAAGATGCGCCCGGAGGAGCGTCTTGCCACATGTCAACACTGGGTCTGACAGAGGGCCTCCAGGAGAGAGGCCCAAGCAAGACGCGCCCCGAGGAGCGTCTTGCCACATGTCACCTCTGGTTCTGACTGAGCGCCTCCAGGAGAGAGGCCCAAGCAAGACGTGCCCCGAGGAGCGTCTTGTCACATGTCAACACTGGGTCTTTCTGAGCGCCTCCAGGAGAGAAGCCCAAGCAAGACGCGCCCCGAGGAGCGTCTTGCCACATGTCAGCACTCGGTCTGACTGAGCGCCTCCAGGAGAGAGGCCCAAGCAAGACGCGCCCAGAGGAGCGTCTTGCCACATGTCAACAATAGGTCTGACTGAGGGCCTCCAGGAGAGAAGCCCAAGCAACACGCGGCCCGAGGAGCGTCTTGCCACATGTCAGCACTCAGTCTGACTGAGCGCCTCCAGGAGAGAGGCCAAAGCAAGACGCGCCCTGAGGAGTGTCTTGACACATGTCAACACTGGGTCTGACAGAGGGCCTCCATGAGAGAGGCCCAAGCAAGACGCGCCCCGAGGAGTGTCTTGCCACATGTCAACACTGGGTCTGACAGAGGGCCTCCAGGAGAGAGGCCCAAGCAAGACGCGCCCCGAGAAGTGTCTTGCCACATGTCACCACTTGGTCTGACTGAGCGCCTCCAGGAGAGAGGCCCAAGCAACACGCGCCCCGAGGAGCGTCAGGCCACATGTCACTACTCAGTCTGACTGAGCGCCTCCAGGAGAGAGGCCCAAGCAAGACGCCCCCCGAGGAGCGTCTTGCCACATGTCAACAATGGGTCTTACTGAGGGCCTCCAGGAGAGAAGCCCAAGCAAGACGCGCCCCGAGGAGCTTCTTGCCACATGTCAGCACTCGGTCTGACTGAGCGCCTCCAGGAGAGAGGCCAAAGCAAGACGCGCCCCGAGGAGCGTCTTGATACATGTCAACACTGGGTCTGACAGAGGGCCTCCATGAGAGAGGCCCAAGCAAGACGCGCCCCGAGGAGTGTCTTGCCACATGTCAACACTGGGTCTGACAGAGGGCCTCCAGAAGAGAGGCCCAAGCAAGACGCTCCCCGAGGAGTGTCTTGCCACATGTCACAACTTGGTCTGACTGAGCGCCTCCAGGAGAGAGGCCCAAGCAACACGCGCCCCGAGGAGCGTCAGGCCACATGTCACTACTCAGTCTGACTGAGCGCCTCCAGGAGAGAGGCCCAAGCAAGACGCGCCCCGAGGAGCGTCTTGCCATGTGTCAACACTGGGTCTGATTGAGGGCCTTCTGGAGGGAGGCCCAAGCAAGACGCGCCCCGAGGAGCGTCTTGCCACATGTCAACAATGGTTCTTACTGAGGGCCTCCAGGAGAGAAGCCCAAGCAAGACGCGCCCCGAGGAGCTTCTTGCCACATGTCACCACTCGGTCTGACTGAGCGCCTCCAGGAGAGAGGCCAAAGCAAGACGCCCCCCGAGGAGCGTCTTGACACATGTCAACACTGGGTCTGACAGAGGGCCTCCATGAGAGAGGCCCAAGCAAGACGCGCCCCGAGGAGTGTCTTGCCAAATGTCAACACTGGGTCTGACTGAGCGCCTCAGGGAGAGAGGTCCAAGCAAGACGCGCCCCGAGGAGCGTCTTGCCACATGTCACTACTCGGTCTGACTGAGCACCTCAGGGAGAGAGGTCCAAGCAAGATGCGCCCCGAGGAGCATCTTGCCACATGTCAACACTGGATCTGACTGAGTGCCTCCATGAGAGAAGCCCCAGCAAGACGCGCCCCGAGGAGCGTCTTGCCACATGTCACTACTCGGTCTGTTTGAGCGCCTCCAGGAGAGAGGCCCAAGCAAGACGTGCCCCGAGGAGCGTCTTGCCACATGTCAACAATGGGTCTGATTGAGGGCCTCCAGGAGAGAAGCCCAAGCAAGACACGCCCCGAGGAGCGTCTTGACACATGTCAACACTGGGTCTGACTGAGGGCCTCCATGAGAGAAGCCCAAGCAAGACGCGCCCCGAGGAGAGTCTTGCCACATGTCAACACTCGGTCTGACAGAGGGCATCCAGGAGAGAGGCCCAAGCAATACGCGCCCCGAGGAGCATCTTGCCACATGTCACCACTGGGTCTGACTGAGCGCCTCCAGGAGAGAGGCCCAACCAAGACGCGCCCTGAGGAGCGTCTTGCCACAAGCCAACACTGGGTCTGACAGAGGGCCTCCAGGAGAGAGGCCCAAGCAAGACGCGCTCGAGGAGTGTCTTGCCACATGTCACCACTGGGTCTGACTGAGCGCCTCCAGGAGAGAGGCCCAAGCAAGACACGCCCCGAGGAGCGTCTTGTCACATGTAAACACTGGGTCTTTCTGAGCGCCTCCAGGAAAGAAGCCCAAGCAAGACGCGCAACGAGGAGCGTCTTTCCACATGTCAGCACTCGGTCTGACTGAGCGCCTCCAGGAGAGAGGCCCAAGCAAGACGCGCCCAAAGGAGCGTCTTGCAACATGTCAACAATGGGTCTGACTGAGCGCCTCCAGGAGAGAGGCCCAAGCAACATGCGCCCCGAGGAGCGTCAGGCCACATGTCACTACTCAGTCTGACTGAGCGCCTCCAGGAGAGAGGCCCAAGCAAGACGCGCCCCGAGGAGCGTCTTGCCACGTGTCAACACTGGGTCTGAATGAGGGCCTTCTGGAGAGAGGCCCAAGCAAGACGCGCCCCGCGGAGCGTCTTGCCACATGTCAACAATGGGTCTTACTGAGGGCCTCCAGGAGAGAAGCCCAAGCAACACGCGCCCCGAGGAGCTTCTTGCCATATGTCAGCACTCGGTCTGACTGAGCGCCTCCAGGAGAGAGGCCAAAGCAAGACGCGCCCCGAGGAGCGTCTTGACACATGTCAACACTGGGTCTGACAGAGGGCCTCCATGAGAGAGGCCCAAGCAAGACGCGCCCAGAGGAGTGTCTTGCCACATGTCAACACTGGGTCTGACTGAGCGCCTCCAGGAGAGAGGCCCAAGCAAGACGCGCCCCGAGGAGCGTCTTGCCACGTGTCAACACTGGGTCTGACTGAGCGCCTCCAGGAGAGAGGCCCAAGCAAGATGCGCCCCGAGGAGCGTCTTGCCACGTGTCACCACTGGGTCTGACTGAGCGCCTCCAGGAGAGAGGCCCAAGCAAGACGCGCCCATAGGAGCTTCTTGCCACGTGTCACCACTGGGTCTGATTGAGCGCCTCCAGGAGAGAGGCCCCAGCAAGACGCGCCCCGAGGAGCGTCTTGCCTTATGTCAGCACTCGGTCTGACTGAGCGCCTCCAGGAGAGAGGCCCAAGCAAGACGCACCCCGAGGAGCGTCTTGCGACATGTCACTACTCGGTCTAACTGAGCGCCTCCAGGAGAGAAGTCATAGCCAGACGTGCCCCGATGAGTGTCTTGCCACATGTCACTACTCGGTCTGACTGAGCGCCTCCAGGAGAGAGGCCCAAGCAAGACGTGCCCCGAGGAGCGTCTTGCCACATGTCAGCAATGGGTCTGACTGAGGGCCTCCAGGAGAGAAGCCCAAGCAAGACGCGCCCCGAGGAGCATCTTGCCACATGTCAACACTGGGTCTGACTGAGCGCCTCCAGGAGAGAGGCCCAAGCAAGACGCGCCCCGAGGAGCGTAAGGCCACATGTCACTACTCAGTCTGACTGAGCGCCTCCAGGAGAGAGGCCCAAGCAAGACGCGCCCCGAGGAGCGTCTTGCCACATGTCAACACTGGGTCTGATTGAGGGCCTTCTGGAGAGAGGCCCAAGCAAGACGCGCCCCGAGGAGCGTCTTGCCACATGTCATTAATGGGTCTTACTGAGGGCCTCCAGGAGAGAGGCCCAAGCAAGATGCGCCCGGAGGAGCGTCTTGCCACATGTCAACACTGGGTCTGACAGAGGGCCTCCAGGAGAGAGGCCCAAGCAAGACGCGCCCCGAGGAGCGTCTTGCCACATGTAACCTCTGGTTCTGACTGAGCGCCTCCAGGAGAGAGGCCCAAGCAAGACGCATCCGAGGAGCGTCTTGCCACATGTCAACAATGGGTCTGACTGAGGGCCTCCAGGAGAGAAGCCCAAGCAAGACGCGCCCAGTGGAGCGTCTTGACACATGTCAACACTGGGTCTGACAGAGGGCCTCCAGGAGAGAAGCCCAAGCAAGACGCGCCCCGAGGAGCTTCTTGCCACATGTCAGCACTCGGTCTGACTGAGCGCCTCCAAGAGAGAGGCCAAAGCAAGACGCGCCCCGAGGAGCGTCTTGACACATGTCAACACTGGGTCTGACAGAGGGCCTCCATGAGAGAGGCCCAAGCAAGACGCGCCCCGAGGAGTGTCTTGCCACATGTCAACACTGTGTCTGACTGAGCGCCTCCAGGAGAGAGGCCCAAGCAAGACGCGCCCCGAGGAGCTTCTTGCCACGTGTCACCACTGGGTCTGACTGAGCGCCTCCAGGAGAGAGGCCCAAGCAAGACGCACCCCGAGGAGCGTCTTGCCACGTGTCACCACTGGGTCTGATTGAGCGCCTCCAGGAGAGAGGCCCCAGCAAGACCGGTCAGGCCTGCAGTGTAAACATGTGAGACATGATGTTCTTTCACAGAACTGAGGTTGTTCATTACTAAATGACTTTTACAGGAATATTGTTATTATACTATTCAACAGGTTGATCATAATAATGTGTATTAAACCCACAACCTAGCACTGAGGACAGAGGGACTTTATTTAAATTAGTACTTAATGGAAACGCTACATAATGATACATAAGAGCCATGTCATACATTCAGCCTAGGAATAGTAGCATTGTGCACTATTAAAAATATACACATCAATTGCTCGAATCCCATTGTTGCATAGTAAAACTCTAATAAAACTCTAGTCTGACATCAACAGAGAAGACTTAGTGTATGTACTACAAATACAGCATTAGGATTTCGAGTGGACCGTGCACCTTGTGAACCATCAGAGGCTTATGTCTCTCGTCTCGTCTCGTCTCGTCTTCCTCCGCTTATCCGGGTCCGGGTCGCGGGGGCAGCATCCCAACTAGGGAGCTCCAGGCCGTCCTCTCCCCGGCCTTGTCCACCAGCTCCTCCGGCAGGACCCCAAGGCGTTCCCGGACCAGATTGGAGATGTAACCTCTCCAACGTGTCCTGGGTCGACCCGGGGGCCTTCTGCCGGCAGGACATGCCCGAAACACCTCCCCGGGGAGGCGTCCAGGAGGCATCCTGACCAGATGCCCAAACCACCTCAACTGGCTCCTTTCGATCCAGAGGAGCAGCGGTTCTACTCCGAGTCCCTCCCGAATGTCCGAGCTCCTCACCCTATCTCTAAGGCTGAGCCCGGCCACCCTACGGAGGAAACTCATTTCGGCCGCTTGTATCCGCGATCTCGTTCTTTCGGTCATTACCCAAAGCTCATGACCATAGGTGAGGATTGGGACGTAGATCGACCGGTAAATCGAGAGCCTGGCTTTCTGGCTCAGCTCCCTCTTCCCCACGACAGATCGGCTCAGCGTCCGCATCACTGCGTCCAGGAGGCATCCTGACCAGATGCCCAAACCACCTCAACTGGCTCCTTTCGATCCAGAGGAGCAGCGGTTCTACTCCGAGTCCCTCCCGAATGTCCGAGCTCCTCACCCTATCTCTAAGGCTGAGCCCGGCCACCCTACGGAGGAAACTCATTTCGGCCGCTTGTATCCGCGATCTCGTTCTTTCGGTCATTACCCAAAGCTCATGACCATAGGTGAGGATTGGGACGTAGATCGACCGGTAAATCGAGAGCCTGGCTTTCTGGCTCAGCTCCCTCTTCCCCACGACAGATCGGCTCAGCGTCCGCATCACTGCAGATGCCGAACCAATCCGCCTGTCGATCTCCCAATCCCTCCTACCCTCACTCGTGAACAAGACCCCGAGATACTTAAACTCCTCCACTTGAGGTAGGACCTCTCCCCCGACCCGGAGGTGGCAAGCCACCCTTTTCCGGTCGAGAACCATGGTCTCAGATTTGGAGGTGCTGATCCCCATCCCAGCCGCTTCACATTCGGCCGCGAACCTACCCAGCAAGAGCTGAAGGTCAGAGCTGGATGAAGCTAGGAGGACCACATCATCCGCAAAAAGCAGAGACGAGATTCTCCTGCCACCAAACTCGACACACTCCACACCACGGCTGCGTCTAGAAATTCTGTCCATAAAAGTGATGAACAGAACCGGTGACAAAGGGCAGCCCTGGCGGAGTCCAACCCTCACTGGGAACAGGTCCGACTTACTACCGGCTATGCAGACCAAACTCACGCTCCTCTGGTAAAGGGACTGAATGGCCCTTAACAGAAAGCCACCCACCCCATACTCCTGGAGCGTCCCCCACAGGGTGCCCCTGGGGACACGGTCATAAGCCTTCTCCAAATCCACAAAGCACATGTGGATTGGTTGGGCAAACTCCCATGCCCCCTCCATTACCCTTGCAAGGGTATAGAGCTGGTCCACAGTTCCACGGCCAGGACGAAAACCACATTGCTCCTCCTCTATCTGAGATTCAACTATCGATCGGACCCTCCTCTCCAGTACCTTGGAGTAGACCTTTCCAGGGAGGCTGAGGAGTGTGATCCCCCTATAGTTGGAACACACCCTCAGGTCACCCTTCTTAAAGATGGGGACCACCACCCCGGTCTGCCACTCCCTAGGAACTGCCCCCGATGACCACGCAATGTTGTAGAGACGTGTCAACCATGACAGCCCTACAACATCCATAGCCTTGAGATACCCAGGACGAACCTCATCCGCCCCCGGGGCTCCGCCGCTGTGTAGTTGTTTGACTACCTCAGCAACTTCTGCCCCCGAGATCGGACAGTCCATCCCCAGGCCTCCCAGCTCTGGTTCCTCCTCGGAATGCGCATTGGTGGGATTGAGGAGCTCCTCAAAGTATTCCTTCCACCGTCCGACTATAGCCTCAGTTGACGTCAGCAGCTCCCCATCCCCACTGTAAACAGTGTGAGCGAGTTGCTGCCTTCCTCTCCTGAGGCGCCGGACAGTTTGCCAGAACCTCTTTGGAGCCGATCAATAGTCTTTCTCCATGGCTTCACCAAACTCCTCCCACGCCCGAGATTTTGCCTCGGCAACTGCCACTGCTGCACCCCGCTTGGCTATCCGGTACCTGTCTGCTGCCTCCGGAGACCCACAGACCAGCCACGCCCTGTAGGCCTCCTTCTTCAGCCTGACGGCTCCCCGAACCTCTGGTGTCCACCAGCGGGTACGGGGGTTGCCACCACGACTGGCACCGGCCACCTTACGACCACAGCTAGCAACAGCCGCCTCGACAATCGCAGAGTGGAACAAGGCCCACTCGGACTCAATGTCCCCCACTGCTCTCGGGACGTGGTCAAAGCTCTGCCGGAGGTGGGAGTTGAAGACCGTCTTGACAGGTTCTTCTGCCAGGCGTTCCCAGCAGACCCTCACTATGCGTTTGGGTCTGCCAGGTCTACGCGGCATGTTCCCTTGCCATCTGATCCAACTCACCACCAGGTGGTGATCAGTTGACAGCTCCGCCCCTCTCTTCACTCGGGTGTCCAAAACATACGGCCGCAGGTCAGATGATACGACTACAAAATCTATCATCGACCTGTGACCTAGGCTGCCCTGGTACCAAGTGTACCGGTGGGCATCCTTATGTTCGAACATGGTGTTCGTTATTGCCAAACTGCGGCTTGCACAGAAGTCCAATAACAAAACACCGCTCGAGTTCTGATCAGGTGGGCCGTTCCTCCCAATCACACCCCTCCAGGTCAAGCTGTCATTGCCCACGTGAGCATTGAAGTCCCCCAGCAGGACAATGGAGTCCCCTGATGGAGCACTATCTAGCACTCGTCCCAGGGACTCCAAAAAGGGTGGGTACTCTGAACTGATATTTGGCCCATAAGCACAAACAACAGTCAGGACCCGTTCCCCGACCCGAAGGCGCAAGGAAGCTACCCTCTTGTCCCCCGGGGTAAACCCCAACACACAGGCAGAGAGTCTCGGGGCTAACAAAAAGCCAACCCCAGCCCTCCGCCTCTCACCCGGAGCAACTCCAGCAAATTAGAGTGTCCAACCCCTCTCCAGGTCTCGGGTTCCAGAGCCAATGCTATGTGTCGAGGTGAGTCCGACTATATCTAGCCGGTACCGCTCAACCTCTGCCTCCTCCTTGAACCGTCACCTTATCGTGGTGGAGGAGTTTGAGTGCCCTAATGATCCTAGGAGCTATGTTGTCTGGGGCACTTAGTGCCCCTGGTAGGGTCTCCCATGACAAATTGGTCTTAGGTGAAGGGTGAGACAAAGAACGGTTCGAAGGATCTTTCATGGCGGTTAAAACGAAGAGTCGGAGTACCCGGCCCGGAGGGTTACCGGGGTCCCACCCTGGAGCCAGGCCTGGGGTTGGGGCCCGTGAGCGAGCGCCTGGTGGCCGGGCTTTCGCCCATGGGGCCCGGCCGGGCCCAGCCCGAACCGGATACATGGGCTCGTCCAACTGTGGACCCACCACCCGCAGGAGGAACATGAAGGGTCCGGTGCAATGTGAATCGGGTGGCAGACCAAATCAGAGGCTTATGATGCAACATATCTTCCAGTTGCTATTAGACAAGTTATAATTCTCGACCATTTTTCGGAACTGGTTTCTTGGGTCCGTGAGTAAATGCCAAATGAGATGATAGTCCTTAAGTAAGTTCCTGGCGATCCCATGTCACGCTCTTGCCCATCAGCCGGTGAACGCTGAGACGGAACTCTATGAGAGCGATGTATTTTTTAAGTGCTCCGAATATACTTCTAACAAGCGTGCGATTCACTTCGTGAGTAAACGGCAGCTGCAGCTGATTCAAACAGTCGAGCCAACTTTCTACATCACAATATGCGTTTTGTAGTTAGTCAAGTTACCTTTTGTGTGGTGCATGCACGGGTCGTTAGCGTCCAGCTCCCAGCTTAGAGAGTCCTGTATTGACACAGACGTCAATACATCTCGATGTCATGCAACACACAAAGTCTGTCGCATACAGGTGGGTTAACACACATGTACGATGTGTGCGATGGCGCGCCCGTTTACAATGGGACACAACGATGATCATTGTTAACCAAACTCTTGTTTCTCACGACAGGTGGTAGCGTTGTCTCCTGCACCTGGTCTTCGTGCACAGAGGGTGTTGTAATGTGCTCGTCATAGTCGCGATCGTTGTCACTCGAATCCGTTGTTCTCACGACAGGTGGTAGCGTTGTCTCCTGCATGTTGTCTTCGCGTGCGGCAAGCGTTGTGCTGTGCTCGTTATAAAGGTTGTCTTCGTACAAAGGGGGTGTTGAATACTCCTTCGTGAGTAGTCTAGGAGGTGGTGTGATGGAACGTATCTCAGAGGCGTTATGTGAGCGTACCACCATGGCCTGAGCAACTGCGACTACTGAGAGTACACCCAGTACAGACAGCGAGATCATTTTTTTTCTTGGGTGTTGTACGTGTGGGTACAGCCGCTTTAATGGCAGTGAGAGCAAGTGGGCAAATGTATTTATAGGTCACTAGCAGAAACTAAGGCACGTGGTCAGAGTGTAATCGTAACCACCTAAAGTAGCTCTTGTCATAATTTAATATACATAGAAATCAGAAACGGGTATGTCAGGATAGACATCGCGAGTGATAATGCGGCCAGTATCTGTGTGCGCTTGAGAGCACCTTGTTGTTCTACTGTGGTGCCCACGCCGCCGGGTCTGTTAATGTCATCGACCTTCTTTATATATGCATACGCTAAAGACCGTATATTCTCTATGGATTTGAACACGTCCTTTGTTTCGCGTAACGCTTGAGCTGTCTCGAGCGTGATGTTGTGAGTGTACACCAGTGTTTCGCGTGCACCGAGGTCCGAAAGGGCGTGCGCTACAACTATTAACCTTAGTTTGGGAGTGTGGCGAAACGCTCGCTCCGCTGTAATGGGCGGATGCAATGTTATCACCTGGTACGTTTCGTTAGTCGGGTCGTAACACACCGGTCCGTGACACGGACCGTCACATTGTATGGGGCACAGTAAGGACAACACGCCGCGGACCGTGACTTCGCACTCGACCGCGGTGGTGTTGTCGATTTGCAAAGGATCACATATGCCTCTCCAGTCGCAATGAGGCACATTGTAGTCGACGCGGCCGTCGGTCACCATAGCTTTCGTCAGCCAACACACTCGATTGCCCTTCGAAACATCGGCGATCAACGTGAGCGTAGAGGTCGCAGTCGCTTTACTGTACGCCAGGATATCCGTGTGTGAGTGCACGCTCGACGTCGATTGACAACCGGTCATGTCAGACCTGATCAGACCTTCCGAACACATGACCATTAGTTGTTGTGCGGCTGAGAGTATCGCGATCATACCGTTGAGATGTGTAGAAAGTCCGTACACGCCAGCCTTCCACGTTTCCAAAGTTTCCAGCAGTCTAGAGGGACTTGTCTTAGCTCGCATGGCAGTGCTGAATTTGCGTTGTGTAGACACAACGGCTTCGACCTCGCTTAGGATCTGTGGGCTCATGTACTCGTGGTAGGCCAAGACGTGTATAGTCGAGCGCGGTGACGCCCCGAACACCTTACCCGGTTTTGTTGTGGCGATATGCGTGTCCAGTAACGCGGCAAAGTCCGCGTGTCTAGCGTGTATTGATTTTACAGCTCGCTCATACCCCAACAGTACGGTCCGTAGAAGTTCGTTCACTTGTTTCCATGCGCTCGTGGAACACAGGACATCGCAACCTCCTTGATACTCAAGTAAAGCGTCACACACCAGCTGCTTGCACGTTGGAAATACAATCGGTAGTAACTTCTTACTCCACTCTATGTTGAACTCGTATAGTATGTATATGGGCGGTTGCGGCGGTTTGCGCATTTTCTATCTACCCTCCGCTAATATGACTCTGTGGTCTGTCTCCTGAGATGGTGCGGTTGGAACTTAAGAGAGCGCTATCGACGGTCGGCGTTTCCATTTCGTAAACTGTGCCATTTTCAGCCGCTGGCAAACGGCCGTCGACGGTCGATGCGAGACACCAACATAACGTTAGACCGCGACCCTCATGCCAGTTTTCTGTAGTGCTGGTTGTAGTTTCTGGTGCACACTCGAAACGCCATTATGATCACAATTACGTTGATTAATAAATCCAGTTTTGTAGCGACTGCAGCCAGCGCCGTCGCACAACTCGTGTCGGTGTTATCTCTCGATACTTTCATTCGTATCCGAGCGTATGCAGAATCTACGGATCTGGTGAAGTTGCTTGTCACTAGCTTGCGCATGTTTGATATGGCACTTTGCGCGAGACTCACACAACCTGCAGTGGCAACCGTCGCGTCAGTGCAAAGTTTTTCCGATATATCGCTCGCAACATCGTTTGTCATTTGCTGTACACTGCGCACACTGGCCACGAGGTCGCAGAGAGGGTCTTCGTTACGAGCTACTCTGGTAGCGCCGTGGTTGATGAGGACGATCATCTTTAGCAATAGTTTAAATTAGTACTTAATGGAAACGATACATAATGATACATAAGAGCCATGTCATACATTCAGCCTAGGAATAGTAGCATTGTGCATTATTAAAAATATACAGATCAATTGCTCGAATCCCATTGTTGCAAAGTAAAACTCTAATATAACTCTAGTCTGACATCAACAGAGAAGACTTAGTGTATGCACTACAAATACAGCATTAGGATTTCGAGTGGACCGTGCACCTTGTGAACCATCAGAGGCTTATGACGCAACATATCTTCCAGTTGCTATTAGACAAGTTATAATTCTTGACCATTTTTCGGAACTGGTTTCTTGGGTCCGTGAGTAAATGCCAAATGAGATGATAGTCCTTAAGTAAGTTCCTGGCTATCCCATGTCACGCTCTTGCCCATCAGCCGGTGAATGCTGAGACGGAACTCGATGAGAGCGATGTATTTTTTAAGTGCTCCGAATGTACTTCTAACAAGCGTGCGATTCACTTCGTGAGTAAACCGCAGCTGCAGCTGATTCAAACAGTCGAGCCAACTTTCTACATCACAATATGCGTTTTGTAGTTAGTCGAGTTACCTTTTGTGTGGCGCATGCACGAGTCGTTAGCGTCCAGCTCCCAGCTTAGAGAGTCCTGTATTGACACAGACGTCAATACATCTCGATGTCATGCAACACACAAAGTCTGTCGCATACAGGTGGGTTAACACATGTACGATACCTTTTGTGTGGCGCATGCACTGGTCGTTAGCGTCCAGCTCCTGGCTTATAGAGAGTCCTGTATTGACACAGACGTCAATACATCTCGATGTCATGCAACACACAAAGTCTGTCGCATACAGGTGGGTTAACACACATGTACGATGTGTGCAATGGCGCGCCCGTTTACAATGGGACACAACGATGATCATTGTTAACCAAACTCTTGTTTCTCACGACAGGTGGTAGCGTTGTCTCCTGCACCTGGTCTTCGTGCACAGAGGGTGTTGTAATGTGCTCGTCATAGTCGCGATCGTTGTCACTCGAATCCGTTGTTCTCACGACAGGTGGTAGCGTTGTCTCCTGCATGTTGTCTTCGCGTGCGGCAAGCGTTGTGCTGTGCTCGTTATAATGGTTGTCTTCGTACAAAGGGGGTGTTGAATACTCCTTCGCGAGTAGTCTAGGAGGTGGTGTGATGGAACGTATCTCAGAGGCGTTATGTGAGCGTACCACCATGGCCTGAGAAACTGCGACTACTGAGAGTACACCCAGTACAGACAGCAAGATCATTTTTTTTCTTGGGTGTTGTACGTGTGGGTACAGCCGCTTTAATGGCAGTGAGAGCAAGTGGGCAAATGTATTTATAGGTCACTAGCAGAAACTAAGGCACATGGTCAGAGTGTAATCGTAACCACCTAAAGTAGCTCTTGTCATTATTTAATATACATAGAAATCAGAAACGGGTATGTCAGGATAGACATCGCGAGTGATAATGCGGCCAGTATCTGTGTGCGCTTGAGAGCACCTTGTTGTTCTACTGTGGTGCCCACGCCGCCGGGTCTGTAAATGTCATCGACCTTCTTTATATACGCATACGCTAAAGACCGTATATTCTCTATGTATTTGTTTCGCGTAACGCTTGAGCTGTCTCGAGCGTGATGTTGTGAGTGTACACCAGTGTTTCGCGTGCACCGAGGTCCGAAAGGGCGTGCGCTACAACTATTAACCTTGGTTTGGGAGTGTGGCGAAACGCTCGCTCCGCTGTAATGGGCGGATGCAATGTTATCACCTGGTACGTTTCGTTAGTCAGGTCGTAACACACCGGTCCGTGACACGGACCGTCACATTGTATGGGGCACAGTAAGGACAACACGCCGCCGACCGTGACTTCGCACTCGACCGCGGTGGTGTTGTCGATTTGCAAAGGATCACATACGCCTCTCCAGTCGCAATGAGGCACATTGTAGTCGACGCGACCGTCGGTCACCATAGCTTTCGTCAGCCAACACACTCGATTGCCCTTCGAAACATCGGCGATCAACGTGAGCGTAGAGGTCGCCGTCGCTTTACTGTACGCCAGGATATCCGTGTGTGAGTGCACGCTCGACGTCGATTGACAACCGGTCATGTCAGACCTGATCAGACCTTCCGAACACATGACCATTAGTTGTTGTGCGGCTGAGAGTATCGCGATCATACCGTTGAGATGTGTAGAAAGTCCGTACACGCCAGCCTTCCGCGTTTCCAAAGTTTCCAGCAGTCTAGAGGGACTTGTCTTAGCTCGCATGGCAGTGCTGAATTTGCGTTGTGTAGACACAACGGCTTCGACCTCGCTTAGGATCTGTGGGCTCATGTACTCGTGGTAGGCCAAGATGTGTATAGTCGAGCGCGGTGACGCCCCGAACACCTTACCCGGTTTTGTTGTGGCGATATGCGTGTCCAGTAACACGGCAAAGTCCGCGTGTCTAGCGTGTATTGATTTTACTGCTCGCTCATACCACAACAGTACGGTCCGTAGAAGTTCGTTCACTTGTTTCCATGCGCTCGTGGAACACAGGACATCGCAACCTCTGTGATACTCAAGTAAAGCGTCACACACCAGCTGCTTGCACGTTGGAAATACAATCGGTAGTAACTTCTTACTCCACTCTATGTTGAACTCGTATAGTATGTATATGGGCGGTTGCGGCGGTTTGCGCATTTTCTATCTACCCTCCGCTAATATGACTCTGTGGTCTGTCTCCTGAGATGGTGCGGTTGGAACTTAAGAGAGCGCTATCGACGGTCGGCGTTTCCATTTCGTAAACTGTGCCATTTTCAGCCGCTGGCAAACGGCCGTCGACGGTCGATGCGAGACACCAACATAACGTTAGACCGCGACCCTCATGCCAGTTTTCTGTAGTGCTGGTTGTAGTTTCTGGTGCACACTCGAAACGCCATTATGATCACAATTACGTTGATTAATAAATCCAGTGTTGTAGCGACTGCAGCCAGCGCCGTCGCACAACTCGTGTCGGTGTTATCTCTCGATACTTTCATTCGTATCCGAGCGTATGCAGAATCTACGGATCTGGTGAAGTTGCTTGTCACTAGCTTGCGCATGTTTGATATGGCACTTTGCGCGAGACTCACACAACCTGCAGTGGCGACCGTCGCGTCAGTGCAAAGTTTTTCCGATATATCGCTCGCAACATCGTTTGTCATTTGCTGTACACTGCGCACACTGGCCACGAGGTCGCAGAGAGGGTCTTCGTTACGAGCTACTCTGGTAGCGCCGTGGTTGATGAGGACGATCATCTTTAGCAATAGTTCATCTCGAAGCGCAACGAAGGTGAGGGCGACGGGTTGGCCGGTTCTGCCTTCAGGCCACTCGGTTGCCGCTAGATTGCCCAATGCCACACACGCAGACGAACCCTGTACACACTCAAAGACCCGTGTGCGATCGTTGATTTCTGCTAGCACGTTTGCTAGTTCTACGTGCTTCCATGTATCGGGCGTGGGCACGCGCTTGTTTTAGAGGCGTTTTCGCGCAGCCTCTACCCTGCACGACCGCTCGTGGCCGCACTAGCTATATTTATCTTTATTTGTTTCACACACACACACACACACACACACACACACACACACACACACACACACACACACACACACACACACAGGCCCTTGCGTGCAAACCCCGGTCAGGCCTGCAGTGCACACATAAGAGACATGATGTTCTTTCACAGAACTGAGGTTGTTCATTACTAAATGACTTTTACAGGAATATTGTTATTATACTATTCAACAGGTTGATCATAATAATGTGTATTAAACCCACAACCTAGCACTGAGGACAGAGGGACTTTATTTAAATTAGTACTTAATGGAAACGATACATAATGATACATAAGAGCCATGTCATACATTCAGCCTAGGAATAGTAGCATTGTGCACTATTAAAAATATACACATCAACTGCTCGAATCCCATTGTTGCAAAGTAAAACTCTAATAAAACTCTAGTCTGACATCAACAGAGAAGACTTAGTGTATGTACTACAAATACAGCATTAGGATTTCGAGTGGACCGTGCACCTTGTGAACCATCAGAGGCTTATGACGCAACATATTTTCCAGTTGCTATTAGACAAGTTATAATTCTCGACCATTTTTCGAAACTGGTTTCTTGGGTCCGTGAGTAAATGCCAAATGAGATGATAGTCCTTAAGTAAGTTCCTGGCGATCCCATGTCACGCTCTTGCCCATCAGCCGGTGAACGCTGAGACGGAACTCGATGAGAGCGATGTATTTTTTAAGTGCTCCGAATGTACTTCTAACAAGCGTGCGATTCACTTTGTGAGTAAACCGCAGCTGCAGCTGATTCAAACAGTCGAGCCAACATTCTACATCACAATATGCGTTTTGTAGTTAGTCGAGTTACCTTTTGTGTGGCGCATGCACGGGTCGTTAGCGTCCAGCTCCCAGCTTATAGAGTCCTGTATTGACACAGACGTCAATACATCTCGATGTCATGCAACACACAAAGTCTGTCGTATACAGGTGGGTTAACACATGTACGATACCTTTTGTGTGGCGCATGCACGGGTCGTTAGCGTCCAGCTCCCGGCTTATAGAGAGTCCTGTATTGACACAGACGTCAAGACATCTCGATGTCATGCAACACACAAAGTCTGTCGCAAACAGGTGGGTTAACACACATGTACGATGTGTGCGATGGCGAGCCCATTTACAATGGGACACGACGATGATCATTGTTAACCAAACTCTTGTTTCTCACGACAGGTGGTAGCGTTGTCTCCTGCACCTGGTCTTCGTGCACAGAGGGTGGTGTAATGTGCTCGTCATAGTCGCGATCGTTGTCACTCGAATCCGTTGTTCTCACGACAGGTGGTAGCGTTGTCTCCTGTATGTTGTCTACGCGTGCGGCAAGCAATGTGCTGTGCTCGTTATAATGGTTGTCTTCGTACAAAGGGGGTGTTGAATACTCCTTCGCGAGTAGTCTAGGAGATGGCGTGATGGGACGTATCTCAGAGGCGTTATTTGAGCGTATCACCATGGCCTGAGCAACTGCGACTAGTGAGAGTACACCCAGTACAGACAGCGAGATCATTTTTTTTCTTGGGTGTTGTACGTGTGGGTACAGCCGCTTTAATGGCAGTGAGAGCAAGTGGGTATATGTATTTATATTGGGTCGGTGACACAGACGTCAATACATCTCGATGCCATGCAACACACAAAGTCTGTCGCATACAGGTGGGTTAACACATGTACGATACCTTTTGTGTGGCGCATGCATGGGTCGTTAGCATCCAGCTCCTGGCTTATAGAGAGTCCTTAATTGACACAGACGTCAATACATCTCGATGTCATGCAACACACAAAGTCTGTCGCATACAGGTGGGTTAACACACATGTACGATGTGTGCGATGGCGCGCCCGTTTACAATGGGACACGACGATGATCATTGTT
Organism: Nothobranchius furzeri; assembly: GCF_043380555.1. Lineage (NCBI taxonomy): Eukaryota > Metazoa > Chordata > Actinopteri > Cyprinodontiformes > Nothobranchiidae > Nothobranchius > Nothobranchius furzeri. The sequence continues at coordinate 17,736,515 of NC_091741.1, forward strand.
AACCAAACTCTTGTTTCTCATGACAGGTGGTAGCGTTGTCTCCTGCACCTGGTCTTCGTGCACAGAGGGTGTTGTAATGTGCTCGTCATAGTCGCGATCGTTGTCACTCGAATCCGTTGTTCTCACGACAGGTGGTAGCGTTGTCTCCTGCATGTTGTCTTCACGTGCGGCAAGCGTTGTGCTGTGCTTGTTATCATGGTTGTCTTCGTACAAAGGGGGTGTTGAATACTCCTTCGCGAGTAGTCTAGGAGGTGGTGTGATGGAACGTATCTCAGAGGCGTTATGTGAGCGTACCACCATGGCCTGAGCAACTGCGACTACTGAGAGTACACCCAGTACAGACAGCGAGATCATTTTTTTTCTTGGGTGTTGTACGTGTGGGTACAGCCGCTTTAATGGCAGTGAGAGCAAGTGGGCAAATGTATTTATAGGTCACTAGCAGAAACTAAGGCACGTGGTCAGAGTGTAATCGTAACCACTTAAGGTAGCTCTTGTCATAATTTAATATACATAGAAATCAGAAACGGGTAAGTCAGGATAGACATCGCGAGTGATAATGCGGCCAGTATCTGTGTGCGCTTGAGAGCACCTTGTATTTCTACTATGGTGCCCACACCGCCGGGTCTGTAAATGTCATCGACCTTCTTTATATACGCATACGCTAAAGACCGTATATTCTCTATGGATTTGAACACGTCCTTTGTTTCGCGTAACGCTTGAGCTGTCTCGAGCGTGATGTTGTGAGTGTACACCAGTGTTTCGCGTGCACCGAGGTCCGAAAGGGCGTGCGCTACAACTATTAACCTTGGTTTGGGAGTGTGGCGAAACGCTCGCTCCGCTGTAATGGGCAGATGCAATGTTATCACCTGGTACGTTTCGTTAGTCGGGTCGTAACACACCGGTCCATCACACGGACCGTCACATTGTATGGGGCACAGTAAGGACAACACGCCGCCGACCGTGACTTCGCACTCGACCGCGGTGGTGTTGTCGATTTGCAAAGGATCACATACGCCTCTCCAGTCGCAATGAGGCACATTGTAGTCGACGCGACCGTCGGTCACCATAGCTTTCGTCAGCCAACACACTCGATTGCCCTTCGAAACATCGGCGATCAACGTGAGCATATAGGTCGCTGTCGCTTTACTGTACGCCAGGATATCCGTGTGTGAGTGCACGCTCGACGTCGATTGACAACCGGTCATGTCAGACCTGATCAGACATTCCGAACACATGACCATTAGTTGTTGTGCGGCCGAGAGTATCGCGATCATACCATTGAGATGTGAAGAAAGCGCGTACACGCCAGCCTTCCACGTTTCCAAAGTTTCCAGCAGTCTAGAGGGACTTGTCTTAGCGCGCACGGCTGTGCTGAATTTGCGTTGGGTAGACACAACGGCTTCGACCTCGCTTAGGATCTTGTGGGCTCATGTACTCGTGGTAGGCCAAGACGTGTATAGTCGAGCGCGGTGACGCCCCGAACACTTGACCCGGTTTTGCTGTTGCGATATGCGTGTCCAGTAACACGGCAAAGTCCGCGTGCCTAGCGTGTATTGATTTTACAGCTCGCTCATACCCCAATAGTACGGTCGGTAGAAGTTCGTTCACTTGTTTCCATGCGCTCGTGGAACACAGGACATCGCAACCTCTGTGATACTCAAGTAAAGCGTCACACACCAGCTGCTTGCACGTTGGAAATACAATCGGTAATAACTTCTTACTCCACTCTATGTTGAACTCGTATAGTATGTATATGGGCGGTTGCGGCGGTTTGCGCATTTTCTATCTACCCTCCGCTAATATGACTCTGTGGTCTGTCTCCTGAGATGGTGCGGTTGGAACTTGCGAGAGTGCGCTATCGACGGTCGGCGTTTCCATTTCGTCAACTGTGCCATTTTCAGCCGCTGGCAAACGGCCGTCGACGGTCGATGCGAGACACCAACATAACGTTAGACCGCGACCCTCATGCCAGTTTTCTGTAGTACTGGTTGTAGTTTCTGGTGCACACTCGAAACGCCATTACGATCACAATTACGTTGATTAATAAATCCAGTGTTGTAGCGACTGCAGCCAGCGCCGTCGCGGAACTCGTGTCGGTGTTATCTCTCGATACTTTCATTCGTATCCGAGCGTATGCAGAATCTACGGATCTGGTGAAGTTGCTTGTCACTAGCTTGCGCACGTTTGATATGGCACTTTGCGCGAGACTCACACAACCTGCAGTGGCGACCGTCGCGTCAGTGCAAAGTTTTTCCGATATATCGCTCGCAACATCGTTTGTCATTTGCTGTACACTGCGCACACTGGCCGCGAGGTCGCGGAGAGGGTCTTCGTTACGAGTTGTGTAATATCCGCTGACTTGCCAATTCAATTCTGGTGGCGCTGACCCAAACGAGAACGCTTTTAAGGCGCATGTCATGGTAACTCTGGTAGCGCCGTGGTTGATGAAGACGATCATCTTTAGCAATAGTTCATCTCGAAGCGCAACGATGGTTAGGGCGACGGGTTGGCCGGTTCCGCCTTCAGGCCACTCGGTTGCCGCTAGATTGCCCAATGCCACACACGCAGACGAACCCTGTACACACTCAATGACCCGTGTGCGATCGTTGATTTCTGCTAGTACTTTTGCTAGTTCTACGTGCTTCCACGGATCGGGCGTGGGCACTCGCTTGTTTTAGAGGCGTTTTCGCGCAGCCTCTACCCTGCACGACCGCTCATGGCCGCACTAGCTATTTTTATCTTTATTTGTTTCACACACACACACACACACACACACACACACACACACACACACACACACACACACACACAGGCCCTTGCGTGCAAACCCCGGTCAGGCCTGCAGTGCACACATAAGAGACATGATGTTCTTTCACAGAACTGAGGTTGTTCATTACTAAATGACTTTTACAGGAATATTGTTATTATACTATTCAACAGGTTGATCATAATAATGTGTATTAAACCCACAACCTAGCACTGAGGACAGAGGGACTTTATTTAAATTAGTACTTAATGGAAACGATACATAATGATACATAAGAGCCATGTCATACATTCAGCCTAGGAATAGTAGCATTGTGCACTATTAAAAATATACACATCAACTGCTCTAATCCCATTGTTGCAAAGTAAAACTCTAATAAAACTCTAGTCTGACATCAACAGAGAAGACTTAGTGTATGTACTACAAATACAGCATTAGGATTTCGAGTGGACCGTGCACATTGTGAACCATCAGAGGCTTATGACGCAACATATCTTCCAGTTGCTATTAGACAAGTTATAATTCTCGACCATTTTTCGGAACTGGTTTCTTGGGTCCGTGAGTAAATGCCAAATGAGATGATAGTCCTTAAGTAAGTTCCTGGCGATCCCATGTCACGCTCTTGCCCATCAGCCGGTGAACACTGAGACGGAACTCGATGAGAGCGATATATTTTTTAAGTGCTCCGAATGTACTTCTAACAAGCGTGCGATTCACTTCGTGAGTAAACCGCAGCTGCAGCTGATTCAAACAGTCGAGCCAACTTTCTACATCACAATATGCGTTTTGTAGTTAGTCGAGTTACCTTTTGTGTGGCGCAAGCACGGGTCGTTAGAGTCCAGCTCCCAGCTTATACAGTCCTGTATTGACACAGACGTCAATACATCTCGATGTCATGCAACACACAAAGTCTGTCGCATACAGGTGGGTTAACACATGTACGATACCTTTTGTGTGGCGCATGCACGGGTCGTTAGCGACCAGCTCCAGGCTTACAGAGAGTCCTGTATTGACACAGATGTCAATACATCTCCATGTCATGCAACACACAAAGTCTGTCGCATACAGGTGGGTTAACACACATGTACGATGTGTGCGATGGCGCGCCCGTTTACAATGGGACACGACGATGATCATTGTTAACCAAACTCTTGTTTCTCAAGACAGGTGGTAGCGTTGTCTCCTGCACCTGGTCTTCGTGCACAGAGGGTGTGGTAATGTGCTCGTCATAGTCGCGATCGTTGTCACTCGAATCCGTTGTTCTCACGACAGGTGGTAGCGTTGTCTCCTGCATGTTGTCTTCGCGTGCGGCAAGCGTTGTGCTGTGCTCGTTATAATGGTTGTCTTTGTACAAAGGGGGGTGTTGAATACTCCTTCGCGAGTAGTCTAGGAGGTGGTGTGATGGGACGTATCTCAGAGGCGTTATGTGAGCGTACCACCATGGCCTGAGCAACTGCGACTACTGAGAGTACACCCAGTACAGACAGCGAGATAATTTTTTTTCTTGGGTTTTGTACGTGTGGGTACAGCCGCTTTAATGGCAGTGAGAGCAAGTGGTCAAATGTATTTATAGGTCACTAGCAGAAACTAAGGCACGTGGTCAGAGTGTAATCGTAACCACCGTAGCTCTTGTCATAATTTAATATACATAGAAATCAGAAACGGGCATGTCAGGATAGACATCGCGAGTGATAATGCGGCCAGCTGACTGAGCGCCTCCAGGAGAGAGACCCAAGCAAGACGCACCCCGAGGAGCGTCTTTCCACGTGTCACCACTGGGTCTGACTGAGCGCGTCCAGGAGAGAGGCCCAAGCAAGACGCGCCCCGAGGAGCGTCTTGCCACATGTCAACACTGGGTCTGACTGAGCGCCTCCAGGAGAGAGGCCCAAGCAAGACGCGCCCCGAGGAGCGTCTTGCAACATGTCAACACTGGGTCTGACTGAGCGCCTCCAGGAGAGAGGCCCAAGCAAGACGCGCCCCGAGGAGCGTCTTGCCACATGTCAACAATGGGTCTGACTGAGGGCCTCCAGGAGAGAGGCCCAAGCAAGACGCGCCCCGAGGAGCTTCTTGCCACATGTCAGCACTCGGTCTGACTGAGCGCCTCCAGGAGAGAGGCCAAAGCAAGACGCGCCCCGAGGAGCGTCTTGCCACATGTCACCACTTGGTCTGACTGAGCGCCTCCAGGAGAGAGGCCCAAGCAAGACGCGCCCCGAGGAGAGTCTAGCCACATGTCAACACTGGGTCTGACTGAGCGCCTCCAGGAGAGAGGCCCAAGCAAGACGCGCCCCGAGGAGCGTCTTGCCACATGTCAGCACTGGGTCTGACTGAGCGCCTCCAGGAGAGAGGCCCCAGCAAGACGCGCCCCGAGGAGCGTCTTGCCTTATGTCAGCACTCGGTCTGACTGAGCGCCTCCAGGAGAGAGGCCCAAGCAAGACGCGCCCCGAGGAGCGTCTTGCCACATGTCAACAATGGGTCTGACTGAGGGCCTCCAGGAGAGAGGCCCAAGCAAGACGCGCCCCGAGGAGCTTCTTGCCACATGTCAGCACTCGGTCTGACTGAGCGCCTCCAGGAGAGAGGCCAAAGCAAGACGCGCCCCGAGGAGCGTCTTGACACATGTCAACACTGGGTCTGACATAGGGCCTCCATGAGAGAGGCCCAAACAAGACGTGCCCCGAGGAGTGTCTTGCCACATGTCAACACTGGGTCTGACTGAGCGGCTCTAGGAGAGAGGCCGAAGCAAGACGCGCCCCGAGGAGCGTCTTGCCACATGTCAACACTGGGTCTGACTGAGCGCCTCCAGGAGAGAGGCCTGAGGAGCGTCTTGCCACATGTCACCTCTGGGTCTGACTGAGCGCCACCAGGAGAGAGGCGCAAGCAAGAAACGCCCGAGGAGCGTCTTGATACATGTCAACACTGGGTCTGACTGAGCGCCTCCAGGAGAGAGGCCCCAGCAAAGACGCGCCCCGAGGAGCGTCTTGCCACATGTCAACAATGGGTCTGACTGAGGGCCTCCAGGAGAGAAGCCCAAGCAAGACGCGCCCCGAGGAGCGTCTTGCCACATGTCAACACTGGGTCTAATTGAGCGCCTCCAGGAGAGAGGCCCAAGCAAGACGCGCCCCGAGGAGCTTCTTGCCACATGTCACTACTCGGACTGACTGAGCGCCTCCAGGAGAGAGGTCCAAGCAAGACGTGCCCCGAGGAGAGTCTTGCCACATGTCAACACTGGGTCTGACAGAGGGCATCCAGGAGAGAGGCCCAAGCAATACGCGCCCCGAGGAGCTTCTTTCCACATGTCAACAATGGGTCTTACTGAGGGCCTCCATGAGAGAAGCCCAAGCAAGACGCGCCCCGAGGAGTGTCTTGCCACATGTCAACACTGTGTCTGACTGAGCACCTCCAGGAGAGAGGCCCAAGCAAGACGCGCCCCGAGGAGCGTCTTGCCACGTGTCAACACTGGGTCTGACTTAGCGCCTCCAGGAGAGAGGCCCAAGCAAGATGCGCCCGGAGGAGCGTCTTGCCACGTGTCACCACTGGGTCTGACTGAGCTCCTCCAGGAGAGAGGCCCCAGCAAGACGCGCCCCTAGGAGCTCCTCGGGGGTGCGTCTTGCTTGGGCCTCTCTCCTGGAGCCGCTCAGTCAGACCCAGTGTTGACATGTGGCAAGACACTCCTCGGGGCGCGTCTTGTTTGGGCCTCTCTCATGGAGGCCCTCTGTCAGACCCAGTGTTGACATGTGTCAAGACGCTCCTCGGGGCGCGTCTTGCTTTGGCCTCTCTCCTGGAGGCGCTCAGTCAGACCGAGTGCCGACATGTGGCAAGAAGCTCCTCGGGGTGCGTGTTGCTTGGGCTTCTCTCCTGGAGGCCCTCAGTAAGACCCATTGTTGACATGTGGCAAGACGCTCCTCGGGGCGCGTCTTGCTTGGGCCTCTCTCCTGGAGGCGCTCAGTCAGACTGAGTAGTGACATTTGGCCTGACGCTCCTCGGGGCGCGTGTTGCTTGGGCCTCTCTCCTGGAGGCACTCAGTCAGACCCATTGTTGACATGTTGCAAGACGCTCCTTTGGGCGCGTCTTGCTTGGGCCTCTCTCCTGTAGGCCCTCTGTCAGACCCAGTGTTGACATGTGGCAAGACGCTCCTCCGGGCGCATCTTGCTTGGGCCTCTCTCCTGGAGGCCCTCAGTCAGACCCATTGTTGACATGTGGCAAGACGCTCCTCAGGGCGCGTCTTTCTTGGGCCTTTCTCCTGGAGGCGCTCAGTCAGACCGAGTGCTGACATGTGGCAAGACGCTCCTCGGGGCGCGTCTTGCTTGGGCCTCTCTCCTGGAGGCGGTCAGTCAGACTGAGTAGTGACATGGGGCCTGACGCTCCCCGGGGCACGTCTTGCTTGGGCCTCTCTCCTGGAGGCGCTCAGTCAGACCCAGTGGTTACATGTGGCAAGACACTCCTCGGGGCGCGTCTTGGTTGGGCCTCTCTCCTGGAGGCCCTCAGTCAGACCCAGTGTTGACATGTGTCAAGACGCTCCTCGGGGCGCGTCTTGCTTGGGCCTCTCTCCTGGAGGCCCTCAGTCAGACCCATTGTTGACATGTGGCAAGACGCTCCTCGGGGCGCGTCTTGCTTGGGCTTCTCTCCTGGAGACGCTCAGACAGACCCAGTGTTGACATGTGACAAGACGCTCCTCGGGGCGCGTCTTGCTTGGGCCTCTCTCCTGGAGGCGCTCAGTCAGAACCAGAGGTGACATGTGGCAAGACGCTCCTCGGGGCTCGTCTTGCTTGGGCCTCTCTCCTGGAGGCCCTCTGTCAGACCCAGTGTTGACATGTGGCAAGACGCTCCTCCGGGCGCATCTTGCTTGGGCCTCTCTCCTGGAGGCCCTCAGTCAGACACATTGTTGACATGTGGCAAGACGCTCCTCGGGGCGCGTCTTGCTTGGGCCTCTCTCCTGGAGGTGCTCAGTATGACCCAGTGTTGACATGTGGCAAGACGCTCCTCGGGGCGCGTCTTGCTTGGGCCTCTCTCCTGGAGGCGCTCAGTCAGACCCAGTGTTGACATGTGGCAGGACGCTCCTCGGGGCGCGTCTTGCTTGGGCCTCTCTCCTGGAGGCGCTCAGTCAGACCCAGTGTTGGCATGTGGCAAGACACTCCTCGGGGCGCGTCTTGGTTGGGCCTCTCTCCTGGAGGCGCTCATTCAGACCCTGTGGTGACATGTGGCAAGACGCTCCTCGGGGCGCGTATTGCTTCGGCCTCTCTCCTGAATGCCCTCTGTCAGACCGAGTGTTGACATGTGGCAAGACGCTCCTCGGGGCGCGTCTTGCTTGGGCTTTTCTCATGGAGGCCCTCAGTCCGACCCAGTGTTGACATGTGTCAAGACGCTCCTCGGGGCGTGTCTTGTTTGGGCCTCTCTCCTGGAGGCGCTCAGTCAGACCCAGTGTTGACATGTGGCAAGACGCTCCTCTGGGCGCGTCTTGCTTGGGCCTCTCTCCTGGAGGCGCTCAGTCAGACCCAGTGTTGACACGTGGCAAGACGCTCCTCGGGGCGCGTCTTGCTTGGGCCTCTCTCCTGGAGGCGCTCAGTCAGACCATGTGTTGGCATGTGGCAAGACACTCCTCGGGGCGCGTCTTGGTTGGGCCTCTCTCCTGGAGGCGCTCATTCAGACCCAGTGGTGACATGTGGCAAGACGCTCCTCGGGGCGCGTCTTGCTTCGGCCTCTCTCCTGAATGCCCTCTGTCAGACCGAGTGTTGACATGTTGCAAGACTCTCCTCTGGGCGCATCTTGCTTGGGCCTCTCTCCTGGAGGCGCTCAGTCAGACCCAGTGTTGACATGTGGCAAGACACTCCTCGGGGCGCGTCTTGTTTGGGCCTCTCTCATGGAGGCCCTCTGTCAGACCCAGTGTTGACATGTGTCAAGACGCTCCTCGGGGCGCGTCTTGCTTTGGCCTCTCTCCTGGAGGCGCTCAGTCAGACCGAGTGCCGACATGTGGCAAGAAGCTCCTCGGGGTGCGTGTTGCTTGGGCTTCTCTCCTGGAGGCCCTCAGTAAGACCCATTGTTGACATGTGGCAAGACGCTCCTCGGGGCGCGTCTTGCTTGGGCCTCTCTCCTGGAGGCGCTCAGTCAGACTGAGTAGTGACATTTGGCCTGACGCTCCTCGGGGCGCGTGTTGCTTGGGCCTCTCTCCTGGAGGCACTCAGTCAGACCCATTGTTGACATGTTGCAAGACGCTCCTTTGGGCGCGTCTTGCTTGGGCGCGTCTTGCTTGGGCCTCTCTCCTGTAGGCCCTCTGTCAGACCCAGTGTTGACATGTGGCAAGACGCTCCTCCGGGCGCATCTTGCTTGGGCCTCTCTCCTGGAGGCCCTCAGTCAGACCCATTGTTGACATGTGGCAAGACGCTCCTCAGGGCGCGTCTTTCTTGGGCCTTTCTCCTGGAGGCGCTCAGTCAGACCGAGTGCTGACATGTGGCAAGACGCTCCTCGGGGCGCGTCTTGCTTGGGCCTCTCTCCTGGAGGCGGTCAGTCAGACTGAGTAGTGACATGGGGCCTGACGCTCCCCGGGGCACGTCTTGCTTGGGCCTCTCTCCTGGAGGCGCTCAGTCAGACCCAGTGGTTACATGTGGCAAGACACTCCTCGGGGCGCGTCTTGGTTGGGCCTCTCTCCTGGAGGCTCTCAGTCAGACCCAGTGTTGACATGTATCAAGACGCTCCTCGGGGCGCGTCTTGCTTGGGCCTCTCTCCTGGAGGCCCTCAGTCAGACCCATTGTTGACATGTGGCAAGACGCTCCTCGGGGCGCGTCTTGCTTGGGCTTCTCTCCTGGAGACGCTCAGACAGACCCAGTGTTGACATGTGACAAGACGCTCCTCGGGGCGCGTCTTGCTTGGGCCTCTCTCCTGGAGGCGCTCAGTCAGAACCAGAGGTGACATGTGGCAAGACGCTCCTCGGGGCTCGTCTTGCTTGGGCCTCTCTCCTGGAGGCCCTCTGTCAGACCCAGTGTTGACATGTGGCAAGACGCTCCTCCGGGCGCATCTTGCTTGGGCCTCTCTCCTGGAGGCCCTCAGTCAGACACATTGTTGACATGTGGCAAGACGCTCCTCGGGGCGCGTCTTGCTTGGGCCTCTCTCCTGGAGGTGCTCAGTATGACCCAGTGTTGACATGTGGCAAGACGCTCCTCGGGGCGCGTCTTGCTTGGGCCTCTCTCCTGGAGGCGCTCAGTCAGACCCAGTGTTGACATGTGGCAGGACGCTCCTCGGGGCGCGTCTTGCTTGGGCCTCTCTCCTGGAGGCGCTCAGTCAGACCCAGTGTTGGCATGTGGCAAGACACTCCTCGGGGCGCGTCTTGGTTGGGCCTCTCTCCTGGAGGCGCTCATTCAGACACTGTGGTGACATGTGGCAAGACGCTCCTCGGGGCGCGTATTGCTTCGGCCTCTCTCCTGAATGCCCTCTGTCAGACCGAGTGTTGACATGTGGCAAGACGCTCCTCGGGGCGCGTCTTGCTTGGGCTTTTCTCATGGAGGCCCTCAGTCCGACCCAGTGTTGACATGTGTCAAGACGCTCCTCGGGGCGTGTCTTGTTTGGGCCTCTCTCCTGGAGGCGCTCAGTCAGACCCAGTGTTGACATGTGGCAAGACGCTCCTCTGGGCGCGTCTTGCTTGGGCCTCTCTCCTGGAGGCGCTCAGTCAGACCCAGTGTTGACACGTGGCAAGACGCTCCTCGGGGCGCGTCTTGCTTGGGCCTCTCTCCTGGAGGCGCTCAGTCAGACCATGTGTTGGCATGTGGCAAGACACTCCTCGGGGCGCGTCTTGGTTGGGCCTCTCTCCTGGAGGCGCTCATTCAGACCCAGTGGTGACATGTGGCAAGACGCTCCTCGGGGCGCGTCTTGCTTCGGCCTCTCTCCTGAATGCCCTCTGTCAGACCGAGTGTTGACATGTGGCAAGACTCTCCTCTGGGCGCATCTTGCTTGGGCCTCTCTCCTGGAGGCGCTAAGTCAGACCCAGTGTTGACACGTGGCAAGACGCTCCTCGGGGCGCGTCTTGCTTGGGCCTCTCTCCTGGAGGCGCTCAGTCAGACACAGTGTTGACACGTGGCAAGACACTCCTCGGGGCGCGTCTTGCTTGGGCTTCTCTCATGGAGGCCCTCAGTAAGACCCATTGTTGACATGTGGAAAGAAGCTCCTCGGGGCGCGTCTTGCTTTGGCTTCTCTCCTGGAGGCCCTCAGTCAGACCCATTGTTGACATGTGGCAAGACGCTCCTCGGGGCGCGTATTGCTTGGGCCTCTCTCCTGGATGCCCTCTGTCAGACCCAGTGTTGACATGTGGCAAGACTCTCCTCGGGGCGCGTCTTGCTTGGGCTTCTCTCATGGAGGCCCTCAGTCAGTCCCAGTGTTGACATGTGTCAAGACGCTCCTCGGGGCGTGTCTTGCTTGGGCCTCTCTCCTGGAGGCGCTCAGTCAGACCCAGTTTTGACATGTGGCAAGACGCTCCTCGGGGCGCTTCTTCCTTGGGCTTCTCTCCTGGAGGCCCTCAGTCAGACCCATTGTTGACATGTGGCAAGACGCTCCTCGGGGCACGTGTTGCTTGGACCTCTCTCCTGGAGGCGCTCAGTCAGACCGAGTAGTGACATGTGGCAAGACGCTCCTCGGGGTATGTCTTGCTTGGGCCTCTCTCCTGGAGGCGCTCAATTAGACCCAGTGTTGACATGTGGCAAGACGCTCCTCGGGGCGCGTCTTGCTTGGGCTTCTCTCCTGGAGGCCCTCAGTCAGACCCATTGTTGACATGTGGCAAGAAGCTCCTCGGGGCGCTTCTTGCTTGGGCCTCTCTCCTGGAGGCGCTCAGTCAGACCGAGTGCTGACATGTGGCAAGACGCTCCTCGGGGCGCGTCTTGCTGGGGCCTCTCTCCTGGAGGCGCTCAGTCAGACCCAGTGTTGACATGTGGCCTGACGCTCCTCGGGGCGCGTCTTGCTTGGGCTTCTCTCCTGGAGGCCCTCAGTCAGACCCATTGTTGACATGTGGCAAGACGCTCCTCGGGGCACGTCTTGCTTGGGCCTCTCTCCTGGAGGCGCTCAGTCAGACCGAGTAGTGACATGTGGCAAGACGCTCCTCGGGGTGCGTCTTGCTTGGACCTCTCTCCTGGAGGCGCTCAGTTAGACCGAGTAGTGACATGTCGCAAGACGCTCCTCGGGGCGCGTCTTGCTTGGGCCTCTCTCCTGGAGGCGCTCAGTCAGACCCAGTGGTGACATGTGGCAAGACGCTCCTCGGGGCGCATCTTGCTTGGGCCTCTCTCCTGGAGGCGCTCAGTCAGACCCAGTGTTGACACGTGGCAAGACGCTCCTCGGGGCGCGTCTTGCTTGGGCCTCTCTCCTGGAGCCGCTCAGTCAGACCCAGTGTTGACATGTGGCAAGACACTCCTCGGGGCGCGTCTTGTTTGGGCCTCTCTCATGGAGGCCCTCTGTCAGACCCAGTGTTGACATGTGTCAAGACGCTCCTCGGGGCGCGTCTTGCTTGGGCCTCTCTCCTGGAGGCGCTCAGTCAGACTGAGTAGTGACATGTGGCCTGACGCTCCTCGGGGCGCGTGTTGCTTGGGCCTCTCTCCTGGAGGCGCTCAGTCAGACCCATTGGTGACATGTTGCAAGACGCTCCTTTGGGCGCGTCTTGCTTGGGCCTCTCTCCTGGAGGCGCTCAGTCAGACCGAGTGCTGACATGTGGAAAGACGCTCCTCGGGGCGCGTCTTGCTTGGGCCTCTCTCCTGGAGGCCCTCTGTCAGACCCAGTGTTGACATGTGGCAAGACGCTCCTCCGGGCGCATCTTGCTTGGGCCTCTCTCCTGGAGGCCCTCAGTCAGACCCATTGTTGACATGTGGCAAGACGCTCCTCAGGGCGCGTCTTTCTAGGGCCTTTCTCCTGGAGGCGCTCAGTCAGACCGAGTGCTGACATGTGGCAAGACGCTCCTCGGGGCGCTTCTTCCTTGGGCTTCTCTCCTGGAGGCCCTCAGTCAGACCCATTGTTGACATGTGGCAAGATGCTCCTCGGGGCACGTGTTGCTTGGACCTCTCTCCTGGAGGCGCTCAGTCAGACCGAGTAGTGACATGTGGCAAGACGCTCCTCGGGGTATGTCTTGCTTGGGCCTCTCTCCTGGAGGCGCTCAATTAGACCCAGTGTTGACATGTGGCAAGACACTCCTCGGGGCGCGTCTTGGTTGGGCCTCTCTTCTGGAGGCCCTCAGTCAGACCCAGTGTTGACATGTGTCAAGACGCTCCTCGGGGCGCGTCTTGCTTGGGCCTCTCTCCTGGAGGCCCTCAGTCAGACCCATTGTTGACATGTGGCAAGACGCTCCTCGGGGCGCGTCTTGCTTGGGCTTCTCTCCTGGAGACGCTCAGACAGACCCAGTGTTGACATGTAACAAGACGCTCCTCGGGGCGCGTCTTGCTTGGGCCTCTCTCCTGGAGGCGCTCAGTCAGAACCAGAGGTGACATGTGGCAAGACGCTCCTCGGGGCGCGTCTTGCTTGGAACTCTCTCCTGGAGGCGCTCAGTCAGACCCAGTGTTGACATCTGGCAAGACGCTCCTCGGGGGGCGTCTTGCTTGGGCCTCTCTCCTGGAGGCGCTCAGTCAGACCCAGTGTTGACATGTGGCAGGACGCTCCTCGGGAAGCGTCTTGCTTGGGCCTCTCTCCTGGAGGCGCTCAGTCAGACCCAGTGTTGGCATGTGGCAAGACACTCCTCGGGGCGCGTCTTGGTTGGGCCTCTCTCCTGGAGGCGCTCATTCAGACCCAGTGGTGACATGTGGCAAGACGCTCCTCGGGGCGCGTATTGCTTCGGCCTCTCTCCTGAATGCCCTCTGTCAGACCGAGTGTTGACATGTGGCACGATTCTCCTCGAGGCGCGTCTTGCTTGGGCTTCTCTCATGGAGGCCCTCAGTCCGACCCAGTGTTGACATGTGTCAAGACGCTCCTCGGGGCGTGTCTTGCTTGGGCCTCTCTCCTGGAGGCGCTCAGTCAGACCCAGTGTTGACATGTGGCAAGACGCTCCTCTGGGCGCGTCTTGCTTGGGCCTCTCTCCTGGAGGCGCTCAGTCAGACCCAGTGTTGACACGTGGCAAGTCGCTCCTCGGGGCGCGTCTTGCTTGGGCCTCTCTCCTGGAGGCGCTCAGTCAGACCATGTGTTGGCATGTGGCAAGACACTCCTCGGGGCGAGTCTTGGTTGGGCCTCTCTCCTGGAGGCGCTCATTCAGACCCAGTGGTGACATGTGGCAAGATGCTCCTCGGGGCGCGTCTTGCTTCGGCCTCTCTCCTGAATGCCCTCTGTCAGACCGAGTGTTGACATGTGGCAAGACGCTCCTCGGGGCGCGTCTTGCTTGGGCCTCTCTCCTGGAGGCGCTCAGTCAGACACAGTGTTGACACGTGGCAAGAAACTCCTCGGGGCGCGTCTTGCTTGGGCTTCTCTCATGGAGGCCCTCAGTAAGACCCATTGTTGACATGTGGAAAGAAGCTCCTCGGGGCGCGTCTTGCTTTGGCTTCTCTCCTGGAGGCCCTCAGTCAGACCCATTGTTGACATGTGGCAAGACGCTCCTCGGGGCGCGTCTTGCTTGGGCTTCTCTCATGGAGGCCCTCAGTCAGACCCAGTGTTGACATGTGTCAAGACGCTCCTCTGGGCGTGTCTTGCTTGGGCCTCTCTCCTGGAGGCGCTCAGTCAGACCCAGTGTTGACATGTGGCAAGACGCTGCTCGGGGCGCTTCTTCCTTGGGCTTCTCTCCTGGAGGCCCTCAGTCAGACCCATTGTTGACATGTGGCAAGACGCTCCTCGGGGCACGTGTTGCTTGGACCTCTCTCCTGGAGGCGCTCAGTCAGACCGAGTAGTGACATGTGGCAAGACGCTCCTCGGGGTATGTCTTGCTTGGGCCTCTCTCCTGGAGGCGCTCAATTAGACCCAGTGTTGACATGTGGCAAGACGCTCCTCGGGGCGCGTCTTGCTTGGGCTTCTCTCCTGGAGGCCCTCAGTCAGACCCATTGTTGACATGTGGCAAGAAGCTCCTCGGGGCGCTTCTTGCTTGGGCCTCTCTCCTGGAGGCGCTCAGTCAGACCGAGTGCTGAAATGTGGCAAGACGCTCCTCGGGGCGCGTCTTGCTGGGGCCTCTCTCCTGGAGGCGCTCAGTCAGACCCAGTGTTGACATGTGGCCTGACGCTCCTCGGGGCGCGTCTTGCTTGGGCTTCTCTCCTGGAGGCCCTCAGTCAGACCCATTGTTGACATGTGGCAAGACGCTCCTCGGGGCACGTCTTGCTTGGGCCTCTCTCCTGGAGGAGCTCAGTCAGACCGAGTAGTGACATGTGGAAAGACGCTCCTCGGGGTGCGTCTTGCTTGGACCTCTCTCCTGGAGGCGCTCAGTTAGACCGAGTAGTGACATGTCGCAAGACGCTCCTCGGGGCGCGTCTTGCTTGGGCCTCTCTCCTGGAGGCGCTCAGTCAGACCCAGTGGTGACATGTGGCAAGACGCTCCTCGGGGCGCATCTTGCTTGGGCCTCTCTCCTGGAGGCGCTCAGTCAGACCCAGTGTTGACATGTGGCAAGACACTCCTCGGGGCGCGTCTTGTTTGGGCCTCTCTCATGGAGGCCCTCTGTCAGACCCAGTGTTGACATGTGTCAAGACGCTCCTCGGGGCGCGTCTTGCTTTGGCCTCTCTCCTGGAGGCGCTCAGTCAGACCGAGTGCTGACATGTGGCAAGAAACTCCTCGGGGCGCGTGTTGCTTGGGCTTCTCTCCTGGAGAGCCTCAGTAAGACCCAGTGTTGACATGTGGCAAGACGCTCCTCGGGGCGCGTCTTGCTTGGGCCTCTCTCCAGAAGGCCCTCAATCAGACCCAGTGTTGACACGTGGCAAGACGCTCCTCGGGGCGCGTCTTGCTTGGGCCTCTCTCCTGGAGGCGCTCAGTCAGACTGAGTAGTGACATGTGGCCTGACGCTCCTCGGGGCGCGTGTTGCTTGGGCCTCTCTCCTGGAGGCGCTCAGTCAGACCCATTGGTGACATGTTGCAAGACGCTCCTTTGGGCGCGTCTTGCTTGGGCCTCTCTCCTGGAGGCGCTCAGTCAGACCGAGTGCTGACATGTGGAAAGACGCTCCTCGGGGCGCGTCTTGCTTGGGCCTCTCTCCTGGAGGCCCTCTGTCAGACCCAGTGTTGACATGTGGCAAGACGCTCTTCCGGGCGCATCTTGCTTGGGCCTCTCTCCTGGAGGCCCTCAGTCAGACCCATTGTTGACATGTGGCAAGACGCTCCTCAGGGCGAGTCTTTCTAGGGCCTTTCTCCTGGAGGCGCTCAGTCAGACCGAGTGCTGACATGTGGCAAGACGCTCCTCGGGGCGTGTCTTGCTTGGGCCTCTCTCCTGGAGGCGCTCAGTCAGACCCAGTGTTGACATGTGGCAAGACGCTCCTCGGGGCGCTTCTTCCTTGGGCTTCTCTCCTGGAGGCCCTCAGTCAGACCCATTGTTGACATGTGGCAAGATGCTCCTCGGGGCACGTGTTGCTTGGACCTCTCTCCTGGAGGCGCTCAGTCAGACCGAGTAGTGACATGTGGCAAGACGCTCCTCGGGGTATGTCTTGCTTGGGCCTCTCTCCTGGAGGCGCTCAATTAGACCCAGTGTTGACATGTGGCAAGACGCTCCTCGGGGCGCGTCTTGCTTGGGCTTCTCTCCTGGAGGCCCTCAGTCAGACCCATTGTTGACATGTGGCAAGAAGCTCCTCGGGGCGCGTCTTGCTGGGGCCTCTCTCCTGGAGGCGCTCAGTCAGACCCAGTGTTGACATGTGGCCTGACGCTCCTCGGGGCGCGTCTTGCTTGGGCTTCTCTCCTGGAGGCCCTCAGTCAGACCCATTGTTGACATGTGGCAAGACGCTCCTCGGGGCACGTCTTGCTTGGGCCTCTCTCCTGGAGGCGCTCAGTCAGACCGAGTAGTGACATGTGGCAAGACGCTCCTCGGGGTGCGTCTTGCTTGGACCTCTCTCCTGGAGGCGCTCAGTTAGACCGAGTAGTGACATGTCGCAAGACGCTCCTCGGGGCGCGTCTTGCTTGGGCCTCTCTCCTGGAGGCGCTCAGTCAGACCCAGTGGTGACATGTGGCAAGACGCTCCTCGGGGCGCATCTTACTTGGGCCTCTCTCCTGGAGGCGCTCAGTCAGACCCAGTGTTGACACGTGGCAAGACGCTCCTCGGGGCGCGTCTTGCTTGGGCCTCTCTCCTGGAGCCGCTCAGTCAGACCCAGTGTTGACATGTGGCAAGACACTCCTCGGGGCGCGTCTTGTTTGGGCCTCTCTCATGGAGGCCCTCTGTCAGACCCAGTGTTGACATGTGTCAAGACGCTCCTCGGGGCGCGTCTTGCTTTGGCCTCTCTCCTGGAGGCGCTCAGTCAGACCGAGTGCTGACATGTGGCAAGAAGCTCCTCGGGGCGCGTGTTGCTTGGGCTTCTCTCCTGGAGGCCCTCAGTAAGACCCATTGTTGACAAGTGGCAAGACGCTCCTCGGGGCGCGTCTTGCTTGGGCCTCTCTCCAGAAGGCCCTCAATCAGACCCAGTGTTGACACGTGGCAAGACGCTCCTCGGGGCGCGTCTTGCTTGGGCCTCTCTCCTGGAGGCGCTCAGTAAGACTGAGTAGTGACATGTGGCCTGACGCTCCTCGGGGCGCGTGTTGCTTGGGCCTCTCTCCTGGAGGCGCTCAGTCAGACCCATTGTTGACATGTTGCAAGACGCTCCTTTGGGCGCGTCTTGCTTGGGCCTCTCTCCTGGAGGCGCTCAGTCAGACCGAGTGCTGACATGTGGAAAGACGCTCCTCGGGGCGCGTCTTGCTTGGGCCTCTCTCCTGGAGGCCCTCTGTCAGACCCAGTGTTGACATGTGGCAAGACGCTCCTCCGGGCGCATCTTGCTTGGGCCTCTCTCCTGGAGGCCCTCAGTCAGACCCATTGTTGACATGTGGCAAGACGCTCCTCAGGGCGCGTCTTTCTTGGGCCTTTCTCCTGGAGGCGCTCAGTCAGACCGAGTGCTGACATGTGGCAAGACGCTCCTCGGGGCGCGTCTTGCTTGGGCCTCTCTCCTGGAGGCGGTCAGTCAGACTGAGTAGTGAAATGTGGCCTGACCCTCCCCGGGGCGCGTCTTGCTTGGGCCTCTCTCCTGGAGGCGCTCAGTCAGACCCAGTGGTGACATGTGGCAAGACACTCCTCGGGGCGCGTCTTGGTTGGGCCTCTCTCCTGGAGGCCCTCAGTCAGACCCAGTGTTGACATGTGTCAAGACGCTCCTCGGGGCGCGTCTTGCTTGGGCCTCTCTCCTGGAGGCCCTCAGTCAGACCCATTGTTGACATGTGGCAAGACGCTCCTTGGGGCGCGTCTTGCTTGGGCTTCTCTCCTGGAGACGCTCAGACAGACCCAGTGTTGACATGTGACAAGACGCTCCTCGGGGCGCGTCTTGCTTGGGCCTCTCTCCTGGAGGCGCTCAGTCAGAACCAGAGGTGACATTTGGCAAGACGCTCCTCGGGGCGCGTCTTGCTTGGGCCTCTCTCCTGGAGGCCCTCTGTCAGACCCAGTGTTGACATGTGGCAAGACGCTCCTCCGGGCGCATCTTGCTTGGGCCTCTCTCCTGGAGGCCCTCAGTCAGACACATTGTTGACATGTGGCAAGACGCTCCTCGGGGCGCGTCTTTCTTGGGCGTCTCTCCTGGAGGCGCTCAGTCAGACCCAGTGTTGACATGTGGCAAGACGCTCCTCGGGGCGCGTCTTGCTTGGGCCTCTCTCCTGGAGGTGCTCAGTCAGACCCAGTGTTGACATGTGGCAGGACGCTCCTCGGGGCGCGTCTTGCTTGGGCCTCTCTCCTGGAGGCGCTCAGACAGACCCAGTGTTGGCATGTGGCAAGACACTCCTCGGGGCGCGTCTTGGTTGGGCCTCTCCCCTGGAGGCGCTCATTCAGACCCAGTGGTGACATGTGGCAAGACGCTCCTCGGGGCGCGTATTGCTTCGGCCTCTCTCCTGAATGCCCTCTGTCAGACCGAGTGTTGACATGTGGCAGGACTCTCCTCGGGGCGCGTCTTGCTTGGGCTTCTCTCATGGAGGCCCTCAGTCCGACCCAGTGTTGACATGTGTCAAGACGCTCCTCGGGGTGTGTCTTGCTTGGGCCTCTCTCCTGGAGGCGCTCAGTCAGACCATGTGTTGGCATGTGGCAAGACACTCCTCGGGGCGCGTCTTGGTTGGGCCTCTCTCCTGGAGGCGCTCATTCAGACCCAGTGGTGACATGTGGCAAGACGCTCCTCGGGGCGCGTCTTGCTTCGGCCTCTCTCCTGAATGCCCTCTGTCAGACCGAGTGTTGACATGTGGCAAGACTCTCCTCGGGGCGCGTCTTGCTTGGGCTTCTCTCATGGAGGCCCTCAGTCCGACCCAGTGTTGACATGTGTCAAGACGCTCCTCGGGGCGCGTCTTGCTTGGGCCTCTCTCCTGGAGGCCCTCAGTCAGACCCAGTGTTGACATGTGTCAAGACGCTCCTCGGGGCGCGTCTTGCTTGGGCCTCTCTAATGGAGGCCCTCAGTCAGACCCATTGTTGACATGTGGCAAGACGCTCCTCGGGGCGCGTCTTGCTTGGGCTTCTCTCCTGGAGACGCTCAGACAGACCCAGTGTTGACATGTGACAAGACGCTCCTCGGGGCGCGTCTTGCTTGGGCCTCTCTCCTGGAGGCGCTCAGTCAGAACCAGAGGTGACATGTGGCAAGACGCTCCTCGGGGCGCGTCTTGCTTGGGCCTCTCTCCTGGAGGCCCTCTGTCAGACCCAGTGTTGACATGTGGCAAGACGCTCCTCCGGGCGCATCTTGCTTGGGCCTCTCTCCTGGAGGCCCTCAGTCAGACACATTGTTGACATGTGGCAAGACGCTCCTCGGGGCGTGTCTTGCTTGGGCCTCTCTCCTGGAGGCGC
This sequence comes from Nothobranchius furzeri, assembly GCF_043380555.1. NCBI lineage: Eukaryota > Metazoa > Chordata > Actinopteri > Cyprinodontiformes > Nothobranchiidae > Nothobranchius > Nothobranchius furzeri. Next base: position 17,756,172 of record NC_091741.1, read on the forward strand.
TCAGTCAGACCCAGTGTTGACATGTGGCAAGACGCTCCTCGGGGCGCGTCGTGCTTGGGCCTCTCTCCTGGAGGCCCTCTGTCAGACCCAGTGTTGACATGTGGCAGGACGCTCCTCGGGGCGCGTCTTGCTTGGGCCTCTCTCCTGGAGGCGCTCAGTCAGACCCAGTGTTGGCATGTGGTAAGACACTCCTCGGGGCGCGTCTTGGTTGGGCCTCTCTCCTGGAGACGCTCATTCAGACCCAGTGGTGACATGTGGCAAGACGCTCCTCGTGGCGCGTATTGCTTCGGCCTCTCTCCTGAATGCCCTCTGTCAGACCGAGTGTTGACATGTGGCAAGACTCTCCTCGGGGTGCGTCTTGCTTGGGCTTCTCTCATGGAGGCCCTCAGTCCGACCCAGTGTTGACATGTGTCAAGACGCTCCTCGGGGCGTGTCTTGCTTGGGCCTCTCTCCTGGAGGCGCTCAGTCAGACCCAGTGTTGACATGTGGCAAGACGCTCCTCTGGGCGCGTCTTGCTTGGGCCTCTCTCCTGGAGGCGCTCAGTCAGACCCAGTGTTGACACGTGGCAAGACGCTCCTCGGGGCGCGTCTTGCTTGGGCCTCTCTCCTGGAGGCGCTCAGTCAGACCATGTGTTGGCATGTGGCAAGATACTCCTCGGGGCGCGTCTTGGTTGGGCCTCTCTCCTGGAGGCGCTCATTCAGACCCAGTGGTGACATGTGGCAAGACGCTCCTCGGGGCGCGTCTTGCTTCGGCCTCTCTCCTGAATGCCCTCTGTCAGACCGAGTGTTGACATGTGGCAAGACTCTCCTCGGGCCGCGTCTTGCTTGGGCTTCTCTCATGGAGGCCCTCAGTCCGACCCAGGGTTGACATGTGTCAAGACGCTCCTCGGGGCGTGTCTTGCTTGGGCCTCTCTCCTGGAGGCGCTCAGTCAGACCCAGTGTTGACATGTGGCAAGACGCTACTCTGGGCGCGTCTTGCTTGGGCTTCTCTCCTGGAGGCCCTCAGTCAGACCCATTGTTGACATGTGGCAAGACGCTCCTCAGGGCGCGTCTTTCTAGGGCCTTTCTCCTGGAGGCGCTCAGTCAGACCGAGTGCTGACATGTGGCAAGACGCTCCTCGGGGCGCGTCTTGCTTGGGCCTCTCTCCTGGAGGCGGTCAGTCAGACTGAGTAGTGACATGTGGCCTGACACTCCCCGGGGCGCGTCTTGCTTGGGCCTCTCTCCTGGAGGCGCTCAGTCAGACCCAGTGGTGACATGTGGCAAGACACTCCTCGGGGCGCGTCTTGCTTGGGCCTCTCTCCTGGAGGCCCTCAGTCAGACCCAGTGTTGACATGTGTCAAGACGCTCCTCGGGGCGCGTCTTGCTTGGGCCTCTCTCCTGGAGGCCCTCAGACAGACCCAGTGTTGACATGTGACAAGACGCTCCTCGGGGCGCGTCTTGCTTGGGCCTCTCTCCTGGAGGCGCTCAGTCAGAACCAGAGGTTACATGTGGCAAGACGCTCCTCGGGGCGCGTCTTGCTTGGGCCTCTCTCCTGGAGGCCCTCTGTCAGACCCAGTGTTGACATGTGGCAAGACGCTCCTCCGGGCGCATCTTGCTTGGGCTTCTCTCATGGAGGCCCTCAGTCAGACCCAGTGTTGACATGTGTCAAGACGCTCCTCGGGGCGTGTCTTGCTTGGGCCTCTCTCCTGGAGGCGCTCAGTCAGACCCAGTGTTGACATGTGGCAAGACGCTCCTCGGGGCGCTTCTTCCTTGGGCTTCTCTCCTGGAGGCCCTCAGTCAGACCCATTGTTGACATGTGGCAAGACGCTCCTCGGGGCACGTGTTGCTTGGACCTCTCTCCTGGAGGCGCTCAGTCAGACCGAGTAGTGACATGTGGCAAGACGCTCCTCGGGGTATGTCTTGCTTGGGCCTCTCTCCTGGAGGCGCTCAATTAGACCCAGTGTTGACATGTGGCAAGACGCTCCTCGGGGCGCGTCTTGCTTGGGCTTCTCTCCTGGAGGCCCTCAGTCAGACCCATTGTTGACATGTGGCAAGAAGCTCCTCGGGGCGCTTCCTGCTTGGGCCTCTCTCCTGGAGGCGCTCAGTCAGACCGAGTGCTGACATGTGGCAAGACGCTCCTCGGGGCACGTCTTGCTGGGGCCTCTCTCCTGGAGGCGCTCAGTCAGACCCAGTGTTGACATGTGGCCTGACGCTCCTCGGGGCGCGTCTTGCTTGGGCTTCTATCCTGGAGGCCCTCAGTCAGACCCATTGTTGACATGTGGCAAGACGCTCCTCGGGGCACGTCTTGCTTGGGCCTCTCTCCTGGAGGCGCTCAGTCAGACCGAGTAGTGACATGTGGCAAGACGCTCCTCGGGGTGCGTCTTGCTTGGACCTCTCTCCTGGAGGCGCTCAGTTAGACCGAGTAGTGACATGTCGCAAGACGCTCCTCGGGGCGCGTCTTGCTTGGGCCTCTCTCCTGGAGGCGCTCAGTCAGACCCAGTGTTGACATGTGGCAAGACACTCCTCGGGGCGCGTCTTGTTTGGGCCTCTCTCATGGAGGCCCTCTGTCAGACCCAGTGTTGACATGTGTCAAGACGCTCCTCGGGGTGCGTCTTGCTTTGGCCTCTCTCCTGGAGGCGCTCAGTCACACTGTCAGTCAACACTGGGTCTGACTGAGCGCCTCCAGGAGAGAGGCCCAAGCAAGACGCGCCCCGAGGAGCGTCCTGCCACATGTCAACACTGGGTCTGACAGAGGGCCTCCAGGAGAGAGGCCCAAGCACGACGCGCCCCGAGGAGCGTCTTGCCACATGTCAACACTGGGTCTGACTGAGCGCCTCCAGGAGAGAGGCCCAAGCAAGACACGCCCCGAGGAGCGTCTTGCCACATGTCAACAATGTGTCTGACTGAGGGCCTCCAGGAGAGAGGCCCAAGCAAGATGCGCCCGGAGGAGCGTCTTGCCACATGTCAACACTGGGTCTGACAGAGGGCCTCCAGGAGAGAGGCCCAAGCAAGACGCGCCCCGAGGAGCGTCTTGCCACATGTCACCTCTGGTTCTGACTGAGCGCCTCCAGGAGAGAGGCCCAAGCAAGACGCGCCCCGAGGAGCGTCTTGTCACATGTCAACACTGGGTCTGTCTGAGCGTCTCCAGGAGAGAAGCCCAAGCAAGACGCGCCCCGAGGAGCGTCTTGCCACATGTCAACAATGGGTCTTACTGAGGGCCTCCATTAGAGAGGCCCAAGCAAGACGCGCCCCGAGGAGCGTCTTGACACATGTCAACACTGGGTCTGACTGAGGGCCTCCAGGAGAGAGGCCCAAGCAAGACGCGCCCCGAGGAGCGTCTTGACACATGTCAACACTGGGTCGGACTGAGGGCCTCCATGAGAGAAGCCCAAGCAAGACGCGCCCCGAGGAGAGTCTTGCCACATGTCAACACTCGGTCTGACAGAGGGCATTCAGGAGAGAGGCCGAAGCAAGACGCGCCCCGAGGAGCGTCTTGCCACATGTCACCACTGGGTCTGAATGAGCGCCTCCAGGAGAGAGGCCCAACCAAGACGCGCCCCGAGGAGTGTCTTGCCACATGCCAACACATGGTCTGACTGAGCGCCTCCAGGAGAGAGGCCCAAGCAAGACACACCCCGAGGAGCGTCTTGACACATGTCAACACTGGGTCGGACTGAGGGCCTCCATGAGAGAAGCCCAAGCAAGACGCGCCCCGAGGAGAGTCCTGCCACATGTCAACACTCGGTCTGACAGAGGGCATTCAGGAGAGAGGCCGAAGCAATACGCGCCCCGAGGAGCGTCTTGCCACATGTCACCACTGGGTCTGAATGAGCGCCTCCAGGGGAGAGGCCCAACCAAGACGCGCCCCGAGGAGTGTCTTGCCACATGCCAACACTGGGTCTGACTGAGCGCCTCCAGGAGAGAGGCCCAAGCAAGACGCGCCCCGAGGAGCGTCCTGCCACATGTCAACACTGGGTCTGACTGAGCACCTCCAGGAGAGAGGCCCAAGCAAGACGCGCCCCGAGGAGCGTCTTGCCACATGTCAACACTGGGTCTGACTGAGCGCCTCCAGGAGAGACGCCCAAGAAAGACGCGCCCCGAGGAGCGTCTTGCCACATGTCAACAATGTGTCTGACTGAGGGCCTCCAGGAGAGAGGCCCAAGCAAGATGCGCCCGGAGGAGCGTCTTGCCACATGTCAACACTGGGTCTGACAGAGGGCCTCCAGGAGAGAGGCCCAAGCAAGACGCGCCCCGAGGAGCGTCTTGCCAAATGTCACCTCTGGTTCTGACTGAGCGCCTCCAGGAGAGAGGCCCAAGCAAGACGCGCCCCGAGGAGCGTCTTGTCACATGTCAACACTGGGTCTGTCTGAGCGTCTCCAGGAGAGAAGCCCAAGCAAGACGCGCCCCAAGGAGCGTCTTGCCACATGTCAACAATGGGTCTGACTGAGGGCCTCCAGGAGAGAGGCCCAAGCAAGACGCGCCCCGAGGAGCGTCTTGACACATGTCAACACTGGGTCTGACTGAGGGCCTCCAGGAGAGAGGCCCAACCAAGACGCGCCCCGAGGAGTGTCTTGCCACATGTCACCACTGGGTCTGACTGAGCGCCTCCAGGAGAGAGGCCCAAGCAAGACGCGCCCCGGGGAGGGTCAGGCCACATTTCACTACTCAGTCTGACTGACCGCCTCCAGGAGAGAGGCCCAAGCAAGACGCGCCCCGAGGAGCGTCTTGCCACATGTCAGCACTCGGTCTGACTGAGCGCCTCCAGGAGAAAGGCCCAAGAAAGACGCGCCCTGAGGAGCGTCTTGCCACATGTCAACAATGGGTCTGACTGAGGGCCTCCAGGAGAGAGGCCCAAGCAAGATGCGCCCGGAGGAGCGTCTTGCCACATGTCAACACTGGGTCTGACAGAGGGCCTCCAGGAGAGAGGCCCAAGCAAGACGCGCCCCGAGGAGCGTCTTTCCACATGTCAGCACTCGGTCTGACTGAGCGCCTCCAGGAGAGAGGCCCAAGCAAGACGCGCCCAAAGGAGCGTCTTGCAACATGTCAACAATGGGTCTGACTGAGCGCCTCCAGGAGAGAGGCCCAAGCAACACGCGCCCCGAGGAGCGTCAGGCCACATGTCACTACTCAGTCTTACTGAGCGCCTCCAGGAGAGAGGCCCAAGCAAGACGCGCCCCGAGGAGCGTCTTGCCACGTGTCAACACTGGGTCTGATTGAGGGCCTTCTGGAGAGAGGCCCAAGCAAGACGCGCCCCGAGGAGCGTCTTGCCACTTGTCAACAATGGGTCTTACTGAGGGCCTCCAGGAGAGAAGCCCAAGCAACACGCGCCCCGAGGAGCTTCTTGCCACATGTCAGCACTCGGTCTGACTGAGCGCCTCCAGGAGAGAGGCCAAAGCAAGACGCGCCCCGAGGAGCGTCTTGACACATGTCAACACTGGGTCTGACAGAGGGCCTCCATGAGAGAGGCCCAAACAAGACGCGCCCCGAGGAGTGTCTTGCCACATGTCAACACTGGGTCTGACTGAGCGGCTCCAGGAGAGAGGCCCAAGCAAGACGCGCCCCGAGGAGCGTCTTGCCACGTGTCAACACTGGGTCTGACTGAGCGCCTCCAGGAGAGAGGCCCAAGTAAGATGCGCCCCGAGGAGCGTCTTGCCACATGTCACCACTGGGTCTGACTGAGCGCCTCCAGGAGAGAGGCCCAAGCAAGACGCGCCCCGAGGAGCGTCTTGCGACATGTCACTACTCGGTCTAACTGAGCGCCTCCAGGAGAGAGGTCCAAGCAAGACGCACCCCGAGGAGCGTCTTGCCACATGTCACTACTCGGTCTGACTGAGCGCCTCCAGGAGAGAGGCCCAAGCAAGACGTGCCCCGAGGAGCGTCTTGCCACATGTCAACAATGGGTCTGACTGAGGGCCTCCAGGAGAGAACCCCAAGCAAGACGCGCCCCGAGGAGCGTCAGGCCACATGTCAACACTGGGTCTGACTGAGCGCCTCCAGGAGAGAGGCCCCAGCAAGACGCGCCCCGAGGAGCTTCTTGCCACATGTCAACAATGGGTCTGACTGAGGGCCTCCAGGAGAGAAGCCCAAGCAAGACGCGCCCCGAGGAGCGTCTTGCCACATGTCAACACTGGGTCTAATTGAGCGCCTCCAGGAGAGAGGCCCAAGCAAGACATACCCCGAGGAGCGTCTTGCCACATGTCACTACTCGGTCTGACTGAGCGCCTCCAGGAGAGAGGTCCAAGCAACACGTGCCCCGAGGAGCATCTTGCCACATGTCAACAATGGGTCTGACTGAGGGCCTCCAGGAGAGAAGCCCAAGGAAGAAGCGCCCCGAGGAGCGTCTTGCCACATGTCAACACTGGGTCTGACTGAGCGCCTCCAGGAGAGAGGCCCAAGCAAGACACGCCCCGAGGAGCGTCTTGCCACATGTCAGCACTCGGTCTGACTGAGCGCCTCCAGGAGAAAGGCCCTAGAAAGACGCGCCCTGAGGAGCGTCTTGCCACATGTCAACAATGGGTCTGACTGAGGGCCTCCAGGAGAGAGGCCCAAGCAAGATGCGCCCGGAAGAGCGTCTTGCCACATGTCAACACTGGGTCTGACAGAGGGCCTCCAGGAGAGAGGCCCAAGCAAGACGCGCCCCGAGGAGCGTCTTTCCACATGTCAGCACTCGGTCTGACTGAGCGCCTCCAGGAGAGAGGCCCAAGCAAGACGCGCCCAAAGGAGCGTCTTGCAACATGTCACCAATGGGTCTGACTGAGCGCCTCCAGGAGAGAGGCCCAAGCAACACGCGCCCCGAGGAGCGTCAGGCCACATGTCACTACTCAGTCTGACTGAGCGCCTCCAGGAGAGAGGCCCAAGCAAGACGCGCCCCGAGGAGCGTCTTGCCACGTGTCAACACTGGGTCTGATTGAGGGCCTTCTGGAGAGAGGCCCAAGCAAGACGCGCCCCGAGGAGCGTCTTGCCACATGTCAACACTGGGTCTTACTGAGGCTCTCCAGGAGAGAAGCCCAAGCAACACGCGCCCCGAGGAGTTTCTTGCCACATGTCAGCACTCGGTCTGACTGAGCGCCTCCAGGAGAGAGGCCAAAGCAAGACGCGCCCCGAGGAGCGTCTTGACACATGTCAACACTGGGTCTGACAGAGGGCCTCCATGAGAGAGGCCCAAACAAGACGCGCCCCGAGGAGTGTCTTGCCACATGTCAACACTGGGTCTGACTGAGCGCCTCCAGGAGAGAGGCCCAAGCAAGATGCGCCCCGAGGAGCGTCTTGCCACATGTCACCACTGGGTCTGACTGAGCGCCTCCAGGAGAGAGGCCCAAGCAAGACGCGCCCCGAGGAGCGTCTTGCGACATGTCACTACTCGGTCTAACTGAGCGCCTCCAGGAGAGAGGTCCAAGCAAGACGCACCCCGAGGAGCGTCTTTCCACATGTCACTACTCGGTCTGACTGAGCGCCTCCAGGAGAGAGGCCCAAGCAAGACGTGCCCCGAGGAGCGTCTTGCCACATGTCAACAATGGGTCTGACTGAGGGCCTCCAGGAGAGAAGCCCAAGCAAGACGCGCCCCGAGGAGCGTCAGGCCACATGTCAACACTGGGTCTGACTGAGCGCCTCCAGGAGAGAGGCCCCAGCAAGACGCGCCCCGAGGAGCGTCTTGCCACATTTCAGCACTCGGTCTGACTGAGCGCCTCCAGGAGAGAGGCCCAAGCAAGAAGCGCCCCGAGGAGCTTCTTGCCACATGTCAACAATGGGTCTGACTGAGGGCCTCCAGGAGAGAAGCCCAAGCAAGACGCGCCCCGAGGAGCGTCTTGCCACATGTCAACACTGGGTCTAATTGAGCGCCTCCAGGAGAGAGGCCCAAGCAAGACATACCCCGAGGAGCGTCTTGCCACATGTCACTACTCGGTCTGACTGAGCGCCTCCAGGAGAGAGGTCCAAGCAACACGTGCCCCGAGGAGCGTCTTGCCACATGTCAACAATGGGTCTGACTGAGGGCCTCCAGGAGAGAAGCCCAAGGAAGAAGCGCCCCGAGCAGCGTCTTGCCACATGTCAACACTGGGTCTGACTGAGCGCCTCCAGGAGAGAGGCCCAAGCAAGACACGCCCAGAGGAGCGTCTTGACACATGTCAACACTGGGTCTGACTGAGGGCCTCCATGAGAGAAGCCCAAGCAAGACGCGCCCCGAGGAGCGTCTTGCCACATGTCAACAATGGGTCTGACTGAGGGCCTCCAGGAGAGAAGCCAAAGCAAGACGCGCCCCGAGGAGCTTCTTTCCACATGTCAACAATGGGTCTGACTGAGGGTCTCCAGGAGAGAAGCCCAACTAAGACGCGCCCAGAGGAGCGTCTTGCCACATGTCAACACTGGGTCTGACTGAGCGCCTCCAGTAGAGAGGCCCAAGCAAGACAAGCCCCGAGGAGCGTCTTGACATATGTCAACACTGGGTCGGACTGAGGGCCTCCATGAGAGAAGCCCAAGCAAGACGCGCCCCGAGGAGTTTCTTGCCACGTGTCAACACTGTGTCTGACTGAGCGCCTCCAGGAGAGAGGCCCAAGCAAGACGCGCCCCGAGGAGCGTCTTGCCACATGTCAACACTCGGTCTGACAGAGGGCATTCAGGAGAGAGGCCGAAGCAAGACGCGCCCCGAGGAGCATCTTGCCACATGTCACCACTGGGTCTGAATGAGCGCCTCCAGGAGAGAGGCCCAACCAAGACTCGCCCCGAGGAGTGTCTTGCCACATGCCAACACATGGTCTGACTGAGCGCCTCCAGGAGAGAGGCCCAAGCAAGACGCGCCCCGAGGAGCGACTTGCCACGTGTCAACACTGGGTCTGACTGAGCGCCTCCAGGAGAGAGGCCCAAGCAAGACGCGCCCAGAGGAGCGTCTTGCCACATGTCAACACTGGGTCTGACTGAGCGCCTCCAGGAGAGAGGCCCAAGCAAGACACGCCCCGAGGAGCGTCTTGACACATGTCAACACTGGGTCGGACTGAGGGCCTCCATGAGAGAAGCCCAAGCAAGACGCGCCTCGAGGAGAATCGTGCCACATGTCAACACTCGGTCTGACAGAGGGCATTCAGGAGAGAGGCCGAAGCAATACGCGCCCCGAGGAGCGTCTTGCCACATGTCACCACTGGGTCTGAATGAGCGCCTCCAGGAGAGAGGCCCAACCAAGACGCGCCCCGAGGAGTGTCTTGCCACATGCCAACACTGGGTCTGACTGAGCGCCTCCAGGAGAGAGGCCCAAGCAAGACGCTTCCCGAGGAGCGTCCTGCCACATGTCAACACTGGGTCTGACTGAGCGCCTCCAGGAGAGAGGCCCAAGCAAGACGCCCCCCGAGGAGCGTCTTGCCAGATGTCAACACTGGGTCTGACTGAGCGCCTCCAGGAGAGAGTTCCAAGCAAGACGCGCCCCGAGGAGCGTCTTGCCACATGTCACCTCTGGTTCTGACTGAGCGCCTCCAGGAGAGAGGCCCAAGCAAGACGCGCCCCGAGGAGCGTCTTGTTACATGTCAACACTGGGTCTGTCTGAGCGTCTCCAGGAGAGAAGCCCAAGCAAGACGCGCCCCGAGGAGCGTCTTGCCACATGTCAACAATGGGTCTGACTGAGGGCCTCCAGGAGAGAGGCCCAAGCAAGACGCGCCCCGAGGAGCGTCTTGACACATGTCAACACTGGGTCTGACTGAGGGCCTCCAGAAGAGAGGCCCAACCAAGACGCGCCCCGAGGAGTGTCTTGCCACATGTCAACACTGGGTCTAATTGAGCGCCTCCAGGAGAGAGGCCCAAGCAAGACATACCCCGAGGAGCGTCTTGCCACATGTCACTACTCGGTCTGACTGAGCGCCTCCAGGAGAGAGGTCCAAGCAACACGTGCCCCGAGGAGCATCTTGCCACATGTCAACAATGGGTCTGACTGAGGGCCTCCAGGAGAGAAGCCCAAGGAAGAAGCGCCCCGAGGAGCGTCTTGCCACATGTCAGCACTCGGTCTGACTGATCGCCTCCAGGAGAAAGGCCCTAGAAAGACGCGTCCTGAGGAGCGTCTTGCCACATGTCAACAATGGGTCTGACTGAGGGCCTCCAGGAGAGAGGCCCAAGCAAGATGCGCCCGGAGGAGCGTCTTGCCACATGTCAACACTGGGTCTGACAGAGGGCCTCCAGGAGAGAGGCCCAAGCAAGACGCGCCCCGAGGAGCGTCTTTCCACATGTCAGCACTCGGTCTGACTGAGCGCCTCCAGGAGAGAGGCCCAAGCAAGACGCGCCCAAAGGAGCGTCTTGCAACATGTCACCAATGGGTCTGACTGAGCGCCTCCAGGAGAGAGGCCCAAGCAACACGCGCCCCGAGGAGCGTCAGGCCACATGTCACTACTCAGTCTGACTGAGCGCCTCCAGGAGAGAGGCCCAAGCAAGACGCGCCCCGAGGAGCGTCTTGACACATGTCAACACTGGGTCTGACAGAGGGCCTCCATGAGAGAGGCCCAAACAAGACGCGCCCCGAGGAGTGTCTTGCCACATGTCAACACTGGGTCTGACTGAGCGGCTCCAGGAGAGAGGCCCAAGCAAGACGCGCCCCGAGGAGCGTCTTGCCACGTGTCAACACTGGGTCTGACTGAGCGCCTCCAGGAGAGAGGCCCAAGCAAGATGCGCCCCGAGGAGCGTCTTGCCACATGTCACCACTGGGTCTGACTGAGCGCCTCCAGGAGAGAGGCCCAAGCAAGACGCGCCCCGAGGAGCGTCTTGCGACATGTCACTACTCGGTCTAACTGAGCGCCTCCAGGAGAGAGGTCCAAGCAAGACGCACCCCGAGGAGCGTCTTGCCACATGTCACTACTCGGTCTGACTGAGCGCCTCCAGGAGAGAGGCCCAAGCAAGACGTGCCCCGAGGAGCGTCTTGCCACATGTCAACAATGGGTCTGACTGAGGGCCTCCAGGAGAGAAGCCCAAGCAAGACGCGCCCCGAGGAGCGTCAGGCCACATGTCAACACTGGGTCTGACTGAGCGCCTCCAGGAGAGAGGCCCCAGCAAGACGCGCCCCGAGGAGCGTCTTGCCACATGTCAGCACTCGGTCTGACTGAGCGCCTCCAGGAGAGAGGCCCAAGCAAGAAGCGCCCCGAGGAGCTTCTTGCCACATGTCAACAATGGGTCTGACTGAGGGCCTCCAGGAGAGAAGCCCAAGCAAGACGCGCCCCGAGGAGCGTCTTGCCACATGTCAACACTGGGTCTAATTGAGCGCCTCCAGGAGAGAGGCCCAAGCAAGACATACCCCGAGGAGCGTCTTGCCACATGTCACTACTCGGTCTGACTGAGCGCCTCCAGGAGAGAGGTCCAAGCAACACGTGCCCCGAGGAGCGTCTTGCCACATGTCAACAATGGGTCTGACTGAGGGCCTCCAGGAGAGAAGCCCAAGGAAGAAGCGCCCCGAGGAGCGTCTTGCCACATGTCAAAACTGGGTCTGACTGAGCGCCTCCAGGAGAGAGGCCCAAGCAAGACACGCCCCGAGGAGCGTCTTGACACATGTCAACACTGGGACTGACTGAGGGCCTCCATGAGAGAAGCCCAAGCAAGACGCGCCCCGAGGAGAGTCTTGCCACATGTCAACACTGGGTCTGACAGAGGGCATCCAGGAGAGAGGCCCAAGCAATACGCGCCCCGAGGAGCGTCTTGCCACATGTCAACAATGGGTCTGACTGAGGGCCTCCAGGAGAGAAGCCAAAGCAAGACGCGCCCCGAGGAGCTTCTTTCCACATGTCAACAATGGGTCTTACTGAGGGCCTCCATGAGAGAAGCCCAAGCAAGACGCGCCCCGAGGAGTGTCTTGCCACGTGTCAACACTGTGTCTGACTGAGCGCCTCCAGGAGAGAGGCCCAAGCAAGACGCGCCCCGAGGAGCGTCTTGCCACGTGTCAACACTGGGTCTGACTTAGCGCCTCCAGGAGAGAGGCCCAAGCAAGATGCGCCCAGAGGAGAGTCTTGCCACATGTCAACACTCGGTCTGACAGAGGGCATTCAGGAGAGAGGCCGAAGCAAGACGCGCCCCGAGGAGCGTCTTGCCACATGTCACCACTGGGTCTGAATGAGCGCCTCCAGGAGAGAGGCCCAACCAAGACGCGCCCCGAGGAGTGTCTTGCCACATGCCAACACATGGTCTGACTGAGCGCCTCCAGGAGAGAGGCCCAAGCAAGACGCGCCCCGAGGAGCGTCTTGCCATGTGTCAACACTGGGTCTGACTGAGCGCCTCCAGGAGAGAGGCCCAAGCAAGACGCGCCCAGAGGAGCGTCTTGCCACATGTCAACACTGGGTCTGACTGAGCGCCTCCAGGAGAGAGGCCCAAACAAGACACGCCCCGAGGAGCGTCTTGACACATGTCAACACTGGGTCGGACTGAGGGCCTCCATGAGAAAAGCCCAAGCAAGACGCGCCCCGAGGAGCGTCTTGCCACATGTCAACACTCGGTCTGACAGAGGGCATTCAGGAGAGAGGCCGAAGCAATACGCGCCCCGAGGAGCGTCTTGCCACATGTCACCACAGGGTCTGAATGAGCGCCTCCAGGAGAGAGGCCCAACCAAGACGCGCCCCGAGGAGTGTCTTGCCACATGCCAACACTGGGTCTGACTGAGCGCCTCCAGGAGAGAGGCCCAAGCAAGACGCGCCCCGAGGAGCGTCCTGCCACATGTCAACACTGGGTCTGACTGAGCGCCTCCAGGAGAGAGGCCCAAGCAAGACGCGCCCCGAGGAGCGTCTTGCCACATGTCAACACTGGGTCATACTGAGCACCTCCAGGAGAGAGGCCCAAGCAAGACGCGCCCCGAGGAGCGTCTTGCCACATGTCAACAATGTGTCTGACTGAGGGCCTCCAGGAGAGAGGCCCAAGCAAGATGCGCCCGGAGGAGCGTCTTGCCACATGTCAACACTGGGTCTGACAGAGGGCCTCCAGGAGAGAGGCCCAAGCAAGACGAGCCCCGAGGAGCGTCTTGCCACATGTCACCTCTGGTTCTGACTGAGCGCCTTCAGGAGAGAGGCCCAAGCAAGACGCGCCCCGAGGAGCGTCTTGTCACATGTCAACACTGGGTCTGTCTGAGCGTCTCCAGGAGAGAAGCCCAAGCAAGACGCGCCCCGAGGAGCGTCTTGCCACATGTCAACAATGGGTCTGACTGAGGGCCTCCAGGAGAGAGGCCCAAGCAAGACGCGCCCCGAGGAGCGTCTTGACACATGTCAACACTGGGTCTGACTGAGAGCCTCCAGGAGAGAGGCCCAACCAAGACGCGCCCCGAGGAGTGTCTTGCCACATGTAACCACTGGGTCTGACTGAGCGCCTCCAGGAGAGAGGCCCAAGCAAGACGTGCCCCGGGGAGCGTCAGGCCCCATGTCACTACTCAGTCTGACTGACCGCCTCCAGGAGAGAGGCCCAAGCAAGACGCGCCCCGAGGAGCGTCTTGCCACATGTCAGCACTCGGTCTGACTGAGCGCCTCCAGGAGAAAGGCCCAAGAAAGACGCGCCCTGAGGAGCGTCTTGCCACATGTCAACAATGGGTCTGACTGAGGGCCTCCAGGAGAGAGGCCCAAGCAAGATGCGCCCGGAGGAGCGTCTTGCCACATGTCAACACTGGGTCTGACAGAGGGCCTACAGGAGAGAGGCCCAAGCAAGACGCGCCCAAAGGAGCGTCTTGCAACATGTCAACAATGGGTCTGACTGAGTGCCTCCAGGAGAGAGGCCCAAGCAACACGCGCCCCGAGGAGCGTCAGGCCAAATGTCACTACTCAGTCTGACTGAGCGCCTCCAGGAGAGAGGCCCAAGCAAGACGCGCCCCGAGGAGCGTCTTGCCACATGTCAACAATGGGTCTTACTGAGGGCCTCCAGGAGAGAAGCCCAAGCAACACGCACCCCGAGGAGCTTCTTGCCACATGTCGGCACTCGGTCTGACTGAGCGCCTCCAGGAGAGAGGCCAAAGCAAGACGCGCCCCGAGGAGCGTCTTGACACATGTCAACACTGGGTCTGACAGAGGGCCTCCATGAGAGAGGCCCAAACAAGACGCGCCCCGAGGAGTGTCTTGCCACATGTCAACACTGGGTCTGACTGAGCGCCTCCAGGAGAGAGGCCCAAGCAAGATGCGCCCAGAGGAGAGTCTTGCCACATGTCAACACTCGGTCTGACAGAGGGCATTCAGGAGAGAGGCCGAAGCAAGACGCGCCCCGAGGAGCGTCTTGCCACATGTCACCACTGGGTCTGAATGAGCGCCTCCAGGAGAGAGGCCCAACCAAGACGCGCCCCGAGGAGTGTCTTGCCACATGCCAACACATGGTCTGACTGAGCGCCTCCAGGAGAGAGGCCCAAGCAAGACGCGCCCCGAGGAGCGTCTTGCCACGTGTCAACACTGGGTCTGACTGAGCGCCTCCAGGAGAGAGGCCCAAGCAAGACGCGCCCAGAGGAGCGTCTTGCCACATGTCAACACTGGGTCTGACTGAGCGCCTCCAGGAGAGAGGCCCAAACAAGACACGCCCCGAGGAGCGTCTTGACACATGTCAACACTGGGTCGGACTGAGGGCCTCCATGAGAAAAGCCCAAGCAAGACGCGCCCCGAGGAGCGTCTTGCCACATGTCAACACTCGGTCTGAGAGAGGGCATTCAGGAGAGAGGCCGAAGCAATACGCGCCCCGAGGAGCGTCTTGCCACATGTCACCACAGGGTCTGAATGAGCGCCTCCAGGAGAGAGGCCCAACCAAGACGCGCCCCGAGGAGTGTCTTGCCACATGCCAACACTGGGTCTGACTGAGCGCCTCCAGGAGAGAGGCCCAAGCAAGACGCGCCCCGAGGAGCGTCCTGCCACATGTCAACACTGGGTCTGACTGAGCGCCTCCAGGAGAGAGGCCCAAGCAAGACGCGCCCCGAGGAGCGTCTTGCCACATGTCAACACTGGGTCATACTGAGCACCTCCAGGAGAGAGGCCCAAGCAAGACGCGCCCCGAGGAGCGTCTTGCCACATGTCAACAATGTGTCTGACTGAGGGCCTCCAGGAGAGAGGCCCAAGCAAGATGCGCCCGGAGGAGCGTCTTGCCACATGTCAACACTGGGTCTGACAGAGGGCCTCCAGGAGAGAGGCCCAAGCAAGACGAGCCCCGAGGAGCGTCTTGCCACATGTCACCTCTGGTTCTGACTGAGCGCCTCCAGGAGAGAGGCCCAAGCAAGACGCGCCCCGAGGAGCGTCTTGTCACATGTCAACACTGGGTCTGTCTGAGCGTCTCCAGGAGAGAAGCCCAAGCAAGACGCGCCCCGAGGAGCGTCTTGCCACATGTCAACAATGGGTCTGACTGAGGGCCTCCAGGAGAGAGGCCCAAGCAAGACGCGCCCCGAGGAGCGTCTTGACACATGTCAACACTGGGTCTGACTGAGGGCCTCCAGGAGAGAGGCCCAACCAAGACGCGCCCCGAGGAGTGTCTTGCCACATGTAACCACTGGGTCTGACTGAGCGCCTCCAGGAGAGAGGCCCAAGCAAGACGTGCCCCGGGGAGCGTCAGGCCCCATGTCACTACTCAGTCTGACTGACCGCCTCCAGGAGAGAGGCCCAAGCAAGACGCGCCCCGAGGAGCGTCTTGCCACATGTCAGCACTCGGTCTGACTGAGCGCCTCCAGGAGAAAGGCCCAAGAAAGACGCGCCCTGAGGAGCGTCTTGCCACATGTCAACAATGGGTCTGACTGAGGGCCTCCAGGAGAGAGGCCCAAGCAAGATGCGCCCGGAGGAGCGTCTTGCCACATGTCAACACTGGGTCTGACAGAGGGCCTACAGGAGAGAGGCCCAAGCAAGACGCGCCCAAAGGAGCGTCTTGCAACATGTCAACAATGGGTCTGACTGAGTGCCTCCAGGAGAGAGGCCCAAGCAACACGCGCCCCGAGGAGCGTCAGGCCAAATGTCACTACTCAGTCTGACTGAGCGCCTCCAGGAGAGAGGCCCAAGCAAGACGCGCCCCGAGGAGCGTCTTGCCACATGTCAACAATGGGTCTTACTGAGGGCCTCCAGGAGAGAAGCCCAAGCAACACGCACCCCGAGGAGCTTCTTGCCACATGTCGGCACTCGGTCTGACTGAGCGCCTCCAGGAGAGAGGCCAAAGCAAGACGCGCCCCGAGGAGCGTCTTGACACATGTCAACACTGGGTCTGACAGAGGGCCTCCATGAGAGAGGCCCAAACAAGACGCGCCCCGAGGAGTGTCTTGCCACATGTCAACACTGGGTCTGACTGAGCGGCTCCAGGAGAGAGGCCCAAGCAAGACGCACCCCCGAGGAGCTCCTCGGGGCGCGTCTTGCTGGGGCCTCTCTCCTGGAGGAGCTCAGTCAGACCCAGTGGTGACACGTGGCAAGACGCTCCTCCGGGCGCATCTTGCTTGGGCCTCTCTCCTGGAGGCGCTAAGTCAGACCCAGTGTTGACACGTGGCAAGACGCTCCTCGGGGCGCGTCTTGCTTGGGCCTCTCTCCTGGAGGTGCTCAGTCAGACACAGTGTTGACATGTGGCAAGACACTCCTCGGGGCGCGTCTTGCTTGGGCTTCTCTCATGGAGGCCCTCAGTAAGACCCATTGTTGACATGTGGAAAGAAGCTCCTCGGGGCGCGTATTGCTTGGGCCTCTCTCCTGGATGCCCTCTGTCAGACCCAGTGTTGACATGTGGCAAGACTCTCCTCGGGGCACGTCTTGCTTGGACCTCTCTCCTGGAGGCGCTCAGTCAGTCCGAGTAGTGACATGTGGCAAGAAGCTCCTCGGGGCGCGTCTTGCTTGGGCCTCTCTCCTGGAGGCGCTCAATTAGACCCAGTGTTGACATGTGGCAAGACGCTCCTCGGGGCGCGTCTTGCTTGGGCTTCTCTCCTGGAGGCCCTCAGTCAGACCCATTGTTGACATGTGGCAAGACGCTCCTCGGGGCGCGTCTTTGCTGGGGCCTCTCTCCTGGAGGCGCTCAGTCAGACCCAGTGTTGACATGTATCAAGACGCTCCTCGGGCGTTTCTTGCTTGCGCCTCTCTCCTGGTGGCGCTCAGTCAGACCCAGAGGTGACATGTGGCAAGACGCTCCTCAGGCCTCTCTCCTGGAGGCGCTCAGTCAGACCCAGTGTTGACATGTGGCAAGACGCTCCTCGGGGCGCGTCTTGCTTCGGCCTCTCTCCTAGAGCCGCTCAGTCAGACCCAGTGTTGACATGTGGCAAGACACTCCTCGGGGCGCGTCTTGTTTGGGCCTCTCTCATGGAGGCCCTATGTCAGACCCAGTGTTGACATGTGTCAAGACGCTCCTCGGGGCGCGTCTTGCTTTGGCCTCTCTCCTGGAGGCGCTCAGTCAGACCGAGTGCTGACATGTGGCAAGAAGCTCCTCGGGGCGCGTCTTGCTTGGGCCTCTCTCCTGGAGGCCCTCAGTCAGACCCATTGTTGACATGTGGCAAGACGCTCCTCGGGGCGCGTCTTGCTTGGGCCTCTCTCCTGGAGGCGCTCAGTCAGACCGAGTGCTGACATAAGGCAAGACGCTCCTCGGGGCGCGTCTTGCTGGGGCCTCTCTCCTGGAGGCGCTCAGTCAGACCCAGTGCTGACATATGGCAAGACGCTCCTCGGGGCGCGTCTTGCTTGGGCCTCTCTCCTGGAGGCGCTCAGTCAGACCCAGTGTTGACATGTGGCTAGACTCTCCTCGGGGCGCGTCTTGCTTGGGCCTCTCTCCTGGAGGCGCTCAGTCAGACCAAGTGGTGACATGTGGCAAGACGCTCCTCGGGGCGCGTCTTGCTTTGGCCTCTCTCCTGGAGGCGCTCAGTCAGACCGAGTGCTGACATGTGGCAAGAAGCTCCTCGGGGCGCGTCTTGCTTGGGCCTCTCTCCTGGAGGCCCTCAGTCAGACCCATTGTTGACATGTGGCAAGACGCTCCTCGGGGCGCGTCTTGCTTGGGCCTCTCTCCTGGAGGCGCTCAGTCAGACCCAGTGTTGACATGTTGCAAGACGCTCCTCGGGGCGCGTCTTGCTTGGGCCTCTCTCCTGGAGGCGCTCAGTCAGACCCAGTGTTGACATGTGGCAAGACGCTCCTCGGGGCGCGTCTTGCTTGGGCCTCTCTCCTGGAGGCGCTCAGTCAGACCCAGTGGTGACACGTGGAAAGACGCTCCTCGGGGTGCGTCTTGCTTGGGCCTCTCTCCTGGAGGCGCTCAGTCAGCTGGCCGCATTATCACTCGCGATGTCTATCCTGACATGCCCGTTTCTGATTTCTATGTATATTAAATTATGACAAGAGCTACGGTGGTTACGATTACACTCTGACCACGTGCCTTAGTTTCTGCTAGTGACCTATAAATACATTTGACCACTTGCTCTCACTGCCATTAAAGCGGCTGTACCCACACGTACAAAACCCAAGAAAAAAAATTATCTCGCTGTCTGTACTGGGTGTACTCTCAGTAGTCGCAGTTGCTCAGGCCATGGTGGTACGCTCACATAACGCCTCTGAGATACGTCCCATCACACCACCTCCTAGACTACTCGCGAAGGAGTATTCAACACCCCCCTTTGTACAAAGACAACCATTATAACGAGCACAGCACAACGCTTGCCGCACGCGAAGACAACATGCAGGAGACAACGCTACCACCTGTCGTGAGAACAACGGATTCGAGTGACAACGATCGCGACTATGACGAGCACATTACCACACCCTCTGTGCACGAAGACCAGGTGCAGGAGACAACGCTACCACCTGTCTTGAGAAACAAGAGTTTGGTTAACAATGATCATCGTCGTGTCCCATTGTAAACGGGCGCGCCATCGCACACATCGTACATGTGTGTTAACCCACCTGTATGCGACAGACTTTGTGTGTTGCATGACATGGAGATGTATTGACATCTGTGTCAATACAGGACTCTCTGTAAGCCTGGAGCTGGTCGCTAACGACCCGTGCATGCGCCACACAAAAGGTATCGTACATGTGTTAACCCACCTGTATGCGACAGACTTTGTGTGTTGCATGACATCGAGATGTATTGACGTCTGTGTCAATACAGGACTGTATAAGCTGGGAGCTGGACTCTAACGACCCGTGCTTGCGCCACACAAAAGGTAACTCGACTAACTACAAAACGCATATTGTGATGTAGAAAGTTGGCTCGACTGTTTGAATCAGCTGCAGCTGCGGTTTACTCACGAAGTGAATCGCACGCTTGTTAGAAGTACATTCGGAGCACTTAAAAAATATATCGCTCTCATCGAGTTCCGTCTCAGTGTTCACCGGCTGATGGGCAAGAGCGTGACATGGGATCGCCAGGAACTTACTTAAGGACTATCATCTCATTTGGCATTTACTCACGGACCCAAGAAACCAGTTCCGAAAAATGGTCGAGAATTATAACTTGTCTAATAGCAACTGGAAGATATGTTGCGTCATAAGCCTCTGATGGTTCACAATGTGCACGGTCCACTCGAAATCCTAATGCTGTATTTGTAGTACATACACTAAGTCTTCTCTGATGATGTCAGACTAGAGTTTTATTAGAGTTTTACTTTGCAACAATGGGATTAGAGCAGTTGATGTGTATATTTTTAATAGTGCACAATGCTACTATTCCTAGGCTGAATGTATGACATGGCTCTTATGTATCATTATGTATCGTTTCCATTAAGTACTAATTTAAATAAAGTCCCTCTGTCCTCAGTGCTAGGTTGTGGGTTTAATACACATTATTATGATCAACCTGTTGAATAGTATAATAACAATATTCCTGTAAAAGTCATTTAGTAATGAACAACCTCAGTTCTGTGAAAGAACATCATGTCTCTTATGTGTGCACTGCAGGCCTGACCGGGGTTTGCACGCAAGGGCCTGTGTGTGTGTGTGTGTGTGTGTGTGTGTGTGTGTGTGTGTGTGTGTGTGTGTGTGTGTGTGTGTGTGTGTGTGTGTGTGTGTGAAACAAATAAAGATAAAAATAGCTAGTGCGGCCATGAGCGGTCGTGCAGGGTAGAGGCTGCGCGAAAACGCCTCTAAAACAAGCGAGTGCCCACGCCCGATCCGTGGAAGCACGTAGAACTAGCAAAAGTACTAGCAGAAATCAACGATCGCACACGGGTCATTGAGTGTGTACAGGGTTCGTCTGCGTGTGTGGCATTGGGCAATCTAGCGGCAACCGAGTGGCCTGAAGGCGGAACCGGCCAACCCGTCGCCCTAACCATCGTTGCGCTTCGAGATGAACTATTGCTAAAGATGATCGTCTTCATCAACCACGGCGCTACCAGAGTTACCATGACATGCGCCTTAAAAGCGTTCTCGTTTGGGTCAGCGCCACCAGAATTGAATTGGCAAGTCAGCGGATATTACACAACTCGTAACGAAGACCCTCTCCGCGACCTCGCGGCCAGTGTGCGCAGTGTACAGCAAATGACAAACGATGTTGCGAGCGATATATCGGAAAAACTTTGCACTGACGCGACGGTCGCCACTGCAGGTTGTGTGAGTCTCGCGCAAAGTGCCATATCAAACGTGCGCTAGCTAGTGACAAGCAACTTCACCAGATCCGTAGATTCTGCATACGCTCGGATACGAATGAAAGTATCGAGAGATAACACCGACACGAGTTCCGCGACGGCGCTGGCTGCAGTCGCTACAACACTGGATTTATTAATCAACGTAATTGTGATCGTAATGGCGTTTCGAGTGTGCACCAGAAACTACAACCAGTACTACAGAAAACTGGCATGAGGGTCGCGGTCTAACGTTATGTTGGTGTCTCGCATCGACCGTCGACGGCCGTTTGCCAGCGGCTGACAATGGCACAGTTGACGAAATGGAAACGCCGACCGTCGATAGCGCACTCTCGCAAGTTCCAACCGCACCATCTCAGGAGACAGACCACAGAGTCATATTAGCGGAGGGTAGATAGAAAATGCGCAAACCGCCGCAACCGCCCATATACATACTATACGAGTTCAACATAGAGTGGAGTAAGAAGTTATTACCGATTGTATTTCCAACGTGCAAGCAGCTGGTGTGTGACGCTTTACTTGAGTATCACAGAGGTTGCGATGTCCTGTGTTCCACGAGCGCATGGAAACAAGTGAACGAACTTCTACCGACCGTACTATTGGGGTATGAGCGAGCTGTAAAATCAATACACGCTAGGCACGCGGACTTTGCCGTGTTACTGGACACGCATATCGCAACAGCAAAACCGGGTCAAGTGTTCGGGGCGTCACCGCGCTCGACTATACACGTCTTGGCCTACCACGAGTACATGAGCCCACAAGATCCTAAGCGAGGTCGAAGCCGTTGTGTCTACCCAACGCAAATTCAGCACAGCCGTGCGCGCTAAGACAAGTCCCTCTAGACTGCTGGAAACTTTGGAAACGTGGAAGGCTGGCGTGTACGCGCTTTCTTCACATCTCAATGGTATGATCGCGATACTCTCGGCCGCACAACAACTAATGGTCATGTGTTCGGAATGTCTGATCAGGTCTGACATGACCGGTTGTCAATCGACGTCGAGCGTGCACTCACACACGGATATCCTGGCGTACAGTAAAGCGACAGCGACCTATATGCTCACGTTGATCGCCGATGTTTCGAAGGGCAATCGAGTGTGTTGGCTGACGAAAGCTATGGTGACCGACGGTCGCGTCGACTACAATGTGCCTCATTGCGACTGGAGAGGCGTATGTGATCCTTTGCAAATCGACAACACCACCGCGGTCGAGTGCGAAGTCACGGTCGGCGGCGTGTTGTCCTTACTGTGCCCCATACAATGTGACGGTCCGTGTGATGGACCGGTGTGTTACGACCCGACTAACGAAACGTACCAGGTGATAACATTGCATCTGCCCATTACAGCGGAGCGAGCGTTTCGCCACACTCCCAAACCAAGGTTAATAGTTGTAGCGCACGCCCTTTCGGACCTCGGTGCACGCGAAACACTGGTGTACACTCACAACATCACGCTCGAGACAGCTCAAGCGTTACGCGAAACAAAGGACGTGTTCAAATCCATAGAGAATATACGGTCTTTAGCGTATGCGTATATAAAGAAGGTCGATGACATTTACAGACCCGGCGGTGTGGGCACCATAGTAGAAATACAAGGTGCTCTCAAGCGCACACAGATACTGGCCGCATTATCACTCGCGATGTCTATCCTGACTTACCCGTTTCTGATTTCTATGTATATTAAATTATGACAAGAGCTACCTTAAGTGGTTACGATTACACTCTGACCACGTGCCTTAGTTTCTGCTAGTGACCTATAAATACATTTGCCCACTTGCTCTCACTGCCATTAAAGCGGCTGTACCCACACGTACAACACCCAAGAAAAAAAATGATCTCGCTGTCTGTACTGGGTGTACTCTCAGTAGTCGCAGTTGCTCAGGCCATGGTGGTACGCTCACATAACGCCTCTGAGATACGTTCCATCACACCACCTCCTAGACTACTCGCGAAGGAGTATTCAACACCCCCTTTGTACGAAGACAACCATGATAACAAGCACAGCACAACGCTTGCCGCACGTGAAGACAACATGCAGGAGACAACGCTACCACCTGTCGTGAGAACAACGGATTCGAGTGACAACGATCGCGACTATGACGAGCACATTACAACACCCTCTGTGCACGAAGACCAGGTGCAGGAGACAACGCTACCACCTGTCATGAGAAACAAGAGTTTGGTTAACAATGATCATCGTCGTGTCCCATTGTAAACGGGCGCGCCATCGCACACATCGTACATGTGTGTTAACCCACCTGTATGCGACAGACTTTGTGTGTTGCATGACATCGAGATGTATTGACGTCTGTGTCAATTAAGGACTCTCTATAAGCCAGGAGCTGGATGCTAACGACCCATGCATGCGCCACACAAAAGGTATCGTACATGTGTTAACCCACCTGTATGCGACAGACTTTGTGTGTTGCATGGCATCGAGATGTATTGACGTCTGTGTCACCGACCCAATATAAATACATATACCCACTTGCTCTCACTGCCATTAAAGCGGCTGTACCCACACGTACAACACCCAAGAAAAAAAATGATCTCGCTGTCTGTACTGGGTGTACTCTCACTAGTCGCAGTTGCTCAGGCCATGGTGATACGCTCAAATAACGCCTCTGAGATACGTCCCATCACGCCATCTCCTAGACTACTCGCGAAGGAGTATTCAACACCCCCTTTGTACGAAGACAACCATTATAACGAGCACAGCACATTGCTTGCCGCACGCGTAGACAACATACAGGAGACAACGCTACCACCTGTCGTGAGAACAACGGATTCGAGTGACAACGATCGCGACTATGACGAGCACATTACACCACCCTCTGTGCACGAAGACCAGGTGCAGGAGACAACGCTACCACCTGTCGTGAGAAACAAGAGTTTGGTTAACAATGATCATCGTCGTGTCCCATTGTAAATGGGCTCGCCATCGCACACATCGTACATGTGTGTTAACCCACCTGTTTGCGACAGACTTTGTGTGTTGCATGACATCGAGATGTCTTGACGTCTGTGTCAATACAGGACTCTCTATAAGCCGGGAGCTGGACGCTAACGACCCGTGCATGCGCCACACAAAAGGTATCGTACATGTGTTAACCCACCTGTATACGACAGACTTTGTGTGTTGCATGACATCGAGATGTATTGACGTCTGTGTCAATACAGGACTCTATAAGCTGGGAGCTGGACGCTAACGACCCGTGCATGCGCCACACAAAAGGTAACTCGACTAACTACAAAACGCATATTGTGATGTAGAATGTTGGCTCGACTGTTTGAATCAGCTGCAGCTGCGGTTTACTCACAAAGTGAATCGCACGCTTGTTAGAAGTACATTCGGAGCACTTAAAAAATACATCGCTCTCATCGAGTTCCGTCTCAGCGTTCACCGGCTGATGGGCAAGAGCGTGACATGGGATCGCCAGGAACTTACTTAAGGACTATCATCTCATTTGGCATTTACTCACGGACCCAAGAAACCAGTTTCGAAAAATGGTCGAGAATTATAACTTGTCTAATAGCAACTGGAAAATATGTTGCGTCATAAGCCTCTGATGGTTCACAAGGTGCACGGTCCACTCGAAATCCTAATGCTGTATTTGTAGTACATACACTAAGTCTTCTCTGTTGATGTCAGACTAGAGTTTTATTAGAGTTTTACTTTGCAACAATGGGATTCGAGCAGTTGATGTGTATATTTTTAATAGTGCACAATGCTACTATTCCTAGGCTGAATGTATGACATGGCTCTTATGTATCATTATGTATCGTTTCCATTAAGTACTAATTTAAATAAAGTCCCTCTGTCCTCAGTGCTAGGTTGTGGGTTTAATACACATTATTATGATCAACCTGTTGAATAGTATAATAACAATATTCCTGTAAAAGTCATTTAGTAATGAACAACCTCAGTTCTGTGAAAGAACATCATGTCTCTTATGTGTGCACTGCAGGCCTGACCGGGGTTTGCACGCAAGGGCCTGTGTGTGTGTGTGTGTGTGTGTGTGTGTGTGTGTGTGTGTGTGTGTGTGTGTGTGTGTGTGTGTGTGTGTGTGAAACAAATAAAGATAAATATAGCTAGTGCGGCCACGAGCGGTCGTGCAGGGTAGAGGCTGCGCGAAAACGCCTCTAAAACAAGCGCGTGCCCACGCCCGATACATGGAAGCACGTAGAACTAGCAAACGTGCTAGCAGAAATCAACGATCGCACACGGGTCTTTGAGTGTGTACAGGGTTCGTCTGCGTGTGTGGCATTGGGCAATCTAGCGGCAACCGAGTGGCCTGAAGGCAGAACCGGCCAACCCGTCGCCCTCACCTTCGTTGCGCTTCGAGATGAACTATTGCTAAAGATGATCGTCCTCATCAACCACGGCGCTACCAGAGTAGCTCGTAACGAAGACCCTCTCTGCGACCTCGTGGCCAGTGTGCGCAGTGTACAGCAAATGACAAACGATGTTGCGAGCGATATATCGGAAAAACTTTGCACTGACGCGACGGTCGCCACTGCAGGTTGTGTGAGTCTCGCGCAAAGTGCCATATCAAACATGCGCAAGCTAGTGACAAGCAACTTCACCAGATCCGTAGATTCTGCATACGCTCGGATACGAATGAAAGTATCGAGAGATAACACCGACACGAGTTGTGCGACGGCGCTGGCTGCAGTCGCTACAACACTGGATTTATTAATCAACGTAATTGTGATCATAATGGCGTTTCGAGTGTGCACCAGAAACTACAACCAGCACTACAGAAAACTGGCATGAGGGTCGCGGTCTAACGTTATGTTGGTGTCTCGCATCGACCGTCGACGGCCGTTTGCCAGCGGCTGAAAATGGCACAGTTTACGAAATGGAAACGCCGACCGTCGATAGCGCTCTCTTAAGTTCCAACCGCACCATCTCAGGAGACAGACCACAGAGTCATATTAGCGGAGGGTAGATAGAAAATGCGCAAACCGCCGCAACCGCCCATATACATACTATACGAGTTCAACATAGAGTGGAGTAAGAAGTTACTACCGATTGTATTTCCAACGTGCAAGCAGCTGGTGTGTGACGCTTTACTTGAGTATCACAGAGGTTGCGATGTCCTGTGTTCCACGAGCGCATGGAAACAAGTGAACGAACTTCTACGGACCGTACTGTTGGGGTATGAGCGAGCTGTAAAATCAATACACGCTAGACACGCGGACTTTGCCGTGTTACTGGACACGCATATCGCCACAACAAAACCGGGTAAGGTGTTCGGGGCGTCACCGCGCTCGACTATACACATCTTGGCCTACCACGAGTACATGAGCCCACAGATCCTAAGCGAGGTCGAAGCCGTTGTGTCTACACAACGCAAATTCAGCACTGCCATGCGAGCTAAGACAAGTCCCTCTAGACTGCTGGAAACTTTGGAAACGCGGAAGGCTGGCGTGTACGGACTTTCTACACATCTCAACGGTATGATCGCGATACTCTCAGCCGCACAACAACTAATGGTCATGTGTTCGGAAGGTCTGATCAGGTCTGACATGACCGGTTGTCAATCGACGTCGAGCGTGCACTCACACACGGATATCCTGGCGTACAGTAAAGCGACGGCGACCTCTACGCTCACGTTGATCGCCGATGTTTCGAAGGGCAATCGAGTGTGTTGGCTGACGAAAGCTATGGTGACCGACGGTCGCGTCGACTACAATGTGCCTCATTGCGACTGGAGAGGCGTATGTGATCCTTTGCAAATCGACAACACCACCGCGGTCGAGTGCGAAGTCACGGTCGGCGGCGTGTTGTCCTTACTGTGCCCCATACAATGTGACGGTCCGTGTCACGGACCGGTGTGTTACGACCTGACTAACGAAACGTACCAGGTGATAACATTGCATCCGCCCATTACAGCGGAGCGAGCGTTTCGCCACACTCCCAAACCAAGGTTAATAGTTGTAGCGCACGCCCTTTCGGACCTCGGTGCACGCGAAACACTGGTGTACACTCACAACATCACGCTCGAGACAGCTCAAGCGTTACGCGAAACAAATACATAGAGAATATACGGTCTTTAGCGTATGCGTATATAAAGAAGGTCGATGACATTTACAGACCCGGCGGCGTGGGCACCACAGTAGAACAACAAGGTGCTCTCAAGCGCACACAGATACTGGCCGCATTATCACTCGCGATGTCTATCCTGACATACCCGTTTCTGATTTCTATGTATATTAAATTATGACAAGAGCTACTTTAGGTGGTTACGATTACACTCTGACCATGTGCCTTAGTTTCTGCTAGTGACCTATAAATACATTTGCCCACTTGCTCTCACTGCCATTAAAGCGGCTGTACCCACACGTACAACACCCAAGAAAAAAAATGATCTTGCTGTCTGTACTGGGTGTACTCTCAGTAGTCGCAGTTGCTCAGGCCATGGTGGTACGCTCACATAACGCCTCTGAGATACGTTCCATCACACCACCTCCTAGACTACTCGCGAAGGAGTATTCAACACCCCCTTTGTACGAAGACAACCATTATAACGAGCACAGCACAACGCTTGCCGCACGCGAAGACAACATGCAGGAGACAACGCTACCACCTGTCGTGAGAACAACGGATTCGAGTGACAACGATCGCGACTATGACGAGCACATTACAACACCCTCTGTGCACGAAGACCAGGTGCAGGAGACAACGCTACCACCTGTCGTGAGAAACAAGAGTTTGGTTAACAATGATCATCGTTGTGTCCCATTGTAAACGGGCGCGCCATTGCACACATCGTACATGTGTGTTAACCCACCTGTATGCGACAGACTTTGTGTGTTGCATGACATCGAGATGTATTGACGTCTGTGTCAATACAGGACTCTCTATAAGCCAGGAGCTGGACGCTAACGACCAGTGCATGCGCCACACAAAAGGTATCGTACATGTGTTAACCCACCTGTATGCGACAGACTTTGTGTGTTGCATGACATCGAGATGTATTGACGTCTGTGTCAATACAGGACTCTCTAAGCTGGGAGCTGGACGCTAACGACTCGTGCATGCGCCACACAAAAGGTAACTCGACTAACTACAAAACGCATATTGTGATGTAGAAAGTTGGCTCGACTGTTTGAATCAGCTGCAGCTGCGGTTTACTCACGAAGTGAATCGCACGCTTGTTAGAAGTACATTCGGAGCACTTAAAAAATACATCGCTCTCATCGAGTTCCGTCTCAGCATTCACCGGCTGATGGGC
The DNA here is from genome assembly GCF_043380555.1 of Nothobranchius furzeri. Lineage (NCBI taxonomy): Eukaryota > Metazoa > Chordata > Actinopteri > Cyprinodontiformes > Nothobranchiidae > Nothobranchius > Nothobranchius furzeri. Next base: position 17,783,856 of record NC_091741.1, read on the forward strand.
AAGAGCGTGACATGGGATCGCCAGGAACTTACTTAAGGACTATCATCTCATTTGGCATTTACTCACGGACCCAAGAAACCAGTTCCGAAAAATGGTCAAGAATTATAACTTGTCTAATAGCAACTGGAAGATATGTTGCGTCATAAGCCTCTGATGGTTCACAAGGTGCACGGTCCACTCGAAATCCTAATGCTGTATTTGTAGTGCATACACTAAGTCTTCTCTGTTGATGTCAGACTAGAGTTATATTAGAGTTTTACTTTGCAACAATGGGATTCGAGCAATTGATCTGTATATTTTTAATAATGCACAATGCTACTATTCCTAGGCTGAATGTATGACATGGCTCTTATGTATCATTATGTATCGTTTCCATTAAGTACTAATTTAAACTATTGCTAAAGATGATCGTTCCTCATCAACCACGGCGCTACCAGAGTAGCTCGTAACGAAGACCCTCTCTGCGACCTCGTGGCCAGTGTGCGCAGTGTACAGCAAATGACAAACGATGTTGCGAGCGATATATCGGAAAAACTTTGCACTGACGCGACGGTTGCCACTGCAGGTTGTGTGAGTCTCGCGCAAAGTGCCATATCAAACATGCGCAAGCTAGTGACAAGCAACTTCACCAGATCCGTAGATTCTGCATACGCTCGGATACGAATGAAAGTATCGAGAGATAACACCGACACGAGTTGTGCGACGGCGCTGGCTGCAGTCGCTACAAAACTGGATTTATTAATCAACGTAATTGTGATCATAATGGCGTTTCGAGTGTGCACCAGAAACTACAACCAGCACTACAGAAAACTGGCATGAGGGTCGCGGTCTAACGTTATGTTGGTGTCTCGCATCGACCGTCGACGGCCGTTTGCCAGCGGCTGAAAATGGCACAGTTTACGAAATGGAAACGCCGACCGTCGATAGCGCTCTCTTAAGTTCCAACCGCACCATCTCAGGAGACAGACCACAGAGTCATATTAGCGGAGGGTAGATAGAAAATGCGCAAACCGCCGCAACCGCCCATATACATACTATACGAGTTCAACATAGAGTGGAGTAAGAAGTTACTACCGATTGTATTTCCAACGTGCAAGCAGCTGGTGTGTGACGCTTTACTTGAGTATCAAGGAGGTTGCGATGTCCTGTGTTCCACGAGCGCATGGAAACAAGTGAACGAACTTCTACGGACCGTACTGTTGGGGTATGAGCGAGCTGTAAAATCAATACACGCTAGACACGCGGACTTTGCCGCGTTACTGGACACGCATATCGCCACAACAAAACCGGGTAAGGTGTTCGGGGCGTCACCGCGCTCGACTATACACGTCTTGGCCTACCACGAGTACATGAGCCCACAGATCCTAAGCGAGGTCGAAGCCGTTGTGTCTACACAACGCAAATTCAGCACTGCCATGCGAGCTAAGACAAGTCCCTCTAGACTGCTGGAAACTTTGGAAACGTGGAAGGCTGGCGTGTACGGACTTTCTACACATCTCAACGGTATGATCGCGATACTCTCAGCCGCACAACAACTAATGGTCATGTGTTCGGAAGGTCTGATCAGGTCTGACATGACCGGTTGTCAATCGACGTCGAGCGTGCACTCACACACGGATATCCTGGCGTACAGTAAAGCGACTGCGACCTCTACGCTCACGTTGATCGCCGATGTTTCGAAGGGCAATCGAGTGTGTTGGCTGACGAAAGCTATGGTGACCGACGGCCGCGTCGACTACAATGTGCCTCATTGCGACTGGAGAGGCATATGTGATCCTTTGCAAATCGACAACACCACCGCGGTCGAGTGCGAAGTCACGGTCCGCGGCGTGTTGTCCTTACTGTGCCCCATACAATGTGACGGTCCGTGTCACGGACCGGTGTGTTACGACCCGACTAACGAAACGTACCAGGTGATAACATTGCATCCGCCCATTACAGCGGAGCGAGCGTTTCGCCACACTCCCAAACTAAGGTTAATAGTTGTAGCGCACGCCCTTTCGGACCTCGGTGCACGCGAAACACTGGTGTACACTCACAACATCACGCTCGAGACAGCTCAAGCGTTACGCGAAACAAAGGACGTGTTCAAATCCATAGAGAATATACGGTCTTTAGCGTATGCATATATAAAGAAGGTCGATGACATTAACAGACCCGGCGGCGTGGGCACCACAGTAGAACAACAAGGTGCTCTCAAGCGCACACAGATACTGGCCGCATTATCACTCGCGATGTCTATCCTGACATACCCGTTTCTGATTTCTATGTATATTAAATTATGACAAGAGCTACTTTAGGTGGTTACGATTACACTCTGACCACGTGCCTTAGTTTCTGCTAGTGACCTATAAATACATTTGCCCACTTGCTCTCACTGCCATTAAAGCGGCTGTACCCACACGTACAACACCCAAGAAAAAAAATGATCTCGCTGTCTGTACTGGGTGTACTCTCAGTAGTCGCAGTTGCTCAGGCCATGGTGGTACGCTCACATAACGCCTCTGAGATACGTTCCATCACACCACCTCCTAGACTACTCACGAAGGAGTATTCAACACCCCCTTTGTACGAAGACAACCTTTATAACGAGCACAGCACAACGCTTGCCGCACGCGAAGACAACATGCAGGAGACAACGCTACCACCTGTCGTGAGAACAACGGATTCGAGTGACAACGATCGCGACTATGACGAGCACATTACAACACCCTCTGTGCACGAAGACCAGGTGCAGGAGACAACGCTACCACCTGTCGTGAGAAACAAGAGTTTGGTTAACAATGATCATCGTTGTGTCCCATTGTAAACGGGCGCGCCATCGCACACATCGTACATGTGTGTTAACCCACCTGTATGCGACAGACTTTGTGTGTTGCATGACATCGAGATGTATTGACGTCTGTGTCAATACAGGACTCTCTAAGCTGGGAGCTGGACGCTAACGACCCGTGCATGCACCACACAAAAGGTAACTTGACTAACTACAAAACGCATATTGTGATGTAGAAAGTTGGCTCGACTGTTTGAATCAGCTGCAGCTGCCGTTTACTCACGAAGTGAATCGCACGCTTGTTAGAAGTATATTCGGAGCACTTAAAAAATACATCGCTCTCATAGAGTTCCGTCTCAGCGTTCACCGGCTGATGGGCAAGAGCGTGACATGGGATCGCCAGGAACTTACTTAAGGACTATCATCTCATTTGGCATTTACTCACGGACCCAAGAAACCAGTTCCGAAAAATGGTCGAGAATTATAACTTGTCTAATAGCAACTGGAAGATATGTTGCATCATAAGCCTCTGATTTGGTCTGCCACCCGATTCACATTGCACCGGACCCTTCATGTTCCTCCTGCGGGTGGTGGGTCCACAGTTGGACGAGCCCATGTATCCGGTTCGGGCTGGGCCCGGCCGGGCCCCATGGGCGAAAGCCCGGCCACCAGGCGCTCGCTCACGGGCCCCAACCCCAGGCCTGGCTCCAGGGTGGGACCCCGGTAACCCTCCGGGCCGGGTACTCCGACTCTTCGTTTTAACCGCCATGAAAGATCCTTCGAACCGTTCTTTGTCTCACCCTTCACCTAAGACCAATTTGTCATGGGAGACCCTACCAGGGGCACTAAGTGCCCCAGACAACATAGCTCCTAGGATCATTAGGGCACTCAAACTCCTCCACCACGATAAGGTGACGGTTCAAGGAGGAGGCAGAGGTTGAGCGGTACCGGCTAGATATAGTCGGACTCACCTCGACACATAGCATTGGCTCTGGAACCCGAGACCTGGAGAGGGGTTGGACACTCTAATTTGCTGGAGTTGCTCCGGGTGAGAGGCGGAGGGCTGGGGTTGGCTTTTTGTTAGCCCCGAGACTCTCTGCCTGTGTGTTGGGGTTTACCCCGGGGGACAAGAGGGTAGCTTCCTTGCGCCTTCGGGTCGGGGAACGGGTCCTGACTGTTGTTTGTGCTTATGGGCCAAATATCAGTTCAGAGTACCCACCCTTTTTGGAGTCCCTGGGACGAGTGCTAGATAGTGCTCCATCAGGGGACTCCATTGTCCTGCTGGGGGACTTCAATGCTCACGTGGACAATGACAGCTTGACCTGGAGGGGTGTGATTGGGAGGAACGGCCCACCTGATCAGAACTCGAGCGGTGTTTTGTTATTGGACTTCTGTGCAAGCCGCAGTTTGGCAATAACGAACACCATGTTCGAACATAAGGATGCCCACCGGTACACTTGGTACCAGGGCAGCCTAGGTCACAGGTCGATGATAGATTTTGTAGTCGTATCATCTGACCTGCGGCCGTATGTTTTGGACACCCGAGTGAAGAGAGGGGCGGAGCTGTCAACTGATCACCACCTGGTGGTGAGTTGGATCAGATGGCAAGGGAACATGCCGCGTAGACCTGGCAGACCCAAACGCATAGTGAGGGTCTGCTGGGAACGCCTGGCAGAAGAACCTGTCAAGACGGTCTTCAACTCCCACCTCCGGCAGAGCTTTGACCACGTCCCGAGAGCAGTGGGGGACATTGAGTCCGAGTGGGCCTTGTTCCACTCTGCGATTGTCGAGGCGGCTGTTGCTAGCTGTGGTCGTAAGGTGGCCGGTGCCAGTCGTGGTGGCAACCCCCGTACCCGCTGGTGGACACCAGAGGTTCGGGGAGCCGTCAGGCTGAAGAAGGAGGCCTACAGGGCGTGGCTGGTCTGTGGGTCTCCGGAGGCAGCAGACAGGTACCGGATAGCCAAGCGGGGTGCAGCAGTGGCAGTTGCCGAGGCAAAATCTCGGGCGTGGGAGGAGTTTGGTGAGGCCATGGAGAAAGACTATCGATCGGCTCCAAAGAGGTTCTGGCAAACTGTCCGGCGCCTCAGGAGAGGAAGGCAGCAACTCGCTCACACTGTTTACAGTGGGGATGGGGAGCTGCTGACGTCAACTGAGGCTATAGTCGGACGGTGGAAGGAATACTTTGAGGAGCTCCTCAATCCCACCAATGCGCATTCCGAGGAGGAACCAGAGCTGGGAGGCCTGGGGATGGACTGTCCGATCTCGGGGGCAGAAGTTGCTGAGGTAGTCAAACAACTACACAGCGGCGGAGCCCCGGGGGCGGATGAGGTTCGTCCTGGGTATCTCAAGGCTATGGATGTTGTAGGGCTGTCATGGTTGACACGTCTCTACAACATTGCGTGGTCATCGGGGGCAGTTCCTAGGGAGTGGCAGACCGGGGTGGTGGTCCCCATCTTTAAGAAGGGTGACCTGAGGGTGTGTTCCAACTATAGGGGGATCACACTCCTCAGCCTCCCTGGAAAGGTCTACTCCAAGGTACTGGAGAGGAGGGTCCGATCGATAGTTGAATCTCAGATAGAGGAGGAGCAATGTGGTTTTCGTCCTGGCCGTGGAACTGTGGACCAGCTGTATACCCTTGCAAGGGTAATGGAGGGGGCATGGGAGTTTGCCCAACCAATCCACATGTGCTTTGTGGATTTGGAGAAGGCTTATGACCGTGTCCCCAGGGGCACCCTGTGGGGGACGCTCCAGGAGTATGGGGTGGGTGGCTTTCTGTTAAGGGCCATTCAGTCCCTTTACCAGAGGAGCGTGAGTTTGGTCCGCATAGCCGGTAGTAAGTCGGACCTGTTCCCAGTGAGGGTTGGACTCCGCCAGGGCTGCCCTTTGTCACCGGTTCTGTTCATCACTTTTATGGACAGAATTTCTAGACGCAGCCGTGGTGTGGAGTGTGTCGAGTTTGGTGGCAGGAGAATCTCGTCTCTGCTTTTTGCGGATGATGTGGTCCTCCTAGCTTCATCCAGCTCTGACCTTCAGCTCTTGCTGGGTAGGTTCGCGGCCGAATGTGAAGCGGCTGGGATGAGGATCAGCACCTCCAAATCTGAGACCATGGTTCTCGACCGGAAAAGGGTGGCTTGCCACCTCCGGGTCGGGGGAGAGGTCCTACCTCAAGTGGAGGAGTTTAAGTATCTCGGGGTCTTGTTCACGAGTGAGGGTAGGAGGGATCGGGAGATCGACAGGCGGATTGGTTCGGCATCTGCAGTGATGCGGACGCTGAGCCGATCTGTCGTGGGGAAGAGGGAGCTGAGCCAGAAAGCTACGTCCCAATCCTCACCTATGGTCATGAGCTTTGGGTAATGACCGAAAGAACGAGATCGCGGATACAAGCGGCCGAAATGAGTTTCCTCCGTAGGGTGGCCGGGCTCAGCCTTAGAGATAGGGTGAGGAGCTCGGACATTCGGGAGGGACTCGGAGTAGAACCGCTGCTCCTCTGGATCGAAAGGAGCCAGTTGAGGTGGATTGGGCATCTGGTCAGGATGCCTCCTGGACGCAGTGATGCGGACGCTGAGCCGATCTGTCGTGGGGAAGAGGGAGCTGAGCCAGAAAGCCAGGCTCTCGATTTACCGGTCGATCTACGTCCCAATCCTCACCTATGGTCATGAGCTTTGGGTAATGACCGAAAGAACGAGATCGCAGATACAAGCGGCCGAAATGAGTTTCCTCCGTAGGGTGGCCGGGCTCAGCCTTAGAGATAGGGTGAGGAGCTCGGACATTCGGGAGGGACTCGGAGTAGAACCGCTGCTCCTCTGGATCGAAAGGAGCCAGTTGAGGTGGTTTGGGCATCTGGTCAGGATGCCTCCTGGACGCCTCCCCGGGGAGGTGTTTCGGGCATGTCCTGCCGGCAGAAGGCCCCCGGGTCGACCCAGGACACGTTGGAGAGGTTACATCTCCAATCTGGTCCGGGAACGCCTTGGGGTCCTGCCGGAGGAGCTGGTGGACAAGGCCGGGGAGAGGACGGCCTGGAGCTCCCTAGTTGGGATGCTGCCCCCGCGACCCGGACCCGGATAAGCGGAGGAAGACGAGACGAGACGAGACGAGAGACATAAGCCTCTGATGGTTCACAAGGTGCACGGTCCACTCGAAATCCTAATGCTGTATTTGTAGTACATACACTAAGTCTTCTCTGTTGATGTCAGACTAGAGTTTTATTAGAGTTTTACTATGCAACAATGGGATTCGAGCAATTGATGTGTATATTTTTAATAGTGCACAATGCTACTATTCCTAGGCTGAATGTATGACATGGCTCTTATGTATCATTATGTAGCGTTTCCATTAAGTACTAATTTAAATAAAGTCCCTCTGTCCTCAGTGCTAGGTTGTGGGTTTAATACACATTATTATGATCAACCTGTTGAATAGTATAATAACAATATTCCTGTAAAAGTCATTTAGTAATGAACAACCTCAGTTCTGTGAAAGAACATCATGTCTCACATGTTTACACTGCAGGCCTGACCGGTCTTGCTGGGGCCTCTCTCCTGGAGGCGCTCAATCAGACCCAGTGGTGACACGTGGCAAGACGCTCCTCGGGGTGCGTCTTGCTTGGGCCTCTCTCCTGGAGGCGCTCAGTCAGACCCAGTGGTGACACGTGGCAAGAAGCTCCTCGGGGCGCGTCTTGCTTGGGCCTCTCTCCTGGAGGCGCTCAGTCAGACCCAGTGTTGACATGTGGCAAGACACTCCTCGGGGCGCGTCTTGCTTGGGCCTCTCTCATGGAGGCCCTCTGTCAGACCCAGTGTTGACATGTGTCAAGACGCTCCTCGGGGCGCGTCTTGCTTTGGCCTCTCTCTTGGAGGCGCTCAGTCAGACCGAGTGCTGACATGTGGCAAGAAGCTCCTCGGGGCGCGTCTTGCTTGGGCTTCTCTCCTGGAGGCCCTCTGTCAGACCCAGTGTTGACATGTGTCAAGACGCTCCACTGGGCGCGTCTTGCTTGGGCTTCTCTCCTGGAGGCCCTCAGTCAGACCCATTGTTGACATGTGGCAAGACGCTCCTCGGATGCGTCTTGCTTGGGCCTCTCTCCTGGAGGCGCTCAGTCAGAACCAGAGGTTACATGTGGCAAGACGCTCCTCGGGGCGCGTCTTGCTTGGGCCTCTCTCCTGGAGGCCCTCTGTCAGACCCAGTGTTGACATGTGGCAAGACGCTCCTCCGGGCGCATCTTGCTTGGGCCTCTCTCCTGGAGGCCCTCAGTAAGACCCATTAATGACATGTGGCAAGACGCTCCTCGGGGCGCGTCTTGCTTGGGCCTCTCTCCAGAAGGCCCTCAATCAGACCCAGTGTTGACATGTGGCAAGACGCTCCTCGGGGCGCGTCTTGCTTGGGCCTCTCTCCTGGAGGCGCTCAGTCAGACTGAGTAGTGACATGTGGCCTTACGCTCCTCGGGGCGCGTCTTGCTTGGGCCTCTCTCCTGGAGGCGCTCAGTCAGACCCAGTGTTGACATGTGGCAAGATGCTCCTCGGGGCGCGTCTTGCTTGGGCTTCTCTCCTGGAGGCCCTCAGTCAGACCCATTGTTGACATGTGGCAAGACGCTCCTCGGGGCACGTCTTGCTTGGGCCTCTCTCCTGGAGGCGCTCAGTCAGACCGAGTAGTGACATGTGGCAAGACACTCATCGGGGCACGTCTGGCTATGACTTCTCTCCTGGAGGCGCTCAGTTAGACCGAGTAGTGACATGTCGCAAGACGCTCCTCGGGGTGCGTCTTGCTTGGGCCTCTCTCCTGGAGGCGCTCAGTCAGACCGAGTGCTGACATAAGGCAAGACGCTCCTCGGGGCGCGTCTTGCTGGGGCCTCTCTCCTGGAGGCGCTCAATCAGACCCAGTGGTGACACGTGGCAAGAAGCTCCTATGGGCGCGTCTTGCTTGGGCCTCTCTCCTGGAGGCGCTCAGTCAGACCCAGTGGTGACACGTGGCAAGACGCTCCTCGGGGCGCATCTTGCTTGTGCCTCTCTCCTGGAGGCGCTCAGTCAGACCCAGTGTTGACACGTGGCAAGACGCTCCTCGGGGCGCGTCTTGCTTGGGCCTCTCTCCTGGAGGCGCTCAGTCAGACCCAGTGTTGACATGTGGCAAGACACTCCTCTGGGCGCGTCTTGCTTGGGCCTCTCTCATGGAGGCCCTCTGTCAGACCCAGTGTTGACATGTGTCAAGACGCTCCTCGGGGCGCGTCTTGCTTTGGCCTCTCTCCTGGAGGCGCTCAGTCAGACCGAGTGCTGACATATGGCAAGAAGCTCCTCGGGGCGCGTGTTGCTTGGGCTTCTCTCCTGGAGGCCCTCAGTAAGACCCATTGTTGACATGTGGCAAGACGCTCCGCGGGGCGCGTCTTGCTTGGGCCTCTCTCCAGAAGGCCCTCATTCAGACCCAGTGTTGACACGTGGCAAGACGCTCCTCGGGGCGCGTCTTGCTTGGGCCTCTCTCCTGGAGGCGCTCAGTCAGACTGAGTAGTGACATGTGGCCTGACGCTCCTCGGGGCGCATGTTGCTTGGGCCTCTCTCCTGGAGGCGCTCAGTCAGACCCATTGTTGACATGTTGCAAGACGCTCCTTTGGGCGCGTCTTGCTTGGGCCTCTCTCCTGGAGGCGCTCAGTCAGACCGAGTGCTGACATGTGGAAAGACGCTCCTCGGTGCGCGTCTTGCTTGGGCTTCTTTCCTGGAGGCGCTCAGAAAGACCCAGTGTTTACATGTGACAAGACGCTCCTCGGGGCGTGTCTTGCTTGGGCCTCTCTCCTGGAGGCGCTCAGTCAGACCCAGTGGTGACATGTGGCAAGACACTCCTCGAGCGCGTCTTGCTTGGGCCTCTCTCCTGGAGGCCCTCTGTCAGACCCAGTGTTGGCATGTGGCAAGACGCTCCTCAGGGCGCGTCTTGGTTGGGCCTCTCTCCTGGAGGCGCTCAGTCAGACCCAGTGGTGACATGTGGCAAGATGCTCCTCGGGGCGCGTATTGCTTGGGCCTCTCTCCTGGATGCCCTCTGTCAGACCGAGTGTTGACATGTGGCAAGACTCTCCTCGGGGCGCGTCTTGCTTGGGCTTCTCTCATGGAGGCCCTCAGTCAGACCCAGTGTTGACATGTGTCAAGACGCTCCTCGGGGCGTGTCTTGCTTGGGCTTCTCTCCTGGAGGCCCTCAATCAGACCCATTGTTGACATGTGGCAAGACGCTCCTCGGGGCACGTCTTGCTTGGGCCTCTCTCCTGGAGGCGCTCAAACAGACCGAGTAGTGACATGTGGCAAGACGCTCCTCGGGGCGCGTCTTGCTGGGGCTTCTCTCATGGAGGCACTCAGTCAGATCCAGTGTTGACATGTGGCAAGATGCTCCTCGGGGCGCATCTTGCTTGGACCTCTCTCCCTGAGGTGCTCAGTCAGACCGAGTAGTGACATGTGGCAAGACGCTCCTCGGGGCGCGTCTTGCTTGGACCTCTCTCCCTGAGGCGCTCAGTCAGACCCAGTGTTGACATTTGGCAAGACACTCCTCGGGGCGCGTCTTGCTTGGGCCTCTCTCATGGAGGCCCTCTGTCAGACCCAGTGTTGACATGTGTCAAGACGCTCCTCGGGGGGCGTCTTGCTTTGGCCTCTCTCCTGGAGGCGCTCAGTCAGACCGAGTGGTGACATGTGGCAAGAAGCTCCTCGGGGCGCGTCTTGCTTGGGCTTCTCTCCTGGAGGCCCTCAGTAAGAACCATTGTTGACATGTGGCAAGACGCTCCTCGGGGCGCGTCTTGCTTGGGCCTCCCTCCAGAAGGCCCTCAATCAGACCCAGTGTTGACACATGGCAAGACGCTCCTCGGGGCGCGTCTTGCTTGGGCCTCTCTCCTGGAGGCGCTCAGTCAGACTGAGTAGTGACATGTGGCCTGACGCTCCTCGGGGCGCGTGTTGCTTGGGCCTCTCTCCTGGAGGCGCTCAGTCAGACCAAGTTGTGACATGTGGCAAGACACTCCTCGGGGCGCGTCTTGCTTGGGCCTCTCTTCTGGAGGCCCTCTGTCAGACCCAGTATTGACATGTGGCAAGACACTCCTCGGGGCGCGTCTTGCTTGGGCCTCTCTCATGGAGGCCCTCTGTCAGACCCAGTGTTGACATGTATCAAGACGCTCCTCGGGGCGCGTCTTGCTTTGGCCTCTCTCCTGGAGGCGCTCAGTCAGACCGAGTGCTGACATGTGGCAAGAAGCTCCTCGGGGCGCGTCTTGCTTGGGCTTCTCTCCTGGAGGCCCTCAGTAAGACCCATTGTTGACATGTGGCAAGACGCTCCTCGGGGGGCGTCTTGCTTGGGCCTCTCTCCTGGAGGCGCTCAGTCAGACTGAGTAGTGACATGTGGCCTGACGCTCCTCGGGGCGCGTGTTGCTTGGGCCTCTCTCCTGGAGGCGCTCAGTCAGACCAAGTGGTGACATGTGGCAAGACACTTCTCGGGGCGCGTCTTGCTTGGGCCTCTCTCCTGGAGGCCCTCTGTCAGACCCAGTGTTGACATGTGGCAAGACACTCCTCGGGGCGCGTCTTGCTTGGGCCTCTCTCATGGAGGCCCTCTGTCAGACCCAGTGTTGACATGTGTCAAGACACTCCTCAGGGCGCGTCTTGCTTTGGCCTCTCTCCTGGAGGCGCTCAGTCAGACCGAGTGCTGACATGTGGCAAGACGCTCCTCGGGCCGCGTGTTGCTTGGGCTTCTCTCCTGGAGGCCCTCAGTCAGACCTATTGTTGACATGTGGCAAGACGCTCCTCTGGGCGCGTCTTGCTTGGGCCTCTCTCCTGGAGGCGCTCAGTCAGACCGAGTGCTGACATGTGGCAAGACGCTCCTCGGGGCGCGTCTTGCTTGGGCTTCTCTCCTGGAGGCGCTCAGAAAGACCCAGTGTTGACATGTGACAAGACGCTCCTCGGGGCACGTCTTGCTTGGGCCTCTCTCCTGGAGGCGCTCAGTCAGAACCAGAGGTGACATGTGGCAAGACGCTCCTCGGGGCGCGTCTTGCTTGGGCCTCTCTCCTGGAGGCCCTCTGTCAGACCCAGTGTTGACATGTGGCAAGACGCTCCTCCGGGCGCATCTTGCTTGGGCCTCTCTCCTGGAGGCCCTCAGTCAGACCCATTGTTGACATGTGGCAAGACGCTCCTCGGGGCGCGCCTTGCTGGGGCCTCTCTTCTGGAGGCGTTCAGTCAGACCCAGTGCTGACATGTGGCAAGACGCTCCTCGGGGCGCGTCTTGCTTGGGCCTCTCTCCTGGAGGCGCTCAGTCAGACTTAGTAGTGACATGTGGCCTGACGCTCCTCGGGGCGCGTCTTGCTTGGGCCTCTCTCCTAGAGGCGCTCAGTCAGACCCAGTGGTGACATGTGGCAAGACACTCCTCGGGGCGCGTCTTGCTTGGGCCTCTCTCCTGGAGGCCCTCTGTCAGACCCAGTGTTGACATGTGTCAAGACGCTCCTCGGGGCGCGTCTTGCTTGGGCTTCTCTCCTGGAGGCCCTCAGTCAGACCCATTGTTGACATGCGGCAAGACACTCCTCGGGGCGCGTCTTGCTTGGGCTTCTCTCCTGGAGGCGCTCAGACAGGCCCAGTGTTGACATGTGACAAGACGCTCCTCGGGGCGCGTCTTGCTTGGGCCTCTCTCCTGGAGGCCCTCTGTCAGACCCAGTGTTGACATGTGGCAAGACGCTCCTCCGGGCGCATCTTGCTTGGGCCTCTCTCCTGGAGGCCCTCAGTCAGACCCATTGTTGACATGTTGCAAGACGCTCCTCGGGGCGCGTCTTGCTTGGGCCTCTCTCCTGGAGGCGCTCAGTCAGACCGAGTGGTGACATAAGGCAAGACACTCCTCGGGGCGTGTCTTGCTGGGGCCTCTCTCCTGGAAGCGCTCAGTCAGACCCAGTGCTGACATGTGGCAAGACGCTCCTCGGGGCACATCTTGCTTTGGCCTCTCTCCTGGAGGCGCTCAGTCAGACCCAGTGTTGACATGTGGCAAGACGCTCCTCGGGGCGCGTCTTGCTTTGGCCTCTCTCATGGAGTCAATCTGTCAGACCCAGTGTTGACATGTGTCAAGACGCTCCTCGGGGCACGTCTTGCTTTGGCCTCTCTCCTGGAGGCGCTCAGTCAGACCGAGTGCTGACATGTGGCAAGAAGCTCCTCGGGGCGCGTCTTGCTTGGGCTTCTCTCCTGGAGGCCCTCAGTAAGACCCATTGTTGACATGTGGCAAGACGCTCCTCGGGGCGCGTCTTGCTTGGGCCTCTCTCCTGGAGGCGCTCAGTCAGACTGAGTAGTGACATGTGGCCTGACGCTCCTCGGGGCGCGTGTTGCTTGGGCCTCTCTCCAGAAGGCCCTCAATCAGACCCAGTGTTGACACGTGGCAAGACGCTCCTCGGGGCGCATCTTGCTTGGGCCTCTCTCCTGGTTGCGCTCAGTCAGAATGAGTAGTGACATGTGGCCTGACGCTCCTCGGGGCGCGTGTTGCTTGGGCCTCTCTCCTGGAGGCGCTCAGTCAGACCGAGTGCTGACATGTGTCAAGACGCTCCTCGGGCCGCGTGTTGCTTGGGCTTCTCTCCTGGAGGCGCTCAGTCAGACCGAGTGCTGACAAAAGGCAAGACGCTCCTCGGGGCGCGTCTTGCTGGGGCCTCTCTCCTGGAGGCGTTCAGTCAGACCCAGTGCTGACATGTGGCAAGACGGTCCTCGGGGCGCGTCTTGCTTGGGCCTCTCTCCTGGAGGCGCTCAGTCAGACTGAGTAGTGACATTTGGCCTGACGCTCCTCGGGGCGCGTCTTGCTTCGGCCTCTCTCCTGGAGGCGCTCAGTCAGACCCAGTGGTGACATGTGGCAAGACACTCCTCGGGGCGCGTCTTGCTTGGGCCTCTCTCCTGGAGGCCCTCTGTCAGACCCAGTGTTGACATGTGTCAAGACGCTCCTCGGGGCACGTCTTGCTTGGGCTTCTCTCCTGGAGGCCCTCAGTCAGACCCATTGTTGACATGTGGCAAGACACTCCTCGGGGCGCGTCTTGCTTGGGCTTCTCTCCTGGAGGCGCTCAGACAGATCCAGTGTTGAGATGTGACAAGACGCTCCTCGGGGCGCGTCTTGCTTGGGCCTCTCTCCTGGAGGCGCTCAGTCAGAACCTGAGGTGACATGTGGCAAGACGCTCCTCGGGGCGCGTCTTGCTTGGGCCTCTCTCCTGGAGGCCCTCTGTCAGACCCAGTGTTGACATGTGGCAAAACGCTCCTCCGGGCGCATCTTGCTTGGGCCTCTCTCCTGGAGGCCCTCAGTCAGACCCATTGTTGACATGTGGCAAGACGCTCCTCGGGGCGCGTCTTGCTTGGGCCTCTCTCCTGGAGGCGCTCAGTCAGACCGAGTGCTGACATAAGGCAAGACGCTCCTCGGGGCGCATCTTGCTGGGGTCTCTCTCCTGGAGGCGCTCAGTCAGACCCAGTGCTGACATGTGGCAAGACACTCCTCGGGGCGCGTCTTGCTTGGGCCTCTCTCCTGGAGGCCCTCTGTGAGACCCAGTGTTGACATGTGTCAAGACGCTCCTCGGGGCGCGTCTTGCTTGGGCTTCTCTCCTGGAGGCCCTCAGTCAGACCCATTGTTGACATGTGTCAAGACGCTCCTCGGGGCGCGTCTTGCTTGGGCTTCTCTCCTGGAGGCCCTCAGTCAGACCCATTGTTGACATGTGGCAAGACACTCCTCGGGGCGCGTCTTGCTTGGGCTTCTCTCCTGGAGGCCCTCAGTCAGACCCATTGTTGACATGTGGCAAGACGCTCCTCGGGGCGCGTCTTGCTTGGGCCTCTCTCCTGGAGGCGGTCAGTCAGACTGAGTAGTGACATGTGGCCTGACGCTCCTCGGGGCTCGTCTTGCTTCGGCCTCTCTCCTGGAGGCGCTCAGTCAGACCCAGTGGTGACATGTGGCAAGACGCTCCTCGGGGCGCATCTTGCTTGGGCCTCTCTCCAGAAGGCCCTCAATCAGACCCAGTGTTGACACGTGGCAAGACGCTCCTCGGGGCGCGTCTTGCTTTGGCCTCTCTCCTGGAGGCGCTCAGTCAGAATGAGTAGTGACATGTGGCCTGACGCTCCTCGGGGCGCGTGTTGCTTGGGCCTCTCTCCTGGAGGCGCTCAGTCAGACCAAGTGGTGACATGTGGCAAGACACTTCTCGGGGCGCGTCTTGCTTGGGCCTCTCTCCTGGAGGCCCTCTGTCAGACCCAGTGTTGACATGTGGCAAGACACTCCTCGGGGCGCGTCTTGCTTGGGCCTCTCTCATGGAGGCCCTCTGTCAGACCCAGTGTTGACATGTGTCAAGACGCTCCTCAGGGCGCATCTTGCTTTGGCCTCTCTCCTGGAGGCGCTCAGTCAGACCGAGTGCTGACATGTGGCAAGACGCTCCTCGGGCCGCGTGTTGCTTGGGCTTCTCTCCTGGAGGCCCTCAGTCAGACCCATTGTTGACATGTGGCAAGACGCTCCTCGGGGTGCATCTTGCTTGGGCCTCTCTCCTGGAGGCCCTCAATCAGACCCATTGTTGACATGTGGCAAGACGCTCCTCGGGGCGCGTCTTGCTTGGGCCTCTCTCCTGGAGGCGCTCAGTCAGACCGAGTGCTGACAAAAGGCAAGACGCTCCTCGGGGCGCGTCTTGCTGGGGCCTCTCTCCTGGAGGCCCTCTGTCAGACCCAGTGTTGACATGTGGCAAAACGCTCCTCCGGGCGCATCTTGCTTGGGCCTCTCTCCTGGAGGCCCTCAGTCAGACCCATTGTTGACATGTGGCAAGACGCTCCTCGGGGCGCGTCTTGCTTGGGCCTCTCTCCTGGAGGCGCTCAGTCAGACCGAGTGCTGACATAAGGCAAGACGCTCCTCGGGGCGCATCTTGCTGGGGCCTCTCTCCTGGAGGCGCTCAGTCAGACCCAGTGCTGACATGTGGCAAGACACTCCTCGGGGCGCGTCTTGCTTGGGCCTCTCTCCTGGAGGCGCTCAGTCAGACCCAGTGTTGACATGTGGCAAGACGCTCCTCGGGGCGCGTCTTGCTTGGGCCTCTCTCATGGAGGCCCTCTGTCAGACCCAGTGTTGACATGTGTCAAGACGCTCCTCGGGGCGCGTCTTGCTTTGGCCTCTCTCCTGGAGGCGCTCAGTTAGACCGAGTGCTGACATGTGGCAAGAAGCTCCTCGGGGCGCGTCTTGCTAGGGCTTCTCTCCTGGAGGCGCTCAGTAAGACCCATTGTTGACATGTGGCAAGACGCTCCTCGGGGCGCGTCTTGCTTGGGCCTCTCTCCTGGAGGCGCTCAGTCAGACTGAGTAGTGACATGTGGCCTGACGCTCCTCGGGGCGCATGTTGCTTGGGCCTCTCTCCTGGAGGCGCTCAGTCAGACCAAGTGGTGACATGTGGCAAGACGCTCCTCGGGGCGCGTCTTGCTTGGGCCTCTCTCCAGAAGGCCCTCAATCAGACCCAGTGTTGACACGTGGCAAGACGCTCCTCGGGGCGCGTCTTGCTTGGGCCTCTCTCCTGGAGGCGCTCAGTCAGAATGAGTAGTGACATGTGGCCTGACGCTCCTCGGGGCGCGTGTTGCTTGGGCCTCTCTCCTGGAGGCGCTCAGTCAGACCAAGTGGTGACATGTGGCAAGACACTTCTCGGAGCGCGTCTTGCTTGGGCCTCTCTCCTGGAGGCCCTCTGTCAGACCCAGTGTTGACATGTGGCAAGACACTCCTCGGGGCGCGTCTTGCTTGGGCCTCTCTCATGGAGGCCCTCTGTCAGACCCAGTGTTGACATGTGTCAAGACGCTCCTCAGGGCGCGTCTTGCTTTGGCCTCTCTCCTGGAGGCGCTCAGTCAGACCGAGTGCTGACATGTGGCAAGACGCTCCTCGGGCCGCGTGTTGCTTGGGCTTCTCTCCTGGAGGCCCTCAGTCAGACCCATTGTTGACATGTGGCAAGACGCTCCTCGGGGCGCATATTGCTTGGGCCTCTCTCCTGGAGGCGCTCAGTCAGACCGAGTGCTGAAATGTGGCAAGAAGCTCCTTGGGGCGCGTCTTGCTTGGGCTTCTCTCCTGGAGGCGCTCAGTAAGACCCATTGTTGACATGTGGCAAGACGCTCCTCGGGGCGCGTCTTGCTTGGGCCTCTCTCCTGGAGGCGCTCAGTCAGACTGAGTAGTGACATGTGGCCTGACGCTCCTCGGGGCGCATGTTGCTTGGGCCTCTCTCCTTGAGGCGCTCAGTCAGACCAAGTGGTGACATGTGGACAAGACGCTCCTCGGGGCGCGTCTTGCTTGGGCCTCTCTCCAGAAGGCCCTCAATCAGACCCAGTGTTGACACGTGGCAAGACGCTCCTCGGGGCGCGTCTTGCTTGGGCCTCTCTCCTGGAGGCGCTCAGTCAGACCGAGTGCTGACAAAAGGCAAGACGCTCCTCGGGGCGCGTCTTGCTGGGGCCTCTCTCCTGGAGGCGTTCAGTCAGACCCAGTGCTGACATGTGGCAAGACGCTCCTCGGGGCGCGTCTTGCTTGGGCCTCTCTCCTGGAGGCGGTCAGTCAGACTGAGTAGTGACATGTGGCCTGACGCTCCTCGGGGCGCGTCTTGCTTCGGCCTCTCTCCTGGAGGCGCTCAGTCAGACCCAGTGGTGACATGTGGCAAGACACTCCTCGGGGCGCGTCTTGCTTGGGCCTCTTTCCTGGAGGCCCTCTGTCAGACCCAGTGTTGACATGTGTCAAGACGCTCCTCGGGGCGCGTCTTGCTTGGGCTTCTCTCCTGGAGGCCCTCAGTCAGACCCATTGTTGACATGTGGCAAGACACTCCTCGGGGCGCGTCTTGCTTGGGCTTCTCTCCTGGAGGCGCTCAGACAGATCCAGTGTTGACATGTGACAAGACGCTCCTCGGGGCGCGTCTTGCTTGGGCCTCTCTCCTGGAGGCGCTCAGTCAGAACCAGAGGTGACATGTGGCAAGACGCTCCTCGGGGCGCGTCTTGCTTGGGCCTCTCTCCTGGAGGCCCTCTGTCAGACCCAGTGTTGACATGTGGCAAAACGCTCCTCCGGGCGCATCTTGCTTGGGCCTCTCTCCTGGAGGCCCTCAGTCAGACCCATTGTTGACATGTGGCAAGACGCTCCTCGGGGCGCGTCTTGCTTGGGCCTCTCTCCTGGAGGCGCTCAGTCAGACCGAGTGCTGACATAAGGCAAGACGCTCCTCGGGGCGCATCTTGCTGGGGCCTCTCTCCTGGAGGCGCTCAGTCAGACCCAGTGCTGACATGTGGCAAGACCCTCCTCGGGGCGCGTCTTGCTTGGGCCTCTCTCCTGGAGGCGCTCAGTCAGACCCAGTGTTGACATGTGGCAAGACGCTCCTCGGGGCGCGTCTTGCTTGGGCCTCTCTCATGGAGGCCCTCTGTCAGACCCAGTGTTGACATGTGTCAAGACGCTCCTCGGGGCGCGTCTTGCTTTGGCCTCTCTCCTGGAGGCGCTCAGTCAGACCGAGTGCTGACATGTGGCAAGAAGCTCCTCGGGGCGCGTCTTGCTTGGGCTTCTCTCCTGGAGGCGCTCAGTAAGACCCATTGTTGACATGTGGCAAGACGCTCCTCGGGGCGCGTCTTGCTTGGGCCTCTCTCCTGGAGGCGCTCAGTCAGACTGAGTAGTGACATGTGGCCTGACGCTCCTCGGGGCGCGTGTTGCTTGGGCCTCTCTCCTGGAGGCGCTCAGTCAGACCAAGTGGTGACATGTGGCAAGACGCTCCTCGGGGCGCGTCTTGCTTGGGCCTCTCTCCAGAAGGCCCTCAATCAGACCCAGTGTTGACACGTGGCAAGACGCTCCTCGGGGCGCGTCTTGCTTGGGCCTCTCTCCTGGAGGCGCTCAGTCAGAATGAGTAGTGACATGTGGCCTGACGCTCCTCGGGGCGCGTGTTGCTTGGGCCTCTCTCCTGGAGGTGCTCAGTCAGACCAAGTGGTGACATGTGGCAAGACACTTCTCGGAGCACGTCTTGCTTGGGCCTCTCTCCTGGAGGCCCTCTGTCAGACCCAGTGTTGACATGTGGCAAGACACTCCTCGGGGCGCGTCTTGCTTGGGCCTCTCTCATGGAGGCCCTCTGTCAGACCCAGTGTTGACATGCGTCAAGACGCTCCTCAGGGCGCGTCTTGCTTTGGCCTCTCTCCTGGAGGCGCTCAGTCAGACCGAGTGCTGACATGTGGCAAGACGCTCCTCGGGCCGCGTGTTGCTTGGGCTTCTCTCCTGGAGGCCCTCAGTCAGACCCATTGTTGACATGTGGCAAGACGCTCCTCGGGGCGCATATTGCTTGGGCCTCTCTCCTGGAGGCCCTCAGTCAGACCCATTGTTGACATGTGGCAAGACGCTCCTCGGGGCGCGTCTTGCTTGGGCCTCTCTCCTGGAGGCGCTCAGTCAGACCGAGTGCTGACAAAAGGCAAGACGCTCCTCGGGGCGCGTCCTGCTGGGGCCTCTCTCCTGGAGGCGTTCAGTCAGACCCAGTGCTGACATGTGGCAAGACGCTCCTCGGGGCGCGTCTTGCTTGGGCCTCTCTCCTGGAGGCGGTCAGTCAGACTGAGTAGTGACATGTGGCCTGACGCTCCTCGGGGAGCGTCTTGCTTCGGCCTCTCTCCTGGAGGCGCTCAGTCAGACCCAGTGGTGACATGTGGCAAGAAACTCCTCGGGGCGCGTCTTGCTTGGGCCTCTCTCCTGGAGGCCCTCTGTCAGACCCAGTGTTGACATGTGTCAAGACGCTCCTCGGGGCGCGTCTTGCTTGGGCTTCTCTCCTGGAGGCCCTCAGTCAGACCCATTGTTGACATTTGGCAAGACGCTCCTCGGGGCGCGTCTTGCTTTGGCCTCTCTCCTGGAGGCGCTCAGTCAGACCGAGTGCTGACATGTGGCAAGAAGCTCCTCGGGGCGCGTCTTGCTTGGGCTTCTCTCCTGGAGGCGCTCAGTAAGACCCATTGTTGACATGTGGCAAGACGCTCGTCGGGGCGCGTCTTGCTTGGGCCTCTCTCCTGGAGGCGCTCAGTCAGACTGAGTAGTGACATGTGGCCTGACGCTCCTCGGGGCGCGTGTTGCTTGGGCCTCTCTCCTGGAGGCGCTCAGTCAGACCAAGTGGTGACATGTGGCAAGACGCTCCTCGGGGCGCGTCTTGCTTGGGCCTCTCTCCAGAAGGCCCTCAATCAGACCCAGTGTTGACACGTGGCAAGACGCTCCTCGGGGCGCGTCTTGCTTGGGCCTCTCTCCTGGAGGCGCTCAGTCAGAATGAGTAGTGACATGTGGCCTGACGCTACTCGGGGCGCGTGTTGCTTGGGCCTCTCTCCTGGAGGCGCTCAGTCAGACCAAGTGGTGACATGTGGCAAGACACTTCTCGGAGCGCGTCTTGCTTGGGCCTCTCTCCTGGAGATCCTCTGTCAGACCCAGTGTTGACATGTGGCAAGACACTCCTCGGGGCGCGTCTTGCTTGGGCCTCTCTCATGGAGGCCCTCTGTCAGACCCAGTGTTGACATGTGTCAAGACGCTCCTCAGGGCGCGTCTTGCTTTGGCCTCTCTCCTGGAGGCGCTCAGTCAGACCGAGTGCTGACATGTGGCAAGACGCTCCTCGGGCCGCGTGTTGCTTGGGCTTCTCTCCTGGAGGCCCTCAGTCAGACCCATTGTTGACATGTGGCAAGACGCTCCTCGGGTGCATATTGCTTGGGCCTCTCTCCTGGAGGCCCTCAGTCAGACCCATTGTTGACATGTGGCAAGACGCTCCTCGGGGCGCGTCTTGCTTGGGCCTCTCTCCTGGAGGCGCTCAGTCAGACCGAGTGCTGACAAAAGGCAAGACGCTCCTCGGGGCGCGTCTTGCTGGGGCCTCTCTCCTGGAGGCGTTCAGTCAGACCCAGTGCTGACATGTGGCAAGACGCTCCTCGGGGCGCATCTTGCTTGGGCCTCTCTCCTGGAGGCGCTCAGTCAGACTGAGTAGTGAAATGAGGCCTGACGCTCCTCGGGGCGCGTCTTGCTTGGGCCTCTCTCCTGGAGGCGCTCAGTCAGACCCAGTGGTGACATGTGGCAAGACACTCCTCGGGGCGCGTCTTGCTTGGGCCTCTCTCCTGGAGGCCCTCTGTCAGACCCAGTGTTGACATGTGTCAAGACGCTCCTCGGGGCGCGTCTTGCTTGGGCTTCTCTCCTGGAGGCCCTCAGTCAGACCCATTGTTGACATGTGGCAAGACACTCCTCGGGGCGCGTCTTGCTTGGGCCTCTCTCCTGGAGGCCCTCTGTCAGACCCAGTGTTGACATGTGTCAAGACGCTCCTCGGGGCGCGTCTTGCTTGGGCTTCTCTCCTGGAGGCCCTCAGTCAGACCCATTGTTGACATTTGGCAAGACACTCCTCGGGGCGCGTCTTGCTTGGGCTTCTCTCCTGGAGGCGCTCAGACAGATCCAGTGTTGACATGTGACAAGACGCTCCTCGGGGCGCGTCTTGCTTGGGCCTCTCTCCTGGAGGCGCTCAGTCAGAACCAGTGTTGACATGTGACAAGACGCTCCTCGGGGCGCGTCTTGCTTGGGCCTCTCTCCTGGAGGCGCTCAGTCAGAACCAGAGGTGACATGTGGCAAGACGCTCCTCGGGGCGCGTCTTGCTTTGGCCTCTCTCCTGGAGGCGCTCAGTCAGACCGAGTGCTGACATGTGGCAAGAAGCTCCTCGGGGCGCGTCTTGCTTGGGCTTCTCTCCTGGAGGCGCTCAGTAAGACCCAGTGTTGACATGTGTCAAGACGCTCCTCGGGGCGCGTCTTGCTTGGGCTTCTCTCCTGGAGGCCCTCAGTCAGACCCATTGTTGACATTTGGCAAGACGCTCCTCGGGGCGCGTCTTGCTTTGGCCTCTCTCCTGGAGGCGCTCAGTCAGACCGAGTGCTGACATGTGGCAAGAAGCTCCTCGGGGCGCGTCTTGCTTGGGCTTCTCTCCTGGAGGCGCTCAGTAAGACCCATTGTTGACATGTGGCAAGACGCTCCTCGGGGCGCGTCTTGCTTGGGCCTCTCTCCTGGAGGCGCTCAGTCAGACTGAGTAGTGACATGTGGCCTGACGCTCCTCGGGGCGCGTGTTGCTTGGGCCTCTCTCCTGGAGGCGCTCAGTCAGACCAAGTGGTGACATGTGGCAAGACGCTCCTCGGGGCGCGTCTTGCTTGGGCCTCTCTCCAGAAGGCCCTCAATCAGACCCAGTGTTGACACGTGGCAAGACGCTCCTCGGGGCGCGTCTTGCTTGGGCCTCTCTCCTGGAGGCGCTCAGTCAGAATGAGTAGTGACATGTGGCCTGACGCTCCTCGGGGCGCGTGTTGCTTGGGCCTCTCTCCTGGAGGCGCTCAGTCAGACCAAGTGGTGACATGTGGCAAGACACTTCTCGGAGCGCGTCTTGCTTGGGCCTCTCTCCTGGAGGCCCTCTGTCAGACCCAGTGTTGACATGTGGCAAGACACTCCTCGGGGCGCGTCTTGCTTGGGCCTCTCTCATGGAGGCCCTCTGTCAGACCCAGTGTTGACATGTGTCAAGACGCTCCTCAGGGCGCGTCTTGCTTTGGCCTCTCTCCTGGAGGCGCTCAGTCAGACCGAGTGCTGACATGTGGCAAGACGCTCCTCGGGCCGCGTGTTGCTTGGGCTTCTCTCCTGGAGGCCCTCAGTCAGACCCATTGTTGACATGTGGCAAGACGCTCCTCGGGTGCATATTGCTTGGGCCTCTCTCCTGGAGGCCCTCAGTCAGACCCATTGTTGACATGTGGCAAGACGCTCCTCGGGGCGCGTCTTGCTTGGGCCTCTCTCCTGGAGGCGCTCAGTCAGACCGAGTGCTGACAAAAGGCAAGACGCTCCTCGGGGCGCGTCTTGCTGGGGCCTCTCTCCTGGAGGCGTTCAGTCAGACCCAGTGCTGACATGTGGCAAGACGCTCCTCGGGGCGCGTCTTGCTTGGGCCTCTCTCCTGGAGGCGCTCAGTCAGACTGAGTAGTGACATGAGGCCTGACGCTCCTCGGGGCGCGTCTTGCTTGGGCCTCTCTCCTGGAGGCGCTCAGTCAGACCCAGTGTTGACATGTGGCAAGACACTCCTCGGGGCGCGTCTTGCTTGGGCCTCTCTCCTGGAGGCCCTCTGTCAGACCCAGTGTTGACATGTGTCAAGACGCTCCTCGGGGCGCGTCTTGCTTGGGCTTCTCTCCTGGAGGCCCTCAGTCAGACCCATTGTTGACATGTGGCAAGACACTCCTCGGGGCGCGTCTTGCTTGGGCCTCTCTCCTGGAGGCCCTCTGTCAGACCCAGTGTTGACATGTGTCAAGACGCTCCTCGGGGCGCGTCTTGCTTGGGCTTCTCTCGTCTCTTGACACATGTCAACACTGGGTCTGACAGAGGGCCTCCAGGAGAGAGGCCCAAGCAAGACGCGCCCCGAGGAGTGTCTTGCCACATGTCACCACTGGGTCTGACTGAGCGCCTCCAGGAGAGAGGCCCAAGCAAGACGCGCCCCGAGGAGCGTCAGGCCTCATGTCACTACTCAGTCTGACTGAGCGCCTCCAGGAGAGAGGCCCAAGCAAGACGCGCCCCGAGGAGCGTCTTGCCACATGTCAGCACTGGGTCTGACTGAACGCCTCCAGGAGAGAGGCCCCAGCAAGACGCGCCCCGAGGAGCGTCTTGCCTTTTGTCAGCACTCGGTCTGACTGAGCGCCTCCAGGAGAGAGGCCCAAGCAAGACGCGCCCCGAGGAGCGTCTTGCCACATGTCAACAATGGGTCTGACTGAGGGCCTCCAGGAGAGAGGCCCAAGCAATATGCACCCGAGGAGCGTCTTGCCACATGTCAACAATGGGTCTGACTGAGGGCCTCCAGGAGAGAAGCCCAAGCAACACGCGGCCCGAGGAGCGTCTTGCCACATGTCAGCACTCGGTCTGACTGAGCGCCTCCAGGAGAGAGGCCAAAGCAAGACGCGCCCTGAGGAGCGTCTTGACACATGTCAACACTGGGTCTGACAGAGGGCCTCCATGAGAGAGGCCCAAGCAAGACGCGCCCCGAGGAGTGTCTTGCCACATGTCAACACTGGGTCTGACAGAGGATCTCCAGGAGAGAGGCCCAAGCAAGACGCGCTCCGAGAAGTGTCTTGCCACATGTCACCACTTGGTCTGACTGAGCGCCTCCAGGAGAGAGGCCCAAGCAACACGCGCCCCGAGGAGCGTCAGGCCACATGTCACTACTCATTCTGACTGAGCGCCTCCAGGAGAGAGGCCCAAGCAAGACGCGCCCCGAGGAGCGTCTTGCCACGTGTCAACACTGGGTCTGATTGAGGGCCTTCTGGAGAGAGGCCCAAGCAAGACGCGCCCCGAGGAGCGTCTTGCCACATGTCACCACTTGGTCTGACTGAGCGCCTCCAGGAGAGAGGCCCAAGCAACACGCGCCCCGAGGAGCGTCAGGCCACATGTCACTACTCAGTCTGACTGAGCGCCTCCAGGAGAGAGGCCCAAGCAAGACGCGCCCCGAGGAGCGTCTTGCCACATGTCAACAATGGGTCTTACTGAGCGCCTCCAGGAGAGAAGCCCAAGCAAGACGCGCCCCGAGGAGCTTCTTGCCACATGTCAGCACTCGGTCTGACTGAGCGCCTCCAGGAGAGAGGCCAAAGCAAGACGCGCCCCGAGGAGCGTCTTGCCAAATGTCAACAATGGGTCTGACTGAGGGCCTCCAGGAGAGAAGCCCAAGCAAGACGCGCCCCGAGGAGCGTCTTGACACATGTCAACACTGGGTCTGACAGAGGGCCTCCAGGAGAGAGGCCCAAGCAAGACGCGCCCCAAGGAGTTTCTTGCCACATGTCACCACTGGGTCTGACTGAGCGCCTCCAGGAGAGAGGCCGAAGCAAGACGCGCCCCGAGGAGCGTCAGGCCACATGTCACTACTCAGTCTGACTGACCGCCTCCAGGAGAGAGGCCCAAGCAAGACGCGCCCCGAGGAGCGTCTTGCCACATGTCAGCACTGGGTCTGACTGAACGCCTCCAGGAGAGAGGCCCCAGCAGGACGCGCCCCGAGGAGCGTCTTGCCTTTTGTCAGCACTCGGTCTGACTGAGCGCCTCCAGGAGAGAGGCCCAAGCAAGACGCGCCCCGAGGAGCGTCTTGCCACATGTCAACAATGGGTCTGACTGAGGGCCTCCAGGAGAGAGGCCCAAGCAATATGCGCCCCGAGGAGCGTCTTGCCACATGTCAACAATGGGTCTGACTGAGGGCCTCCAGGAGAGAAGCCCAAGCAACACGCGGCCCGAGGAGCGTCTTGCCACATGTCAGCACTCGGTCTGACTGAGCGCCTCCAGGAGAGAGGCCAAAGCAAGACGCGCCCTGAGGAGCGTCTTGACGCATGTCAACACTGGGTCTGACAGAGGGCCTCCATGAGAGAGGCCCAAGCAAGACGCGCCCCGAGGAGTATCTTGCCACATGTCAACACTGGGTCTGACAGAGGGCCTCCAGGAGAGAGGCCCAAGCAAGACGCGCTCCGAGAAGTGTCTTGCCACATGTCACCACTTGGTCTGACTGAGCGCCTCCAGGAGAGAGGCCCAAGCAACACGCGCCCCGAGGAGCGTCAGGCCACATGTCACTACTCATTCTGACTGAGCGCCTCCAGGAGAGAGGCCCAAGCAAGACGCGCCCCGAGGAGCGTCTTGCCACGTGTCAACACTGGGTCTGATTGAGGGCCTTCTGGAGAGAGGCCCAAGCAAGACGCGCCCCGAGGAGCGTCTTGCCACATGTCACCACTTGGTCTGACTGAGCACCTCCAGGAGAGAGGCCCAAGCAACACGCGCCCCGAGGAGCGTCAGGCCACATGTCACTACTCAGTCTGACTGAGCGCCTCCAGGAGAGAGGCCCAAGCAAGACGCGCCCCGAGGAGCGTCTTGCCACATGTCAACAATGGGTCTTACTGAGCGCCTCCAGGAGAGAAGCCCAAGCAAGACGCGCCCCGAGGAGCTTCTTGCCACATGTCAGCACTCGGTCTGACTGAGCGCCTCCAGGAGAGAGGCCAAAGCAAGACGCGCCCCGAGGAGCGTCTTGACACATGTCAACACTGGGTCTGACAGAGGGCCTCCATGAGAGAGGCCCAAGCAAGACGTGCCCCGAGGAGCGTCTTGCCACATGTCAACACTGGGTCTGACTGAGCGCCTCCAGGAGAGAGGCCCAAGCAAGACGCGCCCCGAGGAGGGTCTTGCCACATGTCAGCACTGGGTCTGACTGAGCGCCTCCAGGAGAGAGGCCCCAGCAAGATGCGCCCCGAGGAGCGTCTTGCCTTATGTCAGCACTCGGTCTGACTG
Organism: Nothobranchius furzeri; assembly: GCF_043380555.1. NCBI lineage: Eukaryota > Metazoa > Chordata > Actinopteri > Cyprinodontiformes > Nothobranchiidae > Nothobranchius > Nothobranchius furzeri. The sequence continues at coordinate 17,809,831 of NC_091741.1, forward strand.
AGCGCCTCCAGGAGAGAGGCCCAAGCAAGACGCGCCCCGAGGAGCGTCTTGCCACATGTCAACAATGGGTCTGACTGAGGGCCTCCAGGAGAGAGGCCCAAGCAAGATGCGCCCGGAGGAGCGTTTTGCCACATGTCAACACTGGGTCTGACAGAGGGCCTCCAGGAGAGAGGCCCAAGCAAGACGCGCCCCGAGGAGCGTCTTGCCACATGTCACCTCTGGTTCTGACTGAGCGCCTCCAGGAGAGAGGCCCAAGCAAGACGCGCCCCGAGGAGCGTCTTGTCACATGTCAACACTGGATCTGTCTGAGCGCCTCCAGGAGAGAAGCCCAAGCAAGACGCGCCCCGAGGAGTGTCTTGCCACATGTCAACAATGGGTCTGACTGAGGGCCTCCAGGAGAGAAGCCCAAGCAAGACGCGCCCCGAGGAGCGTCTTGACACATGTCAACACTGGGTCTGACAGAGGGCCTCCAGGAAAGAGGCCCAAGCAAGACGCGCCCCGAGGAGTGTCTTGCCACATGTCACCACTGGGTCTGACTGAGCGCCTCCAGGAGAGAGGCCGAAGCAAGACGCGCCCCGAGGAGCGTCAGGCCACATGTCACTACTCAGTCTGACTGACCGCCTCCAGGAGAGAGGCCCAAGCAAGACGCGCCCCGAGGAGCGTCTTGCCACATGTCAGCACTGGGTCTGACTGAACGCCTCCAGGAGAGAGGCCCCAGCAAGACGCGCCCCGAGGAGCGTCTTGCCTTTTGTCAGCACTCGGTCTGACTGAGCGCCTCCAGGAGAGAGGCCCAAGCAAGACGCGCCCCGAGGAGCGTCTTGCCACGTGTCAACACTGGGTCTGATTGAGGGCCTTCTGGAGAGAGGCCCAAGCAAGACGCGCCCCGAGGAGCGTCTTGTCCACATGTCACCACTTGGTCTGACTGAGCGCCTCCAGGAGAGAGGCCCAAGCAACATGCGCCCCGAGGAGCGTCAGGCCACATGTCACTACTCAGTCTGACTGAGCGCCTCCAGGAGAGAGGCCCAAGCAAGACGCGCCCCGAGGAGCGTCTTGCCACATGTCAACAATGGGTCTTACTGAGCGCCTCCAGGAGAGAAGCCCAAGCAAGACGCGCCCCAAGGAGCTTCTTGCCACATTTCAGCACTCGGTCTGACTGAGCGCCTCCAGGAGAGAGGCCCAAGCAATATGCGCCCCGAGGAGCGTCTTGCCACATGTCAACAATGGGTCTGACTGAGGGCCTCCAGGAGAGAAGCCCAAGCAACACGCGGCCCGAGGAGCGTCTTGCCACATGTCAGCACTCGGTCTGACTGAGCGCCTCCAGGAGAGAGGCCAAAGCAAGACGCGCCCTGAGGAGCGTCTTGACACATGTCAACACTGGGTCTGACAGAGGGCCTCCATGAGAGAGGCCCAAGCAAGACGCGCCCCGAGGAGTGTCTTGCCACATGTCAACACTGGGTCTGACAGAGGGCCTCCAGGAGAGAGGCCCAAGCAAGACGCGCTCCGAGAAGTGTCTTGCCACATGTCACCACTTGGTCTGACTGAGCGCCTCCAGGAGAGAGGCCCAAGCAACACGCGCCCCGAGGAGCGTCAGGCCACATGTCACTACTCATTCTGACTGAGCGCCTCCAGGAGAGAGGCCCAAGCAAGACGCGCCCCGCGGAGCGTCTTGCCACGTGTCAACACTGGGTCTGATTGAGGGCCTTCTGGAGAGAGGCCCAAGCAAGACGCGCCCCGAGGAGCGTCTTGCCACATGTCACCACTTGGTCTGACTGAGCGCCTCCAGGAGAGAGGCCCAAGCAACATGCGCCCCGAGGAGCGTCAGGCCACATGTCACTACTCAGTCTGACTGAGCGCCTCCAGGAGAGAGGCCCAAGCAAGACGCGCCCCGAGGAGCGTCTTGCCACATGTCAACAATGGGTCTTACTGAGCGCCTCCAGGAGAGAAGCCCTAGCAAGACGCGCCCCGAGGAGCTCCTTGCCACATGTCAGCACTCGGTCTGACTGAGCGCCTCCAGGAGAGAGGCCAAAGCAAGACGCGCCCCGAGGAGCGTCTTGACACATGTCAACACTGGGTCTGACAGAGGGCCTCAATGAGAGAGGCCCAAGCAAGACGCGCCCCGAGGAGCGTCTTGCCACATGTCAACACTGGGTCTGACTGAGCGCCTCCAGGAGAGAGGCCCAAGCAAGACGCGCCCCGAGGAGTGTCTTGCCACATGTCAGCACTGGGTCTGACTGAGCGCCTCCAGGAGAGAGGCCCCAGCAAGATGCGCCCCGAGGAGCGTCTTGCCTTATGTCAGCACTCGGTCTGACTGAGCGCCTCCAGGAGAGAGGCCCAAGCAAGACGCGCCCCGAGGAGCGTCTTGCCACATGTCAACAATGGGTCTGACTGAGGGCCTCCAGGAGAGAGGCCCAAGCAAGATGCGCCCGGAGGAGCGTTTTGCCACATGTCAACACTGGGTCTGACAGAGGGCCTCCAGGAGAGAGGCCCCAGCAAGACGCGCCCCGAGGAGCGTCTTGCCTTTTGTCAGCACTCGGTCTGACTGAGCGCCTCCAGGAGAGAGGCCCAAGCAAGACGCGCCCCGAGGAGCGTCTTGCCACATGTCAACAATGGGTCTGATTGAGGGCCTCCAGGAGAGAGGCCCAAGCAAGATGCACCCCGAGGAGCGTCTTGCCACATGTCAACAATGGGTCTGACTGAGGGCCTCCAGGAGAGAAGCCCAAGCAACACGCGGCCCGAGGAGCGTCTTGCCACATGTCAGCACTCGGTCTGACTGAGCGCCTCCAGGAGAGAGGCCAAAGCAAGACGCGCCCTGAGGAGCGTCTTGACACATGTCAACACTGGGTCTGACAGAGGGCCTCCATGAGAGAGGCCCAAGCAAGACGCGCCCCGAGGAGTGTCTTGCCACATGTCAACACTGGGTCTGACAGAGGGCCTCCAGGAGAGAGGCCCAAGCAAGACGCGCCCCGAGAAGTGTCTTGCCACATGTCACCACTTGGTCTGACTGAGCGCCTCCAGGAGAGAGGCCCAAGCAACACGCGCCCCGAGGAGCGTCAGGCCACATGTCACTACTCATTCTGACTGAGCGCCTCCAGGAGAGAGGCCAAAGCAAGACGCGCCCCGAGGAGCGTCTTGCCACGTGTCAACACTGGGTCTGATTGAGGGCCTTCTGGAGAGAGGCCCAAGCAAGATGCGCCCCGAGGAGCGTCTTGCCACATGTCACCACTGGGTCTGACTGAGCGCCTCCAGGAGAGAGGCCGAAGCAAGACGAGCCCCGAGGAGCGTCAGGCCACATGTCACTACTCAGTCTGACTGACCGCCTCCAGGAGAGAGGCCCAAGCAAGACGCGCCCCGAGGAGCGTCTTGCCACATGTCAACAATGGGTCTGACTGAGGGCCTCCAGGAGAGAAGCCCAAGCAAGACGCGCCCCGAGGAGTGTCTTGCCACATGTCAACAATGGGTCTGACTGAGGGCCTCCAGGAGAGAAGCCCAAGCAAGACGCGCCCCGAGGAGCGTCTTGACACATGTCAACAATGGGTCTGACTGAGGGCCTCCAGGAGAGAAGCCCAAGCAAGACGCGCCCCAAGGAGCGTCTTGACACATGTCAACACTGGGTCTGACAGAGGGCCTCCAGGAGAGAGGCCCAAGCAAGAAGCGCCCCGAGGAGTGTCTTGCCACATGTCAGCACTGGGTCTGACTGAGCGCCTCCAGGAGAGAGACCCCAGCAAGATGCGCCCCGAGGAGCGTCTTGCCTTATGTCAGCACTCGGTCTGACTGAGCGCCTCCAGGAGAGAGGCCCAAGCAAGACGCGCCCCGAGGAGCGTCTTGCCACATGTCAACAATGGGTCTGACTGAGGGCCTCCAGGAGAGAGGCCCAAGCAAGATGCGCCCGGAGGAGCGTTTTGCCACATGTCAACACTGGGTCTGACAGAGGGCCTCCAGGAGAGAGGCCCAAGCAAGACGCGCCCCGAGGAGCGTCTTGCCACATGTCACCTCAGGTTCTGACTGAGCGCCTCCAGGAGAGAGGCCCAAGCAAGACGCGCCCCGAGGAGCGTCTTGTCACATGTCAACACTGGATCTGTCTGAGCGCCTCCAGGAGAGAAGCCCAAGCAAGACGCGCCCCGAGGAGTGTCTTGCCACATGTCAACAATGGGTCTGACTGAGGGCCTCCAGGAGAGAAGCCCAAGCAAGACGTGCCCCGAGGAGCGTCTTGACACATGTCAACACTGGGTCTGACAGAGGGCCTCCAGGAGAGAGGCCCAAGCAAGACGCGCCCCGAGGAGTGTCTTGCCACATGTCACCACTGGGTCTGACTGAGCGCCTCCAGGAGAGAGGCCGAAGCAAGACGCGCCCCGAGGAGCGTCAGGCCAAATGTCACTACTCAGTCTGACTGAGCGCCTCCAGGAGAGAGGCCCAAGCAAGACGCGCCCCGAGGACCGTCTTGCCACATGTCAGCACTGGGTCTGACTGAACGCCTCCAGGAGAGAGGCCCCAGCAAGACGCGCCCGGAGGAGCGTCTTGCCTTTTGTCAGCACTCGGTCTGACTGAGCGCCTCCAGGAGAGAAGCCCAAGCAACACGCGGCCCGAGGAGCGTCTTGCCACATGTCAGCACTCGGTCTGACTGAGCGCCTCCAGGAGAGAGGCCCAAGCAACACGCGCCCCGAGGAGCGTCAGGCCACATGTCACTACTCATTCTGACTGAGCGCAACCAGGAGAGAGGCCCAAGCAAGACGCGCCCCGAGGAGCGTCTTGCCACGTGTCAACACTGGGTCTGATTGAGGGCCTTCTGGAGAGAGGCCCAAGCAACACGCGCCCCGAGGAGCGTCAGGCCACATGTCACTACTCAGTCTGACTGAGCGCCTCCAGGAGAGAGGCCCAAGCAAGACGCGCCCCGAGGAGCGTCTTGCCACATGTCAACAATGGGTCTTACTGAGGGCCTCCAGGAGAGAAGCCCAAGCAAGACGCGCCCCGAGGAGCTTCTTGCCACATGTCAGCACTCGGTCTGACTGAGCGCCTCCAGGAGAGAGGCCAAAGCAAGACGTGCCCCGAGGAGCGTCTTGACACATGTCAACACTGGGTCTGACAGAGGGACTCCATGAGAGAGGCCAAAGCAAAACGCGCCCCGAGGAGCGTCTTGCCACATGTCAACACTGGGTCTGACTGAGCGCCTCCAGGAGAGAGGCCAAAGCAAGACGTGCCCCGAGGAGCGTCTTGCCACATGTCAGCACTGGGTCTGACTGAGCGCTTCCAGGAGAGAGGCCCCAGCAAGACGCGCCCCGAGGAGTGTCTTGCCTTATGTCACCACTCGGTCTGACTGAGCGCCTCCAGGAGAGAGGCCCAAGCAAGACGCGCCCCGAGGAGCGTCTTGCAACATGTCAACAATGGGTCTGACTGAGGGCCTCCAGGAGAGAGGCCCAAGCAAGATGCGCCCGGAGGAGCGTCTTGCCACATGTCAACACTGGGTCTGACAGAGGGCCTCCAGGAGAGAGGCCCAAGCAAGACGCGCCCCGAGGAGCGTCTTGTCACATGTCAACACTGGGCCTGTCTGAGCGCCTCCAGGAGAGAAGCCCAAGCAAGACGCGCCCCGAGGAGTGTCTTGCCGCATGTCAACAATGGGTCTGACTGAGGGCCTCCAGGAGAGAAGCCCAAGCAAGACGCGCCCCGAGGAGCGTCTTGACACATGTCAACACTGGGTCTGACAGAGGGCCTCCAGGAGAGAGGCCCAAGCAAGACGCGCCCCGAGGAGTGTCTTGCCACATGTCACCACTGGGTCTGACTGAGCGCCTCTAGGAGAGAGGCCCAAGCAAGACGCGCCCCGAGGAGCGTCAGGCCACATGTCACTACTAAGTCTGACTGAGCGCCTCCAGGAGAGAGGCCCAAGCAAGACGCGCCCCGAGGAGCGTCTTGCCACATGTCAGCACTGGGTCTGACTGAACGCCTCCAGAAGAGAGGCCCCAGCAAGACGCGCCCCGAGGAGCGTCTTGCCACATGTCAACAATGAGTCTGACTGAGGGCCTCCAGGAGAGAGGCCCAAGCAAGATGCGCCCGGAGGAGCGTCTTGCCACATGTCAACACTGGGTCTGACAGAGGGCCTCCAGGAGAGAGGCCCAAGCAAGACGCGCCCCGAGGAGCGTCTTGCCACATGTCACCTCTGGTTCTGACTGAGCGCCTCCAGGAGAGAGGCCCAAGCAAGACGTGCCCCGAGGAGCGTCTTGTCACATGTCAACACTGGGTCTTTCTGAGCGCCTCCAGGAGAGAAGCCCAAGCAAGACGCGCCCCGAGGAGCGTCTTGCCACATGTCAGCACTCGGTCTGACTGAGCGCCTCCAGGAGAGAGGCCCAAGCAAGACGCGCCCAGAGGAGCGTCTTGCCACATGTCAACAATAGGTCTGACTGAGGGCCTCCAGGAGAGAAGCCCAAGCAACACGCGGCCCGAGGAGCGTCTTGCCACATGTCAGCACTCGGTCTGACTGAGCGCCTCCAGGAGAGAGGCCAAAGCAAGACGCGCCCTGAGGAGTGTCTTGACACATGTCAACACTGGGTCTGACAGAGGGCCTCCATGAGAGAGGCCCAAGCAAGACGCGCCCCGAGGAGTGTCTTGCCACATGTCAACACTGGGTCTGACAGAGGGCCTCCAGGAGAGAGGCCCAAGCAAGACGCGCCCCGAGAAGTGTCTTGCCACATGTCACCACTTGGTCTGACTGAGCGCCTCCAGGAGAGAGGCCCAAGCAACACGCGCCCCGAGGAGCGTCAGGCCACATGTCACTACTCAGTCTGACTGAGCGCCTCCAGGAGAGAGGCCCAGGCAAGACGCCCCCCGAGGAGCGTCTTGCCACATGTCAACAATGGGTCTTACTGAGGGCCTCCAGGAGAGAAGCCCAAGCAAGACGCGCCCCGAGGAGCTTCTTGCCACATGTCAGCACTCGGTCTGACTGAGCGCCTCCAGGAGAGAGGCCAAAGCAAGACGCGCCCCGAGGAGCGTCTTGATACATGTCAACACTGGGTCTGACAGAGGGCCTCCATGAGAGAGGCCCAAGCAAGACGCGCCCCGAGGAGTGTCTTGCCACATGTCAACACTGGGTCTGACAGAGGGCCTCCAGAAGAGAGGCCCAAGCAAGACGCGCCCCGAGGAGTGTCTTGCCACATGTCACAACTTGGTCTGACTGAGCGCCTCCAGGAGAGAGGCCCAAGCAACACGCGCCCCGAGGAGCGTCAGGCCACATGTCACTACTCAGTCTGACTGAGCGCCTCCAGGAGAGAGGCCCAAGCAAGACGCGCCCCGAGGAGCGTCTTGCCATGTGTCAACACTGGGTCTGATTGAGGGCCTTCTGGAGGGAGGCCCAAGCAAGACGCGCCCCGAGGAGCGTCTTGCCACATGTCAACAATGGTTCTTACTGAGGGCCTCCAGGAGAGAAGCCCAAGCAAGACGCGCCCCGAGGAGCTTCTTGCCACATGTCACCACTCGGTCTGACTGAGCGCCTCCAGGAGAGAGGCCAAAGCAAGACGCCCCCCGAGGAGCGTCTTGACACATGTCAACACTGGGTCTGACAGAGGGCCTCCATGAGAGAGGCCCAAGCAAGACGCGCCCCGAGGAGTGTCTTGCCAAATGTCAACACTGGGTCTGACTGAGCGCCTCAGGGAGAGAGGTCCAAGCAAGACGCGCCCCGAGGAGCGTCTTGCCACATGTCACTACTCGGTCTGACTGAGCACCTCAGGGAGAGAGGTCCAAGCAAGATGCGCCCCGAGGAGCATCTTGCCACATGTCAACACTGGATCTGACTGAGTGCCTCAATGAGAGAAGCCCCAGCAAGACGCGCCCCGAGGAGCGTCTTGCCACATGTCACTACTCGGTCTGTTTGAGCGCCTCCAGGAGAGAGGCCCAAGCAAGACGTGCCCCGAGGAGCGTCTTGCCACATGTCAACAATGGGTCTGACTGAGGGCCTCCAGGAGAGAAGCCCAAGCAAGACACGCCCCGAGGAGCGTCTTGACACATGTCAACACTGGGTCTGACTGAGGGCCTCCATGAGAGAAGCCCAAGCAAGACGCGCCCCGAGGAGAGTCTTGCCACATGTCAACACTCGGTCTGACAGAGGGCATCCAGGAGAGAGGCCCAAGCAATACGCGCCCCGAGGAGCATCTTGCCACATGTCACCACTGGGTCTGACTGAGCGCCTCCAGGAGAGAGGCCCAACCAAGACGCGCCCTGAGGAGCGTCTTGCCACATGCCAACACTGGGTCTGACAGAGGGCCTCCAGGAGAGAGGCCCAAGCAAGACGCGCTCGAGGAGTGTCTTGCCACATGTCACCACTGGGTCTGACTGAGCGCCTCCAGGAGAGAGGCCCAAGCAAGACACGCCCCGAGGAGCGTCTTGTCACATGTAAACACTGGGTCTTTCTGAGCGCCTCCAGGAGAGAAGCCCAAGCAAGACGCGCACCGAGGAGCGTCTTTCCACATGTCAGCACTCGGTCTGACTGAGCGCCTCCAGGAGAGAGGCCCAAGTAAGACGCGCCCAAAGGAGCGTCTTGCAACATGTCAACAATGGGTCTGACTGAGCGCCTCCAGGAGAGAGGCCCAAGCAACATGCGCCCCGAGGAGCGTCAGGCCACATGTCACTACTCAGTCTGACTGAGCGCCTCCAGGAGAGAGGCCCAAGCAAGACGCGCCCCGAGGAGCGTCTTGCCACGTGTCAACACTGGGTCTGAATGAGGGCCTTCTGGAGAGAGGCCCAAGCAAGACGCGCCCCGCGGAGCGTCTTGCCACATGTCAACAATGGGTCTTACTGAGGGCCTCCAGGAGAGAAGCCCAAGCAACACGCGCCCCGAGGAGCTTCTTGCCATATGTCAGCACTCGGTCTGACTGAGCGCCTCCAGGAGAGAGGCCAAAGCAAGACGCGCCCCGAGGAGCGTCTTGACACATGTCAACACTGGGTCTGACAGAGGGCCTCCATGAGAGAGGCCCAAGCAAGACGCGCCCCGAGGAGTGTCTTGCCACATGTCAACACTGGGTCTGACTGAGCGCCTCCAGGAGAGAGGCCCAAGCAAGACGCGCCCCGAGGAGCGTCTTGCCACGTGTCAACACTGGGTCTGACTGAGCGCCTCCAGGAGAGAGGCCCAAGCAAGATGCGCCCCGAGGAGCGTCTTGCCACGTGTCACCACTGGGTCTGACTGAGCGCCTCCAGGAGAGAGGCCCAAGCAAGACGCGCCCATAGGAGCTTCTTGCCACGTGTCACCACTGGGTCTGATTGAGCGCCTCCAGGAGAGAGGCCCCAGCAAGACGCGCCCCGAGGAGCGTCTTGCCTTATGTCAGCACTCGGTCTGACTGAGCGCCTCCAGGAGAGAGGCCCAAGCAAGACACACCCCGAGGAGCGTCTTGCGACATGTCACTACTCGGTCTAACTGAGCGCCTCCAGGAGAGAAGTCATAGCCAGACGTGCCCCGATGAGTGTCTTGCCACATGTCACTACTCGGTCTGACTGAGCGCCTCCAGGAGAGAGGCCCAAGCAAGACGTGCCCCGAGGAGCGTCTTGCCACATGTCAACAATGGGTCTGACTGAGGGCCTCCAGGAGAGAAGCCCAAGCAAGACGCGCCCCGAGGAGCATCTTGCCACATGTCAACACTGGGTCTGACTGAGCGCCTCCAGGAGAGAGGCCCAAGCAAGACGCGCCCCGAGGAGCGTAAGGCCACATGTCACTACTCAGTCTGACTGAGCGCCTCCAGGAGAGAGGCCCAAGCAAGACGCGCCCCGAGGAGCGTCTTGCCACATGTCAACACTGGGTCTGATTGAGGGCCTTCTGGAGAGAGGCCCAAGCAAGACGCGCCCCGAGGAGCGTCTTGCCACATGTCATTAATGGGTCTTACTGAGGGCCTCCAGGAGAGAGGCCCAAGCAAGATGCGCCCGGAGGAGCGTCTTGCCACATGTCAACACTGGGTCTGACAGAGGGCCTCCAGGAGAGAGGCCCAAGCAAGACGCGCCCCGAGGAGCGTCTTGCCACATGTAACCTCTGGTTCTGACTGAGCGCCTCCAGGAGAGAGGCCCAAGCAAGACGCATCCGAGGAGCGTCTTGCCACATGTCAACAATGGGTCTGACTGAGGGCCTCCAGGAGAGAAGCCCAAGCAAGACGCGCCCAGTGGAGCGTCTTGACACATGTCAACACTGGGTCTGACAGAGGGCCTCCAGGAGAGAAGCCCAAGCAAGACGCGCCCCGAGGAGCTTCTTGCCACATGTCAGCACTCGGTCTGACTGAGCGCCTCCAAGAGAGAGGCCAAAGCAAGACGCGCCCCGAGGAGCGTCTTGACACATGTCAACACTGGGTCTGACAGAGGGCCTCCATGAGAGAGGCCCAAGCAAGACGCGCCCCGAGGAGTGTCTTGCCACATGTCAACACTGGGTCTGACTGAGCGCCTCCAGGAGAGAGGCCCAAGCAAGACGCGCCCCGAGGAGCTTCTTGCCACGTGTCACCACTGGGTCTGACTGAGCGCCTCCAGGAGAGAGGCCCAAGCAAGACGCACCCCGAGGAGCGTCTTGCCACGTGTCACCACTGGGTCTGATTGAGCGCCTCCAGGAGAGAGGCCCCAGCAAGACCGGTCAGGCCTGCAGTGTAAACATGTGAGACATGATGTTCTTTCACAGAACTGAGGTTGTTCATTACTAAATGACTTTTACAGGAATATTGTTATTATACTATTCAACAGGTTGATCATAATAATGTGTATTAAACCCACAACCTAGCACTGAGGACAGAGGGACTTTATTTAAATTAGTACTTAATGGAAACGCTACATAATGATACATAAGAGCCATGTCATACATTCAGCCTAGGAATAGTAGCATTGTGCACTATTAAAAATGTACACATCAATTGCTCGAATCCCATTGTTGCATAGTAAAACTCTAATAAAACTCTAGTCTGACATCAACAGAGAAGACTTAGTGTATGTACTACAAATACAGCATTAGGATTTCGAGTGGACCGTGCACCTTGTGAACCATCAGAGGCTTATGTCTCTCGTCTCGTCTCGTCTCGTCTTCCTCCGCTTATCCGGGTCCGGGTCGCGGGGGCAGCATCCCAACTAGGGAGCTCCAGGCCGTCCTCTCCCCGGCCTTGTCCACCAGCTCCTCCGGCAGGACCCCAAGGCGTTCCCGGACCAGATTGGAGATGTAACCTCTCCAACGTGTCCTGGGTCGACCCGGGGGCCTTCTGCCGGCAGGACATGCCCGAAACACCTCCCCGGGGAGGCGTCCAGGAGGCATCCTGACCAGATGCCCAAACCACCTCAACTGGCTCCTTTCGATCCAGAGGAGCAGCGGTTCTACTCCGAGTCCCTCCCGAATGTCCGAGCTCCTCACCCTATCTCTAAGGCTGAGCCCGGCCACCCTACGGAGGAAACTCATTTCGGCCGCTTGTATCCGCGATCTCGTTCTTTCGGTCATTACCCAAAGCTCATGACCATAGGTGAGGATTGGGACGTAGATCGACCGGTAAATCGAGAGCCTGGCTTTCTGGCTCAGCTCCCTCTTCCCCACGACAGATCGGCTCAGCGTCCGCATCACTGCCTCCAGGAGGCATCCTGACCAGATGCCCAAACCACCTCAACTGGCTCCTTTCGATCCAGAGGAGCAGCGGTTCTACTCCGAGTCCCTCCCGAATGTCCGAGCTCCTCACCCTATCTCTAAGGCTGAGCCCGGCCACCCTACGGAGGAAACTCATTTCGGCCGCTTGTATCCGCGATCTCGTTCTTTCGGTCATTACCCAAAGCTCATGACCATAGGTGAGGATTGGGACGTAGATCGACCGGTAAATCGAGAGCCTGGCTTTCTGGCTCAGCTCCCTCTTCCCCACGACAGATCGGCTCAGCGTCCGCATCACTGCAGATGCCGAACCAATCCGCCTGTCGATCTCCCAATCCCTCCTACCCTCACTCGTGAACAAGACCCCGAGATACTTAAACTCCTCCACTTGAGGTAGGACCTCTCCCCCGACCCGGAGGTGGCAAGCCACCCTTTTCCGGTCGAGAACCATGGTCTCAGATTTGGAGGTGCTGATCCCCATCCCAGCCGCTTCACATTCGGCCGCGAACCTACCCAGCAAGAGCTGAAGGTCAGAGCTGGATGAAGCTAGGAGGACCACATCATCCGCAAAAAGCAGAGACGAGATTCTCCTGCCACCAAACTCGACACACTCCACACCACGGCTGCGTCTAGAAATTCTGTCCATAAAAGTGATGAACAGAACCGGTGACAAAGGGCAGCCCTGGCGGAGTCCAACCCTCACTGGGAACAGGTCCGACTTACTACCGGCTATGCGGACCAAACTCACGCTCCTCTGGTAAAGGGACTGAATGGTCCTTAACAGAAAGCCACCCACCCCATACTCCTGGAGCGTCCCCCACAGGGTGCCCCTGGGGACACGGTCATAAGCCTTCTCCAAATCCACAAAGCACATGTGGATTGGTTGGGCAAACTCCCATGCCCCCTCCATTACCCTTGCAAGGGTATAGAGCTGGTCCACAGTTCCACGGCCAGGACGAAAACCACATTGCTCCTCCTCTATCTGAGATTCAACTATCGATCGGACCCTCCTCTCCAGTACCTTGGAGTAGACCTTTCCAGGGAGGCTGAGGAGTGTGATCCCCCTATAGTTGGAACACACCCTCAGGTCACCCTTCTTAAAGATGGGGACCACCACCCCGGTCTGCCACTCCCTAGGAACTGCCCCCGATGACCACGCAATGTTGTAGAGACGTGTCAACCATGACAGCCCTACAACATCCATAGCCTTGAGATACCCAGGACGAACCTCATCCGCCCCCGGGGCTCCGCCGCTGTGTAGTTGTTTGACTACCTCAGCAACTTCTGCCCCCGAGATCGGACAGTCCATCCCCAGGCCTCCCAGCTCTGGTTCCTCCTCGGAATGCGCATTGGTGGGATTGAGGAGCTCCTCAAAGTATTCCTTCCACCGTCCGACTATAGCCTCAGTTGACGTCAGCAGCTCCCCATCCCCACTGTAAACAGTGTGAGCGAGTTGCTGCCTTCCTCTCCTGAGGCGCCGGACAGTTTGCCAGAACCTCTTTGGAGCCGATCAATAGTCTTTCTCCATGGCTTCACCAAACTCCTCCCACGCCCGAGATTTTGCCTCGGCAACTGCCACTGCTGCACCCCGCTTGGCTATCCGGTACCTGTCTGCTGCCTCCGGAGACCCACAGACCAGCCACGCCCTGTAGGCCTCCTTCTTCAGCCTGACGGCTCCCCGAACCTCTGGTGTCCACCAGCGGGTACGGGGGTTGCCACCACGACTGGCACCGGCCACCTTACGACCACAGCTAGCAACAGCCGCCTCGACAATCGCAGAGTGGAACAAGGCCCACTCGGACTCAATGTCCCCCACTGCTCTCGGGACGTGGTCAAAGCTCTGCCGGAGGTGGGAGTTGAAGACCGTCTTGACAGGTTCTTCTGCCAGGCGTTCCCAGCAGACCCTCACTATGCGTTTGGGTCTGCCAGGTCTACGCGGCATGTTCCCTTGCCATCTGATCCAACTCACCACCAGGTGGTGATCAGTTGACAGCTCCGCCCCTCTCTTCACTCGGGTGTCCAAAACATACGGCCGCAGGTCAGATGATACGACTACAAAATCTATCATCGACCTGTGACCTAGGCTGCCCTGGTACCAAGTGTACCGGTGGGCATCCTTATGTTCGAACATGGTGTTCGTTATTGCCAAACTGCGGCTTGCACAGAAGTCCAATAACAAAACACCGCTCGAGTTCTGATCAGGTGGGCCGTTCCTCCCAATCACACCCCTCCAGGTCAAGCTGTCATTGCCCACGTGAGCATTGAAGTCCCCCAGCAGGACAATGGAGTCCCCTGATGGAGCACTATCTAGCACTCGTCCCAGGGACTCCAAAAAGGGTGGGTACTCTGAACTGATATTTGGCCCATAAGCACAAACAACAGTCAGGACCCGTTCCCCGACCCGAAGGCGCAAGGAAGCTACCCTCTTGTCCCCCGGGGTAAACCCCAACACACAGGCAGAGAGTCTCGGGGCTAACAAAAAGCCAACCCCAGCCCTCCGCCTCTCACCCGGAGCAACTCCAGCAAAGTAGAGTGTCCAACCCCTCTCCAGGTCTCGGGTTCCAGAGCCAATGCTATGTGTCGAGGTGAGTCCGACTATATCTAGCCGGTACCGCTCAACCTCTGCCTCCTCCTAGAACCGTCACCTTATCGTGGTGGAGGAGTTTGAGTGCCCTAATGATCCTAGGAGCTATGTTGTCTGGGGCACTTAGTGCCCCTGGTAGGGTCTCCCATGACAAATTGGTCTTAGGTGAAGGGTGAGACAAAGAACGGTTCGAAGGATCTTTCATGGCGGTTAAAACGAAGAGTCGGAGTACCCGGCCCGGAGGGTTACCGGGGTCCCACCCTGGAGCCAGGCCTGGGGTTGGGGCCCGTGAGCGAGCGCCTGGTGGCCGGGCTTTCGCCCATGGGGCCCGGCCGGGCCCAGCCCGAACCGGATACATGGGCTCGTCCAACTGTGGACCCACCACCCGCAGGAGGAACATGAAGGGTCCGGTGCAATGTGAATCGGGTGGCAGACCAAATCAGAGGCTTATGATGCAACATATCTTCCAGTTGCTATTAGACAAGTTATAATTCTCGACCATTTTTCGGAACTGGTTTCTTGGGTCCGTGAGTAAATGCCAAATGAGATGATAGTCCTTAAGTAAGTTCCTGGCGATCCCATGTCACGCTCTTGCCCATCAGCCGGTGAACGCTGAGACGGAACTCTATGAGAGCTATGTATTTTTTAAGTGCTCCGAATATACTTCTAACAAGCGTGCGATTCACTTCGTGAGTAAACGGCAGCTGCAGCTGATTCAAACAGTCGAGCCAACTTTCTACATCACAATATGCGTTTTGTAGTTAGTCGAGTTACCTTTTGTGTGGTGCATGCACGGGTCGTTAGCGTCCAGCTCCCAGCTTAGAGAGTCCTGTATTGACACAGACGTCAATACATCTCGATGTCATGCAACACACAAAGTCTGTCGCATACAGGTGGGTTAACACACATGTACGATGTGTGCGATGGCGCGCCCGTTTACAATGGGACACAACGATGATCATTGTTAACCAAACTCTTGTTTCTCACGACAGGTGGTAGCGTTGTCTCCTGCACCTGGTCTTCGTGCACAGAGGGTGTTGTAATGTGCTCGTCATAGTCGCGATCGTTGTCACTCGAATCCGTTGTTCTCACGACAGGTGGTAGCGTTGTCTCCTGCATGTTGTCTTCGCGTGCGGCAAGCGTTGTGCTGTGCTCGTTATAAAGGTTGTCTTCGTACAAAGGGGGTGTTGAATACTCCTTCGTGAGTAGTCTAGGAGGTGGTGTGATGGAACATATCTCAGAGGCGTTATGTGAGCGTACCACCATGGCCTGAGCAACTGCGACTACTGAGAGTACACCCAGTACAGACAGCGAGATCATTTTTTTTCTTGGGTGTTGTACGTGTGGGTACAGCCGCTTTAATGGCAGTGAGAGCAAGTGGGCAAATGTATTTATAGGTCACTAGCAGAAACTAAGGCACGTGGTCAGAGTGTAATCGTAACCACCTAAAGTAGCTCTTGTCATAATTTAATATACATAGAAATCAGAAACGGGTATGTCAGGATAGACATCGCGAGTGATAATGCGGCCAGTATCTGTGTGCGCTTGAGAGCACCTTGTTGTTCTACTGTGGTGCCCACGCCGCCGGGTCTGTTAATGTCATCGACCTTCTTTATATATGCATACGCTAAAGACCGTATATTCTCTATGGATTTGAACACGTCCTTTGTTTCGCGTAACGCTTGAGCTGTCTCGAGCGTGATGTTGTGAGTGTACACCAGTGTTTCGCGTGCACCGAGGTCCGAAAGGGCGTGCGCTACAACTATTAACCTTAGTTTGGGAGTGTGGCGAAACGCTCGCTCCGCTGTAATGGGCGGATGCAATGTTATCACCTGGTACGTTTCGTTAGTCGGGTCGTAACACACCGGTCCGTGACACGGACCGTCACATTGTATGGGGCACAGTAAGGACAACACGCCGCGGACCGTGACTTCGCACTCGACCGCGGTGGTGTTGTCGATTTGCAAAGGATCACATATGCCTCTCCAGTCGCAATGAGGCACATTGTAGTCGACGCGGCCGTCGGTCACCATAGCTTTCGTCAGCCAACACACTCGATTGCCCTTCGAAACATCGGCGATCAACGTGAGCGTAGAGGTCGCAGTCGCTTTACTGTACGCCAGGATATCCGTGTGTGAGTGCACGCTCGACGTCGATTGACAACCGGTCATGTCAGACCTGATCAGACCTTCCGAACACATGACCATTAGTTGTTGTGCGGCTGAGAGTATCGCGATCATACCGTTGAGATGTGTAGAAAGTCCGTACACGCCAGCCTTCCACGTTTCCAAAGTTTCCAGCAGTCTAGAGGGACTTGTCTTAGCTCGCATGGCAGTGCTGAATTTGCGTTGTGTAGACACAACGGCTTCGACCTCGCTTAGGATCTGTGGGCTCATGTACTCGTGGTAGGCCAAGACGTGTATAGTCGAGCGCGGTGACGCCCCGAACACCTTACCCGGTTTTGTTGTGGCGATATGCGTGTCCAGTAACGCGGCAAAGTCCGCGTGTCTAGCGTGTATTGATTTTACAGCTCGCTCATACCCCAACAGTACGGTCCGTAGAAGTTCGTTCACTTGTTTCCATGCGCTCGTGGAACACAGGACATCGCAACCTCCTTGATACTCAAGTAAAGCGTCACACACCAGCTGCTTGCACGTTGGAAATACAATCGGTAGTAACTTCTTACTCCACTCTATGTTGAACTCGTATAGTATGTATATGGGCGGTTGCGGCGGTTTGCGCATTTTCTATCTACCCTCCGCTAATATGACTCTGTGGTCTGTCTCCTGAGATGGTGCGGTTGGAACTTAAGAGAGCGCTATCGACGGTCGGCGTTTCCATTTCGTAAACTGTGCCATTTTCAGCCGCTGGCAAACGGCCGTCGACGGTCGATGCGAGACACCAACATAACGTTAGACCGCGACCCTCATGCCAGTTTTCTGTAGTGCTGGTTGTAGTTTCTGGTGCACACTCGAAACGCCATTATGATCACAATTACGTTGATTAATAAATCCAGTTTTGTAGCGACTGCAGCCAGCGCCGTCGCACAACTCGTGTCGGTGTTATCTCTCGATACTTTCATTCGTATCCGAGCGTATGCAGAATCTACGGATCTGGTGAAGTTGCTTGTCACTAGCTTGCGCATGTTTGATATGGCACTTTGCGCGAGACTCACACAACCTGCAGTGGCAACCGTCGCGTCAGTGCAAAGTTTTTCCGATATATCGCTCGCAACATCGTTTGTCATTTGCTGTACACTGCGCACACTGGCCACGAGGTCGCAGAGAGGGTCTTCGTTACGAGCTACTCTGGTAGCGCCGTGGTTGATGAGGACGATCATCTTTAGCAATAGTTTAAATTAGTACTTAATGGAAACGATACATAATGATACATAAGAGCCATGTCATACATTCAGCCTAGGAATAGTAGCATTGTGCATTATTAAAAATATACAGATCAATTGCTCGAATCCCATTGTTGCAAAGTAAAACTCTAATATAACTCTAGTCTGACATCAACAGAGAAGACTTAGTGTATGCACTACAAATACAGCATTAGGATTTCGAGTGGACCGTGCACCTTGTGAACCATCAGAGGCTTATGACGCAACATATCTTCCAGTTGCTATTAGACAAGTTATAATTCTTGACCATTTTTCGGAACTGGTTTCTTGGGTCCGTGAGTAAATGCCAAATGAGATGATAGTCCTTAAGTAAGTTCCTGGCGATCCCATGTCACGCTCTTGCCCATCAGCCGGTGAATGCTGAGACGGAACTCGATGAGAGCGATGTATTTTTTAAGTGCTCCGAATGTACTTCTAACAAGCGTGCGATTCACTTCGTGAGTAAACCGCAGCTGCAGCTGATTCAAACAGTCGAGCCAACTTTCTACATCACAATATGCGTTTTGTAGTTAGTCGAGTTACCTTTTGTGTGGCGCATGCACGAGTCGTTAGCGTCCAGCTCCCAGCTTAGAGAGTCCTGTATTGACACAGATGTCAATACATCTCGATGTCATGCAACACACAAAGTCTGTCGCATACAGGTGGGTTAACACATGTACGATACCTTTTGTGTGGCGCATGCACTGGTCGTTAGCGTCCAGCTCCTGGCTTATAGAGAGTCCTGTATTGACACAGACGTCAATACATCTCGATGTCATGCAACACACAAAGTTGTCGCATACAGGTGGGTTAACACACATGTACGATGTGTGCAATGGCGCGCCCGTTTACAATGGGACACAACGATGATCATTGTTAACCAAACTCTTGTTTCTCACGACAGGTGGTAGCGTTGTCTCCTGCACCTGGTCTTCGTGCACAGAGGGTGTTGTAATGTGCTCGTCATAGTCGCGATCGTTGTCACTCGAATCCGTTGTTCTCACGACAGGTGGTAGCGTTGTCTCCTGCATGTTGTCTTCGCGTGCGGCAAGCGTTGTGCTGTGCTCGTTATAATGGTTGTCTTTGTACAAAGGGGGGTGTTGAATACTCCTTCGCGAGTAGTCTAGGAGGTGGTGTGATGGGACGTATCTCAGAGGCGTTATGTGAGCGTACCACCATGGCCTGAGCAACTGCGACTACTGAGAGTACACCCAGTACAGACAGCAAGATCATTTTTTTCTTGGGTGTTGTACGTGTGGGTACAGCCGCTTTAATGGCAGTGAGAGCAAGTGGTCAAATGTATTTATAGGTCACTAGCAGAAACTAAGGCACGTGGTCAGAGTGTAATCGTAACCACCGTAGCTCTTGTCATAATTTAATATACATAGAAATCAGAAACGGGCATGTCAGGATAGACATCGCGAGTGATAATGCGGCCAGCTGACTGAGCGCCTCCAGGAGAGAGGCCCAAGCAAGACGCACCCCGAGGAGCGTCTTTCCACGTGTCACCACTGGGTCTGACTGAGCGCCTCCAGGAGAGAGGCCCAAGCAAGACGCGCCCCGAGGAGCGTCTTGCCACATGTCAACACTGGGTCTGACTGAGCGCCTCCAGGAGAGAGGCCCAAGCAAGACGCGCCCCGAGGAGCGTCTTGCAACATGTCAACACTGGGTCTGACTGAGCGCCTCCAGGAGAGAGGCCCAAGCAAGACGCGCCCCGAGGAGCGTCTTGCAACATGTCAACACTGGGTCTGACTGAGCGCCTCCAGGAGAGAGGCCCAAGCAAGACGCGCCCCGAGGAGCGTCTTGCCACATGTCAACAATGGGTCTGACTGAGGGCCTCCAGGAGAGAGGCCCAAGCAAGACGCGCCCCGAGGAGCTTCTTGCCACATGTCAGCACTCGGTCTGACTGAGCGCCTCCAGGAGAGAGGCCAAAGCAAGACGCGCCCCGAGGAGCGTCTTGCCACATGTCACCACTTGGTCTGACTGAGCGCCTCCAGGAAGAGGCCCAAGCAAGACGCGCCCCGAGGAGAGTCTAGCCACATGTCAACACTGGGTCTGACTGAGCGCCTCCAGGAGAGAGGCCCAAGCAAGACGCGCCCCGAGGAGCGTCTTGCCACATGTCAGCACTGGGTCTGACTGAGCGCCTCCAGGAGAGAGGCCCCAGCAAGACGCGCCCCGAGGAGCGTCTTGCCTTATGTCAGCACTCGGTCTGACTGAGCGCCTCCAGGAGAGAGGCCCAAGCAAGACGCGCCCCGAGGAGCGTCTTGCCACATGTCAACAATGGGTCTGACTGAGGGCCTCCAGGAGAGAGGCCCAAGCAAGACGCGCCCCGAGGAGCTTCTTGCCACATGTCAGCACTCGGTCTGACTGAGCGCCTCCAGGAGAGAGGCCAAAGCAAGACGCGCCCCGAGGAGCGTCTTGACACATGTCAACACTGGGTCTGACATAGGGCCTCCATGAGAGAGGCCCAAACAAGACGCGCCCCGAGGAGTGTCTTGCCACATGTCAACACTGGGTCTGACTGAGCGGCTCTAGGAGAGAGGCCGAAGCAAGACGCGCCCCGAGGAGCGTCTTGCCACATGTCAACACTGGGTCTGACTGAGCGCCTCCAGGAGAGAGGCCTGAGGAGCGTCTTGCCACATGTCACCTCTGGGTCTGACTGAGCGCCACCAGGAGAGAGGCGCAAGCAAGAAACGCCCGAGGAGCGTCTTGATACATGTCAACACTGGGTCTGACTGAGCGCCTCCAGGAGAGAGGCCCCAGCAAAGACGCGCCCCGAGGAGCGTCTTGCCACATGTCAACAATGGGTCTGACTGAGGGCCTCCAGGAGAGAAGCCCAAGCAAGACGCGCCCCGAGGAGCGTCTTGCCACATGTCAACACTGGGTCTAATTGAGCGCCTCCAGGAGAGAGGCCCAAGCAAGACGCGCCCCGAGGAGCTTCTTGCCACATGTCACTACTCGGACTGACTGAGCGCCTCCAGGAGAGAGGTCCAAGCAAGACGTGCCCCGAGGAGAGTCTTGCCACATGTCAACACTGGGTCTGACAGAGGGCATCCAGGAGAGAGGCCCAAGCAATACGCGCCCCGAGGAGCTTCTTTCCACATGTCAACAATGGGTCTTACTGAGGGCCTCCATGAGAGAAGCCCAAGCAAGACGCGCCCCGAGGAGTGTCTTGCCACATGTCAACACTGTGTCTGACTGAGCACCTCCAGGAGAGAGGCCCAAGCAAGACGCGCCCCGAGGAGCGTCTTGCCACGTGTCAACACTGGGTCTGACTTAGCGCCTCCAGGAGAGAGGCCCAAGCAAGATGCGCCCGGAGGAGCGTCTTGCCACGTGTCACCACTGGGTCTGACTGAGCTCCTCCAGGAGAGAGGCCCCAGCAAGACGCGCCCCGAGGAGCGTCTTGCCTTATTTCAGCACTCGGTCTGACTGAACGCCTCCAGGAGAGAGGCCCAAGCAAGACGCGCCCCGAGGAGCGTCTTGCCACATGTCACTACTCGGTCTAACTGAGCGCCTCCAGGAGAGAGGTCCAAGCAAGACGCGCCCCGAGGAGCGTCTTGCCAAATGTCACTACTCGGTCTGACTGAGCACCTCCAGGAGAGAGGCCCAAGCAAGACGTGCCCCGAGGAGCGTCTTGCCACATGTCAACAATGGGTCTGACTGAGGGCCTCCAGGAGAGAAGCCCAAGCAAGACGCGCCCAGAGGAGCGTCTTGCCACATGTCAACACTGGGTCTGACTGAGCGCCTCCAGGAGAGAGGCCCAAGCAAGACACGCCCCGAGGAGCGTCTTGACACATGTCAACACTGGGTCGGACTGAGGGCCTCCATGAGAGAAGCCCAAGCAAGACGCGCCCCGAGGAGAGTCTTGCCACATGTCAACACTCAGTCTGACAGAGGGCATTCAGGAGAGAGGCCGAAGCAAGACGCGCCCCGAGGAGCGTCTTGCCACATGTCACCACTGGGTCTGAATGAGCGCCTCCAGGAGAGAGGCCCAACCAAGACGCGCCCCGAGGAGTGTCTTGCCACATGCCAACACTGGGTCTGACTGAGCGCCTCCAGGAGAGAGGCCCAAGCAAGACGCGCCCCGAGGAGCGTCTTGCCACGTGTCAACACTGGGTCTGACTGAGCGCCTCCAGGAGAGAGGCCCAAGCAAGACGCGCACAGAGGAGCGTCTTGCCACATGTCAACACTGGGTCTGACTGAGCGCCTCCAGGAGAGAGGCCCAAGCAAGACACGCCCCGAGGAGCGTCTTGACACATGTCAACACTGGGTCGGACTGAGGGCCTCCATGAGAGAAGCCCAAGCAAGACGGGCCCCGAGGAGAGTCTTGCCACATGTCAACACTCGGTCTGACAGAGGGCATTCAGGAGAGAGGCCGAAGCAATACGCGCCCCGAGGAGCGTCTTGCCACATGTCACCACTGGGTCTGAATGAGCGCCTCCAGGAGAGAGGCCCAACCAAGACGCGCCCCGAGGAGTGTCTTGCCACATGCCAACACTGGGTCTGACTGAGCGCCTCCAGGAGAGAGGCCCAAGCAAGACGCGCCCCGAGGAGCGTCCTGCCACATGTCAACACTGGGTCTGACTGAGCGCCTCCAGGAGAGAGGCCCAAGCAAGACGCGCCCCGAGGAGCGTCTTGCCATATGTCAACACTGGGTCTGACTGAGCGCCTCCAGGAGAGAGGCCCAAGCAAGACGCGCCCCGAGGAGCGTCTTGCCACATGTCAACAATGTGTCTGACTGAGGGCCTCCAGGAGAGAGGCCCAAGCAAGATGCGCCCGGAGGAGCGTCTTGCCACATGTCAACACTGGGTTTGACAGAGGGCCTCCAGGAGAGAGGCCCAAGCAAGACGCGCCCCGAGGAGCGTCTTGCCACATGTCACCTCTGGTTCTGACTGAGCACCTCCAGGAGAGAGGCCCAAGCAAGACGCGCCCCGAGGAGCGTCTTGTCACATGTCAACACTGGGTCTGTCTGAGCGTCTCCAGGAGAGGAGCCCAAGCAAGACGCGCCACGAGGAGCGTCTTGCCACATGTCAACAATGGGTCTGACTGAGGGCCTCCAGGAGAGAGGCCCAAGCAAGACGCGCCCCGAGGAGCGTCTTGACACATGTCAACACTGGGTCTGACTTAGCGCCTCCAGGAGAGAGGCCCAAGCAAGACGCGCCCAGAGGAGCGTCTTGCCACGTGTCACCACTGGGTCTGATTGAGCACCTCCAGTAGAGAGGCCCCAGCAAGACGCGCCCTGAGGAGCGTCTTGCCTTATGTCAGCACTCGTTCTGACTGAGCGCCTCCAGGAGAGAGGCCCAAGCAAGACGCGCCCCGAGGAGCGTCTTGCCAAATGTCACTACTCGGTCTGTCTGAGCGCCTCCAGGAGGGAGGTCCAAGCAAGACGCGCCCCGAGGAGCGTCTTGCCACATGTAAATACTCGGTCTGACTGAGCGCCTCCAGGAGAGAGGCCCAAGCAAGACGTGCCCCGTGTACCGTCTTGCCACATGTCAACAATGGGTCTGACTGAGGGCCTCCAGGAGAGAAGCCCAAGCAAGACGCGCCCAGAGGAGCGTCTTGCCACATGACATCACTGGGTCAGACTGAGCGCCTCCAGGAGAGAGGCCCAAGCAAGACACGCCCCGAGGAGCGTCTTGACACATGTCAACACTGGGTCGGACTGAGGGCCTCCATGAGAGAAGCCCAAGCAAGACGCGCCCCGAGGAGAGTCTTGCCACATGTCAACACTCTGTCTGACAGAGGGCATTCAGGAGAGAGGCCGAAGCAAGACGCGCCCCGAGGAGCGTCTTGCCACATGTCACCACTGGGTCTGAATGAGCGCCTCCAGGCGAGAGGCCCAACCAAGACGCGCCCCGAGGAGTGTCTTGCCACATGCCAACACTGGGTCTGACTGAGCGCCTCCAGGAGAGAGGCCCAAGCAAGACGCGCCCCGAGGAGCGTCTTGCCACGTGTCAACACTGGGTCTGACTGAGCGCCTCCAGGAGAGAGGCCCAAGCAAGACGCGCCCAGAGGAGCGTCTTGCCACATGTCAACACTGGGTCTGACTGAGCGCCTCCAGGAGAGAGGCCCAAGCAAGACACGCCCCGAGGAGCGTCTTGACACATGTCAACACTGGGTCGGACTGAGGGTCTCCATGAGAGAAGCCCAAGCAAGACGCGCCCCGAGGAGAGTCTTGCCACATGTCAACACTCGGTCTGACAGAGGGCATTCAGGAGAGAGGCCGAAGCAATACGCGCCCCGAGGAGCGTCTTGCCACATGTCACCACTGGGTCTGAATGAGCGCCTCCAGGAGAGAGGCCCAACCAAGACGCGCCCCGAGGAGTGTCTTGCCACATGTCAACACTGGGTCTGACTGAGCGGCTCCAGGAGAGAGGCCCAAGCAAGACGCGCCCCGAGGAGCGTCTTGCCACGTGTCAACACTGGGTCTGACTGAGCGCCTCCAGGAGAGAGGCCCAAGCAAGATGCGCCCCGAGGAGCGTCTTGCCACATGTCACCACGGGGTCTGACTGAGCGCCTCCAGGAGAGAGGCCCAAGCAAGACGGGCCCCGAGGAGCGTCTTGCGACATGTCACTACTCGGTCTAACTGAGCGCCTCCAGGAGAGAGGTCCAAGCAAGACGCACCCCGAGGAGCGTCTTGCCACATGTCACTACTCGGTCTGACTGAGCGCCTCCCGGAGAGAGGCCCAAGCAAGACATGCCCCGAGGAGCGTCTTGCCACATGTCAACAATGGGTCTGACTGAGGGCCTCCAGGAGAAAAGCCCAAGCAAGACGCGCCCCGAGGAGCGTCAAGCCACATGTCATCACTGGGACTGACTGAGCGCCTCCAGGAGAGAGGCCCCAGCAAGACGCGCCCCGAGGAGCGTCTTGCCACATGTCAGCACTCGGTCTGACTGAGCGCCTCCAGGAGAGAGGCCCAAACAAGAAGCGCCCCGAGGAGCTTCTTGCCACATGTCAACAATGGGTCTGACTGAGGGCCTCCAGGAGAGAAGCCCAAGCAAGACGCGCCCCGAGGAGCGTCTTGCCACATGTCAACACTGGGTCTAATTGAGCGCCTCCAGGAGAGAGGCCCAAGCAAGACATACCCCGAGGAGCGTCTTGCCACATGTCACTACTCGGTCTGACTGAGCGCCTCCAGGAGAGAGGTCCAAGCAACACGTGCCCCGAGGAGCGTCTTGCCACGTGTCAACAATGGGTCTGACTGAGGGCCTCCAGGAGAGAAGCCCAAGGAAGAAGCGCCCCGAGGAGCGTCTTGCCACGTGTCAACACTGGGTCTGACTGAGCGCCTCCAGGAGAGAGGCCCAAGCAAGACACGCCCCGAGGAGCGTCTTGACACATGTCAACACTGGGTCTGACTGAGGGCCTCCATGAGAGAAGCCCAAGCAAGACGCGCCCCGAGGAGAGTCTTGCCACATGTCAACACTGGGTCTGACAGAGGGCATCCAGGAGAGAGGCCCAAGCAATACGCGCCCCGAGGAGCGTCTTGCCACATGTCAACAATGGGTCTGACTGAGGGCCTCCAGGAGAGAAGCCAAAGCAAGACGCGCCCCGAGGAGCTTCTTTCCACATGTCAACACTGGGTCTGACTGAGCGCCTCCAGGAGAGAGGCCCAAGCAAGACACGCCCCGAGGAGCGTCTTGACACATGTCAACACTGGGTCGGACTGAGGGCCTCCATGAGAGAAGCCCAAGCAAGACGCGCCCCGAGGAGAGTCTTGCCACATGTCAACACTCAGTCTGACAGAGGGCATTCAGGAGAGAGGCCGAAGCAAGACGCGCCCCGAGGAGCGTCTTGCCACATGTCACCACTGGGTCTGAATGAGCGCCTCCAGGAGAGAGGCCCAACCAAGACGCGCCCCGAGGAGTGTCTTGCCACATGCCAACACTGGGTCTGACTGAGCGCCTCCAGGAGAGAGGCCCAAGCAAGACGCGCCCCGAGGAGCGTCTTGCCACGTGTCAACACTGGGTCTGACTGAGCGCCTCCAGGAGAGAGGCCCAAGCAAGACGCGCCCAGAGGAGCGTCTTGCCACATGTCAACACTGGGTCTGACTGAGCGCCTCCAGGAGAGAGGCCCAAGCAAGACACGCCCCGAGGAGCGTCTTGACACATGTCAACACTGGGTCGGACTGAGGGCCTCCATGAGAGAAGCCCAAGCAAGACGGGCCCCGAGGAGAGTCTTGCCACATGTCAACACTCGGTCTGACAGAGGGCATTCAGGAGAGAGGCCGAAGCAATACGCGCCCCGAGGAGCGTCTTGCCACATGTCACCACTGGGTCTGAATGAGCGCCTCCAGGAGAGAGGCCCAACCAAGACGCGCCCCGAGGAGTGTCTTGCCACATGCCAACACTGGGTCTGACTGAGCGCCTCCAGGAGAGAGGCCCAAGCAAGACGCGCCCCGAGGAGCGTCCTGCCACATGTCAACACTGGGTCTGACTGAGCGCCTCCAGGAGAGAGGCCCAAGCAAGACGCGCCCCGAGGAGCGTCTTGCCACATGTCAACACTGGGTCTGACTGAGCGCCTCCAGGAGAGAGGCCCAAGCAAGACGCGCCCCGAGGAGCGTCTTGCCACATGTCAACAATGTGTCTGACTGAGGGCCTCCAGGAGAGAGGCCCAAGCAAGATGCGCCCGGAGGAGCGTCTTGCCACATGTCAACACTGGGTTTGACAGAGGGCCTCCAGGAGAGAGGCCCAAGCAAGACGCGCCCCGAGGAGCGTCTTGCCACATGTCACCTCTGGTTCTGACTGAGCGCCTCCAGGAGAGAGGCCCAAGCAAGACGCGCCCCGAGGAGCGTCTTGTCACATGTCAACACTGGGTCTGTCTGAGCGTCTCCAGGAGAGAAGCCCAAGCAAGACGCGCCACGAGGAGCGTCTTGCCACATGTCAACAATGGGTCTGACTGAGGGCCTCCAGGAGAGAGGCCCAAGCAAGACGCGACCCGAGGAGCGTCTTGACACATGTCAACACTGGGTCTGACTTAGCGCCTCCAGGAGAGAGGCCCAAGCAAGACACGCCCCGAGGAGCGTCTTGACACATGTCAACACTGGGTCGGACTGAGGGCCTCCATGAGAGAAGCCCAAGCAAGACGCGCCCCGAGGAGAGTCTTGCCACATGTCAACACTCGGTCTGACAGAGGGCATTCAGGAGAGAGGCCGAAGCAATACGCGCCCCGAGGAGCGTCTTGCCACATGTCACCACTGGGTCTGAATGAGCGCCTCCAGGAGAGAGGCCCAACCAAGACGCGCCCCGAGGAGTGTCTTGCCACATGCCAACACTGGGTCTGACTGAGCGCCTCCAGGAGAGAGGCCCAAGCAAGACGCGCCCCGAGGAGCGTCCTGCCACATGTCAACACTGGGTCTGACTGAGCGCCTCCAGGAGAGAGGCCCAAGCAAGACGCGCCCCGAGGAGCGTCTTGCCACATGTCAACACTGGGTCTGACTGAGCGCCTCCAGGAGAGAGGCCCAAGCAAGACGCGCCCCGAGGAGCGTCTTGCCACATGTCAACAATGTGTCTGACTGAGAGCCTGCAGGAGAGAGGCCCAAGCAAGATGCGCCCGGAGGAGCGTCTTGCCACATGTCAACACTGGGTCTGACAGAGGGCCTCCAGGAGAGAGGCCCAAGCAAGACGCGCCCCGAGGAGCGTCTTGCCACATGTCACCTCTGGTTCTGACTGAGCACCTCCAGGAGAGAGGCCCAAGCAAGACGCGCCCCGAGGAGCGTCTTGTCACATGTCAACACTGGGTCTGTCTGAGCGTCTCCAGGAGAGAAGCCCAAGCAAGACGCGCCACGAGGAGCGTCTTGCCACATGTCAACAATGGGTCTGACTGAGGGCCTCCAGGAGAGAGGCCCAAGCAAGACGCGCCCCGAGGAGCGTCTTGACACATGTCAACACTGGGTCTGACTTAGCGCCTCCAGGAGAGAGGCCCAAGCAAGACGCGCCCAGAGGAGCGTCTTGCCACGTGTCACCACTGGGTCTGATTGAGCACCTCCAGTAGAGAGGCCCCAGCAAGACGCGCCCTGAGGAGCGTCTTGCCTTATGTCAGCACTCGTTCTGACTGAGCGCCTCCAGGAGAGAGGCCCAAGCAAGACGCGCCCCGAGGAGCGTCTTGCCAAATGTCACTACTCGGTCTGACTGAGCGCCTCCAGGAGGGAGGTCCAAGCAAGACGCGCCCCGAGGAGCGTCTTGCCACATGTAAATACTCGGTCTGACTGAGCGCCTCCAGGAGAGAGGCCCAAGCAAGACGTGCCCCGAGTACCGTCTTGCCACATGTCAACAATGGGTCTGACTGAGGGCCTCCAGGAGAGAAGCCCAAGCAAGACGCGCCCAGAGGAGCGTCTTGCCACATGACAACACTGGGTCTGACTGAGCGCCTCCAGGAGAGAGGCCCAAGCAAGACACGCCCCGAGGAGCGTCTTGACACATGTCAACACTGGGTCGGACTGAGGGCCTCCATGAGAGAAGCCCAAGCAAGACGCGCCCCGAGGAGAGTCTTGCCACATGTCAACACTCTGTCTGACAGAGGGCATTCAGGAGAGAGGCCGAAGCAAGACGCGCCCCGAGGACCGTCTTGCCACATGTCACCACTGGGTCTGAATGAGCGCCTCCAGGCGAGAGGCCCAACCAAGACGCGCCCCGAGGAGTGTCTTGCCACATGCCAACACTGGGTCTGACTGAGCGCCTCCAGGAGAGAGGCCCAAGCAAGACGCGCCCCGAGGAGCGTCTTGCCACGTGTCAACACTGGGTCTGACTGAGCGCCTCCAGGAGAGAGGCCCAAGCAAGACGCGCCCAGAGGAGCGTCTTGCCACATGTCAACACTGGGTCTGACTGAGCGCCTCCAGGAGAGAGGCCCAAGCAAGACACGCCCCGAGGAGCGTCTTGACACATGTCAACACTGGGTCGGACTGAGGGTCTCCATGAGAGAAGCCCAAGCAAGATGCGCCCCGAGGAGAGTCTTGCCACATGTCAACACTCGGTCTGACAGAGGGCATTCAGGAGAGAGGCCGAAGCAATACGCGCCCCGAGGAGCGTCTTGCCACATGTCACCACGGGGTCTGACTGAGCGCCTCCAGGAGAGAGGCCCAAGCAAGACGCGCCCCGAGGAGCGTCTTGCGACATGTCACTACTCGGTCTAACTGAGCGCCTCCAGGAGAGAGGTCCAAGCAAGACGCACCCCGAGGAGCGTCTTGCCACATGTCACTACTCGGTCTGACTGAGCGCCTCCCGGAGAGAGGCCCAAGCAAGACATGCCCCGAGGAGCGTCTTGCCACATGTCAACAATGGGTCTGACTGAGGGCCTCCAGGAGAGAAGCCCAAGCAAGACGCGCCCCGAGGAGCGTCAAGCCACATGTCATCACTGGGACTGACTGAGCGCCTCCAGGAGAGAGGCCCCAGCAAGACGCGCCCCGAGGAGCGTCTTGCCACATGTCAGCACTCGGTCTGACTGAGCGCCTCCAGGAGAGAGGCCCAAACAAGAAGCGCCCCGAGGAGCTTCTTGCCACATGTCAACAATGGGTCTGACTGAGGGCCTCCAGGAGAGAAGCCCAAGCAAGACGCGCCCCGAGGAGCGTCTTGCCACATGTCAACACTGGGTCTAATTGAGCGCCTCCAGGAGAGAGGCCCAAGCAAGACATACCCCGAGGAGCGTCTTGCCACATGTCACTACTCGGTCTGACTGAGCGCCTCCAGGAGAGAGGTCCAAGCAACACGTGCCCCGAGGAGCGTCTTGCCACATGTCAACAATGGGTCTGACTGAGGGCCTCCAGGAGAGAAGCCCAAGGAAGAAGCGCCCCGAGGAGCGTCTTGCCACGTGTCAACACTGGGTCTGACTGAGCGCCTCCAGGAGAGAGGCCCAAGCAAGACACGCCCCGAGGAGCGTCTTGACACATGTCAACACTGGGTCTGACTGAGGGCCTCCATGAGAGAAGCCCAAGCAAGACGCGCCCCGAGGAGAGTCTTGCCACATGTCAACACTGGGTCTGACAGAGGGCATCCAGGAGAAAGGCCCAAGCAATACGCGCCCCGAGGAGCGTCTTGCCACATGTCAACAATGGGTCTGACTGAGGGCCTCCAGGAGAGAAGCCAAAGCAAGACGCGCCCCGAGGAGCTTCTTTCCACATGTCAACACTGGGTCTGACTGAGCGCCTCCAGGAGAGAGGCCCAAGCAAGACACGCCCCGAGGAGCGTCTTGACACATGTCAACACTGGGTCGGACTGAGGGCCTCCATGAGAGAAGCCCAAGCAAGACGCGCCCCGAGGAGAGTCTTGCCACATGTCAACACTCGGTCTGACAGAGGGCATTCAGGAGAGAGGCCGAAGCAATACGCGCCCCGAGGAGCGTCTTGCCACATGTCACCACTGGGTCTGAATGAGCGCCTCCAGGAGAGAGGCCCAACCAAGACGCGCCCCGAGGAGTGTCTTGCCACATGCCAACACTGGGTCTGACTGAGCGCCTCCAGGAGAGAGGCCCAAGCAAGACGCGCCCCGAGGAGCGTCCTGCCACATGTCAACACTGGGTCTGACTGAGCGCCTCCAGGAGAGAGGCCCAAGCAAGACGCGCCCCGAGGAGCGTCTTGCCACATGTCAACACTGGGTCTGACTGAGCACCTCCAGGAGAGAGGCCCAAGCAAGACGCGCCCCGAGGAGCGTCTTGCCACATGTCAACAATGTGTCTGACTGAGGGCCTCCAGGAGAGAGGCCCAAGCAAGATGCGCCCGGAGGAGCGTCTTGCCACATGTCAACACTGGGTTTGACAGAGGGCCTCCAGGAGAGAGGCCCAAGCAAGACGCGCCCCGAGGAGCGTCTTGCCACATGTCACCTCTGGTTCTGACTGAGCGCCTCCAGGAGAGAGGCCCAAGCAAGACGCGCCCCGAGGAGCGTCTTGTCACATGTCAACACTGGGTCTGTCTGAGCGTCTCCAGGAGAGAAGCCCAAGCAAGACGCGCCACGAGGAGCGTCTTGCCACATGTCAACAATGGGTCTGACTGAGGGCCTCCAGGAGAGAGGCCCAAGCAAGACGCGCCCCGAGGAGCGTCTTGACACATGTCAACACTGGGTCTGACTTAGCGCCTCCAGGAGAGAGGCCCAAGCAAGACGCTCCCAGAGGAGCGTCTTGCCACATGTCAACACTGGGTCTGACTGAGCGCCTCCAGGAGAGAGGCCCAAGCAAGACACGCCCCGAGGAGCGTCTTGACACATGTCAACACTGGGTCGGACTGAGGGCCTCCATGAGAGAAGCCCAAGCAAGACGCGCCCCAAGGAGAGTCTTGCCACATGTCAACACTCGGTCTGACAGAGGGCATTCAGGAGAGAGGCCGAAGCAATACGCGCCCCGAGGAGCGTCTTGCCACATGTCACCACTGGGTCTGAATGAGCGCCTCCAGGAGAGAGGCCCAACCAAGACGCGCCCCGAGGAGTGTCTTGCCACATGCCAACACTGGGTCTGACTGAGCGCCTCCAGGAGAGAGGCCCAAGCAAGACGCGCCCCGAGGAGCGTCCTGCCACATGTCAACACTGGGTCTGACTGAGCGCCTCCAGGAGAGAGGCCCAAGCAAGACGCGCCCCGAGGAGCGTCTTGCCACATGTCAACACTGGGTCTGACTGAGCGCCTCCAGGAGAGAGGCCCAAGCAAGACGCGCCCCGAGGAGCGTCTTGCCACATGTCAACAATGTGTCTGACTGAGGGCCTGCAGGAGAGAGGCCCAAGCAAGATGCGCCCGGAGGAGCGTCTTGCCACATGTCAACACTGGGTCTGACAGAGGGCCTCCAGGAGAGAGGCCCAAGCAAGACGCGCCCCGAGGAGCGTCTTGCCACATGTCACCTCTGGTTCTGACTGAGCACCTCCAGGAGAGAGGCCCAAGCAAGACGCGCCCCGAGGAGCGTCTTGTCACATGTCAACACTGGGTCTGTCTGAGCGTCTCCAGGAGAGAAGCCCAAGCAAGACGCGCCACGAGGAGCGTCTTGCCACATGTCAACAATGGGTCTGACTGAGGGCCTCCAGGAGAGAGGCCCAAGCAAGACGCGCCCCGAGGAGCGTCTTGACACATGTCAACACTGGGTCTGACTTAGCGCCTCCAGGAGAGAGGCCCAAGCAAGACGCGCCCAGAGGAGCGTCTTGCCACGTGTCACCACTGGGTCTGATTGAGCACCTCCAGTAGAGAGGCCCCAGCAAGACGCGCCCTGAGGAGCGTCTTGCCTTATGTCAGCACTCGTTCTGACTGAGCGCCTCCAGGAGAGAGGCCCAAGCAAGACGCGCCCCGAGGAGCGTCTTGCCAAATGTCACTACTCGGTCTGACTGAGCGCCTCCAGGAGGGAGGTCCAAGCAAGACGCGCCCCGAGGAGCGTCTTGCCACATGTAAATACTCGGTCTGACTGAGCGCCTCCAGGAGAGAGGCCCAAGCAAGACGTGCCCCGAGTACCGTCTTGCCACATGTCAACAATGGGTCTGACTGAGGGCCTCCAGGAGAGAAGCCCAAGCAAGACGCGCCCAGAGGAGCGTCTTGCCACATGACAACACTGGGTCTGACTGAGCGCCTCCAGGAGAGAGGCCCAAGCAAGACACGCCCCGAGGAGCGTCTTGACACATGTCAACACTGGGTCGGACTGAGGGCCTCCATGAGAGAAGCCCAAGCAAGACGCGCCCCGAGGAGAGTCTTGCCACATGTCAACACTCTGTCTGACAGAGGGCATTCAGGAGAGAGGCCGAAGCAAGACGCGCCCCGAGGAGCGTCTTGCCACATGTCACCACTGGGTCTGAATGAGCGCCTCCAGGCGAGAGGCCCAACCAAGACGCGCCCCGAGGAGTGTCTTGCCACATGCCAACACTGGGTCTGACTGAGCGCCTCCAGGAGAGAGGCCCAAGCAAGACGCGCCCCGAGGAGCGTCTTGCCACGTGTCAACACTGGGTCTGACTGAGCGCCTCCAGGAGAGAGGCCCAAGCAAGACGCGCCCAGAGGAGCGTCTTGCCACATGTCAACACTGGGTCTGACTGAGCGCCTCCAGGAGAGAGGCCCAAGCAAGACACGCCCCGAGGAGCGTCTTGACACATGTCAACACTGGGTCGGACTGAGGGTCTCCATGAGAGAAGCCCAAGCAAGACGCGCCCCGAGGAGAGTCTTGCCACATGTCAACACTCGGTCTGACAGAGGGCATTCAGGAGAGAGGCCGAAGCAATACGCGCCCCGAGGAGCGTCTTGCCACATGTCACCACTGGGTCTGAATGAGCGCCTGCAGGAGAGAGGCCCAACCAAGACGCGCCCCGAGGAGTGTCTTGCCACATGTCAACACTGGGTCTGACTGAGCGGCTCCAGGAGAGAGGCCCAAGCAAGACGCGCCCCGAGGAGCGTCTTGCCACGTGTCAACACTGGGTCTGACTGAGCGCCTCCAGGAGAGAGGCCCAAGCAAGATGCGCCCCGAGGAGCGTCTTGCCACATGTCACCACGGGGTCTGACTGAGCGCCTCCAGGAGAGAGGCCCAAGCAAGACGCGCCCCGAGGAGCGTCTTGCGACATGTCACTACTCGGTCTAACTGAGCGCCTCCAGGAGAGAGGTCCAAGCAAGACGCACCCCGAGGAGCGTCTTGCCACATGTCACTACTCGGTCTGACTGAGCGCCTCCCGGAGAGAGGCCCAAGCAAGACATGCCCCGAGGAGCGTCTTGCCACATGTCAACAATGGGTCTGACTGAGGGCCTCCAGGAGAGAAGCCCAAGCAAGACGCGCCCCGAGGAGCGTCAAGCCACATGTCATCACTGGGACTGACTGAGCGCCTCCAGGAGAGAGGCCCCAGCAAGACGCGCCCCGAGGAGCGTCTTGCCACATGTCAGCACTCGGTCTGACTGAGCGCCTCCAGGAGAGAGGCCCAAGCAAGAAGCGCCCCGAGGAGCTTCTTGCCACATGTCAACAATGGGTCTGACTGAGGGCCTCCAGGAGAGAAGCCCAAGCAAGACGCGCCCCGAGGAGCGTCTTGCCACATGTCAACACTGGGTCTAATTGAGCGCCTCCAGGAGAGAGGCCCAAGCAAGACATACCCCGAGGAGCGTCTTGCCACATGTCACTACTCGGTCTGACTGAGCGCCTCCAGGAGAGAGGTCCAAGCAACACGTGCCCCGAGGAGCGTCTTGCCACATGTCAACAATGGGTCTGACTGAGGGCCTCCAGGAGAGAAGCCCAAGGAAGAAGCGCCCCGAGGAGCGTCTTGCCACGTGTCAACACTGGGTCTGACTGAGCGCCTCCAGGAGAGAGGCCCAAGCAAGACACGCCCCGAGGAGCGTCTTGACACATGTCAACACTGGGTCTGACTGAGGGCCTCCATGAGAGAAGCCCAAGCAAGACGCGCCCCGAGGAGAGTCTTGCCACATGTCAACACTGGGTCTGACAGAGGGCATCCAGGAGAGAGGCCCAAGCAATACGCGCCCCGAGGAGCGTCTTGCCACATGTCAACAATGGGTCTGACTGAGGGCCTCCAGGAGAGAAGCCAAAGCAAGACGCGCCCCGAGGAGCTTCTTTCCACATGTCAACAATGTGTCTTACTGAGGGCCTCCATGAGAGAAGCCCAAGCAAGACGCGCCCCGAGGAGTGTCTTGCCACATGTCAACACTGTGTCTGACTGAGCGCCTCCAGGAGAGAGGCCCAAGCAAGATGCGCCCCGAGGAGCGTCTTGCCACGTGTCAACACTGTGTCTGACTTAGCGCCTCCAGGAGAGAGGCCCAAGCAAGATGCGCCTCGAGGAGCGTCTTGCCACGTGTCGCCACTGGGTCTGACTGAGCTCCTCCAGGAGAGAGGCCCAAGCAAGACGCGCCCAGAGGAGCGTCTTGCCACGTGTCACCACTGGGTCTGACAGAGGGCATCCAGGAGAGAGGCCCAAGCAAGATGCGCCTCGAGGAGCGTCTTGCCACATGTCAACACTGGGTCTGACTGAGCGGCTCTAGGAGAGAGGCCCAAGCAAGACGCGCCCCGAGGAGCGTCTTGCCACATGTCAACACTGGGTCTGACTGAGCGCCTCCAGGAGAGAGGCCTGAGGAGCGTCTTGCCACATGTCACCTCTGGGTCTGACTGAGCGCCACCAGGAGAGAGGCGCAAGCAAGAAACGCCCGAGGAGCGTCTTGACACATGTCAACACTGGGTCTGACTGAGCGCCTCCAGGAGAGAGGCCCCAGCAAAGACGCGCCCCGAGGAGCGTCTTGCCACATGTCAACAATGGGTCTGACTGAGGGCCTCCAGGAGAGAAGCCCAAGCAAGACGCGCCCCGAGGAGCGTCTTGCCACATGTCAACACTGGGTCTAATTGAGCGCCATCCAGGAGAGAGGCCCAAGCAAGACGCGCCCCGAGGAGCGTCTTGCCACATGTCACTACTCAGACTGACTGAGCGCCTCCAGGAGAGAGGTCCAAGCAAGACGTGCCCCGAGGAGAGTCTTGCCACATGTCAACACTGGGTCTGACAGAGGGCATCCAGGAGAGAGGCCCAAGCAATACGCTCCCCGAGGAGCTTCTTTCCACATGTCAACAATGGGTCTTACTGAGGGCCTCCATGAGAGAAGCCCAAGCAAGACGCGCCCCGAGGAGTGTCTCGCCACATGTCAACACTGTGTCTGACTGAGCACCTCCAGGAGAGAGGCCCAAGCAAGACGCGCCCCGAGGAGCGTCTTGCCACGTGTCAACACTGGGTCTGACTTAGCGCCTCCAGGAGAGAGGCCCAAGCAAGATGCGCCCGGAGGAGCGTCTTGCCTTATGTCAGCACTCGGTCTAACTGAGCGCCTCCAGGAGAGAGGCCCAAGCAAGACGCGCCCCGAGGAGCGTCTTGCCACATGTCACTACTCGGTCTAACTGAGCGCCTCCAGGAGAGAGGTCCAAGCAAGACGTGCCCCGAGGAGCGTCTTGCCAAATGTCACTACTCGGTCCGACTGAGCGCCTCCAGGAGGGAGGTCCAAGCAAGACGCGCCCCGAGGAGCGTCTTGCCACATGTCACTACTCGGTCTGACTGAGCGCCTCCAGGAGAGAGGCCCAAGCAAGACGTGCCCCGAGGAGCGTCTTGCCACATGTCAACAATGGGTCTGACTGAGGGCCTCCAGGAGAGAAGCCCAAGCAAGACGCGCCCAGAGGAGCGTCTTGCCACATGTCAACACTGGGTCTGACTGAGCGCCTCCAGGAGAGAGGCCCAAGCAAGACACGCCCCGAGGAGCGTCTTGACACATGTCAACACTGGGTCGGACTGAGGGCCTCCATGAGAGAAGCCCAAGCAAGACGCGCCCCGAGGAGAGTCTTGCCACATTTCAACACTCGGTCTGACAGAGGGCATTCAGGAGAGAGGCCGAAGCAAGACGCGCCCCGAGGAGCGTCTTGCCACATGTCACCACTGGGTCTGAATGAGCGCCTCCAGGAGAGAGGCCCAACCAAGACGCGCCCCGAGGAGTGTCTTGCCACATGCCAACACTGGGTCTGACTGAGCGCCTCCAGGAGAGAGGCCCAAGCAAGACACGCCCCGAGGAGCGTCTTGACACATGTCAACACTGGGTCGGACTGAGGGCCTCCATGAGAGAAGCCCAAGCAAGACGCGCCCCGAGGAGAGTCTTGCCACATGTCAACACTCGGTCTGACAGAGGGCATTCAGGAGAGAGGCCGAAGCAATACGCGCCCCGAGGAGCGTCTTGCCACATGTCACCACTGGGTCTGAATGAGCGCCTCCAGGAGAGAGGCCCAACCAAGACGCGCCCCGAGGAGTGTCTTGCCACATGCCAACACTGGGTCTGACTGAGCGCCTCCAGGAGAGAGGCCCAAGCAAGACGCGCCCCGAGGAGCGTCCTGCCACATGTCAACACTGGGTCTGACTGAGGGCCTCCAGGAGAGAGGCCCAAGCAAGACGCGCCCCGAGGAGTGTCTTGCCACATGTCACCACTGGGTCTGACTGAGCGCCTCCAGGAGAGAGGCCCAAGCAAGACGCGCCCTGGGGAGTGTCAGGCCACATGTCACTACTCAGTCTCACTGACCGCCTCCAGGAGAGAGGCCCAAGCAAGACGCGCCCCGAGGAGCGTCTTGCCACATGTCAGCACTCGGTCTGACTGAGCGCCTCCAGGAGAAAGGCCCAAGAAAGACGCGCCCTGAGGAGCGTCTTGCCACATGTCAACAATGGGTCTGACTGAGGGCCTCCAGGAGAGAGGCCCAAGCAAGATGCGCCCAAAGGAGCGTCTTGCAACATGTCAACACTGGGTCTGACAGAGGTTCTCCAGGAGAGAGGCCCAAGCAACACGCGCCCCGAGGAGCGTCAGGCCACATGTCACTACTCAGTCTGACTGAGCGCCTCGAGGAGAGAGGCCCAAGCAAGACGCGCCCCGAGGAGCGTCTTGCCACATGTCAACAATGTGTCTGACTGAGGGCCTCCAGGAGAGAGGCCCAAGCAAGACGCACCCCGAGTAGCGTCTTGTCACATGTCAACACTGGGTCTGTCTGAGCGTATCCAGGAGAGAAGCCCAAGCAAGACGCGCCCCGAGGAGCGTCTTGCCACATGTCAACAATGGGTCTGACTGAGGGCCTCCAGGAGAGAGGCCCAAGCAAGACGCGCCCCGAGGAGCGTCTTGACACATGTCAACACTGGGTCTGACTTAGCGCCTCCAGGAGAGAGGCCCAAGCAAGATGCGCCCGGAGGAGCGTCTTGCCACGTGTCACCACTGGGTCTGACTGAGCTCCTCCAGGAGAGAGGCCCAAGCAAGACGCGCCCAGAGGAGCGTCTTGCCACGTGTCACCACTGGGTCTGATTGAGCACCTCCAGTAGAGAGGCCCCAGCAAGACGCGCCCCGAGGAGCGTCTTGCCTTATGTCAGCACTCGGTCTGACTGAGCGCCTCCAGGAGAGAGGCCCAAGCAACACGCGCCCCGAGGAGCGTCTTGCCAAATGTCACTACTCGGTCTGACTGAGCGCCTCCAGGAGGGAGGTCCAAGCAAGACGCGCCCCGAGGAGCGTCTTGCCACATGTCACTACTCGGTCTGACTGAGCGCCTCCAGGAGAGAGGCCCAAGCAAGACGTGCCCCGAGGAGCGTCTTGCCACATGTCAACAATGGGTCTGACTGAGGGCCTCCAGGAGAGAAGCCCAAGCAAGACGCGCCCAGAGGAGCGTCTTGCCACATGTCAACACTGGGTCTGACTGAGCGCCTCCAGGAGAGAGGCCCAAGCAAGACACGCCCCGAGGAGCGTCTTGACACATGTCAACACTGGGTCGGACTGAGGGCCTCCATGAGAGAAGCCCAAGCAAGACGCGCCCCGAGGAGAGTCTTGCCACATGTCAACACTCGGTCTGACAGAGGGCATTCAGGAGAGAGGCCGAAGCAAGACGCGCCCCGAGGAGCGTCTTGCCACATGTCACCACTGGGTCTGAATGAGCGCCTCCAGGAGAGAGGCCCAACCAAGACGCGCCCCGAGGAGTGTCTTGACACATGTCAACACTGGTTCGGACTGAGGGCCTCCATGAGAGAAGCCCAAGCAAGACACGCCCCGAGGAGCGTCTTGACACATGTCAACACTGGGTCTGACTGAGCGCCTCCAGGAGAGAGGCCCAAGCAAGACGCGCCCCGAGGAGCGTCTTGCCACATGTCAACAATGTGTCTGACTGAGGGCCTGCAGGAGAGAGGCCCAAGCAAGACGCGCCCCGAGGAGTGTCTTGCCACATGTCACCACTGGGTCTGACTGAGCGCCTCCAGGAGAGAGGCCCAAGCAAGACGCGCCCTGGGGAGTGTCAGGCCACATGTCACTACTCAGTCTCACTGACCGCCTCCAGGAGAGAGGCCCAAGCAAGACGCGCCCCGAGGAGCGTCTTGCCACATGTCAGCACTCGGTCTGACTGAGCGCCTCCAGGAGAAAGGCCCAAGAAAGACGCGCCCTGAGGAGCGTCTTGCCACATGTCAACAATGGGTCTGACTGAGGGCCTCCAGGAGAGAGGCCCAAGCAAGATGCGCCCAAAGGAGCGTCTTGCAACATGTCAACACTGGGTCTGACAGAGGGCCTCCAGGAGAGAGGCCCAAGCAACACGCGCCCCGAGGAGCGTCAGGCCACATGTCACTACTCAGTCTGACTGAGCGCCTCCAGGAGAGAGGCCCAAGCAAGACGCGCCCCGAGGAGCGTCTTGCCACATGTCAACAATGTGTCTGACTGAGGGCCTCCAGGAGAGAGGCCCAAGCAAGACGCACCCCGAGTAGCGTCTTGTCACATGTCAACACTGGGTCTGTCTGAGCGTATCCAGGAGAGAAGCCCAAGCAAGACGCGCCCCGAGGAGCGTCTTGCCACATGTCAACAATGGGTCTGACTGAGGGCCTCCAGGAGAGAGGCCCAAGCAAGACGCGCCCCGAGGAGCGTCTTGACACATGTCAACACTGGGTCTGACTTAGCGCCTCCAGGAGAGAGGCCCAAGCAAGATGCGCCCGGAGGAGCGTCTTGCCACGTGTCACCACTGGGTCTGACTGAGCTCCTCCAGGAGAGAGGCCCAAGCAAGACGCGCCCAGAGGAGCGTCTTGCCACGTGTCACCACTGGGTCTGATTGAGCACCTCCAGTAGAGAGGCCCCAGCAAGACGCGCCCCGAGGAGCGTCTTGCCTTATGTCAGCACTCGGTCTGACTGAGCGCCTCCAGGAGAGAGGCCCAAGCAAGACGCGCCCCGAGGAGCGTCTTGCCAAATGTCACTACTCGGTCTGACTGAGCGCCTCCAGGAGGGAGGTCCAAGCAAGACGCGCCCCGAGGAGCGTCTTGCCACATGTCACTACTCGGTCTGACTGAGCGCCTCCAGGAGAGAGGCCCAAGCAAGACGTGCCCCGAGGAGCGTCTTGCCACATGTCAACAATGGGTCTGACTGAGGGCCTCCAGGAGAGAAGCCCAAGCAAGACGCGCCCAGAGGAGCGTCTTGCCACATGTCAACACTGGGTCTGACTGAGCGCCTCCAGGAGAGAGGCCCAAGCAAGACACGCCCCGAGGAGCGTCTTGACACATGTCAACACTGGGTCGGACTGAGGGCCTCCATGAGAGAAGCCCAAG
Organism: Nothobranchius furzeri; assembly: GCF_043380555.1. Lineage (NCBI taxonomy): Eukaryota > Metazoa > Chordata > Actinopteri > Cyprinodontiformes > Nothobranchiidae > Nothobranchius > Nothobranchius furzeri. Next base: position 17,849,362 of record NC_091741.1, read on the forward strand.
CAAGACGCGCCCCGAGGAGAGTCTTGCCACATGTCAACACTCGGTCTGACAGAGGGCATTCAGGAGAGAGGCCGAAGCAAGACGCGCCCCGAGGAGCGTCTTGCCACATGTCACCACTGGGTCTGAATGAGCGCCTCCAGGAGAGAGGCCCAACCAAGACGCGCCCCGAGGAGTGTCTTGACACATGTCAACACTGGTTCGGACTGAGGGCCTCCATGAGAGAAGCCCAAGCAAGACACGCCCCGAGGAGCGTCTTGACACATGTCAACACTGGGTCTGACTGAGCGCCTCCAGGAGAGAGGCCCAAGCAAGACGCGCCCCGAGGAGCGTCTTGCCACATGTCAACAATGTGTCTGACTGAGGGCCTGCAGGAGAGAGGCCCAAGCAAGATGCGCCCGGAGGAGCGTCTTGCCACATGTCAACACTGGGTCTGACAGAGGGCCTCCAGGAGAGAGGCCCAAGCAAGACGCGCCCCGAGGAGCGTCTTGCCACATGTCACCTCTGGTTCTGACTGAGCACCTCCAGGAGAGAGGCCCAAGCAAGACGCGCCCCGAGGAGCGTCTTGTCACATGTCAACACTGGGTCTGTCTGAGCGTCTCCAGGAGAGAAGCCCAAGCAAGACGCGCCACGAGGAGCGTCTTGCCACATGTCAACAATGGGTCTGACTGAGGGCCTCCAGGAGAGAGGCCCAAGCAAGACGCGCCCCGAGGAGCGTCTTGACACATGTCAACACTGGGTCTGACTTAGCGCCTCCAGGAGAGAGGCCCAAGCAAGACGCGCCCAGAGGAGCGTCTTGCCACGTGTCACCACTGGGTCTGATTGAGCACCTCCAGTAGAGAGGCCCCAGCAAGACGCGCCCTGAGGAGCGTCTTGCCTTATGTCAGCACTCGTTCTGACTGAGCGCCTCCAGGAGAGAGGCCCAAGCAAGACGCGCCCCGAGGAGCGTCTTGCCAAATGTCACTACTCGGTCTGACTGAGCGCCTCCAGGAGGGAGGTCCAAGCAAGACGCGCCCCGAGGAGCGTCTTGCCACATGTAAATACTCGGTCTGACTGAGCGCCTCCAGGAGAGAGGCCCAAGCAAGACGTGCCCCGAGTACCGTCTTGCCACATGTCAACAATGGGTCTGACTGAGGGCCTCCAGGAGAGAAGCCCAAGCAAGACGCGCCCAGAGGAGCATCTTGCCACATGACAACACTGGGTCTGACTGAGCGCCTCCAGGAGAGAGGCCCAAGCAAGACACGCCCCGAGGAGCGTCTTGACACATGTCAACACTGGGTCGGACTGAGGGCCTCCATGAGAGAAGCCCAAGCAAGACGCGCCCCGAGGAGAGTCTTGCCACATGTCAACACTCTGTCTGACAGAGGGCATTCAGGAGAGAGGCCGAAGCAAGACGCGCCCCGAGGAGCGTCTTGCCACATGTCACCACTGGGTCTGAATGAGCGCCTCCAGGCGAGAGGCCCAACCAAGACGCGCCCCGAGGAGTGTCTTGCCACATGCCAACACTGGGTCTGACTGAGCGCCTCCAGGAGAGAGGCCCAAGCAAGACGCGCCCCGAGGAGCGTCTTGCCACGTGTCAACACTGGGTCTGACTGAGCGCCTCCAGGAGAGAGGCCCAAGCAAGACGCGCCCAGAGGAGCGTCTTGCCACATGTCAACACTGGGTCTGACTGAGCGCCTCCAGGAGAGAGGCCCAAGCAAGACACGCCCCGAGGAGCGTCTTGACACATGTCAACACTGGGTCGGACTGAGGGTCTCCATGAGAGAAGCCCAAGCAAGACGCGCCCCGAGGAGAGTCTTGCCACATGTCAACACTCGGTCTGACAGAGGGCATTCAGGAGAGAGGCCGAAGCAATACGCGCCCCGAGGAGCGTCTTGCCACATGTCACCACGGGGTCTGACTGAGCGCCTCCAGGAGAGAGGCCCAAGCAAGACGCGCCCCGAGGAGCGTCTTGCGACATGTCACTACTCGGTCTAACTGAGCGCCTCCAGGAGAGAGGTCCAAGCAAGACGCACCCCGAGGAGCGTCTTGCCACATGTCACTACTCGGTCTGACTGAGCGCCTCCCGGAGAGAGGCCCAAGCAAGACATGCCCCGAGGAGCGTCTTGCCACATGTCAACAATGGGTCTGACTGAGGGCCTCCAGGAGAGAAGCCCAAGCAAGACGCGCCCCGAGGAGCGTCAAGCCACATGTCATCACTGGGACTGACTGAGCGCCTCCAGGAGAGAGGCCCCAGCAAGACGCGCCCCGAGGAGCGTCTTGCCACATGTCAGCACTCGGTCTGACTGAGCGCCTCCAGGAGAGAGGCCCAAAAAAGAAGCGCCCCGAGGAGCTTCTTGCCACATGTCAACAATGGGTCTGACTGAGGGCCTCCAGGAGAGAAGCCCAAGCAAGACGCGCCCCGAGGAGCGTCTTGCCACATGTCAACACTGGGTCTAATTGAGCGCCTCCAGGAGAGAGGCCCAAGCAAGACATACCCCGAGGAGCGTCTTGCCACATGTCACTACTCGGTCTGACTGAGCGCCTCCAGGAGAGAGGTCCAAGCAACACGTGCCCCGAGGAGCGTCTTGCCACATGTCAACAATGGGTCTGACTGAGGGCCTCCAGGAGAGAAGCCCAAGGAAGAAGCGCCCCGAGGAGCGTCTTGCCACGTGTCAACACTGGGTCTGACTGAGCGCCTCCAGGAGAGAGGCCCAAGCAAGACACGCCCCGAGGAGCGTCTTGACACATGTCAACACTGGGTCTGACTGAGGGCCTCCATGAGAGAAGCCCAAGCAAGACGCGCCCCGAGGAGAGTCTTGCCACATGTCAACACTGGGTCTGACAGAGGGCATCCAGGAGAGAGGCCCAAGCAATACGCGCCCCGAGGAGCGTCTTGCCACATGTCAACAATGGGTCTGACTGAGGGCCTCCAGGAGAGAAGCCAAAGCAAGACGCGCCCCGAGGAGCTTCTTTCCACATGTCAACACTGGGTCTGACTGAGCGCCTCCAGGAGAGAGGCCCAAGCAAGACACGCCCCGAGGAGCGTCTTGACACATGTCAACACTGGGTCGGACTGAGGGCCTCCATGAGAGAAGCCCAAGCAAGACGCGCCCCGAGGAGAGTCTTGCCACATGTCAACACTCAGTCTGACAGAGGGCATTCAGGAGAGAGGCCGAAGCAAGACGCGCCCCGAGGAGCGTCTTGCCACATGTCACCACTGGGTCTGAATGAGCGCCTCCAGGAGAGAGGCCCAACCAAGATGCGCCCCGAGGAGTGTCTTGCCACATGCCAACACTGGGTCTGACTGAGCGCCTCCAGGAGAGAGGCCCAAGCAAGACGCGCCCCGAGGAGCGTCCTGCCACATGTCAACACTGGGTCTGACTGAGCGCCTCCAGGAGAGAGGCCCAAGCAAGACGCGCCCCGAGGAGCGTCTTGCCACATGTCAACACTGGGTCTGACTGAGAGCCTCCAGGAGAGAGGCCCAAGCAAGACGCGCCCCGAGGAGCGTCTTGCCACATGTCAACAATGTGTCTGACTGAGGGCCTCCAGGAGAGAGGCCCAAGCAAGATGCGCCCGGAGGAGCGTCTTGCCACATGTCAACACTGGGTTTGACAGAGGGCCTCCAGGAGAGAGGCCCAAGCAAGACGCGCCCCGAGGAGCGTCTTGCCACATGTCACCTCTGGTTCTGACTGAGCGCCTCCAGGAGAGAGGCCCAAGCAAGACGCGCCCCGAGGAGCGTCTTGTCACATGTCAACACTGGGTCTGTCTGAGCGTCTCCAGGAGAGAAGCCCAAGCAAGACGCGCCACGAGGAGCGTCTTGCCACATGTCAACAATGGGTCTGACTGAGGGCCTCCAGGAGAGAGGCCCAAGCAAGACGCGCCCCGAGGAGCGTCTTGACACATGTCAACACTGGGTCTGACTTAGCGCCTCCAGGAGAGAGGCCCAAGCAAGACACGCCCCGAGGAGCGTCTTGACACATGTCAACACTGGGTCGGACTGAGGGCCTCCATGAGAGAAGCCCAAGCAAGACGCGCCCCGAGGAGAGTCTTGCCACATGTCAACACTCGGTCTGACAGAGGGCATTCAGGAGAGAGGCCGAAGCAATACGCGCCCCGAGGAGCGTCTTGCCACATGTCACCACTGGGTCTGAATGAGCGCCTCCAGGAGAGAGGCCCAACCAAGACGCGCCCCGAGGAGTGTCTTGCCACATGCCAACACTGGGTCTGACTGAGCGCCTCCAGGAGAGAGGCCCAAGCAAGACGCGCCCCGAGGAGCGTCCTGCCACATGTCAACACTGGGTCTGACTGAGCGCCTCCAGGAGAGAGGCCCAAGCAAGACGCGCCCCGAGGAGCGTCTTGCCACATGTCAACACTGGGTCTGACTGAGCGCCTCCAGGAGAGAGGCCCAAGCAAGACGCGCCCCGAGGAGCGTCTTGCCACATGTCAACAATGTGTCTGACTGAGGGCCTGCAGGAGAGAGGCCCAAGCAAGATGCGCCCGGAGGAGCGTCTTGCCACATGTCAACACTGGGTCTGACAGAGGGCCTCCAGGAGAGAGGCCCAAGCAAGACGCGCCCCGAGGAGCGTCTTGCCACATGTCACCTCTGGTTCTGACTGAGCACCTCCAGGAGAGAGGCCCAAGCAAGACGCGCCCCGAGGAGCGTCTTGTCACATGTCAACACTGGGTCTGTCTGAGCGTCTCCAGGAGAGAAGCCCAAGCAAGACGCGCCACGAGGAGCGTCTTGCCACATGTCAACAATGGGTCTGACTGAGGGCCTCCAGGAGAGAGGCCCAAGCAAGACGCGCCCCGAGGAGCGTCTTGACACATGTCAACACTGGGTCTGACTTAGCGCCTCCAGGAGAGAGGCCCAAGCAAGACGCGCCCAGAGGAGCGTCTTGCCACGTGTCACCACTGGGTCTGATTGAGCACCTCCAGTAGAGAGGCCCCAGCAAGACGCGCCCTGAGGAGCGTCTTGCCTTATGTCAGCACTCGTTCTGACTGAGCGCCTCCAGGAGAGAGGCCCAAGCAAGACGCGCCCCGAGGAGCGTCTTGCCAAATGTCACTACTCGGTCTGACTGAGCGCCTCCAGGAGGGAGGTCCAAGCAAGACGCGCCCCGAGGAGCGTCTTGCCACATGTAAATACTCGGTCTGACTGAGCGCCTCCAGGAGAGAGGCCCAAGCAAGACGTGCCCCGAGTACCGTCTTGCCACATGTCAACAATGGGTCTGACTGAGGGCCTCCAGGAGAGAAGCCCAAGCAAGACGCGCCCAGAGGAGCGTCTTGCCACATGACAACACTGGGTCTGACTGAGCGCCTCCAGGAGAGAGGCCCAAGCAAGACACGCCCCGAGGAGCGTCTTGACACATGTCAACACTGGGTCGGACTGAGGGCCTCCATGAGAGAAGCCCAAGCAAGACGCGCCCCGAGGAGAGTCTTGCCACATGTCAACACTCTGTCTGACAGAGGGCATTCAGGAGAGAGGCCGAAGCAAGACGCGCCCCGAGGAGCGTCTTGCCACATGTCACCACTGGGTCTGAATGAGCGCCTCCAGGCGAGAGGCCCAACCAAGACGCGCCCCGAGGAGTGTCTTGCCACATGCCAACACTGGGTCTGACTGAGCGCCTCCAGGAGAGAGGCCCAAGCAAGACGCGCCCCGAGGAGCGTCTTGCCACGTGTCAACACTGGGTCTGACTGAGCGCCTCCAGGAGAGAGGCCCAAGCAAGACGCGCCCAGAGGAGCGTCTTGCCACATGTCAACACTGGGTCTGACTGAGCGCCTCCAGGAGAGAGGCCCAAGCAAGACACGCCCCGAGGAGCGTCTTGACACATGTCAACACTGGGTCGGACTGAGGGTCTCCATGAGAGAAGCCCAAGCAAGACGCGCCCCGAGGAGAGTCTTGCCACATGTCAACACTCGGTCTGACAGAGGGCATTCAGGAGAGAGGCCGAAGCAATACGCGCCCCGAGGAGCGTCTTGCCACATGTCACCACTGGGTCTGAATGAGCGCCTGCAGGAGAGAGGCCCAACCAAGACGCGCCCCGAGGAGTGTCTTGCCACATGTCAACACTGGGTCTGACTGAGCGGCTCCAGGAGAGAGGCCCAAGCAAGACGCGCCCCGAGGAGCGTCTTGCCACGTGTCAACACTGGGTCTGACTGAGCGCCTCCAGGAGAGAGGCCCAAGCAAGATGCGCCCCGAGGAGCGTCTTGCCACATGTCACCACGGGGTCTGACTGAGCGCCTCCAGGAGAGAGGCCCAAGCAAGACGCGCCCCGAGGAGCGTCTTGCGACATGTCACTACTCGGTCTAACTGAGCGCCTCCAGGAGAGAGGTCCAAGCAAGACGCACCCCGAGGAGCGTCTTGCCACATGTCACTACTCGGTCTGACTGAGCGCCTCCCGGAGAGAGGCCCAAGCAAGACATGCCCCGAGGAGCGTCTTGCCACATGTCAACAATGGGTCTGACTGAGGGCCTCCAGGAGAGAAGCCCAAGCAAGACGCGCCCCGAGGAGCGTCAAGCCACATGTCATCACTGGGACTGACTGAGCGCCTCCAGGAGAGAGGCCCCAGCAAGACGCGCCCCGAGGAGCGTCTTGCCACATGTCAGCACTCGGTCTGACTGAGCGCCTCCAGGAGAGAGGCCCAAGCAAGAAGCGCCCCGAGGAGCTTCTTGCCACATGTCAACAATGGGTCTGACTGAGGGCCTCCAGGAGAGAAGCCCAAGCAAGACATACCCCGAGGAGCGTCTTGCCACATGTCACTACTCGGTCTGACTGAGCGCCTCCAGGAGAGAGGTCCAAGCAACACGTGCCCCGAGGAGCGTCTTGCCACATGTCAACAATGGGTCTGACTGAGGGCCTCCAGGAGAGAAGCCCAAGGAAGAAGCGCCCCGAGGAGCGTCTTGCCACGTGTCAACACTGGGTCTGACTGAGCGCCTCCAGGAGAGAGGCCCAAGCAAGACACGCCCCGAGGAGCGTCTTGACACATGTCAACACTGGGTCTGACTGAGGGCCTCCATGAGAGAAGCCCAAGCAAGACGCGCCCCGAGGAGAGTCTTGCCACATGTCAACACTGGGTCTGACAGAGGGCATCCAGGAGAGAGGCCCAAGCAATACGCGCCCCGAGGAGCGTCTTGCCACATGTCAACAATGGGTCTGACTGAGGGCCTCCAGGAGAGAAGCCAAAGCAAGACGCGCCCCGAGGAGCTTCTTTCCACATGTCAACAATGTGTCTTACTGAGGGCCTCCATGAGAGAAGCCCAAGCAAGACGCGCCCCGAGGAGTGTCTTGCCACATGTCAACACTGTGTCTGACTTAGCGCCTCCAGGAGAGAGGCCCAAGCAAGATGCGCCCCGAGGAGCGTCTTGCCACGTGTCAACACTGTGTCTGACTTAGCGCCTCCAGGAGAGAGGCCCAAGCAAGATGCGCCTCGAGGAGCGTCTTGCCACGTGTCGCCACTGGGTCTGACTGAGCTCCTCCAGGAGAGAGGCCCAAGCAAGACGCGCCCAGAGGAGCGTCTTGCCACGTGTCACCACTGGGTCTGACAGAGGGCATCCAGGAGAGAGGCCCAAGCAAGATGCGCCTCGAGGAGCGTCTTGCCACATGTCAACACTGTGTCTGACTGAGCGGCTCTAGGAGAGAGGCCCAAGCAAGACGCGCCCCGAGGAGCGTCTTGCCACATGTCAACACTGGGTCTGACTGAGCGCCTCCAGGAGAGAGGCCTGAGGAGCGTCTTGCCACATGTCACCTCTGGGTCTGACTGAGCGCCACCAGGAGAGAGGCGCAAGCAAGAAACGCCCGAGGAGCGTCTTGACACATGTCAACACTGGGTCTGACTGAGCGCCTCCAGGAGAGAGGCCCCAGCAAAGACGCGCCCCGAGGAGCGTCTTGCCACATGTCAACAATGGGTCTGACTGAGGGCCTCCAGGAGAGAAGCCCAAGCAAGACGCGCCCCGAGGAGCGTCTTGCCACATGTCAACACTGGGTCTAATTGAGCGCCTCCAGGAGAGAGGCCCAAGCAAGACGCGCCCCGAGGAGCGTCTTGCCACATGTCACTACTCAGACTGACTGAGCGCCTCCAGGAGAGAGGTCCAAGCAAGACGTGCCCCGAGGAGAGTCTTGCCACATGTCAACACTGGGTCTGACAGAGGGCATCCAGGAGAGAGGCCCAAGCAATACGCTCCCCGAGGAGCTTCTTTCCACATGTCAACAATGGGTCTTACTGAGGGCCTCCATGAGAGAAGCCCAAGCAAGACGCGCCCCGAGGAGTGTCTCGCCACATGTCAACACTGTGTCTGACTGAGCACCTCCAGGAGAGAGGCCCAAGCAAGACGCGCCCCGAGGAGCGTCTTGCCACGTGTCAACACTGGGTCTGACTTAGCGCCTCCAGGAGAGAGGCCCAAGCAAGATGCGCCCGGAGGAGCGTCTTGCCTTATGTCAGCACTCGGTCTAACTGAGCGCCTCCAGGAGAGAGGCCCAAGCAAGACGCGCCCCGAGGAGCGTCTTGCCACATGTCACTACTCGGTCTAACTGAGCGCCTCCAGGAGAGAGGTCCAAGCAAGACGTGCCCCGAGGAGCGTCTTGCCAAATGTCACTACTCGGTCCGACTGAGCGCCTCCAGGAGGGAGGTCCAAGCAAGACGCGCCCCGAGGAGCGTCTTGCCACATGTCACTACTCGGTCTGACTGAGCGCCTCCAGGAGAGAGGCCCAAGCAAGACGTGCCCCGAGGAGCGTCTTGCCACATGTCAACAATGGGTCTGACTGAGGGCCTCCAGGAGAGAAGCCCAAGCAAGACGCGCCCAGAGGAGCGTCTTGCCACATGTCAACACTGGGTCTGACTGAGCGCCTCCAGGAGAGAGGCCCAAGCAAGACACGCCCCGAGGAGCGTCTTGACACATGTCAACACTGGGTCGGACTGAGGGCCTCCATGAGAGAAGCCCAAGCAAGACGCGCCCCGAGGAGAGTCTTGCCACATTTCAACACTCGGTCTGACAGAGGGCATTCAGGAGAGAGGCCGAAGCAAGACGCGCCCCGAGGAGCGTCTTGCCACATGTCACCACTGGGTCTGAATGAGCGCCTCCAGGAGAGAGGCCCAACCAAGACGCGCCCCGAGGAGTGTCTTGCCACATGCCAACACTGGGTCTGACTGAGCGCCTCCAGGAGAGAGGCCCAAGCAAGACACGCCCCGAGGAGCGTCTTGACACATGTCAACACTGGGTCGGACTGAGGGCCTCCATGAGAGAAGCCCAAGCAAGACGCGCCCCGAGGAGAGTCTTGCCACATGTCAACACTCGGTCTGACAGAGGGCATTCAGGAGAGAGGCCGAAGCAATACGCGCCCCGAGGAGCGTCTTGCCACATGTCACCACTGGGTCTGAATGAGCGCCTCCAGGAGAGAGGCCCAACCAAGACGCGCCCCGAGGAGTGTCTTGCCACATGCCAACACTGGGTCTGACTGAGCGCCTCCAGGAGAGAGGCCCAAGCAAGACGCGCCCCGAGGAGCGTCCTGCCACATGTCAACACTGGGTCTGACTAAGGGCCTCCAGGAGAGAGGCCCAAGCAAGACGCGCCCCGAGGAGTGTCTTGCCACATGTCACCACTGGGTCTGACTGAGCGCCTCCAGGAGAGAGGCCCAAGCAAGACGCGCCCTGGGGAGTGTCAGGCCACATGTCACTACTCAGTCTCACTGACCGCCTCCAGGAGAGAGGCCCAAGCAAGACGCGCCCCGAGGAGCGTCTTGCCACATGTCAGCACTCGGTCTGACTGAGCGCCTCCAGGAGAAAGGCCCAAGAAAGACGCGCCCTGAGGAGCGTCTTGCCACATGTCAACAATGGGTCTGACTGAGGGCCTCCAGGAGAGAGGCCCAAGCAAGATGCGCCCAAAGGAGCGTCTTGCAACATGTCAACACTGGGTCTGACAGAGGGCCTCCAGGAGAGAGGCCCAAGCAACACGCGCCCCGAGGAGCGTCAGGCCACATGTCACTACTCAGTCTGACTGAGCGCCTCCAGGAGAGAGGCCCAAGCAAGACGCGCCCCGAGGAGCGTCTTGCCACATGTCAACAATGTGTCTGACTGAGGGCCTCCAGGAGAGAGGCCCAAGCAAGACGCACCCCGAGTAGCGTCTTGTCACATGTCAACACTGGGTCTGTCTGAGCGTATCCAGGAGAGAAGCCCAAGCAAGACGCGCCCCGAGGAGCGTCTTGCCACATGTCAACAATGGGTCTGACTGAGGGCCTCCAGGAGAGAGGCCCAAGCAAGACGCGCCCCGAGGAGCGTCTTGACACATGTCAACACTGGGTCTGACTTAGCGCCTCCAGGAGAGAGGCCCAAGCAAGATGCGCCCGGAGGAGCGTCTTGCCACGTGTCACCACTGGGTCTGACTGAGCTCCTCCAGGAGAGAGGCCCAAGCAAGACGCGCCCAGAGGAGCGTCTTGCCACGTGTCACCACTGGGTCTGATTGAGCACCTCCAGTAGAGAGGCCCCAGCAAGACGCGCCCCGAGGAGCGTCTTGCCTTATGTCAGCACTCGGTCTGACTGAGCGCCTCCAGGAGAGAGGCCCAAGCAAGACGCGCCCCGAGGAGCGTCTTGCCAAATGTCACTACTCGGTCTGACTGAGCGCCTCCAGGAGGGAGGTCCAAGCAAGACGCGCCCCGAGGAGCGTCTTGCCACATGTCACTACTCGGTCTGACTGAGCGCCTCCAGGAGAGAGGCCCAAGCAAGACGTGCCCCGAGGAGCGTCTTGCCACATGTCAACAATGGGTCTGACTGAGGGCCTCCAGGAGAGAAGCCCAAGCAAGACGCGCCCAGAGGAGCGTCTTGCCACATGTCAACACTGGGTCTGACTGAGCGCCTCCAGGAGAGAGGCCCAAGCAAGACACGCCCCGAGGAGCGTCTTGACACATGTCAACACTGGGTCGGACTGAGGGCCTCCATGAGAGAAGCCCAAGCAAGACGCGCCCCGAGGAGAGTCTTGCCACATGTCAACACTCGGTCTGACAGAGGGCATTCAGGAGAGAGGCCGAAGCAAGACGCGCCCCGAGGAGCGTCTTGCCACATGTCACCACTGGGTCTGAATGAGCGCCTCCAGGAGAGAGGCCCAACCAAGACGCGCCCCGAGGAGTGTCTTGACACATGTCAACACTGGTTCGGACTGAGGGCCTCCATGAGAGAAGCCCAAGCAAGACACGCCCCGAGGAGCGTCTTGACACATGTCAACACTGGGTCGGACTGAGGGCCTCCATGAGAGAAGCCCAAGCAAGACGCGCCCCGAGGAGAGTCTTGCCACATGTCAACACTCGGTCTGACAGAGGGCATTCAGGAGAGAGGCCGAAGCAATACGCGCCCCGAGGAGCGTCTTGCCACATGTCACCACTGGGTCTGAATGAGCGCCTCCAGGAGAGAGGCCCAACCAAGACGCGCCCCGAGGAGTGTCTTGCCACATGCCAACACTGGGTCTGACTGAGCGCCTCCAGGAGAGAGGCCCAAGCAAGACGCGCCCCGAGGAGCGTCCTGCCACATGTCAACACTGGGTCTGACTGAGCGCCTCCAGGAGAGAGGCCCAAGCAAGACGCGCCCCGAGGAGCGTCTTGCCACATGTCAACACTGGGTCTGACTGAGCGCCTCCAGGAGAGAGGCCCCAGCAAGATGCGCCCGGAGGAGCGTCTTGCCACATATCAACACTGGGTCTGACAGAGGGCATTCAGGAGAGAGGCCGAAGCAAGACGCGCCCCGAGGAGCGTCTTGCCACATGTCACCACTGGGTCTGAATGAGCGCCTCCAGGAGAGAGGCCCAACCAAGACGCGCCCCGAGGAGTGTCTTGCCACATGCCAACACTGGGTCTGACTGAGCGCCTCCAGGAGAGAGGCCCAAGCAAGACACGCCCCGAGGAGCGTCTTGACACATGTCAACACTGGGTCGGACTGAGGGCCTCCATGAGAGAAGCCCAAGCAAGACGCGCCCCGAGAAGAGTCTTGCCACATGTCAACACTCGGTCTGACAGAGGGCATTCAGGAGAGAGGCCGAAGCAATACGCGCCCCGAGGAGCGTCTTGCCACATGTCACCACTGGGTCTGAATGAGCGCCTCCAGGAGAGAGGCCCAACCAAGACGCGCCCCGAGGAGTGTCTTGCCACATGCCAACACTGGGTCTGACTGAGCGCCTCCAGGAGAGAGGCCCAAGCAAGACGCGCCCCGAGGAGCGTCCTGCCACATGTCAACACTGGGTCTGACTGAGGGCCTCCAGGAGAGAGGCCCAAGCAAGACGCGCCCCGAGGAGTGTCTTGCCACATGTCACCACTGGGTCTGACTGAGCGCCTCCAGGAGAGAGGCCCAAGCAAGACGCGCCCTGGGGAGTGTCAGGCCACATGTCACTACTCAGTCTCACTGACCGCCTCCAGGAGAGAGGCCCAAGCAAGACGCGCCCTGAGGAGCGTCTTGCCACATGTCAACAATGGGTCTGACTGAGGGCCTCCAGGAGAGAGGCCCAAGCAAGATGCGCCCAAAGGAGCGTCTTGCAACATGTCAACACTGGGTCTGACAGAGGGCCTCCAGGAGAGAGGCCCAAGCAACACGCGCCCCGAGGAGCGTCTTGCCACATGTCACCACTGGGTCTGAATGAGCGCCTCCAGGAGAGAGGCCCAACCAAGACGCGCCCCGAGGAGTGTCTTGACACATGTCAACACTGGTTCGGACTGAGGGCCTCCATGAGAGAAGCCCAAGCAAGACACGCCCCGAGGAGCGTCTTGACACATGTCAACACTGGGTCGGACTGAGGGCCTCCATGAGAGAAGCCCAAGCAAGACGCGCCCCGAGGAGAGTCTTGCCACATGTCAACACTCGGTCTGACAGAGGGCATTCAGGAGAGAGGCCGAAGCAATACGCGCCCCGAGGAGCGTCTTGCCACATGTCACCACTGGGTCTGAATGAGCGCCTCCAGGAGAGAGGCCCAACCAAGACGCGCCCCGAGGAGTGTCTTGCCACATGCCAACACTGGGTCTGACTGAGCGCCTCCAGGAGAGAGGCCCAAGCAAGACGCGCCCCGAGGAGCGTCCTGCCACATGTCAACACTGGGTCTGACTGAGCGCCTCCAGGAGAGAGGCCCAAGCAAGACGCGCCCCGAGGAGCGTCTTGCCACATGTCAACACTGGGTCTGACTGAGCGCCTCCAGGAGAGAGGCCCCAGCAAGATGCGCCCGGAGGAGCGTCTTGCCACATATCAACACTGGGTCTGACAGAGGGCATTCAGGAGAGAGGCCGAAGCAAGACGCGCCCCGAGGAGCGTCTTGCCACATGTCACCACTGGGTCTGAATGAGCGCCTCCAGGAGAGAGGCCCAACCAAGACGCGCCCCGAGGAGTGTCTTGCCACATGCCAACACTGGGTCTGACTGAGCGCCTCCAGGAGAGAGGCCCAAGCAAGACACGCCCCGAGGAGCGTCTTGACACATGTCAACACTGGGTCGGACTGAGGGCCTCCATGAGAGAAGCCCAAGCAAGACGCGCCCCGAGGAGAGTCTTGCCACATGTCAACACTCGGTCTGACAGAGGGCATTCAGGAGAGAGGCCGAAGCAATACGCGCCCCGAGGAGCGTCTTGCCACATGTCACCACTGGGTCTGAATGAGCGCCTCCAGGAGAGAGGCCCAACCAAGACGCGCCCCGAGGAGTGTCTTGCCACATGCCAACACTGGGTCTGACTGAGCGCCTCCAGGAGAGAGGCCCAAGCAAGACGCGCCCCGAGGAGCGTCCTGCCACATGTCAACACTGGGTCTGACTGAGGGCCTCCAGGAGAGAGGCCCAAGCAAGACGCGCCCCGAGGAGTGTCTTGCCACATGTCACCACTGGGTCTGACTGAGCGCCTCCAGGAGAGAGGCCCAAGCAAGACGCGCCCTGGGGAGTGTCAGGCCACATGTCACTACTCAGTCTCACTGACCGCCTCCAGGAGAGAGGCCCAAGCAAGACGCGCCCCGAGGAGCGTCTTGCCACATGTCAGCACTCGGTCTGACTGAGCGCCTCCAGGAGAAAGGCCCAAGAAAGACGCGCCCTGAGGAGCGTCTTGCCACATGTCAACAATGGGTCTGACTGAGGGCCTCCAGGAGAGAGGCCCAAGCAAGATGCGCCCAAAGGAGCGTCTTGCAACATGTCAACACTGGGTCTGACAGAGGGCCTCCAGGAGAGAGGCCCAAGCAACACGCGCCCCGAGGAGCGTCAGGCCACATGTCACTACTCAGTCTGACTGAGCGCCTCCAGGAGAGAGGCCCAAGCAAGACGCGCCCCGAGGAGCGTCTTGCCACATGTCAACAATGTGTCTGACTGAGGGCCTCCAGGAGAGAGGCCCAAGCAAGACGCACCCCGAGTAGCGTCTTGTCACATGTCAACACTGGGTCTGTCTGAGCGTATCCAGGAGAGAAGCCCAAGCAAGACGCGCCCCGAGGAGCGTCTTGCCACATGTCAACAATGGGTCTGACTGAGGGCCTCCAGGAGAGAGGCCCAAGCAAGACGCGCCCCGAGGAGCGTCTTGACACATGTCAACACTGGGTCTGACTTAGCGCCTCCAGGAGAGAGGCCCAAGCAAGATGCGCCCGGAGGAGCGTCTTGCCACGTGTCACCACTGGGTCTGACTGAGCTCCTCCAGGAGAGAGGCCCAAGCAAGACGCGCCCAGAGGAGCGTCTTGCCACGTGTCACCACTGGGTCTGATTGAGCACCTCCAGTAGAGAGGCCCCAGCAAGACGCGCCCCGAGGAGCGTCTTGCCTTATGTCAGCACTCGGTCTGACTGAGCGCCTCCAGGAGAGAGGCCCAAGCAAGACGCGCCCCGAGGAGCGTCTTGCCAAATGTCACTACTCGGTCTGACTGAGCGCCTCCAGGAGGGAGGTCCAAGCAAGACGCGCCCCGAGGAGCGTCTTGCCACATGTCACTACTCGGTCTGACTGAGCGCCTCCAGGAGAGAGGCCCAAGCAAGACGTGCCCCGAGGAGCGTCTTGCCACATGTCAACAATGGGTCTGACTGAGGGCCTCCAGGAGAGAAGCCCAAGCAAGACGCGCCCAGAGGAGCGTCTTGCCACATGTCAACACTGGGTCTGACTGAGCGCCTCCAGGAGAGAGGCCCAAGCAAGACACGCCCCGAGGAGCGTCTTGACACATGTCAACACTGGGTCGGACTGAGGGCCTCCATGAGAGAAGCCCAAGCAAGACGCGCCCCGAGGAGAGTCTTGCCACATGTCAACACTCGGTCTGACAGAGGGCATTCAGGAGAGAGGCCGAAGCAAGACGCGCCCCGAGGAGCGTCTTGCCACATGTCACCACTGGGTCTGAATGAGCGCCTCCAGGAGAGAGGCCCAACCAAGACGCGCCCCGAGGAGTGTCTTGACACATGTCAACACTGGTTCGGACTGAGGGCCTCCATGAGAGAAGCCCAAGCAAGACACGCCCCGAGGAGCGTCTTGACACATGTCAACACTGGGTCGGACTGAGGGCCTCCATGAGAGAAGCCCAAGCAAGACGCGCCCCGAGGAGAGTCTTGCCACATGTCAACACTCGGTCTGACAGAGGGCATTCAGGAGAGAGGCCGAAGCAATACGCGCCCCGAGGAGCGTCTTGCCACATGTCACCACTGGGTCTGAATGAGCGCCTCCAGGAGAGAGGCCCAACCAAGACGCGCCCCGAGGAGTGTCTTGCCACATGCCAACACTGGGTCTGACTGAGCGCCTCCAGGAGAGAGGCCCAAGCAAGACGCGCCCCGAGGAGCGTCCTGCCACATGTCAACACTGGGTCTGACTGAGCGCCTCCAGGAGAGAGGCCCAAGCAAGACGCGCCCCGAGGAGCGTCTTGCCACATGTCAACACTGGGTCTGACTGAGCGCCTCCAGGAGAGAGGCCCCAGCAAGATGCGCCCGGAGGAGCGTCTTGCCACATATCAACACTGGGTCTGAGAGAGGGCCTCCAGGAGAGAGGCCCAAGCAAGACGCGCCCCGAGGAGCGTCTTGCCACATGTCACCTCTGGTTCTGACTGAGCGCCTCCAGGAGAGAGGCCCAAGCAAGACGCGCCCCGAGGAGCGTCTTGTCACATGTCAACACTGGGTCTGTCTGAGCGTCTCCAGGAGAGAAGCCCAAGCAAGACGCGCCCCGAGGAGCGTCTTGCCACATGTCAACAATGGGTCTGACTGAGGGCCTCCAGGAGAGAGGCTCAAGCAAGACGCGCCCCGAGGAGTGTCTTGCCACATGTCACCACTGGGTCTGACTGAGCGCCTCCAGGAGAGAGGCCCAAGCAAGACGCGCCCCGGGGAGCGTCAGGCCACATGTCACTACTCAGTCTGACTGACCGCCTCCAGGAGAGAGGCCCAAGCAAGACGCGCCCCGAGGAGCGTCTTGCCACATGTCAGCACTCGGTCTGACTGAGCGCCTCCAGGAGAGAGGCCCAAGCAAGACGCGCCCAAAGGAGCGTCTTGCAACATGTCAACAATGGGTCTGACTGAGCGCCTCCAGGAGAGAGGCCAAAGCAACACGCGCCCCGAGGAGTGTCAGGCCACATGTCACTACTCAGTCTGACTGAGCGCCTCCAGGAGAGAGGCCCAAGCAAGACGCGCCCCGAGGAGCGTCTTGCCACGTGTCAACACTGGGTCTGATTGAGGGCCTTCTGGAGAGAGGCCCAAGCAAGACGCGCCCCGAGGAGCGTCTTGCCACATGTCAACAATGGGTCTTACTGAGGGCCTCCTGGAGAGAAGCCCAAGCAACACGCGCCCCGAGGAGCTTCTTGCCACATGTCAGCACTCGGTCTGACTGAGCGCCTCCAGGAGAGAGGCCAAAGCAAGACGCGCCCCGAGGAGCGTCTTGACACATGTCAACACTGGGTCCGACAGAGGGCCTCCATGAGAGAGGCCCAAACAAGACGCGCCCCGAGGAGTGTCTTGCCACATGTCAACACTGGGTCTGACTGAGCGGCTCCAGGAGAGAGGCCCAAGCAAGACGCGCCCCGAGGAGCGTCTTGCCACGTGTCAACACTGGGTCTGACTGAGCGCCTCCAGGAGAGAGGCCCAAGCAAGACACGCCCCGAGGAGCGTCTTGACACATGTCAACACTGGGTCGGACTGAGGGCCTCCATGAGAGAAGCCCAAGCAAGACGCGCCCCGAGGAGTGTCTTGCCACATGCCAACACTGGGTCTGACTGAGCGCCTCCAGGAGAGAGGCCCAAGCAAGACACGCCCCGAGGAGCGTCTTGACACATGTCAACACTGGGTCGGACTGAGGGCCTCCATGAGAGAAGCCCAAGCAAGACGCGCCCCGAGGAGAGTCTTGCCACATGTCAACACTCGGTCTGACAGAGGGCATTCAGGAGAGAGGCCGAAGCAATACGCGCCCCGAGGAGCGTCTTGCCACATGTCACCACTGGGTCTGAATGAGCGCCTCCAGGAGAGAGGCCGAACCAAGATGCGCCCCGAGGAGTGTCTTGCCACATGCCAACACTGGGTCTGACTGAGCGCCTCCAGGAGAGAGGCCCAAGCAAGACGCGCCCCGAGGAGCGTCCTGCCACATGTCAACACTGGGTCTGACTGAGGGCCTCCAGGAGAGAGGCCCAAGCAAGACGCGCCCCGAGGAGTGTCTTGCCACATGTCACCACTGGGTCTGACTGAGCGCCTCCAGGAGAGAGGCCCAAGCAAGACGCGCCCCGGGGAGTGTCAGGCCACATGTCACTACTCAGTCTCACTGACCGCCTCCAGGAGAGAGGCCCAAGCAAGACGCGCCCCGAGGAGCGTCTTGCCACATGTCAGCACTCGGTCTGACTGAGCGCCTCCAGGAGAAAGGCCCAAGAAAGACGCGCCCTGAGGAGCGTCTTGCCACATGTCAACAATGGGTCTGACTGAGGGCCTCCGGGAGAGAGGCCCAAGCAAGATGCGCCCAAAGGAGCGTCTTGCAACATGTCAACACTGGGTCTGACAGAGGGCCTCCAGGAGAGAGGCCCAAGCAACACGCGCCCCGAGGAGCGTCAGGCCACATGTCACTACTCAGTCTGACTGAGCGCCTCCAGGAGAGAGGCCCAAGCAAGACGCGCCCCGAGGAGCGTCTTGCCACATGTGAACAATGGGTCTGACTGAGGGCCTCCAGGAGAGAGGCCCAAGCAAGACGCGCCCCGAGGAGCGTCTTGACACATGTCAACACTGGGTCTGACTTAGCGCCTCCAGGAGAGAGGCCCAAGCAAGATGCGCCCGGAGGAGCGTCTTGCCACGTGTCACCACTGGGTCTGACTGAGCTCCTCCAGGAGAGAGGCCCAAGCAAGACGCGCCCAGAGGAGCGTCTTGCCACGTGTCACCACTGGGTCTGATTGAGCACCTCCAGTAGAGAGGCCCCAGCAAGACGCGCCCCGAGGAGCGTCTTGCCTTATGTCAGCACTCGGTCTGACTGAGCGCCTCCAGGAGAGAGGCACAAGCAAGACGCGCCCCGAGGAGCGTCTTGCCAAATGTCACTACTCGGTCTGACTGAGCGCCTCCAGGAGGGAGGTCCAAGCAAGACGCGCCCCGAGGAGCGTCTTGCCACATGTCACTACTCGGTCTGACTGAGCGCCTCCAGGAGAGAGGCCCAAGCAAGACGTGCCCCGAGGAGCGTCTTGCCACATGTCAACAATGGGTCTGACTGAGGGCCTCCAGGAGAGAAGCCCAAGCAAGACGCGCCCAGAGGAGCGTCTTGCCACATGTCAACACTGGGTCTGACTGAGCGCCTCCAGGAGAGAGGCCCAAGCAAGACACGCCCCGAGGAGCGTCTTGACACATGTCAACACTGGGTCGGACTGAGGGCCTCCATGAGAGAAGCCCAAGCAAGACGCGCCCCGAGGAGAGTCTTGCCACATGTCAACACTCGGTCTGACAGAGGGCATTCAGGAGAGAGGCCGAAGCAAGACGCGCCCCGAGGAGCGTCTTGCCACATGTCACCACTGGGTCTGAATGAGCGCCTCCAGGAGGGAGGCCCAACCAAGACGCGCCCCGAGGAGTGTCTTGACACATGTCAACACTGGTTCGGACTGAGGGCCTCCATGAGAGAAGCCCAAGCAAGACACGCCCCGAGGAGCGTCTTGACACATGTCAACACTGGGTCGGACTGAGGGCCTCCATGAGAGAAGCCCAAGCAAGACGCGCCCCGAGGAGAGTCTTGCCACATGTCAACACTCGGTCTGACAGAGGGCATTCAGGAGAGAGGCCGAAGCAATACGCGCCCCGAGGAGCGTCTTGCCACATGTCACCACTGGGTCTGAATGAGCGCCTCCAGGAGAGAGGCCCAACCAAGACGCGCCCCGAGGAGTGTCTTGCCACATGCCAACACTGGGTCTGACTGAGCGCCTCCAGGAGAGAGGCCCAAGCAAGACGCGCCCCGAGGAGCGTCCTGCCACATGTCAACACTGGGTCTGACTGAGCGCCTCCAGGAGAGAGGCCCAAGCAAGACGCGCCCCGAGGAGCGTCTTGCCACATGTCAACACTGGGTCTGACTGAGCGCCTCCAGGAGAGAGGCCCAAGCAAGACGCGCCCCGAGGAGCGTCTTGCCACATGTCAACAATGTGTCTGACTGAGGGCCTCCAGGAGAGAGGCCCAAGCAAGATGCGCCCGGAGGAGCGTCTTGCCACAAATCAACACTGGGTCTGAGAGAGGGCCTCCAGGAGAGAGGCCCAAGCAAGACGCGCCCCGAGGAGCGTCTTGCCACATGTCACCTCTGGTTCTGACTGAGCGCCTCCAGGAGAGAGGCCCAAGCAAGACGCGCCCCGAGGAGCGTCTTGTCACATGTCAACACTGGGTCTGTCTGAGCGTCTCCAGGAGAGAAGCCCAAGCAAGACGCGCCCCGAGGAGCGTCTTGCCACATGTCAACAATGGGTCTGACTGAGGGCCTCCAGGAGAGAGGCTCAAGCAAGACGCGCCCCGAGGAGTGTCTTGCCACATGTCACCACTGGGTCTGACTGAGCGCCTCCAGGAGAGAGGCCCAAGCAAGACGCGCCCCGGGGAGCGTCAGGCCACATGTCACTACTCAGTCTGACTGACCGCCTCCAGGAGAGAGGCCCAAGCAAGACGCGCCCCGAGGAGCGTCTTGCCACATGTCAGCACTCGGTCTGACTGAGCGCCTCCAGGAGAGAGGCCCAAGCAAGACGCGCCCAAAGGAGCGTCTTGCAACATGTCAACAATGGGTCTGACTGAGCGCCTCCAGGAGAGAGGCCAAAGCAACACGCGCCCCGAGGAGTGTCAGGCCACATGTCACTACTCAGTCTGACTGAGCGCCTCCAGGAGAGAGGCCCAAGCAAGACGCGCCCCGAGGAGCGTCTTGCCACGTGTCAACACTGGGTCTGATTGAGGGCCTTCTGGAGAGAGGCCCAAGCAAGACGCGCCCCGAGGAGCGTCTTGCGACATGTCACTACTCGGTCTAACTGAGCGCCTCCAGGAGAGAGGTCCAAGCAAGACGCACCCCGAGGAGCGTCTTGCCACATGTCACTACTCGGTCTGACTGAGCGCCTCCAGGAGAGAGGCCCAAGCAAGACGTGCCCCGAGGAGCGTCTTGCCACACGTCAACAATGGGTCTGACTGAGGGCCTCCAGGAGAGAAGCCCAAGCAAGACGCGCCCCGAGGAGCGTCAAGCCACATGTCAACACTGGGTCTGACTGAGCGCCTCCAGGAGAGAGGCCCCAGCAAGACGCGCCCCGAGGAGCGTCTTGACACATGTCAACACTGGGTCTGACTGAGGGCCTCCAGGAGAGAGGCCCAAGCAAGACGCGCCCCGAGGAGTGTCTTGCCACATGTCACCACTGGGTCTGACTGAGCGCCTCCAGGAGAGAGGCCCAAGCAAGACGCGCCCCGGGGAGCGTCAGGCCACATGTCACTACTCAGTCTGACTGACCGCCTCCAGGAGAGAGGCCCAAGCAAGACGCGCCCCGAGGAGCGTAGTTAGTCGAGTTACCTTTTGTGTGGCGCATGCACGGGTCGTTATCGTCCAGCTCCCAGCTTAGAGAGTCCTGTATTGACACAGACGTCAATACATCTCGATGTCATGCAACACACAAAGTCTGTCGCATACAGGTGGGTTAACACATGTACGATACCTTTTGTGTGGCGCATGCACGGGTTGTTAGCGTCCAGCTCCCAGCTTAGAGAGTCCTGTATTGACACAGACGTCAATACATCTCGATGTCATGCAACACACAAAGTCTGTCGCATACAGGTGGGTTAACACATGTACGATACCTTTTGTGTGGCGCATGCACGGGTCGTTAGCGTCCAGCTCCCGGCTTATAGAGAGTCCTGTATTGACACAGACGTCAATACATCTCGATGTCATGCAACACACAAAGTCTGTCGCATACAGGTGGGTTAACACACATGTACGATGTGTGCGATGGCACGCCCAGTTTACAATGGGACACGACGATGATCATTGTTAACCAAACTCTTGTTTCTAACGACAGGTGGTAGCGTTGACTCCTGCACCTGGTCTTCGTGCACAGAGGGTGCTGTAATGTGCTCGTCATAGTCGCGATCATTGTCACTCGAATCCGTTGTTCTCACGACAGGTGGTAGCATTGTCTCCTGCATGTTGTCTTCGCGTGCGGCAAGCGTTGTGCTGTGCTCGTTATAATGGTTGTCTTCGTACAAAGGGGGTGTTGAATACTCCTTCGCGAGTAGTGTAGGAGGTGTTGTGATGGGACGTATCTCAGAGGCGTTATGTGAGCGTACCACCATGGCCTGAGCAACTGCGACTACTGAGAGTACACCCAGTACAGACAGCGAGATCATTTTTTTACTTGGGTGTTGTACGTGTGGGTACAGCCGCTTTAATGGCAGTGAGAGCAAGTGGTCAAATGTATTTATAGGTCACTAGCAGAAACTAAGGCACGTGGTCAGAGTGTAATCGTAACCACCGTAGCTCTTGTCATAATTTAATTAACATAGAAATCAGAAACGGGCATGTCAGGATAGACATAGCGAGTGATAATGCAGCCAGTATCTGTGTGCGCTTGAGAGCACCTTGTTGTTCTACTGTGGTGCCCACGCCGCCGGGTCTGTAAATGTCATCGACCTTCTTTATATACGCATACGCTAAAGACCGTATATTCTCTATGGATTTGAACACGTTCTTTGTTTTGCGTAACACTTGAGCTGTCTCGAGCGTGATTTTGTGAGTGTACGCCAGTGTTTCGCGTGCACCGAGGTCCGAAAGGGCGTGCGCTACAACTATTAACCTTGGTTTGGGAGTGTGGCGAAACGCTCGCTCCGCTGTAATGGGCAGATGCAATGTTATCACCTGGTACGTTTCGTTAGTCGGGTCATAACACACCGGTCCGTGACACGGACCGCCACATTGTATGGGGCACAGTAAGGACAACACGCCGCCGACCGTGACTTCGCACTCGACCGCGGTGGTGTTGTCTATTTGCAAAGGATCACATACGCCTCTCCAGTCGCAATGAGGCACATTGTAGTCGACGCGACCGTCGGTCACCATAGCTTTCGTCAGCCAACACACTCGATTGCCCTTCGAAACATCGGCGATCAACGTGAGCGTAGAGGTCGCTGTCGCTTTACTGTACGCCAGGATATCCGTGTGTGAGTGCACGCTCGACGTCGATTGACAACCGGTCATGTCAGACCTGATCAGACCTTCCGAACACATGACCATTAGTTGTTGTGCGGCCGAGAGTATCGCGATCATACCGTTGAGATGTGTAGAAAGCGCGTACACGCCAGCCTTCCACGTTTCCAAAGTTTCCAGCAATCTAGAGGGACTTGTCTTAGCGCGCACGGCTGTGCTGAATTTGCGTTGGGTAGACACAACGGCTTCGACCTCGCTTAGGATCTTGTGGGCTCATGTACTCGTGGTAGGCCAAGACGTGTATAGTCGAGCGCGGTGACGCCCCGAACACTTGACCCGGTTTTGTTGTGGCGATATGCGTGTCCAGTAACGCGGCAAAGTCCGCGTGTCTAGCGTGTATTGATTTTACAGCTCGCTCATACCCCAACAGTACGGTCCGTAGAAGTTCGTTCACTTGTTTCCATGTGCTCGTGGAACACAGGACATCGCAACCTCTGTGATAATCAAGTAAAGCGTCACACACCAGCTGCTTGCACGTTGTAAATACAATCGGTAGTAACTTCTTACTCCACTCTATGTTGAACTCGTATAGTATGTATATGGGCGGTTGCGGCGGTTTGCGCATTTTCTATCTACCCTCCGCTAATATGACACTGTGGTCTGTCTCCTGAGATGGTGCGGTTGGAACTTGCGAGAGTGCACTATGGACGGTCGGCGTTTCCATTTCGTCAACTGTGCCATTTTCAGCCGCTGGCAAAAGGCCGTCGACGGTCGATGCGAGACACCAACATAACGTTAGACCGCGACCCTCATGCCAGTTTTCTGTAGTACTGGTTGTAGTTTCTGGTGCACACTCGATACGCCATTACGATCACAGTTACGTTGATTAATAAATCCAGTGTTGTAGCGACTGCAGCCAGCGCCGTCGCGCAACTCGTGTCGGTGTTATCTCTCGATAATTTCGTTGGTATTCAAGCGTATTCAGAATCTACGGATCTGGTGAAGTTGCTTGTCACTAGCTTGCGCACGTTTGATATGGCACTTTGCGCGAGACTCACACAACCTGCAGTGGCGACCGTCGCGTCAGTGCAAAGTTTTTCCGATATATCGCTCGCAACATCGTTTCTCATTTGCTGTACACTGCGCACACTGGCCGCGAGGTCGCGGAGAGGGTCCTCGTTACGAGCTACTCTGGTAGCGCCGTGGTTGATGAGGACGATCATCTTTAGCAATAGTTCATCTCGAAGCGCAACGATGGTGAGGGCGACGGGTTGGCCGGTTCTGCCTTCAGGCCACTCGGTTGCCGCTAGATTGCCCAATGCCACACACGCAGACGAACCCTGTACACACTCAATGACCCGTGTGCGATCGTTGATTTCTGCTAGTACGTTTGCTAGGTCTACGTGCTTCCACGGATCGGGCGTGGGCACGCGCTTGTTTTTAGAGGCGTTTTCGCGCAGCCTCTACCCTGCACGACCGCTCGTGGCCGCACTAGCTATGTTTATCTTTATTTGTTTCACACACACACACACACACACACACACACACACACACACACACACACACACACACACACACACACACACACACACACACACACACACACAGGCCCTTGCGTGCAAACCCCGGTCAGGCCTGCAGTGTACACATCAGAGACATGATGTTCTTTCACAGAACTGAGGTTGTTCATTACTAAATGACTTTTACAGGAATATTGTTATTATACTATTCAACAGGTTGATCATAATAATGTGTATTAAACCCACAACCTAGCACTGAGGACAGAGGGACTTTATTTAAATTATACTTAATGGAAACGATACATAATGATACATAAGAGCCATGTCATACATTCAGCCTAGGAATAGTAGCATTGTGCACTATTAAAAATATACACATCAATTGCTCGAATCCCATTGTTGCAAAGTAAAACTCTAATAAAACTCTAGTCTGACATCAACAGAGAAGACTTAGTGTATGCATTACAAATACAGCATTAGGATTTCGAGTGGACCGTGCACCTTGTGAACCATCAGAGGCTTATGACGCAACATATCTTCCAGTTGCTATTAGACAAGTTATAATTCTCGACCATTTTTCGGAACTGGTTTCTTGGGTCCGTGAGTAAATGCCAAATGAGATGATAGTCCTTAAGTAAGTTCCTGGCGATCCCATGTCACGCTCTTGCCCATCAGCCGGTGAACACTGAGACGGAACTCGATGAGAGCGATGTATTTTTTAAGTGCTCCGAATGTACTTCTAACAAGAGTGCGATTCACTTCGTGAGTAAACCGCAGCTGCAGCTGATTCAAACAGTCGAGCCAACTTTCTACATCAAAATATGCATTTTGTAGTTAGTCGAGTTACCTTTTGTGTGGCGCATGCATGGGTTGTTAGCGTCCAGCTCCCAGCTTATAGAGTCCTGTATAGACACAGACGTCAATACATCTCGATGTCATGCAACACACAAAGTCTGTCGCATACAGGTGGGTTAACACATGTACGATACCTTTTGTGTGGCCTATGCAAGGGTCGTTAGCGTCCAGCTCCCTGCTTATAGAGAGTCCTGTATTGACACAGACGTCAATACATCTCGATGTCATGCAACACACAAAGTCCGTCGCATACAGGTGGGTTAACACACATGTACGATGTGTGCGATGGCGCGCCCGTTTACAATGGGACACGACAATGATCATTGTTAACCAAACTCTTGTTTCTCACGACAGGTGGTAGCGTTGTCTCCTGCACCTGGTCTTCGTGCACAGAGGGTGCTGTAATGTGCTCGTCATAGTCGCGATTGTTGTCACTCGAATCCGTGTTTCTCACGACAGGTGGTAGCGTTGTCTCCTGCATGTTGTCTTCGCGTGCGGCAAGCGTTGTGCTGTGCTCGTTATAATGGTTGTCTTCGTACAAAGGGGGTGTTGAATACTCCTTCGCGAGTAGTCTAGGAGGTGGTGTGATGGGACGTATCTCAGAGGCGTTATGTGAGCGTACCACCATGGCCTGAGCAACTGCGACTACTGAGAGTACACCCAGTACAGACAGCGAGATCATTTTTTTCTTGGGTGTTGTACGTGTGGGTACAGCCGCTTTAATGGCAGTGGGAGCAAGTGGGCAAATGTATTTATAGGTCACTAGCAGAAACTAAGGCACGTGGTCAGAGTGTAATCGTAACCACCGTAGCTCTTGTCATAATTTAATATACATAGAAATCAGAAACGGGCATGTCAGGATAGACATAGCGAGTGATAATGCAGCCAGTATCTGTGTGCGCTTGAGAGCACCTTGTTGTTCTACTGTGGTGCCCACGCCGCCGGGTCTGTAAATGTCATCGACCTTCTTTATATACGCATACGCTAAAGACCGTATATTCTCTATGGATTTGAACACGTCCTTTGTTTTGCGTAACGCTTGAGCTGTCTCGAGCTTGATGTTGTGAGTGTACGCCAGTGTTTCGCGTGCACCGAGGTCCGATAGGGCGTGCGCTACAACTATTAACCTTGGTTTGGGAGTGTGGCGAAACGCTCGCTCCGCTGTAATGGGCGGATGCAATGTTATCACCTGGTACGTTTCGTTAGTCGGGTCGTAACACACCGGTCCGTGACACGGACCGTCACATTGTATGGGGCACAGTAAGGACAACACGCCGCCGACCGTGACTTCGCACTCGACCGCGGTGGTGTTGTCGATTTGCAAAGGATCACATATGCCTCTCCAGTCGCAATGAGGCACATTGTAGTCGACACGACCGTTGGTCACCATAGCTTTCGTCAGCCAACACACTCGATTGCCCTTCGAAACATCGGCGATCAACGTGAGCGTAGAGGTCGCCGTCGCTTTACTGTACGCCAGGATATCCGTGTGTGAGTGCACGCTCGACGTCGATTGACAACCGGTCATGTCAGACCTGATCAGACCTTCCGAACACATGACCATTAGTTGTTGTGCGGCTGAGAGTATCGCGATCATACCGTTGAGATGTGTAGAAAGTCCGTACACGCCAGCCTTCCACGTTTCCAAAGTTTCCAGCAGTCTAGAGGGACTTGTCTTAGCTCGCATGGCAGTGCTGAATTTGCGTTGTGTAGACACAACGGCTTCGACCTCGCTTAGGATCTGTGGGCTCATGTACTCGTGGTAGGCGAAGACGTGTATAGTCGAGCGCGGTGACGCCCCGAACACCTTACACGGTTTTGTTGTGGCGATATGCGTGTCCAGTAACGCGGCAAAGTCCACGTGTCTAGCGTGTATTGATTTTAGAGCTCGCTCATACCCCAACAGTACAGTCCGTAGAGGTTCGTTCACTTGTTTCCATGCGCTCGTGGAACACAGGACATCGCAACCTCTGTGATACTCAAGTAAAGCGTCACACACCAGCTGCTTGCACGTTGGAAATACAATCGGTAGTAACTTCTTACTCCACTCTATGTTGAACTCGTATAGTATGTATATGGGCGGTTGCGGCGGTTTGCGCATTTTCTATCTACCCTCCGCTAATATGACTCTGTGGTCTGTCTCCTGAGATGGTGCGGTTGGAACTTAAGAGAGCGCTATCGACGGTCGGCGTTTCCATTTCGTCAACTGTGCCATTTTCAGCCGCTGGCAAACGGCCGTCGACGGTCGATGCGAGACACCAACATAACGTTAGACCGCGACCCTCATGCCAGTTTTCTGTAGTGCTGGTTGTAGTTTCTGGTGCACACTCGAAACGCCATTATGATCACAATTACGTTGATTAATAAATCCAGTGTTGTAGCGACTGCAGCCAGCGCCGTCGCGCAACTCGTGTCGGTGTTATCTCTTGATACTTTCATTCGTATCTGAGCGTATGCAGAATCTACGGATCTGGTGAAGTTGCTTGTCACTAGCTTGCGCATGTTTGATATGGCACTTTGCGCGAGACTCACACCACCTGCAGTGGCGACCGTCGCGTCAGTGCAAAGTTTTTCCGATATATCGCTCGCAACATTGTTCGTCATTTGCTGTACACTGTGCACACTGGCCACGAGGTCGCAGAGAGGGTCTTCGTTACGAGCTACTCTGGTAGCGCCGTGGTTGATGAGGACGATCATCTTTAGCAATAGTTCATCTCGAAGCGCAACGATGGTGAGGGCGACGGGTTGGCCGGTTCTGCCTTCAGGCCACTTGGTTGCCGCTAGATTGCCCAATGCCACACACGCAGACGAACCCTGTACACACTCAAAGACCCGTGTGCGATCGTTGATTTCTGCTAGTACGTTTGCTAGTTCTACGTGCTTTCACGGATCGGGCGTGGGCACTCGCTTGTTTTAGAGGCGTTTTCGCGCAGCCTCTACCCTGCACGACCGCTCGTGGCCGCACTAGCTATTTTTATCTTTATTTGTTTCACACACACACACACACACACACACACACACACACACACACACACACACACACACACACACACACACACACACACACACACACACAGGCCCTTGCGTGCAAACCCCGGTCAGGCCTGCAGTGCACACATCAGAGACATGATGTTCTTTCAAAGAACTGAGGTTGTTCATTACTAAATGACTTTTACAGGAATATTGTTATTATACTATTCAACAGGTTGATCATAATAATGTGTATTAAACCCACAACCTAGCACTGAGGACAGAGGGACTTTATTTAAATTAGTACTTAATGGAAACGATACATAATGATACATAAGAGCCATGTCATACATTCAGCCTAGGAATAGTAGCATTGTGCACTATTAAAAATATACACATCAATTGCTCGAATCCCATTGTTGCAAAGTAAAACTAATAAAACTCTAGTCTGACATCAACAGAGAAGACTTAGTGTATGTACTACAAATACAGCATTAGGATTTCGAGTGGACCGTGCACCTTGTGAACCATCAGAGGCTTATGACGCAACATATCTTCCAGTTGCTATTAGACAAGTTATAATTCTCGACCATTTTTTGGAACTGGTTTCTTGGGTCCATGAGTAAATGCCAAATGAGATGATAGTCCTTAAGTAAGTTCCTGGCGATCCCATGTCACGCTCTTGCCCATCAGCCGGTGAACACTGAGACGGAACTCGATGAGAGCGATGTATTTTTTAAGTGCTCCGAATGTACTTCTAACAAGCGTGCGATTCACTTCGTGAGTAAACCGCAGCTGCAGCTGATTCAAACAGTCGAGCCAACTTTCTACATCACAATATGCGTTTTGTAGTTAGTCGAGTTACCTTTTGTGTGGCGCAAGCACGGGTCGTTAGAGTCCAGCTCCCAGCTTATAGAGTCCGGTATTGACACAGACGTCAATACATCTCGATGTCATGCAACACACAAAGTCTGTCGCATACAGGTGGGTTAACACATGTACGATACCTTTTGTGTGGCGCATGCACGGGTCGTTAGCGTCCAGCTCCCGGCTTACAGAGAGTCCTGTATTGACACAGACGTCAATACATCTCGATGTCATGCAACACACAAAGTCTGTCGCATACAGGTGGGTTAACACACATGTACGATGTGTGCGATGGCGCGCCCGTTTACAATGAGACACGACGATGATCATTGTTAACCAAACACTTGTTTCTCACGACAGGTGGTAGCGTTGTCTCCTGCACCTGGTCTTCGTGCACAGATGGTGTTGTAATGTGCTCGTCATAGTCGAGATCGTTGTCACTCGAATCCGTTGTTCTCACGACAGGTGGTGGCGTTGTCTCCTGCATGTTGTCTTCGCGTGCGGCAAGCGTTGTGCTGTGCTCGTTATAATGGTTGTCTTTGTACAAAGGGGGGTGTTGAATACTCCTTCGCGAGTAGTCTAGGAGGTGGTGTGATGGGACGTATCTCAGAGGCGTTATGTGAGCGTACCACCATGGCCTGAGCAACTGCGACTACTGAGAGTACACCCAGTAAAGACAGCGAGATAATTTTTTTTCTTGGGTTTTGTACGTGTGGGTACAGCCGCTTTAATGGCAGTGAGAGCAAGTGGTCAAATGTATTTATAGGTCACTAGCAGAAACTAAGGCACGTGGTCAGAGTGTAATCGTAACCACCGTAGCTCTTGTCATAATTTAATATACATAGAAATCAGAAACGGGCATGTCAGGATAGACATCGCGAGATATAATGCGGCCAGCTGACTGAGCGCCTCCAGGAGAGAGGCCCAAGCAAGAGGCACCCCGAGGAGCGTCTTTCCACGTGTCACCACTGGGTCTGACTGAGCGCCTCCAGGAGAGAGGCCCAAGCAAGACGTGCCCCGAGGAGCGTCAGGCCACATGTCACTACTCAGTCTGACTGAGCGCCTCCAGGAGAGAGGCCCAAGCAAGACGCGCCCCGAGGAGCGTCTTGCCTTATGTCAGCACTCGGTCTGAATGAGCGCCTCCAGGAGAGAGGCCCAAGCAAGACGCGCCCCGAGGAGCGTCTTGCCACATGTCAACAATGGGTCTGACTGAGGGCCTCCAGGAGAGAGGCCCAAGCAAGATGCGCCCCGAGGAGCGTCTTGCCACATGTCAACACTGGGTCTGACAGAGGGCCTCCAGGAGAGAGGCCCAAGCAAGCCGCACCCCGAGGAGCGTCTTGCCACATGTCACCTCTGGTTCTGACTGAGCGCCTCCAGGAGAGAGGCCCAAGTAAGACGAGTCCCGAGGAGCGTCTTGTCACATGTCAACACTGGGTCTTTCTGAGCGCCTCCAGGAGAGAAGCCCAAGCAAGACGCGCCCCGAGGAGCGTCTTGCCACATGTCAGCACTCGGTCTGATTGAGCGCCTCCAGGAGAGAGGCCCAAGCAAGACGCACCCCGAGGAGAGTCTTGCCACATGTCAGCACTGGGTCTGACTGAGCGCCTCCAGGAGAGAGGCCCCAGCAAGATGCGCCCCGAGGAGCGTCTTGCCTTATGTCAGCACTCGGTCTGACTGAGCGCCTCCAGGAGAGAGGCCCAAGCAAGACGCGCCCCGAGGAGCGTCTTGCCACATGTCAACAATGGGTCTGACTGAGGGCCTCCAGGAGAGAGGCCCAAGCAAGATGCGCCCGGAGGAGCGTCTTGCCACATGTCAACACTGGGTCTGACAGAGGGCCTCCAGGAGAGAGGCCCAAGCAAGACGCACCCCGAGGAGCGTCTTGCCACATGTCACCTCTGGTTCTGACTGAGCGCCTCCAGGAGAGAGGCCCAAGTAAGACGAGTCCCGAGGAGCGTCTTGTCACATGTCAACACTGGGTCTTTCTGAGCGCCTCCAGGAGAGAAGCCCAA
The DNA here is from genome assembly GCF_043380555.1 of Nothobranchius furzeri. Classification (NCBI taxonomy): domain Eukaryota; kingdom Metazoa; phylum Chordata; class Actinopteri; order Cyprinodontiformes; family Nothobranchiidae; genus Nothobranchius; species Nothobranchius furzeri. The sequence goes on from NC_091741.1 coordinate 17,880,097, forward strand.
GCAAGACGCGCCCCGAGGAGCGTCTTGCCACATGTCAGCACTCGGTCTGACTGAGCGCCTCCAGTAGAGAGGCCCAAGCAAGACGCGCCCCGAGGAGCGTCTTGCCACATGTCAGCACTGGGTCTGACTGAGCGCCTCCAGGAGAGAGGCCCCAGCAAGACGCGCCCCGAGGAGCGTCTTGCCTTATGTCAGCACTCGGTCTGACTGAGCGCCTCCAGGAGAGAGGCCCAAGCAAGACGCGCCCCGAGGAGCGTCTTGCCACATGTCAACAATGGGTCTGACTGAGGGCCTCCAGGAGAGAGGCCCAAGCAAGATGCGCCCGGAGGAGCGTCTTGCCACATGTCAACACTGGGTCTGACAGAGGGCCTCCAGGAGAGAGGCCCAAGCAAGACGCACCCCGAGGAGCGTCTTGCCACATGTCACCTCTGGTTCTGACTGAGCGCCTCCAGGAGAGAGGCCCAAGCAAGACGCGTCCCTAGGAGCGTCTTGTCACATGTCAACACTGGGTCTTTCTGAGCGCCTCCAGGAGAGAAGCCCAAGCAAGACGCGCCCCGAGGAGCGTCTTGCCACATGTCAGCACTCGGTCTGACTGAGCGCCTCCAGGAGAGAGGCCCAAGCAAGACGCGCCCCGAGGAGCGTCTTGCCACATGCCAACAATGGGTCTGACTGAGGGCCTCCAGGAGAGAAGCCCAAGCAAGACGCGCCCCGAGGAGCGTCTTGACACATGTCAACACTGGGTATGACAGAGGGCCTCCAGGAGAGAGGCCCAAGCAAGATGCGCCCCGAGGAGTGTCTTGCCACATGTCACCACTTGGTCTGACTGAGCGCCTCCAGGAGAGAGGCCCAAGCAACACGCACCCCGAGGAGCGTCAGGCCACATGTCACTACTCAGTCTGACTGAGCGCCTCCAGGAGAGAGGCCCAAGCAAGACGCGCCCCGAGGAGCGTCTTGCCACATGTCAACAATGGGTCTTACTGAGGGCCTCCAGGAGAGAAGCCCAAGCAAGACGCGCCCCGAGGAGCTTCTTGCCACATGTCAGCACTCGATCTGACTGAGCGCCTCCAGGAGAGAGGCCAAAGCAAGATGCGCCCCGGTGGAGTGTCTTGACACATGTCAACACTGGGTCTGATAGAGGGCCTCCATGAGAGAGGCCCAAGCAAGACGCGCCCCGAGGAGTGTCTTGCCACATGTCAACACTGGGTCTGACAGAGGGCCTCCAGGAGAGAGGCCCAAGCAAGACGCGCCCCGAGGATTGTCTTGCCACATGTCACCACTTGGTCTGACTGAGCTTCTCCAGGAGAGAGGCCCAAGCAAGACGCGCCCCGAGGAGCTTCTTGCCACATGTCAGCACTCGATCTGACTGAGCGCCTCCAGGAGAGAGGCCAAAGCAAGATGCGCCCCGGTGGAGTGTCTTGACACATGTCAACACTGGGTCTGACAGAGGGCCTCCATGAGAGAGGCCCAAGCAAGACGCGCCCCGAGGAGTGTCTTGCCACATGTCAACACTGGGTCTGACAGAGGGCCTCCAGGAGAGAGGCCCAAGCAAGACGCGCCCCGAGGATTGTCTTGCCACATGTCACCACTTGGTCTGACTGAGCTTCTCCAGGAGAGAGGCCCAAGCAACACGCGCCCCGAGGAGCGTCAGGCCACATGTCACTACTCAGTCTGACTGAGCGCCTCCAGGAGAGAGGCCCAAGCAAGACGCGCCCCGAGGAGCGTCTTGCCACGTGTCAACACTGGGTCTGATTGAGGGCCTTCTGGAGAGAGGCCCAAGCAAGACGCGCCCCGAGGAGCGTCTTGCCACATGTCAACACTCGGTCTGACTGAGCGCCTCCAGGAGAGAGGCCCAAGCAAGACGCGCCCCGAGGAGCGTCTTGCCACATGCCAACAATGGGTCTGACTGAGGGCCTCCAGGAGAGAAGCCCAAGCAAGACGCGCCCCGAGGAGCGTCTTGACACATGTCAACACTGGGTATGACAGAGGGCCTCCAGGAGAGAGGCCCAAGCAAGACGCGCCCCGAGGAGTGTCTTGCCACATGTCACCACTTGGTCTGACTGAGCTCCTCCAGGAGAGAGGCCCAAGCAACACGCACCCCGAGGAGCGTCAGGCCACATGTCACTACTCAGTCTGACTTAGCGCCTCCAGGAGAGAGGCCCAAGCAAGACGCTCCCCGAGGAGCGTCTTGCCACATGTCAACAATGGGTCTTACTGAGGGCCTCCAGGAGAGAAGCCCAAGCACGACGCGCCCCGAGGAGCTTCTTGCCACATGTCAGCACTCGATCTGACTGAGCGCCTCCAGGAGAGAGGCCAAAGCAAGATGCGCCCCGGTGGAGCGTCTTGACACATGTCAACACTGGGTCTGACAGAGGGCCTCCATGAGAGAGGCCCAAGCAAGACGCGCCCCGAGGAGTGTCTTGCCACATGTCAACACTGGGTCTGACAGAGGGCCTCCAGGAGAGAGGCCCAAGCAAGACGCGCCCCGAGGATTGTCTTGCCACATGTCACCACTTGGTCTGACTGAGCGCCTCCAGGAGAGAGGCCCAAGCAACAAGCGCCCCGAGGAGCGTCAGGCCACATGTCACTACTCAGTCTGACTGAGCGCCTCCAGGAGAGAGGCCCAAGCAAGACGCGCCCCGAGGAGCGTCTTGCCACGTGTCAACACTGGGTCTGATTGAGGGCCTTCTGGAGAGAGGCCCAAGCAAGACGCGCCCCGAGGAGCGTCTTGCCACATGTCAACAATGGTTCTTACTGAGGGCCTCAAGGGAGATAAATCCAAGCAAGACACGCCCCGAGGAGCTTCCTGCCACATATCAGCACTCGGTCTGACTGAGTGCCTCCAGGAGAGAGGCCAAAGCAAGACGCCCCCCGAGGAGCGTCTTGACACATGTCAACACTGGGTCTGACAGAAGGCCTCCATGAGAGAGGCCCAAGCAAGACGCGCCCCGAGGAGCGTCTTGCCACATGTCACTACTCGGTCTTACTGAGCGCCTCAGGGAGAGAGGTCCAAGCAAGACGCGCCCCGAGGAGCGTCTTGCCACATGTCAACACTGGGTCTGACTGAGTGCCTCCATGAGAGAAGCCCCAGCAAGACGCGCCCCGAGGAGCGTCTTGCCACATGTCACTACTCGGTCTGTTTGAGCGCCTCCAGGAGAGAGGCCCAAGCAAGACGTGACCCGAGGAGCGTCTTGCCACATGTCAACAATGGGTCTGACTGAGGGCCTCCAGGAGAGAAGCCCAAGCAAGACGCGCCCCGAGGAGCGTCTTGCCACATGTCAACACTGGGTCTGACAGAGGGCATCCAGGAGAGAGGCCCAAGCAATATGCGCCCCGAGGAGCATCTTGCCACTTAAACCCACAACCTAGCACTGAGGACAGAGGGACTTTATTTAAATTAGTACTTAATGGAAACGATAAATAATGATACATTAGAGCCATGTCACACATTCAGCCTAGGAATAGTAGCATTGTGCACTATTAAAAATATACACATCAATTGCTCGAATCCCATTGTTGCAAAGTAAAACTCTAATAAAACTCTAGTCTGACATCAACAGAGAAGACTTAGTGTATGTACTACAAATACAGCATTAGGATTTCGAGTGGACCGTGCACCTTGTGAACCATCAGAGGCTTATGACGCAACATATCTTCCAGTTGCTATTAGACAAGTTATAATTCTCGACCATTTTTCGGAACTGGTTTCTTGGGTCCGTGAGTAAATGCCAAATGAGATGATAGTCCTTAAGTAAGTTCCTGGCGATCCCATGTCACGCTCTTGCCCATCAGCCGGTGAACGCTGAGACGGAACTCGATGAGAGCGATGTATTTTTTAAGTGCTCCGAATGTACTTCTAACAAGCGTGCGATTCACTTCGTGAGTAAACCGCAGCTGCAGCTGATTCAAACAGTCGAGCCAACTTTCTACATCACAATATTCGTTTTGTAGTTAGTCGAGTTACCTTTTGTGTGGCGCATGCACGGGTCATTAGCATCCAGCTCCCAGCTTAGAGAGTCCTGTATTGACACAGACGTCAATACATCTCGATGTCATGCAACACACAAAGTCTGTCGCATACAGGTGGGTTAACACACATGTACGATGTGTGCAATGGCGCGCCCGTTTACAATGGGACACGACGATGATCATTGTTAACCAAACTCTTGTTTCTCACGACAGGTGGTAGCGTTGTCTCCTGCACCTGGTCTTCGTGCACAGAGGGTGTTGTAATGTGCTCGTCATAGTCGCAATCGTTGTCACTCGAATCCGTTGTTCTCACGACAGGTGGTAGCGTTGTCTCCTGCATGTTGTCTTCGCGTGCGGCAAGCGTTGTGCTGTGCTCGTTATAATGGTTGTCTTCGTACAAAGGGGGTGTTGAATGCTCCTTCGCGAGTAGTCTAGGAGGTGGTGTGATGGGACGTATCTCAGAGGCGTTATGTGAGCGTACCACCATGGCCTGAGCAACTGCGACTACTGAGAGTACACCCAGTACAGACAGCGAGATCATTTTTTTTCTTGGGTGTTGTACGTGTGGGTACAGCCGCTTTAATGGCAGTGGGAGCAAGTGGACAAATGTATTTATAGGTCACTAGCAGAAACTAAGGCACGTGGTCAGAGTGTAATCGTAACCACCGTAGCTCTTGTCATAATTTAATATACATAGAAATCAGAAACGGGCATGTCAGGATAGACATCGCGAGTGATAATGCGGCCAGTATCTGTGTGCACTTGAGAGCACCTTGATGTTCTACTGTGGTGCCCACGCCGCCGGGTCTGTAAATGTCATCGACCTTCTTTATATACGCATACGCTAAAGACCGTATATTCTCTATGGATTTGAACACGTCCTTTGTTTCGCGTAACGCTTGAGCTGTCACGAGCGTGATGTTGTGAGTGTACGCCAGTGTTTCGCGTGCACCGAGGTCCGAAAGGGCGTGCGCTACAACTATTAACCTTGGTTTGGGAGTGTGGCGAAACGCTCGCTCCGCTGTAATGGGCAGATGCAATGTAATCACCTGGTACGTTTCGTTAGTCGGGTCGTAAAACACCGGTCCGTGACACGGACCGTCACATTGTATGGGGCACAGTAAGGACAACACGCCGCCGACCGTGACTTCGCACTCGACCGCGGTGGTGTTGTCGATTTGCAAAGGATCACATACGCCTCTCCAGTCGCAATGAGGCACATTGTAGTCGACGCGACCGTCGGTCACCATAGCTTTCGTCAGCCAACACACTCGATTGCCCTTCGAAACATCGGCGATCAACGTGAGCGTAGACGTCGCTTTACTGTACGCCAGGATATCCGTGTGTGAGTGCACGCTCGACGTCGATTGACAACCGGTCATGTCAGACCTGATCAGACCTTCCGAACACATGACCATTAGTTGTTGTGCGGCCGAGAGTATCGCAATCATACCGTTGAGATGTGTAGAAAGCACGTACACGCCAGCCTTCCACGTTTCCAAAGTTTCCAGCAGTCTAGAGGGACTTGTCTTAGCGCGCACGGCTGTGCTGAATTTGCGTTGGGTAGACACAACGGCTTCGACTTCGCTTAGGATCTTGTGGGCTCATGTACTCGTGGTAGGCCAAGACGTGTATAGTCGAGCGTCACACACCAGCTGCTTGCACGTTGGAAATACATTCCGTAGTAACTTCTTACTCCACTCTATGTTGAACTCGTATAGTATGTATATGGGCGGTTGTGGCTGTTTGCGCATTTTCTATCTACCCTCCGCTACTATGACTCTGTGGTCTGTCTCCTGAGATGGTGCGGTTGGAACTTGCGAGAGTGCACTATCGACGGTCGGCGTTTCCATTTCGTCAACTGTGCCATTTTCAGCCGCTGGCAAACGGCCGTCGACGGTCGATGCGAGACACCAACATAACGTTAGACCGCGACCCTCATGCCAGTTTTCTGTAGAACTGGTTTTAGTTTCTGGTGCACACTCGATACGCCATTACGATCACAATTACGTTGATTATTAAATCCAGTGTTGTAGCGACTGCAGCCAGCGCCGTCGCGCAACTCGTGTCGGTGTTATCTCTCGATACTTTCATTCGTATCCAAGCGTATGCAGAATCTACGGATCTGGTGAAGTTGCTTGTCACTAGCTTGCGCACGTTTGATATGGCACTTTGCGCGAGACTCACACAACCTGCAGTGGCGACCGTCGCGTCAGTGCAAAGTTTTTCCGATATATCGCTCGCAACATCGTTTGTCATTTGCTGTACACTGCGCACACTGGCCGCGAGGTCGCGGAGAGGGTCTTCGTTACGAGTTGTGTAATATCCGCTGACTTGCCGATTCAATTCTGGTGGCGCTGACCCAAACGAGAACGCTTTTAAGGCGCATGTCGTGGTAACTCTGGTAGCGCCGTGGTTGACGAGGACGATCATCTTTAGCAATAGTTCATCTCGAAGCACAACGATGGTGAGGGCGACGGGTTGGCCGGTTCCGCCTTCAGGCCACTCGGTTGCCGCTAGATTGCCCAATGCCACACACGCAGACGAACCCTGTACACACTCAATGACCCGTGTGCGATCGTTGATTTCTGCTAGTACGTTTGCTAGTTCTACGTGCTTCCACGGATCGGGCGTGGGCACGCGCTTGTTTTAGAGGCAATTTCGCGCAGCGTCTACCCTGCATGACCGCTCGTGGCCGCACTAGCTATATTTATCTTTATTTGTTTCACACACACACACACACACACACACACACACACACACACACACACACACACACACACACACACACACACACACACACACACACACACGCACGCACGCACGCACGCACACACACACACACACACAGGCCCTTGCGCCCTTACAACACCCAAGAAAAAAAATGATCTCGCTGTCTGTACTGGGTGTACTCTCAGTAGTCGCAGTTGCTCAGGCCATGGTGGTACGCTCACATAACGCCTCTGAGATACGTCCCATCACACCACCTCCTAGACTACTCGCGAAGGAGTATTCAACACCCCCATTGTACGAAGACAACCATTATAACGAGCACAGCACAACGCTTGCCGCACGCGAAGACAACATGCAGGAGACAACGCTACCACCTGTCATGAGAACAACGGATTCGAGTGACAACGATCGCGACTATGACGAGCACATTACAACACCCTCTGTGCACGAAGACCAGGTGCAGGAGACAACGCTACCACCTGTCGTGAGAAACAAGAGTTTGGTTAACAATGATCATCGTCGTGTCCCATTGTAAACGGGCGCGCCATTGCACACATCGTACATGTGTGTTAACCCACCTGTATGCGACAGACTTTGTGTGTTGCATGACATCGAGAAGAATTGACGTCTGTGTCAATACAGGACTCTCTATAAGCCGGGAGCTGGATGCTAACGACCCGTGCATGCGCCACACAAAAGGTATCGTACATGTGTTAACCCACCTGTATGCGACAGACTTTGTGTGTTGCATGACATCGAGATGTATTGACGTCTGTGTCAATACAGGACTCTCTAAGCTGGGAGCTGGACGCTAATGACCCGTGCATGCGCCACACAAAAGGTAACTCGACTAACTACAAAACGAATATTGAGATGTAAAAAGTTGGCTCGACTGTTTGAATCAGCTGCAGCTGCGGTTTACTCACGAAGTGAATCGCACGCTTGTTAGAACTACTTTCGGAGCACTTAAAAAATACATCGCTCTCATCGAGTTCCGTCTCAGCGTTCACCGGCTGATGGGCAAGAGCGTGACATGGGATTGCCAGGAACTTACTTAAGGACTATCATCTCATTTGGCATTTACTCACGGACCCAAGAAACCAGTTCCGAAAAATGGTCGAGAATTATAACTTGTCTAATAGCAACTGGAAGATATGTTGCGTCATAAGCCTCTGATGGTTCACAAGGTGCACGGTCCACTCGAAATCCTAATGCTGTATTTGTAGTACATACACTAAGTCTTCTCTGTTGATGTCAGACTAGAGTTTTATTAGAGTTTTACTTTGCAACAATGGGATTCGAGCAATTGATGTGTATATTTTTAATAGTGCACAATGCTACTATTCCTAGGCTGAATGTGTGACATGGCTCTTATGTATCATTATGTATCGTTTCCATTAAGTACTAATTTAAATAAAGTCCCTCTGTCCTCAGTGCTAGGTTGTGGGTTTAAGTGGCAAGACGCTCCTCGGGGCGCGTATTGCTTGGGCCTCTCTCCTGGATGCCCTCTGTCAGACCGAGTGATGACATGTGGCAAGACTCTCCTCGGGGCGCGTCTTGCTTGGGCTTCTCTCATGGAGGCCCTCAGTCAGACCCAGTGTTGACATGTGTCAAGACGCTCCTCGGGGCATGTCTTGCTTGGGCCTCTCTCCTGGAGGAGCTCAGTCAGACCCAGTGTTGACATGTGGCAAGACGCTCCTCGGGGCGCGTCTTGCTTGGGCTTCTCTCCCGGAGGCCCTCAGTAAGAACCATTGTTGACATGTGGCAAGACGCTCCTCGGGGCGCGTCTTGCTTGCGCCTCTCTCCTGGAGGCGCTCAGTCAGACTGAGTATTGACATGTGGCCTGACGCTCCTCGGGGCGCGTGTTGGTTGGCCCTCTCTCCTGGAGGCACTCAGTCAGACCAAGTGGTGACATGTGGCAAGACAATCCTCGGGGCGCGTCTTGCTTGGGCCTCTCTCCTGGAGGCCCTCTGTCAGACCCAGTGTTGACATGTGGCAAGACACTCCTCGGGGCGCGTCTTGCTTGGGCCTCTCTCATGGAGGCCCTCTGTCAGACCCAGTGTTGACATGTGTCAAGACGCTCCTCGGGGCGCGTCTTGCTTTGACCTCTCTCCTGGAGGCGCTCAGTCAGACCGAGTGCTGACATGTGGCAAGAAGCTCCTCGGGGCGCGTCTTGCTTGGGCTTCTCTCCTGGAGGCCCTCAGTAAGACCCATTGTTGACATGTGGCAAGACGCTCCTCGGGGCGCGTCTTGCTTGGGCCTCTCTCCTGGAGGCGCTCAGTCACACTGAGTAGTGACATGTGGCCTGACGCTCCTCGGGGCGCGTGTTGCATGGGCCTCTCTCCTGGAGGCGCTTAGTCAGACCAAGTGGTGACATGTGGCAAGACACTCCTCGGGGCGCATCTTGCTTGGGCCTCTCTCCTGGAGGCCCTCTGTCAGACCCAGTGTTGACATGTGTCAAGACGCTCCTCGGGGCGCGTCTTGCTTGGGCTTCTCTCCTGGAGGCCCTCAGTCAGACCCATTGTTGGCATGTGGCAAGACGCTCCTCGGGGCGCGTCTTGCTTTGGCCTCTCTCCTGGAGGCGCTCGGTCAGACCGAGTGCTGACATGTGGCAAGAAGCTCCTCGGGGCGCGTCTTGCTTGGGCTTCTCTCCTGGAGGCCCTCAGTAAGACCCATTGTTGACATGTGGCAAGACGCTCCTCGGGGCGCGTCTTGCTTGGGCCTCTCTCCTGGAGGCGCTCAGTCAGACTGAGTAGTGACATGTGGCCTGACGCTCCTCGGGGCGCGTGTTGCTTGGGCCTCTCTCCTGGAGGCGCTCAGTCAGACCAAGTGGTGTCATGTGGCAAGACGCTCCTCGGGGCGCGTCTTGCTTGGGCTTCTCTCCTGGAGGCGCTCAGAAAGACCCAGTGTTGACATGTGACAAGACGCTCCTCGGGGCGCGTCTTGCATGGGCCTCTCTCCTGGAGGCGCTCAGTCAGAACCAGAGGTGACATGTGGCAAGACGCTCCTCGGGGCGCGTCTTGCTTGGGCCTCTCTCCTGGAGGCGCTCAGTCAGACTGAGTAGTGACATGTGGCCTGACGCTCCTCGGGGCGCGTCTTGTTTGGGCCTCTCTCCTGGAGGCGCTCAGTCAGACCCAGTGTTGACATGTGTCAAGACGCTCCTCGGGGCGCGTCTTGCTTGGGCTTCTCTCCTGGAGGCGCTCAGACAGACCCATTGTTGACATGTGGCAAGACGCTCCTCGGGGCGCGTCTTGCTTGGGCTTCTCTCCTGGAGGCCCTCAGTCAGACCCATTGTTGACATGTGGCAAGACGCTCCTCGGGGCGCGTCTTGCTTGGGCTTCTCTCCTGGAGGCGCTCAGACAGACCCAGTGTTGACATGTGACAAGAGGCTCCTCGGGGCACGTCTTGCTTGGGCCTCTCTCCTGGAGGCGCTCAGTCAGAACCAGAGGTGACATGTGGCAAGACGCTCCTCGGGGCGCGTCTTGCTTGGGCCTCTCTCCTGGAGGCCCTCTGTCAGACCCAGTGTTGACATGTGGCAAGACGCTCCTCGGGGCGCGTATTGCTTCGGCCTCTCTCCTGAATGCCCTCATTCAGACCCAGTGGTGACATGTGGCAAGACGCTCCTCGGGGCGCGTATTGCTTCGGCCTCTCTCCTGAATGCCCTCTGTCAGACCGAGTGTTGACATGTGGCAAGACTCTCCTCGGGGCGCGTCTTGCTTGGGCTTCTCTCATGGAGGCCCTCAGTCCGACCCAGTGTTGACATATGTCAAGACGCTCCTCGGGGCTTGTCTTGCTTGGGCCTCTCTACTGGAGGCGCTCAGTCAGACCCAGTGTTGACATGTGGCAAGACGCTCCTCTGGGCGCGTCTTGCTTGGGCTTCTCTCCTGGAGACCCTCAGTCAGACCCATTGTTGACATGTGGCAAGACGCTCCTCGGGGCAAGTCTTGCTTGGGCCTCTCTCCTGGAGGCGCTCAGTCAGAACCAGAGGTGACATGTGGCAAGACGCTCCTCGGGGCGCGTCTTGCTTGGGCCTCTCTCCTGGAGGCCCTCTGTCAGACCCAGTGTTGACATGTGGCAAGACGCTCCTCCGGGCGCATCTTGCTTGGGCCTCTCTCCTGGAGGCCCTCTGTCAGACCCAGTGTTGACATGTGGCAAGACGCTCCTCCGGGCGCATCTTGCTTGGGCCTCTCTCCTGGAGGCCCTCAGTCAGACCCATTGTTGACATGTGGCAAGACGCTCCTCGGGGCGCGTATTGCTTCGGCCTCTCTCCTGAATGCCCTCATTCAGACCCAGTGGTGACATGTGGCAAGACGCTCCTCGGGGCGCGTATTGCTTCGGCCTCTCTCCTGAATGCCCTCTGTCAGACCGAGTGTTGACATGTGGCAAGACTCTCCTCGGGGCGCGTCTTGCTTGGGCTTCTCTCATGGAGGCCCTCAGTCCGACCCAGTGTTGACATATGTCAAGCCGCTCCTCGGGGCTTGTCTTGCTTGGGCCTCTCTACTGGAGGCGCTCAGTCAGACCCAGTGTTGACATGTGGCAAGACGCTCCTCTGGGCGCGTCTTGCTTGGGCTTCTCTCCTGGAGACCCTCAGTCAGACCCATTGTTGACATGTGGCAAGACGCTCCTCGGGGCGCGTCTTGCTTGGGCCTCTCTCCTGGAGGCGCTCAGTCAGACTGAGTAGTGACATGTGGCCTGACGCTCCTCGGGGCGCGTGTTGCTTGGCCCTCTCTCCTGGAGGCACTCAGTCAGACCAAGTGGTGACATGTGGCAAGACAATCCTCGGGGCGCGTCTTGCTTGGGCCTCTCTCCTGGAGGCCCTCTGTCAGACCCAGTGTTGACATGTGGCAAGACACTCCTCGGGGCGCGTCTTGCTTGGGCCTCTCTCATGGAGGCCCTCTGTCAGACCCAGTGTTGACATGTGTCAAGACGCTCCTCGGGGCGCGTCTTGCTTTGACCTCTCTCCTGGAGGCGCTCAGTCAGACCGAGTGCTGACATGTGGCAAGAAGCTCCTCGGGGCGCGTCTTGCTTGGGCTTCTCTCCTGGAGGCCCTCAGTAAGACCCATTGTTGACATGTGGCAAGACGCTCCTCGGGGCGCGTCTTGCTTGGGCCTCTCTCCTGGAGGCGCTCAGTCACACTGAGTAGTGACATGTGGCCTGACGCTCCTCGGGGCGCGTGTTGCATGGGCCTCTCTCCTGGAGGCGCTCAGTCAGACCAAGTGGTGACATGTGGCAAGACACTCCTCGGGGCGCATCTTGCTTGGGCCTCTCTCCTGGAGGCCCTCTGTCAGACCCAGTGTTGACATGTGTCAAGACGCTCCTCGGGGCGCGTCTTGCTTTGGCCTCTCTCCTGGAGGCGCTCGGTCAGACCGAGTGCTGACATGTGGCAAGAAGCTCCTCGGGGCGCGTCTTGCTTGGGCTTCTCTCCTGGAGGCCCTCAGTAAGACCCATTGTTGACATGTGGCAAGACGCTCCTCGGGGCGCGTCTTGCTTGGGCCTCTCTCCTGGAGGCGCTCAGTCAGACTGAGTAGTGACATGTGGCCTGACGCTGCTCGGGGCGCGTGTTGCTTGGGCCTCTCTCCTGGAGGCGCTCAGTCAGACCAAGTGGTGTCATGTGGCAAGACGCTCCTCGGGGCGCGTCTTGCTTGGGCCTCTCTCCTGGAGGCGCTCAGTCAGACTGAGTAGTGACATGTGGCCTGACGCTCCTCGGGGCGCGTCTTGTTTGGGCCTCTCTCCTGGAGGCGCTCAGTCAGACCCAGTGGTGACATGTGGCAAGACACTCCTCTGGGCGCGTCTTGCTTGGGCCTCTCTCCTGGAGGCCCTCTGTCAGACCCAGTGTTGACATGTGTCAAGACGCTCCTCGGGGCGCGTCTTGCTTGGGCTTCTCTCCTGGAGGCCCTCAGTCAGACCCATTGTTGACATGTGGCAAGACGCTCCTCGGGGCGCGTCTTGCTTGGGCTTCTCTCCTGGAGGCGCTCAGACAGACCCAGTGTTGACATGTGACAAGAGGCTCCTCGGGGCACGTCTTGCTTGGGCCTCTCTCCTGGAGGCGCTCAGTCAGAACCAGAGGTGACATGTGGCAAGACGCTCCTCGGGGCGCGTCTTGCTTGGGCCTCTCTCCTGGAGGCCCTCTGTCAGACCCAGTGTTGACATGTGGCAAGACGCTCCTCGGGGCGCGTATTGCTTCGGCCTCTCTCCTGAATGCCCTCATTCAGACCCAGTGGTGACATGTGGCAAGACGCTCCTCGGGGCGCGTATTGCTTCGGCCTCTCTCCTGAATGCCCTCTGTCAGACCGAGTCTTGACATGTGGCAAGACTCTCCTCGGGGCGCGTCTTGCTTGGGCTTCTCTCATGGAGGCCCTCAGTCCGACCCAGTGTTGACATATGTCAAGACGCTCCTCGGGGCTTGTCTTGCTTGGGCCTCTCTACTGGAGGCGCTCAGTCAGACCCAGTGTTGACATGTGGCAAGACGCTCCTCTGGGCGCGTCTTAGTTGGGCTTCTCTCCTGGAGACCCTCAGTCAGACCCATTGTTTACATGTGGCAAAACGCTCCTCGGGGCAAGTCTTGCTTGGGCCTCTCTCCTGGAGGCGCTCAGTCAGAACCAGAGGTGACATGTGGCAAGACGCTCCTCGGGGCGCGTCTTGCTTGGGCCTCTCTCCTGGAGGCCCTCTGTCAGACCCAGTGTTGACATGTGGCAAGACGCTCCTCTGGGCGCATCTTGCTTGGGCCTCTCTCCTGGAGGCCCTCTGTCAGACCCAGTGTTGACATGTGGCAAGACGCTCCTCCGGGCGCATCTTGCTTGGGCCTCTCTCCTGGAGGCCCTCAGTCAGACCCATTGTTGACATGTGGCAAGACGCTCCTCGGGGCGCGTATTGCTTCGGCCTTTCTCCTGAATGCCCTCATTCAGACCCAGTGGTGACATGTGGCAAGACGCTCCTCGGGGCGCGTATTGCTTCGGCCTCTCTCCTGAATGCCCTCTGTCAGACCGAGTGTTGACATGTGGCAAGACTCTCCTCGGGGCGCGTCTTGCTTGGGCTTCTCTCATGGAGGCCCTCAGTCCGACCCAGTGTTGACATATGTCAAGACGCTCCTCGGGGCTTGTCTTGCTTGGGCCTCTCTACTGGAGGCGCTCAGTCAGACCCAGTGTTGACATGTGGCAAGACGCTCCTCTGGGCGCGTCTTGCTTGGGCTTCTCTCCTGGAGACCCTCAGTCAGACCCATTGTTGACATGTGGCAAGACGCTCCTCGGGGCAAGTCTTGCTTGGGCCTCTCTCCTGGAGGCGCTCAGTCAGAACCAGAGGTGACATGTGGCAAGACGCTCCTCGGGGCGCGTCTTGCTTGGGCCTCTCTCCTGGAGGCCCTCTGTCAGACCCAGTGTTGACATGTGGCAAGACGCTCCTCCGGGCGCATCTTGCTTGGGCCTCTCTCCTGGAGGCCCTCAGTCAGACCCAGTGTTGACATGTGGCAAGACGCTCCTCTGGGCGCGTCTTGCTTGGGCTTCTCTCCTGGAGACCCTCAGTCAGACCCATTGTTGACATGTGGCAAGACGCTCCTCGGGGCAAGTCTTGCTTGGGCCTCTCTCCTGGAGGCGCTCAGTCAGACCGAGTAGTGACATGTGGCCTGACGCTCCTCGGGGCGCGTCTTGCTTGGGCCTCTCTCCTGGAGGCGCTCAGTCAGACCCAGTGGTGACATGTGGCAAGACGATCCTCGGGGCGCGTATTGCTTCGGCCTCTCTCCTGAATGCCCTCTGTCAGACCGAGTGTTGACATGTGGCAAGACTCTCCTCAGAGCGCGTCTTGCTTGGGCTTCTCTCATGGAGGCCCTCAGTCCGACCCAGTGTTGACATATGTCAAGAAGCTTTTTCGGGGCGTGTCTTGCTTGGGCCTCTCTACTGGAGGCGCTCAGTCAGACCCAGTGTTGACATGTGGCAAGACTCTCCTCTGGGCGCGTCTTGCTTGGGCTTCTCTCCTGGAGACCCTCAGTCAGACCCATTGTTGACATGTGGCAAGACGCTCCTCGGGGCAAGTCTTGCTTGGGCCTCTCTCCTGGAGGCGCTCAGTCAGACTGAGAAGTGACATGTGGCCTGACGCTCCTCGGGGCGCGTCTTGCTTGGGCCTCTCTCCTGGAGGCGCTCAGTCAGACCCAGTGGTGACATGTGGCAAGACACTCCTCGGGGCGCGTCTTGCTTGGGCCTCTCTCCTGGAGGCCCTCTGTCAGACCCAGTGTTGACATGTGTCAAGACGCTCCTCGAGGCGCGTCTTGCTTGGGCTTCACTCCTGGAGGCCCTCAGTCAGACTCATTGTTGACATGTGGCAAGACGCTCCTCGGGGCGCGTCTTGCTTGGGCTTCTCTCCTGGAGGCGCTCAGACAGACCCAGTGTTGACATGTGACAAGAGGCTCCTCGGGGCACGTCTTGCTTGGGCCTCTCTCCTGGAGGCCCTCTGTCAGACCCAGTGTTGACATGTGGCAAGACGCTCCATCGGGCGCATCTTGCTTGGGCCTCTCTCCTGGAGGCCCTCAGTCAGACCCATTGTTGACATGTGGCAAGACGCTCCTCGGGGCGCGTCTTGCTTGGGCCTCTCTCCTGGAGGCGCTCAGTCAGACCCAGTGCTGACATAAGGCAAGACGCTCCTCGGGGTGCGTCTTGCTGGGGCCTCTCTCCTGGAGGCGCTCAGTCAGACCCAGTGCTAACATGTGGCAAGACGCTCCTCGGGGCGCGTCTTGCTTGGGCCTCTCTCCTGGAGGCGCTCAGTCAGACCCAGTGTTGACATGTGGCAAGACGCTCCTCGGGGCGCGTCTTGCTTGGGCCTCTCTCCTGGAGGCGCTCAGTCAGACCCAGTGTTGACATGTGGCAAGACGCTCCTCGGGGCGCGTCTTGCTTGGGCCTCTCTCCTGGAGGCGCTCAGTCAGACCCAGTGGTGACACGTGGAAAGACGCTCCTCTGGGCACATCTTGCTTGGGCCTCTCTCCTGGAGGCGCTCATTCAGACCCAGTGGTGACATGTGGCAAGACGCTCCTCGGGGCGCGTATTGCTTCGGCCTCTCTCCTGAATGCCCTCTGTCAGACCGAGTGTTGACATGTGGCAAGACTCTCCTCGGGGCGCGTCTTGCTTGGGCTTCTCTCATGGAGGCCCTCAGTCCGACCCAGTGTTGACATATGTCAAGAAGCTTTTTCGGGGCGTGTCTTGCTTGGGCCTCTCTACTGGAGGCGCTCAGTCAGACCCAGTGTTGACATGTGGCAAGACGCTCCTCTGGGCGCGTCTTGCTTGGGCTTCTCTCCTGGAGACCCTCAGTCAGACCCATTGTTGACATGTGGCAAGACGCTCCTCGGGGCAAGTCTTGCTTGGGCCTCTCTCCTGGAGGCGCTCAGTCAGACTGAGAAGTGACATGTGGCCTGACGCTCCTCGGGGCGCGTCTTGCTTGGGCCTCTCTCCTGGAGGCGCTCAGTCAGACCCAGTGGTGACATGTGGCAAGACACTCCTCTGGGCGCGTCTTGCTTGGGCCTCTCTCCTGGAGGCCCTCTGTCAGACCCAGTGTTGACATGTGTCAAGACGCTCCTCGGGGCGCGTCTTGCTTGGGCTTCTCTCCTGGAGGCCCTCAGTCAGACCCATTGTTGACATGTGGCAAGACGCTCCTCGGGGCGCGTCTTGCTTGGGCTTCTCTCCTGGAGGCGCTCAGACAGACCCAGTGTTGACATGTGACAAGAGGCTCCTCGGGGCACGTCTTGCTTGGGCCTCTCTCCTGGAGGCCCTCTGTCAGACCCAGTGTTGACATGTGGCAAGACGCTCCTTCGGGCGCATCTTGCTTGGGCCTCTCTCCTGGAGGCCCTCAGTCAGACCCATTGTTGACATGTGGCAAGACGCTCCTCGGGGCGCGTCTTGCTTGAGCCTCTCTCCTGGAGGCGCTCAGTCAGACCCAGTGCTGACATAAGGCAAGACGCTCCTCGGGGCGCGTCTTGCTGGGGCCTCTCTCCTGGAGGCGCTCAGTCAGACCCAGTGCTGACATGTGGCAAGACGCTCCTCGGGGCGCGTCTTGCTTGGGCCTCTCTCCTGGAGGCGCTCAGTCAGACCCAGTGTTGACATGTGGCAAGACGCTCCTCGGGGCGCATCTTGCTTGGGCCTCTCTCCTGGAGGCGCTCAGTCAGACCCAGTGTTGACATGTGGCAAGACGCTCCTCGGGGCGCGTCTTGCTTGGGCCTCTCTCCTGGAGGCGCTCAGTCAGACCCAGTGGTGACACGTGGAAAGACGCTCCTCTGGGCACATCTTGCTTGGGCCTCTCTCCTGGAGGCGCTCATTCAGACCCAGTGGTGACATGTGGCAAGATGCTCCTCGGGGCGCGTATTGCTTCGGCCTCTCTCCTGAATGCCCTCTGTCAGACCGAGTGTTGACATGTGGCAAGACTCTCCTCGGGGCGCGTCTTGCTTGGGCTTCTCTCATGGAGGCCCTCAGTCCGACCCAGTGCTGACATATGTCAAGACGCTCCTCGGGGCATGTCTTGCTTGGGCCTCTCTACTGGAGGCGCTCATTCAGACCCAGTGTTGACATGTGGCAAGACGCTCCTCTGGGCGCGTCTTGCTTGGGCTTCTCTCCTGGAGACCCTCAGTCAGACCCATTGTTGACATGTGGCAAGACGCTCCTCGGGGCAAGTCTTGCTTCGGGCTCTCTCCTGGAGGCGCTCAGTCAGACCGAGTAGTGACATTTTGCAAGACGCTCCTCGGGGCGCATCTTGCTTGGACCTCCCTCCTGGAGGCGCTCAGTCAGACTGAGTAGTAACATTTTGCAAGACGCTCCTCGGGGCGCATCTTGCTTGGACCTCTCTCCTGGAGGCGCTCAGTTAGACCGAGTAGTGACATGTGGCAAGACGCTCCTCGGGGCGCGTCTTGCTTCGGCCTCTCTCCTGGAGGCGCTCAGTCAGACCGAGTGCTGACATAAGGCAAGACGCTCCTCTGGGCGCGTCTTGCTTGGGCCTCTCTCCTGGAGGAGCTCAGTCAGACCCAGTGGTGACACGTGGCAAGACGCTCCTCGGGGCGCATCTTGCTTGGGCCTCTCTCCTGGAGGCGCTAAGTCAGACCCAGTGTTGACACGTGGCAAGACGCTCCTCGGGGCGCGTCTTGCTTGGCCCTCTCTCCTGGAGGCGCTCAGTCAGACACAGTGTTGACATGTGGCAAGACACTCCTCGGGGCACGTCTTGCTTGGGCTTCTCTCATGGAGGCCCTCAGTAAGACCCATTGTTGACATGTGGAAAGAAGCTCCTCGGGGCGCGTCTTGCTTTGGCTTCTCTCCTGGAGCCCCTCAGTCAGACCCATTGTTGACATGTGGCAAGACGCTCCTCGGGGCGCGTATTGCTTGGGCCTCTCTCCTGGATGCCCTCTGTCAGACCCAGTGTTGACATGTGGCAAGACTCTCCTCGGGGCGCGTCTTGCTTGGACCTCTCTCCTGGAGGCGCTCAGTCAGACCGAGTAGTGACATGTGGCAAGACGCTCCTCGGGGCGCGTCTTGCTTGGGCCTCTCTCCTGGAGGCGCTCAATTAGACCCAGTGTTGACATGTGGCAAGACGCTCCTCGGGGCGCGTCTTGCTTGGGCTTCTCTCCTGGAGGCCCTCAGTCAGACCCATTGTTGACATGTGGCAAGACGCTCCTCGGGGCGCGTCTTGCTTGGGCTTCTCTCCTGGAGGCCCTCAGTCAGACCCATTGTTGACATGTGGCAAGACGCTCCTCGGGGCGCTTCTTGCTGGGGCCTCTCTCCTGGAGGCGCTCAGTCAGACCCAGTGTTGACATGTGTCATGACGCTCCTCGGGCGTTTCTTGCTTGCGCCTCTCTCCTGGAGGCGCTCAGTCAGACCCAGAGGTGACATGTGGCAAGACGCTCCTCGGGCCTCTCTCCTGGAGGCGCTCGGTCAGACCCAGTGTTGACATGTGGCAAGACTCTCCTCGGGGCGCGTCTTGCTGGGGCCTCTCTCCTGGAGGCGCTCAGTCAGACCCAGTGCTGACATGTGGCAAGACGCTCCTCGGGGCGCGTCTTGCTTGGGCCTCTCTCCTGGAGGCGCTCAGTCAGACTGAGTAGTGACATGTGGCCTGACGCTCCTCGGGGGGCGTCACGCTTGGGCCTCTCTCCTGGAGGCGCTCAGTCAGACCCAGTGTTGACATGTGGCAAGACGCTCCTCCAGGCGCATCTTGCATGGGCCTCTCTCCTGGAGGCCCTCAGTCAGACCCATTGTTGACATGTGGCAAGACGCTCCTCGGGGCGCGTCTTGCTTGGGCCTCTCTCCTGGAGGCGCTCAGTCAGACCGAGTGCTGACATAAGGCAAGACGCTCCTCGGGGCGCGTCTTGCTGGGGCCTCTCTCCTGGAGGCGCTCAGTAAGACCCAGTGCTGACATGTGGCAAGACGCTCCTCGGGGCGCGTCTTGCTTGGGCCTCTCTCCTGGAGGCGCTCAGTCAGACCCAGTGTTGACATGTGGCAAGACGTTCCTCTGGGCGTGTCTTGCTTGGGCCTCTCTCCTGGAGGCGCTCAGTCAGACCCAGTGTTGACATGTGGCAAGACGCTCCTCGGGGCGCGTCTTGCTTGGGCCTCTCTCCTGGAGGCGCTCAGTCAGAACCAGAGGTGACATGTGGCAAGACGCTCCTCGGGGCGCGTCTTGCTTGGGCCTCTCTCCTGGAGGCCCTCTGTCAGACCCAGTGTTGACATGTGGCAAGACGCTCCTCCGGGCGCATCTTGCTTGGGCCTCTCTCCTGGAGGCCCTCAGTCAGACCCATTGTTGACATGTGGCAAGACGCTCCTCGGGGCGCGTCTTGCTTGGGCCTCTCTCCTGGAGGCGCTCAGTCAGACCGAGTGCTGACATAAGGCAAGACGCTCCTCGGGGCGCGTCTTGCTGGGGCCTCTCTCCTGGAGGCGCTCAGTCAGACCCAGTGCTGACATGTGGCAAGACGCTCCTCGGGGCGCGTCTTGCTTGGGCCTCTCTCCTGGAGGCGCTCAGTCAGACCCAGTGTTGACATGTGGCAAGACGCTCCTCGGGGCGTGTTTTGCTTGGGCCTCTCTCCTGGAGGCGCTCAGTCAGACCCAGTGTTGACATGTGGCAAGACGCTCCTCGGGGCGCGTCTTGCTTTGGCCTCTCTCCTGGAGGCGCTCAGTCAGACCCAGTGGTGACACGTGGAAAGACGCTCCTCGGGGCACATCTTGCTTGGGCCTCTCTCCTGGAGGCGCTCAGTCAGACCCAGTGTTGACACGTGGCAAGACGCTCCTCGTGGTGCGTCTTGCTTGGGCCTCTCTCCTGGAGGCGCTCAGTCAGACCCAGTGTTGGCATGTGGCAAGACACTCCTCGGGGCGCGTCTTGGTTGGGCCTCTCTCCTGGAGGCGCTCATTCAGACCCAGTGGTGACATGTGGCAAGACGCTCCTCGGGGCGCGTATTACTTCGGCCTCTCTCCTGAATGCCCTCTGTCAGACCGAGTGTTGACATGTGGCAAGACTCTCCTCGGGGCGCGTCTTGCTTGGGCTTCTCTCATGGAGGCCCTCAGTCCGACCCAGTGTTGACATATGTCAAGACGCTCCTCGGGGCTTGTCTTGCTTGGGCCTCTCTACTGGAGGCGCTCAGTCAGACCCAGTGTTGACATGTGGCAAGACGCTCCTCTGGGCGCGTCTTGCTTGGGCTTCTCTCCTGGAGACCCTCAGTCAGACCCATTGTTGACATGTGGCAAGACGCTCCTCGGGGCAAGTCTTGCTTGGGCCTCTCTCCTGGAGGCGCTCAGTCAGACCGAGTAGTGACATGTGGCCTGACGCTCCTCGGGGCGCGTCTTGCTTGGGCCTCTCTCCTGGAGGCGCTCAGTCAGACCCAGTGGTGACATGTGGCAAGACGCTCCTCGGGGCGCGTATTGCTTCGGCCTCTCTCCTGAATGCCCTCTGTCAGACCGAGTGTTGACATGTGGCAAGACTCTCCTCGGGGCGCGTCTTGCTTGGGCTTCTCTCATGGAGGCCCTCAGTCCGACCCAGTGTTGACATATGTCAAGACGCTCCTCGGGGCGTGTCTTGCTTGGGCCTCTCTACTGGAGGCGCTCAGTCAGACCCAGTGTTGACATGTGGCAAGACGCTCCTCTGGGCGCGTCTTGCTTGGGCTTCTCTCCTGGAGACCCTCAGTCAGACCCATTGTTGACATGTGGCAAGACGCTCCTCGGGGCAAGTCTTGCTTGGGCCTCTCTCCTGGAGGCGCTCAGTCAGACTGAGTAGTGACATGTGGCCTGACGCTCCTCGGGGCGCGTCTTGCTTGGGCCTCTCTCCTGGAGGTGCTCAGTCAGACCCAGTAGTGACATGTGGCAAGACACTCCTCTGGGCGCGTCTTGCTTGGGCCTCTCTCCTAGAGGCCCTCTGTCAGACAAAGTGTTGACATGTGGCAAGACTCTCCTCGGGGCGCGTCTTGCTTAGGCTTCTCTCATGGAGGCCCTCAGTCCGACCCAGTGTTGACATATGTCAAGACGCTCCTCGGGGCATGTCTTGCTTGGGCCTCTCTACTGGAGGCGCTCAGTCAGACCCAGTGTTGACATGTGGCAAGACGCTCCTCTGGGCGCGTCTTGCTTGGGCTTCTCTCCTGGAGACCCTCAGTCAGACCCATTGTTGACATGTGGCAAGACGCTCCTCGGGGCAAGTCTTGCTTGGGCCTCTCTCCTGGAGGCACTCAGTCAGACCCAGTGTTGACATGTGGCAAGATGCTCCTCAGGGCGCGTCTTGCTTGGGCCTCTCTCCTGGAGGCGCTCAGTCAGACCCAGTGCTGACATGTGGCAAGACGCTCCTCGGGGCGCGTCTTCCTTGGGCCTCTCTCCTGGAGGCGCTCAGTCAGACCCAGTGTTGACATGTGGCAAGACGCTCCTCGGGGCGCGTCTTGCTTGGGCCTCTCTCCTGGAGGCGCTCAGTCAGACCCAGTGTTGACATGTGGCAAGACGCTCCTCGGGGCGCGTCTTGCTTGGGCCTCTCTCCTGGAGGCGCTCAGTCAGACCCAGTGGTGACACGTGGAAAGACGCTCCTCTGGGCACATCTTGCTTGGGCCTCTCTCCTGGAGGCGCTCAGTCAGACCCAGTGTTGACACGTGGCAAGACGCTCCTCGTGGCGCGTCTTGCTTGGGCCTCTCTCCTGGAGGCGCTCAGTCAGACCCAGTGTTGGCATGTGGCAAGACACTCCTCGGGGCGCGTCTTGGTTGGGCCTCTCTCCTGGAGGCGCTCATTCAGACCCAGTGGTGACATGTGGCAAGACGCTCCTCGGGGCGCGTATTGCTTCGGCCTCTCTCCTGAATGCCCTCTGTCAGACCGAGTGTTGACATGTGGCAAGACTCTCCTCGAGGCGCGTCTTGCTTGGGCTTCTCTCATGGAGGCCCTCAGTCCGACCCAGTGTTGACATATGTCAAGACGCTCCTCGGGGCATGTCTTGCTTGGGCCTCTCTACTGGAGGCGCTCAGTCAGACCCAGTGGTGACACGTGGCAAGACGCTCCTCGGGGCGCATCTTGCTTGGGCCTCTCTCCTGGAGGCGCTAAGTCAGACCCAGTGTTGACACGTGGCAAGACGCTCCTCGGGGCGCGTCTTGCTTGGCCCTCTCTCCTGGAGGCGCTCAGTCAGACACAGTGTTGACATGTGGCAAGACACTCCTCGGGGCACGTCTTGCTTGGGCTTCTCTCATGGAGGCCCTCAGTAAGACCCATTGTTGACATGTGGAAAGAAGCTCCTCGGGGCGCGTCTTGCTTTGGCTTCTCTCCTGGAGCCCCTCAGTCAGACCCATTGTTGACATGTGGCAAGACGCTCCTCGGGGCGCGTATTGCTTGGGCCTCTCTCCTGGATGCCCTCTGTCAGACCCAGTGTTGACATGTGGCAAGACTCTCCTCGGGGCGCGTCTTGCTTGGACCTCTCTCCTGGAGGCGCTCAGTCAGACCGAGTAGTGACATGTGGCAAGACGCTCCTCGGGGCGCGTCTTGCTTGGGCCTCTCTCCTGGAGGCGCTCAATTAGACCCAGTGTTGACATGTGGCAAGACGCTCCTCGGGGCGCGTCTTGCTTGGGCTTCTCTCCTGGAGGCCCTCAGTCAGACCCATTGTTGACATGTGGCAAGACGCTCCTCGGGGCGCGTCTTGCTTGGGCTTCTCTCCCGGAGGCCCTCAGTCAGACCCATTGTTGACATGTGGCAAGACGCTCCTCGGGGCGCTTCTTGCTGGGGCCTCTCTCCTGGAGGCGCTCAGTCAGACCCAGTGTTGACATGTGACATTACGCTCCTCGGGCGTTTCTTGCTTGCGCCTCTCTCCTGGAGGCGCTCAGTCAGACCCAGAGGTGACATGTGGCAAGACGCTCCTCGGGCCTCTCTCCTGGAGGCGCTCGGTCAGACCCAGTGTTGACATGTGGCAAGACTCTCCTCGGGGCGCGTCTTGCTGGGGCCTCTCTCCTGGAGGCGCTCAGTCAGACCCAGTGCTGACATGTGGCAAGACGCTCCTCGGGGCGCGTCTTGCTTGGGCCTCTCTCCTGGAGGCGCTCAGTCAGACTGAGTAGTGACATGTGGCCTGACGCTCCTCGGGGGGCGTCACGCTTGGGCCTCTCTCCTGGAGGCGCTCAGTCAGACCCAGTGTTGACATGTGGCAAGACGCTCCTCCAGGCGCATCTTGCATGGGCCTCTCTCCTGGAGGCCCTCAGTCAGACCCATTGTTGACATGTGGCAAGACGCTCCTCGGGGCGCGTCTTGCTTGGGCCTCTCTCCTGGAGGCGCTCAGTCAGACCGAGTGCTGACATAAGGCAAGACGCTCCTCGGGGCGCGTCTTGCTGGGGCCTCTCTCCTGGAGGCGCTCAGTAAGACCCAGTGCTGACATGTGGCAAGACGCTCCTCGGGGCGCGTCTTGCTTGGGCCTCTCTCCTGGAGGCGCTCAGTCAGACCCAGTGTTGACATGTGGCAAGACGTTCCTCTGGGCGTGTCTTGCTTGGGCCTCTCTCCTGGAGGCGCTCAGTCAGACCCAGTGTTGACATGTGGCAAGACGCTCCTCGGGGCGCGTCTTGCTTGGGCCTCTCTCCTGGAGGCGCTCAGTCAGAACCAGAGGTGACATGTGGCAAGACGCTCCTCGGGGCGCGTCTTGCTTGGGCCTCTCTCCTGGAGGCCCTCTGTCAGACCAAGTGTTGACATGTGGCAAGACGCTCCTCCGGGCGCATCTTGCTTGGGCCTCTCTCCTGGAGGCCCTCAGTCAGACCCATTGTTGACATGTGGCAAGACGCTCCTCGGGGCGCGTCTTGCTTGGGCCTCTCTCCTGGAGGCGCTCAGTCAGACCGAGTGCTGACATAAGGCAAGACGCTCCTCGGGGCGCGTCTTGCTGGGGCCTCTCTCCTGGAGGCGCTCAGTCAGACCCAGTGCTGACATGTGGCAAGACGCTCCTCGGGGCGCGTCTTGCTTGGGCCTCTCTCCTGGAGGCGCTCAGTCAGACCCAGTGTTGACATGTGGCAAGACGCTCCTCGGGGCGTGTTTTGCTTGGGCCTCTCTCCTGGAGGCGCTCAGTCAGACCCAGTGTTGACATGTGGCAAGACGCTCCTCGGGGCGCGTCTTGCTTTGGCCTCTCTCCTGGAGGCGCTCAGTCAGACCCAGTGGTGACACGTGGAAAGACGCTCCTCGGGGCACATCTTGCTTGGGCCTCTCTCCTGGAGGCGCTCAGTCAGACCCAGTGTTGACACGTGGCAAGACGCTCCTCGTGGTGCGTCTTGCTTGGGCCTCTCTCCTGGAGGCGCTCAGTCAGACCCAGTGTTGGCATGTGGCAAGACACTCCTCGGGGCGCGTCTTGGTTGGGCCTCTCTCCTGGAGGCGCTCATTCAGACCCAGTGGTGACATGTGGCAAGACGCTCCTCGGGGCGCGTATTGCTTCGGCCTCTCTCCTGAATGCCCTCTGTCAGACCGAGTGTTGACATGTGGCAAGACTCTCCTCGGGGCGCGTCTTGCTTGGGCTTCTCTCATGGAGGCCCTCAGTCCGACCCAGTGTTGACATATGTCAAGACGCTCCTCGGGGCTTGTCTTGCTTGGGCCTCTCTACTGGAGGCGCTCAGTCAGACCCAGTGTTGACATGTGGCAAGACGCTCCTCTGGGCGCGTCTTGCTTGGGCTTCTCTCCTGGAGACCCTCAGTCAGACCCATTGTTGTCATGTGGCAAGACGCTCCTCGGGGCAAGTCTTGCTTGGGCCTCTCTCCTGGAGGCGCTCAGTCAGACCGAGTAGTGACATGTGGCCTGACGCTCCTCGGGGCGCGTCTTGCTTGGGCCTCTCTCCTGGAGGCGCTCAGTCAGACCCAGTGGTGACATGTGGCAAGACGCTCCTCGGGGCGCGTATTGCTTCGGCCTCTCTCCTGAATGCCCTCTGTCAGACCGAGTGTTGACATGTGGCAAGACTCTCCTCGGGGCGCGTCTTGCTTGGGCTTCTCTCATGGAGGCCCTCAGTCCGACCCAGTGTTGACATATGTCAAGACGCTCCTCGGGGCGTGTCTTGCTTGGGCCTCTCTACTGGAGGCGCTCAGTCAGACCCAGTGTTGACATGTGGCAAGACGCTCCTCTGGGCGCGTCTTCCTTGGGCTTCTCTCCTGGAGACCCTCAGTCAGACCCATTGTTGACATGTGGCAAGACGCTCCTCGGGGCAAGTCTTGCTTGGGCCTCTCTCCTGGAGGCGCTCAGTCAGACTGAGTAGTGACATGTGGCCTGACGCTCCTCGGGGCGCGTCTTGCTTGGGCCTCTCTCCTGGAGGTGCTCAGTCAGACCCAGTAGTGACATGTGGCAAGACACTCCTCTGGGCGCGTCTTGCTTGGGCCTCTCTCCTAGAGGCCCTCTGTCAGACAAAGTGTTGACATGTGGCAAGACTCTCCTCGGGGCGCGTCTTGCTTAGGCTTCTCTCATGGAGGCCCTCAGTCCGACCCAGTGTTGACATATGTCAAGACGCTCCTCGGGGCATGTCTTGCTTGGGCCTCTCTACTGGAGGCGCTCAGTCAGACCCAGTGTTGACATGTGGCAAGACTCTCCTCTGGGCGCGTCTTGCTTGGGCTTCTCTCCTGGAGACCCTCAGTCAGACCCATTGTTGACATGTGGCAAGACGCTCCTCGGGGCAAGTCTTGCTTGGGCCTCTCTCCTGGAGGCGCTCAGTCAGACCCAGTGTTGACATGTGGCAAGATGCTCCTCAGGGCGCGTCTTGCTTGGGCCTCTCTCCTGGAGGCGCTCAGTCAGACCCAGTGCTGACATGTGGCAAGACGCTCCTCGGGGCGCGTCTTCCTTGGGCCTCTCTCCTGGAGGCGCTCAGTCAGACCCAGTGGTGACACGTGGAAAGACGCTCCTCTGGGCACATCTTGCTTGGGCCTCTCTCCTGGAGGCGCTCAGTCAGACCCAGTGTTGACACGTGGCAAGACGCTCCTCGTGGCGCGTCTTGCTTGGGCCTCTCTCCTGGAGGCGCTCAGTCAGACCCAGTGTTGGCATGTGGCAAGACACTCCTCGGGGCGCGTCTTGGTTGGGCCTCTCTCCTGGAGGCGCTCATTCAGACCCAGTGGTGACATGTGGCAAGACGCTCCTCGGGGCGCGTATTGCTTCGGCCTCTCTCCTGAATGCCCTCTGTCAGACCGAGTGTTGACATGTGGCAAGACTCTCCTCGAGGCGCGTCTTGCTTGGGCTTCTCTCATGGAGGCCCTCAGTCCGACCCAGTGTTGACATATGTCAAGACGCTCCTCGGGGCATGTCTTGCTTGGGCCTCTCTACTGGAGGCGCTCAGTCAGACCCAGTGGTGACACGTGGCAAGACGCTCCTCGGGGCGCATCTTGCTTTGGCCTCTCTCCTGGAGGCGCTAAGTCAGACCCAGTGTTGACACGTGGCAAGACGCTCCTCGGGGCGCGTCTTGCTTGGCCCTCTCTCCTGGAGGCGCTCAGTCAGACACAGTGTTGACATGTGGCAAGACACTCCTCGGGGCACGTCTTGCTTGGGCTTCTCTCATGGAGGCCCTCAGTAAGACCCATTGTTGACATGTGGAAAGAAGCTCCTCGGGGCGCGTCTTGCTTTGGCTTCTCTCCTGGAGCCCCTCAGTCAGACCCATTGTTGACATGTGGCAAGACGCTCTTCGGGGCGCGTATTGCTTGGGCCTCTCTCCTGGATGCCCTCTGTCAGACCCAGTGTTGACATGTGGCAAGACTCTCCTCGGGGCGCGTCTTGCTTGGACCTCTCTCCTGGAGGCGCTCAGTCAGACCGAGTAGTGACATGTGGCAAGACGCTCCTCGGGGCGCGTCTTGCTTGGGCCTCTCTCCTGGAGGCGCTCAATTAGACCCAGTGTTGACATGTGGCAAGACGCTCCTCGGGGCGCGTCTTGCTTGGGCTTCTCTCCTGGAGGCGCTCAGTCAGACCGAGTAGTGACATGTGGCCTGACGCTCCTCGGGGCGCGTCTTGCTTGGGCCTCTCTCCTGGAGGCGCTCAGTCAGACCCAGTGGTGACATGTGGCAAGACGCTCCTCGGGGCGCGTATTGCTTCGGCCTCTCTCCTGAATGCCCTCTGTCAGACCGAGTGTTGACATGTGGCAAGACTCTCCTCGGGGCGCGTCTTGCTTGGGCTTCTCTCATGGAGGCCCTCAGTCCGACCCAGTGTTGACATATGTCAAGACGCTCCTCGGGGCGTGTCTTGCTTGGGCCTCTCTACTGGAGGCGCTCAGTCAGACCCAGTGTTGACATGTGGCAAGACGCTCCTCGGGGCAAGTCTTGCTTGGGCCTCTCTCCTGGAGGCGCTCAGTCAGACTGAGTAGTGACATGTGGCCTGACGCTCCTCGGGGCGCGTCTTGCTTGGGCCTCTCTCCTGGAGGTGCTCAGTCAGACCCAGTAGTGACATGTGGCAAGACACTCCTCTGGGCGCGTCTTGCTTGGGCCTCTCTCCTAGAGGCCCTCTGTCAGACAAAGTGTTGACATGTGGCAAGACTCTCCTCGGGGCGCGTCTTGCTTAGGCTTCTCTCATGGAGGCCCTCAGTCCGACCCAGTGTTGACATATGTCAAGACGCTCCTCGGGGCATGTCTTGCTTGGGCCTCTCTACTGGAGGCGCTCAGTCAGACCCAGTGTTGACATGTGGCAAGACGCTCCTCTGGGCGCGTCTTGCTTGGGCTTCTCTCCTGGAGACCCTCAGTCAGACCCATTGTTGACATGTGGCAAGACGCTCCTCGGGGCAAGTCTTGCTTGGGCCTCTCTCCTGGAGGCGCTCAGTCAGACCCAGTGTTGACATGTGGCAAGATGCTCCTCAGGGCGCGTCTTGCTTGGGCCTCTCTCCTGGAGGCGCTCAGTCAGACCCAGTGCTGACATGTGGCAAGACGCTCCTCGGGGCGCGTCTTCCTTGGGCCTCTCTCCTGGAGGCGCTCAGTCAGACCCAGTGTTGACATGTGGCAAGACGCTCCTCGGGGCGCGTCTTGCTTGGGCCTCTCTCCTGGAGGCGCTCAGTCAGACCCAGTGTTGACATGTGGCAAGACGCTCCTCGGGGCGCGTCTTGCTTGGGCCTCTCTCCTGGAGGCGCTCAGTCAGACCCAGTGGTGACACGTGGAAAGACGCTCCTCTGGGCACATCTTGCTTGGGCCTCTCTCCTGGAGGCGCTCAGTCAGACCCAGTGTTGACACGTGGCAAGACGCTCCTCGTGGCGCGTCTTGCTTGGGCCTCTCTCCTGGAGGCGCTCAGTCAGACCCAGTGTTGGCATGTGGCAAGACACTCCTCGGGGCGCGTCTTGGTTGGGCCTCTCTCCTGGAGGCGCTCATTCAGACCCAGTGGTGACATGTGGCAAGACGCTCCTCGGGGCGCGTATTGCTTCGGCCTCTCTCCTGAATGCCCTCTGTCAGACCGAGTGTTGACATGTGGCAAGACTCTCCTCGAGGCGCGTCTTGCTTGGGCTTCTCTCATGGAGGCCCTCAGTCCGACCCAGTGTTGACATATGTCAAGACGCTCCTCGGGGCATGTCTTGCTTGGGCCTCTCTACTGGAGGCGCTCAGTCAGACCCAGTGGTGACACGTGGCAAGACGCTCCTCGGGGCGCATCTTGCTTGGGCCTCTCTCCTGGAGGCGCTAAGTCAGACCCAGTGTTGACACGTGGCAAGACGCTCCTCGGGGCGCGTCTTGCTTGGCCCTCTCTCCTGGAGGCGCTCAGTCAGACACAGTGTTGACATGTGGCAAGACACTCCTCGGGGCACGTCTTGCTTGGGCTTCTCTCATGGAGGCCCTCAGTAAGACCCATTGTTGACATGTGGAAAGAAGCTCGTCGGGGCGCGTCTTGCTTTGGCTTCTCTCCTGGAGCCCCTCAGTCAGACCCATTGTTGACATGTGGCAAGACGCTCCTCGGGGCGCGTATTGCTTGGGCCTCTCTCCTGGATGCCCTCTGTCAGACCCAGTGTTGACATGTGGCAAGACTCTCCTCGGGGCGCGTCTTGCTTGGACCTCTCTCCTGGAGGCGCTCAGTCAGACCGAGTAGTGACATGTGGCAAGACGCTCCTCGGGGCGCGTCTTGCTTGGGCCTCTCTCCTGGAGGCGCTCAATTAGACCCAGTGTTGACATGTGGCAAGACGCTCCTCGGGGCGCGTCTTGCTTGGGCTTCTCTCCTGGAGGCCCTCAGTCAGACCCATTGTTGACATGTGGCAAGACGCTCCTCGGGGCGCGTCTTGCTTGGGCTTCTCTCCTGGAGGCCCTCAGTCAGACCCATTGTTGACATGTGGCAAGACGCTCCTCGGGGCGCTTCTTGCTGGGGCCTCTCTCCTGGAGGCGCTCAGTCAGACCCAGTGTTGACATGTGACATTACGCTCCTCGGGCGTTTCTTGCTTGCGCCTCTCTCCTGGAGGCGCTCAGTCAGACCCAGAGGTGACATGTGGCAAGACGCTCCTCGGGCCTCTCTCCTGGAGGCGCTCGGTCAGACCCAGTGTTGACATGTGGCAAGACTCTCCTCGGGGCGCGTCTTGCTGGGGCCTCTCTCCTGGAGGCGCTCAGTCAGACCCAGTGCTGACATGTGGCAAGACGCTCCTCGGGGCGCGTCTTGCTTGGGCCTCTCTCCTGGAGGCGCTCAGTCAGACTGAGTAGTGACATGTGGCCTGACGCTCCTCGGGGGGCGTCACGCTTGGGCCTCTCTCCTGGAGGCGCTCAGTCAGACCCAGTGTTGACATGTGGCAAGACGCTCCTCCAGGCGCATCTTGCATGGGCCTCTCTCCTGGAGGCCCTCAGTCAGACCCATTGTTGACATGTGGCAAGACGCTCCTCGGGGCGCGTCTTGCTTGGGCCTCTCTCCTGGAGGCGCTCAGTCAGACCGAGTGCTGACATAAGGCAAGACGCTCCTCGGGGCGCGTCTTGCTGGGGCCTCTCTCCTGGAGGCGCTCAGTAAGACCCAGTGCTGACATGTGGCAAGACGCTCCTCGGGGCGCGTCTTGCTTGGGCCTCTCTCCTGGAGGCGCTCAGTCAGACCCAGTGTTGACATGTGGCAAGACGTTCCTCTGGGCGTGTCTTGCTTGGGCCTCTCTCCTGGAGGCGCTCAGTCAGACCCAGTGTTGACATGTGGCAAGACGCTCCTCGGGGCGCGTCTTGCTTGGGCCTCTCTCCTGGAGGCGCTCAGTCAGAACCAGAGGTGACATGTGGCAAGACGCTCCTCGGGGCGCGTCTTGCTTGGGCCTCTCTCCTGGAGGCCCTCTGTCAGACCCAGTGTTGACATGTGGCAAGACGCTCCTCCGGGCGCATCTTGCTTGGGCCTCTCTCCTGGAGGCCCTCAGTCAGACCCATTGTTGACATGTGGCAAGACGCTCCTCGGGGCGCGTCTTGCTTGGGCCTCTCTCCTGGAGGCGCTCAGTCAGACCGAGTGCTGACATAAGGCAAGACGCTCCTCGGGGCGCGTCTTGCTGGGGCCTCTCTCCTGGAGGCGCTCAGTCAGACCCAGTGCTGACATGTGGCAAGACGCTCCTCGGGGCGCGTCTTGCTTGGGCCTCTCTCCTGGAGGCGCTCAGTCAGACCCAGTGTTGACATGTGGCAAGACGCTCCTCGGGGCGTGTTTTGCTTGGGCCTCTCTCCTGGAGGCGCTCAGTCAGACCCAGTGTTGACATGTGGCAAGACGCTCCTCGGGGCGCGTCTTGCTTTGGCCTCTCTCCTGGAGGCGCTCAGTCAGACCCAGTGGTGACACGTGGAAAGACGCTCCTCGGGGCACATCTTGCTTGGGCCTCTCTCCTGGAGGCGCTCAGTCAGACCCAGTGTTGACACGTGGCAAGACGCTCCTCGTGGTGCGTCTTGCTTGGGCCTCTCTCCTGGAGGCGCTCAGTCAGACCCAGTGTTGGCATGTGGCAAGACACTCCTCGGGGCGCGTCTTGGTTGGGCCTCTCTCCTGGAGGCGCTCATTCAGACCCAGTGGTGACATGTGGCAAGACGCTCCTCGGGGCGCGTATTGCTTCGGCCTCTCTCCTGAATGCCCTCTGTCAGACCGAGTGTTGACATGTGGCAAGACTCTCCTCGGGGCGCGTCTTGCTTGGGCTTCTCTCATGGAGGCCCTCAGTCCGACCCAGTGTTGACATATGTCAAGACGCTCCTCGGGGCTTGTCTTGCTTGGGCCTCTCTACTGGAGGCGCTCAGTCAGACCCAGTGTTGACATGTGGCAAGACGCTCCTCTGGGCGCGTCTTGCTTGGGCTTCTCTCCTGGAGACCCTCAGTCAGACCCATTGTTGACATGTGGCAAGACGCTCCTCGGGGCAAGTCTTGCTTGGGCCTCTCTCCTGGAGGCGCTCAGTCAGACCGAGTAGTGACATGTGGCCTGACGCTCCTCGGGGCGCGTCTTGCTTGGGCCTCACTCCTGGAGGCGCTCAGTCAGACCCAGTGGTGACATGTGGCAAGACGCTCCTCGGGGCGCGTATTGCTTCGGCCTCTCTCCTGAATGCCCTCTGTCAGACCGAGTGTTGACATGTGGCAAGACTCTCCTCGGGGCGCGTCTTGCTTGGGCTTCTCTCATGGAGGCCCTCAGTCCGACCCAGTGTTGACATATGTCAAGACGCTCCTCGGGGCGTGTCTTGCTTGGGCCTCTCTACTGGAGGCGCTCAGTCAGACCCAGTGTTGACATGTGGCAAGACGCTCCTCTGGGCGCGTCTTGCTTGGGCTTCTCTCCTGGAGACCCTCAGTCAGACCCATTGTTGACATGTGGCAAGACGCTCCTCGGGGCAAGTCTTGCTTGGGCCTCTCTCCTGGAGGCGCTCAGTCAGACTGAGTAGTGACATGTGGCCTGACGCTCCTCGGGGCGCGTCTTGCTTGGGCCTCTCTCCTGGAGGCGCTCATTCAGACCCAGTGGTGACATGTGGCAAGACGCTCCTCGGGGCGCGTATTGCTTCGGCCTCTCTCCTGAATGCCCTCTGTCAGACCGAGTGTTGACATGTGGCAAGACTCTCCTCGGGGCGCGTCTTGCTTGGGCTTCTCTCATGGAGGCCCTCAGTCCGACCCAGTGTTTACATATGTCAAGACGCTCCTCGGGGCGTGTCTTGCTTGGGCCTCTCTACTGGAGGCGCTCAGTCAGACCCAGTGTTGACATGTGGCAAGACGCTCCTCTGGGCGCGTCTTGCTTGGGCTTCTCTCCTGGAGACCCTCAGTCAGACCCATTGTTGACATGTGGCAAGACGCTCCTCGGGGCAAGTCTTGCTTGGGCCTCTCTCCTGGAGGCGCTCAGTCAGACTGAGTAGTGACATGTGGCCTGACGCTCCTCGGGGCGCGTCTTGCTTGGGCCTCTCTCCTGGAGGCGCTCATTCAGACCCAGTGGTGACATGTGGCAAGACGCTCCTCGGGGCGCGTATTGCTTCGGCCTCTCTCCTGAATGCCCTCTGTCAGACCGAGTGTTGACATGTGGCAAGACTCTCCTCGGGGCGCGTCTTGCTTGGGCTTCTCTCATGGAGGCCCTCAGTCCGACCCAGTGTTGACATATGTCAAGGCGCTCCTCGGGGCTTGTCTTGCTTGGGCCTCTCTACTGGAGGCGCTCAGTCAGACCCAGTGTTGACATGTGGCAAGACGCTCCTCTGGGCGCGTCTTGCTTGGGCTTCTCTCCTGGAGACCCTCAGTCAGACCCATTGTTGACATGTGGCAAGACGCTCCTCGGGGCAAGTCTTGCTTGGGCCTCTCTCCTGGAGGCGCTCAGTCAGACCGAGTAGTGACATGTGGCCTGACGCTCCTCGGGGCGCGTCTTGCTTGGGCCTCTCTCCTGGAGGCGCTCAGTCAGACCCAGTGGTGACATGTGGCAAGACGCTCCTCGGGGCGCGTATTGCTTCGGCCTCTCTCCTGAATGCCCTCTGTCAGACCGAGTGTTGACATGTGGCAAGACTCTCCTCGGGGCGCGTCTTGCTTGGGCTTCTCTCATGGAGGCCCTCAGTCCGACCCAGTGTTGACATATGTCAAGACGCTCCTCGGGGCGTGTCTTGCTTGGGCCTCTCTACTGGAGGCGCTCAGTCAGACCCAGTGTTGACATGTGGCAAGACGCTCCTCTGGGCGCGTCTTGCTTGGGCTTCTCTCCTGGAGACCCTCAGTCAGACCCATTGTTGACATGTGGCAAGACGCTCCTCGGGGCAAGTCTTGCTTGGGCCTCTCTCCTGGAGGCGCTCAGTCAGACTGAGTAGTGACATGTGGCCTGACGCTCCTCGGGGCGCGTCTTGCTTGGGCCTCTCTCCTGGAGGTGCTCAGTCAGACCCAGTAGTGACATGTGGCAAGACACTCCTCTGGGCGCGTCTTGCTTGGGCCTCTCTCCTAGAGGCCCTCTGTCAGACAAAGTGTTGACATGTGGCAAGACTCTCCTCGGGGCGCGTCTTGCTTAGGCTTCTCTCATGGAGGCCCTCAGTCCGACCCAGTGTTGACATATGTCAAGACGCTCCTCGGGGCATGTCTTGCTTGGGCCTCTCTACTGGAGGCGCTCAGTCAGACCCAGTTTTGACATGTGGCAAGACGCTCCTCTGGGCGCGTCTTGCTTGGGCTTCTCTCCTGGAGACCCTCAGTCAGACCCATTGTTGACATGTGGCAAGACGCTCCTCGGGGCAAGTCTTGCTTGGGCCTCTCTCCTGGAGGCGCTCAGTCAGACCCAGTGTTGACATGTGGCAAGATGCTCCTCAGGGCGCGTCTTGCTTGGGCCTCTCTCCTGGAGGCGCTCAGTCAGACCCAGTGCTGACATGTGGCAAGACGCTCCTCGGGGCGCGTCTTCCTTGGGCCTCTCTCCTGGAGGCGCTCAGTCAGACCCAGTGTTGACATGTGGCAAGACGCTCCTCGGGGCGCGTCTTGCTTGGGCCTCTCTCCTGGAGGCGCTCAGTCAGACCCAGTGTTGACATGTGGCAAGACGCTCCTCGGGGCGCGTCTTGCTTGGGCCTCTCTCCTGGAGGCGCTCAGTCAGACCCAGTGGTGACACGTGGAAAGACGCTCCTCTGGGCACATCTTGCTTGGGCCTCTCTCCTGGAGGCGCTCAGTCAGACCCAGTGTTGACACGTGGCAAGACGCTCCTCGTGGCGCGTCTTGCTTGGGCCTCTCTCCTGGAGGCGCTCAGTCAGACCCAGTGTTGGCATGTGGCAAGACACTCCTCGGGGCGCGTCTTGGTTGGGCCTCTCTCCTGGAGGCGCTCATTCAGACCCAGTGGTGACATGTGGCAAGACGCTCCTCGGGGCGCGTATTGCTTCGGCCTCTCTCCTGAATGCCCTCTGTCAGACCGAGTGTTGACATGTGGCAAGACTCTCCTCGAGGCGCGTCTTGCTTGGGCTTCTCTCATGGAGGCCCTCAGTCCGACCCAGTGTTGACATATGTCAAGACGCTCCTCGGGGCATGTCTTGCTTGGGCCTCTCTACTGGAGGCGCTCAGTCAGACCCATTGTTGACATGTGGCAAGACGCTCCTCTGGGCGCGTCTTGCTTGGGCTTCTCTCCTGGAGACCCTCAGTCAGACCCATTGTTGACATGTGGCAAGACGCTCCTCGGGGCAAGTCTTGCTTGGGCCTCTCTCCTGGAGGCGCTCAGTCAGACCGAGTAGTGACATGTGGCAAGACGCTCCTCGGGGCGCGTCTTGCTTGGACCTCCCTCCTGGAGGCGCTCAGTCAGACCGAGTAGTAACATTTTGCAAGACGCTCCTCGGGGCGCATCTTGCTTGGACCTCTCTCCTGGAGGCCCTCAGTTAGACCGAGTAGTGACATGTGGCAAGACGCTCCTCGGGGCACGTCTTGCTTCGGCCTCTCTCCTGGAGGCGCTCAGTCAGACCGAGTGCTGACATAAGACAAGACGCTCCTCGGGGCGCGTCTTGCTGGGGCCTCTCTCCTGGAGGTGCTCAATCAGACCCAGTGGTGACACGTGGCAAGACGCTCCTCTGGGCGCGTCTTGCTTGGGCCTCTCTCCTGGAGGAGCTCAGTCAGACCCAGTGGTGACACGTGGCAAGACGCTCCTCGGGGCGCATCTTGCTTGGGCCTCTCTCCTGGAGGCGCTAAGTCAGACCCAGTGTTGACACGTGGCAAGACGCTCCTCGGGGCGCGTCTTGCTTGGCCCTCTCTCCTGGAGGCGCTCAGTCAGACACAGTGTTGACATGTGGCAAGACACTCCTCGGGGCGCGTCTTGCTTGGGCTTCTCTCATGGAGGCCCTCAGTAAGACCCATTGTTGACATGTGGAAAGAAGCTCCTCGGGGCGCGTCTTGCTTTGGCTTCTCTCCTGGAGCCCCTCAGTCAGACCCATTGTTGACATGTGGCAAGACGCTCCTCGGGGCGCGTATTGCTCGGGCCTCTCTCCTGGATGCCCTCTGTCAGACCCAGTGTTGACATGTGGCAAGACTCTCCTCGGGGCGAGTCTTGCTTGGACCTCTCACCTGGAGGCGCTCAGTCAGACCGAGTAGTGACATGTGGCAAGACGCTCCTCGGGGCGCGTCTTGCTTGGGCCTCTCTCCTGGAGGTGCTCAATTAGACCCAGTGTTGACATGTGGCAAGTCGCTCCTCGGGGCGTGTCTTGCTTGGGCTTCTCTCCTGGAGGCCCTAAGTCAGACCCATTGTTGACATGTGGCAAGACGCTCCTCGGGGCGCTTCTTGCTTGGGCCTCTCTCCTGGAGGCGCTCAGTCAGACCGAGTGCTGACATGTGGCAAGACGCTCCTCGGGGCGCGTCTTGCTGGGGCCTCTCTCCTGGAGGCGTTCAGTCAGACCCAGTGTTGACATGTGTCAAGACGCTCCTCGGGCGTTTCTTGCTTGTGCCTCTCTCCTGGACGCGCTCAGTCAGACCCAGAGGTGACATGTGGCAAGACGCTCCTCGGGCCTCTCTCCTGGAGGCGCTCGGTCAGACCCAGTGTTGACATGTGGCAAGACGCTCCTCGGGGCGCTTCTTGCTTGGGCCTCTCTCCTGGAGGTGCTCAGTCAGACCCAGTGTTGACATGTGGCAAGACGCTCCTCGGGGCGCGTCTTGCTGGGGCTTCTCTCATGGAGGCACTCAGTCAGACCAAGTGTTGACATGTGGCAAGATGCTCGTCGGGGCACGTCTTGCTTGGGCCTCTCTCCTGGAGGCGCTCAGTCAGACCCAGAGGAGACATGTGTCAAGATGCTTCTCGGGGCGCGTCTTGCTTGGGCCTCTCTCCTGGGGGCGCTCAGTCAGACCGAGTGCTGACATGTTGCAAGACGCTCCTCGGGCGCGTCTTGCTTGGGCCTCTCTCCTGGAGACGCTCAGTCAGACCCAGTGTATACATGTGGCAAGACGCTCCTCGGGGCGCGTCTTGCTTGGGCCTCTCTCCTGGAGGCGCTCAGTCAGACCCAGTGTTGACACGTGGCAAGACGCTCCTCGGGGCGCGTCTTGGTTGGGCCTCTCTCCTGGAGGCGCTCATTCAGACCCAGTGGTGACATGTGGCAAGACGCTCCTCGGGGCGCGTATTGCTTGGACCTCTCTCCTGAATGCCCTCTGTCAGACCGAGTGTTGACATGTGGCAAGACTCTCCTCGGGGTGCGTCTTGCTGGGGCCTCTCTCCTGGAGGCGCTCAGTCAGACCCAGTGCTGACATGTGGCAAGACGCTCCTCGGGGCGCGTCTTGCTTGGGCCTCTCTCCTGGAGGCGCTCAGTCAGACTGAGTAGTGACATGTGGCCTGACGCTCCTCGGGGCGCGTCTTGCTTGGGCCTCTCTCCTGGAGGCGCTCAGTCAGACCCAGTGTTGACATGTGGCAAGACGCTCCTCCGGGCGCATCTTGCTTGGGCCTCTCTCCTGGAGGCCCTCAGTCAGACCCATTGTTGACATGTGGCAAGACGCTCCTCGGGGCGCGTTTTGCTTGGGCCTCTCTCCTGGAGGCGCTCAGTCAGACCGAGTGCTGACATAAGGCAAGACGCTCCTCGGGGCGCGTCTTGCTTGGGCCTCTCTCCTGGATGCGCTAAGTCAGACCCAGTGCTGACATGTGGCAAGACGCTCCTCGGGGCGCGTCTTGCTTGGGCCTCTCTCCTGGAGGCGCTCAGTCAGACCCAGTGTTGACATGTGGCAAGACGCTCCTCGGGGCGTGTCTTGCTTGGGCCTCTCTCCTGGAGGCGCTCAGTCAGACCCAGTGTTGACATGTGGCAAGACGCTCCTCGGGGCGCGTCTTGCTTGGGCCTCTCTCCTGGAGGCGCTCGGTCAGAACCAGAGGTGACATGTGACAAGACGCTCCTCGGGGCGCGTCTTGCTTGGGCCTCTCTCCTGGAGGCCCTCTGTCAGACCCAGTGTTGACATGTGGCAAGACGCTCCTCCGGGCGCATCTTGCTTGGGCCTCTCTCCTGGAGGCCCTCAGTCAGACCCATTGTTGACATGTGGCAAGACGCTCCTCGGGGCGCGTCTTGCTTGGGCCTCTCTCCTGGAGGCGCTCAGTCAGACCGAGTGCTGACATAAGGCAAGACGCTCCTCGGGGCGCGTCTTGCTGGGGCCTCTCTCCTGGAGGCGCTCAGTCAGACCCAGTGCTGACATGTGGCAAGACGCTCCTCGGGGCGCGTCTTGCTTGGGCCTCTCTCCTGGAGGCGCTCAGTCAGACCCAGTGTTGACATGTGGCAAGACGCTCCTCGGGGCGTGTCTTGCTTGGGCCTCTCTCCTGGAGGCGCTCAGTCAGACCCAGTGTTGACATGTGGCAAGACGCTCCTCGGGGCGCGTCTTGCTTGGGCCTCTCTCCTGGAGGCGCTCAGTCAGACCCAGTGGTGACACGTGGAAAGACGCTCCTCGGGGCACATCTTGCTTGGGCCTCTCTCCTGGAGGCGCTCAGTCAGACCCAGTGTTGACACGTGGCAAGACGCTCCTCGTGGCGCGTCTTGCTTGGTTCTCTCTCCTGGAGGTGCTCAGTCAGACCCAGTGTTGGCATGTGGCAAGACACTCCTCGGGGCGCGTCTTGGTTGGGCCTCTCTCCTGGAGGCGCTCATTCAGACCCAGTGGTGACATGTGGCAAGACGCTCCTCGGGGCGCGTATTGCTTCGGCCTCTCTTCTGACATGTGGCAAGATGCTCGTCGGGGCACGTCTTGCTTGGGCCTCTCTCCTGGAGGCGCTCAGTCAGACCCAGAGGAGACATGTGTCAAGATGCTCCTCGGGGCGCGTCTTGCTTGGGCCTCTCTCCTGGGGGCGCTCAGTCAGACCGAGTGCTGACATGTTGCAAGACGCTCCTCGGGCGCGTCTTGCTTGGCCCTCTCTCCTGGAGGCGCTCAGTCAGACCCAGTGTTCACATGTGGCGTCTAGCCACATGTCAACAATAGGTCTCTCTCCTGGAGCAAGACGCGCCCCGAGGAGCGGAGTGTGATGAGGAGTGTCTTGCCACATGTCAACACTGGGTCTGACTGAGCGGCTCCAGGAGAGAGGCCCAAGCAAGACGCGCCCCGAGGAGCGTCTTGACACGTGTCAACACTGGGTCTGACTGAGCGCCTCCAGGAGAGAGGCCCAAGCAAGATGCGCCCCGAGGAGCGTCTTGCCACATGTCACCACTGGGTCTGACTGAGCGCCTCCAGGAGAGAGGCCCAAGCAAGACGCGCCCCGAGGAGCGTCTTGCGACATGTCAACAATGGGTCTGACTGAGGGTCTCCAGGAGAGAAGCCCAAGCAAGACGCGCCCCGAGGAGCGTCTTGCCACATGTCACCTCTGGTTCTGACTGAGCGCCTCCAGGAGAGAGGCCCAAGCAAGACGCGCCCCGAGGAGCGTCTTGTCACATGTCAACACTGGGTCTGTCTGAGCGCCTCCAGGAGAGAAGCCCAAGCAAGACGCGCCCCGAGCAGCGTCTTGCCACATGTCAACACTGGGTCTGACTGAGCGCCTCCAGGAGAGAGGCCCAAGCAAGATGCGCACGGAGGAGCGTCTTGCCACATGTCAACAATGGGTCTGACTGAGGGCCTCCAGGAGAGAAGCCCAAGCAACACGCGGCCCGAGGAGCGTCTTGCCACATGTCAGCACTCGGTCTGACTGAGCGCCTCCAGGAGAGAGGCCAAAGCAAGACGCGCCCCGAGGAGCGTCTTGACACATGTCAACACTGGGTCTGACAGAGGGCCTCCATGAGAGAGGCCCAAGCAAGACGCGCCCCGAGGAGTGTCTTGCCACATGTCAACACTGGGTCTCACAGAGGGCCTCCAGGAGAGAGGCCCAAGCAAGACGCGCCCCGAGGAGCGTCTTGCCACATGTCAGCACTGGGTCTGACTGAGCGCCTCCAGGAGAGAGGCCCCAGCAAGACGCGCCCCGAGGAGCGTCTTGCCTTATGTCAGCACTCGGTCTGACTGAGCGCCTCCAGGAGAGAGGCCCATGCAAGACGCGCCCCGAGGAGCTTCTTGCCACATGTCAGCACTCGGTCTGACTGAGCGCCTCCAGGAGAGAGGCCAAAGCAAGACGCGCCCCGAGGAGCGTCTTGACACATGTCAACACTGGGTCTGACAGAGGGCCTCCATGAGAGAGGCCCAAGCAAGACGCGCCCCGAGGAGCGTCTTGCCACATGTCAACACTGGGTCTGACTGAGCGCCTCCAGGAGAGAGGCCCAAGCAAGACACGCCCCGAGGAGTGTCTTGACACATGTCAACACTGGGTCGGACTGAGGGCCTCCATGAGAGAAGCCCAAGCAAGACGCGCCCCAAGGAGAGTCTTGCCACATGTCAACACTCGGTCTGACAGAGGGCATTCTGGAGAGAGGCCCAAGCAAGACGCGCCCCGAGGAGCGTCTTGCCACATGTCAGCACTGGGTCTGACTGAGCGCCTCCACGAGAGAGGCCCCAGCAAGACGCGCCCCGAGGAGCGTCTTGCCTTATGTCAGCACTCTGTCTGACTGAGCGCCTCCAGGAGAGAGGCCCAAGCAAGACGCGCCCCGAGGAGCGTCTTGCCACATGTCAACAATGGGTCTGACTGAGGGCCTCCAGGAGAGAGGCCCAAGCAAGATGCGCCCGGAGGAGCGTCTTGCCACTTGACAACACTGGGTCTGACAGAGGGCCTCCAGGAGAGAGGCCCAAGCAAGACGCGCCCCGAGGAGCGTCTTGCCACATGTCACCTCTGGTTCTGACTGAGCGCCTCCAGGAGAGAGGCCCAAGCAAGACGCGCCCCGAGGAGCGTCTTGTCACATGTCAACACTGGGTCTGTCTGAGCGCCTCCAGGAGAGAAGCCCAAGCAAGACGCGCCCCGAGCAGCGTCTTGCCACATGTCAACACTGGGTCTGACTGAGCGCCTCCAGGAGAGAGGCCCAAGCAAGATGCGCATGGAGGAGCGTCTTGCCACATGTCAACAATGGGTCTGACTGAGGGCCTCCAGGAGAGAAGCCCAAGCAACACGCGGCCCGAGGAGCGTCTTGCCACATGTCAGCACTCGGTCTGACTGAGCGCCTCCAGGAGAGAGGCCAAAGCAAGACGCGCCCCGAGGAGCGTCTTGACACATGTCAACACTGGGTCTGACAGAGGGCCTCCATGAGAGAGGCCCAAGCAAGACGCGCCCCGAGGAGTGTCTTGCCACATGTCAACACTGGGTCTCACAGAGGGCCTCCAGGAGAGAGGCCCAAGCAAGACGCGCCCCGAGGAGCGTCTTGCCACATGTCAGCACTGGGTCTGACTGAGCGCCTCCAGGAGAGAGGCCCATGCAAGATGCGCCCCGAGGAGCTTCTTGCCACATGTCAGCACTCGGTCTGACTGAGCGCCTCCAGGAGAGAGGCCAAAGCAAGACGCGCCCCGAGGAGCGTCTTGACACATGTCAACACTGGGTCTGACAGAGGGCCTCCATGAGAGAGGCCCAAGCAAGACGCGCCCCGAGGAGCGTCTTGCCACATGTCAACACTGGGTCTGACTGAGCGCCTCAAGGAGAGAGGCCCAAGCAAGACGCGCCCCGAGGAGCGTCTTGCCACATGTCACTACTCGGTCTGACTGAGCGCCTCAGGGAGAGAGGTCCAAGCAAGATGCGCCCCGAGGAGCATCTTGCCACATGTCAACACTGGATCTGACTGAGTGCCTCCAGGAGAGAGGCCCAAGCAAGATGCGCCCGGAGGAGCGTCTTGCCACATGTCAACACTGGGTCTGACAGAGGGCCTCCAGGAGAGAGGCCCAAGCAAGACGCGCCCCGAGGAGCGTCTTGCCACATGTCACCTCTGGTTCTGACTGAGCGCCTCCAGGAGAGAGGCCCAAGCAAGACGTGCCCCGAGGAGCGTCTTGTCACATGTCAACACTGGGTCTTTCTGAGCGCCTCCAGGAGAGAAGCCCAAGCAAGACGCGCCCCGAGGAGCGTCTTGCCACATGTCAGCACTCGGTCTGACTGAGCGCCTCCAGGAGAGAGGCCCAAGCAAGACGCGCCCAGAGGAGCGTCTAGCCACATGTCAACAATAGGTCTGACTGAGGGCCTCCAGGAGAGAAGCCCAAGCAACACGCGGCCCGAGGAGCGTCTTGCCACATGTCAGCACTCGGTCTGACTGAGCGCCTCCAGGAGAGAGGCCAAAGCAAGACGCGCCCTGAGGAGTGTCTTGACACATGTCAACACTGGGTCTGACAGAGGGCCTCCATGAGAGAGGCCCAAGCAAGACGCGCCCCGAGGAGTGTCTTGCCACATGTCAACACTGGGTCTGACAGAGGGCCTCCAGGAGAGAGGCCCAAGCAAGACGCGCCCCGAGAAGTGTCTTGCCACATGTCACCACTTGGTCTGACTGAGCGCCTCCAGGAGAGAGGCCCAAGCAACACGCGCCCCGAGGAGCGTCAGGCCACATGTCACTACTCATTCTGACTGAGCGCCTCCAGGAGAGAGGCCCAAGCAAGACGCGCCCCGAGGAGCGTCTTGCCACGTGTCAACACTGGGTCTGATTGAGGGCCTTCTGGAGAGAGGCCCAAGCAAGACGCGCCCCGAGGAGCGTCTTGCCACATGTCACCACTTGGTCTGACTGAGCGCCTCCAGGAGAGAGGCCCAAGCAACACGCGCCCCGAGGAGCGTCAGGCCACATGTCACTACTCAGTCTGACTGAGCGCCTCCAGGAGAGAGGCCCAAGCAAGACGCCCCCCGAGGAGCGTCTTGCCACATGTCAACAATGGGTCTTACTGAGGGCCTCCAGGAGAGAAGCCCAAGCAAGACGCGCCCCGAGGAGCTTCTTGCCACATGTCAGCACTCGGTCTGACTGAGCGCCTCCAGGAGAGAGGCCAAAGCAAGACGCGCCCCGAGGAGCGTCTTGACACATGTCAACAATGGGTCTGACAGAGGGCCTCCATGAGAGAGGCCCAAGCAAGACGCGCCCCGAGGAGTGTCTTGCCACATGTCAACACTGGGTCTGACAGAGGGCCTCCAGAAGAGAGGCCCAAGCAAGACGCGCCCCGAGGAGTGTCTTGCCACATGTCACAACTTGGTCTGACTGAGCGCCTCCAGGAGAGAGGCCCAAGCAACACGCGCCCCGAGGAGCGTCAGGCCATATGTCACTACTCAGTCTGACTGAGCGCCTCCAGGAGAGAGGCCCAAGCAAGACGCGCCCCGAGGAGCGTCTTGCCACGTGTCAACACTGGGTCTGATTGAGGGCCTTCTGGAGGGAGGCCCAAGCAAGACGCGCCCCGAGGAGCGTCTTGCCACATGTCAACAATGGTTCTTACTGAGGGCCTCCAGGAGAGAAGCCCAAGCAAGACGCGCCCCGAGGAGCTTCTTGCCACATGTCACCACTCGGTCTGACTGAGCGCCTCCAGGAGAGAGGCCAAAGCAAGACGCCCCCCGAGGAGCGTCTTGACACATGTCAACACTGGGTCTGACAGAGGGCCTCCATGAGAGAGGCCCAAGCAAGACGCGCCCCGAGGAGTGTCTTGCCAAATGTCAACACTAGGTCTGACTGAGCGCCTCAGGGAGAGAGGTCCAAGCAAGACGCGCCCCGAGGAGCGTCTTGCCACATGTCACTACTCGGTCTGACTGAGCGCCTCAGGGAGAGAGGTCCAAGCAAGATGCGCCCCGAGGAGCATCTTGCCACATGTCAACACTGGATCTGACTGAGTGCCTCCATGAGAGAAGCCCCAGCAAGACGCGCCCCGAGGAGCGTCTTGCCACATGTCACTACTCGGTCTGTTTGAGCGCCTCCAGGAGGGAGGCCCAAGCAAGACGTGCCCCGAGGAGCGTCTTGCCACATGTCAACAATGGGTCTGACTGAGGGCCTCCAGGAGAGAAGCCCAAGCAAGACACGCCCCGAGGAGCGTCTTGACACATGTCAACACTGGGTCTGACTGAGGGCCTCCATGAGAGAAGCCCAGGCAAGACGCGCCCCGAGGAGAGTCTTGCCACATGTCAACACTCGGTCTGACAGAGGGCATCCAGGAGAGAGGCCCAAGCAATACGCGCCCCGAGGAGCGTCTTGCCACATGTCACCACTGGGTCTGACTGAGCGCCTCCAGGAGAGAGGCCCAACCAAGACGCGCCCTGAGGAGCGTCTTGCCACATGCCAACACTGGGTCTGACAGAGGGCCTCCAGGAGAGAGGCCCAAGCAAGACACGCCCCGAGGAGCGTCTTGCCACATGTAAACACTGGGTCTTTCTGAGCGCCTCCAGGAGAGAAGCCCAAGCAAGACGCGCACCGAGGAGCGTCTTGACACATGTCAACACTGGGTCTGACAGAGGGCCTCCATGAGAGAGGCCCAAGCAAGACGCGCCCCGAGGAGCGTCTTGCCACATGTCAACACTGGGTCTGACTGAGCGCCTCCAGGAGAGAGGCCCAAGCAAGACGCGCCCCAAGGAGTGTCTTGCCACATGTCAGCACTGGGTCTGACTGAGCGCCTCCAGGAGAGAGGCCCCAGCAAGATGCGCCCCGAGGAGCGTCTTGCCTTATGTCAGCACTCGGTCTGACTGAGCGCCTCCAGGAGAGAGGCCCAAGCAAGACGCGCCCCGAGGAGCGTCTTGCCATATGTCAACAATGGGTCTGACTGAGGGCCTCCAGGAGAGAGGCCCAAGCAAGATGCGCCCGGAGGAGCGTTTTGCCACATGTCAACACTGGGTCTGACAGAGGGCCTCCAGGAGAGAGGCCCAAGCAAGACGCGCCCCGAGGAGCGTCTTGCCACATGTCACCTCTGGTTCTGACTGAGCGCCTCCAGGAGAGAGGCCCAAGCAAGACGCGCCCCGAGGAGCGTCTTGTCACATGTCAACACTGGATCTGTCTGAGCGCCTCCAGGAGAGAAGCCCAAGCAAGACGCGCCCCGAGGAGTGTCTTGCCACATGTCAACAATGGGTCTGACTGAG
Organism: Nothobranchius furzeri; assembly: GCF_043380555.1. NCBI lineage: Eukaryota > Metazoa > Chordata > Actinopteri > Cyprinodontiformes > Nothobranchiidae > Nothobranchius > Nothobranchius furzeri. Next base: position 17,924,379 of record NC_091741.1, read on the forward strand.
GGCCTCCAGGAGAGAAGCCCAAGCAAGACGCGCCCCGAGGAGCGTCTTGACACATGTCAACACTGGGTCTGACAGAGGGCCTCCAGGAGAGAGGCCCAAGCAAGACGCGCCCCGAGGAGTGTCTTGCCACATGTCACCACTGGGTCTGACTGAGCGCCTCCAGGAGAGAGGCCGAAGCAAGATGCGCCCCGAGGAGCGTCAGGCCACATGTCACTACTCAGTCTGACTGACCGCCTCCAGGAGAGAGGCCCAAGCAAGACGCGCCCCGAGGAGCGTCTTGCCACATGTCAGCACTGGGTCTGACTGAACGCCTCCAGGAGAGAGGTCCCAGCAAGACGCGCCCTGAGGAGCGTCTTGCCTTTTGTCAGCACTCGGTCTGACTGAGCGCCTCCAGGAGAGAGGCCCAAGCAAGACGCGCCCCGAGGAGTGTCTTGCCACATGTCAACAATGGGTCTGACTGAGGGCCTCCAGGAGAGAGGCCCAGGCAATATGCGCCCCGAGGAGCGTCTTGCCACATGTCAACAATGGGTCTGACTGAGGGCCTCCAGGAGAGAAGCCCAAGCAACACGCGGCCCGAGGAGCGTCTTGCCACATGTCAGCACTCGGTCTGACTGAGCGCCTCCAGGAGAGAGGCCAAAGCAAGACGCGCCCTGAGGAGCGTCTTGACACATGTCAACACTGGGTCTGACAGAGGGCCTCCATGAGAGAGGCCCAAGCAAGACGCGCCCCGAGGAGTGTCTTGCCACATGTCAACACTGGGTCTGACAGAGGGCCTCCAGGAGAGAGGCCCAAGCAAGACGCGCTCCGAGAAGTGTCTTGCCACATGTCACCACTTGGTCTGACTGAGCGCCTGCAGGAGAGAGGCCCAAGCAACACGCTCCCCGAGGAGCGTCAGGCCACATGTCACTACTCATTCTGACTGAGCGCCTCCAGGAGAGAGGCCCAAGCAAGACGCGCCCTGAGGAGCGTCTTGCCACGTGTCAACACTGTGTCTGATTGAGGGCCTTCTGGAGAGAGGCCCAAGCAAGACGTGCCCCGAGGAGCGTCTTGCCACATGTCACCACTTGGTCTGACTGAGCGCCTCCAAGAGAGAGGCCAAAGCAACACGCGCCCCGAGGAGCGTCAGGCCACATGTCACTACTCAGTCTGACTGAGCGCCTCCAGGAGAGAGGCCCAAGCAAGACGCGCCCCGAGGAGCGTCTTGCCACATGTCAACAATGGGTCTTACTGAGCGCCTCCAGGAGAGAAGCCCAAGCAAGACGCGCCCCGAGGAGCTTCTTGCCACATGTCAGCACTCGGTCTGACTGAGCGCCTCCAGGAGAGAGGCCAAAGCAAGACGCGCCCCGAGGAGCATCTTGACACATGTCAACACTGGGTCTGACAGAGGGCCTCCATGAGAGAGGCCCAAGCAAGACGCGCCCCGAGGAGCGTCTTGCCACATGTCAACACTGGGTCTGACTGAGCGCCTCCAGGAGAGAGGCCCAAGCAAGACGCGCCCCGAGGAGTGTCTTGCCACATGTCAGCACTGGGTCTATCTGAGCGCCTCCAGGAGAGAGGCCCCAGCAAGATGCGCCCCGAGGAGTGTCTTGCCTTATGTCAGCACTCGGTCTGACTGAGCGCCTCCAGGAGAGAGGCCCAAGCAAGACGCACCCCGAGGAGCGTCTTGCCACATGTCAACAATGGGTCTGACTGAGGGCCTCCAGGAGAGAGGCCCAAGCAAGATGCGCCCGGAGTAGCGTTTTGCCACATGTCAACACTGGGTCTGACAGAGGGCCTCCAGGAGAGAAGCCCAAGCAAGACTCGCCCCGAGGAGCGTCTTGCCACATGTCACCTCTGGTTCTGACTGAGCGCCTCCAGGAGAGAGGCCCAAGCAAGACGCGCCCCGAGGAGCGTCTTGTCACATGTCAACACTGGATCTGTCTGAGCGCCTCCAGGAGAGAAGCCCAAGCAAGACGCGCCCCGAGGAGTGTCTTGCCAAATGTCAACAATGGGTCTGACTGAGGGCCTCCAGGAGAGAAGCCCAAGCAAGACGCGCCCCGAGGAGCGTCTTGACACATGTCAACACTGGGTCTGACAGAGGGCCTCCAGGAGAGAGGCCCAGGCAAGACGCGCCCCGAGGAGTGTCTTGCCACATGTCAACAATGGGTCTGACTGAGGGCCTCCAGGAGAGAAGCCCAAGCAAGACGCGCCCCGAGGAGCGTCTTGACACATGTCAACACTGGGTCTGACAGAGGGCCTACAGGAGAGAGGCCCAAGCAAGACGCGCCCCGAGGAGTGTCTTGCCACATGTCACCACTGGGTCTGACTGAGCGCCTCCAGGAGAGAGGCCCAAGCAAGACGCGCCCCGAGGAGCGTCAGGCCTCATGTCACTACTCAGTCTGACTGAGCGCCTCCAGGAGAGAGGCCCAAGCAAGACGCGCCCCGAGGAGCGTCTTGCCACATGTCAGCACTGGGTCTGACTGAACGCCTCCAGGAGAGAGGCCCCAGCAAGACGCGCCCCGAGGAGCGTCTTGCCTTTTGTCAGCACTCAGTCTGACTGAGCGCCTCCAGGAGAGAGGCCCAAGCAAGACGCGCCCCGAGGAGCGTCTTGCCACATGTCAACAATGGGTCTGACTGAGGGCCTCCAGGAGAGAGGCCCAAGCAATATGCACCCGAGGAGCGTCTTGCCACATGTCAACAATGGGTCTGACTGAGGGCCTCCAGGAGAGAAGCCCAAGCAACACGCGGCCCGAGGAGCGTCTTGCCACATGTCAGCACTCGGTCTGACTGAGCGCCTCCAGGAGAGAGGCCAAAGCAAGACGCGCCCTGAGGAGCGTCTTGACACATGTCAACACTGGGTCTGACAGAGGGCCTCCATGAGAGAGGCCCAAGCAAGACGCGCCCCGAGGAGTGTCTTGCCACATGTCAACACTGGGTCTGACAGAGGGCCTCCAGGAGAGAGGCCCAACCAAGATGCGCTCCGAGAAGTGTCTTGCCACATGTCACCACTTGGTCTGACTGAGCGCCTCCAGGAGAGAGGCCCAAGCAACACGCGCCCCGAGGAGCGTCAGGCCACATGTCACTACTCATTCTGACTGAGCGCCTCCAGGAGAGAGGCCCAAGCAAGACGCGCCCCGAGGAGCGTCTTGCCACGTGTCAACACTGGGTCTGATTGAGGGCCTTCTGGAGAGAGGCCCAAGCAAGACGCGCCCCGAGGAGCGTCTTGCCACATGTCACCACTTGGTCTGACTGAGCGCCTCCAGGAGAGAGGCCCAAGCAACACGCGCCCCGAGGAGCGTCAGGCCACATGTCACTACTCAGTCTGACTGAGCGCCTCCAGGAGAGAGGCCCAAGCAAGACGCGCCCCGAGGAGCGTCTTGCCACATGTCAACAATGGGTCTTACTGAGCGCCTCCAGGAGAGAAGCCCAAGCAAGACGCGCCCCGAGGAGCTTCTTGCCACATGTCAGCACTCGGTCTGACTGAGCGCCTCCAGGAGAGAGGCCAAAGCAAGACGCGCCCCTAGGAGCGTCTTGCCAAATGTCAACAATGGGTCTGACTGAGGGCCTCCAGGAGAGAAGCCCAAGCAAGACGCGCCCCGAGGAGCGTCTTGACACATGTCAACACTGGGTCTTACTGAGCGCCTCCAGGAGAGAAGCCCAAGCAAGACGCGCCCCGAGGAGCTTCTTGCCACATGTCAGCACTCGGTCTGACTGAGCGCCTCCAGGAGAGAGGCCAAAGCAAGACGCGCCCCGAGGAGCATCTTGACACATGTCAACACTGGGTCTGACAGAGGGCCTCCATGAGAGAGGCCCAAGCAAGACGCGCCCCGAGGAGCGTCTTGCCACATGTCAACACTGGGTCTGACTGAGCGCCTCCAGGAGAGAGGCCCAAGCAAGACGCGCCCCGAGGAGTGTCTTGCCACATGTCAGCACTGGGTCTATCTGAGCGCCTCCAGGAGAGAGGCCCCAGCAAGATGCGCCCCGAGGAGCGTCTTGCCTTATGTCAGCACTCGGTCTGACTGAGCGCCTCCAGGAGAGAGGCCCAAGCAAGACGCGCCCCGAGGAGCGTCTTGCCACATGTCAACAATGGGTCTGACTGAGGGCCTCCAGGAGAGAGGCCCAAGCAAGATGCGCCCGGAGTAGCGTTTTGCCACATGTCAACACTGGGTCTGACAGAGGGCCTCCATGAGAGAGGCCCAAGCAAGACGCGCCCCGAGGAGTGTCTTGCCACATGTCAACACTGGGTCTCACAGAGGGCCTCCAGGAGAGAGGCCCAAGCAAGACGCGCCCCGAGGAGCGTCTTGCCTTATGTCAGCACTCGGTCTGACTGAGCGCCTCCAGGAGAGAGGCCCATGCAAGACGCGCCCCGAGGAGCTTCTTGCCACATGTCAGCACTCGGTCTGACTGAGCGCCTCCAGGAGAGAGGCCAAAGCAAGACGCGCCCCGAGGAGCGTCTTGACACATGTCAACACTGGGTCTGACAGAGGGCCTCCATGAGAGAGGCCCAAGCAAGACGCGCCCCGAGGAGCGTCTTGCCACATGTCAACACTGGGTCTGACTGAGCGCCTCCAGGAGAGAGGCCCAAGCAAGACACGCCCCGAGGAGTGTCTTGACACATGTCAACACTGGGTCGGACTGAGGGCCTCCATGAGAGAAGCCCAAGCAAGACGCGCCCCAAGGAGAGTCTTGCCACATGTCAACACTCGGTCTGACAGAGGGCATTCTGGAGAGAGGCCCAAGCAATACGCGCCCCGAGGAGCGTCTTGCCACATGTCAACACTGGGTCTGACTGAGCGCCTCCAGGAGAGAGGCCCAAGCAAGACGCGCCCCGAGGAGCGTCTTGCCACATGTTAGCACTGGGTCTGACTGAGCGCCTCCACGAGAGAGGCCCCAGCAAGACGCGCCCCGAGGAGCGTCTTGCCTTATGTCAGCACTCGGTCTGACTGAGCGCCTCCAGGAGAGAGGCCCAAGCAAGACGCGCCCCGAGGAGCGTCTTGCCACATGTCAACAATGGGTCTGACTGAGGGCCTCCAGGAGAGAGGCCCAAGCAAGATGCGCCCGGAGGAGCGTCTTGCCACTTGACAACACTGGGTCTGACAGAGGGCCTCCAGGAGAGAGGCCCAAGCAAGACGCGCCCCGAGGAGCGTCTTGCCACATGTCACCTCTGGTTCTGACTGAGCGCCTCCAGGAGAGAGGCCCAAGCAAGACGCGCCCCGAGGAGCGTCTTGTCACATGTCAACACTGGGTCTGTCTGAGCGCCTCCAGGAGAGAAGCCCAAGCAAGACGCGCCCCGAGCAGCGTCTTGCCACATGTCAACACTGGGTCTGACTGAGCGCCTCCAGGAGAGAGGCCCAAGCAAGATGCGCACGGAGGAGCGTCTTGCCACATGTCAACAATGGGTCTGACTGAGGGCCTCCAGGAGAGAAGCCCAAGCAACACGCGGCCCGAGGAGCGTCTTGCCACATGTCAGCACTCGGTCTGACTGAGCGCCTCCAGGAGAGAGGCCAAAGCAAGACGCGCCCCGAGGAGCGTCTTGACACATGTCAACACTGGGTCTGACAGAGGGCCTCCATGAGAGAGGCCCAAGCAAGACGCGCCCCGAGGAGTGTCTTGCCACATGTCAACACTGGGTCTCACAGAGGGCCTCCAGGAGAGAGGCCCAAGCAAGACGCGCCCCGAGGAGCGTCTTGCCACATGTCAGCACTGGGTCTGACTGAGCGCCTCCAGGAGAGAGGCCCATGCAAGACGCGCCCCGAGGAGCTTCTTGCCACATGTCAGCACTCGGTCTGACTGAGCGCCTCCAGGAGAGAGGCCAAAGCAAGACGCGCCCCGAGGAGCGTCTTGACACATGTCAACACTGGGTCTGACAGAGGGCCTCCATGAGAGAGGCCCAAGCAAGACGCGCCCCGAGGAGCGTCTTGCCACATGTCAACACTGGGTCTGACTGAGCGCCTCAAGGAGAGAGGCCCAAGCAAGACGCGCCCCGAGGAGCGTCTTGCCACATGTCAACAATGGGTCTGACTGAGGGCCTCCAGGAGAGAGGCCCAAGCAAGATGCGCCCGGAGGAGCGTCTTGCCACATGTCAACACTGGGTCTGACAGAGGGCCTCCAGGAGAGAGGCCCAAGCAAGACGCGCCCCGAGGAGCGTCTTGCCACATGTCACCTCTGGTTCTGACTGAGCGCCTCCAGGAGAGAGGCCCAAGCAAGACGTGCCCCGAGGAGCGTCTTGTCACATGTCAACACTGGGTCTTTCTGAGCGCCTCCAGGAGAGAAGCCCAAGCAAGACGCGCCCCGAGGAGCGTCTTGCCACATGTCAGCACTCGGTCTGACTGAGCGCCTCCAGGAGAGAGGCCCAAGCAAGACGCGCCCAGAGGAGCGTCTAGCCACATGTCAACAATAGGTCTGACTGAGGGCCTCCAGGAGAGAAGCCCAAGCAACACGCGGCCCGAGGAGCGTCTTGCCACATGTCAGCACTCGGTCTGACTGAGCGCCTCCAGGAGAGAGGCCAAAGCAAGACGCGCCCTGAGGAGTGTCTTGACACATGTCAACACTGGGTCTGACAGAGGGCCTCCATGAGAGAGGCCCAAGCAAGACGCGCCCCGAGGAGTGTCTTGCCACATGTCAACACTGGGTCTGACAGAGGGCCTCCAGGAGAGAGGCCCAAGCAAGACGCGCCCCGAGAAGTGTCTTGCCACATGTCACCACTTGGTCTGACTGAGCGCCTCCAGGAGAGAGGCCCAAGCAACACGCGCCCCGAGGAGCGTCAGGCCACATGTCACTACTCATTCTGACTGAGCGCCTCCAGGAGAGAGGCCCAAGCAAGACGCGCCCCGAGGAGCGTCTTGCCACGTGTCAACACTGGGTCTGATTGAGGGCCTTCTGGAGAGAGGCCCAAGCAAGACGCGCCCCGAGGAGCGTCTTGCCACATGTCACCACTTGGTCTGACTGAGCGCCTCCAGGAGAGAGGCCCAAGCAACACGCGCCCCGAGGAGCGTCAGGCCACATGTCACTACTCAGTCTGACTGAGCGCCTCCAGGAGAGAGGCCCAAGCAAGACGCCCCCCGAGGAGCGTCTTCCCACATGTCAACAATGGGTCTTACTGAGGGCCTCCAGGAGAGAAGCCCAAGCAAGACGCGCCCCGAGGAGCTTCTTGCCACATGTCAGCACTCGGTCTGACTGAGCGCCTCCAGGAGAGAGGCCAAAGCAAGACGCGCCCCGAGGAGCGTCTTGACACATGTCAACACTGGGTCTGACAGAGGGCCTCCATGAGAGAGGCCCAAGCAAGACGCGCCCTGAGGAGTGTCTTGCCACATGTCAACACTGGGTCTGACAGAGGGCCTCCAGAAGAGAGGCCCAAGCAAGACGCGCCCCGAGGAGTGTCTTGCCACATGTCACAACTTGGTCTGACTGAGCGCCTCCAGGAGAGAGGCCCAAGCAACACGCGCCCCGAGGAGCGTCAGGCCACATGTCACTACTCAGTCTGACTGAGCGCCTCCAGGAGAGAGGCCCAAGCAAGACGCGCCCCGAGGAGCGTCTTGCCACGTGTCAACACTGGGTCTGATTGAGGGCCTTCTGGAGGGAGGCCCAAGCAAGACGCGCCCCGAGGAGCGTCTTGCCACATGTCAACAATGGTTCTTACTGAGGGCCTCCAGGAGAGAAGCCCAAGCAAGACGCGCCCCGAGGAGCTTCTTGCCACATGTCACCACTCGGTCTGACTGAGCGCCTCCAGGAGAGAGGCCAAAGCAAGACGCCCCCCGAGGAGCGTCTTGACACATGTCAACACTGGGTCTGACAGAGGGCCTCCATGAGAGAGGCCCAAGCAAGACGCGCCCCGAGGAGTGTCTTGCCAAATGTCAACACTAGGTCTGACTGAGCGCCTCAGGGAGAGAGGTCCAAGCAAGACGCGCCCCGAGGAGCGTCTTGCCACATGTCACTACTCGGTCTGACTGAGCGCCTCAGGGAGAGAGGTCCAAGCAAGATGCGCCCCGAGGAGCATCTTGCCACATGTCAACACTGGATCTGACTGAGTGCCTCCATGAGAGAAGCCCCAGCAAGACGCGCCCCGAGGAGCGTCTTGCCACATGTCACTACTCGGTCTGTTTGAGCGCCTCCAGGAGGGAGGCCCAAGCAAGACGTGCCCCGAGGAGCGTCTTGCCACATGTCAACAATGGGTCTGACTGAGGGCCTCCAGGAGAGAAGCCCAAGCAAGACACGCCCCGAGGAGCGTCTTGACACATGTCAACACTGGGTCTGACTGAGGGCCTCCATGAGAGAAGCCCAGGCAAGACGCGCCCCGAGGAGAGTCTTGCCACATGTCAACACTCGGTCTGACAGAGGGCATCCAGGAGAGAGGCCCAAGCAATACGCGCCCAGAGGAGCGTCTTGCCACATGTCACCACTGGGTCTGACTGAGCGCCTCCAGGAGAGAGGCCCAACCAAGACGCGCCCTGAGGAGCGTCTTGCCACATGCCAACACTGGGTCTGACAGAGGGCCTCCAGGAGAGAGGCCCAAGCAAGACACGCCCCGAGGAGCGTCTTGTCACATGTAAACACTGGGTCTTTCTGAGCGCCTCCAGGAGAGAAGCCCAAGCAAGACGCGCACCGAGGAGCGTCTTGACACATGTCAACACTGGGTCTGACAGAGGGCCTCCATGAGAGAGGCCCAAGCAAGATGCGCCCCGAGGAGCGTCTTGCCACATGTCAACACTGGGTCTGACTGAGCGCCTCCAGGAGAGAGGCCCAAGCAAGACGCGCCCCGAGGAGTGTCTTGCCACATGTCAGCACTGGGTCTGACTAAGCGCCTCCAGGAGAGAGGCCCCAGCAAGATGCGCCCCGAGGAGCGTCTTGCCTTATGTCAGCACTCGGTCTGACTGAGCGCCTCCAGGAGAGAGGCCCAAGCAAGACGCGCCCTGAGGAGCGTCTTGCCACGTGTCAACACTGTGTCTGATTGAGGGCCTTCTGGAGAGAGGCCCAAGCAAGACGTGCCCCGAGGAGCGTCTTGCCACATGTCACCACTTGGTCTGACTGAGCGCCTCCAGGAGAGAGGCCAAAGCAACACGCGCCCCGAGGAGCGTCAGGCCACATGTCACTACTCAGTCTGACTGAGCGCCTCCAGGAGAGAGGCCCAAGCAAGACGCGCCCCGAGGAGCGTCTTGCCACATGTCAACAATGGGTCTTACTGAGCGCCTCCAGGAGAGAAGCCCAAGCAAGACGCGCCCCGAAGAGCTTCTTGCCACATGTCAGCACTCGGTCTGACTGAGCGCCTCCAGGAGAGAGGCCAAAGCAAGACGCGCCCCGAGGAGCATCTTGACACATGTCAACACTGGGTCTGACAGAGGGCCTCCATGAGAGAGGCCCAAGCAAGACGCGCCCCGAGGAGCGTCTTGCCACATGTCAACACTGGGTCTGACTGAGCGCCTCCAGGAGAGAGGCCCAAGCAAGACGCGCCCCGAGGAGTGTCTTGCCACATGTCAGCACTGGGTCTATCTGAGCGCCTCCAGCAGAGAGGCCCCAGCAAGATGCGCCCCGAGGAGCGTCTTGCCTTATGTCAGCACTCGGTCTGACTGAGCGCCTCCAGGAGAGAGGCCCAAGCAAGACGCGCCCCGAGGAGCGTCTTGCCACATGTCAACAATGGGTCTGACTGAGGGCCTCCAGGAGAGAGGCCCAAGCAAGATGCGCCCGGAGTAGCGTTTTGCCACATGTCAACACTGGGTCTGACAGAGGGCCTCCAGGAGAGAAGCCCAAGCAAGACGCGCCCCGAGGAGCGTCTTGCCACATGTCACCTCTGGTTCTGACTGAGCGCCTCCAGGAGAGAGGCCCAAGCAAGACGCGCCCCGAGGAGCGTCTTGTCACATGTCAACACTGGATCTGTCTGAGCGCCTCCAGGAGAGAAGCCCAAGCAAGACGCGCCCCGAGGAGTGTCTTGCCAAATGTCAACAATGGGTCTGACTGAGGGCCTCCAGGAGAGAAGCCCAAGCAAGACGCGCCCCGAGGAGCGTCTTGACACATGTCAACACTGGGTCTGACAGAGGGCCTCCAGGAGAGAGGCCCAAGCAAGACGCGCCCCGAGGAGTGTCTTGCCACATGTCAACAATGGGTCTGACTGAGGGCCTCCAGGAGAGAAGCCCAAGCAAGACGCGCCCCGAGGAGCGTCTTGACACATGTCAACACTGGGTCTGACAGAGGGCCTCCAGGAGAGAGGCCCAAGCAAGACGCGCCCCGAGGAGTGTCTTGCCACATGTCACCACTGGGTCTGACTGAGCGCCTCCAGGAGAGAGGCCCAAGCAAGACGCGCCCCGAGGAGCGTCAGGCCTCATGTCACTACTCAGTCTGACTGAGCGCCTCCAGGAGAGAGGCCCAAGCAAGACGCGCCCCGAGGAGCGTCTTGCCACATGTCAGCACTGGGTCTGACTGAACGCCTCTCTCCTGGAGGCGCTCAGTCAGACCCAGTGTTGACACGTGGCAAGACGCTCCTCGTGGTGCGTCTTGCTTGGGCCTCTCTCCTGGAGGCGCTCAGTCAGACCCAGTGTTGGCATGTGGCAAGACACTCCTCGGGGCGCGTCTTGGTTGGGCCTCTCTCCTGGAGGCGCTCATTCAGACCCAGTGGTGACATGTGGCAAGACGCTCCTCGGGGCGCGTATTGCTTCGGCCTCTCTCCTGAATGCCCTCTGTCAGACCGAGTGTTGACATGTGGCAAGACTCTCCTCGGGGCGCGTCTTGCTTGGGCTTCTCTCATGGAGGCCCTCAGTCCGACCCAGTGTTGACATATGTCAAGACGCTCCTCGGGGCTTGTCTTGCTTGGGCCTCTCTACTGGAGGCGCTCAGTCAGACCCAGTGTTGACATGTGGCAAGACGCTCCTCTGGGCGCGTCTTGCTTGGGCTTCTCTCCTGGAGACCCTCAGTCAGACCCATTGTTGACATGTGGCAAGACGCTCCTCGGGGCAAGTCTTGCTTGGGCCTCTCTCCTGGAGGCGCTCAGTCAGACCGAGTAGTGACATGTGGCCTGACGCTCCTCGGGGCGCGTCTTGCTTGGGCCTCTCTCCTGGAGGCGCTCAGTCAGACCCAGTGGTGACATGTGGCAAGACGCTCCTCGGGGCGCGTATTGCTTCGGCCTCTCTCCTGAATGCCCTCTGTCAGACCGAGTGTTGACATGTGGCAAGACTCTCCTCGGGGCGCGTCTTGCTTGGGCTTCTCTCATGGAGGCCCTCAGTCCGACCCAGTGTTGACATATGTCAAGACGCTCCTCGGGGCGTGTCTTGCTTGGGCCTCTCTACTGGAGGCGCTCAGTCAGACCCAGTGTTGACATGTGGCAAGACGCTCCTCTGGGCGCGTCTTGCTTGGGCTTCTCTCCTGGAGACCCTCAGTCAGACCCATTGTTGACATGTGGCAAGACGCTCCTCGGGGCAAGTCTTGCTTGGGCCTCTCTCCTGGAGGCGCTCAGTCAGACTGAGTAGTGACATGTGGCCTGACGCTCCTCGGGGCGCGTCTTGCTTGGGCCTCTCTCCTGGAGGTGCTCAGTCAGACCCAGTAGTGACATGTGGCAAGACACTCCTCTGGGCGCGTCTTGCTTGGGCCTCTCTCCTAGAGGCCCTCTGTCAGACAAAGTGTTGACATGTGGCAAGACTCTCCTCGGGGCGCGTCTTGCTTAGGCTTCTCTCATGGAGGCCCTCAGTCCGACCCAGTGTTGACATATGTCAAGACGCTCCTCGGGGCATGTCTTGCTTGGGCCTCTCTACTGGAGGCGCTCAGTCAGACCCAGTGTTGACATGTGGCAAGACTCTCCTCTGGGCGCGTCTTGCTTGGGCTTCTCTCCTGGAGACCCTCAGTCAGACCCATTGTTGACATGTGGCAAGACGCTCCTCGGGGCAAGTCTTGCTTGGGCCTCTCTCCTGGAGGCGCTCAGTCAGACCCAGTGTTGACATGTGGCAAGATGCTCCTCAGGGCGCGTCTTGCTTGGGCCTCTCTCCTGGAGGCGCTCAGTCAGACCCAGTGCTGACATGTGGCAAGACGCTCCTCAGGGCGCGTCTTCCTTGGGCCTCTCTCCTGGAGGCGCTCAGTCAGACCCAGTGGTGACACGTGGAAAGACGCTCCTCTGGGCACATCTTGCTTGGGCCTCTCTCCTGGAGGCGCTCAGTCAGACCCAGTGTTGACACGTGGCAAGACGCTCCTCGTGGCGCGTCTTGCTTGGGCCTCTCTCCTGGAGGCGCTCAGTCAGACCCAGTGTTGGCATGTGGCAAGACACTCCTCGGGGCGCGTCTTGGTTGGGCCTCTCTCCTGGAGGCGCTCATTCAGACCCAGTGGTGACATGTGGCAAGACGCTCCTCGGGGCGCGTATTGCTTCGGCCTCTCTCCTGAATGCCCTCTGTCAGACCGAGTGTTGACATGTGGCAAGACTCTCCTCGAGGCGCGTCTTGCTTGGGCTTCTCTCATGGAGGCCCTCAGTCCGACCCAGTGTTGACATATGTCAAGACGCTCCTCGGGGCATGTCTTGCTTGGGCCTCTCTACTGGAGGCGCTCAGTCAGACCCAGTGGTGACACGTGGCAAGACGCTCCTCGGGGCGCATCTTGCTTTGGCCTCTCTCCTGGAGGCGCTAAGTCAGACCCAGTGTTGACACGTGGCAAGACGCTCCTCGGGGCGCGTCTTGCTTGGCCCTCTCTCCTGGAGGCGCTCAGTCAGACACAGTGTTGACATGTGGCAAGACACTCCTCGGGGCACGTCTTGCTTGGGCTTCTCTCATGGAGGCCCTCAGTAAGACCCATTGTTGACATGTGGAAAGAAGCTCCTCGGGGCGCGTCTTGCTTTGGCTTCTCTCCTGGAGCCCCTCAGTCAGACCCATTGTTGACATGTGGCAAGACGCTCCTCGGGGCGCGTATTGCTTGGGCCTCTCTCCTGGATGCCCTCTGTCAGACCCAGTGTTGACATGTGGCAAGACTCTCCTCGGGGCGCGTCTTGCTTGGACCTCTCTCCTGGAGGCGCTCAGTCAGACCGAGTAGTGACATGTGGCAAGACGCTCCTCGGGGCGCGTCTTGCTTGGGCCTCTCTCCTGGAGGCGCTCAATTAGACCCAGTGTTGACATGTGGCAAGACGCTCCTCGGGGCGCGTCTTGCTTGGGCTTCTCTCCTGGAGGCGCTCAGTCAGACCGAGTAGTGACATGTGGCCTGACGCTCCTCGGGGCGCGTCTTGCTTGGGCCTCTCTCCTGGAGGCGCTCAGTCAGACCCAGTGGTGACATGTGGCAAGACGCTCCTCGGGGCGCGTATTGCTTCGGCCTCTCTCCTGAATGCCCTCTGTCAGACCGAGTGTTGACATGTGGCAAGACTCTCCTCGGGGCGCGTCTTGCTTGGGCTTCTCTCATGGAGGCCCTCAGTCCGACCCAGTGTTGACATATGTCAAGACGCTCCTCGGGGCGTGTCTTGCTTGGGCCTCTCTACTGGAGGCGCTCAGTCAGACCCAGTGTTGACATGTGGCAAGACGCTCCTCTGGGCGCGTCTTGCTTGGGCTTCTCTCCTGGAGACCCTCAGTCAGACCCATTGTTGACATGTGGCAAGACGCTCCTCGGGGCAAGTCTTGCTTGGGCCTCTCTCCTGGAGGCGCTCAGTCAGACTGAGTAGTGACATGTGGCCTGACGCTCCTCGGGGCGCGTCTTGCTTGGGCCTCTCTCCTGGAGGTGCTCAGTCAGACCCAGTAGTGACATGTGGCAAGACACTCCTCTGGGCGCGTCTTGCTTGGGCCTCTCTCCTAGAGGCCCTCTGTCAGACAAAGTGTTGACATGTGGCAAGACTCTCCTCGGGGCGCGTCTTGCTTAGGCTTCTCTCATGGAGGCCCTCAGTCCGACCCAGTGTTGACATATGTCAAGACGCTCCTCGGGGCATGTCTTGCTTGGGCCTCTCTACTGGAGGCGCTCAGTCAGACCCAGTGTTGACATGTGGCAAGACGCTCCTCTGGGCGCGTCTTGCTTGGGCTTCTCTCCTGGAGACCCTCAGTCAGACCCATTGTTGACATGTGGCAAGACGCTCCTCGGGGCAAGTCTTGCTTGGGCCTCTCTCCTGGAGGCGCTCAGTCAGACCCAGTGTTGACATGTGGCAAGATGCTCCTCAGGGCGCGTCTTGCTTGGGCCTCTCTCCTGGAGGCGCTCAGTCAGACCCAGTGCTGACATGTGGCAAGACGCTCCTCGGGGCGCGTCTTCCTTGGGCCTCTCTCCTGGAGGCGCTCAGTCAGACCCAGTGTTGACATGTGGCAAGACGCTCCTCGGGGCGCGTCTTGCTTGGGCCTCTCTCCTGGAGGCGCTCAGTCAGACCCAGTGTTGACATGTGGCAAGACGCTCCTCGGGGCGCATCTTGCTTGGGCCTCTCTCCTGGAGGCGCTCAGTCAGACCCAGTGGTGACACGTGGAAAGACGCTCCTCTGGGCACATCTTGCTTGGGCCTCTCTCCTGGAGGCGCTCAGTCAGACCCAGTGTTGACACGTGGCAAGACGCTCCTCGTGGCGCGTCTTGCTTGGGCCTCTCTCCTGGAGGCGCTCAGTCAGACCCAGTGTTGGCATGTGGCAAGACACTCCTCGGGGCGCGTCTTGGTTGGGCCTCTCTCCTGGAGGCGCTCATTCAGACCCAGTGGTGACATGTGGCAAGACGCTCCTCGGGGCGCGTATTGCTTCGGCCTCTCTCCTGAATGCCCTCTGTCAGACCGAGTGTTGACATGTGGCAAGACTCTCCTCGAGGCGCGTCTTGCTTGGGCTTCTCTCATGGAGGCCCTCAGTCCGACCCAGTGTTGACATATGTCAAGACGCTCCTCGGGGCATGTCTTGCTTGGGCCTCTCTACTGGAGGCGCTCAGTCAGACCCAGTGGTGACACGTGGCAAGACGCTCCTCGGGGCGCATCTTGCTTGGGCCTCTCTCCTGGAGGCGCTAAGTCAGACCCAGTGTTGACACGTGGCAAGACGCTCCTCGGGGCGCGTCTTGCTTGGCCCTCTCTCCTGGAGGCGCTCAGTCAGACACAGTGTTGACATGTGGCAAGACACTCCTCGGGGCACGTCTTGCTTGGGCTTCTCTCATGGAGGCCCTCAGTAAGACCCATTGTTGACATGTGGAAAGAAGCTCCTCGGGGCGCGTCTTGCTTTGGCTTCTCTCCTGGAGCCCCTCAGTCAGACCCATTGTTGACATGTGGCAAGACGCTCCTCGGGGCGCGTATTGCTTGGGCCTCTCTCCTGGATGCCCTCTGTCAGACCCAGTGTTGACATGTGGCAAGACTCTCCTCGGGGCGCGTCTTGCTTGGACCTCTCTCCTGGAGGCGCTCAGTCAGACCGAGTAGTGACATGTGGCAAGACGCTCCTCGGGGCGCGTCTTGCTTGGGCCTCTCTCCTGGAGGCGCTCAATTAGACCCAGTGTTGACATGTGGCAAGACGCTCCTCGGGGCGCGTCTTGCTTGGGCTTCTCTCCTGGAGGCCCTCAGTCAGACCCATTGTTGACATGTGGCAAGACGCTCCTCGGGGCGCGTCTTGCTTGGGCTTCTCTCCTGGAGGCCCTCAGTCAGACCCATTGTTGACATGTGGCAAGACGCTCCTCGGGGCGCTTCTTGCTGGGGCCTCTCTCCTGGAGGCGCTCAGTCAGACCCAGTGTTGACATGTGACATTACGCTCCTCGGGCGTTTCTTGCTTGCGCCTCTCTCCTGGAGGCGCTCAGTCAGACCCAGAGGTGACATGTGGCAAGACGCTCCTCGGGCCTCTCTCCTGGAGGCGCTCGGTCAGACCCAGTGTGGACATGTGGCAAGACTCTCCTCGGGGCGCGTCTTGCTGGGGCCTCTCTCCTGGAGGCGCTCAGTCAGACCCAGTGCTGACATGTGGCAAGACGCTCCTCGGGGCGCGTCTTGCTTGGGCCTCTCTCCTGGAGGCGCTCAGTCAGACTGAGTAGTGACATGTGGCCTGACGCTCCTCGGGGGGCGTCACGCTTGGGCCTCTCTCCTGGAGGCGCTCAGTCAGACCCAGTGTTGACATGTGGCAAGACGCTCCTCCAGGCGCATCTTGCATGGGCCTCTCTCCTGGAGGCCCTCAGTCAGACCCATTGTTGACATGTGGCAAGACGCTCCTCGGGGCGCGTCTTGCTTGGGCCTCTCTCCTGGAGGCGCTCAGTCAGACCGAGTGCTGACATAAGGCAAGACGCTCCTCGGGGCGCGTCTTGCTGGGGCCTCTCTCCTGGAGGCGCTCAGTAAGACCCAGTGCTGACATGTGGCAAGACGCTCCTCGGGGCGCGTCTTGCTTGGGCCTCTCTCCTGGAGGCGCTCAGTCAGACCCAGTGTTGACATGTGGCAAGACGTTCCTCTGGGCGTGTCTTGCTTGGGCCTCTCTCCTGGAGGCGCTCAGTCAGACCCAGTGTTGACATGTGGCAAGACGCTCCTCGGGGCGCGTCTTGCTTGGGCCTCTCTCCTGGAGGCGCTCAGTCAGAACCAGAGGTGACATGTGGCAAGACGCTCCTCGGGGCGCGTCTTGCTTGGGCCTCTCTCCTGGAGGCCCTCTGTCAGACCCAGTGTTGACATGTGGCAAGACGCTCCTCCGGGCGCATCTTGCTTGGGCCTCTCTCCTGGAGGCCCTCAGTCAGACCCATTGTTGACATGTGGCAAGACGCTCCTCGGGGCGCGTCTTGCTTGGGCCTCTCTCCTGGAGGCGCTCAGTCAGACCGAGTGCTGACATAAGGCAAGACGCTCCTCGGGGCGCGTCTTGCTGGGGCCTCTCTCCTGGAGGCGCTCAGTCAGACCCAGTGCTGACATGTGGCAAGACGCTCCTCGGGGCGCGTCTTGCTTGGGCCTCTCTCCTGGAGGTGCTCAGTCAGACCCAGTGTTGACATGTGGCAAGACGCTCCTCGGGGCGTGTTTTGCTTGGGCCTCTCTCCTGGAGGCGCTCAGTCAGACCCAGTGTTGACATGTGGCAAGACGCTCCTCGGGGCGCGTCTTGCTTTGGCCTCTCTCCTGGAGGCGCTCAGTCAGACCCAGTGGTGACACGTGGAAAGACGCTCCTCGGGGCACATCTTGCTTGGGCCTCTCTCCTGGAGGCGCTCAGTCAGACCCAGTGTTGACACGTGGCAAGACGCTCCTCGTGGTGCGTCTTGCTTGGGCCTCTCTCCTGGAGGCGCTCAGTCAGACCCAGTGTTGGCATGTGGCAAGACACTCCTCGGGGCGCGTCTTGGTTGGGCCTCTCTCCTGGAGGCGCTCATTCAGACCCAGTGGTGACATGTGGCAAGACGCTCCTCGGGGCGCGTATTGCTTCGGCCTCTCTCCTGAATGCCCTCTGTCAGACCGAGTGTTGACATGTGGCAAGACTCTCCTCGGGGCGCGTCTTGCTTGGGCTTCTCTCATGGAGGCCCTCAGTCCGACCCAGTGTTGACATATGTCAAGACGCTCCTCGGGGCTTGTCTTGCTTGGGCCTCTCTACTGGAGGCGCTCAGTCAGACCCAGTGTTGACATGTGGCAAGACGCTCCTCTGGGCGCGTCTTGCTTGGGCTTCTCTCCTGGAGACCCTCAGTCAGACCCATTGTTGACATGTGGCAAGACGCTCCTCGGGGCAAGTCTTGCTTGGGCCTCTCTCCTGGAGGCGCTCAGTCAGACCGAGTAGTGACATGTGGCCTGACGCTCCTCGGGGCGCGTCTTGCTTGGGCCTCTCTCCTGGAGGCGCTCAGTCAGACCCAGTGGTGACATGTGGCAAGACGCTCCTCGGGGCGCGTATTGCTTCGGCCTCTCTCCTGAATGCCCTCTGTCAGACCGAGTGTTGACATGTGGCAAGACTCTCCTCGGGGCGCGTCTTGCTTGGGCTTCTCTCATGGAGGCCCTCAGTCCGACCCAGTGTTGACATATGTCAAGACGCTCCTCGGGGCGTGTCTTGCTTGGGCCTCTCTACTGGAGGCGCTCAGTCAGACCCAGTGTTGACATGTGGCAAGACGCTCCTCTGGGCGCGTCTTGCTTGGGCTTCTCTCCTGGAGACCCTCAGTCAGACCCATTGTTGACATGTGGCAAGACGCTCCTCGGGGCAAGTCTTGCTTGGGCCTCTCTCCTGGAGGCGCTCAGTCAGACTGAGTAGTGACATGTGGCCTGACGCTCCTCGGGGCGCGTCTTGCTTGGGCCTCTCTCCTGGAGGTGCTCAGTCAGACCCAGTAGTGACATGTGGCAAGACACTCCTCTGGGCGCGTCTTGCTTGGGCCTCTCTCCTAGAGGCCCTCTGTCAGACAAAGTGTTGACATGTGGCAAGACTCTCCTCGGGGCGCGTCTTGCTTAGGCTTCTCTCATGGAGGCCCTCAGTCCGACCCAGTGTTGACATATGTCAAGACGCTCCTCGGGGCATGTCTTGCTTGGGCCTCTCTACTGGAGGCGCTCAGTCAGACCCAGTGTTGACATGTGGCAAGACGCTCCTCTGGGCGCGTCTTGCTTGGGCTTCTCTCCTGGAGACCCTCAGTCAGACCCATTGTTGACATGTGGCAAGACGCTCCTCGGGGCAAGTCTTGCTTGGGCCTCTCTCCTGGAGGCGCTCAGTCAGACCCAGTGTTGACATGTGGCAAGATGCTCCTCAGGGCGCGTCTTGCTTGGGCCTCTCTCCTGGAGGCGCTCAGTCAGACCCAGTGCTGACATGTGGCAAGACGCTCCTCGGGGCGCGTCTTCCTTGGGCCTCTCTCCTGGAGGCGCTCAGTCAGACCCAGTGTTGACATGTGGCAAGACGCTCCTCGGGGCGCGTCTTGCTTGGGCCTCTCTCCTGGAGGCGCTCAGTCAGACCCAGTGTTGACATGTGGCAAGACGCTCCTCGGGGCGCGTCTTGCTTGGGCCTCTCTCCTGGAGGCGCTCAGTCAGACCCAGTGGTGACACGTGGAAAGACGCTCCTCTGGGCACATCTTGCTTGGGCCTCTCTCCTGGAGGCGCTCAGTCAGACCCAGTGTTGACACGTGGCAAGACGCTCCTCGTGGCGCGTCTTGCTTGGGCCTCTCTCCTGGAGGCGCTCAGTCAGACCCAGTGTTGGCATGTGGCAAGACACTCCTCGGGGCGCGTCTTGGTTGGGCCTCTCTCCTGGAGGCGCTCATTCAGACCCAGTGGTGACATGTGGCAAGACGCTCCTCGGGGCGCGTATTGCTTCGGCCTCTCTCCTGAATGCCCTCTGTCAGACCGAGTGTTGACATGTGGCAAGACTCTCCTCGAGGCGCGTCTTGCTTGGGCTTCTCTCATGGAGGCCCTCAGTCCGACCCAGTGTTGACATATGTCAAGACGCTCCTCGGGGCATGTCTTGCTTGGGCCTCTCTACTGGAGGCGCTCAGTCAGACCCATTGTTGACATGTGGCAAGACGCTCCTCTGGGCGCGTCTTGCTTGGGCTTCTCTCCTGGAGACCCTCAGTCAGACCCATTGTTGACATGTGGCAAGACGCTCCTCGGGGCAAGTCTTGCTTGGGCCTCTCTCCTGGAGGCGCTCAGTCAGACCGAGTAGTGACATGTGGCAAGACGCTCCTCGGGGCGCGTCTTGCTTGGACCTCCCTCCTGGAGGCGCTCAGTCAGACCGAGTAGTAACATTTTGCAAGACGCTCCTCGGGGCGCATCTTGCTTGGACCTCTCTCCTGGAGGCCCTCAGTTAGACCGAGTAGTGACATGTGGCAAGACGCTCCTCGGGGCACGTCTTGCTTCGGCCTCTCTCCTGGAGGCGCTCAGTCAGACCGAGTGCTGACATAAGACAAGACGCTCCTCGGGGCGCGTCTTGCTGGGGCCTCTCTCCTGGAGGTGCTCAATCAGACCCAGTGGTGACACGTGGCAAGACGCTCCTCTGGGCGCGTCTTGCTTGGGCCTCTCTCCTGGAGGAGCTCAGTCAGACCCAGTGGTGACACGTGGCAAGACGCTCCTCGGGGCGCATCTTGCTTGGGCCTCTCTCCTGGAGGCGCTAAGTCAGACCCAGTGTTGACACGTGGCAAGACGCTCCTCGGGGCGCGTCTTGCTTGGCCCTCTCTCCTGGAGGCGCTCAGTCAGACACAGTGTTGACATGTGGCAAGACACTCCTCGGGGCGCGTCTTGCTTGGGCTTCTCTCATGGAGGCCCTCAGTAAGACCCATTGTTGACATGTGGAAAGAAGCTCCTCGGGGCGCGTCTTGCTTTGGCTTCTCTCCTGGAGCCCCTCAGTCAGACCCATTGTTGACATGTGGCAAGACGCTCCTCGGGGCGCGTATTGCTCGGGCCTCTCTCCTGGATGCCCTCTGTCAGACCCAGTGTTGACATGTGGCAAGACTCTCCTCGGGGCGCGTCTTGCTTGGACCTCTCACCTGGAGGCGCTCAGTCAGACCGAGTAGTGACATGTGGCAAGACGCTCCTCGGGGCGCGTCTTGCTTGGGCCTCTCTCCTGGAGGTGCTCAATTAGACCCAGTGTTGACATGTGGCAAGTCGCTCCTCGGGGCGTGTCTTGCTTGGGCTTCTCTCCTGGAGGCCCTAAGTCAGACCCATTGTTGACATGTGGCAAGACGCTCCTCGGGGCGCTTCTTGCTTGGGCCTCTCTCCTGGAGGCGCTCAGTCAGACCGAGTGCTGACATGTGGCAAGACGCTCCTCGGGGCGCGTCTTGCTGGGGCCTCTCTCCTGGAGGCGTTCAGTCAGACCCAGTGTTGACATGTGTCAAGACGCTCCTCGGGCGTTTCTTGCTTGTGCCTCTCTCCTGGAGGCGCTCAGTCAGACCCAGAGGTGACATGTGGCAAGACGCTCCTCGGGCCTCTCTCCTGGAGGCGCTCGGTCAGACCCAGTGTTGACATGTGGCAAGACGCTCCTCGGGGCGCTTCTTGCTTGGGCCTCTCTCCTGGAGGTGCTCAGTCAGACCCAGTGTTGACATGTGGCAAGACGCTCCTCGGGGCGCGTCTTGCTGGGGCTTCTCTCATGGAGGCACTCAGTCAGACCAAGTGTTGACATGTGGCAAGATGCTCGTCGGGGCACGTCTTGCTTGGGCCTCTCTCCTGGAGGCGCTCAGTCAGACCCAGAGGAGACATGTGTCAAGATGCTTCTCGGGGCGCGTCTTTCTTGGGCCTCTCTCCTGGGGGCGCTCAGTCAGACCGAGTGCTGACATGTTGCAAGACGCTCCTCGGGCGCGTCTTGCTTGGGCCTCTCTCCTGGAGACGCTCAGTCAGACCCAGTGTATACATGTGGCAAGATGCTCCTCGGGGCGCGTCTTGCTTGGGCCTCTCTCCTGGAGGCGCTCAGTCAGACCCAGTGTTGACACGTGGCAAGACGCTCCTCGGGGCGCGTCTTGGTTGGGCCTCTCTCCTGGAGGCGCTCATTCAGACCCAGTGGTGACATGTGGCAAGACGCTCCTCGGGGCGCGTATTGCTTGGACCTCTCTCCTGAATGCCCTCTGTCAGACCGAGTGTTGACATGTGGCAAGACTCTCCTCGGGGTGCGTCTTGCTGGGGCCTCTCTCCTGGAGGCGCTCAGTCAGACCCAGTGCTGACATGTGGCAAGACGCTCCTCGGGGCGCGTCTTGCTTGGGCCTCTCTCCTGGAGGCGCTCAGTCAGACTGAGTAGTGACATGTGGCCTGACGCTCCTCGGGGCGCGTCTTGCTTGGGCCTCTCTCCTGGAGGCGCTCAGTCAGACCCAGTGTTGACATGTGGCAAGACGCTCCTCCGGGCGCATCTTGCTTGGGCCTCTCTCCTGGAGGCCCTCAGTCAGACCCATTGTTGACAGGTGGCAAGACGCTCCTCGGGGCGCGTTTTGCTTGGGCCTCTCTCCTGGAGGCGCTCAGTCAGACCGAGTGCTGACATAAGGCAAGACGCTCCTCGGGGCGCGTCTTGCTTGGGCCTCTCTCCTGGATGCGCTAAGTCAGACCCAGTGCTGACATGTGGCAAGACGCTCCTCGGGGCGCGTCTTGCTTGGGCCTCTCTCCTGGAGGCGCTCAGTCAGACCCAGTGTTGACATGTGGCAAGACGCTCCTCGGGGCGTGTCTTGCTTGGGCCTCTCTCCTGGAGGCGCTCAGTCAGACCCAGTGTTGACATGTGGCAAGACGCTCCTCGGGGCGCGTCTTGCTTGGGCCTCTCTCCTGGAGGCCCTCTGTCAGACCCAGTGTTGACATGTGGCAAGACGCTCCTCCGGGCGCATCTTGCTTGGGCCTCTCTCCTGGAGGCCCTCAGTCAGACCCATTGTTGACATGTGGCAAGACGCTCCTCGGGGCGCGTCTTGCTTGGGCCTCTCTCCTGGAGGCGCTCAGTCAGACCGAGTGCTGACATAAGGCAAGACGCTCCTCGGGGCGCGTCTTGCTGGGGCCTCTCTCCTGGAGGCGCTCAGTCAGACCCAGTGCTGACATGTGGCAAGACGCTCCTCGGGGCGCGTCTTGCTTGGGCCTCTCTCCTGGAGGCGCTCAGTCAGACCCAGTGTTGACATGTGGCAAGACGCTCCTCGGGGCGTGTCTTGCTTGGGCCTCTCTCCTGGAGGCGCTCAGTCAGACCCAGTGTTGACATGTGGCAAGACGCTCCTCGGGGCGCGTCTTGCTTGGGCCTCTCTCCTGGAGGCGCTCAGTCAGACCCAGTGGTGACACGTGGAAAGACGCTCCTCGGGGCACATCTTGCTTGGGCCTCTCTCCTGGAGGCGCTCAGTCAGACCCAGTGTTGACACGTGGCAAGACGCTCCTCGTGGCGCGTCTTGCTTGGTTCTCTCTCCTGGAGGTGCTCAGTCAGACCCAGTGTTGGCATGTGGCAAGACACTCCTCGGGGCGCGTCTTGGTTGGGCCTCTCTCCTGGAGGCGCTCATTCAGACCCAGTGGTGACATGTGGCAAGACGCTCCTCGGGGCGCGTATTGCTTCGGCCTCTCTTCTGACATGTGGCAAGATGCTCGTCGGGGCACGTCTATCTTGGGCCTCTCTCCTGGAGGCGCTCAGTCAGACCCAGAGGAGACATGTGTCAAGATGCTCCTCGGGGCGCGTCTTGCTTGGGCCTCTCTCCTGGGGGCGCTCAGTCAGACCGAGTGCTGACATGTTGCAAGACGCTCCTCGGGCGCGTCTTGCTTGGCCCTCTCTCCTGGAGGCGCTCAGTCAGACCCAGTGTTCACATGTGGCGTCTAGCCACATGTCAACAATAGGTCTCTCTCCTGGAGCAAGACGCGCCCCGAGGAGCGGAGTGTGATGAGGAGTGTCTTGCCACATGTCAACACTGGGTCTGACTGAGCGGCTCCAGGAGAGAGGCCCAAGCAAGACGCGCCCCGAGGAGCGTCTTGACACGTGTCAACACTGGGTCTGACTGAGCGCCTCCAGGAGAGAGGCCCAAGCAAGATGCGCCCCGAGGAGCGTCTTGCCACATGTCACCACTGGGTCTGACTGAGCGCCTCCAGGAGAGAGGCCCAAGCAAGACGCGCCCCGAGGAGCGTCTTGCGACATGTCAACAATGGGTCTGACTGAGGGTCTCCAGGAGAGAAGCCCAAGCAAGACGCGCCCCGAGGAGCGTCTTGCCACATGTCACCTCTGGTTCTGACTGAGCGCCTCCAGGAGAGAGGCCCAAGCAAGACGCGCCCCGAGGAGCGTCTTGTCACATGTCAACACTGGGTCTGTCTAAGCGCCTCCAGGAGAGAAGCCCAAGCAAGACGCGCCCCGAGCAGCGTCTTGCCACATGTCAACACTGGGTCTGACTGAGCGCCTCCAGGAGAGAGGCCCAAGCAAGATGCGCACGGAGGAGCGTCTTGCCACATGTCAACAATGGGTCTGACTGAGGGCCTCCAGGAGAGAAGCCCAAGCAACACGCGGCCCGAGGAGAGTCTTGCCACATGTCAGCACTCGGTCTGACTGAGCGCCTCCAGGAGAGAGGCCAAAGCAAGACGCGCCCCGAGGAGCGTCTTGACACATGTCAACACTGGGTCTGACAGAGGGCCTCCATGAGAGAGGCCCAAGCAAGACGCGCCCCGAGGAGTGTCTTGCCACATGTCAACACTGGGTCTCACAGAGGGCCTCCAGGAGAGAGGCCCAAGCAAGACGCGCCCCGAGGAGCGTCTTGCCACATGTCAGCACTGGGTCTGACTGAGCGCCTCCAGGAGAGAGGCCCCAGCAAGACGCGCCCCGAGGAGCGTCTTGCCTTATGTCAGCACTCGGTCTGACTGAGCGCCTCCAGGAGAGAGGCCCATGCAAGACGCGCCCCGAGGAGCTTCTTGCCACATGTCAGCACTCGGTCTGACTGAGCGCCTCCAGGAGAGAGGCCAAAGCAAGACGCGCCCCGAGGAGCGTCTTGACACATGTCAACACTGGGTCTGACAGAGGGCCTCCATGAGAGAGGCCCAAGCAAGACGCGCCCCGAGGAGCGTCTTGCCACATGTCAACACTGGGTCTGACTGAGCGCCTCCAGGAGAGAGGCCCAAGCAAGACACGCCCCGAGGAGTGTCTTGACACATGTCAACACTGGGTCGGACTGAGGGCCTCCATGAGAGAAGCCCAAGCAAGACGCGCCCCAAGGAGAGTCTTGCCACATGTCAACACTCGGTCTGACAGAGGGCATTCTGGAGAGAGGCCCAAGCAAGACGCGCCCCGAGGAGCGTCTTGCCACATGTCAGCACTGGGTCTGACTGAGCGCCTCCACGAGAGAGGCCCCAGCAAGACGCGCCCCGAGGAGCGTCTTGCCTTATGTCAGCACTCTGTCTGACTGAGCGCCTCCAGGAGAGAGGCCCAAGCAAGACGCGCCCCGAGGAGCGTCTTGCCACATGTCAACAATGGGTCTGACTGAGGGCCTCCAGGAGAGAGGCCCAAGCAAGATGCGCCCGGAGGAGCGTCTTGCCACTTGACAACACTGGGTCTGACAGAGGGCCTCCAGGAGAGAGGCCCAAGCAAGACGCGCCCCGAGGAGCGTCTTGCCACATGTCACCTCTGGTTCTGACTGAGCGCCTCCAGGAGAGAGGCCCAAGCAAGACGCGCCCCGAGGAGCGTCTTGTCACATGTCAACACTGGGTCTGTCTGAGCGCCTCCAGGAGAGAAGCCCAAGCAAGACGCGCCCCGAGCAGCGTCTTGCCACATGTCAACACTGGGTCTGACTGAGCGCCTCCAGGAGAGAGGCCCAAGCAAGATGCGCATGGAGGAGCGTCTTGCCACATGTCAACAATGGGTCTGACTGAGGGCCTCCAGGAGAGAAGCCCAAGCAACACGCGGCCCGAGGAGCGTCTTGCCACATGTCAGCACTCGGTCTGACTGAGCGCCTCCAGGAGAGAGGCCAAAGCAAGACGCGCCCCGAGGAGCGTCTTGACACATGTCAACACTGGGTCTGACAGAGGGCCTCCATGAGAGAGGCCCAAGCAAGACGCGCCCCGAGGAGTGTCTTGCCACATGTCAACACTGGGTCTCACAGAGGGCCTCCAGGAGAGAGGCCCAAGCAAGACGCGCCCCGAGGAGCGTCTTGCCACATGTCAGCACTGGGTCTGACTGAGCGCCTCCAGGAGAGAGGCCCATGCAAGATGCGCCCCGAGGAGCTTCTTGCCACATGTCAGCACTCGGTCTGACTGAGCGCCTCCAGGAGAGAGGCCAAAGCAAGACGCGCCCCGAGGAGCGTCTTGACACATGTCAACACTGGGTCTGACAGAGGGCCTCCATGAGAGAGGCCCAAGCAAGACGCGCCCCGAGGAGCGTCTTGCCACATGTCAACACTGGGTCTGACTGAGCGCCTCAAGGAGAGAGGCCCAAGCAAGACGCGCCCGGAGGAGCGTCTTGCCACATGTCACTACTCGGTCTGACTGAGCGCCTCAGGGAGAGAGGTCCAAGCAAGATGCGCCCCGAGGAGCATCTTGCCACATGTCAACACTGGATCTGACTGAGTGCCTCCAGGAGAGAGGCCCAAGCAAGATGCGCCCGGAGGAGCGTCTTGCCACATGTCAACACTGGGTCTGACAGAGGGCCTCCAGGAGAGAGGCCCAAGCAAGACGCGCCCCGAGGAGCGTCTTGCCACATGTCACCTCTGGTTCTGACTGAGCGCCTCCAGGAGAGAGGCCCAAGCAAGACGTGCCCCGAGGAGCGTCTTGTCACATGTCAACACTGGGTCTTTCTGAGCGCCTCCAGGAGAGAAGCCCAAGCAAGACGCGCCCCGAGGAGCGTCTTGCCACATGTCAGCACTCGGTCTGACTGAGCGCCTCCAGGAGAGAGGCCCAAGCAAGACGCGCCCAGAGGAGCGTCTAGCCACATGTCAACAATAGGTCTGACTGAGGGCCTCCAGGAGAGAAGCCCAAGCAACACGCGGCCCGAGGAGCGTCTTGCCACATGTCAGCACTCGGTCTGACTGAGCGCCTCCAGGAGAGAGGCCAAAGCAAGACGCGCCCTGAGGAGTGTCTTGACACATGTCAACACTGGGTCTGACAGAGGGCCTCCATGAGAGAGGCCCAAGCAAGACGCGCCCCGAGGAGTGTCTTGCCACATGTCAACACTGGGTCTGACAGAGGGCCTCCAGGAGAGAGGCCCAAGCAAGACGCGCCCCGAGAAGTGTCTTGCCACATGTCACCACTTGGTCTGACTGAGCGCCTCCAGGAGAGAGGCCCAAGCAACACGCGCCCCGAGGAGCGTCAGGCCACATGTCACTACTCATTCTGACTGAGCGCCTCCAGGAGAGAGGCCCAAGCAAGACGCGCCCCGAGGAGCGTCTTGCCACGTGTCAACACTGGGTCTGATTGAGGGCCTTCTGGAGAGAGGCCCAAGCAAGACGCGCCCCGAGGAGCGTCTTGCCACATGTCACCACTTGGTCTGACTGAGCGCCTCCAGGAGAGAGGCCCAAGCAACACGCGCCCCGAGGAGCGTCAGGCCACATGTCACTACTCAGTCTGACTGAGCGCCTCCAGGAGAGAGGCCCAAGCAAGACGCCCCCCGAGGAGCGTCTTGCCACATGTCAACAATGGGTCTTACTGAGGGCCTCCAGGAGAGAAGCCCAAGCAAGACGCGCCCCGAGGAGCTTCTTGCCACATGTCAGCACTCGGTCTGACTGAGCGCCTCCAGGAGAGAGGCCAAAGCAAGACGCGCCCCGAGGAGCGTCTTGACACATGTCAACAATGGGTCTGACAGAGGGCCTCCATGAGAGAGGCCCAAGCAAGACGCGCCCCGAGGAGTGTCTTGCCACATGTCAACACTGGGTCTGACAGAGGGCCTCCAGAAGAGAGGCCCAAGCAAGACGCGCCCCGAGGAGTGTCTTGCCACATGTCACAACTTGGTCTGACTGAGCGCCTCCAGGAGAGAGGCCCAAGCAACACGCGCCCCGAGGAGCGTCAGGCCACATGTCACTACTCAGTCTGACTGAGCGCCTCCAGGAGAGAGGCCCAAGCAAGACGCGCCCCGAGGAGCGTCTTGCCACGTGTCAACACTGGGTCTGATTGAGGGCCTTCTGGAGGGAGGCCCAAGCAAGACGCGCCCCGAGGAGCGTCTTGCCACATGTCAACAATGGTTCTTACTGAGGGCCTCCAGGAGAGAAGCCCAAGCAAGACGCGCCCCGAGGAGCTTCTTGCCACATGTCACCACTCGGTCTGACTGAGCGCCTCCAGGAGAGAGGCCAAAGCAAGACGCCCCCCGAGGAGCGTCTTGACACATGTCAACACTGGGTCTGACAGAGGGCCTCCATGAGAGAGGCCCAAGCAAGACGCGCCCCGAGGAGTGTCTTGCCAAATGTCAACACTAGGTCTGACTGAGCGCCTCAGGGAGAGAGGTCCAAGCAAGACGCGCCCCGAGGAGCGTCTTGCCACATGTCACTACTCGGTCTGACTGAGCGCCTCAGGGAGAGAGGTCCAAGCAAGATGCGCCCCGAGGAGCATCTTGCCACATGTCAACACTGGATCTGACTGAGTGCCTCCATGAGAGAAGCCCCAGCAAGACGCGCCCCGAGGAGCGTCTTGCCACATGTCACTACTCGGTCTGTTTGAGCGCCTCCAGGAGGGAGGCCCAAGCAAGACGTGCCCCGAGGAGCGTCTTGCCACATGTCAACAATGGGTCTGACTGAGGGCCTCCAGGAGAGAAGCCCAAGCAAGACACGCCCCGAGGAGCGTCTTGACACATGTCAACACTGGGTCTGACTGAGGGCCTCCATGAGAGAAGCCCAGGCAAGACGCGCCCCGAGGAGAGTCTTGCCACATGTCAACACTCGGTCTGACAGAGGGCATCCAGGAGAGAGGCCCAAGCAATACGCGCCCCGAGGAGCGTCTTGCCACATGTCACCACTGGGTCTGACTGAGCGCCTCCAGGAGAGAGGCCCAACCAAGACGCGCCCTGAGGAGCGTCTTGCCACATGCCAACACTGGGTCTGACAGAGGGCCTCCAGGAGAGAGGCCCAAGCAAGACACGCCCCGAGGAGCGTCTTGCCACATGTAAACACTGGGTCTTTCTGAGCGCCTCCAGGAGAGAAGCCCAAGCAAGACGCGCACCGAGGAGCGTCTTGACACATGTCAACACTGGGTCTGACAGAGGGCCTCCATGAGAGAGGCCCAAGCAAGACGCGCCCCGAGGAGCGTCTTGCCACATGTCAACACTGGGTCTGACTGAGCGCCTCCAGGAGAGAGGCCCAAGCAAGACGCGCCCCAAGGAGTGTCTTGCCACATGTCAGCACTGGGTCTGACTGAGCGCCTCCAGGAGAGAGGCCCCAGCAAGATGCGCCCCGAGGAGCGTCTTGCCTTATGTCAGCACTCGGTCTGACTGAGCGCCTCCAGGAGAGAGGCCCAAGCAAGACGCGCCCCGAGGAGCGTCTTGCCACATGTCAACAATGGGTCTGACTGAGGGCCTCCAGGAGAGAGGCCCAAGCAAGATGCGCCCGGAGGAGCGTTTTGCCACATGTCAACACTGGGTCTGACAGAGGGCCTCCAGGAGAGAGGCCCAAGCAAGACGCGCCCCGAGGAGCGTCTTGCCACATGTCACCTCTGGTTCTGACTGAGCGCCTCCAGGAGAGAGGCCCAAGCAAGACGCGCCCCGAGGAGCGTCTTGTCACATGTCAACACTGGATCTGTCTGAGCGCCTCCAGGAGAGAAGCCCAAGCAAGACGCGCCCCGAGGAGTGTCTTGCCACATGTCAACAATGGGTCTGACTGAGGGCCTCCAGGAGAGAAGCCCAAGCAAGACGCGCCCCGAGGAGCGTCTTGACACATGTCAACACTGGGTCTGACAGAGGGCCTCCAGGAGAGAGGCCCAAGCAAGACGCGCCCCGAGGAGTGTCTTGCCACATGTCACCACTGGGTCTGACTGAGCGCCTCCAGGAGAGAGGCCGAAGCAAGATGCGCCCCGAGGAGCGTCAGGCCACATGTCACTACTCAGTCTGACTGACCGCCTCCAGGAGAGAGGCCCAAGCAAGACGCGCCCCGAGGAGCGTCTTGCCACATGTCAGCACTGGGTCTGACTGAACGCCTCCAGGAGAGAGGTCCCAGCAAGACGCGCCCTGAGGAGCGTCTTGCCTTTTGTCAGCACTCGGTCTGACTGAGCGCCTCCAGGAGAGAGGCCCAAGCAAGACGCGCCCCGAGGAGCGTCTTGCCACATGTCAACAATGGGTCTGACTGAGGGCCTCCAGGAGAGAGGCCCAGGCAATATGCGCCCCGAGGAGCGTCTTGCCACATGTCAACAATGGGTCTGACTGAGGGCCTCCAGGAGAGAAGCCCAAGCAACACGCGGCCCGAGGAGCGTCTTGCCACATGTCAGCACTCGGTCTGACTGAGCGCCTCCAGGAGAGAGGCCAAAGCAAGACGCGCCCTGAGGAGCGTCTTGACACATGTCAACACTGGGTCTGACAGAGGGCCTCCATGAGAGAGGCCCAAGCAAGACGCGCCCCGAGGAGTGTCTTGCCACATGTCAACACTGGGTCTGACAGAGGGCCTCCAGGAGAGAGGCCCAAGCAAGACGCGCTCCGAGAAGTGTCTTGCCACATGTCACCACTTGGTCTGACTGAGCGCCTGCAGGAGAGAGGCCCAAGCAACACGCGCCCCGAGGAGCGTCAGGCCACATGTCACTACTCATTCTGACTGAGCGCCTCCAGGAGAGAGGCCCAAGCAAGACGCGCCCTGAGGAGCGTCTTGCCACGTGTCAACACTGTGTCTGATTGAGGGCCTTCTGGAGAGAGGCCCAAGCAAGACGTGCCCCGAGGAGCGTCTTGCCACATGTCACCACTTGGTCTGACTGAGCGCCTCCAAGAGAGAGGCCAAAGCAACACGCGCCCCGAGGAGCGTCAGGCCACATGTCACTACTCAGTCTGACTGAGCGCCTCCAGGAGAGAGGCCCAAGCAAGACGCGCCCCGAGGAGCGTCTTGCCACATGTCAACAATGGGTCTTACTGAGCGCCTCCAGGAGAGAAGCCCAAGCAAGACGCGCCCCGAGGAGCTTCTTGCCACATGTCAGCACTCGGTCTGACTGAGCGCCTCCAGGAGAGAGGCCAAAGCAAGACGCGCCCCGAGGAGCATCTTGACACATGTCAACACTGGGTCTGACAGAGGGCCTCCATGAGAGAGGCCCAAGCAAGACGCGCCCCGAGGAGCGTCTTGCCACATGTCAACACTGGGTCTGACTGAGCGCCTCCAGGAGAGAGGCCCAAGCAAGACGCGCCCCGAGGAGTGTCTTGCCACATGTCAGCACTGGGTCTATCTGAGCGCCTCCAGGAGAGAGGCCCCAGCAAGATGCGCCCCGAGGAGTGTCTTGCCTTATGTCAGCACTCGGTCTGACTGAGCGCCTCCAGGAGAGAGGCCCAAGCAAGACGCACCCCGAGGAGCGTCTTGCCACATGTCAACAATGGGTCTGACTGAGGGCCTCCAGGAGAGAGGCCCAAGCAAGATGCGCCCGGAGTAGCGTTTTGCCACATGTCAACACTGGGTCTGACAGAGGGCCTCCAGGAGAGAAGCCCAAGCAAGACTCGCCCCGAGGAGCGTCTTGCCACATGTCACCTCTGGTTCTGACTGAGCGCCTCCAGGAGAGAGGCCCAAGCAAGACGCGCCCCGAGGAGCGTCTTGTCACATGTCAACACTGGATCTGTCTGAGCGCCTCCAGGAGAGAAGCCCAAGCAAGACGCGCCCCGAGGAGTGTCTTGCCAAATGTCAACAATGGGTCTGACTGAGGGCCTCCAGGAGAGAAGCCCAAGCAAGACGCGCCCCGAGGAGCGTCTTGACACATGTCAACACTGGGTCTGACAGAGGGCCTCCAGGAGAGAGGCCCAAGCAAGACGCGCCCCGAGGAGTGTCTTGCCACATGTCAACAATGGGTCTGACTGAGGGCCTCCAGGAGAGAAGCCCAAGCAAGACGCGCCCCGAGGAGCGTCTTGACACATGTCAACACTGGGTCTGACAGAGGGCCTACAGGAGAGAGGCCCAAGCAAGACGCGCCCCGAGGAGTGTCTTGCCACATGTCACCACTGGGTCTGACTGAGCGCCTCCAGGAGAGAGGCCCAAGCAAGACGCGCCCCGAGGAGCGTCAGGCCTCATGTCACTACTCAGTCTGACTGAGCGCCTCCAGGAGAGAGGCCCAAGCAAGACGCGCCCCGAGGAGCGTCTTGCCACATGTCAGCACTGGGTCTGACTGAACGCCTCCAGGAGAGAGGCCCCAGCAAGACGCGCCCCGAGGAGCGTCTTGCCTTTTGTCAGCACTCGGTCTGACTGAGCGCCTCCAGGAGAGAGGCCCAAGCAAGACGCGCCCCGAGGAGCGTCTTGCCACATGTCAACAATGGGTCTGACTGAGGGCCTCCAGGAGAGAGGCCCAAGCAATATGCACCCGAGGAGCGTCTTGCCACATGTCAACAATGGGTCTGACTGAGGGCCTCCAGGAGAGAAGCCCAAGCAACACGCGGCCCGAGGAGCGTCTTGCCACATGTCAGCACTCGGTCTGACTGAGCGCCTCCAGGAGAGAGGCCAAAGCAAGACGCGCCCTGAGGAGCGTCTTGACACATGTCAACACTGGGTCTGACAGAGGGCCTCCATGAGAGAGGCCCAAGCAAGACGCGCCCCGAGGAGTGTCTTGCCACATGTCAACACTGGGTCTGACAGAGGGCCTCCAGGAGAGAGGCCCAACCAAGATGCGCTCCGAGAAGTGTCTTGCCACATGTCACCACTTGGTCTGACTGAGCGCCTCCAGGAGAGAGGCCCAAGCAACACGCGCCCCGAGGAGCGTCAGGCCACATGTCACTACTCATTCTGACTGAGCGCCTCCAGGAGAGAGGCCCAAGCAAGACGCGCCCCGAGGAGCGTCTTGCCACGTGTCAACACTGGGTCTGATTGAGGGCCTTCTGGAGAGAGGCCCAAGCAAGACGCGCCCCGAGGAGCGTCTTGCCACATGTCACCACTTGGTCTGACTGAGCGCCTCCAGGAGAGAGGCCCAAGCAACACGCGCCCCGAGGAGCGTCAGGCCACATGTCACTACTCAGTCTGACTGAGCGCCTCCAGGAGAGAGGCCCAAGCAAGACGCGCCCCGAGGAGCGTCTTGCCACATGTCAACAATGGGTCTTACTGAGCGCCTCCAGGAGAGAAGCCCAAGCAAGACGCGCCCCGAGGAGCTTCTTGCCACATGTCAGCACTCGGTCTGACTGAGCGCCTCCAGGAGAGAGGCCAAAGCAAGACGCGCCCCTAGGAGCGCCTTGCCAAATGTCAACAATGGGTCTGACTGAGGGCCTCCAGGAGAGAAGCCCAAGCAAGACGCGCCCCGAGGAGCGTCTTGACACATGTCAACACTGGGTCTTACTGAGCGCCTCCAGGAGAGAAGCCCAAGCAAGACGCGCCCCGAGGAGCTTCTTGCCACATGTCAGCACTCGGTCTGACTGAGCGCCTCCAGGAGAGAGGCCAAAGCAAGACGCGCCGCGAGGAGCATCTTGACACATGTCAACACTGGGTCTGACAGAGGGCCTCCATGAGAGAGGCCCAAGCAAGACGCGCCCCGAGGAGCGTCTTGCCACATGTCAACACTGGGTCTGACTGAGCGCCTCCAGGAGAGAGGCCCAAGCAAGACGCGCCCCGAGGAGTGTCTTGCCACATGTCAGCACTGGGTCTATCTGAGCGCCTCCAGGAGAGAGGCCCCAGCAAGATGCGCCCCGAGGAGCGTCTTGCCTTATGTCAGCACTCGGTCTGACTGAGCGCCTCCAGGAGAGAGGCCCAAGCAAGACGCGCCCCGAGGAGCGTCTTGCCACATGTCAACAATGGGTCTGACTGAGGGCCTCCAGGAGAGAGGCCCAAGCAAGATGCGCCCGGAGTAGCGTTTTGCCACATGTCAACACTGGGTCTGACAGAGGGCCTCCATGAGAGAGGCCCAAGCAAGACGCGCCCCGAGGAGTGTCTTGCCACATGTCAACACTGGGTCTCACAGAGGGCCTCCAGGAGAGAGGCCCAAGCAAGACGCGCCCCGAGGAGCGTCTTGCCTTATGTCAGCACTCGGTCTGACTGAGCGCCTCCAGGAGAGAGGCCCATGCAAGACGCGCCCCGAGGAGCTTCTTGCCACATGTCAGCACTCGGTCTGACTGAGCGCCTCCAGGAGAGAGGCCAAAGCAAGACGCGCCCCGAGGAGCGTCTTGACACATGTCAACACTGGGTCTGACAGAGGGCCTCCATGAGAGAGGCCCAAGCAAGACGCGCCCCGAGGAGCGTCTTGCCACATGTCAACACTGGGTCTGACTGAGCGCCTCCAGGAGAGAGGCCCAAGCAAGACACGCCCCGAGGAGTGTCTTGACACATGTCAACACTGGGTCGGACTGAGGGCCTCCATGAGAGAAGCCCAAGCAAGACGCGCCCCAAGGAGAGTCTTGCCACATGTCAACACTCGGTCTGACAGAGGGCATTCTGGAGAGAGGCCCAAGCAATACGCGCCCCGAGGAGCGTCTTGCCACATGTCAACACTGGGTCTGACTGAGCGCCTCCAGGAGAGAGGCCCAAGCAAGACGCACCCGAGGAGCGTCTTGCCACATGTTAGCACTGGGTCTGACTGAGCGCCTCCACGAGAGAGGCCCCAGCAAGACGCGCCCCGAGGAGCGTCTTGCCTTATGTCAGCACTCGGTCTGACTGAGCGCCTCCAGGAGAGAGGCCCAAGCAAGACGCGCCCCGAGGAGCGTCTTGCCACATGTCAACAATGGGTCTGACTGAGGGCCTCCAGGAGAGAGGCCCAAGCAAGATGCGCCCGGAGGAGCGTCTTGCCACTTGACAACACTGGGTCTGACAGAGGGCCTCCAGGAGAGAGGCCCAAGCAAGACGTGCCCCGAGGAGCGTCTTGCCACATGTCACCTCTGGTTCTGACTGAGCGCCTCCAGGAGAGAGGCCCAAGCAAGACGCGCCCCGAGGAGCGTCTTGTCACATGTCAACACTGGGTCTGTCTGAGCGCCTCCAGGAGAGAAGCCCAAGCAAGACGCGCCCCGAGCAGCGTCTTGCCACATGTCAACACTGGGTCTGACTGAGCGCCTCCAGGAGAGAGGCCCAAGCAAGATGCGCACGGAGGAGCGTCTTGCCACATGTCAACAATGGGTCTGACTGAGGGCCTCCAGGAGAGAAGCCCAAGCAACACGCGGCCCGAGGAGCGTCTTGCCACATGTCAGCACTCGGTCTGACTGAGCGCCTCCAGGAGAGAGGCCAAAGCAAGACGCGCCCCGAGGAGCGTCTTGACACATGTCAACACTGGGTCTGACAGAGGGCCTCCATGAGAGAGGCCCAAGCAAGACGCGCCCCGAGGAGTGTCTTGCCACATGTCAACACTGGGTCTCACAGAGGGCCTCCAGGAGAGAGGCCCAAGCAAGACGCGCCCCGAGGAGCGTCTTGCCACATGTCAGCACTGGGTCTGACTGAGCGCCTCCAGGAGAGAGGCCCATGCAAGACGCGCCCCGAGGAGCTTCTTGCCACATGTCAGCACTCGGTCTGACTGAGCGCCTCCAGGAGAGAGGCCAAAGCAAGACGCGCCCCGAGGAGCGTCTTGACACATGTCAACACTGGGTCTGACAGAGGGCCTCCATGAGAGAGGCCCAAGCAAGACGCGCCCCGAGGAGCGTCTTGCCACATGTCAACACTGGGTCTGACTGAGCGCCTCAAGGAGAGAGGCCCAAGCAAGACGCGCCCCGAGGAGCGTCTTGCCACATGTCAACAATGGGTCTGACTGAGGGCCTCCAGGAGAGAGGCCCAAGCAAGATGCGCCCGGAGGAGCGTCTTGCCACATGTCAACACTGGGTCTGACAGAGGGCCTCCAGGAGAGAGGCCCAAGCAAGACGCGCCCCGAGGAGCGTCTTGCCACATGTCACCTCTGGTTCTGACTGAGCGCCTCCAGGAGAGAGGCCCAAGCAAGACGTGCCCCGAGGAGCGTCTTGTCACATGTCAACACTGGGTCTTTCTGAGCGCCTCCAGGAGAGAAGCCCAAGCAAGACGCGCCCCGAGGAGCGTCTTGCCACATGTCAGCACTCGGTCTGACTGAGCGCCTCCAGGAGAGAGGCCCAAGCAAGACGCGCCCAGAGGAGCGTCTAGCCACATGTCAACAATAGGTCTGACTGAGGGCCTCCAGGAGAGAAGCCCAAGCAACACGCGGCCCGAGGAGCGTCTTGCCACATGTCAGCACTCGGTCTGACTGAGCGCCTCCAGGAGAGAGGCCAAAGCAAGACGCGCCCTGAGGAGTGTCTTGACACATGTCAACACTGGGTCTGACAGAGGGCCTCCATGAGAGAGGCCCAAGCAAGACGCGCCCCGAGGAGTGTCTTGCCACATGTCAACACTGGGTCTGACAGAGGGCCTCCAGGAGAGAGGCCCAAGCAAGACGCGCCCCGAGAAGTGTCTTGCCACATGTCACCACTTGGTCTGACTGAGCGCCTCCAGGAGAGAGGCCCAAGCAACACGCGCCCCGAGGAGCGTCAGGCCACATGTCACTACTCATTCTGACTGAGCGCCTCCAGGAGAGAGGCCCAAGCAAGACGCGCCCCGAGGAGCGTCTTGCCACGTGTCAACACTGGGTCTGATTGAGGGCCTTCTGGAGAGAGGCCCAAGCAAGACGCGCCCCGAGGAGCGTCTTGCCACATGTCACCACTTGGTCTGACTGAGCGCCTCCAGGAGAGAGGCCCAAGCAACACGCGCCCCGAGGAGCGTCAGGCCACATGTCACTACTCAGTCTGACTGAGCGCCTCCAGGAGAGAGGCCCAAGCAAGACGCCCCCCGAGGAGCGTCTTCCCACATGTCAACAATGGGTCTTACTGAGGGCCTCCAGGAGAGAAGCCCAAGCAAGACGCGCCCCGAGGAGCTTCTTGCCACATGTCAGCACTCGGTCTGACTGAGCGCCTCCAGGAGAGAGGCCAAAGCAAGACGCGCCCCGAGGAGCGTCTTGACACATGTCAACACTGGGTCTGACAGAGGGCCTCCATGAGAGAGGCCCAAGCAAGACGCGCCCCGAGGAGTGTCTTGCCACATGTCAACACTGGGTCTGACAGAGGGCCTCCAGAAGAGAGGCCCAAGCAAGACGCGCCCCGAGGAGTGTCTTGCCACATGTCACAACTTGGTCTGACTGAGCGCCTCCAGGAGAGAGGCCCAAGCAACACGCGCCCCGAGGAGCGTCAGGCCACATGTCACTACTCAGTCTGACTGAGCGCCTCCAGGAGAG
This sequence comes from Nothobranchius furzeri, assembly GCF_043380555.1. Taxonomy (NCBI): domain Eukaryota; kingdom Metazoa; phylum Chordata; class Actinopteri; order Cyprinodontiformes; family Nothobranchiidae; genus Nothobranchius; species Nothobranchius furzeri. The sequence continues at coordinate 17,960,829 of NC_091741.1, forward strand.
AGGCCCAAGCAAGACGCGCCCCGAGGAGCGTCTTGCCACGTGTCAACACTGGGTCTGATTGAGGGCCTTCTGGAGGGAGGCCCAAGCAAGACGCGCCCCGAGGAGCGTCTTGCCACATGTCAACAATGGTTCTTACTGAGGGCCTCCAGGAGAGAAGCCCAAGCAAGACGCGCCCCGAGGAGCTTCTTGCCACATGTCACCACTCGGTCTGACTGAGCGCCTCCAGGAGAGAGGCCAAAGCAAGACGCCCCCCGAGGAGCGTCTTGACACATGTCAACACTGGGTCTGACAGAGGGCCTCCATGAGAGAGGCCCAAGCAAGACGCGCCCCGAGGAGTGTCTTGCCAAATGTCAACACTAGGTCTGACTGAGCGCCTCAGGGAGAGAGGTCCAAGCAAGACGCGCCCCGAGGAGCGTCTTGCCACATGTCACTACTCGGTCTGACTGAGCGCCTCAGGGAGAGAGGTCCAAGCAAGATGCGCCCCGAGGAGCATCTTGCCACATGTCAACACTGGATCTGACTGAGTGCCTCCATGAGAGAAGCCCCAGCAAGACGCGCCCCGAGGAGCGTCTTGCCACATGTCACTACTCGGTCTGTTTGAGCGCCTCCAGGAGGGAGGCCCAAGCAAGACGTGCCCCGAGGAGCGTCTTGCCACATGTCAACAATGGGTCTGACTGAGGGCCTCCAGGAGAGAAGCCCAAGCAAGACACGCCCCGAGGAGCGTCTTGACACATGTCAACACTGGGTCTGACTGAGGGCCTCCATGAGAGAAGCCCAGGCAAGACGCGCCCCGAGGAGAGTCTTGCCACATGTCAACACTCGGTCTGACAGAGGGCATCCAGGAGAGAGGCCCAAGCAATACGCGCCCCGAGGAGCGTCTTGCCACATGTCACCACTGGGTCTGACTGAGCGCCTCCAGGAGAGAGGCCCAACCAAGACGCGCCCTGAGGAGCGTCTTGCCACATGCCAACACTGGGTCTGACAGAGGGCCTCCAGGAGAGAGGCCCAAGCAAGACACGCCCCGAGGAGCGTCTTGTCATATGTAAACACTGGGTCTTTCTGAGCGCCTCCAGGAGAGAAGCCCAAGCAAGACGCGCACCGAGGAGCGTCTTGACACATGTCAACACTGGGTCTGACAGAGGGCCTCCATGAGAGAGGCCCAAGCAAGATGCGCCCCGAGGAGCGTCTTGCCACATGTCAACACTGGGTCTGACTGAGCGCCTCCAGGAGAGAGGCCCAAGCAAGACGCGCCCCGAGGAGTGTCTTGCCACATGTCAGCACTGGGTCTGACTGAGCGCCTCCAGGAGAGAGGCCCCAGCAAGATGCGCCCCGAGGAGCGTCTTGCCTTATGTCAGCACTCGGTCTGACTGAGCGCCTCCAGGAGAGAGGCCCAAGCAAGACGCGCCCTGAGGAGCGTCTTGCCACGTGTCAACACTGTGTCTGATTGAGGGCCTTCTGGAGAGAGGCCCAAGCAAGACGTGCCCCGAGGAGCGTCTTGCCACATGTCACCACTTGGTCTGACTGAGCGCCTCCAGGAGAGAGGCCAAAGCAACACGCGCCCCGAGGAGCGTCAGGCCACATGTCACTACTCAGTCTGACTGAGCGCCTCCAGGAGAGAGGCCCAAGCAAGACGCGCCCCGAGGAGCGTCTTGCCACATGTCAACAATGGGTCTTACTGAGCGCCTCCAGGAGAGAAGCCCAAGCAAGACGCGCCCCGAGGAGCTTCTTGCCACATGTCAGCACTCGGTCTGACTGAGCGCCTCCAGGAGAGAGGCCAAAGCAAGACGCGCCCCGAGGAGCATCTTGACACATGTCAACACTGGGTCTGACAGAGGGCCTCCATGAGAGAGGCCCAAGCAAGACGCGCCCCGAGGAGCGTCTTGCCACATGTCAACACTGGGTCTGACTGAGCGCCTCCAGGAGAGAGGCCCAAGCAAGACGCGCCCCGAGGAGTGTCTTGCCACATGTCAGCACTGGGTCTATCTGAGCGCCTCCAGCAGAGAGGCCCCAGCAAGATGCGCCCCGAGGAGCGTCTTGCCTTATGTCAGCACTCGGTCTGACTGAGCGCCTCCAGGAGAGAGGCCCAAGCAAGACGCGCCCCGAGGAGCGTCTTGCCACATGTCAACAATGGGTCTGACTGAGGGCCTCCAGGAGAGAGGCCCAAGCAAGATGCGCCCGGAGTAGCGTTTTGCCACATGTCAACACTGGGTCTGACAGAGGGCCTCCAGGAGAGAAGCCCAAGCAAGACGCGCCCCGAGGAGCGTCTTGCCACATGTCACCTCTGGTTCTGACTGAGCGCCTCCAGGAGAGAGGCCCAAGCAAGACGCGCCCCGAGGAGCGTCTTGTCACATGTCAACACTGGATCTGTCTGAGCGCCTCCAGGAGAGAAGCCCAAGCAAGACGCGCCCCGAGGAGTGTCTTGCCAAATGTCAACAATGGGTCTGACTGAGGGCCTCCAGGAGAGAAGCCCAAGCAAGACGCGCCCCGAGGAGCGTCTTGACACATGTCAACACTGGGTCTGACAGAGGGCCTCCAGGAGAGAGGCCCAAGCAAGACGCGCCCCGAGGAGTGTCTTGCCACATGTCAACAATGGGTCTGACTGAGGGCCTCCAGGAGAGAAGCCCAAGCAAGACGCGCCCCGAGGAGCGTCTTGACACATGTCAACACTGGGTCTGACAGAGGGCCTCCAGGAGAGAGGCCCAAGCAAGACGCGCCCCGAGGAGTGTCTTGCCACATGTCACCACTGGGTCTGACTGAGCGCCTCCAGGAGAGAGGCCCAAGCAAGACGCGCCCCGAGGAGCGTCAGGCCTCATGTCACTACTCAGTCTGACTGAGCGCCTCCAGGAGAGAGGCCCAAGCAAGACGCGCCCCGAGGAGCGTCTTGCCACATGTCAGCACTGGGTCTGACCGAACGCCTCCAGGAGAGAGGCCCCAGCAAGACGCGACCCGAGGAGCGTCTTGCCTTTTGTCAGCACTCGGTCTGACTGAGCGCCTCCAGGAGAGAGGCCCAAGCAAGACGCGCCCCGAGAAGTGTCTTGCCACATGTCACCACTTGGTCTGACTGAGCGCCTCCAGGAGAGAGGCCCAAGCAACACGCGCCCCGAGGAGCGTCAGGCCACATGTCACTACTCATTCTGACTGAGCGCCTCCAGGAGAGAGGCCCAAGCAAGACGCGCCCCGAGGAGCGTCTTGCCACGTGTCAACACTGGGTCTGATTGAGTTCCTTCTGGAGAGAGGCCCAAGCAAGACGCGCCCCGAGGAGCGTCTTGCCACATGTCACCACTTGGTCTGACTGAGCGCCTCCAGGAGAGAGGCCCAAGCAACACGCGCCCCGAGGAGCGTCAGGCCACATGTCACTACTCAGTCTGACTGAGCGCCTCCAGGAGAGAGGCCCAAGCAAGACGCGCCCCGAGGAGCGTCTTGCCACATGTCAACAATGGGTCTTACTGAGCGCCTCCAGGAGAGAAGCCCAAGCAAGACGCGCCCCGAGGAGCTTCTTGCCACATGTCAGCACTCGGTCTGACTGAGCGCCTCCAGGAGAGAGGCCAAAGCAAGACGCGCCCCGAGGAGCGTCTTGCCAAATGTCAACAATGGGTCTGACTGAGGGCCTCCAGGAGAGAAGCCCAAGCAAGACGCGCCCCGAGGAGCGTCTTGACACATGTCAACACTGGGTCTTACTGAGCGCCTCCAGGAGAGAAGCCCAAGCAAGACGCGCCCCGAGGAGCTTCTTGCCACATGTCAGCACTCGGTCTGACTGAGCGCCTCCAGGAGAGAGGCCAAAGCAAGACGCGCCCCGAGGAGCATCTTGACACATGTCAACACTGGGTCTGACAGAGGGCCTCCATGAGAGAGGCCCAAGCAAGACGCGCCCCGAGGAGCGTCTTGCCACATGTCAACACTGGGTCTGACTGAGCGCCTCCAGGAGAGAGGCCCAAGCAAGACGCGCCCCGAGGAGTGTCTTGCCACATGTCAGCACTGGGTCTATCTGAGCGCCTCCAGGAGAGAGGCCCCAGCAAGATGCGCCCCGAGGAGCGTCTTGCCTTATGTCAGCACTCGGTCTGACTGAGCGCCTCCAGGAGAGAGGCCCAAGCAAGACGCGCCCCGAGGAGCGTCTTGCCACATGTCAACAATGGGTCTGACTGAGGGCCTCCAGGAGAGAGGCCCAAGCAAGATGCGCCCGGAGTAGCGTTTTGCCACATGTCAACACTGGGTCTGACAGAGGGCCTCCAGGAGAGAAGCCCAAGCAAGACGCGCCCCGAGGAGCGTCTTGCCACATGTCACCTCTGGTTCTGACTGAGCGCCTCCAGGAGAGAGGCCCAAGCAAGACGCGCCCCGAGGAGCGTCTTGTCACATGTCAACACTGGATCTGTCTGAGCGCCTCCAGGAGAGAAGCCCAAGCAAGACGCGCCCCGAGGAGTGTCTTGCCAAATGTCAACAATGGGTCTGACTGAGGGCCTCCAGGAGAGAAGCCCAAGCAAGACGCGCCCCGAGGAGCGTCTTGACACATGTCAACACTGGGTCTGACAGAGGGCCTCCAGGAGAGAGGCCCAAGCAAGACGCGCCCCGAGGAGTGTCTTGCCACATGTCAACAATGGGTCTGACTGAGGGCCTCCAGGAGAGAAGCCCAAGCAAGACGCGCCCCGAGGAGCGTCTTGACACATGTCAACACTGGGTCTGACAGAGGGCCTCCAGGAGAGAGGCCCAAGCAAGACGCGCCCCGAGGAGTGTCTTGCCACATGTCACCACTGGGTCTGACTGAGCGCCTCCAGGAGAGAGGCCCAAGCAAGACGCGCCCCGAGGAGCGTCAGGCCTCATGTCACTACTCAGTCTGACTGAGCGCCTCCAGGAGAGAGGCCCAAGCAAGACGCGCCCCGAGGAGCGTCTTGCCACATGTCAGCACTGGGTCTGACTGAACGCCTCCAGGAGAGAGGCCCCAGCAAGACGCGCCCCGAGGAGCGTCTTGCCTTTTGTCAGCACTCGGTCTGACTGAGCGCCTCCAGGAGAGAGGCCCAAGCAAGACGCGCCCCGAGGAGCGTCTTGCCACATGTCAACAATGGGTCTGACTGAGGGCCTCCAGGAGAGAGGCCCAAGCAATATGCACCCGAGGAGCGTCTTGCCACATGTCAACAATGGGTCTGACTGAGGGCCTCCAGGAGAGAAGCCCAAGCAACACGCGGCCCGAGGAGCGTCTTGCCACATGTCAGCACTCGGTCTGACTGAGCGCCTCCAGGAGAGAGGCCAAAGCAAGACGCGCCCTGAGGAGCGTCTTGACACATGTCAACACTGGGTCTGACAGAGGGCCTCCATGAGAGAGGCCCAAGCAAGACGCGCCCCGAGGAGTGTCTTGCCACATGTCAACACTGGGTCTGACAGAGGATCTCCAGGAGAGAGGCCCAAGCAAGACGCGCTCCGAGAAGTGTCTTGCCACATGTCACCACTTGGTCTGACTGAGCGCCTCCAGGAGAGAGGCCCAAGCAACACGCGCCCCGAGGAGCGTCAGGCCACATGTCACTACTCATTCTGACTGAGCGCCTCCAGGAGAGAGGCCCAAGCAAGACGCGCCTCGAGGAGCGTCTTGCCACGTGTCAACACTGGGTCTGATTGAGGGCCTTCTGGAGAGAGGCCCAAGCAAGACGCGCCCCGAGGAGCGTCTTGCCACATGTCACCACTTGGTCTGACTGAGCGCCTCCAGGAGAGAGGCCCAAGCAACACGCGCCCCGAGGAGCGTCAGGCCACATGTCACTACTCAGTCTGACTGAGCGCCTCCAGGAGAGAGGCCCAAGCAAGACGCGCCCCGAGGAGCGTCTTGCCACATGTCAACAATGGGTCTTACTGAGCGCCTCCAGGAGAGAAGCCCAAGCAAGACGCGCCCCGAGGAGCTTCTTGCCACATGTCAGCACTCGGTCTGACTGAGCGCCTCCAGGAGAGAGGCCAAAGCAAGACGCGCCCCGAGGAGCGTCTTGCCAAATGTCAACAATGGGTCTGACTGAGGGCCTCCAGGAGAGAAGCCCAAGCAAGACGCGCCCCGAGGAGCGTCTTGACACATGTCAACACTGGGTCTGACAGAGGGCCTCCAGGAGAGAGGCCCAAGCAAGACGCGCCCCGAGGAGTTTCTTGCCACATGTCACCACTGGGTCTGACTGAGCGCCTCCAGGAGAGAGGCCGAAGCAAGACGCGCCCCGAGGAGCGTCAGGCCAAATGTCACTACTCAGTCTGACTGACCGCCTCCAGGAGAGAGGCCCAAGCAAGACGCGCCCCGAGGAGCGTCTTGCCACATGTCAGCACTGGGTCTGACTGAACGCCTCCAGGAGAGAGGCCCCAGCAGGACGCGCCCCGAGGAGCGTCTTGCCTTTTGTCAGCACTCGGTCTGACTGAGCGCCTCCAGGAGAGAGGCCCAAGCAAGACGCGCCCCGAGGAGCGTCTTGCCACATGTCAACAATGGGTCTGACTGAGGGCCTCCAGGAGAGAGGCCCAAGCAATATGCGCCCCGAGGAGCGTCTTGCCACATGTCAACAATGGGTCTGACTGAGGGCCTCCAGGAGAGAAGCCCAAGCAACACGCGGCCCGAGGAGCGTCTTGCCACATGTCAGCACTCGGTCTGACTGAGCGCCTCCAGGAGAGAGGCCAAAGCAAGACGCGCCCTGAGGAGCGTCTTGACGCATGTCAACACTGGGTCTGACAGAGGGCCTCCATGAGAGAGGCCCAAGCAAGACGCGCCCCGAGGAGTGTCTTGCCACATGTCAACACTGGGTCTGACAGAGGGCCTCCAGGAGAGAGGCCCAAGCAAGACGCGCTCCGAGAAGTGTCTTGCCACATGTCACCACTTGGTCTGACTGAGCGCCTCCAGGAGAGAGGCCCAAGCAACACGCGCCCCGAGGAGCGTCAGGCCACATGTCACTACTCATTCTGACTGAGCGCCTCCAGGAGAGAGGCCCAAGCAAGACGCGCCCCGAGGAGCGTCTTGCCACGTGTCAACACTGGGTCTGATTGAGGGCCTTCTGGAGAGAGGCCCAAGCAAGACGCGCCCCGAGGAGCGTCTTGCCACATGTCACCACTTGGTCTGACTGAGCGCCTCCAGGAGAGAGGCCCAAGCAACACGCGCCCCGAGGAGCGTCAGGCCACATGTCACTACTCAGTCTGACTGAGCGCCTCCAGGAGAGAGGCCCAAGCAAGACGCGCCCCGAGGAGCGTCTTGCCACATGTCAACAATGGGTCTTACTGAGCGCCTCCAGGAGAGAAGCCCAAGCAAGACGCGCCCCGAGGAGCTTCTTGCCACATGTCAGCACTCGGTCTGACTGAGCGCCTCCAGGAGAGAGGCCAAAGCAAGACGCGCCCCGAGGAGCGTCTTGACACATGTCAACACTGGGTCTGACAGAGGGCCTCCATGAGAGAGGCCCAAGCAAGACGCGCCCCGAGGAGCGTCTTGCCACATGTCAACACTGGGTCTGACTGAGCGCCTCCAGGAGAGAGGCCCAAGCAAGACGCGCCCCGAGGAGGGTCTTGCCACATGTCAGCACTGGGTCTGACTGAGCGCCTCCAGGAGAGAGGCCCCAGCAAGATGCGCCCCGAGGAGCGTCTTGCCTTATGTCAGCACTCGGTCTGACTGAGCGCCTCCAGGAGAGAGGCCCAAGCAAGACGCGCCCCGAGGAGCGTCTTGCCACATGTCAACAATGGGTCTGACTGAGGGCCTCCAGGAGAGAGGCCCAAGCAAGATGCGCCCGGAGGAGCGTTTTGCCACATGTCAACACTGGGTCTGACAGAGGGCCTCCAGGAGAGAGGCCCAAGCAAGACACGCCCCGAGGAGCGTCTTGCCACATGTCACCTCTGGTTCTGACTGAGCGCCTCCAGGAGAGAGGCCCAAGCAAGACGCGCCCCGAGGAGCGTCTTGTCACATGTCAACACTGGATCTGTCTGAGCGCCTCCAGGAGAGAAGCCCAAGCAAGACGCGCCCCGAGGAGTGTCTTGCCACATGTCAACAATGGGTCTGACTGAGGGCCTCCAGGAGAGAAGCCCAAGCAAGACGCGCCCCGAGGAGCGTCTTGACACATGTCAACACTGGGTCTGACAGAGGGCCTCCAGGAAAGAGGCCCAAGAAAGACGCGCCCCGAGGAGTGTCTTGCCACATGTCACCACTGGGTCTGACTGAGCGCCTCCAGGAGAGAGGCCGAAGCAAGACGCGCCCCGAGGAGCGTCAGGCCACATGTCACTACTCAGTCTGACTGACCGCCTCCAGGAGAGAGGCCCAAGCAAGACGCGCCCCGAGGAGCGTCTTGCCACATGTCAGCACTGGGTCTGACTGAACGCCTCCAGGAGAGAGGCCCCAGCAAGACGCGCCCCGAGGAGCGTCTTGCCTTTTGTCAGCACTCGGTCTGACTGAGCGCCTCCAGGAGAGAGGCCCAAGCAAGACGCGCCCCGAGGAGCGTCTTGCCACGTGTCAACACTGGGTCTGATTGAGGGCCTTCTGGAGAGAGGCCCAAGCAAGACGCGCCCCGAGGAGCGTCTTGTCCACATGTCACCACTTGGTCTGACTGAGCGCCTCCAGGAGAGAGGCCCAAGCAACATGCGCCCCGAGGAGCGTCAGGCCACATGTCACTACTCAGTCTGACTGAGCGCCTCCAGGAGAGAGGCCCAAGCAAGACGCGCCCCGAGGAGCGTCTTGCCACATGTCAACAATGGGTCTTACTGAGCGCCTCCAGGAGAGAAGCCCAAGCAAGACGCGCCCCGAGGAGCTTCTTGCCACATGTCAGCACTCGGTCTGACTGAGCGCCTCCAGGAGAGGGGCCAAAGCAAGACGCGCCCCGAGGAGCGTCTTGCCACATGTCAACAATGGGTCTGACTGAGGGCCTCCAGGAGAGAAGCCCAAGCAACACGCGGCCCGAGGAGCGTCTTGCCACATGTCAGCACTCGGTCTGACTGAGCGCCTCCAGGAGAGAGGCCAAAGCAAGACGCGCCCTGAGGAGCGTCTTGACACATGTCAACACTGGGTCTGACAGAGGGCCTCCATGAGAGAGGCCCAAGCAAGACGCGCCCCGAGGAGTGTCTTGCCACATGTCAACACTGGGTCTGACAGAGGGCCTCCAGGAGAGAGGCCCAAGCAAGACGCGCTCCGAGAAGTGTCTTGCCACATGTCACCACTTGGTCTGACTGAGCGCCTCCAGGAGAGAGGCCCAAGCAACACGCGCCCCGAGGAGCGTCAGGCCACATGTCACTACTCATTCTGACTGAGCGCCTCCAGGAGAGAGGCCCAAGCAAGACGCGCCCCGAGGAGCGTCTTGCCACGTGTCAACACTGGGTCTGATTGAGGGCCTTCTGGAGAGAGGCCCAAGCAAGACGCGCCCCGAGGAGCGTCTTGCCACATGTCACCACTTGGTCTGACTGAGCGCCTCCAGGAGAGAGGCCCAAGCAACATGCGCCCCGAGGAGCGTCAGGCCACATGTCACTACTCAGTCTGACTGAGCGCCTCCAGGAGAGAGGCCCAAGCAAGACGCGCCCCGAGGAGCGTCTTGCCACATGTCAACAATGGGTCTTACTGAGCGCCTCCAGGAGAGAAGCCCAAGCAAGACGCGCCCCGAGGAGCTTCTTGCCACATGTCAGCACTCGGTCTGACTGAGCGCCTCCAGGAGAGAGGCCAAAGCAAGACGCGCCCCGAGGAGCGTCTTGACACATGTCAACACTGGGTCTGACAGAGGGCCTCCATGAGAGAGGCCCAAGCAAGACGCGCCCCGAGGAGCGTCTTTCCACATGTCAACACTGGGTCTGACTGAGCGCCTCCAGGAGAGAGGCCCAAGCAAGACGCGCCCCGAGGAGTGTCTTGCCACATGTCAGCACTGGGTCTGACTGAGCGCCTCCAGGAGAGAGGCCCCAGCAAGATGCGCCCCGAGGAGCGTCTTGCCTTATGTCAGCACTCGGTCTGACTGAGCGCCTCCAGGAGAGAGGCCCAAGCAAGACGCGCCCCGAGGAGCGTCTTGCCACATGTCAACAATGGGTCTGACTGAGGGCCTCCAGGAGAGAGGCCCAAGCAAGATGCGCCCGGAGGAGCGTTTTGCCACATGTCAACACTGGGTCTGACAGAGGGCCTCCAGGAGAGAGGCCCCAGCAAGACGCGCCCCGAGGAGCGTCTTGCCTTTTGTCAGCACTCGGTCTGACTGAGCGCCTCCAGGAGAGAGGCCCAAGCAAGACGCGCCCCGAGGAGCGTCTTGCCACATGTCAACAATGGGTCTGATTGAGGGCCTCCAGGAGAGAGGCCCAAGCAAGATGCACCCCGAGGAGCGTCTTGCCACATGTCAACAATGGGTCTGACTGAGGGCCTCCAGGAGAGAAGCCCAAGCAACACGCGGCCCGAGGAGCGTCTTGCCACATGTCAGCACTCGGTCTGACTGAGCGCCTCCAGGAGAGAGGCCAAAGCAAGACGCGCCCTGAGGAGCGTCTTGACACATGTCAACACTGGGTCTGACAGAGGGCCTCCATGAGAGAGGCCCAAGCAAGACGCGCCCCGAGGAGTGTCTTGCCACATGTCAACACTGGGTCTGACAGAGGGCCTCCAGGAGAGAGGCCCAAGCAAGACGCGCCCCGAGAAGTGTCTTGCCACATGTCACCACTTGGTCTGACTGAGCGCCTCCAGGAGAGAGGCCCAAGCAACACGCGCCCCGAGGAGCGTCAGGCCACATGTCACTACTCATTCTGACTGAGCGCCTCCAGGAGAGAGGCCCAAGCAAGACGCGCCCCGAGGAGCGTCTTGCCACGTGTCAACACTGGGTCTGATTGAGGGCCTTCTGGAGAGAGGCCCAAGCAAGATGCGCCCCGAGGAGCGTCTTGCCACATGTCACCACTGGGTCTGACTGAGCGCCTCCAGGAGAGAGGCCGAAGCAAGACGAGCCCCGAGGAGCGTCAGGCCACATGTCACTACTCAGTCTGACTGACCGCCTCCAGGAGAGAGGCCCAAGCAAGACGCGCCCCAAGGAGCGTCTTGCCACATGTCAACAATGGGTCTGACTGACGGCCTCCAGGAGAGAAGCCCAAGCAAGACGCGCCCCGAGGAGTGTCTTGCCACATGTCAACAATGGGTCTGACTGAGGGCCTCCAGGAGAGAAGCCCAAGCAAGACGCGCCCCGAGGAGCGTCTTGACACATGTCAACAATGGGTCTGAATGAGGGCCTCCAGGAGAGAAGCCCAAGCAAGACGCGCCCCGAGGAGCGTCTTGACACATGTAAACACTGGGTCTGACAGAGGGCCTCCAGGAGAGAGGCCCAAGCAAGACGCGCCCCGAGGAGTGTCTTGCCACATGTCAGCACTGGGTCTGACTGAGCGCCTCCAGGAGAGAGACCCCAGCAAGATGCGCCCCGAGGAGCGTCTTGCCTTATGTCAGCACTCGGTCTGACTGAGCGCCTCCAGGAGAGAGGCCCAAGCAAGACGCGCCCCGAGGAGCGTCTTGCCACATGTCAACAATGGGTCTGACTGAGGGCCTCCAGGAGAGAGGCCCAAGCAAGATGCGCCCGGAGGAGCGTTTTGCCACATGTCAACACTGGGTCTGACAGAGGGCCTCCAGGAGAGAGGCCCAAGCAAGACGCGCCCCGAGGAGCGTCTTGCCACATGTCACCTCAGGTTCTGACTGAGCGCCTCCAGGAGAGAGGCCCAAGCAAGACGCGCCCCGAGGAGCGTCTTGTCACATGTCAACACTGGATCTGTCTGAGCGCCTCCAGGAGAGAAGCCCAAGCAAGACGCGCCCCGAGGAGTGTCTTGCCACATGTCAACAATGGGTCTGACTGAGGGCCTCCAGGAGAGAAGCCCAAGCAAGACGTGCCCCGAGGAGCGTCTTGACACATGTCAACACTGGGTCTGACAGAGGGCCTCCAGGAGAGAGGCCCAAGCAAGACGCGCCCCGAGGAGTGTCTTGCCACATGTCACCACTGGGTCTGACTGAGCGCCTCCAGGAGAGAGGCCGAAGCAAGACGCGCCCCGAGGAGCGTCAGGCCAAATGTCACTACTCAGTCTGACTGAGCGCCTCCAGGAGAGAGGCCCAAGCAAGACGCGCCCCGAGGACCGTCTTGCCACATGTCAGCACTGGGTCTGACTGAACGCCTCCAGGAGAGAGGCCCCAGCAAGACGCGCCCCGAGGAGCGTCTTGCCTTTTGTCAGCACTCGGTCTGACTGAGCGCCTCCAGGAGAGAAGCCCAAGCAACACGCGGCCCGAGGAGCGTCTTGCCACATGTCAGCACTCGGTCTGACTGAGCGCCTCCAGGAGAGAGGCCCAAGCAACACGCGCCCCGAGGAGCGTCAGGCCACATGTCACTACTCATTCTGACTGAGCGCAACCAGGAGAGAGGCCCAAGCAAGACGCGCCCCGAGGAGCGTCTTGCCACGTGTCAACACTGGGTCTGATTGAGGGCCTTCTGGAGAGAGGCCCAAGCAACACGCGCCCCGAGGAGCGTCAGGCCACATGTCACTACTCAGTCTGACTGAGCGCCTCCAGGAGAGAGGCCCAAGCAAGACGCGCCCCGAGGAGCGTCTTGCCACATGTCAACAATGGGTCTTACTGAGGGCCTCCAGGAGAGAAGCCCAAGCAAGACGCGCCCCGAGGAGCTTCTTGCCACATGTCAGCACTCGGTCTGACTGAGCGCCTCCAGGAGAGAGGCCAAAGCAAGACGTGCCCCGAGGAGCGTCTTGACACATGTCAACACTGGGTCTGACAGAGGGACTCCATGAGAGAGGCCAAAGCAAGACGCGCCCCGAGGAGCGTCTTGCCACATGTCAACACTGGGTCTGACTGAGCGCCTCCAGGAGAGAGGCCAAAGCAAGACGTGGCCCGAGGAGCGTCTTGCCACATGTCAGCACTGGGTCTGACTGAGCGCTTCCAGGAGAGAGGCCCCAGCAAGACGCGCCCCGAGGAGTGTCTTGCCTTATGTCACCACTCGGTCTGACTGAGCGCCTCCAGGAGAGAGGCCCAAGCAAGACGCGCCCCGAGGAGCGTCTTGCAACATGTCAACAATGGGTCTGACTGAGGGCCTCCAGGAGAGAGGCCCAAGCAAGATGCGCCCGGAGGAGCGTCTTGCCACATGTCAACACTGGGTCTGACAGAGGGCCTCCAGGAGAGAGGCCCAAGCAAGACGCGCCCCGAGGAGCGTCTTGTCACATGTCAACACTGGGCCTGTCTGAGCGCCTCCAGGAGAGAAGCCCAAGCAAGACGCGCCCCCAGGAGTGTCTTGCCGCATGTCAACAATGGGTCTGACTGAGGGCCTCCAGGAGAGAAGCCCAAGCAAGACGCGCCCCGAGGAGCGTCTTGACACATGTCAACACTGGGTCTGACAGAGGGCCTCCAGGAGAGAGGCCCAAGCAAGACGCGCCCCGAGGAGTGTCTTGCCACATGTCACCACTGGGTCTGACTGAGCGCCTCTAGGAGAGAGGCCCAAGCAAGACGCGCCCCGAGGAGCGTCAGGCCACATGTCACTACTAAGTCTGACTGAGCGCCTCCAGGAGAGAGGCCCAAGCAAGACGCGCCCCGAGGAGCGTCTTGCCACATGTCAGCACTGGGTCTGACTGAACGCCTCCAGAAGAGAGGCCCCAGCAAGACGTGCCCCGAGGAGCGTCTTGCCACATGTCAACAATGGGTCTGACTGAGGGCCTCCAGGAGAGAGGCCCAAGCAAGATGCGCCCGGAGGAGCGTCTTGCCACATGTCAACACTGGGTCTGACAGAGGGCCTCCAGGAGAGAGGCCCAAGCAAGACGCGCCCCGAGGAGCGTCTTGCCACATGTCACCTCTGGTTCTGACTGAGCGCCTCCAGGAGAGAGGCCCAAGCAAGACGTGCCCCGAGGAGCGTCTTGTCACATGTCAACACTGGGTCTTTCTGAGCGCCTCCAGGAGAGAAGCCCAAGCAAGACGCGCCCCGAGGAGCGTCTTGCCACATGTCAGCACTCGGTCTGACTGAGCGCCTCCAGGAGAGAGGCCCAAGCAAGACGCGCCCAGAGGAGCGTCTTGCCACATGTCAACAATAGGTCTGACTGAGGGCCTCCAGGAGAGAAGCCCAAGCAACACGCGGCCCGAGGAGCGTCTTGCCACATGTCAGCACTCGGTCTGACTGAGCGCCTCCAGGAGAGAGGCCAAAGCAAGACGCGCCCTGAGGAGTGTCTTGACACATGTCAACACTGGGTCTGACAGAGGGCCTCCATGAGAGAGGCCCAAGCAAGACGCGCCCCGAGGAGTGTCTTGCCACATGTCAACACTGGGTCTGACAGAGGGCCTCCAGGAGAGAGGCCCAAGCAAGACGCGCCCCGAGAAGTGTCTTGCCACATGTCACCACTTGGTCTGACTGAGCGCCTCCAGGAGAGAGGCCCAAGCAACACGCGCCCCGAGGAGCGTCAGGCCACATGTCACTACTCAGTCTGACTGAGCGCCTCCAGGAGAGAGGCCCAAGCAAGACGCCCCCCGAGGAGCGTCTTGCCACATGTCAACAATGGGTCTTACTGAGGGCCTCCAGGAGAGAAGCCCAAGCAAGACGCGCCCCGAGGAGCTTCTTGCCACATGTCAGCACTCGGTCTGACTGAGCGCCTCCAGGAGAGAGGCCAAAGCAAGACGCGCCCCGAGGAGCGTCTTGATACATGTCAACACTGGGTCTGACAGAGGGCCTCCATGAGAGAGGCCCAAGCAAGACGCGCCCCGAGGAGTGTCTTGCCACATGTCAACACTGGGTCTGACAGAGGGCCTCCAGAAGAGAGGCCCAAGCAAGACGCGCCCCGAGGAGTGTCTTGCCACATGTCACAACTTGGTCTGACTGAGCGCCTCCAGGAGAGAGGCCCAAGCAACACGCGCCCCGAGGAGCGTCAGGCCACATGTCACTACTCAGTCTGACTGAGCGCCTCCAGGAGAGAGGCCCAAGCAAGACGCGCCCCGAGGAGCGTCTTGCCATGTGTCAACACTGGGTCTGATTGAGGGCCTTCTGGAGGGAGGCCCAAGCAAGACGCGCCCCGAGGAGCGTCTTGCCACATGTCAACAATGGTTCTTACTGAGGGCCTCCAGGAGAGAAGCCCAAGCAAGACGCGCCCCGAGGAGCTTCTTGCCACATGTCACCACTCGGTCTGACTGAGCGCCTCCAGGAGAGAGGCCAAAGCAAGACGCCCCCCGAGGAGCGTCTTGACACATGTCAACACTGGGTCTGACAGAGGGCCTCCATGAGAGAGGCCCAAGCAAGACGCGCCCCGAGGAGTGTCTTGCCAAATGTCAACACTGGGTCTGACTGAGCGCCTCAGGGAGAGAGGTCCAAGCAAGACGCGCCCCGAGGAGCGTCTTGCCACATGTCACTACTCGGTCTGACTGAGCACCTCAGGGAGAGAGGTCCAAGCAAGATGCGCCCCGAGGAGCATCTTGCCACATGTCAACACTGGATCTGACTGAGTGCCTCCATGAGAGAAGCCCCAGCAAGACGCGCCCCGAGGAGCGTCTTGCCACATGTCACTACTCAGTCTGTTTGAGCGCCTCCAGGAGAGAGGCCCAAGCAAGACGTGCCCCGAGGAGCGTCTTGCCACATGTCAACAATGGGTCTGACTGAGGGCCTCCAGGAGAGAAGCCCAAGCAAGACACGCCCCGAGGAGCGTCTTGACACATGTCAACACTGGGTCTGACTGAGGGCCTCCATGAGAGAAGCCCAAGCAAGACGCGCCCCGAGGAGAGTCTTGCCACATGTCAACACTCGGTCTGACAGAGGGCATCCAGGAGAGAGGCCCAAGCAATACGCGCCCCGAGGAGCATCTTGCCACATGTCACCACTGGGTCTGACTGAGCGCCTCCAGGAGAGAGGCCCAACCAAGACGCGCCCTGAGGAGCGTCTTGCCACATGCCAACACTGGGTCTGACAGAGGGCCTCCAGGAGAGAGGCCCAAGCAAGACGCGCTCGAGGAGTGTCTTGCCACATGTCACCACTGGGTCTGACTGAGCGCCTCCAGGAGAGAGGCCCAAGCAAGACACGCCCCGAGGAGCGTCTTGTCACATGTAAACACTGGGTCTTTCTGAGCGCCTCCAGGAGAGAAGCCCAAGCAAGACGCGCACCGAGGAGCGTCTTTCCACATGTCAGCACTCGGTCTGACTGAGCGCCTCCAGGAGAGAGGCCCAAGCAAGACGCGCCCAAAGGAGCGTCTTGCAACATGTCAACAATGGGTCTGACTGAGCGCCTCCAGGAGAGAGGCCCAAGCAACATGCGCCCCGAGGAGCGTCAGGCCACATGTCACTACTCAGTCTGACTGAGCGCCTCCAGGAGAGAGGCCCAAGCAAGACGCGCCCCGAGGAGCGTCTTGCCACGTGTCAACACTGGGTCTGAATGAGGGCCTTCTGGAGAGAGGCCAAAGCAAGACGCGCCCCGCGGAGCGTCTTGCCACATGTCAACAATGGGTCTTACTGAGGGCCTCCAGGAGAGAAGCCCAAGCAACACGCGCCCCGAGGAGCTTCTTGCCATATGTCAGCACTCGGTCTGACTGAGCGCCTCCAGGAGAGAGGCCAAAGCAAGACGCGCCCCGAGGAGCGTCTTGACACATGTCAACACTGGGTCTGACAGAGGGCCTCCATGAGAGAGGCCCAAGCAAGACGCGCCCCGAGGAGTGTCTTGCCACATGTCAACACTGGGTCTGACTGAGCGCCTCCAGGAGAGAGGCCCAAGCAAGACGCGCCCCGAGGAGCGTCTTGCCACGTGTCAACACTGGGTCTGACTGAGCGCCTCCAGGAGAGAGGCCCAAGCAAGATGCGCCCCGAGGAGCGTCTTGCCACGTGTCACCACTGGGTCTGACTGAGCGCCTCCAGGAGAGAGGCCCAAGCAAGACGCGCCCATAGGAGCTTCTTGCCACGTGTCACCACTGGGTCTGATTGAGCGCCTCCAGGAGAGAGGCCCCAGCAAGACGCGCCCCGAGGAGCGTCTTGCCTTATGTCAGCACTCGGTCTGACTGAGCGCCTCCAGGAGAGAGGCCCAAGCAAGACGCACCCCGAGGAGCGTCTTGCGACATGTCACTACTCGGTCTAACTGAGCGCCTCCAGGAGAGAAGTCATAGCCAGACGTGCCCCGATGAGTGTCTTGCCACATGTCACTACTCGGTCTGACTGAGCGCCTCCAGGAGAGAGGCCCAAGCAAGACGTGCCCCGAGGAGCGTCTTGCCACATGTCAACAATGGGTCTGACTGAGGGCCTCCAGGAGAGAAGCCCAAGCAAGACGCGCCCCGAGGAGCATCTTGCCACATGTCAACACTGGGTCTGACTGAGCGCCTCCAGGAGAGAGGCCCAAGCAAGACGCGCCCCGAGGAGCGTAAGGCCACATGTCACTACTCAGTCTGACTGAGCGCCTCCAGGAGAGAGGCCCAAGCAAGACGCGCCCCGAGGAGCGTCTTGCCACATGTCAACACTGGGTCTGATTGAGGGCCTTCTGGAGAGAGGCCCAAGCAAGACGCGCCCCGAGGAGCGTCTTGCCACATGTCATTAATGGGTCTTACTGAGGGCCTCCAGGAGAGAGGCCCAAGCAAGATGCGCCCGGAGGAGCGTCTTGCCACATGTCAACACTGGGTCTGACAGAGGGCCTCCAGGAGAGAGGCCCAAGCAAGACGCGCCCCGAGGAGCGTCTTGCCACATGTCACCTCTGGTTCTGACTGAGCGCCTCCAGGAGAGAGGCCCAAGCAAGACACATCCGAGGAGCGTCTTGCCACATGTCAACAATGGGTCTGACTGAGGGCCTCCAGGAGAGAAGCCCAAGCAAGACGCGCCCAGTGGAGCGTCTTGACACATGTCAACACTGGGTCTGACAGAGGGCCTCCAGGAGAGAAGCCCAAGCAAGACGCGCCCCGAGGAGCTTCTTGCCACATGTCAGCACTCGGTCTGACTGAGCGCCTCCAAGAGAGAGGCCAAAGCAAGACGCGCCCCGAGGAGCGTCTTGACACATGTCAACACTGGGTCTGACAGAGGGCCTCCATGAGAGAGGCCCAAGCAAGACGCACCCCGAGGAGCGTCTTGCCACGTGTCACCACTGGGTCTGATTGAGCGCCTCCAGGAGAGAGGCCACAGCAAGACCGGTCAGGCCTGCAGTGTAAACATGTGAGACATGATGTTCTTTCACAGAACTGAGGTTGTTCATTACTAAATGACTTTTACAGGAATATTGTTATTATACTATTCAACAGGTTGATCATAATAATGTGTATTAAACCCACAACCTAGCACTGAGGACAGAGGGACTTTATTTAAATTAGTACTTAATGGAAACGCTACATAATGATACATAAGAGCCATGTCATACATTCAGCCTAGGAATAGTAGCATTGTGCACTATTAAAAATATACACATCAATTGCTCGAATCCCATTGTTGCATAGTAAAACTCTAATAAAACTCTAGTCTGACATCAACAGAGAAGACTTAGTGTATGTACTACAAATACAGCATTAGGATTTCGAGTGGACCGTGCACCTTGTGAACCATCAGAGGCTTATGTCTCTCGTCTCGTCTCGTCTCGTCTTCCTCCGCTTATCCGGGTCCGGGTCGCGGGGGCAGCATCCCAACTAGGGAGCTCCAGGCCGTCCTCTCCCCGGCCTTGTCCACCAGCTCCTCCGGCAGGACCCCAAGGCGTTCCCGGACCAGATTGGAGATGTAACCTCTCCAACGTGTCCTGGGTCGACCCGGGGGCCTTCTGCCGGCAGGACATGCCCGAAACACCTCCCCGGGGAGGCGTCCAGGAGGCATCCTGACCAGATGCCCAAACCACCTCAACTGGCTCCTTTCGATCCAGAGGAGCAGCGGTTCTACTCCGAGTCCCTCCCGAATGTCCGAGCTCCTCACCCTATCTCTAAGGCTGAGCCCGGCCACCCTACGGAGGAAACTCATTTCGGCCGCTTGTATCCGCGATCTCGTTCTTTCGGTCATTACCCAAAGCTCATGACCATAGGTGAGGATTGGGACGTAGATCGACCGGTAAATCGAGAGCCTGGCTTTCTGGCTCAGCTCCCTCTTCCCCACGACAGATCGGCTCAGCGTCCGCATCACTGCAGATGCCGAACCAATCCGCCTGTCGATCTCCCGATCCCTCCTACCCTCACTCGTGAACAAGACCCCGAGATACTTAAACTCCTCCACTTGAGGTAGGACCTCTCCCCCGACCCGGAGGTGGCAAGCCACCCTTTTCCGGTCGAGAACCATGGTCTCAGATTTGGAGGTGCTGATCCTCATCCCAGCCGCTTCACATTCGGCCGCGAACCTACCCAGCAAGAGCTGAAGGTCAGAGCTGGATGAAGCTAGGAGGACCACATCATCCGCAAAAAGCAGAGACGAGATTCTCCTGCCACCAAACTCGACACACTCCACACCACGGCTGCGTCTAGAAATTCTGTCCATAAAAGTGATGAACAGAACCGGTGACAAAGGGCAGCCCTGGCGGAGTCCAACCCTCACTGGGAACAGGTCCGACTTACTACCGGCTATGCGGACCAAACTCACGCTCCTCTGGTAAAGGGACTGAATGGCCCTTAACAGAAAGCCACCCACCCCATACTCCTGGAGCGTCCCCCACAGGGTGCCCCTGGGGACACGGTCATAAGCCTTCTCCAAATCCACAAAGCACATGTGGATTGGTTGGGCAAACTCCCATGCCCCCTCCATTACCCTTGCAAGGGTATAGAGCTGGTCCACAGTTCCACGGCCAGGACGAAAACCACATTGCTCCTCCTCTATCTGAGATTCAACTATCGATCGGACCCTCCTCTCCAGTACCTTGGAGTAGACCTTTCCAGGGAGGCTGAGGAGTGTGATCCCCCTATAGTTGGAACACACCCTCAGGTCACCCTTCTTAAAGATGGGGACCACCACCCCGGTCTGCCACTCCCTAGGAACTTCCCCCGATGACCACGCAATGTTGTAGAGACGTGTCAACCATGACAGCCCTACAACATCCATAGCCTTGAGATACCCAGGACGAACCTCATCCGCCCCCGGGGCTCCGCCGCTGTGTAGTTGTTTGACTACCTCAGCAACTTCTGCCCCCGAGATCGGACAGTCCATCCCCAGGCCTCCCAGCTCTGGTTCCTCCTCGGAATGCGCATTGGTGGGATTGAGGAGCTCCTCAAAGTATTCCTTCCACCGTCCGACTATAGCCTCAGTTGACGTCAGCAGCTCCCCATCCCCACTGTAAACAGTGTGAGCGAGTTGCTGCCTTCCTCTCCTGAGGCGCCGGACAGTTTGCCAGAACCTCTTTGGAGCCGATCGATAGTCTTTCTCCATGGCCTCACCAAACTCCTCCCACGCCCGAGATTTTGCCTCGGCAACTGCCACTGCTGCACCCCGCTTGGCTATCCGGTACCTGTCTGCTGCCTCCGGAGACCCACAGACCAGCCACGCCCTGTAGGCCTCCTTCTTCAGCCTGACGGCTCCCCGAACCTCTGGTGTCCACCAGCGGGTACGGGGGTTGCCACCACGACTGGCACCGGCCACCTTACGACCACAGCTAGCAACAGCCGCCTCGACAATCGCAGAGTGGAACAAGGCCCACTCGGACTCAATGTCCCCCACTGCTCTCGGGACGTGGTCAAAGCTCTGCCGGAGGTGGGAGTTGAAGACCGTCTTGACAGGTTCTTCTGCCAGGCGTTCCCAGCAGACCCTCACTATGCGTTTGGGTCTGCCAGGTCTACGCGGCATGTTCCCTTGCCATCTGATCCAACTCACCACCAGGTGGTGATCAGTTGACAGCTCCGCCCCTCTCTTCACTCGGGTGTCCAAAACATACGGCCGCAGGTCAGATGATACGACTACAAAATCTATCATCGACCTGTGACCTAGGCTGCCCTGGTACCAAGTGTACCGGTGGGCATCCTTATGTTCGAACATGGTGTTCGTTATTGCCAAACTGCGGCTTGCACAGAAGTCCAATAACAAAACACCGCTCGAGTTCTGATCAGGTGGGCCGTTCCTCCCAATCACACCCCTCCAGGTCAAGCTGTCATTGCCCACGTGAGCATTGAAGTCCCCCAGCAGGACAATGGAGTCCCCTGATGGAGCACTATCTAGCACTCGTCCCAGGGACTCCAAAAAGGGTGGGTACTCTGAACTGATATTTGGCCCATAAGCACAAACAACAGTCAGGACCCGTTCCCCGACCTGAAGGCGCAAGGAAGCTACCCTCTTGTCCCCCGGGGTAAACCCCAACACACAGGCAGAGAGTCTCGGGGCTAACAAAAAGCCAACCCCAGCCCTCCGCCTCTCACCCGGAGCAACTCCAGCAAAGTAGAGTGTCCAACCCCTCTCCAGGTCTCGGGTTCCAGAGCCAATGCTATGTGTCGAGGTGAGTCCGACTATATCTAGCCGGTACCGCTCAACCTCTGCCTCCTCCTTGAACCGTCACCTTATCGTGGTGGAGGAGTTTGAGTGCCCTAATGATCCTAGGAGCTATGTTGTCTGGGGCACTTAGTGCCCCTGGTAGGGTCTCCCATGACAAATTGGTCTTAGGTGAAGGGTGAGACAAAGAACGGTTCGAAGGATCTTTCATGGCGGTTAAAACGAAGAGTCGGAGTACCCGGCCCGGAGGGTTACCGGGGTCCCACCCTGGAGCCAGGCCTGGGGTTGGGGCCCGTGAGCGAGCGCCTGGTGGCCGGGCTTTCGCCCATGGGGCCCGGCCGGGCCCAGCCCGAACCGGATACATGGGCTCGTCCAACTGTGGACCCACCACCCGCAGGAGGAACATGAAGGGTCCGGTGCAAAGTGAATCGGGTGGCAGACCAAATCAGAGGCTTATGATGCAACATATCATCCAGTTGCTATTAGACAAGTTATAATTCTCGACCATTTTTCGGAACTGGTTTCTTGGGTCCGTGAGTAAATGCCAAATGAGATGATAGTCCTTAAGTAAGTTCCTGGCGATCCCATGTCACGCTCTTGCCCATCAGCCGGTGAACGCTGAGACGGAACTCTATGAGAGCGATGTATTTTTTAAGTGCTCCGAATATACTTCTAACAAGCGTGCGATTCACTTCGTGAGTAAACGGCAGCTGCAGCTGATTCAAACAGTCGAGCCAACTTTCTACATCACAATATGCGTTTTGTAGTTAGTCGAGTTACCTTTTGTGTGGTGCATGCACGGGTCGTTAGCGTCCAGCTCCCAGCTTAGAGAGTCCTGTATTGACACAGACGTCAATACATCTCGATGTCATGCAACACACAAAGTCTGTCGCATACAGGTGGGTTAACACACATGTACGATGTGTGCGATGGCGCGCCCGTTTACAATGGGACACAACGATGATCATTGTTAACCAAACTCTTGTTTCTCACGACAGGTGGTAGCGTTGTCTCCTGCACCTGGTCTTCGTGCACAGAGGGTGTTGTAATGTGCTCGTCATAGTCGCGATCGTTGTCACTCGAATCCGTTGTTCTCACGACAGGTGGTAGCGTTGTCTCCTGCATGTTGTCTTCGCGTGCGGCAAGCGTTGTGCTGTGCTCGTTATAAAGGTTGTCTTCGTACAAAGGGGGTGTTGAATACTCCTTCGTGAGTAGTCTAGGAGGTGGTGTGATGGAACGTATCTCAGAGGCGTTATGTGAGCGTACCACCATGGCCTGAGCAACTGCGACTACTGAGAGTACACCCAGTACAGACAGCGAGATCATTTTTTTTCTTGGGTGTTGTACGTGTGGGTACAGCCGCTTTAATGGCAGTGAGAGCAAGTGGGCAAATGTATTTATAGGTCACTAGCAGAAACTAAGGCACGTGGTCAGAGTGTAATCGTAACCACCTAAAGTAGCTCTTGTCATAATTTAATATACATAGAAATCAGAAACGGGTATGTCAGGATAGACATCGCGAGTGATAATGCGGCCAGTATCTGTGTGCGCTTGAGAGCACCTTGTTGTTCTACTGTGGTGCCCACGCCGCCGGGTCTGTAAATGTCATCGACCTTCTTTATATATGCATACGCTAAAGACCGTATATTCTCTATGGATTTGAACACGTCCTTTGTTTCGCGTAACGCTTGAGCTGTCTCGAGCGTGATGTTGTGAGTGTACACCAGTGTTTTGCGTGCACCGAGGTCCGAAAGGGCGTGCGCTACAACTATTAACCTTGGTTTGGGAGTGTGGCGAAACGCTCGCTCCGCTGTAATGGGCGGATGCAATGTTATCACCTGGTACGTTTCGTTAGTCGGGTCGTAACACACCGGTCCGTGACACGGACCGTCACATTGTATGGGGCACAGTAAGGACAACACGCCGCGGACCGTGACTTCGCACTCGACCGCGGTGGTGTTGTCGATTTGCAAAGGATCACATATGCCTCTCCAGTCGCAATGAGGCACATTGTAGTCGACGCGGCCGTCGGTCACCATAGCTTTCGTCAGCCAACACACTCGATTGCCCTTCGAAACATCGGCGATGAACGTGAGCGTAGAGGTCGCAGTCGCTTTACTGTACGCCAGGATATCCGTGTGTGAGTGCACGCTCGACGTCGATTGACAACCGGTCATGTCAGACCTGATCAGACCTTCCGAACACATGACCATTAGTTGTTGTGCGGCTGAGAGTATCGCGATCATACCGTTGAGATGTGTAGAAAGTCCGTACACGCCAGCCTTCCACGTTTCCAAAGTTTCCAGCAGTCTAGAGGGACTTGTCTTAGCTCGCATGGCAGTGCTGAATTTGCGTTGTGTAGACACAACGGCTTCGACCTCGCTTAGGATCTGTGGGCTCATGTACTCGTGGTAGGCCAAGACGTGTATAGTCGAGCACGGTGACGCCCCGAACACCTTACCCGGTTTTGTTGTGGCGATATGCGTGTCCAGTAACGCGGCAAAGTCCGCGTGTCTAGCGTGTATTGATTTTACAGCTCGCTCATACCCCAACAGTACGGTCCGTAGAAGTTCGTTCACTTGTTTCCATGCGCTCGTGGAACACAGGACATCGCAACCTCTGTGATACTCAAGTAAAGCGTCACACACCAGCTGCTTGCACGTTGGAAATACAATCGGTAGTAACTTCTTACTCCACTCTATGTTGAACTCGTATAGTATGTATATGGGCGGTTGCGGCGGTTTGCGCATTTTCTATCTACCCTCCGCTAATATGACTCTGTGGTCTGTCTCCTGAGATGGTGCGGTTGGAACTTAAGAGAGCGCTATCGACGGTCGGCGTTTCCATTTCGTAAACTGTGCCATTTTCAGCCGCTGGCAAACGGCCGTCGACGGTCGATGCGAGACACCAACATAACGTTAGACCGCGACCCTCATGCCAGTTTTCTGTAGTGCTGGTTGTAGTTTCTGGTGCACACTCGAAACGCCATTATGATCACAATTACGTTGATTAATAAATCCAGTTTTGTAGCGACTGCAGCCAGCGCCGTCGCACAACTCGTGTCGGTGTTATCTCTCGATACTTTCATTCGTATCCGAGTGTATGCAGAATCTACGGATCTGGTGAAGTTGCTTGTCACTAGCTTGCGCATGTTTGATATGGCACTTTGCGCGAGACTCACACAACCTGCAGTGGCAACCGTCGCGTCAGTGCAAAGTTTTTCCGATATATCGCTCGCAACATCGTTTGTCATTTGCTGTACACTGCGCACACTGGCCACGAGGTCGCAGAGAGGGTCTTCGTTACGAGCTACTCTGGTAGCGCCGTGGTTGATGAGGACGATCATCTTTAGCAATAGTTTAAATTAGTACTTAATGGAAACGATACATAATGATACATAAGAGCCATGTCATACATTCAGCCTAGGAATAGTAGCATTGTGCATTATTAAAAATATACAGATCAATTGCTCGAATCCCATTGTTGCAAAGTAAAACTCTAATATAACTCTAGTCTGACATCAACAGAGAAGACTTAGTGTATGCACTACAAATACAGCATTAGGATTTCGAGTGGACCGTGCACCTTGTGAACCATCAGAGGCTTATGACGCAACATATCTTCCAGTTGCTATTAGACAAGTTATAATTCTTGACCATTTTTCGGAACTGGTTTCTTGGGTCCGTGAGTAAATGCCAAATGAGATGATAGTCCTTAAGTAAGTTCCTGGCGATCCCATGTCACGCTCTTGCCCATCAGCCGGTGAATGCTGAGACGGAACTCGATGAGAGCGATGTATTTTTTAAGTGCTCCGAATGTACTTCTAACAAGCGTGCGATTCACTTCGTGAGTAAACCGCAGCTGCAGCTGATTCAAACAGTCGAGCCAACTTTCTACATCACAATATGCGTTTTGTAGTTAGTCGAGTTACCTTTTGTGTGGCGCATGCACGAGTCGTTAGCGTCCAGCTCCCAGCTTAGAGAGTCCTGTATTGACACAGACGTCAATACATCTCGATGTCATGCAACACACAAAGTCTGTCGCATACAGGTGGGTTAACACATGTACGATACCTTTTGTGTGGCGCATGCACTGGTCGTTAGCGTCCAGCTCCTGGCTTATAGAGAGTCCTGTATTGACACAGACGTCAATACATCTCGATGTCATGCAACACACAAAGTCTGTCGCATACAGGTGGGTTAACACACATGTACGATGTGTGCAATGGCGCGCCCGTTTACAATGGGACACAACGATGATCATTGTTAACCAAACTCTTGTTTCTCACGACAGGTGGTAGCGTTGTCTCCTGCACCTGGTCTTCGTGCACAGAGGGTGTTGTAATGTGCTCGTCATAGTCGCGATCGTTGTCACTCGAATCCGTTGTTCTCACGACAGGTGGTAGCGTTGTCTCCTGCATGTTGTCTTCGCGTGCGGCAAGCGTTGTGCTGTGCTCGTTATAATGGTTGTCTTCGTACAAAGGGGGTGTTGAATACTCCTTCGCGAGTAGTCTAGGAGGTGGTGTGATGGAACGTATCTCAGAGGCGTTATGTGAGCGTACCACCATGGCCTGAGCAACTGCGACTACTGAGAGTACACCCAGTACAGACAGCAAGATCATTTTTTTTCTTGGGTGTTGTACGTGTGGGTACAGCCGCTTTAATGGCAGTGAGAGCAAGTGGGCAAATGTATTTATAGGTCACTAGCAGAAACTAAGGCACATGGTCAGAGTGTAATCGTAACCACCTAAAGTAGCTCTTGTCATAATTTAATATACATAGAAATCAGAAACGGGTATGTCAGGATAGACATCGCGAGTGATAATGCGGCCAGTATCTGTGTGCGCTTGAGAGCACCTTGTTGTTCTACTGTGGTGCCCACGCCGCCGGGTCTGTAAATGTCATCGACCTTCTTTATATACGCATACGCTAAAGACCGTATATTCTCTATGTATTTGTTTCGCGTAACGCTTGAGCTGTCTCGAGCGTGATGTTGTGAGTGTACACCAGTGTTTCGCGTGCACCGAGGTCCGAAAGGGCGTGCGCTACAACTATTAACCTTGGTTTGGGAGTGTGGCGAAACGCTCGCTCCGCTGTAATGGGCGGATGCAATGTTATCACCTGGTACGTTTCGTTAGTCAGGTCGTAACACACCGGTCCGTGACACGGACCGTCACATAGTATGGGGCACAGTAAGGACAACACGCCGCCGACCGTGACTTCGCACTCGACCGCGGTGGTGTTGTCGATTTGCAAAGGATCACATACGCCTCTCCAGTCGCAATGAGGCACATTGTAGTCGACGCGACCTTCGGTCACCATAGCTTTCGTCAGCCAACACACTCGATTGCCCTTCGAAACATCGGCGATCAACGTGAGCGTAGAGGTCGCCGTCGCTTTACTGTACGCCAGGATATCCGTGTGTGAGTGCACGCTCGACGTCGATTGACAACCGGTCATGTCAGACCTGATCAGACCTTCCGAACACATGACCATTAGTTGTTGTGCGGCTGAGAGTATCGCGATCATACCGTTGAGATGTGTAGAAAGTCCGTACACGCCAGCCTTCCGCGTTTCCAAAGTTTCCAGCAGTCTAGAGGGACTTGTCTTAGCTCGCATGGCAGTGCTGAATTTGCGTTGTGTAGACACAACGGCTTCGACCTCGCTTAGGATCTGTGGGCTCATGTACTCGTGGTAGGCCAAGATGTGTATAGTCGAGCGCGGTGACGCCCCGAACACCTTACCCGGTTTTGTTGTGGCGATATGCGTGTCCAGTAACACGGCAAAGTCCGCGTGTCTAGCGTGTATTGATTTTACAGCTCGCTCATACCCCAACAGTACGGTCCGTAGAAGTTCGTTCACTTGTTTCCATGCGCTCGTGGAACACAGGACATCGCAACCTCTGTGATACTCAAGTAAAGCGTCACACACCAGCTGCTTGCACGTTGGAAATACAATCGGTAGTAACTTCTTACTCCACTCTATGTTGAACTCGTATAGTATGTATATGGGCGGTTGCGGCGGTTTGCGCATTTTCTATCTACCCTCCGCTAATATGACTCTGTGGTCTGTCTCCTGAGATGGTGCGGTTGGAACTTAAGAGAGCGCTATCGACGGTCGGCGTTTCCATTTCGTAAACTGTGCCATTTTCAGCCGCTGGCAAACGGCCGTCGACGGTCGATGCGAGACACCAACATAACGTTAGACCGCGACCCTCATGCCAGTTTTCTGTAGTGCTGGTTGTAGTTTCTGGTGCACACTCGAAACGCCATTATGATCACAATTACGTTGATTAATAAATCCAGTGTTGTAGCGACTGCAGCCAGCGCCGTCGCACAACTCGTGTCGGTGTTATCTCTCGATACTTTCATTCGTATCCGAGCGTATGCAGAATCTACGGATCTGGTGAAGTTGCTTGTCACTAGCTTGCGCATGTTTGATATGGCACTTTGCGCGAGACTCACACAACCTGCAGTGGCAACCGTCGCGTCAGTGCAAAGTTTTTCCGATATATCGCTCGCAACATCGTTTGTCATTTGCTGTACACTGCGCACACTGGCCACGAGGTCGCAGAGAGGGTCTTCGTTACGAGCTACTCTGGTAGCGCCGTGGTTGATGAGGACGATCATCTTTAGCAATAGTTCATCTCGAAGCGCAACGAAGGTGAGGGCGACGGGTTGGCCGGTTCTGCCTTCAGGCCACTCGGTTGCCGCTAGATTGCCCAATGCCACACACGCAGACGAACCCTGTACACACTCAAAGACCCGTGTGCGATCGTTGATTTCTGCTAGTACGTTTGCTAGTTCTACGTGCTTCCATGTATCGGGCGTGGGCACGCGCTTGTTTTAGAGGCGTTTTCGCGCAGCCTCTACCCTGCACGACCGCTCGTGGCCGCACTAGCTATATTTATCTTTATTTGTTTCACACACACACACACACACACACACACACACACACACACACACACACACACACACACACACACACACACACACACACACACACACACACACACACACACACACACAGGCCCTTGCGTGCAAACCCCGGTCAGGCCTGCAGTGCACACATAAGAGACATGATGTTCTTTCACAGAACTGAGGTTGTTCATTACTAAATGACTTTTACAGGAATATTGTTATTATACTATTCAACAGGTTGATCATAATAATGTGTATTAAACCCACAACCTAGCACTGAGGACAGAGGGACTTTATTTAAATTAGTACTTAATGGAAACGATACATAATGATACATAAGAGCCATGTCATACATTCAGCCTAGGAATAGTAGCATTGTGCACTATTAAAAATATACACATCAACTGCTCGAATCCCATTGTTGCAAAGTAAAACTCTAATAAAACTCTAGTCTGACATCAACAGAGAAGACTTAGTGTATGTACTACAAATACAGCATTAGGATTTCGAGTGGACCGTGCACCTTGTGAACCATCAGAGGCTTATGACGCAACATATCTTCCAGTTGCTATTAGACAAGTTATAATTCTCGACCATTTTTCGAAACTGGTTTCTTGGGTCCGTGAGTAAATGCCAAATGAGATGATAGTCCTTAAGTAAGTTCCTGGCGATCCCATGTCACGCTCTTGCCCATCAGCCGGTGAACGCTGAGACGGAACTCGATGAGAGCGATGTATTTTTTAAGTGCTCCGAATGTACTTCTAACAAGCGTGCGATTCACTTTGTGAGTAAACCGCAACTGCAGCTGATTCAAACAGTCGAGCCAACATTCTACATCACAATATGCGTTTTGTAGTTAGTCGAGTTACCTTTTGTGTGGCGCATGCACGGGTCGTTAGCGTCCAGCTCCCAGCTTATAGAGTCCTGTATTGACACAGACGTCAATACATCTCGATGTCATGCAACACACAAAGTCTGTCGTATACAGGTGGGTTAACACATGTACGATACCTTTTGTGTGGCGCATGCACGGGTCGTTAGCGTCCAGCTCCCGGCTTATAGAGAGTCCTGTATTGACACTGACGTCAAGACATCTCGATGTCATGCAACACACAAAGTCTGTCGCAAACAGGTGGGTTAACACACATGTACGATGTGTGCGATGGTGAGCCCATTTACAATGGGACACGACGATGATCATTGTTAACCAAACTCTTGTTTCTCACGACAGGTGGTAGCGTTGTCTCCTGCACCTGGTCTTCGTGCACAGAGGGTGGTGTAATGTGCTCGTCATAGTCGCGATCGTTGTCACTCGAATCCGTTGTTCTCACGACAGGTGGTAGCGTTGTCTCCTGTATGTTGTCTATGCGTGCGGCAAGCAATGTGCTGTGCTCGTTATAATGGTTGTCTTCGTACAAAGGGGGTGTTGAATACTCCTTCGCGAGTAGTCTAGGAGATGGCGTGATGGGACGTATCTCAGAGGCGTTATTTGAGCGTATCACCATGGCCTGAGCAACTGCGACTAGTGAGAGTACACCCAGTACAGACAGCGAGATCATTTTTTTTCTTGGGTGTTGTACGTGTGGGTACAGCCGCTTTAATGGCAGTGAGAGCAAGTGGGTATATGTATTTATATTGGGTCGGTGACACAGACGTCAATACATCTCGATGCCATGCAACACACAAAGTCTGTCGCATACAGGTGGGTTAACACATGCACGATACCTTTTGTGTGGCGCATGCATGGGTCGTTAGCATCCAGCTCCTGGCTTATAGAGAGTCCTTAATTGACACAGACGTCAATACATCTCGATGTCATGCAACACACAAAGTCTGTCGCATACAGGTGGGTTAACACACATGTACGATGTGTGCGATGGCGCGCCCGTTTACAATGGGACACGACGATGATCATTGTTAACCAAACTCTTGTTTCTCACGACAGGTGGTAGCGTTGTCTCCTGCACCTGGTCTTCGTGCACAGAGGGTGTTGTAATGTGCTCGTCATAGTCGCGATCGTTGTCACTCGAATCCGTTGTTCTCACGACAGGTGGTAGCGTTGTCTCCTGCATGTTGTCTTCACGTGCGGCAAGCGTTGTGCTGTGCTCGTTATCATGGTTGTCTTCGTACAAAGGGGGTGTTGAATACTCCTTCGCGAGTAGTCTAGGAGGTGGTGTGATGGAACGTATCTCAGAGGCGTTATGTGAGCGTACCACCATGGCCTGAGCAACTGCGACTACTGAGAGTACACCCAGTACAGACAGCGAGATCATTTTTTTTCTTGGGTGTTGTACGTGTGGGTACAGCCGCTTTAATGGCAGTGAGACCAAGTGGGCAAATGTATTTATAGGTCACTAGCAGAAACTAAGGCACGTGGTCAGAGTGTAATCGTAACCACCTAAGGTAGCTCTTGTCATAATTTAATATACATAGAAATCAGAAACGGGTAAGTCAGGATAGACATCGCGAGTGATAATGCGGCCAGTATCTGTGTGCGCTTGAGAGCACCTTGTATTTCTACTATGGTGCCCACACCGCCGGGTCTGTAAATGTCATCGACCTTCTTTATATACGCATACGCTAAAGACCGTATATTCTCTATGGATTTGAACACGTCCTTTGTTTCGCGTAACGCTTGAGCTGTCTCGAGCGTGATGTTGTGAGTGTACACCAGTGTTTCGCGTGCACCGAGGTCCGAAAGGGCGTGCGCTACAACTATTAACCTTGGTTTGGGAGTGTGGCGAAACGCTCGCTCCGCTGTAATGGGCAGATGCAATGTTATCACCTGGTACGTTTCGTTAGTCGGGTCGTAACACACCGGTCCATCACACGGACCGTCACATTGTATGGGGCACAGTAAGGACAACACGCCACCGACCGTGACTTCGCACTCGACCGCGGTGGTGTTGTCGATTTGCAAAGGATCACATACGCCTCTCCAGTCGCAATGAGGCACATTGTAGTCGACGCGACCGTCGGTCACCATAGCTTTCGTCAGCCAACACACTCGATTGCCCTGCGAAACATCGGCGATCAACGTGAGCATATAGGTCGCTGTCGCTTTACTGTACGCCAGGATATCCGTGTGTGAGTGCACGCTCGACGTCGATTGACAACCGGTCATGTCAGACCTGATCAGACATTCCGAACACATGACCATTAGTTGTTGTGCGGCCGAGAGTATCGCGATCATACCATTGAGATGTGAAGAAAGCGCGTACACGCCAGCCTTCCACGTTTCCAAAGTTTCCAGCAGTCTAGAGGGACTTGTCTTAGCGCGCACGGCTGTGCTGAATTTGCGTTGGGTAGACACAACGGCTTCGACCTCGCTTAGGATCTTGTGGGCTCATGTACTCGTGGTAGGCCAAGACGTGTATAGTCGAGCGCGGTGACGCCCCGAACACTTGACCCGGTTTTGCTGTTGCGATATGCGTGTCCAGTAACACGGCAAAGTCCGCGTGCCTAGCGTGTATTGATTTTACAGCTCGCTCATACCCCAATAGTACGGTCGGTAGAAGTTCGTTCACTTGTTTCCATGCGCTCGTGGAACACAGGACATCGCAACCTCTGTGATACTCAAGTAAAGCGTCACACACCAGCTGCTTGCACGTTGGAAATACAATCGGTAATAACTTCTTACTCCACTCTATGTTGAACTCGTATAGTATGTATATGGGCGGTTGCGGCGGTTTGCGCATTTTCTATCTACCCTCCGCTAATATGACTCTGTGGTCTGTCTCCTGAGATGGTGCGGTTGGAACTTGCGAGAGTGCGCTATCGACGGTCGGCGTTTCCATTTCGTCAACTGTGCCATTTTCAGCCGCTGGCAAACGGCCGTCGACGGTCGATGCGAGACACCAACATAACGTTAGACCGCGACCCTCATGCCAGTTTTCTGTAGTACTGGTTGTAGTTTCTGGTGCACACTCGAAACGCCATTACGATCACAATTACGTTGATTAATAAATCCAGTGTTGTAGCGACTGCAGCCAGCGCCGTCGCGCAACTCGTGTCGGTGTTATCTCTCGATACTTTCATTCGTATCCGAGCGTATGCAGAATCTACGGATCTGGTGAAGTTGCTTGTCACTAGCTTGCGCACGTTTGATATGGCACTTTGCGCGAGACTCACACAACCTGCAGTGGCGACCGTCGCGTCAGTGCAAAGTTTTTCCGATATATCGCTCGCAACATCGTTTGTCATTTGCTGTACACTGCGCACACTGGCCGCGAGGTCGCGGAGAGGGTCTTCGTTACGAGTTGTGTAATATCCGCTGACTTGCCAATTCAATTCTGGTGGCGCTGACCCAAACGAGAACGCTTTTAAGGCGCATGTCATGGTAACTCTGGTAGCGCCGTGGTTGATGAAGACGATCATCTTTAGCAATAGTTCATCTCGAAGCGCAACGATGGTTAGGGCGACGGGTTGGCCGGTTCCGCCTTCAGGCCACTCGGTTGCCGCTAGATTGCCCAATGCCACACACGCAGACGAACCCTGTACACACTCAATGACCCGTGTGCGATCGTTGATTTCTGCTAGTACGTTTGCTAGTTCTACGTGCTTCCACGGATCGGGCGTGGGCACTCGCTTGTTTTAGAGGCGTTTTCGCGCAGCCTCTACCCTGCACGACCGCTCATGGCCGCACTAGCTATTTTTATCTTTATTTGTTTCACACACACACACACACACACACACACACACACACACACACACACACACACACACACACACACACACACACAGGCCCTTGCGTGCAAACCCCGGTCAGGCCTGCAGTGCACACATAAGAGACATGATGTTCTTTCACAGAACTGAGGTTGTTCATTACTAAATGACTTTTACAGGAATATTGTTATTATACTATTCAACAGGTTGATCATAATAATGTGTATTAAACCCACAACCTAGCACTGAGGACAGAGGGACTTTATTTAAATTAGTACTTAATGGAAACGATACATAATGATACATAAGAGCCATGTCATACATTCAGCCTAGGAATAGTAGCATTGTGCACTATTAAAAATATACACATCAACTGCTCGAATCCCATTGTTGCAAAGTAAAACTCTAATAAAACTCTAGTCTGACATCAACAGAGAAGACTTAGTGTATGTACTACAAATACAGCATTAGGATTTCGAGTGGACCGTGCACATTGTGAACCATCAGAGGCTTATGACGCAACATATCTTCCAGTTGCTATTAGACAAGTTACAATTCTCGACCATTTTTCGGAACTGGTTTCTTGGGTCCGTGAGTAAATGCCAAATGAGATGATAGTCCTTAAGTAAGTTCCTGGCGATCCCATGTCACGCTCTTGCCCATCAGCCGGTGAACACTGAGACGGAACTCGATGAGAGCGATATATTTTTTAAGTGCTCCGAATGTACTTCTAACAAGCGTGCGATTCACTTCGTGAGTAAACCGCAGCTGCAGCTGATTCAAACAGTCGAGCCAACTTTCTACATTACAATATGCGTTTTGTAGTTAGTCGAGTTACCTTTTGTGTGGCGCAAGCACGGGTCGTTAGAGTCCAGCTCCCAGCTTATACAGTCCTGTATTGACACAGACGTCAATACATCTCGATGTCATGCAACACACAAAGTCTGTCGCATACAGGTGGGTTAACACATGTACGATACCTTTTGTGTGGCGCATGCACGGGTCGTTAGCGACCAGCTCCAGGCTTACAGAGAGTCCTGTATTGACACAGATGTCAATACATCTCCATGTCATGCAACACACAAAGTCTGTCGCATACAGGTGGGTTAACACACATGTACGATGTGTGCGATGGCGCGCCCGTTTACAATGGGACACGACGATGATCATTGTTAACCAAACTCTTGTTTCTCAAGACAGGTGGTAGCGTTGTCTCCTGCACCTGGTCTTCGTGCACAGAGGGTGTGGTAATGTGCTCGTCATAGTCGCGATCGTTGTCACTCGAATCCGTTGTTCTCACGACAGGTGGTAGCGTTGTCTCCTGCATGTTGTCTTCGCGTGCGGCAAGCGTTGTGCTGTGCTCGTTATAATGGTTGTCTTTGTACAAAGGGGGGTGTTGAATACTCCTTCGCGAGTAGTCTAGGAGGTGGTGTGATGGGACGTATCTCAGAGGCGTTATGTGAGCGTACCACCATGGCCTGAGCAACTGCGACTACTGAGAGTACACCCAGTACAGACAGCGAGATAATTTTTTTTCTTGGGTTTTGTACGTGTGGGTACAGCCGCTTTAATGGCAGTGAGAGCAAGTGGTCAAATGTATTTATAGGTCACTAGCAGAAACTAAGGCACGTGGTCAGAGTGTAATCGTAACCACCGTAGCTCTTGTCATAATTTAATATACATAGAAATCAGAAACGGGCATGTCAGGATAGACATCGCGAGTGATAATGCGGCCAGCTGACTGAGCGCCTCCAGGAGAGAGGCCCAAGCAAGACGCACCCCGAGGAGCGTCTTTCCACGTGTCACCACTGGGTCTGACTGAGCGCCTCCAGGAGAGAGGCCCAAGCAAGACGCGCCCCGAGGAGCGTCTTGCCACATGTCAACACTGGGTCTGACTGAGCGCCTCCAGGAGAGAGGCCCAAGCAAGACGCGCCCCGAGGAGCGTCTTGCAACATGTCAACACTGGGTCTGACTGAGCGCCTCCAGGAGAGAGGCCCAAGCAAGACGCGCCCCGAGGAGCGTCTTGCCACATGTCAGCACTGGGTCTGACTGAGCGCCTCCAGGAGAGAGGCCCCAGCAAGACGCGCCCCGAGGAGCGTCTTGCCTTATGTCAGCACTCGGTCTGACTGAGCGCCTCCAGGAGAGAGGCCCAAGCAAGACGCGCCCCGAGGAGCGTCTTGCCACATGTCAACAATGGGTCTGACTGAGGGCCTCCAGGAGAGAGGCCCAAGCAAGACGCGCCCCGAGGAGCTTCTTGCCACATGTCAGCACTCGGTCTGACTGAGCGCCTCCAGGAGAGAGGCCAAAGCAAGACGCGCCCCGAGGAGCGTCTTGCCACATGTCACCACTTGGTCTGACTGAGCGCCTCCAGGAGAGAGGCCCAAGCAAGACGCGCCCCGAGGAGAGTCTAGCCACATGTCAACACTGGGTCTGACTGAGCGCCTCCAGGAGAGAGGCCCAAGCAAGACGCGCCCCGAGGAGCGTCTTGCCACATGTCAGCACTGGGTCTGACTGAGCGCCTCCAGGAGAGAGGCCCCAGCAAGAAGCGCCCCGAGGAGCGTCTTGCCTTATGTCAGCACTCGGTCTGACTGAGCGCCTCCAGGAGAGAGGCCCAAGCAAGACGCGCCCCGAGGAGCGTCTTGCCACATGTCAACAATGGGTCTGACTGAGGGCCTCCAGGAGAGAGGCCCAAGCAAGACGCGCCCCGAAAAGCTTCTTGCCACATGTCAGCACTCGGTCTGACTGAGCGCCTCCAGGAGAGAGGCCAAAGCAAGACGCGCCCCGAGGAGCGTCTTGACACATGTCAACACTGGGTCTGACATAGGGCTTCCATGAGAGAGGCCCAAACAAGACGCGCCCCGAGGAGTGTCTTGCCACATGTCAACACTGGGTCTGACTGAGCGGCTCTAGGAGAGAGGCCCAAGCAAGACGCGCCCCGAGGAGCGTCTTGCCACATGTCAACACTGGGTCTGACTGAGCGCCTCCAGGAGAGAGGCCTGAGGAGCGTCTTGCCACATGTCACCTCTGGGTCTGACTGAGCGCCACCAGGAGAGAGGCGCAAGCAAGAAACGCCCGAGGAGCGTCTTGATACATGTCAACACTGGGTCTGACTGAGCGCCTCCAGGAGAGAGGCCCCAGCAAAGACGCGCCCCGAGGAGCGTCTTGCCACATGTCAACAATGGGTCTGACTGAGGGCCTCCAGGAGAGAAGCCCAAGCAAGACGCGCCCCGAGGAGCGTCTTGCCACATGTCAACACTGGGTCTAATTGAGCGCCTCCAGGAGAGAGGCCCAAGCAAGACGCGCCCCGAGGAGCTTCTTGCCACATGTCACTACTCGGACTGACTGAGCGCCTCCAGGAGAGAGGTCCAAGCAAGACGTGCCCCGAGGAGAGTCTTGCCACATGTCAACACTGGGTCTGACAGAGGGCATCCAGGAGAGAGGCCCAAGCAATACGCGCCCCGAGGAGCTTCTTTCCACATGTCAACAATGGGTCTTACTGAGGGCCTCCATGAGAGAAGCCCAAGCAAGACGCGCCCCGAGGAGTGTCTTGCCACATGTCAACACTGTGTCTGACTGAGCACCTCCAGGAGAGAGGCCCAAGCAAGACGCGCCCCGAGGAGCGTCTTGCCACGTGTCAACACTGGGTCTGACTTAGCGCCTCCAGGAGAGAGGCCCAAGCAAGATGCGCCCGGAGGAGCGTCTTGCCACGTGTCACCACTGGGTCTGACTGAGCTCCTCCAGGAGAGAGGCCCCAGCAAGACGCGCCCCGAGGAGCGTCTTGCCTTATTTCAGCACTCGGTCTGACTGAGCGCCTCCAGGAGAGAGGCCCAAGCAAGACGCGCCCCGAGGAGCGTCTTGCCACATGTCACTACTCGGTCTAACTGAGCGCCTCCAGGAGAGAGGTCCAAGCAAGACGCGCCCCGAGGAGCGTCTTGCCAAATGTCACTACTCGGTCTGACTGAGCACCTCCACGAGAGAGGCCCAAGCAAGACGTGCCCCGAGGAGCGTCTTGCCACATGTCAACAATGGGTCTGACTGAGGGCCTCCAGGAGAGAAGCCCAAGCAAGACGCGCCCAGAGGAGCGTCTTGCCACATGTCAACACTGGGTCTGACTGAGCGCCTCCAGGAGAGAGGCCCAAGCAAGACACGCCCCGAGGAGCGTCTTGACACATGTCAACACTGGGTCGGACTGAGGGCCTCCATGAGAGAAGCCCAAGCAAGACGCGCCCCGAGGAGAGTCTTGCCACATGTCAACACTCAGTCTGACAGAGGGCATTCAGGAGAGAGGCCGAAGCAAGACGCGCCCCGAGGAGCGTCTTGCCACATGTCACCACTGGGTCTGAATGAGCGCCTCCAGGAGAGAGGCCCAACCAAGACGCGCCCCGAGGAGTGTCTTGCCACATGCCAACACTGGGTCTGACTGAGCGCCTCCAGGAGAGAGGCCCAAGCAAGACGCGCCCCGAGGAGCGTCTTGCCACGTGTCAACACTGGGTCTGACTGAGCGCCTCCAGGAGAGAGGCCCAAGCAAGACGCGCCCAGAGG
The DNA here is from genome assembly GCF_043380555.1 of Nothobranchius furzeri. Classification (NCBI taxonomy): domain Eukaryota; kingdom Metazoa; phylum Chordata; class Actinopteri; order Cyprinodontiformes; family Nothobranchiidae; genus Nothobranchius; species Nothobranchius furzeri. The sequence continues at coordinate 17,998,235 of NC_091741.1, forward strand.
AGCGTCTTGCCACATGTCAACACTGGGTCTGACTGAGCGCCTCCAGGAGAGAGGCCCAAGCAAGACACGCCCCGAGGAGCGTCTTGACACATGTCAACACTGGGTCGGACTGAGGGCCTCCATGAGAGAAGCCCAAGCAAGACGGGCCCCGAGGAGAGTCTTGCCACATGTCAACACTCGGTCTGACAGAGGGCATTCAGGAGAGAGGCCGAAGCAATACGCGCCCCGAGGAGCGTCTTGCCACATGTCACCACTGGGTCTGAATGAGCGCCTCCAGGAGAGAGGCCCAACCAAGACGCGCCCCGAGGAGTGTCTTGCCACATGCCAACACTGGGTCTGACTGAGCGCCTCCAGGAGAGAGGCCCAAGCAAGACGCGCCCCGAGGAGCGTCCTGCCACATGTCAACACTGGGTCTGACTGAGCGCCTCCAGGAGAGAGGCCCAAGCAAGACGCGCCCCGAGGAGCGTCTTGCCACATGTCAACACTGGGTCTGACTGAGCGCCTCCAGGAGAGAGGCCCAAGCAAGACGCGCCCCGAGGAGCGTCTTGCCACATGTCAACAATGTGTCTGACTGAGGGCCTCCAGGAGAGAGGCCCAAGCAAGATGCGCCCGGAGGAGCGTCTTGCCACATGTCAACACTGGGTTTGACAGAGGGCCTCCAGGAGAGAGGCCCAAGCAAGACGCGCCCCGAGGAGCGTCTTGCCACATGTCACCTCTGGTTCTGACTGAGCGCCTCCAGGAGAGAGGCCCAAGCAAGACGCGCCCCGAGGAGCGTCTTGTCACATGTCAACACTGGGTCTGTCTGAGCGTCTCCAGGAGAGAAGCCCAAGCAAGACGCGCCACGAGGAGCGTCTTGCCACATGTCAACAATGGGTCTGACTGAGGGCCTCCAGGAGAGAGGCCCAAGCAAGACGCGCCCCGAGGAGCGTCTTGACACATGTCAACACTGGGTCTGACTTAGCGCCTCCAGGAGAGAGGCCCAAGCAAGACACGCCCCGAGGAGCGTCTTGCCACATGTCAACACTGGGTCTGACTGAGCGCCTCCAGGAGAGAGGCCCAAGCAAGACACGCCCCGAGGAGCGTCTTGACACATGTCAACACTGGGTCGGACTGAGGGCCTCCATGAGAGAAGCCCAAGCAAGACGCGCCCCGAGGAGAGTCTTGCCACATGTCAACACTCGGTCTGACAGAGGGCATTCAGGAGAGAGGCCGAAGCAATACGCGCCCCGAGGAGCGTCTTGCCACATGTCACCACTGGGTCTGAATGAGCGCCTCCAGGAGAGAGGCCCAACCAAGACGCGACCCGAGGAGTGTCTTGCCACATGCCAACACTGGGTCTGACTGAGCGCCTCCAGGAGAGAGGCCCAAGCAAGACGCGCCCCGAGGAGCGTCCTGCCACATGTCAACACTGGGTCTGACTGAGCGCCTCCAGGAGAGAGGCCCAAGCAAGACGCGCCCCGAGGAGCGTCTTGCCACATGTCAACACTGGGTCTGACTGAGCGCCTCCAGGAGAGAGGCCCAAGCAAGACGCGCCCCGAGGAGCGTCTTGCCACATGTCAACAATGTGTCTGACTGAGGGCCTCCAGGAGAGAGGCCCAAGCAAGATGCGCCCGGAGGAGCGTCTTGCCACATGTCAACACTGGGTTTGACAGAGGGCCTCCAGGAGAGAGGCCCAAGCAAGACGCGCCCCGAGGAGCGTCTTGCCACATGTCACCTCTTGTTCTGACTGAGCGCCTCCAGGAGAGAGGCCCAAGCAAGACGCGCCCCGAGGAGCGTCTTGTCACATGTCAACACTGGGTCTGTCTGAGCGTCTCCAGGAGAGAAGCCCAAGCAAGACGCGCCACGAGGAGCGTCTTGCCACATGTCAACAATGGGTCTGACTGAGGGCCTCCAGGAGAGAGGCCCAAGCAAGACGCGCCCCGAGGAGCGTCTTGACACATGTCAACACTGGGTCTGACTTAGCGCCTCCAGGAGAGAGGCCCAAGCAAGACACGCCCCGAGGAGCGTCTTGCCACATGTCAACACTGGGTCTGACTGAGCGCCTCCAGGAGAGAGGCCCAAGCAAGACACGCCCCGAGGAGCGTCTTGACACATGTCAACACTGGGTCGGACTGAGGGCCTCCATGAGAGAAGCCCAAGCAAGACGCGCCCCGAGGAGAGTCTTGCCACATGTCAACACTCGGTCTGACAGAGGGCATTCAGGAGAGAGGCCGAAGCAATACGCGCCCCGAGGAGCGTCTTGCCACATGTCACCACTGGGTCTGAATGAGCGCCTCCAGGAGAGAGGCCCAACCAAGACGCGCCCCGAGGAGTGTCTTGCCACATGCCAACACTGGGTCTGACTGAGCGCCTCCAGGAGAGAGGCCCAAGCAAGACGCGCCCCGAGGAGCGTCCTGCCACATGTCAACACTGGGTCTGACTGAGCGCCTCCAGGAGAGAGGCCCAAGCAAGACGCGCCCCGAGGAGCTTCTTGCCACATGTCAACACTGGGTCTGACTGAGCGCCTCCAGGAGAGAGGCCCAAGCAAGACGCGCCCCGAGGAGCGTCTTGCCACATGTCAACAATGTGTCTGACTGAGGGCCTGCAGGAGAGAGGCCCAAGCAAGATGCGCCCGGAGGAGCGTCTTGCCACATGTCAACACTGGGTCTGACAGAGGGCCTCCAGGAGAGAGGCCCAAGCAAGACGCGCCCCGAGGAGCGTCTTGCCACATGTCACCTCTGGTTCTGACTGAGCACCTCCAGGAGAGAGGCCCAAGCAAGACGCGCCCCGAGGAGCGTCTTGTCACATGTCAACACTGGGTCTGTCTGAGCGTCTCCAGGAGAGAAGCCCAAGCAAGACGCGCCACGAGGAGCGTCTTGCCACATGTCAACAATGGGTCTGACTGAGGGCCTCCAGGAGAGAGGCCCAAGCAAGACGCGCCCCGAGGAGCGTCTTGACACATGTCAACACTGGGTCTGACTTAGCGCCTCCAGGAGAGAGGCCCAAGCAAGACGCGCCCAGAGGAGCGTCTTGCCACGTGTCACCACTGGGTCTGATTGAGCACCTCCAGTAGAGAGGCCCCAGCAAGACGCGCCCTGAGGAGCGTCTTGCCTTATGTCAGCACTCGTTCTGACTGAGCGCCTCCAGGAGAGAGGCCCAAGCAAGACGCGCCCCGAGGAGCGTCTTGCCAAATGTCACTACTCGGTCTGACTGAGCGCCTCCAGGAGGGAGGTCCAAGCAAGACGCGCCCCGAGGAGCGTCTTGCCACATGTAAATACTCGGTCTGACTGAGCGCCTCCAGGAGAGAGGCCCAAGCAAGACGTGCCCCGAGTACCGTCTTGCCACATGTCAACAATGGGTCTGACTGAGGGCCTCCAGGAGAGAAGCCCAAGCAAGACGCGCCCAGAGGAGCGTCTTGCCACATGACAACACTGGGTCTGACTGAGCGCCTCCAGGAGAGAGGCCCATGCAAGACACGCCCCGAGGAGCGTCTTGACACATGTCAACACTGGGTCGGACTGAGGGCCTCCATGAGAGAAGCCCAAGCAAGACGCGCCCCGAGGAGAGTCTTGCCACATGTCAACACTCGGTCTGACAGAGGACATTCAGGAGAGAGGCCGAAGCAAGACGCGCCCCGAGGAGCGTCTTGCCACATGTCACCACTGGGTCTGAATGAGCGCCTCCAGGCGAGAGGCCCAACCAAGACGCGCCCCGAGGAGTGTCTTGCCACATGCCAACACTGGGTCTGACTGAGCGCCTCCAGGAGAGAGGCCCAAGCAAGACGCGCCCCGAGGAGCGTCTTGCCACGTGTCAACACTGGGTCTGACTGAGCGCCTCCAGGAGAGAGGCCCAAGCAAGACGCGCCCAGAGGAGCGTCTTGCCACATGTCAACACTGGGTCTGACTGAGCGCCTCCAGGAGAGAGGCCCAAGCAAGACACGCCCCGAGGAGCGTCTTGACACATGTCAACACTGGGTCGGACTGAGGGTCTCCATGAGAGAAGCCCAAGCAAGACGCGCCCCGAGGAGAGTCTTGCCACATGTCAACACTCGGTCTGACAGAGGGCATTCAGGAGAGAGGCCGAAGCAATACGCGCCCCGAGGAGCGTCTTGCCACATGTCACCACTGGGTCTGAATGAGCGCCTCCAGGAGAGAGGCCCAACCAAGACGCGCCCCGAGGAGTGTCTTGCCACATGTCAACACTGGGTCTGACTGAGCGGCTCCAGGAGAGAGGCCCAAGCAAGACGCGCCCCGAGGAGCGTCTTGCCACGTGTCAACACTGGGTCTGACTGAGCGCCTCCAGGAGAGAGGCCCAAGCAAGATGCGCCCCGAGGAGCGTCTTGCCACATGTCACCACGGGGTCTGACTGAGCGCCTCCAGGAGAGAGGCCCAAGCAAGACGCGCCCCGAGGAGCGTCTTGCGACATGTCACTACTCGGTCTAACTGAGCTCCTCCAGGAGAGAGGTCCAAGCAAGACGCACCCCGAGGAGCGTCTTGCCACATGTCACTACTCGGTCTGACTGAGCGCCTCCCGGAGAGAGGCCCAAGCAAGACGTGCCCCGAGGAGCGTCTTGCCACATGTCAACACTGGGTCTGACAGAGGGCATCCAGGAGAGAGGCCCAAGCAATACGCGCCCCGAGGAGCGTCTTGCCACATGTCAACAATGGGTCTGACTGAGGGCCTCCAGGAGAGAAGCCAAAGCAAGACGCGCCCCGAGGAGCTTCTTTCCACATGTCAACAATGTGTCTTACTGAGGGCCTCCATGAGAGAAGCCCAAGCAAGACGCGCCCCGAGGAGTGTCTTGCCACATGTCAACACTGTGTCTGACTGAGCGCCTCCAGGAGAGAGGCCCAAGCAAGATGCGCCCCGAGGAGCGTCTTGCCACGTGTCAACACTGTGTCTGACTTAGCGCCTCCAGGAGAGAGGCCCAAGCAAGATGCGCCTCGAGGAGCGTCTTGCCACGTGTCGCCACTGGGTCTGACTGAGCTCCTCCAGGAGAGAGGCCCAAGCAAGACGCGCCCAGAGGAGCGTCTTGCCACGTGTCACCACTGGGTCTGACAGAGGGCATCCAGGAGAGAGGCCCAAGCAAGATGCGCCTCGAGGAGCGTCTTGCCACATGTCAACACTGGGTCTGACTGAGCGGCTCTAGGAGAGAGGCCCAAGCAAGACGCGCCCCGAGGAGCGTCTTGCCACATGTCAACACTGGGTCTGACTGAGCGCCTCCAGGAGAGAGGCCTGAGGAGCGTCTTGCCACATGTCACCTCTGGGTCTGACTGAGCGCCACCAGGAGAGAGGCGCAAGCAAGAAACGCCCGAGGAGCGTCTTGACACATGTCAACACTGGGTCTGACTGAGCGCCTCCAGGAGAGAGGCCCCAGCAAAGACGCGCCCCGAGGAGCGTCTTGCCACATGTCAACAATGGGTCTGACTGAGGGCCTGCAGGAGAGAAGCCCAAGCAAGACGCGCCCCGAGGAGCGTCTTGCCACATGTCAACACTGGGTCTAATTGAGCGCCTCCAGGAGAGAGGCCCAAGCAAGACGCGCCCCGAGGAGCGTCTTGCCACATGTCACTACTCAGACTGACTGAGCGCCTCCAGGAGAGAGGTCCAAGCAAGACGTGCCCCGAGGAGAGTCTTGCCACATGTCAACACTGGGTCTGACAGAGGGCATCCAGGAGAGAGGCCCAAGCAATACGCTCCCCGAGGAGCTTCTTTCCACATGTCAACAATGGGTCTTACTGAGGGCCTCCATGAGAGAAGCCCAAGCAAGACGCGCCCCGAGGAGTGTCTCGCCACATGTCAACACTGTGTCTGACTGAGCACCTCCAGGAGAGAGGCCCAAGCAAGACGCGCCCCGAGGAGCGTCTTGCCACGTGTCAACACTGGGTCTGACTTAGCGCCTCCAGGAGAGAGGCCCAAGCAAGATGCGCCCGGAGGAGCGTCTTGCCTTATGTCAGCACTCGGTCTAACTGAGCGCCTCCAGGAGAGAGGCCCAAGCAAGACGCGCCCCGAGGAGCGTCTTGCCACATGTCACTACTCGGTCTATTTGAGCGCCTCCAGGAGAGAGGTCCAAGCAAGACGTGCCCCGAGGAGCGTCTTGCCAAATGTCACTACTCGGTCCGACTGAGCGCCTCCAGGAGGGAGGTCCAAGCAAGACGCGCCCCGAGGAGCGTCTTGCCACATGTCACTACTCGGTCTGACGGAGCGCCTCCAGGAGAGAGGCCCAAGCAAGACGTGCCCCGAGGAGCATCTTGCCACATGTCAACAATGGGTCTGACTGAGGGCCTCCAGGAGAGAAGCCCAAGCAAGACGCGCCCAGAGGAGCGTCTTGCCACATGTCAACACTGGGTCTGACTGAGCGCCTCCAGGAGAGAGGCCCAAGCAAGACACGCCCCGAGGAGCGTCTTGACACATGTCAACACTGGGTCGGACTGAGGGCCTCCATGAGAGAAGCCCAAGCAAGACGCGCCCCGAGGAGAGTCTTGCCACATTTCAACACTCGGTCTGACAGAGGGCATTCAGGAGAGAGGCCGAAGCAAGACGCGCCCCGAGGAGCGTCTTGCCACATGTCACCACTGGGTCTGAATGAGCGCCTCCAGGAGAGAGGCCCAACCAAGACGCGCCCCGAGGAGTGTCTTGCCACATGCCAACACTGGGTCTGACTGAGCGCCTCCAGGAGAGAGGCCCAAGCAAGACACGCCCCGAGGAGCGTCTTGACACATGTCAACACTGGGTCGGACTGAGGGCCTCCATGAGAGAAGCCCAAGCAAGACGCGCCCCGAGGAGAGTCTTGCCACATGTCAACACTCGGTCTGACAGAGGGCATTCAGGAGAGAGGCCGAAGCAATACGCGCCCCGAGGAGCGTCTTGCCACATGTCACCACTGGGTCTGAATGAGCGCCTCCAGGAGAGAGGCCCAACCAAGACGCGCCCCGAGGAGTGTCTTGCCACATGCCAACACTGGGTCTGACTGAGCGCCTCCAGGAGAGAGGCCCAAGCAAGACGCGCCCCGAGGAGCGTCCTGCCACATGTCAACACTGGGTCTGACTGAGGGCCTCCAGGAGAGAGGCCCAAGCAAGACGCGCCCCGAGGAGTGTCTTGCCACATGTCACCACTGGGTCTGACTGAGCGCCTCCAGGAGAGAGGCCCAAGCAAGACGCGCCCCGGGGAGTGTCAGGCCACATGTCACTACTCAGTCTCACTGACCGCCTCCAGGAGAGAGGCCCAAGCAAGACGCGCCCCGAGGAGCGTCTTGCCACATGTCAGCACTCGGTCTGACTGAGCGCCTCCAGGAGAAAGGCCCAAGAAAGACGCTTCCTGAGGAGCGTCTTGCCACATGTCAACAATGGGTCTGACTGAGGGCCTCCAGGAGAGAGGCCCAAGCAAGATGCGCCCAAAGGAGCGTCTTGCAACATGTCAACACTGGGTCTGACAGAGGGCCTCCAGGAGAGAGGCCCAAGCAACACGCGCCCCGAGGAGCGTCAGGCCACATGTCACTACTCAGTCTGACTGAGCGCCTCCAGGAGAGAGGCCCAAGCAAGACGCGCCCCGAGGAGCGTCTTGCCACATGTCAACAATGTGTCTGACTGAGGGCCTCCAGGAGAGAGGCCCAAGCAAGACGCACCCCGAGTAGCGTCTTGTCACATGTCAACACTGGGTCTGTCTGAGCGTATCCAGGAGAGAAGCCCAAGCAAGACGCGCCCCGAGGAGCGTCTTGCCACATGTCAACAATGGGTCTGACTGAGGGCCTCCAGGAGAGAGGCCCAAGCAAGACGCGCCCCGAGGAGCGTCTTGACACATGTCAACACTGGGTCTGACTTAGCGCCTCCAGGAGAGAGGCCCAAGCAAGATGCGCCCGGAGGAGCGTCTTGCCACGTGTCACCACTGGGTCTGACTGAGCTCCTCCAGGAGAGAGGCCCAAGCAAGACGCGCCCAGAGGAGCGTCTTGCCACGTGTCACCACTGGGTCTGATTGAGCACCTCCAGTAGAGAGGCCCCAGCAAGACGCGCCCCGAGGAGCGTCTTGCCTTATGTCAGCACTCGGTCTGACTGAGCGCCTCCAGGAGAGAGGCCCAAGCAAGACGCGCCCCGAGGAGCGTCTTGCCAAATGTCACTACTCGGTCTGACTGAGCGCCTCCAGGAGGGAGGTCCAAGCAAGACGCGCCCCGAGGAGCGTCTTGCCACATGTCACTACTCGGTCTGACTGAGCGCCTCCAGGAGAGAGGCCCAAGCAAGACGTGCCCCGAGGAGCGTCTTGCCACATGTCAACAATGGGTCTGACTGAGGGCCTCCAGGAGAGAAGCCCAAGCAAGACGCGCCCAGAGGAGCGTCTTGCCACATGTCAACACTGGGTCTGACTGAGCGCCTCCAGGAGAGAGGCCCAAGCAAGACACGCCCCGAGGAGCGTCTTGACACATGTCAACACTGGGTCGGACTGAGGGCCTCCATGAGAGAAGCCCAAGCAAGACGCGCCCCGAGGAGAGTCTTGCCACATGTCAACACTCGGTCTGACAGAGGGCATTCAGGAGAGAGGCCGAAGCAAGACGCGCCCCGAGGAGCGTCTTGCCACATGTCACCACTGGGTCTGAATGAGCGCCTCCAGGAGAGAGGCCCAACCAAGACGCGCCCCGAGGAGTGTCTTGACACATGTCAACACTGGTTCGGACTGAGGGCCTCCATGAGAGAAGCCCAAGCAAGACACGCCCCGAGGAGCGTCTTGACACATGTCAACACTGGGTCGGACTGAGGGCCTCCATGAGAGAAGCCCAAGCAAGACGCGCCCCGAGGAGAGTCTTGCCACATGTCAACACTCGGTCTGACAGAGGGCATTCAGGAGAGAGGCCGAAGCAATACGCGCCCCGAGGAGCGTCTTGCCACATGTCACCACTGGGTCTGAATGAGCGCCTCCAGGAGAGAGGCCCAACCAAGACGCGCCCCGAGGAGTGTCTTGCCACATGCCAACACTGGGTCTGACTGAGCGCCTCCAGGAGAGAGGCCCAAGCAAGACGCGCCCCGAGGAGCGTCCTGCCACATGTCAACACTGGGTCTGACTGAGCGCCTCCAGGAGAGAGGCCCAAGCAAGACGCGCCCCGAGGAGCGTCTTGCCACATGTCAACACTGGGTCTGACTGAGCGCCTCCAGGAGAGAGGCCCAAGCAAGACGCGCCCCGAGGAGCGTCTTGCCACATGTCAACAATGTGTCTGACTGAGGGCCTCCAGGAGAGAGGCCCAAGCAAGATGCGCCCGGAGGAGCGTCTTGCCACATATCAACACTGGGTCTGAGAGAGGGCCTCCAGGAGAGAGGCCCAAGCAAGACGCGCCCCGAGGAGCGTCTTGCCACATGTCACCTCTGGTTCTGACTGAGCGCCTCCAGGAGAGAGGCCCAAGCAAGACGCGCCCCGAGGAGCGTCTTGTCACATGTCAACACTGGGTCTGTCTGAGCGTCTCCAGGAGAGAAGCCCAAGCAAGACGCGCCCCGAGGAGCGTCTTGCCACATGTCAACAATGGGTCTGACTGAGGGCCTCCAGGAGAGAGGCTCAAGCAAGACGCGCCCCGAGGAGTGTCTTGCCACATGTCACCACTGGGTCTGACTGAGCGCCTCCAGGAGAGAGGCCCAAGCAAGACGCGCCCCGGGGAGCGTCAGGCCACATGTCACTACTCAGTCTGACTGACCGCCTCCAGGAGAGAGGCCCAAGCAAGACGCGCCCCGAGGAGCGTCTTGCCACATGTCAGCACTCGGTCTGACTGAGCGCCTCCAGGAGAGAGGCCCAAGCAAGACGCGCCCAAAGGAGCGTCTTGCAACATGTCAACAATGGGTCTGACTGAGCGCCTCCAGGAGAGAGGCCAAAGCAACACGCGCCCCGAGGAGTGTCAGGCCACATGTCACTACTCAGTTTGACTGAGCGCCTCCAGGAGAGAGGCCCAAGCAAGACGCGCCCCGAGGAGCGTCTTGCCACGTGTCAACACTGGGTCTGATTGAGGGCCTTCTGGAGAGAGGCCCAAGCAAGACGCGCCCCGAGGAGCGTCTTGCCACATGTCAACAATGGGTCTTACTGAGGGCCTCCAGGAGAGAAGCCCAAGCAACACGCGCCCCGAGGAGCTTCTTGCCACATGTCAGCACTCGGTCTGACTGAGCGCCTCCAGGAGAGAGGCCAAAGCAAGATGCGCCCCGAGGAGCGTCTTGACACATGTCAACACTGGGTCTGACAGAGGGCCTCCATGAGAGAGGCCCAAACAAGACGCGCCCCGAGGAGTGTCTTGCCACATGTCAACACTGGGTCTGACTGAGCGGCTCCAGGAGAGAGGCCCAAGCAAGACGCGCCCCGAGGAGCGTCTTGCCACGTGTCAACACTGGGTCTGACTGAGCGCCTCCAGGAGAGAGGCCCAAGCAAGACACGCCCCGAGGAGCGTCTTGACACATGTCAACACTGGGTCGGACTGAGGGCCTCCATGAGAGAAGCCCAAGCAAGACGCGCCCCGAGGAGAGTCTTGCCACATTTCAACACTCGGTCTGACAGAGGGCATTCAGGAGAGAGGCCGAAGCAAGACGCGCCCCGAGGAGCGTCTTGCCACATGTCACCACTGGGTCTGAATGAGCGCCTCCAGGAGAGAGGCCCACCCAAGACGCGCCCCGAGGAGTGTCTTGCCACATGCCAACACTGGGTCTGACTGAGCGCCTCCAGGAGAGAGGCCCAAGCAAGACACGCCCCGAGGAGCGTCTTGACACATGTCAACACTGGGTCGGACTGAGGGCCTCCATGAGAGAAGCCCAAGCAAGACGCGCCCCGAGGAGAGTCTTGCCACATGTCAACACTCGGTCTGACAGAGGGCATTCAGGAGAGAGGCCGAAGCAATACGCGCCCCGAGGAGCGTCTTGCCACATGTCACCACTGGGTCTGAATGAGCGCCTCCAGGAGAGAGGCCCAACCAAGACGCGCCCCGAGGAGTGTCTTGCCACATGCCAACACTGGGTCTGACTGAGCGCCTCCAGGAGAGAGGCCCAAGCAAGACGCGCCCCGAGGAGCGTCCTGCCACATGTCAACACTGGGTCTGACTGAGGGCCTCCAGGAGAGAGGCCCAAGCAAGACGCGCCCCGAGGAGTGTCTTGCCACATGTCACCACTGGGTCTGACTGAGCGCCTCCAGGAGAGAGGCCCAAGCAAGACGCGCCCCGGGGAGTGTCAGGCCACTTGTCACTACTCAGTCTCACTGACCGCCTCCAGGAGAGAGGCCCAAGCAAGACGCGCCCCGAGGAGCGTCTTGCCACATGTCAGCACTCGGTCTGACTGAGCGCCTCCAGGAGAAAGGCCCAAGAAAGACGCGCCCTGAGGAGCGTCTTGCCACATGTCAACAATGGGTCTGACTGAGGGCCTCCAGGAGAGAGGCCCAAGCAAGATGCGCCCAAAGGAGCGTCTTGCAACATGTCAACACTGGGTCTGACAGAGGGCCTCCAGGAGAGAGGCCCAAGCAACACGCGCCCCGAGGAGCGTCAGGTCACATGTCACTACTCAGTCTGACTGAGCGCCTCCAGGAGAGAGGCCCAAGCAAGACGCGCCCCGAGGAGCGTCTTGCCACATGTCAACAATGTGTCTGACTGAGGGCCTCCAGGAGAGAGGCCCAAGCAAGACGCACCCCGAGTAGCGTCTTGTCACATGTCAACACTGGGTCTGTCTGAGCGTATCCAGGAGAGAAGCCCAAGCAAGACGCGCCCCGAGGAGCGTCTTGCCACATGTCAACACTGGGTCTGACTTAGCGCCTCCAGGAGAGAGGCCCAAGCAAGATGCGCCCGGAGGAGCGTCTTGCCACGTGTCACCACTGGGTCTGACTGAGCTCCTCCAGGAGAGAGGCCCAAGCAAGACGCGCCCAGAGGAGCGTCTTGCCACGTGTCACCACTGGGTCTGATTGAGCACCTCCAGTAGAGAGGCCCCAGCAAGACGCGCCCCGAGGAGCGTCTTGCCTTATGTCAGCACTCGGTCTGACTGAGCGCCTCCAGGAGAGAGGCCCAAGCAAGACGCGCCCCGAGGAGCGTCTTGCCAAATGTCACTACTCGGTCTGACTGAGCGCCTCCAGGAGGGAGGTCCAAGCAAGACGCGCCCCGAGGAGCGTCTTGCCACATGTCACTACTCGGTCTGACTGAGCGCCTCCAGGAGAGAGGCCCAAGCAAGACGTGCCCCGAGGAGCGTCTTGCCACATGTCAACAATGGGTCTGACTGAGGGCCTCCAGGAGAGAAGCCCAAGCAAGACGCGCCCAGAGGAGCGTCTTGCCACATGTCAACACTGGGTCTGACTGAGCGCCTCCAGGAGAGAGGCCCAAGCAAGACACGCCCCGAGGAGCGTCTTGACACATGTCAACACTGGGTCGGACTGAGGGCCTCCATGAGAGAAGCCCAAGCAAGACGCGCCCCGAGGAGAGTCTTGCCACATGTCAACACTCGGTCTGACAGAGGGCATTCAGGAGAGAGGCCGAAGCAAGACGCGCCCCGAGGAGCGTCTTGCCACATGTCACCACTGGGTCTGAATGAGCGCCTCCAGGAGAGAGGCCCAACCAAGACGCGCCCCGAGGAGTGTCTTGACACATGTCAACACTGGTTCGGACTGAGGGCCTCCATGAGAGAAGCCCAAGCAAGACACGCCCCGAGGAGCGTCTTGACACATGTCAACACTGGGTCGGACTGAGGGCCTCCATGAGAGAAGCCCAAGCAAGATGCGCCCCGAGGAGAGTCTTGCCACATGTCAACACTCGGTCTGACAGAGGGCATTCAGGAGAGAGGCCGAAGCAATACGCGCCCCGAGGAGCGTCTTGCCACATGTCACCACTGGGTCTGAATGAGCGCCTCCAGGAGAGAGGCCCAACCAAGACGCGCCCCGAGGAGTGTCTTGCCACATGCCAACACTGGGTCTGACTGAGCGCCTCCAGGAGAGAGGCCCAAGCAAGACGCGCCCCGAGGAGCGTCCTGCCACATGTCAACACTGGGTCTGACTGAGCGCCTCCAGGAGAGAGGCCCAAGCAAGACGCGCCCCGAGGAGCGTCTTGCCACATGTCAACACTGGGTCTGACTGAGCGCCTCCAGGAGAGAGGCCCAAGCAAGACGCGCCCCGAGGAGCGTCTTGCCACATGTCAACAATGTGTCTGACTGAGGGCCTCCAGGAGAGAGGCCCAAGCAAGATGCGCCCGGAGGAGCGTCTTGCCACATATCAACACTGGGTCTGAGAGAGGGCCTCCAGGAGAGAGGCCCAAGCAAGACGCGCCCCGAGGAGCGTCTTGCCACATGTCACCTCTGGTTCTGACTGAGCGCCTCCAGGAGAGAGGCCCAAGCAAGACGCGCCCCGAGGAGCGTCTTGTCACATGTCAACACTGGGTCTGTCTGAGCGTCTCCAGGAGAGAAGCCCAAGCAAGACGCGCCCCGAGGAGCGTCTTGCCACATGTCAACAATGGGTCTGACTGAGGGCCTCCAGGAGAGAGGCTCAAGCAAGACGCGCCCCGAGGAGTGTCTTGCCACATGTCACCACTGGGTCTGACTGAGCGCCTCCAGGAGAGAGGCCCAAGCAAGACGCGCCCCGGGGAGCGTCAGGCCACATGTCACTACTCAGTCTGACTGACCGCCTCCAGGAGAGAGGCCCAAGCAAGACGCGCCCCGAGGAGCGTCTTGCCACATGTCAGCACTCGGTCTGACTGAGCGCCTCCAGGAGAGAGGCCCAAGCAAGACGCGCCCAAAGGAGCGTCTTGCAACATGTCAACAATGGGTCTGACTGAGCGCCTCCAGGAGAGAGGCCAAAGCAACACGCGCCCCGAGGAGTGTCAGGCCACATGTCACTACTCAGTCTGACTGAGCGCCTCCAGGAGAGAGGCCCAAGCAAGACGCGCCCCGAGGAGCGTCTTGCCACGTGTCAACACTGGGTCTGATTGAGGGCCTTCTGGAGAGAGGCCAAAGCAAGACGCGCCCCGAGGAGCGTCTTGACACATGTCAACACTGGGTCTGACAGAGGGCCTCCATGAGAGAGGCCCAAACAAGACGCGCCCCGAGGAGTGTCTTGCCACATGTCAACACTGGGTCTGACTGAGCGGCTCCAGGAGAGAGGCCCAAGCAAGACGCGCCCCGAGGAGCGTCTTGCCACGTGTCAACACTGGGCCTGACTGAGCGCCTCCAGGAGAGAGGCCCAAGCAAGATGCGCCCCGAGGAGCGTCTTGCCACATGTCACCACTGGGTCTGACTGAGCGCCTCCAGGAGAGAGGCCCAAGCAAGACGCGCCCCGAGGAGCGTCTTGCGACATGTCACTACTCGGTCTAACTGAGCGCCTCCAGGAGAGAGGTCCAAGCAAGACGCACCCCGAGGAGCGTCTTGCCACATGTCACTACTCGGTCTGACTGAGCGCCTCCAGGAGAGAGGCCCAAGCAAGACCTGCCCCGAGGAGCGTCTTGCCACACGTCAACAATGGGTCTGACTGAGGGCCTCCAGGAGAGAAGCCCAAGCAAGACGCGCCCCGAGGAGCGTCAAGCCACATGTCAACACTGGGTCTGACTGAGCGCCTCCAGGAGAGAGGCCCCAGCAAGACGCGCCCCGAGGAGCGTCTTGACACATGTCAACACTGGGTCTGACTGAGGGCCTCCAGGAGAGAGGCCCAAGCAAGACGCGCCCCGAGGAGTGTCTTGCCACATGTCACCACTGGGTCTGACTGAGCGCCTCCAGGAGAGAGGCCCAAGCAACACGCGCCCCGGGGAGCGTCAGGCCACATGTCACTACTCAGTCTGACTGACCGCCTCCAGGAGAGAGGCCCAAGCAAGACGCGCCCCGAGGAGCGTCTTGCCACATGTCAGCACTCGGTCTGACTGAGCGCCTCCAGGAGAAAGGCCCAAGAATGACGCGCCTTGAGGAGCGTCTTGCCACATGTCAACAATGGGTCTGACTGAGGGCCTCCTGGAGAGAGGCCCAAGCAAGATTCGCCCGGAGGAGCGTCTTGCCACATGTCAACACTGGGTCTGACAGAGGGCCTCCAGGAGAGAGGCCCAAGCAAGACGCGCCCCGAGGAGCGTCTTTCCACATGTCAGCACTCGGTCTGACTGAGCGCCTCCAGGGGAGAGGCCCAAGCAAGACGCGCCCAAAGGAGCGTCTTGCAACATGTCAACAATGGGTCTGACTGAGCGCCTCCAGGAGAGAGGCCCAAGCAACACGCGCCCCGAGGAGCGTCAGGCCACATGTCACTACTCAGTCTGACTGAGCGCCTCCAGGAGAGAGGCCCAAGCAAGACGCGCCCCGAGGAGCGTCTTGCCACGTGTCAACACTGGGTCTGATTGAGGGCCTTCTGGAGAGAGGCCCAAGCAAGACGCGCCCCGAGGAGCGTCTTGCCACATGTCAACAATGGGTCTTACTGAGGGCCTCCAGGAGAGAAGCCCAAGCAACACGCGCCCCGAGGAGCTTCTTGCCACATGTTAGCACTCGGTCTGACTGAGCGCCTCCAGGAGAGAGGCCAAAGCAAGACGCGCCCCGAGGAGCGTCTTGACACATGTCAACACTGGGTCTGACAGAGGGCCTCCATGAGAGAGGCCCAAACAAGACGCGCCCCGAGGAGTGTCTTGCCACATGTCAACACTGGGTCTGACTGAGCGGCTCCAGGAGAGAGGCCCAAGCAAGACGCGCCCCGAGGAGCGTCTTGCCACGTGTAAACACTGGGTCTGACTGAGCGCCTCCAGGAGAGAGGCCCAAGCAAGATGCGCCCCGAGGAGCGTCTTGCCACATGTCACCACTGGGTCTGACTGAGCGCCTCCAGGAGAGAGGCCCAAGCAAGACGCGCCCCGAGGAGCGTCTTGCGACATGTCACTACTCGGTCTAACTGAGCGCCTCCAGGAGAGAGGCCCAAGCAAGACGCGCCCCGAGGAGCGTCTTTCCACATGTCAGCACTCGGTCTGACTGAGCGCCTCCAGGAGAGAGGCCCAAGCAAGACGCGCCCAAAGGAGCGTCTTGCAACATGTCAACAATGGGTCTGACTGAGCGCCTCCAGGAGAGAGGCCAAAGCAAGACGCGCCCCGAGGAGCGTCTTGACACATGTCAACACTGGGTCTGACAGAGGGCCTCCATGAGAGAGGCCCAAACAAGACGCGCCCCGAGGAGTGTCTTGCCACATGTCAACACTGGGTCTGACTGAGCGGCTCCAGGAGAGAGGCCCAAGCAAGACGCGCCCCGAGAAGCGTCTTGCCACGTGTCAACACTGGGTCTGATTGAGGGCCTTCTGGAGAGAGGCCCAAGCAAGACGCGCCCCGAGGAGCGTCTTGCCACATGTCAACAATGGGTCTTACTGAGGGCCTCCAGGAGAGAAGCCCAAGCAACACGCGCCCCGAGGAGCTTCTTGCCACATGTCAGCACTCGGTCTGACTGAGCGCCTCCAGGAGAGAGGCCAAAGCAAGACGCGCCCCGAGGAGCGTCTTGACACATGTCAACAATGGGTCTTACTGAGGGCCTCCAGGAGAGAAGCCCAAGCAACACGCGCCCCGAGGAGCTTCTTGCCACATGTCAGCACTCGGTCTGACTGAGCGCCTCCAGGAGAGAGGCCAAAGCAAGACGCGCCCCGAGGAGCGTCTTGCCACGTGTCAACACTGGGTCTGACTGAGCGCCTCCAGGAGAGAGGCCCAAGCAAGATGTGCCCCGAGGAGCGTCTTGCCACATGTCACCACTGGGTCTGACTGAGCGCCTCCAGGAGAGAGGCCCAAGCAAGACGCGCCCCGAGGAGCGTCTTGCGACATGTCACTACTCGGTCTAACTGAGCGCCTCCAGGAGAGAGGCCCAAGCAAGACGCGCCCCGAGGAGCGTCTTGCGACATGTCACTACTCGGTCTAACTGAGCGCCTCCAGGAGAGAGGTCCAAGCAAGACGCGCCCCGAGGAGCGTCTTGACACATGTCAACACTGGGTCGGACTGAGGGCCTCCATGAGAGAAGCCCAAGCAAGACGCGCCCCGAGGAGAGTCTTGCCACATGCCAACACTGGGTCTGACTGAGCGCCTCCAGGAGAGAGGCCCAAGCAAGACACGCCCCGAGGAGCGTCTTGACACATGTCAACACTGGGTCGGACTGAGGGCCTCCATGAGAGAAGCCCAAGCAAGACGCGCCCCGAGGAGAGTCTTGCCACATGTCAACACTCGGTCTGACAGAGGGCATTCAGGAGAGAGGCCGAAGCAATACGCGCCCCGAGGAGCGTCTTGCCACATGTCACCACTGGGTCTGAATGAGCGCCTCCAGGAGAGAGGCCCAACCAAGACGCGCCCCGAGGAGTGTCTTGCCACATGCCAACACTGGGTCTGACTGAGCGCCTCCAGGAGAGAGGCCCAAGCAAGACGCGCCCCGAGGAGCGTCCTGCCACATGTCAACACTGGGTCTGACTGAGGGCCTCCAGGAGAGAGGCCCAAGCAAGACGCGCCCCGAGGAGTGTCTTGCCACATGTCACCACTGGGTCTGACTGAGCGCCTCCAGGAGAGAGGCCCAAGCAAGACGCGCCCCGGGGAGTGTCAGGCCACTTGTCACTACTCAGTCTCACTGACCGCCTCCAGGAGAGAGGCCCAAGCAAGACGCGCCCCGAGGAGCGTCTTGCCACATGTCAGCACTCGGTCTGACTGAGCGCCTCCAGGAGAAAGGCCCAAGAAAGACGCGCCCTGAGGAGCGTCTTGCCACATGTCAACAATGGGTCTGACTGAGGGCCTCCAGGAGAGAGGCCCAAGCAAGATGCGCCCAAAGGAGCGTCTTGCAACATGTCAACACTGGGTCTGACAGAGGGCCTCCAGGAGAGAGGCCCAAGCAACACGCGCCCCGAGGAGCGTCAGGCCACATGTCACTACTCAGTCTGACTGAGCGCCTCCAGGAGAGAGGCCCAAGCAAGACGCGCCCCGAGGAGCGTCTTGCCACATGTCAACAATGTGTCTGACTGAGGGCCTCCAGGAGAGAGGCCCAAGCAAGACGCACCCCGAGTAGCGTCTTGTCACATGTCAACACTGGGTCTGTCTGAGCGTATCCAGGAGAGAAGCCCAAGCAAGACGCGCCCCGAGGAGCGTCTTGCCACATGTCAACAATGGGTCTGACTGAGGGCCTCCAGGAGAGAGGCCCAAGCAAGACGCGCCCCGAGGAGCGTCTTGACACATGTCAACACTGGGTCTGACTTAGCGCCTCCAGGAGAGAGGCCCAAGCAAGATGCGCCCGGAGGAGCGTCTTGCCACGTGTCACCACTGGGTCTGACTGAGCTCCTCCAGGAGAGAGGCCCAAGCAAGACGCGCCCAGAGGAGCGTCTTGCCACGTGTCACCACTGGGTCTGATTGAGCACCTCCAGTAGAGAGGCCCCAGCAAGACGCGCCCCGAGGAGCGTCTTGCCTTATGTCAGCACTCGGTCTGACTGAGCGCCTCCAGGAGAGAGGCCCAAGCAAGACGCGCCCCGAGGAGCGTCTTGCCAAATGTCACTACTCGGTCTGACTGAGCGCCTCCAGGAGGGAGGTCCAAGCAAGACGCGCCCCGAGGAGCGTCTTGCCACATGTCACTACTCGGTCTGACTGAGCGCCTCCAGGAGAGAGGCCCAAGCAAGACGTGCCCCGAGGAGCGTCTTGCCACATGTCAACAATGGGTCTGACTGAGGGCCTCCAGGAGAGAAGCCCAAGCAAGACGCGCCCAGAGGAGCGTCTTGCCACATGTCAACACTGGGTCTGACTGAGCGCCTCCAGGAGAGAGGCCCAAGCAAGACACGCCCCGAGGAGCGTCTTGACACATGTCAACACTGGGTCGGACTGAGGGCCTCCATGAGAGAAGCCCAAGCAAGACGCGCCCCGAGGAGAGTCTTGCCACATGTCAACACTCGGTCTGACAGAGGGCATTCAGGAGAGAGGCCGAAGCAAGACGCGCCCCGAGGAGCGTCTTGCCACATGTCACCACTGGGTCTGAATGAGCGCCTCCAGGAGAGAGGCCCAACCAAGACGCGCCCCGAGGAGTGTCTTGACACATGTCAACACTGGTTCGGACTGAGGGCCTCCATGAGAGAAGCCCAAGCAAGACACGCCCCGAGGAGCGTCTTGACACATGTCAACACTGGGTCGGACTGAGGGCCTCCATGAGAGAAGCCCAAGCAAGACGCGCCCCGAGGAGAGTCTTGCCACATGTCAACACTCGGTCTGACAGAGGGCATTCAGGAGAGAGGCCGAAGCAATACGCGCCCCGAGGAGCGTCTTGCCACATGTCACCACTGGGTCTGAATGAGCGCCTCCAGGAGAGAGGCCCAACCATGACGCGCCCCGAGGAGTGTCTTGCCACATGCCAACACTGGGTCTGACTGAGCGCCTCCAGGAGAGAGGCCCAAGCAAGACGCGCCCCGAGGAGCGTCCTGCCACATGTCAACACTGGGTCTGACTGAGCGCCTCCAGGAGAGAGGCCCAAGCAAGACGCGCCCCGAGGAGCGTCTTGCCACATGTCAACACTGGGTCTGACTGAGCGCCTCCAGGAGAGAGGCCCAAGCAAGACGCGCCCCGAGGAGCGTCTTGCCACATGTCAACAATGTGTCTGACTGAGGGCCTCCAGGAGAGAGGCCCAAGCAAGATGCGCCCGGAGGAGCGTCTTGCCACATATCAACACTGGGTCTGAGAGAGGGCCTCCAGGAGAGAGGCCCAAGCAAGACGCGCCCCGAGGAGCGTCTTGCCACATGTCACTTCTGGTTCTGACTGAGCGCCTCCAGGAGAGAGGCCCAAGCAAGACGCGCCCCGAGGAGCGTCTTGCCACATGTCAACAATGGGTCTGACTGAGGGCCTCCAGGAGAGAGGCTCAAGCAAGACGCGCCCCGAGGAGTGTCTTGCCACATGTCACCACTGGGTCTGACTGAGCGCCTCCAGGAGAGAGGCCCAAGCAAGACGCGCCCCGGGGAGCGTCAGGCCACATGTCACTACTCAGTCTGACTGACCGCCTCCAGGAGAGAGGCCCAAGCAAGACGCGCCCCGAGGAGCGTCTTGCCACATGTCAGCACTCGGTCTGACTGAGCGCCTCCAGGAGAGAGGCCCAAGCAAGACGCGCCCAAAGGAGCGTCTTGCAACATGTCAACAATGGGTCTGACTGAGCGCCTCCAGGAGAAAGGCCAAAGCAACACGCGCCCCGAGGAGTGTCAGGCCACATGTCACTACTCAGTCTGACTGAGCGCCTCCAGGAGAGAGGCCCAAGCAAGACGCGCCCCGAGGAGCGTCTTGCCACGTGTCAACACTGGGTCTGATTGAGGGCCTTCTGGAGAGAGGCCAAAGCAAGACGCGCCCCGAGGAGCGTCTTGACACATGTCAACACTGGGTCTGACAGAGGGCCTCCATGAGAGAGGCCCAAACAAGACGCGCCCCGAGGAGTGTCTTGCCACATGTCAACACTGGGTCTGACTGAGCGGCTCCAGGAGAGAGGCCCAAGCAAGACGCGCCCCGAGGAGCGTCTTGCCACGTGTCAACACTGGGCCTGACTGAGCGCCTCCAGGAGAGAGGCCCAAGCAAGATGCGCCCCGAGGAGCGTCTTGCCACATGTCACCACTGGGTCTGACTGAGCGCCTCCAGGAGAGAGGCCCAAGCAAGACGCGCCCCGAGGAGCGTCTTGCGACATGTCACTACTCGGTCTAACTGAGCGCCTCCAGGAGAGAGGTCCAAGCAAGACGCACCCCGAGGAGCGTCTTGCCACATGTCACTACTCGGTCTGACTGAGCGCCTCCAGGAGAGAGGCCCAAGCAAGACGTGCCCCGAGGAGCGTCTTGCCACACGTCAACAATGGGTCTGACTGAGGGCCTCCAGGAGAGAAGCCCAAGCAAGACGCGCCCCGAGGAGCGTCAAGCCACATGTCAACACTGGGTCTGACTGAGCGCCTCCAGGAGAGAGGCCCCAGCAAGACGCGCCCCGAGGAGCGTCTTGACACATGTCAACACTGGGTCTGACTGAGGGCCTCCAGGAGAGAAGCCCAAGCAAGACGCGCCCCGAGGAGTGTCTTGCCACATGTCACCACTGGGTCTGACTGAGCGCCTCCAGGAGAGAGGCCCAAGCAACACGCGCCCCGGGGAGCGTCAGGCCACATGTCACTACTCAGTCTGACTGACCGCCTCCAGGAGAGAGGCCCAAGCAAGACGCGCCCCGAGGAGCGTCTTGCCACATGTCAGCACTCGGTCTGACTGAGCGCCTCCAGGAGAAAGGCCCAAGAATGACGCGCCTTGAGGAGCGTCTTGCCACATGTCAACAATGGGTCTGACTGAGGGCCTCCTGGAGAGAGGCCCAAGCAAGATTCGCCCGGAGGAGCGTCTTGCCACATGTCAACACTGGGTCTGACAGAGGGCCTCCAGGAGAGAGGCCCAAGCAAGACGCGCCCCGAGGAGCGTCTTTCCACATGTCAGCACTCGGTCTGACTGAGCGCCTCCAGGAGAGAGGCCCAAGCAAGACGCGCCCAAAGGAGCGTCTTGCAACATGTCAACAATGGGTCTGACTGAGCGCCTCCAGGAGAGAGGCCCAAGCAACACGCGCCCCGAGGAGCGTCAGGCCACATGTCACTACTCAGTCTGACTGAGCGCCTCCAGGAGAGAGGCCCAAGCAAGACGCGCCCCGAGGAGCGTCTTGCCACGTGTCAACACTGGGTCTGATTGAGGGCCTTCTGGAGAGAGGCCCAAGCAAGACGCGCCCCGAGGAGCGTCTTGCCACATGTCAACAATGGGTCTTACTGAGGGCCTCCAGGAGAGAAGCCCAAGCAACACGCGCCCCGAGGAGCTTCTTGCCACATGTTAGCACTCGGTCTGACTGAGCGCCTCCAGGAGAGAGGCCAAAGCAAGACGCGCCCCGAGGAGCGTCTTGACACATGTCAACACTGGGTCTGACAGAGGGCCTCCATGAGAGAGGCCCAAACAAGACGCGCCCCGAGGAGTGTCTTGCCACATGTCAACACTGGGTCTGACTGAGCGGCTCCAGGAGAGAGGCCCAAGCAAGACGCGCCCCGAGGAGCGTCTTGCCACATGTCACCACTGGGTCTGACTGAGCGCCTCCAGGAGAGAGGCCCAAGCAAGACGCGCCCCGAGGAGCGTCTTGCGACATGTCACTACTCGGTCTAACTGAGCGCCTCCAGGAGAGAGGCCCAAGCAAGACGCGCCCCGAGGAGCGTCTTTCCACATGTCAGCACTCGGTCTGACTGAGCGCCTCCAGGAGAGAGGCCCAAGCAAGACGCGCCCAAAGGAGCGTCTTGCAACATGTCAACAATGGGTCTGACTGAGCGCCTCCAGGAGAGAGGCCCAAGCAACACGCGCCCCGAGGAGCGTCAGGCCACATGTCACTACTCAGTCTGACTGAGCGCCTCCAGGAGAGAGGCCCAAGCAAGACGCGCCCCGAGGAGCGTCTTGCCACGTGTCAACACTGGGTCTGATTGAGGGCCTTCTGGAGAGAGGCCCAAGCAAGACGCGCCCCGAGGAGCGTCTTGCCACATGTCAACAATGGGTCTTACTGAGGGCCTCCAGGAGAGAAGCCCAAGCAACACGCGCCCCGAGGAGCTTCTTGCCACATGTCAGCACTCGGTCTGACTGAGCGCCTCCAGGAGAGAGGCCAAAGCAAGACGCGCCCCGAGGAGCGTCTTGACACATGTCAACACTGGGTCTGACAGAGGGCCTCCATGAGAGAGGCCCAAACAAGACGCGCCCCGAGGAGTGTCTTGCCACATGTCAACACTGGGTCTGACTGAGCGGCTCCAGGAGAGAGGCCCAAGCAAGACGCGCCCCGAGGAGCGTCTTGCCACGTGTCAACACTGGGTCTGACTGAGCGCCTCCAGGAGAGAGGCCCAAGCAAGATGTGCCCCGAGGAGCGTCTTGCCACATGTCACCACTGGGTCTGACTGAGCGCCTCCAGGAGAGAGGCCCAAGCAAGACGCGCCCCGAGGAGCGTCTTGCGACATGTCACTACTCGGTCTAACTGAGCGCCTCCAGGAGAGAGGCCCAAGCAAGACGCGCCCCGAGGAGCGTCTTGCGACATGTCACTACTCGGTCTAACTGAGCGCCTCCAGGAGAGAGGTCCAAGCAAGACGCGCCCCGAGGAGCGTCTTGCCACATGTCAACAATGGGTCTGACTGAGGGCCTCCAGGAGAGAAGCCCAAGCAAGACGCGCCCCGAGGAGCGTCAAGCCACATGTCAACACTGGGTCTGACTGAGCGCCTCCAGGAGAGAGGCCCCAGCAAGACGCGCCCCGAGGAGCGTCTTGCCACATGTCAGCACTCGGTCTGACTGAGGGCCTCCAGGAGAGAGGCCCAAGCAACACGCGCCCCGAGGAGCGTCAGGCCACATGTCACTACTCAGTCTGACTGAGCGCCTCCAGGAGAGAGGCCCAAGCAAGACGCGCCCCGAGGAGCGTCTTGCCACGTGTCAACACTGGGTCTGATTGAGGGCCTTCTGGAGAGAGGCCCAAGCAAGACGCGCCCCGAGGAGCGTCTTGCCACATGTCAACAATGGGTCTTACTGAGGGCCTCCAGGAGAGAAGCCCAAGCAACACGCGCCCCGAGGAGCTTCTTGCCACATGTCAGCACTCGGTCTGACTGAGCGCCTCCAGGAGAGAGGCCAAAGCAAGACGCGCCCCGAGGAGCGTCTTGACACATGTCAACACTGGGTCTGACAGAGGGCCTCCATGAGAGAGGCCCAAACAAGACGCGCCCCGAGGAGTGTCTTGCCACATGTCAACACTGGGTCTGACTGAGCGGCTCCAGGAGAGAGGCCCAAGCAAGACGCGCCCCGAGGAGCGTCTTGCCACGTGTCAACACTGGGTCTGACTGAGCGCCTCCAGGAGAGAGGCCCAAGCAAGATGCGCCCCGAGGAGCGTCTTGCCACATGTCACCACTGGGTCTGACTGAGCGCCTCCAGGAGAGAGGCCCAAGCAAGACGCGCCCCGAGGAGCGTCTTGCGACATGTCACTACTCGGTCTAACTGAGCGCCTCCAGGAGAGAGGCCCAAGCAAGACGCGCCCCGAGGAGCGTCTTTCCACATGTCAGCACTCGGTCTGACTGAGCGCCTCCAGGAGAGAGGCCCAAGCAAGACGCGCCCAAAGGAGCGTCTTGCAACATGTCAACAATGGGTCTGACTGAGCGCCTCCAGGAGAGAGGCCCAAGCAACACGCGCCCCGAGGAGCGTCAGGCCACATGTCACTACTCAGTCTGACTGAGCGCCTCCAGGAGAGAGGCCCAAGCAAGACGCGCCCCGAGGAGCGTCTTGCCACGTGTCAACACTGGGTCTGATTGAGGGCCTTCTGGAGAGAGGCCCAAGCAAGACGCGCCCCGAGGAGCGTCTTGCCACATGTCAACAATGGGTCTTACTGAGGGCCTCCAGGAGAGAAGCCCAAGCAACACGCGCCCCGAGGAGCTTCTTGCCACATGTCAGCACTCGGTCTGACTGAGCGCCTCCAGGAGAGAGGCCAAAGCAAGACGCGCCCCGAGGAGCGTCTTGACACATGTCAACACTGGGTCTGACAGAGGGCCTCCATGAGAGAGGCCCAAACAAGACGCGCCCCGAGGAGTGTCTTGCCACATGTCAACACTGGGTCTGACTGAGCGGCTCCAGGAGAGAGGCCCAAGCAAGACGCGCCCCGAGGAGCGTCTTGCCACGTGTCAACACTGGGTCTGACTGAGCGCCTCCAGGAGAGAGGCCCAAGCAAGATGTGCCCCGAGGAGCGTCTTGCCACTTGTCACCACTGGGTCTGACTGAGCGCCTCCAGGAGAGAGGCCCAAGCAAGACGCGCCCCGAGGAGCGTCTTGCGACATGTCACTACTCGGTCTAACTGAGCGCCTCCAGGAGAGAGGCCCAAGCAAGACGCGCCCCGAGGAGCGTCTTGCGACATGTCACTACTCGGTCTAACTGAGCGCCTCCAGGAGAGAGGTCCAAGCAAGACGCGCCCCGAGGAGCGTCTTGCCACATGTCAACAATGGGTCTGACTGAGGGCCTCCAGGAGAGAAGCCCAAGCAAGACGCGCCCCGAGGAGCGTCAAGCCACATGTCAACACTGGGTCTGACTGAGCGCCTCCAGGAGAGAGGCCCCAGCAAGACGCGCCCCGAGGAGCGTCTTGCCACATGTCAGCACTCGGTCTGACTGAGCGCCTCCAGGAGAGAGGCCCAAGCAAGAAGCGCCCCGAGGAGCTTCTTGCCACATGTCAACAATGGGTCTGACTGAGGGCCTCCAGGAGAGAAGCCCAAGCAAGACGCGCCCCGAGGAGCGTCTTGCCACATGTCAACACTGGGTCTAATTGAGCGCCTCCAGGAGAGAGGCCCAAGCAAGACATACCCCGAGGAGCGTCTTGCCACATGTCACTACTCGGTCTGACTGAGCGCCTCCAGGAGAGAGGTCCAAGCAACACGTGCCCCGAGGAGCGTCTTGCCACATGTCAACAATGGGTCTGACTGAGGGCCTCCAGGAGAGAAGCCCAAGGAAGAAGCGCCCCGAGGAGCGTCTTGCCACATTTCAACACTGGGTCTGACTGAGCGCCTCCAGGAGAGAGGCCCAAGCAAGACACGCCCCGAGGAGCGTCTTGACACATGTCAACACTGGGTCTGACTGAGGGCCTCCATGAGAGAAGCCCAAGCAAGACGCGCCCCGAGGAGAGTCTTGCCACATGTCAACACAGGGTCTGACAGAGGGCATACAGGAGAGAGGCCCAAGCAATACGCGCCCCGAGGAGCGTCTTGCCACATGTCAACAATGGGTCTGACTGAGGGCCTCCAGGAGAAAAGCCAAAGCAAGACGCGCCCCGAGGAGCTTCTTTCCACATGTCAACAATGTGTCTTACTGAGGGCCTCCATGAGAGAAGCCCAAGCAAGACGCGCCCCGAGGAGTGTCTTGCCACATGTCAACACTGTGTCTGACTGAGCGCCTCCAGGAGAGAGGCCCAAGCAAGATTCGCCCCGAGGAGCGTCTTGCCACGTGTCAACACTGGGTCTGACTTAGCGCCTCCAGGAGAGAGGCCCAAGCAAGATGCGCCTCGAGGAGCGTCTTGCCACGTGTCGCCACTGGGTCTGACTGAGCTCCTCCAGGAGAGAGGCCCAAGCAAGACGCGCCCAGAGGAGCGTCTTGCCACGTGTCACCACTGGGTCTGATTGAGCACCTCCAGGAGAGAGGCCCCAGCAAGACGCGCCCCGAGGAGCGTCTTGCCTTATGTCAGCACTCGGTCTGACTGAGCGCCTCCAGGAGAGAGGCCCAAGCAAGACGCGCCCCGAGGAGCGTCTTGCCACATGTCACTACTCGGTCTGACTGAGCGCCTCCAGGAGAGAGGCCCAAGCAAGACGTGCCCCGAGGAGCGTCTTGCCACATGTCAACACTGGGTCTGACTGAGCGCCTCCATG
This sequence comes from Nothobranchius furzeri, assembly GCF_043380555.1. NCBI lineage: Eukaryota > Metazoa > Chordata > Actinopteri > Cyprinodontiformes > Nothobranchiidae > Nothobranchius > Nothobranchius furzeri. The sequence goes on from NC_091741.1 coordinate 18,024,523, forward strand.
AGAGATGCCCAAGCAAGACGCGCCCCGAGGAGTGTCTTGCCACATGTCAACACTGGGTCTGACAGAGGGCCTCCAGGAGAGAGGCCCAAGCAACACGCGCCCCGAGGAGCGTCAGACCACATGTCACTACTCATTCTGACTGAGCGCCTCCAGGAGAGAGGCCCAAGCAAGACGCGCCCCGAGGAGCGTCTTGCCACGTGTCAACACTGGGTCTGATTGAGGGCCTTCTGGAGAGAGGCCCAAGCAAGACGCGCCCCGAGGAGCGTCTTGCCACATGTCACCACTTGGTCTGACTGAGCGCCTCCAGGAGAGAGGCCCAAGCAAAAACGCGCCCCGAGGAGCGTCAGGCCACATGTCACTACTCAGTCTGACTGAGCGCCTCCAGGAGAGAGGCCCAAGCAAGACGCGCCCCGAGGAGCGTCTTGCCACATGTCAACAATGGGTCTTACTGAGGGCCTACAGGAGAGAAGCCCAAGCAAGACGCGCTCCGAGGAGCTTCTTGACACATGTCACTACTCGGTCTGACTGAGCGCCTCCAGGAGAGAGGCCAAAGCAAGACGCGCCCCGAGGAGCGTCTTGACACATGTCAACACTGGGTCTGACAGAGGGCCTCCATGAGAGAGGCCCAAGCAAGACGCGCCCCGAGGAGTGTCTTGCCACATGTCAACACTGGGTCTGACAGAGGGCCTCCAGGAGAGAGGCCCAAGCAAGACGTGCCCCGAGGAGTGTCTTGCCACATGTGACCACTTGGTCTGACTGAGCGCCTCCAGGAGAGAGGCCCAAGCAAGACGCGCCCCGAGGAGCGTCTTGCCACGTGTCAACACTGGGTCTGATTGAGGGCCTTCTGGAGAGAGGCCCAAGCAAGACGCGCCCCGAGGAGCGTCTTGCCACATGTCAACAATGGTTCTTACTGAGGGCCTCCAGGAGAGAAGCCCAAGCAAGACGCGCCCCGAGGAGCTTCTTGCCACATGTCAGCACTCGGTCTGACTGAGCGCCTCCAGAAGAGAGGCCAAAGCAAGACGCCCCCCGAGGATTCTTGACACATGTCAACACTGGGTCTGACAGAGGGCCTCCATGAGAGAGGCCCAAGCAAGACGCGCCCCGAGGAGTGTCTTGCCAAATGTCAACACTGGGTCTGACTGAGGGCCTCCATGAGAAAAGCCCAAGCAAGACGCGCCCCGAGGAGAGTCTTGCCACATGTCACTACTCAGTCTGACTGAGCGCCTCAGGGAAAGAGGTCCAAGCAAGACGCGCCCCGAGGAGCGTCTTGCCACATGTCAACACTGGGTCTGACTGAGGGCCTCCATGAGAAAAGCCCAAGCAAGACGCGCCCCGAGGAGAGTCTTGCCACATGTCAACACTCGGTCTGACTGAGCGCCTCCAGGAGAGAGGCCCAAGCAAGACGCGCCCCGAGGAGCGTCAGGCTACATGTCACTACTCAGTCTGACTGAGCGCCTCCAGGAGAGAGGCCCAAGCAAGACGCGCCCCGAGGAGCGTCTTGCCACATGTCAACACTGGGTCTGATTGAGGGCCTTCTGGAGAGAGGCCCAAGCAAGACGCGCTCCGAGGAGCGTCTTGCCACATGTCAACAATGGGTCTTACTGAGGGCCTCCAGGAGAGAGGCCCAAGCAAGATGCGCCCGGAGGAGCGTTTTGCCACATGTCAACACTGGGTCTGACAGAGGGCCTCCAGGAGAGAGGCCCAAGCAAGACGCACCCCAAGGAGCATCTTGCCACATGTCACCTCTGGTTCTGACTGAGCGCCTCCAGGAGAGAGGCCCAAGCAAGACGCGCCCCGAGGAGCGTCTTGCCACATGTCAACACTGGGTCTGACAGAGGGCCTCCATGGAAGAGGCCCAAGCAAGACGCGCCCCGAGGAGCGTCTTGCGACATGTCACTACTCGGTCTAACTGAGCGCCTCCAGGAGAGAGGTCCAAGCAAGACGCGCCCCGAGGAGCGTCTTGCCACATGTCACTACTCGGTCTGACTGAGCGCCTCCAGGAGAGAGGCCCAAGCAAGACGTACCCCGAGGAGCATCTTGCCACATTTCAACAATGGGTCTGACTGAGGGCCTCCAGGACAGAGGCCCAAGCAAGATGCGCCCGGAGGAGCGTCTTGCCACATGTCAACACTGGGTCTGACAGAGGGCCTCCAGGAGAGAGGCCCAAGCAAGACGCGCCCTGAGGAGCGTCTTGCCACATGTCACCTCTGGTTCTGACTGAGCACCTCCAGGAGAGAGGCCCAAGCAAGACGCGCCCCGAGGAGCGTCTTGCCACATGTCAACAATGGGTCTGACTGAGGGCCTCCAGGAGAGAAGCCCAAGCAAGACGCGCCCTGTGGAGCGTCTTGACACATGTCAACACTGGGTCTGACAGAGGGCCTCCAGGAGAGGGGCCCAAGCAAGACGAGCCCCGAGGAGTGTCTTGCCACATGTCACCACTGGGTCTGACTGAGCGCCTCCAGGAGAGAGGCCCAAGCAAGACGCGCCCCGAGGAGCGTCAGGCCACATGTCACTACTCAGTCTGACTGAGCGCCTCCAGGAGAGAGGCCCAAGCAAGACGCGCCCCGAGGAGCGTCTTGCCACGTGTCAACACTGGGTCTGATTGAGGGCCTTCTGGAGAGAGGCCCAAGCAAGACGCACCACGAGGAGCGTCTTGCCACATGTCAACAATGGGTCTTACTGAGGGCGTCCAGGAGAGAAGCCCAAGCAAGACGCGCCCCGAGGAGCTTCTTGCCACATGTCAGCACTCGGTCTGACTGAGCGCCTCCAGGAGAGAAGCCAAAGCAAGACGCGCCCCGAGGAGCGTCTTGACAGTTGTCAACACTGGGTCTGACAGAGGGCCTCCATGAGAGAGGCCCAAGCAAGACGCGCCCCGAGGAGTGTCTTTCCACATGTCAACACTGGGTCTGACTGAGCGCCTCCAGGAGAGAGGCCCAAGCAAGACACGCCCCGAGGAGCTTCTTGCCACGTGTCACCACTGGGTCTGACTGAGCGCCTCCAGGAGAGAGGCCCAAGCAAGACGCGCCCCGAGGAGCGTCTTGCCACGTGTCACCACTGGGTCTGATTGAGCGCCTCCAGGAGAGAGGCCCCAGCAAGACCGGTCAGGCCTGCAGTGTACACATCAGAGACATGATGTTCTTTCACAGAACTGAGGTTGTTCATTACTAAATGACTTTTACAGGAATATTGTTATTATACTATTCAACAGGTTGATCATAATAATGTGTATTAAACCCACAACCTAGCACTGAGGACAGAGGGACTTTATTTAAATTAGTACTTAATGGAAACGATACATAATGATACACAAGAGCCATGTCATACATTCAGCCTAGGAATAGTAGCATTGTGCACTATTAAAAATATACACATCAATTGCTCGAATCCCATTGTTGCAAAGTAAAACTCTAATAAAACTCTAGTCTGACATCAACAGAGAAGACTTAGTGTATGCACTACAAATACAGCATTAGGATTTCGAGTGGACCGTGCACCTTGTGAACCATCAGAGGCTTATGACGCAACATATATTCCAGTTGCTATTATACAAGTTATAATTCTCGACCATTTTTCGGAACTGGTTTCTTGGGTCCGTGAGTAAATGCCAAATGAGATGATAGTCCTTAAGTAAGTTCCTGGCGATCCCATGTCACGCTTTTGCCCATCAGCCGGTGAACGCTGAGACGGAACTCGATGAGAGCGATGTATTTTTGAAGTGCTCCGAATGTACTTCTAACAAGCGTGCGATTCACTTTGTGAGTAAACCGCAGCTGCAGCTGATTCAAACAGTCGAGCCAACTTTCTACATCACAATATGCGTTTTGTAGTTAGTCGAGTTACCTTTTGTGTGGCGCATGCACGGGTCGTTATCGTCCAGCTCCCAGCTTAGAGAGTCCTGTATTGACACAGACGTCAATACATCTCGATGTCATGCAACACACAAAGTCTGTCGCATACAGGTGGGTTAACACATGTACGATACCTTTTGTGTGGCGCATGCACGGGTTGTTAGCGTCCAGCTCCCAGCTTAGAGAGTCCTGTATTGACACAGACGTCAATACATCTCGATGTCATGCAACACACAAAGTCTGTCGCATACAGGTGGGTTAACACATGTACGATACCTTTTGTGTGGCGCATGCACGGGTCGTTAGCGTCCAGCTCCCGGCTTATAGAGAGTCCTGTATTGACACAGACGTCAATACATCTCGATGTCATGCAACACACAAAGTCTGTCGCATACAGGTGGGTTAACACACATGTACGATGTGTGCGATGGCACGCCCAGTTTACAATGGGACACGACGATGATCATTGTTAACCAAACTCTTGTTTCTAACGACAGGTGGTAGCGTTGACTCCTGCACCTGGTCTTCGTGCACAGAGGGTGCTGTAATGTGCTCGTCATAGTCGCGATCATTGTCACTCGAATCCGTTGTTCTCACGACAGGTGGTAGCGTTGTCTCCTGCATGTTGTCTTCGCGTGCGACAAGCGTTGTGCTGTGCTCGTTATAATGGTTGTCTTCGTACAAAGGGGGTGTTGAATACTCCTTCGCGAGTAGTGTAGGAGGTGTTGTGATGGGACGTATCTCAGAGGCGTTATGTGAGCGTACCACCATGGCCTGAGCAACTGCGACTACTGAGAGTACACCCAGTACAGACAGCGAGATCATTTTTTTACTTGGGTGTTGTACGTGTGGGTACAGCCGCTTTAATGGCAGTGAGAGCAAGTGGTCAAATGTATTTATAGGTCACTAGCAGAAACTAAGGCACGTGGTCAGAGTGTAATCGTAACCACCGTAGCTCTTGTCATAATTTAATTAACATAGAAATCAGAAACGGGCATGTCAGGATAGACATAGCGAGTGATAATGCAGCCAGTATCTGTGTGCGCTTGAGAGCACCTTGTTGTTCTACTGTGGTGCCCACGCCGCCGGGTCTGTAAATGTCATCGACCTTCTTTATATACGCATACGCTAAAGACCGTATATTCTCTATGGATTTGAACACGTTCTTTGTTTTGCGTAACACTTGAGCTGTCTCGAGCGTGATTTTGTGAGTGTACGCCAGTGTTTCGCGTGCACCGAGGTCCGAAAGGGCGTGCGCTACAACTATTAACCTTGGTTTGGGAGTGTGGCGAAACGCTCGCTCCGCTGTAATGGGCAGATGCAATGTTATCACCTGGTACGTTTCGTTAGTCGGGTCATAACACACCGGTCCGTGACACGGACCGCCACATTGTATGGGGCACAGTAAGGACAACACGCCGCCGACCGTGACTTCGCACTCGACCGCGGTGGTGTTGTCTATTTGCAAAGGATCACATACGCCTCTCCAGTCGCAATGAGGCACATTGTAGTCGACGCGACCGTCGGTCACCATAGCTTTCGTCAGCCAACACACTCGATTGCCCTTCGAAACATCGGCGATCAACGTGAGCGTAGAGGTCGCTGTCGCTTTACTGTACGCCCGGATATCCGTGTGTGAGTGCACGCTCGACGTCGATTGACAACCGGTCATGTCAGACCTGATCAGACCTTCCGAACACATGACCATTAGTTGTTGTGCGGCCGAGAGTATCGCGATCATACCGTTGAGATGTGTAGAAAGCGCGTACACGCCAGCCTTCCACGTTTCCAAAGTTTCCAGCAATCTAGAGGGACTTGTCTTAGCGCGCACGGCTGTGCTGAATTTGCGTTGGGTAGACACAACGGCTTCGACCTCGCTTAGGATCTTGTGGGCTCATGTACTCGTGGTAGGCCAAGACGTGTATAGTCGAGCGCGGTGACGCCCCGAACACTTGACCCGGTTTTGTTGTGGCGATATGCGTGTCCAGTAACGCGGCAAAGTCCGCGTGTCTAGCGTGTATTGATTTTACAGCTCGCTCATACCCCAACAGTACGGTCCGTAGAAGTTCGTTCACTTGTTTCCATGTGCTCGTGGAACACAGGACATCGCAACCTCTGTGATAATCAAGTAAAGCGTCACACACCAGCTGCTTGCACGTTGTAAATACAATCGGTAGTAACTTCTTCCTCCACTCTATGTTGAACTCGTATAGTATGTATATGGGCGGTTGCGGCGGTTTGCGCATTTTCTATCTACCCTCCGCTAATATGACACTGTGGTCTGTCTCCTGAGATGGTGCGGTTGGAACTTGCGAGAGTGCACTATGGACGGTCGGCGTTTCCATTTCGTCAACTGTGCCATTTTCAGCCGCTGGCAAAAGGCCGTCGACGGTCGATGCGAGACACCAACATAACGTTAGACCGCGACCCTCATGCCAGTTTTCTGTAGTACTGGTTGTAGTTTCTGGTGCACACTCGATACGCCATTACGATCACAGTTACGTTGATTAATAAATCCAGTGTTGTAGCGACTGCAGCCAGCGCCGTCGCGCAACTCGTGTCGGTGTTATCTCTCGATACTTTCGTTGGTATTCAAGCGTATTCAGAATCTACGGATCTGGTGAAGTTGCTTGTCACTAGCTTGCGCACGTTTGATATGGCACTTTGCGCGAGACTCACACAACCTGCAGTGGCGACCGTCGCGTCAGTGCAAAGTTTTTCCGATATATCGCTCGCAACATCGTTTCTCATTTGCTGTACACTGCGCACACTGGCCGCGAGGTCGCGGAGAGGGTCCTCGTTACGAGCTACTCTGGTAGCGCCGTGGTTGATGAGGACGATCATCTTTAGCAATAGTTCATCTCGAAGCGCAACGATGGTGAGGGCGACGGGTTGGCCGGTTCCGCCTTCAGGCCACTCGGTTGCCGCTAGATTGCCCAATGCCACACACGCAGACGAACCCTGTACACACTCAATGACCCGTGTGTGATCGTTGATTTCTGCTAGTACGTTTGCTAGGTCTACGTGCTTCCACGGATCGGGCGTGGGCACGCGCTTGTTTTTAGAGGCGTTTTCGCGCAGCCTCTACCCTGCACGACCGCTCGTGGCCGCACTAGCTATGTTTATCTTTATTTGTTTCACACACACACACACACACACACACACACACACACACACACACACACACACACACACACACACACACACACACACACACAGGCCCTTGCGTGCAAACCCCGGTCAGGCCTGCAGTGTACACATCAGAGACATGATGTTCTTTCACAGAACTGAGGTTGTTCATTACTAAATGACTTTTACAGGAATATTGTTATTATACTATTCAACAGGTTGATCATAATAATGTGTATTAAACCCACAACCTAGCACTGAGGACAGAGGGACTTTATTTAAATTATACTTAATGGAAACGATACATAATGATACATAAGAGCCATGTCATACATTCAGCCTAGGAATAGTAGCATTGTGCACTATTAAAAATATACACATCAATTGCTCGAATCCCATTGTTGCAAAGTAAAACTCTAATAAAACTCTAGTCTGACATCAACAGAGAAGACTTAGTGTATGCACTACAAATACAGCATTAGGATTTCGAGTGGACCGTGCACCTTGTGAACCATCAGAGGCTTATGACGCAACATATCTTCCAGTTGCTATTAGACAAGTTATAATTCTCGACCATTTTTCGGAACTGGTTTCTTGGGTCCGTGAGTAAATTCCAAATGAGATGATAGTCCTTAAGTAAGTTCCTGGCGATCCCATGTCACGCTCTTGCCCATCAGCCGGTGAACACTGAGACGGAACTCGATGAGAGCGATGTATTTTTTAAGTGCTCCGAATGTACTTCTAACAAGAGTGCGATTCACTTCGTGAGTAAACCGCAGCTGCAGCTGATTCAAACAGTCGAGCCAACTTTCTACATCAAAATATGCATTTTGTAGTTAGTCGAGTTACCTTTTGTGTGGCGCATGCACGGGTTGTTAGCGTCCAGCTCCCAGCTTATAGAGTCCTGTATAGACACAGACGTCAATACATCTCGATGTCATGCAACACACAAAGTCTGTCGCATACAGGTGGGTTAACACATGTACGATACCTTTTGTGTGGCCTATGCAAGGGTCGTTAGCGTCCAGCTCCCTGCTTATAGAGAGTCCTGTATTGACACAGACGTCAATACATCTCGATGTCATGCAACACACAAAGTCTGTCGCATACAGGTGGGTTAACACACATGTACGATGTGTGCGATGGCGCGCCCGTTTACAATGGGACACGACGATGATCATTGTTAACCAAACTCTTGTTTCTCACGACAGGTGGTAGCGTTGTCTCCTGCACCTGGTCTTCGTGCACAGAGGGTGCTGTAATGTGCTCGTCATAGTCGCGATTGTTGTCACTCGAATCCGTGTTTCTCACGACAGGTGGTAGCGTTGTCTCCTGCATGTTGTCTTCGCGTGCGGCAAGCGTTGTGCTGTGCTCGTTATAATGGTTGTCTTCGTACAAAGGGGGTGTTGAATACTCCTTCGCGAGTAGTCTAGGAGGTGGTGTGATGGGACGTATCTCAGAGGCGTTATGTGAGCGTACCACCATGGCCTGAGCAACTGCGACTACTGAGAGTACACCCAGTACAGACAGCGAGATCATTTTTTTCTTGGGTGTTGTACGTGTGGGTACAGCCGCTTTAATGGCAGTGGGAGCAAGTGGGCAAATGTATTTATAGGTCACTAGCAGAAACTAAGGCACGTGGTCAGAGTGTAATCGTAACCACCGTAGCTCTTGTCATAATTTAATATACATAGAAATCAGAAACGGGCATGTCAGGATAGACATAGCGAGTGATAATGCAGCCAGTATCTGTGTGCGCTTGAGAGCACCTTGTTGTTCTACTGTGGTGCCCACGCCGCCGGGTCTGTAAATGTCATCGACCTTCTTTATATACGCATACGCTAAAGACCGTATATTCTCTATGGATTTGAACACGTCCTTTGTTTTGCGTAACGCTTGAGCTGTCTCGAGCTTGATGTTGTGAGTGTACGCCAGTGTTTCGCGTGCACCGAGGTCCGATAGGGCGTGCGCTACAACTATTAACCTTGGTTTGGGAGTGTGGCGAAACGCTCGCTCCGCTGTAATGGGCGGATGCAATGTTATCACCTGGTACGTTTCGTTAGTCGGGTCGTAACACACCGGTCCGTGACACGGACCGTCACATTGTATGGGGCACAGTAAGGACAACACGCCGCCGACCGTGACTTCGCACTCGACCGCGGTGGTGTTGTCGATTTGCAAAGGATCACATATGCCTCTCCAGTCGCAATGAGGCACATTGTAGTCGACGCGACCGTTGGTCACCATAGCTTTCGTCAGCCAACACACTCGATTGCCCTTCGAAACATCGGCGATCAACGTGAGCGTAGAGGTCGCCGTCGCTTTACTGTACGCCAGGATATCCGTGTGTGAGTGCACGCTCGACGTCGATTGACAACCGGTCATGTCAGACCTGATCAGACCTTCCGAACACATGACCATTAGTTGTTGTGCGGCTGAGAGTATCGCGATCATACCGTTGAGATGTGTAGAAAGTCCGTACACGCCAGCCTTCCACGTTTCCAAAGTTTCCAGCAGTCTAGAGGGACTTGTCTTAGCTCGCATGGCAGTGCTGAATTTGCGTTGTGTAGACACAACGGCTTCGACCTCGCTTAGGATCTGTGGGCTCATGTACTCGTGGTAGGCGAAGACGTGTATAGTCGAGCGCGGTGACGCCCCGAACACCTTACACGGTTTTGTTGTGGCGATATGCATGTCCAGTAACGCGGCAAAGTCCGCGTGTCTAGCGTGTATTGATTTTAGAGCTCGCTCATACCCCAACAGTACAGTCCGTAGAGGTTCGTTCACTTGTTTCCATGCGCTCGTGGAACACAGGACATCGCAACCTCTGTGATACTCAAGTAAAGCGTCACACACCAGCTGCTTGCACGTTGGAAATACAATCGGTAGTAACTTCTTACTCCACTCTATGTTGAACTCGTATAGTATGTATATGGGCGGTTGCGGCGGTTTGCGCATTTTCTATCTACCCTCCGCTAATATGACTCTGTGGTCTGTCTCCTGAGATGGTGCGGTTGGAACTTAAGAGAGCGCTATCGACGGTCGGCGTTTCCATTTCGTCAACTGTGCCATTTTCAGCCGCTGGCAAACGGCCGTCGACGGTCGATGCGAGACACCAACATAACGTTAGACCGCGACCCTCATGCCAGTTTTCTGTAGTGCTGGTTGTAGTTTCTGGTGCACACTCGAAACGCCATTATGATCACAATTACGTTGATTAATAAATCCAGTGTTGTAGCGACTGCAGCCAGCGCCGTCGCGCAACTCGTGTCGGTGTTATCTCTTGATACTTTCATTCGTATCCGAGCGTATGCAGAATCTACGGATCTGGTGAAGTTGCTTGTCACTAGCTTGCGCATGTTTGATATGGCACTTTGCGCGAGACTCACACCACCTGCAGTGGCGACCGTCGCGTCAGTGCAAAGTTTTTCCGATATATCGCTCGCAACATCGTTCGTCATTTGCTGTACACTGTGCACACTGGCCACGAGGTCGCAGAGAGGGTCTTCGTTACGAGCTACTCTGGTAGCGCCGTGGTTGATGAGGACGATCATCTTTAGCAATAGTTCATCTCGAAGCGCAACGATGGTGAGGGCGACGGGTTGGCCGGTTCTGCCTTCAGGCCACTCGGTTGCCGCTAGATTGCCCAATGCCACACACGCAGACGAACCCTGTACACACTCAAAGACCCGTGTGCGATCGTTGATTTCTGCTAGTACGTTTGCTAGTTCTACGTGCTTTCACGGATCGGGCGTGGGCACTCGCTTGTTTTAGAGGCGTTTTCGCGCAGCCTCTACCCTGCACGACCGCTCGTGGCCGCACTAGCTATTTTTATCTTTATTTGTTTCACACACACACACACACACACACACACACACACACACACACACACACACACACACACACACACACACACACACACACACACACACACACACACACACACACACACACACACACACACACACACACACACACACACACACACACAGGCCCTTGCGTGCAAACCCCGGTCAGGCCTGCAGTGCACACATCAGAGACATGATGTTCTTTCACAGAACTGAGGTTGTTCATTACTAAATGACTTTTACAGGAATATTGTTATTATACTATTCAACAGGTTGATCATAATAATGTGTATTAAACCCACAACCTAGCACTGAGGACAGAGGGACTTTATTTAAATTAGTACTTAATGGAAACGATACATAATGATACATAAGAGCCATGTCATACATTCAGCCTAGGAATAGTAGCATTGTGCACTATTAAAAATATACACATCAATTGCTCGAATCCCATTGTTGCAAAGTAAAACTAATAAAACTCTAGTCTGACATCAACAGAGAAGACTTAGTGTATGTACTACAAATACAGCATTAGGATTTCGAGTGGACCGTGCACCTTGTGAACCATCAGAGGCTTATGATGCAACATATCTTCCAGTTGCTATTAGACAAGTTATAATTCTCGACCATTTTTTGGAACTGGTTTCTTGGGTCCGTGAGTAAATGCCAAATGAGATGATAGTCCTTAAGTAAGTTCCTGGCGATCCCATGTCACGCTCTTGCCCATCAGCCGGTGAACACTGAGACGGAACTCGATGAGAGCGATGTATTTTTTAAGTGCTCCGAATGTACTTCTAACAAGCGTGCGATTCACTTCGTGAGTAAACCGCAGCTGCAGCTGATTCAAACAGTCGAGCCAACTTTCTACATCACAATATGCGTTTTGTAGTTAGTCGAGTTACCTTTTGTGTGGCGCAAGCACGGGTCGTTAGAGTCCAGCTCCCAGCTTATAGAGTCCGGTATTGACACAGACGTCAATACATCTCGATGTCATGCAACACACAAAGTCTGTCGCATACAGGTGGGTTAACACATGTACGATACCTTTTGTGTGGCGCATGCACGGGTCGTTAGCGTCCAGCTCCCGGCTTACAGAGAGTCCTGTATTGACACAGACGTCAATACATCTCGATGTCATGCAACACACAAAGTCTGTCGCATACAGGTGGGTTAACACACATGTACGATGTGTGCGATGGCGCGCCCGTTTACAATGAGACACGACGATGATCATTGTTAACCAAACACTTGTTTCTCACGACAGGTGGTAGCGTTGTCTCCTGCACCTGGTCTTCGTGCACAGAGGGTGTTGTAATGTGCTCGTCATAGTCGAGATCGTTGTCACTCGAATCCGTTGTTCTCACGACAGGTGGTGGCGTTGTCTCCTGCATGTTGTCTTCGCGTGCGGCAAGCGTTGTGCTGTGCTCGTTATAATGGTTGTCTTTGTACAAAGGGGGGTGTTGAATACTCCTTCGCGAGTAGTCTAGGAGGTGGTGTGATGGGACGTATCTCAGAGGCGTTATGTGAGCGTACCACCATGGCCTGAGCAACTGCGACTACTGAGAGTACACCCAGTACAGACAGCGAGATAATTTTTTTTCTTGGGTTTTGTACGTGTGGGTACAGCCGCTTTAATGGCAGTGAGAGCAAGTGGTCAAATGTATTTATAGGTCACTAGCAGAAACTAAGGCACGTGGTCAGAGTGTAATCGTAACCACCGTAGCTCTTGTCATAATTTAATATACATAGAAATCAGAAACGGGCATGTCAGGATAGACATCGCGAGATATAATGCGGCCAGCTGACTGAGCGCCTCCAGGAGAGAGGCCCAAGCAAGAGGAACCCCGAGGAGCGTCTTTCCACGTGTCACCACTGGGTCTGACTGAGCGCCTCCAGGAGAGAGGCCCAAGCAAGACGTGCCCCGAGGAGCGTCAGGCCACATGTCACTACTCAGTCTGACTGAGCGCCTCCAGGAGAGAGGCCCAAGCAAGACGCGCCCCGAGGAGCGTCTTGCCTTATGTCAGCACTCGGTCTGAATGAGCGCCTCCAGGAGAGAGGCCCAAGCAAGACGCGCCCCGAGGAGCGTCTTGCCACATGTCAACAATGGGTCTGACTGAGGGCCTCCAGGAGAGAGGCCCAAGCAAGATGCGCCCCGAGGAGCGTCTTGCCACATGTCAACACTGGGTCTGACAGAGGGCCTCCAGGAGAGAGGCCCAAGCAAGCCGCACCCCGAGGAGCGTCTTGCCACATGTCACCTCTGGTTCTGACTGAGCGCCTCCAGGAGAGAGGCCCAAGTAAGACGAGTCCCGAGGAGCGTCTTGTCACATGTCAACACTGGGTCTTTCTGAGCACCTCCAGGAGAGAAGCCCAAGCAAGACGCGCCCCGAGGAGCGTCTTGCCACATGTCAGCACTCGGTCTGATTGAGCACCTCCAGGAGAGAGGCCCAAGCAAGACGCGCCCCGAGGAGAGTCTTGCCACATGTCAGCACTGGGTCTGACTGAGCGCCTCCAGGAGAGAGGCCCCAGCAAGATGCGCCCCGAGGAGCGTCTTGCCTTATGTCAGCACTCGGTCTGACTGAGCGCCTCCAGGAGAGAGGCCCAAGCAAGACGCGCCCCGAGGAGCGTCTTGCCACATGTCAACAATGGGTCTGACTGAGGGCCTCCAGGAGAGAGGCCCAAGCAAGATGCGCCCGGAGGAGCGTCTTGCCACATGTCAACACTGGGTCTGACAGAGGGCCTCCAGGAGAGAGGCCCAAGCAAGACGCACCCCGAGGAGCGTCTTGCCACATGTCACCTCTGGTTCTGACTGAGCGCCTCCAGGAGAGAGGCCCAAGTAAGACGAGTCCCGAGGAGCGTCTTGTCACATGTCAACACTGGGTCTTTCTGAGCGCCTCCAGGAGAGAAGCCCAAGCAAGACGCGCCCCGAGGAGCGTCTTGCCACATGTCAGCACTCGGTCTGACTGAGCGCCTCCAGTAGAGAGGCCCAAGCAAGACGCGCCCCGAGGAGCGTCTTGCCACATGTCAGCACTGGGTCTGACTGAGCGCCTCCAGGAGAGAGGCCCCAGCAAGACGCGCCCCGAGGAGCGTCTTGCCTTATGTCAGCACTCGGTCTGACTGAGCGCCTCCAGGAGAGAGTTCCAAGCAAGACGCGCCCCGAGGAGCGTCTTGCCACATGTCAACAATGGGTCTGACTGAGGGCCTCCAGGAGAGAGGCCCAAGCAAGATGCGCCCGGAGGAGCATCTTGCCACATGTCAACACTGGGTCTGACAGAGGGCCTCCAGGAGAGAGGCCCAAGCAAGACGCACCCCGAGGAGCATCTTGCCACATGTCACCTCTGGTTCTGACTGAGCGCCTCCAGGAGAGAGGCCCAAGCAAGACGCGTCCCGAGGAGCGTCTTGTCACATGTCAACACTGGGTCTTTCTGAGCGCCTCCAGGAGAGAAGCCCAAGCAAGACGCGCCCCGAGGAGCGTCTTGCCACATGTCAGCACTCGGTCTGACTGAGCGCCTCCAGGAGAGAGGCCCAAGCAAGACGCGCCCCGAGGAGCGTCTTGCCACATGTCAGCACTCGGTCTGACTGAGCGCCTCCAGGAGAGAGGCCCAAGCAAGACGCGCCCCGAGGAGCGTCTTGCCACATGCCAACAATGGGTCTGACTGAGGGCCTCCAGGAGAGAAGCCCAAGCAAGACGCGCCCCGAGGAGCGTCTTGACACATGTCAACACTGGGTATGACAGAGGGCCTCCAGGAGAGAGGCCCAAGCAAGATGCGCCCCGAGGAGTGTCTTGCCACATGTCACCACTTGGTCTGACTGAGCGCCTCCAGGAGAGAGGCCCAAGCAACACGCACCCCGAGGAGCGTCAGGCCACATGTCACTACTCAGTCTGACTGAGCGCCTCCAGGAGAGAGGCCCAAGCAAGACGCGCCCCGAGGAGCGTCTTGCCACATGTCAACAATGGGTCTTACTGAGGGCCTCCAGGAGAGAAGCCCAAGCAAGACGCGCCCCGAGGAGCTTCTTGCCACATGTCAGCACTCGATCTGACTGAGCGCCTCCAGGAGAGAGGCCAAAGCAAGATGCGCCCCGGTGGAGTGTCTTGACACATGTCAACACTGGGTCTGACAGAGGGCCTCCATGAGAGAGGCCCAAGCAAGACGCGCCCCGAGGAGTGTCTTGCCACATGTCAACACTGGGTCTGACAGAGGGCCTCCAGGAGAGAGGCCCAAGCAAGACGCGCCCCGAGGATTGTCTTGCCACATGTCACCACTTGGTCTGACTGAGCTTCTCCAGGAGAGAGGCCCAAGCAAGACGCGCCCCGAGAAGCTTCTTGCCACATGTCAGCACTCGATCTGACTGAGCGCCTCCAGGAGAGAGGCCAAAGCAAGATGCGCCCCGGTGGAGTGTCTTGACACATGTCAACACTGGGTCTGACAGAGGGCCTCCATGAGAGAGGCCCAAGCAAGACGCGCCCCGAGGAGTGTCTTGCCACATGTCAACACTGGGTCTGACAGAGGGCCTCCAGGAGAGAGGCCCAAGCAAGACGCGCCCCGAGGATTGTCTTGCCACATGTCACCACTTGGTCTGACTGAGCTTCTCCAGGAGAGAGGCCCAAGCAACACGCGCCCCGAGGAGCGTCAGGCCACATGTCACTACTCATTCTGACTGAGCGCCTCCAGGAGAGAGGCCCAAGCAAGACGCGCCCCGAGGAGCGTCTTGCCACGTGTCAACACTGGGTCTGATTGAGGGCCTTCTGGAGAGAGGCCCAAGCAAGACGCGCCCCGAGGAGCGTCTTGCCACATGTCAACACTCGGTCTGACTGAGCGCCTCCAGGAGAGAGGCCCAAGCAAGACGCGCCCCGAGGAGCGTCTTGCCACATGCCAACAATGGGTCTGACTGAGGGCCTCCAGGAGAGAAGCCCAAGCAAGACGCGCCCCGAGGAGCGTCTTGACACATGTCAACACTGGGTATGACAGAGGGCCTCCAGGAGAGAGGCCCAAGCAAGACGCGCCCCGAGGAGTGTCTTGCCACATGTCACCACTTGGTCTGACTGAGCGCCTCCAGGAGAGAGGCCCAAGCAACACGCACCCCGAGGAGCGTCAGGCCACATGTCACTACTCAGTCTGACTGAGCGCCTCCAGGAGAGAGGCCCAAGCAAGACGCTCCCCGAGGAGCGTCTTGCCACATGTCAACAATGGGTCTTACTGAGGGCCTCCAGGAGAGAAGCCCAAGCAAGACGCGCCCCGAGGAGCTTCTTGCCACATGTCAGCACTCGATCTGACTGAGCGCCTCCAGGAGAGAGGCCAAAGCAAGATGCGCCCCGGTGGAGCGTCTTGACACATGTCAACACTGGGTCTGACAGAGGGCCTCCATGAGAGAGGCCCAAGCAAGACGCGCCCCGAGGAGTGTCTTGCCACATGTCAACACTGGGTCTGACAGAGGGCCTCCAGGAGAGAGGCCCAAGCAAGACGCGCCCCGAGGATTGTCTTGCCACATGTCACCACTTGGTCTGACTGAGCGCCTCCAGGAGAGAGGCCCAAGCAACACGCGCCCCGAGGAGCGTCAGGCCACATGTCACTACTCAGTCTGACTGAGCGCCTCCAGGAGAGAGGCCCAAGCAAGACGCGCCCCGAGGAGCGTCTTGCCACGTGTCAACACTGGGTCTGATTGAGGGCCTTCTGGAGAGAGGCCCAAGCAAGACGCGCCCCGAGGAGCGTCTTGCCACATGTCAACAATGGTTCTTACTGAGGGCCTCAAGGGAGATAAATCCAAGCAAGACACGCCCCGAGGAGCTTCCTGCCACATATCAGCACTCGGTCTGACTGAGTGCCTCCAGGAGAGAGGCCAAAGCAAGACGCCCCCCGAGGAGCGTCTTGACACATGTCAACACTGGGTCTGACAGAAGGCCTCCATGAGAGAGGCCCAAGCAAGACGCGCCCCGAGGAGCGTCTTGCCACATGTCACTACTCGGTCTTACTGAGCGCCTCAGGGAGAGAGGTCCAAGCAAGACGCGCCCCGAGGAGCGTCTTGCCACATGTCAACACTGGGTCTGACTGAGTGCCTCCATGAGAGAAGCCCCAGCAAGACGCGCCCCGAGGAGCGTCTTGCCACATGTCACTACTCGGTCTGTTTGAGCGCCTCCAGGAGAGAGGCCCAAGCAAGACGTGACCCGAGGAGCGTCTTGCCACATGTCAACAATGGGTCTGACTGAGGGCCTCCAGGAGAGAAGCCCAAGCAAGACGCGCCCCGAGGAGCGTCTTGCCACATGTCAACACTGGGTCTGACAGAGGGCATCCAGGAGAGAGGCCCAAGCAATATGCTCCCCGAGGAGCGTCTTGCCACTTAAACCCACAACCTAGCACTGAGGACAGAGGGACTTTATTTAAATTAGTACTTAATGGAAACGATAAATAATGATACATTAGAGCCATGTCACACATTCAGCCTAGGAATAGTAGCATTGTGCACTATTAAAAATATACACATCAATTGCTCGAATCCCATTGTTGCAAAGTAAAACTCTAATAAAACTCTAGTCTGACATCAACAGAGAAGACTTAGTGTATGTACTACAAATACAGCATTAGGATTTCGAGTGGACCGTGCACCTTGTGAACCATCAGAGGCTTATGACGCAACATATCTTCCAGTTGCTATTAGACAAGTTATAATTCTCGACCATTTTTCGGAACTGGTTTCTTGGGTCCGTGAGTAAATGCCAAATGAGATGATAGTCCTTAAGTAAGTTCCTGGCGATCCCATGTCACGCTCTTGCCCATCAGCCGGTGAACGCTGAGACGGAACTCGATGAGAGCGATGTATTTTTTAAGTGCTCCGAATGTACTTCTAACAAGCGTGCGATTCACTTCGTGAGTAAACCGCAGCTGCAGCTGATTCAAACAGTCGAGCCAACTTTCTACATCACAATATTCGTTTTGTAGTTAGTCGAGTTACCTTTTGTGTGGCGCATGCACGGGTCATTAGCATCCAGCTCCCAGCTTAGAGAGTCCTGTATTGACACAGACGTCAATACATCTCGATGTCATGCAACACACAAAGTCTGTCGCATACAGGTGGGTTAACACACATGTACGATGTGTGCAATGGCGCGCCCGTTTACAATGGGACACGACGATGATCATTGTTAACCAAACTCTTGTTTCTCACGACAGGTGGTAGCGTTGTCTCCTGCACCTGGTCTTCGTGCACAGAGGGTGTTGTAATGTGCTCGTCATAGTCGCGATCGTTGTCACTCGAATCCGTTGTTCTCACGACAGGTGGTAGCGTTGTCTCCTGCATGTTGTCTTCGCGTGCGGCAAGCGTTGTGCTGTGCTCGTTATAATGGTTGTCTTCGTACAAAGGGGGTGTTGAATGCTCCTTCGCGAGTAGTCTAGGAGGTGGTGTGATGGGACGTATCTCAGAGGCGTTATGTGAGCGTACCACCATGGCCTGAGCAACTGCGACTACTGAGAGTACACCCAGTACAGACAGCGAGATCATTTTTTTTCTTGGGTGTTGTACGTGTGGGTACAGCCGCTTTAATGGCAGTGGGAGCAAGTGGACAAATGTATTTATAGGTCACTAGCAGAAACTAAGGCACGTGGTCAGAGTGTAGTCGTAACCACCGTAGCTCTTGTCATAATTTAATATACATAGAAATCAGAAACGGGCATGTCAGGATAGACATCGCGAGTGATAATGCGGCCAGTATCTGTGTGCACTTGAGAGCACCTTGATGTTCTACTGTGGTGCCCACGCCGCCGGGTCTGTAAATGTCATCGACCTTCTTTATATACGCATACGCTAAAGACCGTATATTCTCTATGGATTTGAACACGTCCTTTGTTTCGCGTAACGCTTGAGCTGTCACGAGCGTGATGTTGTGAGTGTACGCCAGTGTTTCGCGTGCACCGAGGTCCGAAAGGGCGTGCGCTACAACTATTAACCTTGGTTTGGGAGTGTGGCGAAACGCTCGCTCCGCTGTAATGGGCAGATGCAATGTTATCACCTGGTACGTTTCGTTAGTCGGGTCGTAAAACACCGGTCCGTGACACGGACCGTCACATTGTATGGGGCACAGTAAGGACAACACGCCGCCGACCGTGACTTCGCACTCGACCGCGGTGGTGTTGTCGATTTGCAAAGGATCACATACGCCTCTCCAGTCGCAATGAGGCACATTGTAGTCGACGCGACCGTCGGTCACCATAGCTTTCGTCAGCCAACACACTCGATTGCCCTTCGAAACATCGGCGATCAACGTGAGCGTAGACGTCGCTTTACTGTACGCCAGGATATCCGTGTGTGAGTGCACGCTCGACGTCGATTGACAACCGGTCATGTCAGACCTGATCAGACCTTCCGAACACATGACCATTAGTTGTTGTGCGGCCGAGAGTATCGCAATCATACCGTTGAGATGTGTAGAAAGCACGTACACGGCAGCCTTCCACGTTTCCAAAGTTTCCAGCAGTCTAGAGGGACTTGTCTTAGCGCGCACGGCTGTGCTGAATTTGCGTTGGGTAGACACAACGGCTTCGACTTCGCTTAGGATCTTGTGGGCTCATGTACTCGTGGTAGGCCAAGACGTGTATAGTCGAGCGTCACACACCAGCTGCTTGCACGTTGGAAATACATTCCGTAGTAACTTCTTACTCCACTCTATGTTGAACTCGTATAGTATGTATATGGGCGGTTGTGGCTGTTTGCGCATTTTCTATCTACCCTCCGCTACTATGACTCTGTGGTCTGTCTCCTGAGATGGTGCGGTTGGAACTTGCGAGAGTGCACTATCGACGGTCGGCGTTTCCATTTCGTCAACTGTGCCATTTTCAGCCGCTGGCAAACGGCCGTCGACGGTCGATGCGAGACACCAACATAACGTTAGACCGCGACCCTCATGCCAGTTTTCTGTAGAACTGGTTTTAGTTTCTGGTGCACACTCGATACGCCATTACGATCACAATTACGTTGATTATTAAATCCAGTGTTGTAGCGACTGCAGCCAGCGCCGTCGCGCAACTCGTGTCGGTGTTATCTCTCGATACTTTCATTCGTATCCAAGCGTATGCAGAATCTACGGATCTGGTGAAGTTGCTTGTCACTAGCTTGCGCACGTTTGATATGGCACTTTGCGCGAGACTCACACAACCTGCAGTGGCGACCGTCGCGTCAGTGCAAAGTTTTTCCGATATATCGCTCGCAACATCGTTTGTCATTTGCTGTACACTGCGCACACTGGCCGCGAGGTCGCGGAGAGGGTCTTCGTTACGAGTTGTGTAATATCCGCTGACTTGCCGATTCAATTCTGGTGGCGCTGACCCAAACGAGAACGCTTTTAAGGCGCATGTCGTGGTAACTCTGGTAGCGCCGTGGTTGACGAGGACGATCATCTTTAGCAATAGTTCATCTCGAAGCACAACGATGGTGAGGGCGACGGGTTGGCCGGTTCCGCCTTCAGGCCACTCGGTTGCCGCTAGATTGCCCAATGCCACACACGCAGACGAACCCTGTACACACTCAATGACCCGTGTGCGATCGTTGATTTCTGCTAGTACGTTTGCTAGTTCTACGTGCTTCCACGGATCGGGCGTGGGCACGCGCTTGTTTTAGAGGCAATTTCGCGCAGCCTCTACCCTGCATGACCGCTCGTGGCCGCACTAGCTATATTTATCTTTATTTGTTTCACACACACACACACACACACACACACACACACACACACACACACACACACACACACACACACGCACGCACGCACACACACACACACAGGCCCTTGCGCCCTTACAACACCCAAGAAAAAAAATGATCTCGCTGTCTGTACTGGGTGTACTCTCAGTAGTCGCAGTTGCTCAGGCCATGGTGGTACGCTCACATAACGCCTCTGAGATACGTCCCATCACACCACCTCCTAGACTACTCGCGAAGGAGTATTCAACACCCCCATTGTACGAAGACAACCATTATAACGAGCACAGCACAACGCTTGCCGCACGCGAAGACAACATGCAGGAGACAACGCTACCACCTGTCGTGAGAACAACGGATTCGAGTGACAACGATCGCGACTATGACGAGCACATTACAACACCCTCTGTGCACGAAGACCAGGTGCAGGAGACAACGCTACCACCTGTCGTGAGAAACAAGAGTTTGGTTAACAATGATCATCGTCGTGTCCCATTGTAAACGGGCGCGCCATTGCACACATCGTACATGTGTGTTAACCCACCTGTATGCGACAGACTTTGTGTGTTGCATGACATCGAGAAGAATTGACGTCTGTGTCAATACAGGACTCTCTATAAGCCGGGAGCTGGATGCTAACGACCCGTGCATGCGCCACACAAAAGGTATCGTACATGTGTTAACCCACCTGTATGCGACAGACTTTGTGTGTTGCATGACATCGAGATGTATTGACGTCTGTGTCAATACAGGACTCTCTAAGCTGGGAGCTGGACGCTAATGACCCGTGCATGCGCCACACAAAAGGTAACTCGACTAACTACAAAACGAATATTGAGATGTAAAAAGTTGGCTCGACTGTTTGAATCAGCTGCAGCTGCGGTTTACTCACGAAGTGAATCGCACGCTTGTTAGAACTACTTTCGGAGCACTTAAAAAATACATCGCTCTCATCGAGTTCCGTCTCAGCGTTCACCGGCTGATGGGCAAGAGCGTGACATGGGATTGCCAGGAACTTACTTAAGGACTATCATCTCATTTGGCATTTACTCACGGACCCAAGAAACCAGTTCCGAAAAATGGTCGAGAATTATAACTTGTCTAATAGCAACTGGAAGATATGTTGCGTCATAAGCCTCTGATGGTTCACAAGGTGCACGGTCCACTCGAAATCCTAATGCTGTATTTGTAGTACATACACTAAGTCTTCTCTGTTGATGTCACACTAGAGTTTTATTAGAGTTTTACTTTGCAACAATGGGATTCGAGCAATTGATGTGTATATTTTTAATAGTGCACAATGCTACTATTCCTAGGCTGAATGTGTGACATGGCTCTTATGTATCATTATGTATCGTTTCCATTAAGTACTAATTTAAATAAAGTCCCTCTGTCCTCAGTGCTAGGTTGTGGGTTTAAGTGGCAAGACGCTCCTCGGGGCGCGTATTGCTTGGGCCTCTCTCCTGGATGCCCTCTGTCAGACCGAGTGATGACATGTGGCAAGACTCTCCTCGGGGCGCGTCTTGCTTGGGCTTCTCTCATGGAGGCCCTCAGTCAGACCCAGTGTTGACATGTGTCAAGACGCTCCTCGGGGCATGTCTTGCTTGGGCCTCTCTCCTGGAGGAGCTCAGTCAGACCCAGTGTTGACATGTGGCAAGACGCTCCTCGGGGCGCGTCTTGCTTGGGCTTCTCTCCCGGAGGCCCTCAGTAAGAACCATTGTTGACATGTGGCAAGACGCTCCTCGGGGCGCGTCTTGCTTGGGCCTCTCTCCTGGAGGCGCTCAGTCAGACTGAGTATTGACATGTGGCCTGACGCTCCTCGGGGCGCGTGTTGGTTGGCCCTCTCTCCTGGAGGCACTCAGTCAGACCAAGTGGTGACATGTGGCAAGACAATCCTCGGGGCGCGTCTTGCTTGGGCCTCTCTCCTGGAGGCCCTCTGTCAGACCCAGTGTTGACATGTGGCAAGACACTCCTCGGGGCGCGTCTTGCTTGGGCCTCTCTCATGGAGGCCCTCTGTCAGACCCAGTGTTGACATGTGTCAAGACGCTCCTCGGGGCGCGTCTTGCTTTGACCTCTCTCCTGGAGGCGCTCAGTCAGACCGAGTGCTGACATGTGGCAAGAAGCTCCTCGGGGCGCGTCTTGCTTGGGCTTCTCTCCTGGAGGCCCTCAGTAAGACCCATTGTTGACATGTGGCAAGACGCTCCTCGGGGCGCGTCTTGCTTGGGCCTCTCTCCTGGAGGCGCTCAGTCACACTGAGTAGTGACATGTGGCCTGACGCTCCTCGGGGCGCGTGTTGCATGGGCCTCTCTCCTGGAGGCGCTCAGTCAGACCAAGTGGTGACATGTGGCAAGACACTCCTCGGGGCGCATCTTGCTTGGGCCTCTCTCCTGGAGGCCCTCTGTCAGACCCAGTGTTGACATGTGTCAAGACGCTCCTCGGGGCGCGTCTTGCTTGGGCTTCTCTCCTGGAGGCCCTCAGTCAGACCCATTGTTGGCATGTGGCAAGACGCTCCTCGGGGCGCGTCTTGCTTTGGCCTCTCTCCTGGAGGCGCTCGGTCAGACCGAGTGCTGACATGTGGCAAGAAGCTCCTCGGGGCGCGTCTTGCTTGGGCTTCTCTCCTGGAGGCCCTCAGTAAGACCCATTGTTGACATGTGGCAAGACGCTCCTCGGGGCGCGTCTTGCTTGGGCCATTCTCCTGGAGGCGCTCAGTCAGACTGAGTAGTGACATGTGGCC
Source organism: Nothobranchius furzeri (assembly GCF_043380555.1). Classification (NCBI taxonomy): domain Eukaryota; kingdom Metazoa; phylum Chordata; class Actinopteri; order Cyprinodontiformes; family Nothobranchiidae; genus Nothobranchius; species Nothobranchius furzeri. Next base: position 18,047,763 of record NC_091741.1, read on the forward strand.
TGACGCTCCTCGGGGCGCGTGTTGCTTGGGCCTCTCTCCTGGAGGCGCTCAGTCAGACCAAGTGGTGTCATGTGGCAAGACGCTCCTCGGGGCGCGTTTTGCTTGGGCTTCTCTCCTGGAGGCGCTCAGAAAGACCCAGTGTTGACATGTGACAAGACGCTCCTCGGGGCGCGTCTTGCATGGGCCTCTCTCCTGGAGGCGCTCAGTCAGAACCAGAGGTGACATGTGGCAAGACGCTCCTCGGGGCGCGTCTTGCTTGGGCCTCTCTCCTGGAGGCGCTCAGTCAGACTGAGTAGTGACATGTGGCCTGACGCTCCTCGGGGCGCGTCTTGTTTGGGCCTCTCTCCTGGAGGCGCTCAGTCAGACCCAGTGGTGACATGTGGCAAGACACTCCTCTGGGCGCGTCTTGCTTGGGCCTCTCTCCTGGAGGCCCTCTGTCAGACCCAGTGTTGACATGTGTCAAGACGCTCCTCGGGGCGCGTCTTGCTTGGGCTTCTCTCCTGGAGGCCCTCAGTCAGACCCATTGTTGACATGTGGCAAGACGCTCCTCGGGGCGCGTCTTGCTTGGGCTTCTCTCCTGGAGGCGCTCAGACAGACCCAGTGTTGACATGTGACAAGAGGCTCCTCGGGGCACGTCTTGCTTGGGCCTCTCTCCTGGAGGCGCTCAGTCAGAACCAGAGGTGACATGTGGCAAGACGCTCCTCGGGGCGCGTCTTGCTTGGGCCTCTCTCCTGAATGCCCTCATTCAGACCCAGTGGTGACATGTGGCAAGACGCTCCTCGGGGCGCGTATTGCTTCGGCCTCTCTCCTGAATGCCCTCTGTCAGACCGAGTGTTGACATGTGGCAAGACTCTCCTCGGGGCGCGTCTTGCTTGGGCTTCTCTCATGGAGGCCCTCAGTCCGACCCAGTGTTGACATATGTCAAGACGCTCCTCGGGGCTTGTCTTGCTTGGGCCTCTCTACTGGAGGCGCTCAGTCAGACCCAGTGTTGACATGTGGCAAGACGCTCCTCTGGGCGCGTCTTGCTTGGGCTTCTCTCCTGGAGACCCTCTGTCAGACCCATTGTTGACATGTGGCAAGACGCTCCTCGGGGCAAGTCTTGCTTGGGCCTCTCTCCTGGAGGCGCTCAGTCAGAACCAGAGGTGACATGTGGCAAGACGCTCCTCGGGGCGCGTCTTGCTTGGGCCTCTCTCCTGGAGGCCCTCTGTCAGACCCAGTGTTGACATGTGGCAAGACGCTCCTCCGGGCGCATCTTGCTTGGGCCTCTCTCCTGGAGGCCCTCTGTCAGACCCAGTGTTGACATGTGGCAAGACGCTCCTCCGGGCGCATCTTGCTTGGGCCTCTCTCCTGGAGGCCCTCAGTCAGACCCATTGTTGACATGTGGCAAGACGCTCCTCGGGGCGCGTATTGCTTCGGCCTCTCTCCTGAATGCCCTCATTCAGACCCAGTGGTGACATGTGGCAAGACGCTCCTCGGGGCGCGTATTGCTTCGGCCTCTCTCCTGAATGCCCTCTGTCAGACCGAGTGTTGACATGTGGCAAGACTCTCCTCGGGGCGCGTCTTGCTTGGGCTTCTCTCATGGAGGCCCTCAGTCCGACCCAGTGTTGACATATGTCAAGCCGCTCCTCGGGGCTTGTCTTGCTTGGGCCTCTCTACTGGAGGCGCTCAGTCAGACCCAGTGTTGACATGTGGCAAGACGCTCCTCTGGGCGCGTCTTGCTTGGGCTTCTCTCCTGGAGACCCTCAGTCAGACCCATTGTTGACATGTGGCAAGACGCTCCTCGGGGCGCGTCTTGCTTGGGCCTCTCTCCTGGAGGCGCTCAGTCAGACTGAGTAGTGACATGTGGCCTGACGCTCCTCGGGGCGCGTGTTGCTTGGCCCTCTCTCCTGGAGGCACTCAGTCAGACCAAGTGGTGACATGTGGCAAGACAATCCTCGGGGCGCGTCTTGCTTGGGCCTCTCTCCTGGAGGCCCTCTGTCAGACCCAGTGTTGACATGTGGCAAGACACTCCTCGGGGCGCGTCTTGCTTGGGCCTCTCTCATGGAGGCCCTCTGTCAGACCCAGTGTTGACATGTGTCAAGACGCTCCTCGGGGCGCGTCTTGCTTTGACCTCTCTCCTGGAGGCGCTCAGTCAGACCGAGTGCTGTCATGTGGCAAGAAGCTCCTCGGGGCGCGTCTTGCTTGGGCTTCTCTCCTGGAGGCCCTCAGTAAGACCCATTGTTGACATGTGGCAAGACGCTCCTCGGGGCGCGTCTTGCTTGGGCCTCTCTCCTGGAGGCGCTCAGTCACACTGAGTAGTGACATGTGGCCTGACGCTCCTCGGGGCGCGTGTTGCATGGGCCTCTCTCCTGGAGGCGCTCAGTCAGACCAAGTGGTGACATGTGGCAAGACACTCCTCAGGGCGCATCTTGCTTGGGCCTCTCTCCTGGAGGCCCTCTGTCAGACCCAGTGTTGACATGTGTCAAGACGCTCCTCGGGGCGCGTCTTGCTTGGACTTCTCTCCTGGAGGCCCTCAGTCGGACCCATTGTTGGCATGTGGCAAGACGCTCCTCGGGGCGCGTCTTGCTTTGGCCTCTCTCCTGGAGGCGCTCGGTCAGACCGAGTGCTGACATGTGGCAAGAAGCTCCTCGGGGCGCGTCTTGCTTGGGCTTCTCTCCTGGAGGCCCTCAGTAAGACCCATTGTTGACATGTGGCAAGACGCTCCTCGGGGCGCGTCTTGCTTGGGCCTCTCTCCTGGAGGCGCTCAGTCAGACTGAGTAGTGACATGTGGCCTGACGCTCCTCGGGGCGCGTGTTGCTTGGGCCTCTCTCCTGGAGGCGCTCAGTCAGACCAAGTGGTGTCATGTGGCAAGACGCTCCTCGGGGCGCGTCTTGCTTGGGCTTCTCTCCTGGAGGCGCTCAGAAAGACCCAGTGTTGACATGTGACAAGACGCTCCTCGGGGCGCGTCTTGCTTGGGCCTCTCTCCTGGAGGCGCTCAGTCAGAACCAGAGGTGACATGTGGCAAGACGCTCCTCGGGGCGCGTCTTGCTTGGGCCTCTCTCCTGGAGGCGCTCAGTCAGACTGAGTAGTGACATGTGGCCTGACGCTCCTCGGGGCGCGTCTTGTTTGGGCCTCTCTCCTGGAGGCGCTCAGTCAGACCCAGTGGTGACATGTGGCAAGACACTCCTCTGGGCGCGTCTTGCTTGGGCCTCTCTCCTGGAGGCCCTCTGTCAGACCCAGTGTTGACATGTGTCAAGACGCTCCTCGGGGCGCGTCTTGCTTGGGCTTCTCTCCTGGAGGCCCTCAGTCAGACCCATTGTTGACATGTGGCAAGACGCTCCTCGGGGCGCGTCTTGCTTGGGCTTCTCTCCTGGAGGCGCTCAGACAGACCCAGTGTTGACATGTGACAAGAGGCTCCTCGGGGCACGTCTTGCTTGGGCCTCTCTCCTGGAGGCGCTCAGTCAGAACCAGAGGTGACATGTGGCAAGACGCTCCTCGGGGCGCGTCTTGCTTGGGCCTCTCTCCTGGAGGCCCTCTGTCAGACCCAGTGTTGACATGTGGCAAGACGCTCCTCGGGGCGCGTATTGCTTCGGCCTCTCTCCTGAATGCCCTCATTCAGACCCAGTGGTGACATGTGGCAAGACGCTCCTCGGGGCGCGTATTGCTTCGGCCTCTCTCCTGAATGCCCTCTGTCAGACCGAGTGTTGACATGTGGCAAGACTCTCCTCGGGGCGCGTCTTGCTTGGGCTTCTCTCATGGAGGCCCTCAGTCCGACCCAGTGTTGACATATGTCAAGACGCTCCTCGGGGCTTGTCTTGCTTGGGCCTCTCTACTGGAGGCGCTCAGTCAGACCCAGTGTTGACATGTGGCAAGACGCTCCTCTGGGCGCGTCTTAGTTGGGCTTCTCTCCTGGAGACCCTCAGTCAGACCCATTGTTTACATGTGGCAAGACGCTCCTCGGGGCAAGTCTTGCTTGGGCCTCTCTCCTGGAGGCGCTCAGTCAGAACCAGAGGTGACATGTGGCAAGACGCTCCTCGGGGCGCGTCTTGCTTGGGCCTCTCTCCTGGAGGCCCTCTGTCAGACCCAGTGTTGACATGTGGCAAGACGCTCCTCTGGGCGCATCTTGCTTGGGCCTCTCTCCTGGAGGCCCTCTGTCAGACCCAGTGTTGACATGTGGCAAGACGCTCCTCCGGGCGCATCTTGCTTGGGCCTCTCTCCTGGAGGCCCTCAGTCAGACCCATTGTTGACATGTGGCAAGACGCTCCTCGGGGCGCGTATTGCTTCGGCCTCTCTCCTGAATGCCCTCATTCAGACCCAGTGGTGACATGTGGCAAGACGCTCCTCGGGGCGCGTATTGCTTCGGCCTCTCTCCTGAATGCCCTCTGTCAGACCGAGTGTTGACATGTGGCAAGACTCTCCTCGGGGCGCGTCTTGCTTGGGCTTCTCTCATGGAGGCCCTCAGTCCGACCCAGTGTTGACATATGTCAAGACGCTCCTCGGGGCTTGTCTTGCTTGGGCCTCTCTACTGGAGGCGCTCAGTCAGACCCAGTGTTGACATGTGGCAAGACGCTCCTCTGGGCGCGTCTTGCTTGGGCTTCTCTCCTGGAGACCCTCAGTCAGACCCATTGTTGACATGTGGCAAGACGCTCCTCGGGGCAAGTCTTGCTTGGGCCTCTCTCCTGGAGGCGCTCAGTCAGAACCAGAGGTGACATGTGGCAAGACGCTCCTCGGGGCGCGTCTTGCTTGGGCCTCTCTCCTGGAGGCCCTCTGTCAGACCCAGTGTTGACATGTGGCAAGACGCTCCTCCGGGCGCATCTTGCTTGGGCCTCTCTCCTGGAGGCCCTCTGTCAGACCCAGTGTTGACATGTGGCAAGACGCTCCTCCGGGCGCATCTTGCTTGGGCCTCTCTCCTGGAGGCCCTCAGTCAGACCCATTGTTGACATGTGGCAAGACGCTCCTCGGGGCGCGTATTGCTTCGGCCTCTCTCCTGAATGCCCTCATTCAGACCCAGTGGTGACATGTGGCAAGACGCTCCTCGGGGCACGTATTGCTTCGGCCTCTCTCCTGAATGCCCTCTGTCAGACCGAGTGTTGACATGTGGCAAGACTCTCCTCGGGGCGCGTCTTGCTTGGGCTTCTCTCATGGAGGCCCGCAGTCCGACCCAGTGTTGACATATGTCAAGCCGCTCCTCGGGGCTTGTCTTGCTTGGGCCTCTGTACTGGAGGCGCTCAGTCAGACCCAGTGTTGACATGTGGCAAGACGCTCCTCTGGGCGCGTCTTGCTTGGGCTTCTCTCCTGGAGACCCTCAGTCAGACCCATTGTTGACATGTGGCAAGACGCTCCTCGGGGCGCGTCTTGCTTGGGCCTCTCTCCTGGAGGCGCTCAGTCAGACTGAGTAGTGACATGTGGCCTGACGCTCCTCGGGGCGCGTGTTGCTTGGCCCTCTCTCCTGGAGGCACTCAGTCAGACCAAGTGGTGACATGTGGCAAGACAATCCTCGGGGCGCGTCTTGCTTGGGCCTCTCTCCTGGAGGCCCTCTGTCAGACCCAGTGTTGACATGTGGCAAGACACTCCTCGGGGCGCGTCTTGCTTGTGCCTCTCTCATGGAGGCCCTCTGTCAGACCCAGTGTTGACATGTGTCAAGACGCTCCTCGGGGCGCGTCTTGCTTTGACCTCTCTCCTGGAGGCGCTCAGTCAGACCGAGTGCTGACATGTGGCAAGAAGCTCCTCGGGGCGCGTCTTGCTTGGGCTTCTCTCCTGGAGGCCCTCAGTCAGACCCATTGTTGGCATGTGGCAAGACGCTCCTCGGGGCGCGTCTTGCTTTGGCCTCTCTCCTGGAGGCGCTCGGTCAGACCGAGTGCTGACATGTGGCAAGAAGCTCCTCGGGGCGCGTCTTGCTTGGGCTTCTCTCCTGGAGGCACTCAGTCAGACCAAGTGGTGACATGTGGCAAGACAATCCTCGGGGCGCGTCTTGCTTGGGCCTCTCTCCTGGAGGCCCTCTGTCAGACCCAGTGTTGACATGTGGCAAGACACTCCTCGGGGCGCGTCTTGCTTGTGCCTCTCTCATGGAGGCCCTCTGTCAGACCCAGTGTTGACATGTGTCAAGACGCTCCTCGGGGCGCGTCTTGCTTTGACCTCTCTCCTGGAGGCGCTCAGTCAGACCGAGTGCTGACATGTGGCAAGAAGCTCCTCGGGGCGCGTCTTGCTTGGGCTTCTCTCCTGGAGGCCCTCAGTCAGACCCATTGTTGGCATGTGGCAAGACGCTCCTCGGGGCGCGTCTTGCTTTGGCCTCTCTCCTGGAGGCGCTCGGTCAGACCGAGTGCTGACATGTGGCAAGAAGCTCCTCGGGGCGCGTCTTGCTTGGGCTTCTCTCCTGGAGGCCCTCAGTAAGACCCTATGTTGACATGTGGCAAGACGCTCCTCGGGGCGCGTCTTGCTTGGGCCTCTCTCCTGGAGGCGCTCAGTCAGACTGAGTAGTGACATGTGGCCTGACGCTCCTCGGGGCGCGTGTTGCTTGGGCTTCTCTCCTGGAGGCCCTCAGTAAGACCCATTGTTGACATGTGGCAAGACGCTCCTCGGGGCGCGTCTTGCTTGGGCCTCTCTCCTGGAGGCGCTCAGTCACACTGAGTAGTGACATGTGGCCTGACGCTCCTCGGGGCGCGTGTTGCATGGGCCTCTCTCCTGGAGGCGCTCAGTCAGACCAAGTGGTGACATGTGGCAAGACACTCCTCGGGGCGCATCTTGCTTGGGCCTCTCTCCTGGAGGCCCTCTGTCAGACCCAGTGTTGACATGTGTCAAGACGCTCCTCGGGGCGCGTCTTGCTTGGGCTTCTCTCCTGGAGGCCCTCAGTCAGACCCATTGTTGGCATGTGGCAAGACGCTCCTCGGGGCGCGTCTTGCTTTGGCCTCTCTCCTGGAGGCGCTCGGTCAGACCGAGTGCTGACATGTGGCAAGAAGCTCCTCGGGGCGCGTCTTGCTTGGGCTTCTCTCCTGGAGGCCCTCAGTAAGACCCATTGTTGACATGTGGCAAGACGCTCCTCGGGGCGCGTCTTGCTTGGGCCTCTCTCCTGGAGGCGCTCAGTCAGACTGAGTAGTGACATGTGGCCTGACGCTCCTCGGGGCGCGTGTTGCTTGGGCCTCTCTCCTGGAGGCGCTCAGTCAGACCAAGCGGTGTCATGTGGCAAGACGCTCCTCGGGGCGCGTCTTGCTTGGGCTTCTCTCCTGGAGGCGCTCAGAAAGACCCAGTGTTGACATGTGACAAGACGCTCCTCGGGGCGCGTCTTGCTTGGGCCTCTCTCCTGGAGGCGCTCAGTCAGAACCAGAGGTGACATGTGGCAAGACGCTCCTCGGGGCGCGTCTTGCTTGGGCCTCTCTCCTGGAGGCGCTCAGTCAGACTGAGTAGTGACATGTGGCCTGACGCTCCTCGGGGCGCGTCTTGTTTGGGCCTCTCTCCTGGAGGCGCTCAGTCAGACCCAGTGGTGACATGTGGCAAGACACTCCTCTGGGCGCGTCTTGCTTGGGCCTCTCTCCTGGAGGCCCTCTGTCAGACCCAGTGTTGACATGTGTCAAGACGCTCCTCGGGGCGCGTCTTGCTTGGGCTTCTCTCCTGGAGGCCCTCAGTCAGACCCATTGTTGACATGTGGCAAGACGCTCCTCGGGGCGCGTCTTGCTTGGGCTTCTCTCCTGGAGGCGCTCAGACAGACCCAGTGTTGACATGTGACAAGAGGCTCCTCGGGGCACGTCTTGCTTGGGCCTCTCTCCTGGAGGCGCTCAGTCAGAACCAGAGGTGACATGTGGCAAGACGCTCCTCGGGGCGCGTCTTGCTTGGGCCTCTGTCCTGGAGGCCCTCTGTCAGACCCAGTGTTGACATGTGGCAAGACGCTCCTCGGGGCGCGTATTGCTTCGGCCTCTCTCCTGAATGCCCTCATTCAGACCCAGTGGTGACATGTGGCAAGACGCTCCTCGGGGCGCGTATTGCTTCGGCCTCTCTCCTGAATGCCCTCTGTCAGACCGAGTGTTGACATGTGGCAAGACTCTCCTCGGGGCGCGTCTTGCTTGGGCTTCTCTCATGGAGGCCCTCAGTCCGACCCAGTGTTGACATATGTCAAGACGCTCCTCGGGGCTTGTCTTGCTTGGGCCTCTCTACTGGAGGCGCTCAGTCAGACCCAGTGTTGACATGTGGCAAGACGCTCCTCTGGGCGCGTCTTGCTTGGGCTTCTCTCCTGGAGACCCTCAGTCAGACCCATTGTTGACATGTGGCAAGACGCTCCTCGGGGCAAGTCTTGCTTGGGCCTCTCTCCTGGAGGCGCTCAGTCAGACCGAGTAGTGACATGTGGCCTGACGCTCCTCGGGGCGCGTCTTGCTTGGGCCTCTCTCCTGGAGGCGCTCAGTCAGACCCAGTGGTGACATGTGGCAAGACGATCCTCGGGGCGCGTATTGCTTCGGCCTCTCTCCTGAATGCCCTCTGTCAGACCGAGTGTTGACATGTGGCAAGACTCTCCTCAGAGCGCGTCTTGCTTGGGCTTCTCTCATGGAGGCCCTCAGTCCGACCCAGTGTTGACATATGTCAAGAAGCTTTTTCGGGGCGTGTCTTGCTTGGGCCTCTCTACTGGAGGCGCTCAGTCAGACCCAGTGTTGACATGTGGCAAGACGCTCCTCTGGGCGCGTCTTGCTTGGGCTTTTCTCCTGGAGACCCTCAGTCAGACCCATTGTTGACATGTGGCAAGACGCTCCTCGGGGCAAGTCTTGCTTGGGCCTCTCTCCTGGAGGCGCTCAGTCAGACTGAGAAGTGACATGTGGCCTGACGCTCCTCGGGGCGCGTCTTGCTTGGGCCTCTCTCCTGGAGGCGCTCAGTCAGACCCAGTGGTGACATGTGGCAAGACACTCCTCTGGGCGCGTCTTGCTTGGGCCTCTCTCCTGGAGGCCCTCTGTCAGACCCAGTGTTGACATGTGTCAAGACGCTCCTCGAGGCGCGTCTTGCTTGGGCTTCACTCCTGGAGGCCCTCAGTCAGACTCATTGTTGACATGTGGCAAGACGCTCCTCGGGGCGCGTCTTGCTTGGGCTTCTCTCCTGGAGGCGCTCAGACAGACCCAGTGTTGACATGTGACAAGAGGCTCCTCGGGGCACGTCTTGCTTGGGCCTCTCTCCTGGAGGCCCTCTGTCAGACCCAGTGTTGACATGTGGCAAGACGCTCCTTCGGGCGCATCTTGCTTGGGCCTCTCTCCTGGAGGCCCTCAGTCAGACCCATTGTTGACATGTGGCAAGACGCTCCTCGGGGCGCGTCTTGCTTGGGCCTCTCTCCTGGAGGCGCTCAGTCAGACCCAGTGCTGACATAAGGCAAGACGCTCCTCGGGGCGCGTCTTGCTGGGGCCTCTCTCCTGGAGGCGCTCAGTCAGACCCAGTGCTAACATGTGGCAAGACGCTCCTCGGGGCGCGTCTTGCTTGGGCCTCTCTCCTGGAGGCGCTCAGTCAGACCCAGTGTTGACATGTGGCAAGACGCTCCTCGGGGCGCGTCTTGCTTGGGCCTCTCTCCTGGAGGCGCTCAGTCAGACCCAGTGTTGACATGTGGCAAGACGCTCCTCGGGGCGCGTCTTGCTTGGGCCTCTCTCCTGGAGGCGCTCAGTCAGACCCAGTGGTGACACGTGGAAAGACGCTCCTCTGGGCACATCTTGCTTGGGCCTCTCTCTTGGAGGCGCTCATTCAGACCCAGTGGTGACGTGGCAAGACGCTCCTCGGGGCGCGTATTGCTTCGGCCTCTCTCCTGAATGCCCTCTGTCAGACCGAGTGTTGACATGTGGCAAGACTCTCCTCTGGGCGCGTCTTGCTTGGGCCTCTCTCCTGGAGGCCCTCTGTCAGACCCAGTGTTGACATGTGTCAAGACGCTCCTCGGGGCGCGTCTTGCTTGGGCTTCTCTCCTGGAGGCCCTCAGTCAGACCCATTGTTGACATGTGGCAAGACGCTCCTCGGGGCGCGTCTTGCTTGGGCTTCTCTCCTGGAGGCGCTCAGACAGACCCAGTGTTGACATGTGACAAGAGGCTCCTCGGGGCACGTCTTGCTTGGGCCTCTCTCCTGGAGGCCCTCTGTCAGACCCAGTGTTGACATGTGGCAAGACGCTCCTTCGGGCGCATCTTGCTTGGGCCTCTCTCCTGGAGGCCCTCAGTCAGACCCATTGTTGACATGTGGCAAGACGCTCCTCGGGGCGCGTCTTGCTTGAGCCTCTCTCCTGGAGGCGCTCAGTCAGACCCAGTGCTGACATAAGGCAAGACGCTCCTCGGGGCGCGTCTTGCTGGGGCCTCTCTCCTGGAGGCGCTCAGTCAGACCCAGTGCTGACATGTGGCAAGACGCTCCTCGGGGCGCGTCTTGCTTGGGCCTCTCTCCTGGAGGCGCTCAGTCAGACCCAGTGTTGACATGTGGCAAGACGCTCCTCGGGGCGCATCTTGCTTGGGCCTCTCTCCTGGAGGCGCTCAGTCAGACCCAGTGTTGACATGTGGCAAGACGCTCCTCGGGGCGCGTCTTGCTTGGGCCTCTCTCCTGGAGGCGCTCAGTCAGACCCAGTGGTGACACGTGGAAAGACGCTCCTCTGGGCACATCTTGCTTGGGCCTCTCTCCTGGAGGCGCTCATTCAGACCCAGTGGTGACATGTGGCAAGATGCTCCTCGGGGCGCGTATTGCTTCGGCCTCTCTCCTGAATGCCCTCTGTCAGACCGAGTGTTGACATGTGGCAAGACTCTCCTCGGGGCGCGTCTTGCTTGGGCTTCTCTCATGGAGGCCCTCAGTCCGACCCAGTGCTGACATATGTCAAGACGCTCCTCGGGGCATGTCTTGCTTGGGCCTCTCTACTGGAGGCGCTCATTCAGACCCAGTGTTGACATGTGGCAAGACGCTCCTCTGGGCGCGTCTTGCTTGGGCTTCTCTCCTGGAGACCCTCAGTCAGACCCATTGTTGACATGTGGCAAGACGCTCCTCGGGGCAAGTCTTGCTTCGGGCTCTCTCCTGGAGGCGCTCAGTCAGACCGAGTAGTGACATGTGGCAAGACGCTCCTCGGGGCGCGTCTTGCTTGGACCTCCCTCCTGGAGGCGCTCAGTCAGACTGAGTAGTAACATTTTGCAAGACGCTCCTCGGGGCGCATCTTGCTTGGACCTCTCTCCTGGAGGCGCTCAGTTAGACCGAGTAGTGACATGTGGCAAGACGCTCCTCGGGGCGCGTCTTGCTTCGGCCTCTCTTCTGGAGGCGCTCAGTCAGACCGAGTGCTGACATAAGGCAAGACGCTCCTCGGGGCGCGTCTTGCTGGGGCCTCTCTCCTGGAGATGCTCAATCAGACCCAGTGGTGACACGTGGCAAGACGCTCCTCTGGGCGCGTCTTGCTTGGGCCTCTCTCCTGGAGGAGCTCAGTCAGACCCAGTGGTGACACGTGGCAAGACGCTCCTCGGGGCGCATCTTGCTTGGGCCTCTCTCCTGGAGGCGCTAAGTCAGACCCAGTGTTGACACGTGGCAAGACGCTCCTCGGGGCGCGTCTTGCTTGGCCCTCTCTCCTGGAGGCGCTCAGTCAGACACAGTGTTGACATGTGGCAAGACACTCCTCGGGGCGCGTCTTGCTTGGGCTTCTCTCATGGAGGCCCTCAGTAAGACCCATTGTTGACATGTGGAAAGAAGCTCCTCGGGGCGCGTCTTGCTTTGGCTTCTCTCCTGGAGCCCCTCAGTCAGACCCATTGTTGACATGTGGCAAGACGCTCCTCGGGGCGCGTATTGCTTGGGCCTCTCTCCTGGATGCCCTCTGTCAGACCCAGTGTTGACATGTGGCAAGACTCTCCTCGGGGCGCGTCTTGCTTGGACCTCTCTCCTGGAGGCGCTCAGTCAGACCGAGTAGTGACATGTGGCAAGACGCTCCTCGGGGCGCGTCTTGCTTGGGCCTCTCTCCTGGAGGCGCTCAATTAGACCCAGTGTTGACATGTGGCAAGACGCTCCTCGGGGCGCGTCTTGCTTGGGCTTCTCTCCTGGAGGCCCTCAGTCAGACCCATTGTTGACATGTGGCAAGACGCTCCTCGGGGCGCGTCTTGCTTGGGCTTCTCTCCTGGAGGCCCTCAGTCAGACCCATTGTTGACATGTGGCAAGACGCTCCTCGGGGCGCTTCTTGCTGGGGCCTCTCTCCTGGAGGCGCTCAGTCAGACCCAGTGTTGACATGTGTCAAGACGCTCCTCGGGCGTTTCTTGCTTGCGCCTCTCTCCTGGAGGCGCTCAGTCAGACCCAGAGGTGACATGTGGCAAGACGCTCCTCGGGCCTCTCTCCTGGAGGCGCTCGGTCAGACCCAGTGTTGACATGTGGCAAGACTCTCCTCGGGGCGCGTCTTGCTGGGGCCTCTCTCCTGGAGGCGCTCAGTCAGACCCAGTGCTGACATGTGGCAAGACGCTCCTCGGGGCGCGTCTTGCTTGGGCCTCTCTCCTGGAGACGCTCAGTCAGACTGAGTAGTGACATGTGGCCTGACGCTCCTCGGGGGGCGTCACGCTTGGGCCTCTCTCCTGGAGGCGCTCAGTCAGACCCAGTGTTGACATGTGGCAAGACGCTCCTCCAGGCGCATCTTGCATGGGCCTCTCTCCTGGAGGCCCTCAGTCAGACCCATTGTTGACATGTGGCAAGACGCTCCTCGGGGCGCGTCTTGCTTGGGCCTCTCTCCTGGAGGCGCTCAGTCAGACCGAGTGCTGACATAAGGCAAGACGCTCCTCGGGGCGCGTCTTGCTGGGGCCTCTCTCCTGGAGGCGCTCAGTAAGACCCAGTGCTGACATGTGGCAAGACGCTCCTCGGGGCGCGTCTTGCTTGGGCCTCTCTCCTGGAGGCGCTCAGTCAGACCCAGTGTTGACATGTGGCAAGACGTTCCTCTGGGCGTGTCTTGCTTGGGCCTCTCTCCTGGAGGCGCTCAGTCAGACCCAGTGTTGACATGTGGCAAGACGCTCCTCGGGGCGCGTCTTGCTTGGGCCTCTCTCCTGGAGGCGCTCAGTCAGAACCAGAGGTGACATGTGGCAAGACGCTCCTCGGGGCGCGTCTTGCTTGGGCCTCTCTCCTGGAGGCCCTCTGTCAGACCCAGTGTTGACATGTGGCAAGACGCTCCTCCGGGCGCATCTTGCTTGGGCCTCTCTCCTGGAGGCCCTCAGTCAGACCCATTGTTGACATGTGGCAAGACGCTCCTCGGGGCGCGTCTTGCTTGGGCCTCTCTCCTGGAGGCGCTCAGTCAGACCGAGTGCTGACATAAGGCAAGACGCTCCTCGGGGCGCGTCTTGCTGGGGCCTCTCTCCTGGAGGCGCTCAGTCAGACCCAGTGCTGACATGTGGCAAGACGCTCCTCGGGGCGCGTCTTGCTTGGGCCTCTCTCCTGTAGGCGCTCAGTCAGACCCAGTGTTGACATGTGGCAAGACGCTCCTCGGGGCGTGTTTTGCTTGGGCCTCTCTCCTGGAGGCGCTCAGTCAGACCCAGTGTTGACATGTGGCAAGACGCTCCTCGGGGCGCGTCTTGCTTTGGCCTCTCTCCTGGAGGCGCTCAGTCAGACCCAGTGGTGACACGTGGAAAGACGCTCCTCGGGGCACATCTTGCTTGGGCCTCTCTCCTGGAGGCGCTCAGTCAGACCCAGTGTTGACACGTGGCAAGACGCTCCTCGTGGTGCGTCTTGCTTGGGCCTCTCTCCTGGAGGCGCTCAGTCAGACCCAGTGTTGGCATGTGGCAAGACACTCCTCGGGGCGCGTCTTGGTTGGGCCTCTCTCCTGGAGGCGCTCATTCAGACCCAGTGGTGACATGTGGCAAGACGCTCCTCGGGGCGCGTATTGCTTCGGCCTCTCTCCTGAATGCCCTCTGTCAGACCGAGTGTTGACATGTGGCAAGACTCTCCTCGGGGCGCGTCTTGCTTGGGCTTCTCTCATGGAGGCCCTCAGTCCGACCCAGTGTTGACATATGTCAAGACGCTCCTCGGGGCTTGTCTTGCTTGGGCCTCTCTACTGGAGGCGCTCAGTCAGACCCAGTGTTGACATGTGGCAAGACGCTCCTCTGGGCGCGTCTTAGTTGGGCTTCTCTCCTGGAGACCCTCAGTCAGACCCATTGTTTACATGTGGCAAGACGCTCCTCGGGGCAAGTCTTGCTTGGGCCTCTCTCCTGGAGGCGCTCAGTCAGAACCAGAGGTGACATGTCAACACTGGGTCTGAATGAGCGCCTCCAGTAGAGAGGCCCAAGCAAGACATGCCCCGAGGAGCGTCTTGACATATGTCAGCACTGGGTCGGACTGAGGGCCTCCATGAGAGAAGCCCAAGCAAGACGCGCCCCGAGGAGAGTCTTGCCACATGTCAACACTCGGTCTGACAGAGGGCATTCAGGAGAGAGGCCGAAGCAATACGCGCCCCGAGGAGCATCTTGCCACATGTCACCACTGGGTCTGAATGAGCGCCTCCAGGAGAGAGGCCCAAGCAAGATGTGCCCAGAGGAGCGTCTTTCCACGTGTCACCACTGGGTCTGACTGAGCGCCTCCAGGAGAGAGGCCCAAGCAAGACGCGCCCCGAGGAGCGTCTTGCCACATGTCAACACTGGGTCTGACTGAGCGCCTCCAGGAGAGAGGCCCAAGCAAGATGCGCCCCGAGGAGCGTCTTGCCACATGTCAACACTGGGTCTGACTGAGCGCCTCCAGGAGAGAGGCCCAAGCAAGACGCGCCCCGAGGAGCGTCTTGCCACATGTCAGCACTGGGTCTGACTGAGCGCCTCCAGGAGAGAGGCTCAAGCAAGACGCGCCCCGAGGAGCGTCTTGCCACATGTCAACAATGGGTCTGACTGAGGGCCTCCAGGAGAGAGGCCCAAGCAAGATGCGCCCGAAGGAGCGTCTTGCCACATGTCAACACTGGGTCTGACAGAGGGCCTCCAGGAGAGAGGCCCAAGCAAGACGTGCCCCGAGGAGCCTCTTGTCACATGTCAACACTGGGTCTGTCTGAGCGCCTCCAGGAGAGAAGCCCAAGCAAGACGCGCCCCGAGGAGCGTCTTGCCACATGTCAACAATGGGTCTGACTGAGGGCCTCCAGGAGAGAAGCCCAAGCAAGACGCGCCCCGAGGAGCGTCTTGCCACATGTCAACACTGGGTCTGACAGAGGGCCTCCAGGAGAGAGGCCCAAGCAAGACGCGCCCAGAGGAGAGTCTTGCCACATGTCAACACTCGGTCTGACAGAGGGCATTCAGGAGAGAGGCCGAAGCAATACGCGCCCCGAGGAGCGTCTTGCCACGTCACCACTGGGTCTGAATGAGCGCCTCCAAGAGAGAGGCCCAAGCAAGATGTGCCCAGAGGAGCGTCTTTCCACGTGTCACCACTGGGTCTGACTGAGCGCCTCCAGGAGAGAGGCCCAAGCAAGACGCGCCCCGAGGAGCGTCTTGCCACATGTCAACACTGGGTCTGACTGAGCGCCTCCAGGAGAGAGGCCCAAGCAAGACGCGCCCCGAGGAGCGTCTTGCCACATGTCAACACTGGGTCTGACTGAGCGCCTCCAGGAGAGAGGCCCAAGCAAGACGCGCCCCGAGGAGCGTCTTGCCACATGTTAGCACTGGGTCTGACTGAGCGCCTCCAGGAGAGAGGCCCCAGCAAGACGCGCCCCGAGGAGCGTCTTGCCTTATGTCAGCACTGGGTCTGACTGAGCGCCTCCAGGAGAGAGGCCCAAGCAAGACGCGCCCCGAGGAGCGTCTTGCCACATGTCAACAATGGGTCTGACTGAGGGCCTCCAGGAGAGAGGCCCAAGCAAGATGCGCCCGAAGGAGCGTCTTGCCACATGTCAACACTGGGTCTGACAGAGGGCCTCCAGGAGAGAGGCCCAAGCAAGACGTGCCCCGAGGAGCCTCTTGTCACATGTCAACACTGGGTCTGTCTGAGCGCCTCCAGGAGAGAAGCCCAAGCAAGACGCGCCCCGAGGAGCGTCTTGCCACATGTCAACAATGAGTCTGACTGAGGGCCTCCAGGAGTGAAGCCCAAGCAAGACGCGCCTCGAGGAGCGTCTTGACACATGTCAACACTGGGTCTGACAGAGGGCCTCCAGGAGAGAGGCCCAAGCAAGACGCGCCCAGAGGAGTGTCTTGCCACATGTCACCACTGGGTCTGACTGAGCGCCTCCAGGAGAGAGGCCCAAGCAAGACGCGCCCCGAGGAGCGTCAGGCCACATGTCACTTCTCAGTCTGACTGAGCGCCTCCAGGAGAGAGGCCCAAGCAAGACTTGCCCCGAGGAGCGTCTTGCCACATGTCAACAATGGGTCTGACTGAGGGTCTCCAGGAGAAAAGCCCAAGCAAGACGCGCCCAGAGGAGCGTCTTGCCACATGTCAACACTGGGTCTGACTGAGCGCCTCCAGTAGAGAGGCCCAAGCAAGACACGCCCCGAAAAAGCTTCTTGACATATGTCAACACTGGGTCGGACTGAGGGCCTCCATGAGAGAAGCCCAAGCAAGACGCGCTCTGAGGAGAGTCTTGCCACATGTCAACACTCGTTCTGACAGAGGGCATTCAGGAGAGAGGCCGAAGCAATACGCGCCCCGAGGATCGTCTTGCCACATGTCACCACTGGGTCTGACTGAGCGCCTCCAGGAGAGAGGCCCAAGCAAGACGCGCCCCGAGGAGCGTCAGGCCACATGTCACTACTCGGTCTGACTGAGCGCCTCCAGGAGAGAGGCCCAAGCAAGACTTGCCCCGAGGAGCGTCTTGCCACATGTCAACAATGGGTCTGACTGAGGGTCTCCAGGAGAGAAGCCCAAGCAAGACGCGCCCAGAGGAGCGTCTTGCCACATGTCAACACTGGGTCTGACTGAGCGCCTCCAGTAGAGAGGCCCAAGCAAGACAAGCCCCGAGGAGCGTCTTGACATATGTCAACACTGGGTCGGACTGAGGGCCTCCATGAGAGAAGCCCAAGCAAGACGCGCCCCGAGGAGAGTCTTGCCACATGTCAACACTCGGTCTGACAGAGGGCATTCAGGAGAGAGGCCGAAGCAATACGCGCCCCGAGGAGCGTCTTGCCACATGTCACCACTGGGTCTGAATGAGGGCATTCAGGAGAGAGGCCGAAGCAAGACGCGCCCCGAGGAGCGTCTTGCCACATGTCAACAATGGGTCTGACAGAGGGCCTCCAGGAGAGAGGCCCAAGCAAGATGCGCCCGAAGGAGCGTCTTGCCACATGTCACCTCTGGTTCTGACTGAGCGCCTCCAGGAGAGAGGCCCAAGCAAGACGTGCCCCGAGGAGCCTCTTGTCACATGTCAACACTGGGTCTGTCTGAGCGCCTCCAGGAGAGAAGCCCAAGCAAGACGCGCCCCGAGGAGCGTCTTGCCACATGTCAACAATGGGTCTGACTGAGGGCCTCCAGGAGAGAAGCCCAAGCAAGACGCGCCCCGAGGAGCGTCTTGACACATGTCAACACTGGGTCTGACAGAGGGCCTCCAGGAGAGAGGCCCAAGCAAGACGCGCCCAGAGGAGAGTCTTGCCACATGTCAACACTCGGTCTGACAGAGGGCATTCAGGAGAGAGGCCGAAGCAATACGCGCCCCGAGGAGCGTCTTGCCACGTCACCACTGGGTCTGAATGAGCGCCTCCAAGAGAGAGGCCCAAGCAAGATGTGCCCAGAGGAGCGTCTTTCCACGTGTCACCACTGGGTCTGACTGAGCGCCTCCAGGAGAGAGGCCCAAGCAAGACGCGCCCCGAGGAGCGTCTTGCCACATGTCAACACTGGGTCTGACTGAGCGCCTCCAGGAGAGAGGCCCAAGCAAGACGCGCCCCGAGGAGCGTCTTGCCACATGTCAACACTGGGTCTGACTGAGCGCCTCCAGGAGAGAGGCCCAAGCAAGACGCGCCCCGAGGAGCGTCTTGCCACATGTTAGCACTGGGTCTGACTGAGCGCCTCCAGGAGAGAGGCCCCAGCAAGACGCGCCCCGAGGAGCGTCTTGCCTTATGTCAGCACTGGGTCTGACTGAGCGCCTCCAGGAGAGAGGCCCAAGCAAGACGCGCCCCGAGGAGCGTCTTGCCACATGTCAACAATGGGTCTGACTGAGGGCCTCCAGGAGAGAGGCCCAAGCAAGATGCGCCCGAAGGAGCGTCTTGCCACATGTCAACACTGGGTCTGACAGAGGGCCTCCAGGAGAGAGGCCCAAGCAAGACGTGCCCCGAGGAGCCTCTTGTCACATGTCAACACTGGGTCTGTCTGAGCGCCTCCAGGAGAGAAGCCCAAGCAAGACGCGCCCCAAGGAGCGTCTTGCCACATGTCAACAATGAGTCTGACTGAGGGCCTCCAGGAGTGAAGCCCAAGCAAGACGCGCCTCGAGGAGCGTCTTGACACATGTCAACACTGGGTCTGACAGAGGGCCTCCAGGAGAGAGGCCCAAGCAAGACGCGCCCAGAGGAGTGTCTTGCCACATGTCACCACTGGGTCTGACTGAGCGCCTCCAGGAGAGAGGCCCAAGCAAGACGCGCCCCGAGGAGCGTCAGGCCACATGTCACTTCTCAGTCTGACTGAGCGCCTCCAGGAGAGAGGCCCAAGCAAGACTTGCCCCGAGGAGCGTCTTGCCACATGTCAACAATGGGTCTGACTGAGGGTCTCCAGGAGAAAAGCCCAAGCAAGACGCGCCCAGAGGAGCGTCTTGCCACATGTCAACACTGGGTCTGACTGAGCGCCTCCAGTAGAGAGGCCCAAGCAAGACACGCCCCGAAAAAGCTTCTTGACATATGTCAACACTGGGTCGGACTGAGGGCCTCCATGAGAGAAGCCCAAGCAAGACGCGCTCTGAGGAGAGTCTTGCCACATGTCAACACTCGGTCTGACAGAGGGCATTCAGGAGAGAGGCCGAAGCAATACGCGCCCCGAGGATCGTCTTGCCACATGTCACCACTGGGTCTGACTGAGCGCCTCCAGGAGAGAGGCCCAAGCAAGACGCGCCCCGAGGAGCGTCAGGCCACATGTCACTACTCGGTCTGACTGAGCGCCTCCAGGAGAGAGGCCCAAGCAAGACTTGCCCCGAGGAGCGTCTTGCCACATGTCAACAATGGGTCTGACTGAGGGTCTCCAGGAGAGAAGCCCAAGCAAGACGCGCCCAGAGGAGCGTCTTGCCACATGTCAACACTGGGTCTGACTGAGCGCCTCCAGTAGAGAGGCCCAAGCAAGACAAGCCCCGAGGAGCGTCTTGACATATGTCAACACTGGGTCGGACTGAGGGCCTCCATGAGAGAAGCCCAAGCAAGACGCGCCCCGAGGAGAGTCTTGCCACATGTCAACACTCGGTCTGACAGAGGGCATTCAGGAGAGAGGCCGAAGCAATACGCGCCCCGAGGAGCGTCTTGCCACATGTCACCACTGGGTCTGAATGAGGGCATTCAGGAGAGAGGCCGAAGCAATACGCGCCCCGAGGAGCGTCTTGCCACATGTCAACACTGGGTCTGACAGAGGGCCTCCAGGACAGAGGCCCAAGCAAGACGCGCCCCGAGGAGCGTCTTGCCACATGTCACCTCTGGTTCTGACTGAGCGCCTCCAGGAGAGAGGCCCAAGCAAGACGTGCCCCGAGGAGCCTCTTGTCACATGTCAACACTGGGTCTGTCTGAGCGCCTCCAGGAGAGAAGCCCAAGCAAGACGCGCCCCGAGGAGCGTCTTGCCACATGTCAACAATGGGTCTGACTGAGGGCCTCCAGGAGAGAAGCCCAAGCAAGACGCGCCCCGAGGAGCGTCTTGACACATGTCAACACTGGGTCTGACAGAGGGCCTCCAGGAGAGAGGCCCAAGCAAGACGCGCCCAGAGGAGTGTCTTGCCACATGTCACCACTGGGTCTGACTGAGCGCCTCCAGGAGAGAGGCCCAAACAAGACGCGCCCCGAGGAGCGTCAGGCCACATGTCACTACTCAGTCTGACTGAGCGCCTCCAGGAGAGAGGCCCAAGCAAGACGCGCCCCGAGGAGCGTCTTGCCACATGTCACCTCTGGTTCTGACTGAGCGCCTCCAGGAGAGAGGCCCAAGCAACACGCGCCCCGAGGAGCGTCTTGCCACATGTCACCTCTGGTTCTGACTGAGCGCCTCCAGGAGAGAGGCCCAAGCAAGACGCGCCCCGAGGAGCGTCTTGTCACATGTCAACACTGGGTCTTTCTGAGCGCCTCCAGGAGAGAAGCCCAAGCAAGACGCGCCCCGAGGAGCGTCTTGCCACATGACACCGCTTGGTCTGACTGAGCGCCTCCAGGAGAGAGGCCCAAGCAACACGCGCCCCGAGGAGCGTCAGGCCACATGTCACTACTCAGTCTGACTGAGCGCCTCCAGGAGAGAGGCCCAAGCAAGACGCGCCCCGAGGAGCGTCTTGCCACATGTCAACAATGGGTCTTACTGAGGGCCTCCAGGAGAGAAGCCCAAGCAAGACGCGCCCCGAGGAGCTTCTTGCCACATGTCAGCACTCGGTCTGACCGAGCGCCTCCAGGAGAGAGGCCAAAGCAAGACGCGCCCCGAGGAGCGTCTTGCCACATGCCAACAATGGGTCTGACTGAGGGCCTCCAGGAGAGAAGCCCAAGCAAGACGCGCCCCGAGGAGCGTCTTGACACATGTCAACACTGGGTCTGACAGAGGGCCTCCAGGAGAGAGGCCCAAGCAAGATGCGCCCCGAGGAGTGTCTTGCCACATGTCACCACTTGGTCTGACTGAGCGCCTCCAGGAGAGAGGCCCATGCAACACGCGCCCCGAGGAGCGTCAGGCCACATGTCACTACTCAGTGTGACTGAGCGCCTCCAGGAGAGAGGCCCAAGCAAGACGCGCCCCGAGGAGCGTCTTGCCACATGTCAACAATGGGTCTTACTGAGGGCCTCCAGGAGAGAAGCCCAAGCAAGACGCGCCCCGAGGAGCTTCTTGCCACATGTCAGCACTCGGTCTGACTGAGCGCCTCCAGGAGAGAGGTCAAAGCAAGACGCGCCCCGAGGAGCGTCTTGACACATGTCAACACTGGGTCTGACAGAGGGCCTCCATGAGAGAGGCACAAGCAAGACGCGCCCCGAGGAGTGTCTTGCCACATGTCAACACTGGGTCTGACAGAGGGCCTCCAGGAGAGAGGCCCAAGCAAGACGCGCCCCGAGGATTGTCTTGCCACATGTCACCACTTGGTCTGACTGAGTGCCTCCAGGAGAGAGGGCCAAGCAACACGCGCCCCGAGGAGCGTCAGGCCACATGTCACTACTCAGTCTGACTGAGCGCCTCCAGGAGAGAGGCCCAAGCAAGACGCGCCCCGAGGAGCGTCTTGCCACATGTCAACAATGGGTCTGACTGAGGGTCTCCAGGAGAGAAGCCCAAGCAAGACGCGCCCAGAGGAGCGTCTTGCCACATGTCAACACTGGGTCTGACTGAGCGCCTCCAGTAGAGAGGCCCAAGCAAGACAAGCCCCGAGGAGCGGCTTGACATATGTCAACACTGGGTCGGACTGAGGTCCTCCATGAGAGAAGCCCAAGCAAGACGCGCCCCGAGGAGAGTCTTGCCACATGTCAACACTCGGTCTGACAGAGGGCATTCAGGAGAGAGGCCGAAGCAATACGTGCCCCGAGGAGCGTCTTGCCACATGTCACCACTGGGTCTGAATGAGGGCATTCAGGAGAGAGGCCGAAGCAATACGCGCCCCGAGGAGCGTCTTGCCACATGTCAACAATGGGTCTGACTGAGGGCCTCCAGGAGAGAGGCCCAAGCAAGATGCGCCCGGAGGAGCGTCTTGCCACATGTCAACACTGGGTCTGACAGAGGGCCTCCAGGAGAGAGGCCCAAGCAAGATGCGCCCGGAGGAGCGTCTTGCCACATGTCAACACTGGGTCTGACAGAGGGCCTCCAGGAGAGAGGCCCAAGCAAGACGCGCCCCGAGGAGCGTCTTGCCACATGTCACCTCTGGTTCTGACTGAGCGCCTCCAGGAGAGAGGCCCAAGCAAGACTTGCCCCGAGGAGCGTCTTGCCACATGTCAACAATGGGTCTGACTGAGGGTCTCCAGGAGAGAAGCCCAAGCAAGACGCGCCCAGAGGAGCGTCTTGCCACATGTCAACACTGGGTCTGACTGAGCGCCTCCAGTAGAGAGGCCCAAGCAAGACAAGCCCCGAGGAGCGTCTTGACATATGTCAACACTGGGTCGGACTGAGGGCCTCCATGAGAGAAGCCCAAGCAAGACGCGCCCCGAGGAGAGTCTTGCCACATGTCAACACTCGGTCTGACAGAGGGCATTCAGGAGAGAGGCCGAAGCAATACGCGCCCCGAGGAGCGTCTTGCCACATGTCACCACTGGGTCTGAATGAGGGCATTCAGGAGAGAGGCCGAAGCAATACGCGCCCCGAGGAGCGTCTTGCCACATGTCAACAATGGGTCTGACTGAGGGCCTCCAGGAGAGAGGCCCAAGCAAGATGCGCCCGGAGGAGCGTCTTGCCACATGTCAACACTGGGTCTGACAGAGGGCCTCCAGGAGAGAGGCCCAAGCAAGATGCGCCCAGAGGAGCGTCTTGCCACATGTCAACACTGGGTCTGACAGAGGGCCTCCAGGAGAGAGGCCCAAGCAAGACGCGCCCCGAGGAGCGTCTTGCCACATGTCACCTCTGGTTCTGACTGAGCGCCTCCAGGAGAGAGGCCCAAGCAAGACTTGCCCCGAGGAGCGTCTTGCCACATGTAAACAATGGGTCTGACTGAGGGTCTCCAGGAGAGAAGCCCAACTAAGACGCGCCCAGAGGAGCGTCTTGCCACATGTCAACACTGGGTCTGACTGAGCGCCTCCAGTAGAGAGGCCCAAGCAAGACAAGCCCCGAGGAGCGTCTTGACATATGTCAACACTGGGTCGGACTGAGGGCCTCCATGAGAGAAGCCCAAGCAAGACGCGCCCCGAGGAGAGTCTTGCCACATGTCAACACTCGGTCTGACAGAGGGCATTCAGGAGAGAGGCCGAAGCAATACGCGCCCCGAGGAGCGTCTTGCCACATGTCACCACTGGGTCTGAATGAGGGCATTCAGGAGAGAGGCCGAAGCAATACGCGCCCCGAGGAGCGTCTTGCCACATGTCAACACTGGGTCTGACAGAGGGCCTCCAGGAGAGAGGCCCAAGCAAGACGCGCCCCGAGGAGCGTCTTGCCACATGTCACCTCTGGTTCTGACTGAGCGCCTCCAGGAGAGAGGCCCAAGCAAGACGTGCCCCGAGGAGCCTCTTGTCACATGTCAACACTGGGTCTGTCTGAGCGCCTCCAGGAGAGAAGCCCAAGCAAGACGCGCCCCGAGGAGCGTCTTGCCACATGTCAACAATGGGTCTGACTGAGGGCCTCCAGGAGAGAAGCCCAAGCAAGACGCGCCCCGAGGAGCGTCTTGACACATGTCAACACTGGGTCTGACAGAGGGCCTCCAGGAGAGAGGCCCAAGCAAGACGCGCCCAGAGGAGTGTCTTGCCACATGTCACCACTGGGTCTGACTGAGCGCCTCCAGGAGAGAGGCCCAAACAAGACGCGCCCCGAGGAGCGTCAGGCCACATGTCACTACTCAGTCTGACTGAGCGCCTCCAGGAGAGAGGCCCAAGCAAGACGCGCCCCGAGGAGCGTCTTGCCACATGTCACCTCTGGTTCTGACTGAGCGCCTCCAGGAGAGAGGCCCAAGCAAGACGCGCCCCGAGGAGCGTCTTGTCACATGTCAACACTGGGTCTTTCTGAGCGCCTCCAGGAGAGAAGCCCAAGCAAGACGCGCCCCGAGGAGCGTCTTGCCACATGACACCACTTGGTCTGACTGAGCGCCTCCAGGAGAGAGGCCCAAGCAACACGCGCCCCGAGGAGCGTCAGGCCACATGTCACTACTCAGTCTGACTGAGCGCCTCCAGGAGAGAGGCCCAAGCAAGACGCGCCCCGAGGAGCGTCTTGCCACATGTCAACAATGGGTCTTACTGAGGGCCTCCAGGAGAGAAGCCCAAGCAAGACGCGCCCCGAGGAGCTTCTTGCCACATGTCAGCACTCGGTCTGACCGAGCGCCTCCAGGAGAGAGGCCAAAGCAAGACGCGCCCCGAGGAGCGTCTTGCCACATGCCAACAATGGGTCCGACTGAGGGCCTCCAGGAGAGAAGCCCAAGCAAGACGCGCCCCGAGGAGCGTCTTGACACATGTCAACACTGGGTCTGACAGAGGGCCTCCAGGAGAGAGGCCCAAGCAAGATGCGCCCCGAGGAGTGTCTTGCCACATGTCACCACTTGGTCTGACTGAGCGCCTCCAGGAGAGAGGCCCATGCAACACGCGCCCCGAGGAGCGTCAGGCCACATGTCACTACTCAGTGTGACTGAGCGCCTCCAGGAGAGAGGCCCAAGCAAGACGCGCCCCGAGGAGCGTCTTGCCACATGTCAACAATGGGTCTTACTGAGGGCCTCCAGGAGAGAAGCCCAAGCAAGACGCGCCCCGAGGAGCTTCTTGCCACATGTCAGCACTCGGTCTGACTGAGCGCCTCCAGGAGAGAGGTCAAAGCAAGACGCGCCCCGAGGAGCGTCTTGACACATGTCAACACTGGGTCTGACAGAGGGCCTCCATGAGAGAGGCCCAAGCAAGACGCGCCCCGAGGAGTGTCTTGCCACATGTCAACACTGGGTCTGACAGAGGGCCTCCAGGAGAGAGGCCCAAGCAAGACGCGCCCCGAGGATTGTCTTGCCACATGTCACCACTTGGTCTGACTGAGTGCCTCCAGGAGAGAGGGCCAAGCAACACGCGCCCCGAGGAGCGTCAGGCCACATGTCACTACTCAGTCTGACTGAGCGCCTCCAGGAGAGAGGCCCAAGCAAGACGCGCCCCGAGGAGCGTCTTGCCACATGTCAACAATGGGTCTGACTGAGGGTCTCCAGGAGAGAAGCCCAAGCAAGACGCGCCCAGAGGAGCGTCTTGCCACATGTCAACACTGGGTCTGACTGAGCGCCTCCAGTAGAGAGGCCCAAGCAAGACAAGCCCCGAGGAGCGGCTTGACATATGTCAACACTGGGTCGGACTGAGGGCCTCCATGAGAGAAGCCCAAGCAAGACGCGCCCCGAGGAGAGTCTTGCCACATGTCAACACTCGGTCTGACAGAGGGCATTCAGGAGAGAGGCCGAAGCAATACGCGCCCCGAGGAGCGTCTTGCCACATGTCACCACTGGGTCTGAATGAGGGCATTCAGGAGAGAGGCCGAAGCAATACGCGCCCCGAGGAGCGTCTTGCCACATGTCAACAATGGGTCTGACTGAGGGCCTACAGGAGAGAGGCCCAAGCAAGATGCGCCCGGAGGAGCGTCTTGCCACATGTCAACACTGGGTCTGACAGAGGGCCTCCAGGAGAGAGGCCCAAGCAAGATGCGCCCGGAGGAGCGTCTTGCCACATGTCAACACTGGGTCTGACAGAGGGCCTCCAGGAGAGAGGCCCAAGCAAGACGCGCCCCGAGGAGCGTCTTGCCACATGTCACCTCTGGTTCTGACTGAGCGCCTCCAGGAGAGAGGCCCAAGCAAGACTTGCCCCGAGGAGCGTCTTGCCACATGTCAACAATGGGTCTGACAGAGGGTCTCCAGGAGAGAAGCCCAAGCAAGACGCGCCCAGAGGAGCGTCTTGCCACATGTCAACACTGGGTCTGACTGAGCGCCTCCAGTAGAGAGGCCCAAGCAAGACAAGCCCCGAGGAGCGTCTTGACATATGTCAACACTGGGTCGGACTGAGGGCCTCCATGAGAGAAGCCCAAGCAAGACGCGCCCCGAGGAGAGTCTTGCCACATGTCAACACTCGGTCTGACAGAGGGCATTCAGGAGAGAGGCCGAAGCAATACGCGCCCCGAGGAGCGTCTTGCCACATGTCACCACTGGGTCTGAATGAGGGCATTCAGGAGAGAGGCCGAAGCAATACGCGCCCCGAGGAGCGTCTTGCCACATGTCAACACTGGGTCTGACAGAGGGCCTCCAGGAGAGAGGCCCAAGCAAGACGCGCCCCGAGGAGCGTCTTGCCACATGTCACCTCTGGTTCTGACTGAGCGCCTCCAGGAGAGAGGCCCAAGCAAGACGTGCCCCGAGGAGCCTCTTGTCACATGTCAACACTGGGTCTGTCTGAGCGCCTCCAGGAGAGAAGCCCAAGCAAGACGCGCCCCGAGGAGCGTCTTGCCACATGTCAACAATGGGTCTGACTGAGGGCCTCCAGGAGAGAAGCCCAAGCAAGACGCGCCCCGAGGAGCGTCTTGACACATGTCAACACTGGGTCTGACAGAGGGCCTCCAGGAGAGAGGCCCAAGCAAGACGCGCCCAGAGGAGTGTCTTGCCACATGTCACCACTGGGTCTGACTGAGCGCCTCCAGGAGAGAGGCCCAAACAAGACGCGCCCCGAGGAGCGTCAGGCCACATGTCACTACTCAGTCTGACTGAGCGCCTCCAGGAGAGAGGCCCAAGCAAGACGCGCCCCGAGGAGCGTCTTGCCACATGTCACCTCTGGTTCTGACTGAGCGCCTCCAGGAGAGAGGCCCATGCAAGACGCGCCCCGAGGAGCGTCTTGTCACATGTCAACACTGGGTCTTTCTGAGCGCCTCCAGGAGAGAAGCCCAAGCAAGACGCGCCCCGAGGAGCGTCTTGCCACATGACACCACTTGGTCTGACTGAGCGCCTCCAGGAGAGAGGCCCAAGCAACACGCGCCCCGAGGAGCGTCAGGCCACATGTCACTACTCAGTCTGACTGAGCGCCTCCAGGAGAATGGCCCAAGCAAGACGCGCCCCGAGGAGCGTCTTGCCACATGTCAACAATGGGTCTTACTGAGGGCCTCCAGGAGAGAAGCCCAAGCAAGACGCGCCCCGAGGAGCTTCTTGCCACATGTCAGCACTCGGTCTGACCGAGCGCCTCCAGGAGAGAGGCCAAAGCAAGACGCGCCCCGAGGAGCGTCTTGCCACATGCCAACAATGGGTCTGACTGAGGGCCTCCAGGAGAGAAGCCCAAGCAAGACGCGCCCCGAGGAGCGTCTTGACACATGTCAACACTGGGTCTGACAGAGGGCCTCCAGGAGAGAGGCCCAAGCAAGATGCGCCCCGAGGAGTGTCTTGCCACATGTCACCACTTGGTCTGACTGAGCGCCTCCAGGAGAGAGGCCCATGCAACACGCGCCCCGAGGAGCGTCAGGCCACATGTCACTACTCAGTGTGACTGAGCGCCTCCAGGAGAGAGGCCCAAGCAAGACGCGCCCCGAGGAGCGTCTTGCCACATGTCAACAATGGGTCTTACTGAGGGCCTCCAGGAGAGAAGCCCAAGCAAGACGCGCCCCGAGGAGCTTTTTGCCACATGTCAGCACTCGGTCTGACTGAGCGCCTCCAGGAGAGAGGTCAAAGCAAGACGCGCCCCGAGGAGCGTCTTGACACATGTCAACACTGGGTCTGACAGAGGGCCTCCATGAGAGAGGCCCAAGCAAGACGCGCCCCGAGGAGTGTCTTGCCACATGTCAACACTGGGTCTGACAGAGGGCCTCCAGGAGAGAGGCCCAAGCAAGACGCGCCCCGAGGATTGTCTTGCCACATGTCACCACTTGGTCTGACTGAGTGCCTCCAGGAGAGAGGGCCAACCAACACGCGCCCCGAGGAGCGTCAGGCCACATGTCAATACTCAGTCTGACTGAGCGCCTCCAGGAGAGAGGCCCAAGCAAGACGCGCCCCGAGGAGCGTCTTGCCACATGTCAACAATGGTTCTTACTGAGGGCCTCCGGGAGAGAAGCCCAAGCAAGACGCGCCCCGAGGAGCGTCTTGCCACATGTCAACACTGGGTCTGACTGAGCTCCTCCAGGAGAGAGGCCCAAGCAAGACATGCCCCGAGGAGCGTCTTGACACATGTCAACACTGGGTCTGACTGAGGGCCTCCATGAGAGAAGCCCAAGCAAGACGCGCCCCGAGGAGAGTCTTGCCACATGTCATCACTCGGTCTGACAGAGGGCATCCAGGAGAGAGGCCCAAGCAATACGCGCCCCGAGGAGCGTCTTGCCACTTAAACCCACAACCTAGCACTGAGGACAGAGGGACTTTATTTAAATTAGTACTTAATGGAAACGATACATAATGATACATAAGAGCCATGTCACACATTCAGCCTAGGAATAGTAGCATTGTGCACTATTAAAAATATACACATCAATTGCTCGAATCCCATTGTTGCAAAGTAAAACTCTAATAAAACTCTAGTCTGACATCAACAGAGAAGACTTAGTGTATGTACTACAAATACAGCATTAGGATTTCGAGTGGACCGTGCACCTTGTGAACCATCAGAGGCTTATGACGCAACATATCTTCCAGTTGCTATTAGACAAGTTATAATTCTCGACCATTTTTCGGAACTGGTTTCTTGGGTCCGTGAGTAAATGCCAAATGAGATGATAGTCCTTAAGTAAGTTCCTGGCAATCCCATGTCACGCTCTTGCCCATCAGCCGGTGAACGCTGAGACGGAACTCGATGAGAGCGATGTATTTTTTAAGTGCTCCGAAAGTAGTTCTAACAAGCGTGCGATTCACTTCGTGAGTAAACCGCAGCTGCAGCTGATTCAAACAGTCGAGCCAACTTTTTACATCTCAATATTCGTTTTGTAGTTAGTCGAGTTACCTTTTGTGTGGCGCATGCACGGGTCATTAGCGTCCAGCTCCCAGCTTAGAGAGTCCTGTATTGACACAGACGTCAATACATCTCGATGTCATGCAACACACAAAGTCTGTCGCATACAGGTGGGTTAACACATGTACGATACCTTTTGTGTGGCGCATGCACGGGTCGTTAGCATCCAGCTCCCGGCTTATAGAGAGTCCTGTATTGACACAGACGTCAATTCTTCTCGATGTCATGCAACACACAAAGTCTGTCGCATACAGGTGGGTTAACACACATGTACGATGTGTGCAATGGCGCGCCCGTTTACAATGGGACACGACGATGATCATTGTTAACCAAACTCTTGTTTCTCACGACAGGTGGTAGCGTTGTCTCCTGCACCTGGTCTTCGTGCACAGAGGGTGTTGTAATGTGCTCGTCATAGTCGCGATCGTTGTCACTCGAATCCGTTGTTCTCACGACAGGTGGTAGCGTTGTCTCCTGCATGTTGTCTTCGCGTGCGGCAAGCGTTGTGCTGTGCTCGTTATAATGGTTGTCTTCGTACAATGGGGGTGTTGAATACTCCTTCGCGAGTAGTCTAGGAGGTGGTGTGATGGGACGTATCTCAGAGGCGTTATGTGAGCGTACCACCATGGCCTGAGCAACTGCGACTACTGAGAGTACACCCAGTACAGACAGCGAGATCATTTTTTTTCTTGGGTGTTGTAAGGGCGCAAGGGCCTGTGTGTGTGTGTGTGCGTGCGTGCGTGTGTGTGTGTGTGTGTGTGTGTGTGTGTGTGTGTGTGTGTGTGTGTGTGTGTGTGTGTGTGTGTGTGTGTGAAACAAATAAAGATAAATATAGCTAGTGCGGCCACGAGCGGTCATGCAGGGTAGAGGCTGCGCGAAATTGCCTCTAAAACAAGCGCGTGCCCACGCCCGATCCGTGGAAGCACGTAGAACTAGCAAACGTACTAGCAGAAATCAACGATCGCACACGGGTCATTGAGTGTGTACAGGGTTCGTCTGCGTGTGTGGCATTGGGCAATCTAGCGGCAACCGAGTGGCCTGAAGGCGGAACCGGCCAACCCGTCGCCCTCACCATCGTTGTGCTTCGAGATGAACTATTGCTAAAGATGATCGTCCTCGTCAACCACGGCGCTACCAGAGTTACCACGACATGCACCTTAAAAGCGTTCTCGTTTGGGTCAGCGCCACCAGAATTGAATCGGCAAGTCAGCGGATATTACACAACTCGTAACGAAGACCCTCTCCGCGACCTCGCGGCCAGTGTGCGCAGTGTACAGCAAATGACAAACGATGTTGCGAGCGATATATCGGAAAAACTTTGCACTGACGCGACGGTCGCCACTGCAGGTTGTGTGAGTCTCGCGCAAAGTGCCATATCAAACGTGCGCAAGCTAGTGACAAGCAACTTCACCAGATCCGTAGATTCTGCATACGCTTGGATACGAATGAAAGTATCGAGAGATAACACCGACACGAGTTGCGCGACGGCGCTGGCTGCAGTCGCTACAACACTGGATTTAATAATCAACGTAATTGTGATCGTAATGGCGTATCGAGTGTGCACCAGAAACTAAAACCAGTTCTACAGAAAACTGGCATGAGGGTCGCGGTCTAACGTTATGTTGGTGTCTCGCATCGACCGTCGACGGCCGTTTGCCAGCGGCTGAAAATGGCACAGTTGACGAAATGGAAACGCCGACCGTCGATAGTGCACTCTCGCAAGTTCCAACCGCACCATCTCAGGAGACAGACCACAGAGTCATAGTAGCGGAGGGTAGATAGAAAATGCGCAAACAGCCACAACCGCCCATATACATACTATACGAGTTCAACATAGAGTGGAGTAAGAAGTTACTACGGAATGTATTTCCAACGTGCAAGCAGCTGGTGTGTGACGCTCGACTATACACGTCTTGGCCTACCACGAGTACATGAGCCCACAAGATCCTAAGCGAAGTCGAAGCCGTTGTGTCTACCCAACGCAATTTCAGCACAGCCGTGCGCGCTAAGACAAGTCCCTCTAGACTGCTGGAAACTTTGGAAACGTGGAAGGCTGCCGTGTACGTGCTTTCTACACATCTCAACGGTATGATTGCGATACTCTCGGCCGCACAACAACTAATGGTCATGTGTTCGGAAGGTCTGATCAGGTCTGACATGACCGGTTGTCAATCGACGTCGAGCGTGCACTCACACACGGATATCCTGGCGTACAGTAAAGCGACGTCTACGCTCACGTTGATCGCCGATGTTTCGAAGGGCAATCGAGTGTGTTGGCTGACGAAAGCTATGGTGACCGACGGTCGCGTCGACTACAATGTGCCTCATTGCGACTGGAGAGGCGTATGTGATCCTTTGCAAATCGACAACACCACCGCGGTCGAGTGCGAAGTCACGGTCGGCGGCGTGTTGTCCTTACTGTGCCCCATACAATGTGACGGTCCGTGTCACGGACCGGTGTTTTACGACCCGACTAACGAAACGTACCAGGTGATAACATTGCATCTGCCCATTACAGCGGAGCGAGCGTTTCGCCACACTCCCAAACCAAGGTTAATAGTTGTAGCGCACGCCCTTTCGGACCTCGGTGCACGCGAAACACTGGCGTACACTCACAACATCACGCTCGTGACAGCTCAAGCGTTACGCGAAACAAAGGACGTGTTCAAATCCATAGAGAATATACGGTCTTTAGCGTATGCGTATATAAAGAAGGTCGATGACATTTACAGACCCGGCGGCGTGGGCACCACAGTAGAACATCAAGGTGCTCTCAAGTGCACACAGATACTGGCCGCATTATCACTCGCGATGTCTATCCTGACATGCCCGTTTCTGATTTCTATGTATATTAAATTATGACAAGAGCTACGGTGGTTACGACTACACTCTGACCACGTGCCTTAGTTTCTGCTAGTGACCTATAAATACATTTGTCCACTTGCTCCCACTGCCATTAAAGCGGCTGTACCCACACGTACAACACCCAAGAAAAAAAATGATCTCGCTGTCTGTACTGGGTGTACTCTCAGTAGTCGCAGTTGCTCAGGCCATGGTGGTACGCTCACATAACGCCTCTGAGATACGTCCCATCACACCACCTCCTAGACTACTCGCGAAGGAGCATTCAACACCCCCTTTGTACGAAGACAACCATTATAACGAGCACAGCACAACGCTTGCCGCACGCGAAGACAACATGCAGGAGACAACGCTACCACCTGTCGTGAGAACAACGGATTCGAGTGACAACGATCGCGACTATGACGAGCACATTACAACACCCTCTGTGCACGAAGACCAGGTGCAGGAGACAACGCTACCACCTGTCGTGAGAAACAAGAGTTTGGTTAACAATGATCATCGTCGTGTCCCATTGTAAACGGGCGCGCCATTGCACACATCGTACATGTGTGTTAACCCACCTGTATGCGACAGACTTTGTGTGTTGCATGACATCGAGATGTATTGACGTCTGTGTCAATACAGGACTCTCTAAGCTGGGAGCTGGATGCTAATGACCCGTGCATGCGCCACACAAAAGGTAACTCGACTAACTACAAAACGAATATTGTGATGTAGAAAGTTGGCTCGACTGTTTGAATCAGCTGCAGCTGCGGTTTACTCACGAAGTGAATCGCACGCTTGTTAGAAGTACATTCGGAGCACTTAAAAAATACATCGCTCTCATCGAGTTCCGTCTCAGCGTTCACCGGCTGATGGGCAAGAGCGTGACATGGGATCGCCAGGAACTTACTTAAGGACTATCATCTCATTTGGCATTTACTCACGGACCCAAGAAACCAGTTCCGAAAAATGGTCGAGAATTATAACTTGTCTAATAGCAACTGGAAGATATGTTGCGTCATAAGCCTCTGATGGTTCACAAGGTGCACGGTCCACTCGAAATCCTAATGCTGTATTTGTAGTACATACACTAAGTCTTCTCTGTTGATGTCAGACTAGAGTTTTATTAGAGTTTTACTTTGCAACAATGGGATTCGAGCAATTGATGTGTATATTTTTAATAGTGCACAATGCTACTATTCCTAGGCTGAATGTGTGACATGGCTCTAATGTATCATTATTTATCGTTTCCATTAAGTACTAATTTAAATAAAGTCCCTCTGTCCTCAGTGCTAGGTTGTGGGTTTAAGTGGCAAGACGCTCCTCGGGGCGCATATTGCTTGGGCCTCTCTCCTGGATGCCCTCTGTCAGACCCAGTGTTGACATGTGGCAAGACGCTCCTCGGGGCGCGTCTTGCTTGGGCTTCTCTCCTGGAGGCCCTCAGTCAGACCCATTGTTGACATGTGGCAAGACGCTCCTCGGGTCACGTCTTGCTTGGGCCTCTCTCCTGGAGGCGCTCAAACAGACCGAGTAGTGACATGTGGCAAGACGCTCCTCGGGGCGCGTCTTGCTGGGGCTTCTCTCATGGAGGCACTCAGTCAGACCCAGTGTTGACATGTGGCAAGACGCTCCTCGGGGCGCGTCTTGCTTGGACCTCTCTCCCTGAGGCGCTCAGTAAGACCGAGTAGTGACATGTGGCAAGACGCTCCTCGGGGAGCGTCTTGCTTGGGCCTCTCTCATGGAGGCCTTCTGTCAGACCCAGTGTTGACATGTGTCAAGACGCTCCTCGGGGGGCGTCTTGCTTTGGCCTCTCTCCTGGAGGCACTCAGTCAGACCGAGTGCTGATATGTGGCAGGAAGCTCCTCGGGGCGTGTCTTGCTTGGATTTATCTCCCTTGAGGCCCTCAGTAAGAACCATTGTTGACATGTGGCAAGACGCTCCTCGGGGCGCGTCTTGCTTGGGCCTCTCTCCAGAAGGCCCTCAATCAGACCCAGTGTTGACACGTGGCAAGACGCTCCTCGGGGCGCGTCTTGCTTGGGCCTCTCTCCTGGAGGCGCTCAGTCAGACCAAGTGGTGACATGTGGCAAGACAATCCTCGGGGCGCGTCTTGCTTGGGCCTCTCTCCTGGAGGCCCTCTGTCAGACCCAGTGTTGACATGTGGCAAGACACTCCTCGGGGCGCGTCTTGCTTGGGCCTCTCTCATGGAGGCCCTCTGTCAGACCCAGTGTTGACATGTGTCAAGACGCTCCACCGGGGCGCATCTTGCTTTGGCCTCTCTCCTGGAGGCGCTCAGTCAGATCGAGTGCTGACATGTGGCAAGAAGCTCCTCGGGGCGCGTCTTGCTTGGGCTTCTCTCCTGGAGGCCCTCAGTAAGACCCATTGTTGACATGTGGCAAGACGCTCCTCGGGGAGCGTCTTGCTTGGGCCTCTCTCCTGGAGGCGCTCAGTCAGACTGAGTAGTGACATGTGGCCTGACGCTCCTCGGGGTGCGTGTTGCTTGGGCCTCTCTCCTGGAGGCGCTCAGTCAGACCAAGTGGTGACATGTGGCAAGACACTCCTCGGGGCGCGTCTTGCTTGGGCCTCTCTCCTGGAGGCCCTCTGTCATACCCAGTGTTGACATGTGTCAAGACGCTCCTCGGGGCGCGTCTTGCTTGGGCTTCTCTCCTGGAGGCCCTCAGTCAGACCCATTGTTGGCATGTGGCAAGACGCTCCTCGGGGCGCGTCTTGCTTGGGCCTCTCTCCTGGAGGCGCTCAGTCAGACCGAGTGTTGACATGTGGCAAGACGCTCCTCTGGGCGCGTCTTGCTTGGGCCTCTCTCCAGAAGGCCCTCAATCAGACCCAGTGTTGACACGTGGCAAGACGCTCCTCGGGGCGCGTCTTGCTTGGGCCTCTCTCCTGGAGGCGCTCAGTCAGACTGAGTAGTGACATGTGGCCTGACGCTCCTCGGGGCGCGTGTTGCTTGGGCCTCTCTCCTGGAGAAGCTCAGTCAGACCAAGTGGTGACATGTGGCAAGACAATCCTCGGGGCGCGTCTTGCTTGGGCCTCTCTCCTGGAGGCCCTCTGTCAGACCCAGTGTTGACATGTGGCAAGACACTCCTCGGGGCGCGTCTTGCTTGGGCCTCTCTCATGGAGGCCCTCTGTCAGACCCAGTGTTGACATGTGTCAAGACACTCCACCGGGGCGCATCTTGCTTTGGCCTCTCTCCTGGAGGCGCTCAGTCAGATCGAGTGCTGACATGTGGCAAGAAGCTTCTCGGGGCGCGTCTTGCTTGGGCCTCTCTCCTGGAGAAGCTCAGTCAGACCAAGTGGTGACATGTGGCAAGACAATCCTCGGGGCGCGTCTTGCTTGGGCCTCTCTCCTGGAGGCCCTCTGTCAGACCCAGTGTTGACATGTGGCAAGACACTCCTCGGGGCGCGTCTTGCTTGGGCCTCTCTCATGGAGGCCCTCTGTCAGACCCAGTGTTGACATGTGTCAAGACACTCCACCGGGGCGCATCTTGCTTTGGCCTCTCTCCTGGAGGCGCTCAGTCAGATCGAGTGCTGACATGTGGCAAGAAGCTCCTCGGGGCGCGTCTTGCTTGGGCTTCTCTCCTGGAGGCCCTCAGTAAGACCCATTGTTGACATGTGGCAAGACGCTCCTCGGGGCGCGTCTTGCTTGGGCCTCTCTCCTGGAGGCGCTCAGTCAGACTGAGTAGTGACATGTGGCCTGACGCTCCTCGGGGTGCGTGTTGCTTGGGCCTCTCTCCTGGAGGCGCTCAGTCAGACCAAGTGGTGACATGTGGCAAGACACTCCTCGGGGCGCATCTTGCTTGGGCCTCTCTCCTGGAGGCCCTCTGTCATACCCAGTGTTGACATGTGTCAAGACGCTCCTCCGGGCGCGTCTTGCTTGGGCTTCTCTCCTGGAGGCCCTCAGTCAGACCCATTGTTGGCATGTGGCAAGACGCTCCTCGGGGCGCGTCTTGCTTGGGCCTCTCTCCTGGAGGCGCTCAGTCAGACCGAGTGCTGACATGTGGCAAGACGCTCCTCGGGGCGCGTCTTGCTTGGGCCTCTCTCCTGGAGGCGCTCAGTCAGACCGAGTGCTGACATGTGGCAAGACGCTCCTCGGGGCGCGTCTTGCTTGGGCTTCTCTCCTGGAGGCGCTCAGAAAGACCCAGTGTTGACATGTGACAAGACGCTCCTCGGGACGCGTCTTGCTTGGGCCTCTCTCCTGGAGGCGCTCAGTCAGAACCAGAGGTGACATGTGGCAAGATGCTCCTCGGGGTGCGTCTTGCTTGGGCCTCTCTCCTGGAGGCCCTCTGTCAGACCCAGTGTTGACATGTGGCAAGATGCTCCTCCGGGCGCATCTTGCTTGGGCCTCTCTCCTGGAGGCCCTCAGTCAGACCCATTGTTGACATGTGGCAAGACGCTCCTCGGGGCGCGTCTTGCTTGGAACTCTCTCCTGGAGGCGCTCAGTCAGACCGAGTGCTGACATAAGGCAAGACGCTCCTCGGGGCGCGTCTTGCTGGGGCCTCTCTCCTGGAGGCGCTCAGTCAGACCCAGTGCTGACATGTGGCAAGACGCTCCTCGGGGCGCGTCTTGCTTGGGCCTCTCTACTGGAGGCGCTCAGTCAGACCGAGTGCTGACATGTGGCAAGACGCTCCTCGGGGCGCGTCTTGCTTGGGCTTCTCTCCTGGAGGCGCTCAGAAAGACCCAGTGTTGACATGTGACAAGACGCTCCTCGGGACTCGTCTTACTTGGGCCTCTCTCCTGGAGGCGCTCAGTCAGAACCAGAGGTGACATGTGGCAAGACGCTCCTCGGGGTGCGTCTTGCTTGGGCCTCTCTCCTGGAGGCCCTCTGTCAGACCCAGTGTTGACATGTGGCAAGACGCTCCTCCGGGCGCATCTTGCTTGGGCCTCTCTCCTGGAGGCCCTCAGTCAGACCCATTGTTGACATGTGGCAAGACGCTCCTCGGGGCGCGTCTTGCTTGGGCCTCTCTCCTGGAGGCGCTCAGTCAGACCGAGTGCTGACATAAGGCAAGACGCTCCTCGGGGCGCATCTTGCTGGGGCCTCTCTCCTGGAGGCGCTCAGTCAGACCCAGTGCTGACATGTGGCAAGACTCTCCTCGGGGCGCGTCTTGCTTGGGCCTCTCTCCTGGAGGTGCTCAATCAGACCGAGTGCTGACATGTGGCAAGACGCTCCTCGGGGCGCGTCTTGCTTGGGCTTCTCTCCTGGAGGTGCTCAGAAAGACCCAGTGTTGACATGTGACAAGACGCTCCTCGGGACTCGTCTTACTTGGGCCTCTCTCCTGGAGGCGCTCAGTCAGAACCAGAGGTGACATGTGGCAAGACGCTCCTCGGGGTGCGGCTTGCTTGGGCCTCTCTCCTGGAGGCCCTCTGTCAGACCCAGTGTTGACATGTGGCAAGACGCTCCTCGGGGCGCATCTTGCTTGGGCCTCTCTCCTGGAGGCCCTCAGTCAGACCCATTGTTGACATGTGGCAAGACGCTCCTCGGGGCGCGTCTTGCTTGGGCCTCTCTCCTGGAGGCGCTCATTCAGACCGAGTGCTGACATAAGGCAAGACGCTCCTCGGGGCGCGTCTTGCTTGGGCCTCTCTCCTGGAGGCGCTCAGTCAGACTGAGTAGTGACATGTGGCCTGACGCTCCTCGGGGCACGTCTTGCTTGGGCCTCTCTCCTGGAGGCGCTCAGTCAGACCCAGTGGTGACACGTGGAAAGACGCTCCTCGGGGTTCCTCTTGCTTGGGCCTCTCTCCTGGAGGCGCTCAGTCAGCTGGCCGCATTATATCTCGCGATGTCTATCCTGACATGCCCGTTTCTGATTTCTATGTATATTAAATTATGACAAGAGCTACGGTGGTTACGATTACACTCTGACCACGTGCCTTAGTTTCTGCTAGTGACCTATAAATACATTTGACCACTTGCTCTCACTGCCATTAAAGCGGCTGTACCCACACGTACAAAACCCAAGAAAAAAAATTATCTCGCTGTCTGTACTGGGTGTACTCTCAGTAGTCGCAGTTGCTCAGGCCATGGTGGTACGCTCACATAACGCCTCTGAGATACGTCCCATCACACCACCTCCTAGACTACTCGCGAAGGAGTATTCAACACCCCCCTTTGTACAAAGACAACCATTATAACGAGCACAGCACAACGCTTGCCGCACGCGAAGACAACATGCAGGAGACAACGCCACCACCTGTCGTGAGAACAACGGATTCGAGTGACAACGATCTCGACTATGACGAGCACATTACAACACCCTCTGTGCACGAAGACCAGGTGCAGGAGACAACGCTACCACCTGTCGTGAGAAACAAGTGTTTGGTTAACAATGATCATCGTCGTGTCTCATTGTAAACGGGCGCGCCATCGCACACATCGTACATGTGTGTTAACCCACCTGTATGCGACAGACTTTGTGTGTTGCATGACATCGAGATGTATTGACGTCTGTGTCAATACAGGACTCTCTGTAAGCCGGGAGCTGGACGCTAACGACCCGTGCATGCGCCACACAAAAGGTATCGTACATGTGTTAACCCACCTGTATGCGACAGACTTTGTGTGTTGCATGACATCGAGATGTATTGACGTCTGTGTCAATACCGGACTCTATAAGCTGGGAGCTGGACTCTAACGACCCGTGCTTGCGCCACACAAAAGGTAACTCGACTAACTACAAAACGCATATTGTGATGTAGAAAGTTGGCTCGACTGTTTGAATCAGCTGCAGCTGCGGTTTACTCACGAAGTGAATCGCACGCTTGTTAGAAGTACATTCGGAGCACTTAAAAAATACATCGCTCTCATCGAGTTCCGTCTCAGTGTTCACCGGCTGATGGGCAAGAGCGTGACATGGGATCGCCAGGAACTTACTTAAGGACTATCATCTCATTTGGCATTTACTCACGGACCCAAGAAACCAGTTCCAAAAAATGGTCGAGAATTATAACTTGTCTAATAGCAACTGGAAGATATGTTGCATCATAAGCCTCTGATGGTTCACAAGGTGCACGGTCCACTCGAAATCCTAATGCTGTATTTGTAGTACATACACTAAGTCTTCTCTGTTGATGTCAGACTAGAGTTTTATTAGTTTTACTTTGCAACAATGGGATTCGAGCAATTGATGTGTATATTTTTAATAGTGCACAATGCTACTATTCCTAGGCTGAATGTATGACATGGCTCTTATGTATCATTATGTATCGTTTCCATTAAGTACTAATTTAAATAAAGTCCCTCTGTCCTCAGTGCTAGGTTGTGGGTTTAATACACATTATTATGATCAACCTGTTGAATAGTATAATAACAATATTCCTGTAAAAGTCATTTAGTAATGAACAACCTCAGTTCTGTGAAAGAACATCATGTCTCTGATGTGTGCACTGCAGGCCTGACCGGGGTTTGCACGCAAGGGCCTGTGTGTGTGTGTGTGTGTGTGTGTGTGTGTGTGTGTGTGTGTGTGTGTGTGTGTGTGTGTGTGTGTGTGTGTGTGTGTGTGTGTGTGTGTGTGTGTGTGTGTGTGTGTGTGAAACAAATAAAGATAAAAATAGCTAGTGCGGCCACGAGCGGTCGTGCAGGGTAGAGGCTGCGCGAAAACGCCTCTAAAACAAGCGAGTGCCCACGCCCGATCCGTGAAAGCTTGTAGAACTAGCAAACGTACTAGCAGAAATCAACGATCGCACACGGGTCTTTGAGTGTGTACAGGGTTCGTCTGCGTGTGTGGCATTGGGCAATCTAGCGGCAACCGAGTGGCCTGAAGGCAGAACCGGCCAACCCGTCGCCCTCACCATCGTTGCGCTTCGAGATGAACTATTGCTAAAGATGATCGTCCTCATCAACCACGGCGCTACCAGAGTAGCTCGTAACGAAGACCCTCTCTGCGACCTCGTGGCCAGTGTGCACAGTGTACAGCAAATGACGAACGATGTTGCGAGCGATATATCGGAAAAACTTTGCACTGACGCGACGGTCGCCACTGCAGGTGGTGTGAGTCTCGCGCAAAGTGCCATATCAAACATGCGCAAGCTAGTGACAAGCAACTTCACCAGATCCGTAGATTCTGCATACGCTCGGATACGAATGAAAGTATCAAGAGATAACACCGACACGAGTTGCGCGACGGCGCTGGCTGCAGTCGCTACAACACTGGATTTATTAATCAACGTAATTGTGATCATAATGGCGTTTCGAGTGTGCACCAGTAACTACAACCAGCACTACAGAAAACTGGCATGAGGGTCGCGGTCTAACGTTATGTTGGTGTCTCGCATCGACCGTCGACGGCCGTTTGCCAGCGGCTGAAAATGGGACAGTTGACGAAATGGAAACGCCGACCGTCGATAGCGCTCTCTTAAGTTCCAACCGCACCATCTCAGGAGACAGACCACAGAGTCATATTAGCGGAGGGTAGATAGAAAATGCGCAAACCGCCGC
Organism: Nothobranchius furzeri; assembly: GCF_043380555.1. NCBI lineage: Eukaryota > Metazoa > Chordata > Actinopteri > Cyprinodontiformes > Nothobranchiidae > Nothobranchius > Nothobranchius furzeri. The sequence goes on from NC_091741.1 coordinate 18,087,593, forward strand.
AACCGCCCATATACATACTATACGAGTTCAACATAGAGTGGAGTAAGAAGTTACTACCGATTGTATTTCCAACGTGCAAGCAGCTGGTGTGTGACGCTTTACTTGAGTATCACAGAGGTTGCGATGTCCTGTGTTCCACGAGCGCATGGAAACAAGTGAACGAACCTCTACGGACTGTACTGTTGGGGTATGAGCGAGCTCTAAAATCAATACACGCTAGACACGCGGACTTTGCCGCGTTACTGGACACGCATATCGCCACAACAAAACCGTGTAAGGTGTTCGGGGCGTCACCGCGCTCGACTATACACGTCTTCGCCTACCACGAGTACATGAGCCCACAGATCCTAAGCGAGGTCGAAGCCGTTGTGTCTACACAACGCAAATTCAGCACTGCCATGCGAGCTAAGACAAGTCCCTCTAGACTGCTGGAAACTTTGGAAACGTGGAAGGCTGGCGTGTACGGACTTTCTACACATCTCAACGGTATGATCGCGATACTCTCAGCCGCACAACAACTAATGGTCATGTGTTCGGAAGGTCTGATCAGGTCTGACATGACCGGTTGTCAATCGACGTCGAGCGTGCACTCACACACGGATATCCTGGCGTACAGTAAAGCGACGGCGACCTCTACGCTCACGTTGATCGCCGATGTTTCGAAGGGCAATCGAGTGTGTTGGCTGACGAAAGCTATGGTGACCAACGGTCGCGTCGACTACAATGTGCCTCATTGCGACTGGAGAGGCATATGTGATCCTTTGCAAATCGACAACACCACCGCGGTCGAGTGCGAAGTCACGGTCGGCGGCGTGTTGTCCTTACTGTGCCCCATACAATGTGACGGTCCGTGTCACGGACCGGTGTGTTACGACCCGACTAACGAAACGTACCAGGTGATAACATTGCATCCGCCCATTACAGCGGAGCGAGCGTTTCGCCACACTCCCAAACCAAGGTTAATAGTTGTAGCGCACGCCCTATCGGACCTCGGTGCACGCGAAACACTGGCGTACACTCACAACATCAAGCTCGAGACAGCTCAAGCGTTACGCAAAACAAAGGACGTGTTCAAATCCATAGAGAATATACGGTCTTTAGCGTATGCGTATATAAAGAAGGTCGATGACATTTACAGACCCGGCGGCGTGGGCACCACAGTAGAACAACAAGGTGCTCTCAAGCGCACACAGATACTGGCTGCATTATCACTCGCTATGTCTATCCTGACATGCCCGTTTCTGATTTCTATGTATATTAAATTATGACAAGAGCTACGGTGGTTACGATTACACTCTGACCACGTGCCTTAGTTTCTGCTAGTGACCTATAAATACATTTGCCCACTTGCTCCCACTGCCATTAAAGCGGCTGTACCCACACGTACAACACCCAAGAAAAAAATGATCTCGCTGTCTGTACTGGGTGTACTCTCAGTAGTCGCAGTTGCTCAGGCCATGGTGGTACGCTCACATAACGCCTCTGAGATACGTCCCATCACACCACCTCCTAGACTACTCGCGAAGGAGTATTCAACACCCCCTTTGTACGAAGACAACCATTATAACGAGCACAGCACAACGCTTGCCGCACGCGAAGACAACATGCAGGAGACAACGCTACCACCTGTCGTGAGAAACACGGATTCGAGTGACAACAATCGCGACTATGACGAGCACATTACAGCACCCTCTGTGCACGAAGACCAGGTGCAGGAGACAACGCTACCACCTGTCGTGAGAAACAAGAGTTTGGTTAACAATGATCATCGTCGTGTCCCATTGTAAACGGGCGCGCCATCGCACACATCGTACATGTGTGTTAACCCACCTGTATGCGACAGACTTTGTGTGTTGCATGACATCGAGATGTATTGACGTCTGTGTCAATACAGGACTCTCTATAAGCAGGGAGCTGGACGCTAACGACCCTTGCATAGGCCACACAAAAGGTATCGTACATGTGTTAACCCACCTGTATGCGACAGACTTTGTGTGTTGCATGACATCGAGATGTATTGACGTCTGTGTCTATACAGGACTCTATAAGCTGGGAGCTGGACGCTAACAACCCGTGCATGCGCCACACAAAAGGTAACTCGACTAACTACAAAATGCATATTTTGATGTAGAAAGTTGGCTCGACTGTTTGAATCAGCTGCAGCTGCGGTTTACTCACGAAGTGAATCGCACTCTTGTTAGAAGTACATTCGGAGCACTTAAAAAATACATCGCTCTCATCGAGTTCCGTCTCAGTGTTCACCGGCTGATGGGCAAGAGCGTGACATGGGATCGCCAGGAACTTACTTAAGGACTATCATCTCATTTGGAATTTACTCACGGACCCAAGAAACCAGTTCCGAAAAATGGTCGAGAATTATAACTTGTCTAATAGCAACTGGAAGATATGTTGCGTCATAAGCCTCTGATGGTTCACAAGGTGCACGGTCCACTCGAAATCCTAATGCTGTATTTGTAGTGCATACACTAAGTCTTCTCTGTTGATGTCAGACTAGAGTTTTATTAGAGTTTTACTTTGCAACAATGGGATTCGAGCAATTGATGTGTATATTTTTAATAGTGCACAATGCTACTATTCCTAGGCTGAATGTATGACATGGCTCTTATGTATCATTATGTATCGTTTCCATTAAGTATAATTTAAATAAAGTCCCTCTGTCCTCAGTGCTAGGTTGTGGGTTTAATACACATTATTATGATCAACCTGTTGAATAGTATAATAACAATATTCCTGTAAAAGTCATTTAGTAATGAACAACCTCAGTTCTGTGAAAGAACATCATGTCTCTGATGTGTACACTGCAGGCCTGACCGGGGTTTGCACGCAAGGGCCTGTGTGTGTGTGTGTGTGTGTGTGTGTGTGTGTGTGTGTGTGTGTGTGTGTGTGTGTGTGTGTGTGTGTGTGTGTGTGTGTGTGTGTGTGAAACAAATAAAGATAAACATAGCTAGTGCGGCCACGAGCGGTCGTGCAGGGTAGAGGCTGCGCGAAAACGCCTCTAAAAACAAGCGCGTGCCCACGCCCGATCCGTGGAAGCACGTAGACCTAGCAAACGTACTAGCAGAAATCAACGATCACACACGGGTCATTGAGTGTGTACAGGGTTCGTCTGCGTGTGTGGCATTGGGCAATCTAGCGGCAACCGAGTGGCCTGAAGGCGGAACCGGCCAACCCGTCGCCCTCACCATCGTTGCGCTTCGAGATGAACTATTGCTAAAGATGATCGTCCTCATCAACCACGGCGCTACCAGAGTAGCTCGTAACGAGGACCCTCTCCGCGACCTCGCGGCCAGTGTGCGCAGTGTACAGCAAATGAGAAACGATGTTGCGAGCGATATATCGGAAAAACTTTGCACTGACGCGACGGTCGCCACTGCAGGTTGTGTGAGTCTCGCGCAAAGTGCCATATCAAACGTGCGCAAGCTAGTGACAAGCAACTTCACCAGATCCGTAGATTCTGAATACGCTTGAATACCAACGAAAGTATCGAGAGATAACACCGACACGAGTTGCGCGACGGCGCTGGCTGCAGTCGCTACAACACTGGATTTATTAATCAACGTAACTGTGATCGTAATGGCGTATCGAGTGTGCACCAGAAACTACAACCAGTACTACAGAAAACTGGCATGAGGGTCGCGGTCTAACGTTATGTTGGTGTCTCGCATCGACCGTCGACGGCCTTTTGCCAGCGGCTGAAAATGGCACAGTTGACGAAATGGAAACGCCGACCGTCCATAGTGCACTCTCGCAAGTTCCAACCGCACCATCTCAGGAGACAGACCACAGTGTCATATTAGCGGAGGGTAGATAGAAAATGCGCAAACCGCCGCAACCGCCCATATACATACTATACGAGTTCAACATAGAGTGGAGTAAGAAGTTACTACCGATTGTATTTACAACGTGCAAGCAGCTGGTGTGTGACGCTTTACTTGATTATCACAGAGGTTGCGATGTCCTGTGTTCCACGAGCACATGGAAACAAGTGAACGAACTTCTACGGACCGTACTGTTGGGGTATGAGCGAGCTGTAAAATCAATACACGCTAGACACGCGGACTTTGCCGCGTTACTGGACACGCATATCGCCACAACAAAACCGGGTCAAGTGTTCGGGGCGTCACCGCGCTCGACTATACACGTCTTGGCCTACCACGAGTACATGAGCCCACAAGATCCTAAGCGAGGTCGAAGCCGTTGTGTCTACCCAACGCAAATTCAGCACAGCCGTGCGCGCTAAGACAAGTCCCTCTAGATTGCTGGAAACTTTGGAAACGTGGAAGGCTGGCGTGTACGCGCTTTCTACACATCTCAACGGTATGATCGCGATACTCTCGGCCGCACAACAACTAATGGTCATGTGTTCGGAAGGTCTGATCAGGTCTGACATGACCGGTTGTCAATCGACGTCGAGCGTGCACTCACACACGGATATCCGGGCGTACAGTAAAGCGACAGCGACCTCTACGCTCACGTTGATCGCCGATGTTTCGAAGGGCAATCGAGTGTGTTGGCTGACGAAAGCTATGGTGACCGACGGTCGCGTCGACTACAATGTGCCTCATTGCGACTGGAGAGGCGTATGTGATCCTTTGCAAATAGACAACACCACCGCGGTCGAGTGCGAAGTCACGGTCGGCGGCGTGTTGTCCTTACTGTGCCCCATACAATGTGGCGGTCCGTGTCACGGACCGGTGTGTTATGACCCGACTAACGAAACGTACCAGGTGATAACATTGCATCTGCCCATTACAGCGGAGCGAGCGTTTCGCCACACTCCCAAACCAAGGTTAATAGTTGTAGCGCACGCCCTTTCGGACCTCGGTGCACGCGAAACACTGGCGTACACTCACAAAATCACGCTCGAGACAGCTCAAGTGTTACGCAAAACAAAGAACGTGTTCAAATCCATAGAGAATATACGGTCTTTAGCGTATGCGTATATAAAGAAGGTCGATGACATTTACAGACCCGGCGGCGTGGGCACCACAGTAGAACAACAAGGTGCTCTCAAGCGCACACAGATACTGGCTGCATTATCACTCGCTATGTCTATCCTGACATGCCCGTTTCTGATTTCTATGTTAATTAAATTATGACAAGAGCTACGGTGGTTACGATTACACTCTGACCACGTGCCTTAGTTTCTGCTAGTGACCTATAAATACATTTGACCACTTGCTCTCACTGCCATTAAAGCGGCTGTACCCACACGTACAACACCCAAGTAAAAAAATGATCTCGCTGTCTGTACTGGGTGTACTCTCAGTAGTCGCAGTTGCTCAGGCCATGGTGGTACGCTCACATAACGCCTCTGAGATACGTCCCATCACAACACCTCCTACACTACTCGCGAAGGAGTATTCAACACCCCCTTTGTACGAAGACAACCATTATAACGAGCACAGCACAACGCTTGCCGCACGCGAAGACAACATGCAGGAGACAACGCTACCACCTGTCGTGAGAACAACGGATTCGAGTGACAATGATCCCGACTATGACGAGCACATTACAGCACCCTCTGTGCACGAAGACCAGGTGCAGGAGTCAACGCTACCACCTGTCGTTAGAAACAAGAGTTTGGTTAACAATGATCATCGTCGTGTCCCATTGTAAACTGGGCGTGCCATCGCACACATCGTACATGTGTGTTAACCCACCTGTATGCGACAGACTTTGTGTGTTGCATGACATCGAGATGTATTGACGTCTGTGTCAATACAGGACTCTCTATAAGCCGGGAGCTGGACGCTAACGACCCGTGCATGCGCCACACAAAAGGTATCGTACATGTGTTAACCCACCTGTATGCGACAGACTTTGTGTGTTGCATGACATCGAGATGTATTGACGTCTGTGTCAATACAGGACTCTCTAAGCTGGGAGCTGGACGCTAACAACCCGTGCATGCGCCACACAAAAGGTATCGTACATGTGTTAACCCACCTGTATGCGACAGACTTTGTGTGTTGCATGACATCGAGATGTATTGACGTCTGTGTCAATACAGGACTCTCTAAGCTGGGAGCTGGACGATAACGACCCGTGCATGCGCCACACAAAAGGTAACTCGACTAACTTCAAAACGCATATTGTGATGTAGAAAGTTGGCTCGACTGTTTGAATCAGCTGCAGCTGCGGTTTACTCACAAAGTGAATCGCACGCTTGTTAGAAGTACATTCGGAGCACTTCAAAAATACATCGCTCTCATCGAGTTCCGTCTCAGCGTTCACCGGCTGATGGGCAAAAGCGTGACATGGGATCGCCAGGTACTTACTTAAGGACTATCATCTCATTTGGCATTTACTCACGGACCCAAGAAACCAGTTCCGAAAAATGGTCGAGAATTATAACTTGTCTAATAGCAACTGGAATATATGTTGCGTCATAAGCCTCTGATGGTTCACAAGGTGCACGGTCCACTCGAAATCCTAATGCTGTATTTGTAGTGCATACACTAAGTCTTCTCTGTTGATGTCAGACTAGAGTTTTATTAGAGTTTTACTTTGCAACAATGGGATTCGAGCAATTGATGTGTATATTTTTAATAGTGCACAATGCTACTATTCCTAGGCTGAATGTATGACATGGCTCTTGTGTATCATTATGTATCGTTTCCATTAAGTACTAATTTAAATAAAGTCCCTCTGTCCTCAGTGCTAGGTTGTGGGTTTAATACACATTATTATGATCAACCTGTTGAATAGTATAATAACAATATTCCTGTAAAAGTCATTTAGTAATGAACAACCTCAGTTCTGTGAAAGAACATCATGTCTCTGATGTGTACACTGCAGGCCTGACCGGTCTTGCTGGGGCCTCTCTCCTGGAGGCGCTCAATCAGACCCAGTGGTGACACGTGGCAAGACGCTCCTCGGGGCGCGTCTTGCTTGGGCCTCTCTCCTGGAGGCGCTCAGTCAGACCCAGTGGTGACACGTGGCAAGAAGCTCCTCGGGGCGCGTCTTGCTTGGGCCTCTCTCCTGGAGGCGCTCAGTCAGACCCAGTGTTGACATGTGGAAAGACACTCCTCGGGGCGCGTCTTGCTTGGGCCTCTCTCATGGAGGCCCTCTGTCAGACCCAGTGTTGACAACTGTCAAGACGCTCCTCGGGGCGCGTCTTGCTTTGGATTCTCTCCTGGAGGCGCTCAGTCAGACCGAGTGCTGACATGTGGCAAGAAGCTCCTCGGGGCGCGTCTTGCTTGGGCTTCTCTCCTGGACGCCCTCAGTAAGACCCATTGTTGACATGTGGCAAGACGCTCCTCGTGGTGCGTCTTGCTTGGGCCTCTCTCCAGAAGGCCCTCAATCAGACCCAGTGTTGACACGTGGCAAGACGCTCCTCGGGGCGCGTCTTGCTTGGGCCTCTCTCCTGGAGGCGCTCAGTCAGACTGAGTAGTGACATGTGGCCTGACGCTCCTCGGGGCGCGTCTTGCTTGGGCCTCTCTCCTGGAGGCGCTCAGTCAGACCCAGTGGTGACATGTGGCAAGACACTCCTCGGGGCTCGTCTTGCTTGGGCCCCTCTCCTGGAGGCCCTCTGTCAGACCCAGTGTTGACATGTGTCAAGACGCTCCACAGGGCGCGTCTTGCTTGGGCTTCTCTCCTGGAGGCCCTCAGTCAGACCCATTGTTGACATGTGGCAAGACGCTCCTCGGGGCGCGTCTTGCTTGGGCCTCTCTCCTGGAGGTGCTCAGTCAGAACCAGAGGTGACATGTGGCAAGACGCTCCTCAGGGCGCGTCTTGCTTGGGCCTCTCTCCTGGAGGCCCTCTGTCAGACCCAGTGTTGACATGTGGCAAGACGCTCCTCCGGGCGCATCTTGCTTGGGCCTCTGTCCTGGAGGCCCTCAGTCAGACCCATTGTTGAAATGTGGCAAGATGCTCCTCGGGGTACGTCTTGCTTGGGCCTCTCTCCTGGAGGCGCTCAGTCAGACCGAGTAGTGACATGTGGCAAGACGCTCCTCGGGGCGCGTCTTGCTTGGACCTCTCTCCTGGAGGCGCTCAGTTAGACCGAGTAGTGACATGTCGCAAGACGCTCCTCGGGGCGCGTCTTGCTTGGGCCTCTTCCATGGAGGCCCTCTGTCAGACCCAGTGTTGACATGTGGCAAGACGCTCCTCGGGGCGCGTCTTGCTTGGGCCTCTCTCCTGGAGGCGCTCAGTCAGAACCAGAGGTGACATGTGGCAAGATGCTCCTTGGGGTGCGTCTTGCTTGGGCCTCTCTCCTGGAGGCCCTCTGTCAGACCCAGTGTTGACATGTGGCAAAACGCTCCTCCGGGCGCATCTTGCTTGGGCCTCTCTCCTGGAGGCCCTCAGTAAGACCCATTGTTGACATGTGGCAAGACGCTCCTCGGAGCGCGTCTTGCTTGGGCCTCTCTCCAGAAGGCCCTCAATCAGACCCAGTGTTGACATGTGGCAAGACGCTCCTCGGGGCGCGTCTTGCTTGGGCCTCTCTCCTGGAGGCGCTCAGTCAGACTGAGTAGTGACATGTAGCCTGACGCTCCTCGGGGCGCGTCTTGCTTGGGCCTCTCTCCTGGAGGCGCTCAGTCAGACCGAGTGTTGACATGTGGCAAGACTCTCCTCGGGGCGCGTCTTGCTTGGGCTTTTCTCATGGAGGCCCTCAGTCAGACCCAGTGTTGACATGTGGCAAGACGCTCCTCGGGGCGCGTCTTGCTTGGACCTCTTTCCCTGAGGCGCTCAGTCAGACCGAGTAGTGACATGTGGCAAGACGCTCCTCGGGGCGCGTCTTGCTTGGACCTCTCTCCCTGAGGCGCTCAGTCAGACCCAGTGTTGACATTTGGCAAGACACTCCTCGGGGCGCGTCTTGCTTGGGCCTCTCTCATGGAGGCCCTCTGTCAGACCCAGTGTTGACATGTGTCAAGAATCCTCGGGGGGCGTCTTGCTTTGGCCTCTCTTCTGGAGGCGCTCAGTCAGACCGAGTGCTGACATGTGGCAAGAAGCTCCTCGGGGCGCGTCTTGCTTGGGCTTCTCTCCTGGAGGCCCTCAGTAAGAACCATTGTTGACATGTGGCAAGACGCTCCTCGGGGCGCGTCTTGCTTGGGCCTCTCTCCAGAAGGCCCTCAATCAGACCCAGTGTTGACACGTGGCAAGACGCTCCTCGGGGCGCGTCTTGCTTGGGCCTCTCTCCTGGAGGCGCTCAGTCAGACCAAGTGGTCACATGTGGCAAGACACTCCTCGGGGCACGTCTTGCTTGGGCCTCTCTCCTGGAGGCCCTCTGTCAGACCCAGTGTTGACATGTGGCAAGACACTCCTCGGGGCGCGTCTTGCTTGGGCCTCTCTCATGGAGGCCCTCTGTCAGACCCAGTGTTGACATGTGTCAAGACGCTCCTCGGGGCGCGTCTTGCTTTGGCCTCTCTCCTGGAGGCGCTCAGTCAGACCGAGTAGTGACATGTGTCAAGAAGCTCCTCGGAGCGCGTCTTGCTTGGGCTTCTCTCCTGTAGGCCCTCAGTAAGACCCATTGTTGACATGTGGCAAGACGCTCCTCGGGGCGCGTCTTGCTTGGGCCTCTCTCCTGGAGGCGCTCAGTCAGACTGAGTAGTGACATGTGGCCTGACGCTCCTCGGGGCGCGTTTTTGCTTGGGCCTCTCTCCTGGAGGCGCTCAGTCAGACCAAGTGGTGACATGTGGCAAGACGCTCCTCGGGGCGCGTCTTGCTTGGGCCTCTCTCCAGAAGGCCCTCAATCAGACCCAGTGTTGACACGTGGCAAGACGCTCCTCGGGGCGCGTCTTGCTTGGGCCTCTCTCCTGGAGGCGCTCAGTCAGAATGAGTAGTGACATGTGGTCTGACGCTCCTCGGGGCGCGTGTTGCTTGGGCCTCTCTCCTGGAGGCCCTCTGTCAGACCCAGTGTTGACATGTGGCAAGACACTCCTCGGGGCGCGTCTTGCTTGGGCATCTCTCATGGAGGCGCTCAGTCAGACCCAGTGTTGACATGTGGCAAGACGCTCCTCGGGGCACGTCTTGCTTGGGCCTCTCTCCTGGAGGCGCTCAGTCAGACCGAGTAGTGACATGTGGCAAGACGCTCCTCGGGGCGCGTCTTGCTTGGGCCTCTCTCCTGGAGGCGCTCAGTCAGACCGAGTGCTGACATAAGGCAAGACGCTCCTCGGGGCGCGTCTTGCTGGGGCCTCTCTCCTGGAGGTGCTCAATCAGACCCAGTGGTGACACGTGGCAAGACGCTCCTCTGGGCGCGTCTTGCTTGGGCCTCTCTCCTGGAGGAGCTCAGTCAGACCCAGTGGCGACACGTGGCAAGACGCTCCTCGAGGCGCATCTTGCTTGGGCCTCTCTCCTGGAGGCGCTAAGTCAGACCCAGTGTTGACACGTGGCAAGACGCTCCTCGGGGCGAATCTTGCTTGGGCCTCTCTCCTGGAGGCGCTCAGTCAGACACAGTGTTGACATGTGGCAAGACACTCCTCGGGGCGCGTCTTGCTTGGGCTTCTCTCATGGAGGCCCTCAGTAAGACACATTGTTGACATGTGGAAAGAAGCTCCTCGGGGCGCGTCTTGCTTTGGCTTTTCTCCTGGAGGCCCTCAGTCAGACCCATTGTTGACATGTGGCAAGACGCTCCTCGGGGCGCGTATTGCTTGGGCCTCTCTCCTGTATGCCCTCTGTCAGACCCTGTGTTGACATGTGGCAAGACTCTCCTCGGGGCGCGTCTTGTTTGGGCTTCTCTCATGGAGGCCCTCAGTCAGACCCAGTGTTGACATGTGTCAAGACGCTCCTCGGGGCGTGTCTTGCTTGGGCCTCTCTCCTGGAGGCGCTCAGTCAGACCCAGTGTTGAAATGTGGCAAGACGCTCCTCGGGGCGCTTCTTCCTTGGGCTTCTCTCCTGGAGGCCCTCAGTCAGACCCATTGTTGACATGTGGCAAGACGCTCCTCGGGGCACGTGTTGCTTGGACCTCTCTCCTGGAGGCGCTCAGTCAGACCGAGTAGTGACATGTGGCAAGACGCTCCTCGGGGTATGTCTTGCTTGGGCCTCTCTCCTGGAGGCGCTCAATTAGACCCAGTGTTGACATGTGGCAAGACGCTCCTCGGGGCGCGTCTTGCTTGGGCTTCTCTCCTGGAGGCCCTCAGTCAGACCCATTGTTGACATGTGGCAAGAAGCTCCTCGGGGCGCTTCTTGCTTGGGCCTCTCTCCTGGAGGCGCTCAGTCAGACCGAGTGCTGACATGTGGCAAGACGCTCCTCGGGGCGCGTCTTGCTGGGGCCTCTCTCCTGGAGGCGCTCAGTCAGACCCAGTGTTGACATGTGGCTTGACGCTCCTCGGGGCGCGTCTTGCTTGGGCTTCTCTCCTGGAGGCCCTCAGTCAGACCCATTGTTGACATGTGGCAAGACGCTCCTCGGGGCGCGTCTTGCTTGGACCTCTCTCCTGGAGGCGCTCAGTTAGACCGAGTAGTGACATGTCGCAAGACGCTCCTCGGGGCGCGTCTTGCTTGGGCCTCTCTCCTGGAGGCGCTCAGTTAGACCGAGTAGTGACATGTCGCAAGACGCTCCTCGGGGCGCGTCTTGCTTGGGCCTCTCTCCTGGAGGCGCTCAGTCAGACCCAGTGGTGACATGTGGCAAGACGCTCCTCGGGGCGCGTCTTGCTTGGGCCTCTCTCCTGGAGCCGCTCAGTCAGACCCAGTGTTGACATGTGGCAAGACACTCCTCGGGGCGCGTCTTGTTTGGGCCTCTCTCATGGAGGCCCTCTGTCAGACCCAGTGTTGACATGTGTCAAGACGCTCCTCGGGGCGCGTCTTGCTTTGGCCTCTCTCCTGGAGGCGCTCAGTCAGACCGAGTGCTGACATGTGGCAAGAAGCTCCTCGGGGCGCGTGTTGCTTGGGGTTCTCTCCTGGAGGCCCTCAGTAAGACCCATTGTTGACATGTGGCAAGACGCTCCTCGGGGCGCGTCTTGCTTGGGCCTCTCTCCAGAAGGCCCTCAATCAGACCCAGTGTTGACACGTGGCAAGACGCTCCTCGGGGCGCGTCTTGCTTGGGCCTCTCTCCTGGAGGCGCTCAGTCAGACTGAGTAGTGACATGTGGCCTGACGCTCCTCGGGGCGCGTGTTGCTTGGGCCTCTCTCCTGGAGGCGCTCAGTCAGACCCATTGTTGACATGTTGCAAGACGCTCCTTTGGGCGCGTCTTGCTTGGGCCTCTCTCCTGGAGGCGCTCAGTCAGACCGAGTGCTGACATGTGGAAAGACGCTCCTCGGGGCGCGTCTTGCTTGGGCCTCTCTCCTGGAGGCGCTCAGTTAGACCGAGTAGTGACATGTCGCAAGACGCTCCTCGGGGCGCGTCTTGCTTGGGCCTCTCTCCTGGAGGCGCTCAGTCAGACCCAGTGGTGACATGTGGCAAGACGCTCCTCGGGGCGCATCTTGCTTGGGCCTCTCTCCTGGAGGCGCTCAGTCAGACCCAGTGTTGACACGTGGCAAGACGCTCCTCGGGGCGCGTCTTGCTTGGGCCTCTCTCCTGGAGCCGCTCAGTCAGACCCAGTGTTGACATGTGGCAAGACACTCCTCGGGGCGCGTCTTGTTTGGGCCTCTCTCATGGAGGCCCTCTGTCAGACCCAGTGTTGACATGTGTCAAGACGCTCCTCGGGGCGCGTCTTGCTTTGGCCTCTCTCCTGGAGGCGCTCAGTCAGACCGAGTGCTGACATGTGGCAAGAAGCTCCTCGGGGCGCGTGTTGCTTGGGCTTCTCTCCTGGAGGCCCTCAGTAAGACCCATTGTTGACATGTGGCAAGACGCTCCTCGGGGCGCGTCTTGCTTGGGCCTCTCTCCAGAAGGCCCTCAATCAGACCCAGTGTTGACACGTGGCAAGACGCTCCTCGGGGCGCGTCTTGCTTGGGCCTCTCTCCTGGAGGCGCTCAGTCAGACTGAGTAGTGACATGTGGCCTGACGCTCCTCGGGGCGCGTGTTGCTTGGGCCTCTCTCCTGGAGGCCCTCAGTCAGACCGAGTGCTGACATGTGGCAAGACGCTCCTCGGGGCGCGTCTTGCTGGGGCCTCTCTCCTGGAGGCGCTCAGTCAGACCCAGTGTTGACATGTGGCTTGACGCTCCTCGGGGCGCGTCTTGCTTGGGCTTCTCTCCTGGAGGCCCTCAGTCAGACCCATTGTTGACATGTGGCAAGACGCTCCTCGGGGCGCGTCTTGCTTGGACCTCTCTCCTGGAGGCGCTCAGTTAGACCGAGTAGTGACATGTCGCAAGACGCTCCTCGGGGCGCGTCTTGCTTGGGCCTCTCTCCTGGAGGCGCTCAGTTAGACCGAGTAGTGACATGTCGCAAGACGCTCCTCGGGGCGCGTCTTGCTTGGGCCTCTCTCCTGGAGGCGCTCAGTCAGACCCAGTGGTGACATGTGGCAAGACGCTCCTCGGGGCACATCTTGCTTGGGCCTCTCTCCTGGAGGCGCTCAGTCAGACCCAGTGTTGACACGTGGCAAGACGCTCCTCGGGGCGCGTCTTGCTTGGGCCTCTCTCCTGGAGCCGCTCAGTCAGACCCAGTGTTGACATGTGGCAAGACACTCCTCGGGGCGCGTCTTGTTTGGGCCTCTCTCATGGAGGCCCTCTGTCAGACCCAGTGTTGACATGTGTCAAGACGCTCCTCGGGGCGCGTCTTGCTTTGGCCTCTCTCCTGGAGGCGCTCAGTCAGACCGAGTGCTGACATGTGGCAAGAAGCTCCTCGGGGCGCGTGTTGCTTGGGCTTCTCTCCTGGAGGCCCTCAGTAAGACCCATTGTTGACATGTGGCAAGACGCTCCTCGGGGCGCGTCTTGCTTGGGCCTCTCTCCAGAAGGCCCTCAATCAGACCCAGTGTTGACACGTGGCAAGACGCTCCTCGGGGCGCGTCTTGCTTGGGCCTCTCTCCTGGAGGCGCTCAGTCAGACTGAGTAGTGACATGTGGCCTGACGCTCCTCGGGGCGCGTGTTGCTTGGGCCTCTCTCCTGGAGGCGCTCAGTCAGACCCATTGTTGACATGTTGCAAGACGCTCCTTTGGGCGCGTCTTGCTTGGGCCTCTCTCCTGGAGGCGCTCAGTCAGACCGAGTGCTGACATGTGGAAAGACGCTCCTCGGGGCGCGTCTTGCTTGGGCCTCTCTCCTGGAGGCGCTCAGTTAGACCGAGTAGTGACATGTCGCAAGACGCTCCTCGGGGCGCGTCTTGCTTGGGCCTCTCTCCTGGAGGCGCTCAGTCAGACCCAGTGGTGACATGTGGCAAGACGCTCCTCGGGGCGCATCTTGCTTGGGCCTCTCTCCTGGAGGCGCTCAGTCAGACCCAGTGTTTACACGTGGCAAGACGCTCCTCGGGGCGCGTCTTGCTTGGGCCTCTCTCCTGGAGCCGCTCAGTCAGACCCAGTGTTGACATGTGGCAAGACACTCCTCGGGGCGCGTCTTGTTTGGGCCTCTCTCATGGAGGCCCTCTGTCAGACCCAGTGTTGACATGTGTCAAGACGCTCCTCGGGGTGCGTCTTGCTTTGGCCTCTCTCCTGGAGGCGCTCAGTCAGACCGAGTGCTAACATGTGGCAAGAAGCTCCTCGGGGCGCGTGTTGCTTGGGCTTCTCTCCTGGAGGCCCTCAGTAAGACCCATTGTTGACATGTGGCAAGACGCTCCTCGGGGCGCGTCTTGCTTGGGCCTCTCTCCAGAAGGCCCTCAATCAGACCCAGTGTTGACACGTGGCAAGACGCTCCTCGGGGCGCGTCTTGCTTGGGCCTCTCTCCTGGAGGCGCTCAGTCAGACCGAGTGCTGACATGTGGAAAGACGCTCCTCGGGGCGCGTCTTGCTTGGGCCTCTCTCCTGGAGGCCCTCTGTCAGACCCAGTGTTGACATGTGGCAAGACGCTCCTCCGGGCGAATCTTGCTTGGGCCTCTCTCCAGGAGGCCCTCAGTCAGACCCATTGTTGACATGTGGCAAGACGCTCCTCAAGGCGCGTCATTCTTGGGCCTTTCTCCTGGAGGCGCTCAGTCAGACCGAGTGCTGACATGTGGCAAGACGCTCCTCGGGGCGCGTCTTGCTTGGGCCTCTCTCCTGGAGGCGGTCAGTCAGACTGAGTAGTGACATGTGGCCTGACGCTCCCCGGGGCGCGTGTTGCTTGGGCCTCTCTCCTGGAGGCGCTCAGTCAGACCCAGTGGTGACATGTGGCAAGACACTCCTCGGGGCGCGTCTTGCTTGGGCCTCTCTCCTGGAGGCCCTCAGTCAGACCCAGTGTTGACATGTGTCAAGACGCTCCTCGGGGCGCGTCTTGCTGGGGCCTCTCTCCTGGAGGCGCTCAGTCAGACCCAGTGTTGACATGTGGCTTGACGCTCCTCGGGGCGCGTCTTGCTTGGGCTTCTCTCCTGGAGGCCCTCAGTCAGACCCATTGTTGACGTGTGGCAAGACGCTCCTCGGGGCACGTCTTGCTTGGGCCTCTCTCCTGGAGGCGCTCAGTTAGACCGAGTAGTGACATGTCGCAAGACGCTCCTCGGGGCGCGTCTTGCTTGGGCCTCTCTCCTGGAGGCGCTCAGTCAGACCCAGTGGTGACATGTGGCAAGACGCTCCTCGGGGCGCATCTTGCTTGGGCCTCTCTCCTGGAGGCGCTCAGTCAGGCCCAGTGTTGACACGTGGCAAGACGCTCCTCGGGGCGCGTCTTGCTTGGGCCTCTCTCCTGGAGCCGCTCAGTCAGACCCAGTGTTGACATGTGGCAAGACACTCCTCGGGGCGCGTCTTGTTTGGGCCTCTCTCATGGAGGCCCTCTGTCAGACCCAGTGTTGACATGTGTCAAGACGCTCCTCGGGGCGCGTCTTGCTTTGGCCTCTCTCCAGAAGGCCCTCAATCAGACCCAGTGTTGACACGTGGCAAGACGCTCCTCGGGGCGCGTCTTGCTTGGGCCTCTCTCCTGGAGGCGCTCAGTCAGACTGAGTAGTGACATGTGGCCTGACACTCCTCGGGGCGCGTGTTGCTTTGGCCTCTCTCCTGGAGGCGCTCAGTCAGACCCATTGTTGACATGTTGCAAGACGCTCCTTTGGGCGCGTCTTGCTTGGGCCTCTCTCCTGGAGGCGCTCAGTCAGACCGAGTGCTGACATGTGGCAAGACGCTCCTCGGGGCGCGTCTTGCTTGGGCCTCTCTCCTGGAGGCGGTCAGTCAGACTGAGTAGTGACATGTGGCCTGACGCTCCCCGGGGCGCGTCTTGCTTGGGCCTCTCTCCTGGAGGCGCTCAGTCAGACCCAGTGGTGACATGTGGCAAGACACTCCTCGGGGCGCGTCTTGCTTGAGCCTCTCTCCTGGAGGCCCTCAGTCAGACCCATTGTTGACATGTGGCAAGACGCTCCTCGGGGCGCGTCTTGCTTGGGCTTCTCTCCTGGAGACGCTCAGACAGACCCAGTGTTGACATGTGACAAGACGCTCCTCGGGGCGCGTCTTGCTTGGGCCTCTCTCCTGGAGGCGCTCAGTCAGAACCAGAAGTGACATGTGGCAAGACGCTCCTCGGGGCGCGTCTTGCTTGGGCCTCTCTCCTGGAGGCCCTCTCTCAGACCCAGTGTTGATATGTGGCAAGACGCTCCTCCGGGCGCATCTTGCTTGGGCCTCTCTCCTGGAGGCCCTCAGTCAGACACATTGTTGACATGTGGCAAGACGCTCCTCGGGGCGCGTCTTGCTTGGGCCTCTCTCCTGGAGGCGCTCAGTCAGACCCAGTGTTGACATGTGGCAAGACGCTCCTCGGGGCGCGTCTTGCTTGGGCCTCTCTCCTGGAGGCGCTCAGTCAGACCCAGTGTTGACATGTGGCAGGACGCTCCTCGGGGCGCGTCTTGCTTGGGCCTCTCTCCTGGAGGCGCTCAGTCAGACCCAGTGTTGGCATGTGGCAAGACACTCCTCGGGGCGCGTCTTGGTTGGGTCTCTCTCCTGGAGGCGCTCATTCAGACCCAGTGGTGACATGTGGCAAGACGCTCCTCGGGGCGCGTATTGCTTCGGCCTCTCTCCTGAATGCCCTCTGTCAGACCGAGTGTTGACATGTGGCAAGACTCTCCTCGGGGCGCGTCTTGCTTGGGCTTCTCTCATGGAGGCCCTCAGTCCGACCCAGTGTTGACATGTGTCAAGACGCTCCTCGGGGCGTGTCTTGCTTGGGCTTCTCTCATGGAGGCCCTCAGTCCGAACCAGTGTTGACATGTGTCAAGACACTCCTCGGGGCGCGTCTTGGTTGGGCCTCTCTCCTGGAGGCGCTCATTCAGACCCAGTGGTGACATGTGGCAAGACGCTCCTCGGGGCGCGTCTTGCTTCGGCCTCTCTCCTGAATGCCCTCTGTCAGACCGAGTGTTGACATGTGGCAAGACTCTCCTCGGGGCGCGTCTTGCTTGGGCTTCTCTCATGGAGGCCCTCAGTCCGACCCAGTGTTGACATGTGTCAAGACGCTCCTCGGGGCGTGTCTTGCTTGGGCCTCTCTCCTGGAGGCGCTCAGTCAGACCCAGTGTTGACATGTGGCAAGACGCTCCTCTGGGCGCGTCTTGCTTGGGCTTCTCTCCTGGAGGCCCTCAGTCAGACCCATTGTTGACATGTGGCAAGACGCTCCTCGGGGCACGTCTTGCTTGGGCCTCTCTCCTGGAGGCGCTCAGTCAGACCGAGTAGTGACATGTGGCAAGACGCTCCTCGGGGCGCGTCTTGCTTGGACCTCCCTCCTGGAGGCGCTCAGTCAGACCGAGTAGTGACATTTGGCAAGACGCTCCTCGGGGCGCGTCTTGCTTGGGCCTCTCTCCTGGAGGCGCTCAGTCAGACCGAGTGCTGACATAAGGCAAGACGCTCCTCGGGGCGCGTCTTGCTGGGGCCTCTCTACTGGAGGTGCTCAATCAGACCCAGTGGTGACACGTGGCAAGACGCTCCTCTGGGCGCGTCTTGCTTGGGCCTCTCTCCTGGAGGAGCTCAGTCAGACCCAGTGGTGACACGTGGCAAGACGCTCCTCCGGGCGCATCTTGCTTGGGCCTCTCTCCTGGAGGCGCTAAGTCAGACCCAGTGTTGACATGTGTCAAGACGCTCCTCGGGGCGCGTCTTGCTTGGGCCTCTCTCCTGGAGGCCCTCAGTCAGACCCATTGTTGACATGTGGCAAGACGCTCCTCGGGGCGCGTCTTGCTTGGGCTTCTCTCCTGGATACGCTCAGACAGACCCAGTGTTGACATGTGACAAGACGCTACTCGGGGTGCGTCTTGCTTGGGCCTCTCTCCTGGAGGCCCTCAGTCAGACACATTGTTGACATGTGGCAAGACGCTCCTCGGGGCGCGTCTTGCTTGGGCCTCTCTCCTGGAGGCGCTCAGTCAGACTGAGTAGTGACATGTGGCCTGACGCTCCTCGGGGCGCGTGTTGCTTGGGCCTCTCTCCTGGAGGCCCTCTGTCAGACCCAGTGTTGACATGTTGCAAGACGCTCCTTTGGGCGCATCTTGCTTGGGCCTCTCTCCTGGAGGCCCTCAGTCAGACCCATTGTTGACATGTGGCAAGACGCTCCTCAGGGCGCGTCTTTCTTGGGCCTTTCTCCTGGAGGCGCTCAGTCAGACCGAGTGCTGACATGTGGCAAGACGCTCCTCGGGGCGCGTCTTGCTTGGGCCTCTCTCCTGGAGGCGGTCAGTGAGACTGAGTAGTGACAAGTGGCCTGACACTCCCCGGGGCGCGTCTTGCTTGGGCCTCTCTCCTGGAGGCGCTCAGTCAGACCCAGTGGTGACATGTGGCAAGACACTCCTCGGGGCGCGTCTTGCTTGGGCCTCTCTCCTGGAGGCCCTCAGTCAGACCCAGTGTTGACATGTGGCAGGACGCTCCTCGGGGCGCGTCTTGCTTGGGCCTCTCTCCTGGAGGCGCTCAGTCAGACCCAGTGTTGGCATGTGGCAAGACACTCCTCGGGGCGCGTCTTGGTTGGGCCTCTCTCCTGGAGGCGCTCATTCAGACCCAGTGGTGACATGTGGCAAGACGCTCCTCGGGGCGCGTATTGCTTCGGCCTCTCTCCTGAATGCCCTCTGTCAGACCGAGTGTTGACATGTGGCAAGACTCTCCTCGGGGCGCGTCTTGCTTGGGCTTCTCTCATGGAGGCCCTCAGTCCGACCCAGTGTTGACATGTGTCAAGACGCTCCTCGGGGCGTGTCTTGCTTGGGCCTCTCTCCTGGAGGCGCTCAGTCAGACCCAGTGTTGGCATGTGGCAAGACTCTCCTCGGGGCGCGTCTTGCTTGGGCTTCTCTCATGGAGGCCCTCAGTCCGACCCAGTGTTGACATGTGTCAAGACGCTCCTCGGGGCGCGTCTTGCTTGGACCTCTCTCCTGGAGGCGCTCAGTTAGACCGAGTAGTGACATGTCGCAAGACGCTCCTCGGGGCGCGTCTTGCTTGGGCCTCTCTCCTGGAGGCGCTCAGTTAGACCGAGTAGTGACATGTCGCAAGACGCTCCTCGGGGCGCGTCTTGCTTGGGCCTCTCTCCTGGAGGCGCTCAGTCAGACCCAGTGGTGACATGTGGCAAGACGCTCCTCGGGGCACATCTTGCTTGGGCCTCTCTCCTGGAGGCGCTCAGTCAGACCCAGTGTTGACACGTGGCAAGACGCTCCTCGGGGCGCGTCTTGCTTGGGCCTCTCTCCTGGAGCCGCTCAGTCAGACCCAGTGTTGACATGTGGCAAGACACTCCTCGGGGCGCGTCTTGTTTGGGCCTCTCTCATGGAGGCCCTCTGTCAGACCCAGTGTTGACATGTGTCAAGACGCTCCTCGGGGCGCGTCTTGCTTTGGCCTCTCTCCTGGAGGCGCTCAGTCAGACCGAGTGCTGACATGTGGCAAGAAGCTCCTCGGGGCGCGTGTTGCTTGGGCTTCTCTCCTGGAGGCCCTCAGTAAGACCCATTGTTGACATGTGGCAAGACGCTCCTCGGGGCGCGTCTTGCTTGGGCCTCTCTCCAGAAGGCCCTCAATCAGACCCAGTGTTGACACGTGGCAAGACGCTTCTCGGGGCGCGTCTTGCTTGGGCCTCTCTCCTGGAGCCGCTCAGTCAGACCCAGTGTTGACATGTGGCAAGACACTCCTCGGGGCGCGTCTTGTTTGGGCCTCTCTCATGGAGGCCCTCTGTCAGACCCAGTGTTGACATGTGTCAAGACGCTCCTCGGGGCGCGTCTTGCTTTGGCCTCTCTCCTGGAGGCGCTCAGTCAGACCCATTGTTGACATGTTGCAAGACGCTCCTTTGGGCGCGTCTTGCTTGGGCCTCTCTCCTGGAGGCGCTCAGTCAGACCGAGTGCTGACATGTGGAAAGACGCTCCTCGGGGCGCGTCTTGCTTGGGCCTCTCTCCTGGAGGCGCTCAGTTAGACCGAGTAGTGACATGTCGCAAGACGCTCCTCGGGGCGCGTCTTGCTTGGGCCTCTCTCCTGGAGGCGCTCAGTCAGACCCAGTGGTGACATGTGGCAAGACGCTCCTCGGGGTGCATCTTGCTTGGGCCTCTCTCCTGGAGGCGCTCAGTCAGACCCAGTGTTTACACGTGGCAAGACGCTCCTCGGGGCGCGTCTTGCTTGGGCCTCTCTCCTGGAGCCGCTCAGTCAGACCCAGTGTTGACATGTGGCAAGACACTCCTCGGGGCGCGTCTTGTTTGGGCCTCTCTCATGGAGGCCCTCTGTCAGACCCAGTGTTGACATGTGTCAAGACGCTCCTCGGGGCGCGTCTTGCTTTGGCCTCTCTCCTGGAGGCGCTCAGTCAGACCGAGTGCTAACATGTGGCAAGAAGCTCCTCGGGGCGCGTGTTGCTTGGGCTTCTCTCCTGGAGGCCCTCAGTAAGACCCATTGTTGACATGTGGCAAGACGCTCCTCGGGGCGCGTCTTGCTTGGGCCTCTCTCCAGAAGGCCCTCAATCAGACCCAGTGTTGACACGTGGCAAGACGCTCCTCGGGGCGCGTCTTGCTTGGGCCTCTCTCCTGGAGGCGCTCAGTCAGACTGAGTAGTGACATGTGGCCTGACGCTCCTCGGGGCGCGTGTTGCTTGGGCCTCTCTCCTGGAGGCGCTCAGTCAGACCCATTGTTGACATGTTGCAAGACGCTCCTTTGGGCGCGTCTTGCTTGGGCCTCTCCCCTGGAGGCGCTCAGTCAGACCGAGTGCTGACATGTGGAAAGACGCTCCTCGGGGCGCGTCTTGCTTGGGCCTCTCTCCTGGAGGCCCTCTGTCAGACCCAGTGTTGACATGTGGCAAGACGCTCCTCCGGGCGAATCTTGCTTGGGCCTCTCTCCAGGAGGCCCTCAGTCAGACCCATTGTTGACATGTGGCAAGACGCTCCTCAAGGCGCGTCATTCTTGGGCCTTTCTCCTGGAGGCGCTCAGTCAGACCGAGTGCTGACATGTGGCAAGACGCTCCTCGGGGCGCGTCTTGCTTGGGCCTCTCTCCTGGAGGCGGTCAGTCAGACTGAGTAGTGACATGTGGCTTGACGCTCCCCGGGGCGCGTGTTGCTTGGGCCTCTCTCCTGGAGGCGCTCAGTCAGACCCAGTGGTGACATGTGGCAAGACACTCCTCGGGGCGCGTCTTGCTTGGGCCTCTCTCCTGGAGGCCCTCAGTCAGACCCAGTGTTGACATGTGTCAAGACGCTCCTCGGGGCGCGTCTTGCTGGGGCCTCTCTCCTGGAGGCGCTCAGTCAGACCCAGTGTTGACATGTGGCTTGACGCTCCTCGGGGCGCGTCTTGCTTGGGCTTCTCTCCTGGAGGCCCTCAGTCAGACCCATTGTTGACGTGTGGCAAGACGCTCCTCGGGGCAGGTCTTGCTTGGGCCTCTCTCCTGGAGGCGCTCAGTCAGACCGAGTAGTGACATGTGGCAAGACGCTCCTCGGGGTGCGTCTTGCTTGGACCTCTCTCCTGGAGGCGCTCAGTTAGACCGAGTAGTGACATGTCGCAAGACGCTCCTCGGGGCGCGTCTTGCTTGGGCCTCTCTCCTGGAGGCGCTAAGTCAGACCCAGTGGTGACATGTGGCAAGACGCTCCTCGGGGCGCATCTTGCTTGTGCCTCTCTCCTGGAGGCGCTCAGTCAGGCCCAGTGTTGACACGTGGCAAGACGCTCCTCGGGGCGCGTCTTGCTTGGGCCTCTCTCCTGGAGCCTCTCAGTCAGACCCAGTGTTGACATGTGGCAAGACACTCCTCGGGGCGCGTCTTGTTTGGGCCTCTCTCATGGAGGCCCTCTGTCAGACCCAGTGTTGACATGTGTCAAGACGCTCCTCGGGGCGCGTCTTGCTTTGGCCTCTCTCCAGAAGGCCCTCAATCAGACCCAGTGTTGACACGTGGCAAGACGCTCCTCGGGGCGCGTCTTGCTTGGGCCTCTCTCCTGGAGGCGCTCAGTCAGACTGAGTAGTGACATGTGGCCTGACACTCCTCGGGGCGCGTGTTGCTTTGGCCTCTCTCCTGGAGGCGCTCAGTCAGACCCATTGTTGACATGTTGCAAGACGCTCCTTTGGGCGCGTCTTGCTTGGGCCTCTCTCCTGGAGGCGCTCAGTCAGACCGAGTGCTGACATGTGGCAAGACGCTCCTCGGGGCGCGTCTTGCTTGGGCCTCTCTCCTGGAGGCGGTCAGTCAGACTGAGTAGTGACATGTGGCCTGACGCTCCCCGGGGCGCGTCTTGCTTGGGCCTCTCTCCTGGAGGCGCTCAGTCAGACCCAGTGGTGACATGTGGCAAGACACTCCTCGGGGCGCGTCTTGCTTGAGCCTCTCTCCTGGAGGCCCTCAGTCAGACCCATTGTTGACATGTGGCAAGACGCTCCTCGGGGCGCGTCTTGCTTGGGCTTCTCTCCTGGAGACGCTCAGACAGACCCAGTGTTGACATGTGACAAGACGCTCCTCGGGGCGCGTCTTGCTTGGGCCTCTCTCCTGGAGGCGCTCAGTCAGAACCAGAGGTGACATGTGGCAAGACGCTCCTCGGGGCGCGTCTTGCTTGGGCCTCTCTCCTGGAGGCCCTCTCTCAGACCCAGTGTTGATATGTGGCAAGACGCTCCTCCGGGCGCATCTTGCTTGGGCCTCTCTCCTGGAGGCCCTCAGTCAGACACATTGTTGACATGTGGCAAGACGCTCCTCGGGGCGCGTCTTGCTTGGGCCTCTCTCCTGGAGGCGCTCAGTCAGACCCAGTGTTGACATGTGGCAAGACGCTCCTCGGGGCGCGTCTTGCTTGGGCCTCTCTCCTGGAGGCGCTCAGTCAGACCCAGTGTTGACATGTGGCAGGACGCTCCTCGGGGCGCGTCTTGCTTGGGCCTCTCTCCTGGAGGCGCTCAGTCAGACCCAGTGTTGGCATGTGGCAAGACACTCCTCGGGGCGCGTCTTGGTTGGGCCTCTCTCCTGGAGGCGCTCATTCAGACCCAGTGGTGACATGTGGCAAGACGCTCCTCGGGGCGCGTATTGCTTCGGCCTCTCTCCTGAATGCCCTCTGTCAGACCGAGTGTTGACATGTGGCAAGACTCTCCTCGGGGCGCGTCTTGCTTGGGCTTCTCTAATGGAGGCCCTCAGTCCGACCCAGTGTTGACATGTGTCAAGACGCTCCTCGGGGCGTGTCTTGCTTGGGCTTCTCTCATGGAGGCCCTCAGTCCGAACCAGTGTTGACATGTGTCAAGACACTCCTCGGGGCGCGTCTTGGTTGGGCCTCTCTCCTGGAGGCGCTCATTCAGACCCAGTGGTGACATGTGGCAAGACGCTCCTCGGGGCGCGTCTTGCTTCGGCCTCTCTCCTGAATGCCCTCTGTCAGACCGAGTGTTGACATGTGGCAAGACTCTCCTCGGGGCGCGTCTTGCTTGGGCTTCTCTCATGGAGGCCCTCAGTCCGACCCAGTGTTGACATGTGTCAAGACGCTCCTCGGGGCGTGTCTTGCTTGGGCCTCTCTCCTGGAGGCGCTCAGTCAGACCCAGTGTTGACATGTGGCAAGACGCTCCTCTGGGCGCGTCTTGCTTGGGCTTCTCTCCTGGAGGCCCTCAGTCAGACCCATTGTTGACATGTGGCAAGACGCTCCTCGGGGCACGTCTTGCTTGGGCCTCTCTCCTGGAGGCGCTCAGTCAGACCGAGTAGTGACATGTGGCAAGACGCTCCTCGGGGCGCGTCTTGCTTGGACCTCCCTCCTGGAGGCGCTCAGTCAGACCGAGTAGTGACATTTGGCAAGACGCTCCTCGGGGCGCGTCTTGCTTGGGCCTCTCTCCTGGAGGCGCTCAGTCAGACCGAGTGCTGACATAAGGCAAGACGCTCCTCGGGGCGCGTCTTGCTGGGGCCTCTCTACTGGAGGTGCTCAATCAGACCCAGTGGTGACACGTGGCAAGACGCTCCTCTGGGCGCGTCTTGCTTGGGCCTCTCTCCTGGAGGAGCTCAGTCAGACCCAGTGGTGACACGTGGCAAGACGCTCCTCCGGGCGCATCTTGCTTGGGCCTCTCTCCTGGAGGCGCTAAGTCAGACCCAGTGTTGACATGTGTCAAGACGCTCCTCGGGGCGCGTCTTGCTTGGGCCTCTCTCCTGGAGGCCCTCAGTCAGACCCATTGTTGACATGTGGCAAGACGCTCCTCGGGGCGCGTCTTGCTTGGGCTTCTCTCCTGGATACGCTCAGACAGACCCAGTGTTGACATGTGACAAGACGCTACTCGGGGTGCGTCTTGCTTGGGCCTCTCTCCTGGAGGCCCTCAGTCAGACACATTGTTGACATGTGGCAAGACGCTCCTCGGGGCGCGTCTTGCTTGGGCCTCTCTCCTGGAGGCGCTCAGTCAGACTGAGTAGTGACATGTGGCCTGACGCTCCTCGGGGCGCGTGTTGCTTGGGCCTCTCTCCTGGAGGCCCTCTGTCAGACCCAGTGTTGACATGTTGCAAGACGCTCCTTTGGGCGCATCTTGCTTGGGCCTCTCTCCTGGAGGCCCTCAGTCAGACCCATTGTTGACATGTGGCAAGACGCTCCTCAGGGCGCGTCTTTCTTGGGCCTTTCTCCTGGAGGCGCTCAGTCAGACCGAGTGCTGACATGTGGCAAGACGCTCCTCGGGGCGCGTCTTGCTTGGGCCTCTCTCCTGGAGGCGGTCAGTGAGACTGAGTAGTGACAAGTGGCCTGACACTCCCCGGGGCGCGTCTTGCTTGGGCCTCTCTCCTGGAGGCGCTCAGTCAGACCCAGTGGTGACATGTGGCAAGACACTCCTCGGGGCGCGTCTTGCTTGGGCCTCTCTCCTGGAGGCCCTCAGTCAGACCCAGTGTTGACATGTGGCAGGACGCTCCTCGGGGCGCGTCTTGCTTGGGCCTCTCTCCTGGAGGCGCTCAGTCAGACCCAGTGTTGGCATGTGGCAAGACACTCCTCGGGGCGCGTCTTGGTTGGGCCTCTCTCCTGGAGGCGCTCATTCAGACCCAGTGGTGACATGTGGCAAGACGCTCCTCGGGGCGCGTATTGCTTCGGCCTCTCTCCTGAATGCCCTCTGTCAGACCGAGTGTTGACATGTGGCAAGACTCTCCTCGGGGCGCGTCTTGCTTGGGCTTCTCTCATGGAGGCCCTCAGTCCGACCCAGTGTTGACATGTGTCAAGACGCTCCTCGGGGCGTGTCTTGCTTGGGCCTCTCTCCTGGAGGCGCTCAGTCAGACCCAGTGTTGGCATGTGGCAAGACACTCCTCGGGGCGCGTCTTGGGTGGGCCTCTCTCCTGGAGGCGCTCATTCAGACCCAGTGGTGACATGTGGCAAGACGCTCCTCGGGGCGCGTCTTGCTTCGGCCTCTCTCCTGAATGCCCTCTGTCAGACCGAGTGTTGAAATGTGGCAAGACTCTCCTCGGGGCGCGTCTTGCTTGGGCTTCTCTCATGGAGGCCCTCAGTCCGACCCAGTGTTGACATGTGTCAAGACGCTCCTCGGGGCGTGTCTTGCTTGGGCCTCTCTCCTGGAGGCGCTCAGTCAGACCCAGTGTTGACACGTGGCAAGACGCTCCTCGGGGCGCGTCTTGCTTGGGCCTCTCTCCTGGAGCCGCTCAGTCAGACCCAGTGTTGACATGTGGCAAGACACTCCTCGGGGCGCGTCTTGTTTGGGCCTCTCTCATGGAGGCCCTCTGTCAGACCCAGTGTTGACATGTGTCAAGACGCTCCTCGGGGCGCGTCTTGCTTTGGCCTCTCTCCTGGAGGCGCTCAGTCAGACCGAGTGCTGACATGTGGCAAGAAGCTCCTCGGGGCGCGTGTTGCTTGGGCTTCTCTCCTGGAGGCCCTCAGTAAGACCCATTGTTGACATGTGGCAAGACGCTCCTCGGGGCGCGTCTTGCTTGGGCCTCTCTCCAGAAGGCCCTCAATCAGACCCAGTGTTGACACGTGGCAAGACGCTCCTCGGGGCGCGTCTTGCTTGGGCCTCTCTCCTGGAGGCGCTCAGTCAAACTGAGTAGTGACATGTGGCCTGACACTCCTCGGGGCGCGTGTTGCTTTGGCCTCTCTCCTGGAGGCGCTCAGTCAGACCCATTGTTGACATGTTGCAAGACGCTCCTTTGGGCGCGTCTTGCTTGGGCCTCTCTCCTGGAGGCGCTCAGTCAGACCGAGTGCTGACATGTGGCAAGACGCTCCTCGGGGCGCGTCTTGCTTGGGCCTCTCTCCTGGAGGCGGTCAGTCAGACTGAGTAGTGACATGTGGCCTGACGCTCCCCGGGGCGCGTCTTGCTTGGGCCTCTCTCCTGGAGGCGCTCAGTCAGACCCAGTGGTGACATGTGGCAAGACACTCCTCGGGGCGCGTCTTGCTTGAGCCTCTCTCCTGGAGGCCCTCAGTCAGACCCATTGTTGACATGTGGCAAGACGCTCCTCGGGGCGCGTCTTGCTTGGGCTTCTCTCCTGGAGACGCTCAGACAGACCCAGTGTTGACATGTGACAAGACGCTCCTCGGGGCGCGTCTTGCTTGGGCCTCTCTCCTGGAGGCGCTCAGTCAGAACCAGAGGTGACATGTGGCAAGACGCTCCTCGGGGCGCGTCTTGCTTGGGCCTCTCTCCTGGAGGCCCTCTCTCAGACCCAGTGTTGATATGTGGCAAGACGCTCCTCCGGGCGCATCTTGCTTGGGCCTCTCTCCTGGAGGCCCTCAGTCAGACACATTGTTGACATGTGGCAAGACGCTCCTCGGGGCGCGTCTTGCTTGGGCCTCTCTCCTGGAGGCGCTCAGTCAGACCCAGTGTTGACATGTGGCAAGACGCTCCTCGGGGCGCGTCTTGCTTGGGCCTCTCTCCTGGAGGCGCTCAGTCAGACCCAGTGTTGACATGTGGCAGGACGCTCCTCGGGGCGCGTCTTGCTTGGGCCTCTCTCCTGGAGGCGCTCAGTCAGACCCAGTGTTGGCATGTGGCAAGACACTCCTCGGGGCGCGTCTTGGTTGGGCCTCTCTCCTGGAGGCGCTCATTCAGACCCAGTGGTGACATGTGGCAAGACGCTCCTCGGGGCGCGTATTGCTTCGGCCTCTCTCCTGAATGCCCTCTGTCAGACCGAGTGTTGACATGTGGCAAGACTCTCCTCGGGGCGCGTCTTGCTTGGGCTTCTCTCATGGAGGCCCTCAGTCCGACCCAGTGTTGACATGTGTCAAGACGCTCCTCGGGGCGTGTCTTGCTTGGGCTTCTCTCATGGAGGCCCTCAGTCCGAACCAGTGTTGACATGTGTCAAGACACTCCTCGGGGCGCGTCTTGGTTGGGCCTCTCTCCTGGAGGCGCTCATTCAGACCCAGTGGTGACATGTGGCAAGACGCTCCTCGGGGCGCGTCTTGCTTCGGCCTCTCTCCTGAATGCCCTCTGTCAGACCGAGTGTTGACATGTGGCAAGACTCTCCTCGGGGCGCGTCTTGCTTGGGCTTCTCTCATGGAGGCCCTCAGTCCGACCCAGTGTTGACATGTGTCAAGACGCTCCTCGGGGCGTGTCTTGCTTGGGCCTCTCTCCTGGAGGCGCTCAGTCAGACCCAGTGTTGACATGTGGCAAGACGCTCCTCTGGGCGCGTCTTGCTTGGGCTTCTCTCCTGGAGGCCCTCAGTCAGACCCATTGTTGACATGTGGCAAGACGCTCCTCGGGGCACGTCTTGCTTGGGCCTCTCTCCTGGAGGCGCTCAGTCAGACCGAGTAGTGACATGTGGCAAGACGCTCCTCGGGGCGCGTCTTGCTTGGACCTCCCTCCTGGAGGCGCTCAGTCAGACCGAGTAGTGACATTTGGCAAGACGCTCCTCGGGGCGCGTCTTGCTTGGGCCTCTCTCCTGGAGGCGCTCAGTCAGACCGAGTGCTGACATAAGGCAAGACGCTCCTCGGGGCGCGTCTTGCTGGGGCCTCTCTACTGGAGGTGCTCAATCAGACCCAGTGGTGACACGTGGCAAGACGCTCCTCTGGGCGCGTCTTGCTTGGGCCTCTCTCCTGGAGGAGCTCAGTCAGACCCAGTGGTGACACGTGGCAAGACGCTCCTCCGGGCGCATCTTGCTTGGGCCTCTCTCCTGGAGGCGCTAAGTCAGACCCAGTGTTGACATGTGTCAAGACGCTCCTCGGGGCGCGTCTTGCTTGGGCCTCTCTCCTGGAGGCCCTCAGTCAGACCCATTGTTGACATGTGGCAAGACGCTCCTCGGGGCGCGTCTTGCTTGGGCTTCTCTCCTGGATACGCTCAGACAGACCCAGTGTTGACATGTGACAAGACGCTACTCGGGGTGCGTCTTGCTTGGGCCTCTCTCCTGGAGGCCCTCAGTCAGACACATTGTTGACATGTGGCAAGACGCTCCTCGGGGCGCGTCTTGCTTGGGCCTCTCTCCTGGAGGCGCTCAGTCAGACTGAGTAGTGACATGTGGCCTGACGCTCCTCGGGGCGCGTGTTGCTTGGGCCTCTCTCCTGGAGGCCCTCTGTCAGACCCAGTGTTGACATGTTGCAAGACGCTCCTTTGGGCGCATCTTGCTTGGGCCTCTCTCCTGGAGGCCCTCAGTCAGACCCATTGTTGACATGTGGCAAGACGCTCCTCAGGGCGCGTCTTTCTTGGGCCTTTCTCCTGGAGGCGCTCAGTCAGACCGAGTGCTGACATGTGGCAAGACGCTCCTCGGGGCGCGTCTTGCTTGGGCCTCTCTCCTGGAGGCGGTCAGTGAGACTGAGTAGTGACATGTGGCCTGACACTCCCCGGGGCGCGTCTTGCTTGGGCCTCTCTCCTGGAGGCGCTCAGTCAGACCCAGTGGTGACATGTGGCAAGACACTCCTCGGGGCGCGTCTTGCTTGGGCCTCTCTCCTGGAGGCCCTCAGTCAGACCCAGTGTTGACATGTGGCAGGACGCTCCTCGGGGCGCGTCTTGCTTGGGCCTCTCTCCTGGAGGCGCTCAGTCAGACCCAGTGTTGGCATGTGGCAAGACACTCCTCGGGGCGCGTCTTGGTTGGGCCTCTCTCCTGGAGGCGCTCATTCAGACCCAGTGGTGACATGTGGCAAGACGCTCCTCGGGGCGCGTATTGCTTCGGCCTCTCTCCTGAATGCCCTCTGTCAGACCGAGTGTTGACATGTGGCAAGACTCTCCTCGGGGCGCGTCTTGCTTGGGCTTCTCTCATGGAGGCCCTCAGTCCGACCCAGTGTTGACATGTGTCAAGACGCTCCTCGGGGCGTGTCTTGCTTGGGCCTCTCTCCTGGAGGCGCTCAGTCAGACCCAGTGTTGGCATGTGGCAAGACACTCCTCGGGGCGCGTCTTGGTTGGGCCTCTCTCCTGGAGGCGCTCATTCAGACCCAGTGGTGACATGTGGCAAGACGCTCCTCGGGGCGCGTCTTGCTTCGGCCTCTCTCCTGAATGCCCTCTGTCA
Organism: Nothobranchius furzeri; assembly: GCF_043380555.1. Classification (NCBI taxonomy): domain Eukaryota; kingdom Metazoa; phylum Chordata; class Actinopteri; order Cyprinodontiformes; family Nothobranchiidae; genus Nothobranchius; species Nothobranchius furzeri. The sequence continues at coordinate 18,117,252 of NC_091741.1, forward strand.
GACCGAGTGTTGAAATGTGGCAAGACTCTCCTCGGGGCGCGTCTTGCTTGGGCTTCTCTCATGGAGGCCCTCAGTCCGACCCAGTGTTGACATGTGTCAAGACGCTCCTCGGGGCGTGTCTTGCTTGGGCCTCTCTCCTGGAGGCGCTCAGTCAGACCCAGTGTTGACATGTGGCAAGACGCTCCTCTGGGCGCGTCTTGCTTGGGCTTCTCTCCTGGAGGCCCTCAGTCAGACCCATTGTTGACATGTGGCAAGATGCTCCTCGGGGCACGTCTTGCTTGGGCCTCTCTCCTGGAGGCGCTCCGTCAGACCGAGTAGTGACATGTGGCAAGATGCTCCTCGGGGCGCGTCTTGCTTGGACCTCCCTCCTGGAGGCGCTCAGTCGGACCGAGTAGTGACATTTGGCAAGACGCTCCTCGGGGCACGTCTTGCTTGGACCTCTCTCCTGGAGGCGCTCAGTTAGACCGAGTAGTGACATGTGGCAAGACGCTCCTCGGGGCGCGTCTTGCTTGGGCCTCTCTCCTGGAGGCGCTCAGTTAGACCGAGTGCTGACATAAGGCAAGACGCTCCTCCGGGCGCATCTTGCTTGGGCCTCTCTCCTGGAGGCGCTAAGTCAGACCCAGTGTTGACACGTGGCAAGACGCTCCTCGGGGCGCGTCTTGCTTGGGCCTCTCTCCTGGAGGTGCTCAGTCAGACACAGTGTTGACATGTGGCGAGACACTCCTCGGGGCGCGTCTTGCTTGGGCTTCTCTCATGGAGGCCCTCAGTAAGACCCATTGTTGACATGTGGAAAGAAGCTCCTCGGGGAGCGTATTGCTTGGGCCTCTCTCCTGGATGCCCTCTGTCAGACCCAGTGTTGACATGTGGCAAGACTCTCCTCGGGGCACGTCTTGCTTGGACCTCTCTCCTGGAGGCGCTCAGTCAGTCTGAGTAGTGACATGTGGCAAGACGCTCCTCGGGGCGCGTCTTGCTTGGGCCTCTCTCCTGGAGGCGCTCAATTAGACCCAGTGTTGACATGTGGCAAGACGCTCCTCGGGGCGCGTCTTGCTTGGGCTTCTCTCCTGCAGGCCCTCAGTCAGACCCATTGTTGACATGTGGCAAGACGCTCCTCGGGGCGCGTCTTTGCTGGGGCCTCTCTCCTGGAGGCGCTCAGTCAGACCCAGTGTTGACATGTGTCAAGACGCTCCTCGGGCGTTTCTTGCTTGCGCCTCTCTCCTGGTGGCGCTCAGTCAGACCCAGAGGTGACATGTGGCAAGACGCTCCTCAGGCCTCTCTCCTGGAGGCGCTCAGTCAGACCCAGTGTTGACATGTGGCAAGACGCTCCTCGGGGCGCGTCTTGCTTGGGCCTCTCTCCTAGAGCCGCTCAGTCAGACCCAGTGTTGACATGTGGCAAGACGCTCCTCGAGGCGCATCTTGCTTGGGCCTCTCTCCTGGATGCCCTCTGTCAGACCCAGTGGTGACACGTGGCAAGACGCTCCTCTGGGCGCGTCTTGCTTGGGCCTCTCTCCTGGAGGAGCTCAGTCAGACCCAGTGGCGACACGTGGCAAGACGCTCCTCGAGGCGCATCTTGCTTGGGCCTCTCTCCTGGAGGCGCTAAGTCAGACACAGTGTTGACACGTGGCAAGACGCTCCTCGGGGCGCATCTTGCTTGGGCCTCTCTCCTGGAGGCGCTCAGTCAGACACAGTGTTGACATGTGGCAAGACACTCCTCGGGGCGCGTCTTGCTTGGGCTTCTCTCATGGAGGCCCTCAGTAAGACACATTGTTGACATGTGGAAAGAAGCTCCTCGGGGCGCGTCTTGCTTTGGCTTCTCTCCTGGAGGCCCTCAGTCAGACCCATTGTTGACATGTGGCAAGACGCTCCTCAGGGCGCGTATTGCTTGGGCCTCTCTCCTGGATGCCCTCTGTCAGACCCAGTGTTGACATGTGGCAAGACTCTCCTCGGGGCGCGTCTTGCTTGGGCTTCTCTCATGGAGGCCCTCAGTCAGACCCAGTGTTGACATGTGTCAAGACGCTCCTCGGGGCGTGTCTTGCTTGGGCCTCTCTCCTGGAGGCGCTCAGTCAGACCCAGTGTTGACATGTGGCAAGACGCTCCTCGGGGCGCTTCTTCCTTGGGCTTCTCTCCTGGAGGCCCTCAGTCAGACCCATTGTTGACATGTGGCAAGACGCTCCTCGGGGCACGTGTTGCTTGGACCTCTCTCCTGGAGGCGCTCAGTCAGACCGAGTAGTGACATGTGGCAAGACGCTCCTCGGGGTATGTCTTGCTTGGGCCTCTCTCCTGGAGGCGCTCAATTAGACCCAGTGTTGACATGTGGCAAGACGCTCCTCGGGGCGCGTCTTGCTTGGGCTTCTCTCCTGGAGGCCCTCAGTCAGACCCATTGTTGACATGTGGCAAGAAGCTCCTCGGGGCGCTTCTTGCTTGGGCCTCTCTCCTGGAGGCGCTCAGTCAGACCGAGTGCTGACATGTGGCAAGACGCTCCTCGGGGCGCGTCTTGCTGGGGCCTCTCTCCTGGAGGCGCTCAGTCAGACCCAGTGATGACATGTGGCTTGACGCTCCTCGGGGCGCGTCTTGCTTGGGCTTCTCTCCTGGAGGCCCTCAGTCAGACCCATTGTTGACATGTGGCAAGACGCTCCTCGGGGCACGTCTTGCTTGGGCCTCTCTCCGGGAGGCGCTCAGTCAGACCGAGTAGTGACATGTGGCAAGACGCTCCTCGGGGTGCGTCTTGCTTGGACCTCTCTCCTGGAGGAGCTCAGTTAGACCGAGTAGTGACATGTCGCAAGACGCTCCTCGGGGCGCGTCTTGCTTGGGCCTCTCTCCTGGAGGCGCTCAGTCAGACCCCGTGGTGACATGTGGCAAGACGCTCCTCGGGGCGCATCTTGCTTGGGCCTCTCTCCTGGAGGCGCTCAGTCAGACCCAGTGTTGACACGTGGCAAGACGCTCCTCGGGGCGCGTCTTGCTTGGGCCTCTCTCCTGGAGCCGCTCAGTCAGACCCAGTGTTGACATGTGGCAAGACACTCCTCGGGGCGCGTCTTGGTTGGGCCTCTCTCCTGGAGGCGCTCATTCAGACCCAGTGGTGACATGTGGCAAGACGCTCCTCGGGGCGCGTATTGCTTCGGCCTCTCTCCTGAATGCCCTCTGTCAGACCGAGTGTTGACATGTGGCAAGACTCTCCTCGGGGCGCGTCTTGCTTGGGCTTCTCTCATGGAGACCCTCAGTCCGACCCAGTGTTGACATGTGTCAAGACGCTCCTCGGGGCGTGTCTTGCTTGGGCCTCTCTCCTGGAGGCGCTCAGTCAGACCCAGTGTTGACATGTGGCAAGACGCTCCTCTGGGCGCGTCTTGCTTGGGCCTCTCTCCTGGAGGCGCTCAGTCAGACCCAGTGTTGACACGTGGCAAGACGCTCCTCGGGGCGCGTCTTGCTTGGGCCTCTCTCCTGGAGGCGCTCAGTCAGACCCAGTGTTGGCATGTGGCAAGACACTCCTCGGGGCGCGTCTTGGTTGGGCCTCTCGCCTGGAGGCGCTCATTCAGACCCAGTGGTGACATGTGGCAAGACGCTCCTCGGGGCGCGTCTTGCTTCGGCCTCTCTCCTGAATGTCCTCTGTCAGACCGAGTGTTGACATGTGGCAAGACTCTCCTCGGGGCGCGTCTTGCTTGGGCTTCTCTCATGGAGGCCCTCAGTCAGACCCATTGTTGACATGTGGCAAGACGGTACTCGGGGCACGTCTTGCTTGGGCCTCTCTCCTGGAGGCGCTCAGTCAGACCGAGTATTTACATGTGGCAAGACGCTCCTCGGGGCGCGTCTTGCTTGGACCTCCCTCCTGGAGGCGCTCAGTCAGACCGAGTAGTGACATTTGGCAAGACGCTCCTCGGGGCGCGTCTTGCTTGGGCCTCTCTCCTGGAGGCGCTCAGTCAGAACGAGTGCTGACATAAGGCAAGACGCTCCTCAGGGCGCGTCTTGCTGGGGCCTCTCTACTGGAGGTGCTCAATCAGACCCAGTGGTGACACGTGGCAAGACGCTCCTCTGGGCGCGTCTTGCTTGGGCCTCTCTCCTGGAGGCGCTAAGTCAGACCCAGTGTTGACATGTGTCAAGACGCTCCTCGGGGCGCGTCTTGCTTGGGCCTCTCTCCTGGAGGCCCTCAGTCAGACCCATTGTTGACATGTGGCAAGACGCTCCTCGTGGCGCGTCTTGCTTGGGCTTCTCTCCTGGAGACGCTCAGACAGACCCAGTGTTGACATGTGACAAGACGCTCCTCGGGGCGCGTCTTGCTTGGGCCTCTCTCCTGGAGGTGCTCAGTCAGAACCAGAGGTGACATGTGGCAAGACGCTCCTCGGGGCGCGTCTTGCTTGGGCCTCTCTCCTGGAGGCCCTCTGTCAGACCCAGTGTTGACATGTGGCAAGACGCTCCTCCGGGCGCATCTTGCTTGGGCCTCTCTCCTGCAGGCCCTCAGTCAGACACATTGTTGACATGTGGCAAGACGCTCCTCGGGGCGCGTCTTGCTTGGGCCTCTCTCCTGGAGGCGCTCAGTCAGACCCAGTGTTGACATGTGGCAAGAAGCTCCTCGGGGCGCGTCTTGCTTGGGCCTCTCTCCTGGAGGCGCTCAGTCAGACCCAGTGTTGACATGTGGCAGGACGCTCCTCGGGGCGCGTCTTGCTTGGGCCTCTCTCCTGGAGGCGCTCAGTCAGACCCAGTGTTGGCATGTGGCAAGACACTCCTCGGGGCGCGTCTTGGTTGGGCCTCTCTCCTGGAGGCGCTCATTCAGACCCAGTGGTGACATGTGGCAAGACGCTCCTCGGGGCGCGTATTGCTTCGGCCTCTCTCCTGAATGCCCTCTGTCAGACCGAGTGTTGACATGTGGCAAGACTCTCCTCGGGGCGCGTCTTGCTTGGGCTTCTCTCATGGAGGCCCTCAGTCCGACCCAGTGTTGACATGTGTCAAGACGCTCCTCGGGGCGTGTCTTGCTTGGGCCTCTCTCCTGGAGGCGCTCAGTCAGACCCAGTGTTGACATGTGGCAAGACGCTCCTCGGGGCGTGTCTTGCTTCGGCCTCTCTCCTGGAGGCGCTAAGTCAGACCCAGTGTTGACATGTGTCAAGACGCTCCTCGGGGCGCGTCTTGCTTGGGCCTCTCTCCTGGAGGCCCTCAGTCAGACCCATTGTTGACATGTGGCAAGACGCTCCTCGTGGCGCGTCTTGCTTGGGCTTCTCTCCTGGAGACGCTCAGACAGACCCAGTGTTGACATGTGACAAGACGCTCCTCGGGGCGCGTCTTGCTTGGGCCTCTCTCCTGGAGGCGCTCAGTCAGAACCAGAGGTGACATGTGGCAAGACGCTCCTCGGGGCGCGTCTTGCTTGGGCCTCTCTCCTGGAGGCCCTCTGTCAAACACAGTGTTGACATGTGGCAAGACGCTCCTCCGGGCGCATCTTGCTTGGGCCTCTCTCCTGGAGGCCCTCAGTCAGACACATTGTTGACATGTGGCAAGACGCTCCTCGTGGCGCGTCTTGCTTGGGCCTCTCTCCTGGAGGCGCTCAGTCAGACCCAGTGTTGACATGTGGCAAGACGCTCCTCGGGGCGCGTCTTGCTTGGGCCTCTCTCCTGGAGGCGCTCAGTCAGACCCAGTGTTGACATGTGGCAGGACGCTCCTCGGGGCGCGTCTTGCTTGGGCCTCTCTCCTGGAGGCGCTCAGTCAGACCCAGTGTTGGCATGTGGCAAGACACTCCTCGGGTCGCGTCTTGGTTGGGCCTCTCTCCTGGAGGCGCTCATTCAGACCCAGTGGTGACATGTGGCAAGACGCTCCTCGGGGCGCGTATTGCTTCGGCCTCTCTCCTGAATGCCCTCTGTCAGACCGAGTGTTGACATGTGGCAAGACTCTCCTCGGGGCGCGTCTTGCTTGGGCTTCTCTCATGGAGGCCCTCAGTCCGACCCAGTGTTGACATGTGTCAAGACGCTCCTCGGGGCGTGTCTTGCTTGGGCCTCTCTCCTGGAGGCGCTCAGTCAGACCCAGTGTTGACATGTGGCAAGACGCTCCTCGGGGCGTGTCTTGCTTGGGCCTCTCTCCTGGAGGCGCTAAGTCAGACCCAGTGTTGACATGTGTCAAGACGCTCCTCGGGGCGCGTCTTGCTTGGGCCTCTCTCCTGGAGGCCCTCAGTCAGACCCATTGTTGACATGTGGCAAGACGCTCCTCGTGGCGCGTCTTGCTTGGGCTTCTCTCCTGGAGACGCTCAGACAGACCCAGTGTTGACATGTGACAAGACGCTCCTCGGGGCGCGTCTTGCTTGGGCCTCTCTCCTGGAGGCGCTCAGTCAGAACCAGAGGTGACATGTGGCAAGACGCTCCTCGGGGCGCGTCTTGCTTGGGCCTCTCTCCTGGAGGCCCTCTGTCAAACCCAGTGTTGACATGTGGCAAGACGCTCCTCCGGGCGCATCTTGCTTGGGCCTCTCTCCTGGAGGCCCTCAGTCAGACACATTGTTGACATGTGGCAAGACGCTCCTCGGGGCGCGTCTTGCTTGGGCCTCTCTCCTGGAGGCGCTCAGTCAGACCCAGTGTTGACATGTGGCAAGACGCTCCTCGGGGCGCGTCTTGCTTGGGCCTCTCTCCTGGAGGCGCTCAGTCAGACCCAGTGTTGACATGTGGCAGGACGCTCCTCGGGGCGCGTCTTGCTTGGGCCTCTCTCCTGGAGGCGCTCAGTCAGACCCAGTGTTGGCATGTGGCAAGACACTCCTCGGGGCGCGTCTTGGTTGGGCCTCTCTCCTGGAGGCGCTCATTCAGACCCAGTGGTGACATGTGGCAAGACGCTCCTCGGGGCGCGTATTGCTTCGGCCTCTCTCCTGAATGCCCTCTGTCAGACCGAGTGTTGACATGTGGCAAGACTCTCCTCGGGGCCCGTCTTGCTTGGGCTTCTCTCATGGAGGCCCTCAGTCCGACCCAGTGTTGACATGTGTCAAGACGCTCCTCGGGGCGTGTCTTGCTTGGGCCTCTCTCCTGGAGGCGCTCAGTCAGACCCAGTGTTGACATGTGGCAAGACGCTCCTCTGGGCGCGTCTTGCTTGGGCCTCTCTCCTGGAGGCGCTCAGTCAGACCCAGTGTTGACACGTGGCAAGACGCTCCTCGGGGCGCGTCTTGCTTGGGCCTCTCTCCTGGAGGCGCTCAGTCAGACCCAGTGTTGGCATGTGGCAAGACACTCCTCGGGGCGCGTCTTGGTTGGGCCTCTCTCCTGGAGGCGCTCATTCAGACCCAGTGGTGACATGTGGCAAGACGCTCCTCGGGGCGCGTCTTGCTTCGGCCTCTCTCCTGAATGCCCTCTGTCAGACTGAGTGTTGACATGTGGCAAGACTCTCCTCGGGGCGCGTCTTGCTTGGGCTTCTCTCATGGAGGCCCTCAGTCCGACCCAGTGTTGACATGTGTCAAGACGCTCCTCGGGGCGTGTCTTGCTTGGGCCTCTCTCCTGGAGGCGCTCAGTCAGACCCAGTGTTGACATGTGGCAAGACGCTCCTCTGGGCGCGTCTTGCTTGGGCTTCTCTCCTGGAGGCCCTCAGTCAGACCCATTGTTGACATGTGGCAAGACGCTCCTCGGGGCACGTCTTGCTTGGGCCTCTCTCGTGGAGGTGCTCAGTCAGACCGAGTAGTGACATTTGGCAAGACGCTCCTCGGGGCGCGTCTTGCTTGGACCTCTCTCCTGGAGGCGCTCAGTTAGACCGAGTAGTGACATGTGGCAAGACGCTCCTCGGGGCGCGTCTTGCTTGGGCCTCTCTCCTGGAGGCGCTCAGTCAGACCGAGTGCTGAAATAAGGCAAGACGCTCCTCGGGGCGCGTCTTGCTGGGGCCTCTCTCCTGGAGGAGCTCAGTCAGACCCAGTGGTGACACGTGGCAAGACGCTCCTCCGGGCGCATCTTGCTTGGGCCTCTCTCCTGGAGGCGCTAAGTCAGACCCAGTGTTGACACGTGGCAAGACGCTCCTCGGGGCGCGTCTTGCTTGGGCCTCTCTCCTGGAGGTGCTCAGTCAGACACAGTGTTGACATGTGGCAAGACACTCCTCGGGGCGCGTCTTGCTTGGGCTTCTCTCATGGAGGCCCTCAGTAAGACCCATTGTTGACATGTGGAAAGAAGCTCCTCGGGGCGCGTATTGCTTGGGCCTCTCTCCTGGATGCCCTCTGTCAGACCCAGTGTTGACATGTGGCAAGACTCTCCTCGGGGCACGTCTTGCTTGGACCTCTCTCCTGGAGGCGCTCAGTCAGTCCGAGTAGTGACATGTGGCAAGAAGCTCCTCGGGGCGCGTCTTGCTTGGGCCTCTCTCCTGGAGGCGCTCAATTAGACCCAGTGTTGACATGTGGCAAGACGCTCCTCGGGGCGCGTCTTGCTTGGGCTTCTCTCCTGGAGGCCCTCAGTCAGACCCATTGTTGACATGTGGCAAGACGCTCCTCGGGGCGCGTCTTTGCTGGGGCCTCTCTCCTGGAGGCGCTCAGTCAGACCCAGTGTTGACATGTATCAAGACGCTCCTCGGGCGTTTCTTGCTTGCGCCTCTCTCCTGGTGGCGCTCAGTCAGACCCAGAGGTGACATGTGGCAAGACGCTCCTCAGGCCTCTCTCCTGGAGGCGCTCAGTCAGACCCAGTGTTGACATGTGGCAAGACGCTCCTCGGGGCGCGTCTTGCTTGGGCCTCTCTCCTAGAGCCGCTCAGTCAGACCCAGTGTTGACATGTGGCAAGACACTCCTCGGGGCGCGTCTTGTTTGGGCCTCTCTCATGGAAGCCCTATGTCAGACCCAGTGTTGACATGTGTCAAGACGCTCCTCGGGGCGCGTCTTGCTTTGGCCTCTCTCCTGGAGGCGCTCAGTCAGACCGAGTGCTGACATGTGGCAAGAAGCTTTTCGGGGCGCGTCTTGCTTGGGCCTCTCTCCTGGAGGCCCTCAGTCAGACCCATTGTTGACATGTGGCAAGACGCTCCTCGGGGCGCGTCTTGCTTGGGCCTCTCTCCTGGAGGCGCTCAGTCAGACCGAGTGCTGACATAAGGCAAGACGCTCCTCGGGGCGCTTCTTGCTGGGGCCTCTCTCCTGGAGGCGCTCAGTCAGACCCAGTGCTGACATGTGGCAAGACGCTCCTCGGGGCGCGTCTTGCTTGGGCCTCTCTCCTGGAGGCGCTCAGTCAGACCCAGTGTTGACATGTGGCTAGACTCTCCTCGGGGCGCGTCTTGCTTGGGCCTCTCTCCTGGAGGCGCTCAGTCAGACCAAGTGGTGACATGTGGCAAGACGCTCCTCGGGGCGCGTCTTGCTTTGGCCTCTCTCCTGGAGGCGCTCAGTCAGACCGAGTGCTGACATGTGGCAAGAAGCTCCTCGGGGCGCGTCTTGCTTGGGCCTCTCTCCTGGAGGCCCTCAGTCAGACCCATTGTTGACATGTGGCAAGACGCTCCTCGGGGCGCGTCTTGCTTGGGCCTCTCTCCTGGAGGCGCTCAGTCAGACCGAGTGCTGACATAAGGCAAGACGCTCCTCGGGGCGCGTCTTGCTGGGGCCTCTCTCCTGGAGGCGCTCAGTCAGACCCAGTGCTGACATGTGGCAAGACGCTCCTCGGGGCGCGTCTTGCTTGGGCCTCTCTCCTGGAGGCGCTCAGTCAGACCCAGTGTTGACATGTTGCAAGACGCTCCTCGGGGCGCGTCTTGCTTGGGCCTCTCTCCTGGAGGCGCTCAGTCAGACCCAGTGTTGACATGTGGCAAGACGCTCCTCGGGGCGCGTCTTGCTTGGGCCTCTCTCCTGGAGGCGCTCAGTCAGACCCAGTGGTGACACGTGGAAAGACGCTCCTCGGGGTGCGTCTTGCTTGGGCCTCTCTCCTGGAGGCGCTCAGTCAGCTGGCCGCATTATCACTCGCGATGTCTATCCTGACATGCCCGTTTCTGATTTCTATGTATATTAAATTATGACAAGAGCTACGGTGGTTACGATTACACTCTGACCACGTGCCTTAGTTTCTGCTAGTGACCTATAAATACATTTGACCACTTGCTCTCACTGCCATTAAAGCGGCTGTACCCACACGTACAAAACCCAAGAAAAAAAATTATCTCGCTGTCTGTACTGGGTGTACTCTCAGTAGTCGCAGTTGCTCAGGCCATGGTGGTACGCTCACATAACGCCTCTGAGATACGTCCCATCACACCACCTCCTAGACTACTCGCGAAGGAGTATTCAACACCCCCCTTTGTACAAAGACAACCATTATAACGAGCACAGCACAACGCTTGCCGCACGCGAAGACAACATGCAGGAGACAACGCTACCACCTGTCGTGAGAACAACGGATTCGAGTGACAACGATCGCGACTATGACGAGCACATTACCACACCCTCTGTGCACGAAGACCAGGTGCAGGAGACAACGCTACCACCTGTCTTGAGAAACAAGAGTTTGGTTAACAATGATCATCGTCGTGTCCCATTGTAAACGGGCGCGCCATCGCACACATCGTACATGTGTGTTAACCCACCTGTATGCGACAGACTTTGTGTGTTGCATGACATGGAGATGTATTGACATCTGTGTCAATACAGGACTCTCTGTAAGCCTGGAGCTGGTCGCTAACGACCCGTGCATGCGCCACACAAAAGGTATCGTACATGTGTTAACCCACCTGTATGCGACAGACTTTGTGTGTTGCATGACATCGAGATGTATTGACGTCTGTGTCAATACAGGACTGTATAAGCTGGGAGCTGGACTCTAACGACCCGTGCTTGCGCCACACAAAAGGTAACTCGACTAACTACAAAACGCATATTGTGATGTAGAAAGTTGGCTCGACTGTTTGAATCAGCTGCAGCTGCGGTTTACTCACGAAGTGAATCGCACGCTTGTTAGAAGTACATTCGGAGCACTTAAAAAATATATCGCTCTCATCGAGTTCCGTCTCAGTGTTCACCGGCTGATGGGCAAGAGCGTGACATGGGATCGCCAGGAACTTACTTAAGGACTATCATCTCATTTGGCATTTACTCACGGACCCAAGAAACCAGTTCCGAAAAATGGTCGAGAATTGTAACTTGTCTAATAGCAACTGGAAGATATGTTGCGTCATAAGCCTCTGATGGTTCACAATGTGCACGGTCCACTCGAAATCCTAATGCTGTATTTGTAGTACATACACTAAGTCTTCTCTGTTGATGTCAGACTAGAGTTTTATTAGAGTTTTACTTTGCAACAATGGGATTCGAGCAGTTGATGTGTATATTTTTAATAGTGCACAATGCTACTATTCCTAGGCTGAATGTATGACATGGCTCTTATGTATCATTATGTATCGTTTCCATTAAGTACTAATTTAAATAAAGTCCCTCTGTCCTCAGTGCTAGGTTGTGGGTTTAATACACATTATTATGATCAACCTGTTGAATAGTATAATAACAATATTCCTGTAAAAGTCATTTAGTAATGAACAACCTCAGTTCTGTGAAAGAACATCATGTCTCTTATGTGTGCACTGCAGGCCTGACCGGGGTTTGCACGCAAGGGCCTGTGTGTGTGTGTGTGTGTGTGTGTGTGTGTGTGTGTGTGTGTGTGTGTGTGTGTGTGTGAAACAAATAAAGATAAAAATAGCTAGTGCGGCCATGAGCGGTCGTGCAGGGTAGAGGCTGCGCGAAAACGCCTCTAAAACAAGCGAGTGCCCACGCCCGATCCGTGGAAGCACGTAGAACTAGCAAACGTACTAGCAGAAATCAACGATCGCACACGGGTCATTGAGTGTGTACAGGGTTCGTCTGCGTGTGTGGCATTGGGCAATCTAGCGGCAACCGAGTGGCCTGAAGGCGGAACCGGCCAACCCGTCGCCCTAACCATCGTTGCGCTTCGAGATGAACTATTGCTAAAGATGATCGTCTTCATCAACCACGGCGCTACCAGAGTTACCATGACATGCGCCTTAAAAGCGTTCTCGTTTGGGTCAGCGCCACCAGAATTGAATTGGCAAGTCAGCGGATATTACACAACTCGTAACGAAGACCCTCTCCGCGACCTCGCGGCCAGTGTGCGCAGTGTACAGCAAATGACAAACGATGTTGCGAGCGATATATCGGAAAAACTTTGCACTGACGCGACGGTCGCCACTGCAGGTTGTGTGAGTCTCGCGCAAAGTGCCATATCAAACGTGCGCAAGCTAGTGACAAGCAACTTCACCAGATCCGTAGATTCTGCATACGCTCGGATACGAATGAAAGTATCGAGAGATAACACCGACACGAGTTGCGCGACGGCGCTGGCTGCAGTCGCTACAACACTGGATTTATTAATCAACGTAATTGTGATCGTAATGGCGTTTCGAGTGTGCACCAGAAACTACAACCAGTACTACAGAAAACTGGCATGAGGGTCGCGGTCTAACGTTATGTTGGTGTCTCGCATCGACCGTCGACGGCCGTTTGCCAGCGGCTGAAAATGGCACAGTTGACGAAATGGAAACGCCGACCGTCGATAGCGCACTCTCGCAAGTTCCAACCGCACCATCTCAGGAGACAGACCACAGAGTCATATTAGCGGAGGGTAGATAGAAAATGCGCAAACCGCCGCAACCGCCCATATACATACTATACGAGTTCAACATAGAGTGGAGTAAGAAGTTATTACCGATTGTATTTCCAACGTGCAAGCAGCTGGTGTGTGACGCTTTACTTGAGTATCACAGAGGTTGCGATGTCCTGTGTTCCACGAGCGCATGGAAACAAGTGAACGAACTTCTACCGACCGTACTATTGGGGTATGAGCGAGCTGTAAAATCAATACACGCTAGGCACGCGGACTTTGCCGTGTTACTGGACACGCATATCGCAACAGCAAAACCGGGTCAAGTGTTCGGGGCGTCACCGCGCTCGACTATACACGTCTTGGCCTACCACGAGTACATGAGCCCACAAGATCCTAAGCGAGGTCGAAGCCGTTGTGTCTACCCAACGCAAATTCAGCACAGCCGTGCGCGCTAAGACAAGTCCCTCTAGACTGCTGGAAACTTTGGAAACGTGGAAGGCTGGCGTGTACGCGCTTTCTTCACATCTCAATGGTATGATCGCGATACTCTCGGCCGCACAACAACTAATGGTCATGTGTTCGGAATGTCTGATCAGGTCTGACATGACCGGTTGTCAATCGACGTCGAGCGTGCACTCACACACGGATATCCTGGCGTACAGTAAAGCGACAGCGACCTATATGCTCACGTTGATCGCCGATGTTTCGCAGGGCAATCGAGTGTGTTGGCTGACGAAAGCTATGGTGACCGACGGTCGCGTCGACTACAATGTGCCTCATTGCGACTGGAGAGGCGTATGTGATCCTTTGCAAATCGACAACACCACCGCGGTCGAGTGCGAAGTCACGGTCGGCGGCGTGTTGTCCTTACTGTGCCCCATACAATGTGACGGTCCGTGTGATGGACCGGTGTGTTACGACCCGACTAACGAAACGTACCAGGTGATAACATTGCATCCGCCCATTACAGCGGAGCGAGCGTTTCGCCACACTCCCAAACCAAGGTTAATAGTTGTAGCGCACGCCCTTTCGGACCTCGGTGCACGCGAAACACTGGTGTACACTCACAACATCACGCTCGAGACAGCTCAAGCGTTACGCGAAACAAAGGACGTGTTCAAATCCATAGAGAATATACGGTCTTTAGCGTATGCGTATATAAAGAAGGTCGATGACATTTACAGACCCGGCGGTGTGGGCACCATAGTAGAAATACAAGGTGCTCTCAAGCGCACACAGATACTGGCCGCATTATCACTCGCGATGTCTATCCTGACTTACCCGTTTCTGATTTCTATGTATATTAAATTATGACAAGAGCTACCTTAGGTGGTTACGATTACACTCTGACCACGTGCCTTAGTTTCTGCTAGTGACCTATAAATACATTTGCCCACTTGGTCTCACTGCCATTAAAGCGGCTGTACCCACACGTACAACACCCAAGAAAAAAAATGATCTCGCTGTCTGTACTGGGTGTACTCTCAGTAGTCGCAGTTGCTCAGGCCATGGTGGTACGCTCACATAACGCCTCTGAGATACGTTCCATCACACCACCTCCTAGACTACTCGCGAAGGAGTATTCAACACCCCCTTTGTACGAAGACAACCATGATAACGAGCACAGCACAACGCTTGCCGCACGTGAAGACAACATGCAGGAGACAACGCTACCACCTGTCGTGAGAACAACGGATTCGAGTGACAACAATCGCGACTATGACGAGCACATTACAGCACCCTCTGTGCACGAAGACCAGGTGCAGGAGACAACGCTACCACCTGTCGTGAGAAACAAGAGTTTGGTTAACAATGATCATCGTCGTGTCCCATTGTAAACGGGCGCGCCATCGCACACATCGTACATGTGTGTTAACCCACCTGTATGCGACAGACTTTGTGTGTTGCATGACATCGAGATGTATTGACGTCTGTGTCAATTAAGGACTCTCTATAAGCCAGGAGCTGGATGCTAACGACCCATGCATGCGCCACACAAAAGGTATCGTGCATGTGTTAACCCACCTGTATGCGACAGACTTTGTGTGTTGCATGGCATCGAGATGTATTGATGTCTGTGTCACCGACCCAATATAAATACATATACCCACTTGCTCTCACTGCCATTAAAGCGGCTGTACCCACACGTACAACACCCAAGAAAAAAAACGATCTCGCTGTCTGTACTGGGTGTACTCTCACTAGTCGCAGTTGCTCAGGCCATGGTGATACGCTCAAATAACGCCTCTGAGATACGTCCCATCACGCCATCTCCTAGACTACTCGCGAAGGAGTATTCAACACCCCCTTTGTACGAAGACAACCATTATAACGAGCACAGCACATTGCTTGCCGCACGCGTAGACAACATACAGGAGACAACGCTACCACCTGTCGTGAGAACAACGGATTCGAGTGACAACGATCGCGACTATGACGAGCACATTACACCACCCTCTGTGCACGAAGACCAGGTGCAGGAGACAACGCTACCACCTGTCGTGAGAAACAAGAGTTTGGTTAACAATGATCATCGTCGTGTCCCATTGTAAATGGGCTCACCATCGCACACATCGTACATGTGTGTTAACCCACCTGTTTGCGACAGACTTTGTGTGTTGCATGACATCGAGATGTCTTGACGTCAGTGTCAATACAGGACTCTCTATAAGCCGGGAGCTGGACGCTAACGACCCGTGCATGCGCCACACAAAAGGTATCGTACATGTGTTAACCCACCTGTATACGACAGACTTTGTGTGTTGCATGACATCGAGATGTATTGACGTCTGTGTCAATACAGGACTCTATAAGCTGGGAGCTGGACGCTAACGACCCGTGCATGCGCCACACAAAAGGTAACTCGACTAACTACAAAACGCATATTGTGATGTAGAATGTTGGCTCGACTGTTTGAATCAGCTGCAGCTGCGGTTTACTCACAAAGTGAATCGCACGCTTGTTAGAAGTACATTCGGAGCACTTAAAAATATATCGCTCTCATCGAGTTCCGTCTCAGCGTTCACCGGCTGATGGGCAAGAGCGTGACATGGGATCGCCAGGAACTTACTTAAGGACTATCATCTCATTTGGCATTTACTCACGGACCCAAGAAACCAGTTTCGAAAAATGGTCGAGAATTATAACTTGTCTAATAGCAACTGGAAGATATGTTGCGTCATAAGCCTCTGATGGTTCACAAGGTGCACGGTCCACTCGAAATCCTAATGCTGTATTTGTAGTACATACACTAAGTCTTCTCTGTTGATGTCAGACTAGAGTTTTATTAGAGTTTTACTTTGCAACAATGGGATTCGAGCAATTGATCTGTATATTTTTAATAATGCACAATGCTACTATTCCTAGGCTGAATGTATGACATGGCTCTTATGTATCATTATGTATCGTTTCCATTAAGTACTAATTTAAACTATTGCTAAAGATGATCGTCCTCATCAACCACGGCGCTACCAGAGTAGCTCGTAACGAAGACCCTCTCTGCGACCTCGTGGCCAGTGTGCGCAGTGTACAGCAAATGACAAACGATGTTGCGAACGATATATCGGAAAAACTTTGCACTGACGCGACGGTTGCCACTGCAGGTTGTGTGAGTCTCGCGCAAAGTGCCATATCAAACATGCGCAAGCTAGTGACAAGCAACTTCACCAGATCCGTAGATTCTGCATACACTCGGATACGAATGAAAGTATCGAGAGATAACACCGACACGAGTTGTGCGACGGCGCTGGCTGCAGTCGCTACAAAACTGGATTTATTAATCAACGTAATTGTGATCATAATGGCGTTTCGAGTGTGCACCAGAAACTACAACCAGCACTACAGAAAACTGGCATGAGGGTCGCGGTCTAACGTTATGTTGGTGTCTCGCATCGACCGTCGACGGCCGTTTGCCAGCGGCTGAAAATGGCACAGTTTACGAAATGGAAACGCCGACCGTCGATAGCGCTCTCTTAAGTTCCAACCGCACCATCTCAGGAGACAGACCACAGAGTCATATTAGCGGAGGGTAGATAGAAAATGCGCAAACCGCCGCAACCGCCCATATACATACTATACGAGTTCAACATAGAGTGGAGTAAGAAGTTACTACCGATTGTATTTCCAACGTGCAAGCAGCTGGTGTGTGACGCTTTACTTGAGTATCACAGAGGTTGCGATGTCCTGTGTTCCACGAGCGCATGGAAACAAGTGAACGAACTTCTACGGACCGTACTGTTGGGGTATGAGCGAGCTGTAAAATCAATACACGCTAGACACGCGGACTTTGCCGCGTTACTGGACACGCATATCGCCACAACAAAACCGGGTAAGGTGTTCGGGGCGTCACCGCGCTCGACTATACACGTCTTGGCCTACCACGAGTACATGAGCCCACAGATCCTAAGCGAGGTCGAAGCCGTTGTGTCTACACAACGCAAATTCAGCACTGCCATGCGAGCTAAGACAAGTCCCTCTAGACTGCTGGAAACTTTGGAAACGTGGAAGGCTGGCGTGTACGGACTTTCTACACATCTCAACGGTATGATCGCGATACTCTCAGCCGCACAACAACTAATGGTCATGTGTTCGGAAGGTCTGATCAGGTCTGACATGACCGGTTGTCAATCGACGTCGAGCGTGCACTCACACACGGATATCCTGGCGTACAGTAAAGCGACTGCGACCTCTACGCTCACGTTCATCGCCGATGTTTCGAAGGGCAATCGAGTGTGTTGGCTGACGAAAGCTATGGTGACCGACGGCCGCGTCGACTACAATGTGCCTCATTGCGACTGGAGAGGCAAATGTGATCCTTTGCAAATCGACAACACCACCGCGGTCGAGTGCGAAGTCACGGTCCGCGGCGTGTTGTCCTTACTGTGCCCCATACAATGTGACGGTCCGTGTCACGGACCGGTGTGTTACGACCCGACTAACGAAACGTACCAGGTGATAACATTGCATCCGCCCATTACAGCGGAGCGAGCGTTTCGCCACACTCCCAAACCAAGGTTAATAGTTGTAGCGCACGCCCTTTCGGACCTCGGTGCACGCAAAACACTGGTGTACACTCACAACATCACGCTCGAGACAGCTCAAGCGTTACGCGAAACAAAGGACGTGTTCAAATCCATAGAGAATATACGGTCTTTAGCGTATGCATATATAAAGAAGGTCGATGACATTTACAGACCCGGCGGCGTGGGCACCACAGTAGAACAACAAGGTGCTCTCAAGCGCACACAGATACTGGCCGCATTATCACTCGCGATGTCTATCCTGACATACCCGTTTCTGATTTCTATGTATATTAAATTATGACAAGAGCTACTTTAGGTGGTTACGATTACACTCTGACCACGTGCCTTAGTTTCTGCTAGTGACCTATAAATACATTTGCCCACTTGCTCTCACTGCCATTAAAGCGGCTGTACCCACACGTACAACACCCAAGAAAAAAAATGATCTCGCTGTCTGTACTGGGTGTACTCTCAGTAGTCGCAGTTGCTCAGGCCATGGTGGTACGCTCACATAACGCCTCTGAGATACGTTCCATCACACCACCTCCTAGACTACTCACGAAGGAGTATTCAACACCCCCTTTGTACGAAGACAACCTTTATAACGAGCACAGCACAACGCTTGCCGCACGCGAAGACAACATGCAGGAGACAACGCTACCACCTGTCGTGAGAACAACGGATTCGAGTGACAACGATCGCGACTATGACGAGCACATTACAACACCCTCTGTGCACGAAGACCAGGTGCAGGAGACAACGCTACCACCTGTCGTGAGAAACAAGAGTTTGGTTAACAATGATCATCGTTGTGTCCCATTGTAAACGGGCGCGCCATCGCACACATCGTACATGTGTGTTAACCCACCTGTATGCGACAGACTTTGTGTGTTGCATGACATCGAGATGTATTGACGTCTGTGTCAATACAGGACTCTCTAAGCTGGGAGCTGGACGCTAACGACCCGTGCATGCACCACACAAAAGGTAACTCGACTAACTACAAAACGCATATTGTGATGTAGAAAGTTGGCTCGACTGTTTGAATCAGCTGCAGCTGCCGTTTACTCACGAAGTGAATCGCACGCTTGTTAGAAGTATATTCGGAGCACTTAAAAAATACATCGCTCTCATAGAGTTCCGTCTCAGCGTTCACCGGCTGATGGGCAAGAGCGTGACATGGGATCGCCAGGAACTTACTTAAGGACTATCATCTCATTTGGCATTTACTCACGGACCCAAGAAACCAGTTCCGAAAAATGGTCGAGAATTATAACTTGTCTAATAGCAACTGGAAGATATGTTGCATCATAAGCCTCTGATTTGGTCTGCCACCCGATTCACATTGCACCGGACCCTTCATGTTCCTCCTGCGGGTGGTGGGTCCACAGTTGGACGAGCCCATGTATCCGGTTCGGGCTGGGCCCGGCCGGGCCCCATGGGCGAAAGCCCGGCCACCAGGCGCTCGCTCACGGGCCCCAACCCCAGGCCTGGCTCCAGGGTGGGACCCCGGTAACCCTCCGGGCCGGGTACTCCGACTCTTCGTTTTAACCGCCATGAAAGATCCTTCGAACCGTTCTTTGTCTCACCCTTCACCTAAGACCAATTTGTCATGGGAGACCCTACCAGGGGCACTAAGTGCCCCAGACAACATAGCTCCTAGGATCATTAGGGCACTCAAACTCCTCCACCACGATAAGGTGACGGTTCAAGGAGGAGGCAGAGGTTGAGCGGTACCGGCTAGATATAGTCGGACTCACCTCGACACATAGCATTGGCTCTGGAACCCGAGACCTGGAGAGGGGTTGGACACTCTACTTTGCTGGAGTTGCTCCGGGTGAGAGGCGGAGGGCTGGGGTTGGCTTTTTGTTAGCCCCGAGACTCTCTGCCTGTGTGTTGGGGTTTACCCCGGGGGACAAGAGGGTAGCTTCCTTGCGCCTTCAGGTCGGGGAACGGGTCCTGACTGTTGTTTGTGCTTATGGGCCAAATATCAGTTCAGAGTACCCACCCTTTTTGGAGTCCCTGGGACGAGTGCTAGATAGTGCTCCATCAGGGGACTCCATTGTCCTGCTGGGGGACTTCAATGCTCACGTGGGCAATGACAGCTTGACCTGGAGGGGTGTGATTGGGAGGAACGGCCCACCTGATCAGAACTCGAGCGGTGTTTTGTTATTGGACTTCTGTGCAAGCCGCAGTTTGGCAATAACGAACACCATGTTCGAACATAAGGATGCCCACCGGTACACTTGGTACCAGGGCAGCCTTGGTCACAGGTCGATGATAGATTTTGTAGTCGTATCATCTGACCTGCGGCCGTATGTTTTGGACACCCGAGTGAAGAGAGGGGCGGAGCTGTCAACTGATCACCACCTGGTGGTGAGTTGGATCAGATGGCAAGGGAACATGCCGCGTAGACCTGGCAGACCCAAACGCATAGTGAGGGTCTGCTGGGAACGCCTGGCAGAAGAACCTGTCAAGACGGTCTTCAACTCCCACCTCCGGCAGAGCTTTGACCACGTCCCGAGAGCAGTGGGGGACATTGAGTCCGAGTGGGCCTTGTTCCACTCTGCGATTGTCGAGGCGGCTGTTGCTAGCTGTGGTCGTAAGGTGGCCGGTGCCAGTCGTGGTGGCAACCCCCGTACCCGCTGGTGGACACCAGAGGTTCGGGGAGCCGTCAGGCTGTAGAAGGAGGCCTACAGGGCGTGGCTGGTCTGTGGGTCTCCGGAGGCAGCAGACAGGTACCGGATAGCCAAGCGGGGTGCAGCAGTGGCAGTTGCCGAGGCAAAATCTCGGGCGTGGGAGGAGTTTGGTGAGGCCATGGAGAAAGACTATCGATCGGCTCCAAAGAGGTTCTGGCAAACTGTCCGGCGCCTCAGGAGAGGAAGGCAGCAACTCGCTCACACTGTTTACAGTGGGGATGGGGAGCTGCTGACGTCAACTGAGGCTATAGTCGGACGGTGGAAGGAATACTTTGAGGAGCTCCTCAATCCCACCAATGCGCATTCCGAGGAGGAACCAGAGCTGGGAGGCCTGGGGATGGACTGTCCGATCTCGGGGGCAGAAGTTGCTGAGGTAGTCAAACAACTACACAGCGGCGGAGCCCCGGGGGCGGATGAGGTTCGTCCTGGGTATCTCAAGGCTATGGATGTTGTAGGGCTGTCATGGTTGACACGTCTCTACAACATTGCGTGGTCATCGGGGGCAGTTCCTAGGGAGTGGCAGACCGGGGTGGTGGTCCCCATCTTTAAGAAGGGTGACCTGAGGGTGTGTTCCAACTATAGGGGGATCACACTCCTCAGCCTCCCTGGAAAGGTCTACTCCAAGGTACTGGAGAGGAGGGTCCGATCGATAGTTGAATCTCAGATAGAGGAGGAGCAATGTGGTTTTCGTCCTGGCCGTGGAACTGTGGACCAGCTCTATACCCTTGCAAGGGTAATGGAGGGGGCATGGGAGTTTGCCCAACCAATCCACATGTGCTTTGTGGATTTGGAGAAGGCTTATGACCGTGTCCCCAGGGGCACCCTGTGGGGGACGCTCCAGGAGTATGGGGTGGGTGGCTTTCTGTTAAGGGCCATTCAGTCCCTTTACCAGAGGAGCGTGAGTTTGGTCCGCATAGCCGGTAGTAAGTCGGACCTGTTCCCAGTGAGGGTTGGACTCCGCCAGGGCTGCCCTTTGTCACCGGTTCTGTTCATCACTTTTATGGACAGAATTTCTAGACGCAGCCGTGGTGTGGAGTGTGTCGAGTTTGGTGGCAGGAGAATCTCGTCTCTGCTTTTTGCGGATGATGTGGTCCTCCTAGCTTCATCCAGCTCTGACCTTCAGCTCTTGCTGGGTAGGTTCACGGCCGAATGTGAAGCGGCTGGGATGAGGATCAGCACCTCCAAATCTGAGACCATGGTTCTCGACCGGAAAAGGGTGGCTTGCCACCTCCGGGTCGGGGGAGAGGTCCTACCTCAAGTGGAGGAGTTTAAGTATCTCGGGGTCTTGTTCACGAGTGAGGGTAGGAGGGATCGGGAGATCGACAGGCGGATTGGTTCGGCATCTGCAGTGATGCGGACGCTGAGCCGATCTGTCGTGGGGAAGAGGGAGCTGAGCCAGAAAGCCAGGCTCTCGATTTACCGGTCGATCTACGTCCCAATCCTCACCTATGGTCATGAGCTTTGGGTAATGACCGAAAGAACGAGATCGCGGATACAAGCGGCCGAAATGAGTTTCCTCCGTAGGGTGGCCGGGCTCAGCCTTAGAGATAGGGTGAGGAGCTCGGACATTCGGGAGGGACTCGGAGTAGAACCGCTGCTCCTCTGGATCGAAAGGAGCCAGTTGAGGTGGTTTGGGCATCTGGTCAGGATGCCTCCTGGACGCCTCCCCGGGGAGGTGTTTCGGGCATGTCCTGCCGGCAGAAGGCCCCCGGGTCGACCCAGGACACGTTGGAGAGGTTACATCTCCAATCTGGTCCGGGAACGCCTTGGGGTCCTGCCGGAGGAGCTGGTGGACAAGGCCGGGGAGAGGACGGCCTGGAGCTCCCTAGTTGGGATGCTGCCCCCGCGACCCGGACCCGGATAAGCGGAGGAAGACGAGACGAGACGAGACGAGAGACATAAGCCGCTGATGGTTCACAAGGTGCACGGTCCACTCGAAATCCTAATGCTGTATTTGTAGTACATACACTAAGTCTTCTCTGTTGATGTCAGACTAGAGTTTTATTAGAGTTTTACTATGCAACAATGGGATTCGAGCAATTGATGTGTATATTTTTAATAGTGCACAATGCTACTATTCCTAGGCTGAATGTATGACATGGCTCTTATGTATCATTATGTAGCGTTTCCATTAAGTACTAATTTAAATAAAGTCCCTCTGTCCTCAGTGCTAGGTTGTGGGTTTAATACACATTATTATGATCAACCTGTTGAATAGTATAATAACAATATTCCTGTAAAAGTCATTTAGTAATGAACAACCTCAGTTCTGTGAAAGAACATCATGTCTCACATGTTTACACTGCAGGCCTGACCGGTCTTGCTGGGGCCTCTCTCCTGGAGGCGCTCAATCAGACCCAGTGGTGACACGTGGCAAGACGCTCCTCGGGGTGCGTCTTGCTTGGGCCTCTCTCATGGAGGCCCTCTGTCAGACCCAGTGTTGACATGTGTCAAGACGCTCCTCGGGGCGCGTCTTGCTTTGGCCTCTCTCTTGGAGGCGCTCAGTCAGACCGAGTGCTGACATGTGGCAAGAAGCTCCTCGGGGCGCGTCTTGCTTGGGCTTCTCTCCTGGAGGCCCTCTGTCAGACCCAGTGTTGACATGTGTCAAGACGCTCCACTGGGCGCGTCTTGCTTGGGCTTCTCTCCTGGAGGCCCTCAGTCAGACCCATTGTTGACATGTGGCAAGACGCTCCTCGGATGCGTCTTGCTTGGGCCTCTCTCCTGGAGGCGCTCAGTCAGAACCAGAGGTGACATGTGGCAAGACGCTCCTCGGGGCGCGTCTTGCTTGGGCCTCTCTCCTGGAGGCCCTCTGTCAGACCCAGTGTTGACATGTGGCAAGACGCTCCTCCGGGCGCATCTTGCTTGGGCCTCTCTCCTGGAGGCCCTCAGTAAGACCCATTAATGACATGTGGCAAGACGCTCCTCGGGGCGCGTCTTGCTTGGGCCTCTCTCCAGAAGGCCCTCAATCAGACCCAGTGTTGACATGTGGCAAGACGCTCCTCGGGGCGCGTCTTGCTTGGGCCTCTCTCCTGGAGGCGCTCAGTCAGACTGAGTAGTGACATGTGGCCTTACGCTCCTCGGGGCGCGTCTTGCTTGGGCCTCTCTCCTGGAGGCGCTCAGTCAGACCCAGTGTTGACATGTGGCAAGATGCTCCTCGGGGCGCGTCTTGCTTGGGCTTCTCTCCTGGAGGCCCTCAGTCAGACCCATTGTTGACATGTGGCAAGACGCTCCTCGGGGCACGTCTTGCTTGGGCCTCTCTCCTGGAGGCGCTCAGTCAGACCGAGTAGTGACATGTGGCAAGACACTCATCGGGGCACGTCTGGCTATGACTTCTCTCCTGGAGGCGCTCAGTTAGACCGAGTAGTGACATGTCGCAAGACGCTCCTCGGGGTGCGTCTTGCTTGGGCCTCTCTCCTGGAGGCGCTCAGTCAGACCGAGTGCTGACATAAGGCAAGACGCTCCTCGGGGCGCGTCTTGCTGGGGCCTCTCTCCTGGAGGCGCTCAATCAGACCCAGTGGTGACACGTGGCAAGAAGCTCCTATGGGCGCGTCTTGCTTGGGCCTCTCTCCTGGAGGCGCTCAGTCAGACCCAGTGGTGACACGTGGCAAGACGCTCCTCGGGGCGAATCTTGCTTGGGCCTCTCTCCTGGAGGCGCTCAGTCAGACCCAGTGTTGACACGTGGCAAGACGCTCCTCGGGGCGCGTCTTGCTTGGGCCTCTCTCCTGGAGGCGCTCAGTCAGACCCAGTGTTGACATGTGGCAAGACACTCCTCGGGGCGCGTCTTGCTTGGGCCTCTCTCATGGAGGCCCTCTGTCAGACCCAGTGTTGACATGTGTCAAGACGCTCCTCGGGGCGCGTCTTGCTTTGGCCTCTCTCCTGGAGGCGCTCAGTCAGACCGAGTGCTGACATATGGCAAGAAGCTCCTCGGGGCGCGTGTTGCTTGGGCTTCTCTCCTGGAGGCCCTCAGTAAGACCCATTGTTGACATGTGGCAAGACGCTCCGCGGGGCGCGTCTTGCTTGGGCCTCTCTCCAGAAGGCCCTCATTCAGACCCAGTGTTGACACGTGGCAAGACGCTCCTCGGGGCGCGTCTTGCTTGGGCCTCTCTCCTGGAGGCGCTCAGTCAGACTGAGTAGTGACATGTGGCCTGACGCTCCTCGGGGCGCATGTTGCTTGGGCCTCTCTCCTGGAGGCGCTCAGTCAGACCCATTGTTGACATGTTGCAAGACGCTCCTTTGGGCGCGTCTTGCTTGGGCCTCTCTCCTGGAGGCGCTCAGTCAGACCGAGTGCTGACATGTGGAAAGACGCTCCTCGGTGCGCGTCTTGCTTGGGCTTCTCTCCTGGAGGCGCTCAGAAAGACCCAGTGTTTACATGTGACAAGACGCTCCTCGGGGCGTGTCTTGCTTGGGCCTCTCTCCTGGAGGCGCTCAGTCAGACCCAGTGGTGACATGTGGCAAGACACTCCTCGAGCGCGTCTTGCTTGGGCCTCTCTCCTGGAGGCCCTCTGTCAGACCCAGTGTTGGCATGTGGCAAGACGCTCCTCAGGGCGCGTCTTGGTTGGGCCTCTCTCCTGGAGGCGCTCAGTCAGACCCAGTGGTGACATGTGGCAAGATGCTCCTCGGGGCGCGTATTGCTTGGGCCTCTCTCCTGGATGCCCTCTGTCAGACCGAGTGTTGACATGTGGCAAGACTCTCCTCGGGGCGCGTCTTGCTTGGGCTTCTCTCATGGAGGCCCTCAGTCAGACCCAGTGTTGACATGTGTCAAGACGCTCCTCGGGGCGTGTCTTGCTTGGGCTTCTCTCCTGGAGGCCCTCAGTCAGACCCATTGTTGACATGTGGCAAGACGCTCCTCGGGGCACGTCTTGCTTGGGCCTCTCTCCTGGAGGCGCTCAAACAGACTGAGTAGTGACATGTGGCAAGACGCTCCTCGGGGCGCGTCTTGCTGGGGCTTCTCTCATGGAGGCACTCAGTCAGATCCAGTGTTGACATGTGGCAAGATGCTCCTCGGGGCGCATCTTGCTTGGACCTCTCTCCCTGAGGTGCTCAGTCAGACCGAGTAGTGACATGTGGCAAGACGCTCCTCGGGGCGCGTCTTGCTTGGACCTCTCTCCCTGAGGCGCTCAGTCAGACCCAGTGTTGACATTTGGCAAGACACTCCTCGGGGCGCGTCTTGCTTGGGCCTCTCTCATGGAGGCCCTCTGTCAGACCCAGTGTTGACATGTGTCAAGACGCTCCTCGGGGGGCGTCTTGCTTTGGCCTCTCTCCTGGAGGCGCTCAGTCAGACCGAGTGGTGACATGTGGCAAGAAGCTCCTCGGGGCGCGTCTTGCTTGGGCTTCTCTCCTGGAGGCCCTCAGTAAGAACCATTGTTGACATGTGGCAAGACGCTCCTCGGGGCGCGTCTTGCTTGGGCCTCCCTCCAGAAGGCCCTCAATCAGACCCAGTGTTGACACATGGCAAGACGCTCCTCGGGGCGCGTCTTGCTTGGGCCTCTCTCCTGGAGGCGCTCAGTCAGACTGAGTAGTGACATGTGGCCTGACGCTCCTCGGGGCGCGTGTTGCTTGGGCCTCTCTCCTGGAGGCGCTCAGTCAGACCAAGTTGTGACATGTGGCAAGACACTCCTCGGGGCGCGTCTTGCTTGGGCCTCTCTTCTGGAGGCCCTCTGTCAGACCCAGTGTTGACATGTGGCAAGACACTCCTCGGGGCGCGTCTTGCTTGGGCCTCTCTCATGGAGGCCCTCTGTCAGACCCAGTGTTGACATGTATCAAGACGCTCCTCGGGGCGCGTCTTGCTTTGGCCTCTCTCCTGGAGGCGCTCAGTCAGACCGAGTGCTGACATGTGGCAAGAAGCTCCTCGGGGCGCGTCTTGCTTGGGCTTCTCTCCTGGAGGCCCTCAGTAAGACCCATTGTTGACATGTGGCAAGACGCTCCTCGGGGGGCGTCTTGCTTGGGCCTCTCTCCTGGAGGCGCTCAGTCAGACTGAGTAGTGACATGTGGCCTGACGCTCCTCGGGGCGCGTGTTGCTTGGGCCTCTCTCCTGGAGGCGCTCAGTCAGACCAAGTGGTGACATGTGGCAAGACACTTCTCGGGGCGCGTCTTGCTTGGGCCTCTCTCCTGGAGGCCCTCTGTCAGACCCAGTGTTGACATGTGGCAAGACACTCCTCGGGGCGCGTCTTGCTTGGGCCTCTCTCATGGAGGCCCTCTGTCAGACCCAGTGTTGACATGTGTCAAGACACTCCTCAGGGCGCGTCTTGCTTTGGCCTCTCTCCTGGAGGCGCTCAGTCAGACCGAGTGCTGACATGTGGCAAGACGCTCCTCGGGCCGCGTGTTGCTTGGGCTTCTCTCCTGGAGGCCCTCAGTCAGACCTATTGTTGACATGTGGCAAGACGCTCCTCTGGGCGCGTCTTGCTTGGGCCTCTCTCCTGGAGGCGCTCAGTCAGACCGAGTGCTGACATGTGGCAAGACGCTCCTCGGGGCGCGTCTTGCTTGGGCTTCTCTC
This sequence comes from Nothobranchius furzeri, assembly GCF_043380555.1. Lineage (NCBI taxonomy): Eukaryota > Metazoa > Chordata > Actinopteri > Cyprinodontiformes > Nothobranchiidae > Nothobranchius > Nothobranchius furzeri. The sequence goes on from NC_091741.1 coordinate 18,143,953, forward strand.
CTGGAGGCGCTCAGAAAGACCCAGTGTTGACATGTGACAAGACGCTCCTCGGGGCACGTCTTGCTTGGGCCTCTCTCCTGGAGGCGCTCAGTCAGAACCAGAGGTGACATGTGGCAAGACGCTCCTCGGGGCGCGTCTTGCTTGGGCCTCTCTCCTGGAGGCCCTCTGTCAGACCCAGTGTTGACATGTGGCAAGACGCTCCTCCGGGCGCATCTTGCTTGGGCCTCTCTCCTGGAGGCCCTCAGTCAGACCCATTGTTGACATGTGGCAAGACGCTCCTCGGGGCGCGTCTTGCTGGGGCCTCTCTTCTGGAGGCGTTCAGTCAGACCCAGTGCTGACATGTGGCAAGACGCTCCTCGGGGCGCGTCTTGCTTGGGCCTCTCTCCTGGAGGCGCTCAGTCAGACTTAGTAGTGACATGTGGCCTGACGCTCCTCGGGGCGCGTCTTGCTTGGGCCTCTCTCCTAGAGGCGCTCAGTCAGACCCAGTGGTGACATGTGGCAAGACACTCCTCGGGGCGCGTCTTGCTTGGGCCTCTCTCCTGGAGGCCCTCTGTCAGACCCAGTGTTGACATGTGTCAAGACGCTCCTCGGGGCGCGTCTTGCTTGGGCTTCTCTCCTGGAGGCCCTCAGTCAGACCCATTGTTGACATGCGGCAAGACACTCCTGGGGGCGCGTCTTGCTTGGGCTTCTCTCCTGGAGGCGCTCAGACAGGCCCAGTGTTGACATGTGACAAGACGCTCCTCGGGGCGCGTCTTGCTTGGGCCTCTCTCCTGGAGGCCCTCTGTCAGACCCAGTGTTGACATGTGGCAAGACGCTCCTCCGGGCGCATCTTGCTTGGGCCTCTCTCCTGGAGGCCCTCAGTCAGACCCATTGTTGACATGTTGCAAGACGCTCCTCGGGGCGCGTCTTGCTTGGGCCTCTCTCCTGGAGGCGCTCAGTCAGACCGAGTGGTGACATAAGGCAAGACACTCCTCGGGGCGCGTCTTGCTGGGGCCTCTCTCCTGGAAGCGCTCAGTCAGACCCAGTGCTGACATGTGGCAAGACGCTCCTCGGGCCACGTCTTGCTTTGGCCTCTCTCCTGGAGGCGCTCAGTCAGACCCAGTGTTGACATGTGGCAAGACGCTCCTCGGGGCGCGTCTTGCTTTGGCCTCTCTCATGGAGTCCCTCTGTCAGACCCAGTGTTGACATGTGTCAAGACGCTCCTCGGGGCACGTCTTGCTTTGGCCTCTCTCCTGGAGGCGCTCAGTCAGACCGAGTGCTGACATGTGGCAAGAAGCTCCTCGGGGCGCGTCTTGCTTGGGCTTCTCTCCTGGAGGCCCTCAGTAAGACCCATTGTTGACATGTGGCAAGACGCTCCTCGGGGCGCGTCTTGCTTGGGCCTCTCTCCTGGAGGCGCTCAGTCAGACTGAGTAGTGACATGTGGCCTGACGCTCCTCGGGGCGCGTGTTGCTTGGGCCTCTCTCCAGAAGGCCCTCAATCAGACCCAGTGTTGACACGTGGCAAGACGCTCCTCGGGGCGCGTCTTGCTTGGGCCTCTCTCCTGGTTGCGCTCAGTCAGAATGAGTAGTGACATGTGGCCTGACGCTCCTCGGGGCGCGTGTTGCTTGGGCCTCTCTCCTGGAGGCGCTCAGTCAGACCGAGTGCTGACATGTGGCAAGACGCTCCTCGGGCCGCGTGTTTCTTGGGCTTCTCTCCTGGAGGCGCTCAGTCAGACCGAGTGCTGACAAAAGGCAAGACGCTCCTCGGGGCGCGTCTTGCTGGGGCCTCTCTCCTGGAGGCGTTCAGTCAGACCCAGTGCTGACATGTGGCAAGACGGTCCTCGGGGCGCGTCTTGCTTGGGCCTCTCTCCTGGAGGCGCTCAGTCAGACTGAGTAGTGACATTTGGCCTGACGCTCCTCGGGGCGCGTCTTGCTTCGGCCTCTCTCCTGGAGGCGCTCAGTCAGACCCAGTGGTGACATGTGGCAAGACACTCCTCGGGGCGCGTCTTGCTTGGGCCTCTCTCCTGGAGGCCCTCTGTCAGACCCAGTGTTGACATGTGTCAAGACGCTCCTCGGGGCACGTCTTGCTTGGGCTTCTCTCCTGGAGGCCCTCAGTCAGACCCATTGTTGACATGTGGCAAGACACTCCTCGGGGCGCGTCTTGCTTGGGCTTCTCTCCTGGAGGCGCTCAGACAGATCCAGTGTTGACATGTGACAAGACGCTCCTCGGGGCGCGTCTTGCTTGGGCCTCTCTCCTGGAGGCGCTCAGTCAGAACCTGAGGTGACATGTGGCAAGACGCTCCTCGGGGCGCGTCTTGCTTGGGCCTCTCTCCTGGAGGCCCTCTGTCAGACCCAGTGTTGACATGTGGCAAAACGCTCCTCCGGGCGCATCTTGCTTGGGCCTCTCTCCTGGAGGCCCTCAGTCAGACCCATTGTTGACATGTGGCAAGACGCTCCTCGGGGCGCGTCTTGCTTGGGCCTCTCTCCTGGAGGCGCTCAGTCAGACCGAGTGCTGACATAAGGCAAGACGCTCCTCGGGGCGCATCTTGCTGGGGTCTCTCTCCTGGAGGCGCTCAGTCAGACCCAGTGCTGACATGTGGCAAGACACTCCTCGGGGCGCGTCTTGCTTGGGCCTCTCTCCTGGAGGCCCTCTGTCAGACCCAGTGTTTACATGTGTCAAGACGCTCCTCGGGGCGCGTCTTGCTTGGGCTTCTCTCCTGGAGGCCCTCATTCAGACCCATTGTTGACATGTGTCAAGACGCTCCTCGGGGCGCGTCTTGCTTGGGCTTCTCTCCTGGAGGCCCTCAGTCAGACCCATTGTTGACATGTGGCAAGACACTCCTCGGGGCGCGTCTTGCTTGGGCTTCTCTCCTGGAGGCCGTCAGTCAGACCCATTGTTGACATGTGGCAAGACGCTCCTCGGGGCGCGTCTTGCTTGGGCCTCTCTCCTGGAGGCGGTCAGTCAGACTGAGTAGTGACATGTGGCCTGACGCTCCTCGGGGCTCGTCTTGCTTCGGCCTCTCTCCTGGAGGCGCTCAGTCAGACCCAGTGGTGACATGTGGCAAGACGCTCCTCGGGGCGCATCTTGCTTGGGCCTCTCTCTAGAAGGCCCTCAATCAGACCCAGTGTTGACACGTGGCAAGACGCTCCTCGGGGCGCGTCTTGCTTGGGCCTCTCTCCTGGAGGCGCTCAGTCAGAATGAGTAGTGACATGTGGCCTGACGCTCCTCGGGGCGCGTGTTGCTTGGGCCTCTCTCCTGGAGGCGCTCAGTCAGACCAAGTGGTGACATGTGGCAAGACACTTCTCGGGGCGCGTCTTGCTTGGGCCTCTCTCCTGGAGGCCCTCTGTCAGACCCAGTGTTGACATGTGGCAAGACACTCCTCGGGGCGCGTCTTGCTTGGGCCTCTCTCATGGAGGCCCTCTGTCAGACCCAGTGTTGACATGTGTCAAGACGCTCCTCAGGGCGCGTCTTGCTTTGGCCTCTCTCCTGGAGGCGCTCAGTCAGACCGAGTGCTGACATGTGGCAAGACGCTCCTCGGGCCGCGTGTTGCTTGGGCTTCTCTCCTGGAGGCCCTCAGTCAGACCCATTGTTGACATGTGGCAAGACGCTCCTCGGGGTGCATCTTGCTTGGGCCTCTCTCCTGGAGGCCCTCAATCAGACCCATTGTTGACATGTGGCAAGACGCTCCTCGGGGCGCGTCTTGCTTGGGCCTCTCTCCTGGAGGCGCTCAGTCAGACCGAGTGCTGACAAAAGGCAAGACGCTCCTCGGGGCGCGTCTTGCTGGGGCCTCTCTCCTGGAGGCCCTCTGTCAGACCCAGTGTTGACATGTGGCAAAACGCTCCTCCGGGCGCATCTTGCTTGGGCCTCTCTCCTGGAGGCCCTCAGTCAGACCCATTGTTGACATGTGGCAAGACGCTCCTCGGGGCGCGTCTTGCTTGGGCCTCTCTCCTGGAGGCGCTCAGTCAGACCGAGTGCTGACATAAGGCAAGACGCTCCTCGGGGCGCATCTTGCTGGGGCCTCTCTCCTGGAGGCGCTCAGTCAGACCCAGTGCTGACATGTGGCAAGACACTCCTCGGGGCGCGTCTTGCTTGGGCCTCTCTCCTGGAGGCGCTCAGTCAGACCCAGTGTTGACATGTGGCAAGACGCTCCTCGGGGCGCGTCTTGCTTGGGCCTCTCTCATGGAGGCCCTCTGTCAGACCCAGTGTTGACATGTGTCAAGACGCTCCTCGGGGCGCGTCTTGCTTTGGCCTCTCTCCTGGAGGCGCTCAGTCAGACCGAGTGCTGACATGTGGCAAGAAGCTCCTCGGGGCGCGTCTTGCTTGGGCTTCTCTCCTGGAGGCGCTCAGTAAGACCCATTGTTGACATGTGGCAAGACGCTCCTCGGGGCGCGTCTTGCTTGGGCCTCTCTCCTGGAGGCGCTCAGTCAGACTGAGTAGTGACATGTGGCCTGACGCTCCTCGGGGCGCATGTTGCTTGGGCCTCTCTCCTGGAGGCGCTCAGTCAGACCAAGTGGTGACATGTGGCAAGACGCTCCTCGGGGCGCGTCTTGCTTGGGCCTCTCTCCAGAAGGCCCTCAATCAGACCCAGTGTTGACACGTGGCAAGACGCTCCTCGGGGCGCGTCTTGCTTGGGCCTCTCTCCTGGAGGCGCTCAGTCAGAATGAGTAGTGACATGTGGCCTGACGCTCCTCGGGGCGCGTGTTGCTTGGGCCTCTCTCCTGGAGGCGCTCAGTCAGACCAAGTGGTGACATGTGGCAAGACACTTCTCGGAGCGCGTCTTGCTTGGGCCTCTCTCCTGGAGGCCCTCTGTCAGACCCAGTGTTGACATGTGGCAAGACACTCCTCGGGGCGCGTCTTGCTTGGGCCTCTCTCATGGAGGCCCTCTGTCAGACCCAGTGTTGACATGTGTCAAGACGCTCCTCAGGGCGCGTCTTGCTTTGGCCTCTCTCCTGGAGGCGCTCAGTCAGACCGAGTGCTGACATGTGGCAAGACGCTCCTCGGGCCGCGTGTTGCTTGGGCTTCTCTCCTGGAGGCCCTCAGTCAGACCCATTGTTGACATGTGGCAAGACGCTCCTCGGGGCGCATATTGCTTGGGCCTCTCTCCTGGAGGCGCTCAGTCAGACCGAGTGCTGACATGTGGCAAGAAGCTCCTCGGGGCGCGTCTTGCTTGGGCTTCTCTCCTGGAGGCGCTCAGTAAGACCCATTGTTGACATGTGGCAAGACGCTCCTCGGGGCGCGTCTTGCTTGGGCCTCTCTCCTGGAGGCGCTCAGTCAGACTGAGTAGTGACATGTGGCCTGACGCTCCTCGGGGCGCATGTTGCTTGGGCCTCTCTCCTGGAGGCGCTCAGTCAGACCAAGTGGTGACATGTGGACAAGACGCTCCTCGGGGCGCGTCTTGCTTGGGCCTCTCTCCAGAAGGCCCTCAATCAGACCCAGTGTTGACACGTGGCAAGACGCTCCTCGGGGCGCGTCTTGCTTGGGCCTCTCTCCTGGAGGCGCTCAGTCAGACCGAGTGCTGACAAAAGGCAAGACGCTCCTCGGGGCGCGTCTTGCTGGGGCCTCTCTCCTGGAGGCGTTCAGTCAGACCCAGTGCTGACATGTGGCAAGACGCTCCTCGGGGCGCGTCTTGCTTGGGCCTCTCTCCTGGAGGCGGTCAGTCAGACTGAGTAGTGACATGTGGCCTGACGCTCCTCGGGGCGCGTCTTGCTTCGGCCTCTCTCCTGGAGGCGCTCAGTCAGACCCAGTGGTGACATGTGGCAAGACACTCCTCGGGGCGCGTCTTTCTTGGGCCTCTTTCCTGGAGGCCCTCTGTCAGACCCAGTGTTGACATGTGTCAAGACGCTCCTCGGGGCGCGTCTTGCTTGGGCTTCTCTCCTGGAGGCCCTCAGTCAGACCCATTGTTGACATGTGGCAAGACACTCCTCGGGGCGCGTCTTGCTTGGGCTTCTCTCCTGGAGGCGCTCAGACAGATCCAGTGTTGACATGTGACAAGACGCTCCTCGGGGCGCGTCTTGCTTGGGCCTCTCTCCTGGAGGCGCTCAGTCAGAACCAGAGGTGACATGTGGCAAGACGCTCCTCGGGGCGTGTCTTGCTTGGGCCTCTCTCCTGGAGGCCCTCTGTCAGACCCAGTGTTGACATGTGGCAAAACGCTCCTCCGGGCGCATCTTGCTTGGGCCTCTCTCCTGGAGGCCCTCAGTCAGACCCATTGTTGACATGTGGCAAGACGCTCCTCGGGGCGCGTCTTGCTTGGGCCTCTCTCCTGGAGGCGCTCAGTCAGACCGAGTGCTGACATAAGGCAAGACGCTCCTCGGGGCGCATCTTGCTGGGGCCTCTCTCCTGGAGGCGCTCAGTCAGACCCAGTGCTGACATGTGGCAAGACCCTCCTCGGGGCGCGTCTTGCTTGGGCCTCTCTCCTGGAGGCGCTCAGTCAGACCCAGTGTTGACATGTGGCAAGACGCTCCTCGGGGCGCGTCTTGCTTGGGCCTCTCTCATGGAGGCCCTCTGTCAGACCCAGTGTTGACATGTGTCAAGACGCTCCTCGGGGCGCGTCTTGCTTTGGCCTCTCTCCTGGAGGCGCTCAGTCAGACCGAGTGCTGACATGTGGCAAGAAGCTCCTCGGGGCGCGTCTTGCTTGGGCTTCTCTCCTGGAGGCGCTCAGTAAGACCCATTGTTGACATGTGGCAAGACGCTCCTCGGGGCGCGTCTTGCTTGGGCCTCTCTCCTGGAGGCGCTCAGTCAGACTGAGTAGTGACATGTGGCCTGACGCTCCTCGGGGCGCGTGTTGCTTGGGCCTCTCTCCTGGAGGCGCTCAGTCAGACCAAGTGGTGACATGTGGCAAGACGCTCCTCGGGGCGCGTCTTGCTTGGGCCTCTCTCCAGAAGGCCCTCAATCAGACCCAGTGTTGACACGTGGCAAGACGCTCCTCGGGGCGCGTCTTGCTTGGGCCTCTCTCCTGGAGGCGCTCAGTCAGAATGAGTAGTGACATGTGGCCTGACGCTCCTCGGGGCGCGTGTTGCTTGGGCCTCTCTCCTGGAGGCGCTCAGTCAGACCAAGTGGTGACATGTGGCAAGACACTTCTCGGAGCGCGTCTTGCTTGGGCCTCTCTCCTGGAGGCCCTCTGTCAGACCCAGTGTTGACATGTGGCAAGACACTCCTCGGGGCGCGTCTTGCTTGGGCCTCTCTCATGGAGGCCCTCTGTCAGACCCAGTGTTGACATGCGTCAAGACGCTCCTCAGGGCGCGTCTTGCTTTGGCCTCTCTCCTGGAGGCGCTCAGTCAGACCGAGTGCTGACATGTGGCAAGACGCTCCTCGGGCCGCGTGTTGCTTGGGCTTCTCTCCTGGAGGCCCTCAGTCAGACCCATTGTTGACATGTGGCAAGACGCTCCTCGGGGCGCATATTGCTTGGGCCTCTCTCCTGGAGGCCCTCAGTCAGACCCATTGTTGACATGTGGCAAGACGCTCCTCGGGGCGCGTCTTGCTTGGGCCTCTCTCCTGGAGGCGCTCAGTCAGACCGAGTGCTGACAAAAGGCAAGACGCTCCTCGGGGCGCGTCCTGCTGGGGCCTCTCTCCTGGAGGCGTTCAGTCAGACCCAGTGCTGACATGTGGCAAGACGCTCCTCGGGGCGCGTCTTGCTTGGGCCTCTCTCCTGGAGGCGGTCAGTCAGACTGAGTAGTGACATGTGGCCTGACGCTCCTCGGGGCGCGTCTTGCTTCGGCCTCTCTCCTGGAGGCGCTCAGTCAGACCCAGTGGTGACATGTGGCAAGAAACTCCTCGGGGCGCGTCTTGCTTGGGCCTCTCTCCTGGAGGCCCTCTGTCAGACCCAGTGTTGACATGTGTCAAGACGCTCCTCGGGGCGCGTCTTGCTTGGGCTTCTCTCCTGGAGGCCCTCAGTCAGACCCATTGTTGACATTTGGCAAGACGCTCCTCGGGGCGCGTCTTGCTTTGGCCTCTCTCCTGGAGGCGCTCAGTCAGACCGAGTGCTGACATGTGGCAAGAAGCTCCTCGGGGCGCGTCTTGCTTGGGCTTCTCTCCTGGAGGCGCTCAGTAAGACCCATTGTTGACATGTGGCAAGACGCTCCTCGGGGCGCGTCTTGCTTGGGCCTCTCTCCTGGAGGCGCTCAGTCAGACTGAGTAGTGACATGTGGCCTGACGCTCCTCGGGGCGCGTGTTGCTTGGGCCTCTCTCCTGGAGGCGCTCAGTCAGACCAAGTGGTGACATGTGGCAAGACGCTCCTCGGGGCGCGTCTTGCTTGGGCCTCTCTCCAGAAGGCCCTCAATCAGACCCAGTGTTGACACGTGGCAAGACGCTCCTCGAGGCGCGTCTTGCTTGGGCCTCTCTCCTGGAGGCGCTCAGTCAGAATGAGTAGTGACATGTTGCCTGACGCTCCTCGGGGCGCGTGTTGCTTGGGCCTATCTCCTGGAGGCGCTCAGTCAGACCAAGTGGTGACATGTGGCAAGACACTTCTCGGAGCGCGTCTTGCTTGGGCCTCTCTCCTGGAGATCCTCTGTCAGACCCAGTGTTGACATGTGGCAAGACACTCCTCGGGGCGCGTCTTGCTTGGGCCTCTCTCATGGAGGCCCTCTGTCAGACCCAGTGTTGACATGTGTCAAGACGCTCCTCAGGGCGCGTCTTGCTTTGGCCTCTCTCCTGGAGGCGCTCAGTCAGACCGAGTGCTGACATGTGGCAAGACGCTCCTCGGGCCGCGTGTTGCTTGGGCTTCTCTCCTGGAGGCCCTCAGTCAGACCCATTGTTGACATGTGGCAAGACGCTCCTCGGGTGCATATTGCTTGGGCCTCTCTCCTGGAGGCCCTCAGTCAGACCCATTGTTGACATGTGGCAAGACGCTCCTCGGGGCGCGTCTTGCTTGGGCCTCTCTCCTGGAGGCGCTCAGTCAGACCGAGTGCTGACAAAAGGCAAGACGCTCCTCGGGGCGCGTCTTGCTGGGGCCTCTCTCCTGGAGGCGTTCAGTCAGACCCAGTGCTGACATGTGGCAAGACGCTCCTCGGGGCGCGTCTTGCTTGGGCCTCTCTCCTGGAGGCGCTCAGTCAGACTGAGTAGTGACATGAGGCCTGACGCTCCTCGGGGCGCGTCTTGCTTGGGCCTCTCTCCTGGAGGCGCTCAGTCAGACCCAGTGGTGACATGTGGCAAGACACTCCTCGGGGCGCGTCTTGCTTGGGCCTCTCTCCTGGAGGCCCTCTGTCAGACCCAGTGTTGACATGTGTCAAGACGCTCCTCGGGGCGCGTCTTGCTTGGGCTTCTCTCCTGGAGGCCCTCAGTCAGACCCATTGTTGACATGTGGCAAGACACTCCTCGGGGCGCGTCTTGCTTGGGCCTCTCTCCTGGAGGCCCTCTGTCAGACCCAGTGTTGACATGTGTCAAGACGCTCCTCGGGGCGCGTCTTGCTTGGGCTTCTCTCCTGGAGGCCCTCAGTCAGACCCATTGTTGACATTTGGCAAGACACTCCTCGGGGCGCGTCTTGCTTGGGCTTCTCTCCTGGAGGCGCTCAGACAGATCCAGTGTTGACATGTGACAAGACGCTCCTCGGGGCGCGTCTTGCTTGGGCCTCTCTCCTGGAGGCGCTCAGTCAGAACCAGAGGTGACATGTGGCAAGACGCTCCTCGGGGCGCGTCTTGCTTGGGCTTCTCTCCTGGAGGCCCTCTGTCAGACCCAGTGTTGACATGTGGCAAAACGCTACTCCGGGCGCATCTTGCTTGGGCCTCTCTCCTGGAGGCCCTCAGTCAGACCCATTGTTGACATGTGGCAAGACGCTCCTCGGGGCGCGTCTTAATTGGGCCTCTCTCATGGAGGCCCTCTGTCAGACCCAGTGTTGACATGTGTCAAGACGCTCCTCGGGGGGCGTCTTGCTTTGGCCTCTCTCCTGGAGGCGCTCAGTCAGACCGAGTGGTGACATGTGGCAAGAAGCTCCTCGGGGCGCGTCTTGCTTGGGCTTCTCTCCTGGAGGCCCTCAGTAAGAACCATTGTTGACATGTGGCAAGACGCTCCTCGGGGCGCGTCTTGCTTGGGCCTCCCTCCAGAAGGCCCTCAATCAGACCCAGTGTTGACACGTGGCAAGACGCTCCTCGGGGCGCGTCTTGCTTGGGCCTCTCTCCTGGAGGCGCTCAGTCAGACTGAGTAGTGACATGTGGCCTGACGCTCCTCGGGGCGCGTGTTGCTTGGGCCTCTCTCCTGGAGGCGCTCAGTCAGACCAAGTTGTGACATGTGGCAAGACACTCCTCGGGGCGCGTCTTGCTTGGGCCTCTCTTCTGGAGGCCCTCTGTCAGACCCAGTGTTGACATGTGGCAAGACACTCCTCGGGGCGCGTCTTGCTTGGGCCTCTCTCATGGAGGCCCTCTGTCAGACCCAGTGTTGACATGTGTCAAGACGCTCCTCGGGGCGCGTCTTGCTTTGGCCTCTCTCCTGGAGGCGCTCAGTCAGACCGAGTGCTGACATGTGGCAAGAAGCTCCTCGGGGCGCGTCTTGCTTGGGCTTCTCTCCTGGAGGCCCTCAGTAAGACCCATTGTTGACATGTGGGAAGACGCTCCTCGGGGGGCGTCTTGCTTGGGCCTCTCTCCTGGAGGCGCTCAGTCAGACTGAGTAGTGACATGTGGCCTGACGCTCCTCGGGGCGCGTGTTGCTTGGGCCTCTCTCCTGGAGGCGCTCAGTCAGACCAAGTGGTGACATGTGGCAAGACGCTCCTCGGGGCGCGTCTTGCTTGGGCCTCTCTCCAGAAGGCCCTCAATCAGACCCAGTGTTGACACGTGGCAAGACGCTCCTCGGGGCGCGTCTTGCTTGGGCCTCTCTCCTGGAGGCGCTCAGTCAGAATGAGTAGTGACATGTGGCCTGACGCTCCTCGGGGCGCGTGTTGCTTGGGCCTCTCTCCTGGAGGCGCTCAGTCAGACCAAGTGGTGACATGTGGCAAGACACTTCTCGGGGCGCGTCTTGCTTGGGCCTCTCTCCTGGAGGCCCTCTGTCAGACCCAGTGTTGACATGTGGCAAGACACTCCTCGGGGCGCGTCTTGCTTGGGCCTCTCTCATGGAGGCCCTCTGTCAGACCCAGTGTTGACATGTGTCAAGACACTCCTCAGGGCGCGTCTTGCTTTGGCCTCTCTCCTGGAGGCGCTCAGTCAGACCGAGTGCTGACATGTGGCAAGACGCTCCTCGGGCCCCGTGTTGCTTGGGCTTCTCTCCTGGAGGCCCTCAGTCAGACCTATTGTTGACATGTGGCTAGACGCTCCTCTGGGCGCGTCTTGCTTGGGCCTCTCTCCTGGAGGCGCTCAGTCAGACCGAGTGCTGACATGTGGCAAGACGCTCCTCGGGGCGCGTCTTGCTTGGGCTTCTCTCCTGGAGGCGCTCAGAAAGACCCAGTGTTGACATGTGACAAGACGCTCCTCGGGGCACGTCTTGCTTGGGCCTCTCTCCTGGAGGCGCTCAGTCAGAACCAGAGGTGACATGTGGCAAGACGCTCCTCGGGGCGCGTCTTGCTTGGGCCTCTCTCCTGGAGGCCCTCTGTCAGACCCAGTGTTGACATGTGGCAAGACGCTCCTCCGGGCGCATCTTGCTTGGGCCTCTCTCCTGGAGGCCCTCAGTCAGACCCATTGTTGACATGTGGCAAGACGCTCCTCGGGGCGCGTCTTGCTTGGGCCTCTCTCCTTGAGGCGCTCAGTCAGACCCAGTTTTGACATGTGGCAAGACGCTCCTCGGGGCGCGTCTTGCTTGGGCCTCTCTCATGGAGGCCCTCTGTCAGACCCAGTGTTGACATGTGTCAAGACGCTCCTCGGGGCGCGTCTTGCTTTGGCCTCTCTCCTGGAGGCGCTCAGTCAGACCGAGTGCTGACATGTGGCAAGAAGCTCCTCGGGGCGCGTCTTGCATGGGCCTCTCTCCTGGAGGCGCTCAGTCAGACCCAGTGCTGACATGTGGCAAGACGCTCCTCGGGGCGCGTCTTGCTTGGGCCTCTCTCCTGGAGGCCCTCTGTGAGACCCAGTGTTGACATGTGGCAAGACACTCCTCGGGGCGCGTCTTGCTTGGGCCTCTCTCATGGAGGCCCTCTGTCAGACCCAGTGTTGACATGTGTCAAGACGCTCCTCGGGGCGCGTCTTGCTTTGGCCTCTCTCCTGGAGGCGCTCAGTCAGACCGAGTGCTGACATGTGGCAAGACGCTCCTCGGGCCGCGTGTTGCTTGGGCTTCTCTCCTGGAGGCCCTCAGTCAGACCCATTGTTGACATGTGGCAAGACGCTCCTCCGTGCGCATCTTGCTTGGGCCTCTCTCCTGGAGGCGCTCAGTCAGACCCAGTGTTGACATGTGGCAAGACGCTGCTCGGGGCGCGTCTTGCTTGGGCTTCTCTCCTGGAGGCGCTCAGACAGACCCAGTGTTGACATGTGACAAGACGCTCCTCGGGGCGCGTCTTGCTTGGGCCTCTCTCCTGGAGGCGCTCAGTCAGAACCAGAGGTGACATGTGGCAAGACGCTCCTCGGGGCGCGTCTTGCTTGGGCCTCTCTCCTGGAGGCCCTCTGTCAGACCCAGTGTTGTCAAGTGGCAAGACGCTCCTCCGGGCGCATCTTGCTTGGGCCTCTCTCCTGGAGGCCCTCAGTCAGACTCATTGTTGACATGTGGCAAGACGCTCCTCGGGGCGCGTCTTGCTTGGGCCTCTCTCCTGGAGGCGCTCAGTCAGACCGAGTGCTGACATAAGGCAAGACGCTCCTCGGGGCGCGTCTTGCTGGGGCCTCTCTCGTGGAGGCGCTCAGTCAGACCCAGTGCTAACATGTGGCAAGACGCTCCTCGGGGCGCGTCTTGCTTGGGCCTCTCTCCTGGAGGCGCTCAGTCAGACCCAGTGTTGACATGTGGCAAGACGCTCCTCGGGGCGCGTATTGCTTGGGCCTCTCTCCAGAATGCCCTCTGTCAGACCGAGTGTTGACATGTGGCAAGACTCTCCTTGGGGCGCGTCTTGCTTGGGCTTCTCTCATGGAGGCCCTCAGTCCGACCCAGTGTTGACATGTGTCAAGACACTCCTCGGGGCGTGTCTTGCTTGGGCCTCTCTCCTGGAGGCGCTCAGTCAGACCCAGTGTTGACATGTGGCAAGACGCTCCTCGGGGCGCGTCTTGCTTGGGCCTCTCTCATGGAGGCCCTCTGTCAGACCCAGTGTTGACATGTGTCAAGACGCTCCTCGGGGCGCGTCTTGCTTTGGCCTCTCTCCTGGAGGCGCTCAGTCAGACCGAGTGCTGACATGTGGCAAGAAGCTCCTCGGGGCGCGTCTTGCATGGGCCTCTCTCCTGGAGGCGCTCAGTCAGACCGAGTGCTGACATAAGGCAAGACGCTCCTCGGGGCGCGTCTTGCTGGGGCCTCTCTCCTGGAGGCGCTCAGTCAGACCCAGTGCTGACATGTGGCAAGACGCTCCTCGGGGCGCGTCTTGCTTGGGCCTCTCTCCTGGAGGCCCTCTGTGAGACCCAGTGTTGACATGTGGCAAGACACTCCTCGGGGCGCGTCTTGCTTGGGCCTCTCTCATGGAGGCCCTCTGTCAGACCCAGTGTTGACATGTGGCAAAACGCTACTCCGGGCGCATCTTGCTTGGGCCTCTCTCCTGGAGGCCCTCAGTCAGACCCATTGTTGACATGTGGCAAGACGCTCCTCGGGGCGCGTCTTGCTTGGGCCTCTCTCCTGGAGGCGCTCAGTCAGACCGAGTGCTGACATAAGGCAAGACGCTCCTCGGGGCGCATCTTGCTGGGGCCTCTCTCCTGGAGGCGCTCAGATAGACCCAGTGCTGACATGTGGCAAGACACTCCTCGGGGCGCGTCTTGCTTGGGCCTCTCTCCTGGAGGCGCTCAGTCAGACCCAGTGTTGACATGTGGCAAGACGCTCCTCGGGGCGCGTCTTGCTTGGGCCTCTCTCATGGAGGCCCTCTGTCAGACCCAGTGTTGACATGTGTCAAGATGCTCCTCGGGGCGCGTCTTGCTTTGGCCTCTCTCCTGGAGGCGCTCAGTCAGACCGAGTGCTGACATGTGGCAAGAAGCTCCTCGGGGCGCGTCTTGCTTGGGCTTCTCTCCTGGAGGCGCTCAGTAAGACCCAGTGTTGACATGTGTCAAGACGCTCCTCGGGGCGCGTCTTGCTTGGGCTTCTCTCCTGGAGGCCCTCAGTCAGACCCATTGTTGACATTTGGCAAGACGCTCCTAGGGGCGCGTCTTGCTTTGGCCTCTCTCCTGGAGGCGCTCAGTCAGACCGAGTGCTGACATGTGGCAAGAAGCTCCTCGGGGCGCGTCTTGCTTGGGCTTCTCTCCTGGAGGCGCTCAGTAAGACCCATTGTTGACATGTGGCAAGACGCTCCTCGGGGCGCGTCTTGCTTGGGCCTCTCTCCTGGAGGCGCTCAGTCAGACTGAGTAGTGACATGTGGCCTGACGCTCCTCGGGGCGCGTGTTGCTTGGGCCTCTCTCCTGGAGGCGCTCAGTCAGACCAAGTGGTGACATGTGGCAAGACGCTCCTCGGGGCGCGTCTTGGTTGGGCCTCTCTCCAGAAGGCCCTCAATCAGACCCAGTGTTGACACGTGGCAAGACGCTCCTCGGGGCGCGTCTTGCTTGGGCTTCTCTCCTGGAGGCCCTCAGTCAGACCCATTGTTGACATGTGGCAAGACGCTCCTCGGGTGCATATTGCTTGGGCCTCTCTCCTGGAGGCCCTCAGTCAGACCCATTGTTGACATGTGGCAAGACGCTCCTCGGGGCGCGTCTTGCTTGGGCCTCTCTCCTGGAGGCGCTCAGTCAGACCGAGTGCTGACAAAAGGCAAGACGCTCCTCGGGGCGCGTCTTGCTGGGGCCTCTCTCCTGGAGGCGTTCAGTCAGACCCAGTGCTGACATGTGGCAAGACGCTCCTCGGGGCGCGTCTTGCTTGGGCCTCTCTCCTGGAGGCGCTCAGTCAGACTGAGTAGTGACATGAGGCCTGACGCTCCTCGGGGCGCGTCTTGCTTGGGCCTCTCTCCTGGAGGCGCTCAGTCAGACCCAGTGGTGACATGTGGCAAGACACTCCTCGGGGCGCGTCTTGCTTGGGCCTCTCTCCTGTAGGCCCTCTGTCAGACCCAGTGTTGACATGTGTCAAGACGCTCCTCGGGGCGCGTCTTGCTTGGGCTTCTCTCCTGGAGGCCCTCAGTCAGACCCATTGTTGACATGTGGCAAGACACTCCTCGGGGCGCGTCTTGCTTGGGCCTCTCTCCTGGAGGCCCTCTGTCAGACCCAGTGTTGACATGTGTCAAGACGCTCCTCGGGGCGCGTCTTGCTTGGGCTTCTCTCCTGGAGGCCCTCAGTCAGACCCATTGTTGACATTTGGCAAGACACTCCTCGGGGCGCGTCTTGCTTGGGCTTCTCTCCTGGAGGCGCTCAGACAGATCCAGTGTTGACATGTGACAAGACGCTCCTCGGGGCGCGTCTTGCTTGGGCCTCTCTCCTGGAGGCGCTCAGTCAGAACCAGAGGTGACATGTGGCAAGACGCTCCTCGGGGCGAGTCTTGCTTGGGCTTCTCTCCTGGAGGCCCTCTGTCAGACCCAGTGTTGACATGTGGCAAAACGCTACTCCGGGCGCATCTTGCTTGGGCCTCTCTCCTGGAGGCCCTCAGTCAGACCCATTGTTGACATGTGGCAAGACGCTCCTCGGGGTGCGTCTTGCTTGGGCCTCTCTCCTGGAGGCGCTCAGTCAGACCGAGTGCTGACATAAGGCAAGACACTCCTCGGGGCGCATCTTGCTGGGGCCTCTCTCCTGGAGGCGCTCAGATAGACCCAGTGCTGACATGTGGCAAGACACTCCTCGGGGCGCGTCTTGCTTGGGCCTCTCTCCTGGAGGCGCTCAGTCAGACCCAGTGTTGACATGTGGCAAGACGCTCCTCGGGGCGCGTCTTGCTTGGGCCTCTCTCATGGAGGCCCTCTGTCAGACCCAGTGTTGACATGTGTCAAGATGCTCCTCGGGGCGCGTCTTGCTTTGGCCTCTCTCCTGGAGGCGCTCAGTCAGACCGAGTGCTGACATGTGGCAAGAAGCTCCTCGGGGCGCGTCTTGCTTGGGCTTCTCTCCTGGAGGCGCTCAGTAAGACCCATTGTTGACATGTGGCAAGACGCTCCTCGGGGCGCGTCTTGCTTGGGCCTCTCTCCTGGAGGCGCTCAGTCAGACTGAGTAGTGACATGTGGCCTGACGCTCCTCGGGGCGCGTGTTGCTTTGGCCTCTCTCTTGGAGGCGCTCAGTCAGACCAAGTGGTGACATGTGGCAAGACGCTCCTCGGGGCACGTCTTGCTTGGGCCTCTCTCCAGAAGGCCCTCAATCAGACACAGTGTTGACACGTGGCAAGACGCTCCTCAGGGCGCGTCTTGCTTGGGCCTCTCTCCTGGAGGCGCTCAGTCAGAATGAGTAGTGACATGTGGCCTGACGCTCCTCGGGGCGCGTGTTGCTTGGGCCTCTCTCCTGCAGGCGCTCAGTCAGACCAAGTGGTGACATGTGGCAAGACACTTCTCGGAGCGCGTCTTGCTTGGGCCTCTCTCCTGGAGGCCCTCTGTCAGACCCAGTGTTGACATGTGGCAAGACACTCCTCGGGGCGCGTCTTGCTTGGGCCTCTCTCATGGAGGCCCTCTGTCAGACCCAGTGTTGACATGTGTCAAGACGCTCCTCAGGGCGCGTCTTGCTTTGGCCTCTCTCCTGGAGGCGCTCAGTCAGACCGAGTGCTGACATGTGGCAAGACGCTCCTCGGGCCGCGTGTTGCTTGGGCTTCTCTCCTGGAGGCCCTCAGTCAGACCCATTGTTGACATGTGGCAAGACGCTCCTCGGGGCGCATATTGCCTGGGCCTCTCTCCTGGAGGCCCTCAGTCAGACCCATTGTTGACATGTGGCAAGACGCTCCTCGGGGCGCGTCTTGCTTGGGCCTCTCTCCTGGAGGCGCTCAGTCAGACCGAGTGCTGACAAAAGGCAAGACGCTCCTCAGGGCGCGTCTTGCTGGGACCTCTCTCCTGGAGGCGTTCAGTCAGACCCAGTGCTGACATGTGGCAAGACGCTCCTCGGGGCGCGTCTTGCTTGGGCCTCTCTCCTGGAGGCGGTCAGTCAGACTGAGTAGTGACATGTGGCCTGACGCTCCTCGGGGCGCATCTTGCTTCGGCCTCTCTCCTGGAGGCGCTCAGTCAGACCCAGTGGTGACATGTGGCAAGACACTCCTCGGGGCGCGTCTTGCTTGGGCCTCTCTCCTGGAGGCCCTCTGTCAGACCCAGTGTTGACATGTGTCAAGACGCTCCTCGGGGCGCGTCTTGCTTGGGCTTCTCTCCTGGAGGCCCTCAGTCAGACCCATTGTTGACATGTGGCAAGACACTCCTCGGGGCGCGTCTTGCTTGGGCTTCTCTCCTGGAGGCGCTCAGACAGATCCAGTGTTGACATGTGACAAGACGCTCCTCGGGGCGCGTCTTGCTTGGGCCTCTCTCCTGGAGGCGCTCAGTCAGAACCAGAGGTGACATGTGGCAAGACGCTCCTCGGGGCGCGTCTTGCTTGGGCCTCTCTCCTGGAGGCCCTCTGTCAGACCCAGTGTTGACATGTGGCAAAACGCTCCTCCGGGCGCATCTTGCTTGGGCCTCTCTCCTGGAGGCCCTCAGTCAGACCCATTGTTGACATGTGGCAAGACGCTCCTCGGGGCGCGTCTTGCTTGGGCCTCTCTCCTGGAGGCGCTCAGTCAGACCGAGTGCTGACATAAGGCAAGACGCTCCTCGGGGCGCATCTTGCTGGGGCCTCTCTCCTGGAGGCGCTCAGTCAGACCCAGTGCTGACATGTGGCAAGACACTCCTTGGGGCGCGTCTTGCTTGGGCCTCTCTCCTGGAGGCGCTCAGTCAGACCCAGTGTTGACATGTGGCAAGACGCTCCTCGGGGCGCGTCTTGCTTGGGCCTCTCTCATGGAGGCCCTCTGTCAGACCCAGTGTTGACATGTGTCAAGACGCTCCTCGGTGCGCGTCTTGCTTGGGCTTCTCTCCTGGAGGCGCTCAGAAAGACCCAGTGTTTACATGTGGCAAGACGCTCCTCGGGGCGTGTCTTGCTTGGGCCTCTCTCCTGGAGGCCCTCTGTCAGACCCAGTGTTGGCATGTGGCAAGACGCTCCTCAGGGCGCGTCTTGGTTGGGCCTCTCTCCTGGAGGCGCTCAGTCAGACCCAGTGGTGACATGTGGCAAGACGCTCCTCGGGGCGCGTATTGCTTGGGCCTCTCTCCTGGATGCCCTCTGTCAGACCGAGTGTTGACATGTGGCAAGACTCTCCTCGGGGCGCGTCTTGCCTGGGCTTCTCTCATGGAGGCCCTCAGTCAGACCCAGTGTTGACATGTGTCAAGACGCTCCTCGGGGCGTGTCTTGCTTGGGCTTCTCTCCTGGAGGCCCTCAGTCAGACCCATTGTTGACATGTGGCAAGACGCTCCTCGGGGCACGTCTTGCTTGGGCCTCCCTCCTGGAGGCGCTCAAACAGACCGAGTAGTGACATGTGGCAAGACGCTCCTCGGGGCGCGTCTTGCTGGGGCTTCTCTCATGGAGGCACTCAGTCAGATCCAGTGTTGACATGTGGCAAGATGCTCCTCGGGGCGCATCTTGCTTGGACCTCTCTCCCTGAGGCGCTCAGTCAGACCGAGTAGTGACATGTGGCAAGACGCTCCTCGGGGCGCGTCTTGCTTGGACCTCTCTCCCTGAGGCGCTCAGTCAGACCTAGTGTTGACATTTGGCAAGACACTCCTCGGGGCGCGTCTTGCTTGGGCCTCTCTCATGGAGGCCCTCTGTCAGACCCAGTGTTGACATGTGTCAAGACGCTCCTCGGGGGGCGTCTTGCTTTGGCCTCTCTCCTGGAGGCGCTCAGTCAGACCGAGTGGTGACATGTGGCAAGAAGCTCCTCGGGGCGCGTCTTGCTTGGGCTTCTCTCCTGGAGGCCCTCAGTAAGAACCATTGTTGACATGTGGCAAGACGCTCCTCGGGGCGCGTCTTGCTTGGGCCTCCCTCCAGAAGGCCCTCAATCAGACCCAGTGTTGACACGTGGCAAGACGCTCCTCGGGGCGCGTCTTGCTTGGGCCTCTCTCCTGGAGGCGCTCAGTCAGACTGAGTAGTGTCATGTGGCCTGACGCTCCTCGGGGCGCGTGTTGCTTGGGCCTCTCTCCTGGAGGCGCTCAGTCAGACCAAGTTGTGACATGTGGCAAGACACTCCTCGGGGCGCGTCTTGCTTGGGCCTCTCTTCTGGAGGCCCTCTGTCAGACCCAGTGTTGACATGTGGCAAGACACTCCTCGGGGCGCGTCTTGCTTGGGCCTCTCTCATGGAGGCCCTCTGTCAGACCCATTGTTGACATGTGTCAAGACGCTCCTCGGGGCGCGTCTTGCTTTGGCCTCTCTCCTGGAGGCGCTCAGTCAGACCGAGTGCTGACATGTGGCAAGAAGCTCCTCGGGGCGCGTCTTGCTTGGGCTTCTCTCCTGGAGGCCCTCAGTAAGACCCATTGTTGACATGTGGCAAGACGCTCCTCGGGGGGCGTCTTGCTTGGGCCTCTCTCCTGGAGGCGCTCAGTCAGACTGAGTAGTGACATGTGGCCTGACGCTCCTCGGGGCGCGTGTTGCTTGGGCCTCTCTCCTGGAGGCGCTCAGTCAGACCAAGTGGTGACATGTGGCAAGACGCTCCTCGGGGCGCGTCTTGCTTGGGCCTCTCTCCAGAAGGCCCTCAATCAGACCCAGTGTTGACACGTGGCAAGACGCTCCTCGGGGCGCGTCTTGCTTGGGCCTCTCTCCTGGAGGCGCACAGTCAGAATGAGTAGTGACATGTGGCCTGACGCTCCTCGGGGCGCGTGTTGCTTGGGCCTCTCTCCTGGAGGCGCTCAGTCAGACCAAGTGGTGACATGTGGCAAGACACTTCTCGGGGCGCGTCTTGCTTGGGCCTCTCTCCTGGAGGCCCTCTGTCAGACCCAGTGTTGACATGTGGCAAGACACTCCTCGGGGCGCGTCTTGCTTGGGCCTCTCTCATGGAGGCCCTCTGTCAGACCCAGTGTTGACATGTGTCAAGACACTCCTCAGGGCGCGTCTTGCTTTGGCCTCTCTCCTGGAGGCGCTCAGTCAGACCGAGTGCTGACATGTGGCAAGACGCTCCTCGGGCCGCGTGTTGCTTGGGCTTCTCTCCTGGAGGCCCTCAGTCAGACCTATTGTTGACATGTGGCTAGACGCCCCTCTGGGCGCGTCTTGCTTGGGCCTCTCTCCTGGAGGCGCTCAGTCAGACCGAGTGCTGACATGTGGCAAGACGCTCCTCGGGGCGCGTCTTGCTTGGGCTTCTCTCCTGGAGGCGCTCAGAATGACCCAGTGTTGACATGTGACAAGACGCTCCTCGGGGCACGTCTTGCTTGGGCCTCTCTCCTGGAGGCGCTCAGTCAGAACCAGAGGTGACATGTGGCAAGACGCTCCTCGGGGCGCGTCTTGCTTGGGCCTCTCTCCTGGAGGCCCTCTGTCAGACCCAGTGTTGACATGTGGCAAGACGCTCCTCCGGGCGCATCTTGCTTGGGCCTCTCTCCTGGAGGCACTCAGTCAGATCCAGTGTTGACATGTGGCAAGATGCTCCTCGGGGCGCATCTTGCTTGGACCTCTCTCCCTGAGGCGCTCAGTCAGACCGAGTAGTGACATGTGGCAAGACGCTCCTCGGGGCGCGTCTTGCTTGGGCCTCTCTCCTTGAGGCGCTCAGTCAGACCCAGTGTTGACATGTGGCAAGACGCTCCTCGGGGCGCGTCTTGCTTGGGCCTCTCTCATGGAGGCCCTCTGTCAGACCCAGTGTTGACATGTGTCAAGACGCTCCTCGGGGCGCGTCTTGCTTTGGCCTCTCTCCTGGAGGCGCTCAGTCAGACCGAGTGCTGACATGTGGCAAGAAGCTCCTCGGGGCGCATCTTGCATGGGCCTCTCTCCTGGAGGCGCTCAGTCAGACCCAGTGCTGACATGTGGCAAGACGCTCCTCGGGGCGCGTCTTGCTTGGGCCTCTCTCCTGGAGGCCCTCTGTGAGACCCAGTGTTGACATGTGGCAAGACACTCCTCGGGGCGCGTCTTGCTTGGGCCTCTCTCATGGAGGCCCTCTGTCAGACCCAGTGTTGACATGTGTCAAGACGCTCCTCGGGGCGCGTCTTGCTTTGGCCTCTCTCCTGGAGGCGCTCAGTCAGACCGAGTGCTGACATGTGGCAAGACGCTCCTCGGGCCGCGTGTTGCTTGGGCTTCTCTCCTGGAGGCCCTCAGTCAGACCCATTGTTGACATGTGGCAAGACGCTCCTCCATGCGCATCTTGCTTGGGCCTCTCTCCTGGAGGCGCTCAGTCAGACCCAGTGTTGACATGTGGCAAGACGCTGCTCGGGGCGCGTCTTGCTTGGGCTTCTCTCCTGGAGGCGCTCAGACAGACCCAGTGTTGACATGTGACAAGACGCTCCTCGGGGCGCGTCTTGCTTGGGCCTCTCTCCTGGAGGCGCTCAGTCAGAACCAGAGGTGACATGTGGCAAGACGCTCCTCGGGGCGCGTCTTGCTTGGGCCTCTCTCCTGGAGGCCCTCTGTCAGACCCAGTGTTGTCAAGTGGCAAGACGCTCCTCCGGGCGCATCTTGCTTGGGCCTCTCTCCTGGAGGCCCTCAGTCAGACCCATTGTTGACATGTGGCAAGACGCTCCTCGGGGCGCGTCTTGCTTGGGCCTCTCTCCTGGAGGCGCTCAGTCAGACAGAGTGCTGACATAAGGCAAGACGCTCCTCGGGGCGCGTCTTGCTGGGGCCTCTCTCGTGGAGGCGCTCAGTCAGACCCAGTGCTGACATGTGGAAAGACGCTCCTCGGGGCGCGTCTTGCTTGGGCCTCTCTCCAGAATGCCCTCTGTCAGACCGAGTGTTGACATGTGGCAAGACTTTCCTTGGGGCGCGTCTTGCTTGGGCTTCTCTCATGGAGGCCCTCAGTCCGACCCAGTGTTGACATGTGTCAAGACACTCCTCGGGGCGTGTCTTGCTTGGGCCTCTCTCCTGGAGGCGCTCAGTCAGACCCAGTGTTGACATGTGGCAAGACGCTCCTCGGGGCGCGTCTTGCTTTGGCCTCTCTCCTGGAGGCGCTCAGTCAGACCGAGTGCTGACATGTGGCAAGAAGCTCCTCGGGGCGCGTCTTGCATGGGCCTCTCTCCTGGAGGCGCTCAGTCAGACCGAGTGCTGACATAAGGCAAGACGCTCCTCGGGGCGCGTCTTGCTGGGGCCTCTCTCCTGGAGGCGCTCAGTCAGACCCAGTGCTGACATGTGGCAAGACGCTCCTCGGGGCGCGTCTTGCTTGGGCCTCTCTCCTGGAGGCCCTCTGTGAGACCCAGTGTTGACATGTGGCAAGACACTCCTCGGGGCGCGTCTTGCTTGGGCCTCTCTCATGGAGGCCCTCTGTCAGACCCAGTGTTGACATGTGTCAAGACGCTCCTCGGGGCGCGTCTTGCTTTGGCCTCTCTCCTGGAGGCGCTCAGTCAGACCGAGTGCTGACATGTGGCAAGACGCTCCTCGGGCCGCGTGTTGCTTGGGCTTCTCTCCTGGAGGCCCTCAGTCAGACCCATTGTTGACATGTGGCAAGACGCTCCTCCGTGCGCATCTTGCTTGGGCCTCTCTCCTGGAGGCGCTCAGTCAGACCCAGTGTTGACATGTGGCAAGACGCTGCTCGGGGCGCGTCTTGCTTGGGCTTCTCTCCTGGAGGCGCTCAGACAGACCCAGTGTTGACATGTGACAAGACGCTCCTCGGGGCGCGTCTTGCTTGGGCCTCTCTCCTGGAGGCGCTCAGTCAGAACCAGAGGTGACATGTGGCAAGACGCTCCTCGGGGCGCGTCTTGCTTGGGCTTCTCTCCTGGAGACCCTCAGTCAGACCCATTGTTGACATGTCGCAAGACGCTCCTCGGGGCGCGTCTTGCTTGGGCCTCTCTCCTGGAGGCGCTCAGTCAGACCCAGTGGTGACATGTGGCAAGACGCTCCTCGGGGCGCATCTTGCTTGGGCCTCTCTCCTGGAGGCGCTCAGTCAGACCCAGTGTTGACACGTGTCAAGACGCTCCTCGGGGCGCGTCTTGCTTGGGCCTCTCTCCTGGAGCCGCTCAGTCAGACCCAGTGTTGACATGTGGCAAGACACTCCTCATCACACTCCGCTCCTCGGGGCGCGTCTTGCTCCAGGAGAGAGACCTATTGTTGACATGTGGCTAGACGCCACATGTGAACACTGGGTCTGACTGAGCGCCTCCAGGAGAGAGGGCCAAGCAAGACGCGCCCGAGGAGCGTCTTGCAACATGTCAGCACTCGGTCTGACTGAGCGCCCCCAGGAGAGAGGCCCAAGCAAGACGCGCCCCGAGGAGCATCTTGACACATGTCTCCTCTGGGTCTGACTGAGCGCCTCCAGGAGAGAGGCCCAAGCAAGACGTGCCCCGACGAGCATCTTGCCACATGTCAGAAGAGAGGCCGAAGCAATACGCGCCCCGAGGAGCGTCTTGCCACATGTCACCACTGGGTCTGAATGAGCGCCTCCAGGAGAGAGGCCCAACCAAGACGCGCCCCGAGGAGTGTCTTGCCACATGCCAACACTGGGTCTGACTGAGCACCTCCAGGAGAGAGAACCAAGCAAGACGCGCCACGAGGAGCGTCTTGCCACGTGTCAACACTGGGTCTGACTGAGCGCCTCCAGGAGAGAGGCCCAAGCAAGATGTGCCCCGAGGAGCGTCTTTCCACGTGTCACCACTGGGTCTGACTGAGCGCCTCCAGGAGAGAGGCCCAAGCAAGACGCGCCCCGAGGAGCGTCTTGCCACATGTCAACACTGGGTCTGACTGAGCGCCTCCAGGAGAGAGGCCCAAGCAAGACACGCCCCGAGGAGCGTCTTGCCACATGTCAACACTGGGTCTGACTGAGCGCCTCCAGGAGAGAGGCCCAAGCAAGACGCGCCCCGAGGAGCGTCTTGCCACATGTCAGCACTGGGTCTGACTGAGCGCCTCCAGGAGAGAGGCCCCAGCAAGACGCGCCCCGAGGAGCGTCTTGCCTTATGTCAGCACTCGGTCTGACTGAGCGCCTCCAGGAGAGAGGCCCAAGCAAGACGCGCCCCGAGGAGCGTCTTGCCACATGTCAACAATGGGTCTGACTGAGGGCCTCCAGGAGAGAGGCCCAAGCAAGATGCACCCGGAGGAGCGTCTTGCCACATGTCAACACTGGGTCTGACAGAGGGCCTCCAGGAGAGAGGCCCAAGCAAGACGCGCCCCGAGGAGCGTCTTGTCACATGTCACCTCTGGTTCTGACCGAGCGCCTCCAGGAGAGAGGCCCAAGCAAGACGCGCCCCGAGGAGCGTCTTGCCACATGTCAACACTGGGTCTGACTGAGCGCCTCCAGGAGAGAGGCCCAAGCAAGACACGCCCCGAGGAGCGTCTTGCCACATGTCAACACTGGGTCTGACTGAGCGCCTCCAGGAGAGAGGCCCAAGCAAGACGCGCCCCGAGGAGCGTCTTGCCACATGTCAGCACTGGGTCTGACTTAGCGCATCCAGGAGAGAGGCCCAAGCAAGACGCGCCCCGAGGAGCGTCTTGCCTTATGTCAGCACTCGGTCTGACTGAGCGCCTCCAGGAGAGAGGCCCAAGCAAAACGCGCCCCGAGGAGCGTCTTGCCACATGTCAACAATGGGTCTGACTTAGGGCCTCCAGGAGAGAGGCCCAAGCAAGATGCGCCCGGAGGAGCGTCTTGCCACATGTCAACACTGGGTCTGACTGAGCGCCTCCAGGAGAGAGGCCCAAGCAAGACGCGCCCCGAGGAGCGTCAGGCCACATGTCACTACTCAGTCTGACTGAGCGCCTCCAGGAGAGAGGCCCAAGCAAGACGCGCCCCGAGGAGCGTCTTGCCACATGTCAGCACTGGGTCTGACTGAGCGCCTCCAGGAGAGAGGCCCCAGCAAGACGCACCCCGAGGAGAGTCTTGCCACATGTCAACACTCGGTCTGACAGAGGGCATTCAGGAGAGAGGTCCAAGCAATACGCGCCCCGAGGAGCGTCTTGCCACATGTCACCACTGGGTCTGAATGAGCGCCTCCAGGAGAGAGGCCCAACCAAGACGCGCCCCGAGGAGCGTCTTGCCACGTGTCAACACTGGGTCTGACTGAGCGCCTCCAGGAGAGAGGCCCAAGCAAGACGCGCCCCGAGGAGCGTCTTGCCACATGTATACACTGGGTCTGACTGAGCGTCTCCAGGAGAGAGGCCCAAGCAAGACGCGCCCGAGGAGCGTCTTGCAACATGTCAGCACTCGGTCTGACTGAGCGCCCCCAGGAGAGAGGCCCAAGCAAGACGCGCCCCGAGAAGCATCTTGACACATGTCTCCTCTGGGTCTGACTGAGCGCCTCCAGGAGAGAGGCCCAAGCAAGACGTGCCCCGACGAGCATCTTGCCACATGTCAACACTTGGTCTGACTGAGTGCCTCCATGAGAGAAGCCCCAGCAAGACGCGCCCCGAGGAGCGTCTTGCCACATGTCAACACTGGGTCTGACTGAGCACCTCCAGGAGAGAGGCCCAAGCAAGAAGCGCCCCGAGGAGCGTCTTGCCACATGTCAACACTGGGTCTGACCGAGCGCCTCCAGGAGAGAGGCCCGAGGAGCGTCTTGCCACATGTCACCTCTGGGTCTGACTGAGCGCCTCCAGGAGAGAGGCACAAGCAAGAAACGCCCGAGGAGCGTCTTGACACATGTCAACACTGGGTCTGACTGAACGCCTCCAGGAGAGAGGCCCCAGCAAGACGCGCCCCGAGGAGCGTCTTGCCACATGTCAGCACTCGGTCTGACTGAGCGCCTCCAGGAGAGAGGCCCAAGCAAGAAGCGCCCCGAGGAGCGTCTTGCCACATGTCAACAATGGGTCTGACTTAGGGCCTCCAGGAGAGAAGCCCAAGCAAGACACGCCCCGAGGAGCGACTTGCCACATGTCAACACTGGGTCTAATTGAGCACCTCCAGGAGAGAGGCCCAAGCAAGACGCGCCCCGAGGAGCGTCTTGCCACATGTCACTACTCGGTCTGACTGAGCGCCTCCAGGTGAGAGGTCCAAGCAAGACGCGCCCCGAGGAGAGTCTTGCCACATGTCAACACTGGGTCTGACAGAGGGCATCCAGGAGAGAGGCCCGAGCAATACGCGCCCCGAGGAGCGTCTTGCCACATGTCAACAATGGGTCTGACTGAGGGGCTCCAGGAGAGAAGCCAAAGCAAGACGCGCCCCGAGGAGCTTCTTTCCACATGTCAACAATGGGTCTTACTGAGGGCCTCCATGAGAGAAGCCCAAGCAAGACGCGCCCCGAGGAGTGTCTTGCCACATGTCAACACTGTGTCTGACTGAGCGCCTCCAGGAGAGAGGGCCAAGCAAGACGCGCCCCGAGGAGCGTCTTGCCACGTGTCAACACTGGGTCTGACTTAGCGCCTCCAGGAGAGAGGCCCAAGCAAGATGCGCCCCGAGGAGCGTCTTGCCACGTGTCACCACTGGGTCTGACTGAGCTCCTCCAGGAGAGAGGCCCAAGCAAGACGCGCCCAGAGGAGCGTCTTGCCACGTGTCACCACTGGGTCTGATTGAGCACCTCCAGGAGAGAGGCCCCAGCAAGACGCGCCCCGAGGAGCGTCTTGTCTTATGTCAGCACTCGGTCTGACTGAGCGCCTCCAGGAGAGAGGCCGAAGCAAGACGTGCCCCGAGGAGCGTCTTGCCACATGTCACTACTCGGTCTAACTGAGGGCCTCCAGGAGAGAGGTCCAAGCAAGATGCGCCCCGAGGAGCGTCTTGCAAAATGTTACTACTCGGTCTGACTGAGCGCCTCCAGGAGGGAGGTCCAAGCAAGACGCGCCCCGAGGAGCGTCTTGCCACATGTCACTACTCGGTCTGACTGAGCGCCTCCAGGAGAGAGGCCCAAGCAAGACTTGCCCCGAGGAGCGTCTTGCCACATGTCAACAATGGGTCTGACTGAGGGTCTCCAGGAGAGAAGCCCAAGCAAGACGCGCCCAGAGGAGCGTCTTGCCACATGTCAACAATGGGTCTGACTGA
This sequence comes from Nothobranchius furzeri, assembly GCF_043380555.1. NCBI lineage: Eukaryota > Metazoa > Chordata > Actinopteri > Cyprinodontiformes > Nothobranchiidae > Nothobranchius > Nothobranchius furzeri. The sequence continues at coordinate 18,170,926 of NC_091741.1, forward strand.
GCGCCTCCAGTAGAGAGGCCCAAGCAAGACATGCCCCGAGGAGCGTCTTGACATATGTCACGCTGGGTCGGACTGAGGGCCTCCATGAGAGAAGCCCAAGCAAGACGCGCCTCGAGGAGAGTCTTGCCACATGTCAACACTCGGTCTGACAGAGGGCATTCAGGAGAGAGGCCGAAGCAATACGCGCCCCGAGGAGCGTCTTGCCACATGTCACCACTGGGTCTGAATGAGCGCCTCCAGGAGAGAGGCCCAACCAAGACGCGCCCCGAGGAGTGTCTTGCCACATGCCAACACTGGGTCTGACTGAGCGCCTCCAGGAGAGAGGCCCAAGCAAGACGCGCCACGAGGAGCGTCTTGCCACGTGTCAACACTGGGTCTGACTGAGCGCCTCCAGGAGAGAGGCCCAAGCAAGATGTGCCCAGAGGAGCGTCTTTCCACGTGTCACCACTGGGTCTGACTGAGCGCCTCCAGGAGAGAGGCCCAAGCAAGACGCGCCCCGAGGAGCGTCTTGCCACATGTCAACACTGGGTCTGACTGAGCGCCTCCAGGAGAGAGGCCCAAGCAAGACGCGCCCCGAGGAGCGTCTTGCCACATGTCAACACTGGGTCTGACTGAGCGCCTCCAGGAGAGAGGCCCAAGGAAGACGCGCCCCGAGGAGCGTCTTGCCACATGTCAGCACTGGGTCTGACTGAGCGCCTCCAGGAGAGAGGCCCAAGCAAGACGCGCCCTGAGGAGCATCTTGCCACATGTCAACACTGGGTCTGACTGAGCGCCTCCAGGAGAGAGGCCCAAGCAAGACTTGCCCCGAGGAGCGTCTTGCCACATGTCAACAATGGGTCTGACTGAGGGTCTCCAGGAGAGAAGCCCAAGCAAGACGCGCCCAGAGGAGCGTCTTGCCACATGTCAACACTGGGTCTGACTGAGCGCCTCCAGTAGAGAGGCCCAAGCAAGACATGCCCCGAGGAGCGTCTTGACATATGTCAACACTGGGTCGGACTGAGGGCCTCCATGAGAGAAGCCTAAGCAAGACGCGCCCCGAGGAGAGTCTTGCCACATGTCAACACTTTGTCTGACAGAGGGCCTCTAGGAGAGAGGCCCAAGCAAGACGCGCCCAGAGGAGTGTCTTGCCACATGTCACTACTGGGTCTGACTGAGCACCTCCAGGAGAGAGGCCCAAGCAAGACGCGCCCCGAGGAGCGTCAGGCCACATGTCACTACTCAGTCTGACTGAGCGCCTCCAGGAGAGAGGCCCAAGCAAGACTTGCCCCGAGGAGCGTCTTGCCACATGTCAACAATGGGTCTGACTGAGGGTCTCCAGGAGAGAAGCCCAAGCAAGACGCGCCCAGAGGAGCGTCTTGCCACATGTCAACACTGGGTCTGACTGAGCGCCTCCAGTAGAGAGGCCCAAGCAAGACACGCCCCGAGGAGCGTCTTGACATATGTCAACACTGGGTCGGACTGAGGGCCTCCATGAGAGAAGCCCAAGCAAGACGCGCCCCGAGGAGAGTCTTGCCACATGTCAACACTCGGTCTGACAGAGGGCATTCAGGAGAGAGGCCGAAGCAATACGCGCCCCGAGGAGCGTCTTGCCACATGTCACCACTGGGTCTGACTGAGCGCCTCCAGGAGAGAGGCCCAAGCAAGACGCGCCCCGAGGAGCGTCAGGCCACATGTCACTACTCGGTCTGACTGAGCGCCTCCAGGAGAGAGGCCCAAGCAAGACTTGCCCCGAGGAGCGTCTTGCCACATGTCAACAATGGGTCTGACTGAGGGTCTCCAGGAGAGAAGCCCAAGCAAGACGCGCCCAGAGGAGCGTCTTGCCACATGTCAACAATGGGTCTGACTGAGCGCCTCCAGTAGAGAGGCCCAAGCAAGACATGCCCCGAGGAGCGTCTTGACATATGTCACGCTGGGTCGGACTGAGGGCCTCCATGAGAGAAGCCCAAGCAAGACGCGCCTCGAGGAGAGTCTTGCCACATGTCAACACTCGGTCTGACAGAGGGCATTCAGGAGAGAGGCCGAAGCAATACGCGCCCCGAGGAGCGTCTTGCCACATGTCACCACTGGGTCTGAATGAGCGCCTCCAGGAGAGAGGCCCAACCAAGACGCGCCCCGAGGAGTGTCTTGCCACATGCCAACACTGGGTCTGACTGAGCGCCTCCAGGAGAGAGGCCCAAGCAAGACGCGCCACGAGGAGCGTCTTGCCACGTGTCAACACTGGGTCTGACTGAGCGCCTCCAGGAGAGAGGCCCAAGCAAGATGTGCCCAGAGGAGCGTCTTTCCACGTGTCACCACTGGGTCTGACTGAGCGCCTCCAGGAGAGAGGCCCAAGCAAGACGCGCCCCGAGGAGCGTCTTGCCACATGTCAACACTGGGTCTGACTGAGCGCCTCCAGGAGAGAGGCCCAAGCAAGACGCGCCCCGAGGAGCGTCTTGCCACATGTCAACACTGGGTCTGACTGAGCGCCTCCAGGAGAGAGGCCCAAGGAAGACGCGCCCCGAGGAGCGTCTTGCCACATGTCAGCACTGGGTCTGACTGAGCGCCTCCAGGAGAGAGGCCCAAGCAAGACGCGCCCTGAGGAGCATCTTGCCACATGTCAACACTGGGTCTGACTGAGCGCCTCCAGGAGAGAGGCCCAAGCAAGACTTGCCCCGAGGAGCGTCTTGCCACATGTCAACAATGGGTCTGACTGAGGGTCTCCAGGAGAGAAGCCCAAGCAAGACGCGCCCAGAGGAGCGTCTTGCCACATGTCAACACTGGGTCTGACTGAGCGCCTCCAGTAGAGAGGCCCAAGCAAGACATGCCCCGAGGAGCGTCTTGACATATGTCAACACTGGGTCGGACTGAGGGCCTCCATGAGAGAAGCCTAAGCAAGACGCGCCCCGAGGAGAGTCTTGCCACATGTCAACACTTTGTCTGACAGAGGGCCTCTAGGAGAGAGGCCCAAGCAAGACGCGCCCAGAGGAGTGTCTTGCCACATGTCACTACTGGGTCTGACTGAGCACCTCCAGGAGAGAGGCCCAAGCAAGACGCGCCCCGAGGAGCGTCAGGCCACATGTCACTACTCAGTCTGACTGAGCGCCTCCAGGAGAGAGGCCCAAGCAAGACTTGCCCCGAGGAGCGTCTTGCCACATGTCAACAATGGGTCTGACTGAGGGTCTCCAGGAGAGAAGCCCAAGCAAGACGCGCCCAGAGGAGCGTCTTGCCACATGTCAACACTGGGTCTGACTGAGCGCCTCCAGTAGAGAGGCCCAAGCAAGACACGCCCCGAGGAGCGTCTTGACATATGTCAACACTGGGTCGGACTGAGGGCCTCCATGAGAGAAGCCCAAGCAAGACGCGCCCCGAGGAGAGTCTTGCCACATGTCAACACTCGGTCTGACAGAGGGCATTCAGGAGAGAGGCCGAAGCAATACGCGCCCCGAGGAGCGTCTTGCCACATGTCACCACTGGGTCTGACTGAGCGCCTCCAGGAGAGAGGCCCAAGCAAGACGCGCCCCGAGGAGCGTCAGGCCACATGTCACTACTCGGTCTGACTGAGCGCCTCCAGGAGAGAGGCCCAAGCAAGACTTGCCCCGAGGAGCGTCTTGCCACATGTCAACAATGGGTCTGACTGAGGGTCTCCAGGAGAGAAGCCCAAGCAAGACGCGCCCAGAGGAGCGTCTTGCCACATGTCAACACTGGGTCTGACTGAGCGCCTCCAGTAGAGAGGCCCAAGCAAGACAAGCCCCGAGGAGCGTCTTGACATATGTCAACACTGGGTCGGACTGAGGGCCTCCATGAGAGAAGCCCAAGCAAGACGCGCCCCGAGGAGAGTCTTGCCACATGTCAACACTCGGTCTGACAGAGGGCATTCAGGAGAGAGGCCGAAGCAATACGCGCCCCGAGGAGCGTCTTGCCACATGTCACCACTGGGTCTGAATGAGCGCCTCCAGGAGAGAGGCCCAACCAAGACGCGCCCCGAGGAGTGTCTTGCCACATGCCAACACTGGGTCTGACTGAGCGCCTCCAGGAGAGAGGCCCAAGCAAGACGCACCACGAGGAGCGTCTTGCCACGTGTCAACACTGGGTCTGACTGAGCGCCTCCAGGAGAGAGGCCCAAGCAAGATGTGCCCCGAGGAGCGTCTTTCCACGTGTCACCACTGGGTCTGACTGAGCGCCTCCAGGAGAGAGGCCAAAGCAAGACGCGCCCCGAGGAGCGTCTTGCCACATGTCAACACTGGGTCTGACTGAGCGCCTCCAGGAGAGAGGCCCAAGCAAAACACGCCCCGAGGAGCGTCTTGCCACATGTCAACACTGGGTCTGACTGAGCGCCTCCAGGAGAGAGGCCAAAGCAAGACGCGCCCCGAGGAGCGTCTTGCCACATGTCAACACTGGGTCTGACTGAGCGCCTCCAGGAGAGAGGCCCAAGCAAAACACGCCCCGAGGAGCGTCTTGCAACATGTCAGCACTCGGTCTGACTGAGCGCCCCCAGGAGAGAGGCCCAAGCAAGACGCGCCCCGAGGAGCATCTTGACACATGTCTCCTCTGGGTCTGACTGAGCGCCTCCAGGAGAGAGGCCCAAGCAAGACGTGCCCCGACGAGCATCTTGCCACATGTCAGAAGAGAGGCCGAAGCAATACGCGCCCCGAGGAGCGTCTTGCCACATGTCACCACTGGGTCTGAATGAGCGCCTCCAGGAGAGAGGCCCAACCAAGACGCGCCCCGAGGAGTGTCTTGCCACATGCCAACACTGGGTCTGACTGAGCACCTCCAGGAGAGAGAACCAAGCAAGACGCGCCACGAGGAGCGTCTTGCCACGTGTCAACACTGGGTCTGACTGAGCGCCTCCAGGAGAGAGGCCCAAGCAAGATGTGCCCCGAGGAGCGTCTTTCCACGTGTCACCACTGGGTCTGACTGAGCGCCTCCAGGAGAGAGGCCCAAGCAAGACGCGCCCCGAGGAGCGTCTTGCCACATGTCAACACTGGGTCTGACTGAGCGCCTCCAGGAGAGAGGCCCAAGCAAGACACGCCCCGAGGAGCGTCTTGCCACATGTCAACACTGGGTCTGACTGAGCGCCTCCAGGAGAGAGGCCCAAGCAAGACGCGCCCCGAGGAGCGTCTTGCCACATGTCAGCACTGGGTCTGACTGAGCGCCTCCAGGAGAGAGGCCCCAGCAAGACGCGCCCCGAGGAGCGTCTTGCCTTATGTCAGCACTCGGTCTGACTGAGCGCCTCCAGGAGAGAGGCCCAAGCAAGACGCGCCCCGAGGAGCGTCTTGCCACATGTCAACAATGGGTCTGACTGAGGGCCTCCAGGAGAGAGGCCCAAGCAAGATGCGCCCGGAGGAGCGTCTTGCCACATGTCAACACTGGGTCTGACAGAGGGCCTCCAGGAGAGAGGCCCAAGCAAGACGCGCCCCGAGGAGCGTCTTGTCACATGTCACCTCTGGTTCTGACCGAGCGCCTCCAGGAGAGAGGCCCAAGCAAGACGCGCCCCGAGGAGCGTCTTGCCACATGTCAACACTGGGTCTGACTGAGCGCCTCCAGGAGAGAGGCCCAAGCAAGACACGCCCCGAGGAGCGTCTTGCCACATGTCAACACTGGGTCTGACTGAGCGCCTCCAGGAGAGAGGCCCAAGCAAGACGCGCCCCGAGGAGCGTCTTGCCACATGTCAGCACTGGGTCTGACTTAGCGCATCCAGGAGAGAGGCCCAAGCAAGACGCGCCCCGAGGAGCGTCTTGCCTTATGTCAGCACTCGGTCTGACTGAGCGCCTCCAGGAGAGAGGCCCAAGCAAAACGCGCCCCGAGGAGCGTCTTGCCACATGTCAACAATGGGTCTGACTGAGGGCCTCCAGGAGAGAGGCCCAAGCAAGATGCGCCCGGAGGAGCGTCTTGCCACATGTCAACACTGGGTCTGACTGAGCGCCTCCAGGAGAGAGGCCCAAGCAAGACGCGCCCCGAGGAGCGTCAGGCCACATGTCACTACTCAGTCTGACTGAGCGCCTCCAGGAGAGAGGCCCAAGCAAGACGCGCCCCGAGGAGCGTCTTGCCACATGTCAGCACTGGGTCTGACTGAGCGCCTCCAGGAGAGAGGCCCCAGCAAGACGCACCCCGAGGAGAGTCTTGCCACATGTCAACACTCGGTCTGACAGAGGGCATTCAGGAGAGAGGTCCAAGCAATACGCGCCCCGAGGAGCGTCTTGCCACATGTCACCACTGGGTCTGAATGAGCGCCTCCAGGAGAGAGGCCCAACCAAGACGCGCCCCGAGGAGCGTCTTGCCACGTGTCAACACTGGGTCTGACTGAGCGCCTCCAGGAGAGAGGCCCAAGCAAGACGCGCCCCGAGGAGCGTCTTGCCACATGTATACACTGGGTCTGACTGAGCGTCTCCAGGAGAGAGGCCCAAGCAAGACGCGCCCGAGGAGCGTCTTGCAACATGTCAGCACTCGGTCTGACTGAGCGCCCCCAGGAGAGAGGCCCAAGCAAGACGCGCCCCGAGAAGCATCTTGACACATGTCTCCTCTGGGTCTGACTGAGCGCCTCCAGGAGAGAGGCCCAAGCAAGACGTGCCCCGACGAGCATCTTGCCACATGTCAACACTTGGTCTGACTGAGTGCCTCCATGAGAGAAGCCCCAGCAAGACGCGCCCCGAGGAGCGTCTTGCCACATGTCAACACTGGGTCTGACTGAGCACCTCCAGGAGAGAGGCCCAAGCAAGAAGTGCCCCGAGGAGCGTCTTGCCACATGTCAACACTGGGTCTGACCGAGCGCCTCCAGGAGAGAGGCCCGAGGAGCGTCTTGCCACATGTCACCTCTGGGTCTGACTGAGCGCCTCCAGGAGAGAGGCACAAGCAAGAAACGCCCGAGGAGCGTCTTGACACATGTCAACACTGGGTCTGACTGAACGCCTCCAGGAGAGAGGCCCCAGCAAGACGCGCCCCGAGGAGCGTCTTGCCACATGTCAGCACTCGGTCTGACTGAGCGCCTCCAGGAGAGAGGCCCAAGCAAGAAGCGCCCCGAGGAGCGTCTTGCCACATGTCAACAATGGGTCTGACTTAGGGCCTCCAGGAGAGAAGCCCAAGCAAGACACGCCCCGAGGAGCGACTTGCCACATGTCAACACTGGGTCTAATTGAGCACCTCCAGGAGAGAGGCCCAAGCAAGACGCGCCCCGAGGAGCGTCTTGCCACATGTCACTACTCGGTCTGACTGAGCGCCTCCAGGTGAGAGGTCCAAGCAAGACGCGCCCCGAGGAGAGTCTTGCCACATGTCAACACTGGGTCTGACAGAGGGCATCCAGGAGAGAGGCCCGAGCAATACGCGCCCCGAGGAGCGTCTTGCCACATGTCAACAATGGGTCTGACTGAGGGGCTCCAGGAGAGAAGCCAAAGCAAGACGCGCCCCGAGGAGCTTCTTTCCACATGTCAACAATGGGTCTTACTGAGGGCCTCCATGAGAGAAGCCCAAGCAAGACGCGCCCCGAGGAGTGTCTTGCCACATGTCAACACTGTGTCTGACTGAGCGCCTCCAGGAGAGAGGGCCAAGCAAGACGCGCCCCGAGGAGCGTCTTGCCACGTGTCAACACTGGGTCTGACTTAGCGCCTCCAGGAGAGAGGCCCAAGCAAGATGCGCCCCGAGGAGCGTCTTGCCACGTGTCACCACTGGGTCTGACTGAGCTCCTCCAGGAGAGAGGCCCAAGCAAGACGCGCCCAGAGGAGCGTCTTGCCACGTGTCACCACTGGGTCTGATTGAGCACCTCCAGGAGAGAGGCCCCAGCAAGACGCGCCCCGAGGAGCGTCTTGTCTTATGTCAGCACTCGGTCTGACTGAGCGCCTCCAGGAGAGAGGCCGAAGCAAGACGTGCCCCGAGGAGCGTCTTGCCACATGTCACTACTCGGTCTAACTGAGGGCCTCCAGGAGAGAGGTCCAAGCAAGATGCGCCCCGAGGAGCGTCTTGCAAAATGTTACTACTCGGTCTGACTGAGCGCCTCCAGGAGGGAGGTCCAAGCAAGACGCGCCCCGAGGAGCGTCTTGCCACATGTCACTACTCGGTCTGACTGAGCGCCTCCAGGAGAGAGGCCCAAGCAAGACTTGCCCCGAGGAGCGTCTTGCCACATGTCAACAATGGGTCTGACTGAGGGTCTCCAGGAGAGAAGCCCAAGCAAGACGCGCCCAGAGGAGCGTCTTGCCACATGTCAACAATGGGTCTGACTGAGCGCCTCCAGTAGAGAGGCCCAAGCAAGACATGCCCCGAGGAGCGTCTTGACATATGTCAACACTGGGTCGGACTGAGGGCCTCCATGAGAGAAGCCCAAGCAAGACGCGCCTCGAGGAGAGTCTTGCCACATGTCAACACTCGGTCTGACAGAGGGCATTCAGGAGAGAGGCCGAAGCAATACGCGCCCCGAGGAGCGTCTTGCCACATGTCACCACTGGGTCTGAATGAGCGCCTCCAGGAGAGAGGCCCAACCAAGACGCGCCCCGAGGAGTGTCTTGCCACATGCCAACACTGGGTCTGACTGAGCGCCTCCAGGAGAGAGGCCCAAGCAAGACGCGCCACGAGGAGCGTCTTGCCACGTGTCAACACTGGGTCTGACTGAGCGCCTCCAGGAGAGAGGCCCAAGCAAGATGTGCCCAGAGGAGCGTCTTTCCACGTGTCACCACTGGGTCTGACTGAGCGCCTCCAGGAGAGAGGCCCAAGCAAGACGCGCCCCGAGGAGCGTCTTGCCACATGTCAACACTGGGTCTGACTGAGCGCCTCCAGGAGAGAGGCCCAAGCAAGACGCGCCCCGAGGAGCGTCTTGCCACATGTCAACACTGGGTCTGACTGAGCGCCTCCAGGAGAGAGGCCCAAGGAAGACGCGCCCCGAGGAGCGTCTTGCCACATGTCAGCACTGGGTCTGACTGAGCGCCTCCAGGAGAGAGGCCCAAGCAAGACGCGCCCTGAGGAGCATCTTGCCACATGTCAACACTGGGTCTGACTGAGCGCCTCCAGGAGAGAGGCCCAAGCAAGACTTGCCCCGAGGAGCGTCTTGCCACATGTCAACAATGGGTCTGACTGAGGGTCTCCAGGAGAGAAGCCCAAGCAAGACGCGCCCAGAGGAGCGTCTTGCCACATGTCAACACTGGGTCTGACTGAGCGCCTCCAGTAGAGAGGCCCAAGCAAGACATGCCCCGAGGAGCGTCTTGACATATGTCAACACTGGGTCGGACTGAGGGCCTCCATGAGAGAAGCCTAAGCAAGACGCGCCCCGAGGAGAGTCTTGCCACATGTCAACACTTTGTCTGACAGAGGGCCTCTAGGAGAGAGGCCCAAGCAAGACGCGCCCAGAGGAGTGTCTTGCCACATGTCACTACTGGGTCTGACTGAGCACCTCCAGGAGAGAGGCCCAAGCAAGACGCGCCCCGAGGAGCGTCAGGCCACATGTCACTACTCAGTCTGACTGAGCGCCTCCAGGAGAGAGGCCCAAGCAAGACTTGCCCCGAGGAGCGTCTTGCCACATGTCAACAATGGGTCTGACTGAGGGTCTCCAGGAGAGAAGCCCAAGCAAGACGCGCCCAGAGGAGCGTCTTGCCACATGTCAACACTGGGTCTGACTGAGCGCCTCCAGTAGAGAGGCCCAAGCAAGACACGCCCCGAGGAGCGTCTTGACATATGTCAACACTGGGTCGGACTGAGGGCCTCCATGAGAGAAGCCCAAGCAAGACGCGCCCCGAGGAGAGTCTTGCCACATGTCAACACTCGGTCTGACAGAGGGCATTCAGGAGAGAGGCCGAAGCAATACGCGCCCCGAGGAGCGTCTTGCCACATGTCACCACTGGGTCTGACTGAGCGCCTCCAGGAGAGAGGCCCAAGCAAGACGCGCCCCGAGGAGCGTCAGGCCACATGTCACTACTCGGTCTGACTGAGCGCCTCCAGGAGAGAGGCCCAAGCAAGACTTGCCCCGAGGAGCGTCTTGCCACATGTCAACAATGGGTCTGACTGAGGGTCTCCAGGAGAGAAGCCCAAGCAAGACGCGCCCAGAGGAGCGTCTTGCCACATGTCAACACTGGGTCTGACTGAGCGCCTCCAGTAGAGAGGCCCAAGCAAGACAAGCCCCGAGGAGCGTCTTGACATATGTCAACACTGGGTCGGACTGAGGGCCTCCATGAGAGAAGCCCAAGCAAGACGCGCCCCGAGGAGAGTCTTGCCACATGTCAACACTCGGTCTGACAGAGGGCATTCAGGAGAGAGGCCCAAGCAAGACGCACCACGAGGAGCGTCTTGCCACGTGTCAACACTGGGTCTGACTGAGCGCCTCCAGGAGAGAGGCCCAAGCAAGATGTGCCCCGAGGAGCGTCTTTCCACGTGTCACCACTGGGTCTGACTGAGCGCCTCCAGGATAGAGGCCAAAGCAAGACGCGCCCCGAGGAGCGTCTTGCCACATGTCAACACTGGGTCTGACTGAGCGCCTCCAGGAGAGAGGCCCAAGCAAAACACGCCCCGAGGAGCGTCTTGCCACATGTCAACACTGGGTCTGACTGAGCGCCTCCAGGAGAGAGGCCCAAGCAAGACGCGCCCCGAGGAGCGTCTTGCCACATGTCAGCACTGGGTCTGACTGAGCGCCTCCAGGAGAGAGGCCCCAGCAAGACGCGCCCCGAGGAGCGTCTTGCCTTATGTCAGCACTCGGTCTGACTGAGCGCCTCCAGGAGAGAGGCCCAAGCAAGACGCGCCCCGAGGAGCGTCTTGCCACATGTCAACAATGGGTCTGACTGAGGGCCTCCAGGAGAGAGGCCCAAGCAAGATGCGCCCGGAGGAGCGTCTTGCCACATGTCAACACTGGGTCTGACAGAGGGCCTCCAGGAGAGAGGCCCAAGCAAGACGCGCCCCGAGGAGCGTCTTGCCACATGTCACCTCTGGTTCTGACTGAGCGCCTCCAGGAGAGAGGCCCAAGCAAGACGCGCCCCGAGGAGCGTCTTGCCACATGTCAACACTGGGTCTGACTGAGCGCCTCCAGGAGAGAGGCCCAAGCAAGACACGCCCAGAGGAACGTCTTGCCACATGTCAACACTGGGTCTGACTGAGCGCCTCCAGGAGAGAGGCCCAAGCAAGACGCGCCCCGAGGAGCGTCTTGCCACATGTCAGCACTGGGTCTTACTGAGCGCCTCCAGGAGAGAGGCCCCAGCAAGACGCGCCCCGAGGAGCGTCTTGCCTTATGTCAGCACTCGGTCTGACTGAGCGCCTCCAGGAGAGAGGCCCAAGCAAGACGCGCCCCGAGGAGCGTCTTGCCACATGTCAACAATGGGTCTGACTGAGGGCCTCCAGGAGAGAGGCCCATGCAAGATGCGCCTGGAGGAGCGTCTTGCCACATGTCAACACTGGGTCTGATTGAGCGCCTCCAGGAGAGAGGCCCAAGCGTGACGCCCCCCGAGGAGCGTCAGGCCACATGTCACTACTCAGTCTGACTGAGCGCCTCCAGGAGAGAGGCCCAAGCAAGACGCGCCCCGAGGAGCGTCTTGCCACATGTCAGCACTGGGTCTGACTGAGCGCCTCCAGGAGAGAGGCCCCAGCAAGACGCGCCCCGAGGAGAGTCTTGCCACATGTCAACACTGGGTCTGACCGAGCGCCTCCAGGAGAGAGGCCCGAGGAGCGTCTTGCCACATGTCACCTCTGGGTCTGACTGAGCGCCTCCAGGAGAGAGGCGCAAGCAAGAAACGCCCGAGGAGCGTAATGTCACATGTCAACACTGGGTCTGACTGAGCGCCTCCAGGAGAGAGGCCCCAGCAAGAAGCGCCCCGAGGAGCGTCTTGCCACATGTCAACAATGGGTCTGACTGAGGGCCTCCAGGAGAGAAGCCCAAGCAAGACGCGCCCCGAGGAGCGTCTTGCCACATGTCAACAATGGGTCTGACTGAGGGCCTCCAGGAGAGAAGCCCAAGCAAGACGCGCCCCGAGGAGCGTCTTGCCACATGTCAACACTGGGTCTAATTGAGCGCCTCCAGGAGAGAGGCCCAAGCAAGACGCGCCCCGAGGAGCGTCTTGCCACATGTCACTACTCGGTCTGACTGAGCGCCTCCAGGAGAGAGGTCCAAGCAAGACGCGCCCCGAGGAGAGTCTTGCCACATGTCAACACTGGGTCTGACAGAGGGCATCCAGGAGAGAGGCCCAAGCAATACGCGCCCCGAGGAGCGTCTTGCCACATGTCAACAATGGGTCTGACTGAGGGGCTCCAGGAGAGAAGCCAAAGCAAGACGCGCCCCGAGGAGCTTCTTTCCACATGTCAACAATGGGTCTTACTGAGGGCCTCCATGAGAGAAGCCCAAGCAAGACGTGCCCCGAGGAGTGTCTTTATCACATGTCAACACTGTGTCTGACTGAGCGCCTCCAGGAGAGAGGGCCAAGCAAGACGCGCCCCGAGGAGCGTCTTGCCACGTGTCAACACTGGGTCTGACTTAGCGCCTCCAGGAGAGAGGCCCAAGCAAGATGCGCCCCGAGGAGCGTCTTGCCACGTGTCACCACTGGGTCTGACTGAGCGCCTCCAGTAGAGAGGCCCAAGCAAGACATGCCCCGAGGAGCGTCTTGACATATGTCAACACTGGGTCGGACTGAGGGCCTCCATGAGAGAAGCCCAAGCAAGACGCGCCTCGAGGAGAGTCTTGCCACATGTCAACACTCGGTCTGACAGAGGGCATTCAGGAGAGAGGCCGAAGCAATACGCGCCCCGAGGAGCGTCTTGCCACATGTCACCACTGGGTCTGAATGAGCGCCTCCAGGAGAGAGGCCCAACCAAGACGCGCCCCGAGGAGTGTCTTGCCACATGCCAACACTGGGTCTGACTGAGCGCCTCCAGGAGAGAGGCCCAAGCAAGACGCGCCACGAGGAGCGTCTTGCCACGTGTCAACACTGGGTCTGACTGAGCGCCTCCAGGAGAGAGGCCCAAGCAAGATGTGCCCAGAGGAGCGTCTTTCCACGTGTCACCACTGGGTCTGACTGAGCGCCTCCAGGAGAGAGGCCCAAGCAAGACGCGCCCCGAGGAGCGTCTTGCCACATGTCAACACTGGGTCTGACTGAGCGCCTCCAGGAGAGAGGCCCAAGCAAGACGCGCCCCGAGGAGCGTCTTGCCACATGTCAACACTGGGTCTGACTGAGCGCCTCCAGGAGAGAGGCCCAAGGAAGACGCGCCCCGAGGAGCGTCTTGCCACATGTCAGCACTGGGTCTGACTGAGCGCCTCCAGGAGAGAGGCCCAAGCAAGACGCGCCCTGAGGAGCATCTTGCCACATGTCAACACTGGGTCTGACTGAGCGCCTCCAGGAGAGAGGCCCAAGCAAGACTTGCCCCGAGGAGCGTCTTGCCACATGTCAACAATGGGTCTGACTGAGGGTCTCCAGGAGAGAAGCCCAAGCAAGACGCGCCCAGAGGAGCGTCTTGCCACATGTCAACACTGGGTCTGACTGAGCGCCTCCAGTAGAGAGGCCCAAGCAAGACATGCCCCGAGGAGCGTCTTGACATATGTCAACACTGGGTCGGACTGAGGGCCTCCATGAGAGAAGCCTAAGCAAGACGCGCCCCGAGGAGAGTCTTGCCACATGTCAACACTTTGTCTGACAGAGGGCCTCTAGGAGAGAGGCCCAAGCAAGACGCGCCCAGACGAGTGTCTTGCCACATGTCACTACTGGGTCTGACTGAGCACCTCCAGGAGAGAGGCCCAAGCAAGACGCGCCCCGAGGAGCGTCAGGCCACATGTCACTACTCAGTCTGACTGAGCGCCTCCAGGAGAAAGGCCCAAGCAAGACTTGCCCCGAGGAGCGTCTTGCCACATGTCAACAATGGGTCTGACTGAGGGTCTCCAGGAGAGAAGCCCAAGCAAGACGCGCCCAGAGGAGCGTCTTGCCACATGTCAACACTGGGTCTGACTGAGCGCCTCCAGTAGAGAGGCCCAAGCAAGACACGCCCCGAGGAGCGTCTTGACATATGTCAACACTGGGTCGGACTGAGGGCCTCCATGAGAGAAGCCCAAGCAAGACGCGCCCCGAGGAGAGTCTTGCCACATGTCAACACTCGGTCTGACAGAGGGCATTCAGGAGAGAGGCCGAAGCAATACGCGCCCCGAGGAGCGTCTTGCCACATGTCACCACTGGGTCTGACTGAGCGCCTCCAGGAGAGAGGCCCAAGCAAGACGCGCCCCGAGGAGCGTCAGGCCACATGTCACTACTCGGTCTGACTGAGCGCCTCCAGGAGAGAAGCCCAAGCAAGACGCGCCCCGAGGAGCGTCTTGCCACATGTCAACACTGGGTCTAATTGAGCGCCTCCAGGAGAGAGGCCCAAGCAAGACGCGCCCCGAGGAGCGTCTTGCCACATGTCACTACTCGGTCTGACTGAGCGCCTCCAGGAGAGAGGTCCAAGCAAGACGCGCCCCGAGGAGAGTCTTGCCACATGTCAACACTGGGTCTGACAGAGGGCATCCAGGAGAGAGGCCCAAGCAATACGCGCCCCGAGGAGCGTCTTGCCACATGTCAACAATGGGTCTGACTGAGGGGCTCCAGGAGAGAAGCCAAAGCAAGACGCGCCCCGAGGAGCTTCTTTCCACATGTCAACAATGGGTCTTACTGAGGGCCTCCATGAGAGAAGCCCAAGCAAGACGTGCCCCGAGGAGTGTCTTGCCACATGTCAACACTGTGTCTGACTGAGCGCCTCCAGGAGAGAGGGCCAAGCAAGACGCGCCCCGAGGAGCGTCTTGCCACGTGTCAACACTGGGTCTGACTTAGCGCCTCCAGGAGAGAGGCCAAAGCAAGATGCGCCCCGAGGAGCGTCTTGCCACGTGTCACCACTGGGTCTGACTGAGCGCCTCCAGTAGAGAGGCCCAAGCAAGACATGCCCCGAGGAGCGTCTTGACATATGTCAACACTGGGTCGGACTGAGGGCCTCCATGAGAGAAGCCCAAGCAAGACGCGCCTCGAGGAGAGTCTTGCCACATGTCAACACTCGGTCTGACAGAGGGCATTCAGGAGAGAGGCCGAAGCAATACGCGCCCCGAGGAGCGTCTTGCCACATGTCACCACTGGGTCTGAATGAGCGCCTCCAGGAGAGAGGCCCAACCAAGACGCGCCCCGAGGAGTGTCTTGCCACATGCCAACACTGGGTCTGACTGAGCGCCTCCAGGAGAGAGGCCCAAGCAAGACGCGCCACGAGGAGCGTCTTGCCACGTGTCAACACTGGGTCTGACTGAGCGCCTCCAGGAGAGAGGCCCAAGCAAGATGTGCCCAGAGGAGCGTCTTTCCACGTGTCACCACTGGGTCTGACTGAGCGCCTCCAGGAGAGAGGCCCAAGCAAGACGCGCCCCGAGGAGCGTCTTGCCACATGTCAACACTGGGTCTGACTGAGCGCCTCCAGGAGAGAGGCCCAAGCAAGACGCGCCCCGAGGAGCGTCTTGCCACATGTCAACACTGGGTCTGACTGAGCGCCTCCAGGAGAGAGGCCCAAGGAAGACGCGCCCCGAGGAGCGTCTTGCCACATGTCAGCACTGGGTCTGACTGAGCGCCTCCAGGAGAGAGGCCCAAGCAAGACGCGCCCTGAGGAGCATCTTGCCACATGTCAACACTGGGTCTGACTGAGCGCCTCCAGGAGAGAGGCCCAAGCAAGACTTGCCCCGAGGAGCGTCTTGCCACATGTCAACAATGGGTCTGACTGAGGGTCTCCAGGAGAGAAGCCCAAGCAAGACGCGCCCAGAGGAGCGTCTTGCCACATGTCAACACTGGGTCTGACTGAGCGCCTCCAGTAGAGAGGCCCAAGCAAGACATGCCCCGAGGAGCGTCTTGACATATGTCAACACTGGGTCGGACTGAGGGCCTCCATGAGAGAAGCCTAAGCAAGACGCGCCCCGAGGAGAGTCTTGCCACATGTCAACACTTTGTCTGACAGAGGGCCTCTAGGAGAGAGGCCCAAGCAAGACGCGCCCAGAGGAGTGTCTTGCCACATGTCACTACTGGGTCTGACTGAGCACCTCCAGGAGAGAGGCCCAAGCAAGACGCGCCCCGAGGAGCGTCAGGCCACATGTCACTACTCAGTCTGACTGAGCGCCTCCAGGAGAGAGGCCCAAGCAAGACTTGCCCCGAGGAGCGTCTTGCCACATGTCAACAATGGGTCTGACTGAGGGTCTCCAGGAGAGAAGCCCAAGCAAGACGCGCCCAGAGGAGCGTCTTGCCACATGTCAACACTGGGTCTGACTGAGCGCCTCAGGTAGAGAGGCCCAAGCAAGACACGCCCCGAGGAGCGTCTTGACATATGTCAACACTGGGTCGGACTGAGGGCCTCCATGAGAGAAGCCCAAGCAAGACGCGCCCCGAGGAGAGTCTTGCCACATGTCAACACTCGGTCTGACAGAGGGCATTCAGGAGAGAGGCTGAAGCAATACGCGCCCCGAGGAGCGTCTTGCCACATGTCACCACTGGGTCTGACTGAGCGCCTCCAGGAGAGAGGCCCAAGCAAGACGCGCCCCGAGGAGCGTCAGGCCACATGTCACTACTCGGTCTGACTGAGCGCCTCCAGGAGAGAGGCCCAAGCAAGACTTGCCCCGAGGAGCGTCTTGCCACATGTCAACAATGGGTCTGACTGAGGGTCTCCAGGAGAGAAGCCCAAGCAAGACGCGCCCAGAGGAGCGTCTTGCCACATGTCAACACTGGGTCTGACTGAGCGCCTCCAGTAGAGAGGCCCAAGCAAGACAAGCCCCGAGGAGCGTCTTGACATATGTCAACACTGGGTCGGACTGAGGGCCTCCATGAGAGAAGCCCAAGCAAGACGCGCCCCGAGGAGAGTCTTGCCACATGTCAACACTCGGTCTGACAGAGGGCATTCAGGAGAGAGGCCGAAGCAATACGCGCCCCGAGGAGCGTCTTGCCACATGTCACCACTGGGTCTGAATGAGCGCCTCCAGGAGAGAGGCCCAACCAAGACGCGCCCCGAGGAGTGTCTTGCCACATGCCAACACTGGGTCTGACTGAGCGCCTCCAGGAGAGAGGCCCAAGCAAGACGCACCACGAGGAGCGTCTTGCCACGTGTCAACACTGGGTCTGACTGAGCGCCTCCAGGAGAGAGGCCCAAGCAAGATGTGCCCCGAGGAGCGTCTTTCCACGTGTCACCACTGGGTCTGACTGAGCGCCTCCAGGAGAGAGGCCAAAGCAAGACGCGCCCCGAGGAGCGTCTTGCCACATGTCAACACTGGGTCTGACTGAGCGCCTCCAGGAGAGAGGCCCAAGCAAAACACGCCCCGAGGAGCGTCTTGCCACATGTCAACACTGGGTCTGACTGAGCGCCTCCAGGAGAGAGGCCCAAGCAAGACGCGCCCCGAGGAGCGTCTTGCCACATGTCAGCACTGGGTCTGACTGAGCGCCTCCAGGAGAGAGGCCCCAGCAAGACGCGCCCCGAGGAGCGTCTTGCCTTATGTCAGCACTCGGTCTGACTGAGCGCCTCCAGGAGAGAGGCCCAAGCAAGACGCGCCCCGAGGAGCGTCTTGCCACATGTCAACAATGGGTCTGACTGAGGGCCTCCAGGAGAGAGGCCCAAGCAAGATGCGCCCGGAGGAGCGTCTTGCCACATGTCAACACTGGGTCTGACAGAGGGCCTCCAGGAGAGAGGCCCAAGCAAGACGCGCCCCGAGGAGCGTCTTGCCACATGTCACCTCTGGTTCTGACTGAGCGCCTCCAGGAGAGAGGCCCAAGCAAGACGCGCCCCGAGGAGCGTCTTGCCACATGTCAACACTGGGTCTGACTGAGCGCCTCCAGGAGAGAGGCCCAAGCAAGACACGCCCAGAGGAACGTCTTGCCACATGTCAACACTGGGTCTGACTGAGCGCCTCCAGGAGAGAGGCCCAAGCAAGACGCGCCCCGAGGAGCGTCTTGCCACATGTCAGCACTGGGTCTTACTGAGCGCCTCCAGGAGAGAGGCCCCAGCAAGACGCGCCCCGAGGAGCGTCTTGCCACATGTCAACACTGGGTCTGACTGAGCGCCTCCAGGAGAGAGGCCCAAGCAAGACACGCCCAGAGGAACGTCTTGCCACATGTCAACACTGGGTCTGACTGAGGGCCTCCAGGAGAGAGGCCCATGCAAGATGCGCCTGGAGGAGCGTCTTGCCACATGTCAACACTGGGTCTGACTGAGCGCCTCCAGGAGAGAGGCCCAAGCGTGACGCCCCCCGAGGAGCGTCAGGCCACATGTCACTACTCAGTCTGACTGAGCGCCTCCAGGAGAGAGGCCCAAGCAAGACGCGCCCCGAGGAGCGTCTTGCCACATGTCAGCACTGGGTCTGACTGAGCGCCTCCAGGAGAGAGGCCCCAGCAAGACGCGCCCCGAGGAGAGTCTTGCCACATGTCAACACTGGGTCTGACCGAGCGCCTCCAGGAGAGAGGCCCGAGGAGCGTCTTGCCACATGTCACCTCTGGGTCTGACTGAGCGCCTCCAGGAGAGAGGCGCAAGCAAGAAACGCCCGAGGAGCGTAATGTCACATGTCAACACTGGGTCTGACTGAGCGCCTCCAGGAGAGAGGCCCCAGCAAGAAGCGCCCCGAGGAGCGTCTTGCCACATGTCAACAATGGGTCTCACTGAGGGCCTCCGGGAGAGAAGCCCAAGCAAGACGCGCCCCGAGGAGCGTCTTGCCACATGTCAACAATGGGTCTGACTGAGGGCCTCCAGGAGAGAAGCCCAAGCAAGACGCGCCCCGAGGAGCGTCTTGCCACATGTCAACACTGGGTCTAATTGAGCGCCTCCAGGAGAGAGGCCCAAGCAAGACGCGCCCCGAGGAGCGTCTTGCCACATGTCACTACTCGGTCTGACTGAGCGCCTCCAGGAGAGAGGTCCAAGCAAGACGCGCCCCGAGGAGAGTCTTGCCACATGTCAACACTGGGTCTGACAGAGGGCATCCAGGAGAGAGGCCCAAGCAATACGCGCCCCGAGGAGCGTCTTGCCACATGTCAACAATGGGTCTGACTGAGGGGCTCCAGGAGAGAAGCCAAAGCAAGACGCGCCCCGAGGAGCTTCTTTCCACATGTCAACAATGGGTCTTACTGAGGGCCTCCATGAGAGAAGCCCAAGCAAGACGTGCCCCGAGGAGTGTCTTGCCACATGTCAACACTGTGTCTGACTGAGCGCCTCCAGGAGAGAGGGCCAAGCAAGACGCGCCCCGAGGAGCGTCTTGCCACGTGTCAACACTGGGTCTGACTTAGCGCCTCCAGGAGAGAGGCCCAAGCAAGATGCGCCCCGAGGAGCGTCTTGCCACGTGTCACCACTGGGTCTGACTGAGCGCCTCCAGTAGAGAGGCCCAAGCAAGACATGCCCCGAGGAGCGTCTTGACATATGTCAACACTGGGTCGGACTGAGGGCCTCCATGAGAGAAGCCCAAGCAAGACGCGCCTCGAGGAGAGTCTTGCCACATGTCAACACTCGGTCTGACAGAGGGCATTCAGGAGAGAGGCCGAAGCAATACGCGCCCCGAGGAGCGTCTTGCCACATGTCACCACTGGGTCTGAATGAGCGCCTCCAGGAGAGAGGCCCAACCAAGACGCGCCCCGAGGAGTGTCTTGCCACATGCCAACACTGGGTCTGACTGAGCGCCTCCAGGAGAGAGGCCCAAGCAAGACGCGCCACGAGGAGCGTCTTGCCACGTGTCAACACTGGGTCTGACTGAGCGCCTCCAGGAGAGAGGCCCAAGCAAGATGTGCCCAGAGGAGCGTCTTTCCACGTGTCACCACTGGGTCTGACTGAGCGCCTCCAGGAGAGAGGCCCAAGCAAGACGCGCCCCGAGGAGCGTCTTGCCACATGTCAACACTGGGTCTGACTGAGCGCCTCCAGGAGAGAGGCCCAAGCAAGACGCGCCCCGAGGAGCGTCTTGCCACATGTCAACACTGGGTCTGTCTGAGCGCCTCCAGGAGAGAGGCCCAAGGAAGACGCGCCCCGAGGAGCGTCTTGCCACATGTCAGCACTGGGTCTGACTGAGCGCCTCCAGGAGAGAGGCCCAAGCAAGACGCGCCCTGAGGAGCATCTTGCCACATGTCAACACTGGGTCTGACTGAGCGCCTCCAGGAGAGAGGCCCAAGCAAGACTTGCCCCGAGGAGCGTCTTGCCACATGTCAACAATGGGTCTGACTGAGGGTCTCCAGGAGAGAAGCCCAAGCAAGACGCGCCCAGAGGAGCGTCTTGCCACATGTCAACACTGGGTCTGACTGAGCGCCTCCAGTAGAGAGGCCCAAGCAAGACATGCCCCGAGGAGCGTCTTGACATATGTCAACACTGGGTCGGACTGAGGGCCTCCATGAGAGAAGCCTAAGCAAGACGCGCCCCGAGGAGAGTCTTGCCACATGTCAACACTTTGTCTGACAGAGGGCCTCTAGGAGAGAGGCCCAAGCAAGACGCGCCCAGAGGAGTGTCTTGCCACATGTCACTACTGGGTCTGACTGAGCACCTCCAGGAGAGAGGCCCAAGCAAGACGCGCCCCGAGGAGCGTCAGGCCACATGTCACTACTCAGTCTGACTGAGCGCCTCCAGGAGAGAGGCCCAAGCAAGACTTGCCCCGAGGAGCGTCTTGCCACATGTCAACAATGGGTCTGACTGAGGGTCTCCAGGAGAGAAGCCCAAGCAAGACGCGCCCAGAGGAGCGTCTTGCCACATGTCAACACTGGGTCTGACTGAGCGCCTCCAGTAGAGAGGCCCAAGCAAGACACGCCCCGAGGAGCGTCTTGACATATGTCAACACTGGGTCGGACTGAGGGCCTCCATGAGAGAAGCCCAAGCAAGACGCGCCCCGAGGAGAGTCTTGCCACATGTCAACACTCGGTCTGACAGAGGGCATTCAGGAGAGAGGCCGAAGCAATACGCGCCCCGAGGAGCGTCTTGCCACATGTCACCACTAGGTCTGACTGAGCGCCTCCAGGAGAGAGGCCCAAGCAAGACGCGCCCCGAGGAGCGTCAGGCCACATGTCACTACTCGGTCTGACTGAGCGCCTCCAGGAGAGAGGCCCAAGCAAGACTTGCCCGGAGGAGCGTCTTGCCACATGTCAACACTGGGTCTGACTGAGCGCCTCCAGTAGAGAGGCCCAAGCAAGACAAGCCCCGAGGAGCGTCTTGACATATGTCAACACTGGGTCGGACTGAGGGCCTCCATGAGAGAAGCCCAAGCAAGACGCGCCCCGAGGAGAGTCTTGCCACATGTCAACACTCGGTCTGACAGAGGGCATTCAGGAGAGAGGCCGAAGCAATACGCGGCCCGAGGAGCGTCTTGCCACATGTCACCACTGGGTCTGAATGAGCGCCTCCAGGAGAGAGGCCCAACCAAGACGCGCCCCGAGGAGTGTCTTGCCACATGCCAACACTGGGTCTGACTGAGCGCCTCCAGGAGAGAGGCCCAAGCACGACGCACCACGAGGAGCGTCTTGCCACGTGTCAACACTGGGTCTGACTGAGCGCCTCCAGGAGAGAGGCCCAAGCAAGATGTGCCCCGAGGAGCGTCTTTCCACGTGTCACCACTGGGTCTGACTGAGCGCCTCCAGGATAGAGGCCAAAGCAAGACGCGCCCCGAGGAGCGTCTTGCCACATGTCAACACTGGGTCTGACTGAGCGCCTCCAGGAGAGAGGCCCAAGCAAAACACGCCCCGAGGAGCGTCTTGCCACATGTCAACACTGGGTCTGACTGAGCGCCTCCAGGAGAGAGGCCCAAGCAAGACGCGCCCCGAGGAGCGTCTTGCCACATGTCAGCACTGGGTCTGACTGAGCGCCTCCAGGAGAGAGGCCCAAGCAAGACGCGCCCCGAGGAGCGTCTTGCCACATGTCAACAATGGGTCTGACTGAGGGCCTCCAGGAGAGAGGCCCAAGCAAGATGCGCCCGGAGGAGCGTCTTGCCACATGTAAACACTGGGTCTGACAGAGGGCCTCCAGGAGAGAGGCCCAAGCAAGACGCGCCCCGAGGAGCGTCTTGCCACATGTCACCTCTGGTTCTGACTGAGCGCCTCCAGGAGAGAGGCCCAAGCAAGACGCGCCCCGAGGAGCGTCTTGCCACATGTCAACACTGGGTCTGACTGAGCGCCTCCAGGAGAGAGGCCCAAGCAAGACACGCCCAGAGGAACGTCTTGCCACATGTCAACACTGGGTCTGACTGAGCGCCTCCAGGAGAGAGGCCCCAGCAAGAAGCGCCCCGAGGAGCGTCTTGCCACATGTCAACAATGGGTCTGACTGAGGGCCTCCAGGAGAGAAGCCCAAGCAAGACGCGCCCCGAGGAGCGTCTTGCCACATGTCAACAATGGGTCTGACTGAGGGCCTCCAGGAGAGAAGCCCAAGCAAGACGCGCCCCGAGGAGCGTCTTGCCACATGTCAACACTGGGTCTAATTGAGCGCCTCCAGGAGAGAGGCCCAAGCAAGACGCGCCCCGAGGAGCGTCTTGCCACATGTCACTACTCGGTCTGACTGAGCGCCTCCAGGAGAGAGGTCCAAGCAAGACGCGCCCCGAGGAGAGTCTTGCCACATGTCAACACTGGGTCTGACAGAGGGCATCCAGGAGAGAGGCCCAAGCAAGATGTGCCCAGAGGAGCGTCTTTCCACGTGTCACCACTGGGTCTGACTGAGCGCCTCCAGGAGAGAGGCCCAAGCAAGACGCGCCCCGAGGAGCGTCTTGCCACATGTCAACACTGGGTCTGACTGAGCGCCTCCAGGAGAGAGGCCCAAGCAAGATGCGCCCCGAGGAGCGTCTTGCCACATGTCAACACTGGGTCTGACTGAGCGCCTCCAGGAGAGAGGCCCAAGCAAGACGCGCCCCGAGGAGCGTCTTGCCACATGTCAGCACTGGGTCTGACTGAGCGCCTCCAGGAGAGAGGCCCCAGCAAGACGCACCCCGAGGAGCGTCTTGCCTTATGTCAGCACTGGGTCTGACTGAGCGCCTCCAGGAGAGAGGCTCAAGCAAGACGCGCCCCGAGGAGCGTCTTGCCACATGTCAACAATGGGTCTGACTGAGGGCCTCCAGGAGAGAGGCCCAAGCAAGATGCGCCCGAAGGAGCGTCTTGCCACATGTCAACACTGGGTCTGACAGAGGGCCTCCAGGAGAGAGGCCCAAGCAAGACGTGCCCCGAGGAGCCTCTTGTCACATGTCAACACTGGGTCTGTCTGAGCGCCTCCAGGAGAGAAGCCCAAGCAAGACGCGCCCCGAGGAGCGTCTTGCCACATGTCAACAATGGGTCTGACTGAGGGCCTCCAGGAGAGAAGCCCAAGCAAGACGCGCCCCGAGGAGCGTCTTGACACATGTCAACACTGGGTCTGACAGAGGGCCTCCAGGAGAGAGGCCCAAGCAAGACGCGCCCAGAGGAGTGTCTTGCCACATGTCACCACTGGGTCTGACTGAGCGCCTCCAGGAGAGAGGCCCAAGCAAGACGCGCCCCAAGGAGCGTCAGGCCACATGTCACTTCTCAGTCTGACTGAGCGCCTCCAGGAGAGAGGCCCAAGCAAGACTTGCCCCGAGGAGCGTCTTGCCACATGTCAACAATGGGTCTGACTGAGGGTCTCCAGGAGAGAAGCCCAAGCAAGACGCGCCCAGAGGAGCGTCTTGCCACATGTCAACACTGGGTCTGACTGAGCGCCTCCAGTAGAGAGGCCCAAGCAAGACACGCCCCGAAAAAGCTTCTTGACATATGTCAACACTGGGTCGGACTGAGGGCCTCCATGAGAGAAGCCCAAGCAAGACGCGCCCCGAGGAGAGTCTTGCCACATGTCAACACTCGGTCTGACAGAGGGCATTCAGGAGAGAGGCCGAAGCAATACGCGCCCCGAGGAGCGTCTTGCCACATGTCACCACTGGGTCTGAATGAGCGCCTCCAGGAGAGAGGCCCAAGCAAGATGTGCCCAGAGGAGCGTCTTTCCACGTGTCACCACTGGGTCTGACTGAGCGCCTCCAGGAGAGAGGCCCAAGCAAGACGCGCCCCGAGGAGCGTCTTGCCACATGTCAACACTGGGTCTGACTGAGCGCCTCCAGGAGAGAGGCCCAAGCAAGACGCGCCCCGAGGAGCGTCTTGCCACATGTCAACACTGGGTCTGACTGAGCGCCTCCAGGAGAGAGGCCCAAGCAAGACGCGCCCCGAGGAGCGTCTTGCCACATGTTAGCACTGGGTCTGACTGAGCGCCTCCAGGAGAGAGGCCCCAGCAAGACGCGCCCCGAGGAGCGTCTTGCCTTATGTCAGCACTGGGTCTGACTGAGCGCCTCCAGGAGAGAGGCCCAAGCAAGACGCGCCCCGAGGAGCGTCTTGCCACATGTCAACAATGGGTCTGACTGAGGGCCTCCAGGAGAGAGGCCCAAGCAAGATGCGCCCGAAGGAGCGTCTTGCCACATGTCAACACTGGGTCTGACAGAGGGCCTCCAGGAGAGAGGCCCAAGCAAGACGTGCCCCGAGGAGCCTCTTGTCACATGTCAACACTGGGTCTGTCTGAGCGCCTCCAGGAGAGAAGCCCAAGCAAGACGCGCCCCGAGGAGCGTCTTGCCACATGTCAACAATGAGTCTGACTGAGGGCCTCCAGGAGTGAAGCCCAAGCAAGACGCGCCTCGAGGAGCGTCTTGACACATGTCAACACTGGGTCTGACAGAGGGCCTCCAGGAGAGAGGCCCAAGCAAGACGCGCCCCGAGGAGTGTCTTGCCACATGTCACCACTGGGTCTGACTGAGCGCCTCCAGGAGAGAGGCCCAAGCAAGACGCGCCCCGAGGAGCGTCAGGCCACATGTCACTTCTCAGTCTGACTGAGCGCCTCCAGGAGAGAGGCCCAAGCAAGACTTGCCCCGAGGAGCGTCTTGCCACATGTCAACAATGGGTCTGACTGAGGGTCTCCAGGAGAGAAGCCCAAGCAAGACGCGCCCAGAGGAGAGTCTTGCCACATGTCAACACTGGGTCTGACTGAGCGCCTCCAGTAGAGAGGCCCAAGCAAGACACGCCCCGAAAAAGCTTCTTGACATATGTCAACACTGGGTCGGACTGAGGGCCTCCATGAGAGAAGCCCAAGCAAGACGCGCTCTGAGGAGAGTCTTGCCACATGTCAACACTCGGTCTGACAGAGGGCATTCAGGAGAGAGGCCGAAGCAATACGCGCCCCGAGGATCGTCTTGCCACATGTCACCACTGGGTCTGACTGAGCGCCTCCAGGAGAGAGGCCCAAGCAAGACGCGCCCCGAGGAGCGTCAGGCCACATGTCACTACTCGGTCTGACTGAGCGCCTCCAGGAGAGAGGCCCAAGCAAGACTTGCCCCGAGGAGCGTCTTGCCACATGTCAACAATGGGTCTGACTGAGGGTCTCCAGGAGAGAAGCCCAAGCAAGACGCGCCCAGAGGAGCGTCTTGCCACATGTCAACACTGGGTCTGACTGAGCGCCTCCAGGAGAGAGGCCCAAGCAAGACGCGCCCCGAGGAGCGTCTTGCCACATGTCAACACTGGGTCTGACTGAGCGCCTCCAGGAGAGAGGCCCAAGCAAGACGCGCCCCGAGGAGCGTCTTGCCACATGTCAACACTGGGTCTGACTGAGCGCCTCCAGGAGAGAGGCCCAAGCAAGACGCGCCCCGAGGAGCGTCTTGCCACATGTTAGCACTGGGTCTGACTGAGCGCCTCCAGGAGAGAGGCCCCAGCAAGACGCGCCCCGAGGAGCGTCTTGCCTTATGTCAGCACTGGGTCTGACTGAGCGCCTCCAGGAGAGAGGCCCAAGCAAGACGCGCCCCGAGGAGCGTCTTGCCACATGTCAACAATGGGTCTGACTGAGGGCCTCCAGGAGAGAGGCCCAAGCAAGATGCGCCCGAAGGAGCGTCTTGCCACATGTCAACACTGGGTCTGACAGAGGGCCTCCAGGAGAGAGGCCCAAGCAAGACGTGCCCCGAGGAGCCTCTTGTCACATGTCAACACTGGGTCTGTCTGAGCGCCTCCAGGAGAGAAGCCCAAGCAAGACGCGCCCCGAGGAGCGTCTTGCCACATGTCAACAATGAGTCTGACTGAGGGCCTCCAGGAGTGAAGCCCAAGCAAGACGCGCCTCGAGGAGCGTCTTGACACATGTCAACACTGGGTCTGACAGAGGGCCTCCAGGAGAGAGGCCCAAGCAAGACGCGCCCCGAGGAGTGTCTTGCCACATGTCACCACTGGGTCTGACTGAGCGCCTCCAGGAGAGAGGCCCAAGCAAGACGCGCCCCGAGGAGCGTCAGGCCACATGTCACTTCTCAGTCTGACTGAGCGCCTCCAGGAGAGAGGCCCAAGCAAGACTTGCCCCGAGGAGCGTCTTGCCACATGTCAACAATGGGTCTGACTGAGGGTCTCCAGGAGAGAAGCCCAAGCAAGACGCGCCCAGAGGAGAGTCTTGCCACATGTCAACACTGGGTCTGACTGAGCGCCTCCAGTAGAGAGGCCCAAGCAAGACACGCCCCGAAAAAGCTTCTTGACATATGTCAACACTGGGTCGGACTGAGGGCCTCCATGAGAGAAGCCCAAGCAAGACGCGCTCTGAGGAGAGTCTTGCCACATGTCAACACTCGGTCTGACAGAGGGCATTCAGGAGAGAGGCCGAAGCAATACGCGCCCCGAGGATCGTCTTGCCACATGTCACCACTGGGTCTGACTGAGCGCCTCCAGGAGAGAGGCCCAAGCAAGACGCGCCCCGAGGAGCGTCAGGCCACATGTCACTACTCGGTCTGACTGAGCGCCTCCAGGAGAGAGGCCCAAGCAAGACTTGCCCCGAGGAGCGTCTTGCCACATGTCAACAATGGGTCTGACTGAGGGTCTCCAGGAGAGAAGCCCAAGCAAGACGCGCCCAGAGGAGCGTCTTGCCACATGTCAACACTGGGTCTGACTGAGCGCCTCCAGTAGAGAGGCCCAAGCAAGACAAGCCCCGAGGAGCGTCTTGACATATGTCAACACTGGGTCGGACTGAGGGCCTCCATGAGAGAAGCCCAAGCAAGACGCGCCCCGAGGAGAGTCTTGCCACATGTCAACACTCGGTCTGACAGAGGGCATTCAGGAGAGAGGCCGAAGCAATACGCGCCCCGAGGAGCGTCTTGCCACATGTCACCACTGGGTCTGAATGAGGGCATTCAGGAGAGAGGCCGAAGCAATACGCGCCCCGAGGAGCGTCTTGCCACATGTCAACACTGGGTCTGACAGAGGGCCTCCAGGAGAGAGGCCCAAGCAAGACGCGCCCCGAGGAGCGTCTTGCCACATGTCACCTCTGGTTCTGACTGAGCGCCTCCAGGAGAGAGGCCCAAGCAAGACGTGCCCCGAGGAGCCTCTTGTCACATGTCAACACTGGGTCTGTCTGAGCGCCTCCAGGAGAGAAGCCCAAGCAAGACGCGCCCCGAGGAGCGTCTTGCCACATGTCAACAATGGGTCTGACTGAGGGCCTCCAGGAGAGAAGCCCAAGCAAGACGCGCCCCGAGGAGCGTCTTGACACATGTCAACACTGGGTCTGACAGAGGGCCTCCAGGAGAGAGGCCCAAGCAAGACGCGCCCAGAGGAGTGTCTTGCCACATGTCACCACTGGGTCTGACTGAGCGCCTCCAGGAGAGAGGCCCAAACAAGACGCGCCCCGAGGAGCGTCAGGCCACATGTCACTACTCAGTCTGACTGAGCGCCTCCAGGAGAGAGGCCCAAGCAAGACGCGCCCCGAGGAGCGTCTTGCCACATGTCACCTCTGGTTCTGACTGAGCGCCTCCAGGAGAGAGGCCCAAGCAAGACGCGCCCCGAGGAGCGTCTTGTCACATGTCAACACTGGGTCTTTCTGAGCGCCTCCAGGAGAGAAGCCCAAGCAAGACGCGCCCCGAGGAGCGTCTTGCCACATGACACCGCTTGGTCTGACTGAGCGCCTCCAGGAGAGAGGCCCAAGCAACACGCGCCCCGAGGAGCGTCAGGCCACATGTCACTACTCAGTCTGACTGAGCGCCTCCAGGAGAGAGGCCCAAGCAAGACGCGCCCCGAGGAGCGTCTTGCCACATGTCAACAATGGGTCTTACTGAGGGCCTCCAGGAGAGAAGCCCAAGCAAGACGCGCCCCGAGGAGCTTCTTGCCACATGTCAGCACTCGGTCTGACCGAGCGCCTCCAGGAGAGAGGCCAAAGCAAGACGCGCCCCGAGGAGCGTCTTGCCACATGCCAACAATGGGTCTGACTGAGGGCCTCCAGAAGAGAAGCACAAGCAAGACGCGCCCCGAGGAGCGTCTTGACACATGTCAACACTGGGTCTGACAGAGGGCCTCCAGGAGAGAGGCCCAAGCAAGATGCGCCCCGAGGAGTGTCTTGCCACATGTCACCACTTGGTCTGACTGAGCGCCTCCAGGAGAGAGGCCCATGCAACATGCGCCCCGAGGAGCGTCAGGCCACATGTCACTACTCAGTGTGACTGAGCGCCTCCAGGAGAGAGGCCCCAGCAAGACGCGCCCCGAGGAGCGTCTTGCCACATGTCAACAATGGGTCTTACTGAGGGCCTCCAGGAGAGAAGCCCAAGCAAGACGCGCCCCGAGGAGCTTCTTGCCACATGTCAGCACTCGGTCTGACTGAGCGCCTCCAGGAGAGAGGTCAAAGCAAGACGCGCCCCGAGGAGCGTCTTGACACATGTCAACACTGGGTCTGACAGAGGGCCTCCATGAGAGAGGCACAAGCAAGACGCGCCCCGAGGAGTGTCTTGCCACATGTCAACACTGGGTCTGACAGAGGGCCTCCAGGAGAGAGGCCCAAGCAAGACGCGCCCCGAGGATTGTCTTGCCGCATGTCACCACTTGGTCTGACTGAGTGCCTCCAGGAGAGAGGGCCAAGCAACACGCGCCCCGAGGAGCGTCAGGCCACATGTCACTACTCAGTCTGACTGAGCGCCTCCAGGAGAGAGGCCCAAGCAAGACGCGCCCCGAGGAGCGTCTTGCCACATGTCAACAATGGGTCTGACTGAGGGTCTCCAGGAGAGAAGCCCAAGCAAGACGCGCCCAGAGGAGCGTCTTGCCACATGTCAACACTGCGTCTGACTGAGCGCCTCCAGTAGAGAGGCCCAAGCAAGACAAGCCCCGAGGAGCGGCTTGACATATGTCAACACTGGGTCGGACTGAGGGCCTCCATGAGAGAAGCCCAAGCAAGACGCGCCCCGAGGAGAGTCTTGCCACATGTCAACACTCGGTCTGACAGAGGGCATTCAGGAGAGAGGCCGAAGCAATACGCGCCCCGAGGAGCGTCTTGCCACATGTCACCACTGGGTCTGAATGAGGGCATTCAGGAGAGAGGCCGAAGCAATACGCGCCCCGAGGAGCGTCTTGCCACATGTCAACAATGGGTCTGACTGAGGGCCTCCAGGAGAGAGGCCCAAGCAAGATGCGCCCGGAGGAGCGTCTTGCCACATGTCAACACTGGGTCTGACAGAGGGCCTCCAGGAGAGAGGCCCAAGCAAGATGCGCCCGGAGGAGCGTCTTGCCACATGTCAACACTGGGTCTGACAGAGGGCCTCCAGGAGAGAGGCCCAAGCAAGACGCGCCCCGAGGAGCGTCTTGCCACATGTCACCTCTGGTTCTGACTGAGCGCCTCCAGGAGAGAGGCCCAAGCAAGACTTGCCCCGAGGAGCGTCTTGCCACATGTCAACAATGGGTCTGACTGAGGGTCTCCAGGAGAGAAGCCCAAGCAAGACGCGCCCAGAGGAGCGTCTTGCCACATGTCAACACTGGGTCTGACTGAGCGCCTCCAGTAGAGAGGCCCAAGCAAGACAAGCCCCGAGGAGCGTCTTGACATATGTCAACACTGGGTCGGACTGAGGGCCTCCATGAGAGAAGCCCAAGCAAGACGCGCCCCGAGGAGAGTCTTGCCACATGTCAACACTCGGTCTGACAGAGGGCATTCAGGAGAGAGGCCGAAGCAATACGCGCCCCGAGGAGCGTCTTGCCACATGTCACCACTGGGTCTGAATGAGGGCATTCAGGAGAGAGGCCGAAGCAATACGCGCCCCGAGGAGCGTCTTGCCACATGTCAACAATGGGTCTGACTGAGGGCCTCCAGGAGAGAGGCCCAAGCAAGATGCGCCCGGAGGAGCGTCTTGCCACATGTCAACACTGGGTCTGACAGAGGGCCTCCAGGAGAGAGGCCCAAGCAAGATGCGCCCAGAGGAGCGTCTTGCCACATGTCAACACTGGGTCTGACAGAGGGCCTCCAGGAGAGAGGCCCAAGCAAGACGCGCCCCGAGGAGCGTCTTGCCACATGTCACCTCTGGTTCTGACTGAGCGCCTCCAGGAGAGAGGCCCAAGCAAGACTTGCCCCGAGGAGCGTCTTGCCACATGTAAACAATGGGTCTGACTGAGGGTCTCCAGGAGAGAAGCCCAACTAAGACGCGCCCAGAGGAGCGTCTTGCCACATGTCAACACTGGGTCTGACTGAGCGCCTCCAGTAGAGAGGCCCAAGCAAGACAAGCCCCGAGGAGCGTCTTGACATATGTCAACACTGGGTCGGACTGAGGGCCTCCATGAGAGAAGCCCAAGCAAGACGCGCCCCGAGGAGAGTCTTGCCACATGTCAACACTGGGTCTGACAGAGGGCCTCCAGGAGAGAGGCCCAAGCAAGACGCGCCCAGAGGAGTGTCTTGCCACATGTCACCACTGGGTCTGACTGAGCGCCTCCAGGAGAGAGGCCCAAGCAAGACGCGCCCCAAGGAGCGTCAGGCCACATGTCACTTCTCAGTCTGACTGAGCGCCTCCAGGAGAGAGGCCCAAGCAAGACTTGCCCCGAGGAGCGTCTTGCCACATGTCAACAATGGGTCTGACTGAGGGTCTCCAGGAGAGAAGCCCAAGCAAGACGCGCCCAGAGGAGCGTCTTGCCACATGTCAACACTGGGTCTGACTGAGCGCCTCCAGTAGAGAGGCCCAAGCAAGACACGCCCCGAAAAAGCTTCTTGACATATGTCAACACTGGGTCGGACTGAGGGCCTCCATGAGAGAAGCCCAAGCAAGACGCGCCCCGAGGAGAGTCTTGCCACATGTCAACACTCGGTCTGACAGAGGGCATTCAGGAGAGAGGCCGAAGCAATACGCGCCCCGAGGAGCGTCTTGCCACATGTCACCACTGGGTCTGAATGAGCGCCTCCAGGAGAGAGGCCCAAGCAAGATGTGCCCAGAGGAGCGTCTTTCCACGTGTCACCACTGGGTCTGACTGAGCGCCTCCAGGAGAGAGGCCCAAGCAAGACGCGCCCCGAGGAGCGTCTTGCCACATGTCAACACTGGGTCTGACTGAGCGCCTCCAGGAGAGAGGCCCAAGCAAGACGCGCCCCGAGGAGCGTCTTGCCACATGTCAACACTGGGTCTGACTGAGCGCCTCCAGGAGAGAGGCCCAAGCAAGACGCGCCCCGAGGAGCGTCTTGCCACATGTTAGCACTGGGTCTGACTGAGCGCCTCCAGGAGAGAGGCCCCAGCAAGACGCGCCCCGAGGAGCGTCTTGCCTTATGTCAGCACTGGGTCTGACTGAGCGCCTCCAGGAGAGAGGCCCAAGCAAGACGCGCCCCGAGGAGCGTCTTGCCACATGTCAACAATGGGTCTGACTGAGGGCCTCCAGGAGAGAGGCCCAAGCAAGATGCGCCCGAAGGAGCGTCTTGCCACATGTCAACACTGGGTCTGACAGAGGGCCTCCAGGAGAGAGGCCCAAGCAAGACGTGCCCCGAGGAGCCTCTTGTCACATGTCAACACTGGGTCTGTCTGAGCGCCTCCAGGAGAGAAGCCCAAGCAAGACGCGCCCCGAGGAGCGTCTTGCCACATGTCAACAATGAGTCTGACTGAGGGCCTCCAGGAGTGAAGCCCAAGCAAGACGCGCCTCGAGGAGCGTCTTGACACATGTCAACACTGGGTCTGACAGAGGGCCTCCAGGAGAGAGGCCCAAGCAAGACGCGCCCCGAGGAGTGTCTTGCCACATGTCACCACTGGGTCTGACTGAGCGCCTCCAGGAGAGAGGCCCAAGCAAGACGCGCCCCGAGGAGCGTCAGGCCACATGTCACTTCTCAGTCTGACTGAGCGCCTCCAGGAGAGAGGCCCAAGCAAGACTTGCCCCGAGGAGCGTCTTGCCACATGTCAACAATGGGTCTGACTGAGGGTCTCCAGGAGAGAAGCCCAAGCAAGACGCGCCCAGAGGAGAGTCTTGCCACATGTCAACACTGGGTCTGACTGAGCGCCTCCAGTAGAGAGGCCCAAGCAAGACACGCCCCGAAAAAGCTTCTTGACATATGTCAACACTGGGTCGGACTGAGGGCCTCCATGAGAGAAGCCCAAGCAAGACGCGCTCTGAGGAGAGTCTTGCCACATGTCAACACTCGGTCTGACAGAGGGCATTCAGGAGAGAGGCCGAAGCAATACGCGCCCCGAGGATCGTCTTGCCACATGTCACCACTGGGTCTGACTGAGCGCCTCCAGGAGAGAGGCCCAAGCAAGACGCGCCCCGAGGAGCGTCAGGCCACATGTCACTACTCGGTCTGACTGAGCGCCTCCAGGAGAGAGGCCCAAGCAAGACTTGCCCCGAGGAGCGTCTTGCCACATGTCAACAATGGGTCTGACTGAGGGTCTCCAGGAGAGAAGCCCAAGCAAGACGCGCCCAGAGGAGCGTCTTGCCACATGTCAACACTGGGTCTGACTGAGCGCCTCCAGTAGAGAGGCCCAAGCAAGACAAGCCCCGAGGAGCGTCTTGACATATGTCAACACTGGGTCGGACTGAGGGCCTCCATGAGAGAAGCCCAAGCAAGACGCGCCCCGAGGAGAGTCTTGCCACATGTCAACACTCGGTCTGACAGAGGGCATTCAGGAGAGAGGCCGAAGCAATACGCGCCCCGAGGAGCGTCTTGCCACATGTCAACACTGGGTCTGACAGAGGGCCTCCAGGAGAGAGGCCCAAGCAAGACGCGCCCCGAGGAGCGTCTTGCCACATGTCACCTCTGGTTCTGACTGAGCGCCTCCAGGAGAGAGGCCCAAGCAAGACGTGCCCCGAGGAGCCTCTTGTCACATGTCAACACTGGGTCTGTCTGAGCGCCTCCAGGAGAGAAGCCCAAGCAAGACGCGCCCCGAGGAGCGTCTTGCCACATGTCAACAATGGGTCTGACTGAGGGCCTCCAGGAGAGAAGCCCAAGCAAGACGCGCCCCGAGGAGCGTCTTGACACATGTCAACACTGGGTCTGACAGAGGGCCTCCAGGAGAGAGGCCCAAGCAAGACGCGCCCAGAGGAGTGTCTTGCCACATGTCACCACTGGGTCTGACTGAGCGCCTCCAGGAGAGAGGCCCAAACAAGACGCGCCCCGAGGAGCGTCAGGCCACATGTCACTACTCAGTCTGACTGAGCGCCTCCAGGAGAGAGGCCCAAGCAAGACGCGCCCCGAGGAGCGTCTTGCCACATGTCACCTCTGGTTCTGACTGAGCGCCTCCAGGAGAGAGGCCCAAGCAAGACGCGCCCCGAGGAGCGTCTTGTCACATGTCAACACTGGGTCTTTCTGAGCGCCTCCAGGAGAGAAGCCCAAGCAAGACGCGCCCCGAGGAGCGTCTTGCCACATGACACCGCTTGGTCTGACTGAGCGCCTCCAGGAGAGAGGCCCAAGCAACACGCGCCCCGAGGAGCGTCAGGCCACATGTCACTACTCAGTCTGACTGAGCGCCTCCAGGAGAGAGGCCCAAGCAAGACGCGCCCCGAGGAGCGTCTTGCCACATGTCAACAATGGGTCTTACTGAGGGCCTCCAGGAGAGAAGCCCAAGCAAGACGCGCCCCGAGGAGCTTCTTGCCACATGTCAGCACTCGGTCTGACCGAGCGCCTCCAGGAGAGAGGCCAAAGCAAGACGCGCCCCGAGGAGCGTCTTGCCACATGCCAACAATGGGTCTGACTGAGGGCCTCCAGAAGAGAAGCACAAGCAAGACGCGCCCCGAGGAGCGTCTTGACACATGTCAACACTGGGTCTGACAGAGGGCCTCCAGGAGAGAGGCCCAAGCAAGATGCGCCCCGAGGAGTGTCTTGCCACATGTCACCACTTGGTCTGACTGAGCGCCTCCAGGAGAGAGGCCCATGCAACATGCGCCCCGAGGAGCGTCAGGCCACATGTCACTACTCAGTGTGACTGAGCGCCTCCAGGAGAGAGGCCCCAGCAAGACGCGCCCCGAGGAGCGTCTTGCCACATGTCAACAATGGGTCTTACTGAGGGCCTCCAGGAGAGAAGCCCAAGCAAGACGCGCCCCGAGGAGCTTCTTGCCACATGTCAGCACTCGGTCTGACTGAGCGCCTCCAGGAGAGAGGTCAAAGCAAGACGCGCCCCGAGGAGCGTCTTGACACATGTCAACACTGGGTCTGACAGAGGGCCTCCATGAGAGAGGCACAAGCAAGACGCGCCCCGAGGAGTGTCTTGCCACATGTCAACACTGGGTCTGACAGAGGGCCTCCAGGAGAGAGGCCCAAGCAAGACGCGCCCCGAGGATTGTCTTGCCGCATGTCACCACTTGGTCTGACTGAGTGCCTCCAGGAGAGAGGGCCAAGCAACACGCGCCCCGAGGAGCGTCAGGCCACATGTCACTACTCAGTCTGACTGAGCGCCTCCAGGAGAGAGGCCCAAGCAAGACGCGCCCCGAGGAGCGTCTTGCCACATGTCAACAATGGGTCTGACTGAGGGTCTCCAGGAGAGAAGCCCAAGCAAGACGCGCCCAGAGGAGCGTCTTGCCACATGTCAACACTGCGTCTGACTGAGCGCCTCCAGTAGAGAGGCCCAAGCAAGACAAGCCCCGAGGAGCGGCTTGACATATGTCAACACTGGGTCGGACTGAGGGCCTCCATGAGAGAAGCCCAAGCAAGACGCGCCCCGAGGAGAGTCTTGCCACATGTCAACACTCGGTCTGACAGAGGGCATTCAGGAGAGAGGCCGAAGCAATACGCGCCCCGAGGAGCGTCTTGCCACATGTCACCACTGGGTCTGAATGAGGGCATTCAGGAGAGAGGCCGAAGCAATACGCGCCCCGAGGAGCGTCTTGCCACATGTCAACAATGGGTCTGACTGAGGGCCTCCAGGAGAGAGGCCCAAGCAAGATGCGCCCGGAGGAGCGTCTTGCCACATGTCAACACTGGGTCTGACAGAGGGCCTCCAGGAGAGAGGCCCAAGCAAGATGCGCCCGGAGGAGCGTCTTGCCACATGTCAACACTGGGTCTGACAGAGGGCCTCCAGGAGAGAGGCCCAAGCAAGACGCGCCCCGAGGAGCGTCTTGCCACATGTCACCTCTGGTTCTGACTGAGCGCCTCCAGGAGAGAGGCCCAAGCAAGACTTGCCCCGAGGAGCGTCTTGCCACATGTCAACAATGGGTCTGACTGAGGGTCTCCAGGAGAGAAGCCCAAGCAAGACGCGCCCAGAGGAGCGTCTTGCCACATGTCAACACTGGGTCTGACTGAGCGCCTCCAGTAGAGAGGCCCAAGCAAGACAAGCCCCGAGGAGCGTCTTGACATATGTCAACACTGGGTCGGACTGAGGGCCTCCATGAGAGAAGCCCAAGCAAGACGCGCCCCGAGGAGAGTCTTGCCACATGTCAACACTCGGTCTGACAGAGGGCATTCAGGAGAGAGGCCGAAGCAATACGCGCCCCGAGGAGCGTCTTGCCACATGTCACCACTGGGTCTGAATGAGGGCATTCAGGAGAGAGGCCGAAGCAATACGCGCCCCGAGGAGCGTCTTGCCACATGTCAACAATGGGTCTGACTGAGGGCCTCCAGGAGAGAGGCCCAAGCAAGATGCGCCCGGAGGAGCGTCTTGCCACATGTCAACACTGGGTCTGACAGAGGGCCTCCAGGAGAGAGGCCCAAGCAAGATGCGCCCAGAGGAGCGTCTTGCCACATGTCAACACTGGGTCTGACAGAGGGCCTCCAGGAGAGAGGCCCAAGCAAGACGCGCCCCGAGGAGCGTCTTGCCACATGTCACCTCTGGTTCTGACTGAGCGCCTCCAGGAGAGAGGCCCAAGCAAGACTTGCCCCGAGGAGCGTCTTGCCACATGTAAACAATGGGTCTGACTGAGGGTCTCCAGGAGAGAAGCCCAACTAAGACGCGCCCAGAGGAGCGTCTTGCCACATGTCAACACTGGGTCTGACTGAGCGCCTCCAGTAGAGAGGCCCAAGCAAGACAAGCCCCGAGGAGCGTCTTGACATATGTCAACACTGGGTCGGACTGAGGGCCTCCATGAGAGAAGCCCAAGCAAGACGCGCCCCGAGGAGAGTCTTGCCACATGTCAAGACTCGGTCTGACAGAGGGCATTCAGGAGAGAGGCCGAAGCAATACGCGCCCCGAGGAGCGTCTTGCCACATGTCACCACTGGGTCTGAATGAGGGCATTCAGGAGAGAGGCCGAAGCAATACGCGCCCCGAGGAGCGTCTTGCCACATGTCAACACTGGGTCTGACAGAGGGCCTCCAGGAGAGAGGCCCAAGCAAGACGCGCCCCGAGGAGCGTCTTGCCACATGTCACCTCTGGTTCTGACTGAGCGCCTCCAGGAGAGAGGCCCAAGCAAGACGTGCCCCGAGGAGCCTCTTGTCACATGTCAACACTGGGTCTGTCTGAGCGCCTCCAGGAGAGAAGCCCAAGCAAGACGCGCCCCGAGGAGCGTCTTGCCACATGTCAACAATGGGTCTGACTGAGGGCCTCCAGGAGAGAAGCCCAAGCAAGACGCGCCCCGAGGAGCGTCTTGACACATGTCAACACTGGGTCTGACAGAGGGCCTCCAGGAGAGAGGCCCAAGCAAGACGCGCCCAGAGGAGTGTCTTGCCACATGTCACCACTGGGTCTGACTGAGCGCCTCCAGGAGAGAGGCCCAAACAAGACGCGCCCCGAGGAGCGTCAGGCCACATGTCACTACTCAGTCTGACTGAGCGCCTCCAGGAGAGAGGCCCAAGCAAGACGCGCCCCGAGGAGCGTCTTGCCACATGTCACCTCTGGTTCTGACTGAGCGCCTCCAGGAGAGAGGCCCAAGCAAGACGCGCCCCGAGGAGCGTCTTGTCACATGTCAACACTGGGTCTTTCTGAGCGCCTCCAGGAGAGAAGCCCAAGCAAGACGAGCCCCGAGGAGCGTCTTGCCACATGACACCACTTGGTCTGACTGAGCGCCTCCAGGAGAGAGGCCCAAGCAACACGCGCCCCGAGCAGCGTCAGGCCACATGTCACTACTCAGTCTGACTGAGCGCCTCCAGGAGAGAGGCCCAAGCAAGACGCGCCCCGAGGAGCGTCTTGCCACATGTCAACAATGGGTCTTACTGAGGGCCTCCAGGAGAGAAGCCCAAGCAAGACGCGCCCCGAGGAGCTTCTTGCCACATGTCAGCACTCGGTCTGACCGAGCGCCTCCAGGAGAGAGGCCAAAGCAAGACGCGCCCCGAGGAGCGTCTTGACACATGTCAACACTGGGTCTGACAGAGGGCCTCCAGGAGAGAGGCCCAAGCAAGATGCGCCCCGAGGAGTGTCTTGCCACATGTCACCACTTGGTCTGACTGAGCGCCTCCAGGAGAGAGGCCCATGCAACACGCGCCCCGAGGAGCGTCAGGCCACATGTCACTACTCAGTGTGACTGAGCGCCTCCAGGAGAGAGGCCCAAGCAAGACGCGCCCCGAGGAGCGTCTTGCCACATGTCAACAATGGGTCTTACTGAGGGCCTCCAGGAGAGAAGCCCAAGCAAGACGCGCCCCGAGGAGCTTCTTGCCACATGTCAGCACTCGGTCTGACTGAGCGCCTCCAGGAGAGAGGTCAAAGCAAGACGCGCCCCGAGGAGCGTCTTGACACATGTCAACACTGGGTCTGACAGAGGGCCTCCATGAGAGACGCCCAAGCAAGACGCGCCCCGAGGAGTGTCTTGCCACATGTCAACACTGGGTCTGACAGAGGGCCTCCAGGAGAGAGGCCCAAGCAAGACGCGCCCCGAGGATTGTCTTGCCACATGTCACCACTTGGTCTGACTGAGTGCCTCCAGGAGAGAGGGCCAAGCAACACGCGCCCCGAGGAGCGTCAGGCCACATGTCACTACTCAGTCTGACTGAGCGCCTCCAGGAGAGAGGCCCAAGCAAGACGCGCCCCGAGGAGCGTCTTGCCACATGTCAACAATGGGTCTGACTGAGGGTCTCCAGGAGAGAAGCCCAAGCAAGACGCGCCCAGAGGAGCGTCTTGCCACATGTCAACACTGGGTCTGACTGAGCGCCTCCAGTAGAGAGGCCCAAGCAAGACAAGCCCCGAGGAGCGGCTTGACATATGTCAACACTGGGTCGGACTGAGGGCCTCCATGAGAGAAGCCCAAGCAAGACGCGCCCCGAGGAGAGTCTTGCCACATGTCAACACTCGGTCTGACAGAGGGCATTCAGGAGAGAGGCCGAAGCAATACGCGCCCCGAGGAGCGTCTTGCCACATGTCACCACTGGGTCTGAATGAGGGCATTCAGGAGAGAGGCCGAAGCAATACGCGCCCCGAGGAGCGTCTTGCCACATGTCAACAATGGGTCTGACTGAGGGCCTCCAGGAGAGAGGCCCAAGCAAGATGCGCCCGGAGGAGCGTCTTGCCACATGTCAACACTGGGTCTGACAGAGGGCCTCCAGGAGAGAGGCCCAAGCAAGATGCGCCCGGAGGAGCGTCTTGCCACATGTCAACACTGGGTCTGACAGAGGGCCTCCAGGAGAGAGGCCCAAGCAAGACGCGCCCCGAGGAGCGTCTTGCCACATGTCACCTCTGGTTCTGACTGAGCGCCTCCAGGAGAGAGGCCCAAGCAAGACTTGCCCCGAGGAGCGTCTTGCCACATGTCAACAATGGGTCTGACTGAGGGTCTCCAGGAGAGAAGCCCAAGCAAGACGCGCCCAGAGGAGCGTCTTGCCACATGTCAACACTGGGTCTGACTGAGCGCCTCCAGTAGAGAGGCCCAAGCAAGACAAGCCCCGAGGAGCGTCTTGACATATGTCAACACTGGGTCGGACTGAGGGCCTCCATGAGAGAAGCCCAAGCAAGACGCGCCCCGAGGAGAGTCTTGCCACATGTCAACACTCGGTCTGACAGAGGGCATTCAGGAGAGAGGCCGAAGCAATACGCGCCCCGAGGAGCGTCTTGCCACATGTCAACACTGGGTCTGACAGAGGGCCTCCAGGAGAGAGGCCCAAGCAAGACGCGCCCCGAGGAGCGTCTTGCCACATGTCACCTCTGGTTCTGACTGAGCGCCTCCAGGAGAGAGGCCCAAGCAAGACGTGCCCCGAGGAGCCTCTTGTCACATGTCAACACTGGGTCTGTCTGAGCGCCTCCAGGAGAGAAGCCCAAGCAAGACGCGCCCCAAGGAGCGTCTTGCCACATGTCAACAATGGGTCTGACTGAGGGCCTCCAGGAGAGAAGCCCAAGCAAGACGCGCCCCGAGGAGCGTCTTGACACATGTCAACACTGGGTCTGACAGAGGGCCTCCAGGAGAGAGGCCCAAGCAAGACGCGCCCAGAGGAGTGTCTTGCCACATGTCACCACTGGGTCTGACTGAGCGCCTCCAGGAGAGAGGCCCAAACAAGACGCGCCCCGAGGAGCGTCAGGCCACATGTCACTACTCAGTCTGACTGAGCGCCTCCAGGAGAGAGGCCCAAGCAAGACGCGCCCCGAGGAGCGTCTTGCCACATGTCACCTCTGGTTCTGACTGAGCGCCTCCAGGAGAGAGGCCCATGCAAGACGCGCCCCGAGGAGCGTCTTGTCACATGTCAACACTGGGTCTTTCTGAGCGCCTCCAGGAGAGAAGCCCAAGCAAGACGCGCCCCGAGGAGCGTCTTGCCACATGACACCACTTGGTCTGACTGAGCGCCTCCAGGAGAGAGGCCCAAGCAACACGCGCCCCGAGGAGCGTCAGGCCACATGTCACTACTCAGTCTGACTGAGCGCCTCCAGGAGAGAGGCCCAAGCAAGACGCGCCCCGAGGAGCGTCTTGCCACATGTCAACAATGGGTCTTACTGAGGGCCTCCAGGAGAGAAGCCCAAGCAAGACGCGCCCCGAGGAGCTTCTTGCCACATGTCAGCACTCGGTCTGACCGAGCGCCTCCAGGAGAGAGGCCAAAGCAAGACGCGCCCCGAGGAGCGTCTTGCCACATGCCAACAATGGGTCTGACTGAGGGCCTCCAGGAGAGAAGCCCAAGCAAGACGCGCCCCGAGGAGCGTCTTGACACATGTCAACACTGGGTCTGACAGAGGGCCTCCAGGAGAGAGGCCCAAGCAAGATGCGCCCCGAGGAGTGTCTTGCCACATGTCACCACTTGGTCTGACTAAGCGCCTCCAGGAGAGAGGCCCATGCAACACGCGCCCCGAGGAGCGTCAGGCCACATGTCACTACTCAGTGTGACTGAGCGCCTCCAGGAGAGAGGCCCAAGCAAGACGCGCCCCGAGGAGCGTCTTGCCACATGTCAACAATGGGTCTTACTGAGGGCCTCCAGGAGAGAAGCCCAAGCAAGACGCGCCCCGAGGAGCTTCTTGCCACATGTCAGCACTCGGTCTGACTGAGCGCCTCCAGGAGAGAGGTCAAAGCAAGACGCGCCCCGAGGAGCGTCTTGACACATGTCAACACTGGGTCTGACAGAGGGCCTCCATGAGAGAGGCCCAAGCAAGACGCGCCCCGAGGAGTGTCTTGCCACATGTCAACACTGGGTCTGACAGAGGGCCTCCAGGAGAGAGGCCCAAGCAAGACGCTCCCCGAGGATTGTCTTGCCACATGTCACCACTTGGTCTGACTGAGTGCCTCCAGGAGAGAGGGCCAACCAACACGCGCCCCGAGGAGCGTCAGGCCACATGTCAATACTCAGTCTGACTGAGCGCCTCCAGGAGAGAGGCGCAAGCAAGACGCGCCCCGAGGAGCGTCTTGCCACATGTCAACAATGGTTCTTACTGAGGGCCTCCGGGAGAGAAGCCCAAGCAAGACGCGCCCCGAGGAGCGTCTTGCCACATGTCAACACTGGGTCTGACTGAGCTCCTCCAGGAGAGAGGCCCAAGCAAGACATGCCCCGAGGAGCGTCTTGACACATGTCAACACTGGGTCTGACTGAGGGCCTCCATGAGAGAAGCCCAAGCAAGACGCGCCCCGAGAAGAGTCTTGCCACATGTCATCACTCGGTCTGACAGAGGGCATCCAGGAGAGAGGCCCAAGCAATACGCGCCCCGAGGAGCGTCTTGCCACTTAAACCCACAACCTAGCACTGAGGACAGAGGGACTTTATTTAAATTAGTACTTAATGGAAACGATACATAATGATACATAAGAGCCATGTCACACATTCAGCCTAGGAA
The DNA here is from genome assembly GCF_043380555.1 of Nothobranchius furzeri. NCBI lineage: Eukaryota > Metazoa > Chordata > Actinopteri > Cyprinodontiformes > Nothobranchiidae > Nothobranchius > Nothobranchius furzeri. The sequence continues at coordinate 18,212,134 of NC_091741.1, forward strand.
TAGTAGCATTGTGCACTATTAAAAATATACACATCAATTGCTCGAATCCCATTGTTGCAAAGTAAAACTCTAATAAAACTCTAGTCTGACATCAACAGAGAAGACTTAGTGTATGTACTACAAATACAGCATTAGGATTTCGAGTGGACCGTGCACCTTGTGAACCATCAGAGGCTTATGACGCAACATATCTTCCAGTTGCTATTAGACAAGTTATAATTCTCGACCATTTTTCGGAACTGGTTTCTTGGGTCCGTGAGTAAATGCCAAATGAGATGATAGTCCTTAAGTAAGTTCCTGGCAATCCCATGTCACGCTCTTGCCCATCAGCCGGTGAACGCTGAGACGGAACTCGATGAGAGCGATGTATTTTTTAAGTGCTCCGAAAGTAGTTCTAACAAGCGTGCGATTCACTTCGTGAGTAAACCGCAGCTGCAGCTGATTCAAACAGTCGAGCCAACTTTTTACATCTCAATATTCGTTTTGTAGTTAGTCGAGTTACCTTTTGTGTGGCGCATGCACGGGTCATTAGCGTCCAGCTCCCAGCTTAGAGAGTCCTGTATTGACACAGACGTCAATACATCTCGATGTCATGCAACACACAAAGTCTGTCGCATACAGGTGGGTTAACACATGTACGATACCTTTTGTGTGGCGCATGCACGGGTCGTTAGCATCCAGCTCCCGGCTTATAGAGAGTCCTGTATTGACACAGACGTCAATTCTTCTCGATGTCATGCAACACACAAAGTCTGTCGCATACAGGTGGGTTAACACACATGTACGATGTGTGCAATGGCGCGCCCGTTTACAATGGGACACGACGATGATCATTGTTAACCAAACTCTTGTTTCTCACGACAGGTGGTAGCGTTGTCTCCTGCACCTGGTCTTCGTGCACAGAGGGTGTTGTAATGTGCTCGTCATAGTCGCGATCGTTGTCACTCGAATCCGTTGTTCTCATGACAGGTGGTAGCGTTGTCTCCTGCATGTTGTCTTCGCGTGCGGCAAGCGTTGTGCAGTGCTCGTTATAATGGTTGTCTTCGTACAATGGGGGTGTTGAATACTCCTTCGCGAGTAGTCTAGGAGGTGGTGTGATGGGACGTATCTCAGAGGCGTTATGTGAGCGTACCACCATGGCCTGAGCAACTGCGACTACTGAGAGTACACCCAGTACAGACAGCGAGATCATTTTTTTTCTTGGGTGTTGTAAGGGCGCAAGGGCCTGTGTGTGTGTGTGTGTGTGCGTGCGTGCGTGCGTGCGTGTGTGTGTGTGTGTGTGTGTGTGTGTGTGTGTGTGTGTGTGTGTGTGTGTGTGTGTGTGTGTGTGTGTGTGTGTGTGAAACAAATAAAGATAAATATAGCTAGTGCGGCCACGAGCGGTCATGCAGGGTAGACGCTGCGCGAAATTGCCTCTAAAACAAGCGCGTGCCCACGCCCGATCCGTGGAAGCACGTAGAACTAGCAAACGTACTAGCAGAAATCAACGATCGCACACGGGTCATTGAGTGTGTACAGGGTTCGTCTGCGTGTGTGGCATTGGGCAATCTAGCGGCAACCGAGTGGCCTGAAGGCGGAACCGGCCAACCCGTCGCCCTCACCATCGTTGTGCTTCGAGATGAACTATTGCTAAAGATGATCGTCCTCGTCAACCACGGCGCTACCAGAGTTACCACGACATGCGCCTTAAAAGCGTTCTCGTTTGGGTCAGCGCCACCAGAATTGAATCGGCAAGTCAGCGGATATTACACAACTCGTAACGAAGACCCTCTCCGCGACCTCGCGGCCAGTGTGCGCAGTGTACAGCAAATGACAAACGATGTTGCGAGCGATATATCGGAAAAACTTTGCACTGACGCGACGGTCGCCACTGCAGGTTGTGTGAGTCTCGCGCAAAGTGCCATATCAAACGTGCGCAAGCTAGTGACAAGCAACTTCACCAGATCCGTAGATTCTGCATACGCTTGGATACGAATGAAAGTATCGAGAGATAACACCGACACGAGTTGCGCGACGGCGCTGGCTGCAGTCGCTACAACACTGGATTTAATAATCAACGTAATTGTGATCGTAATGGCGTATCGAGTGTGCACCAGAAACTAAAACCAGTTCTACAGAAAACTGGCATGAGGGTCGCGGTCTAACGTTATGTTGGTGTCTCGCATCGACCGTCGACGGCCGTTTGCCAGCGGCTGAAAATGGCACAGTTGACGAAATGGAAACGCCGACCGTCGATAGTGCACTCTCGCAAGTTCCAACCGCACCATCTCAGGAGACAGACCACAGAGTCATAGTAGCGGAGGGTAGATAGAAAATGCGCAAACAGCCACAACCGCCCATATACATACTATACGAGTTCAACATAGAGTGGAGTAAGAAGTTACTACGGAATGTATTTCCAACGTGCAAGCAGCTGGTGTGTGACGCTCGACTATACACGTCTTGGCCTACCACGAGTACATGAGCCCACAAGATCCTAAGCGAAGTCGAAGCCGTTGTGTCTACCCAACGCAAATTCAGCACAGCCGTGCGCGCTAAGACAAGTCCCTCTAGACTGCTGGAAACTTTGGAAACGTGGAAGGCTGGCGTGTACGTGCTTTCTACACATCTCAACGGTATGATTGCGATACTCTCGGCCGCACAACAACTAATGGTCATGTGTTCGGAAGGTCTGATCAGGTCTGACATGACCGGTTGTCAATCGACGTCGAGCGTGCACTCACACACGGATATCCTGGCGTACAGTAAAGCGACGTCTACGCTCACGTTGATCGCCGATGTTTCGAAGGGCAATCGAGTGTGTTGGCTGACGAAAGCTATGGTGACCGACGGTCGCGTCGACTACAATGTGCCTCATTGCGACTGGAGAGGCGTATGTGATCCTTTGCAAATCGACAACACCACCGCGGTCGAGTGCGAAGTCACGGTCGGCGGCGTGTTGTCCTTACTGTGCCCCATACAATGTGACGGTCCGTGTCACGGACCGGTGTTTTACGACCCGACTAACGAAACGTACCAGGTGATAACATTGCATCTGCCCATTACAGCGGAGCGAGCGTTTCGCCACACTCCCAAACCAAGGTTAATAGTTGTAGCGCACGCCCTTTCGGACCTCGGTGCACGCGAAACACTGGCGTACACTCACAACATCACGCTCGTGACAGCTCAAGCGTTACGCGAAACAAAGGACGTGTTCAAATCCATAGAGAATATACGGTCTTTAGCGTATGCGTATATAAAGAAGGTCGATGACATTTACAGACCCGGCGGCGTGGGCACCACAGTAGAACATCAAGGTGCTCTCAAGTGCACACAGATACTGGCCGCATTATCACTCGCGATGTCTATCCTGACATGCCCGTTTCTGATTTCTATGTATATTAAATTATGACAAGAGCTACGGTGGTTACGATTACACTCTGACCACGTGCCTTAGTTTCTGCTAGTGACCTATAAATACATTTGTCCACTTGCTCCCACTGCCATTAAAGCGGCTGTACCCACACGTACAACACCCAAGAAAAAAAATGATCTCGCTGTCTGTACTGGGTGTACTCTCAGTAGTCGCAGTTGCTCAGGCCATGGTGGTACGCTCACATAACGCCTCTGAGATACGTCCCATCACACCACCTCCTAGACTACTCGCGAAGGAGCATTCAACACCCCCTTTGTACGAAGACAACCATTATAACGAGCACAGCACAACGCTTGCCGCACGCGAAGACAACATGCAGGAGACAACGCTACCACCTGTCGTGAGAACAACGGATTCGAGTGACAACGATCGCGACTATGACGAGCACATTACAACACCCTCTGTGCACGAAGACCAGGTGCAGGAGACAACGCTACCACCTGTCGTGAGAAACAAGAGTTTGGTTAACAATGATCATCGTCGTGTCCCATTGTAAACGGGCGCGCCATTGCACACATCGTACATGTGTGTTAACCCACCTGTATGCGACAGACTTTGTGTGTTGCATGACATCGAGATGTATTGACGTCTGTGTCAATACAGGACTCTCTAAGCTGGGAGCTGGATGCTAATGACCCGTGCATGCGCCACACAAAAGGTAACTCGACTAACTACAAAACGAATATTGTGATGTAGAAAGTTGGCTCGACTGTTTGAATCAGCTGCAGCTGCGGTTTACTCACGAAGTGAATCGCACGCTTGTTAGAAGTACATTCGGAGCACTTAAAAAATACATCGCTCTCATCGAGTTCCGTCTCAGCGTTCACCGGCTGATGGGCAAGAGCGTGACATGGGATCGCCAGGAACTTACTTAAGGACTATCATCTCATTTGGCATTTACTCACGGACCCAAGAAACCAGTTCCGAAAAATGGTCGAGAATTATAACTTGTCTAATAGCAACTGGAAGATATGTTGCGTCATAAGCCTCTGATGGTTCACAAGGTGCACGGTCCACTCGAAATCCTAATGCTGTATTTGTAGTACATACACTAAGTCTTCTCTGTTGATGTCAGACTAGAGTTTTATTAGAGTTTTACTTTGCAACAATGGGATTCGAGCAATTGATGTGTATATTTTTAATAGTGCACAATGCTACTATTCCTAGGCTGAATGTGTGACATGGCTCTAATGTATCATTATTTATCGTTTCCATTAAGTACTAATTTAAATAAAGTCCCTCTGTCCTCAGTGCTAGGTTGTGGGTTTAAGTGGCAAGATGCTCCTCGGGGCGCATATTGCTTGGGCCTCTCTCCTGGATGCCCTCTGTCAGACCCAGTGTTGACATGTGGCAAGACTCTCCTCGGGGCGCGTCTTGCTTGGGCTTCTCTCCTGGAGGCCCTCAGTCAGACCCATTGTTGACATGTGGCAAGACGCTCCTCGGGTCACGTCTTGCTTGGGCCTCTCTCCTGGAGGCGCTCAAACAGACCGAGTAGTGACATGTGGCAAGACGCTCCTCGGGGCGCGTCTTGCTGGGGCTTCTCTCATGGAGGCACTCAGTCAGACCCAGTGTTGACATGTGGCAAGACGCTCCTCGGGGCGCGTCTTGCTTGGACCTCTCTCCCTGAGGCGCTCAGTAAGACCGAGTAGTGACATGTGGCAAGACGCTCCTCGGGGCGCGTCTTGCTTGGGCCTCTCTCATGGAGGCCTTCTGTCAGACCCAGTGTTGACATGTGTCAAGACGCTCCTCGGGGGGCGTCTTGCTTTGGCCTCTCTCCTGGAGGCACTCAGTCAGACCGAGTGCTGATATGTGGCAGGAAGCTCCTCGGGGCGTGTCTTGCTTGGATTTATCTCCCTTGAGGCCCTCAGTAAGAACCATTGTTGACATGTGGCAAGACGCTCCTCGGGGCGCGTCTTGCTTGGGCCTCTCTCCAGAAGGCCCTCAATCAGACCCAGTGTTGACACGTGGCAAGACGCTCCTCGGGGCGCGTCTTGCTTGGGCCTCTCTCCTGGAGGCGCTCAGTCAGACTGAGTAGTGACATGTGGCCTGACGCTCCTCGGGGCGCTTGTTGCTTGGGCCTCTCTCCTGGAGGCGCTCAGTCAGACCAAGTGGTGACATGTGGCAAGACAATCCTCGGGGCGCGTCTTGCTTGGGCCTCTCTCCTGGAGGCCCTCTGTCAGACCCAGTGTTGACATGTGGCAAGACACTCCTCGGGGCGCGTCTTGCTTGGGCCTCTCTCATGGAGGCCCTCTGTCAGACCCAGTGTTGACATGTGTCAAGACGCTCCACCGGGGCGCATCTTGCTTTGGCCTCTCTCCTGGAGGCGCTCAGTCAGATCGAGTGCTGACATGTGGCAAGAAGCTCCTCGGGGCGCGTCGTGCTTGGGCTTCTCTCCTGGAGGCCCTCAGTAAGACCCATTGTTGACATGTGGCAAGACGCTCCTCGGGGAGCGTCTTGCTTGGGCCTCTCTCCTGGAGGCGCTAAGTCAGACTGAGTAGTGACATGTGGCCTGACGCTCCTCGGGGTGCGTGTTGCTTGGGCCTCTCTCCTGGAGGCGCTCAGTCAGACCAAGTGGTGACATGTGGCAAGACACTCCTCGGGGCGCGTCTTGCTTGGGCCTCTCTCCTGGAGGCCCTCTGTCATACCCAGTGTTGACATGTGTCAAGACGCTCCTCGGGGCGCGTCTTGCTTGGGCTTCTCTCCTGGAGGCCCTCAGTCAGACCCATTGTTGGCATGTGGCAAGACGCTCCTCGGGGCGCGTCTTGCTTGGGCCTCTCTCCTGGAGGCGCTCAGTCAGACCGAGTGTTGACATGTGGCAAGACGCTCCTCGGGGCGCGTCTTGCTTGGGCCTCTCTCCAGAAGGCCCTCAATCAGACCCAGTGTTGACACGTGGCAAGACGCTCCTCGGGGCGCGTCTTGCTTGGGCCTCTCTCCTGGAGGCGCTCAGTCAGACTGAGTAGTGACATGTGGCCTGACGCTCCTCGGGGCGCGTGTTGCTTGGGCCTCTCTCCTGGAGAAGCTCAGTCAGACCAAGTGGTGACATGTGGCAAGACAATCCTCGGGGCGCGTCTTGCTTGGGCCTCTCTCCTGGAGGCCCTCTGTCAGACCCAGTGTTGACATGTGGCAAGACACTCCTCGGGGCGCGTCTTGCTTGGGCCTCTCTCATGGAGGCCCTCTGTCAGACCCAGTGTTGACATGTGTCAAGACACTCCACCGGGGCGCATCTTGCTTTGGCCTCTCTCCTGGAGGCGCTCAGTCAGATCGAGTGCTGACATGTGGCAAGAAGCTCCTCGGGGCGCGTCTTGCTTGGGCCTCTCTCCTGGAGAAGCTCAGTCAGACCAAGTGGTGACATGTGGCAAGACAATCCTCGGGGCGCGTCTTGCTTGGGCCTCTCTCCTGGAGGCCCTCTGTCAGACCCAGTGTTGACATGTGGCAAGACACTCCTCGGGGCGCGTCTTGCTTGGGCCTCTCTCATGGAGGCCCTCTATCAGACCCAGTGTTGACATGTGTCAAGACACTCCACCGGGGCGCATCTTGCTTTGGCCTCTCTCCTGGAGGCGCTCAGTCAGATCGAGTGCTGACATGTGGCAAGAAGCTCCTCGGGGCGCGTCTTGCTTGGGCTTCTCTCCTGGAGGCCCTCAGTAAGACCCATTGTTGACATGTGGCAAGACGCTCCTCGGGGCGCGTCTTGCTTGGGCCTCTCTCCTGGAGGCGCTCAGTCAGACTGAGTAGTGACATGTGGCCTGACGCTCCTCGGGGTGCGTGTTGCTTGGGCCTCTCTCCTGGAGGCGCTCAGTCAGACCAAGTGGTGACATGTGGCAAGACACTCCTCGGGGCGCATCTTGCTTGGGCCTCTCTCCTGGAGGCCCTCTGTCATACCCAGTGTTGACATGTGTCAAGACGCTCCTCGGGGCGCGTCTTGCTTGGGCTTCTCTCCTGGAGGCCCTCAGTCAGACCCATTGTTGGCATGTGGCAAGACGCTCCTCGGGGCGCGTCTTGCTTGGGCCTCTCTCCTGGAGGCGCTCAGTCAGACCGAGTGCTGACATGTGGCAAGACGCTCCTCGGGGCGCGTCTTGCTTGGGCTTCTCTCCTGGAGGCGCTCAGAAAGACCCAGTGTTGACATGTGACAAGACGCTCCTAGGGACGCGTCTTGCTTGGGCCTCTCTCCTGGAGGCGCTCAGTCAGAACCAGAGGTGACATGTGGCAAGACGCTCCTCGGGGTGCGTCTTGCTTGGGCCTCTCTCCTGGAGGCCCTCTGTCAGACCCAGTGTTGACATGTGGCAAGACGCTCCTCCGGGCGCATCTTGCTTGGGCCTCTCTCCTGGAGGCCCTCAGTCAGACCCATTGTTGACATGTGGCAAGACGCTCCTCGGGGCGCGTCTTGCTTGGGCCTCTCTCCTGGAGGCGCTCAGTCAGACCGAGTGCTGACATAAGGCAAGACGCTCCTCGGGGCGCGTCTTGCTGGGGCCTCTCTCCTGGAGGCGCTCAGTCAGACCCAGTGCTGACATGTGGCAAGACGCTCCTCGGGGCGCGTCTTGCTTGGGCCTCTCTACTGGAGGCGCTCAGTCAGACCGAGTGCTGACATGTGGCAAGACGCTCCTCGGGGCGCGTCTTGCTTGGGCTTCTCTCCTGGAGGCGCTCAGAAAGACCCAGTGTTGACATGTGACAAGACGCTCCTCGGGACTCGTCTTACTTGGGCCTCTCTCCTGGAGGTGCTCAGTCAGAACCAGAGGTGACATGTGGCAAGACGCTCCTCGGGGTGCGTCTTGCTTGGGCCTCTCTCCTGGAGGCCCTCTGTCAGACCCAGTGTTGACATGTGGCAAGACGCTCCTCCGGGCGCATCTTGCTTGGGCCTCTCTCCTGGAGGCCCTCAGTCAGACCCATTGTTGACATGTGGCAAGACGCTCCTCGGGGCGCGTCTTGCTTGGGCCTCTCTCCTGGAGGCGCTCAGTCAGACCGAGTGCTGACATAAGGCAAGACGCTCCTCGGGGCGCATCTTGCTGGGGCCTCTCTCCTGGAGGCGCTCAGTCAGACCCAGTGCTGACATGTGGCAAGACTCTCCTCGGGGTGCGTCTTGCTTGGGCCTCTCTCCTGGAGGCGCTCAATCAGACCGAGTGCTGACATGTGGCAAGACGCTCCTCGGGGCGCGTCTTGCTTGGGCTTCTCTCCTGGAGGCGCTCAGAAAGACCCAGTGTTGACATGTGACAAGACGCTCCTCGGGACTCGTCTTACTTGGGCCTCTCTCCTGGAGGCGCTCAGTCAGAACCAGAGGTGACATGTGGCAAGACGCTCCTCGGGGTGCGGCTTGCTTGGGCCTCTCTCCTGGAGGCCCTCTGTCAGACCCAGTGTTGACATGTGGCAAGACGCTCCTCGGGGCGCATCTTGCTTGGGCCTCTCTCCTGGAGGCCCTCAGTCAGACCCATTGTTGACATGTGGCAAGACGCTCCTCGGGGCGCGTCTTGCTTGGGCCTCTCTCCTGGAGGCGCTCATTCAGACCGAGTGCTGACATAAGGCAAGACGCTCCTCGGGGCGCGTCTTGCTTGGGCCTCTCTCCTGGAGGCGCTCAGTCAGACTGAGTAGTGACATGTGGCCTGACGCTCCTCGGGGCACGTCTTGCTTGGGCCTCTCTCCTGGAGGCGCTCAGTCAGACCCAGTGGTGACACGTGGAAAGACGCTCCTCGGGGTGCCTCTTGCTTGGGCCTCTCTCCTGGAGGCGCTCAGTCAGCTGGCCGCATTATATCTCGCGATGTCTATCCTGACATGCCCGTTTCTGATTTCTATGTATATTAAATTATGACAAGAGCTACGGTGGTTACGATTACACTCTGACCACGTGCCTTAGTTTCTGCTAGTGACCTATAAATACATTTGACCACTTGCTCTCACTGCCATTAAAGCGGCTGTACCCACACGTACAAAACCCAAGAAAAAAAATTATCTCGCTGTCTGTACTGGGTGTACTCTCAGTAGTCGCAGTTGCTCAGGCCATGGTGGTACGCTCACATAACGCCTCTGAGATACGTCCCATCACACCACCTCCTAGACTACTCGCGAAGGAGTATTCAACACCCCCCTTTGTACAAAGACAACCATTATAACGAGCACAGCACAACGCTTGCCGCACGCGAAGACAACATGCAGGAGACAACGCCACCACCTGTCGTGAGAACAACGGATTCGAGTGACAACGATCTCGACTATGACGAGCACATTACAACACCATCTGTGCACGAAGACCAGGTGCAGGAGACAACGCTACCACCTGTCGTGAGAAACAAGTGTTTGGTTAACAATGATCATCGTCGTGTCTCATTGTAAACGGGCGCGCCATCGCACACATCGTACATGTGTGTTAACCCACCTGTATGCGACAGACTTTGTGTGTTGCATGACATCGAGATGTATTGACGTCTGTGTCAATACAGGACTCTCTGTAAGCCGGGAGCTGGACGCTAACGACCCGTGCATGCGCCACACAAAAGGTATCGTACATGTGTTAACCCACCTGTATGCGACAGACTTTGTGTGTTGCATGACATCGAGATGTATTGACGTCTGTGTCAATACCGGACTCTATAAGCTGGGAGCTGGACTCTAACGACCCGTGCTTGCGCCACACAAAAGGTAACTCGACTAACTACAAAACGCATATTGTGATGTAGAAAGTTGGCTCGACTGTTTGAATCAGCTGCAGCTGCGGTTTACTCACGAAGTGAATCGCACGCTTGTTAGAAGTACATTCGGAGCACTTAAAAAATACATCGCTCTCATCGAGTTCTGTCTCAGTGTTCACCGGCTGATGGGCAAGAGCGTGACATGGGATCGCCAGGAACTTACTTAAGGACTATCATCTCATTTGGCATTTACTCACGGACCCAAGAAACCAGTTCCAAAAAATGGTCGAGAATTATAACTTGTCTAATAGCAACTGGAAGATATGTTGCGTCATAAGCCTCTGATGGTTCACAAGGTGCACGGTCCACTCGAAATCCTAATGCTGTATTTGTAGTACATACACTAAGTCTTCTCTGTTGATGTCAGACTAGAGTTTTATTAGTTTTACTTTGCAACAATGGGATTCGAGCAATTGATGTGTATATTTTTAATAGTGCACAATGCTACTATTCCTAGGCTGAATGTATGACATGGCTCTTATGTATCATTATGTATCGTTTCCATTAAGTACTAATTTAAATAAAGTCCCTCTGTCCTCAGTGCTAGGTTGTGGGTTTAATACACATTATTATGATCAACCTGTTGAATAGTATAATAACAATATTCCTGTAAAAGTCATTTAGTAATGAACAACCTCAGTTCTTTGAAAGAACATCATGTCTCTGATGTGTGCACTGCAGGCCTGACCGGGGTTTGCACGCAAGGGCCTGTGTGTGTGTGTGTGTGTGTGTGTGTGTGTGTGTGTGTGTGTGTGTGTGTGTGTGTGTGTGTGTGTGTGTGTGTGTGTGTGTGTGTGTGTGTGTGTGTGAAACAAATAAAGATAAAAATAGCTAGTGCGGCCACGAGCGGTCGTGCAGGGTAGAGGCTGCGCGAAAACGCCTCTAAAACAAGCGAGTGCCCACGCCCGATCCGTGAAAGCACGTAGAACTAGCAAACGTACTAGCAGAAATCAACGATCGCACACGGGTCTTTGAGTGTGTACAGGGTTCGTCTGCGTGTGTGGCATTGGGCAATCTAGCGGCAACCGAGTGGCCTGAAGGCAGAACCGGCCAACCCGTCGCCCTCACCATCGTTGCGCTTCGAGATGAACTTTTGCTAAAGATGATCGTCCTCATCAACCACGGCGCTACCAGAGTAGCTCGTAACGAAGACCCTCTCTGCGACCTCGTGGCCAGTGTGCACAGTGTACAGCAAATGACGAACGATGTTGCGAGCGATATATCGGAAAAACTTTGCACTGACGCGACGGTCGCCACTGCAGGTGGTGTGAGTCTCGCGCAAAGTGCCATATCAAACATGCGCAAGCTAGTGACAAGCAACTTCACCAGATCCGTAGATTCTGCATACGCTCAGATACGAATGAAAGTATCAAGAGATAACACCGACACGAGTTGCGCGACGGCGCTGGCTGCAGTCGCTACAACACTGGATTTATTAATCAACGTAATTGTGATCATAATGGCGTTTCGAGTGTGCACCAGAAACTACAACCAGCACTACAGAAAACTGGCATGAGGGTCGCGGTCTAACGTTATGTTGGTGTCTCGCATCGACCGTCGACGGCCGTTTGCCAGCGGCTGAAAATGGCACAGTTGACGAAATGGAAACGCCGACCGTCGATAGCGCTCTCTTAAGTTCCAACCGCACCATCTCAGGAGACAGACCACAGAGTCATATTAGCGGAGGGTAGATAGAAAATGCGCAAACCGCCGCAACCGCCCATATACATACTATACGAGTTCAACATAGAGTGGAGTAAGAAGTTACTACCGATTGTATTTCCAACGTGCAAGCAGCTGGTGTGTGACGCTTTACTTGAGTATCACAGAGGTTGCGATGTCCTGTGTTCCACGAGCGCATGGAAACAAGTGAACGAACCTCTACGGACTGTACTGTTGGGGTATGAGCGAGCTCTAAAATCAATACACGCTAGACACGCGGACTTTGCCGCGTTACTGGACACGCATATCGCCACAACAAAACCGTGTAAGGTGTTCGGGGCGTCACCGCGCTCGACTATACACGTCTTCGCCTACCACGAGTACATGAGCCCACAGATCCTAAGCGAGGTCGAAGCCGTTGTGTCTACACAACGCAAATTCAGCACTGCCATGCGAGCTAAGACAAGTCCCTCTAGACTGCTGGAAACTTTGGAAACGTGGAAGGCTGGCGTGTACGGACTTTCTACACATCTCAACGGTATGATCGCGATACTCTCAGCCGCACAACAACTAATGGTCATGTGTTCGGAAGGTCTGATCAGGTCTGACATGACCGGTTGTCAATCGACGTCGAGCGTGCACTCACACACGGATATCCTGGCGTACAGTAAAGCGACGGCGACCTCTACGCTCACGTTGATCGCCGATGTTTCGAAGGGCAATCGAGTGTGTTGGCTGACGAAAGCTATGGTGACCAACGGTCGTGTCGACTACAATGTGCCTCATTGCGACTGGAGAGGCATATGTGATCCTTTGCAAATCGACAACACCACCGCGGTCGAGTGCGAAGTCACGGTCGGCGGCGTGTTGTCCTTACTGTGCCCCATACAATGTGACGGTCCGTGTCACGGACCGGTGTGTTACGACCCGACTAACGAAACGTACCAGGTGATAACATTGCATCCGCCCATTACAGCGGAGCGAGCGTTTCGCCACACTCCCAAACCAAGGTTAATAGTTGTAGCGCACGCCCTATCGGACCTCGGTGCACGCGAAACACTGGCGTACACTCACAACATCAAGCTCGAGACAGCTCAAGCGTTACGCAAAACAAAGGACGTGTTCAAATCCATAGAGAATATACGGTCTTTAGCGTATGCGTATATAAAGAAGGTCGATGACATTTACAGACCCGGCGGCGTGGGCACCACAGTAGAACAACAAGGTGCTCTCAAGCGCACACAGATACTGGCTGCATTATCACTCGCTATGTCTATCCTGACATGCCCGTTTCTGATTTCTATGTATATTAAATTATGACAAGAGCTACGGTGGTTACGATTACACTCTGACCACGTGCCTTAGTTTCTGCTAGTGACCTATAAATACATTTGCCCACTTGCTCCCACTGCCATTAAAGCGGCTGTACCCACACGTACAACACCCAAGAAAAAAATGATCTCGCTGTCTGTACTGGGTGTACTCTCAGTAGTCGCAGTTGCTCAGGCCATGGTGGTACGCTCACATAACGCCTCTGAGATACGTCCCATCACACCACCTCCTAGACTACTCGCGAAGGAGTATTCAACACCCCCTTTGTACGAAGACAACCATTATAACGAGCACAGCACAACGCTTGCCGCACGCGAAGACAACATGCAGGAGACAACGCTACCACCTGTCGTGAGAAACACGGATTCGAGTGACAACAATCGCGACTATGACGAGCACATTACAGCACCCTCTGTGCACGAAGACCAGGTGCAGGAGACAACGCTACCACCTGTCGTGAGAAACAAGAGTTTGGTTAACAATGATCATTGTCGTGTCCCATTGTAAACGGGCGCGCCATCGCACACATCGTACATGTGTGTTAACCCACCTGTATGCGACAGACTTTGTGTGTTGCATGACATCGAGATGTATTGACGTCTGTGTCAATACAGGACTCTCTATAAGCAGGGAGCTGGACGCTAACGACCCTTGCATAGGCCACACAAAAGGTATCGTACATGTGTTAACCCACCTGTATGCGACAGACTTTGTGTGTTGCATGACATCGAGATGTATTGACGTCTGTGTCTATACAGGACTCTATAAGCTGGGAGCTGGACGCTAACAACCCATGCATGCGCCACACAAAAGGTAACTCGACTAACTACAAAATGCATATTTTGATGTAGAAAGTTGGCTCGACTGTTTGAATCAGCTGCAGCTGCGGTTTACTCACGAAGTGAATCGCACTCTTGTTAGAAGTACATTCGGAGCACTTAAAAAATACATCGCTCTCATCGAGTTCCGTCTCAGTGTTCACCGGCTGATGGGCAAGAGCGTGACATGGGATCGCCAGGAACTTACTTAAGGACTATCATCTCATTTGGCATTTACTCACGGACCCAAGAAACCAGTTCCGAAAAATGGTCGAGAGTTATAACTTGTCTAATAGCAACTGGAAGATATGTTGCGTCATAAGCCTCTGATGGTTCACAAGGTGCACGGTCCACTCGAAATCCTAATGCTGTATTTGTAGTGCATACACTAAGTCTTCTCTGTTGATGTCAGACTAGAGTTTTATTAGAGTTTTACTTTGCAACAATGGGATTCGAGCAATTGATGTGTATATTTTTAATAGTGCACAATGCTACTATTCCTAGGCTGAATGTATGACATGGCTCTTATGTATCATTATGTATCGTTTCCATTAAGTATAATTTAAATAAAGTCCCTCTGTCCTCAGTGCTAGGTTGTGGGTTTAATACACATTATTATGATCAACCTGTTGAATAGTATAATAACAATATTCCTGTAAAAGTCATTTAGTAATGAACAACCTCAGTTCTGTGAAAGAACATCATGTCTCTGATGTGTACACTGCAGGCCTGACCGGGGTTTGCACGCAAGGGCCTGTGTGTGTGTGTGTGTGTGTGTGTGTGTGTGTGTGTGTGTGTGTGTGTGTGTGTGTGTGTGTGTGTGTGTGTGTGTGTGTGTGTGTGTGTGTGTGAAACAAATAAAGATAAACATAGCTAGTGCGGCCACGAGCGGTCGTGCAGGGTAGAGGCTGCGCGAAAACGCCTCTAAAAACAAGCGCGTGCCCACGCCCGATCCGTGGAAGCACGTAGACCTAGCAAACGTACTAGCAGAAATCAACGATCGCACACGGGTCATTGAGTGTGTACAGGGTTCGTCTGCGTGTGTGGCATTGGGCAATCTAGCGGCAACCGAGTGGCCTGAAGGCAGAACCGGCCAACCCGTCGCCCTCACCATCGTTGCGCTTCGAGATGAACTATTGCTAAAGATGATCGTCCTCATCAACCACGGCGCTACCAGAGTAGCTCGTAACGAGGACCCTCTCCGCGACCTCGCGGCCAGTGTGCGCAGTGTACAGCAAATGAGAAACGATGTTGCGAGCGATATATCGGAAAAACTTTGCACTGACGCGACGGTCGCCACTGCAGGTTGTGTGAGTCTCGCGCAAAGTGCCATATCAAACGTGCGCAAGCTAGTGACAAGCAACTTCACCAGATCCGTAGATTCTGAATACGCTTGAATACCAACGAAATTATCGAGAGATAACACCGACACGAGTTGCGCGACGGCGCTGGCTGCAGTCGCTACAACACTGGATTTATTAATCAAAGTAACTGTGATCGTAATGGCGTATCGAGTGTGCACCAGAAACTACAACCAGTACTACAGAAAACTGGCATGAGGGTCGCGGTCTAACGTTATGTTGGTGTCTCGCATCGACCGTCGACGGCCTTTTGCCAGCGGCTGAAAATGGCACAGTTGACGAAATGGAAACGCCGACCGTCCATAGTGCACTCTCGCAAGTTCCAACCGCACCATCTCAGGAGACAGACCACAGTGTCATATTAGCGGAGGGTAGATAGAAAATGCGCAAACCGCCGCAACCGCCCATATACATACTATACGAGTTCAACATAGAGTGGAGTAAGAAGTTACTACCGATTGTATTTACAACGTGCAAGCAGCTGGTGTGTGACGCTTTACTTGATTATCACATAGGTTGCGATGTCCTGTGTTCCACGAGCACATGGAAACAAGTGAACGAACTTCTACGGACCGTACTGTTGGGGTATGAGCGAGCTGTAAAATCAATACACGCTAGACACGCGGACTTTGCCGCGTTACTGGACACGCATATCGCCACAACAAAACCGGGTCAAGTGTTCGGGGCGTCACCGCGCTCGACTATACACGTCTTGGCCTACCACGAGTACATGAGCCCACAAGATCCTAAGCGAGGTCGAAGCCGTTGTGTCTACCCAACGCAAATTCAGCACAGCCGTGCGCGCTAAGACAAGTCCCTCTAGATTGCTGGAAACTTTGGAAACGTGGAAGGCTGGCGTGTACGCGCTTTCTACACATCTCAACGGTATGATCGCGATACTCTCGGCCGCACAACAACTAATGGTCATGTGTTCGGAAGGTCTGATCAGGTCTGACATGACCGGTTGTCAATCGACGTCGAGCGTGCACTCACACACGGATATCCTGGCGTACAGTAAAGCGACAGCGACCTCTACGCTCACGTTGATCGCCGATGTTTCGAAGGGCAATCGAGTGTGTTGGCTGACGAAAGCTATGGTGACCGACGGTCGCGTCGACTACAATGTGCCTCATTGCGACTGGAGAGGCGTATGTGATCCTTTGCAAATAGACAACACCACCGCGGTCGAGTGCGAAGTCACGGTCGGCGGCGTGTTGTCCTTACTGTGCCCCATACAATGTGGCGGTCCGTGTCACGGACCGGTGTGTTATGACCCGACTAACGAAACGTACCAGGTGATAACATTGCATCTATCCATTACAGCGGAGCGAGCGTTTCGCCACACTCCCAAACCAAGGTTAATAGTTGTAGCGCACGCCCTTTCGGACCTCGGTGCACGCGAAACACTGGCGTACACTCACAAAATCACGCTCGAGACAGCTCAAGTGTTACGCAAAACAAAGAACGTGTTCAAATCCATAGAGAATATACGGTCTTTAGCGTATGCGTATATAAAGAAGGTCGATGACATTTACAGACCCGGCGGCGTGGGCACCACAGTAGAACAACAAGGTGCTCTCAAGCGCACACAGATACTGGCTGCATTATCACTCGCTATGTCTATCCTGACATGCCCGTTTCTGATTTCTATGTTAATTAAATTATGACAAGAGCTACGGTGGTTACGATTACACTCTGACCACGTGCCTTAGTTTCTGCTAGTGACCTATAAATACATTTGCCCACTTGGTCTCACTGCCATTAAAGCGGCTGTACCCACACGTACAACACCCAAGTAAAAAAATGATCTCGCTGTCTGTACTGGGTGTACTCTCAGTAGTCGCAGTTGCTCAGGCCATGGTGGTACGCTCACATAACGCCTCTGAGATACGTCCCATCACAACACCTCCTACACTACTCGCGAAGGAGTATTCAACACCCCCTTTGTACGAAGACAACCATTATAACGAGCACAGCACAACGCTTGCCGCACGCGAAGACAACATGCAGGAGACAATGCTACCACCTGTCGTGAGAACAACGGATTCGAGTGACAATGATCGCGACTATGACGAGCACATTACAGCACCCTCTGTGCACGAAGACCAGGTGCAGGAGTCAACGCTACCACCTGTCGTTAGAAACAAGAGTTTGGTTAACAATGATCATCGTCGTGTCCCATTGTAAACTGGGCGTGCCATCGCACACATCGTACATGTGTGTTAACCCACCTGTATGCGACAGACTTTGTGTGTTGCATGACATCGAGATGTATTGACGTCTGTGTCAATACAGGACTCTCTATAAGCCGGGAGCTGGACGCTAACGACCCGTGCATGCGCCACACAAAAGGTATCGTACATGTGTTAACCCACCTGTATGCGACAGACTTTGTGTGTTGCATGACATCGAGATGTATTGACGTCTGTGTCAATACAGGACTCTCTAAGCTGGGAGCTGGACGCTAACAACCCGTGCATGCGCCACACAAAAGGTATCGTACATGTGTTAACCCACCTGTATGCGACAGACTTTGTGTGTTGCATGACATCGAGATGTATTGACGTCTGTGTCAATACAGGACTCTCTAAGCTGGGAGCTGGACGATAACGACCCGTGCATGCGCCACACAAAAGGTAACTCGACTAACTACGCTCCTCGGGGCGCGTCTTGCTTGGGCCTCTCTCCTGGAGGCGGTCAGTCAGACTGAGTAGTGACATGTGGCCTGACGCTCCCCGGGGCGCGTCTTGCTTGGGCCTCTCTCCTGGAGGCGCTCAGTCAGACCCAGTGGTGATATGTGGCAAGACACTCCTCGGGGCGCGTCTTGCTTGGGCCTCTCTCCTGGAGGCCCTCAGTCAGACCCAGTGTTGACATGTGTCAAGACGCTCCTCGGGGCGCGTCTTGCTGGGGCCTCTCTCCTGGAGGCGCTCAGTCAGACCCAGTGTTGACATGTGGCTTGACGCTCCTCGGGGCGCGTCTTGCTTGGGCTTCTCTCCTGGAGGCCCTCAGTCAGACCCATTGTTGACGTGTGGCAAGACGCTCCTCGGGGCACGTCTTGCTTGGGCCTCTCTCCTGGAGGCGCTCAGTCAGACCGAGTAGTGACATGTGGCAAGACGCTCCTCGGGGTGCGTCTTGCTTGGACCTCTCTCCTGGAGGCGCTCAGTTAGACCGAGTAGTGACATGTCGCAAGACGCTCCTCGGGGCGCGTCTTGCTTGGGCCTCTCTCCAGAAGGCCCTCAATCAGACCCAGTGTTGACACGTGGCAAGACGCTCCTCGGGGCGCGTCTTGCTTGGGCCTCTCTCCTGGAGGCGCTCAGTCAGACTGAGTAGTGACATGTGGCCTGACACTCCTCGGGGCGCGTGTTGCTTTGGCCTCTCTCCTGGAGGCGCTCAGTCAGACCCATTGTTGACATGTTGCAAGACGCTCCTTTGGGCGCGTCTTGCTTGGGCCTCTCTCCTGGAGGCGCTCAGTCAGACCGAGTGCTGACATGTGGCAAGACGCTCCTCGGGGCGCGTCTTGCTTGGGCCTCTCTCCTGGAGGCGGTCAGTCAGACTGAGTAGTGACATGTGGCCTGACGCTCCCCGGGGCGCGTCTTGCTTGGGCCTCTCTCCTGGAGGCGCTCAGTCAGACCCAGTGGTGACATGTGGCAAGACACTCCTCGGGGCGCGTCTTGCTTGAGCCTCTCTCCTGGAGGCCCTCAGTCAGACCCATTGTTGACATGTGGCAAGACGCTCCTCGGGGCGCGTCTTGCTTGGGCTTCTCTCCTGGAGACGCTCAGACAGACCCAGTGTTGACATGTGACAAGACGCTCCTCGGGGCGCGTCTTGCTTGGGCCTCTCTCCTGGAGGCGCTCAGTCAGAACCAGAGGTGACATGTGGCAAGACGCTCCTCGGGGCGCGTCTTGCTTGGGCCTCTCTCCTGGAGGCCCTCTCTCAGACCCAGTGTTGATATGTGGCAAGACGCTCCTCCGGGCGCATCTTGCTTGGGCCTCTCTCCTGGAGGCCCTCAGTCAGACACATTGTTGACATGTGGCAAGACGCTCCTCGGGGCGCGTCTTGCTTGGGCCTCTCTCCTGGAGGCGCTCAGTCAGACCCAGTGTTGACATGTGGCAAGACGCTCCTCGGGGCGCGTCTTGCTTGGGCCTCTCTCCTGGAGGCGCTCAGTCAGACCCAGTGTTGACATGTGGCAGGACGCTCCTCGGGGCGCGTCTTGCTTGGGCCTCTCTCCTGGAGGCGCTCAGTCAGACCCAGTGTTGGCATGTGGCAAGACACTCCTCGGGGCGCGTCTTGGTTGGGCCTCTCTCCTGGAGGCGCTCATTCAGACCCAGTGGTGACATGTGGCAAGACGCTCCTCGGGGCGCGTATTGCTTCGGCCTCTCTCCTGAATGCCCTCTGTCAGACCGAGTGTTGACATGTGGCAAGACTCTCCTCGGGGCGCGTCTTGCTTGGGCTTCTCTCATGGAGGCCCTCAGTCCGACCCAGTGTTGACATGTGTCAAGACGCTCCTCGGGGCGTGTCTTGCTTGGGCTTCTCTCATGGAGGCCCTCAGTCCGAACCAGTGTTGACATGTGTCAAGACACTCCTCGGGGCGCGTCTTGGTTGGGCCTCCCTCCTGGAGGCGCTCATTCAGACCCAGTGGTGACATGTGGCAAGACGCTCCTCGGGGCGCGTCTTGCTTCGGCCTCTCTCCTGAATGCCCTCTGTCAGACCGAGTGTTGACATGTGGCAAGACTCTCCTCGGGGCGCGTCTTGCTTGGGCTTCTCTCATGGAGGCCCTCAGTCCGACCCAGTGTTGACATGTGTCAAGACGCTCCTCGGGGCGTGTCTTGCTTGGGCCTCTCTCCTGGAGGCGCTCAGTCAGACCCAGTGTTGACATGTGGCAAGACGCTCCTCTGGGCGCGTCTTGCTTGGGCTTCTCTCCTGGAGGCCCTCAGTCAGACCCATTGTTGACATGTGGCAAGACGCTCCTCGGGGCACGTCTTGCTTGGGCCTCTCTCCTGGAGGCGCTCAGTCAGACCGAGTAGTGACATGTGGCAAGACGCTCCTCGGGGCGCGTCTTGCTTGGACCTCCCTCCTGGAGGCGCTCAGTCAGACCGAGTAGTGACATTTGGCAAGACGCTCCTCGGGGCGCGTCTTGCTTGTGCCTCTCTCCTGGAGGCGCTCAGTCAGACCGAGTGCTGACATAAGGCAAGACGCTCCTCGGGGCGCGTCTTGCTGGGGCCTCTCTACTGGAGGTGCTCAATCAGACCCAGTGGTGACACGTGGCAAGACGCTCCTCTGGGCGCGTCTTGCTTGGGCCTCTCTCCTGGAGGAGCTCAGTCAGACCCAGTGGTGACACGTGGCAAGACGCTCCTCCGGGCGCATCTTGCTTGGGCCTCTCTCCTGGAGGCGCTAAGTCAGACCCAGTGTTGACATGTGTCAAGACGCTCCTCGGGGCGCGTCTTGCTTGGGCCTCTCTCCTGGAGGCCCTCAGTCAGACCCATTGTTGACATGTGGCAAGACGCTCCTCGGGGCGCGTCTTGCTTGGGCCTCTCTCCTGGAGGCGCTCAGTCAGACTGAGTAGTGACATGTGGCCTGACGCTCCTCGGGGCGCGTGTTGCTTGGGCCTCTCTCCTGGAGGCCCTCTGTCAGACCCAGTGTTGACATGTTGCAAGACGCTCCTTTGGGCGCATCTTGCTTGGGCCTCTCTCCCGGAGGCCCTCAGTCAGACCCATTGTTGACATGTGGCAAGACGCTCCTCAGGGCGCGTCTTTCTTGGGCCTTTCTCCTGGAGGCGCTCAGTCAGACCGAGTGCTGACATGTGGCAAGACGCTCCTCGGGGCGCGTCTTGCTTGGGCCTCTCTCCTGGAGGCGGTCAGTGAGACTGAGTAGTGACATGTGGCCTGACACTCCCCGGGGCGCGTCTTGCTTGGGCCTCTCTCCTGGAGGCGCTCAGTCAGACCCAGTGGTGACATGTGGCAAGACACTCCTCGGGGCGCGTCTTGCTTGGGCCTCTCTCCTGGAGGCCCTCAGTCAGACCCAGTGTTGACATGTGGCAGGACGCTCCTCGGGGCGCGTCTTGCTTGGGCCTCTCTCCTGGAGGCGCTCAGTCAGACCCAGTGTTGGCATGTGGCAAGACACTCCTCGGGGCGCATCTTGGTTCGGCCTCTCTCCTGGAGGCGCTCATTCAGACCCAGTGGTGACATGTGGCAAGACGCTCCTCGGGGCGCGTATTTCTTCGGCCTCTCTCCTGAATGCCCTCTGTCAGACCGAGTGTTGACATGTGGCAAGACTCTCCTCGGGGCGCGTCTTGCTTGGGCTTCTCTCATGGAGGCCCTCAGTCCGACCCAGTGTTGACATGTGTCAAGACGCTCCTCGGGGCGTGTCTTGCTTGGGCCTCTCTCCTGGAGGCGCTCAGTCAGACCCAGTGTTGGCATGTGGCAAGACACTCCTCGGGGCGCGTCTTGGTTGGGCCTCTCTCCTGGAGGCGCTCATTCAGACCCAGTGGTGACATGTGGCAAGACGCTCCTCGGGTCGCGTCTTGCTTCGGCCTCTCTCCTGAATGCCCTCTGTCAGACCGAGTGTTGAAATGTGGCAAGACTCTCCTCGGGGCGCGTCTTGCTTGGGCTTCTCTCATGGAGGCCCTCAGTCCGACCCAGTGTTGACATGTGTCAAGACGCTCCTCGGGGCGTGTCTTGCTTGGGCCTCTCTCCTGGAGGCGCTCAGTCAGACCCAGTGTTGACACGTGGCAAGACGCTCCTCGGGGCGCGTCTTGCTTGGGCCTCTCTCCTGGAGCCGCTCAGTCAGACCCAGTGTTGACATGTGGCAAGACACTCCTCGGGGCGCGTCTTGTTTGGGCCTCTCTCATGGAGGCCCTCTGTCAGACCCAGTGTTGACATGTGTCAAGACGCTCCTCGGGGCGCGTCTTGCTTTGGCCTCTCTCCTGGAGGCGCTCAGTCAGACCGAGTGCTGACATGTGGCAAGAAGCTCCTCGGGGCGCGTGTTGCTTGGGCTTCTCTCCAGGAGGCCCTCAGTAAGACCCATTGTTGACATGTGGCAAGACGCTCCTCGGGGCGCGTCTTGCTTGGGCCTCTCTCCAGAAGGCCCTCAATCAGACCCAGTGTTGACACGTGGCAAGACGCTCCTCGGGGCGCGTCTTGCTTGGGCCTCTCTCCTGGAGGCGCTCAGTCAGACTGAGTAGTGACATGTGGCCTGACACTCCTCGGGGCGCGTGTTGCTTTGGCCTCTCTCCTGGAGGCGCTCAGTCAGACCCATTGTTGACATGTTGCAAGACGCTCCTTTGGGCGCGTCTTGCTTGGGCCTCTCTCCTGGAGGCGCTCAGTCAGACCGAGTGCTGACATGTGGCAAGACGCTCCTCGGGGCGCGTCTTGCTTGGGCCTCTCTCCTGGAGGCGGTCAGTCAGACTGAGTAGTGACATGTGGCCTGACGCTCCCCGGGGCGCGTCTTGCTTGGGCCTCTCTCCTGGAGGCGCTCAGTCAGACCCAGTGGTGACATGTGGCAAGACACTCCTCGGGGCGCGTCTTGCTTGAGCCTCTCTCCTGGAGGCCCTCAGTCAGACCCATTGTTGACATGTGGCAAGACGCTCCTCGGGGCGCGTCTTGCTTGGGCTTCTCTCCTGGAGACGCTCAGACAGACCCAGTGTTGACATGTGACAAGACGCTCCTCGGGGCGCGTCTTGCTTGGGCCTCTCTCCTGGAGGCGCTCAGTCAGAACCAGAGGTGACATGTGGCAAGACGCTCCTCGGGGCGCGTCTTGCTTGGGCCTCTCTCCTGGAGGCCCTCTCTCAGACCCAGTGTTGATATGTGGCAAGACGCTCCTCCGGGCGCATCTTGCTGGGGCCTCTCTCCTGGAGGCGCTCAGTCAGACCCAGTGTTGACATGTGGCAAGACGCTCCTCGGGGCGCGTCTTGCTTGGGCCTCTCTCCTGGAGGCGCTCAGTCAGACCCAGTGTTGACATGTGGCAGGACGCTCCTCGGGGCGCGTCTTGCTTGGGCCTCTCTCCTGGAGGCGCTCAGTCAGACCCAGTGTTGGCATGTGGCAACACACTCCTCGGGGCGCGTCTTGGTTGGGCCTCTCTCCTGGAGGCGCTCATTCAGACCCAGTGGTGACATGTGGCAAGACGCTCCTCGGGGCGCGTATTGCTTCGGCCTCTCTCCTGAATGCCCTCTGTCAGACCGAGTGTTGACATGTGGCAAGACTCTCCTCGGGGCGCGTCTTGCTTGGGCTTCTCTCATGGAGGCCCTCAGTCCGACCCAGTGTTGACATGTGTCAAGACGCTCCTCGGGGCGTGTCTTGCTTGGGCTTCTCTCATGGAGGCCCTCAGTCCGAACCAGTGTTGACATGTGTCAAGACACTCCTCGGGGCGCGTCTTGGTTGGGCCTCTCTCCTGGAGGCGCTCATTCAGACCCAGTGGTGACATGTGGCAAGACGCTCCTCGGGGCGCGTCTTGCTTCGGCCTCTCTCCTGAATGCCCTCTGTCAGACCGAGTGTTGACATGTGGCAAGACTCTCCTCGGGGCGCGTCTTGCTTGGGCTTCTCTCATGGAGGCCCTCAGTCCGACCCAGTGTTGATATGTGTCAAGACGCTCCTCGGGGCGTGTCTTGCTTGGGCCTCTCTCCTGGAGGCGCTCAGTCAGACCCAGTGTTGACATGTGGCAAGACGCTCCTCTGGGCGCGTCTTGCTTGGGCTTCTCTCCTGGAGGCCCTCAGTCAGACCCATTGTTGACATGTGGCAAGACGCTCCTCGGGGCACGTCTTGCTTGGGCCTCTCTCCTGGAGGCGCTCAGTCAGACCGAGTAGTGACATGTGGCAAGACGCTCCTCGGGGCGCGTCTTGCTTGGACCTCCCTCCTGGAGGCGCTCAGTCAGACCGAGTAGTGACATTTGGCAAGACGCTCCTCGGGGCGCGTCTTGCTTGGGCCTCTCTCCTGGAGGCGCTCAGTCAGACCGAGTGCTGACATAAGGCAAGACGCTCCTCGGGGCGCGTCTTGCTGGGGCCTCTCTACTGGAGGTGCTCAATCAGACCCAGTGGTGACACGTGGCAAGACGCTCCTCTGGGCGCGTCTTGCTTGGGCCTCTCTCCTGGAGGAGCTCAGTCAGACCCAGTGGTGACACGTGGCAAGACGCTCCTCCGGGCGCATCTTGCTTGGGCCTCTCTCCTGGAGGCGCTAAGTCAGACCCAGTGTTGACATGTGTCAAGACGCTCCTCGGGGCGCGTCTTGCTTGGGCCTCTCTCCTGGAGGCCCTCAGTCAGACCCATTGTTGACATGTGGCAAGACGCTCCTCGGGGCGCGTCTTGCTTGGGCTTCTCTCCTGGATACGCTCAGACAGACCCAGTGTTGACATGTGACAAGACGCTACTCGGGGTGCGTCTTGCTTGGGCCTCTCTCCTGGAGGCCCTCAGTCAGACACATTGTTGACATGTGGCAAGACGCTCCTCGGGGCGCGTCTTGCTTGGGCCTCTCTCCTGGAGGCGCTCAGTCAGACTGAGTAGTGACATGTGGCCTGACGCTCCTCGGGGCGCGTGTTGCTTGGGCCTCTCTCCTGGAGGCCCTCTGTCAGACCCAGTGTTGACATGTTGCAAGACGCTCCTTTGGGCGCATCTTGCTTGGGCCTCTCTCCTGGAGGCCCTCAGTCAGACCCATTGTTGACATGTGGCAAGACGCTCCTCAGGGCGCGTCTTTCTTGGGCCTTTCTCCTGGAGGCGCTCAGTCAGACCGAGTGCTGACATGTGGCAAGACGCTCCTCGGGGCGCGTCTTGCTTGGGCCTCTCTCCTGGAGGCGGTCAGTGAGACTGAGTAGTGACATGTGGCCTGACACTCCCCAGGGCGCGTCTTGCTTGGGCCTCTCTCCTGGAGGCGCTCAGTCAGACCCAGTGGTGACATGTGGCAAGACACTCCTCGGGGCGCGTCTTGCTTGGGCCTCTCTCCTGGAGGCCCTCAGTCAGACCCAGTGTTGACATGTGGCAGGACGCTCCTCGGGGCGCGTCTTGCTTGGGCCTCTCTCCTGGAGGCGCTCAGTCAGACCCAGTGTTGGCATGTGGCAAGACACTCCTCGGGGCGCGTCTTGGTTGGGCCTCTCTCCTGGAGGCGCTCATTCAGACCCAGTGGTGACATGTGGCAAGACGCTCCTCGGGGCGCGTATTGCTTCGGCCTCTCTCCTGAATGCCCTCTGTCAGACCGAGTGTTGACATGTGGCAAGACTCTCCTCGGGGCGCGTCTTGCTTGGGCTTCTCTCATGGAGGCCCTCAGTCCGACCCAGTGTTGACATGTGTCAAGACGCTCCTCGGGGCGTGTCTTGCTTGGGCCTCTCTCCTGGAGGCGCTCAGTCAGACCCAGTGTTGGCATGTGGCAAGACACTCCTCGGGGCGCGTCTTGGTTGGGCCTCTCTCCTGGAGGCGCTCATTCAGACCCAGTGGTGACATGTGGCAAGACGCTCCTCGGGGCGCGTCTTGCTTCGGCCTCTCTCCTGAATGCCCTCTGTCAGACCCAGTGTTGATATGTGGCAAGACGCTCCTCCGGGCGCATCTTGCTGGGGCCTCTCTCCTGGAGGCGCTCAGTCAGACCCAGTGTTGACATGTGGCAAGACGCTCCTCGGGGCGCGTCTTGCTTGGGCCTCTCTCCTGGAGGCGCTCAGTCAGACCCAGTGTTGACATGTGGCAGGACGCTCCTCGGGGCGCGTCTTGCTTGGGCCTCTCTCCTGGAGGCGCTCAGTCAGACCCAGTGTTGGCATGTGGCAAGACACTCCTCGGGGCGCGTCTTGGTTGGGCCTCTCTCCTGGAGGCGCTCATTCAGACCCAGTGGTGACATGTGGCAAGACGCTCCTCGGGGCGCGTATTGCTTCGGCCTCTCTCCTGAATGCCCTCTGTCAGACCGAGTGTTGACATGTGGCAAGACTCTCCTCGGGGCGCGTCTTGCTTGGGCTTCTCTCATGGAGGCCCTCAGTCCGACCCAGTGTTGACATGTGTCAAGACGCTCCTCGGGGCGTGTCTTGCTTGGGCTTCTCTCATGGAGGCCCTCAGTCCGAACCAGTGTTGACATGTGTCAAGACACTCCTCGGGGCGCGTCTTGGTTGGGCCTCTCTCCTGGAGGCGCTCATTCAGACCCAGTGGTGACATGTGGCAAGACGCTCCTCGGGGCGCGTGTTGCTTGGGCCTCTCTCCTGGAGGCCCTCTGTCAGACCCAGTGTTGACATGTTGCAAGACGCTCCTTTGGGCGCATCTTGCTTGGGCCTCTCTCCTGGAGGCCCTCAGTCAGACCCATTGTTGACATGTGGCAAGACGCTCCTCAGGGCGCGTCTTTCTTGGGCCTTTCTCCTGGAGGCGCTCAGTCAGACCGAGTGCTGACATGTGGCAAGACGCTCCTCGGGGCGCGTCTTGCTTGGGCCTCTCTCCTGGAGGCGGTCAGTGAGACTGAGTAGTGACATGTGGCCTGACACTCCCCAGGGCGCGTCTTGCTTGGGCCTCTCTCCTGGAGGCGCTCAGTCAGACCCATTGGTGACATGTGGCAAGACACTCCTCGGGGCGCGTCTTGCTTGGGCCTCTCTCCTGGAGGCCCTCAGTCAGACCCAGTGTTGACATGTGGCAGGACGCTCCTCGGGGCGCGTCTTGCTTGGGCCTCTCTCCTGGAGGCGCTCAGTCAGACCCAGTGTTGGCATGTGGCAAGACACTCCTCGGGGCGCGTCTTGGTTGGGCCTCTCTCCTGGAGGCGCTCATTCAGACCCAGTGGTGACATGTGGCAAGACGCTCCTCGGGGCGCGTATTGCTTCGGCCTCTCTCCTGAATGCCCTCTGTCAGACCGAGTGTTGACATGTGGCAAGACTCTCCTCGGGGCGCGTCTTGCTTGGGCTTCTCTCATGGAGGCCCTCAGTCCGACCCAGTGTTGACATGTGTCAAGACGCTCCTCGGGGCGTGTCTTGCTTGGGCCTCTCTCCTGGAGGCGCTCAGTCAGACCCAGTGTTGGCATGTGGCAAGACACTCCTCGGGGCGCGTCTTGGTTGGGCCTCTCTCCTGGAGGCGCTCATTCAGACCCAGTGGTGACATGTGGCAAGACGCTCCTCGGGGCGCGTCTTGCTTCGGCCTCTCTCCTGAATGCCCTCTGTCAGACCCAGTGTTGATATGTGGCAAGACGCTCCTCCGGGCGCATCTTGCTGGGGCCTCTCTCCTGGAGGCGCTCAGTCAGACCCAGTGTTGACATGTGGCAAGACGCTCCTCGGGGCGCGTCTTGCTTGGGCCTCTCTCCTGGAGGCGCTCAGTCAGACCCAGTGTTGACATGTGGCAGGACGCTCCTCGGGGCGCGTCTTGCTTGGGCCTCTCTCCTGGAGGCGCTCAGTCAGACCCAGTGTTGGCATGTGGCAAGACACTCCTCGGGGCGCGTCTTGGTTGGGCCTCTCTCCTGGAGGCGCTCATTCAGACCCAGTGGTGACATGTGGCAAGACGCTCCTCGGGGCGCGTATTGCTTCGGCCTCTCTCCTGAATGCCCTCTGTCAGACCGAGTGTTGACATGTGGCAAGACTCTCCTCGGGGCGCGTCTTGCTTGGGCTTCTCTCATGGAGGCCCTCAGTCCGACCCAGTGTTGACATGTGTCAAGACGCTCCTCGGGGCGTGTCTTGCTTGGGCTTCTCTCATGGAGGCCCTCCGTCCGAACCAGTGTTGACATGTGTCAAGACACTCCTCGGGGCGCGTCTTGGTTGGGCCTCTCTCCTGGAGGCGCTCATTCAGACCCAGTGGTGACATGTGGCAAGACGCTCCTCGGGGCGCGTCTTGCTTCGGCCTCTCTCCTGAATGCCCTCTGTCAGACCGAGTGTTGACATGTGGCAAGACTCTCCTCGGGGCGCGTCTTGCTTGGGCTTCTCTCATGGAGGCCCTCAGTCCGACCCAGTGTTGACATGTGTCAAGACGCTCCTCGGGGCGTGTCTTGCTTGGGCCTCTCTCCTGGAGGCGCTCAGTCAGACCCAGTGTTGACATGTGGCAAGACGCTCCTCTGGGCGCGTCTTGCTTGGGCTTCTCTCCTGGAGGCCCTCAGTCAGACCCATTGTTGACATGTGGCAAGACGCTCCTCGGGGCACGTCTTGCTTGGGCCTCTCTCCTGGAGGCGCTCAGTCAGACCGAGTAGTGACATGTGGCAAGACGCTCCTCGGGGCGCGTCTTGCTTGGACCTCCCTCCTGGAGGCGCTCAGTCAGACCGAGTAGTGACATTTGGCAAGACGCTCCTCGGGGCGCGTCTTGCTTGGGCCTCTCTCCTGGAGGCGCTCAGTCAGACCGAGTGCTGACATAAGGCAAGACGCTCCTCGGGGCGCGTCTTGCTGGGGCCTCTCTACTGGAGGTGCTCAATCAGACCCAGTGGTGACACGTGGCAAGACGCTCCTCTGGGCGCGTCTTGCTTGGGCCTCTCTCCTGGAGGAGCTCAGTCAGACCCAGTGGTGACACGTGGCAAGACGCTCCTCCGGGCGCATCTTGCTTGGGCCTCTCTCCTGGAGGCGCTAAGTCAGACCCAGTGTTGACATGTGTCAAGACGCTCCTCGGGGCGCGTCTTGCTTGGGCCTCTCTCCTGGAGGCCCTCAGTCAGACCCATTGTTGACATGTGGCAAGACGCTCCTCGGGGCGCGTCTTGCTTGGGCTTCTCTCCTGGATACGCTCAGACAGACCCAGTGTTGACATGTGACAAGACGCTACTCGGGGTGCGTCTTGCTTGGGCCTCTCTCCTGGAGGCCCTCAGTCAGACACATTGTTGACATGTGGCAAGACGCTCCTCGGGGCGCGTCTTGCTTGGGCCTCTCTCCTGGAGGCGCTCAGTCAGACTGAGTAGTGACATGTGGCCTGACGCTCCTCGGGGCGCGTGTTGGTTGGCCCTCTCTCCTGGAGGCCCTCTG
The DNA here is from genome assembly GCF_043380555.1 of Nothobranchius furzeri. Classification (NCBI taxonomy): domain Eukaryota; kingdom Metazoa; phylum Chordata; class Actinopteri; order Cyprinodontiformes; family Nothobranchiidae; genus Nothobranchius; species Nothobranchius furzeri. The sequence continues at coordinate 18,241,262 of NC_091741.1, forward strand.
TCAGACCCAGTGTTGACATGTTGCAAGACGCTCCTTTGGGCGCATCTTGCTTGGGCCTCTCTCCTGGAGGCCCTCAGTCAGACCCATTGTTGACATGTGGCAAGACGCTCCTCAGGGCGCGTCTTTCTTGGGCCTTTCTCCTGGAGGCGCTCAGTCAGACCGAGTGCTGACATGTGGCAAGACGCTCCTCGGGGCGCGTCTTGCTTGGGCCTCTCTCCTGGAGGCGGTCAGTGAGACTGAGTAGTGACATGTGGCCTGACACTCCCCAGGGCGCGTCTTGCTTGGGCCTCTCTCCTGGAGGCGCTCAGTCAGACCCAGTGGTGACATGTGGCAAGACACTCCTCGGGGCGCGTCTTGCTTGGGCCTCTCTCCTGGAGGCCCTTAGTCAGACCCAGTGTTGACATGTGGCAGGACGCTCCTCGGGGCGCGTCTTGCTTGGGCCTCTCTCCTGGAGGCGCTCAGTCAGACCCAGTGTTGGCATGTGGCAAGACACTCCTCGGGGCGCGTCTTGGTTGGGCCTCTCTCCTGGAGGCGCTCATTCAGACCCAGTGGTGACATGTGGCAAGACGCTCCTCGGGGCGCGTATTGCTTCGGCCTCTCTCCTGAATGCCCTCTGTCAGACCGAGTGTTGACATGTGGCAAGACTCTCCTCGGGGCGCGTCTTGCTTGGGCTTCTCTCATGGAGGCCCTCAGTCCGACCCAGTGTTGACATGTGTCAAGACGCTCCTCGGGCCTTTCTTGCTTGGGCCTCTCTCCTGGAGGCGCTCAGTCAGACCCAGTGTTGGCATGTGGCAAGACACTCCTCGGGGCGCGTCTTGGTTGGGCCTCTCTCCTGGAGGCGCTCATTCAGACCCAGTGGTGACATGTGGCAAGACGCTCCTCGGGGCGCGTCTTGCTTCGGCCTCTCTCCTGAATGCCCTCTGTCAGACCGAGTGTTGAAATGTGGCAAGACTCTCCTCGGGGCGCGTCTTGCTTGGGCTTCTCTCATGGAGGCCCTCAGTCCGACCCAGTGTTGACATGTGTCAAGACGCTCCTCGGGGCGTGTCTTGCTTGGGCCTCTCTCCTGGAGGCGCTCAGTCAGACCCAGTGTTGACATGTGGCAAGACGCTCCTCTGGGCGCGTCTTGCTTGGGCTTCTCTCCTGGAGGCCCTCAGTCAGACCCATTGTTGACATGTGGCAAGACGCTCCTCGGGGCACGTCTTGCTTGGGCCTCTCTCCTGGAGGCGCTCAGTCAGACCGAGTAGTGACATGTGGCAAGACGCTCCTCGGGGCGCGTCTTGCTTGGACCTCCCTCCTGGAGGCGCTCAGTCGGACCGAGTAGTGACATTTGGCAAGACGCTCCTCGGGGCACGTCTTGCTTGGACCTCTCTCCTGGAGGCGCTCAGTTAGACCGAGTAGTGACATGTGGCAAGACGCTCCTCGGGGCGCGTCTTGCTTGGGCCTCTCTCCTGGAGGCGCTCAGTTAGACCGAGTGCTGACATAAGGCAAGACGCTCCTCCGGGCGCATCTTGCTTGGGCCTCTCTCCTGGAGGCGCTAAGTCAGACCCAGTGTTGACACGTGGCAAGACGCTCCTCGGGGCGCGTCTTGCTTGGGCCTCTCTCCTGGAGGTGCTCAGTCAGACACAGTGTTGACATGTGGCGAGACACTCCTCGGGGCGCGTCTTGCTTGGGCTTCTCTCATGGAGGCCCTCAGTAAGACCCATTGTTGACATGTGGAAAGAAGCTCCTCGGGGAGCGTATTGCTTGGGCCTCTCTCCTGGATGCCCTCTGTCAGACCCAGTGTTGACATGTGGCAAGACTCTCCTCGGGGCACGTCTTGCTTGGACCTCTCTCCTGGAGGCGCTCAGTCAGTCTGAGTAGTGACATGTGGCAAGACGCTCCTCGGGGCGCGTCTTGCTTGGGCCTCTCTCCTGGAGGCGCTCAATTAGACCCAGTGTTGACATGTGGCAAGACGCTCCTCGGGGCGCGTCTTGCTTGGGCTTCTCTCCTGGAGGCCCTCAGTCAGACCCATTGTTGACATGTGGCAAGACGCTCCTCGGGGCGCGTCTTTGCTGGGGCCTCTCTCCTGGAGGCGCTCAGTCAGACCCAGTGTTGACATGTGTCAAGACGCTCCTCGGGCGTTTCTTGCTTGCGCCTCTCTCCTGGTGGCGCTCAGTCAGACCCAGAGGTGACATGTGGCAAGACGCTCCTCAGGCCTCTCTCCTGGAGGCGCTCAGTCAGACCCAGTGTTGACATGTGGCAAGACGCTCCTCGGGGCGCGTCTTGCTTGGGCCTCTCTCCTAGAGCCGCTCAGTCAGACCCAGTGTTGACATGTGGCAAGACGCTCCTCGAGGCGCATCTTGCTTGGGCCTCTCTCCTGGATGCCCTCTGTCAGACCCAGTGGTGACACGTGGCAAGACGCTCCTCTGGGCGCGTCTTGCTTGGGCCTCTCTCCTGGAGGAGCTCAGTCAGACCCAGTGGCGACACGTGGCAAGACGCTCCTCGAGGCGCATCTTGCTTGGGCCTCTCTCCTGGAGGCGCTAAGTCAGACACAGTGTTGACACGTGGCAAGACGCTCCTCGGGGCGCATCTTGCTTGGGCCTCTCTCCTGGAGGCGCTCAGTCAGACACAGTGTTGACATGTGGCAAGACACTCCTCGGGGCGCGTCTTGCTTGGGCTTCTCTCATGGAGGCCCTCAGTAAGACACATTGTTGACATGTGGAAAGAAGCTCCTCGGGGCGCGTCTTGCTTTGGCTTCTCTCCTGGAGGCCCTCAGTCAGACCCATTGTTGACATGTGGCAAGACGCTCCTCGGGGCGCGTATTGCTTGGGCCTCTCTCCTGGATGCCCTCTGTCAGACCCAGTGTTGACATGTGGCAAGACTCTCCTCGGGGCGCGTCTTGCTTGGGCTTCTCTCATGGAGGCCCTCAGTCAGACCCAGTGTTGACATGTGTCAAGACGCTCCTCGGGGCGTGTCTTGCTTGGGCCTCTCTCCTGGAGGCGCTCAGTCAGACCCAGTGTTGACACGTGGCAAGACGCTCCTCGGGGCGCTTCTTCCTTGGGCTTCTCTCCTGGAGGCCCTCAGTCAGACCCATTGTTGACATGTGGCAAGACGCTCCTCGGGGCACGTGTTGCTTGGACCTCTCTCCTGGAGGCGCTCAGTCAGACCGAGTAGTGACATGTGGCAAGACGCTCCTCGGGGTATGTCTTGCTTGGGCCTCTCTCCTGGAGGCGCTCAATTAGACCCAGTGTTGACATGTGGCAAGACGCTCCTCGGGGCGCGTCTTGCTTGGGCTTCTCTCCTGGAGGCCCTCAGTCAGACCCATTGTTGACATGTGGCAAGAAGCTCCTCGGGGCGCTTCTTGCTTGGGCCTCTCTCCTGGAGGCGCTCAGTCAGACCGAGTGCTGACATGTGGCAAGACGCTCCTCGGGGCGCGTCTTGCTGGGGCCTCTCTCCTGGAGGCGCTCAGTCAGTCCCAGTGATGACATGTGGCTTGACGCTCCTCGGGGCGCGTCTTGCTTGGGCTTCTCTCCTGGAGGCCCTCAGTCAGACCCATTGTTGACATGTGGCAAGACGCTCCTCGGGGCATGTCTTGCTTGGGCCTCTCTCCGGGAGGCGCTCAGTCAGACCGAGTAGTGACATGTGGCAAGACGCTCCTCGGGGTGCGTCTTGCTTGGACCTCTCTCCTGGAGGCGCTCAGTTAGACCGAGTAGTGACATGTCGCAAGACGCTCCTCGGGGCGCGTCTTGCTTGGGCCTCTCTCCTGGAGGCGCTCAGTCAGACCCCGTGGTGACATGTGGCAAGACGCTCCTCGGGGCGCATCTTGCTTGGGCCTCTCTCCTGGAGGCGCTCAGTCAGACCCAGTGTTGACACGTGGCAAGACGCTCCTCGGGGCGCGTCTTGCTTGGGCCTCTCTCCTGGAGCCGCTCAGTCAGACCCAGTGTTGACATGTGGCAAGACACTCCTCGGGGCGCGTCTTGGTTGGGCCTCTCTCCTGCAGGCGCTCATTCAGACCCAGTGGTGACATGTGGCAAGACGCTCCTCGGGGCGCGTATTGCTTCGGCCTCTCTCCTGAATGCCCTCTGTCAGACCGAGTGTTGACATGTGGCAAGACTCTCCTCGGGGCGCGTCTTGCTTGGGCTTCTCTCATGGAGACCCTCAGTCCGACCCAGTGTTGACATGTGTCAAGACGCTCCTCGGGGCGTGTCTTGCTTGGGCCTCTCTCCTGGAGGCGCTCAGTCAGACCCAGTGTTGACATGTGGCAAGACGCTCCTCTGGGCGCGTCTTGCTTGGGCCTCTCTCCTGGAGGCGCTCAGTCAGACCCAGTGTTGACACGTGGCAAGACGCTCCTCGGGGCGCGTCTTGCTTGGGCCTCTCTCCTGGAGGCGCTCAGTCAGACCCAGTGTTGGCATGTGGCAAGACACTCCTCGGGGCGCGTCTTGGTTGGGCCTCTCGCCTGGAGGCGCTCATTCAGACCCAGTGGTGACATGTGGCAAGACGCTCCTCGGGGCGCGTCTTGCTTCGGCCTCTCTCCTGAATGCCCTCTGTCAGACAGAGTGTTGACATGTGGCAAGACTCTCCTCGGGGCGCGTCTTGCTTGGGCTTCTCTCATGGAGGCCCTCAGTCCGACCCAGTGTTGACATGTGTCAAGACGCTCCTCGGGGCGTGTCTTGCTTGGGCCTCTCTCCTGGAGGCGCTCAGTCAGACCCAGTGTTGTCATGTGGCAAGACGCTCCTCTGGGCGCGTCTTGCTTGGGCTTCTCTCCTGGAGGCCCTCAGTCAGACCCATTGTTGACATGTGGCAAGACGGTACTCGGGGCACGTCTTGCTTGGGCCTCTCTCCTGGAGGCGCTCAGTCAGACCGAGTATTTACATGTGGCAAGACGCTCCTCGGGGCGCGTCTTGCTTGGACCTCCCTCCTGGAGGCGCTCAGTCAGACCGAGTAGTGACATTTGGCAAGACGCTCCTCGGGGCGCGTCTTGCTTGGGCCTCTCTCCTGGAGGCGCTCAGTCAGAACGAGTGCTGACATAAGGCAAGACGCTCCTCAGGGCGCGTCTTGCTGGGGCCTCTCTACTGGAGGTGCTCAATCAGACCCAGTGGTGACACGTGGCAAGACGCTCCTCTGGGCGCGTCTTGCTTGGGCCTCTCTCCTGGAGGCGCTAAGTCAGACCCAGTGTTGACATGTGTCAAGACGCTCCTCGGGGCGCGTCTTGCTTGGGCCTCTCTCCTGGAGGCCCTCAGTCAGACCCATTGTTGACATGTGGCAAGACGCTCCTCGTGGCGCGTCTTGCTTGGGCTTCTCTCCTGGAGACGCTCAGACAGACCCAGTGTTGACATGTGACAAGACGCTCCTCGGGGCGCGTCTTGCTTGGGCCTCTCTCCTGGAGGTGCTCAGTCAGAACCAGAGGTGACATGTGGCAAGACGCTCCTCGGGGCGCGTCTTGCTTGGGCCTCTCTCCTGGAGGCCCTCTGTCAGACCCAGTGTTGACATGTGGCAAGACGCTCCTCCGGGCGCATCTTGCTTGGGCCTCTCTCCTGCAGGCCCTCAGTCAGACACATTGTTGACATGTGGCAAGACGCTCCTCGGGGCGCGTCTTGCTTGGGCCTCTCTCCTGGAGGCGCTCAGTCAGACCCAGTGTTGACATGTGGCAAGACGCTCCTCGGGGCGCGTCTTGCTTGGGCCTCTCTCCTGGAGGCGCTCAGTCAGACCCAGTGTTGACATGTGGCAGGACGCTCCTCGGGGCGCGTCTTGCTTGGGCCTCTCTCCTGGAGGCGCTCAGTCAGACCCAGTGTTGGCATGTGGCAAGACACTCCTCGGGGCGCGTCTTGGTTGGGCCTCTCTCCTGGAGGCGCTCATTCAGACCCAGTGGTGACATGTGGCAAGACGCTCCTCGGGGCGCGTATTGCTTCGGCCTCTCTCCTGAATGCCCTCTGTCAGACCGAGTGTTGACATGTGGCAAGACTCTCCTCGGGGCGCGTCTTGCTTGGGCTTCTCTCATGGAGGCCCTCAGTCCGACCCAGTGTTGACATGTGTCAAGACGCTCCTCGGGGCGTGTCTTGCTTGGGCCTCTCTCCTGGAGGCGCTCAGTCAGACCCAGTGTTGACATGTGGCAAGACGCTCCTCTGGGAGCGTCTTGCTTGGGCCTCTCTCCTGGAGGCGCTAAGTCAGACCCAGTGTTGACATGTGTCAAGACGCTCCTCGGGGCGCGTCTTGCTTGGGCCTCTCTCCTGGAGGCCCTCAGTCAGACCCATTGTTGACATGTGGCAAGACGCTCCTCGTGGCGCGTCTTGCTTGGGCTTCTCTCCTGGAGACGCTCAGACAGACCCAGTGTTGACATGTGACAAGACGCTCCTCGGGGCGCGTCTTGCTTGGGCCTCTCTCCTGGAGGCGCTCAGTCAGAACCAGAGGTGACATGTGGCAAGACGCTCCTCGGGGCGCGTCTTGCTTGGGCCTCTCTCCTGGAGGCCCTCTGTCAAACCCAGTGTTGACATGTGGCAAGACGCTCCTCCGGGCGCATCTTGCTTGGGCCTCTCTCCTGGAGGCCCTCAGTCAGACACATTGTTGACATGTGGCAAGACGCTCCTCGGGGCGCGTCTTGCTTGGGCCTCTCTCCTGGAGGCTCTCAGTCAGACCCAGTGTTGACATGTGGCAAGACGCTCCTCGGGGCGCGTCTTGCTTGGGCCTCTCTCCTGGAGGCGCTCAGTCAGACCCAGTGTTGACATGTGGCAGGACGCTCCTCGGGGCGCGTCTTGCTTGGGCCTCTCTCCTGGAGGCGCTCAGTCAGACCCAGTGTTGGCATGTGGCAAGACACTCCTCGGGGCGCGTCTTGGTTGGGCCTCTCTCCTGGAGGCGCTCATTCAGACCCAGTGGTGACATGTGGCAAGACGCTCCTCGGGGCGCGTATTGCTTCGGCCTCTCTCCTGAATGCCCTCTGTCAGACCGAGTGTTGACATGTGGCAAGACTCTCCTCGGGGCCCGTCTTGCTTGGGCTTCTCTCATGGAGGCCCTCAGTCCGACCCAGTGTTGACATGTGTCAAGACGCTCCTCGGGGCGTGTCTTGCTTGGGCCTCTCTCCTGGAGGCGCTCAGTCAGACCCAGTGTTGACATGTGGCAAGACGCTCCTCTGGGCGCGTCTTGCTTGGGCCTCTCTCCTGGAGGCGCTCAGTCAGACCCAGTGTTGACACGTGGCAAGACGCTCCTCGGGGCGCGTCTTGCTTGGGCCTCTCTCCTGGAGGCGCTCAGTCAGACCCAGTGTTGGCATGTGGCAAGACACTCCTCGGGGCGCGTCTTGGTTGGGCCTCTCTCCTGGAGGCGCTCATTCAGACCCAGTGGTGACATGTGGCAAGACGCTCCTCGGGGCGCGTCTTGCTTCGGCCTCTCTCCTGAATGCCCTCTGTCAGACTGAGTGTTGACATGTGGCAAGACTCTCCTCGGGGCGCGTCTTGCTTGGGCTTCTCTCATGGAGGCCCTCAGTCCGACCCAGTGTTGACATGTGTCAAGACGCTCCTCGGGGCGTGTCTTGCTTGGGCCTCTCTCCTGGAGGCGCTCAGTCAGACCCAGTGTTGACATGTGGAAAGAAGCTCCTCGGGGCGCGTCTTGCTTTGGCTTCTCTCCTGGAGGCCCTCAGTCAGACCCATTGTTGACATGTGGCAAGACGCTCCTCGGGGCGCGTATTGCTTGGGCCTCTCTCCTGGATGCCCTCTGTCAGACCCAGTGTTGACATGTGGCAAGACTCTCCTCGGGGCGCGTCTTGCTTGGGCTTCTCTCATGGAGGCCCTCAGTCAGACCCAGTGTTGACATGTGTCAAGACGCTCCTCGGGGCGTGTCTTGCTTGGGCCTCTCTCCTGGAGGCGCTCAGTCAGACCCAGTGTTGACACGTGGCAAGACGCTCCTCGGGGCGCTTCTTCCTTGGGCTTCTCTCCTGGAGGCCCTCAGTCAGACCCATTGTTGACATGTGGCAAGACGCTCCTCGGGGCACGTGTTGCTTGGACCTCTCTCCTGGAGGCGCTCAGTCAGACCGAGTAGTGACATGTGGCAAGACGCTCCTCGGGGTATGTCTTGCTTGGGCCTCTCTCCTGGAGGCGCTCAATTAGACCCAGTGTTGACATGTGGCAAGACGCTCCTCGGGGCGCGTCTTGCTTGGGCTTCTCTCCTGGAGGCCCTCAGTCAGACCCATTGTTGACATGTGGCAAGAAGCTCCTCGGGGCGCTTCTTGTTTGGGCCTCTCTCCTGGAGGCGCTCAGTCAGACCGAGTGCTGACATGTGGCAAGACGCTCCTCGGGGCGCGTCTTGCTGGGGCCTCTCTCCTGGAGGCGCTCAGTCAGTCCCAGTGATGACATGTGGCTTGACGCTCCTCGGGGCGCGTCTTGCTTGGGCTTCTCTCCTGGAGGCCCTCAGTCAGACCCATTGTTGACATGTGGCAAGACGCTCCTCGGGGCATGTCTTGCTTGGGCCTCTCTCCGGGAGGCGCTCAGTCAGACCGAGTAGTGACATGTGGCAAGACGCTCCTCGGGGTGCGTCTTGCTTGGACCTCTCTCCTGGAGGCGCTCAGTTAGACCGAGTAGTGACATGTCGCAAGACGCTCCTCGGGGCGCGTCTTGCTTGGGCCTCTCTCCTGGAGGCGCTCAGTCAGACCCCGTGGTGACATGTGGCAAGACGCTCCTCGGGGCGCGTATTGCTTCGGCCTCTCTCCTGAATGCCCTCTGTCAGACCGAGTGTTGACATGTGGCAAGACTCTCCTCGGGGCGCGTCTTGCTTGGGCTTCTCTCATGGAGACCCTCAGTCCGACCCAGTGTTGACATGTGTCAAGACGCTCCTCGGGGCGTGTCTTGCTTGGGCCTCTCTCCTGGAGGCGCTCAGTCAGACCCAGTGTTGACATGTGGCAAGACGCTCCTCTGGGCGCGTCTTGCTTGGGCCTCTCTCCTGGAGGCGCTCAGTCAGACCCAGTGTTGACACGTGGCAAGACGCTCCTCGGGGCGCGTCTTGCTTGGGCCTCTCTCCTGGAGGCGCTCAGTCAGACCCAGTGTTGGCATGTGGCAAGACACTCCTCGGGGCGCGTCTTGGTTGGGCCTCTCGCCTGGAGGCGCTCATTCAGACCCAGTGGTGACATGTGGCAAGACGCTCCTCGGGGCGCGTCTTGCTTCGGCCTCTCTCCTGAATGCCCTCTGTCAGACAGAGTGCTGACATGTGGCAAGACTCTCCTCGGGGCGCGTCTTGCTTGGGCTTCTCTCATGGAGGCCCTCAGTCCGACCCAGTGTTGACATGTGTCAAGACGCTCCTCGGGGCGTGTCTTGCTTGGGCCTCTCTCCTGGAGGCGCTCAGTCAGACCCAGTGTTGTCATGTGGCAAGACGCTCCTCTGGGCGCGTCTTGCTTGGGCTTCTCTCCTGGAGGCCCTCAGTCAGACCCATTGTTGACATGTGGCAAGACGGTACTCGGGGCACGTCTTGCTTGGGCCTCTCTCCTGGAGGCGCTCAGTCAGACCGAGTATTTACATGTGGCAAGACGCTCCTCGGGGCGCGTCTTGCTTGGACCTCCCTCCTGGAGGCGCTCAGTCAGACCGAGTAGTGACATTTGGCAAGACGCTCCTCGGGGCGCGTCTTGCTTGGGCCTCTCTCCTGGAGGCGCTCAGTCAGAACGAGTGCTGACATAAGGCAAGACGCTCCTCAGGGCGCGTCTTGCTGGGGCCTCTCTACTGGAGGTGCTCAATCAGACCCAGTGGTGACACGTGGCAAGACGCTCCTCTGGGCGCGTCTTGCTTGGGCCTCTCTCCTGGAGGCGCTAAGTCAGACCCAGTGTTGACATGTGTCAAGACGCTCCTCGGGGCGCGTCTTGCTTGGGCCTCTCTCCTGGAGGCCCTCAGTCAGACCCATTGTTGACATGTGGCAAGACGCTCCTCGTGGCGCGTCTTGCTTGGGCTTCTCTCCTGGAGACGCTCAGACAGACCCAGTGTTGACATGTGACAAGACGCTCCTCGGGGCGCGTCTTGCTTGGGCCTCTCTCCTGGAGGTGCTCAGTCAGAACCAGAGGTGACATGTGGCAAGACGCTCCTCGGGGCGGGTCTTGCTTGGGCCTCTCTCCTGGAGGCCCTCTGTCAGACCCAGTGTTGACATGTGGCAAGACGCTCCTCCGGGCGCATCTTGCTTGGGCCTCTCTCCTGCAGGCCCTCAGTCAGACACATTGTTGACATGTGGCAAGACGCTCCTCGGGGCGCGTCTTGCTTGGGCCTCTCTCCTGGAGGCGCTCAGTCAGACCCAGTGTTGACATGTGTCAAGACGCTCCTCGGGGCGTGTCTTGCTTGGGCTTCTCTCATGGAGGCCCTCAGTCCGAACCAGTGTTGACATGTGTCAAGACACTCCTCGGGGCGCGTCTTGGTTGGGCCTCTCTCCTGGAGGCGCTCATTCAGACCCAGTGGTGACATGTGGCAAGACGCTCCTCGGGGCGCGTCTTGCTTCGGCCTCTCTCCTGAATGCCCTCTGTCAGACCGAGTGTTGACATGTGGCAAGACTCTCCTCGGGGCGCGTCTTGCTTGGGCTTCTCTCATGGAGGCCCTCAGTCCGACCCAGTGTTGACATGTGTCAAGACGCTCCTCGGGGCGTGTCTTGCTTGGGCCTCTCTCCTGGAGGCGCTCAGTCAGACCCAGTGTTGACATGTGGCAAGACGCGCCTCTGGGCGCGTCTTGCTTGGGCTTCTCTCCTGGAGGCCCTCAGTCAGACCCATTGTTGACATGTGGCAAGACGCTCCTCGGGGCACATCTTGCTTGGGCCTCTCTCCTGGAGGCGCTCAGTCAGACCGAGTAGTGACATGTGGCAAGACGCTCCTCGGGGCGCGTCTTGCTTGGACCTCCCTCCTGGAGGCGCTCAGTCAGACCGAGTAGTGACATTTGGCAAGACGCTCCTCGGGGCGCGCCTTGCTTGGGCCTCTCTCCTGGAGGCGCTCAGTCAGACCGAGTGCTGACATAAGGCAAGACGCTCCTCGGGGCGCGTCTTGCTGGGGCCTCTCTACTGGAGGTGCTCAATCAGACCCAGTGGTGACACGTGGCAAGACGCTCCTCTGGGCGCGTCTTGCTTGGGCCTCTCTCCTGGAGGAGCTCAGTCAGACCCAGTGGTGACACGTGGCAAGACGCTCCTCCGGGCGCATCTTGCTTGGGCCTCTCTCCTGGAGGCGCTAAGTCAGACCCAGTGTTGACATGTGTCAAGACGCTCCTCGGGGCGCGTCTTGCTTGGGCCTCTCTCCTGGAGGCCCTCAGTCAGACCCATTGTTGACATGTGGCAAGACGCTCCTCGGGGCGCGTCTTGCTTGGGCTTCTCTCCTGGATACGCTCAGACAGACCCAGTGTTGACATGTGACAAGACGCTACTCGGGGTGCGTCTTGCTTGGGCCTCTCTCCTGGAGGCCCTCAGTCAGACACATTGTTGACATGTGGCAAGACGCTCCTCGGGGCGCGTCTTGCTTGGGCCTCTCTCCTGGAGGCGCTCAGTCAGACTGAGTAGTGACATGTGGCCTGACGCTCCTCGGGGCGCGTGTTGCTTGGGCCTCTCTCCTGGAGGCCCTCTGTCAGACCCAGTGTTGACATGTTGCAAGACGCTCCTTTGGGCGCATCTTGCTTGGGCCTCTCTCCTGGAGGCCCTCAGTCAGACCCATTGTTGACATGTGGCAAGACGCTCCTCAGGGCGCGTCTTTCTTGGGCCTTTCTCCTGGAGGCGCTCAGTCAGACCGAGTGCTGACATGTGGCAAGACGCTCCTCGGGGCGCGTCTTGCTTGGGCCTCTCTCCTGGAGGCGGTCAGTGAGACTGAGTAGTGACATGTGGCCTGACACTCCCCAGGGCGCGTCTTGCTTGGGCCTCTCTCCTGGAGGCGCTCAGTCAGACCCAGTGGTGACATGTGGCAAGACACTCCTCGGGGCGCGTCTTGCTTGGGCCTCTCTCCTGGAGGCCCTCAGTCAGACCCAGTGTTGACATGTGGCAGGACGCTCCTCGGGGCGCGTCTTGCTTGGGCCTCTCTCCTGGAGGCGCTCAGTCAGACCCAGTGTTGGCATGTGGCAAGACACTCCTCGGGGCGCGTCTTGGTTGGGCCTCTCTCCTGGAGGCGCTCATTCAGACCCAGTGGTGACATGTGGCAAGACGCTCCTCGGGGCGCGTATTGCTTCGGCCTCTCTCCTGAATGCCCTCTGTCAGACCGAGTGTTGACATGTGGCAAGACTCTCCTCGGGGCGCGTCTTGCTTGGGCTTCTCTCATGGAGGCCCTCAGTCCGACCCAGTGTTGACATGTGTCAAGACGCTCCTCGGGGCGTGTCTTGCTTGGGCCTCTCTCCTGGAGGCGCTCAGTCAGACCCAGTGGTGACATGTGGCAAGACGCTCCTCGGGGCGCGTCTTGCTTCGGCCTCTCTCCTGAATGCCCTCTGTCAGACCGAGTGTTGAAATGTGGCAAGACTCTCCTCGGGGCGCGTCTTGCTTGGGCTTCTCTCATGGAGGCCCTCAGTCCGACCCAGTGTTGACATGTGTCAAGACGCTCCTCGGGGCGTGTCTTGCTTGGGCCTCTCTCCTGGAGGCGCTCAGTCAGACCCAGTGTTGACATGTGGCAAGACGCTCCTCTGGGCGCGTCTTGCTTGGGCTTCTCTCCTGGAGGCCCTCAGTCAGACCCATTGTTGACATGTGGCAAGACGCTCCTCGGGGCACGTCTTGCTTGGGCCTCTCTCCTGGAGGCGCTCAGTCAGACCGAGTAGTGACATGTGGCAAGACGCTCCTCGGGGCGCGTCTTGCTTGGACCTCCCTCCTGGAGGCGCTCAGTCGGACCGAGTAGTGACATTTGGCAAGACGCTCCTCGGGGCACGTCTTGCTTGGACCTCTCTCCTGGAGGCGCTCAGTTAGACCGAGTAGTGACATGTGGCAAGACGCTCCTCGGGGCGCGTCTTGCCTGGGCCTCTCTCCTGGAGGCGCTCAGTTAGACCGAGTGCTGACATAAGGCAAGACGCTCCTCCGGGCGCATCTTGCTTGGGCCTCTCTCCTGGAGGCGCTAAGTCAGACCCAGTGTTGACACGTGGCAAGACGCTCCTCGGGGCGCGTCTTGCTTGGGCCTCTCTCCTGGAGGTGCTCAGTCAGACACAGTGTTGACATGTGGCGAGACACTCCTCGGGGCGCGTCTTGCTTGGGCTTCTCTCATGGAGGCCCTCAGTAAGACCCATTGTTGACATGTGGAAAGAAGCTCCTCGGGGAGCGTATTGCTTGGGCCTCTCTCCTGGATGCCCTCTGTCAGACCCAGTGTTGACATGTGGCAAGACTCTCCTCGGGGCACGTCTTGCTTGGACCTCTCTCCTGGAGGCGCTCAGTCAGTCTGAGTAGTGACATGTGGCAAGACGCTCCTCGGGGCGCGTCTTGCTTGGGCCTCTCTCCTGGAGGCGCTCAATTAGACCCAGTGTTGACATGTGGCAAGACGCTCCTCGGGGCGCGTCTTGCTTGGGCTTCTCTCCTGGAGGCCCTCAGTCAGACCCATTGTTGACATGTGGCAAGACGCTCCTCGGGGCGCGTCTTTGCTGGGGCCTCTCTCCTGGAGGCGCTCAGTCAGACCCAGTGTTGACATGTGTCAAGACGCTCCTCGGGCGTTTCTTGCTTGCGCCTCTCTCCTGGTGGCGCTCAGTCAGACCCAGAGGTGACATGTGGCAAGACGCTCCTCAGGCCTCTCTCCTGGAGGCGCTCAGTCAGACCCAGTGTTGACGTGTGGCAAGACGCTCCTCGGGGCGCGTCTTGCTTGGGCCTCTCTCCTAGAGCCGCTCAGTCAGACCCAGTGTTGACATGTGGCAAGACGCTCCTCGAGGCGCATCTTGCTTGGGCCTCTCTCCTGGATGCCCTCTGTCAGACCCAGTGGTGACACGTGGCAAGACGCTCCTCTGGGCGCGTCTTGCTTGGGCCTCTCTCCTGGAGGAGCTCAGTCAGACCCAGTGGCGACACGTGGCAAGACGCTCCTCGAGGCGCATCTTGCTTGGGCCTCTCTCCTGGAGGCGCTAAGTCAGACACAGTGTTGACACGTGGCAAGACGCTCCTCGGGGCGCATCTTGCTTGGGCCTCTCTCCTGGAGGCGCTCAGTCAGACACAGTGTTGACATGTGGCAAGACACTCCTCGGGGCGCGTCTTGCTTGGGCTTCTCTCATGGAGGCCCTCAGTAAGACACATTGTTGACATGTGGAAAGAAGCTCCTCGGGGCGCGTCTTGCTTTGGCTTCTCTCCTGGAGGCCCTCAGTCAGACCCATTGTTGACATGTGGCAAGACGCTCCTCGGGGCGCGTATTGCTTGGGCCTCTCTCCTGGATGCCCTCTGTCAGACCCAGTGTTGACATGTGGCAAGACTCTCCTCGGGGCGCGTCTTGCTTGGGCTTCTCTCATGGAGGCCCTCAGTCAGACCCAGTGTTGACATGTGTCAAGACGCTCCTCGGGGCGTGTCTTGCTTGGGCCTCTCTCCTGGAGGCGCTCAGTCAGACCCAGTGTTGACACGTGGCAAGACGCTCCTCGGGGCGCTTCTTCCTTGGGCTTCTCTCCTGGAGGCCCTCAGTCAGACCCATTGTTGACATGTGGCAAGACGCTCCTCGGGGCACGTGTTGCTTGGACCTCTCTCCTGGAGGCGCTCAGTCAGACCGAGTAGTGACATGTGGCAAGACGCTCCTCGGGGTATGTCTTGCTTGGGCCTCTCTCCTGGAGGCGCTCAATTAGACCCAGTGTTGACATGTGGCAAGACGCTCCTCGGGGCGCGTCTTGCTTGGGCTTCTCTCCTGGAGGCCCTCAGTCAGACCCATTGTTGACATGTGGCAAGAAGCTCCTCGGGGCGCTTCTTGCTTGGGCCTCTCTCCTGGAGGCGCTCAGTCAGACCGAGTGCTGACATGTGGCAAGACGCTCCTCGGGGCGCGTCTTGCTGGGGCCTCTCTCCTGGAGGCGCTCAGTCAGTCCCAGTGATGACATGTGGCTTGACGCTCCTCGGGGCGCGTCTTGCTTGGGCTTCTCTCCTGGAGGCCCTCAGTCAGACCCATTGTTGACATGTGGCAAGACGCTCCTCGGGGCATGTCTTGCTTGGGCCTCTCTCCGGGAGGCGCTCAGTCAGACCGAGTAGTGACATGTGGCAAGACGCTCCTCGGGGTGCGTCTTGCTTGGACCTCCCTCCTGGAGGCGCTCAGTTAGACCGAGTAGTGACATGTCGCAAGACGCTCCTCGGGGCGCGTCTTGCTTGGGCCTCTCTCCTGGAGGCGCTCAGTCAGACCCCGTGGTGACATGTGGCAAGACGCTCCTCGGGGCGCATCTTGCTTGGGCCTCTCTCCTGGAGGCGCTCAGTCAGACCCAGTGTTGACACGTGGCAAGACGCTCCTCGGGGCGCGTCTTGCTTGGGCCTCTCTCCTGGAGCCGCTCAGTCAGACCCAGTGTTGACATGTGGCAAGACACTCCTCGGGGCGCGTCTTGGTTGGGCCTCTCTCCTGCAGGCGCTCATTCAGACCCAGTGGTGACATGCGGCAAGACGCTCCTCGGGGCGCGTATTGCTTCGGCCTCTCTCCTGAATGCCCTCTGTCAGACCGAGTGTTGACATGTGGCAAGACTCTCCTCGGGGCGCGTCTTGCTTGGGCTTCTCTCATGGAGACCCTCAGTCCGACCCAGTGTTGACATGTGTCAAGACGCTCCTCGGGGCGTGTCTTGCTTGGGCCTCTCTCCTGGAGGCGCTCAGTCAGACCCAGTGTTGACATGTGGCAAGACGCTCCTCTGGGCGCGTCTTGCTTGGGCCTCTCTCCTGGAGGCGCTCAGTCAGACCCAGTGTTGACACGTGGCAAGACGCTCCTCGGGGCGCGTCTTGCTTGGGCCTCTCTCCTGGAGGCGCTCAGTCAGACCCAGTGTTGGCATGTGGCAAGACACTCCTCGGGGCGCGTCTTGGTTGGGCCTCTCGCCTGGAGGCGCTCATTCAGACCCAGTGGTGACATGTGGCAAGACGCTCCTCGGGGCGCGTCTTGCTTCGGCCTCTCTCCTGAATGCCCTCTGTCAGACAGAGTGTTGACATGTGGCAAGACTCTCCTCGGGGCGCGTCTTGCTTGGGCTTCTCTCATGGAGGCCCTCAGTCCGACCCAGTGTTGACATGTGTCAAGACGCTCCTCGGGGCGTGTCTTGCTTGGGCCTCTCTCCTGGAGGCGCTCAGTCAGACCCAGTGTTGTCATGTGGCAAGACGCTCCTCTGGGCGCGTCTTGCTTGGGCTTCTCTCCTGGAGGCCCTCAGTCAGACCCATTGTTGACATGTGGCAAGACGGTACTCGGGGCACGTCTTGCTTGGGCCTCTCTCCTGGAGGCGCTCAGTCAGACCGAGTATTTACATGTGGCAAGACGCTCCTCGGGGCGCGTCTTGCTTGGACCTCCCTCCTGGAGGCGCTCAGTCAGACCGAGTAGTGACATTTGGCAAGACGCTCCTCGGGGCGCGTCTTGCTTGGGCCTCTCTCCTGGAGGCGCTCAGTCAGAACGAGTGCTGGCATAAGGCAAGACGCTCCTCAGGGCGCGTCTTGCTGGGGCCTCTCTACTGGAGGTGCTCAATCAGACCCAGTGGTGACACGTGGCAAGACGCTCCTCTGGGCGCGTCTTGCTTGGGCCTCTCTCCTGGAGGCGCTAAGTCAGACCCAGTGTTGACATGTGTCAAGACGCTCCTCGGGGCGCGTCTTGCTTGGGCCTCTCTCCTGGAGGCCCTCAGTCAGACCCATTGTTGACATGTGGCAAGACGCTCCTCGTGGCGCGTCTTGCTTGGGCTTCTCTCCTGGAGACGCTCAGACAGACCCAGTGTTGACATGTGACAAGACGCTCCTCGGGGCGCGTCTTGCTTGGGCCTCTCTCCTGGAGGCCCTCAGTCAGACCCAGTGTTGACATGTGGCAAGACGCTCCTCCGGGCGCATCTTGCTTGGGCCTCTCTCCTGGAGGCGCTCAGTCAGACCCAGTGTTGACATGTGGCAGGACGCTCCTCGGGGCGCGTCTTGCTTGGGCCTCTCTCCTGGAGGCGCTCAGTCAGACCCAGTGTTGGCATGTGGCAAGACACTCCTCGGGGCGCGTCTTGGTTGGGCCTCTCTCCTGGAGGCGCTCATTCAGACCCAGTGGTGACATGTGGCAAGACGCTCCTCGGGGCGCGTATTGCTTCGGCCTCTCTCCTGAATGCCCTCTGTCAGACCGAGTGTTGACATGTGGCAAGACTCTCCTCGGGGCGCGTCTTGCTTGGGCTTCTCTCATGGAGGCCCTCAGTCCGACCCAGTGTCACATGTGTCAAGACGCTCCTCGGGGCGTGTCTTGCTTGGGCCTCTCTCCTGGAGGCGCTCAGTCAGACCCAGTGTTGACATGTGGCAAGACGCTCCTCTGGGAGCGTCTTGCTTGGGCCTCTCTCCTGGAGGCGCTAAGTCAGACCCAGTGTTGACATGTGTCAAGACGCTCCTCGGGGCGCGTCTTGCTTGGGCCTCTCTCCTGGAGGCCCTCAGTCAGACCCATTGTTGACATGTGGCAAGACGCTCCTCGTGGCGCGTCTTGCTTGGGCTTCTCTCCTGGAGACGCTCAGACAGACCCAGTGTTGACATGTGACAAGACGCTCCTCGGGGCGCGTCTTGCTTGGGCCTCTCTCCTGGAGGCGCTCAGTCAGAACCAGAGGTGACATGTGGCAAGACGCTCCTCGGGGCGCGTCTTGCTTGGGCCTCTCTCCTGGAGGCCCTCTGTCAAACCCAGTGTTGACATGTGGCAAGACGCTCCTCCGGGCGCATCTTGCTTGGGCCTCTCTCCTGGAGGCCCTCAGTCAGACACATTGTTGACATGTGGCAAGACGCTCCTCGGGGCGCGTCTTGCTTGGGCCTCTCTCCTGGAGGCGCTCAGTCAGACCCAGTGTTGACATGTGGCAAGACGCTCCTCGGGGCGCGTCTTGCTTGGGCCTCTCTCCTGGAGGCGCTCAGTCAGACCCAGTGTTGACATGTGGCAGGACGCTCCTCGGGGCGCGTCTTGCTTGGGCCTCTCTCCTGGAGGCGCTCAGTCAGACCCAGTGTTGGCATGTGGCAAGACACTCCTCGGGGCGCGTCTTGGTTGGGCCTCTCTCCTGGAGGCGCTCATTCAGACCCAGTGGTGACATGTGGCAAGACGCTCCTCGGGGCGCGTATTGCTTCGGCCTCTCTCCTGAATGCCCTCTGTCAGACCGAGTGTTGACATGTGGCAAGACTCTCCTCGGGGCCCGTCTTGCTTGGGCTTCTCTCATGGAGGCCCTCAGTCCGACCCAGTGTTGACATGTGTCAAGACGCTCCTCGGGGCGTGTCTTGCTTGGGCCTCTCTCCTGGAGGCGCTCAGTCAGACCCAGTGTTGACATGTGGCAAGACGCTCCTCTGGGCGCGTCTTGCTTGGGCCTCTCTCCTGGAGGCGCTCAGTCAGACCCAGTGTTGACACGTGGCAAGACGCTCCTCGGGGCGCGTCTTGCTTGGGCCTCTCTCCTGGAGGCGCTCAGTCAGACCCAGTGTTGGCATGTGGCAAGACACTCCTCGGGGCGCGTCTTGGTTGGGCCTCTCTCCTGGAGGCGCTCATTCAGACCCAGTGGTGACATGTGGCAAGACGCTCCTCGGGGCGCGTCTTGCTTCGGCCTCTCTCCTGAATGCCCTCTGTCAGACTGAGTGTTGACATGTGGCAAGACTCTCCTCGGGGCGCGTCTTGCTTGGGCTTCTCTCATGGAGGCCCTCAGTCCGACCCAGTGTTGACATGTGTCAAGACGCTCCTCGGGGCGTGTCTTGCTTGGGCCTCTCTCCTGGAGGTGCTCAGTCAGACCCAGTGTTGACATGTGGAAAGAAGCTCCTCGGGGCGCGTCTTGCTTTGGCTTCTCTCCTGGAGGCCCTCAGTCAGACCCATTGTTGACATGTGGCAAGACGCTCCTCGGGGCGCGTATTGCTTGGGCCTCTCTCCTGGATGCCCTCTGTCAGACCCAGTGTTGACATGTGGCAAGACTCTCCTCGGGGCGCGTCTTGCTTGGGCTTCTCTCATGGAGGCCCTCAGTCAGACCCAGTGTTGACATGTGTCAAGACGCTCCTCGGGGCGTGTCTTGCTTGGGCCTCTCTCCTGGAGGCGCTCAGTCAGACCCAGTGTTGACACGTGGCAAGACGCTCCTCGGGGCGCTTCTTCCTTGGGCTTCTCTCCTGGAGGCCCTCAGTCAGACCCATTGTTGACATGTGGCAAGACGCTCCTCGGGGCACGTGTTGCTTGGACCTCTCTCCTGGAGGCGCTCAGTCAGACCGAGTAGTGACATGTGGCAAGACGCTCCTCGGGGTATGTCTTGCTTGGGCCTCTCTCCTGGAGGCGCTCAATTAGACCCATTGTTGACATGTGGCAAGAAGCTCCTCGGGGCGCTTCTTGTTTGGGCCTCTCTTCTGGAGGCGCTCAGTCAGACCGAGTGCTGACATGTGGCAAGACGCTCCTCGGGGCGCGTCTTGCTGGGGCCTCTCTCCTGGAGGCGCTCAGTCAGTCCCAGTGATGACATGTGGCTTGACGCTCCTCGGGGCGCGTCTTGCTTGGGCTTCTCTCCTGGAGGCCCTCAGTCAGACCCATTGTTGACATGTGGCAAGACGCTCCTCGGGGCATGTCTTGCTTGGGCCTCTCTCCGGGAGGCGCTCAGTCAGACCGAGTAGTGACATGTGGCAAGACGCTCCTCGGGGTGCGTCTTGCTTGGACCTCTCTCCTGGAGGCGCTCAGTTAGACCGAGTAGTGACATGTCGCAAGACGCTCCTCGGGGCGCGTCTTGCTTGGGCCTCTCTCCTGGAGGCGCTCAGTCAGACCCCGTGGTGACATGTGGCAAGACGCTCCTCGGGGCGCGTATTGCTTCGGCCTCTCTCCTGAATGCCCTCTGTCAGACCGAGTGTTGACATGTGGCAAGACTCTCCTCGGGGCGCGTCTTGCTTGGGCTTCTCTCATGGAGACCCTCAGTCCGACCCAGTGTTGACATGTGTCAAGACGCTCCTCGGGGCGTGTCTTGCTTGGGCCTCTCTCCTGGAGGCGCTCAGTCAGACCCAGTGTTGACATGTGGCAAGACGCTCCTCTGGGCGCGTCTTGCTTGGGCCTCTCTCCTGGAGGCGCTCAGTCAGACCCAGTGTTGACACGTGGCAAGACGCTCCTCGGGGCGCGTCTTGCTTGGGCCTCTCTCCTGGAGGCGCTCAGTCAGACCCAGTGTTGGCATGTGGCAAGACACTCCTCGGGGCGCGTCTTGGTTGGGCCTCTCGCCTGGAGGCGCTCATTCAGACCCAGTGGTGACATGTGGCAAGACGCTCCTCGGGGCGCGTCTTGCTTCGGCCTCTCTCCTGAATGCCCTCTGTCAGACAGAGTGTTGACATGTGGCAAGACTCTCCTCGGGGCGCGTCTTGCTTGGGCTTCTCTCATGGAGGCCCTCAGTCCGACCCAGTGTTGACATGTGTCAAGACGCTCCTCGGGGCGTGTCTTGCTTGGGCCTCTCTCCTGGAGGCGCTCAGTCAGACCCAGTGTTGTCATGTGGCAAGACGCTCCTCTGGGCGCGTCTTGCTTGGGCTTCTCTCCTGGAGGCCCTCAGTCAGACCCATTGTTGACATGTGGCAAGACGGTACTCGGGGCACGTCTTGCTTGGGCCTCTCTCCTGGAGGCGCTCAGTCAGACCGAGTATTTACATGTGGCAAGACGCTCCTCGGGGCGCGTCTTGCTTGGACCTCCCTCCTGGAGGCGCTCAGTCAGACCGAGTAGTGACATTTGGCAAGACGCTCCTCGGGGCGCGTCTTGCTTGGGCCTCTCTCCTGGAGGCGCTCAGTCAGAACGAGTGCTGACATAAGGCAAGACGCTCCTCAGGGCGCGTCTTGCTGGGGCCTCTCTACTGGAGGTGCTCAATCAGACCCAGTGGTGACACGTGGCAAGACGCTCCTCTGGGCGCGTCTTGCTTGGGCCTCTCTCCTGGAGGCGCTAAGTCAGACCCAGTGTTGACATGTGTCAAGACGCTCCTCGGGGCGCGTCTTGCTTGGGCCTCTCTCCTGGAGGCCCTCAGTCAGACCCATTGTTGACATGTGGCAAGACGTTCCTCGTGGCGCGTCTTGCTTGGGCTTCTCTCCTGGAGACGCTCAGACAGACCCAGTGTTGACATGTGACAAGACGCTCCTCGGGGCGCGTCTTGCTTGGGCCTCTCTCCTGGAGGTGCTCAGTCAGAACCAGAGGTGACATGTGGCAAGACGCTCCTCGGGGCGCGTCTTGCTTGGGCCTCTCTCCTGGAGGCCCTCTGTCAGACCCAGTGTTGACATGTGGCAAGACGCTCCTCCGGGCGCATCTTGCTTGGGCCTCTCTCCTGCAGGCCCTCAGTCAGACACATTGTTGACATGTGGCAAGACGCTCCTCGGGGCGCGTCTTGCTTGGGCCTCTCTCCTGGAGGCGCTCAGTCAGACCCAGTGTTGACATGTGGCAAGACGCTCCTCGGGGCGCGTCTTGCTTGGGCCTCTCTCCTGGAGGCGCTCAGTCAGACCCAGTGTTGACATGTGGCAGGACGCTCCTCGGGGCGCGTCTTGCTTGGGCCTCTCTCCTGGAGGCGCTCAGTCAGACCCAGTGTTGGCATGTGGCAAGACACTCCTCGGGGCGCGTCTTGGTTGGGCCTCTCTCCTGGAGGCGCTCATTCAGACCCAGTGGTGACATGTGGCAAGACGCTCCTCGGGGCGCGTATTGCTTCGGCCTCTCTCCTGAATGCCCTCTGTCAGACCGAGTGTTGACATGTGGCAAGACTCTCCTCGGGGCGCGTCTTGCTTGGGCTTCTCTCATGGAGGCCCTCAGTCCGACCCAGTGTTGACATGTGTCAAGACGCTCCTCGGGGCGTGTCTTGCTTGGGCCTCTCTCCTGGAGGCGCTCAGTCAGACCCAGTGTTGACATGTGGCAAGACGCTCCTCTGGGAGCGTCTTGCTTGGGCCTCTCTCCTGGAGGCGCTAAGTCAGACCCAGTGTTGACATGTGTCAAGACGCTCCTCGGGTCGCGTCTTGCTTGGGCCTCTCTCCTGGAGGCCCTCAGTCAGACCCATTGTTGACATGTGGCAAGACGCTCCTCGTGGCGCGTCTTGCTTGGGCTTCTCTCCTGGAGACGCTCAGACAGACCCAGTGTTGACATGTGACAAGACGCTCCTCGGGGCGCGTCTTGCTTGGGCCTCTCTCCTGGAGGCGCTCAGTCAGAACCAGAGGTGACATGTGGCAAGACGCTCCTCGGGGCGCGTCTTGCTTGGGCCTCTCTCCTGGAGGCCCTCTGTCAAACCCAGTGTTGACATGTGGCAAGACGCTCCTCCGGGCGCATCTTGCTTGGGCCTCTCTCCTGGAGGCCCTCAGTCAGACACATTGTTGACATGTGGCAAGACGCTCCTCGGGGCGCGTCTTGCTTGGGCCTCTCTCCTGGAGGCGCTCAGTCAGACCCAGTGTTGACATGTGGCAAGACGCTCCTCGGGGCGCGTCTTGCTTGGGCCTCTCTCCTGGAGGCGCTCAGTCAGACCCAGTGTTGACATGTGGCAGGACGCTCCTCGGGGCGCGTCTTGCTTGGGCCTCTCTCCTGGAGGCGCTCAGTCAGACCCAGTGTTGGCATGTGGCAAGACACTCCTCGGGGCGCGTCTTGGTTGGGCCTCTCTCCTGGAGGCGCTCATTCAGACCCAGTGGTGACATGTGGCAAGACGCTCCTCGGGGCGCGTATTGCTTCGGCCTCTCTCCTGAATGCCCTCTGTCAGACCGAGTGTTGACATGTGGCAAGACTCTCCTCGGGGCCCGTCTTGCTTGGGCTTCTCTCATGGAGGCCCTCAGTCCGACCCAGTGTTGACATGTGTCAAGACGCTCCTCGGGGCGTGTCTTGCTTGGGCCTCTCTCCTGGAGGCGCTCAGTCAGACCCAGTGTTGACATGTGGCAAGACGCTCCTCTGGGCGCGTCTTGCTTGGGCCTCTCTCCTGGAGGCGCTCAGTCAGACCCAGTGTTGACACGTGGCAAGACGCTCCTCGGGGCGCGTCTTGCTTGGGCCTCTCTCCTGGAGGCGCTCAGTCAGACCCAGTGTTGGCATGTGGCAAGACACTCCTCGGGGCGCGTCTTGGTTGGGCCTCTCTCCTGGAGGCGCTCATTCAGACCCAGTGGTGACATGTGGCAAGACGCTCCTCGGGGCGCGTCTTGCTTCGGCCTCTCTCCTGAATGCCCTCTGTCAGACTGAGTGTTGACATGTGGCAAGACTCTCCTCGGGGCGCGTCTTGCTTGGGCTTCTCTCATGGAGGCCCTCAGTCCGACCCAGTGTTGACATGTGTCAAGACGCTCCTCGGGGCGTGTCTTGCTTGGGCCTCTCTCCTGGAGGCGCTCAGTCAGACCCAGTGTTGACATGTGGAAAGAAGCTCCTCGGGGCGCGTCTTGCTTTGGCTTCTCTCCTGGAGGCCCTCAGTCAGACCCATTGTTGACATGTGGCAAGACGCTCCTCGGGGCGCGTATTGCTTGGGCCTCTCTCCTGGATGCCCTCTGTCAGACCCAGTGTTGACATGTGGCAAGACTCTCCTCGGGGCGCGTCTTGCTTGGGCTTCTCTCATGGAGGCCCTCAGTCAGACCCAGTGTTGACATGTGTCAAGACGCTCCTCGGGGCGTGTCTTGCTTGGGCCTCTCTCCTGGAGGCGCTCAGTCAGACCCAGTGTTGACACGTGGCAAGACGCTCCTCGGGGCGCTTCTTCCTTGGGCTTCTCTCCTGGAGGCCCTCAGTCAGACCCATTGTTGACACGTGGCAAGACGCTCCTCGGGGCACGTGTTGCTTGGACCTCTCTCCTGGAGGCGCTCAGTCAGACCGAGTAGTGACATGTGGCAAGACGCTCCTCGGGGTATGTCTTGCTTGGGCCTCTCTCCTGGAGGCGCTCAATTAGACCCAGTGTTGACATGTGGCAAGACGCTCCTCGGGGCGCGTCTTGCTTGGGCTTCTCTCCTGGAGGCCCTCAGTCAGACCCATTGTTGACATGTGGCAAGAAGCTCCTCGGGGCGCTTCTTGTTTGGGCCTCTCTCCTGGAGGCGCTCAGTCAGACCGAGTGCTGACATGTGGCAAGACGCTCCTCGGGGCGCGTCTTGCTGGGGCCTCTCTCCTGGAGGCGCTCAGTCAGTCCCAGTGATGACATGTGGCTTGACGCTCCTCGGGGCGCGTCTTGCTTGGGCTTCTCTCCTGGAGGCCCTCAGTCAGACCCATTGTTGACATGTGGCAAGACGCTCCTCGGGGCATGTCTTGCTTGGGCCTCTCTCCGGGAGGCGCTCAGTCAGACCGAGTAGTGACATGTGGCAAGACGCTCCTCGGGGTGCGTCTTGCTTGGACCTCTCTCCTGGAGGCGCTCAGTTAGACCGAGTAGTGACATGTCGCAAGACGCTCCTCGGGGCGCGTCTTGCTTGGGCCTCTCTCCTGGAGGCGCTCAGTCAGACCCCGTGGTGACATGTGGCAAGACGCTCCTCGGGGCGCATCTTGCTTGGGCCTCTCTCCTGGAGGCGCTCAGTCAGACCCAGTGTTGACACGTGGCAAGACGCTCCTCGGGGCGCGTCTTGCTTGGGCCTCTCTCCTGGAGCCGCTCAGTCAGACCCAGTGTTGACATGTGGCAAGACACTCCTCGGGGCGCGTCTTGGTTGGGCCTCTCTCCTGGAGGCGCTCATTCAGACCCAGTGGTGACATGTGGCAAGACGCTCCTCGGGGCGCGTATTGCTTCGGCCTCTCTCCTGAATGCCCTCTGTCAGACCGAGTGTTGACATGTGGCAAGACTCTCCTCGGGGCGCGTCTTGCTTGGGCTTCTCTCATGGAGACCCTCAGTCCGACCCAGTGTTGACATGTGTCAAGACGCTCCTCGGGGCGTGTCTTGCTTGGGCCTCTCTCCTGGAGGCGCTCAGTCAGACCCAGTGTTGACATGTGGCAAGACGCTCCTCTGGGCGCGTCTTGCTTGGGCCTCTCTCCTGGAGGCGCTCAGTCAGACCCAGTGTTGACACGTGGCAAGACGCTCCTCGGGGCGCGTCTTGCTTGGGCCTCTCTCCTGGAGGCGCTCAGTCAGACCCAGTGTTGGCATGTGGCAAGACACTCCTCGGGGCGCGTCTTGGTTGGGCCTCTCGCCTGGAGGCGCTCATTCAGACCCAGTGGTGACATGTGGCAAGACGCTCCTCGGGGCGCGTCTTGCTTCGGCCTCTCTCCTGAATGCCCTCTGTCAGACAGAGTGTTGACATGTGGCAAGACTCTCCTCGGGGCGCGTCTTGCTTGGGCTTCTCTCATGGAGGCCCTCAGTCCGACCCAGTGTTGACATGTGTCAAGACGCTCCTCGGGGCGCGTCTTGCTTGGACCTCCCTCCTGGAGGCGCTCAGACAGACCGAGTAGTGACATTTGGCAAGACGCTCCTCGGGGCGCGTCTTGCTTGGGCCTCTCTCCTGGAGGCGCTCAGTCAGAACGAGTGCTGACATAAGGCAAGACGCTCCTCAGGGCGCGTCTTGCTGGGGCCTCTCTACTGGAGGTGCTCAATCAGACCCAGTGGTGACACGTGGCAAGACGCTCCTCTGGGCGCGTCTTGCTTGGGCCTCTCTCCTGGAGGCGCTAAGTCAGACCCAGTGTTGACATGTGTCAAGACGCTCCTCGGGGCGCGTCTTGCTTGGGCCTCTCTCCTGGAGGCCCTCAGTCAGACCCATTGTTGACATGTGGCAAGACGCTCCTCGTGGCGCGTCTTGCTTGGGCTCCTCTCCTGGAGACGCTCAGACAGACCCAGTGTTGACATGTGACAAGACGCTCCTCGGGGCGCGTCTTGCTTGGGCCTCTCTCCTGGAGGTGCTCAGTCAGAACCAGAGGTGACATGTGGCAAGACGCTCCTCGGGGCGCGTCTTGCTTGGGCCTCTCTCCTGGAGGCCCTCTGTCAAACCCAGTGTTGACATGTGGCAAGACACTCCTCCGGGCGCATCTTGCTTGGGGCTCTCTCCTGGAGGCCCTCAGTCAGACACATTGTTGACATGTGGCAAGACGCTCCTCGGGGCGCGTCTTGCTTGGGCCTCTCTCCTGGAGGCGCTCAGTCAGACCCAGTGTTGACATATGGCAAGACGCTCCTCGGGGCGCGTCTTGCTTGGGCCTCTCTCCTGGAGGCGCTCAGTCAGACCCAGTGTTGACATGTGGCAGGACGCTCCTCGGGGCGCGTCTTGCTTGGGCCTCTCTCCTGGAGGCGCTCAGTCAGACCCAGTGTTGGCATGTGGCAAGACACTCCTCGGGGCGCGTCTTGGTTGGGCCTCTCTCCTGGAGGCGCTCATTCAGACCCAGTGGTGACATGTGGCAAGACGCTCCTCGGGGCGCGTATTGCTTCGGCCTCTCTCCTGAATGCCCTCTGTCAGACCGAGTGTTGACATGTGACAAGACTCTCCTCGGGGCCCGTCTTGCTTGGGCTTCTCTCATGGAGGCCCTCAGTCCGACCCAGTGTTGACATGTGTCAAGACGCTCCTCGGGGCGTGTCTTGCTTGGGCCTCTCTCCTGGAGGCGCTCAGTCAGACCCAGTGTTGACATGTGGCAAGACGCTCCTCTGGGCGCGTCTTGCTTGGGCCTCTCTCCTGGAGGCGCTCAGTCAGACCCAGTGTTGACACGTGGCAAGACGCTCCTCGGGGCGCGTCTTGCTTGGGCCTCTCTCCTGGAGGCGCTCAGTCAGACCCAGTGTTGGCATGTGGCAAGACACTCCTCGGGGCGCGTCTTGGTTGGGCCTCTCTCCTGGAGGCGCTCATTCAGACCCAGTGGTGACATGTGGCAAGACGCTCCTCGGGGCGCGTCTTGCTTCGGCCTCTCTCCTGAATGCCCTCTGTCAGACTGAGTGTTGACATGTGGCAAGACTCTCCTCGGGGCGCGTCTTGCTTGGGCTTCTCTCATGGAGGCCCTCAGTCCGACCCAGTGTTGACATGTGTCAAGACGCTCCTCGGGGCGTGTCTTGCTTGGGCCTCTCTCCTGGAGGCGCTCAGTCAGACCCAGTGTTGACATGTGGCAAGACGCTCCTCTGGGCGCGTCTTGCTTGGGCTTCTCTCCTGGAGGCCCTCAGTCAGACCCATTGTTGACATGTGGCAAGACGCTCCTCGGGGCACGTCTTGCTTGGGCCTCTCTCCTGGAGGTGCTCAGTCAGACCGAGTAGTGACATTTGGCAAGACGCTCCTCGGGGCGCGTCTTGCTTGGACCTCTCTCCTGGAGGCGCTCAGTTAGACCGAGTAGTGACATGTGGCAAGACGCTCCTCGGGGCGCGTCTTGCTTGGGCCTCTCTCCTGGAGGCGTTCAGTCAGACCGAGTGCTGAAATAAGGCAAGACGCTCCTCGGGGCGCGTCTTGCTGGGGCCTCTCTCCTGGAGGAGCTCAGTCAGACCCAGTGGTGACACGTGGCAAGACGCTCCTCCGGGCGCATCTTGCTTGGGCCTCTCTCCTGGAGGCGCTAAGTCAGACCCAGTGTTGACACGTGGCAAGACGCTCCTCGGGGCGCGTCTTGCTTGGGCCTCTCTCCTGGAGGTGCTCAGTCAGACACAGTGTTGACATGTGGCAAGACACTCCTCGGGGCGCGTCTTGCTTGGGCTTCTCTCATGGAGGCCCTCAGTAAGACCCATTGTTGACATGTGGAAAGAAGCTCCTCGGGGCGCGTATTGCTTGGGCCTCTCTCCTGGATGCCCTCTGTCAGACCCAGTGTTGACATGTGGCAAGACTCTCCTCGGGGCACGTCTTGCTTGGACCTCTCTCCTGGAGGCGCTCAGTCAGTCCGAGTAGTGACATGTGGCAAGAAGCTCCTCGGGGCGCGTCTTGCTTGGGCCTCTCTCCTGGAGGCGCTCAATTAGACCCAGTGTTGACATGTGGCAAGACGCTCCTCGGGGCGCGTCTTGCTTGGGCTTCTCTCCTGGAGGCCCTCAGTCAGACCCATTGTTGACATGTGGCAAGACGCTCCTCGGGGCGCGTCTTTGCTGGGGCCTCTCTCCTGGAGGCGCTCAGTCAGACCCAGTGTTGACATGTATCAAGACGCTCCTCGGGCGTTTCTTGCTTGCGCCTCTCTCCTGGTGGCGCTCAGTCAGACCCAGAGGTGACATGTGGCAAGACGCTCCTCAGGCCTCTCTCCTGGAGGCGCTCAGTCAGACCCAGTGTTGACATGTGGCAAGACGCTCCTCGGGGCGCGTCTTGCTTCGGCCTCTCTCCTAGAGCCGCTCAGTCAGACCCAGTGTTGACATGTGGCAAGACACTCCTCGGGGCGCGTCTTGTTTGGGCCTCTCTCATGGAGGCCCTATGTCAGACCCAGTGTTGACATGTGTCAAGACGCTCCTCGGGGCGCGTCTTGCTTTGGCCTCTCTCCTGGAGGCGCTCAGTCAGACCGAGTGCTGACATGTGGCAAGAAGCTCCTCGGGGCGCGTCTTGCTTGGGCCTCTCTCCTGGAGGCCCTCAGTCAGACCCATTGTTGACATGTGGCAAGACGCTCCTCGGGGCGCGTCTTGCTTGGGCCTCTCTCCTGGAGGCGCTCAGTCAGACCGAGTGCTGACATAAGGCAAGACGCTCCTCGGGGCGCGTCTTGCTGGGGCCTCTCTCCTGGAGGCGCTCAGTCAGACCCAGTGCTGACATGTGGCAAGACGCTCCTCGGGGCGCGTCTTGCTTGGGCCTCTCTCCTGGAGGCGCTCAGTCAGACCCAGTGTTGACATGTGGCTAGACTCTCCTCGGGGCGCGTCTTGCTTGGGCCTCTTCCTGGAGGCGCTCAGTCAGACCAAGTGGTGACATGTGGCAAGACGCTCCTCGGGGCGCGTCTTGCTTTGGCCTCTCTCCTGGAGGCGCTCAGTCAGACCGAGTGCTGACATGTGGCAAGAAGCTCCTCGGGGCGCGTCTTGCTTGGGCCTCTCTCCTGGAGGCCCTCAGTCAGACCCATTGTTGACATGTGGCAAGACGCTCCTCGGGGCGCGTCTTGCTTGGGCCTCTCTCCTGGAGGCGCTCAGTCAGACCCAGTGTTGACATGTTGCAAGACGCTCCTCGGGGCGCGTCTTGCTTGGGCCTCTCTCCTGGAGGCGCTCAGTCAGACCCAGTGTTGACATGTGGCAAGACGCTCCTCGGGGCGCGTCTTGCTTGGGCCTCTCTCCTGGAGGCGCTCAGTCAGACCCAGTGGTGACACGTGGAAAGACGCTCCTCGGGGTGCGTCTTGCTTGGGCCTCTCTCCTGGAGGCGCTCAGTCAGCTGGCCGCATTATCACTCGCGATGTCTATCCTGACATGCCCGTTTCTGATTTCTATGTATATTAAATTATGACAAGAGCTACGGTGGTTACGATTACACTCTGACCACGTGCCTTAGTTTCTGCTAGTGACCTATAAATACATTTGACCACTTGCTCTCACTGCCATTAAAGCGGCTGTACCCACACGTACAAAACCCAAGAAAAAAAATTATCTCGCTGTCTGTACTGGGTGTACTCTCAGTAGTCGCAGTTGCTCAGGCCATGGTGGTACGCTCACATAACGCCTCTGAGATACGTCCCATCACACCACCTCCTAGACTACTCGCGAAGGAGTATTCAACACCCCCCTTTGTACAAAGACAACCATTATAACGAGCACAGCACAACGCTTGCCGCACGCGAAGACAACATGCAGGAGACAACGCTACCACCTGTCGTGAGAACAACGGATTCGAGTGACAACGATCGCGACTATGACGAGCACATTACCACACCCTCTGTGCACGAAGACCAGGTGCAGGAGACAACGCTACCACCTGTCTTGAGAAACAAGAGTTTGGTTAACAATGATCATCGTCGTGTCCCATTGTAAACGGGCGCGCCATCGCACACATCGTACATGTGTGTTAACCCACCTGTATGCGACAGACTTTGTGTGTTGCATGACATGGAGATGTATTGACATCTGTGTCAATACAGGACTCTCTGTAAGCCTGGAGCTGGTCGCTAACGACCCGTGCATGCGCCACACAAAAGGTATCGTACATGTGTTAACCCACCTGTATGCGACAGACTTTGTGTGTTGCATGACATCGAGATGTATTGACGTCTGTGTCAATACAGGACTGTATAAGCTGGGAGCTGGACTCTAACGACCCGTGCTTGCGCCACACAAAAGGTAACTCGACTAACTACAAAACGCATATTGTGATGTAGAAAGTTGGCTCGACTGTTTGAATCAGCTGCAGCTGCGGTTTACTCACGAAGTGAATCGCACGCTTGTTAGAAGTACATTCGGAGCACTTAAAAAATATATCGCTCTCATCGAGTTCCGTCTCAGTGTTCACCGGCTGATGGGCAAGAGCGTGACATGGGATCGCCAGGAACTTACTTAAGGACTATCATCTCATTTGGCATTTACTCACGGACCCAAGAAACCAGTTCCGAAAAATGGTCGAGAATTATAACTTGTCTAATAGCAACTGGAAGATATGTTGCGTCATAAGCCTCTGATGGTTCACAATGTGCACGGTCCACTCGAAATCCTAATGCTGTATTTGTAGTACATACACTAAGTCTTCTCTGTTGATGTCAGACTAGAGTTTTATTAGAGTTTTACTTTGCAACAATGGGATTCGAGCAGTTGATGTGTATATTTTTAATAGTGCACAATGCTACTATTCCTAGGCTGAATGTATGACATGGCTCTTATGTATCATTATGTATCGTTTCCATTAAGTACTAATTTAAATAAAGTCCCTCTGTCCTCAGTGCTAGGTTGTGGGTTTAATACACATTATTATGATCAACCTGTTGAATAGTATAATAACAATATTCCTGTAAAAGTCATTTAGTAATGAACAACCTCAGTTCTGTGAAAGAACATCATGTCTCTTATGTGTGCACTGCAGGCCTGACCGGGGTTTGCACGCAAGGGCCTGTGTGTGTGTGTGTGTGTGTGTGTGTGTGTGTGTGTGTGTGTGTGTGTGTGTGTGTGAAACAAATAAAGATAAAAATAGCTAGTGCGGCCATGAGCGGTCGTGCAGGGTAGAGGCTGCGCGAAAACGCCTCTAAAACAAGCGAGTGCCCACGCCCGATCCGTGGAAGCACGTAGAACTAGCAAAAGTACTAGCAGAAATCAACGATCGCACACGGGTCATTGAGTGTGTACAGGGTTCGTCTGCGTGTGTGGCATTGGGCAATCTAGCGGCAACCGAGTGGCCTGAAGGCGGAACCGGCCAACCCGTCGCCCTAACCATCGTTGCGCTTCGAGATGAACTATTGCTAAAGATGATCGTCTTCATCAACCACGGCGCTACCAGAGTTACCATGACATGCGCCTTAAAAGCGTTCTCGTTTGGGTCAGCGCCACCAGAATTGAATTGGCAAGTCAGCGGATATTACACAACTCGTAACGAAGACCCTCTCCGCGACCTCGCGGCCAGTGTGCGCAGTGTACAGCAAATGACAAACGATGTTGCGAGCGATATATCGGAAAAACTTTGCACTGACGCGACGGTCGCCACTGCAGGTTGTGTGAGTCTCGCGCAAAGTGCCATATCAAACGTGCGCAAGCTAGTGACTAGCAACTTCACCAGATCCGTAGATTCTGCATACGCTCGGATACGAATGAAAGTATTGAGAGATAACACCGACACGAGTTCCGCGACGGCGCTGGCTGCAGTCGCTACAACACTGGATTTATTAATCAACGTAATTGTGATCGTAATGGCGTTTCGAGTGTGCACCAGAAACTACAACCAGTACTACAGAAAACTGGCATGAGGGTCGCGGTCTAACGTTATGTTGGTGTCTCGCATCGACCGTCGACGGCCGTTTGCCAGCGGCTGAAAATGGCACAGTTGACGAAATGGAAACGCCGACCGTCGATAGCGCACTCTCGCAAGTTCCAACCGCACCATCTCAGGAGACAGACCACAGAGTCATATTAGCGGAGGGTAGATAGAAAATGCGCAAACCGCCGCAACCGCCCATATACATACTATACGAGTTCAACATAGAGTGGAGTAAGAAGTTATTACCGATTGTATTTCCAACGTGCAAGCAGCTGGTGTGTGACGCTTTACTTGAGTATCACAGAGGTTGCGATGTCCTGTGTTCCACGAGCGCATGGAAACAAGTGAACGAACTTCTACCGACCGTACTATTGGGGTATGAGCGAGCTGTAAAATCAATACACGCTAGGCACGCGGACTTTGCCGTGTTACTGGACACGCATATCGCAACAGCAAAACCGGGTCAAGTGTTCGGGGCGTCACCGCGCTCGACTATACACGTCTTGGCCTACCACGAGTACATGAGCCCACAAGATCCTAAGCGAGGTCGAAGCCGTTGTGTCTACCCAACGCAAATTCAGCACAGCCGTGCGCGCTAAGACAAGTCCCTCTAGACTGCTGGAAACTTTGGAAACGTGGAAGGCTGGCGTGTACGCGCTTTCTTCACATCTCAATGGTATGATCGCGATACTCTCGGCCGCACAACAACTAATGGTCATGTGTTCGGAATGTCTGATCAGGTCTGACATGACCGGTTGTCAATCGACGTCGAGCGTGCACTCACACACGGATATCCTGGCGTACAGTAAAGCGACAGCGACCTATATGCTCACGTTGATCGCCGATGTTTCGAAGGGCAATCGAGTGTGTTGGCTGACGAAAGCTATGGTGACCGACGGTCGCGTCGACTACAATGTGCCTCATTGCGACTGGAGAGGCGTATGTGATCCTTTGCAAATCGACAACACCACCGCGGTCGAGTGCGAAGTCACGGTCGGCGGCGTGTTGTCCTTACTGTGCCCCATACAATGTGACGGTCCGTGTGATGGACCGGTGTGTTACGACCCGACTAACGAAACGTACCAGGTGATAACATTGCATCTGCCCATTACAGCGGAGCGAGCGTTTCGCCACACTCCCAAACCAAGGTTAATAGTTGTAGCGCACGCCCTTTCGGACCTCGGTGCACGCGAAACACTGGTGTACACTCACAACATCACGCTCGAGACAGCTCAAGCGTTACGCGAAACAAAGGACGTGTTCAAATCCATAGAGAATATACGGTCTTTAGCGTATGCGTATATAAAGAAGGTCGATGACATTTACAGACCCGGCGGTGTGGGCACCATAGTAGAAATACAAGGTGCTCTCAAGCGCACACAGATACTGGCCGCATTATCACTCGCGATGTCTATCCTGACTTACCCGTTTCTGATTTCTATGTATATTAAATTATGACAAGAGCTACCTTAAGTGGTTACGATTACACTCTGACCACGTGCCTTAGTTTCTGCTAGTGACCTATAAATACATTTGCCCACTTGCTCTCACTGCCATTAAAGCGGCTGTACCCACACGTACAACACCCAAGAAAAAAAATGATCTCGCTGTCTGTACTGGGTGTACTCTCAGTAGTCGCAGTTGCTCAGGCCATGGTGGTACGCTCACATAACGCCTCTGAGATACGTTCCATCACACCACCTCCTAGACTACTCGCGAAGGAGTATTCAACACCCCCTTTGTACGAAGACAACCATGATAACGAGCACAGCACAACGCTTGCCGCACGTGAAGACAACATGCAGGAGACAACGCTACCACCTGTCGTGAGAACAACGGATTCGAGTGACAACGATCGCGACTATGACGAGCACATTACAAATCCCTCTGTGCACGAAGACCAGGTGCAGGAGACAACGCTACCACCTGTCATGAGAAACAAGAGTTTGGTTAACAATGATCATCGTCGTGTCCCATTGTAAACGGGCGCGCCATCGCACACATCGTACATGTGTGTTAACCCACCTGTATGCGACAGACTTTGTGTGTTGCATGACATCGAGATGTATTGACGTCTGTGTCAATTAAGGACTCTCTATAAGCCAGGAGCTGGATGCTAACGACCCATGCATGCGCCACACAAAAGGTATCGTACATTTGTTAACCCACCTGTATGCGACAGACTTTGTGTGTTGCATGGCATCGAGATGTATTGACGTCTGTGTCACCGACCCAATATAAATACATATACCCACTTGCTCTCACTGCCATTAAAGCGGCTGTACCCACACGTACAACACCCAAGAAAAAAAATGATCTCGCTGTCTGTACTGGGTGTACTCTCACTAGTCGCAGTTGCTCAGGCCATGGTGATACGCTCAAATAACGCCTCTGAGATACGTCCCATCACGCCATCTCCTAGACTACTCGCGAAGGAGTATTCAACACCCCCTTTGTACGAAGACAACCATTATAACGAGCACAGCACATTGCTTGCCGCACGCGTAGACAACATACAGGAGACAACGCTACCACCTGTCGTGAGAACAACGGATTCGAGTGACAACGATCGCGACTATGACGAGGACATTACACCACCCTCTGTGCACGAAGACCAGGTGCAGGAGACAACGCTACCACCTGTCGTGAGAAACAAGAGTTTGGTTAACAATGATCATCGTCGTGTCCCATTGTAAATGGGCTCGCCATCGCACACATCGTACATGTGTGTTAACCCACCTGTTTGCGACAGACTTTGTGTGTTGCATGACATCGAGATGTCTTGACGTCTGTGTCAATACAGGACTCTCTATAAGCCGGGAGCTGGACGCTAACGACCCGTGCATGCGCCACACAAAAGGTATCGTACATGTGTTAACCCACCTGTATACGACAGACTTTGTGTGTTGCATGACATCGAGATGTATTGACGTCTGTGTCAATACAGGACTCTATAAGCTGGGAGCTGGACGCTAACGACCCGTGCATGCGCCACACAAAAGGTAACTCGACTAACTACAAAACGCATATTGTGATGTAGAATGTTGGCTCGACTGTTTGAATCAGCTGCAGCTGCGGTTTACTCACAAAGTGAATCGCACGCTTGTTAGAAGTACATTCGGAGCACTTAAAAAATACATCGCTCTCATCGAGTTCCGTCTCAGCGTTCACCGGCTGATGGGCAAGAGCGTGACATGGGATCGCCAGGAACTTACTTAAGGACTATCATCTCATTTGGCATTTACTCACGGACCCAAGAAACCAGTTTCGAAAAATGGTCGAGAATTATAACTTGTCTAATAGCAACTGGAAAATATGTTGCGTCATAAGCCTCTGATGGTTCACAAGGTGCACGGTCCACTCGAAATCCTAATGCTGTATTTGTAGTACATACACTAAGTCTTCTCTGTTGATGTCAGACTAGAGTTTTATTAGAGTTTTACTTTGCAACAATGGGATTCGAGCAGTTGATGTGTATATTTTTAATAGTGCACAATGCTACTATTCCTAGGCTGAATGTATGACATGGCTCTTATGTATCATTATGTATCGTTTCCATTAAGTACTAATTTAAATAAAGTCCCTCTGTCCTCAGTGCTAGGTTGTGGGTTTAATACACATTATTATGATCAACCTGTTGAATAGTATAATAACAATATTCCTGTAAAAGTCATTTAGTAATGAACAACCTCAGTTCTGTGAAAGAACATCATGTCTCTTATGTGTGCACTGCAGGCCTGACCGGGGTTTGCACGCAAGGGCCTGTGTGTGTGTGTGTGTGTGTGTGTGTGTGTGTGTGTGTGTGTGTGTGTGTGTGTGTGTGTGTGTGTGTTTGTGAAACAAATAAAGATAAATATAGCTAGTGCGGCCACGAGCGGTCGTGCAGGGTAGAGGCTGCGCGAAAACGCCTCTAAAACAAGCGCGTGCCCACGCCCGATACATGGAAGCACGTAGAACTAGCAAACGTACTAGCAGAAATCAACGACCGCACACGGGTCTTTGAGTGTGTACAGGGTTCGTCTGCGTGTGTGGCATTGGGCAATCTAGCGGCCACCGAGTGGCCTGAAGGCAGAACCGGCCAACCCGTCGCCCTCACCTTCGTTGCGCTTCGAGATGAACTATTGCTAAAGATGATCGTCCTCATCAACCACGGCGCTACCAGAGTAGCTCGTAACGAAGACCCTCTCTGCGACCTCGTGGCCAGTGTGCGCAGTGTACAGCAAATGACAAACGATGTTGCGAGCGATAAATCGGAAAAACTTTGCACTGACGCGACGGTCGCCACTGCAGGTTGTGTGAGTCTCGCGCAAAGTGCCATATCAAACATGCGCAAGCTAGTGACAAGCAACTTCACCAGATCCGTAGATTCTGCATACGCTCGGATACGAATGAAAGTATCGAGAGATAACACCGACACGAGTTGTGCGACGGCGCTGGCTGCAGTCGCTACAACACTGGATTTATTAATCAACGTAATTGTGATCATAATGGCGTTTCGAGTGTGCACCAGAAACTACAACCAGCACTACAGAAAACTGGCATGAGGGTCGCGGTCTAACGTTATGTTGGTGTCTCGCATCGACCGTCGACAGCCGTTTGCCAGCGGCTGAAAATGGCACAGTTTACGAAATGGAAACGCCGACCGTCGATAGCGCTCTCTTAAGTTCCAACCGCACCATCTCAGGAGACAGACCACAGAGTCATATTAGCGGAGGGTAGATAGAAAATGCGCAAACCGCCGCAACCGCCCATATACATACTATACGAGTTCAACATAGAGTGGAGTAAGAAGTTACTACCGATTGTATTTCCAACGTGCAAGCAGCTGGTGTGTGACGCTTTACTTGAGTATCACAGAGGTTGCGATGTCCTGTGTTCCACGAGCGCATGGAAACAAGTGAACGAACTTCTACGGACCGTACTGTTGGGGTATGAGCGAGCTGTAAAATCAATACACGCTAGACACGCGGACTTTGCCGTGTTACTGGACACGCATATCGCCACAACAAAACCGGGTAAGGTGTTCGGGGCGTCACCGCGCTCGACTATACACATCTTGGCCTACCACGAGTACATGAGCCCACAGATCCTAAGCGAGGTCGAAGCCGTTGTGTCTACACAACGCAAATTCAGCACTGCCATGCGAGCTAAGACGAGTCCCTCTAGACTGCTGGAAACTTTGGAAACGCGGAAGGCTGGCGTGTACGGACTTTCTACACATCTCAACGGTATGATCGCGATACTCTCAGCCGCACAACAACTAATGGTCATGTGTTCGGAAGGTCTGATCAGCTCTGACATGACCGGTTGTCAATCGACGTCGAGCGTGCACTCACACACGGATATCCTGGCGTACAGTAAAGCGACGGCGACCTCTACGCTCACGTTGATCGCCGATGTTTCGAAGGGCAATCGAGTGTGTTGGCTGACGAAAGCTATGGTGACCGACGGTCGCGTCGACTACAATGTGCCTCATTGCGACTGGAGAGGCGTATGTGATCCTTTGCAAATCGACAACACCACCGCGGTCGAGTGCGAAGTCACGGTCGGCGGCGTGTTGTCCTTACTGTGCCCCATACAATGTGACGGTC
The DNA here is from genome assembly GCF_043380555.1 of Nothobranchius furzeri. NCBI lineage: Eukaryota > Metazoa > Chordata > Actinopteri > Cyprinodontiformes > Nothobranchiidae > Nothobranchius > Nothobranchius furzeri. The sequence continues at coordinate 18,278,506 of NC_091741.1, forward strand.
CGTGTCACGGACCGGTGTGTTACGACCTGACTAACGAAACGTACCAGGTGATAACATTGCATCCGCCCATTACAGCGGAGCGAGCGTTTCGCCACACTCCCAAACCAAGGTTAATAGTTGTAGCGCACGCCCTTTCGGACCTCGGTGCACGCGAAACAATGGTGTACACTCACAACATCACGCTCGAGACAGCTCAAGCGTTACGCGAAACAAATACATAGAGAATATACGGTCTTTAGCGTATGCGTATATAAAGAAGGTCGATGACATTTACAGACCCGGCGGCGTGGGCACCACAGTAGAACAACAAGGTGCTCTCAAGCGCACACAGATACTGGCCGCATTATCACTCGCGATGTCTATCCTGACATACCCGTTTCTGATTTCTATGTATATTAAATTATGACAAGAGCTACTTTAGGTGGTTACGATTACACTCTGACCATGTGCCTTAGTTTCTGCTAGTGACCTATAAATACATTTGCCCACTTGCTCTCACTGCCATTAAAGCGGCTGTACCCACACGTACAACACCCAAGAAAAAAATGATCTTGCTGTCTGTACTGGGTGTACTCTCAGTAGTCGCAGTTGCTCAGGCCATGGTGGTACGCTCACATAACGCCTCTGAGATACGTTCCATCACACCACCTCCTAGACTACTCGCGAAGGAGTATTCAACACCCCCTTTGTACGAAGACAACCATTATAACGAGCACAGCACAACGCTTGCCGCACGCGAAGACAACATGCAGGAGACAACGCTACCACCTGTCGTGAGAACAACGGATTCGAGTGACAACGATCGCGACTATGACGAGCACATTACAACACCCTCTGTGCACGAAGACCAGGTGCAGGAGACAACGCTACCACCTGTCGTGAGAAACAAGAGTTTGGTTAACAATGATCATCGTTGTGTCCCATTGTAAACGGGCGCGCCATTGCACACATCGTACATGTGTGTTAACCCACCTGTATGCGACAACTTTGTGTGTTGCATGACATCGAGATGTATTGACGTCTGTGTCAATACAGGACTCTCTATAAGCCAGGAGCTGGACGCTAACGACCAGTGCATGCGCCACACAAAAGGTATCGTACATGTGTTAACCCACCTGTATGCGACAGACTTTGTGTGTTGCATGACATCGAGATGTATTGACGTCTGTGTCAATACAGGACTCTCTAAGCTGGGAGCTGGACGCTAACGACTCGTGCATGCGCCACACAAAAGGTAACTCGACTAACTACAAAACGCATATTGTGATGTAGAAAGTTGGCTCGACTGTTTGAATCAGCTGCAGCTGCGGTTTACTCACGAAGTGAATCGCACGCTTGTTAGAAGTACATTCGGAGCACTTAAAAAATACATCGCTCTCATCGAGTTCCGTCTCAGCATTCACCGGCTGATGGGCAAGAGCGTGACATGGGATCGCCAGGAACTTACTTAAGGACTATCATCTCATTTGGCATTTACTCACGGACCCAAGAAACCAGTTCCGAAAAATGGTCGAGAATTATAACTTGTCTAATAGCAACTGGAAGATATGTTGCATCATAAGCCTCTGATTTGGTCTGCCACCCGATTCACATTGCACCGGACCCTTCATGTTCCTCCTGCGGGTGGTGGGTCCACAGTTGGACGAGCCCATGTATCCGGTTCGGGCTGGGCCCGGCCGGGCCCCATGGGCGAAAGCCCGGCCACCAGGCGCTCGCTCAAGGGCCCCAACCCCAGGCCTGGCTCCAGGGTGGGACCCCGGTAACCCTCCGGGCCGGGTACTCCGACTCTTCGTTTTAACCGCCATGAAAGATCCTTCGAACCGTTCTTTGTCTCACCCTTCACCTAAGACCAATTTGTCATGGGAGACCCTACCAGGGGCACTAAGTGCCCCAGACAACATAGCTCCTAGGATCATTAGGGCACTCAAACTCCTCCACCACGATAAGGTGACGGTTCAAGGAGGAGGCAGAGGTTGAGCGGTACCGGCTAGATATAGTCGGACTCACCTCGACACATAGCATTGGCTCTGGAACCCGAGACCTGGAGAGGGGTTGGACACTCTACTTTGCTGGAGTTGCTCCGGGTGAGAGGCGGAGGGCTGGGGTTGGCTTTTTGTTAGCCCCGAGACTCTCTGCCTGTGTGTTGGGGTTTACCCCGGGGGACAAGAGGGTAGCTTCCTTGCGCCTTCGGGTCGGGGAACGGGTCCTGACTGTTGTTTGTGCTTATGGGCCAAATATCAGTTCAGAGTACCCACCCTTTTTGGAGTCCCTGGGACGAGTGCTAGATAGTGCTCCATCAGGGGACTCCATTGTCCTGCTGGGGGACTTCAATGCTCACGTGGGCAATGACAGCTTGACCTGGAGGGGTGTGATTGGGAGGAACGGCCCACCTGATCAGAACTCGAGCGGTGTTTTGTTATTGGACTTCTGTGCAAGCCGCAGTTTGGCAATAACGAACACCATGTTCGAACATAAGGATGCCCACCGGTACACTTGGTACCAGGGCAGCCTAGGTCACAGGTCGATGATAGATTTTGTAGTCGTATCATCTGACCTGCGGCCGTATGTTTTGGACACCCGAGTGAAGAGAGGGGCGGAGCTGTCAACTGATCACCACCTGGTGGTGAGTTGGATCAGATGGCAAGGGAACATGCCGCGTAGACCTGGCAGACCCAAACGCATAGTGAGGGTCTGCTGGGAACGCCTGGCAGAAGAACCTGTCAAGACGGTCTTCAACTCCCACCTCCGGCAGAGCTTTGACCACGTCCCGAGAGCAGTGGGGGACATTGAGTCCGAGTGGGCCTTGTTCCACTCTGCGATTGTCGAGGCGGCTGTTGCTAGCTGTGGTCGTAAGGTGGCCGGTGCCAGTCGTGGTGGCAACCCCCGTACCCGCTGGTGGACACCAGAGGTTCGGGGAGCCGTCAGGCTGAAGAAGGAGGCCTACAGGGCGTGGCTGGTCTGTGGGTCTCCGGAGGCAGCAGACAGGTACCGGATAGCCAAGCGGGGTGCAGCAGTGGCAGTTGCCGAGGCAAAATCTCGGGCGTGGGAGGAGTTTGGTGAAGCCATGGAGAAAGACTATTGATCGGCTCCAAAGAGGTTCTGGCAAACTGTCCGGCGCCTCAGGAGAGGAAGGCAGCAACTCGCTCACACTGTTTACAGTGGGGATGGGGAGCTGCTGACGTCAACTGAGGCTATAGTCGGACGGTGGAAGGAATACTTTGAGGAGCTCCTCAATCCCACCAATGCGCATTCCGAGGAGGAACCAGAGCTGGGAGGCCTGGGGATGGACTGTCCGATCTCGGGGGCAGAAGTTGCTGAGGTAGTCAAACAACTACACAGCGGCGGAGCCCCGGGGGCGGATGAGGTTCGTCCTGGGTATCTCAAGGCTATGGATGTTGTAGGGCTGTCATGGTTGACACGTCTCTACAACATTGCGTGGTCATCGGGGGCAGTTCCTAGGGAGTGGCAGACCGGGGTGGTGGTCCCCATCTTTAAGAAGGGTGACCTGAGGGTGTGTTCCAACTATAGGGGGATCACACTCCTCAGCCTCCCTGGAAAGGTCTACTCCAAGGTACTGGAGAGGAGGGTCCGATCGATAGTTGAATCTCAGATAGAGGAGGAGCAATGTGGTTTTCGTCCTGGCCGTGGAACTGTGGACCAGCTCTATACCCTTGCAAGGGTAATGGAGGGGGCATGGGAGTTTGCCCAACCAATCCACATGTGCTTTGTGGATTTGGAGAAGGCTTATGACCGTGTCCCCAGGGGCACCCTGTGGGGGACGCTCCAGGAGTATGGGGTGGGTGGCTTTCTGTTAAGGGCCATTCAGTCCCTTTACCAGAGGAGCGTGAGTTTGGTCCGCATAGCCGGTAGTAAGTCGGACCTGTTCCCAGTGAGGGTTGGACTCCGCCAGGGCTGCCCTTTGTCACCGGTTCTGTTCATCACTTTTATGGACAGAATTTCTAGACGCAGCCGTGGTGTGGAGTGTGTCGAGTTTGGTGGCAGGAGAATCTCGTCTCTGCTTTTTGCGGATGATGTGGTCCTCCTAGCTTCATCCAGCTCTGACCTTCAGCTCTTGCTGGGTAGGTTCGCGGCCGAATGTGAAGCGGCTGGGATGGGGATCAGCACCTCCAAATCTGAGACCATGGTTCTCGACCGGAAAAGGGTGGCTTGCCACCTCCGGGTCGGGGGAGAGGTCCTACCTCAAGTGGAGGAGTTTAAGTATCTCGGGGTCTTGTTCACGAGTGAGGGTAGGAGGGATCGGGAGATCGACAGGCGGATTGGTTCGGCATCTGCAGTGATGCGGACGCTGAGCCGATCTGTCGTGGGGAAGAGGGAGCTGAGCCAGAAAGCCAGGCTCTCGATTTACCGGTCGATCTACGTCCCAATCCTCACCTATGGTCATGAGCTTTGGGTAATGACCGAAAGAACGAGATCGCGGATACAAGCGGCCGAAATGAGTTTCCTCCGTAGGGTGGCCGGGCTCAGCCTTAGAGATAGGGTGAGGAGCTCGGACATTCGGGAGGGACTCGGAGTAGAACCGCTGCTCCTCTGGATCGAAAGGAGCCAGTTGAGGTGGTTTGGGCATCTGGTCAGGATGCCTCCTGGACGCAGTGATGCGGACGCTGAGCCGATCTGTCGTGGGGAAGAGGGAGCTGAGCCAGAAAGCCAGGCTCTCGATTTACCGGTCGATCTACGTCCCAATCCTCACCTATGGTCATGAGCTTTGGGTAATGACCGAAAGAACGAGATCGCGGATACAAGCGGCCGAAATGAGTTTCCTCCGTAGGGTGGCCGGGCTCAGCCTTAGAGATAGGGTGAGGAGCTCGGACATTCGGGAGGGACTCGGAGTAGAACCGCTGCTCCTCTGGATCGAAAGGAGCCAGTTGAGGTGGTTTGGGCATCTGGTCAGGATGCCTCCTGGACGCCTCCCCGGGGAGGTGTTTCGGGCATGTCCTGCCGGCAGAAGGCCCCCGGGTCGACCCAGGACACGTTGGAGAGGTTACATCTCCAATCTGGTCCGGGAACGCCTTGGGGTCCTGCCGGAGGAGCTGGTGGACAAGGCCGGGGAGAGGACGGCCTGGAGCTCCCTAGTTGGGATGCTGCCCCCGCGACCCGGACCCGGATAAGCGGAGGAAGACGAGACGAGACGAGACGAGAGACATAAGCCTCTGATGGTTCACAAGGTGCACGGTCCACTCGAAATCCTAATGCTGTATTTGTAGTACATACACTAAGTCTTCTCTGTTGATGTCAGACTAGAGTTTTATTAGAGTTTTACTATGCAACAATGGGATTCGAGCAATTGATGTGTATATTTTTAATAGTGCACAATGCTGCTATTCCTAGGCTGAATGTATGACATGGCTCTTATGTATCATTATGTAGCGTTTCCATTAAGTACTAATTTAAATAAAGTCCCTCTGTCCTCAGTGCTAGGTTGTGGGTTTAATACACATTATTATGATCAACCTGTTGAATAGTATAATAACAATATTCCTGTAAAAGTCATTTAGTAATGAACAACCTCAGTTCTGTGAAAGAACATCATGTCTCACATGTTTACACTGCAGGCCTGACCGGTCTTGCTGGGGCCTCTCTCCTGGAGGCGCTCAATCAGACCCAGTGGTGACACGTGGCAAGACGCTCCTCGGGGTGCGTCTTGCTTGGGCCTCTCTCCTGGAGGCGCTCAGTCAGACCCAGTGGTGACACGTGGCAAGAAGCTCCTCGGGGCGCGTCTTGCTTGGGCCTCTCTCCTGGAGGCGCTCAGTCAGACCCAGTGTTGACATGTGGCAAGACACTCCTCGGGGCGCGTCTTGCTTGGGCCTCTCTCATGGAGGCCCTCTGTCAGACCCAGTGTTGACATGTGTCAAGACGCTCCTCGGGGCGCGTCTTGCTTTGGCCTCTCTCTTGGAGGTGCTCAGTCAGACCGAGTGCTGACATGTGGCAAGAAGCTCCTCGGGGCGCGTCTTGCTTGGGCTTCTCTCCTGGAGGCCCTCTGTCAGACCCAGTGTTGACATGTGTCAAGACGCTCCACTGGGCGCGTCTTGCTTGGGCTTCTCTCCTGGAGGCCCTCAGTCAGACCCATTGTTGACATGTGGCAAGACGCTCCTCGGATGCGTCTTGCTTGGGCCTCTCTCCTGGAGGCGCTCAGTCAGAACCAGAGGTTACATGTGGCAAGACGCTCCTCGGGGCGCGTCTTGCTTGGGCCTCTCTCCTGGAGGCCCTCTGTCAGACCCAGTGTTGACATGTGGCAAGACGCTCCTCCGGGCGCATCTTGCTTGGGCCTCTCTCCTGGAGGCCCTCAGTAAGACCCATTAATGACATGTGGCAAGACGCTCCTCGGGGCGCGTCTTGCTTGGGCCTCTCTCCAGAAGGCCCTCAATCAGACCCAGTGTTGACATGTGGCAAGACGCTCCTCGGGGCGCGTCTTGCTTGGGCCTCTCTCCTGGAGGCGCTCAGTCAGACTGAGTAGTGACATGTGGCCTTACGCTCCTCGGGGCGCGTCTTGCTTGGGCCTCTCTCCTGGAGGCGCTCAGTCAGACCCAGTGTTGACATGTGGCAAGATGCTCCTCGGGGCGCGTCTTGCTTGGGCTTCTCTCCTGGAGGCCCTCAGTCAGACCCATTGTTGACATGTGGCAAGACGCTCCTCGGGGCACGTCTTGCTTGGGCCTCTCTCCTGGAGGCGCTCAGTCAGACCGAGTAGTGACATGTGGCAAGACACTCATCGGGGCACGTCTGGCTATGACTTCTCTCCTGGGGGCGCTCAGTTAGACCGAGTAGTGACATGTCGCAAGACGCTCCTCGGGGTGCGTCTTGCTTGGGCCTCTCTCCTGGAGGCGCTCAGTCAGACCGAGTGCTGACATAAGGCAAGACGCTCCTCGGGGCGCGTCTTGCTGGGGCCTCTCTCCTGGAGGCGCTCAATCAGACCCAGTGGTGACACGTGGCAAGAAGCTCCTATGGGCGCGTCTTGCTTGGGCCTCTCTCCTGGAGGCGCTCAGTCAGACCCAGTGGTGACACGTGGCAAGACGCTCCTCGGGGCGCATCTTGCTTGGGCCTCTCTCCTGGAGGCGCTCAGTCAGACCCAGTGTTGACACGTGGCAAGACGCTCCTCGGGGCGCGTCTTGCTTGGGCCTCTCTCCTGGAGGCGCTCAGTCAGACCCAGTGTTGACATGTGGCAAGACACTCCTCGGGGCGCGTCTTGCTTGGGCCTCTCTCATGGAGGCCCTCTGTCAGACCCAGTGTTGACATGTGTCAAGACGCTCCTCGGGGCGCGTCTTGCTTTGGCCTCTCTCCTGGAGGCGCTCAGTCAGACCGAGTGCTGACATATGGCAAGAAGCTCCTCGGGGCGCGTGTTGCTTGGGCTTCTCTCCTGGAGGCCCTCAGTAAGACCCATTGTTGACATGTGGCAAGACGCTCCGCGGGGCGCGTCTTGCTTGGGCCTCTCTCCAGAAGGCCCTCATTCAGACCCAGTGTTGACACGTGGCAAGACGCTCCTCGGGGCGCGTCTTGCTTGGGCCTCTCTCCTGGAGGCGCTCAGTCAGACTGAGTAGTGACATGTGGCCTGACGCTCCTCGGGGCGCATGTTGCTTGGGCCTCTCTCCTGGAGGCGCTCAGTCAGACCCATTGTTGACATGTTGCAAGACGCTCCTTTGGGCGCGTCTTACTTGGGCCTCTCTCCTGGAGGCGCTCAGTCAGACCGAGTGCTGACATGTGGAAAGACGCTCCTCGGTGCGCGTCTTGCTTGGGCTTCTCTCCTGGAGGCGCTCAGAAAGACCCAGTGTTTACATGTGACAAGACGCTCCTCGGGGCGTGTCTTGCTTGGGCCTCTCTCCTGGAGGCGCTCAGTCAGACCCAGTGGTGACATGTGGCAAGACACTCCTCGAGCGCGTCTTGCTTGGGCCTCTCTCCTGGAGGCCCTCTGTCAGACCCAGTGTTGGCATGTGGCAAGACGCTCCTCAGGGCGCGTCTTGGTTGGGCCTCTCTCCTGGAGGCGCTCAGTCAGACCCAGTGGTGACATGTGGCAAGATGCTCCTCGGGGCGCGTATTGCTTGGGCCTCTCTCCTGGATGCCCTCTGTCAGACCGAGTGTTGACATGTGGCAAGACTCTCCTCGGGGCGCGTCTTGCTTGGGCTTCTCTCATGGAGGCCCTCAGTCAGACCCAGTGTTGACATGTGTCAAGACGCTCCTCGGGGCGTGTCTTGCTTGGGCTTCTCTCCTGGAGGCCCTCAGTCAGACCCATTGTTGACATGTGGCAAGACGCTCCTCGGGGCACGTCTTGCTTGGGCCTCTCTCCTGGAGGCGCTCAAACAGACCGAGTAGTGACATGTGGCAAGACGCTCCTCGGGGCGCGTCTTGCTGGGGCTTCTCTCATTGAGGCACTCAGTCAGATCCAGTGTTGACATGTGGCAAGATGCTCCTCGGGGCGCATCTTGCTTGGACCTCTCTCCCTGAGGTGCTCAGTCAGACCGAGTAGTGACATGTGGCAAGACGCTCCTCGGGGCGCGTCTTGCTTGGACCTCTCTCCCTGAGGCGCTCAGTCAGACCCAGTGTTGACATTTGGCAAGACACTCCTCGGGGCGCGTCTTGCTTGGGCCTCTCTCATGGAGGCCCTCTGTCAGACCCAGTGTTGACATGTGTCAAGACGCTCCTCGGGGGGCGTCTTGCTTTGGCCTCTCTCCTGGAGGCGCTCAGTCAGACCGAGTGGTGACATGTGGCAAGAAGCTCCTCGGGGCGCGTCTTGCTTGGGCTTCTCTCCTGGAGGCCCTCAGTAAGAACCATTGTTGACATGTGGCAAGACGCTCCTCGGGGCGCGTCTTGCTTGGGCCTCCCTCCAGAAGGCCCTCAATCAGACCCAGTGTTGACACATGGCAAGACGCTCCTCGGGGCGCGTCTTGCTTGGGCCTCTCTCCTGGAGGCGCTCAGTCAGACTGAGTAGTGACATGTGGCCTGACGCTCCTCGGGGCGCGTGTTGCTTGGGCCTCTCTCTTGGAGGCGCTCAGTCAGACCAAGTTGTGACATGTGGCAAGACACTCCTCGGGGCGCGTCTTGCTTGGGCCTCTCTTCTGGAGGCCCTCTGTCAGACCCAGTGTTGACATGTGGCAAGACACTCCTCGGAGCGCGTCTTGCTTGGGCCTCTCTCATGGAGGCCCTCTGTCAGACCCAGTGTTGACATGTATCAAGACGCTCCTCGGGGCGCGTCTTGCTTTGGCCTCTCTCCTGGAGGCGCTCAGTCAGACCGAGTGCTGACATGTGGCAAGAAGCTCCTCGGGGCGCGTCTTGCTTGGGCTTCTCTCCTGGAGGCCCTCAGTAAGACCCATTGTTGACATGTGGCAAGACGCTCCTCGGGGGGCGTCTTGCTTGGGCCTCTCTCCTGGAGGCGCTCAGTCAGACTGAGTAGTGACATGTGGCCTGACGCTCCTCGGGGCGCGTGTTGCTTGGGCCTCTCTCCTGGAGGCGCTCAGTCAGACCAAGTGGTGACATGTGGCAAGACACTTCTCGGGGCGCGTCTTGCTTGGGCCTCTCTCCTGGAGGCCCTCTGTCAGACCCAGTGTTGACATGTGGCAAGACACTCCTCGGGGCGCGTCTTGCTTGGGCCTCTCTCATGGAGGCCCTCTGTCAGACCCAGTGTTGACATGTGTCAAGACACTCCTCAGGGCGCGTCTTGCTTTGGCCTCTCTCCTGGAGGCGCTCAGTCAGACCGAGTGCTGACATGTGGCAAGACGCTCCTCGGGCCGCGTGTTGCTTGGGCTTCTCTCCTGGAGGCCCTCAGTCAGACCTATTGTTGACATGTGGCAAGACGCTCCTCTGGGCGCGTCTTGCTTGGGCCTCTCTCCTGGAGGCGCTCAGTCAGACCGAGTGCTGACATGTGGCAAGACGCTCCTCGGGGCGCGTCTTGCTTGGGCTTCTCTCCTGGAGGCGCTCAGAAAGACCCAGTGTTGACATGTGACAAGACGCTCCTCGGGGCACGTCTTGCTTGGGCCTCTCTCCTGGAGGCGCTCAGTCAGAACCAGAGGTGACATGTGGCAAGACGCTCCTCGGGGCGCGTCTTGCTTGGGCCTCTCTCCTGGAGGCCCTCTGTCAGACCCAGTGTTGACATGTGGCAAGACGCTCCTCCGGGCGCATCTTGCTTGGGCCTCTCTCCTGGAGGCCCTCAGTCAGACCCATTGTTGACATGTGGCAAGACGCTCCTCGGGGCGCGTCTTGCTGGGGCCTCTCTTCTGGAGGCGTTCAGTCAGACCCAGTGCTGACATGTGGCAAGACGCTCCTCGGGGCGCGTCTTGCTTGGGCCTCTCTCCTGGAGGCGCTCAGTCAGACTTAGTAGTGACATGTGGCCTGACGCTCCTCGGGGCGCGTCTTGCTTGGGCCTCTCTCCTAGAGGCGCTCAGTCAGACCCAGTGGTGACATGTGGCAAGACACTCCTCGGGGCGCGTCTTGCTTGGGCCTCTCTCCTGGAGGCCCTCTGTCAGACCCAGTGTTGACATGTGTCAAGACGCTCCTCGGGGCGCGTCTTGCTTGGGCTTCTCTCCTGGAGGCCCTCAGTCAGACCCATTGTTGACATGCGGCAAGACACTCCTCGGGGCGCGTCTTGCTTGGGCTTCTCTCCTGGAGGCGCTCAGACAGGCCCAGTGTTGACATGTGACAAGACGCTCCTCGGGGCGCGTCTTGCTTGGGCCTCTCTCCTGGAGGCCCTCTGTCAGACCCAGTGTTGACATGTGGCAAGACGCTCCTCCGGGCGCATCTTGCTTGGGCCTCTCTCCTGGAGGCCCTCAGTCAGACCCATTGTTGACATGTTGCAAGACGCTCCTCGGGGCGCGTCTTGCTTGGGCCTCTCTCCTGGAGGCGCTCAGTCAGACCGAGTGGTGACATAAGGCAAGACACTCCTCGGGGCGCGTCTTGCTGGGGCCTCTCTCCTGGAAGCGCTCAGTCAGACCCAGTGCTGACATGTGGCAAGACGCTCCTCGGGGCACGTCTTGCTTTGGCCTCTCTCCTGGAGGCGCTCAGTCAGACCCAGTGTTGACATGTGGCAAGACGCTCCTCGGGGCGCGTCTTGCTTTGGCCTCTCTCATGGAGTCCCTCTGTCAGACCCAGTGTTGACATGTGTCAAGACGCTCCTCGGGGCACGTCTTGCTTTGGCCTCTCTCCTGGAGGCGCTCAGTCAGACCGAGTGCTGACATGTGGCAAGAAGCTCCTCGGGGCGCGTCTTGCTTGGGCTTCTCTCCTGGAGGCGTTCAGTCAGACCCAGTGCTGACATGTGGCAAGACGGTCCTCGGGGCGCGTCTTGCTTGGGCCTCTCTCCTGGAGGCGCTCAGTCAGACTGAGTAGTGACATTTGGCCTGACGCTCCTCGGGGCGCGTCTTGCTTCGGCCTCTCTCCTGGAGGCGCTCAGTCAGACCCAGTGGTGACATGTGGCAAGACACTCCTCGGGGCGCGTCTTGCTTGGGCCTCTCTCCTGGAGGCCCTCTGTCAGACCCAGTGTTGACATGTGTCAAGACGCTCCTCGGGGCACGTCTTGCTTGGGCTTCTCTCCTGGAGGCCCTCAGTCAGACCCATTGTTGACATGTGGCAAGACACTCCTCGGGGCGCGTCTTGCTTGGGCTTCTCTCCTGGAGGCGCTCAGACAGATCCAGTGTTGACATGTGACAAGACGCTCCTCGGGGCGCGTCTTGCTTGGGCCTCTCTCCTGGAGGCGCTCAGTCAGAACCTGAGGTGACATGTGGCAAGACGCTCCTCGGGGCGCGTCTTGCTTGGGCCTCTCTCCTGGAGGCCCTCTGTCAGACCCAGTGTTGACATGTGGCAAAACGCTCCTCCGGGCGCATCTTGCTTGGGCCTCTCTCCTGGAGGCCCTCAGTCAGACCCATTGTTGACATGTGGCAAGACGCTCCTCGGGGCGCGTCTTGCTTGGGCCTCTCTCCTGGAGGCGCTCAGTCAGACCGAGTGCTGACATAAGGCAAGACGCTCCTCGGGGTGCATCTTGCTGGGGTCTCTCTCCTGGAGGCGCTCAGTCAGACCCAGTGCTGACATGTGGCAAGACACTCCTCGGGGCGCTTCTTGCTTGGGCCTCTCTCCTGGAGGCCCTCTGTCAGACCCAGTGTTGACATGTGTCAAGACGCTCCTCGGGGCGCGTCTTGCTTGGGCTTCTCTCCTGGAGGCCCTCAGTCAGACCCATTGTTGACATGTGTCAAGACGCTCCTCGGGGCGCGTCTTGCTTGGGCTTCTCTCCTGGAGGCCCTCAGTCAGACCCATTGTTGACATGTGGCAAGACACTCCTCGGGGCGCGTCTTGCTTGGGCTTCTCTCCTGGAGGCCCTCAGTCAGACCCATTGTTGACATGTGGCAAGACGCTCCTCGGGGCGCGTCTTGCTTGGGCCTCTCTCCTGGAGGCGGTCAGTCAGACTGAGTAGTGACATGTGGCCTGACGCTCCTCGGGGCTCGTCTTGCTTCGGCCTCTCTCCTGGAGGCGCTCAGTCAGACCCAGTGGTGACATGTGGCAAGACGCTCCTCGGGGCGCATCTTGCTTGGGCCTCTCTCCAGAAGGCCCTCAATCAGACCCAGTGTTGACACGTGGCAAGACGCTCCTCGGGGCGCGTCTTGCTTTGGCCTCTCTCCTGGAGGCGCTCAGTCAGAATGAGTAGTGACATGTGGCCTGACGCTCCTCGGGGCGCGTGTTGCTTGGGCCTCTCTCCTGGAGGCGCTCAGTCAGACCAAGTGGTGACATGTGGCAAGACACTTCTCGGGGCGCGTCTTGCTTGGGCCTCTCTCCTGGAGGCCCTCTGTCAGACCCAGTGTTGACATGTGGCAAGACACTCCTCGGGGCGCGTCTTGCTTGGGCCTCTCTCATGGAGGCCCTCTGTCAGACCCAGTGTTGACATGTGTCAAGACGCTCCTCAGGGCGCGTCTTGCTTTGGCCTCTCTCCTGGAGGCGCTCAGTCAGACCGAGTGCTGACATGTGGCAAGACGCTCCTCGGGCCGCGTGTTGCTTGGGCTTCTCTCCTGGAGGCCCTCAGTCAGACCCATTGTTGACATGTGGCAAGACGCTCCTCGGGGTGCATCTTGCTTGGGCCTCTCTCCTGGAGGCCCTCAATCAGACCCATTGTTGACATGTGGCAAGACGCTCCTCGGGGCGCGTCTTGCTTGGGCCTCTCTCCTGGAGGCGCTCAGTCAGACCGAGTGCTGACAAAAGGCAAGACGCTCCTCGGGGCGCGTCTTGCTGGGGCCTCTCTCCTGGAGGCCCTCTGTCAGACCCAGTGTTGACATGTGGCAAAACGCTCCTCCGGGCGCATCTTGCTTGGGCCTCTCTCCTGGAGGCCCTCAGTCAGACCCATTGTTGACATGTGGCAAGACGCTCCTCGGGGCGCGTCTTGCTGGGGCCTCTCTTCTGGAGGCGTTCAGTCAGACCCAGTGCTGACATGTGGCAAGACGCTCCTCGGGGCGCGTCTTGCTTGGGCCTCTCTCCTGGAGGCGCTCAGTCAGACTTAGTAGTGACATGTGGCCTGACGCTCCTCGGGGCGCGTCTTGCTTGGGCCTCTCTCCTAGAGGCGCTCAGTCAGACCCAGTGGTGACATGTGGCAAGACACTCCTCGGGGCGCGTCTTGCTTGGGCCTCTCTCCTGGAGGCCCTCTGTCAGACCCAGTGTTGACATGTGTCAAGACGCTCCTCGGGGCGCGTCTTGCTTGGGCTTCTCTCCTGGAGGCCCTCAGTCAGACCCATTGTTGACATGCGGCAAGACACTCCTCGGGGCGCGTCTTGCTTGGGCTTCTCTCCTGGAGGCGCTCAGACAGGCCCAGTGTTGACATGTGACAAGACGCTCCTCGGGGCGCGTCTTGCTTGGGCCTCTCTCCTGGAGGCCCTCTGTCAGACCCAGTGTTGACATGTGGCAAGACGCTCCTCCGGGCGCATCTTGCTTGGGCCTCTCTCCTGGAGGCCCTCAGTCAGACCCATTGTTGACATGTTGCAAGACGCTCCTCGGGGCGCGTCTTGCTTGGGCCTCTCTCCTGGAGGCGCTCAGTCAGACCGAGTGGTGACATAAGGCAAGACACTCCTCGGGGCGCGTCTTGCTGGGGCCTCTCTCCTGGAAGCGCTCAGTCAGACCCAGTGCTGACATGTGGCAAGACGCTCCTCGGGGCACGTCTTGCTTTGGCCTCTCTCCTGGAGGCGCTCAGTCAGACCCAGTGTTGACATGTGGCAAGACGCTCCTCGGGGCGCGTCTTGCTTTGGCCTCTCTCATGGAGTCCCTCTGTCAGACCCAGTGTTGACATGTGTCAAGACGCTCCTCGGGGCACGTCTTGCTTTGGCCTCTCTCCTGGAGGCGCTCAGTCAGACCGAGTGCTGACATGTGGCAAGACGCTCCTCGGGCCGCGTGTTGCTTGGGCTTCTCTCCTGGAGGCCCTCAGTCAGACCTATTGTTGACATGTGGCAAGACGCTCCTCTGGGCGCGTCTTGCTTGGGCCTCTCTCCTGGAGGCGCTCAGTCAGACCGAGTGCTGACATGTGGCAAGACGCTCCTCGGGGCGCGTCTTGCTTGGGCTTCTCTCCTGGAGGCGCTCAGAAAGACCCAGTGTTGACATGTGACAAGACGCTCCTCGGGGCACGTCTTGCTTGGGCCTCTCTCCTGGAGGCGCTCAGTCAGAACCAGAGGTGACATGTGGCAAGACGCTCCTCGGGGCGCGTCTTGCTTGGGCCTCTCTCCTGGAGGCCCTCTGTCAGACCCAGTGTTGACATGTGGCAAGACGCTCCTCCGGGCGCATCTTGCTTGGGCCTCTCTCCTGGAGGCCCTCAGTCAGACCCATTGTTGACATGTGGCAAGACGCTCCTCGGGGCGCGTCTTGCTGGGGCCTCTCTTCTGGAGGCGTTCAGTCAGACCCAGTGCTGACATGTGGCAAGACGCTCCTCGGGGCGCGTCTTGCTTGGGCCTCTCTCCTGGAGGCGCTCAGTCAGACTTAGTAGTGACATGTGGCCTGACGCTCCTCGGGGCGCGTCTTGCTTGGGCCTCTCTCCTAGAGGCGCTCAGTCAGACCCAGTGGTGACATGTGGCAAGACACTCCTCGGGGCGCGTCTTGCTTGGGCCTCTCTCCTGGAGGCCCTCTGTCAGACCCAGTGTTGACATGTGTCAAGACGCTCCTCGGGGCGCGTCTTGCTTGGGCTTCTCTCCTGGAGGCCCTCAGTCAGACCCATTGTTGACATGCGGCAAGACACTCCTCGGGGCGCGTCTTGCTTGGGCTTCTCTCCTGGAGGCGCTCAGACAGGCCCAGTGTTGACATGTGACAAGACGCTCCTCGGGGCGCGTCTTGCTTGGGCCTCTCTCCTGGAGGCCCTCTGTCAGACCCAGTGTTGACATGTGGCAAGACGCTCCTCCGGGCGCATCTTGCTTGGGCCTCTCTCCTGGAGGCCCTCAGTCAGACCCATTGTTGACATGTTGCAAGACGCTCCTCGGGGCGCGTCTTGCTTGGGCCTCTCTCCTGGAGGCGCTCAGTCAGACCGAGTGGTGACATAAGGCAAGACACTCCTCGGGGCGCGTCTTGCTGGGGCCTCTCTCCTGGAAGCGCTCAGTCAGACCCAGTGCTGACATGTGGCAAGACGCTCCTCGGGGCACGTCTTGCTTTGGCCTCTCTCCTGGAGGCGCTCAGTCAGACCCAGTGTTGACATGTGGCAAGACGCTCCTCGGGGCGCGTCTTGCTTTGGCCTCTCTCATGGAGTCCCTCTGTCAGACCCAGTGTTGACATGTGTCAAGACGCTCCTCGGGGCACGTCTTGCTTTGGCCTCTCTCCTGGAGGCGCTCAGTCAGACCGAGTGCTGACATGTGGCAAGAAGCTCCTCGGGGCGCGTCTTGCTTGGGCTTCTCTCCTGGAGGCGTTCAGTCAGACCCAGTGCTGACATGTGGCAAGACGGTCCTCGGGGCGCGTCTTGCTTGGGCCTCTCTCCTGGAGGCGCTCAGTCAGACTGAGTAGTGACATTTGGCCTGACGCTCCTCGGGGCGCGTCTTGCTTCGGCCTCTCTCCTGGAGGCGCTCAGTCAGACCCAGTGGTGACATGTGGCAAGACACTCCTCGGGGCGCGTCTTGCTTGGGCCTCTCTCCTGGAGGCCCTCTGTCAGACCCAGTGTTGACATGTGTCAAGACGCTCCTCGGGGCACGTCTTGCTTGGGCTTCTCTCCTGGAGGCCCTCAGTCAGACCCATTGTTGACATGTGGCAAGACACTCCTCGGGGCGCGTCTTGCTTGGGCTTCTCTCCTGGAGGCGCTCAGACAGATCCAGTGTTGACATGTGACAAGACGCTCCTCGGGGCGCGTCTTGCTTGGGCCTCTCTCCTGGAGGCGCTCAGTCAGAACCTGAGGTGACATGTGGCAAGACGCTCCTCGGGGCGCGTCTTGCTTGGGCCTCTCTCCTGGAGGCCCTCTGTCAGACCCAGTGTTGACATGTGGCAAAACGCTCCTCCGGGCGCATCTTGCTTGGGCCTCTCTCCTGGAGGCCCTCAGTCAGACCCATTGTTGACATGTGGCAAGACGCTCCTCGGGGCGCGTCTTGCTTGGGCCTCTCTCCTGGAGGCGCTCAGTCAGACCGAGTGCTGACATAAGGCAAGACGCTCCTCGGGGTGCATCTTGCTGGGGTCTCTCTCCTGGAGGCGCTCAGTCAGACCCAGTGCTGACATGTGGCAAGACACTCCTCGGGGCGCTTCTTGCTTGGGCCTCTCTCCTGGAGGCCCTCTGTCAGACCCAGTGTTGACATGTGTCAAGACGCTCCTCGGGGCGCGTCTTGCTTGGGCTTCTCTCCTGGAGGCCCTCAGTCAGACCCATTGTTGACATGTGTCAAGACGCTCCTCGGGGCGCGTCTTGCTTGGGCTTCTCTCCTGGAGGCCCTCAGTCAGACCCATTGTTGACATGTGGCAAGACACTCCTCGGGGCGCGTCTTGCTTGGGCTTCTCTCCTGGAGGCCCTCAGTCAGACCCATTGTTGACATGTGGCAAGACGCTCCTCGGGGCGCGTCTTGCTTGGGCCTCTCTCCTGGAGGCGGTCAGTCAGACTGAGTAGTGACATGTGGCCTGACGCTCCTCGGGGCTCGTCTTGCTTCGGCCTCTCTCCTGGAGGCGCTCAGTCAGACCCAGTGGTGACATGTGGCAAGACGCTCCTCGGGGCGCATCTTGCTTGGGCCTCTCTCCAGAAGGCCCTCAATCAGACCCAGTGTTGACACGTGGCAAGACGCTCCTCGGGGCGCGTCTTGCTTTGGCCTCTCTCCTGGAGGCGCTCAGTCAGAATGAGTAGTGACATGTGGCCTGACGCTCCTCGGGGCGCGTGTTGCTTGGGCCTCTCTCCTGGAGGCGCTCAGTCAGACCAAGTGGTGACATGTGGCAAGACACTTCTCGGGGCGCGTCTTGCTTGGGCCTCTCTCCTGGAGGCCCTCTGTCAGACCCAGTGTTGACATGTGGCAAGACACTCCTCGGGGCGCGTCTTGCTTGGGCCTCTCTCATGGAGGCCCTCTGTCAGACCCAGTGTTGACATGTGTCAAGACGCTCCTCAGGGCGCGTCTTGCTTTGGCCTCTCTCCTGGAGGCGCTCAGTCAGACCGAGTGCTGACATGTGGCAAGACGCTCCTCGGGCCGCGTGTTGCTTGGGCTTCTCTCCTGGAGGCCCTCAGTCAGACCCATTGTTGACATGTGGCAAGACGCTCCTCGGGGTGCATCTTGCTTGGGCCTCTCTCCTGGAGGCCCTCAATCAGACCCATTGTTGACATGTGGCAAGACGCTCCTCGGGGCGCGTCTTGCTTGGGCCTCTCTCCTGGAGGCGCTCAGTCAGACCGAGTGCTGACAAAAGGCAAGACGCTCCTCGGGGCGCGTCTTGCTGGGGCCTCTCTCCTGGAGGCCCTCTGTCAGACCCAGTGTTGACATGTGGCAAAACGCTCCTCCGGGCGCATCTTGCTTGGGCCTCTCTCCTGGAGGCCCTCAGTCAGACCCATTGTTGACATGTGGCAAGACGCTCCTCGGGGCGCGTCTTGCTTGGGCCTCTCTCCTGGAGGCGCTCAGTCAGACCGAGTGCTGACATAAGGCAAGACGCTCCTCGGGGCGCATCTTGCTGGGGCCTCTCTCCTGGAGGCGCTCAGTCAGACCCAGTGCTGACATGTGGCAAGACACTCCTCGGGGCGCGTCTTGCTTGGGCCTCTCTCCTGGAGGCGCTCAGTCAGACCCAGTGTTGACATGTGGCAAGACGCTCCTCGGGGCGCGTCTTGCTTGGGCCTCTCTCATGGAGGCCCTCTGTCAGACCCAGTGTTGACATGTGTCAAGACGCTCCTCGGGGCGCGTCTTGCTTTGGCCTCTCTCCTGGAGGCGCTCAGTCAGACCGAGTGCTGACATGTGGCAAGAAGCTCCTCGGGGCGCGTCTTGCTAGGGCTTCTCTCCTGGAGGCGCTCAGTAAGACCCATTGTTGACATGTGGCAAGACGCTCCTCGGGGCGCGTCTTGCTTGGGCCTCTCTCCTGGAGGCGCTCAGTCAGACTGAGTAGTGACATGTGGCCTGACGCTCCTCGGGGCGCATGTTGCTTGGGCCTCTCTCCTGGAGGCGCTCAGTCAGACCAAGTGGTGACATGTGGCAAGACGCTCCTCGGGGCGCGTCTTGCTTGGGCCTCTCTCCAGAAGGCCCTCAATCAGACCCAGTGTTGACACGTGGCAAGACGCTCCTCGGGGCGCGTCTTGCTTGGGCCTCTCTCCTGGAGGCGCTCAGTCAGAATGAGTAGTGACATGTGGCCTGACGCTCCTCGGGGCGCGTGTTGCTTGGGCCTCTCTCCTGGAGGCGCTCAGTCAGACCAAGTGGTGACATGTGGCAAGACACTTCTCGGAGCGCGTCTTGCTTGGGCCTCTCTCCTGGAGGCCCTCTGTCAGACCCAGTGTTGACATGTGGCAAGACACTCCTCGGGGCGCGTCTTGCTTGGGCCTCTCTCATGGAGGCCCTCTGTCAGACCCAGTGTTGACATGTGTCAAGACGCTCCTCAGGGCGCGTCTTGCTTTGGCCTCTCTCCTGGAGGCGCTCAGTCAGACCGAGTGCTGACATGTGGCAAGACGCTCCTCGGGCCGCGTGTTGCTTGGGCTTCTCTCCTGGAGGCCCTCAGTCAGACCCATTGTTGACATGTGGCAAGACGCTCCTCGGGGCGCATATTGCTTGGGCCTCTCTCCTGGAGGCGCTCAGTCAGACCGAGTGCTGAAATGTGGCAAGAAGCTCCTTGGGGCGCGTCTTGCTTGGGCTTCTCTCCTGGAGGCGCTCAGTAAGACCCATTGTTGACATGTGGCAAGACGCTCCTCGGGGCGCGTCTTGCTTGGGCCTCTCTCCTGGAGGCGCTCAGTCAGACTGAGTAGTGACATGTGGCCTGACGCTCCTCGGGGCGCATGTTGCTTGGGCCTCTCTCCTGGAGGCGCTCAGTCAGACCAAGTGGTGACATGTGGACAAGACGCTCCTCGGGGCGCGTCTTGCTTGGGCCTCTCTCCAGAAGGCCCTCAATCAGACCCAGTGTTGACACGTGGCAAGACGCTCCTCGGGGCGCGTCTTGCTTGGGCCTCTCTCCTGGAGGCGCTCAGTCAGACCGAGTGCTGACAAAAGGCAAGACGCTCCTCGGGGCGCGTCTTGCTGGGGCCTCTCTCCTGGAGGCGTTCAGTCAGACCCAGTGCTGACATGTGGCAAGACGCTCCTCGGGGCGCGTCTTGCTTGGGCCTCTCTCCTGGAGGCGGTCAGTCAGACTGAGTAGTGACATGTGGCCTGACGCTCCTCGGGGCGCGTCTTGCTTCGGCCTCTCTCCTGGAGGCGCTCAGTCAGACCCAGTGGTGACATGTGGCAAGACACTCCTCGGGGCGCGTCTTGCTTGGGCCTCTTTCCTGGAGGCCCTCTGTCAGACCCAGTGTTGACATGTGTCAAGACGCTCCTCGGGGCGCGTCTTGCTTGGGCTTCTCTCCTGGAGGCCCTCAGTCAGACCCATTGTTGACATGTGGCAAGACACTCCTCGGGGCGCGTCTTGCTTGGGCTTCTCTCCTGGAGGCGCTCAGACAGATCCAGTGTTGACATGTGACAAGACGCTCCTCGGGGCGCGTCTTGCTTGGGCCTCTCTCCTGGAGGCGCTCAGTCAGAACCAGAGGTGACATGTGGCAAGACGCTCCTCGGGGCGCGTCTTGCTTTGGCCTCTCTCCTGGAGGCGCTCAGTCAGAATGAGTAGTGACATGTGGCCTGACGCTCCTCGGGGCGCGTGTTGCTTGGGCCTCTCTCCTGGAGGCGCTCAGTCAGACCAAGTGGTGACATGTGGCAAGACACTTCTCGGGGCGCGTCTTGCTTGGGCCTCTCTCCTGGAGGCCCTCTGTCAGACCCAGTGTTGACATGTGGCAAGACACTCCTCGGGGCGCGTCTTGCTTGGGCCTCTCTCATGGAGGCCCTCTGTCAGACCCAGTGTTGACATGTGTCAAGACGCTCCTCAGGGCGCGTCTTGCTTTGGCCTCTCTCCTGGAGGCGCTCAGTCAGACCGAGTGCTGACATGTGGCAAGACGCTCCTCGGGCCGCGTGTTGCTTGGGCTTCTCTCCTGGAGGCCCTCAGTCAGACCCATTGTTGACATGTGGCAAGACGCTCCTCGGGGTGCATCTTGCTTGGGCCTCTCTCCTGGAGGCCCTCAATCAGACCCATTGTTGACATGTGGCAAGACGCTCCTCGGGGCGCGTCTTGCTTGGGCCTCTCTCCTGGAGGCGCTCAGTCAGACCGAGTGCTGACAAAAGGCAAGACGCTCCTCGGGGCGCGTCTTGCTGGGGCCTCTCTCCTGGAGGCCCTCTGTCAGACCCAGTGTTGACATGTGGCAAAACGCTCCTCCGGGCGCATCTTGCTTGGGCCTCTCTCCTGGAGGCCCTCAGTCAGACCCATTGTTGACATGTGGCAAGACGCTCCTCGGGGCGCGTCTTGCTTGGGCCTCTCTCCTGGAGGCGCTCAGTCAGACCGAGTGCTGACATAAGGCAAGACGCTCCTCGGGGCGCATCTTGCTGGGGCCTCTCTCCTGGAGGCGCTCAGTCAGACCCAGTGCTGACATGTGGCAAGACACTCCTCGGGGCGCGTCTTGCTTGGGCCTCTCTCCTGGAGGCGCTCAGTCAGACCCAGTGTTGACATGTGGCAAGACGCTCCTCGGGGCGCGTCTTGCTTGGGCCTCTCTCATGGAGGCCCTCTGGCAGACCCAGTGTTGACATGTGTCAAGACGCTCCTCGGGGCGCGTCTTGCTTTGGCCTCTCTCCTGGAGGCGCTCAGTCAGACCGAGTGCTGACATGTGGCAAGAAGCTCCTCGGGGCGCGTCTTGCTAGGGCTTCTCTCCTGGAGGCGCTCAGTAAGACCCATTGTTGACATGTGGCAAGACGCTCCTCGGGGCGCGTCTTGCTTGGGCCTCTCTCCTGGAGGCGCTCAGTCAGACTGAGTAGTGACATGTGGCCTGACGCTCCTCGGGGCGCATGTTGCTTGGGCCTCTCTCCTGGAGGCGCTCAGTCAGACCAAGTGGTGACATGTGGCAAGACGCTCCTCGGGGCGCGTCTTGCTTGGGCCTCTCTCCAGAAGGCCCTCAATCAGACCCAGTGTTGACACGTGGCAAGACGCTCCTCGGGGCGCGTCTTGCTTGGGCCTCTCTCCTGGAGGCGCTCAGTCAGAATGAGTAGTGACATGTGGCCTGACGCTCCTCGGGGCGCGTGTTGCTTGGGCCTCTCTCCTGGAGGCGCTCAGTCAGACCAAGTGGTGACATGTGGCAAGACACTTCTCGGAGTGCGTCTTGCTTGGGCCTCTCTCCTGGAGGCCCTCTGTCAGACCCAGTGTTGACATGTGGCAAGACACTCCTCGGGGCGCGTCTTGCTTGGGCCTCTCTCATGGAGGCCCTCTGTCAGACCCAGTGTTGACATGTGTCAAGACGCTCCTCAGGGCGCGTCTTGCTTTGGCCTCTCTCCTGGAGGCGCTCAGTCAGACCGAGTGCTGACATGTGGCAAGACGCTCCTCGGGCCGCGTGTTGCTTGGGCTTCTCTCCTGGAGGCCCTCAGTCAGACCCATTGTTGACATGTGGCAAGACGCTCCTCGGGGCGCATATTGCTTGGGCCTCTCTCCTGGAGGCGCTCAGTCAGACCGAGTGCTGAAATGTGGCAAGAAGCTCCTTGGGGCGCGTCTTGCTTGGGCTTCTCTCCTGGAGGCGCTCAGTAAGACCCATTGTTGACATGTGGCAAGACGCTCCTCGGGGCGCGTCTTGCTTGGGCCTCTCTCCTGGAGGCGCTCAGTCAGACTGAGTAGTGACATGTGGCCTGACGCTCCTCGGGGCGCATGTTGCTTGGGCCTCTCTCCTGGAGGCGCTCAGTCAGACCAAGTGGTGACATGTGGACAAGACGCTCCTCGGGGCGCGTCTTGCTTGGGCCTCTCTCCAGAAGGCCCTCAATCAGACACAGTGTTGACACGTGGCAAGACGCTCCTCGGGGCGCGTCTTGCTTGGGCCTCTCTCCTGGAGGCGCTCAGTCAGACCGAGTGCTGACAAAAGGCAAGACGCTCCTCGGGGCGCGTCTTGCTGGGGCCTCTCTCCTGGAGGCGTTCAGTCAGACCCAGTGCTGACATGTGGCAAGACGCTCCTCGGGGCGCGTCTTGCTTGGGCCTCTCTCCTGGAGGCGGTCAGTCAGACTGAGTAGTGACATGTGGCCTGACGCTCCTCGGGGCGTGTCTTGCTTCGGCCTCTCTCCTGGAGGCGCTCAGTCAGACCCAGTGGTGACATGTGGCAAGACACTCCTCGGGGCGCGTCTTGCTTGGGCCTCTTTCCTGGAGGCCCTCTGTCAGACCCAGTGTTGACATGTGTCAAGACGCTCCTCGGGGCGCGTCTTGCTTGGGCTTCTCTCCTGGAGG
This sequence comes from Nothobranchius furzeri, assembly GCF_043380555.1. NCBI lineage: Eukaryota > Metazoa > Chordata > Actinopteri > Cyprinodontiformes > Nothobranchiidae > Nothobranchius > Nothobranchius furzeri. Next base: position 18,301,360 of record NC_091741.1, read on the forward strand.
CCCTCAGTCAGACCCATTGTTGACATGTGGCAAGACACTCCTCGGGGCGCGTCTTGCTTGGGCTTCTCTCCTGGAGGCGCTCAGACAGATCCAGTGTTGACATGTGACAAGACGCTCCTCGGGGCGCGTCTTGCTTGGGCCTCTCTCCTGGAGGCGCTCAGTCAGAACCAGAGGTGACATGTGGCAAGACGCTCCTCGGGGCGCGTCTTGCTTGGGCCTCTCTCCTGGAGGCCCTCTGTCAGACCCAGTGTTGACATGTGGCAAAACGCTCCTCCGGGCGCATCTTGCTTGGGCCTCTCTCCTGGAGGCCCTCAGTCAGACCCATTGTTGACATGTGGCAAGACGCTCCTCGGGGCGCGTCTTGCTTGGGCCTCTCTCCTGGAGGCGCTCAGTCAGACCGAGTGCTGACATAAGGCAAGACGCTCCTCGGGGCGCATCTTGCTGGGGCCTCTCTCCTGGAGGCGCTCAGTCAGACCCAGTGCTGACATGTGGCAAGACCCTCCTCGGGGCGCGTCTTGCTTGGGCCTCTCTCCTGGAGGCGCTCAGTCAGACCCAGTGTTGACATGTGGCAAGACGCTCCTCGGGGCGCGTCTTGCTTGGGCCTCTCTCATGGAGGCCCTCTGTCAGACCCAGTGTTGACATGTGTCAAGACGCTCCTCGGGGCGCGTCTTGCTTTGGCCTCTCTCCTGGAGGCGCTCAGTCAGACCGAGTGCTGACATGTGGCAAGAAGCTCCTCGGGGCGCGTCTTGCTTGGGCTTCTCTCCTGGAGGCGCTCAGTAAGACCCATTGTTGACATGTGGCAAGACGCTCCTCGGGGCGCGTCTTGCTTGGGCCTCTCTCCTGGAGGCGCTCAGTCAGACTGAGTAGTGACATGTGGCCTGACGCTCCTCGGGGCGCGTGTTGCTTGGGCCTCTCTCCTGGAGGCGCTCAGTCAGACCAAGTGGTGACATGTGGCAAGACGCTCCTCGGGGCGCGTCTTGCTTGGGCCTCTCTCCAGAAGGCCCTCAATCAGACCCAGTGTTGACACGTGGCAAGACGCTCCTCGGGGCGCGTCTTGCTTGGGCCTCTCTCCTGGAGGCGCTCAGTCAGAATGAGTAGTGACATGTGGCCTGACGCTCCTCGGGGCGCGTGTTGCTTGGGCCTCTCTCCTGGAAGCGCTCAGTCAGACCAAGTGGTGACATGTGGCAAGACACTTCTCGGAGCGCGTCTTGCTTGGGCCTCTCTCCTGGAGGCCCTCTGTCAGACCCAGTGTTGACATGTGGCAAGATACTCCTCGGGGCGCGTCTTGCTTGGGCCTCTCTCATGGAGGCCCTCTGTCAGACCCAGTGTTGACATGCGTCAAGACGCTCCTCAGGGCGCGTCTTGCTTTGGCCTCTCTCCTGGAGGCGCTCAGTCAGACCGAGTGCTGACATGTGGCAAGACGCTCCTCGGGCCGCGTGTTGCTTGGGCTTCTCTCCTGGAGGCCCTCAGTCAGACCCATTGTTGACATGTGGCAAGACGCTCCTCGGGGCGCATATTGCTTGGGCCTCTCTCCTGGAGGCCCTCAGTCAGACCCATTGTTGACATGTGGCAAGACGCTCCTCGGGGCGCGTCTTGCTTGGGCCTCTCTCCTGGAGGCGCTCAGTCAGACCGAGTGCTGACAAAAGGCAAGACGCTCCTCGGGGCGCGTCCTGCTGGGGCCTCTCTCCTGGAGGCGTTCAGTCAGACCCAGTGCTGACATGTGGCAAGACGCTCCTCGGGGCGCGTCTTGCTTGGGCCTCTCTCCTGGAGGCGGTCAGTCAGACTGAGTAGTGACATGTGGCCTGACGCTCCTCGGGGCGCGTCTTGCTTCGGCCTCTCTCCTGGAGGCGCTCAGTCAGACCCAGTGGTGACATGTGGCAAGAAACTCCTCGGGGCGCGTCTTGCTTGGGCCTCTCTCCTGGAGGCCCTCTGTCAGACCCAGTGTTGACATGTGTCAAGACGCTCCTCGGGGCGCGTCTTGCTTGGGCTTCTCTCCTGGAGGCCCTCAGTCAGACCCATTGTTGACATTTGGCAAGACGCTCCTCGGGGCGCGTCTTGCTTTGGCCTCTCTCCTGGAGGCGCTCAGTCAGACCGAGTGCTGACATGTGGCAAGAAGCTCCTAGGGGCGCGTCTTGCTTGGGCTTCTCTCCTGGAGGCGCTCAGTAAGACCCATTGTTGACATGTGGCAAGACGCTCCTCGGGGCGCGTCTTGCTTGGGCCTCTCTCCTGGAGGCGCTCAGTCAGACTGAGTAGTGACATGTGGCCTGACGCTCCTCGGGGCGCGTGTTGCTTGGGCCTCTCTCCTGGAGGCGCTCAGTCAGACCAAGTGGTGACATGTGGCAAGACGCTCCTCGGGGCGCGTCTTGCTTGGGCCTCTCTCCAGAAGGCCCTCAATCAGACCCAGTGTTGACACGTGGCAAGACGCTCCTCGGGGCGCGTCTTGCTTGGGCCTCTCTCCTGGAGGCGCTCAGTCAGAATGAGTAGTGACATGTGGCCTGACGCTCCTCGGGGCGCGTGTTGCTTGGGCCTCTCTCCTGGAGGCGCTCAGTCAGACCAAGTGGTGACATGTGGCAAGACACTTCTCGGAGCGCGTCTTGCTTGGGCCTCTCTCCTGGAGATCCTCTGTCAGACCCAGTGTTGACATGTGGCAAGACACTCCTCGGGGCGCGTCTTGCTTGGGCCTCTCTCATGGAGGCCCTCTGTCAGACCCAGTGTTGACATGTGTCAAGACGCTCCTCAGGGCGCGTCTTGCTTTGGCCTCTCTCCTGGAGGCGCTCAGTCAGACCGAGTGCTGACATGTGGCAAGACGCTCCTCGGGCCGCGTGTTGCTTGGGCTTCTCTCCTGGAGGCCCTCAGTCAGACCCATTGTTGACATGTGGCAAGACGCTCCTCGGGTGCATATTGCTTGGGCCTCTCTCCTGGAGGCCCTCAGTCAGACCCATTGTTGACATGTGGCAAGACGCTCCTCGGGGCGCGTCTTGCTTGGGCCTCTCTCCTGGAGGCGCTCAGTCAGACCGAGTGCTGACAAAAGGCAAGACGCTCCTCGGGGCGCGTCTTGCTGGGGCCTCTCTCCTGGAGGCGTTCAGTCAGACCCAGTGCTGACATGTGGCAAGACGCTCCTCGGGGCGCGTCTTGCTTGGGCCTCTCTCCTGGAGGCGCTCAGTCAGACTGAGTAGTGACATGAGGCCTGACGCTCCTCGGGGCGCGTCTTGCTTGGGCCTCTCTCCTGGAGGCGCTCAGTCAGACCCAGTGGTGACATGTGGCAAGACACTCCTCGGGGCGCGTCTTGCTTGGGCCTCTCTCCTGGAGGCCCTCTGTCAGACCCAGTGTTGACATGTGTCAAGAGACGAGAGAAGCCCAAGCAAGACGCGCCCCGAGGAGCGTCTTGACACATGTCAACACTGGGTCTGACAGAGGGCCTCCAGGAGAGAGGCCCAAGCAAGACGCGCCCCGAGGAGTGTCTTGCCACATGTCAACAATGGGTCTGACTGAGGGCCTCCAGGAGAGAAGCCCAAGCAAGACGCGCCCCGAGGAGCGTCTTGACACATGTCAACACTGGGTCTGACAGAGGGCCTCCAGGAGAGAGGCCCAAGCAAGACGCGCCCCGAGGAGTGTCTTGCCACATGTCAACACTGGGTCTGACTGAGCGCCTCCAGGAGAGAGGCCCAAGCAAGACGCGCCCCGAGGAGCGTCAGGCCTCATGTCACTACTCAGTCTGACTGAGCGCCTCCAGGAGAGAGGCCCAAGCAAGACGCGCCCCGAGGAGCGTCTTGCCACATGTCAGCACTGGGTCTGACTGAACGCCTCCAGGAGAGAGGCCCCAGCAAGACGCGCCCCGAGGAGCGTCTTGCCTTTTGTCAGCACTCGGTCTGACTGAGCGCCTCCAGGAGAGAGGCCCAAGCAAGACGCGCCCCGAGGAGCGTCTTGCCACATGTCAACAATGGGTCTGACTGAGGGCCTCCAGGAGAGAGGCCCAAGCAATATGCACCCGAGGAGCGTCTTGCCACATGTCAACAATGGGTCTGACTGAGGGCCTCCAGGAGAGAAGCCCAAGCAACATGCGGCCCGAGGAGCGTCTTGCCACATGTCAGCACTCGGTCTGACTGAGCGCCTCCAGGAGAGAGGCCAAAGCAAGACGCGCCCTGAGGAGCGTCTTGACACATGTCAACACTGGGTCTGACAGAGGGCCTCCATGAGAGAGGCCCAAGCAAGACGCGCCCCGAGGAGTGTCTTGCCACATGTCAACACTGGGTCTGACAGAGGGCCTCCAGGAGAGAGGCCCAAGCAAGACGCGCTCCGAGAAGTGTCTTGCCACATGTCACCACTTGGTCTGACTGAGCGCCTCCAGGAGAGAGGCCCAAGCAACACGCGCCCCGAGGAGCATCAGGCCACATGTCACTACTCATTCTGACTGAGCGCCTCCAGGAGAGAGGCCCAAGCAAGACGCGCCCCGAGGAGCGTCTTGCCACGTGTCAACACTGGGTCTGATTGAGGGCCTTCTGGAGAGAGGCCCAAGCAAGACGCGCCCCGAGGAGCGTCTTGCCACATGTCACCACTTGGTCTGACTGAGCGCCTCCAGGAGAGAGGCCCAAGCAACACGCGCCCCGAGGAGCGTCAGGCCACATGTCACTACTCAGTCTGACTGAGCGCCTCCAGGAGAGAGGCCCAAGCAAGACGCGCCCCGAGGAGCGTCTTGCCACATGTCAACAATGGGTCTTACTGAGCGCCTCCAGGAGAGAAGCCCAAGCAAGACGCGCCCCGAGGAGCTTCTTGCCACATGTCAGCACTCGGTCTGACTGAGCGCCTCCAGGAGAGAGGCCAAAGCAAGACGCGCCCCGAGGAGCGTCTTGCCAAATGTCAACAATGGGTCTGACTGAGGGCCTCCAGGAGAGAAGCCCAAGCAAGACGCGCCCCGAGGAGCGTCTTGACACATGTCAACACTGGGTCTTACTGAGCGCCTCCAGGAGAGAAGCCCAAGCAAGACGCGCCCCGAGGAGCTTCTTGCCACATGTCAGCACTCGGTCTGACTGAGCGCCTCCAGGAGAGAGGCCAAAGCAAGACGCGCCCCGAGGAGCGTCTTGCCACATGTCACCTCTGGTTCTGACTGAGCGCCTCCAGGAGAGAGGCCCAAGCAAGACGCGCCCCGAGGAGCGTCTTGTCACATGTCAACACTGGTTCTGACTGAGCGCCTCCAGGAGAGAGGCCCAAGCAAGACGCGCCCCGAGGAGCGTCTTGTCACATGTCAACACTGGATCTGTCTGAGCGCCTCCAGGAGAGAAGCCCAAGCAAGACGCGCCCCGAGGAGTGTCTTGCCAAATGTCAACAATGGGTCTGACTGAGGGCCTCCAGGAGAGAAGCCCAAGCAAGACGCGCCCCGAGGAGCGTCTTGACACATGTCAACACTGGGTCTGACAGAGGGCCTCCAGGAGAGAGGCCCAAGCAAGACGCGCCCCGAGGAGTGTCTTGCCACATGTCAACAATGGGTCTGACTGAGGGCCTCCAGGAGAGAAGCCCAAGCAAGACGCGCCCCGAGGAGCGTCTTGACACATGTCAACACTGGGTCTGACAGAGGGCCTCCAGGAGAGAGGCCCAAGCAAGACGCGCCCCGAGGAGTGTCTTGCCACATGTCACCACTGGGTCTGACTGAGCGCCTCCAGGAGAGAGGCCCAAGCAAGACGCGCCCCGAGGAGCGTCAGGCCTCATGTCACTACTCAGTCTGACTGAGCGCCTCCAGGAGAGAGGCCCAAGCAAGATGCGCCCCGAGGAGCGTCTTGCCACATGTCAGCACTGGGTCTGACTGAACGCCTCCAGGAGAGAGGCCCCAGCAAGACGCGCCCCGAGGAGCGTCTTGCCTTTTGTCAGCACTCGGTCTGACTGAGCGCCTCCAGGAGAGAGGCCCAAGCAAGACGCGCCCCGAGGAGCGTCTTGCCACATGTCAACAATGGGTCTGACTGAGGGCCTCCAGGAGAGAGGCCCAAGCAATATGCACCCGAGGAGCGTCTTGCCACATGTCAACAATGGGTCTGACTGAGGGCCTCCAGGAGAGAAGCCCAAGCAACACGCGGCCCGAGGAGCGTCTTGCCACATGTCAGCACTCGGTCTGACTGAGCGCCTCCAGGAGAGAGGCCAAAGCAAGACGCGCCCTGAGGAGCGTCTTGACACATGTCAACACTGGGTCTGACAGAGGGCCTCCATGAGAGAGGCCCAAGCAAGACGCGCCCCGAGGAGTGTCTTGCCACATGTCAACACTGGGTCTGACAGAGGATCTCCAGGAGAGAGGCCCAAGCAAGACGCGCTCCGAGAAGTGTCTTGCCACATGTCACCACTTGGTCTGACTGAGCGCCTCCAGGAGAGAGGCCCAAGCAACACGCGCCCCGAGTAGCGTCAGGCCACATGTCACTACTCATTCTGACTGAGCGCCTCCAGGAGAGAGGCCCAAGCAAGACGCGCCCCGAGGAGCGTCTTGCCACGTGTCAACACTGGGTCTGATTGAGGGCCTTCTGGAGAGAGGCCCAAGCAAGACGCGCCCCGAGGAGCGTCTTGCCACATGTCACCACTTGGTCTGACTGAGCGCCTCCAGGAGAGAGGCCCAAGCAACACGCGCCCCGAGGAGCGTCAGGCCACATGTCACTACTCAGTCTGACTGAGCGCCTCCAGGAGAGAGGCCCAAGCAAGACGCGCCCCGACGAGCGTCTTGCCACATGTCAACAATGGGTCTTACTGAGCGCCTCCAGGAGAGAAGCCCAAGCAAGACGCGCCCCGAGGAGCTTCTTGCCACATGTCAGCACTCGGTCTGACTGAGCGCCTCCAGGAGAGAGGCCAAAGCAAGACGCGCCCCGAGGAGCGTCTTGCCAAATGTCAACAATGGGTCTGACTGAGGGCCTCCAGGAGAGAAGCCCAAGCAAGACGCGCCCCGAGGAGCGTCTTGACACATGTCAACACTGGGTCTGACAGAGGGCCTCCAGGAGAGAGGCCCAAGCAAGACGCGCCCCGAGGAGTTTCTTGCCACATGTCACCACTGGGTCTGACTGAGCGCCTCCAGGAGAGAGGCCGAAGCAAGACGCGCCCCGAGGAGCGTCAGGCCACATGTCACTACTCAGTCTGACTGACCGCCTCCAGGAGAGAGGCCCAAGCAAGACGCGCCCCGAGGAGCGTCTTGCCACATGTCAGCACTGGGTCTGACTGAACGCCTCCAGGAGAGAGGCCCCAGCAGGACGCGCCCCGAGGAGCGTCTTGCCTTTTGTCAGCACTCGGTCTGACTGAGCGCCTCCAGGAGAGAGGCCCAAGCAAGACGCGCCCCGAGGAGCGTCTTGCCACATGTCAACAATGGGTCTGACTGAGGGCCTCCAGGAGAGAGGCCCAAGCAATATGCGCCCCGAGGAGCGTCTTGCCACATGTCAACAATGGGTCTGACTGAGGGCCTCCAGGAGAGAAGCCCAAGCAACACGCGGCCCGAGGAGCGTCTTGCCACATGTCAGCACTCGGTCTGACTGAGCGCCTCCAGGAGAGAGGCCAAAGCAAGACGCGCCCTGAGGAGCGTCTTGACGCATGTCAACACTGGGTCTGACAGAGGGCCTCCATGAGAGAGGCCCAAGCAAGACGCGCCCCGAGGAGTGTCTTGCCACATGTCAACACTGGGTCTGACAGAGGGCCTCCAGGAGAGAGGCCCAAGCAAGACGCGCTCCGAGAAGTGTCTTGCCACATGTCACCACTTGGTCTGACTGAGCGCCTCCAGGAGAGAGGCCCAAGCAACACGCGCCCCGAGGAGCGTCAGGCCACATGTCACTACTCATTCTGACTGAGCGCCTCCAGGAGAGAGGCCCAAGCAAGACGCGCCCCGAGGAGCGTCTTGCCACGTGTCAACACTGGGTCTGATTGAGGGCCTTCTGGAGAGAGGCCCAAGCAAGACGCGCCCCGAGGAGCGTCTTGCCACATGTCACCACTTGGTCTGACTGAGCGCCTCCAGGAGAGAGGCCCAAGCAACACGCGCCCCGAGGAGCGTCAGGCCACATGTCACTACTCAGTCTGACTGAGCGCCTCCAGGAGAGAGGCCCAAGCAAGACGCGCCCCGAGGAGCGTCTTGCCACATGTCAACAATGGGTCTTACTGAGCGCCTCCAGGAGAGAAGCCCAAGCAAGACGCGCCCCGAGGAGCTTCTTGCCACATGTCAGCACTCGGTCTGACTGAGCGCCTCCAGGAGAGAGGCCAAAGCAAGACGCGCCCCGAGGAGCGTCTTGACACATGTCAACACTGGGTCTGACAGAGGGCCTCCATGAGAGAGGCCCAAGCAAGACGCGCCCCGAGGAGCGTCTTGCCACATGTCAACACTGGGTCTGACTGAGCGCCTCCAGGAGAGAGGCCCAAGCAAGACGCGCCCCGAGGAGGGTCTTGCCACATGTCAGCACTGGGTCTGACTGAGCGCCTCCAGGAGAGAAGCCCCAGCAAGATGCGCCCCGAGGAGCGTCTTGCCTTATGTCAGCACTCGGTCTGACTGAGCGCCTCCAGGAGAGAGGCCCAAGCAAGACGCGCCCCGAGGAGCGTCTTGCCACATGTCAACAATGGGTCTGACTGAGGGCCTCCAGGAGAGAGGCCCAAGCAAGATGCGCCCGGAGGAGCGTTTTGCCACATGTCAACACTGGGTCTGACAGAGGGCCTCCAGGAGAGAGGCCCAAGCAAGACGCGCCCCGAGGAGCGTCTTGCCACATGTCACCTCTGGTTCTGACTGAGCGCCTCCAGGAGAGAGGCCCAAGCAAGACGCGCCCCGAGGAGCGTCTTGTCACATGTCAACACTGGATCTGTCTGAGCGCCTCCAGGAGAGAAGCCCAAGCAAGACGCGCCCCGAGGAGTGTCTTGCCACATGTCAACAATGGGTCTGACTGAGGGCCTCCAGGAGAGAAGCCCAAGCAAGACGCGCCCCGAGGAGCGTCTTGACACATGTCAACACTGGGTCTGACAGAGGGCCTCCAGGAAAGAGGCCCAAGCAAGACGCGCCCCGAGGAGTGTCTTGCCACATGTCACCACTGGGTCTGACTGAGCGCCTCCAGGAGAGAGGCCGAAGCAAGACGCGCCCCGAGGAGCGTCAGGCCACATGTCACTACTCAGTCTGACTGACCGCCTCCAGGAGAGAGGCCCAAGCAAGACGCGCCCCGAGGAGCGTCTTGCCACATGTCAGCACTGGGTCTGACTGAACGCCTCCAGGAGAGAGGCCCCAGCAAGACGCGCCCCGAGGAGCGTCTTGCCTTTTGTCAGCACTCGGTCTGACTGAGCGCCTCCAGGAGAGAGGCCCAAGCAAGACGCGCCCCGAGGAGCGTCTTGCCACGTGTCAACACTGGGTCTGATTGAGGGCCTTCTGGAGAGAGGCCCAAGCAAGACGCGCCCCGAGGAGCGTCTTGTCCACATGTCACCACTTGGTCTGACTGAGCGCCTCCAGGAGAGAGGCCCAAGCAACATGCGCCCCGAGGAGCGTCAGGCCACATGTCACTACTCAGTCTGACTGAGCGCCTCCAGGAGAGAGGCCCAAGCAAGACGCGCCCCGAGGAGCGTCTTGCCACATGTCAACAATGGGTCTTACTGAGCGCCTCCAGGAGAGAAGCCCAAGCAAGACGCGCCCCAAGGAGCTTCTTGCCACATTTCAGCACTCGGTCTGACTGAGCGCCTCCAGGAGAGAGGCCCAAGCAATATGCGCCCCGAGGAGCGTCTTGCCACATGTCAACAATGGGTCTGACTGAGGGCCTCCAGGAGAGAAGCCCAAGCAACACGCGGCCCGAGGAGCGTCTTGCCACATGTCAGCACTCGGTCTGACTGAGCGCCTCCAGGAGAGAGGCCAAAGCAAGACGCGCCCTGAGGAGCGTCTTGACACATGTCAACACTGGGTCTGACAGAGGGCCTCCATGAGAGAGGCCCAAGCAAGACGCGCCCCGAGGAGTGTCTTGCCACATGTCAACACTGGGTCTGACAGAGGGCCTCCAGGAGAGAGGCCCAAGCAAGACGCGCTCCGAGAAGTGTCTTGCCACATGTCACCACTTGGTCTGACTGAGCGCCTCCAGGAGAGAGGCCCAAGCAACACGCGCCCCGAGGAGCGTCAGGCCACATGTCACTACTCATTCTGACTGAGCGCCTCCAGGAGAGAGGCCCAAGCAAGACGCGCCCCGAGGAGCGTCTTGCCACGTGTCAACACTGGGTCTGATTGAGGGCCTTCTGGAGAGAGGCCCAAGCAAGACGCGCCCCGAGGAGCGTCTTGCCACATGTCACCACTTGGTCTGACTGAGCGCCTCCAGGAGAGAGGCCCAAGCAACATGCGCCCCGAGGAGCGTCAGGCCACATGTCACTACTCAGTCTGACTGAGCGCCTCCAGGAGAGAGGCCCAAGCAAGACGCGCCCCGAGGAGCGTCTTGCCACATGTCAACAATGGGTCTTACTGAGCGCCTCCAGGAGAGAAGCCCTAGCAAGACGCGCCCCGAGGAGCTTCTTGCCACATGTCAGCACTCGGTCTAACTGAGCGCCTCCAGGAGAGAGGCCAAAGCAAGACGCGCCCCGAGGAGCGTCTTGACACATGTCAACACTGGGTCTGACAGAGGGCCTCCATGAGAGAGGCCCAAGCAAGACGCGCCCCGAGGAGCGTCTTGCCACATGTCAACACTGGGTCTGACTGAGCGCCTCCAGGAGAGAGGCCCAAGCAAGACGCGCCCCGAGGAGTGTCTTGCCACATGTCAGCACTGGGTCTGACTGAGCGCCTCCAGGAGAGAGGCCCCAGCAAGATGCGCCCCGAGGAGCGTCTTGCCTTATGTCAGCACTCGGTCTGACTGAGCGCCTCCAGGAGAGAGGCCCAAGCAAGACGCGCCCCGAGGAGCGTCTTGCCACATGTCAACAATGGGTCTGACTGAGGGCCTCCAGGAGAGAGGCCCAAGCAAGATGCGCCCGGAGGAGCGTTTTGCCACATGTCAACACTGGGTCTGACAGAGGGCCTCCAGGAGAGAGGCCCCAGCAAGACGCGCCCCGAGGAGCGTCTTGCCTTTTGTCAGCACTCGGTCTGACTGAGCGCCTCCAGGAGAGAGGCCCAAGCAAGACGCGCCCCGAGGAGCGTCTTGCCACATGTCAACAATGGGTCTGATTGAGGGCCTCCAGGAGAGAGGCCCAAGCAAGATGCACCCCGAGGAGCGTCTTGCCACATGTCAACAATGGGTCTGACTGAGGGCCTCCAGGAGAGAAGCCCAAGCAACACGCGGCCCGAGGAGCGTCTTGCCACATGTCAGCACTCGGTCTGACTGAGCACCTCCAGGAGAGAGGCCAAAGCAAGATGCGCCCTGAGGAGCGTCTTGACACATGTCAACACTGGGTCTGACAGAGGGCCTCCATGAGAGAGGCCCAAGCAAGACGCGCCCCGAGGAGTGTCTTGCCACATGTCAACACTGGGTCTGACAGAGGGCCTCCAGGAGAGAGGCCCAAGCAAGACGCGCCCCGAGAAGTGTCTTGCAGCATGTCACCACTTGGTCTGACTGAGCGCCTCCAGGAGAGAGGCCCAAGCAACACGCGCCCCGAGGAGCGTCAGGCCACATGTCACTACTCATTCTGACTGAGCGCCTCCAGGAGAGAGGCCAAAGCAAGACGCGCCCCGAGGAGCGTCTTGCCACGTGTCAACACTGGGTCTGATTGAGGGCCTTCTGGAGAGAGGCCAGAGCAAGATGCGCCCCGAGGAGCGTCTTGCCACATGTCACCACTGGGTCTGACTGAGCGCCTCCAGGAGAGAGGCCGAAGCAAGACGAGCCCCGAGGAGCGTCAGGCCACATGTCACTACTCAGTCTGACTGACCGCCTCCAGGAGAGAGGCCCAAGCAAGACGCGCCCCGAGGAGCGTCTTGCCACATGTCAACAATGGGTCTGACTGAGGGCCTCCAGGAGAGAAGCCCAAGCAAGACGCGCCCCGAGGAGTGTCTTGCCACATGTCAACAATGGGTCTGACTGAGGGCCTCCAGGAGAGAAGCCCAAGCAAGACGCGCCCCGAGGAGCGTCTTGACACATGTCAACAATGGGTCTGACTGAGGGCCTCCAGGAGAGAAGCCCAAGCAAGACGCGCCCCGAGGAGCGTCTTGACACATGTCAACACTGGGTCTCACAGAGGGCCTCCAGGAGAGAGGCCCAAGCAAGACGCGCCCCGAGGAGTGTCTTGCCACATGTCAGCACTGGGTCTGACTGAGCGCCTCCAGGAGAGAGACCCCAGCAAGATGCGCCCCGAGGAGCGTCTTGCCTTATGTCAGCACTCGGTCTGACTGAGCGCCTCCAGGAGAGAGGCCCAAGCAAGACGCGCCCCGAGGAGCGTCTTGCCACATGTCAACAATGGGTCTGACTGAGGGCCTCCAGGAGAGAGGCCCAAGCAAGATGCGCCCGGAGGAGCGTTTTGCCACATGTCAACACTGGGTCTGACAGAGGGCCTCCAGGAGAGAGGCCCAAGCAAGACGCGCCCCGAGGAGCGTCTTGCCACATGTCACCTCAGGTTCTGACTGAGCGCCTCCAGGAGAGAGGCCCAAGCAAGACGCGCCCCGAGGAGCGTCTTGTCACATCTCAACACTGGATCTGTCTGAGCGCCTCCAGGAGAGAAGCCCAAGCAAGACGCGCCCCGAGGAGTGTCTTGCCACATGTCAACAATGGGTCTGACTGAGGGCCTCCAGGAGAGAAGCCCAAGCAAGACGTGCCCCGAGGAGCGTCTTGACACATGTCAACACTGGGTCTGACAGAGGGCCTCCAGGAGAGAGGCCCAAGCAAGACGCGCCCCGAGGAGTGTCTTGCCACATGTCACCACTGGGTCTGACTGAGCGCCTCCAGGAGAGAGGCCGAAGCAAGACGCGCCCCGAGGAGCGTCAGGCCAAATGTCACTACTCAGTCTGACTGAGCGCCTCCAGGAGAGAGGCCCAAGCAAGACGCGCCCCGAGGACCGTCTTGCCACATGTCAGCACTGGGTCTGACTGAACGCCTCCAGGAGAGAGGCCCCAGCAAGACGCGCCCCGAGGAGCGTCTTGCCTTTTGTCAGCACTCGGTCTGACTGAGCGCCTCCAGGAGAGAAGCCCAAGCAACACGCGGCCCGAGGAGCGTCTTGCCACATGTCAGCACTCGGTCTGACTGAGCGCCTCCAGGAGAGAGGCCCAAGCAACACGCGCCCCGAGGAGCGTCAGGCCACATGTCACTACTCATTCTGACTGAGCGCAACCAGGAGAGAGGCCCAAGCAAGATGCGCCCCGAGGAGCGTCTTGCCACGTGTCAACACTGGGTCTGATTGAGGGCCTTCTGGAGAGAGGCCCAAGCAACACGCGCCCCGAGCAGCGTCAGGCCACATGTCACTACTCAGTCTGACTGAGCGCCTCCAGGAGAGAGGCCCAAGCAAGACGCGCCCCGAGGAGCGTCTTGCCACATGTCAACAATGGGTCTTACTGAGGGCCTCCAGGAGAGAAGCCCAAGCAAGACGCGCCCCGAGGAGCTTCTTGCCACATGTCAGCACTCGGTCTGACTGAGCGCCTCCAGGAGAGAGGCCAAAGCAAGACGTGCCCCGAGGAGCGTCTTGACACATGTCAACACTGGGTCTGACAGATTGACTCCATGAGAGAGGCCAAAGCAAGACGCGCCCCGAGGAGCGTCTTGCCACATGTCAACACTGGGTCTGACTGAGCGCCTCCAGGAGAGAGGCCAAAGCAAGATGTGCCCCGAGGAGCGTCTTGCCACATGTCAGCACTGGGTCTGACTGAGCGCTTCCAGGAGAGAGGCCCCAGCAAGACACGCCCCGAGGAGTGTCTTGCCTTATGTCACCACTCGGTCTGACTGAGCGCCTCCAGGAGAGAGGCCCAAGCAAGACGCGCCCCGAGGAGCGTCTTGCAACATGTCAACAATGGGTCTGACTGAGGGCCTCCAGGAGAGAGGCCCAAGCAAGATGCGCCCGGAGGAGCGTCTTGCCACATGTCAACACTGGGTCTGACAGAGGGCCTCCAGGAGAGAGGCCCAAGCAAGACGCGCCCCGAGGAGCGTCTTGTCACATGTCAACACTGGGCCTGTCTGAGCGCCTCCAGGAGAGAAGCCCAAGCAAGACGCGCCCCGAGGAGTGTCTTGCCGCATGTCAACAATGGGTCTGACTGAGGGCCTCCAGGAGAGAAGCCCAAGCAAGACGCGCCCCGAGGAGCGTCTTGACACATGTCAACACTGGGTCTGACAGAGGGCCTCCAGGAGAGAGGCCCAAGCAAGACGCGCCCCGAGGAGTGTCTTGCCACATGTCACCACTGGGTCTGACTGAGCGCCTCTAGGAGAGAGGCCCAAGCAAGACGCGCCCCGAGGAGCGTCAGGCCACATGTCACTACTAAGTCTGACTGAGCGCCTCCAGGAGAGAGGCCCAAGCAAGACGCGCCCCGAGGAGCGTCTTGCCACATGTCAGCACTGGGTCTGACTGAACGCCTCCAGAAGAGAGGCCCCAGCAAGGCGCGCCCCGAGGAGCGTCTTGCCACATGTCAACAATGGGTCTGACTGAGGGCCTCCAGGAGAGAGGCCCAAGCAAGATGCGCCCGGAGGAGCGTCTTGCCACATGTCAACACTGGGTCTGACAGAGGGCCTCCAGGAGAGAGGCCCAAGCAAGACGCGCCCCGAGGAGCGTCTTGCCACATGTCACCTCTGGTTCTGACTGAGCGCCTCCAGGAGAGAGGCCCAAGCAAGACGTGCCCCGAGGAGCGTCTTGTCACATGTCAACACTGGGTCTTTCTGAGCGCCTCCAGGAGAGAAGCCCAAGCAAGACGCGCCCCGAGGAGCGTCTTGCCACATGTCAGCACTCGGTCTGACTGAGCGCCTCCAGGAGAGAGGCCCAAGCAAGACGCGCCCAGAGGAGCGTCTTGCCACATGTCAACAATAGGTCTGACTGAGGGCCTCCAGGAGAGAAGCCCAAGCAACACGCGGCCCGAGGAGCGTCTTGCCACATGTCAGCACTCGGTCTGACTGAGCGCCTCCAGGAGAGAGGCCAAAGCAAGACGCGCCCTGAGGAGTGTCTTGACACATGTCAACACTGGGTCTGACAGAGGGCCTCCATGAGAGAGGCCCAAGCAAGACGCGCCCCGAGGAGTGTCTTGCCACATGTCAACACTGGGTCTGACAGAGGGCCTCCAGGAGAGAGGCCCAAGCAAGACGCGCCCCGAGAAGTGTCTTGCCACATGTCACCACTTGGTCTGACTGAGCGCCTCCAGGAGAGAGGCCCAAGCAACACGCGCCCCGAGGAGCGTCAGGCCACATGTCACTACTCAGTCTGACTGAGCGCCTCCAGGAGAGAGGCCCAAGCAAGACGCCCCCCGAGGAGCGTCTTGCCACATGTCAACAATGGGTCTTACTGAGGGCCTCCAGGAGAGAAGCCCAAGCAAGACGCGCCCCGAGGAGCTTCTTGCCACATGTCAGCACTCGGTCTGACTGAGCGCCTCCAGGAGAGAGGCCAAAGCAAGACGCGCCCCGAGGAGCGTCTTGATACATGTCAACACTGGGTCTGACAGAGGGCCTCCATGAGAGAGGCCCAAGCAAGACGCGCCCCGAGGAGTGTCTTGCCACATGTCAACACTGGGTCTGACAGAGGGCCTCCAGAAGAGAGGCCCAAGCAAGACGCGCCCTGAGGAGTGTCTTGCCACATGTCACAACTTGGTCTGACTGAGCGCCTCCAGGAGAGAGGCCCAAGCAACACGCGCCCCGAGGAGCGTCAGGCCACATGTCACTACTCAGTCTGACTGAGCGCCTCCAGGAGAGAGGCCCAAGCAAGACGCGCCCCGAGGAGCGTCTTGCCATGTGTCAACACTGGGTCTGATTGAGGGCCTTCTGGAGGGAGGCCCAAGCAAGACGCGCCCCGAGGAGCGTCTTGCCACATGTCAACAATGGTTCTTACTGAGGGCCTCCAGGAGAGAAGCCCAAGCAAGACGCGCCCCGAGGAGCTTCTTGCCACATGTCACCACTCGGTCTGACTGAGCGCCTCCAGGAGAGAGGCCAAAGCAAGACGCCCCCCGAGGAGCGTCTTGACACATGTCAACACTGGGTCTGACAGAGGGCCTCCATGAGAGAGGCCCAAGCAAGACGCGCCCCGAGGAGTGTCTTGCCAAATGTCAACACTGGGTCTGACTGAGCGCCTCAGGGAGAGAGGTCCAAGCAAGACGCGCCCCGAGGAGCGTCTTGCCACATGTCACTACTCGGTCTGACTGAGCACCTCAGGGAGAGAGGTCCAAGCAAGATGCGCCCCGAGGAGCATCTTGCCACATGTCAACACTGGATCTGACTGAGTGCCTCTATGAGAGAAGCCCCAGCAAGACGCGCCCCGAGGAGCGTCTTGCCACATGTCACTACTCGGTCTGTTTGAGCGCCTCCAGGAGAGAGGCCCAAGCAAGACGTGCCCCGAGGAGCGTCTTGCCACATGTCAACACTGGGTCTGACTGAGGGCCTCCATGAGAGAAGCCCAAGCAAGACGCGCCCCGAGGAGAGTCTTGCCACATGTCAACACTCGGTCTGACAGAGGGCATCCAGGAGAGAGGCCCAAGCAATACGCGCCCCGAGGAGCATCTTGCCACATGTCACCACTGGGTCTGACTGAGCGCCTCCAGGAGAGAGGCCCAACCAAGACGCGCCCTGAGGAGCGTCTTGCCACATGCCAACACTGGGTCTGACAGAGGGCCTCCAGGAGAGAGGCCCAAGCAAGACGCGCTCGAGGAGTGTCTTGCCACATGTCACCACTGGGTCTGACTGAGCGCCTCCAGGAGAGAGGCCCAAGCAAGACACGCCCCGAGGAGCGTCTTGTCACATGTAAACACTGGGTCTTTCTGAGCGCCTCCAGGAAAGAAGCCCAAGCAAGACGCGCACCGAGGAGCGTCTTTCCACATGTCAGCACTCGGTCTGACTGAGCGCCTCCAGGAGAGAGGCCCAAGCAAGACGCGCCCAAAGGAGCGTCTTGCAACATGTCAACAATGGGTCTGACTGAGCGCCTCCAGGAGAGAGGCCCAAGCAACATGCGCCCCGAGGAGCGTCAGGCCACATGTCACTACTCAGTCTGACTGAGCGCCTCCAGGAGAGAGGCCCAAGCAAGACGCGCCCCGAGGAGCGTCTTGCCACGTGTCAACACTGGGTCTGAATGAGGGCCTTCTGGAGAGAGGCCCAAGCAAGACGCGCCCCGCGGAGCGTCTTGCCACATGTCAACAATGGGTCTTACTGAGGGCCTCCAGGAGAGAAGCCCAAGCAACACGCGCCCCGAGGAGCTTCTTGCCATATGTCAGCACTCGGTCTGACTGAGCGCCTCCAGGAGAGAGGCCAAAGCAAGACGCGCCCCGAGGAGCGTCTTGACACATGTCAACACTGGGTCTGACAGAGGGCCTCCATGAGAGAGGCCCAAGCAAGACGCGCCCAGAGGAGTGTCTTGCCACATGTCAACACTGGGTCTGACTGACCGCCTCCAGGAGAGAGGCCCAAGCAAGACGCGCCCCGAGGAGCGTCTTGCCACGTGTCAACACTGGGTCTGACTGAGCGCCTCCAGGAGAGAGGCCCAAGCAAGATGCGCCCCGAGGAGCGTCTTGCCACGTGTCACCACTGGGTCTGACTGAGCGCCTCCAGGAGAGAGGCCCAAGCAAGACGCGCCCATAGGAGCTTCTTGCCACGTGTCACCACTGGGTCTGATTGAGCGCCTCCAGGAGAGAGGCCCCAGCAAGACGCGCCCCGAGGAGCGTCTTGCCTTATGTCAGCACTCGGTCTGACTGAGCGCCTCCAGGAGAGAGGCCCAAGCAAGACGCACCCCGAGGAGCGTCTTGCGACATGTCACTACTCGGTCTAACTGAGCGCCTCCAGGAGAGAAGTCATAGCCAGACGTGCCCCGATGAGTGTCTTGCCACATGTCACTACTCGGTCTGACTGAGCGCCTCCAGGAGAGAGGCCCAAGCAAGACGTGCCCCGAGGAGCGTCTTGCCACATGTCAACAATGGGTCTGACTGAGGGCCTCCAGGAGAGAAGCCCAAGCAAGACGCGCCCCGAGGAGCATCTTGCCACATGTCAACACTGGGTCTGACTGAGCGCCTCCAGGAGAGAGGCCCAAGCAAGACGCGCCCCGAGGAGCGTAAGGCCACATGTCACTACTCAGTCTGACTGAGCGCCTCCAGGAGAGAGCCCCAAGCAAGACGCGCCCCGAGGAGCGTCTTGCCACATGTCAACACTGGGTCTGATTGAGGGCCTTCTGGAGAGAGGCCCAAGCAAGACGCGCCCCGAGGAGCGTCTTGCCACATGTCATTAATGGGTCTTACTGAGGGCCTCCAGGAGAGAGGCCCAAGCAAGATGCGCCCGGAGGAGCGTCTTGCCACATGTCAACACTGGGTCTGACAGAGGGCCTCCAGGAGAGAGGCCCAAGCAAGACGCGCCCCGAGGAGCGTCTTGCCACATGTAACCTCTGGTTCTGACTGAGCGCCTCCAGGAGAGAGGCCCAAGCAAGACGCATCCGAGGAGCGTCTTGCCACATGTCAACAATGGGTCTGACTGAGGGCCTCCAGGAGAGAAGCCCAAGCAAGACGCGCCCAGTGGAGCGTCTTGACACATGTCAACACTGGGTCTGACAGAGGGCCTCCAGGAGAGAAGCCCAAGCAAGACGCGCCCCGAGGAGCTTCTTGCCACATGTCAGCACTCGGTCTGACTGAGCGCCTCCAAGAGAGAGGCCAAAGCAAGACGCGCCCCGAGGAGCGTCTTGACACATGTCAACACTGGGTCTGACAGAGGGCCTCCATGAGAGAGGCCCAAGCAAGACGCGCCCCGAGGAGTGTCTTGCCACATGTCAACACTGGGTCTGACTGAGCGCCTCCAGGAGAGAGGCCCAAGCAAGACGCGCCCCGAGGAGCTTCTTGCCACGTGTCACCACTGGGTCTGACTGAGCGCCTCCAGGAGAGAGGCCCAAGCAAGACGCACCCCGAGGAGCGTCTTGCCACGTGTCACCACTGGGTCTGATTGAGCGCCTCCAGGAGAGAGGCCCCAGCAAGACCGGTCAGGCCTGCAGTGTAAACATGTGAGACATGATGTTCTTTCACAGAACTGAGGTTGTTCATTACTAAATGACTTTTACAGGAATATTGTTATTATACTATTCAACAGGTTGATCATAATAATGTGTATTAAACCCACAACCTAGCACTGAGGACAGAGGGACTTTATTTAAATTAGTACTTAATGGAAACGCTACATAATGATACATAAGAGCCATGTCATACATTCAGCCTAGGAATAGTAGCATTGTGCACTATTAAAAATATACACATCAATTGCTCGAATCCCATTGTTGCATAGTAAAACTCTAATAAAACTCTAGTCTGACATCAACAGAGAAGACTTAGTGTATGTACTACAAATACAGCATTAGGATTTCGAGTGGACCGTGCACCTTGTGAACCATCAGAGGCTTATGTCTCTCGTCTCGTCTCGTCTCGTCTTCCTCCGCTTATCCGGGTCCGGGTCGCGGGGGCAGCATCCCAACTAGGGAGCTCCAGGCCGTCCTCTCCCCGGCCTTGTCCACCAGCTCCTCCGGCAGGACCCCAAGGCGTTCCCGGACCAGATTGGAGATGTAACCTCTCCAACGTGTCCTGGGTCGACCCGGGGGCCTTCTGCCGGCAGGACATGCCCGAAACACCTCCCCGGGGAGGCGTCCAGGAGGCATCCTGACCAGATGCCCAAACCACCTCAACTGGCTCCTTTCGATCCAGAGGAGCAGCGGTTCTACTCCGAGTCCCTCCCGAATGTCCGAGCTCCTCACCCTATCTCTAAGGCTGAGCCCGGCCACCCTACGGAGGAAACTCATTTCGGCCGCTTGTATCTGCGATCTCGTTCTTTCGGTCATTACCCAAAGCTCATGACCATAGGTGAGGATTGGGACGTAGATCGACCGGTAAATCGAGAGCCTGGCTTTCTGGCTCAGCTCCCTCTTCCCCACGACAGATCGGCTCAGCGTCCGCATCACTGCGTCCAGGAGGCATCCTGACCAGATGCCCAAACCACCTCAACTGGCTCCTTTCGATCCAGAGGAGCAGCGGTTCTACTCCGAGTCCCTCCCGAATGTCCGAGCTCCTCACCCTATCTCTAAGGCTGAGCCCGGCCACCCTACGGAGGAAACTCATTTCGGCCGCTTGTATCCGCGATCTCGTTCTTTCGGTCATTACCCAAAGCTCATGACCATAGGTGAGGATTGGGACGTAGCTTTCTGGCTCAGCTCCCTCTTCCCCACGACAGATCGGCTCAGCGTCCGCATCACTGCAGATGCCGAACCAATCCGCCTGTCGATCTCCCGATCCCTCCTACCCTCACTCGTGAACAAGACCCCGAGATACTTAAACTCCTCCACTTGAGGTAGGACCTCTCCCCCGACCCGGAGGTGGCAAGCCACCCTTTTCCGGTCGAGAACCATGGTCTCAGATTTGGAGGTGCTGATCCTCATCCCAGCCGCTTCACATTCGGCCGCGAACCTACCCAGCAAGAGCTGAAGGTCAGAGCTGGATGAAGCTAGGAGGACCACATCATCCGCAAAAAGCAGAGACGAGATTCTCCTGCCACCAAACTCGACACACTCCACACCACGGCTGCGTCTAGAAATTCTGTCCATAAAAGTGATGAACAGAACCGGTGACAAAGGGCAGCCCTGGCGGAGTCCAACCCTCACTGGGAACAGGTCCGACTTACTACCGGCTATGCGGACCAAACTCACGCTCCTCTGGTAAAGGGACTGAATGGCCCTTAACAGAAAGCCACCCACCCCATACTCCTGGAGCGTCCCCCACAGGGTGCCCCTGGGGACACGGTCATAAGCCTTCTCCAAATCCACAAAGCACATGTGGATTGGTTGGGCAAACTCCCATGCCCCCTCCATTACCCTTGCAAGGGTATAGAGCTGGTCCACAGTTCCACGGCCAGGACGAAAACCACATTGCTCCTCCTCTATCTGAGATTCAACTATCGATCGGACCCTCCTCTCCAGTACCTTGGAGTAGACCTTTCCAGGGAGGCTGAGGAGTGTGATCCCCCTATAGTTGGAACACACCCTCAGGTCACCCTTCTTAAAGATGGGGACCACCACCCCGGTCTGCCACTCCCTAGGAACTGCCCCCGATGACCACGCAATGTTGTAGAGACGTGTCAACCATGACAGCCCTACAACATCCATAGCCTTGAGATACCCAGGACGAACCTCATCCGCCCCCGGGGCTCCGCCGCTGTGTAGTTGTTTGACTACCTCAGCAACTTCTGCCCCCGAGATCGGACAGTCCATCCCCAGGCCTCCCAGCTCTGGTTCCTCCTCGGAATGCGCATTGGTGGGATTGAGGAGCTCCTCAAAGTATTCCTTCCACCGTCCGACTATAGCCTCAGTTGACGTCAGCAGCTCCCCATCCCCACTGTAAACAGTGTGAGCGAGTTGCTGCCTTCCTCTCCTGAGGCGCCGGACAGTTTGCCAGAACCTCTTTGGAGCCGATCGATAGTCTTTCTCCATGGCCTCACCAAACTCCTCCCACGCCCGAGATTTTGCCTCGGCAACTGCCACTGCTGCACCCCGCTTGGCTATCCGGTACCTGTCTGCTGCCTCCGGAGACCCACAGACCAGCCACGCCCTGTAGGCCTCCTTCTTCAGCCTGACGGCTCCCCGAACCTCTGGTGTCCACCAGCGGGTACGGGGGTTGCCACCACGACTGGCACCGGCCACCTTACGACCACAGCTAGCAACAGCCGCCTCGACAATCGCAGAGTGGAACAAGGCCCACTCGGACTCAATGTCCCCCACTGCTCTCGGGACGTGGTCAAAGCTCTGCCGGAGGTGGGAGTTGAAGACCGTCTTGACAGGTTCTTCTGCCAGGCGTTCCCAGCAGACCCTCACTATGCGTTTGGGTCTGCCAGGTCTACGCGGCATGTTCCCTTGCCATCTGATCCAACTCACCACCAGGTGGTGATCAGTTGACAGCTCCGCCCCTCTCTTCACTCGGGTGTCCAAAACATACGGCCGCAGGTCAGATGATACGACTACAAAATCTATCATCGACCTGTGACCTAGGCTGCCCTGGTACCAAGTGTACCGGTGGGCATCCTTATGTTCGAACATGGTGTTCGTTATTGCCAAACTGCGGCTTGCACAGAAGTCCAATAACAAAACACCGCTCGAGTTCTGATCAGGTGGGCCGTTCCTCCCAATCACACCCCTCCAGGTCAAGCTGTCATTGCCCACGTGAGCATTGAAGTCCCCCAGCAGGACAATGGAGTCCCCTGATGGAGCACTATCTAGCACTCGTCCCAGGGACTCCAAAAAGGGTGGGTACTCTGAACTGATATTTGGCCCATAAGCACAAACAACAGTCAGGACCCGTTCCCCGACCCGAAGGCGCAAGGAAGCTACCCTCTTGTCCCCCGGGGTAAACCCCAACACACAGGCAGAGAGTCTCGGGGCTAACAAAAAGCCAACCCCAGCCCTCCGCCTCTCACCCGGAGCAACTCCAGCAAATTAGAGTGTCCAACCCCTCTCCAGGTCTCGGGTTCCAGAGCCAATGCTATGTGTCGAGGTGAGTCCGACTATATCTAGCCGGTACCGCTCAACCTCTGCCTCCTCCTTGAACCGTCACCTTATCGTGGTGGAGGAGTTTGAGTGCCCTAATGATCCTAGGAGCTATGTTGTCTGGGGCACTTAGTGCCCCTGGTAGGGTCTCCCATGACAAATTGGTCTTAGGTGAAGGGTGAGACAAAGAACGGTTCGAAGGATCTTTCATGGCGGTTAAAACGAAGAGTCGGAGTACCCGGCCCGGAGGGTTACCGGGGTCCCACCCTGGAGCCAGGCCTGGGGTTGGGGCCCGTGAGCGAGCGCCTGGTGGCCGGGCTTTCGCCCATGGGGCCCGGCCGGGCCCAGCCCGAACCGGATACATGGGCTCGTCCAACTGTGGACCCACCACCCGCAGGAGGAACATGAAGGGTCCGGTGCAATGTGAATCGGGTGGCAGACCAAATCAGAGGCTTATGATGCAACATATCTTCCAGTTGCTATTAGACAAGTTATAATTCTCGACCATTTTTCGGAACTGGTTTCTTGGGTCCGTGAGTAAATGCCAAATGAGATGATAGTCCTTAAGTAAGTTCCTGGCGATCCCATGTCACGCTCTTGCCCATCAGCCGGTGAACGCTGAGACGGAACTCTATGAGAGCGATGTATTTTTTAAGTGCTCCGAATATACTTCTAACAAGCGTGCGATTCACTTCGTGAGTAAACGGCAGCTGCAGCTGATTCAAACAGTCGAGCCAACTTTCTACATCACAATATGCGTTTTGTAGTTAGTCAAGTTACCTTTTGTGTGGTGCATGCACGGGTCGTTAGCGTCCAGCTCCCAGCTTAGAGAGTCCTGTATTGACACAGACGTCAATACATCTCGATGTCATGCAACACACAAAGTCTGTCGCATACAGGTGGGTTAACACACATGTACGATGTGTGCGATGGCGCGCCCGTTTACAATGGGACACAACGATGATCATTGTTAACCAAACTCTTGTTTCTCACGACAGGTGGTAGCGTTGTCTCCTGCACCTGGTCTTCGTGCACAGAGGGTGTTGTAATGTGCTCGTCATAGTCGCGATCGTTGTCACTCGAATCCGTTGTTCTCACGACAGGTGGTAGCGTTGTCTCCTGCATGTTGTCTTCGCGTGCGGCAAGCGTTGTGCTGTGCTCGTTATAAAGGTTGTCTTCGTACAAAGGGGGTGTTGAATACTCCTTCGTGAGTAGTCTAGGAGGTGGTGTGATGGAACGTATCTCAGAGGCGTTATGTGAGCGTACCACCATGGCCTGAGCAACTGCGACTACTGAGAGTACACCCAGTACAGACAGCGAGATCATTTTTTTTCTTGGGTGTTGTACGTGTGGGTACAGCCGCTTTAATGGCAGTGAGAGCAAGTGGGCAAATGTATTTATAGGTCACTAGCAGAAACTAAGGCACGTGGTCAGAGTGTAATCGTAACCACCTAAAGTAGCTCTTGTCATAATTTAATATACATAGAAATCAGAAACGGGTATGTCAGGATAGACATCGCGAGTGATAATGCGGCCAGTATCTGTGTGCGCTTGAGAGCACCTTTTTGTTCTACTGTGGTGCCCACGCCGCCGGGTCTGTTAATGTCATCGACCTTCTTTATATATGCATACGCTAAAGACCGTATATTCTCTATGGATTTGAACACGTCCTTTGTTTCGCGTAACGCTTGAGCTGTCTCGAGCGTGATGTTGTGAGTGTACACCAGTGTTTCGCGTGCACCGAGGTCCGAAAGGGCGTGCGCTACAACTATTAACCTTAGTTTGGGAGTGTGGCGAAACGCTCGCTCCGCTGTAATGGGCGGATGCAATGTTATCACCTGGTACGTTTCGTTAGTCGGGTCGTAACACACCGGTCCGTGACACGGACCGTCACATTGTATGGGGCACAGTAAGGACAACACGCCGCGGACCGTGACTTCGCACTCGACCGCGGTGGTGTTGTCGATTTGCAAAGGATCACATATGCCTCTCCAGTCGCAATGAGGCACATTGTAGTCGACGCGGCCGTCGGTCACCATAGCTTTCGTCAGCCAACACACTCGATTGCCCTTCGAAACATCGGCGATCAACGTGAGCGTAGAGGTCGCAGTCGCTTTACTGTACGCCAGGATATCCGTGTGTGAGTGCACGCTCGACGTCGATTGACAACCGGTCATGTCAGACCTGATCAGACCTTCCGAACACATGACCATTAGTTGTTGTGCGGCTGAGAGTATCGCGATCATACCGTTGAGATGTGTAGAAAGTCCGTACACGCCAGCCTTCCACGTTTCCAAAGTTTCCAGCAGTCTAGAGGGACTTGTCTTAGCTCGCATGGCAGTGCTGAATTTGCGTTGTGTAGACACAACGGCTTCGACCTCGCTTAGGATCTGTGGGCTCATGTACTCGTGGTAGGCCAAGACGTGTATAGTCGAGCGCGGTGACGCCCCGAACACCTTACCCGGTTTTGTTGTGGCGATATGCGTGTCCAGTAACGCGGCAAAGTCCGCGTGTCTAGCGTGTATTGATTTTACAGCTCGCTCATACCCCAACAGTACGGTCCGTAGAAGTTCGTTCACTTGTTTCCATGCGCTCGTGGAACACAGGACATCGCAACCTCCTTGATACTCAAGTAAAGCGTCACACACCAGCTGCTTGCACGTTGGAAATACAATCGGTAGTAACTTCTTACTCCACTCTATGTTGAACTCGTATAGTATGTATATGGGCGGTTGCGGCGGTTTGCGCATTTTCTATCTACCCTCCGCTAATATGACTCTGTGGTCTGTCTCCTGAGATGGTGCGGTTGGAACTTAAGAGAGCGCTATCGACGGTCGGCGTTTCCATTTCGTAAACTGTGCCATTTTCAGCCGCTGGCAAACGGCCGTCGACGGTCGATGCGAGACACCAACATAACGTTAGACCGCGACCCTCATGCCAGTTTTCTGTAGTGCTGGTTGTAGTTTCTGGTGCACACTCGAAACGCCATTATGATCACAATTACGTTGATTAATAAATCCAGTTTTGTAGCGACTGCAGCCAGCGCCGTCGCACAACTCGTGTCGGTGTTATCTCTCGATACTTTCATTCGTATCCGAGCGTATGCAGAATCTACGGATCTGGTGAAGTTGCTTGTCACTAGCTTGCGCATGTTTGATATGGCACTTTGCGCGAGACTCACACAACCTGCAGTGGCAACCGTCGCGTCAGTGCAAAGTTTTTCCGATATATCGCTCGCAACATCGTTTGTCATTTGCTGTACACTGCGCACACTGGCCACGAGGTCGCAGAGAGGGTCTTCGTTACGAGCTACTCTGGTAGCGCCGTGGTTGATGAGGACGATCATCTTTAGCAATAGTTTAAATTAGTACTTAATGGAAACGATACATAATGATACATAAGAGCCATGTCATACATTCAGCCTAGGAATAGTAGCATTGTGCATTATTAAAAATATACAGATCAATTGCTCGAATCCCATTGTTGCAAAGTAAAACTCTAATATAACTCTAGTCTGACATCAACAGAGAAGACTTAGTGTATGCACTACAAATACAGCATTAGGATTTCGAGTGGACCGTGCACCTTGTGAACCATCAGAGGCTTATGACGCAACATATCTTCCAGTTGCTATTAGACAAGTTATAATTCTTGACCATTTTTCGGAACTGGTTTCTTGGGTCCGTGAGTAAATGCCAAATGAGATGATAGTCCTTAAGTAAGTTCCTGGCGATCCCATGTCACGCTCTTGCCCATCAGCCGGTGAATGCTGAGACGGAACTCGATGAGAGCGATGTATTTTTTAAGTGCTCCGAATGTACTTCTAACAAGCGTGCGATTCACTTCGTGAGTAAACCGCAGCTGCAGCTGATTCAAACAGTCGAGCCAACTTTCTACATCACAATATGCGTTTTGTAGTTAGTCGAGTTACCTTTTGTGTGGCGCATGCACGAGTCGTTAGCGTCCAGCTCCCAGCTTAGAGAGTCCTGTATTGACACAGACGTCAATACATCTCGATGTCATGCAACACACAAAGTCTGTCGCATACAGGTGGGTTAACACATGTACGATACCTTTTGTGTGGCGCATGCACTGGTCGTTAGCGTCCAGCTCCTGGCTTATAGAGAGTCCTGTATTGACACAGACGTCAATACATCTCGATGTCATGCAACACACAAAGTCTGTCGCATACAGGTGGGTTAACACACATGTACGATGTGTGCAATGGCGCGCCCGTTTACAATGGGACACAACGATGATCATTGTTAACCAAACTCTTGTTTCTCACGACAGGTGGTAGCGTTGTCTCCTGCACCTGGTCTTCGTGCACAGAGGGTGTTGTAATGTGCTCGTCATAGTCGCGATCGTTGTCACTCGAATCCGTTGTTCTCACGACAGGTGGTAGCGTTGTCTCCTGCATGTTGTCTTCGCGTGCGGCAAGCGTTGTGCTGTGCTCGTTATAATGGTTGTCTTCGTACAAAGGGGGTGTTGAATACTCCTTCGCGAGTAGTCTAGGAGGTGGTGTGATGGAACGTATCTCAGAGGCGTTATGTGAGCGTACCACCATGGCCTGAGCAACTGCGACTACTGAGAGTACACCCAGTACAGACAGCAAGATCATTTTTTTTCTTGGGTGTTGTACGTGTGGGTACAGCCGCTTTAATGGCAGTGAGAGCAAGTGGGCAAATGTATTTATAGGTCACTAGCAGAAACTAAGGCACATGGTCAGAGTGTAATCGTAACCACCTAAAGTAGCTCTTGTCATAATTTAATATACATAGAAATCAGAAACGGGTATGTCAGGATAGACATCGCGAGTGATAATGCGGCCAGTATCTGTGTGCGCTTGAGAGCACCTTGTTGTTCTACTGTGGTGCCCACGCCGCCGGGTCTGTAAATGTCATCGACCTTCTTTATATACGCATACGCTAAAGACCGTATATTCTCTATGTATTTGTTTCGCGTAACGCTTGAGCTGTCTCGAGCGTGATGTTGTGAGTGTACACCAGTGTTTCGCGTGCACCGAGGTCCGAAAGGGCGTGCGCTACAACTATTAACCTTGGTTTGGGAGTGTGGCGAAACGCTCGCTCCGCTGTAATGGGCGGATGCAATGTTATCACCTGGTACGTTTCGTTAGTCAGGTCGTAACACACCGGTCCGTGACACGGACCGTCACATTGTATGGGGCACAGTAAGGACAACACGCCGCCGACCGTGACTTCGCACTCGACCGCGGTGGTGTTGTCGATTTGCAAAGGATCACATACGCCTCTCCAGTCGCAATGAGGCACATTGTAGTCGACGCGACCGTCGGTCACCATAGCTTTCGTCAGCCAACACACTCGATTGCCCTTCGAAACATCGGCGATCAACGTGAGCGTAGAGGTCGCCGTCGCTTTACTGTACGCCAGGATATCCGTGTGTGAGTGCACGCTCGACGTCGATTGACAACCGGTCATGTCAGACCTGATCAGACCTTCCGAACACATGACCATTAGTTGTTGTGCGGCTGAGAGTATCGCGATCATACCGTTGAGATGTGTAGAAAGTCCGTACACGCCAGCCTTCCGCGTTTCCAAAGTTTCCAGCAGTCTAGAGGGACTTGTCTTAGCTCGCATGGCAGTGCTGAATTTGCGTTGTGTAGACACAACGGCTTCGACCTCGCTTAGGATCTTTGGGCTCATGTACTCGTGGTAGGCCAAGATGTGTATAGTCGAGCGCGGTGACGCCCCGAACACCTTACCCGGTTTTGTTGTGGCGATATGCGTGTCCAGTAACACGGCAAAGTCCGCGTGTCTAGCGTGTATTGATTTTACAGCTCGCTCATACCCCAACAGTACGGTCCGTAGAAGTTCGTTCACTTGTTTCCATGCGCTCGTGGAACACAGGACATCGCAACCTCTGTGATACTCAAGTAAAGCGTCACACACCAGCTGCTTGCACGTTGGAAATACAATCGGTAGTAACTTCTTACTCCACTCTATGTTGAACTCGTATAGTATGTATATGGGCGGTTGCGGCGGTTTGCGCATTTTCTATCTACCCTCCGCTAATATGACTCTGTGGTCTGTCTCCTGAGATGGTGCGGTTGGAACTTAAGAGAGCGCTATCGACGGTCGGCGTTTCCATTTCGTAAACTGTGCCATTTTCAGCCGCTGGCAAACGGCCGTCGACGGTCGATGCGAGACACCAACATAACGTTAGACCGCGACCCTCATGCCAGTTTTCTGTAGTGCTGGTTGTAGTTTCTGGTGCACACTCGAAACGCCATTATGATCACAATTACGTTGATTAATAAATCCAGTGTTGTAGCGACTGCAGCCAGCGCCGTCGCACAACTCGTGTCGGTGTTATCTCTCGATACTTTCATTCGTATCCGAGCGTATGCAGAATCTACGGATCTGGTGAAGTTGCTTGTCACTAGCTTGCGCATGTTTGATATGGCACTTTGCGCGAGACTCACACAACCTGCAGTGGCGACCGTCGCGTCAGTGCAAAGTTTTTCCGATATATCGCTCGCAACATCGTTTGTCATTTGCTGTACACTGCGCACACTGGCCACGAGGTCGCAGAGAGGGTCTTCGTTACGAGCTACTCTGGTAGCGCCGTGGTTGATGAGGACGATCATCTTTAGCAATAGTTCATCTCGAAGCGCAACGAAGGTGAGGGCGACGGGTTGGCCGGTTCTGCCTTCAGGCCACTCGGTTGCCGCTAGATTGCCCAATGCCACACACGCAGACGAACCCTGTACACACTCAAAGACCCGTGTGCGATCGTTGATTTCTGCTAGCACGTTTGCTAGTTCTACGTGCTTCCATGTATCGGGCGTGGGCACGCGCTTGTTTTAGAGGCGTTTTCGCGCAGCCTCTACCCTGCACGACCGCTCGTGGCCGCACTAGCTATATTTATCTTTATTTGTTTCACACACACACACACACACACACACACACACACACACACACACACACACACACACACACACACACACACACACACACACACACAGGCCCTTGCGTGCAAACCCCGGTCAGGCCTGCAGTGCACACATAAGAGACATGATGTTCTTTCACAGAACTGAGGTTGTTCATTACTAAATGACTTTTACAGGAATATTGTTATTATACTATTCAACAGGTTGATCATAATAATGTGTATTAAACCCACAACCTAGCACTGAGGACAGAGGGACTTTATTTAAATTAGTACTTAATGGAAACGATACATAATGATACATAAGAGCCATGTCATACATTCAGCCTAGGAATAGTAGCATTGTGCACTATTAAAAATATACACATCAACTGCTCGAATCCCATTGTTGCAAAGTAAAACTCTAATAAAACTCTAGTCTGACATCAACAGAGAAGACTTAGTGTATGTACTACAAATACAGCATTAGGATTTCGAGTGGACCGTGCACCTTGTGAACCATCAGAGGCTTATGACGCAACATATTTTCCAGTTGCTATTAGACAAGTTATAATTCTCGACCATTTTTCGAAACTGGTTTCTTGGGTCCGTGAGTAAAAGCAAGACGCGCCCCGAGGAGTGTCTTGCCACATGTCAACAATGGGTCTGACTGAGGGCCTCCAGGAGAGAAGCCCAAGCAAGACGCGCCCCGAGGAGCGTCTTGACACATGTCAACACTGGGTCTGACAGAGGGCCTCCAGGAGAGAGGCCCAAGCAAGACGCGCCCCGAGGAGTGTCTTGCCACATGTCACCACTGGGTCTGACTGAGCGCCTCCAGGAGAGAGGCCCAAGCAAGACGCGCCCCGAGGAGCGTCAGGCCTCATGTCACTACTCAGTCTGACTGAGCGCCTCCAGGAGAGAGGCCCAAGCAAGACGCGCCCCGAGGAGCGTCTTGCCACATGTCAGCACTGGGTCTGACTGAACGCCTCTCTCCTGGAGGCGCTCAGTCAGACCCAGTGTTGACACGTGGCAAGACGCTCCTCGTGGTGCGTCTTGCTTGGGCCTCTCTCCTGGAGGCGCTCAGTCAGACCCAGTGTTGGCATGTGGCAAGACACTCCTCGGGGCGCGTCTTGGTTGGGCCTCTCTCCTGGAGGCGCTCATTCAGACCCAGTGGTGACATGTGGCAAGACGCTCCTCGGGGCGCGTATTGCTTCGGCCTCTCTCCTGAATGCCCTCTGTCAGACCGAGTGTTGACATGTGGCAAGACTCTCCTCGGGGCGCGTCTTGCTTGGGCTTCTCTCATGGAGGCCCTCAGTCCGACCCAGTGTTGACATATGTCAAGACGCTCCTCGGGGCTTGTCTTGCTTGGGCCTCTCTACTGGAGGCGCTCAGTCAGACCCAGTGTTGACATGTGGCAAGACGCTCCTCTGGGCGCGTCTTGCTTGGGCTTCTCTCCTGGAGACCCTCAGTCAGACCCATTGTTGACATGTGGCAAGACGCTCCTCGGGGCAAGTCTTGCTTGGGCCTCTCTCCTGGAGGCGCTCAGTCAGACCGAGTAGTGACATGTGGCCTGACGCTCCTCGGGGCGCGTCTTGCTTGGGCCTCTCTCCTGGAGGCGCTCAGTCAGACCCAGTGGTGACATGTGGCAAGACGCTCCTCGGGGCGCGTATTGCTTCGGCCTCTCTCCTGAATGCCCTCTGTCAGACCGAGTGTTGACATGTGGCAAGACTCTCCTCGGGGCGCGTCTTGCTTGGGCTTCTCTCATGGAGGCCCTCAGTCCGACCCAGTGTTGACATATGTCAAGACGCTCCTCGGGGCGTGTCTTGCTTGGGCCTCTCTACTGGAGGCGCTCAGTCAGACCCAGTGTTGACATGTGGCAAGACGCTCCTCTGGGCGCGTCTTGCTTGGGCTTCTCTCCTGGAGACCCTCAGTCAGACCCATTGTTGACATGTGGCAAGACGCTCCTCGGGGCAAGTCTTGCTTGGGCCTCTCTCCTGGAGGCGCTCAGTCAGACTGAGTAGTGACATGTGGCCTGACGCTCCTCGGGGCGCGTCTTGCTTGGGCCTCTCTCCTGGAGGTGCTCAGTCAGACCCAGTAGTGACATGTGGCAAGACACTCCTCTGGGCGCGTCTTGCTTGGGCCTCTCTCCTAGAGGCCCTCTGTCAGACAAAGTGTTGACATGTGGCAAGACTCTCCTCGGGGCGCGTCTTGCTTAGGCTTCTCTCATGGAGGCCCTCAGTCCGACCCAGTGTTGACATATGTCAAGACGCTCCTCGGGGCATGTCTTGCTTGGGCCTCTCTACTGGAGGCGCTCAGTCAGACCCAGTGTTGACATGTGGCAAGACGCTCCTCTGGGCGCGTCTTGCTTGGGCTTCTCTCCTGGAGACCCTCAGTCAGACCCATTGTTGACATGTGGCAAGACGCTCCTCGGGGCAAGTCTTGCTTGGGCCTCTCTCCTGGAGGCGCTCAGTCAGACCCAGTGTTGACATGTGGCAAGATGCTCCTCAGGGCGCGTCTTGCTTGGGCCTCTCTCCTGGAGGCGCTCAGTCAGACCCAGTGCTGACATGTGGCAAGACGCTCCTCGGGGCGCGTCTTCCTTGGGCCTCTCTCCTGGAGGCGCTCAGTCAGACCCAGTGTTGACATGTGGCAAGACGCTCCTCGGGGCGCGTCTTGCTTGGGCCTCTCTCCTGGAGGCGCTCAGTCAGACCCAGTGTTGACATGTGGCAAGACGCTCCTCGGGGCGCATCTTGCTTGGGCCTCTCTCCTGGAGGCGCTCAGTCAGACCCAGTGGTGACACGTGGAAAGACGCTCCTCTGGGCACATCTTGCTTGGGCCTCTCTCCTGGAGGCGCTCAGTCAGACCCAGTGTTGACACGTGGCAAGACGCTCCTCGTGGCGCGTCTTGCTTGGGCCTCTCTCCTGGAGGCGCTCAGTCAGACCCAGTGTTGGCATGTGGCAAGACACTCCTCGGGGCGCGTCTTGGTTGGGCCTCTCTCCTGGAGGCGCTCATTCAGACCCAGTGGTGACATGTGGCAAGACGCTCCTCGGGGCGCGTATTGCTTCGGCCTCTCTCCTGAATGCCCTCTGTCAGACCGAGTGTTGACATGTGGCAAGACTCTCCTCGAGGCGCGTCTTGCTTGGGCTTCTCTCATGGAGGCCCTCAGTCCGACCCAGTGTTGACATATGTCAAGACGCTCCTCGGGGCATGTCTTGCTTGGGCCTCTCTACTGGAGGCGCTCAGTCAGACCCAGTGGTGACACGTGGCAAGACGCTCCTCGGGGCGCATCTTGCTTGGGCCTCTCTCCTGGAGGCGCTAAGTCAGACCCAGTGTTGACACGTGGCAAGACGCTCCTCGGGGCGCGTCTTGCTTGGCCCTCTCTCCTGGAGGCGCTCAGTCAGACACAGTGTTGACATGTGGCAAGACACTCCTCGGGGCACGTCTTGCTTGGGCTTCTCTCATGGAGGCCCTCAGTAAGACCCATTGTTGACATGTGGAAAGAAGCTCCTCGGGGCGCGTCTTGCTTTGGCTTCTCTCCTGGAGCCCCTCAGTCAGACCCATTGTTGACATGTGGCAAGACGCTCCTCGGGGCGCGTATTGCTTGGGCCTCTCTCCTGGATGCCCTCTGTCAGACCCAGTGTTGACATGTGGCAAGACTCTCCTCGGGGCGCGTCTTGCTTGGACCTCTCTCCTGGAGGCGCTCAGTCAGACCGAGTAGTGACATGTGGCAAGACGCTCCTCGGGGCGCGTCTTGCTTGGGCCTCTCTCCTGGAGGCGCTCAATTAGACCCAGTGTTGACATGTGGCAAGACGCTCCTCGGGGCGCGTCTTGCTTGGGCTTCTCTCCTGGAGGCCCTCAGTCAGACCCATTGTTGACATGTGGCAAGACGCTCCTCGGGGCGCGTCTTGCTTGGGCTTCTCTCCTGGAGGCCCTCAGTCAGACCCATTGTTGACATGTGGCAAGACGCTCCTCGGGGCGCTTCTTGCTGGGGCCTCTCTCCTGGAGGCGCTCAGTCAGACCCAGTGTTGACATGTGACATTACGCTCCTCGGGCGTTTCTTGCTTGCGCCTCTCTCCTGGAGGCGCTCAGTCAGACCCAGAGGTGACATGTGGCAAGACGCTCCTCGGGCCTCTCTCCTGGAGGCGCTCGGTCAGACCCAGTGTTGACATGTGGCAAGACTCTCCTCGGGGCGCGTCTTGCTGGGGCCTCTCTCCTGGAGGCGCTCAGTCAGACCCAGTGCTGACATGTGGCAAGACGCTCCTCGGGGCGCGTCTTGCTTGGGCCTCTCTCCTGGAGGCGCTCAGTCAGACTGAGTAGTGACATGTGGCCTGACGCTCCTCGGGGGGCGTCACGCTTGGGCCTCTCTCCTGGAGGCGCTCAGTCAGACCCAGTGTTGACATGTGGCAAGACGCTCCTCCAGGCGCATCTTGCATGGGCCTCTCTCCTGGAGGCCCTCAGTCAGACCCATTGTTGACATGTGGCAAGACGCTCCTCGGGGCGCGTCTTGCTTGGGCCTCTCTCCTGGAGGCGCTCAGTCAGACCGAGTGCTGACATAAGGCAAGACGCTCCTCGGGGCGCGTCTTGCTGGGGCC
This sequence comes from Nothobranchius furzeri, assembly GCF_043380555.1. NCBI lineage: Eukaryota > Metazoa > Chordata > Actinopteri > Cyprinodontiformes > Nothobranchiidae > Nothobranchius > Nothobranchius furzeri. The sequence continues at coordinate 18,335,394 of NC_091741.1, forward strand.
TCTCTCCTGGAGGCGCTCAGTAAGACCCAGTGCTGACATGTGGCAAGACGCTCCTCGGGGCGCGTCTTGCTTGGGCCTCTCTCCTGGAGGCGCTCAGTCAGACCCAGTGTTGACATGTGGCAAGACGTTCCTCTGGGCGTGTCTTGCTTGGGCCTCTCTCCTGGAGGCGCTCAGTCAGACCCAGTGTTGACATGTGGCAAGACGCTCCTCGGGGCGCGTCTTGCTTGGGCCTCTCTCCTGGAGGCGCTCAGTCAGAACCAGAGGTGACATGTGGCAAGACGCTCCTCGGGGCGCGTCTTGCTTGGGCCTCTCTCCTGGAGGCCCTCTGTCAGACCCAGTGTTGACATGTGGCAAGACGCTCCTCCGGGCGCATCTTGCTTGGGCCTCTCTCCTGGAGGCCCTCAGTCAGACCCATTGTTGACATGTGGCAAGACGCTCCTCGGGGCGCGTCTTGCTTGGGCCTCTCTCCTGGAGGCGCTCAGTCAGACCGATTGCTGACATAAGGCAAGACGCTCCTCGGGGCGCGTCTTGCTGGGGCCTCTCTCCTGGAGGCGCTCAGTCAGACCCAGTGCTGACATGTGGCAAGACGCTCCTCGGGGCGCGTCTTGCTTGGGCCTCTCTCCTGGAGGCGCTCAGTCAGACCCAGTGTTGACATGTGGCAAGACGCTCCTCGGGGCGTGTTTTGCTTGGGCCTCTCTCCTGGAGGCGCTCAGTCAGACCCAGTGTTGACATGTGGCAAGACGCTCCTCGGGGCGCGTCTTGCTTTGGCCTCTCTCCTGGAGGCGCTCAGTCAGACCCAGTGGTGACACGTGGAAAGACGCTCCTCGGGGCACATCTTGCTTGGGCCTCTCTCCTGGAGGCGCTCAGTCAGACCCAGTGTTGACACGTGGCAAGACGCTCCTCGTGGTGCGTCTTGCTTGGGCCTCTCTCCTGGAGGCGCTCAGTCAGACCCAGTGTTGGCATGTGGCAAGACACTCCTCGGGGCGCGTCTTGGTTGGGCCTCTCTCCTGGAGGCGCTCATTCAGACCCAGTGGTGACATGTGGCAAGACGCTCCTCGGGGCGCGTATTGCTTCGGCCTCTCTCCTGAATGCCCTCTGTCAGACCGAGTGTTGACATGTGGCAAGACTCTCCTCGGGGCGCGTCTTGCTTGGGCTTCTCTCATGGAGGCCCTCAGTCCGACCCAGTGTTGACATATGTCAAGACGCTCCTCGGGGCTTGTCTTGCTTGGGCCTCTCTACTGGAGGCGCTCAGTCAGACCCAGTGTTGACATGTGGCAAGACGCTCCTCTGGGCGCGTCTTGCTTGGGCTTCTCTCCTGGAGACCCTCAGTCAGACCCATTGTTGACATGTGGCAAGACGCTCCTCGGGGCAAGTCTTGCTTGGGCCTCTCTCCTGGAGGCGCTCAGTCAGACCGAGTAGTGACATGTGGCCTGACGCTCCTCGGGGCGCGTCTTGCTTGGGCCTCTCTCCTGGAGGCGCTCAGTCAGACCCAGTGGTGACATGTGGCAAGACGCTCCTCGGGGCGCGTATTGCTTCGGCCTCTCTCCTGAATGCCCTCTGTCAGACCGAGTGTTGACATGTGGCAAGACTCTCCTCGGGGCGCGTCTTGCTTGGGCTTCTCTCATGGAGGCCCTCAGTCCGACCCAGTGTTGACATATGTCAAGACGCTCCTCGGGGCGTGTCTTGCTTGGGCCTCTCTACTGGAGGCGCTCAGTCAGACCCAGTGTTGACATGTGGCAAGACGCTCCTCTGGGCGCGTCTTGCTTGGGCTTCTCTCCTGGAGACCCTCAGTCAGACCCATTGTTGACATGTGGCAAGACGCTCCTCGGGGCAAGTCTTGCTTGGGCCTCTCTCCTGGAGGCGCTCAGTCAGACTGAGTAGTGACATGTGGCCTGACGCTCCTCGGGGCGCGTCTTGCTTGGGCCTCTCTCCTGGAGGTGCTCAGTCAGACCCAGTAGTGACATGTGGCAAGACACTCCTCTGGGCGCGTCTTGCTTGGGCCTCTCTCCTAGAGGCCCTCTGTCAGACAAAGTGTTGACATGTGGCAAGACTCTCCTCGGGGCGCGTCTTGCTTAGGCTTCTCTCATGGAGGCCCTCAGTCCGACCCAGTGTTGACATATGTCAAGACGCTCCTCGGGGCATGTCTTGCTTGGGCCTCTCTACTGGAGGCGCTCAGTCAGACCCAGTGTTGACATGTGGCAAGACGCTCCTCTGGGCGCGTCTTGCTTGGGCTTCTCTCCTGGAGACCCTCAGTCAGACCCATTGTTGACATGTGGCAAGACGCTCCTCGGGGCAAGTCTTGCTTGGGCCTCTCTCCTGGAGGCGCTCAGTCAGACCCAGTGTTGACATGTGGCAAGATGCTCCTCAGGGCGCGTCTTGCTTGGGCCTCTCTCCTGGAGGCGCTCAGTCAGACCCAGTGCTGACATGTGGCAAGACGCTCCTCGGGGCGCGTCTTCCTTGGGCCTCTCTCCTGGAGGCGCTCAGTCAGACCCAGTGTTGACATGTGGCAAGACGCTCCTCGCGGCGCGTCTTGCTTGGGCCTCTCTCCTGGAGGCGCTCAGTCAGACCCAGTGTTGACATGTGGCAAGACGCTCCTCGGGGCGCGTCTTGCTTGGGCCTCTCTCCTGGAGGCGCTCAGTCAGACCCAGTGGTGACACGTGGAAAGACGCTCCTCTGGGCACATCTTGCTTGGGCCTCTCTCCTGGAGGCGCTCAGTCAGACCCAGTGTTGACACGTGGCAAGACGCTCCTCGTGGCGCGTCTTGCTTGGGCCTCTCTCCTGGAGGCGCTCAGTCAGACCCAGTGTTGGCATGTGGCAAGACACTCCTCGGGGCGCGTCTTGGTTGGGCCTCTCTCCTGGAGGCGCTCATTCAGACCCAGTGGTGACATGTGGCAAGACGCTCCTCGGGGCGCGTATTGCTTCGGCCTCTCTCCTGAATGCCCTCTGTCAGACCGAGTGTTGACATGTGGCAAGACTCTCCTCGAGGCGCGTCTTGCTTGGGCTTCTCTCATGGAGGCCCTCAGTCCGACCCAGTGTTGACATATGTCAAGACGCTCCTCGGGGCATGTCTTGCTTGGGCCTCTCTACTGGAGGCGCTCAGTCAGACCCATTGTTGACATGTGGCAAGACGCTCCTCTGGGCGCGTCTTGCTTGGGCTTCTCTCCTGGAGACCCTCAGTCAGACCCATTGTTGACATGTGGCAAGACGCTCCTCGGGGCAAGTCTTGCTTGGGCCTCTCTCCTGGAGGCGCTCAGTCAGACCGAGTAGTGACATGTGGCAAGACGCTCCTCGGGGCGCGTCTTGCTTGGACCTCCCTCCTGGAGGCGCTCAGTCAGACCGAGTAGTAACATTTTGCAAGACGCTCCTCGGGGCGCATCTTGCTTGGACCTCTCTCCTGGAGGCCCTCAGTTAGACCGAGTAGTGACATGTGGCAAGACGCTCCTCGGGGCACGTCTTGCTTCGGCCTCTCTCCTGGAGGCGCTCAGTCAGACCGAGTGCTGACATAAGACAAGACGCTCCTCGGGGCGCGTCTTGCTGGGGCCTCTCTCCTGGAGGTGCTCAATCAGACCCAGTGGTGACACGTGGCAAGACGCTCCTCTGGGCGCGTCTTGCTTGGGCCTCTCTCCTGGAGGAGCTCAGTCAGACCCAGTGGTGACACGTGGCAAGACGCTCCTCGGGGCGCATCTTGCTTGGGCCTCTCTCCTGGAGGCGCTAAGTCAGACCCAGTGTTGACACGTGGCAAGACGCTCCTCGGGGCGCGTCTTGCTTGGCCCTCTCTCCTGGAGGCGCTCAGTCAGACACAGTGTTGACATGTGGCAAGACACTCCTCGGGGCGCGTCTTGCTTGGGCTTCTCTCATGGAGGCCCTCAGTAAGACCCATTGTTGACATGTGGAAAGAAGCTCCTCGGGGCGCGTCTTGCTTTGGCTTCTCTCCTGGAGCCCCTCAGTCAGACCCATTGTTGACATGTGGCAAGACGCTCCTCGGGGCGCGTATTGCTCGGGCCTCTCTCCTGGATGCCCTCTGTCAGACCCAGTGTTGACATGTGGCAAGACTCTCCTCGGGGCGCGTCTTGCTTGGACCTCTCACCTGGAGGCGCTCAGTCAGACCGAGTAGTGACATGTGGCAAGACGCTCCTCGGGGCGCGTCTTGCTTGGGCCTCTCTCCTGGAGGTGCTCAATTAGACCCAGTGTTGACATGTGGCAAGTCGCTCCTCGGGGCGTGTCTTGCTTGGGCTTCTCTCCTGGAGGCCCTAAGTCAGACCCATTGTTGACATGTGGCAAGACGCTCCTCGGGGCGCTTCTTGCTTGGGCCTCTCTCCTGGAGGCGCTCAGTCAGACCGAGTGCTGACATGTGGCAAGACGCTCCTCGGGGCGCGTCTTGCTGGGGCCTCTCTCCTGGAGGCGTTCAGTCAGACCCAGTGTTGACATGTGTCAAGACGCTCCTCGGGCGTTTCTTGCTTGTGCCTCTCTCCTGGAGGCGCTCAGTCAGACCCAGAGGTGACATGTGGCAAGACGCTCCTCGGGCCTCTCTCCTGGAGGCGCTCGGTCAGACCCAGTGTTGACATGTGGCAAGACGCTCCTCGGGGCGCTTCTTGCTTGGGCCTCTCTCCTGGAGGTGCTCAGTCAGACCCAGTGTTGACATGTGGCAAGACGCTCCTCGGGGCGCGTCTTGCTGGGGCTTCTCTCATGGAGGCACTCAGTCAGACCAAGTGTTGACATGTGGCAAGATGCTCGTCGGGGCACGTCTTGCTTGGGCCTCTCTCCTGGAGGCGCTCAGTCAGACCCAGAGGAGACATGTGTCAAGATGCTTCTCGGGGCGCGTCTTTCTTGGGCCTCTCTCCTGGGGGCGCTCAGTCAGACCGAGTGCTGACATGTTGCAAGACGCTCCTCGGGCGCGTCTTGCTTGGGCCTCTCTCCTGGAGACGCTCAGTCAGACCCAGTGTATACATGTGGCAAGATGCTCCTCGGGGCGCGTCTTGCTTGGGCCTCTCTCCTGGAGGCGCTCAGTCAGACCCAGTGTTGACACGTGGCAAGACGCTCCTCGGGGCGCGTCTTGGTTGGGCCTCTCTCCTGGAGGCGCTCATTCAGACCCAGTGGTGACATGTGGCAAGACGCTCCTCGGGGCGCGTATTGCTTGGACCTCTCTCCTGAATGCCCTCTGTCAGACCGAGTGTTGACATGTGGCAAGACTCTCCTCGGGGTGCGTCTTGCTGGGGCCTCTCTCCTGGAGGCGCTCAGTCAGACCCAGTGCTGACATGTGGCAAGACGCTCCTCGGGGCGCGTCTTGCTTGGGCCTCTCTCCTGGAGGCGCTCAGTCAGACTGAGTAGTGACATGTGGCCTGACGCTCCTCGGGGCGCGTCTTGCTTGGGCCTCTCTCCTGGAGGCGCTCAGTCAGACCCAGTGTTGACATGTGGCAAGACGCTCCTCCGGGCGCATCTTGCTTGGGCCTCTCTCCTGGAGGCCCTCAGTCAGACCCATTGTTGACAGGTGGCAAGACGCTCCTCGGGGCGCGTTTTGCTTGGGCCTCTCTCCTGGAGGCGCTCAGTCAGACCGAGTGCTGACATAAGGCAAGACGCTCCTCGGGGCGCGTCTTGCTTGGGCCTCTCTCCTGGATGCGCTAAGTCAGACCCAGTGCTGACATGTGGCAAGACGCTCCTCGGGGCGCGTCTTGCTTGGGCCTCTCTCCTGGAGGCGCTCAGTCAGACCCAGTGTTGACATGTGGCAAGACGCTCCTCGGGGCGTGTCTTGCTTGGGCCTCTCTCCTGGAGGCGCTCAGTCAGACCCAGTGTTGACATGTGGCAAGACGCTCCTCGGGGCGCGTCTTGCTTGGGCCTCTCTCCTGGAGGCCCTCTGTCAGACCCAGTGTTGACATGTGGCAAGACGCTCCTCCGGGCGCATCTTGCTTGGGCCTCTCTCCTGGAGGCCCTCAGTCAGACCCATTGTTGACATGTGGCAAGACGCTCCTCGGGGCGCGTCTTGCTTGGGCCTCTCTCCTGGAGGCGCTCAGTCAGACCGAGTGCTGACATAAGGCAAGACGCTCCTCGGGGCGCGTCTTGCTGGGGCCTCTCTCCTGGAGGCGCTCAGTCAGACCCAGTGCTGACATGTGGCAAGACGCTCCTCGGGGCGCGTCTTGCTTGGGCCTCTCTCCTGGAGGCGCTCAGTCAGACCCAGTGTTGACATGTGGCAAGACGCTCCTCGGGGCGTGTCTTGCTTGGGCCTCTCTCCTGGAGGCGCTCAGTCAGACCCAGTGTTGACATGTGGCAAGACGCTCCTCGGGGCGCGTCTTGCTTGGGCCTCTCTCCTGGAGGCGCTCAGTCAGACCCAGTGGTGACACGTGGAAAGACGCTCCTCGGGGCACATCTTGCTTGGGCCTCTCTCCTGGAGGCGCTCAGTCAGACCCAGTGTTGACACGTGGCAAGACGCTCCTCGTGGCGCGTCTTGCTTGGTTCTCTCTCCTGGAGGTGCTCAGTCAGACCCAGTGTTGGCATGTGGCAAGACACTCCTCGGGGCGCGTCTTGGTTGGGCCTCTCTCCTGGAGGCGCTCATTCAGACCCAGTGGTGACATGTGGCAAGACGCTCCTCGGGGCGCGTATTGCTTCGGCCTCTCTTCTGACATGTGGCAAGATGCTCGTCGGGGCACGTCTTGCTTGGGCCTCTCTCCTGGAGGCGCTCAGTCAGACCCAGAGGAGACATGTGTCAAGATGCTCCTCGGGGCGCGTCTTGCTTGGGCCTCTCTCCTGGGGGCGCTCAGTCAGACCGAGTGCTGACATGTTGCAAGACGCTCCTCGGGCGCGTCTTGCTTGGCCCTCTCTCCTGGAGGCGCTCAGTCAGACCCAGTGTTCACATGTGGCGTCTAGCCACATGTCAACAATAGGTCTCTCTCCTGGAGCAAGACGCGCCCCGAGGAGCGGAGTGTGATGAGGAGTGTCTTGCCACATGTCAACACTGGGTCTGACTGAGCGGCTCCAGGAGAGAGGCCCAAGCAAGACGCGCCCCGAGGAGCGTCTTGACACGTGTCAACACTGGGTCTGACTGAGCGCCTCCAGGAGAGAGGCCCAAGCAAGATGCGCCCCGAGGAGCGTCTTGCCACATGTCACCACTGGGTCTGACTGAGCGCCTCCAGGAGAGAGGCCCAAGCAAGACGCGCCCCGAGGAGCGTCTTGCGACATGTCAACAATGGGTCTGACTGAGGGTCTCCAGGAGAGAAGCCCAAGCAAGACGCGCCCCGAGGAGCGTCTTGCCACATGTCACCTCTGGTTCTGACTGAGCGCCTCCAGGAGAGAGGCCCAAGCAAGACGCGCCCCGAGGAGCGTCTTGTCACATGTCAACACTGGGTCTGTCTGAGCGCCTCCAGGAGAGAAGCCCAAGCAAGACGCGCCCCGAGCAGCGTCTTGCCACATGTCAACACTGGGTCTGACTGAGCGCCTCCAGGAGAGAGGCCCAAGCAAGATGCGCACGGAGGAGCGTCTTGCCACATGTCAACAATGGGTCTGACTGAGGGCCTCCAGGAGAGAAGCCCAAGCAACACGCGGCCCGAGGAGCGTCTTGCCACATGTCAGCACTCGGTCTGACTGAGCGCCTCCAGGAGAGAGGCCAAAGCAAGACGCGCCCCGAGGAGCGTCTTGACACATGTCAACACTGGGTCTGACAGAGGGCCTCCATGAGAGAGGCCCAAGCAAGACACGCCCCGAGGAGTGTCTTGCCACATGTCAACACTGGGTCTCACAGAGGGCCTCCAGGAGAGAGGCCCAAGCAAGACGCGCCCCGAGGAGCGTCTTGCCACATGTCAGCACTGGGTCTGACTGAGCGCCTCCAGGAGAGAGGCCCCAGCAAGACGCGCCCCGAGGAGCGTCTTGCCTTATGTCAGCACTCGGTCTGACTGAGCGCCTCCAGGAGAGAGGCCCATGCAAGACGCGCCCCGAGGAGCTTCTTGCCACATGTCAGCACTCGGTCTGACTGAGCGCCTCCAGGAGAGAGGCCAAAGCAAGACGCGCCCCGAGGAGCGTCTTGACACATGTCAACACTGGGTCTGACAGAGGGCCTCCATGAGAGAGGCCCAAGCAAGACGCGCCCCGAGGAGCGTCTTGCCACATGTCAACACTGGGTCTGACTGAGCGCCTCCAGGAGAGAGGCCCAAGCAAGACACGCCCCGAGGAGTGTCTTGACACATGTCAACACTGGGTCGGACTGAGGGCCTCCATGAGAGAAGCCCAAGCAAGACGCGCCCCAAGGAGAGTCTTGCCACATGTCAACACTCGGTCTGACAGAGGGCATTCTGGAGAGAGGCCCAAGCAAGACGCGCCCCGAGGAGCGTCTTGCCACATGTCAGCACTGGGTCTGACTGAGCGCCTCCACGAGAGAGGCCCCAGCAAGACGCGCCCCGAGGAGCGTCTTGCCTTATGTCAGCACTCTGTCTGACTGAGCGCCTCCAGGAGAGAGGCCCAAGCAAGACGCGCCCCGAGGAGCGTCTTGCCACATGTCAACAATGGGTCTGACTGAGGGCCTCCAGGAGAGAGGCCCAAGCAAGATGCGCCCGGAGGAGCGTCTTGCCACTTGACAACACTGGGTCTGACAGAGGGCCTCCAGGAGAGAGGCCCAAGCAAGACGCGCCCCGAGGAGCGTCTTGCCACATGTCACCTCTGGTTCTGACTGAGCGCCTCCAGGAGAGAGGCCCAAGCAAGACGCGCCCCGAGGAGCGTCTTGTCACATGTCAACACTGGGTCTGTCTGAGCGCCTCCAGGAGAGAAGCCCAAGCAAGACGCGCCCCGAGCAGCGTCTTGCCACATGTCAACACTGGGTCTGACTGAGCGCCTCCAGGAGAGAGGCCCAAGCAAGATGCGCATGGAGGAGCGTCTTGCCACATGTCAACAATGGGTCTGACTGAGGGCCTCCAGGAGAGAAGCCCAAGCAACACGCGGCCCGAGGAGCGTCTTGCCACATGTCAGCACTCGGTCTGACTGAGCGCCTCCAGGAGAGAGGCCAAAGCAAGACGCGCCCCGAGGAGCGTCTTGACACATGTCAACACTGGGTCTGACAGAGGGCCTCCATGAGAGAGGCCCAAGCAAGACGCGCCCCGAGGAGTGTCTTGCCACATGTCAACACTGGGTCTCACAGAGGGCCTCCAGGAGAGAGGCCCAAGCAAGACGCGCCCCGAGGAGCGTCTTGCCACATGTCAGCACTGGGTCTGACTGAGCGCCTCCAGGAGAGAGGCCCATGCAAGATGCGCCCCGAGGAGCTTCTTGCCACATGTCAGCACTCGGTCTGACTGAGCGCCTCCAGGAGAGAGGCCAAAGCAAGACGCGCCCCGAGGAGCGTCTTGACACATGTCAACACTGGGTCTGACAGAGGGCCTCCATGAGAGAGGCCCAAGCAAGACGCGCCCCGAGGAGCGTCTTGCCACATGTCAACACTGGGTCTGACTGAGCGCCTCAAGGAGAGAGGCCCAAGCAAGACGCGCCCCGAGGAGCGTCTTGCCACATGTCACTACTCGGTCTGACTGAGCGCCTCAGGGAGAGAGGTCCAAGCAAGATGCGCCCCGAGGAGCATCTTGCCACATGTCAACACTGGATCTGACTGAGTGCCTCCAGGAGAGAGGCCCAAGCAAGATGCGCCCGGAGGAGCGTCTTGCCACATGTCAACACTGGGTCTGACAGAGGGCCTCCAGGAGAGAGGCCCAAGCAAGACGCGCCCCGAGGAGCGTCTTGCCACATGTCACCTCTGGTTCTGACTGAGCGCCTCCAGGAGAGAGGCCCAAGCAAGACGTGCCCCGAGGAGCGTCTTGTCACATGTCAACACTGGGTCTTTCTGAGCGCCTCCAGGAGAGAAGCCCAAGCAAGACGCGCCCCGAGGAGCGTCTTGCCACATGTCAGCACTCGGTCTGACTGAGCGCCTCCAGGAGAGAGGCCCAAGCAAGACGCGCCCAGAGGAGCGTCTAGCCACATGTCAACAATAGGTCTGACTGAGGGCCTCCAGGAGAGAAGCCCAAGCAACACGCGGCCCGAGGAGCGTCTTGCCACATGTCAGCACTCGGTCTGACTGAGCGCCTCCAGGAGAGAGGCCAAAGCAAGACGCGCCCTGAGGAGTGTCTTGACACATGTCAACACTGGGTCTGACAGAGGGCCTCCATGAGAGAGGCCCAAGCAAGACGCGCCCCGAGGAGTGTCTTGCCACATGTCAACACTGGGTCTGACAGAGGGCCTCCAGGAGAGAGGCCCAAGCAAGACGCGCCCCGAGAAGTGTCTTGCCACATGTCACCACTTGGTCTGACTGAGCGCCTCCAGGAGAGAGGCCCAAGCAACACGCGCCCCGAGGAGCGTCAGGCCACATGTCACTACTCATTCTGACTGAGCGCCTCCAGGAGAGAGGCCCAAGCAAGACGCGCCCCGAGGAGCGTCTTGCCACGTGTCAACACTGGGTCTGATTGAGGGCCTTCTGGAGAGAGGCCCAAGCAAGACGCGCCCCGAGGAGCGTCTTGCCACATGTCACCACTTGGTCTGACTGAGCGCCTCCAGGAGAGAGGCCCAAGCAACACGCGCCCCGAGGAGCGTCAGGCCACATGTCACTACTCAGTCTGACTGAGCGCCTCCAGGAGAGAGGCCCAAGCAAGACGCCCCCCGAGGAGCGTCTTGCCACATGTCAACAATGGGTCTTACTGAGGGCCTCCAGGAGAGAAGCCCAAGCAAGACGCGCCCCGAGGAGCTTCTTGCCACATGTCAGCACTCGGTCTGACTGAGCGCCTCCAGGAGAGAGGCCAAAGCAAGACGCGCCCCGAGGAGCGTCTTGACACATGTCAACAATGGGTCTGACAGAGGGCCTCCATGAGAGAGGCCCAAGCAAGACGCGCCCCGAGGAGTGTCTTGCCACATGTCAACACTGGGTCTGACAGAGGGCCTCCAGAAGAGAGGCCCAAGCAAGACGCGCCCCGAGGAGTGTCTTGCCACATGTCACAACTTGGTCTGACTGAGCGCCTCCAGGAGAGATGCCCAAGCAACACGCGCCCCGAGGAGCGTCAGGCCACATGTCACTACTCAGTCTGACTGAGCGCCTCCAGGAGAGAGGCCCAAGCAAGACGCGCCCCGAGGAGCGTCTTGCCACGTGTCAACACTGGGTCTGATTGAGGGCCTTCTGGAGGGAGGCCCAAGCAAGACGCGCCCCGAGGAGCGTCTTGCCACATGTCAACAATGGTTCTTACTGAGGGCCTCCAGGAGAGAAGCCCAAGCAAGACGCGCCCCGAGGAGCTTCTTGCCACATGTCACCACTCGGTCTGACTGAGCGCCTCCAGGAGAGAGGCCAAAGCAAGACGCCCCCCGAGGAGCGTCTTGACACATGTCAACACTGGGTCTGACAGAGGGCCTCCATGAGAGAGGCCCAAGCAAGACGCGCCCCGAGGAGTGTCTTGCCAAATGTCAACACTAGGTCTGACTGAGCGCCTCAGGGAGAGAGGTCCAAGCAAGACGCGCCCCGAGGAGCGTCTTGCCACATGTCACTACTCGGTCTGACTGAGCGCCTCAGGGAGAGAGGTCCAAGCAAGATGCGCCCCGAGGAGCATCTTGCCACATGTCAACACTGGATCTGACTGAGTGCCTCCATGAGAGAAGCCCCAGCAAGACGCGCCCCGAGGAGCGTCTTGCCACATGTCACTACTCGGTCTGTTTGAGCGCCTCCAGGAGGGAGGCCCAAGCAAGACGTGCCCCGAGGAGCGTCTTGCCACATGTCAACAATGGGTCTGACTGAGGGCCTCCAGGAGAGAAGCCCAAGCAAGACACGCCCCGAGGAGCGTCTTGACACATGTCAACACTGGGTCTGACTGAGGGCCTCCATGAGAGAAGCCCAGGCAAGACGCGCCCCGAGGAGAGTCTTGCCACATGTCAACACTCGGTCTGACAGAGGGCATCCAGGAGAGAGGCCCAAGCAATACGCGCCCCGAGGAGCGTCTTGCCACATGTCACCACTGGGTCTGACTGAGCGCCTCCAGGAGAGAGGCCCAACCAAGACGCGCCCTGAGGAGCGTCTTGCCACATGCCAACACTGGGTCTGACAGAGGGCCTCCAGGAGAGAGGCCCAAGCAAGACACGCCCCGAGGAGCGTCTTGCCACATGTAAACACTGGGTCTTTCTGAGCGCCTCCAGGAGAGAAGCCCAAGCAAGACGCGCACCGAGGAGCGTCTTGACACATGTCAACACTGGGTCTGACAGAGGGCCTCCATGAGAGAGGCCCAAGCAAGACGCGCCCCGAGGAGCGTCTTGCCACATGTCAACACTGGGTCTGACTGAGCGCCTCCAGGAGAGAGGCCCAAGCAAGACGCGCCCCAAGGAGTGTCTTGCCACATGTCAGCACTGGGTCTGACTGAGCGCCTCCAGGAGAGAGGCCCCAGCAAGATGCGCCCCGAGGAGCGTCTTGCCTTATGTCAGCACTCGGTCTGACTGAGCGCCTCCAGGAGAGAGGCCCAAGCAAGACGCGCCCCGAGGAGCGTCTTGCCACATGTCAACAATGGGTCTGACTGAGGGCCTCCAGGAGAGAGGCCCAAGCAAGATGCGCCCGGAGGAGCGTTTTGCCACATGTCAACACTGGGTCTGACAGAGGGCCTCCAGGAGAGAGGCCCAAGCAAGACGCGCCCCGAGGAGCGTCTTGCCACATGTCACCTCTGGTTCTGACTGAGCGCCTCCAGGAGAGAGGCCCAAGCAAGACGCGCCCCGAGGAGCGTCTTGTCACATGTCAACACTGGATCTGTCTGAGCGCCTCCAGGAGAGAAGCCCAAGCAAGACGCGCCCCGAGGAGTGTCTTGCCACATGTCAACAATGGGTCTGACTGAGGGCCTCCAGGAGAGAAGCCCAAGCAAGACGCGCCCCGAGGAGCGTCTTGACACATGTCAACACTGGGTCTGACAGAGGGCCTCCAGGAGAGAGGCCCAAGCAAGACGCGCCCCGAGGAGTGTCTTGCCACATGTCACCACTGGGTCTGACTGAGCGCCTCCAGGAGAGAGGCCGAAGCAAGATGCGCCCCGAGGAGCGTCAGGCCACATGTCACTACTCAGTCTGACTGACCGCCTCCAGGAGAGAAGCCCAAGCAAGACGCGCCCCGAGGAGCGTCTTGCCACATGTCAGCACTGGGTCTGACTGAACGCCTCCAGGAGAGAGGTCCCAGCAAGACGCGCCCTGAGGAGCGTCTTGCCTTTTGTCAGCACTCGGTCTGACTGAGCGCCTCCAGGAGAGAGGCCCAAGCAAGACGCGCCCCGAGGAGCGTCTTGCCACATGTCAACAATGGGTCTGACTGAGGGCCTCCAGGAGAGAGGCCCAGGCAATATGCGCCCCGAGGAGCGTCTTGCCACATGTCAACAATGGGTCTGACTGAGGGCCTCCAGGAGAGAAGCCCAAGCAACACGCGGCCCGAGGAGCGTCTTGCCACATGTCAGCACTCGGTCTGACTGAGCGCCTCCAGGAGAGAGGCCAAAGCAAGACGCGCCCTGAGGAGCGTCTTGACACATGTCAACACTGGGTCTGACAGAGGGCCTCCATGAGAGAGGCCCAAGCAAGACGCGCCCCGAGGAGTGTCTTGCCACATGTCAACACTGGGTCTGACAGAGGGCCTCCAGGAGAGAGGCCCAAGCAAGACGCGCTCCGAGAAGTGTCTTGCCACATGTCACCACTTGGTCTGACTGAGCGCCTGCAGGAGAGAGGCCCAAGCAACACGCGCCCCGAGGAGCGTCAGGCCACATGTCACTACTCATTCTGACTGAGCGCCTCCAGGAGAGAGGCCCAAGCAAGACGCGCCCTGAGGAGCGTCTTGCCACGTGTCAACACTGTGTCTGATTGAGGGCCTTCTGGAGAGAGGCCCAAGCAAGACGTGCCCCGAGGAGCGTCTTGCCACATGTCACCACTTGGTCTGACTGAGCGCCTCCAAGAGAGAGGCCAAAGCAACACGCGCCCCGAGGAGCGTCAGGCCACATGTCACTACTCAGTCTGACTGAGCGCCTCCAGGAGAGAGGCCCAAGCAAGACGCGCCCCGAGGAGCGTCTTGCCACATGTCAACAATGGGTCTTACTGAGCGCCTCCAGGAGAGAAGCCCAAGCAAGACGCGCCCCGAGGAGCTTCTTGCCACATGTCAGCACTCGGTCTGACTGAGCGCCTCCAGGAGAGAGGCCAAAGCAAGACGCGCCCCGAGGAGCATCTTGACACATGTCAACACTGGGTCTGACAGAGGGCCTCCATGAGAGAGGCCCAAGCAAGACGCGCCCCGAGGAGCGTCTTGCCACATGTCAACACTGGGTCTGACTGAGCGCCTCCAGGAGAGAGGCCCAAGCAAGACGCGCCCCGAGGAGTGTCTTGCCACATGTCAGCACTGGGTCTATCTGAGCGCCTCCAGGAGAGAGGCCCCAGCAAGATGCGCCCCGAGGAGTGTCTTGCCTTATGTCAGCACTCGGTCTGACTGAGCGCCTCCAGGAGAGAGGCCCAAGCAAGACGCACCCCGAGGAGCGTCTTGCCACATGTCAACAATGGGTCTGACTGAGGGCCTCCAGGAGAGAGGCCCAAGCAAGATGCGCCCGGAGTAGCGTTTTGCCACATGTCAACACTGGGTCTGACAGAGGGCCTCCAGGAGAGAAGCCCAAGCAAGACTCGCCCCGAGGAGCGTCTTGCCACATGTCACCTCTGGTTCTGACTGAGCGCCTCCAGGAGAGAGGCCCAAGCAAGACGCGCCCCGAGGAGCGTCTTGTCACATGTCAACACTGGATCTGTCTGAGCGCCTCCAGGAGAGAAGCCCAAGCAAGACGCGCCCCGAGGAGTGTCTTGCCAAATGTCAACAATGGGTCTGACTGAGGGCCTCCAGGAGAGAAGCCCAAGCAAGACGCGCCCCGAGGAGCGTCTTGACACATGTCAACACTGGGTCTGACAGAGGGCCTCCAGGAGAGAGGCCCAAGCAAGACGCGCCCCGAGGAGTGTCTTGCCACATGTCAACAATGGGTCTGACTGAGGGCCTCCAGGAGAGAAGCCCAAGCAAGACGCGCCCCGAGGAGCGTCTTGACACATGTCAACACTGGGTCTGACAGAGGGCCTACAGGAGAGAGGCCCAAGCAAGACGCGCCCCGAGGAGTGTCTTGCCACATGTCACCACTGGGTCTGACTGAGCGCCTCCAGGAGAGAGGCCCAAGCAAGACGCGCCCCGAGGAGCGTCAGGCCTCATGTCACTACTCAGTCTGACTGAGCGCCTCCAGGAGAGAGGCCCAAGCAAGACGCGCCCCGAGGAGCGTCTTGCCACATGTCAGCACTGGGTCTGACTGAACGCCTCCAGGAGAGAGGCCCCAGCAAGACGCGCCCCGAGGAGCGTCTTGCCTTTTGTCAGCACTCGGTCTGACTGAGCGCCTCCAGGAGAGAGGCCCAAGCAAGACGCGCCCCGAGGAGCGTCTTGCCACATGTCAACAATGGGTCTGACTGAGGGCCTCCAGGAGAGAGGCCCAAGCAATATGCACCCGAGGAGCGTCTTGCCACATGTCAACAATGGGTCTGACTGAGGGCCTCCAGGAGAGAAGCCCAAGCAACACGCGGCCCGAGGAGCGTCTTGCCACATGTCAGCACTCGGTCTGACTGAGCGCCTCCAGGAGAGAGGCCAAAGCAAGACGCGCCCTGAGGAGCGTCTTGACACATGTCAACACTGGGTCTGACAGAGGGCCTCCATGAGAGAGGCCCAAGCAAGACGCGCCCCGAGGAGTGTCTTGCCACATGTCAACACTGGGTCTGACAGAGGGCCTCCAGGAGAGAGGCCCAACCAAGATGCGCTCCGAGAAGTGTCTTGCCACATGTCACCACTTGGTCTGACTGAGCGCCTCCAGGAGAGAGGCCCAAGCAACACGCGCCCCGAGGAGCGTCAGGCCACATGTCACTACTCATTCTGACTGAGCGCCTCCAGGAGAGAGGCCCAAGCAAGACGCGCCCCGAGGAGCGTCTTGCCACGTGTCAACACTGGGTCTGATTGAGGGCCTTCTGGAGAGAGGCCCAAGCAAGACGCGCCCCGAGGAGCGTCTTGCCACATGTCACCACTTGGTCTGACTGAGCGCCTCCAGGAGAGAGGCCCAAGCAACACGCGCCCCGAGGAGCGTCAGGCCACATGTCACTACTCAGTCTGACTGAGCGCCTCCAGGAGAGAGGCCCAAGCAAGACGCGCCCCGAGGAGCGTCTTGCCACATGTCAACAATGGGTCTTACTGAGCGCCTCCAGGAGAGAAGCCCAAGCAAGACGCGCCCCGAGGAGCTTCTTGCCACATGTCAGCACTCGGTCTGACTGAGCGCCTCCAGGAGAGAGGCCAAAGCAAGACGCGCCCCTAGGAGCGTCTTGCCAAATGTCAACAATGGGTCTGACTGAGGGCCTCCAGGAGAGAAGCCCAAGCAAGACGCGCCCCGAGGAGCGTCTTGACACATGTCAACACTGGGTCTTACTGAGCGCCTCCAGGAGAGAAGCCCAAGCAAGACGCGCCCCGAGGAGCTTCTTGCCACATGTCAGCACTCGGTCTGACTGAGCGCCTCCAGGAGAGAGGCCAAAGCAAGACGCGCCCCGAGGAGCATCTTGACACATGTCAACACTGGGTCTGACAGAGGGCCTCCATGAGAGAGGCCCAAGCAAGACGCGCCCCGAGGAGCGTCTTGCCACATGTCAACACTGGGTCTGACTGAGCGCCTCCAGGAGAGAGGCCCAAGCAAGACGCGCCCCGAGGAGTGTCTTGCCACATGTCAGCACTGGGTCTATCTGAGCGCCTCCAGGAGAGAGGCCCCAGCAAGATGCGCCCCGAGGAGCGTCTTGCCTTATGTCAGCACTCGGTCTGACTGAGCGCCTCCAGGAGAGAGGCCCAAGCAAGACGCGCCCCGAGGAGCGTCTTGCCACATGTCAACAATGGGTCTGACTGAGGGCCTCCAGGAGAGAGGCCCAAGCAAGATGCGCCCGGAGTAGCGTTTTGCCACATGTCAACACTGGGTCTGACAGAGGGCCTCCATGAGAGAGGCCCAAGCAAGACGCGCCCCGAGGAGTGTCTTGCCACATGTCAACACTGGGTCTCACAGAGGGCCTCCAGGAGAGAGGCCCAAGCAAGACGCGCCCCGAGGAGCGTCTTGCCTTATGTCAGCACTCGGTCTGACTGAGCGCCTCCAGGAGAGAGGCCCATGCAAGACGCGCCCCGAGGAGCTTCTTGCCACATGTCAGCACTCGGTCTGACTGAGCGCCTCCAGGAGAGAGGCCAAAGCAAGACGCGCCCCGAGGAGCGTCTTGACACATGTCAACACTGGGTCTGACAGAGGGCCTCCATGAGAGAGGCCCAAGCAAGACGCGCCCCGAGGAGCGTCTTGCCACATGTCAACACTGGGTCTGACTGAGCGCCTCCAGGAGAGAGGCCCAAGCAAGACACGCCCCGAGGAGTGTCTTGACACATGTCAACACTGGGTCGGACTGAGGGCCTCCATGAGAGAAGCCCAAGCAAGACGCGCCCCAAGGAGAGTCTTGCCACATGTCAACACTCGGTCTGACAGAGGGCATTCTGGAGAGAGGCCCAAGCAATACGCGCCCCGAGGAGCGTCTTGCCACATGTCAACACTGGGTCTGACTGAGCGCCTCCAGGAGAGAGGCCCAAGCAAGACGCGCCCCGAGGAGCGTCTTGCCACATGTTAGCACTGGGTCTGACTGAGCGCCTCCACGAGAGAGGCCCCAGCAAGACGCGCCCCGAGGAGCGTCTTGCCTTATGTCAGCACTCGGTCTGACTGAGCGCCTCCAGGAGAGAGGCCCAAGCAAGACGCGCCCCGAGGAGCGTCTTGCCACATGTCAACAATGGGTCTGACTGAGGGCCTCCAGGAGAGAGGCCCAAGCAAGATGCGCCCGGAGGAGCGTCTTGCCACTTGACAACACTGGGTCTGACAGAGGGCCTCCAGGAGAGAGGCCCAAGCAAGACGTGCCCCGAGGAGCGTCTTGCCACATGTCACCTCTGGTTCTGACTGAGCGCCTCCAGGAGAGAGGCCCAAGCAAGACGCGCCCCGAGGAGCGTCTTGTCACATGTCAACACTGGGTCTGTCTGAGCGCCTCCAGGAGAGAAGCCCAAGCAAGACGCGCCCCGAGCAGCGTCTTGCCACATGTCAACACTGGGTCTGACTGAGCGCCTCCAGGAGAGAGGCCCAAGCAAGATGCGCACGGAGGAGCGTCTTGCCACATGTCAACAATGGGTCTGACTGAGGGCCTCCAGGAGAGAAGCCCAAGCAACACGCGGCCCGAGGAGCGTCTTGCCACATGTCAGCACTCGGTCTGACTGAGCGCCTCCAGGAGAGAGGCCAAAGCAAGACGCGCCCCGAGGAGCGTCTTGACACATGTCAACACTGGGTCTGACAGAGGGCCTCCATGAGAGAGGCCCAAGCAAGACGCGCCCCGAGGAGTGTCTTGCCACATGTCAACACTGGGTCTCACAGAGGGCCTCCAGGAGAGAGGCCCAAGCAAGACGCGCCCCGAGGAGCGTCTTGCCACATGTCAGCACTGGGTCTGACTGAGCGCCTCCAGGAGAGAGGCCCATGCAAGACGCGCCCCGAGGAGCTTCTTGCCACATGTCAGCACTCGGTCTGACTGAGCGCCTCCAGGAGAGAGGCCAAAGCAAGACGCGCCCCGAGGAGCGTCTTGACACATGTCAACACTGGGTCTGACAGAGGGCCTCCATGAGAGAGGCCCAAGCAAGACGCGCCCCGAGGAGCGTCTTGCCACATGTCAACACTGGGTCTGACTGAGCGCCTCAAGGAGAGAGGCCCAAGCAAGACGCGCCCCGAGGAGCGTCTTGCCACATGTCAACAATGGGTCTGACTGAGGGCCTCCAGGAGAGAGGCCCAAGCAAGATGCGCCCGGAGGAGCGTCTTGCCACATGTCAACACTGGGTCTGACAGAGGGCCTCCAGGAGAGAGGCCCAAGCAAGACGCGCCCCGAGGAGCGTCTTGTCACATGTCAACACTGGGTCTTTCTGAGCGCCTCCAGGAGAGAAGCCCAAGCAAGACGCGCCCCGAGGAGCGTCTTGCCACATGTCAGCACTCGGTCTGACTGAGCGCCTCCAGGAGAGAGGCCCAAGCAAGACGCGCCCAGAGGAGCGTCTAGCCACATGTCAACAATAGGTCTGACTGAGGGCCTCCAGGAGAGAAGCCCAAGCAACACGCGGCCCGAGGAGCGTCTTGCCACATGTCAGCACTCGGTCTGACTGAGCGCCTCCAGGAGAGAGGCCAAAGCAAGACGCGCCCTGAGGAGTGTCTTGACACATGTCAACACTGGGTCTGACAGAGGGCCTCCATGAGAGAGGCCCAAGCAAGACGCGCCCCGAGGAGTGTCTTGCCACATGTCAACACTGGGTCTGACAGAGGGCCTCCAGGAGAGAGGCCCAAGCAAGACGCGCCCCGAGAAGTGTCTTGCCACATGTCACCACTTGGTCTGACTGAGCGCCTCCAGGAGAGAGGCCCAAGCAACACGCGCCCCGAGGAGCGTCAGGCCACATGTCACTACTCATTCTGACTGAGCGCCTCCAGGAGAGAGGCCCAAGCAAGACGCGCCCCGAGGAGCGTCTTGCCACGTGTCAACACTGGGTCTGATTGAGGGCCTTCTGGAGAGAGGCCCAAGCAAGACGCGCCCCGAGGAGCGTCTTGCCACATGTCACCACTTGGTCTGACTGAGCGCCTCCAGGAGAGAGGCCCAAGCAACACGCGCCCCGAGGAGCGTCAGGCCACATGTCACTACTCAGTCTGACTGAGCGCCTCCAGGAGAGAGGCCCAAGCAAGACGCCCCCCGAGGAGCGTCTTCCCACATGTCAACAATGGGTCTTACTGAGGGCCTCCAGGAGAGAAGCCCAAGCAAGACGCGCCCCGAGGAGCTTCTTGCCACATGTCAGCACTCGGTCTGACTGAGCGCCTCCAGGAGAGAGGCCAAAGCAAGACGCGCCCCGAGGAGCGTCTTGACACATGTCAACACTGGGTCTGACAGAGGGCCTCCATGAGAGAGGCCCAAGCAAGACGCGCCCCGAGGAGTGTCTTGCCACATGTCAACACTGGGTCTGACAGAGGGCCTCCAGAAGAGAGGCCCAAGCAAGACGCGCCCCGAGGAGTGTCTTGCCACATGTCACAACTTGGTCTGACTGAGCGCCTCCAGGAGAGAGGCCCAAGCAACACGCGCCCCGAGGAGCGTCAGGCCACATGTCACTACTCAGTCTGACTGAGCGCCTCCAGGAGAGAGGCCCAAGCAAGACGCGCCCCGAGGAGCGTCTTGCCACGTGTCAACACTGGGTCTGATTGAGGGCCTTCTGGAGGGAGGCCCAAGCAAGACGCGCCCCGAGGAGCGTCTTGCCACATGTCAACAATGGTTCTTACTGAGGGCCTCCAGGAGAGAAGCCCAAGCAAGACGCGCCCCGAGGAGCTTCTTGCCACATGTCACCACTCGGTCTGACTGAGCGCCTCCAGGAGAGAGGCCAAAGCAAGACGCCCCCCGAGGAGCGTCTTGACACATGTCAACACTGGGTCTGACAGAGGGCCTCCATGAGAGAGGCCCAAGCAAGACGCGCCCCGAGGAGTGTCTTGCCAAATGTCAACACTAGGTCTGACTGAGCGCCTCAGGGAGAGAGGTCCAAGCAAGACGCGCCCCGAGGAGCGTCTTGCCACATGTCACTACTCGGTCTGACTGAGCGCCTCAGGGAGAGAGGTCCAAGCAAGATGCGCCCCGAGGAGCATCTTGCCACATGTCAACACTGGATCTGACTGAGTGCCTCCATGAGAGAAGCCCCAGCAAGACGCGCCCCGAGGAGCGTCTTGCCACATGTCACTACTCGGTCTGTTTGAGCACCTCCAGGAGGGAGGCCCAAGCAAGACGTGCCCCGAGGAGCGTCTTGCCACATGTCAACAATGGGTCTGACTGAGGGCCTCCAGGAGAGAAGCCCAAGCAAGACACGCCCCGAGGAGCGTCTTGACACATGTCAACACTGGGTCTGACTGAGGGCCTCCATGAGAGAAGCCCAGGCAAGACGCGCCCCGAGGAGAGTCTTGCCACATGTCAACACTCGGTCTGACAGAGGGCATCCAGGAGAGAGGCCCAAGCAATACGCGCCCCGAGGAGCGTCTTGCCACATGTCACCACTGGGTCTGACTGAGCGCCTCCAGGAGAGAGGCCCAACCAAGACGCGCCCTGAGGAGCGTCTTGCCACATGCCAACACTGGGTCTGACAGAGGGCCTCCAGGAGAGAGGCCCAAGCAAGACACGCCCCGAGGAGCGTCTTGTCATATGTAAACACTGGGTCTTTCTGAGCGCCTCCAGGAGAGAAGCCCAAGCAAGACGCGCACCGAGGAGCGTCTTGACACATGTCAACACTGGGTCTGACAGAGGGCCTCCATGAGAGAGGCCCAAGCAAGATGCGCCCCGAGGAGCGTCTTGCCACATGTCAACACTGGGTCTGACTGAGCGCCTCCAGGAGAGAGGCCCAAGCAAGACGCGCCCCGAGGAGTGTCTTGCCACATGTCAGCACTGGGTCTGACTGAGCGCCTCCAGGAGAGAGGCCCCAGCAAGATGCGCCCCGAGGAGCGTCTTGCCTTATGTCAGCACTCGGTCTGACTGAGCGCCTCCAGGAGAGAGGCCCTAGCAAGACGCGCCCTGAGGAGCGTCTTGCCACGTGTCAACACTGTGTCTGATTGAGGGCCTTCTGGAGAGAGGCCCAAGCAAGACGTGCCCCGAGGAGCGTCTTGCCACATGTCACCACTTGGTCTGACTGAGCGCCTCCAGGAGAGAGGCCAAAGCAACACGCGCCCCGAGGAGCGTCAGGCCACATGTCACTACTCAGTCTGACTGAGCGCCTCCAGGAGAGAGGCCCAAGCAAGACGCGCCCCGAGGAGCGTCTTGCCACATGTCAACAATGGGTCTTACTGAGCGCCTCCAGGAGAGAAGCCCAAGCAAGACGCGCCCCGAGGAGCTTCTTGCCACATGTCAGCACTCGGTCTGACTGAGCGCCTCCAGGAGAGAGGCCAAAGCAAGACGCGCCCCGAGGAGCATCTTGACACATGTCAACACTGGGTCTGACAGAGGGCCTCCATGAGAGAGGCCCAAGCAAGACGCGCCCCGAGGAGCGTCTTGCCACATGTCAACACTGGGTCTGACTGAGCGCCTCCAGGAGAGAGGCCCAAGCAAGACGCGCCCCGAGGAGTGTCTTGCCACATGTCAGCACTGGGTCTATCTGAGCGCCTCCAGCAGAGAGGCCCCAGCAAGATGCGCCCCGAGGAGCGTCTTGCCTTATGTCAGCACTCGGTCTGACTGAGCGCCTCCAGGAGAGAGGCCCAAGCAAGACGCGCCCCGAGGAGCGTCTTGCCACATGTCAACAATGGGTCTGACTGAGGGCCTCCAGGAGAGAGGCCCAAGCAAGATGCGCCCGGAGTAGCGTTTTGCCACATGTCAACACTGGGTCTGACAGAGGGCCTCCAGGAGAGAAGCCCAAGCAAGACGCGCCCCGAGGAGCGTCTTGCCACATGTCACCTCTGGTTCTGACTGAGCGCCTCCAGGAGAGAGGCCCAAGCAAGACGCGCCCCGAGGAGCGTCTTGTCACATGTCAACACTGGATCTGTCTGAGCGCCTCCAGGAGAGAAGCCCAAGCAAGACGCGCCCCGAGGAGTGTCTTGCCAAATGTCAACAATGGGTCTGACTGAGGGCCTCCAGGAGAGAAGCCCAAGCAAGACGCGCCCCGAGGAGCGTCTTGACACATGTCAACACTGGGTCTGACAGAGGGCCTCCAGGAGAGAGGCCCAAGCAAGACGCGCCCCGAGGAGTGTCTTGCCACATGTCAACAATGGGTCTGACTGAGGGCCTCCAGGAGAGAAGCCCAAGCAAGACGCGCCCCGAGGAGCGTCTTGACACATGTCAACACTGGGTCTGACAGAGGGCCTCCAGGAGAGAGGCCCAAGCAAGACGCGCCCCGAGGAGTGTCTTGCCACATGTCACCACTGGGTCTGACTGAGCGCCTCCAGGAGAGAGGCCCAAGCAAGACGCGCCCCGAGGAGCGTCAGGCCTCATGTCACTACTCAGTCTGACTGAGCGCCTCCAGGAGAGAGGCCCAAGCAAGACGCGCCCCGAGGAGCGTCTTGCCACATGTCAGCACTGGGTCTGACCGAACGCCTCCAGGAGAGAGGCCCCAGCAAGACGCGCCCCGAGGAGCGTCTTGCCTTTTGTCAGCACTCGGTCTGACTGAGCGCCTCCAGGAGAGAGGCCCAAGCAAGACGCGCCCCGAGAAGTGTCTTGCCACATGTCACCACTTGGTCTGACTGAGCGCCTCCAGGAGAGAGGCCCAAGCAACACGCGCCCCGAGGAGCGTCAGGCCACATGTCACTACTCATTCTGACTGAGCGCCTCCAGGAGAGAGGCCCAAGCAAGACGCGCCCCGAGGAGCGTCTTGCCACGTGTCAACACTGGGTCTGATTGAGGGCCTTCTGGAGAGAGGCCCAAGCAAGACGTGCCCCGAGGAGCGTCTTGCCACATGTCACCACTTGGTCTGACTGAGCGCCTCCAGGAGAGAGGCCCAAGCAACACGCGCCCCGAGGAGCGTCAGGCCACATGTCACTACTCAGTCTGACTGAGCGCCTCCAGGAGAGAGGCCCAAGCAAGACGCGCCCCGAGGAGCGTCTTGCCACATGTCAACAATGGGTCTTACTGAGCGCCTCCAGGAGAGAAGCCCAAGCAAGACGCGCCCCGAGGAGCTTCTTGCCACATGTCAGCACTCGGTCTGACTGAGCGCCTCCAGGAGAGAGGCCAAAGCAAGACGCGCCCCGAGGAGCGTCTTGCCAAATGTCAACAATGGGTCTGACTGAGGGCCTCCAGGAGAGAAGCCCAAGCAAGACGCGCCCCGAGGAGCGTCTTGACACATGTCAACACTGGGTCTTACTGAGCGCCTCCAGGAGAGAAGCCCAAGCAAGACGCGCCCCGAGGAGCTTCTTGCCACATGTCAGCACTCGGTCTGACTGAGCGCCTCCAGGAGAGAGGCCAAAGCAAGACGCGCCCCGAGGAGCATCTTGACACATGTCAACACTGGGTCTGACAGAGGGCCTCCATGAGAGAGGCCCAAGCAAGACGCGCCCCGAGGAGCGTCTTGCCACATGTCAACACTGGGTCTGACTGAGCGCCTCCAGGAGAGAGGCCCAAGCAAGACGCGCCCCGAGGAGTGTCTTGCCACATGTCAGCACTGGGTCTATCTGAGCGCCTCCAGGAGAGAGGCCCCAGCAAGATGCGCCCCGAGGAGCGTCTTGCCTTATGTCAGCACTCGGTCTGACTGAGCGCCTCCAGGAGAGAGGCCCAAGCAAGACGCGCCCCGAGGAGCGTCTTGCCACATGTCAACAATGGGTCTGACTGAGGGCCTCCAGGAGAGAGGCCCAAGCAAGATGCGCCCGGAGTAGCGTTTTGCCACATGTCAACACTGGGTCTGACAGAGGGCCTCCAGGAGAGAAGCCCAAGCAAGACGCGCCCCGAGGAGCGTCTTGCCACATGTCACCTCTGGTTCTGACTGAGCGCCTCCAGGAGAGAGGCCCAAGCAAGACGCGCCCCGAGGAGCGTCTTGTCACATGTCAACACTGGATCTGTCTGAGCGCCTCCAGGAGAGAAGCCCAAGCAAGACGCGCCCCGAGGAGTGTCTTGCCAAATGTCAACAATGGGTCTGACTGAGGGCCTCCAGGAGAGAAGCCCAAGCAAGACGCGCCCCGAGGAGCGTCTTGACACATGTCAACACTGGGTCTGACAGAGGGCCTCCAGGAGAGAGGCCCAAGCAAGACGCGCCCCGAGGAGTGTCTTGCCACATGTCAACAATGGGTCTGACTGAGGGCCTCCAGGAGAGAAGCCCAAGCAAGACGCGCCCCGAGGAGCGTCTTGACACATGTCAACACTGGGTCTGACAGAGGGCCTCCAGGAGAGAGGCCCAAGCAAGACGCGCCCCGAGGAGTGTCTTGCCACATGTCACCACTGGGTCTGACTGAGCGCCTCCAGGAGAGAGGCCCAAGCAAGACGCGCCCCGAGGAGCGTCAGGCCTCATGTCACTACTCAGTCTGACTGAGCGCCTCCAGGAGAGAGGCCCAAGCAAGACGCGCCCCGAGGAGCGTCTTGCCACATGTCAGCACTGGGTCTGACTGAACGCCTCCAGGAGAGAGGCCCCAGCAAGACGCGCCCCGAGGAGCGTCTTGCCTTTTGTCAGCACTCGGTCTGACTGAGCGCCTCCAGGAGAGAGGCCCAAGCAAGACGCGCCCCGAGGAGCGTCTTGCCACATGTCAACAATGGGTCTGACTGAGGGCCTCCAGGAGAGAGGCCCAAGCAATATGCACCCGAGGAGCGTCTTGCCACATGTCAACAATGGGTCTGACTGAGGGCCTCCAGGAGAGAAGCCCAAGCAACACGCGGCCCGAGGAGCGTCTTGCCACATGTCAGCACTCGGTCTGACTGAGCGCCTCCAGGAGAGAGGCCAAAGCAAGACGCGCCCTGAGGAGCGTCTTGACACATGTCAACACTGGGTCTGACAGAGGGCCTCCATGAGAGAGGCCCAAGCAAGACGCGCCCCGAGGAGTGTCTTGCCACATGTCAACACTGGGTCTGACAGAGGATCTCCAGGAGAGAGGCCCAAGCAAGACGCGCTCCGAGAAGTGTCTTGCCACATGTCACCACTTGGTCTGACTGAGCGCCTCCAGGAGAGAGGCCCAAGCAACACGCGCCCCGAGGAGCGTCAGGCCACATGTCACTACTCATTCTGACTGAGCGCCTCCAGGAGAGAGGCCCAAGCAAGACGCGCCTCGAGGAGCGTCTTGCCACGTGTCAACACTGGGTCTGATTGAGGGCCTTCTGGAGAGAGGCCCAAGCAAGACGCGCCCCGAGGAGCGTCTTGCCACATGTCACCACTTGGTCTGACTGAGCGCCTCCAGGAGAGAGGCCCAAGCAACACGCGCCCCGAGGAGCGTCAGGCCACATGTCACTACTCAGTCTGACTGAGCGCCTCCAGGAGAGAGGCCCAAGCAAGACGCGCCCCGAGGAGCGTCTTGCCACATGTCAACAATGGGTCTTACTGAGCGCCTCCAGGAGAGAAGCCCAAGCAAGACGCGCCCCGAGGAGCTTCTTGCCACATGTCAGCACTCGGTCTGACTGAGCGCCTCCAGGAGAGAGGCCAAAGCAAGACGCGCCCCGAGGAGCGTCTTGCCAAATGTCAACAATGGGTCTGACTGAGGGCCTCCAGGAGAGAAGCCCAAGCAAGACGCGCCCCGAGGAGCGTCTTGACACATGTCAACACTGGGTCTGACAGAGGGCCTCCAGGAGAGAGGCCCAAGCAAGACGCGCCCCGAGGAGTTTCTTGCCACATGTCACCACTGGGTCTGACTGAGCGCCTCCAGGAGAGAGGCCGAAGCAAGACGCGCCCCGAGGAGCGTCAGGCCACATGTCACTACTCAGTCTGACTGACCGCCTCCAGGAGAGAGGCCCAAGCAAGACGCGCCCCGAGGAGCGTCTTGCCACATGTCAGCACTGGGTCTGACTGAACGCCTCCAGGAGAGAGGCCCCAGCAGGACGCGCCCCGAGGAGCGTCTTGCCTTTTGTCAGCACTCGGTCTGACTGAGCGCCTCCAGGAGAGAGGCCCAAGCAAGACGCGCCCCGAGGAGCGTCTTGCCACATGTCAACAATGGGTCTGACTGAGGGCCTCCAGGAGAGAGGCCCAAGCAATATGCGCCCCGAGGAGCGTCTTGCCACATGTCAACAATGGGTCTGACTGAGGGCCTCCAGGAGAGAAGCCCAAGCAACACGCGGCCCGAGGAGCGTCTTGCCACATGTCAGCACTCGGTCTGACTGAGCGCCTCCAGGAGAGAGGCCAAAGCAAGACGCGCCCTGAGGAGCGTCTTGACGCATGTCAACACTGGGTCTGACAGAGGGCCTCCATGAGAGAGGCCCAAGCAAGACGCGCCCCGAGGAGTGTCTTGCCACATGTCAACACTGGGTCTGACAGAGGGCCTCCAGGAGAGAGGCCCAAGCAAGACGCGCTCCGAGAAGTGTCTTGCCACATGTCACCACTTGGTCTGACTGAGCGCCTCCAGGAGAGAGGCCCAAGCAACACGCGCCCCGAGGAGCGTCAGGCCACATGTCACTACTCATTCTGACTGAGCGCCTCCAGGAGAGAGGCCCAAGCAAGACGCGCCCCGAGGAGCGTCTTGCCACGTGTCAACACTGGGTCTGATTGAGGGCCTTCTGGAGAGAGGCCCAAGCAAGACGCGCCCCGAGGAGCGTCTTGCCACATGTCACCACTTGGTCTGACTGAGCGCCTCCAGGAGAGAGGCCCAAGCAACACGCGCCCCGAGGAGCGTCAGGCCACATGTCACTACTCAGTCTGACTGAGCGCCTCCAGGAGAGAGGCCCAAGCAAGACGCGCCCCGAGGAGCGTCTTGCCACATGTCAACAATGGGTCTTACTGAGCGCCTCCAGGAGAGAAGCCCAAGCAAGACGCGCCCCGAGGAGCTTCTTGCCACATGTCAGCACTCGGTCTGACTGAGCGCCTCCAGGAGAGAGGCCAAAGCAAGACGCGCCCCGAGGAGCGTCTTGACACATGTCAACACTGGGTCTGACAGAGGGCCTCCATGAGAGAGGCCCAAGCAAGACGCGCCCCGAGGAGCGTCTTGCCACATGTCAACACTGGGTCTGACTGAGCGCCTCCAGGAGAGAGGCCCAAGCAAGACGCGCCCCGAGGAGGGTCTTGCCACATGTCAGCACTGGGTCTGACTGAGCGCCTCCAGGAGAGAGGCCCCAGCAAGATGCGCCCCGAGGAGCGTCTTGCCTTATGTCAGCACTCGGTCTGACTGAGCGCCTCCAGGAGAGAGGCCCAAGCAAGACGCGCCCCGAGGAGCGTCTTGCCACATGTCAACAATGGGTCTGACTGAGGGCCTCCAGGAGAGAGGCCCAAGCAAGATGCGCCCGGAGGAGCGTTTTGCCACATGTCAACACTGGGTCTGACAGAGGGCCTCCAGGAGAGAGGCCCAAGCAAGACACGCCCCGAGGAGCGTCTTGCCACATGTCACCTCTGGTTCTGACTGAGCGCCTCCAGGAGAGAGGCCCAAGCAAGACGCGCCCCGAGGAGCGTCTTGTCACATGTCAACACTGGATCTGTCTGAGCGCCTCCAGGAGAGAAGCCCAAGCAAGACGCGCCCCGAGGAGTGTCTTGCCACATGTCAACAATGGGTCTGACTGAGGGCCTCCAGGAGAGAAGCCCAAGCAAGACGCGCCCCGAGGAGCGTCTTGACACATGTCAACACTGGGTCTGACAGAGGGCCTCCAGGAAAGAGGCCCAAGAAAGACGCGCCCCGAGGAGTGTCTTGCCACATGTCACCACTGGGTCTGACTGAGCGCCTCCAGGAGAGAGGCCGAAGCAAGACGCGCCCCGAGGAGCGTCAGGCCACATGTCACTACTCAGTCTGACTGACCGCCTCCAGGAGAGAGGCCCAAGCAAGACGCGCCCCGAGGAGCGTCTTGCCCCATGTCAGCACTGGGTCTGACTGAACGCCTCCAGGAGAGAGGCCCCAGCAAGACGCGCCCCGAGGAGCGTCTTGCCTTTTGTCAGCACTCGGTCTGACTGAGCGCCTCCAGGAGAGAGGCCCAAGCAAGACGCGCCCCGAGGAGCGTCTTGCCACGTGTCAACACTGGGTCTGATTGAGGGCCTTCTGGAGAGAGGCCCAAGCAAGACGCGCCCCGAGGAGCGTCTTGTCCACATGTCACCACTTGGTCTGACTGAGCGCCTCCAGGAGAGAGGCCCAAGCAACATGCGCCCCGAGGAGCGTCAGGCCACATGTCACTACTCAGTCTGACTGAGCGCCTCCAGGAGAGAGGCCCAAGCAAGACGCGCCCCGAGGAGCGTCTTGCCACATGTCAACAATGGGTCTTACTGAGCGCCTCCAGGAGAGAAGCCCAAGCAAGACGCGCCCCGAGGAGCTTCTTGCCACATGTCAGCACTCGGTCTGACTGAGCGCCTCCAGGAGAGGGGCCAAAGCAAGACGCGCCCCGAGGAGCGTCTTGCCACATGTCAACAATGGGTCTGACTGAGGGCCTCCAGGAGAGAAGCCCAAGCAACACGCGGCCCGAGGAGCGTCTTGCCACATGTCAGCACTCGGTCTGACTGAGCGCCTCCAGGAGAGAGGCCAAAGCAAGACGCGCCCTGAGGAGCGTCTTGACACATGTCAACACTGGGTCTGACAGAGGGCCTCCATGAGAGAGGCCCAAGCAAGACGCGCCCCGAGGAGTGTCTTGCCACATGTCAACACTGGGTCTGACAGAGGGCCTCCAGGAGAGAGGCCCAAGCAAGACGCGCTCCGAGAAGTGTCTTGCCACATGTCACCACTTGGTCTGACTGAGCGCCTCCAGGAGAGAGGCCCAAGCAACACGCGCCCCGAGGAGCGTCAGGCCACATGTCACTACTCATTCTGACTGAGCGCCTCCAGGAGAGAGGCCCAAGCAAGACGCGCCCCGAGGAGCGTCTTGCCACGTGTCAACACTGGGTCTGATTGAGGGCCTTCTGGAGAGAGGCCCAAGCAAGACGCGCCCCGAGGAGCGTCTTGCCACATGTCACCACTTGGTCTGACTGAGCGCCTCCAGGAGAGAGGCCCAAGCAACATGCGCCCCGAGGAGCGTCAGGCCACATGTCACTACTCAGTCTGACTGAGCGCCTCCAGGAGAGAGGCCCAAGCAAGACGCGCCCCGAGGAGCGTCTTGCCACATGTCAACAATGGGTCTTACTGAGCGCCTCCAGGAGAGAAGCCCAAGCAAGACGCGCCCCGAGGAGCTTCTTGCCACATGTCAGCACTCGGTCTGACTGAGCGCCTCCAGGAGAGAGGCCAAAGCAAGACGCGCCCCGAGGAGCGTCTTGACACATGTCAACACTGGGTCTGACAGAGGGCCTCCATGAGAGAGGCCCAAGCAAGACGCGCCCCGAGGAGCGTCTTGCCACATGTCAACACTGGGTCTGACTGAGCGCCTCCAGGAGAGAGGCCCAAGCAAGACGCGCCCCGAGGAGTGTCTTGCCACATGTCAGCACTGGGTCTGACTGAGCGCCTCCAGGAGAGAGGCCCCAGCAAGATGCGCCCCGAGGAGCGTCTTGCCTTATGTCAGCACTCGGTCTGACTGAGCGCCTCCAGGAGAGAGGCCCAAGCAAGACGCGCCCCGAGGAGCGTCTTGCCACATGTCAACAATGGGTCTGACTGAGGGCCTCCAGGAGAGAGGCCCAAGCAAGATGCGCCCGGAGGAGCGTTTTGCCACATGTCAACACTGGGTCTGACAGAGGGCCTCCAGGAGAGAGGCCCCAGCAAGACGCGCCCCGAGGAGCGTCTTGCCTTTTGTCAGCACTCGGTCTGACTGAGCGCCTCCAGGAGAGAGGCCCAAGCAAGACGCGCCCCGAGGAGCGTCTTGCCACATGTCAACAATGGGTCTGATTGAGGGCCTCCAGGAGAGAGGCCCAAGCAAGATGCACCCCGAGGAGCGTCTTGCCACATGTCAACAATGGGTCTGACTGAGGGCCTCCAGGAGAGAAGCCCAAGCAACACGCGGCCCGAGGAGCGTCTTGCCACATGTCAGCACTCGGTCTGACTGAGCGCCTCCAGGAGAGAGGCCAAAGCAAGACGCGCCCTGAGGAGCGTCTTGACACATGTCAACACTGGGTCTGACAGAGGGCCTCCATGAGAGAGGCCCAAGCAAGACGCGCCCCGAGGAGTGTCTTGCCACATGTCAACACTGGGTCTGACAGAGGGCCTCCAGGAGAGAGGCCCAAGCAAGACGCGCCCCGAGAAGTGTCTTGCCACATGTCACCACTTGGTCTGACTGAGCGCCTCCAGGAGAGAGGCCCAAGCAACACGCGCCCCGAGGAGCGTCAGGCCACATGTCACTACTCATTCTGACTGAGCGCCTCCAGGAGAGAGGCCCAAGCAAGACGCGCCCCGAGGAGCGTCTTGCCACGTGTCAACACTGGGTCTGATTGAGGGCCTTCTGGAGAGAGGCCCAAGCAAGATGCGCCCCGAGGAGCGTCTTGCCACATGTCACCACTGGGTCTGACTGAGCGCCTCCAGGAGAGAGGCCGAAGCAAGACGAGCCCCGAGGAGCGTCAGGCCACATGTCACTACTCAGTCTGACTGACCGCCTCCAGGAGAGAGGCCCAAGCAAGACGCGCCCCGAGGAGCGTCTTGCCACATGTCAACAATGGGTCTGACTGACGGCCTCCAGGAGAGAAGCCCAAGCAAGACGCGCCCCGAGGAGTGTCTTGCCACATGTCAACAATGGGTCTGACTGAGGGCCTCCAGGAGAGAAGCCCAAGCAAGACGCGCCCCGAGGAGCGTCTTGACACATGTCAACAATGGGTCTGAATGAGGGCCTCCAGGAGAGAAGCCCAAGCAAGACGCGCCCCGAGGAGCGTCTTGACACATGTAAACACTGGGTCTGACAGAGGGCCTCCAGGAGAGAGGCCCAAGCAAGACGCGCCCCGAGGAGTGTCTTGCCACATGTCAGCACTGGGTCTGACTGAGCGCCTCCAGGAGAGAGACCCCAGCAAGATGCGCCCCGAGGAGCGTCTTGCCTTATGTCAGCACTCGGTCTGACTGAGCGCCTCCAGGAGAGAGGCCCAAGCAAGACGCGCCCCGAGGAGCGTCTTGCCACATGTCAACAATGGGTCTGACTGAGGGCCTCCAGGAGAGAGGCCCAAGCAAGATGCGCCCGGAGGAGCGTTTTGCCACATGTCAACACTGGGTCTGACAGAGGGCCTCCAGGAGAGAGGCCCAAGCAAGACGCGCCCCGAGGAGCGTCTTGCCACATGTCACCTCAGGTTCTGACTGAGCGCCTCCAGGAGAGAGGCCCAAGCAAGACGCGCCCCGAGGAGCGTCTTGTCACATGTCAACACTGGATCTGTCTGAGCGCCTCCAGGAGAGAAGCCCAAGCAAGACGCGCCCCGAGGAGTGTCTTGCCACATGTCAACAATGGGTCTGACTGAGGGCCTCCAGGAGAGAAGCCCAAGCAAGACGTGCCCCGAGGAGCGTCTTGACACATGTCAACACTGGGTCTGACAGAGGGCCTCCAGGAGAGAGGCCCAAGCAAGACGCGCCCCGAGGAGTGTCTTGCCACATGTCACCACTGGGTCTGACTGAGAGCCTCCAGGAGAGAGGCCGAAGCAAGACGCGCCCCGAGGAGCGTCAGGCCAAATGTCACTACTCAGTCTGACTGAGCGCCTCCAGGAGAGAGGCCCAAGCAAGACGCGCCCCGAGGACCGTCTTGCCACATGTCAGCACTGGGTCTGACTGAACGCCTCCAGGAGAGAGGCCCCAGCAAGACGCGCCCCGAGGAGCGTCTTGCCTTTTGTCAGCACTCGGTCTGACTGAGCGCCTCCAGGAGAGAAGCCCAAGCAACACGCGGCCCGAGGAGCGTCTTGCCACATGTCAGCACTCGGTCTGACTGAGCGCCTCCAGGAGAGAGGCCCAAGCAACACGCGCCCCGAGGAGCGTCAGGCCACATGTCACTACTCATTCTGACTGAGCGCAACCAGGAGAGAGGCCCAAGCAAGACGCGCCCCGAGGAGCGTCTTGCCACGTGTCAACACTGGGTCTGATTGAGGGCCTTCTGGAGAGAGGCCCAAGCAACACGCGCCCCGAGGAGCGTCAGGCCACATGTCACTACTCAGTCTGACTGAGCGCCTCCAGGAGAGAGGCCCAAGCAAGACGCGCCCCGAGGAGCGTCTTGCCACATGTCAACAATGGGTCTTACTGAGGGCCTCCAGGAGAGAAGCCCAAGCAAGACGCGCCCCGAGGAGCTTCTTGCCACATGTCAGCACTCGGTCTGACTGAGCGCCTCCAGGAGAGAGGCCAAAGCAAGACGTGCCCCGAGGAGCGTCTTGACACATGTCAACACTGGGTCTGACAGAGGGACTCCATGAGAGAGGCCAAAGCAAGACGCGCCCCGAGGAGCGTCTTGCCACATGTCAACACTGGGTCTGACTGAGCGCCTCCAGGAGAGAGGCCAAAGCAAGACGTGGCCCGAGGAGCGTCTTGCCACATGTCAGCACTGGGTCTGACTGAGCGCTTCCAGGAGAGAGGCCCCAGCAAGACGCGCCCCGAGGAGTGTCTTGCCTTATGTCACCACTCGGTCTGACTGAGCGCCTCCAGGAGAGAGGCCCAAGCAAGACGCGCCCCGAGGAGCGTCTTGCAACATGTCAACAATGGGTCTGACTGAGGGCCTCCAGGAGAGAGGCCCAAGCAAGATGCGCCCGGAGGAGCGTCTTGCCACATGTCAACACTGGGTCTGACAGAGGGCCTCCAGGAGAGAGGCCCAAGCAAGACGCGCCCCGAGGAGCGTCTTGTCACATGTCAACACTGGGCCTGTCTGAGCGCCTCCAGGAGAGAAGCCCAAGCAAGACGCGCCCCCAGGAGTGTCTTGCCGCATGTCAACAATGGGTCTGACTGAGGGCCTCCAGGAGAGAAGCCCAAGCAAGACGCGCCCCGAGGAGCGTCTTGACACATGTCAACACTGGGTCTGACAGAGGGCCTCCAGGAGAGAGGCCCAAGCAAGACGCGCCCCGAGGAGTGTCTTGCCACATGTCACCACTGGGTCTGACTGAGCGCCTCTAGGAGAGAGGCCCAAGCAAGACGCGCCCCGAGGAGCGTCAGGCCACATGTCACTACTAAGTCTGACTGAGCGCCTCCAGGAGAGAGGCCCAAGCAAGACGCGCCCCGAGGAGCGTCTTGCCACATGTCAGCACTGGGTCTGACTGAACGCCTCCAGAAGAGAGGCCCCAGCAAGACGCGCCCCGAGGAGCGTCTTGCCACATGTCAACAATGGGTCTGACTGAGGGCCTCCAGGAGAGAGGCCCAAGCAAGATGCGCCCGGAGGAGCGTCTTGCCACATGTCAACACTGGGTCTGACAGAGGGCCTCCAGGAGAGAGGCCCAAGCAAGACGCGCCCCGAGGAGCGTCTTGCCACATGTCACCTCTGGTTCTGACTGAGCGCCTCCAGGAGAGAGGCCCAAGCAAGACGTGCCCCGAGGAGCGTCTTGTCACATGTCAACACTGGGTCTTTCTGAGCGCCTCCAGGAGAGAAGCCCAAGCAAGACGCGCCCCGAGGAGCGTCTTGCCACATGTCAGCACTCGGTCTGACTGAGCGCCTCCAGGAGAGAGGCCCAAGCAAGACGCGCCCAGAGGAGCGTCTTGCCACATGTCAACAATAGGTCTGACTGAGGGCCTCCAGGAGAGAAGCCCAAGCAACACGCGGCCCGAGGAGCGTCTTGCCACATGTCAGCACTCGGTCTGACTGAGCGCCTCCAGGAGAGAGGCCAAAGCAAGACGCGCCCTGAGGAGTGTCTTGACACATGTCAACACTGGGTCTGACAGAGGGCCTCCATGAGAGAGGCCCAAGCAAGACGCGCCCCGAGGAGTGTCTTGCCACATGTCAACACTGGGTCTGACAGAGGGCCTCCAGGAGAGAGGCCCAAGCAAGACGCGCCCCGAGAAGTGTCTTGCCACATGTCACCACTTGGTCTGACTGAGCGCCTCCAGGAGAGAGGCCCAAGCAACACGCGCCCCGAGGAGCGTCAGGCCACATGTCACTACTCAGTCTGACTGAGCGCCTCCAGGAGAGAGGCCCAAGCAAGACGCCCCCCGAGGAGCGTCTTGCCACATGTCAACAATGGGTCTTACTGAGGGCCTCCAGGAGAGAAGCCCAAGCAAGACGCGCCCCGAGGAGCTTCTTGCCACATGTCAGCACTCGGTCTGACTGAGCGCCTCCAGGAGAGAGGCCAAAGCAAGACGCGCCCCGAGGAGCGTCTTGATACATGTCAACACTGGGTCTGACAGAGGGCCTCCATGAGAGAGGCCCAAGCAAGACGCGCCCCGAGGAGTGTCTTGCCACATGTCAACACTGGGTCTGACAGAGGGCCTCCAGAAGAGAGGCCCAAGCAAGACGCGCCCCGAGGAGTGTCTTGCCACATGTCACAACTTGGTCTGACTGAGCGCCTCCAGGAGAGAGGCCCAAGCAACACGCGCCCCGAGGAGCGTCAGGCCACATGTCACTACTCAGTCTGACTGAGCGCCTCCAGGAGAGAGGCCCAAGCAAGACGCGCCCCGAGGAGCGTCTTGCCATGTGTCAACACTGGGTCTGATTGAGGGCCTTCTGGAGGGAGGCCCAAGCAAGACGCGCCCCGAGGAGCGTCTTGCCACATGTCAACAATGGTTCTTACTGAGGGCCTCCAGGAGAGAAGCCCAAGCAAGACGCGCCCCGAGGAGCTTCTTGCCACATGTCACCACTCGGTCTGACTGAGCGCCTCCAGGAGAGAGGCCAAAGCAAGACGCCCCCCGAGGAGCGTCTTCACACATGTCAACACTGGGTCTGACAGAGGGCCTCCATGAGAGAGGCCCAAGCAAGACGCGCCCCGAGGAGCGTCTTGCCACATGTCACTACTCGGTCTGACTGAGCGCCTCCAGGAGAGAGGCCAAAGCAAGACGCCCCCCGAGGAGTGTCTTGCCAAATGTCAACACTGGGTCTGACTGAGCGCCTCAGGGAGAGAGGTCCAAGCAAGACGCGCCCCGAGGAGCGTCTTGCCACATGTCACTACTCGGTCTGACTGAGCACCTCAGGGAGAGAGGTCCAAGCAAGATGCGCCCCGAGGAGCATCTTGCCACATGTCAACACTGGATCTGACTGAGTGCCTCCATGAGAGAAGCCCCAGCAAGACGCGCCCCGAGGAGCGTCTTGCCACATGTCACTACTCAGTCTGTTTGAGCGCCTCCAGGAGAGAGGCCCAAGCAAGACGTGCCCCGAGGAGCGTCTTGCCACATGTCAACAATGGGTCTGACTGAGGGCCTCCAGGAGAGAAGCCCAAGCAAGACACGCCCCGAGGAGCGTCTTGACACATGTCAACACTGGGTCTGACTGAGGGCCTCCATGAGAGAAGCCCAAGCAAGACGCGCCCCGAGGAGAGTCTTGCCACATGTCAACACTCGGTCTGACAGAGGGCATCCAGGAGAGAGGCCCAAGCAATACGCGCCCCGAGGAGCATCTTGCCACATGTCACCACTGGGTCTGACTGAGCGCCTCCAGGAGAGAGGCCCAACCAAGACGCGCCCTGAGGAGCGTCTTGCCACATGCCAACACTGGGTCTGACAGAGGGCCTCCAGGAGAGAGGCCCAAGCAAGACGCGCTCGAGGAGTGTCTTGCCACATGTCACCACTGGGTCTGACTGAGCGCCTCCAGGAGAGAGGCCCAAGCAAGACACGCCCCGAGGAGCGTCTTGTCACATGTAAACACTGGGTCTTTCTGAGCGCCTCCAGGAGAGAAGCCCAAGCAAGACGCGCACCGAGGAGCGTCTTTCCACATGTCAGCACTCGGTCTGACTGAGCGCCTCCAGGAGAGAGGCCCAAGCAAGACGCGCCCAAAGGAGCGTCTTGCAA
Source organism: Nothobranchius furzeri (assembly GCF_043380555.1). Lineage (NCBI taxonomy): Eukaryota > Metazoa > Chordata > Actinopteri > Cyprinodontiformes > Nothobranchiidae > Nothobranchius > Nothobranchius furzeri. The sequence goes on from NC_091741.1 coordinate 18,371,819, forward strand.
CATGTCAACAATGGGTCTGACTGAGCGCCTCCAGGAGAGAGGCCCAAGCAACATGCGCCCCGAGGAGCGTCAGGCCACATGTCACTACTCAGTCTGACTGAGCGCCTCCAGGAGAGAGGCCCAAGCAAGACGCGCCCCGAGGAGCGTCTTGCCACGTGTCAACACTGGGTCTGAATGAGGGCCTTCTGGAGAGAGGCCCAAGCAAGACGCGCCCCGCGGAGCGTCTTGCCACATGTCAACAATGGGTCTTACTGAGGGCCTCCAGGAGAGAAGCCCAAGCAACACGCGCCCCGAGGAGCTTCTTGCCATATGTCAGCACTCGGTCTGACTGAGCGCCTCCAGGAGAGAGGCCAAAGCAAGACGCGCCCCGAGGAGCGTCTTGACACATGTCAACACTGGGTCTGACAGAGGGCCTCCATGAGAGAGGCCCAAGCAAGACGCGCCCCGAGGAGTGTCTTGCCACATGTCAACACTGGGTCTGACTGAGCGCCTCCAGGAGAGAGGCCCAAGCAAGACGCGCCCCGAGGAGCGTCTTGCCACGTGTCAACACTGGGTCTGACTGAGCGCCTCCAGGAGAGAGGCCCAAGCAAGATGCGCCCCGAGGAGCGTCTTGCCACGTGTCACCACTGGGTCTGACTGAGCGCCTCCAGGAGAGAGGCCCAAGCAAGACGCGCCCATAGGAGCTTCTTGCCACGTGTCACCACTGGGTCTGATTGAGCGCCTCCAGGAGAGAGGCCCCAGCAAGACGCGCCCCGAGGAGCGTCTTGCCTTATGTCAGCACTCGGTCTGACTGAGCGCCTCCAGGAGAGAGGCCCAAGCAAGACGCACCCCGAGGAGCGTCTTGCGACATGTCACTACTCGGTCTAACTGAGCGCCTCCAGGAGAGAAGTCATAGCCAGACGTGCCCCGATGAGTGTCTTGCCACATGTCACTACTCGGTCTGACTGAGCGCCTCCAGGAGAGAGGCCCAAGCAAGACGTGCCCCGAGGAGCGTCTTGCCACATGTCAACAATGGGTCTGACTGAGGGCCTCCAGGAGAGAAGCCCAAGCAAGACGCGCCCCGAGGAGCATCTTGCCACATGTCAACACTGGGTCTGACTGAGCGCCTCCAGGAGAGAGGCCCAAGCAAGACGCGCCCCGAGGAGCGTAAGGCCACATGTCACTACTCAGTCTGACTGAGCGCCTCCAGGAGAGAGGCCCAAGCAAGACGCGCCCCGAGGAGCGTCTTGCCACATGTCAACACTGGGTCTGATTGAGGGCCTTCTGGAGAGAGGCCCAAGCAAGACGCGCCCCGAGGAGCGTCTTGCCACATGTCATTAATGGGTCTTACTGAGGGCCTCCAGGAGAGAGGCCCAAGCAAGATGCGCCCGGAGGAGCGTCTTGCCACATGTCAACACTGGGTCTGACAGAGGGCCTCCAGGAGAGAGGCCCAAGCAAGACGCGCCCCGAGGAGCGTCTTGCCTCATGTCACCTCTGGTTCTGACTGAGCGCCTCCAGGAGAGAGGCCCAAGCAAGACACATCCGAGGAGCGTCTTGCCACATGTCAACAATGGGTCTGACTGAGGGCCTCCAGGAGAGAAGCCCAAGCAAGACGCGCCCAGTGGAGCGTCTTGACACATGTCAACACTGGGTCTGACAGAGGGCCTCCAGGAGAGAAGCCCAAGCAAGACGCGCCCCGAGGAGCTTCTTGCCACATGTCAGCACTCGGTCTGACTGAGCGCCTCCAAGAGAGAGGCCAAAGCAAGACGCGCCCCGAGGAGCGTCTTGACACATGTCAACACTGGGTCTGACAGAGGGCCTCCATGAGAGAGGCCCAAGCAAGACGCACCCCGAGGAGCGTCTTGCCACGTGTCACCACTGGGTCTGATTGAGCGCCTCCAGGAGAGAGGCCCCAGCAAGACCGGTCAGGCCTGCAGTGTAAACATGTGAGACATGATGTTCTTTCACAGAACTGAGGTTGTTCATTACTAAATGACTTTTACAGGAATATTGTTATTATACTATTCAACAGGTTGATCATAATAATGTGTATTAAACCCACAACCTAGCACTGAGGACAGAGGGACTTTATTTAAATTAGTACTTAATGGAAACGCTACATAATGATACATAAGAGCCATGTCATACATTCAGCCTAGGAATAGTAGCATTGTGCACTATTAAAAATATACACATCAATTGCTCGAATCCCATTGTTGCATAGTAAAACTCTAATAAAACTCTAGTCTGACATCAACAGAGAAGACTTAGTGTATGTACTACAAATACAGCATTAGGATTTCGAGTGGACCGTGCACCTTGTGAACCATCAGAGGCTTATGTCTCTCGTCTCGTCTCGTCTCGTCTTCCTCCGCTTATCCGGGTCCGGGTCGCGGGGGCAGCATCCCAACTAGGGAGCTCCAGGCCGTCCTCTCCCCGGCCTTGTCCACCAGCTCCTCCGGCAGGACCCCAAGGCGTTCCCGGACCAGATTGGAGATGTAACCTCTCCAACGTGTCCTGGGTCGACCCGGGGGCCTTCTGCCGGCAGGACATGCCCGAAACACCTCCCCGGGGAGGCGTCCAGGAGGCATCCTGACCAGATGCCCAAACCACCTCAACTGGCTCCTTTCGATCCAGAGGAGCAGCGGTTCTACTCCGAGTCCCTCCCGAATGTCCGAGCTCCTCACCCTATCTCTAAGGCTGAGCCCGGCCACCCTACGGAGGAAACTCATTTCGGCCGCTTGTATCCGCGATCTCGTTCTTTCGGTCATTACCCAAAGCTCATGACCATAGGTGAGGATTGGGACGTAGATCGACCGGTAAATCGAGAGCCTGGCTTTCTGGCTCAGCTCCCTCTTCCCCACGACAGATCGGCTCAGCGTCCGCATCACTGCAGATGCCGAACCAATCCGCCTGTCGATCTCCCGATCCCTCCTACCCTCACTCGTGAACAAGACCCCGAGATACTTAAACTCCTCCACTTGAGGTAGGACCTCTCCCCCGACCCGGAGGTGGCAAGCCACCCTTTTCCGGTCGAGAACCATGGTCTCAGATTTGGAGGTGCTGATCCTCATCCCAGCCGCTTCACATTCGGCCGCGAACCTACCCAGCAAGAGCTGAAGGTCAGAGCTGGATGAAGCTAGGAGGACCACATCATCCGCAAAAAGCAGAGACGAGATTCTCCTGCCACCAAACTCGACACACTCCACACCACGGCTGCGTCTAGAAATTCTGTCCATAAAAGTGATGAACAGAACCGGTGACAAAGGGCAGCCCTGGCGGAGTCCAACCCTCACTGGGAACAGGTCCGACTTACTACCGGCTATGCGGACCAAACTCACGCTCCTCTGGTAAAGGGACTGAATGGCCCTTAACAGAAAGCCACCCACCCCATACTCCTGGAGCGTCCCCCACAGGGTGCCCCTGGGGACACGGTCATAAGCCTTCTCCAAATCCACAAAGCACATGTGGATTGGTTGGGCAAACTCCCATGCCCCCTCCATTACCCTTGCAAGGGTATAGAGCTGGTCCACAGTTCCACGGCCAGGACGAAAACCACATTGCTCCTCCTCTATCTGAGATTCAACTATCGATCGGACCCTCCTCTCCAGTACCTTGGAGTAGACCTTTCCAGGGAGGCTGAGGAGTGTGATCCCCCTATAGTTGGAACACACCCTCAGGTCACCCTTCTTAAAGATGGGGACCACCACCCCGGTCTGCCACTCCCTAGGAACTGCCCCCGATGACCACGCAATGTTGTAGAGACGTGTCAACCATGACAGCCCTACAACATCCATAGCCTTGAGATACCCAGGACGAACCTCATCCGCCCCCGGGGCTCCGCCGCTGTGTAGTTGTTTGACTACCTCAGCAACTTCTGCCCCCGAGATCGGACAGTCCATCCCCAGGCCTCCCAGCTCTGGTTCCTCCTCGGAATGCGCATTGGTGGGATTGAGGAGCTCCTCAAAGTATTCCTTCCACCGTCCGACTATAGCCTCAGTTGACGTCAGCAGCTCCCCATCCCCACTGTAAACAGTGTGAGCGAGTTGCTGCCTTCCTCTCCTGAGGCGCCGGACAGTTTGCCAGAACCTCTTTGGAGCCGATCGATAGTCTTTCTCCATGGCCTCACCAAACTCCTCCCACGCCCGAGATTTTGCCTCGGCAACTGCCACTGCTGCACCCCGCTTGGCTATCCGGTACCTGTCTGCTGCCTCCGGAGACCCACAGACCAGCCACGCCCTGTAGGCCTCCTTCTTCAGCCTGACGGCTCCCCGAACCTCTGGTGTCCACCAGCGGGTACGGGGGTTGCCACCACGACTGGCACCGGCCACCTTACGACCACAGCTAGCAACAGCCGCCTCGACAATCGCAGAGTGGAACAAGGCCCACTCGGACTCAATGTCCCCCACTGCTCTCGGGACGTGGTCAAAGCTCTGCCGGAGGTGGGAGTTGAAGACCGTCTTGACAGGTTCTTCTGCCAGGCGTTCCCAGCAGACCCTCACTATGCGTTTGGGTCTGCCAGGTCTACGCGGCATGTTCCCTTGCCATCTGATCCAACTCACCACCAGGTGGTGATCAGTTGACAGCTCCGCCCCTCTCTTCACTCGGGTGTCCAAAACATACGGCCGCAGGTCAGATGATACGACTACAAAATCTATCATCGACCTGTGACCTAGGCTGCCCTGGTACCAAGTGTACCGGTGGGCATCCTTATGTTCGAACATGGTGTTCGTTATTGCCAAACTGCGGCTTGCACAGAAGTCCAATAACAAAACACCGCTCGAGTTCTGATCAGGTGGGCCGTTCCTCCCAATCACACCCCTCCAGGTCAAGCTGTCATTGCCCACGTGAGCATTGAAGTCCCCCAGCAGGACAATGGAGTCCCCTGATGGAGCACTATCTAGCACTCGTCCCAGGGACTCCAAAAAGGGTGGGTACTCTGAACTGATATTTGGCCCATAAGCACAAACAACAGTCAGGACCCGTTCCCCGACCTGAAGGCGCAAGGAAGCTACCCTCTTGTCCCCCGGGGTAAACCCCAACACACAGGCAGAGAGTCTCGGGGCTAACAAAAAGCCAACCCCAGCCCTCCGCCTCTCACCCGGAGCAACTCCAGCAAAGTAGAGTGTCCAACCCCTCTCCAGGTCTCGGGTTCCAGAGCCAATGCTATGTGTCGAGGTGAGTCCGACTATATCTAGCCGGTACCGCTCAACCTCTGCCTCCTCCTTGAACCGTCACCTTATCGTGGTGGAGGAGTTTGAGTGCCCTAATGATCCTAGGAGCTATGTTGTCTGGGGCACTTAGTGCCCCTGGTAGGGTCTCCCATGACAAATTGGTCTTAGGTGAAGGGTGAGACAAAGAACGGTTCGAAGGATCTTTCATGGCGGTTAAAACGAAGAGTCGGAGTACCCGGCCCGGAGGGTTACCGGGGTCCCACCCTGGAGCCAGGCCTGGGGTTGGGGCCCGTGAGCGAGCGCCTGGTGGCCGGGCTTTCGCCCATGGGGCCCGGCCGGGCCCAGCCCGAACCGGATACATGGGCTCGTCCAACTGTGGACCCACCACCCGCAGGAGGAACATGAAGGGTCCGGTGCAATGTGAATCGGGTGGCAGACCAAATCAGAGGCTTATGATGCAACATATCTTCCAGTTGCTATTAGACAAGTTATAATTCTCGACCATTTTTCGGAACTGGTTTCTTGGGTCCGTGAGTAAATGCCAAATGAGATGATAGTCCTTAAGTAAGTTCCTGGCGATCCCATGTCACGCTCTTGCCCATCAGCCGGTGAACGCTGAGACGGAACTCTATGAGAGCGATGTATTTTTTAAGTGCTCCGAATATACTTCTAACAAGCGTGCGATTCACTTCGTGAGTAAACGGCAGCTGCAGCTGATTCAAACAGTCGAGCCAACTTTCTACATCACAATATGCGTTTTGTAGTTAGTCGAGTTACCTTTTGTGTGGTGCATGCACGGGTCGTTAGCGTCCAGCTCCCAGCTTAGAGAGTCCTGTATTGACACAGACGTCAATACATCTCGATGTCATGCAACACACAAAGTCTGTCGCATACAGGTGGGTTAACACACATGTACGATGTGTGCGATGGCGCGCCCGTTTACAATGGGACACAACGATGATCATTGTTAACCAAACTCTTGTTTCTCACGACAGGTGGTAGCGTTGTCTCCTGCACCTGGTCTTCGTGCACAGAGGGTGTTGTAATGTGCTCGTCATAGTCGCGATCGTTGTCACTCGAATCCGTTGTTCTCACGACAGGTGGTAGCGTTGTCTCCTGCATGTTGTCTTCGCGTGCGGCAAGCGTTGTGCTGTGCTCGTTATAAAGGTTGTCTTCGTACAAAGGGGGTGTTGAATACTCCTTCGTGAGTAGTCTAGGAGGTGGTGTGATGGAACGTATCTCAGAGGCGTTATGTGAGCGTACCACCATGGCCTGAGCAACTGCGACTACTGAGAGTACACCCAGTACAGACAGCGAGATCATTTTTTTTCTTGGGTGTTGTACGTGTGGGTACAGCCGCTTTAATGGCAGTGAGAGCAAGTGGGCAAATGTATTTATAGGTCACTAGCAGAAACTAAGGCACGTGGTCAGAGTGTAATCGTAACCACCTAAAGTAGCTCTTGTCATAATTTAATATACATAGAAATCAGAAACGGGTATGTCAGGATAGACATCGCGAGTGATAATGCGGCCAGTATCTGTGTGCGCTTGAGAGCACCTTGTTGTTCTACTGTGGTGCCCACGCCGCCGGGTCTGTAAATGTCATCGACCTTCTTTATATATGCATACGCTAAAGACCGTATATTCTCTATGGATTTGAACACGTCCTTTGTTTCGCGTAACGCTTGAGCTGTCTCGAGCGTGATGTTGTGAGTGTACACCAGTGTTTTGCGTGCACCGAGGTCCGAAAGGGCGTGCGCTACAACTATTAACCTTGGTTTGGGAGTGTGGCGAAACGCTCGCTCCGCTGTAATGGGCGGATGCAATGTTATCACCTGGTACGTTTCGTTAGTCGGGTCGTAACACACCGGTCCGTGACACGGACCGTCACATTGTATGGGGCACAGTAAGGACAACACGCCGCGGACCGTGACTTCGCACTCGACCGCGGTGGTGTTGTCGATTTGCAAAGGATCACATATGCCTCTCCAGTCGCAATGAGGCACATTGTAGTCGACGCGGCCGTCGGTCACCATAGCTTTCGTCAGCCAACACACTCGATTGCCCTTCGAAACATCGGCGATGAACGTGAGCGTAGAGGTCGCAGTCGCTTTACTGTACGCCAGGATATCCGTGTGTGAGTGCACGCTCGACGTCGATTGACAACCGGTCATGTCAGACCTGATCAGACCTTCCGAACACATGACCATTAGTTGTTGTGCGGCTGAGAGTATCGCGATCATACCGTTGAGATGTGTAGAAAGTCCGTACACGCCAGCCTTCCACGTTTCCAAAGTTTCCAGCAGTCTAGAGGGACTTGTCTTAGCTCGCATGGCAGTGCTGAATTTGCGTTGTGTAGACACAACGGCTTCGACCTCGCTTAGGATCTGTGGGCTCATGTACTCGTGGTAGGCCAAGACGTGTATAGTCGAGCGCGGTGACGCCCCGAACACCTTACCCGGTTTTGTTGTGGCGATATGCGTGTCCAGTAACGCGGCAAAGTCCGCGTGTCTAGCGTGTATTGATTTTACAGCTCGCTCATACCCCAACAGTACGGTCCGTAGAAGTTCGTTCACTTGTTTCCATGCGCTCGTGGAACACAGGACATCGCAACCTCTGTGATACTCAAGTAAAGCGTCACACACCAGCTGCTTGCACGTTGGAAATACAATCGGTAGTAACTTCTTACTCCACTCTATGTTGAACTCGTATAGTATGTATATGGGCGGTTGCGGCGGTTTGCGCATTTTCTATCTACCCTCCGCTAATATGACTCTGTGGTCTGTCTCCTGAGATGGTGCGGTTGGAACTTAAGAGAGCGCTATCGACGGTCGGCGTTTCCATTTCGTAAACTGTGCCATTTTCAGCCGCTGGCAAACGGCCGTCGACGGTCGATGCGAGACACCAACATAACGTTAGACCGCGACCCTCATGCCAGTTTTCTGTAGTGCTGGTTGTAGTTTCTGGTGCACACTCGAAACGCCATTATGATCACAATTACGTTGATTAATAAATCCAGTTTTGTAGCGACTGCAGCCAGCGCCGTCGCACAACTCGTGTCGGTGTTATCTCTCGATACTTTCATTCGTATCCGAGTGTATGCAGAATCTACGGATCTGGTGAAGTTGCTTGTCACTAGCTTGCGCATGTTTGATATGGCACTTTGCGCGAGACTCACACAACCTGCAGTGGCAACCGTCGCGTCAGTGCAAAGTTTTTCCGATATATCGCTCGCAACATCGTTTGTCATTTGCTGTACACTGCGCACACTGGCCACGAGGTCGCAGAGAGGGTCTTCGTTACGAGCTACTCTGGTAGCGCCGTGGTTGATGAGGACGATCATCTTTAGCAATAGTTTAAATTAGTACTTAATGGAAACGATACATAATGATACATAAGAGCCATGTCATACATTCAGCCTAGGAATAGTAGCATTGTGCATTATTAAAAATATACAGATCAATTGCTCGAATCCCATTGTTGCAAAGTAAAACTCTAATATAACTCTAGTCTGACATCAACAGAGAAGACTTAGTGTATGCACTACAAATACAGCATTAGGATTTCGAGTGGACCGTGCACCTTGTGAACCATCAGAGGCTTATGACGCAACATATCTTCCAGTTGCTATTAGACAAGTTATAATTCTTGACCATTTTTCGGAACTGGTTTCTTGGGTCCGTGAGTAAATGCCAAATGAGATGATAGTCCTTAAGTAAGTTCCTGGCGATCCCATGTCACGCTCTTGCCCATCAGCCGGTGAATGCTGAGACGGAACTCGATGAGAGCGATGTATTTTTTAAGTGCTCCGAATGTACTTCTAACAAGCGTGCGATTCACTTCGTGAGTAAACCGCAGCTGCAGCTGATTCAAACAGTCGAGCCAACTTTCTACATCACAATATGCGTTTTGTAGTTAGTCGAGTTACCTTTTGTGTGGCGCATGCACGAGTCGTTAGCGTCCAGCTCCCAGCTTAGAGAGTCCTGTATTGACACAGACGTCAATACATCTCGATGTCATGCAACACACAAAGTCTGTCGCATACAGGTGGGTTAACACATGTACGATACCTTTTGTGTGGCGCATGCACTGGTCGTTAGCGTCCAGCTCCTGGCTTATAGAGAGTCCTGTATTGACACAGACGTCAATACATCTCGATGTCATGCAACACACAAAGTCTGTCGCATACAGGTGGGTTAACACACATGTACGATGTGTGCAATGGCGCGCCCGTTTACAATGGGACACAACGATGATCATTGTTAACCAAACTCTTGTTTCTCACGACAGGTGGTAGCGTTGTCTCCTGCACCTGGTCTTCGTGCACAGAGGGTGTTGTAATGTGCTCGTCATAGTCGCGATCGTTGTCACTCGAATCCGTTGTTCTCACGACAGGTGGTAGCGTTGTCTCCTGCATGTTGTCTTCGCGTGCGGCAAGCGTTGTGCTGTGCTCGTTATAATGGTTGTCTTCGTACAAAGGGGGTGTTGAATACTCCTTCGCGAGTAGTCTAGGAGGTGGTGTGATGGAACGTATCTCAGAGGCGTTATGTGAGCGTACCACCATGGCCTGAGCAACTGCGACTACTGAGAGTACACCCAGTACAGACAGCAAGATCATTTTTTTTCTTGGGTGTTGTACGTGTGGGTACAGCCGCTTTAATGGCAGTGAGAGCAAGTGGGCAAATGTATTTATAGGTCACTAGCAGAAACTAAGGCACATGGTCAGAGTGTAATCGTAACCACCTAAAGTAGCTCTTGTCATAATTTAATATACATAGAAATCAGAAACGGGTATGTCAGGATAGACATCGCGAGTGATAATGCGGCCAGTATCTGTGTGCGCTTGAGAGCACCTTGTTGTTCTACTGTGGTGCCCACGCCGCCGGGTCTGTAAATGTCATCGACCTTCTTTATATACGCATACGCTAAAGACCGTATATTCTCTATGTATTTGTTTCGCGTAACGCTTGAGCTGTCTCGAGCGTGATGTTGTGAGTGTACACCAGTGTTTCGCGTGCACCGAGGTCCGAAAGGGCGTGCGCTACAACTATTAACCTTGGTTTGGGAGTGTGGCGAAACGCTCGCTCCGCTGTAATGGGCGGATGCAATGTTATCACCTGGTACGTTTCGTTAGTCAGGTCGTAACACACCGGTCCGTGACACGGACCGTCACATAGTATGGGGCACAGTAAGGACAACACGCCGCCGACCGTGACTTCGCACTCGACCGCGGTGGTGTTGTCGATTTGCAAAGGATCACATACGCCTCTCCAGTCGCAATGAGGCACATTGTAGTCGACGCGACCTTCGGTCACCATAGCTTTCGTCAGCCAACACACTCGATTGCCCTTCGAAACATCGGCGATCAACGTGAGCGTAGAGGTCGCCGTCGCTTTACTGTACGCCAGGATATCCGTGTGTGAGTGCACGCTCGACGTCGATTGACAACCGGTCATGTCAGACCTGATCAGACCTTCCGAACACATGACCATTAGTTGTTGTGCGGCTGAGAGTATCGCGATCATACCGTTGAGATGTGTAGAAAGTCCGTACACGCCAGCCTTCCGCGTTTCCAAAGTTTCCAGCAGTCTAGAGGGACTTGTCTTAGCTCGCATGGCAGTGCTGAATTTGCGTTGTGTAGACACAACGGCTTCGACCTCGCTTAGGATCTGTGGGCTCATGTACTCGTGGTAGGCCAAGATGTGTATAGTCGAGCGCGGTGACGCCCCGAACACCTTACCCGGTTTTGTTGTGGCGATATGCGTGTCCAGTAACACGGCAAAGTCCGCGTGTCTAGCGTGTATTGATTTTACAGCTCGCTCATACCCCAACAGTACGGTCCGTAGAAGTTCGTTCACTTGTTTCCATGCGCTCGTGGAACACAGGACATCGCAACCTCTGTGATACTCAAGTAAAGCGTCACACACCAGCTGCTTGCACGTTGGAAATACAATCGGTAGTAACTTCTTACTCCACTCTATGTTGAACTCGTATAGTATGTATATGGGCGGTTGCGGCGGTTTGCGCATTTTCTATCTACCCTCCGCTAATATGACTCTGTGGTCTGTCTCCTGAGATGGTGCGGTTGGAACTTAAGAGAGCGCTATCGACGGTCGGCGTTTCCATTTCGTAAACTGTGCCATTTTCAGCCGCTGGCAAACGGCCGTCGACGGTCGATGCGAGACACCAACATAACGTTAGACCGCGACCCTCATGCCAGTTTTCTGTAGTGCTGGTTGTAGTTTCTGGTGCACACTCGAAACGCCATTATGATCACAATTACGTTGATTAATAAATCCAGTGTTGTAGCGACTGCAGCCAGCGCCGTCGCACAACTCGTGTCGGTGTTATCTCTCGATACTTTCATTCGTATCCGAGCGTATGCAGAATCTACGGATCTGGTGAAGTTGCTTGTCACTAGCTTGCGCATGTTTGATATGGCACTTTGCGCGAGACTCACACAACCTGCAGTGGCAACCGTCGCGTCAGTGCAAAGTTTTTCCGATATATCGCTCGCAACATCGTTTGTCATTTGCTGTACACTGCGCACACTGGCCACGAGGTCGCAGAGAGGGTCTTCGTTACGAGCTACTCTGGTAGCGCCGTGGTTGATGAGGACGATCATCTTTAGCAATAGTTCATCTCGAAGCGCAACGAAGGTGAGGGCGACGGGTTGGCCGGTTCTGCCTTCAGGCCACTCGGTTGCCGCTAGATTGCCCAATGCCACACACGCAGACGAACCCTGTACACACTCAAAGACCCGTGTGCGATCGTTGATTTCTGCTAGTACGTTTGCTAGTTCTACGTGCTTCCATGTATCGGGCGTGGGCACGCGCTTGTTTTAGAGGCGTTTTCGCGCAGCCTCTACCCTGCACGACCGCTCGTGGCCGCACTAGCTATATTTATCTTTATTTGTTTCACACACACACACACACACACACACACACACACACACACACACACACACACACACACACACACACACACACACACACACACACACACACACACACACACACACACACACACACACACACACACACACAGGCCCTTGCGTGCAAACCCCGGTCAGGCCTGCAGTGCACACATAAGAGACATGATGTTCTTTCACAGAACTGAGGTTGTTCATTACTAAATGACTTTTACAGGAATATTGTTATTATACTATTCAACAGGTTGATCATAATAATGTGTATTAAACCCACAACCTAGCACTGAGGACAGAGGGACTTTATTTAAATTAGTACTTAATGGAAACGATACATAATGATACATAAGAGCCATGTCATACATTCAGCCTAGGAATAGTAGCATTGTGCACTATTAAAAATATACACATCAACTGCTCGAATCCCATTGTTGCAAAGTAAAACTCTAATAAAACTCTAGTCTGACATCAACAGAGAAGACTTAGTGTATGTACTACAAATACAGCATTAGGATTTCGAGTGGACCGTGCACCTTGTGAACCATCAGAGGCTTATGACGCAACATATCTTCCAGTTGCTATTAGACAAGTTATAATTCTCGACCATTTTTCGAAACTGGTTTCTTGGGTCCGTGAGTAAATGCCAAATGAGATGATAGTCCTTAAGTAAGTTCCTGGCGATCCCATGTCACGCTCTTGCCCATCAGCCGGTGAACGCTGAGACGGAACTCGATGAGAGCGATGTATTTTTTAAGTGCTCCGAATGTACTTCTAACAAGCGTGCGATTCACTTTGTGAGTAAACCGCAGCTGCAGCTGATTCAAACAGTCGAGCCAACATTCTACATCACAATATGCGTTTTGTAGTTAGTCGAGTTACCTTTTGTGTGGCGCATGCACGGGTCGTTAGCGTCCAGCTCCCAGCTTATAGAGTCCTGTATTGACACAGACGTCAATACATCTCGATGTCATGCAACACACAAAGTCTGTCGTATACAGGTGGGTTAACACATGTACGATACCTTTTGTGTGGCGCATGCACGGGTCGTTAGCGTCCAGCTCCCGGCTTATAGAGAGTCCTGTATTGACACTGACGTCAAGACATCTCGATGTCATGCAACACACAAAGTCTGTCGCAAACAGGTGGGTTAACACACATGTACGATGTGTGCGATGGTGAGCCCATTTACAATGGGACACGACGATGATCATTGTTAACCAAACTCTTGTTTCTCACGACAGGTGGTAGCGTTGTCTCCTGCACCTGGTCTTCGTGCACAGAGGGTGGTGTAATGTGCTCGTCATAGTCGCGATCGTTGTCACTCGAATCCGTTGTTCTCACGACAGGTGGTAGCGTTGTCTCCTGTATGTTGTCTACGCGTGCGGCAAGCAATGTGCTGTGCTCGTTATAATGGTTGTCTTCGTACAAAGGGGGTGTTGAATACTCCTTCGCGAGTAGTCTAGGAGATGGCGTGATGGGACGTATCTCAGAGGCGTTATTTGAGCGTATCACCATGGCCTGAGCAACTGCGACTAGTGAGAGTACACCCAGTACAGACAGCGAGATCATTTTTTTTCTTGGGTGTTGTACGTGTGGGTACAGCCGCTTTAATGGCAGTGAGAGCAAGTGGGTATATGTATTTATATTGGGTCGGTGACACAGACGTCAATACATCTCGATGCCATGCAACACACAAAGTCTGTCGCATACAGGTGGGTTAACACATGCACGATACCTTTTGTGTGGCGCATGCATGGGTCGTTAGCATCCAGCTCCTGGCTTATAGAGAGTCCTTAATTGACACAGACGTCAATACATCTCGATGTCATGCAACACACAAAGTCTGTCGCATACAGGTGGGTTAACACACATGTACGATGTGTGCGATGGCGCGCCCGTTTACAATGGGACACGACGATGATCATTGTTAACCAAACTCTTGTTTCTCACGACAGGTGGTAGCGTTGTCTCCTGCACCTGGTCTTCGTGCACAGAGGGTGTTGTAATGTGCTCGTCATAGTCGCGATCGTTGTCACTCGAATCCGTTGTTCTCACGACAGGTGGTAGCGTTGTCTCCTGCATGTTGTCTTCACGTGCGGCAAGCGTTGTGCTGTGCTCGTTATCATGGTTGTCTTCGTACAAAGGGGGTGTTGAATACTCCTTCGCGAGTAGTCTAGGAGGTGGTGTGATGGAACGTATCTCAGAGGCGTTATGTGAGCGTACCACCATGGCCTGAGCAACTGCGACTACTGAGAGTACACCCAGTACAGACAGCGAGATCATTTTTTTTCTTGGGTGTTGTACGTGTGGGTACAGCCGCTTTAATGGCAGTGAGACCAAGTGGGCAAATGTATTTATAGGTCACTAGCAGAAACTAAGGCACGTGGTCAGAGTGTAATCGTAACCACCTAAGGTAGCTCTTGTCATAATTTAATATACATAGAAATCAGAAACGGGTAAGTCAGGATAGACATCGCGAGTGATAATGCGGCCAGTATCTGTGTGCGCTTGAGAGCACCTTGTATTTCTACTATGGTGCCCACACCGCCGGGTCTGTAAATGTCATCGACCTTCTTTATATACGCATACGCTAAAGACCGTATATTCTCTATGGATTTGAACACGTCCTTTGTTTCGCGTAACGCTTGAGCTGTCTCGAGCGTGATGTTGTGAGTGTACACCAGTGTTTCGCGTGCACCGAGGTCCGAAAGGGCGTGCGCTACAACTATTAACCTTGGTTTGGGAGTGTGGCGAAACGCTCGCTCCGCTGTAATGGGCAGATGCAATGTTATCACCTGGTACGTTTCGTTAGTCGGGTCGTAACACACCGGTCCATCACACGGACCGTCACATTGTATGGGGCACAGTAAGGACAACACGCCGCCGACCGTGACTTCGCACTCGACCGCGGTGGTGTTGTCGATTTGCAAAGGATCACATACGCCTCTCCAGTCGCAATGAGGCACATTGTAGTCGACGCGACCGTCGGTCACCATAGCTTTCGTCAGCCAACACACTCGATTGCCCTGCGAAACATCGGCGATCAACGTGAGCATATAGGTCGCTGTCGCTTTACTGTACGCCAGGATATCCGTGTGTGAGTGCACGCTCGACGTCGATTGACAACCGGTCATGTCAGACCTGATCAGACATTCCGAACACATGACCATTAGTTGTTGTGCGGCCGAGAGTATCGCGATCATACCATTGAGATGTGAAGAAAGCGCGTACACGCCAGCCTTCCACGTTTCCAAAGTTTCCAGCAGTCTAGAGGGACTTGTCTTAGCGCGCACGGCTGTGCTGAATTTGCGTTGGGTAGACACAACGGCTTCGACCTCGCTTAGGATCTTGTGGGCTCATGTACTCGTGGTAGGCCAAGACGTGTATAGTCGAGCGCGGTGACGCCCCGAACACTTGACCCGGTTTTGCTGTTGCGATATGCGTGTCCAGTAACACGGCAAAGTCCGCGTGCCTAGCGTGTATTGATTTTACAGCTCGCTCATACCCCAATAGTACGGTCGGTAGAAGTTCGTTCACTTGTTTCCATGCGCTCGTGGAACACAGGACATCGCAACCTCTGTGATACTCAAGTAAAGCGTCACACACCAGCTGCTTGCACGTTGGAAATACAATCGGTAATAACTTCTTACTCCACTCTATGTTGAACTCGTATAGTATGTATATGGGCGGTTGCGGCGGTTTGCGCATTTTCTATCTACCCTCCGCTAATATGACTCTGTGGTCTGTCTCCTGAGATGGTGCGGTTGGAACTTGCGAGAGTGCGCTATCGACGGTCGGCGTTTCCATTTCGTCAACTGTGCCATTTTCAGCCGCTGGCAAACGGCCGTCGACGGTCGATGCGAGACACCAACATAACGTTAGACCGCGACCCTCATGCCAGTTTTCTGTAGTACTGGTTGTAGTTTCTGGTGCACACTCGAAACGCCATTACGATCACAATTACGTTGATTAATAAATCCAGTGTTGTAGCGACTGCAGCCAGCGCCGTCGCGCAACTCGTGTCGGTGTTATCTCTCGATACTTTCATTCGTATCCGAGCGTATGCAGAATCTACGGATCTGGTGAAGTTGCTTGTCACTAGCTTGCGCACGTTTGATATGGCACTTTGCGCGAGACTCACACAACCTGCAGTGGCGACCGTCGCGTCAGTGCAAAGTTTTTCCGATATATCGCTCGCAACATCGTTTGTCATTTGCTGTACACTGCGCACACTGGCCGCGAGGTCGCGGAGAGGGTCTTCGTTACGAGTTGTGTAATATCCGCTGACTTGCCAATTCAATTCTGGTGGCGCTGACCCAAACGAGAACGCTTTTAAGGCGCATGTCATGGTAACTCTGGTAGCGCCGTGGTTGATGAAGACGATCATCTTTAGCAATAGTTCATCTCGAAGCGCAACGATGGTTAGGGCGACGGGTTGGCCGGTTCCGCCTTCAGGCCACTCGGTTGCCGCTAGATTGCCCAATGCCACACACGCAGACGAACCCTGTACACACTCAATGACCCGTGTGCGATCGTTGATTTCTGCTAGTACGTTTGCTAGTTCTACGTGCTTCCACGGATCGGGCGTGGGCACTCGCTTGTTTTAGAGGCGTTTTCGCGCAGCCTCTACCCTGCACGACCGCTCATGGCCGCACTAGCTATTTTTATCTTTATTTGTTTCACACACACACACACACACACACACACACACACACACACACACACACACACACACACACACACACACACACACACAGGCCCTTGCGTGCAAACCCCGGTCAGGCCTGCAGTGCACACATAAGAGACATGATGTTCTTTCACAGAACTGAGGTTGTTCATTACTAAATGACTTTTACAGGAATATTGTTATTATACTATTCAACAGGTTGATCATAATAATGTGTATTAAACCCACAACCTAGCACTGAGGACAGAGGGACTTTATTTAAATTAGTACTTAATGGAAACGATACATAATGATACATAAGAGCCATGTCATACATTCAGCCTAGGAATAGTAGCATTGTGCACTATTAAAAATATACACATCAACTGCTCGAATCCCATTGTTGCAAAGTAAAACTCTAATAAAACTCTAGTCTGACATCAACAGAGAAGACTTAGTGTATGTACTACAAATACAGCATTAGGATTTCGAGTGGACCGTGCACATTGTGAACCATCAGAGGCTTATGACGCAACATATCTTCCAGTTGCTATTAGACAAGTTACAATTCTCGACCATTTTTCGGAACTGGTTTCTTGGGTCCGTGAGTAAATGCCAAATGAGATGATAGTCCTTAAGTAAGTTCCTGGCGATCCCATGTCACGCTCTTGCCCATCAGCCGGTGAACACTGAGACGGAACTCGATGAGAGCGATATATTTTTTAAGTGCTCCGAATGTACTTCTAACAAGCGTGCGATTCACTTCGTGAGTAAACCGCAGCTGCAGCTGATTCAAACAGTCGAGCCAACTTTCTACATTACAATATGCGTTTTGTAGTTAGTCGAGTTACCTTTTGTGTGGCGCAAGCACGGGTCGTTAGAGTCCAGCTCCCAGCTTATACAGTCCTGTATTGACACAGACGTCAATACATCTCGATGTCATGCAACACACAAAGTCTGTCGCATACAGGTGGGTTAACACATGTACGATACCTTTTGTGTGGCGCATGCACGGGTCGTTAGCGACCAGCTCCAGGCTTACAGAGAGTCCTGTATTGACACAGATGTCAATACATCTCCATGTCATGCAACACACAAAGTCTGTCGCATACAGGTGGGTTAACACACATGTACGATGTGTGCGATGGCGCGCCCGTTTACAATGGGACACGACGATGATCATTGTTAACCAAACTCTTGTTTCTCAAGACAGGTGGTAGCGTTGTCTCCTGCACCTGGTCTTCGTGCACAGAGGGTGTGGTAATGTGCTCGTCATAGTCGCGATCGTTGTCACTCGAATCCGTTGTTCTCACGACAGGTGGTAGCGTTGTCTCCTGCATGTTGTCTTCGCGTGCGGCAAGCGTTGTGCTGTGCTCGTTATAATGGTTGTCTTTGTACAAAGGGGGGTGTTGAATACTCCTTCGCGAGTAGTCTAGGAGGTGGTGTGATGGGACGTATCTCAGAGGCGTTATGTGAGCGTACCACCATGGCCTGAGCAACTGCGACTACTGAGAGTACACCCAGTACAGACAGCGAGATAATTTTTTTTCTTGGGTTTTGTACGTGTGGGTACAGCCGCTTTAATGGCAGTGAGAGCAAGTGGTCAAATGTATTTATAGGTCACTAGCAGAAACTAAGGCACGTGGTCAGAGTGTAATCGTAACCACCGTAGCTCTTGTCATAATTTAATATACATAGAAATCAGAAACGGGCATGTCAGGATAGACATCGCGAGTGATAATGCGGCCAGCTGACTGAGCGCCTCCAGGAGAGAGGCCCAAGCAAGACGCACCCCGAGGAGCGTCTTTCCACGTGTCACCACTGGGTCTGACTGAGCGCCTCCAGGAGAGAGGCCCAAGCAAGACGCGCCCCGAGGAGCGTCTTGCCACATGTCAACACTGGGTCTGACTGAGCGCCTCCAGGAAAGAGGCCCAAGCAAGACGCGCCCCGAGGAGCGTCTTGCAACATGTCAACACTGGGTCTGACTGAGCGCCTCCAGGAGAGAGGCCCAAGCAAGACGCGCCCCGAGGAGCGTCTTGCCACATGTCAGCACTGGGTCTGACTGAGCGCCTCCAGGAGAGAGGCCCCAGCAAGACGCGCCCCGAGGAGCGTCTTGCCTTATGTCAGCACTCGGTCTGACTGAGCGCCTCCAGGAGAGAGGCCCAAGCAAGACGCGCCCCGAGGAGCGTCTTGCCACATGTCAACAATGGGTCTGACTGAGGGCCTCCAGGAGAGAGGCCCAAGCAAGACGCGCCCCGAGGAGCTTCTTGCCACATGTCAGCACTCGGTCTGACTGAGCGCCTCCAGGAGAGAGGCCAAAGCAAGACGCGCCCCGAGGAGCGTCTTGCCACATGTCACCACTTGGTCTGACTGAGCGCCTCCAGGAGAGAGGCCCAAGCAAGACGCGCCCCGAGGAGAGTCTAGCCACATGTCAACACTGGGTCTGACTGAGCGCCTCCAGGAGAGAGGCCCAAGCAAGACGCGCCCCGAGGAGCGTCTTGCCACATGTCAGCACTGGGTCTGACTGAGCGCCTCCAGGAGAGAGGCCCCAGCAAGAAGCGCCCCGAGGAGCGTCTTGCCTTATGTCAGCACTCGGTCTGACTGAGCGCCTCCAGGAGAGAGGCCCAAGCAAGACGCGCCCCGAGGAGCGTCTTGCCACATGTCAACAATGGGTCTGACTGAGGGCCTCCAGGAGAGAGGCCCAAGCAAGACGCGCCCCGAAAAGCTTCTTGCCACATGTCAGCACTCGGTCTGACTGAGCGCCTCCAGGAGAGAGGCCAAAGCAAGACGCGCCCCGAGGAGCGTCTTGACACATGTCAACACTGGGTCTGACATAGGGCTTCCATGAGAGAGGCCCAAACAAGACGCGCCCCGAGGAGTGTCTTGCCACATGTCAACACTGGGTCTGACTGAGCGGCTCTAGGAGAGAGGCCCAAGCAAGACGCGCCCCGAGGAGCGTCTTGCCACATGTCAACACTGGGTCTGACTGAGCGCCTCCAGGAGAGAGGCCTGAGGAGCGTCTTGCCACATGTCACCTCTGGGTCTGACTGAGCGCCACCAGGAGAGAGGCGCAAGCAAGAAACGCCCGAGGAGCGTCTTGATACATGTCAACACTGGGTCTGACTGAGCGCCTCCAGGAGAGAGGCCCCAGCAAAGACGCGCCCCGAGGAGCGTCTTGCCACATGTCAACAATGGGTCTGACTGAGGGCCTCCAGGAGAGAAGCCCAAGCAAGACGCGCCCCGAGGAGCGTCTTGCCACATGTCAACACTGGGTCTAATTGAGCGCCTCCAGGAGAGAGGCCCAAGCAAGACGCGCCCCGAGGAGCTTCTTGCCACATGTCACTACTCGGACTGACTGAGCGCCTCCAGGAGAGAGGTCCAAGCAAGACGTGCCCCGAGGAGAGTCTTGCCACATGTCAACACTGGGTCTGACAGAGGGCATCCAGGAGAGAGGCCCAAGCAATACGCGCCCCGAGGAGCTTCTTTCCACATGTCAACAATGGGTCTTACTGAGGGCCTCCATGAGAGAAGCCCAAGCAAGACGCGCCCCGAGGAGTGTCTTGCCACATGTCAACACTGTGTCTGACTGAGCACCTCCAGGAGAGAGGCCCAAGCAAGACGCGCCCCGAGGAGCGTCTTGCCACGTGTCAACACTGGGTCTGACTTAGCGCCTCCAGGAGAGAGGCCCAAGCAAGATGCGCCCGGAGGAGCGTCTTGCCACGTGTCACCACTGGGTCTGACTGAGCTCCTCCAGGAGAGAGGCCCCAGCAAGACGCGCCCCGAGGAGCGTCTTGCCTTATTTCAGCACTCGGTCTGACTGAGCGCCTCCAGGAGAGAGGCCCAAGCAAGACGCGCCCCGAGGAGCGTCTTGCCACATGTCACTACTCGGTCTAACTGAGCGCCTCCAGGAGAGAGGTCCAAGCAAGACGCGCCCCGAGGAGCGTCTTGCCAAATGTCACTACTCGGTCTGACTGAGCACCTCCACGAGAGAGGCCCAAGCAAGACGTGCCCCGAGGAGCGTCTTGCCACATGTCAACAATGGGTCTGACTGAGGGCCTCCAGGAGAGAAGCCCAAGCAAGACGCGCCCAGAGGAGCGTCTTGCCACATGTCAACACTGGGTCTGACTGAGCGCCTCCAGGAGAGAGGCCCAAGCAAGACACGCCCCGAGGAGCGTCTTGACACATGTCAACACTGGGTCGGACTGAGGGCCTCCATGAGAGAAGCCCAAGCAAGACGCGCCCCGAGGAGAGTCTTGCCACATGTCAACACTCAGTCTGACAGAGGGCATTCAGGAGAGAGGCCGAAGCAAGACGCGCCCCGAGGAGCGTCTTGCCACATGTCACCACTGGGTCTGAATGAGCGCCTCCAGGAGAGAGGCCCAACCAAGACGCGCCCCGAGGAGTGTCTTGCCACATGCCAACACTGGGTCTGACTGAGCGCCTCCAGGAGAGAGGCCCAAGCAAGACGCGCCCCGAGGAGCGTCTTGCCACGTGTCAACACTGGGTCTGACTGAGCGCCTCCAGGAGAGAGGCCCAAGCAAGACGCGCCCAGAGGAGCGTCTTGCCACATGTCAACACTGGGTCTGACTGAGCGCCTCCAGGAGAGAGGCCCAAGCAAGACACGCCCCGAGGAGCGTCTTGACACATGTCAACACTGGGTCGGACTGAGGGCCTCCATGAGAGAAGCCCAAGCAAGACGGGCCCCGAGGAGAGTCTTGCCACATGTCAACACTCGGTCTGACAGAGGGCATTCAGGAGAGAGGCCGAAGCAATACGCGCCCCGAGGAGCGTCTTGCCACATGTCACCACTGGGTCTGAATGAGCGCCTCCAGGAGAGAGGCCCAACCAAGACGCGCCCCGAGGAGTGTCTTGCCACATGCCAACACTGGGTCTGACTGAGCGCCTCCAGGAGAGAGGCCCAAGCAAGACGCGCCCCGAGGAGCGTCCTGCCACATGTCAACACTGGGTCTGACTGAGCGCCTCCAGGAGAGAGGCCCAAGCAAGACGCGCCCCGAGGAGCGTCTTGCCACATGTCAACACTGGGTCTGACTGAGCGCCTCCAGGAGAGAGGCCCAAGCAAGACGCGCCCCGAGGAGCGTCTTGCCACATGTCAACAATGTGTCTGACTGAGGGCCTCCAGGAGAGAGGCCCAAGCAAGATGCGCCCGGAGGAGCGTCTTGCCACATGTCAACACTGGGTTTGACAGAGGGCCTCCAGGAGAGAGGCCCAAGCAAGACGCGCCCCGAGGAGCGTCTTGCCACATGTCACCTCTGGTTCTGACTGAGCGCCTCCAGGAGAGAGGCCCAAGCAAGACGCGCCCCGAGGAGCGTCTTGTCACATGTCAACACTGGGTCTGTCTGAGCGTCTCCAGGAGAGAAGCCCAAGCAAGACGCGCCACGAGGAGCGTCTTGCCACATGTCAACAATGGGTCTGACTGAGGGCCTCCAGGAGAGAGGCCCAAGCAAGACGCGCCCCGAGGAGCGTCTTGACACATGTCAACACTGGGTCTGACTTAGCGCCTCCAGGAGAGAGGCCCAAGCAAGACACGCCCCGAGGAGCGTCTTGCCACATGTCAACACTGGGTCTGACTGAGCGCCTCCAGGAGAGAGGCCCAAGCAAGACACGCCCCGAGGAGCGTCTTGACACATGTCAACACTGGGTCGGACTGAGGGCCTCCATGAGAGAAGCCCAAGCAAGACGCGCCCCGAGGAGAGTCTTGCCACATGTCAACACTCGGTCTGACAGAGGGCATTCAGGAGAGAGGCCGAAGCAATACGCGCCCCGAGGAGCGTCTTGCCACATGTCACCACTGGGTCTGAATGAGCGCCTCCAGGAGAGAGGCCCAACCAAGACGCGACCCGAGGAGTGTCTTGCCACATGCCAACACTGGGTCTGACTGAGCGCCTCCAGGAGAGAGGCCCAAGCAAGACGCGCCCCGAGGAGCGTCCTGCCACATGTCAACACTGGGTCTGACTGAGCGCCTCCAGGAGAGAGGCCCAAGCAAGACGCGCCCCGAGGAGCGTCTTGCCACATGTCAACACTGGGTCTGACTGAGCGCCTCCAGGAGAGAGGCCCAAGCAAGACGCGCCCCGAGGAGCGTCTTGCCACATGTCAACAATGTGTCTGACTGAGGGCCTCCAGGAGAGAGGCCCAAGCAAGATGCGCCCGGAGGAGCGTCTTGCCACATGTCAACACTGGGTTTGACAGAGGGCCTCCAGGAGAGAGGCCCAAGCAAGACGCGCCCCGAGGAGCGTCTTGCCACATGTCACCTCTGGTTCTGACTGAGCGCCTCCAGGAGAGAGGCCCAAGCAAGACGCGCCCCGAGGAGCGTCTTGTCACATGTCAACACTGGGTCTGTCTGAGCGTCTCCAGGAGAGAAGCCCAAGCAAGACGCGCCACGAGGAGCGTCTTGCCACATGTCAACAATGGGTCTGACTGAGGGCCTCCAGGAGAGAGGCCCAAGCAAGACGCGCCCCGAGGAGCGTCTTGACACATGTCAACACTGGGTCTGACTTAGCGCCTCCAGGAGAGAGGCCCAAGCAAGACACGCCCCGAGGAGCGTCTTGCCACATGTCAACACTGGGTCTGACTGAGCGCCTCCAGGAGAGAGGCCCAAGCAAGACACGCCCCGAGGAGCGTCTTGACACATGTCAACACTGGGTCGGACTGAGGGCCTCCATGAGAGAAGCCCAAGCAAGACGCGCCCCGAGGAGAGTCTTGCCACATGTCAACACTCGGTCTGACAGAGGGCATTCAGGAGAGAGGCCGAAGCAATACGCGCCCCGAGGAGCGTCTTGCCACATGTCACCACTGGGTCTGAATGAGCGCCTCCAGGAGAGAGGCCCAACCAAGACGCGCCCCGAGGAGTGTCTTGCCACATGCCAACACTGGGTCTGACTGAGCGCCTCCAGGAGAGAGGCCCAAGCAAGACGCGCCCCGAGGAGCGTCCTGCCACATGTCAACACTGGGTCTGACTGAGCGCCTCCAGGAGAGAGGCCCAAGCAAGACGCGCCCCGAGGAGCTTCTTGCCACATGTCAACACTGGGTCTGACTGAGAGCCTCCAGGAGAGAGGCCCAAGCAAGACGCGCCCCGAGGAGCGTCTTGCCACATGTCAACAATGTGTCTGACTGAGGGCCTGCAGGAGAGAGGCCCAAGCAAGATGCGCCCGGAGGAGCGTCTTGCCACATGTCAACACTGGGTCTGACAGAGGGCCTCCAGGAGAGAGGCCCAAGCAAGACGCGCCCCGAGGAGCGTCTTGCCACATGTCACCTCTGGTTCTGACTGAGCACCTCCAGGAGAGAGGCCCAAGCAAGACGCGCCCCGAGGAGCGTCTTGTCACATGTCAACACTGGGTCTGTCTGAGCGTCTCCAGGAGAGAAGCCCAAGCAAGACGCGCCACGAGGAGCGTCTTGCCACATGTCAACAATGGGTCTGACTGAGGGCCTCCAGGAGAGAGGCCCAAGCAAGACGCGCCCCGAGGAGCGTCTTGACACGTGTCAACACTGGGTCTGACTTAGCGCCTCCAGGAGAGAGGCCCAAGCAAGACGCGCCCAGAGGAGCGTCTTGCCACGTGTCACCACTGGGTCTGATTGAGCACCTCCAGTAGAGAGGCCCCAGCAAGACGCGCCCTGAGGAGCGTCTTGCCTTATGTCAGCACTCGTTCTGACTGAGCGCCTCCAGGAGAGAGGCCCAAGCAAGACGCGCCCCGAGGAGCGTCTTGCCAAATGTCACTACTCGGTCTGACTGAGCGCCTCCAGGAGGGAGGTCCAAGCAAGACGCGCCCCGAGGAGCGTCTTGCCACATGTAAATACTCGGTCTGACTGAGCGCCTCCAGGAGAGAGGCCCAAGCAAGACGTGCCCCGAGTACCGTCTTGCCACATGTCAACAATGGGTCTGACTGAGGGCCTCCAGGAGAGAAGCCCAAGCAAGACGCGCCCAGAGGAGCGTCTTGCCACATGACAACACTGGGTCTGACTGAGCGCCTCCAGGAGAGAGGCCCATGCAAGACACGCCCCGAGGAGCGTCTTGACACATGTCAACACTGGGTCGGACTGAGGGCCTCCATGAGAGAAGCCCAAGCAAGACGCGCCCCGAGGAGAGTCTTGCCACATGTCAACACTCGGTCTGACAGAGGACATTCAGGAGAGAGGCCGAAGCAAGACGCGCCCCGAGGAGCGTCTTGCCACATGTCACCACTGGGTCTGAATGAGCGCCTCCAGGCGAGAGGCCCAACCAAGACGCGCCCCGAGGAGTGTCTTGCCACATGCCAACACTGGGTCTGACTGAGCGCCTCCAGGAGAGAGGCCCAAGCAAGACGCGCCCCGAGGAGCGTCTTGCCACGTGTCAACACTGGGTCTGACTGAGCGCCTCCAGGAGAGAGGCCCAAGCAAGACGCGCCCAGAGGAGCGTCTTGCCACATGTCAACACTGGGTCTGACTGAGCGCCTCCAGGAGAGAGGCCCAAGCAAGACACGCCCCGAGGAGCGTCTTGACACATGTCAACACTGGGTCGGACTGAGGGTCTCCATGAGAGAAGCCCAAGCAAGACGCGCCCCGAGGAGAGTCTTGCCACATGTCAACACTCGGTCTGACAGAGGGCATTCAGGAGAGAGGCCGAAGCAATACGCGCCCCGAGGAGCGTCTTGCCACATGTCACCACTGGGTCTGAATGAGCGCCTCCAGGAGAGAGGCCCAACCAAGACGCGCCCCGAGGAGTGTCTTGCCACATGTCAACACTGGGTCTGACTGAGCGGCTCCAGGAGAGAGGCCCAAGCAAGACGCGCCCCGAGGAGCGTCTTGCCACGTGTCAACACTGGGTCTGACTGAGCGCCTCCAGGAGAGAGGCCCAAGCAAGATGCGCCCCGAGGAGCGTCTTGCCACATGTCACCACGGGGTCTGACTGAGCGCCTCCAGGAGAGAGGCCCAAGCAAGACGCGCCCCGAGGAGCGTCTTGCGACATGTCACTACTCGGTCTAACTGAGCTCCTCCAGGAGAGAGGTCCAAGCAAGACGCACCCCGAGGAGCGTCTTGCCACATGTCACTACTCGGTCTGACTGAGCGCCTCCCGGAGAGAGGCCCAAGCAAGACGTGCCCCGAGGAGCGTCTTGCCACATGTCAACAATGGGTCTGACTGAGGGCCTCCAGGAGAGAAGCCCAAGCAAGACGCGCCCCGAGGAGCGTCAAGCCACATGTCATCACTGGGTCTGACTGAGCGCCTCCAGGAGAGAGGCCCCAGCAAGACGCGCCCCGAGGAGCGTCTTGCCACATGTCAGCACTCGGTCTGACTGAGCGCCTCCAGGAGAGAGGCCCAAGCAAGAAGCGCCCCGAGGAGCTTCTTGCTACATGTCAACAATGGGTCTGACTGAGGGCCTCCAGGAGAGAAGCCCAAGCAAGACGCGCCCCGAGGAGCGTCTTGCCACATGTCAACACTGGGTCTAATTGAGCGCCTCCAGGAGAGAGGCCCAAGCAAGACATACCCCGAGGAGCGTCTTGCCACATGTCACTACTCGGTCTGACTGAGCGCCTCCAGGAGAGAGGTCCAAGCAACACGTGCCCCGAGGAGCGTCTTGCCACATGTCAACAATGGGTCTGACTGAGGGCCTCCAGGAGAGAAGCCCAAGGAAGAAGCGCCCCGAGGAGCGTCTTGCCACATGTCAACACTGGGTCTGACTGAGCGCCTCCAGGAGAGAGGCCCAAGCAAGACACGCCCCGAGGAGCGTCTTGACACATGTCAACACTGGGTCTGACTGAGGGCCTCCATGAGAGAAGCCCAAGCAAGACGCGCCCCGAGGAGAGTCTTGCCACATGTCAACACTGGGTCTGACAGAGGGCATCCAGGAGAGAGGCCCAAGCAATACGCGCCCCGAGGAGCGTCTTGCCACATGTCAACAATGGGTCTGACTGAGGGCCTCCAGGAGAGAAGCCAAAGCAAGACGCGCCCCGAGGAGCTTCTTTCCACATGTCAACAATGTGTCTTACTGAGGGCCTCCATGAGAGAAGCCCAAGCAAGACGCGCCCCGAGGAGTGTCTTGCCACATGTCAACACTGTGTCTGACTGAGCGCCTCCAGGAGAGAGGCCCAAGCAAGATGCGCCCCGAGGAGCGTCTTGCCACGTGTCAACACTGTGTCTGACTTAGCGCCTCCAGGAGAGAGGCCCAAGCAAGATGCGCCTCGAGGAGCGTCTTGCCACGTGTCGCCACTGGGTCTGACTGAGCTCCTCCAGGAGAGAGGCCCAAGCAAGACGCGCCCAGAGGAGCGTCTTGCCACGTGTCACCACTGGGTCTGACAGAGGGCATCCAGGAGAGAGGCCCAAGCAAGATGCGCCTCGAGGAGCGTCTTGCCACATGTCAACACTGGGTCTGACTGAGCGGCTCTAGGAGAGAGGCCCAAGCAAGACGCGCCCCGAGGAGCGTCTTGCCACATGTCAACACTGGGTCTGACTGAGCGCCTCCAGGAGAGAGGCCTGAGGAGCGTCTTGCCACATGTCACCTCTGGGTCTGACTGAGCGCCACCAGGAGAGAGGCGCAAGCAAGAAACGCCCGAGGAGCGTCTTGACACATGTCAACACTGGGTCTGACTGAGCACCTCCAGGAGAGAGGCCCCAGCAAAGACGCGCCCCGATGAGCGTCTTGCCACATGTCAACAATGGGTCTGACTGAGGGCCTGCAGGAGAGAAGCCCAAGCAAGACGCGCCCCGAGGAGCGTCTTGCCACATGTCAACACTGGGTCTAATTGAGCGCCTCCAGGAGAGAGGCCCAAGCAAGACGCGCCCCGAGGAGCGTCTTGCCACATGTCACTACTCAGACTGACTGAGCGCCTCCAGGAGAGAGGTCCAAGCAAGACGTGCCCCGAGGAGAGTCTTGCCACATGTCAACACTGGGTCTGACAGAGGGCATCCAGGAGAGAGGCCCAAGCAATACGCTCCCCGAGGAGCTTCTTTCCACATGTCAACAATGGGTCTTACTGAGGGCCTCCATGAGAGAAGCCCAAGCAAGACGCGCCCCGAGGAGTGTCTCGCCACATGTCAACACTGTGTCTGACTGAGCACCTCCAGGAGAGAGGCCCAAGCAAGACGCGCCCCGAGGAGCGTCTTGCCACGTGTCAACACTGGGTCTGACTTAGCGCCTCCAGGAGAGAGGCCCAAGCAAGATGCGCCCGGAGGAGCGTCTTGCCTTATGTCAGCACTCGGTCTAACTGAGCGCCTCCAGGAGAGAGGCCCAAGCAAGACGCGCCCCGAGGAGCGTCTTGCCACATGTCACTACTCGGTCTATTTGAGCGCCTCCAGGAGAGAGGTCCAAGCAAGACGTGCCCCGAGGAGCGTCTTGCCAAATGTCACTACTCGGTCCGACTGAGCGCCTCCAGGAGGGAGGTCCAAGCAAGACGCGCCCCGAGGAGCGTCTTGCCACATGTCACTACTCGGTCTGACGGAGCGCCTCCAGGAGAGAGGCCCAAGCAAGACGTGCCCCGAGGAGCATCTTGCCACATGTCAACAATGGGTCTGACTGAGGGCCTCCAGGAGAGAAGCCCAAGCAAGACGCGCCCAGAGGAGCGTCTTGCCACATGTCAACACTGGGTCTGACTGAGCGCCTCCAGGAGAGAGGCCCAAGCAAGACACGCCCCGAGGAGCGTCTTGACACATGTCAACACTGGGTCGGACTGAGGGCCTCCATGAGAGAAGCCCAAGCAAGACGCGCCCCGAGGAGAGTCTTGCCACATTTCAACACTCGGTCTGACAGAGGGCATTCAGGAGAGAGGCCGAAGCAAGACGCGCCCCGAGGAGCGTCTTGCCACATGTCACCACTGGGTCTGAATGAGCGCCTCCAGGAGAGAGGCCCAACCAAGACGCGCCCCGAGGAGTGTCTTGCCACATGCCAACACTGGGTCTGACTGAGCGCCTCCAGGAGAGAGGCCCAAGCAAGACACGCCCCGAGGAGCGTCTTGACACATGTCAACACTGGGTCGGACTGAGGGCCTCCATGAGAGAAGCCCAAGCAAGACGCGCCCCGAGGAGAGTCTTGCCACATGTCAACACTCGGTCTGACAGAGGGCATTCAGGAGAGAGGCCGAAGCAATACGCGCCCCGAGGAGCGTCTTGCCACATGTCACCACTGGGTCTGAATGAGCGCCTCCAGGAGAGAGGCCCAACCAAGACGCGCCCCGAGGAGTGTCTTGCCACATGCCAACACTGGGTCTGACTGAGCGCCTCCAGGAGAGAGGCCCAAGCAAGACGCGCCCCGAGGAGCGTCCTGCCACATGTCAACACTGGGTCTGACTGAGGGCCTCCAGGAGAGAGGCCCAAGCAAGACGCGCCCCGAGGAGTGTCTTGCCACATGTCACCACTGGGTCTGACTGAGCGCCTCCAGGAGAGAGGCCCAAGCAAGACGCGCCCCGGGGAGTGTCAGGCCACATGTCACTACTCAGTCTCACTGACCGCCTCCAGGAGAGAGGCCCAAGCAAGACGCGCCCCGAGGAGCGTCTTGCCACATGTCAGCACTCGGTCTGACTGAGCGCCTCCAGGAGAAAGGCCCAAGAAAGACGCGCCCTGAGGAGAGTCTTGCCACATGTCAACAATGGGTCTGACTGAGGGCCTCCAGGAGAGAGGCCCAAGCAAGATGCGCCCAAAGGAGCGTCTTGCAACATGTCAACACTGGGTCTGACAGAGGGCCTCCAGGAGAGAGGCCCAAGCAACACGCGCCCCGAGGAGCGTCAGGCCACATGTCACTACTCAGTCTGACTGAGCGCCTCCAGGAGAGAGGCCCAAGCAAGACGCGCCCCGAGGAGCGTCTTGCCACATGTCAACAATGTGTCTGACTGAGGGCCTCCAGGAGAGAGGCCCAAGCAAGACGCACCCCGAGTAGCGTCTTGTCACATGTCAACACTGGGTCTGTCTGAGCGTATCCAGGAGAGAAGCCCAAGCAAGACGCGCCCCGAGGAGCGTCTTGCCACATGTCAACAATGGGTCTGACTGAGGGCCTCCAGGAGAGAGGCCCAAGCAAGACGCGCCCCGAGGAGCGTCTTGACACATGTCAACACTGGGTCTGACTTAGCGCCTCCAGGAGAGAGGCCCAAGCAAGATGCGCCCGGAGGAGCGTCTTGCCACGTGTCACCACTGGGTCTGACTGAGCTCCTCCAGGAGAGAGGCCCAAGCAAGACGCGCCCAGAGGAGCGTCTTGCCACGTGTCACCACTGGGTCTGATTGAGCACCTCCAGTAGAGAGGCCCCAGCAAGACGCGCCCCGAGGAGCGTCTTGCCTTATGTCAGCACTCGGTCTGACTGAGCGCCTCCAGGAGAGAGGCCCAAGCAAGACGCGCCCCGAGGAGCGTCTTGCCAAATGTCACTACTCGGTCTGACTGAGCGCCTCCAGGAGGGAGGTCCAAGCAAGACGCGCCCCGAGGAGCGTCTTGCCACATGTCACTACTCGGTCTGACTGAGCGCCTCCAGGAGAGAGGCCCAAGCAAGACGTGCCCCGAGGAGCGTCTTGCCACATGTCAACAATGGGTCTGACTGAGGGCCTCCAGGAGAGAAGCCCAAGCAAGACGCGCCCAGAGGAGCGTCTTGCCACATGTCAACACTGGGTCTGACTGAGCGCCTCCAGGAGAGAGGCCCAAGCAAGACACGCCCCGAGGAGCGTCTTGACACATGTCAACACTGGGTCGGACTGAGGGCCTCCATGAGAGAAGCCCAAGCAAGACGCGCCCCGAGGAGAGTCTTGCCACATGTCAACACTCGGTCTGACAGAGGGCATTCAGGAGAGAGGCCGAAGCAAGACGCGCCCCGAGGAGCGTCTTGCCACATGTCACCACTGGGTCTGAATGAGCGCCTCCAGGAGAGAGGCCCAACCAAGACGCGCCCCGAGGAGTGTCTTGACACATGTCAACACTGGTTCGGACTGAGGGCCTCCATGAGAGAAGCCCAAGCAAGACACGCCCCGAGGAGCGTCTTGACACATGTCAACACTGGGTCGGACTGAGGGCCTCCATGAGAGAAGCCCAAGCAAGACGCGCCCCGAGGAGAGTCTTGCCACATGTCAACACTCGGTCTGACAGAGGGCATTCAGGAGAGAGGCCGAAGCAATACGCGCCCCGAGGAGCGTCTTGCCACATGTCACCACTGGGTCTGAATGAGCGCCTCCAGGAGAGAGGCCCAACCAAGACGCGCCCCGAGGAGTGTCTTGCCACATGCCAACACTGGGTCTGACTGAGCGCCTCCAGGAGAGAGGCCCAAGCAAGACGCGCCCCGAGGAGCGTCCTGCCACATGTCAACACTGGGTCTGACTGAGCGCCTCCAGGAGAGAGGCCCAAGCAAGACGCGCCCCGAGGAGCGTCTTGCCACATGTCAACACTGGGTCTGACTGAGCGCCTCCAGGAGAGAGGCCCAAGCAAGACGCGCCCCGAGGAGCGTCTTGCCACATGTCAACAATGTGTCTGACTGAGGGCCTCCAGGAGAGAGGCCCAAGCAAGATGCGCCCGGAGGAGCGTCTTGCCACATATCAACACTGGGTCTGAGAGAGGGCCTCCAGGAGAGAGGCCCAAGCAAGACGCGCCCCGAGGAGCGTCTTGCCACATGTCACCTCTGGTTCTGACTGAGCGCCTCCAGGAGAGAGGCCCAAGCAAGACGCGCCCCGAGGAGCGTCTTGTCACATGTCAACACTGGGTCTGTCTGAGCGTCTCCAGGAGAGAAGCCCAAGCAAGACGCGCCCCGAGGAGCGTCTTGCCACATGTCAACAATGGGTCTGACTGAGGGCCTCCAGGAGAGAGGCTCAAGCAAGACGCGCCCCGAGGAGTGTCTTGCCACATGTCACCACTGGGTCTGACTGAGCGCCTCCAGGAGAGAGGCCCAAGCAAGACGCGCCCCGGGGAGCGTCAGGCCACATGTCACTACTCAGTCTGACTGACCGCCTCCAGGAGAGAGGCCCAAGCAAGACGCGCCCCGAGGAGCGTCTTGCCACATGTCAGCACTCGGTCTGACTGAGCGCCTCCAGGAGAGAGGCCCAAGCAAGACGCGCCCAAAGGAGCGTCTTGCAACATGTCAACAATGGGTCTGACTGAGCGCCTCCAGGAGAGAGGCCAAAGCAACACGCGCCCCGAGGAGTGTCAGGCCACATGTCACTACTCAGTTTGACTGAGCGCCTCCAGGAGAGAGGCCCAAGCAAGACGCGCCCCGAGGAGCGTCTTGCCACGTGTCAACACTGGGTCTGATTGAGGGCCTTCTGGAGAGAGGCCCAAGCAAGACGCGCCCCGAGGAGCGTCTTGCCACATGTCAACAATGGGTCTTACTGAGGGCCTCCAGGAGAGAAGCCCAAGCAACACGCGCCCCGAGGAGCTTCTTGCCACATGTCAGCACTCGGTCTGACTGAGCGCCTCCAGGAGAGAGGCCAAAGCAAGACGCGCCCCGAGGAGCGTCTTGACACATGTCAACACTGGGTCTGACAGAGGGCCTCCATGAGAGAGGCCCAAACAAGACGCGCCCCGAGGAGTGTCTTGCCACATGTCAACACTGGGTCTGACTGAGCGGCTCCAGGAGAGAGGCCCAAGCAAGACGCGCCCCGAGGAGCGTCTTGCCACGTGTCAACACTGGGTCTGACTGAGCGCCTCCAGGAGAGAGGCCCAAGCAAGACACGCCCCGAGGAGCGTCTTGACACATGTCAACACTGGGTCGGACTGAGGGCCTCCATGAGAGAAGCCCAAGCAAGACGCGCCCCGAGGAGAGTCTTGCCACATTTCAACACTCGGTCTGACAGAGGGCATTCAGGAGAGAGGCCGAAGCAAGACGCGCCCCGAGGAGCGTCTTGCCACATGTCACCACTGGGTCTGAATGAGCGCCTCCAGGAGAGAGGCCCACCCAAGACGCGCCCCGAGGAGTGTCTTGCCACATGCCAACACTGGGTCTGACTGAGCGCCTCCAGGAGAGAGGCCCAAGCAAGACACGCCCCGAGGAGCGTCTTGACACATGTCAACACTGGGTCGGACTGAGGGCCTCCATGAGAGAAGCCCAAGCAAGACGCGCCCCGAGGAGAGTCTTGCCACATGTCAACACTCGGTCTGACAGAGGGCATTCAGGAGAGAGGCCGAAGCAATACGCGCCCCGAGGAGCGTCTTGCCACATGTCACCACTGGGTCTGAATGAGCGCCTCCAGGAGAGAGGCCCAACCAAGACGCGCCCCGAGGAGTGTCTTGCCACATGCCAACACTGGGTCTGACTGAGCGCCTCCAGGAGAGAGGCCCAAGCAAGACGCGCCCCGAGGAGCGTCCTGCCACATGTCAACACTGGGTCTGACTGAGGGCCTCCAGGAGAGAGGCCCAAGCAAGACGCGCCCCGAGGAGTGTCTTGCCACATGTCACCACTGGGTCTGACTGAGCGCCTCCAGGAGAGAGGCCCAAGCAAGACGCGCCCCGGGGAGTGTCAGGCCACTTGTCACTACTCAGTCTCACTGACCGCCTCCAGGAGAGAGGCCCAAGCAAGACGCGCCCCGAGGAGTGTCTTGCCACATGTCAACACTGGGTCTGACTGAGGGCCTCCAGGAGAGAGGCCCAAGCAAGACGCGCCCCGAGGAGTGTCTTGCCACATGTCACCACTGGGTCTGACTGAGCGCCTCCAGGAGAGAGGCCCAAGCAAGACGCGCCCCGAGGAGTGTCTTGCCACATGTCACCACTGGGTCTGACTGAGGGCCTCCAGGAGAGAGGCCCAAGCAAGACGCGCCCCGAGGAGCGTCTTGCCACATGTCAGCACTCGGTCTGACTGAGCGCCTCCAGGAGAAAGGCCCAAGAAAGACGCGCCCTGAGGAGCGTCTTGCCACATGTCAACAATGGGTCTGACTGAGGGCCTCCAGGAGAGAGGCCCAAGCAAGATGCGCCCAAAGGAGCGTCTTGCAACATGTCAACACTGGGTCTGACAGAGGGCCTCCAGGAGAGAGGCCCAAGCAACACGCGCCCCGAGGAGCGTCAGGCCACATGTCACTACTCAGTCTGACTGAGCGCCTCCAGGAGAGAGGCCCAAGCAAGACGCGCCCCGAGGAGCGTCTTGCCACATGTCAACAATGTGTCTGACTGAGGGCCTCCAGGAGAGAGGCCCAAGCAAGACGCACCCCGAGTAGCGTCTTGTCACATGTCAACACTGGGTCTGTCTGAGCGTATCCAGGAGAGAAGCCCAAGCAAGACGCGCCCCGAGGAGCGTCTTGCCACATGTCAACAATGGGTCTGACTGAGGGCCTCCAGGAGAGAGGCCCAAGCAAGACGCGCCCCGAGGAGCGTCTTGACACATGTCAACACTGGGTCTGACTTAGCGCCTCCAGGAGAGAGGCCCAAGCAAGATGCGCCCGGAGGAGCGTCTTGCCACGTGTCACCACTGGGTCTGACTGAGCTCCTCCAGGAGAGAGGCCCAAGCAAGACGCGCCCAGAGGAGCGTCTTGCCACGTGTCACCACTGGGTCTGATTGAGCACCTCCAGTAGAGAGGCCCCAGCAAGACGCGCCCCGAGGAGCGTCTTGCCTTATGTCAGCACTCGGTCTGACTGAGCGCCTCCAGGAGAGAGGCCCAAGCAAGACGCGCCCCGAGGAGCGTCTTGCCAAATGTCACTACTCGGTCTGACTGAGCGCCTCCAGGAGGGAGGTCCAAGCAAGACGCGCCCCGAGGAGCGTCTTGCCACATGTCACTACTCGGTCTGACTGAGCGCCTCCAGGAGAGAGGCCCAAGCAAGACGTGCCCCGAGGAGCGTCTTGCCACATGTCAACAATGGGTCTGACTGAGGGCCTCCAGGAGAGAAGCCCAAGCAAGACGCGCCCAGAGGAGCGTCTTGCCACATGTCAACACTGGGTCTGACTGAGCGCCTCCAGGAGAGAGGCCCAAGCAAGACACGCCCCGAGGAGCGTCTTGACACATGTCAACACTGGGTCGGACTGAGGGCCTCCATGAGAGAAGCCCAAGCAAGACGCGCCCCGAGGAGAGTCTTGCCACATGTCAACACTCGGTCTGACAGAGGGCATTCAGGAGAGAGGCCGAAGCAAGACGCGCCCCGAGGAGCGTCTTGCCACATGTCACCACTGGGTCTGAATGAGCGCCTCCAGGAGAGAGGCCCAACCAAGACGCGCCCCGAGGAGTGTCTTGACACATGTCAACACTGGTTCGGACTGAGGGCCTCCATGAGAGAAGCCCAAGCAAGACACGCCCCGAGGAGCGTCTTGACACATGTCAACACTGGGTCGGACTGAGGGCCTCCATGAGAGAAGCCCAAGCAAGATGCGCCCCGAGGAGAGTCTTGCCACATGTCAACACTCGGTCTGACAGAGGGCATTCAGGAGAGAGGCCGAAGCAATACGCGCCCCGAGGAGCGTCTTGCCACATGTCACCACTGGGTCTGAATGAGCGCCTCCAGGAGAGAGGCCCAACCAAGACGCGCCCCGAGGAGTGTCTTGCCACATGCCAACACTGGGTCTGACTGAGCGCCTCCAGGAGAGAGGCCCAAGCAAGACGCGCCCCGAGGAGCGTCCTGCCACATGTCAACACTGGGTCTGACTGAGCGCCTCCAGGAGAGAGGCCCAAGCAAGACGCGCCCCGAGGAGCGTCTTGCCACATGTCAACACTGGGTCTGACTGAGCGCCTCCAGGAGAGAGGCCCAAGCAAGACGCGCCCCGAGGAGCGTCTTGCCACATGTCAACAATGTGTCTGACTGAGGGCCTCCAGGAGAGAGGCCCAAGCAAGATGCGCCCGGAGGAGCGTCTTGCCACATATCAACACTGGGTCTGAGAGAGGGCCTCCAGGAGAGAGGCCCAAGCAAGACGCGCCCCGAGGAGCGTCTTGCCACATGTCACCTCTGGTTCTGACTGAGCGCCTCCAGGAGAGAGGCCCAAGCAAGACGCGCCCCGAGGAGCGTCTTGTCACATGTCAACACTGGGTCTGTCTGAGCGTCTCCAGGAGAGAAGCCCAAGCAAGACGCGCCCCGAGGAGCGTCTTGCCACATGTCAACAATGGGTCTGACTGAGGGCCTCCAGGAGAGAGGCTCAAGCAAGACGCGCCCCGAGGAGTGTCTTGCCACATGTCACCACTGGGTCTGACTGAGCGCCTCCAGGAGAGAGGCCCAAGCAAGACGCGCCCCGGGGAGCGTCAGGCCACATGTCACTACTCAGTCTGACTGACCGCCTCCAGGAGAGAGGCCCAAGCAAGACGCGCCCCGAGGAGCGTCTTGCCACATGTCAGCACTCGGTCTGACTGAGCGCCTCCAGGAGAGAGGCCCAAGCAAGACGCGCCCAAAGGAGCGTCTTGCAACATGTCAACAATGGGTCTGACTGAGCGCCTCCAGGAGAGAGGCCAAAGCAACACGCGCCCCGAGGAGTGTCAGGCCACATGTCACTACTCAGTCTGACTGAGCGCCTCCAGGAGAGAGGCCCAAGCAAGACGCGCCCCGAGGAGCGTCTTGCCACGTGTCAACACTGGGTCTGATTGAGGGCCTTCTGGAGAGAGGCCAAAGCAAGACGCGCCCCGAGGAGCGTCTTGACACATGTCAACACTGGGTCTGACAGAGGGCCTCCATGAGAGAGGCCCAAACAAGACGCGCCCCGAGGAGTGTCTTGCCACATGTCAACACTGGGTCTGACTGAGCGGCTCCAGGAGAGAGGCCCAAGCAAGACGCGCCCCGAGGAGCGTCTTGCCACGTGTCAACACTGGGCCTGACTGAGCGCCTCCAGGAGAGAGGCCCAAGCAAGATGCGCCCCGAGGAGCGTCTTGCCACATGTCACCACTGGGTCTGACTGAGCGCCTCCAGGAGAGAGGCCCAAGCAAGACGCGCCCCGAGGAGCGTCTTGCGACATGTCACTACTCGGTCTAACTGAGCGCCTCCAGGAGAGAGGTCCAAGCAAGACGCACCCCGAGGAGCGTCTTGCCACATGTCACTACTCGGTCTGACTGAGCGCCTCCAGGAGAGAGGCCCAAGCAAGACCTGCCCCGAGGAGCGTCTTGCCACACGTCAACAATGGGTCTGACTGAGGGCCTCCAGGAGAGAAGCCCAAGCAAGACGCGCCCCGAGGAGCGTCAAGCCACATGTCAACACTGGGTCTGACTGAGCGCCTCCAGGAGAGAGGCCCCAGCAAGACGCGCCCCGAGGAGCGTCTTGACACATGTCAACACTGGGTCTGACTGAGGGCCTCCAGGAGAGAGGCCCAAGCAAGACGCGCCCCGAGGAGTGTCTTGCCACATGTCACCACTGGGTCTGACTGAGCGCCTCCAGGAGAGAGGCCCAAGCAACACGCGCCCCGGGGAGCGTCAGGCCACATGTCACTACTCAGTCTGACTGACCGCCTCCAGGAGAGAGGCCCAAGCAAGACGCGCCCCGAGGAGCGTCTTGCCACATGTCAGCACTCGGTCTGACTGAGCGCCTCCAGGAGAAAGGCCCAAGAATGACGCGCCTTGAGGAGCGTCTTGCCACATGTCAACAATGGGTCTGACTGAGGGCCTCCTGGAGAGAGGCCCAAGCAAGATTCGCCCGGAGGAGCGTCTTGCCACATGTCAACACTGGGTCTGACAGAGGGCCTCCAGGAGAGAGGCCCAAGCAAGACGCGCCCCGAGGAGCGTCTTTCCACATGTCAGCACTCGGTCTGACTGAGCGCCTCCAGGGGAGAGGCCCAAGCAAGACGCGCCCAAAGGAGCGTCTTGCAACATGTCAACAATGGGTCTGACTGAGCGCCTCCAGGAGAGAGGCCCAAGCAACACGCGCCCCGAGGAGCGTCAGGCCACATGTCACTACTCAGTCTGACTGAGCGCCTCCAGGAGAGAGGCCCAAGCAAGACGCGCCCCGAGGAGCGTCTTGCCACGTGTCAACACTGGGTCTGATTGAGGGCCTTCTGGAGAGAGGCCCAAGCAAGACGCGCCCCGAGGAGCGTCTTGCCACATGTCAACAATGGGTCTTACTGAGGGCCTCCAGGAGAGAAGCCCAAGCAACACGCGCCCCGAGGAGCTTCTTGCCACATGTTAGCACTCGGTCTGACTGAGCGCCTCCAGGAGAGAGGCCAAAGCAAGACGCGCCCCGAGGAGCGTCTTGACACATGTCAACACTGGGTCTGACAGAGGGCCTCCATGAGAGAGGCCCAAACAAGACGCGCCCCGAGGAGTGTCTTGCCACATGTCAACACTGGGTCTGACTGAGCGGCTCCAGGAGAGAGGCCCAAGCAAGACGCGCCCCGAGGAGCGTCTTGCCACGTGTAAACACTGGGTCTGACTGAGCGCCTCCAGGAGAGAGGCCCAAGCAAGATGCGCCCCGAGGAGCGTCTTGCCACATGTCACCACTGGGTCTGACTGAGCGCCTCCAGGAGAGAGGCCCAAGCAAGACGCGCCCCGAGGAGCGTCTTGCGACATGTCACTACTCGGTCTAACTGAGCGCCTCCAGGAGAGAGGCCCAAGCAAGACGCGCCCCGAGGAGCGTCTTTCCACATGTCAGCACTCGGTCTGACTGAGCGCCTCCAGGAGAGAGGCCCAAGCAAGACGCGCCCAAAGGAGCGTCTTGCAACATGTCAACAATGGGTCTGACTGAGCGCCTCCAGGAGAGAGGCCAAAGCAAGACGCGCCCCGAGGAGCGTCTTGACACATGTCAACACTGGGTCTGACAGAGGGCCTCCATGAGAGAGGCCCAAACAAGACGCGCCCCGAGGAGTGTCTTGCCACATGTCAACACTGGGTCTGACTGAGCGGCTCCAGGAGAGAGGCCCAAGCAAGACGCGCCCCGAGAAGCGTCTTGCCACGTGTCAACACTGGGTCTGATTGAGGGCCTTCTGGAGAGAGGCCCAAGCAAGACGCGCCCCGAGGAGCGTCTTGCCACATGTCAACAATGGGTCTTACTGAGGGCCTCCAGGAGAGAAGCCCAAGCAACACGCGCCCCGAGGAGCTTCTTGCCACATGTCAGCACTCGGTCTGACTGAGCGCCTCCAGGAGAGAGGCCAAAGCAAGACGCGCCCCGAGGAGCGTCTTGACACATGTCAACACTGGGTCTGACAGAGGGCCTCCATGAGAGAGGCCCAAACAAGACGCGCCCCGAGGAGTGTCTTGCCACATGTCAACACTGGGTCTGACTGAGCGGCTCCAGGAGAGAGGCCCAAGCAAGACGCGCCCCGAGGAGCGTCTTGCCACGTGTCAACACTGGGTCTGACTGAGCGCCTCCAGGAGAGAGGCCCAAGCAAGATGTGCCCCGAGGAGCGTCTTGCCACATGTCACCACTGGGTCTGACTGAGCGCCTCCAGGAGAGAGGCCCAAGCAAGACGCGCCCCGAGGAGCGTCTTGCGACATGTCACTACTCGGTCTAACTGAGCGCCTCCAGGAGAGAGGCCCAAGCAAGACGCGCCCCGAGGAGCGTCTTGCGACATGTCACTACTCGGTCTAACTGAGCGCCTCCAGGAGAGAGGTCCAAGCAAGACGCGCCCCGAGGAGCGTCTTGACACATGTCAACACTGGGTCGGACTGAGGGCCTCCATGAGAGAAGCCCAAGCAAGACGCGCCCCGAGGAGAGTCTTGCCACATGCCAACA
This sequence comes from Nothobranchius furzeri, assembly GCF_043380555.1. Classification (NCBI taxonomy): domain Eukaryota; kingdom Metazoa; phylum Chordata; class Actinopteri; order Cyprinodontiformes; family Nothobranchiidae; genus Nothobranchius; species Nothobranchius furzeri. The sequence goes on from NC_091741.1 coordinate 18,411,068, forward strand.
CTGGGTCTGACTGAGCGCCTCCAGGAGAGAGGCCCAAGCAAGACACGCCCCGAGGAGCGTCTTGACACATGTCAACACTGGGTCGGACTGAGGGCCTCCATGAGAGAAGCCCAAGCAAGACGCGCCCCGAGGAGAGTCTTGCCACATGTCAACACTCGGTCTGACAGAGGGCATTCAGGAGAGAGGCCGAAGCAATACGCGCCCCGAGGAGCGTCTTGCCACATGTCACCACTGGGTCTGAATGAGCGCCTCCAGGAGAGAGGCCCAACCAAGACGCGCCCCGAGGAGTGTCTTGCCACATGCCAACACTGGGTCTGACTGAGCGCCTCCAGGAGAGAGGCCCAAGCAAGACGCGCCCCGAGGAGCGTCCTGCCACATGTCAACACTGGGTCTGACTGAGGGCCTCCAGGAGAGAGGCCCAAGCAAGACGCGCCCCGAGGAGTGTCTTGCCACATGTCACCACTGGGTCTGACTGAGCGCCTCCAGGAGAGAGGCCCAAGCAAGACGCGCCCCGGGGAGTGTCAGGCCACTTGTCACTACTCAGTCTCACTGACCGCCTCCAGGAGAGAGGCCCAAGCAAGACGCGCCCCGAGGAGCGTCTTGCCACATGTCAGCACTCGGTCTGACTGAGCGCCTCCAGGAGAAAGGCCCAAGAAAGACGCGCCCTGAGGAGCGTCTTGCCACATGTCAACAATGGGTCTGACTGAGGGCCTCCAGGAGAGAGGCCCAAGCAAGATGCGCCCAAAGGAGCGTCTTGCAACATGTCAACACTGGGTCTGACAGAGGGCCTCCAGGAGAGAGGCCCAAGCAACACGCGCCCCGAGGAGCGTCAGGCCACATGTCACTACTCAGTCTGACTGAGCGCCTCCAGGAGAGAGGCCCAAGCAAGACGCGCCCCGAGGAGCGTCTTGCCACATGTCAACAATGTGTCTGACTGAGGGCCTCCAGGAGAGAGGCCCAAGCAAGACGCACCCCGAGTAGCGTCTTGTCACATGTCAACACTGGGTCTGTCTGAGCGTATCCAGGAGAGAAGCCCAAGCAAGACGCGCCCCGAGGAGCGTCTTGCCACATGTCAACAATGGGTCTGACTGAGGGCCTCCAGGAGAGAGGCCCAAGCAAGACGCGCCCCGAGGAGCGTCTTGACACATGTCAACACTGGGTCTGACTTAGCGCCTCCAGGAGAGAGGCCCAAGCAAGATGCGCCCGGAGGAGCGTCTTGCCACGTGTCACCACTGGGTCTGACTGAGCTCCTCCAGGAGAGAGGCCCAAGCAAGACGCGCCCAGAGGAGCGTCTTGCCACGTGTCACCACTGGGTCTGATTGAGCACCTCCAGTAGAGAGGCCCCAGCAAGACGCGCCCCGAGGAGCGTCTTGCCTTATGTCAGCACTCGGTCTGACTGAGCGCCTCCAGGAGAGAGGCCCAAGCAAGACGCGCCCCGAGGAGCGTCTTGCCAAATGTCACTACTCGGTCTGACTGAGCGCCTCCAGGAGGGAGGTCCAAGCAAGACGCGCCCCGAGGAGCGTCTTGCCACATGTCACTACTCGGTCTGACTGAGCGCCTCCAGGAGAGAGGCCCAAGCAAGACGTGCCCCGAGGAGCGTCTTGCCACAAGTCAACAATGGGTCTGACTGAGGGCCTCCAGGAGAGAAGCCCAAGCAAGACGCGCCCAGAGGAGCGTCTTGCCACATGTCAACACTGGGTCTGACTGAGCGCCTCCAGGAGAGAGGCCCAAGCAAGACACGCCCCGAGGAGCGTCTTGACACATGTCAACACTGGGTCGGACTGAGGGCCTCCATGAGAGAAGCCCAAGCAAGACGCGCCCCGAGGAGAGTCTTGCCAAATGTCAACACTCGGTCTGACAGAGGGCATTCAGGAGAGAGGCCGAAGCAAGACGCGCCCCGAGGAGCGTCTTGCCACATGTCACCACTGGGTCTGAATGAGCGCCTCCAGGAGAGAGGCCCAACCAAGACGCGCCCCGAGGAGTGTCTTGACACATGTCAACACTGGTTCGGACTGAGGGCCTCCATGAGAGAAGCCCAAGCAAGACACGCCCCGAGGAGCGTCTTGACACATGTCAACACTGGGTCGGACTGAGGGCCTCCATGAGAGAAGCCCAAGCAAGACGCGCCCCGAGGAGAGTCTTGCCACATGTCAACACTCGGTCTGACAGAGGGCATTCAGGAGAGAGGCCGAAGCAATACGCGCCCCGAGGAGCGTCTTGCCACATGTCACCACTGGGTCTGAATGAGCGCCTCCAGGAGAGAGGCCCAACCATGACGCGCCCCGAGGAGTGTCTTGCCACATGCCAACACTGGGTCTGACTGAGCGCCTCCAGGAGAGAGGCCCAAGCAAGACGCGCCCCGAGGAGCGTCCTGCCACATGTCAACACTGGGTCTGACTGAGCGCCTCCAGGAGAGAGGCCCAAGCAAGACGCGCCCCGAGGAGCGTCTTGCCACATGTCAACACTGGGTCTGACTGAGCGCCTCCAGGAGAGAGGCCCAAGCAAGACGCGCCCCGAGGAGCGTCTTGCCACATGTCAACAATGTGTCTGACTGAGGGCCTCCAGGAGAGAGGCCCAAGCAAGATGCGCCCGGAGGAGCGTCTTGCCACATATCAACACTGGGTCTGAGAGAGGGCCTCCAGGAGAGAGGCCCAAGCAAGACGCGCCCCGAGGAGCGTCTTGCCACATGTCACTTCTGGTTCTGACTGAGCGCCTCCAGGAGAGAGGCCCAAGCAAGACGCGCCCCGAGGAGCGTCTTGTCACATGTCAACACTGGGTCTGTCTGAGCGTCTCCAGGAGAGAAGCCCAAGCAAGACGCGCCCCGAGGAGCGTCTTGCCACATGTCAACAATGGGTCTGACTGAGGGCCTCCAGGAGAGAGGCTCAAGCAAGACGCGCCCCGAGGAGTGTCTTGCCACATGTCACCACTGGGTCTGACTGAGCGCCTCCAGGAGAGAGGCCCAAGCAAGACGCGCCCCGGGGAGCGTCAGGCCACATGTCACTACTCAGTCTGACTGACCGCCTCCAGGAGAGAGGCCCAAGCAAGACGCGCCCCGAGGAGCGTCTTGCCACATGTCAGCACTCGGTCTGACTGAGCGCCTCCAGGAGAGAGGCCCAAGCAAGACGCGCCCAAAGGAGCGTCTTGCAACATGTCAACAATGGGTCTGACTGAGCGCCTCCAGGAGAGAGGCCAAAGCAACACGCGCCCCGAGGAGTGTCAGGCCACATGTCACTACTCAGTCTGACTGAGCGCCTCCAGGAGAGAGGCCCAAGCAAGACGCGCCCCGAGGAGCGTCTTGCCACGTGTCAACACTGGGTCTGATTGAGGGCCTTCTGGAGAGAGGCCAAAGCAAGACGCGCCCCGAGGAGCGTCTTGACACATGTCAACACTGGGTCTGACAGAGGGCCTCCATGAGAGAGGCCCAAACAAGACGCGCCCCGAGGAGTGTCTTGCCACATGTCAACACTGGGTCTGACTGAGCGGCTCCAGGAGAGAGGCCCAAGCAAGACGCGCCCCGAGGAGCGTCTTGCCACGTGTCAACACTGGGCCTGACTGAGCGCCTCCAGGAGAGAGGCCCAAGCAAGATGCGCCCCGAGGAGCGTCTTGCCACATGTCACCACTGGGTCTGACTGAGCGCCTCCAGGAGAGAGGCCCAAGCAAGACGCGCCCCGAGGAGCGTCTTGCGACATGTCACTACTCGGTCTAACTGAGCGCCTCCAGGAGAGAGGTCCAAGCAAGACGCACCCCGAGGAGCGTCTTGCCACATGTCACTACTCGGTCTGACTGAGCGCCTCCAGGAGAGAGGCCCAAGCAAGACGTGCCCCGAGGAGCGTCTTGCCACACGTCAACAATGGGTCTGACTGAGGGCCTCCAGGAGAGAAGCCCAAGCAAGACGCGCCCCGAGGAGCGTCAAGCCACATGTCAACACTGGGTCTGACTGAGCGCCTCCAGGAGAGAGGCCCCAGCAAGACGCGCCCCGAGGAGCGTCTTGACACATGTCAACACTGGGTCTGACTGAGGGCCTCCAGGAGAGAAGCCCAAGCAAGACGCGCCCCGAGGAGTGTCTTGCCACATGTCACCACTGGGTCTGACTGAGCGCCTCCAGGAGAGAGGCCCAAGCAACACGCGCCCCGGGGAGCGTCAGGCCACATGTCACTACTCAGTCTGACTGACCGCCTCCAGGAGAGAGGCCCAAGCAAGACGCGCCCCGAGGAGCGTCTTGCCACATGTCAGCACTCGGTCTGACTGAGCGCCTCCAGGAGAAAGGCCCAAGAATGACGCGCCTTGAGGAGCGTCTTGCCACATGTCAACAATGGGTCTGACTGAGGGCCTCCTGGAGAGAGGCCCAAGCAAGATTCGCCCGGAGGAGCGTCTTGCCACATGTCAACACTGGGTCTGACAGAGGGCCTCCAGGAGAGAGGCCCAAGCAAGACGCGCCCCGAGGAGCGTCTTTCCACATGTCAGCACTCGGTCTGACTGAGCGCCTCCAGGAGAGAGGCCCAAGCAAGACGCGCCCAAAGGAGCGTCTTGCAACATGTCAACAATGGGTCTGACTGAGCGCCTCCAGGAGAGAGGCCCAAGCAACACGCGCCCCGAGGAGCGTCAGGCCACATGTCACTACTCAGTCTGACTGAGCGCCTCCAGGAGAGAGGCCCAAGCAAGACGCGCCCCGAGGAGCGTCTTGCCACGTGTCAACACTGGGTCTGATTGAGGGCCTTCTGGAGAGAGGCCCAAGCAAGACGCGCCCCGAGGAGCGTCTTGCCACATGTCAACAATGGGTCTTACTGAGGGCCTCCAGGAGAGAAGCCCAAGCAACACGCGCCCCGAGGAGCTTCTTGCCACATGTTAGCACTCGGTCTGACTGAGCGCCTCCAGGAGAGAGGCCAAAGCAAGACGCGCCCCGAGGAGCGTCTTGACACATGTCAACACTGGGTCTGACAGAGGGCCTCCATGAGAGAGGCCCAAACAAGACGCGCCCCGAGGAGTGTCTTGCCACATGTCAACACTGGGTCTGACTGAGCGGCTCCAGGAGAGAGGCCCAAGCAAGACGCGCCCCGAGGAGCGTCTTGCCACGTGTAAACACTGGGTCTGACTGAGCGCCTCCAGGAGAGAGGCCCAAGCAAGATGCGCCCCGAGGAGCGTCTTGCCACATGTCACCACTGGGTCTGACTGAGCGCCTCCAGGAGAGAGGCCCAAGCAAGACGCGCCCCGAGGAGCGTCTTGCGACATGTCACTACTCGGTCTAACTGAGCGCCTCCAGGAGAGAGGCCCAAGCAAGACGCGCCCCGAGGAGCGTCTTTCCACATGTCAGCACTCGGTCTGACTGAGCGCCTCCAGGAGAGAGGCCCAAGCAAGACGCGCCCAAAGGAGCGTCTTGCAACATGTCAACAATGGGTCTGACTGAGCGCCTCCAGGAGAGAGGCCCAAGCAACACGCGCCCCGAGGAGCGTCAGGCCACATGTCACTACTCAGTCTGACTGAGCGCCTCCAGGAGAGAGGCCCAAGCAAGACGCGCCCCGAGGAGCGTCTTGCCACGTGTCAACACTGGGTCTGATTGAGGGCCTTCTGGAGAGAGGCCCAAGCAAGACGCGCCCCGAGGAGCGTCTTGCCACATGTCAACAATGGGTCTTACTGAGGGCCTCCAGGAGAGAGGCCCAAGCAACACGCGCCCCGAGGAGCTTCTTGCCACATGTCAGCACTCGGTCTGACTGAGCGCCTCCAGGAGAGAGGCCAAAGCAAGACGCGCCCCGAGGAGCGTCTTGACACATGTCAACACTGGGTCTGACAGAGGGCCTCCATGAGAGAGGCCCAAACAAGACGCGCCCCGAGGAGTGTCTTGCCACATGTCAACACTGGGTCTGACTGAGCGGCTCCAGGAGAGAGGCCCAAGCAAGACGCGCCCCGAGGAGCGTCTTGCCACGTGTCAACACTGGGTCTGACTGAGCGCCTCCAGGAGAGAGGCCCAAGCAAGATGTGCCCCGAGGAGCGTCTTGCCACATGTCACCACTGGGTCTGACTGAGCGCCTCCAGGAGAGAGGCCCAAGCAAGACGCGCCCCGAGGAGCGTCTTGCGACATGTCACTACTCGGTCTAACTGAGCGCCTCCAGGAGAGAGGCCCAAGCAAGACGCGCCCCGAGGAGCGTCTTGCGACATGTCACTACTCGGTCTAACTGAGCGCCTCCAGGAGAGAGGTCCAAGCAAGACGCGCCCCGAGGAGCGTCTTGCCACATGTCAACAATGGGTCTGACTGAGGGCCTCCAGGAGAGAAGCCCAAGCAAGACGCGCCCCGAGGAGCGTCAAGCCACATGTCAACACTGGGTCTGACTGAGCGCCTCCAGGAGAGAGGCCCCAGCAAGACGCGCCCCGAGGAGCGTCTTGCCACATGTCAGCACTCGGTCTGACTGAGGGCCTCCAGGAGAGAGGCCCAAGCAACACGCGCCCCGAGGAGCGTCAGGCCACATGTCACTACTCAGTCTGACTGAGCGCCTCCAGGAGAGAGGCCCAAGCAAGACGCGCCCCGAGGAGCGTCTTGCCACGTGTCAACACTGGGTCTGATTGAGGGCCTTCTGGAGAGAGGCCCAAGCAAGACGCGCCCCGAGGAGCGTCTTGCCACATGTCAACAATGGGTCTTACTGAGGGCCTCCAGGAGAGAAGCCCAAGCAACACGCGCCCCGAGGAGCTTCTTGCCACATGTCAGCACTCGGTCTGACTGAGCGCCTCCAGGAGAGAGGCCAAAGCAAGACGCGCCCCGAGGAGCGTCTTGACACATGTCAACACTGGGTCTGACAGAGGGCCTCCATGAGAGAGGCCCAAACAAGACGCGCCCCGAGGAGTGTCTTGCCACATGTCAACACTGGGTCTGACTGAGCGGCTCCAGGAGAGAGGCCCAAGCAAGACGCGCCCCGAGGAGCGTCTTGCCACGTGTCAACACTGGGTCTGACTGAGCGCCTCCAGGAGAGAGGCCCAAGCAAGATGCGCCCCGAGGAGCGTCTTGCCACATGTCACCACTGGGTCTGACTGAGCGCCTCCAGGAGAGAGGCCCAAGCAAGACGCGCCCCGAGGAGCGTCTTGCGACATGTCACTACTCGGTCTAACTGAGCGCCTCCAGGAGAGAGGCCCAAGCAAGACGCGCCCCGAGGAGCGTCTTTCCACATGTCAGCACTCGGTCTGACTGAGCGCCTCCAGGAGAGAGGCCCAAGCAAGACGCGCCCAAAGGAGCGTCTTGCAACATGTCAACAATGGGTCTGACTGAGCGCCTCCAGGAGAGAGGCCCAAGCAACACGCGCCCCGAGGAGCGTCAGGCCACATGTCACTACTCAGTCTGACTGAGCGCCTCCAGGAGAGAGGCCCAAGCAAGACGCGCCCCGAGGAGCGTCTTGCCACGTGTCAACACTGGGTCTGATTGAGGGCCTTCTGGAGAGAGGCCCAAGCAAGACGCGCCCCGAGGAGCGTCTTGCCACATGTCAACAATGGGTCTTACTGAGGGCCTCCAGGAGAGAAGCCCAAGCAACACGCGCCCCGAGGAGCTTCTTGCCACATGTCAGCACTCGGTCTGACTGAGCGCCTCCAGGAGAGAGGCCAAAGCAAGACGCGCCCCGAGGAGCGTCTTGACACATGTCAACACTGGGTCTGACAGAGGGCCTCCATGAGAGAGGCCCAAACAAGACGCGCCCCGAGGAGTGTCTTGCCACATGTCAACACTGGGTCTGACTGAGCGGCTCCAGGAGAGAGGCCCAAGCAAGACGCGCCCCGAGGAGCGTCTTGCCACGTGTCAACACTGGGTCTGACTGAGCGCCTCCAGGAGAGAGGCCCAAGCAAGATGTGCCCCGAGGAGCGTCTTGCCACATGTCACCACTGGGTCTGACTGAGCGCCTCCAGGAGAGAGGCCCAAGCAAGACGCGCCCCGAGGAGCGTCTTGCGACATGTCACTACTCGGTCTAACTGAGCGCCTCCAGGAGAGAGGCCCAAGCAAGACGCGCCCCGAGGAGCGTCTTGCGACATGTCACTACTCGGTCTAACTGAGCGCCTCCAGGAGAGAGGTCCAAGCAAGACGCGCCCCGAGGAGCGTCTTGCCACATGTCAACAATGGGTCTGACTGAGGGCCTCCAGGAGAGAAGCCCAAGCAAGACGCGCCCCGAGGAGCGTCAAGCCACATGTCAACACTGGGTCTGACTGAGCGCCTCCAGGAGAGAGGCCCCAGCAAGACGCGCCCCGAGGAGCGTCTTGCCACATGTCAGCACTCGGTCTGACTGAGCGCCTCCAGGAGAGAGGCCCAAGCAAGAAGCGCCCCGAGGAGCTTCTTGCCACATGTCAACAATGGGTCTGACTGAGGGCCTCCAGGAGAGAAGCCCAAGCAAGACGCGCCCCGAGGAGCGTCTTGCCACATGTCAACACTGGGTCTAATTGAGCGCCTCCAGGAGAGAGGCCCAAGCAAGACATACCCCGAGGAGCGTCTTGCCACATGTCACTACTCGGTCTGACTGAGCGCCTCCAGGAGAGAGGTCCAAGCAACACGTGCCCCGAGGAGCGTCTTGCCACATGTCAACAATGGGTCTGACTGAGGGCCTCCAGGAGAGAAGCCCAAGGAAGAAGCGCCCCGAGGAGCGTCTTGCCACATTTCAACACTGGGTCTGACTGAGCGCCTCCAGGAGAGAGGCCCAAGCAAGACACGCCCCGAGGAGCGTCTTGACACATGTCAACACTGGGTCTGACTGAGGGCCTCCATGAGAGAAGCCCAAGCAAGACGCGCCCCGAGGAGAGTCTTGCCACATGTCAACACAGGGTCTGACAGAGGGCATACAGGAGAGAGGCCCAAGCAATACGCGCCCCGAGGAGCGTCTTGCCACATGTCAACAATGGGTCTGACTGAGGGCCTCCAGGAGAAAAGCCAAAGCAAGACGCGCCCCGAGGAGCTTCTTTCCACATGTCAACAATGTGTCTTACTGAGGGCCTCCATGAGAGAAGCCCAAGCAAGACGCGCCCCGAGGAGTGTCTTGCCACATGTCAACACTGTGTCTGACTGAGCGCCTCCAGGAGAGAGGCCCAAGCAAGATTCGCCCCGAGGAGCGTCTTGCCACGTGTCAACACTGGGTCTGACTTAGCGCCTCCAGGAGAGAGGCCCAAGCAAGATGCGCCTCGAGGAGCGTCTTGCCACGTGTCGCCACTGGGTCTGACTGAGCTCCTCCAGGAGAGAGGCCCAAGCAAGACGCGCCCAGAGGAGCGTCTTGCCACGTGTCACCACTGGGTCTGATTGAGCACCTCCAGGAGAGAGGCCCAAGCAAGACGCGCCCCGAGGAGCGTCTTGCCTTATGTCAGCACTCGGTCTGACTGAGCGCCTCCAGGAGAGAGGCCCAAGCAAGACGCGCCCCGAGGAGCGTCTTGCCACATGTCACTACTCGGTCTGACTGAGCGCCTCCAGGAGAGAGGCCCAAGCAAGACGTGCCCCGAGGAGCGTCTTGCCACATGTCAACACTGGGTCTGACTGAGCGCCTCCATGAGAGATGCCCAAGCAAGACGCGCCCCGAGGAGTGTCTTGCCACATGTCAACACTGGGTCTGACAGAGGGCCTCCAGGAGAGAGGCCCAAGCAACACGCGCCCCGAGGAGCGTCAGACCACATGTCACTACTCATTCTGACTGAGCGCCTCCAGGAGAGAGGCCCAAGCAAGACGCGCCCCGAGGAGCGTCTTGCCACGTGTCAACACTGGGTCTGATTGAGGGCCTTCTGGAGAGAGGCCCAAGCAAGACGCGCCCCGAGGAGCGTCTTGCCACATGTCACCACTTGGTCTGACTGAGCGCCTCCAGGAGAGAGGCCCAAGCAAAAACGCGCCCCGAGGAGCGTCAGGCCACATGTCACTACTCAGTCTGACTGAGCGCCTCCAGGAGAGAGGCCCAAGCAAGACGCGCCCCGAGGAGCGTCTTGCCACATGTCAACAATGGGTCTTACTGAGGGCCTACAGGAGAGAAGCCCAAGCAAGACGCGCTCCGAGGAGCTTCTTGACACATGTCACTACTCGGTCTGACTGAGCGCCTCCAGGAGAGAGGCCAAAGCAAGACGCGCCCCGAGGAGCGTCTTGACACATGTCAACACTGGGTCTGACAGAGGGCCTCCATGAGAGAGGCCCAAGCAAGACGCGCCCCGAGGAGTGTCTTGCCACATGTCAACACTGGGTCTGACAGAGGGCCTCCAGGAGAGAGGCCCAAGCAAGACGTGCCCCGAGGAGTGTCTTGCCACATGTGACCACTTGGTCTGACTGAGCGCCTCCAGGAGAGAGGCCCAAGCAAGACGCGCCCCGAGGAGCGTCTTGCCACGTGTCAACACTGGGTCTGATTGAGGGCCTTCTGGAGAGAGGCCCAAGCAAGACGCGCCCCGAGGAGCTTCTTGCCACATGTCAGCACTCGGTCTGACTGAGCGCCTCCAGAAGAGAGGCCAAAGCAAGACGCCCCCCGAGGATTCTTGACACATGTCAACACTGGGTCTGACAGAGGGCCTCCATGAGAGAGGCCCAAGCAAGACGCGCCCCGAGGAGAGTCTTGCCAAATGTCAACACTGGGTCTGACTGAGCGCCTCAGGGAGAGAGGTCCAAGCAAGACGCGCCCCGAGGAGCGTCTTGCCACATGTCACTACTCGGTCTGACTGAGCGCCTCAGGGAAAGAGGTCCAAGCAAGACGCGCCCCGAGGAGCGTCTTGCCACATGTCAACACTGGGTCTGACTGAGGGCCTCCATGAGAAAAGCCCAAGCAAGACGCGCCCCGAGGAGAGTCTTGCCACATGTCAACACTCGGTCTGACTGAGCGCCTCCAGGAGAGAGGCCCAAGCAAGACGCGCCCCGAGGAGCGTCAGGCTACATGTCACTACTCAGTCTGACTGAGCGCCTCCAGGAGAGAGGCCCAAGCAAGACGCGCCCCGAGGAGCGTCTTGCCACATGTCAACACTGGGTCTGATTGAGGGCCTTCTGGAGAGAGGCCCAAGCAAGACGCGCTCCGAGGAGCGTCTTGCCACATGTCAACAATGGGTCTTACTGAGGGCCTCCAGGAGAGAGGCCCAAGCAAGATGCGCCCGGAGGAGCGTTTTGCCACATGTCAACACTGGGTCTGACAGAGGGCCTCCAGGAGAGAGGCCCAAGCAAGACGCACCCCAAGGAGCATCTTGCCACATGTCACCTCTGGTTCTGACTGAGCGCCTCCAGGAGAGAGGCCCAAGCAAGACGCGCCCCGAGGAGCGTCTTGCCACATGTCAACACTGGGTCTGACAGAGGGCCTCCATGGAAGAGGCCCAAGCAAGACGCGCCCCGAGGAGCGTCTTGCGACATGTCACTACTCGGTCTAACTGAGCGCCTCCAGGAGAGAGGTCCAAGCAAGACGCGCCCCGAGGAGCGTCTTGCCACATGTCACTACTCGGTCTGACTGAGCGCCTCCAGGAGAGAGGCCCAAGCAAGACGTACCCCGAGGAGCATCTTGCCACATTTCAACAATGGGTCTGACTGAGGGCCTCCAGGACAGAGGCCCAAGCAAGATGCGCCCGGAGGAGCGTCTTGCCACATGTCAACACTGGGTCTGACAGAGGGCCTCCAGGAGAGAGGCCCAAGCAAGACGCGCCCTGAGGAGCGTCTTGCCACATGTCACCTCTGGTTCTGACTGAGCACCTCCAGGAGAGAGGCCCAAGCAAGACGCGCCCCGAGGAGCGTCTTGCCACATGTCAACAATGGGTCTGACTGAGGGCCTCCAGGAGAGAAGCCCAAGCAAGACGCGCCCTGTGGAGCGTCTTGACACATGTCAACACTGGGTCTGACAGAGGGCCTCCAGGAGAGGGGCCCAAGCAAGACGAGCCCCGAGGAGTGTCTTGCCACATGTCACCACTGGGTCTGACTGAGCGCCTCCAGGAGAGAGGCCCAAGCAAGACGCGCCCCGAGGAGCGTCAGGCCACATGTCACTACTCAGTCTGACTGAGCGCCTCCAGGAGAGAGGCCCAAGCAAGACGCGCCCCGAGGAGCGTCTTGCCACGTGTCAACACTGGGTCTGATTGAGGGCCTTCTGGAGAGAGGCCCAAGCAAGACGCACCACGAGGAGCGTCTTGCCACATGTCAACAATGGGTCTTACTGAGGGCGTCCAGGAGAGAAGCCCAAGCAAGACGCGCCCCGAGGAGCTTCTTGCCACATGTCAGCACTCGGTCTGACTGAGCGCCTCCAGGAGAGAAGCCAAAGCAAGACGCGCCCCGAGGAGCGTCTTGACAGTTGTCAACACTGGGTCTGACAGAGGGCCTCCATGAGAGAGGCCCAAGCAAGACGCGCCCCGAGGAGTGTCTTTCCACATGTCAACACTGGGTCTGACTGAGCGCCTCCAGGAGAGAGGCCCAAGCAAGACGCGCCCCGAGGAGCTTCTTGCCACGTGTCACCACTGGGTCTGACTGAGCGCCTCCAGGAGAGAGGCCCAAGCAAGACGCGCCCCGAGGAGCGTCTTGCCACGTGTCACCACTGGGTCTGATTGAGCGCCTCCAGGAGAGAGGCCCCAGCAAGACCGGTCAGGCCTGCAGTGTACACATCAGAGACATGATGTTCTTTCACAGAACTGAGGTTGTTCATTACTAAATGACTTTTACAGGAATATTGTTATTATACTATTCAACAGGTTGATCATAATAATGTGTATTAAACCCACAACCTAGCACTGAGGACAGAGGGACTTTATTTAAATTAGTACTTAATGGAAACGATACATAATGATACACAAGAGCCATGTCATACATTCAGCCTAGGAATAGTAGCATTGTGCACTATTAAAAATATACACATCAATTGCTCGAATCCCATTGTTGCAAAGTAAAACTCTAATAAAACTCTAGTCTGACATCAACAGAGAAGACTTAGTGTATGCACTACAAATACAGCATTAGGATTTCGAGTGGACCGTGCACCTTGTGAACCATCAGAGGCTTATGACGCAACATATATTCCAGTTGCTATTAGACAAGTTATAATTCTCGACCATTTTTCGGATCTGGTTTCTTGGGTCCGTGAGTAAATGCCAAATGAGATGATAGTCCTTAAGTAAGTTCCTGGCGATCCCATGTCACGCTTTTGCCCATCAGCCGGTGAACGCTGAGACGGAACTCGATGAGAGCGATGTATTTTTGAAGTGCTCCGAATGTACTTCTAACAAGCGTGCGATTCACTTTGTGAGTAAACCGCAGCTGCAGCTGATTCAAACAGTCGAGCCAACTTTCTACATCACAATATGCGTTTTGTAGTTAGTCGAGTTACCTTTTGTGTGGCGCATGCACGGGTCGTTATCGTCCAGCTCCCAGCTTAGAGAGTCCTGTATTGACACAGACGTCAATACATCTCGATGTCATGCAACACACAAAGTCTGTCGCATACAGGTGGGTTAACACATGTACGATACCTTTTGTGTGGCGCATGCACGGGTTGTTAGCGTCCAGCTCCCAGCTTAGAGAGTCCTGTATTGACACAGACGTCAATACATCTCGATGTCATGCAACACACAAAGTCTGTCGCATACAGGTGGGTTAACACATGTACGATACCTTTTGTGTGGCGCATGCACGGGTCGTTAGCGTCCAGCTCCCGGCTTATAGAGAGTCCTGTATTGACACAGACGTCAATACATCTCGATGTCATGCAACACACAAAGTCTGTCGCATACAGGTGGGTTAACACACATGTACGATGTGTGCGATGGCACGCCCAGTTTACAATGGGACACGACGATGATCATTGTTAACCAAACTCTTGTTTCTAACGACAGGTGGTAGCGTTGACTCCTGCACCTGGTCTTCGTGCACAGAGGGTGCTGTAATGTGCTCGTCATAGTCGCGATCATTGTCACTCGAATCCGTTGTTCTCACGACAGGTGGTAGCGTTGTCTCCTGCATGTTGTCTTCGCGTGCGGCAAGCGTTGTGCTGTGCTCGTTATAATGGTTGTCTTCGTACAAAGGGGGTGTTGAATACTCCTTCGCGAGTAGTGTAGGAGGTGTTGTGATGGGACGTATCTCAGAGGCGTTATGTGAGCGTACCACCATGGCCTGAGCAACTGCGACTACTGAGAGTACACCCAGTACAGACAGCGAGATCATTTTTTTACTTGGGTGTTGTACGTGTGGGTACAGCCGCTTTAATGGCAGTGAGAGCAAGTGGTCAAATGTATTTATAGGTCACTAGCAGAAACTAAGGCACGTGGTCAGAGTGTAATCGTAACCACCGTAGCTCTTGTCATAATTTAATTAACATAGAAATCAGAAACGGGCATGTCAGGATAGACATAGCGAGTGATAATGCAGCCAGTATCTGTGTGCGCTTGAGAGCACCTTGTTGTTCTACTGTGGTGCCCACGCCGCCGGGTCTGTAAATGTCATCGACCTTCTTTATATACGCATACGCTAAAGACCGTATATTCTCTATGGATTTGAACACGTTCTTTGTTTTGCGTAACACTTGAGCTGTCTCGAGCGTGATTTTGTGAGTGTACGCCAGTGTTTCGCGTGCACCGAGGTCCGAAAGGGCGTGCGCTACAACTATTAACCTTGGTTTGGGAGTGTGGCGAAACGCTCGCTCCGCTGTAATGGGCAGATGCAATGTTATCACCTGGTACGTTTCGTTAGTCGGGTCATAACACACCGGTCCGTGACACGGACCGCCACATTGTATGGGGCACAGTAAGGACAACACGCCGCCGACCGTGACTTCGCACTCGACCGCGGTGGTGTTGTCTATTTGCAAAGGATCACATACGCCTCTCCAGTCGCAATGAGGCACATTGTAGTCGACGCGACCGTCGGTCACCATAGCTTTCGTCAGCCAACACACTCGATTGCCCTTCGAAACATCGGCGATCAACGTGAGCGTAGAGGTCGCTGTCGCTTTACTGTACGCCCGGATATCCGTGTGTGAGTGCACGCTCGACGTCGATTGACAACCGGTCATGTCAGACCTGATCAGACCTTCCGAACACATGACCATTAGTTGTTGTGCGGCCGAGAGTATCGCGATCATACCGTTGAGATGTGTAGAAAGCGCGTACACGCCAGCCTTCCACGTTTCCAAAGTTTCCAGCAATCTAGAGGGACTTGTCTTAGCGCGCACGGCTGTGCTGAATTTGCGTTGGGTAGACACAACGGCTTCGACCTCGCTTAGGATCTTGTGGGCTCATGTACTCGTGGTAGGCCAAGACGTGTATAGTCGAGCGCGGTGACGCCCCGAACACTTGACCCGGTTTTGTTGTGGCGATATGCGTGTCCAGTAACGCGGCAAAGTCCGCGTGTCTAGCGTGTATTGATTTTACAGCTCGCTCATACCCCAACAGTACGGTCCGTAGAAGTTCGTTCACTTGTTTCCATGTGCTCGTGGAACACAGGACATCGCAACCTCTGTGATAATCAAGTAAAGCGTCACACACCAGCTGCTTGCACGTTGTAAATACAATCGGTAGTAACTTCTTCCTCCACTCTATGTTGAACTCGTATAGTATGTATATGGGCGGTTGCGGCGGTTTGCGCATTTTCTATCTACCCTCCGCTAATATGACACTGTGGTCTGTCTCCTGAGATGGTGCGGTTGGAACTTGCGAGAGTGCACTATGGACGGTCGGCGTTTCCATTTCGTCAACTGTGCCATTTTCAGCCGCTGGCAAAAGGCCGTCGACGGTCGATGCGAGACACCAACATAACGTTAGACCGCGACCCTCATGCCAGTTTTCTGTAGTACTGGTTGTAGTTTCTGGTGCACACTCGATACGCCATTACGATCACAGTTACGTTGATTAATAAATCCAGTGTTGTAGCGACTGCAGCCAGCGCCGTCGCGCAACTCGTGTCGGTGTTATCTCTCGATACTTTCGTTGGTATTCAAGCGTATTCAGAATCTACGGATCTGGTGAAGTTGCTTGTCACTAGCTTGCGCACGTTTGATATGGCACTTTGCGCGAGACTCACACAACCTGCAGTGGCGACCGTCGCGTCAGTGCAAAGTTTTTCCGATATATCGCTCGCAACATCGTTTCTCATTTGCTGTACACTGCGCACACTGGCCGCGAGGTCGCGGAGAGGGTCCTCGTTACGAGCTACTCTGGTAGCGCCGTGGTTGATGAGGACGATCATCTTTAGCAATAGTTCATCTCGAAGCGCAACGATGGTGAGGGCGACGGGTTGGCCGGTTCCGCCTTCAGGCCACTCGGTTGCCGCTAGATTGCCCAATGCCACACACGCAGACGAACCCTGTACACACTCAATGACCCGTGTGTGATCATTGATTTCTGCTAGTACGTTTGCTAGGTCTACGTGCTTCCACGGATCGGGCGTGGGCACGCGCTTGTTTTTAGAGGCGTTTTCGCGCAGCCTCTACCCTGCACGACCGCTCGTGGCCGCACTAGCTATGTTTATCTTTATTTGTTTCACACACACACACACACACACACACACACACACACACACACACACACACACACACACACACACACACACACACACACACACACACACACACACACACAGGCCCTTGCGTGCAAACCCCGGTCAGGCCTGCAGTGTACACATCAGAGACATGATGTTCTTTCACAGAACTGAGGTTGTTCATTACTAAATGACTTTTACAGGAATATTGTTATTATACTATTCAACAGGTTGATCATAATAATGTGTATTAAACCCACAACCTAGCACTGAGGACAGAGGGACTTTATTTAAATTATACTTAATGGAAACGATACATAATGATACATAAGAGCCATGTCATACATTCAGCCTAGGAATAGTAGCATTGTGCACTATTAAAAATATACACATCAATTGCTCGAATCCCATTGTTGCAAAGTAAAACTCTAATAAAACTCTAGTCTGACATCAACAGAGAAGACTTAGTGTATGCACTACAAATACAGCATTAGGATTTCGAGTGGACCGTGCACCTTGTGAACCATCAGAGGCTTATGACGCAACATATCTTCCAGTTGCTATTAGACAAGTTATAATTCTCGACCATTTTTCGGAACTGGTTTCTTGGGTCCGTGAGTAAATTCCAAATGAGATGATAGTCCTTAAGTAAGTTCCTGGCGATCCCATGTCACGCTCTTGCCCATCAGCCGGTGAACACTGAGACGGAACTCGATGAGAGCGATGTATTTTTTAAGTGCTCCGAATGTACTTCTAACAAGAGTGCGATTCACTTCGTGAGTAAACCGCAGCTGCAGCTGATTCAAACAGTCGAGCCAACTTTCTACATCAAAATATGCATTTTGTAGTTAGTCGAGTTACCTTTTGTGTGGCGCATGCACGGGTTGTTAGCGTCCAGCTCCCAGCTTATAGAGTCCTGTATAGACACAGACGTCAATACATCTCGATGTCATGCAACACACAAAGTCTGTCGCATACAGGTGGGTTAACACATGTACGATACCTTTTGTGTGGCCTATGCAAGGGTCGTTAGCGTCCAGCTCCCTGCTTATAGAGAGTCCTGTATTGACACAGACGTCAATACATCTCGATGTCATGCAACACACAAAGTCTGTCGCATACAGGTGGGTTAACACACATGTACGATGTGTGCGATGGCGCGCCCGTTTACAATGGGACACGACGATGATCATTGTTAACCAAACTCTTGTTTCTCACGACAGGTGGTAGCGTTGTCTCCTGCACCTGGTCTTCGTGCACAGAGGGTGCTGTAATGTGCTCGTCATAGTCGCGATTGTTGTCACTCGAATCCGTGTTTCTCACGACAGGTGGTAGCGTTGTCTCCTGCATGTTGTCTTCGCGTGCGGCAAGCGTTGTGCTGTGCTCGTTATAATGGTTGTCTTCGTACAAAGGGGGTGTTGAATACTCCTTCGCGAGTAGTCTAGGAGGTGGTGTGATGGGACGTATCTCAGAGGCGTTATGTGAGCGTACCACCATGGCCTGAGCAACTGCGACTACTGAGAGTACACCCAGTACAGACAGCGAGATCATTTTTTTCTTGGGTGTTGTACGTGTGGGTACAGCCGCTTTAATGGCAGTGGGAGCAAGTGGGCAAATGTATTTATAGGTCACTAGCAGAAACTAAGGCACGTGGTCAGAGTGTAATCGTAACCACCGTAGCTCTTGTCATAATTTAATATACATAGAAATCAGAAACGGGCATGTCAGGATAGACATAGCGAGTGATAATGCAGCCAGTATCTGTGTGCGCTTGAGAGCACCTTGTTGTTCTACTGTGGTGCCCACGCCGCCGGGTCTGTAAATGTCATCGACCTTCTTTATATACGCATACGCTAAAGACCGTATATTCTCTATGGATTTGAACACGTCCTTTGTTTTGCGTAACGCTTGAGCTGTCTCGAGCTTGATGTTGTGAGTGTACGCCAGTGTTTCGCGTGCACCGAGGTCCGATAGGGCGTGCGCTACAACTATTAACCTTGGTTTGGGAGTGTGGCGAAACGCTCGCTCCGCTGTAATGGGCGGATGCAATGTTATCACCTGGTACGTTTCGTTAGTCGGGTCGTAACACACCGGTCCGTGACACGGACCGTCACATTGTATGGGGCACAGTAAGGACAACACGCCGCCGACCGTGACTTCGCACTCGACCGCGGTGGTGTTGTCGATTTGCAAAGGATCACATATGCCTCTCCAGTCGCAATGAGGCACATTGTAGTCGACGCGACCGTTGGTCACCATAGCTTTCGTCAGCCAACACACTCGATTGCCCTTCGAAACATCGGCGATCAACGTGAGCGTAGAGGTCGCCGTCGCTTTACTGTACGCCAGGATATCCGTGTGTGAGTGCACGCTCGACGTCGATTGACAACCGGTCATGTCAGACCTGATCAGACCTTCCGAACACATGACCATTAGTTGTTGTGCGGCTGAGAGTATCGCGATCATACCGTTGAGATGTGTAGAAAGTCCGTACACGCCAGCCTTCCACGTTTCCAAAGTTTCCAGCAGTCTAGAGGGACTTGTCTTAGCTCGCATGGCAGTGCTGAATTTGCGTTGTGTAGACACAACGGCTTCGACCTCGCTTAGGATCTGTGGGCTCATGTACTCGTGGTAGGCGAAGACGTGTATAGTCGAGCGCGGTGACGCCCCGAACACCTTACACGGTTTTGTTGTGGCGATATGCATGTCCAGTAACGCGGCAAAGTCCGCGTGTCTAGCGTGTATTGATTTTAGAGCTCGCTCATACCCCAACAGTACAGTCCGTAGAGGTTCGTTCACTTGTTTCCATGCGCTCGTGGAACACAGGACATCGCAACCTCTGTGATACTCAAGTAAAGCGTCACACACCAGCTGCTTGCACGTTGGAAATACAATCGGTAGTAACTTCTTACTCCCCTCTATGTTGAACTCGTATAGTATGTATATGGGCGGTTGCGGCGGTTTGCGCATTTTCTATCTACCCTCCGCTAATATGACTCTGTGGTCTGTCTCCTGAGATGGTGCGGTTGGAACTTAAGAGAGCGCTATCGACGGTCGGCGTTTCCATTTCGTCAACTGTGCCATTTTCAGCCGCTGGCAAACGGCCGTCGACGGTCGATGCGAGACACCAACATAACGTTAGACCGCGACCCTCATGCCAGTTTTCTGTAGTGCTGGTTGTAGTTTCTGGTGCACACTCGAAACGCCATTATGATCACAATTACGTTGATTAATAAATCCAGTGTTGTAGCGACTGCAGCCAGCGCCGTCGCGCAACTCGTGTCGGTGTTATCTCTTGATACTTTCATTCGTATCCGAGCGTATGCAGAATCTACGGATCTGGTGAAGTTGCTTGTCACTAGCTTGCGCATGTTTGATATGGCACTTTGCGCGAGACTCACACCACCTGCAGTGGCGACCGTCGCGTCAGTGCAAAGTTTTTCCGATATATCGCTCGCAACATCGTTCGTCATTTGCTGTACACTGTGCACACTGGCCACGAGGTCGCAGAGAGGGTCTTCGTTACGAGCTACTCTGGTAGCGCCGTGGTTGATGAGGACGATCATCTTTAGCAATAGTTCATCTCGAAGCGCAACGATGGTGAGGGCGACGGGTTGGCCGGTTCTGCCTTCAGGCCACTCGGTTGCCGCTAGATTGCCCAATGCCACACACGCAGACGAACCCTGTACACACTCAAAGACCCGTGTGCGATCGTTGATTTCTGCTAGTACGTTTGCTAGTTCTACGTGCTTTCACGGATCGGGCGTGGGCACTCGCTTGTTTTAGAGGCGTTTTCGCGCAGCCTCTACCCTGCACGACCGCTCGTGGCCGCACTAGCTATTTTTATCTTTATTTGTTTCACACACACACACACACACACACACACACACACACACACACACACACACACACACACACACACACACACACACACACACACACACACACACACACACACACACACAGGCCCTTGCGTGCAAACCCCGGTCAGGCCTGCAGTGCACACATCAGAGACATGATGTTCTTTCACAGAACTGAGGTTGTTCATTACTAAATGACTTTTACAGGAATATTGTTATTATACTATTCAACAGGTTGATCATAATAATGTGTATTAAACCCACAACCTAGCACTGAGGACAGAGGGACTTTATTTAAATTAGTACTTAATGGAAACGATACATAATGATACATAAGAGCCATGTCATACATTCAGCCTAGGAATAGTAGCATTGTGCACTATTAAAAATATACACATCAATTGCTCGAATCCCATTGTTGCAAAGTAAAACTAATAAAACTCTAGTCTGACATCAACAGAGAAGACTTAGTGTATGTACTACAAATACAGCATTAGGATTTCGAGTGGACCGTGCACCTTGTGAACCATCAGAGGCTTATGATGCAACATATCTTCCAGTTGCTATTAGACAAGTTATAATTCTCGACCATTTTTTGGAACTGGTTTCTTGGGTCCGTGAGTAAATGCCAAATGAGATGATAGTCCTTAAGTAAGTTCCTGGCGATCCCATGTCACGCTCTTGCCCATCAGCCGGTGAACACTGAGACGGAACTCGATGAGAGCGATGTATTTTTTAAGTGCTCCGAATGTACTTCTAACAAGCGTGCGATTCACTTCGTGAGTAAACCGCAGCTGCAGCTGATTCAAACAGTCGAGCCAACTTTCTACATCACAATATGCGTTTTGTAGTTAGTCGAGTTACCTTTTGTGTGGCGCAAGCACGGGTCGTTAGAGTCCAGCTCCCAGCTTATAGAGTCCGGTATTGACACAGACGTCAATACATCTCGATGTCATGCAACACACAAAGTCTGTCGCATACAGGTGGGTTAACACATGTACGATACCTTTTGTGTGGCGCATGCACGGGTCGTTAGCGTCCAGCTCCCGGCTTACAGAGAGTCCTGTATTGACACAGACGTCAATACATCTCGATGTCATGCAACACACAAAGTCTGTCGCATACAGGTGGGTTAACACACATGTACGATGTGTGCGATGGCGCGCCCGTTTACAATGAGACACGACGATGATCATTGTTAACCAAACACTTGTTTCTCACGACAGGTGGTAGCGTTGTCTCCTGCACCTGGTCTTCGTGCACAGAGGGTGTTGTAATGTGCTCGTCATAGTCGAGATCGTTGTCACTCGAATCCGTTGTTCTCACGACAGGTGGTGGCGTTGTCTCCTGCATGTTGTCTTCGCGTGCGGCAAGCGTTGTGCTGTGCTCGTTATAATGGTTGTCTTTGTACAAAGGGGGGTGTTGAATACTCCTTCGCGAGTAGTCTAGGAGGTGGTGTGATGGGACGTATCTCAGAGGCGTTATGTGAGCGTACCACCATGGCCTGAGCAACTGCGACTACTGAGAGTACACCCAGTACAGACAGCGAGATAATTTTTTTTCTTGGGTTTTGTACGTGTGGGTACAGCCGCTTTAATGGCAGTGAGAGCAAGTGGTCAAATGTATTTATAGGTCACTAGCAGAAACTAAGGCACGTGGTCAGAGTGTAATCGTAACCACCGTAGCTCTTGTCATAATTTAATATACATAGAAATCAGAAACGGGCATGTCAGGATAGACATCGCGAGATATAATGCGGCCAGCTGACTGAGCGCCTCCAGGAGAGAGGCCCAAGCAAGAGGAACCCCGAGGAGCGTCTTTCCACGTGTCACCACTGGGTCTGACTGAGCGCCTCCAGGAGAGAGGCCCAAGCAAGACGTGCCCCGAGGAGCGTCAGGCCACATGTCACTACTCAGTCTGACTGAGCGCCTCCAGGAGAGAGGCCCAAGCAAGACGCGCCCCGAGGAGCGTCTTGCCTTATGTCAGCACTCGGTCTGAATGAGCGCCTCCAGGAGAGAGGCCCAAGCAAGACGCGCCCCGAGGAGCGTCTTGCCACATGTCAACAATGGGTCTGACTGAGGGCCTCCAGGAGAGAGGCCCAAGCAAGATGCGCCCCGAGGAGCGTCTTGCCACATGTCAACACTGGGTCTGACAGAGGGCCTCCAGGAGAGAGGCCCAAGCAAGCCGCACCCCGAGGAGCGTCTTGCCACATGTCACCTCTGGTTCTGACTGAGCGCCTCCAGGAGAGAGGCCCAAGTAAGACGAGTCCCGAGGAGCGTCTTGTCACATGTCAACACTGGGTCTTTCTGAGCACCTCCAGGAGAGAAGCCCAAGCAAGACGCGCCCCGAGGAGCGTCTTGCCACATGTCAGCACTCGGTCTGATTGAGCACCTCCAGGAGAGAGGCCCAAGCAAGACGCGCCCCGAGGAGAGTCTTGCCACATGTCAGCACTGGGTCTGACTGAGCGCCTCCAGGAGAGAGGCCCCAGCAAGATGCGCCCCGAGGAGCGTCTTGCCTTATGTCAGCACTCGGTCTGACTGAGCGCCTCCAGGAGAGAGGCCCAAGCAAGACGCGCCCCGAGGAGCGTCTTGCCACATGTCAACAATGGGTCTGACTGAGGGCCTCCAGGAGAGAGGCCCAAGCAAGATGCGCCCGGAGGAGCGTCTTGCCACATGTCAACACTGGGTCTGACAGAGGGCCTCCAGGAGAGAGGCCCAAGCAAGACGCACCCCGAGGAGCGTCTTGCCACATGTCACCTCTGGTTCTGACTGAGCGCCTCCAGGAGAGAGGCCCAAGTAAGACGAGTCCCGAGGAGCGTCTTGTCACATGTCAACACTGGGTCTTTCTGAGCGCCTCCAGGAGAGAAGCCCAAGCAAGACGCGCCCCGAGGAGCGTCTTGCCACATGTCAGCACTCGGTCTGACTGAGCGCCTCCAGTAGAGAGGCCCAAGCAAGACGCGCCCCGAGGAGCGTCTTGCCACATGTCAGCACTGGGTCTGACTGAGCGCCTCCAGGAGAGAGGCCCCAGCAAGACGCGCCCCGAGGAGCGTCTTGCCTTATGTCAGCACTCGGTCTGACTGAGCGCCTCCAGGAGAGAGTTCCAAGCAAGACGCGCCCCGAGGAGCGTCTTGCCACATGTCAACAATGGGTCTGACTGAGGGCCTCCAGGAGAGAGGCCCAAGCAAGATGCGCCCGGAGGAGCATCTTGCCACATGTCAACACTGGGTCTGACAGAGGGCCTCCAGGAGAGAGGCCCAAGCAAGACGCACCCCGAGGAGCATCTTGCCACATGTCACCTCTGGTTCTGACTGAGCGCCTCCAGGAGAGAGGCCCAAGCAAGACGCGTCCCGAGGAGCGTCTTGTCACATGTCAACACTGGGTCTTTCTGAGCGCCTCCAGGAGAGAAGCCCAAGCAAGACGCGCCCCGAGGAGCGTCTTGCCACATGTCAGCACTCGGTCTGACTGAGCGCCTCCAGGAGAGAGGCCCAAGCAAGACGCGCCCCGAGGAGCGTCTTGCCACATGTCAGCACTCGGTCTGACTGAGCGCCTCCAGGAGAGAGGCCCAAGCAAGACGCGCCCCGAGGAGCGTCTTGCCACATGCCAACAATGGGTCTGACTGAGGGCCTCCAGGAGAGAAGCCCAAGCAAGACGCGCCCCGAGGAGCGTCTTGACACATGTCAACACTGGGTATGACAGAGGGCCTCCAGGAGAGAGGCCCAAGCAAGATGCGCCCCGAGGAGTGTCTTGCCACATGTCACCACTTGGTCTGACTGAGCGCCTCCAGGAGAGAGGCCCAAGCAACACGCACCCCGAGGAGCGTCAGGCCACATGTCACTACTCAGTCTGACTGAGCGCCTCCAGGAGAGAGGCCCAAGCAAGACGCGCCCCGAGGAGCGTCTTGCCACATGTCAACAATGGGTCTTACTGAGGGCCTCCAGGAGAGAAGCCCAAGCAAGACGCGCCCCGAGGAGCTTCTTGCCACATGTCAGCACTCGATCTGACTGAGCGCCTCCAGGAGAGAGGCCAAAGCAAGATGCGCCCCGGTGGAGTGTCTTGACACATGTCAACACTGGGTCTGACAGAGGGCCTCCATGAGAGAGGCCCAAGCAAGACGCGCCCCGAGGAGTGTCTTGCCACATGTCAACACTGGGTCTGACAGAGGGCCTCCAGGAGAGAGGCCCAAGCAAGACGCGCCCCGAGGATTGTCTTGCCACATGTCACCACTTGGTCTGACTGAGCTTCTCCAGGAGAGAGGCCCAAGCAAGACGCGCCCCGAGAAGCTTCTTGCCACATGTCAGCACTCGATCTGACTGAGCGCCTCCAGGAGAGAGGCCAAAGCAAGATGCGCCCCGGTGGAGTGTCTTGACACATGTCAACACTGGGTCTGACAGAGGGCCTCCATGAGAGAGGCCCAAGCAAGACGCGCCCCGAGGAGTGTCTTGCCACATGTCAACACTGGGTCTGACAGAGGGCCTCCAGGAGAGAGGCCCAAGCAAGACGCGCCCCGAGGATTGTCTTGCCACATGTCACCACTTGGTCTGACTGAGCTTCTCCAGGAGAGAGGCCCAAGCAACACGCGCCCCGAGGAGCGTCAGGCCACATGTCACTACTCATTCTGACTGAGCGCCTCCAGGAGAGAGGCCCAAGCAAGACGCGCCCCGAGGAGCGTCTTGCCACGTGTCAACACTGGGTCTGATTGAGGGCCTTCTGGAGAGAGGCCCAAGCAAGACGCGCCCCGAGGAGCGTCTTGCCACATGTCAACACTCGGTCTGACTGAGCGCCTCCAGGAGAGAGGCCCAAGCAAGACGCGCCCCGAGGAGCGTCTTGCCACATGCCAACAATGGGTCTGACTGAGGGCCTCCAGGAGAGAAGCCCAAGCAAGACGCGCCCCGAGGAGCGTCTTGACACATGTCAACACTGGGTATGACAGAGGGCCTCCAGGAGAGAGGCCCAAGCAAGACGCGCCCCGAGGAGTGTCTTGCCACATGTCACCACTTGGTCTGACTGAGCGCCTCCAGGAGAGAGGCCCAAGCAACACGCACCCCGAGGAGCGTCAGGCCACATGTCACTACTCAGTCTGACTGAGCGCCTCCAGGAGAGAGGCCCAAGCAAGACGCTCCCCGAGGAGCGTCTTGCCACATGTCAACAATGGGTCTTACTGAGGGCCTCCAGGAGAGAAGCCCAAGCAAGACGCGCCCCGAGGAGCTTCTTGCCACATGTCAGCACTCGATCTGACTGAGCGCCTCCAGGAGAGAGGCCAAAGCAAGATGCGCCCCGGTGGAGCGTCTTGACACATGTCAACACTGGGTCTGACAGAGGGCCTCCATGAGAGAGGCCCAAGCAAGACGCGCCCCGAGGAGTGTCTTGCCACATGTCAACACTGGGTCTGACAGAGGGCCTCCAGGAGAGAGGCCCAAGCAAGACGCGCCCCGAGGATTGTCTTGCCACATGTCACCACTTGGTCTGACTGAGCGCCTCCAGGAGAGAGGCCCAAGCAACACGCGCCCCGAGGAGCGTCAGGCCACATGTCACTACTCAGTCTGACTGAGCGCCTCCAGGAGAGAGGCCCAAGCAAGACGCGCCCCGAGGAGCGTCTTGCCACGTGTCAACACTGGGTCTGATTGAGGGCCTTCTGGAGAGAGGCCCAAGCAAGACGCGCCCCGAGGAGCGTCTTGCCACATGTCAACAATGGTTCTTACTGAGGGCCTCAAGGGAGATAAATCCAAGCAAGACACGCCCCGAGGAGCTTCCTGCCACATATCAGCACTCGGTCTGACTGAGTGCCTCCAGGAGAGAGGCCAAAGCAAGACGCCCCCCGAGGAGCGTCTTGACACATGTCAACACTGGGTCTGACAGAAGGCCTCCATGAGAGAGGCCCAAGCAAGACGCGCCCCGAGGAGCGTCTTGCCACATGTCACTACTCGGTCTTACTGAGCGCCTCAGGGAGAGAGGTCCAAGCAAGACGCGCCCCGAGGAGCGTCTTGCCACATGTCAACACTGGGTCTGACTGAGTGCCTCCATGAGAGAAGCCCCAGCAAGACGCGCCCCGAGGAGCGTCTTGCCACATGTCACTACTCGGTCTGTTTGAGCGCCTCCAGGAGAGAGGCCCAAGCAAGACGTGACCCGAGGAGCGTCTTGCCACATGTCAACAATGGGTCTGACTGAGGGCCTCCAGGAGAGAAGCCCAAGCAAGACGCGCCCCGAGGAGCGTCTTGCCACATGTCAACACTGGGTCTGACAGAGGGCATCCAGGAGAGAGGCCCAAGCAATATGCGCCCCGAGGAGCGTCTTGCCACTTAAACCCACAACCTAGCACTGAGGACAGAGGGACTTTATTTAAATTAGTACTTAATGGAAACGATAAATAATGATACATTAGAGCCATGTCACACATTCAGCCTAGGAATAGTAGCATTGTGCACTATTAAAAATATACACATCAATTGCTCGAATCCCATTGTTGCAAAGTAAAACTCTAATAAAACTCTAGTCTGACATCAACAGAGAAGACTTAGTGTATGTACTACAAATACAGCATTAGGATTTCGAGTGGACCGTGCACCTTGTGAACCATCAGAGGCTTATGACGCAACATATCTTCCAGTTGCTATTAGACAAGTTATAATTCTCGACCATTTTTCGGAACTGGTTTCTTGGGTCCGTGAGTAAATGCCAAATGAGATGATAGTCCTTAAGTAAGTTCCTGGCGATCCCATGTCACGCTCTTGCCCATCAGCCGGTGAACGCTGAGACGGAACTCGATGAGAGCGATGTATTTTTTAAGTGCTCCGAATGTACTTCTAACAAGCGTGCGATTCACTTCGTGAGTAAACCGCAGCTGCAGCTGATTCAAACAGTCGAGCCAACTTTCTACATCACAATATTCGTTTTGTAGTTAGTCGAGTTACCTTTTGTGTGGCGCATGCACGGGTCATTAGCATCCAGCTCCCAGCTTAGAGAGTCCTGTATTGACACAGACGTCAATACATCTCGATGTCATGCAACACACAAAGTCTGTCGCATACAGGTGGGTTAACACACATGTACGATGTGTGCAATGGCGCGCCCGTTTACAATGGGACACGACGATGATCATTGTTAACCAAACTCTTGTTTCTCACGACAGGTGGTAGCGTTGTCTCCTGCACCTGGTCTTCGTGCACAGAGGGTGTTGTAATGTGCTCGTCATAGTCGCGATCGTTGTCACTCGAATCCGTTGTTCTCACGACAGGTGGTAGCGTTGTCTCCTGCATGTTGTCTTCGCGTGCGGCAAGCGTTGTGCTGTGCTCGTTATAATGGTTGTCTTCGTACAAAGGGGGTGTTGAATGCTCCTTCGCGAGTAGTCTAGGAGGTGGTGTGATGGGACGTATCTCAGAGGCGTTATGTGAGCGTACCACCATGGCCTGAGCAACTGCGACTACTGAGAGTACACCCAGTACAGACAGCGAGATCATTTTTTTTCTTGGGTGTTGTACGTGTGGGTACAGCCGCTTTAATGGCAGTGGGAGCAAGTGGACAAATGTATTTATAGGTCACTAGCAGAAACTAAGGCACGTGGTCAGAGTGTAGTCGTAACCACCGTAGCTCTTGTCATAATTTAATATACATAGAAATCAGAAACGGGCATGTCAGGATAGACATCGCGAGTGATAATGCGGCCAGTATCTGTGTGCACTTGAGAGCACCTTGATGTTCTACTGTGGTGCCCACGCCGCCGGGTCTGTAAATGTCATCGACCTTCTTTATATACGCATACGCTAAAGACCGTATATTCTCTATGGATTTGAACACGTCCTTTGTTTCGCGTAACGCTTGAGCTGTCACGAGCGTGATGTTGTGAGTGTACGCCAGTGTTTCGCGTGCACCGAGGTCCGAAAGGGCGTGCGCTACAACTATTAACCTTGGTTTGGGAGTGTGGCGAAACGCTCGCTCCGCTGTAATGGGCAGATGCAATGTTATCACCTGGTACGTTTCGTTAGTCGGGTCGTAAAACACCGGTCCGTGACACGGACCGTCACATTGTATGGGGCACAGTAAGGACAACACGCCGCCGACCGTGACTTCGCACTCGACCGCGGTGGTGTTGTCGATTTGCAAAGGATCACATACGCCTCTCCAGTCGCAATGAGGCACATTGTAGTCGACGCGACCGTCGGTCACCATAGCTTTCGTCAGCCAACACACTCGATTGCCCTTCGAAACATCGGCGATCAACGTGAGCGTAGACGTCGCTTTACTGTACGCCAGGATATCCGTGTGTGAGTGCACGCTCGACGTCGATTGACAACCGGTCATGTCAGACCTGATCAGACCTTCCGAACACATGACCATTAGTTGTTGTGCGGCCGAGAGTATCGCAATCATACCGTTGAGATGTGTAGAAAGCACGTACACGGCAGCCTTCCACGTTTCCAAAGTTTCCAGCAGTCTAGAGGGACTTGTCTTAGCGCGCACGGCTGTGCTGAATTTGCGTTGGGTAGACACAACGGCTTCGACTTCGCTTAGGATCTTGTGGGCTCATGTACTCGTGGTAGGCCAAGACGTGTATAGTCGAGCGTCACACACCAGCTGCTTGCACGTTGGAAATACATTCCGTAGTAACTTCTTACTCCACTCTATGTTGAACTCGTATAGTATGTATATGGGCGGTTGTGGCTGTTTGCGCATTTTCTATCTACCCTCCGCTACTATGACTCTGTGGTCTGTCTCCTGAGATGGTGCGGTTGGAACTTGCGAGAGTGCACTATCGACGGTCGGCGTTTCCATTTCGTCAACTGTGCCATTTTCAGCCGCTGGCAAACGGCCGTCGACGGTCGATGCGAGACACCAACATAACGTTAGACCGCGACCCTCATGCCAGTTTTCTGTAGAACTGGTTTTAGTTTCTGGTGCACACTCGATACGCCATTACGATCACAATTACGTTGATTATTAAATCCAGTGTTGTAGCGACTGCAGCCAGCGCCGTCGCGCAACTCGTGTCGGTGTTATCTCTCGATACTTTCATTCGTATCCAAGCGTATGCAGAATCTACGGATCTGGTGAAGTTGCTTGTCACTAGCTTGCGCACGTTTGATATGGCACTTTGCGCGAGACTCACACAACCTGCAGTGGCGACCGTCGCGTCAGTGCAAAGTTTTTCCGATATATCGCTCGCAACATCGTTTGTCATTTGCTGTACACTGCGCACACTGGCCGCGAGGTCGCGGAGAGGGTCTTCGTTACGAGTTGTGTAATATCCGCTGACTTGCCGATTCAATTCTGGTGGCGCTGACCCAAACGAGAACGCTTTTAAGGCGCATGTCGTGGTAACTCTGGTAGCGCCGTGGTTGACGAGGACGATCATCTTTAGCAATAGTTCATCTCGAAGCACAACGATGGTGAGGGCGACGGGTTGGCCGGTTCCGCCTTCAGGCCACTCGGTTGCCGCTAGATTGCCCAATGCCACACACGCAGACGAACCCTGTACACACTCAATGACCCGTGTGCGATCGTTGATTTCTGCTAGTACGTTTGCTAGTTCTACGTGCTTCCACGGATCGGGCGTGGGCACGCGCTTGTTTTAGAGGCAATTTCGCGCAGCCTCTACCCTGCATGACCGCTCGTGGCCGCACTAGCTATATTTATCTTTATTTGTTTCACACACACACACACACACACACACACACACACACACACACACACACACACACACACACACACGCACGCACGCACACACACACACACAGGCCCTTGCGCCCTTACAACACCCAAGAAAAAAAATGATCTCGCTGTCTGTACTGGGTGTACTCTCAGTAGTCGCAGTTGCTCAGGCCATGGTGGTACGCTCACATAACGCCTCTGAGATACGTCCCATCACACCACCTCCTAGACTACTCGCGAAGGAGTATTCAACACCCCCATTGTACGAAGACAACCATTATAACGAGCACAGCACAACGCTTGCCGCACGCGAAGACAACATGCAGGAGACAACGCTACCACCTGTCGTGAGAACAACGGATTCGAGTGACAACGATCGCGACTATGACGAGCACATTACAACACCCTCTGTGCACGAAGACCAGGTGCAGGAGACAACGCTACCACCTGTCGTGAGAAACAAGAGTTTGGTTAACAATGATCATCGTCGTGTCCCATTGTAAACGGGCGCGCCATTGCACACATCGTACATGTGTGTTAACCCACCTGTATGCGACAGACTTTGTGTGTTGCATGACATCGAGAAGAATTGACGTCTGTGTCAATACAGGACTCTCTATAAGCCGGGAGCTGGATGCTAACGACCCGTGCATGCGCCACACAAAAGGTATCGTACATGTGTTAACCCACCTGTATGCGACAGACTTTGTGTGTTGCATGACATCGAGATGTATTGACGTCTGTGTCAATACAGGACTCTCTAAGCTGGGAGCTGGACGCTAATGACCCGTGCATGCGCCACACAAAAGGTAACTCGACTAACTACAAAACGAATATTGAGATGTAAAAAGTTGGCTCGACTGTTTGAATCAGCTGCAGCTGCGGTTTACTCACGAAGTGAATCGCACGCTTGTTAGAACTACTTTCGGAGCACTTAAAAAATACATCGCTCTCATCGAGTTCCGTCTCAGCGTTCACCGGCTGATGGGCAAGAGCGTGACATGGGATTGCCAGGAACTTACTTAAGGACTATCATCTCATTTGGCATTTACTCACGGACCCAAGAAACCAGTTCCGAAAAATGGTCGAGAATTATAACTTGTCTAATAGCAACTGGAAGATATGTTGCGTCATAAGCCTCTGATGGTTCACAAGGTGCACGGTCCACTCGAAATCCTAATGCTGTATTTGTAGTACATACACTAAGTCTTCTCTGTTGATGTCAGACTAGAGTTTTATTAGAGTTTTACTTTGCAACAATGGGATTCGAGCAATTGATGTGTATATTTTTAATAGTGCACAATGCTACTATTCCTAGGCTGAATGTGTGACATGGCTCTTATGTATCATTATGTATCGTTTCCATTAAGTACTAATTTAAATAAAGTCCCTCTGTCCTCAGTGCTAGGTTGTGGGTTTAAGTGGCAAGACGCTCCTCGGGGCGCGTATTGCTTGGGCCTCTCTCCTGGATGCCCTCTGTCAGACCGAGTGATGACATGTGGCAAGACTCTCCTCGGGGCGCGTCTTGCTTGGGCTTCTCTCATGGAGGCCCTCAGTCAGACCCAGTGTTGACATGTGTCAAGACGCTCCTCGGGGCATGTCTTGCTTGGGCCTCTCTCCTGGAGGAGCTCAGTCAGACCCAGTGTTGACATGTGGCAAGACGCTCCTCGGGGCGCGTCTTGCTTGGGCTTCTCTCCCGGAGGCCCTCAGTAAGAACCATTGTTGACATGTGGCAAGACGCTCCTCGGGGCGCGTCTTGCTTGGGCCTCTCTCCTGGAGGCGCTCAGTCAGACTGAGTATTGACATGTGGCCTGACGCTCCTCGGGGCGCGTGTTGGTTGGCCCTCTCTCCTGGAGGCACTCAGTCAGACCAAGTGGTGACATGTGGCAAGACAATCCTCGGGGCGCGTCTTGCTTGGGCCTCTCTCCTGGAGGCCCTCTGTCAGACCCAGTGTTGACATGTGGCAAGACACTCCTCGGGGCGCGTCTTGCTTGGGCCTCTCTCATGGAGGCCCTCTGTCAGACCCAGTGTTGACATGTGTCAAGACGCTCCTCGGGGCGCGTCTTGCTTTGACCTCTCTCCTGGAGGCGCTCAGTCAGACCGAGTGCTGACATGTGGCAAGAAGCTCCTCGGGGCGCGTCTTGCTTGGGCTTCTCTCCTGGAGGCCCTCAGTAAGACCCATTGTTGACATGTGGCAAGACGCTCCTCGGGGCGCGTCTTGCTTGGGCCTCTCTCCTGGAGGCGCTCAGTCACACTGAGTAGTGACATGTGGCCTGACGCTCCTCGGGGCGCGTGTTGCATGGGCCTCTCTCCTGGAGGCGCTCAGTCAGACCAAGTGGTGACATGTGGCAAGACACTCCTCGGGGCGCATCTTGCTTGGGCCTCTCTCCTGGAGGCCCTCTGTCAGACCCAGTGTTGACATGTGTCAAGACGCTCCTCGGGGCGCGTCTTGCTTGGGCTTCTCTCCTGGAGGCCCTCAGTCAGACCCATTGTTGGCATGTGGCAAGACGCTCCTCGGGGCGCGTCTTGCTTTGGCCTCTCTCCTGGAGGCGCTCGGTCAGACCGAGTGCTGACATGTGGCAAGAAGCTCCTCGGGGCGCGTCTTGCTTGGGCTTCTCTCCTGGAGGCCCTCAGTAAGACCCATTGTTGACATGTGGCAAGACGCTCCTCGGGGCGCGTCTTGCTTGGGCCATTCTCCTGGAGGCGCTCAGTCAGACTGAGTAGTGACATGTGGCCTGACGCTCCTCGGGGCGCGTGTTGCTTGGGCCTCTCTCCTGGAGGCGCTCAGTCAGACCAAGTGGTGTCATGTGGCAAGACGCTCCTCGGGGCGCGTCTTGCTTGGGCTTCTCTCCTGGAGGCGCTCAGAAAGACCCAGTGTTGACATGTGACAAGACGCTCCTCGGGGCGCGTCTTGCATGGGCCTCTCTCCTGGAGGCGCTCAGTCAGAACCAGAGGTGACATGTGGCAAGACGCTCCTCGGGGCGCGTCTTGCTTGGGCCTCTCTCCTGGAGGCGCTCAGTCAGACTGAGTAGTGACATGTGGCCTGACGCTCCTCGGGGCGCGTCTTGTTTGGGCCTCTCTCCTGGAGGCGCTCAGTCAGACCCAGTGGTGACATGTGGCAAGACACTCCTCTGGGCGCGTCTTGCTTGGGCCTCTCTCCTGGAGGCCCTCTGTCAGACCCAGTGTTGACATGTGTCAAGACGCTCCTCGGGGCGCGTCTTGCTTGGGCTTCTCTCCTGGAGGCCCTCAGTCAGACCCATTGTTGACATGTGGCAAGACGCTCCTCGGGGCGCGTCTTGCTTGGGCTTCTCTCCTGGAGGCGCTCAGACAGACCCAGTGTTGACATGTGACAAGAGGCTCCTCGGGGCACGTCTTGCTTGGGCCTCTCTCCTGGAGGCGCTCAGTCAGAACCAGAGGTGACATGTGGCAAGACGCTCCTCGGGGCGCGTCTTGCTTGGGCCTCTCTCCTGGAGGCCCTCTGTCAGACCCAGTGTTGACATGTGGCAAGACGCTCCTCGGGGCGCGTATTGCTTCGGCCTCTCTCCTGAATGCCCTCATTCAGACCCAGTGGTGACATGTGGCAAGACGCTCCTCGGGGCGCGTATTGCTTCGGCCTCTCTCCTGAATGCCCTCTGTCAGACCGAGTGTTGACATGTGGCAAGACTCTCCTCGGGGCGCGTCTTGCTTGGGCTTCTCTCATGGAGGCCCTCAGTCCGACCCAGTGTTGACATATGTCAAGACGCTCCTCGGGGCTTGTCTTGCTTGGGCCTCTCTACTGGAGGCGCTCAGTCAGACCCAGTGTTGACATGTGGCAAGACGCTCCTCTGGGCGCGTCTTGCTTGGGCTTCTCTCCTGGAGACCCTCTGTCAGACCCATTGTTGACATGTGGCAAGACGCTCCTCGGGGCAAGTCTTGCTTGGGCCTCTCTCCTGGAGGCGCTCAGTCAGAACCAGAGGTGACATGTGGCAAGACGCTCCTCGGGGCGCGTCTTGCTTGGGCCTCTCTCCTGGAGGCCCTCTGTCAGACCCAGTGTTGACATGTGGCAAGACGCTCCTCCGGGCGCATCTTGCTTGGGCCTCTCTCCTGGAGGCCCTCTGTCAGACCCAGTGTTGACATGTGGCAAGACGCTCCTCCGGGCGCATCTTGCTTGGGCCTCTCTCCTGGAGGCCCTCAGTCAGACCCATTGTTGACATGTGGCAAGACGCTCCTCGGGGCGCGTATTGCTTCGGCCTCTCTCCTGAATGCCCTCATTCAGACCCAGTGGTGACATGTGGCAAGACGCTCCTCGGGGCGCGTATTGCTTCGGCCTCTCTCCTGAATGCCCTCTGTCAGACCGAGTGTTGACATGTGGCAAGACTCTCCTCGGGGCGCGTCTTGCTTGGGCTTCTCTCATGGAGGCCCTCAGTCCGACCCAGTGTTGACATATGTCAAGCCGCTCCTCGGGGCTTGTCTTGCTTGGGCCTCTCTACTGGAGGCGCTCAGTCAGACCCAGTGTTGACATGTGGCAAGACGCTCCTCTGGGCGCGTCTTGCTTGGGCTTCTCTCCTGGAGACCCTCAGTCAGACCCATTGTTGACATGTGGCAAGACGCTCCTCGGGGCGCGTCTTGCTTGGGCCTCTCTCCTGGAGGCGCTCAGTCAGACTGAGTAGTGACATGTGGCCTGACGCTCCTCGGGGCGCGTGTTGCTTGGCCCTCTCTCCTGGAGGCACTCAGTCAGACCAAGTGGTGACATGTGGCAAGACAATCCTCGGGGCGCGTCTTGCTTGGGCCTCTCTCCTGGAGGCCCTCTGTCAGACCCAGTGTTGACATGTGGCAAGACACTCCTCGGGGCGCGTCTTGCTTGGGCCTCTCTCATGGAGGCCCTCTGTCAGACCCAGTGTTGACATGTGTCAAGACGCTCCTCGGGGCGCGTCTTGCTTTGACCTCTCTCCTGGAGGCGCTCAGTCAGACCGAGTGCTGACATGTGGCAAGAAGCTCCTCGGGGCGCGTCTTGCTTGGGCTTCTCTCCTGGAGGCCCTCAGTAAGACCCATTGTTGACATGTGGCAAGACGCTCCTCGGGGCGCGTCTTGCTTGGGCCTCTCTCCTGGAGGCGCTCAGTCACACTGAGTAGTGACATGTGGCCTGACGCTCCTCGGGGCGCGTGTTGCATGGGCCTCTCTCCTGGAGGCGCTCAGTCAGACCAAGTGGTGACATGTGGCAAGACACTCCTCGGGGCGCATCTTGCTTGGGCCTCTCTCCTGGAGGCCCTCTGTCAGACCCAGTGTTGACATGTGTCAAGACGCTCCTCGGGGCGCGTCTTGCTTGGACTTCTCTCCTGGAGGCCCTCAGTCGGACCCATTGTTGGCATGTGGCAAGACGCTCCTCGGGGCGCGTCTTGCTTTGGCCTCTCTCCTGGAGGCGCTCGGTCAGACCGAGTGCTGACATGTGGCAAGAAGCTCCTCGGGGCGCGTCTTGCTTGGGCTTCTCTCCTGGAGGCCCTCAGTAAGACCCATTGTTGACATGTGGCAAGACGCTCCTCGGGGCGCGTCTTGCTTGGGCCTCTCTCCTGGAGGCGCTCAGTCAGACTGAGTAGTGACATGTGGCCTGACGCTCCTCGGGGCGCGTGTTGCTTGGGCCTCTCTCCTGGAGGCGCTCAGTCAGACCAAGTGGTGTCATGTGGCAAGACGCTCCTCGGGGCGCGTCTTGCTTGGGCTTCTCTCCTGGAGGCGCTCAGAAAGACCCAGTGTTGACATGTGACAAGACGCTCCTCGGGGCGCGTCTTGCTTGGGCCTCTCTCCTGGAGGCGCTCAGTCAGAACCAGAGGTGACATGTGGCAAGACGCTCCTCGGGGCGCGTCTTGCTTGGGCCTCTCTCCTGGAGGCGCTCAGTCAGACTGAGTAGTGACATGTGGCCTGACGCTCCTCGGGGCGCGTCTTGTTTGGGCCTCTCTCCTGGAGGCGCTCAGTCAGACCCAGTGGTGACATGTGGCAAGACACTCCTCTGGGCGCGTCTTGCTTGGGCCTCTCTCCTGGAGGCCCTCTGTCAGACCCAGTGTTGACATGTGTCAAGACGCTCCTCGGGGCGCGTCTTGCTTGGGCTTCTCTCCTGGAGGCCCTCAGTCAGACCCATTGTTGACATGTGGCAAGACGCTCCTCGGGGCGCGTCTTGCTTGGGCTTCTCTCCTGGAGGCGCTCAGACAGACCCAGTGTTGACATGTGACAAGAGGCTCCTCGGGGCACGTCTTGCTTGGGCCTCTCTCCTGGAGGCGCTCAGTCAGAACCAGAGGTGACATGTGGCAAGACGCTCCTCGGGGCGCGTCTTGCTTGGGCCTCTCTCCTGGAGGCCCTCTGTCAGACCCAGTGTTGACATGTGGCAAGATGCTCCTCGGGGCGCGTATTGCTTCGGCCTCTCTCCTGAATGCCCTCATTCAGACCCAGTGGTGACATGTGGCAAGACGCTCCTCGGGGCGCGTATTGCTTCGGCCTCTCTCCTGAATGCCCTCTGTCAGACCGAGTGTTGACATGTGGCAAGACTCTCCTCGGGGCGCGTCTTGCTTGGGCTTCTCTCATGGAGGCCCTCAGTCCGACCCAGTGTTGACATATGTCAAGACGCTCCTCGGGGCTTGTCTTGCTTGGGCCTCTCTACTGGAGGCGCTCAGTCAGACCCAGTGTTGACATGTGGCAAGACGCTCCTCTGGGCGCGTCTTAGTTGGGCTTCTCTCCTGGAGACCCTCAGTCAGACCCATTGTTTACATGTGGCAAGACGCTCCTCGGGGCAAGTCTTG
The DNA here is from genome assembly GCF_043380555.1 of Nothobranchius furzeri. Lineage (NCBI taxonomy): Eukaryota > Metazoa > Chordata > Actinopteri > Cyprinodontiformes > Nothobranchiidae > Nothobranchius > Nothobranchius furzeri. The sequence goes on from NC_091741.1 coordinate 18,447,735, forward strand.
CTTGGGCCTCTCTCCTGGAGGCGCTCAGTCAGAACCAGAGGTGACATGTGGCAAGACGCTCCTCGGGGCGCGTCTTGCTTGGGCCTCTCTCCTGGAGGCCCTCTGTCAGACCCAGTGTTGACATGTGGCAAGACGCTCCTCTGGGCGCATCTTGCTTGGGCCTCTCTCCTGGAGGCCCTCTGTCAGACCCAGTGTTGACATGTGGCAAGACGCTCCTCCGGGCGCATCTTGCTTGGGCCTCTCTCCTGGAGGCCCTCAGTCAGACCCATTGTTGACATGTGGCAAGACGCTCCTCGGGGCGCGTATTGCTTCGGCCTCTCTCCTGAATGCCCTCATTCAGACCCAGTGGTGACATGTGGCAAGACGCTCCTCGGGGCGCGTATTGCTTCGGCCTCTCTCCTGAATGCCCTCTGTCAGACCGAGTGTTGACATGTGGCAAGACTCTCCTCGGGGCGCGTCTTGCTTGGGCTTCTCTCATGGAGGCCCTCAGTCCGACCCAGTGTTGACATATGTCAAGACGCTCCTCGGGGCTTGTCTTGCTTGGGCCTCTCTACTGGAGGCGCTCAGTCAGACCCAGTGTTGACATGTGGCAAGACGCTCCTCTGGGCGCGTCTTGCTTGGGCTTCTCTCCTGGAGACCCTCAGTCAGACCCATTGTTGACATGTGGCAAGACGCTCCTCGGGGCAAGTCTTGCTTGGGCCTCTCTCCTGGAGGCGCTCAGTCAGAACCAGAGGTGACATGTGGCAAGACGCTCCTCGGGGCGCGTCTTGCTTGGGCCTCTCTCCTGGAGGCCCTCTGTCAGACCCAGTGTTGACATGTGGCAAGACGCTCCTCCGGGCGCATCTTGCTTGGGCCTCTCTCCTGGAGGCCCTCTGTCAGACCCAGTGTTGACATGTGGCAAGACGCTCCTCCGGGCGCATCTTGCTTGGGCCTCTCTCCTGGAGGCCCTCAGTCAGACCCATTGTTGACATGTGGCAAGACGCTCCTCGGGGCGCGTATTGCTTCGGCCTCTCTCCTGAATGCCCTCATTCAGACCCAGTGGTGACATGTGGCAAGACGCTCCTCGGGGCACGTATTGCTTCGGCCTCTCTCCTGAATGCCCTCTGTCAGACCGAGTGTTGACATGTGGCAAGACTCTCCTCGGGGCGCGTCTTGCTTGGGCTTCTCTCATGGAGGCCCGCAGTCCGACCCAGTGTTGACATATGTCAAGCCGCTCCTCGGGGCTTGTCTTGCTTGGGCCTCTGTACTGGAGGCGCTCAGTCAGACCCAGTGTTGACATGTGGCAAGACGCTCCTCTGGGCGCGTCTTGCTTGGGCTTCTCTCCTGGAGACCCTCAGTCAGACCCATTGTTGACATGTGGCAAGACGCTCCTCGGGGCGCGTCTTGCTTGGGCCTCTCTCCTGGAGGCGCTCAGTCAGACTGAGTAGTGACATGTGGCCTGACGCTCCTCGGGGCGCGTGTTGCTTGGCCCTCTCTCCTGGAGGCACTCAGTCAGACCAAGTGGTGACATGTGGCAAGACAATCCTCGGGGCGCGTCTTGCTTGGGCCTCTCTCCTGGAGGCCCTCTGTCAGACCCAGTGTTGACATGTGGCAAGACACTCCTCGGGGCGCGTCTTGCTTGTGCCTCTCTCATGGAGGCCCTCTGTCAGACCCAGTGTTGACATGTGTCAAGACGCTCCTCGGGGCGCGTCTTGCTTTGACCTCTCTCCTGGAGGCGCTCAGTCAGACCGAGTGCTGACATGTGGCAAGAAGCTCCTCGGGGCGCGTCTTGCTTGGGCTTCTCTCCTGGAGGCCCTCAGTCAGACCCATTGTTGGCATGTGGCAAGACGCTCCTCGGGGCGCGTCTTGCTTTGGCCTCTCTCCTGGAGGCGCTCGGTCAGACCGAGTGCTGACATGTGGCAAGAAGCTCCTCGGGGCGCGTCTTGCTTGGGCTTCTCTCCTGGAGGCACTCAGTCAGACCAAGTGGTGACATGTGGCAAGACAATCCTCGGGGCGCGTCTTGCTTGGGCCTCTCTCCTGGAGGCCCTCTGTCAGACCCAGTGTTGACATGTGGCAAGACACTCCTCGGGGCGCGTCTTGCTTGTGCCTCTCTCATGGAGGCCCTCTGTCAGACCCAGTGTTGACATGTGTCAAGACGCTCCTCGGGGCGCGTCTTGCTTTGACCTCTCTCCTGGAGGCGCTCAGTCAGACCGAGTGCTGACATGTGGCAAGAAGCTCCTCGGGGCGCGTCTTGCTTGGGCTTCTCTCCTGGAGGCCCTCAGTCAGACCCATTGTTGGCATGTGGCAAGACGCTCCTCGGGGCGCGTCTTGCTTTGGCCTCTCTCCTGGAGGCGCTCGGTCAGACCGAGTGCTGACATGTGGCAAGAAGCTCCTCGGGGCGCGTCTTGCTTGGGCTTCTCTCCTGGAGGCCCTCAGTAAGACCCATTGTTGACATGTGGCAAGACGCTCCTCGGGGCGCGTCTTGCTTGGGCCTCTCTCCTGGAGGCGCTCAGTCAGACTGAGTAGTGACATGTGGCCTGACGCTCCTCGGGGCGCGTGTTGCTTGGGCTTCTCTCCTGGAGGCCCTCAGTAAGACCCATTGTTGACATGTGGCAAGACGCTCCTCGGGGCGCGTCTTGCTTGGGCCTCTCTCCTGGAGGCGCTCAGTCACACTGAGTAGTGACATGTGGCCTGACGCTCCTCGGGGCGCGTGTTGCATGGGCCTCTCTCCTGGAGGCGCTCAGTCAGACCAAGTGGTGACATGTGGCAAGACACTCCTCGGGGCGCATCTTGCTTGGGCCTCTCTCCTGGAGGCCCTCTGTCAGACCCAGTGTTGACATGTGTCAAGACGCTCCTCGGGGCGCGTCTTGCTTGGGCTTCTCTCCTGGAGGCCCTCAGTCAGACCCATTGTTGGCATGTGGCAAGACGCTCCTCGGGGCGCGTCTTGCTTTGGCCTCTCTCCTGGAGGCGCTCGGTCAGACCGAGTGCTGACATGTGGCAAGAAGCTCCTCGGGGCGCGTCTTGCTTGGGCTTCTCTCCTGGAGGCCCTCAGTAAGACCCATTGTTGACATGTGGCAAGACGCTCCTCGGGGCGCGTCTTGCTTGGGCCTCTCTCCTGGAGGCGCTCAGTCAGACTGAGTAGTGACATGTGGCCTGACGCTCCTCGGGGCGCGTGTTGCTTGGGCCTCTCTCCTGGAGGCGCTCAGTCAGACCAAGCGGTGTCATGTGGCAAGACGCTCCTCGGGGCGCGTCTTGCTTGGGCTTCTCTCCTGGAGGCGCTCAGAAAGACCCAGTGTTGACATGTGACAAGACGCTCCTCGGGGCGCGTCTTGCTTGGGCCTCTCTCCTGGAGGCGCTCAGTCAGAACCAGAGGTGACATGTGGCAAGACGCTCCTCGGGGCGCGTCTTGCTTGGGCCTCTCTCCTGGAGGCGCTCAGTCAGACTGAGTAGTGACATGTGGCCTGACGCTCCTCGGGGCGCGTCTTGTTTGGGCCTCTCTCCTGGAGGCGCTCAGTCAGACCCAGTGGTGACATGTGGCAAGACACTCCTCTGGGCGCGTCTTGCTTGGGCCTCTCTCCTGGAGGCCCTCTGTCAGACCCAGTGTTGACATGTGTCAAGACGCTCCTCGGGGCGCGTCTTGCTTGGGCTTCTCTCCTGGAGGCCCTCAGTCAGACCCATTGTTGACATGTGGCAAGACGCTCCTCGGGGCGCGTCTTGCTTGGGCTTCTCTCCTGGAGGCGCTCAGACAGACCCAGTGTTGACATGTGACAAGAGGCTCCTCGGGGCACGTCTTGCTTGGGCCTCTCTCCTGGAGGCGCTCAGTCAGAACCAGAGGTGACATGTGGCAAGACGCTCCTCGGGGCGCGTCTTGCTTGGGCCTCTGTCCTGGAGGCCCTCTGTCAGACCCAGTGTTGACATGTGGCAAGACGCTCCTCGGGGCGCGTATTGCTTCGGCCTCTCTCCTGAATGCCCTCATTCAGACCCAGTGGTGACATGTGGCAAGACGCTCCTCGGGGCGCGTATTGCTTCGGCCTCTCTCCTGAATGCCCTCTGTCAGACCGAGTGTTGACATGTGGCAAGACTCTCCTCGGGGCGCGTCTTGCTTGGGCTTCTCTCATGGAGGCCCTCAGTCCGACCCAGTGTTGACATATGTCAAGACGCTCCTCGGGGCTTGTCTTGCTTGGGCCTCTCTACTGGAGGCGCTCAGTCAGACCCAGTGTTGACATGTGGCAAGACGCTCCTCTGGGCGCGTCTTGCTTGGGCTTCTCTCCTGGAGACCCTCAGTCAGACCCATTGTTGACATGTGGCAAGACGCTCCTCGGGGCAAGTCTTGCTTGGGCCTCTCTCCTGGAGGCGCTCAGTCAGACCGAGTAGTGACATGTGGCCTGACGCTCCTCGGGGCGCGTCTTGCTTGGGCCTCTCTCCTGGAGGCGCTCAGTCAGACCCAGTGGTGACATGTGGCAAGACGATCCTCGGGGCGCGTATTGCTTCGGCCTCTCTCCTGAATGCCCTCTGTCAGACCGAGTGTTGACATGTGGCAAGACTCTCCTCAGAGCGCGTCTTGCTTGGGCTTCTCTCATGGAGGCCCTCAGTCCGACCCAGTGTTGACATATGTCAAGAAGCTTTTTCGGGGCGTGTCTTGCTTGGGCCTCTCTACTGGAGGCGCTCAGTCAGACCCAGTGTTGACATGTGGCAAGACGCTCCTCTGGGCGCGTCTTGCTTGGGCTTTTCTCCTGGAGACCCTCAGTCAGACCCATTGTTGACATGTGGCAAGACGCTCCTCGGGGCAAGTCTTGCTTGGGCCTCTCTCCTGGAGGCGCTCAGTCAGACTGAGAAGTGACATGTGGCCTGACGCTCCTCGGGGCGCGTCTTGCTTGGGCCTCTCTCCTGGAGGCGCTCAGTCAGACCCAGTGGTGACATGTGGCAAGACACTCCTCTGGGCGCGTCTTGCTTGGGCCTCTCTCCTGGAGGCCCTCTGTCAGACCCAGTGTTGACATGTGTCAAGACGCTCCTCGAGGCGCGTCTTGCTTGGGCTTCACTCCTGGAGGCCCTCAGTCAGACTCATTGTTGACATGTGGCAAGACGCTCCTCGGGGCGCGTCTTGCTTGGGCTTCTCTCCTGGAGGCGCTCAGACAGACCCAGTGTTGACATGTGACAAGAGGCTCCTCGGGGCACGTCTTGCTTGGGCCTCTCTCCTGGAGGCCCTCTGTCAGACCCAGTGTTGACATGTGGCAAGACGCTCCTTCGGGCGCATCTTGCTTGGGCCTCTCTCCTGGAGGCCCTCAGTCAGACCCATTGTTGACATGTGGCAAGACGCTCCTCGGGGCGCGTCTTGCTTGGGCCTCTCTCCTGGAGGCGCTCAGTCAGACCCAGTGCTGACATAAGGCAAGACGCTCCTCGGGGCGCGTCTTGCTGGGGCCTCTCTCCTGGAGGCGCTCAGTCAGACCCAGTGCTAACATGTGGCAAGACGCTCCTCGGGGCGCGTCTTGCTTGGGCCTCTCTCCTGGAGGCGCTCAGTCAGACCCAGTGTTGACATGTGGCAAGACGCTCCTCGGGGCGCGTCTTGCTTGGGCCTCTCTCCTGGAGGCGCTCAGTCAGACCCAGTGTTGACATGTGGCAAGACGCTCCTCGGGGCGCGTCTTGCTTGGGCCTCTCTCCTGGAGGCGCTCAGTCAGACCCAGTGGTGACACGTGGAAAGACGCTCCTCTGGGCACATCTTGCTTGGGCCTCTCTCTTGGAGGCGCTCATTCAGACCCAGTGGTGACGTGGCAAGACGCTCCTCGGGGCGCGTATTGCTTCGGCCTCTCTCCTGAATGCCCTCTGTCAGACCGAGTGTTGACATGTGGCAAGACTCTCCTCTGGGCGCGTCTTGCTTGGGCCTCTCTCCTGGAGGCCCTCTGTCAGACCCAGTGTTGACATGTGTCAAGACGCTCCTCGGGGCGCGTCTTGCTTGGGCTTCTCTCCTGGAGGCCCTCAGTCAGACCCATTGTTGACATGTGGCAAGACGCTCCTCGGGGCGCGTCTTGCTTGGGCTTCTCTCCTGGAGGCGCTCAGACAGACCCAGTGTTGACATGTGACAAGAGGCTCCTCGGGGCACGTCTTGCTTGGGCCTCTCTCCTGGAGGCCCTCTGTCAGACCCAGTGTTGACATGTGGCAAGACGCTCCTTCGGGCGCATCTTGCTTGGGCCTCTCTCCTGGAGGCCCTCAGTCAGACCCATTGTTGACATGTGGCAAGACGCTCCTCGGGGCGCGTCTTGCTTGAGCCTCTCTCCTGGAGGCGCTCAGTCAGACCCAGTGCTGACATAAGGCAAGACGCTCCTCGGGGCGCGTCTTGCTGGGGCCTCTCTCCTGGAGGCGCTCAGTCAGACCCAGTGCTGACATGTGGCAAGACGCTCCTCGGGGCGCGTCTTGCTTGGGCCTCTCTCCTGGAGGCGCTCAGTCAGACCCAGTGTTGACATGTGGCAAGACGCTCCTCGGGGCGCATCTTGCTTGGGCCTCTCTCCTGGAGGCGCTCAGTCAGACCCAGTGTTGACATGTGGCAAGACGCTCCTCGGGGCGCGTCTTGCTTGGGCCTCTCTCCTGGAGGCGCTCAGTCAGACCCAGTGGTGACACGTGGAAAGACGCTCCTCTGGGCACATCTTGCTTGGGCCTCTCTCCTGGAGGCGCTCATTCAGACCCAGTGGTGACATGTGGCAAGATGCTCCTCGGGGCGCGTATTGCTTCGGCCTCTCTCCTGAATGCCCTCTGTCAGACCGAGTGTTGACATGTGGCAAGACTCTCCTCGGGGCGCGTCTTGCTTGGGCTTCTCTCATGGAGGCCCTCAGTCCGACCCAGTGCTGACATATGTCAAGACGCTCCTCGGGGCATGTCTTGCTTGGGCCTCTCTACTGGAGGCGCTCATTCAGACCCAGTGTTGACATGTGGCAAGACGCTCCTCTGGGCGCGTCTTGCTTGGGCTTCTCTCCTGGAGACCCTCAGTCAGACCCATTGTTGACATGTGGCAAGACGCTCCTCGGGGCAAGTCTTGCTTCGGGCTCTCTCCTGGAGGCGCTCAGTCAGACCGAGTAGTGACATGTGGCAAGACGCTCCTCGGGGCGCGTCTTGCTTGGACCTCCCTCCTGGAGGCGCTCAGTCAGACTGAGTAGTAACATTTTGCAAGACGCTCCTCGGGGCGCATCTTGCTTGGACCTCTCTCCTGGAGGCGCTCAGTTAGACCGAGTAGTGACATGTGGCAAGACGCTCCTCGGGGCGCGTCTTGCTTCGGCCTCTCTTCTGGAGGCGCTCAGTCAGACCGAGTGCTGACATAAGGCAAGACGCTCCTCGGGGCGCGTCTTGCTGGGGCCTCTCTCCTGGAGATGCTCAATCAGACCCAGTGGTGACACGTGGCAAGACGCTCCTCTGGGCGCGTCTTGCTTGGGCCTCTCTCCTGGAGGAGCTCAGTCAGACCCAGTGGTGACACGTGGCAAGACGCTCCTCGGGGCGCATCTTGCTTGGGCCTCTCTCCTGGAGGCGCTAAGTCAGACCCAGTGTTGACACGTGGCAAGACGCTCCTCGGGGCGCGTCTTGCTTGGCCCTCTCTCCTGGAGGCGCTCAGTCAGACACAGTGTTGACATGTGGCAAGACACTCCTCGGGGCGCGTCTTGCTTGGGCTTCTCTCATGGAGGCCCTCAGTAAGACCCATTGTTGACATGTGGAAAGAAGCTCCTCGGGGCGCGTCTTGCTTTGGCTTCTCTCCTGGAGCCCCTCAGTCAGACCCATTGTTGACATGTGGCAAGACGCTCCTCGGGGCGCGTATTGCTTGGGCCTCTCTCCTGGATGCCCTCTGTCAGACCCAGTGTTGACATGTGGCAAGACTCTCCTCGGGGCGCGTCTTGCTTGGACCTCTCTCCTGGAGGCGCTCAGTCAGACCGAGTAGTGACATGTGGCAAGACGCTCCTCGGGGCGCGTCTTGCTTGGGCCTCTCTCCTGGAGGCGCTCAATTAGACCCAGTGTTGACATGTGGCAAGACGCTCCTCGGGGCGCGTCTTGCTTGGGCTTCTCTCCTGGAGGCCCTCAGTCAGACCCATTGTTGACATGTGGCAAGACGCTCCTCGGGGCGCGTCTTGCTTGGGCTTCTCTCCTGGAGGCCCTCAGTCAGACCCATTGTTGACATGTGGCAAGACGCTCCTCGGGGCGCTTCTTGCTGGGGCCTCTCTCCTGGAGGCGCTCAGTCAGACCCAGTGTTGACATGTGTCAAGACGCTCCTCGGGCGTTTCTTGCTTGCGCCTCTCTCCTGGAGGCGCTCAGTCAGACCCAGAGGTGACATGTGGCAAGACGCTCCTCGGGCCTCTCTCCTGGAGGCGCTCGGTCAGACCCAGTGTTGACATGTGGCAAGACTCTCCTCGGGGCGCGTCTTGCTGGGGCCTCTCTCCTGGAGGCGCTCAGTCAGACCCAGTGCTGACATGTGGCAAGACGCTCCTCGGGGCGCGTCTTGCTTGGGCCTCTCTCCTGGAGACGCTCAGTCAGACTGAGTAGTGACATGTGGCCTGACGCTCCTCGGGGGGCGTCACGCTTGGGCCTCTCTCCTGGAGGCGCTCAGTCAGACCCAGTGTTGACATGTGGCAAGACGCTCCTCCAGGCGCATCTTGCATGGGCCTCTCTCCTGGAGGCCCTCAGTCAGACCCATTGTTGACATGTGGCAAGACGCTCCTCGGGGCGCGTCTTGCTTGGGCCTCTCTCCTGGAGGCGCTCAGTCAGACCGAGTGCTGACATAAGGCAAGACGCTCCTCGGGGCGCGTCTTGCTGGGGCCTCTCTCCTGGAGGCGCTCAGTAAGACCCAGTGCTGACATGTGGCAAGACGCTCCTCGGGGCGCGTCTTGCTTGGGCCTCTCTCCTGGAGGCGCTCAGTCAGACCCAGTGTTGACATGTGGCAAGACGTTCCTCTGGGCGTGTCTTGCTTGGGCCTCTCTCCTGGAGGCGCTCAGTCAGACCCAGTGTTGACATGTGGCAAGACGCTCCTCGGGGCGCGTCTTGCTTGGGCCTCTCTCCTGGAGGCGCTCAGTCAGAACCAGAGGTGACATGTGGCAAGACGCTCCTCGGGGCGCGTCTTGCTTGGGCCTCTCTCCTGGAGGCCCTCTGTCAGACCCAGTGTTGACATGTGGCAAGACGCTCCTCCGGGCGCATCTTGCTTGGGCCTCTCTCCTGGAGGCCCTCAGTCAGACCCATTGTTGACATGTGGCAAGACGCTCCTCGGGGCGCGTCTTGCTTGGGCCTCTCTCCTGGAGGCGCTCAGTCAGACCGAGTGCTGACATAAGGCAAGACGCTCCTCGGGGCGCGTCTTGCTGGGGCCTCTCTCCTGGAGGCGCTCAGTCAGACCCAGTGCTGACATGTGGCAAGACGCTCCTCGGGGCGCGTCTTGCTTGGGCCTCTCTCCTGGAGGCGCTCAGTCAGACCCAGTGTTGACATGTGGCAAGACGCTCCTCGGGGCGTGTTTTGCTTGGGCCTCTCTCCTGGAGGCGCTCAGTCAGACCCAGTGTTGACATGTGGCAAGACGCTCCTCGGGGCGCGTCTTGCTTTGGCCTCTCTCCTGGAGGCGCTCAGTCAGACCCAGTGGTGACACGTGGAAAGACGCTCCTCGGGGCACATCTTGCTTGGGCCTCTCTCCTGGAGGCGCTCAGTCAGACCCAGTGTTGACACGTGGCAAGACGCTCCTCGTGGTGCGTCTTGCTTGGGCCTCTCTCCTGGAGGCGCTCAGTCAGACCCAGTGTTGGCATGTGGCAAGACACTCCTCGGGGCGCGTCTTGGTTGGGCCTCTCTCCTGGAGGCGCTCATTCAGACCCAGTGGTGACATGTGGCAAGACGCTCCTCGGGGCGCGTATTGCTTCGGCCTCTCTCCTGAATGCCCTCTGTCAGACCGAGTGTTGACATGTGGCAAGACTCTCCTCGGGGCGCGTCTTGCTTGGGCTTCTCTCATGGAGGCCCTCAGTCCGACCCAGTGTTGACATATGTCAAGACGCTCCTCGGGGCTTGTCTTGCTTGGGCCTCTCTACTGGAGGCGCTCAGTCAGACCCAGTGTTGACATGTGGCAAGACGCTCCTCTGGGCGCGTCTTAGTTGGGCTTCTCTCCTGGAGACCCTCAGTCAGACCCATTGTTTACATGTGGCAAGACGCTCCTCGGGGCAAGTCTTGCTTGGGCCTCTCTCCTGGAGGCGCTCAGTCAGAACCAGAGGTGACATGTCAACACTGGGTCTGAATGAGCGCCTCCAGTAGAGAGGCCCAAGCAAGACATGCCCCGAGGAGCGTCTTGACATATGTCAGCACTGGGTCGGACTGAGGGCCTCCATGAGAGAAGCCCAAGCAAGACGCGCCCCGAGGAGAGTCTTGCCACATGTCAACACTCGGTCTGACAGAGGGCATTCAGGAGAGAGGCCGAAGCAATACGCGCCCCGAGGAGCATCTTGCCACATGTCACCACTGGGTCTGAATGAGCGCCTCCAGGAGAGAGGCCCAAGCAAGATGTGCCCAGAGGAGCGTCTTTCCACGTGTCACCACTGGGTCTGACTGAGCGCCTCCAGGAGAGAGGCCCAAGCAAGACGCGCCCCGAGGAGCGTCTTGCCACATGTCAACACTGGGTCTGACTGAGCGCCTCCAGGAGAGAGGCCCAAGCAAGATGCGCCCCGAGGAGCGTCTTGCCACATGTCAACACTGGGTCTGACTGAGCGCCTCCAGGAGAGAGGCCCAAGCAAGACGCGCCCCGAGGAGCGTCTTGCCACATGTCAGCACTGGGTCTGACTGAGCGCCTCCAGGAGAGAGGCTCAAGCAAGACGCGCCCCGAGGAGCGTCTTGCCACATGTCAACAATGGGTCTGACTGAGGGCCTCCAGGAGAGAGGCCCAAGCAAGATGCGCCCGAAGGAGCGTCTTGCCACATGTCAACACTGGGTCTGACAGAGGGCCTCCAGGAGAGAGGCCCAAGCAAGACGTGCCCCGAGGAGCCTCTTGTCACATGTCAACACTGGGTCTGTCTGAGCGCCTCCAGGAGAGAAGCCCAAGCAAGACGCGCCCCGAGGAGCGTCTTGCCACATGTCAACAATGGGTCTGACTGAGGGCCTCCAGGAGAGAAGCCCAAGCAAGACGCGCCCCGAGGAGCGTCTTGACACATGTCAACACTGGGTCTGACAGAGGGCCTCCAGGAGAGAGGCCCAAGCAAGACGCGCCCAGAGGAGAGTCTTGCCACATGTCAACACTCGGTCTGACAGAGGGCATTCAGGAGAGAGGCCGAAGCAATACGCGCCCCGAGGAGCGTCTTGCCACGTCACCACTGGGTCTGAATGAGCGCCTCCAAGAGAGAGGCCCAAGCAAGATGTGCCCAGAGGAGCGTCTTTCCACGTGTCACCACTGGGTCTGACTGAGCGCCTCCAGGAGAGAGGCCCAAGCAAGACGCGCCCCGAGGAGCGTCTTGCCACATGTCAACACTGGGTCTGACTGAGCGCCTCCAGGAGAGAGGCCCAAGCAAGACGCGCCCCGAGGAGCGTCTTGCCACATGTCAACACTGGGTCTGACTGAGCGCCTCCAGGAGAGAGGCCCAAGCAAGACGCGCCCCGAGGAGCGTCTTGCCACATGTTAGCACTGGGTCTGACTGAGCGCCTCCAGGAGAGAGGCCCCAGCAAGACGCGCCCCGAGGAGCGTCTTGCCTTATGTCAGCACTGGGTCTGACTGAGCGCCTCCAGGAGAGAGGCCCAAGCAAGACGCGCCCCGAGGAGCGTCTTGCCACATGTCAACAATGGGTCTGACTGAGGGCCTCCAGGAGAGAGGCCCAAGCAAGATGCGCCCGAAGGAGCGTCTTGCCACATGTCAACACTGGGTCTGACAGAGGGCCTCCAGGAGAGAGGCCCAAGCAAGACGTGCCCCGAGGAGCCTCTTGTCACATGTCAACACTGGGTCTGTCTGAGCGCCTCCAGGAGAGAAGCCCAAGCAAGACGCGCCCCGAGGAGCGTCTTGCCACATGTCAACAATGAGTCTGACTGAGGGCCTCCAGGAGTGAAGCCCAAGCAAGACGCGCCTCGAGGAGCGTCTTGACACATGTCAACACTGGGTCTGACAGAGGGCCTCCAGGAGAGAGGCCCAAGCAAGACGCGCCCAGAGGAGTGTCTTGCCACATGTCACCACTGGGTCTGACTGAGCGCCTCCAGGAGAGAGGCCCAAGCAAGACGCGCCCCGAGGAGCGTCAGGCCACATGTCACTTCTCAGTCTGACTGAGCGCCTCCAGGAGAGAGGCCCAAGCAAGACTTGCCCCGAGGAGCGTCTTGCCACATGTCAACAATGGGTCTGACTGAGGGTCTCCAGGAGAAAAGCCCAAGCAAGACGCGCCCAGAGGAGCGTCTTGCCACATGTCAACACTGGGTCTGACTGAGCGCCTCCAGTAGAGAGGCCCAAGCAAGACACGCCCCGAAAAAGCTTCTTGACATATGTCAACACTGGGTCGGACTGAGGGCCTCCATGAGAGAAGCCCAAGCAAGACGCGCTCTGAGGAGAGTCTTGCCACATGTCAACACTCGTTCTGACAGAGGGCATTCAGGAGAGAGGCCGAAGCAATACGCGCCCCGAGGATCGTCTTGCCACATGTCACCACTGGGTCTGACTGAGCGCCTCCAGGAGAGAGGCCCAAGCAAGACGCGCCCCGAGGAGCGTCAGGCCACATGTCACTACTCGGTCTGACTGAGCGCCTCCAGGAGAGAGGCCCAAGCAAGACTTGCCCCGAGGAGCGTCTTGCCACATGTCAACAATGGGTCTGACTGAGGGTCTCCAGGAGAGAAGCCCAAGCAAGACGCGCCCAGAGGAGCGTCTTGCCACATGTCAACACTGGGTCTGACTGAGCGCCTCCAGTAGAGAGGCCCAAGCAAGACAAGCCCCGAGGAGCGTCTTGACATATGTCAACACTGGGTCGGACTGAGGGCCTCCATGAGAGAAGCCCAAGCAAGACGCGCCCCGAGGAGAGTCTTGCCACATGTCAACACTCGGTCTGACAGAGGGCATTCAGGAGAGAGGCCGAAGCAATACGCGCCCCGAGGAGCGTCTTGCCACATGTCACCACTGGGTCTGAATGAGGGCATTCAGGAGAGAGGCCGAAGCAAGACGCGCCCCGAGGAGCGTCTTGCCACATGTCAACAATGGGTCTGACAGAGGGCCTCCAGGAGAGAGGCCCAAGCAAGATGCGCCCGAAGGAGCGTCTTGCCACATGTCACCTCTGGTTCTGACTGAGCGCCTCCAGGAGAGAGGCCCAAGCAAGACGTGCCCCGAGGAGCCTCTTGTCACATGTCAACACTGGGTCTGTCTGAGCGCCTCCAGGAGAGAAGCCCAAGCAAGACGCGCCCCGAGGAGCGTCTTGCCACATGTCAACAATGGGTCTGACTGAGGGCCTCCAGGAGAGAAGCCCAAGCAAGACGCGCCCCGAGGAGCGTCTTGACACATGTCAACACTGGGTCTGACAGAGGGCCTCCAGGAGAGAGGCCCAAGCAAGACGCGCCCAGAGGAGAGTCTTGCCACATGTCAACACTCGGTCTGACAGAGGGCATTCAGGAGAGAGGCCGAAGCAATACGCGCCCCGAGGAGCGTCTTGCCACGTCACCACTGGGTCTGAATGAGCGCCTCCAAGAGAGAGGCCCAAGCAAGATGTGCCCAGAGGAGCGTCTTTCCACGTGTCACCACTGGGTCTGACTGAGCGCCTCCAGGAGAGAGGCCCAAGCAAGACGCGCCCCGAGGAGCGTCTTGCCACATGTCAACACTGGGTCTGACTGAGCGCCTCCAGGAGAGAGGCCCAAGCAAGACGCGCCCCGAGGAGCGTCTTGCCACATGTCAACACTGGGTCTGACTGAGCGCCTCCAGGAGAGAGGCCCAAGCAAGACGCGCCCCGAGGAGCGTCTTGCCACATGTTAGCACTGGGTCTGACTGAGCGCCTCCAGGAGAGAGGCCCCAGCAAGACGCGCCCCGAGGAGCGTCTTGCCTTATGTCAGCACTGGGTCTGACTGAGCGCCTCCAGGAGAGAGGCCCAAGCAAGACGCGCCCCGAGGAGCGTCTTGCCACATGTCAACAATGGGTCTGACTGAGGGCCTCCAGGAGAGAGGCCCAAGCAAGATGCGCCCGAAGGAGCGTCTTGCCACATGTCAACACTGGGTCTGACAGAGGGCCTCCAGGAGAGAGGCCCAAGCAAGACGTGCCCCGAGGAGCCTCTTGTCACATGTCAACACTGGGTCTGTCTGAGCGCCTCCAGGAGAGAAGCCCAAGCAAGACGCGCCCCGAGGAGCGTCTTGCCACATGTCAACAATGAGTCTGACTGAGGGCCTCCAGGAGTGAAGCCCAAGCAAGACGCGCCTCGAGGAGCGTCTTGACACATGTCAACACTGGGTCTGACAGAGGGCCTCCAGGAGAGAGGCCCAAGCAAGACGCGCCCAGAGGAGTGTCTTGCCACATGTCACCACTGGGTCTGACTGAGCGCCTCCAGGAGAGAGGCCCAAGCAAGACGCGCCCCGAGGAGCGTCAGGCCACATGTCACTTCTCAGTCTGACTGAGCGCCTCCAGGAGAGAGGCCCAAGCAAGACTTGCCCCGAGGAGCGTCTTGCCACATGTCAACAATGGGTCTGACTGAGGGTCTCCAGGAGAAAAGCCCAAGCAAGACGCGCCCAGAGGAGCGTCTTGCCACATGTCAACACTGGGTCTGACTGAGCGCCTCCAGTAGAGAGGCCCAAGCAAGACACGCCCCGAAAAAGCTTCTTGACATATGTCAACACTGGGTCGGACTGAGGGCCTCCATGAGAGAAGCCCAAGCAAGACGCGCTCTGAGGAGAGTCTTGCCACATGTCAACACTCGGTCTGACAGAGGGCATTCAGGAGAGAGGCCGAAGCAATACGCGCCCCGAGGATCGTCTTGCCACATGTCACCACTGGGTCTGACTGAGCGCCTCCAGGAGAGAGGCCCAAGCAAGACGCGCCCCGAGGAGCGTCAGGCCACATGTCACTACTCGGTCTGACTGAGCGCCTCCAGGAGAGAGGCCCAAGCAAGACTTGCCCCGAGGAGCGTCTTGCCACATGTCAACAATGGGTCTGACTGAGGGTCTCCAGGAGAGAAGCCCAAGCAAGACGCGCCCAGAGGAGCGTCTTGCCACATGTCAACACTGGGTCTGACTGAGCGCCTCCAGTAGAGAGGCCCAAGCAAGACAAGCCCCGAGGAGCGTCTTGACATATGTCAACACTGGGTCGGACTGAGGGCCTCCATGAGAGAAGCCCAAGCAAGACGCGCCCCGAGGAGAGTCTTGCCACATGTCAACACTCGGTCTGACAGAGGGCATTCAGGAGAGAGGCCGAAGCAATACGCGCCCCGAGGAGCGTCTTGCCACATGTCACCACTGGGTCTGAATGAGGGCATTCAGGAGAGAGGCCGAAGCAATACGCGCCCCGAGGAGCGTCTTGCCACATGTCAACACTGGGTCTGACAGAGGGCCTCCAGGACAGAGGCCCAAGCAAGACGCGCCCCGAGGAGCGTCTTGCCACATGTCACCTCTGGTTCTGACTGAGCGCCTCCAGGAGAGAGGCCCAAGCAAGACGTGCCCCGAGGAGCCTCTTGTCACATGTCAACACTGGGTCTGTCTGAGCGCCTCCAGGAGAGAAGCCCAAGCAAGACGCGCCCCGAGGAGCGTCTTGCCACATGTCAACAATGGGTCTGACTGAGGGCCTCCAGGAGAGAAGCCCAAGCAAGACGCGCCCCGAGGAGCGTCTTGACACATGTCAACACTGGGTCTGACAGAGGGCCTCCAGGAGAGAGGCCCAAGCAAGACGCGCCCAGAGGAGTGTCTTGCCACATGTCACCACTGGGTCTGACTGAGCGCCTCCAGGAGAGAGGCCCAAACAAGACGCGCCCCGAGGAGCGTCAGGCCACATGTCACTACTCAGTCTGACTGAGCGCCTCCAGGAGAGAGGCCCAAGCAAGACGCGCCCCGAGGAGCGTCTTGCCACATGTCACCTCTGGTTCTGACTGAGCGCCTCCAGGAGAGAGGCCCAAGCAAGACGCGCCCCGAGGAGCGTCTTGTCACATGTCAACACTGGGTCTTTCTGAGCGCCTCCAGGAGAGAAGCCCAAGCAAGACGCGCCCCGAGGAGCGTCTTGCCACATGACACCGCTTGGTCTGACTGAGCGCCTCCAGGAGAGAGGCCCAAGCAACACGCGCCCCGAGGAGCGTCAGGCCACATGTCACTACTCAGTCTGACTGAGCGCCTCCAGGAGAGAGGCCCAAGCAAGACGCGCCCCGAGGAGCGTCTTGCCACATGTCAACAATGGGTCTTACTGAGGGCCTCCAGGAGAGAAGCCCAAGCAAGACGCGCCCCGAGGAGCTTCTTGCCACATGTCAGCACTCGGTCTGACCGAGCGCCTCCAGGAGAGAGGCCAAAGCAAGACGCGCCCCGAGGAGCGTCTTGCCACATGCCAACAATGGGTCTGACTGAGGGCCTCCAGGAGAGAAGCCCAAGCAAGACGCGCCCCGAGGAGCGTCTTGACACATGTCAACACTGGGTCTGACAGAGGGCCTCCAGGAGAGAGGCCCAAGCAAGATGCGCCCCGAGGAGTGTCTTGCCACATGTCACCACTTGGTCTGACTGAGCGCCTCCAGGAGAGAGGCCCATGCAACACGCGCCCCGAGGAGCGTCAGGCCACATGTCACTACTCAGTGTGACTGAGCGCCTCCAGGAGAGAGGCCCAAGCAAGACGCGCCCCGAGGAGCGTCTTGCCACATGTCAACAATGGGTCTTACTGAGGGCCTCCAGGAGAGAAGCCCAAGCAAGACGCGCCCCGAGGAGCTTCTTGCCACATGTCAGCACTCGGTCTGACTGAGCGCCTCCAGGAGAGAGGTCAAAGCAAGACGCGCCCCGAGGAGCGTCTTGACACATGTCAACACTGGGTCTGACAGAGGGCCTCCATGAGAGAGGCACAAGCAAGACGCGCCCCGAGGAGTGTCTTGCCACATGTCAACACTGGGTCTGACAGAGGGCCTCCAGGAGAGAGGCCCAAGCAAGACGCGCCCCGAGGATTGTCTTGCCACATGTCACCACTTGGTCTGACTGAGTGCCTCCAGGAGAGAGGGCCAAGCAACACGCGCCCCGAGGAGCGTCAGGCCACATGTCACTACTCAGTCTGACTGAGCGCCTCCAGGAGAGAGGCCCAAGCAAGACGCGCCCCGAGGAGCGTCTTGCCACATGTCAACAATGGGTCTGACTGAGGGTCTCCAGGAGAGAAGCCCAAGCAAGACGCGCCCAGAGGAGCGTCTTGCCACATGTCAACACTGGGTCTGACTGAGCGCCTCCAGTAGAGAGGCCCAAGCAAGACAAGCCCCGAGGAGCGGCTTGACATATGTCAACACTGGGTCGGACTGAGGGCCTCCATGAGAGAAGCCCAAGCAAGACGCGCCCCGAGGAGAGTCTTGCCACATGTCAACACTCGGTCTGACAGAGGGCATTCAGGAGAGAGGCCGAAGCAATACGTGCCCCGAGGAGCGTCTTGCCACATGTCACCACTGGGTCTGAATGAGGGCATTCAGGAGAGAGGCCGAAGCAATACGCGCCCCGAGGAGCGTCTTGCCACATGTCAACAATGGGTCTGACTGAGGGCCTCCAGGAGAGAGGCCCAAGCAAGATGCGCCCGGAGGAGCGTCTTGCCACATGTCAACACTGGGTCTGACAGAGGGCCTCCAGGAGAGAGGCCCAAGCAAGATGCGCCCGGAGGAGCGTCTTGCCACATGTCAACACTGGGTCTGACAGAGGGCCTCCAGGAGAGAGGCCCAAGCAAGACGCGCCCCGAGGAGCGTCTTGCCACATGTCACCTCTGGTTCTGACTGAGCGCCTCCAGGAGAGAGGCCCAAGCAAGACTTGCCCCGAGGAGCGTCTTGCCACATGTCAACAATGGGTCTGACTGAGGGTCTCCAGGAGAGAAGCCCAAGCAAGACGCGCCCAGAGGAGCGTCTTGCCACATGTCAACACTGGGTCTGACTGAGCGCCTCCAGTAGAGAGGCCCAAGCAAGACAAGCCCCGAGGAGCGTCTTGACATATGTCAACACTGGGTCGGACTGAGGGCCTCCATGAGAGAAGCCCAAGCAAGACGCGCCCCGAGGAGAGTCTTGCCACATGTCAACACTCGGTCTGACAGAGGGCATTCAGGAGAGAGGCCGGAGCAATACGCGCCCCGAGGAGCGTCTTGCCACATGTCACCACTGGGTCTGAATGAGGGCATTCAGGAGAGAGGCCGAAGCAATACGCGCCCCGAGGAGCGTCTTGCCACATGTCAACAATGGGTCTGACTGAGGGCCTCCAGGAGAGAGGCCCAAGCAAGATGCGCCCGGAGGAGCGTCTTGCCACATGTCAACACTGGGTCTGACAGAGGGCCTCCAGGAGAGAGGCCCAAGCAAGATGCGCCCAGAGGAGCGTCTTGCCACATGTCAACACTGGGTCTGACAGAGGGCCTCCAGGAGAGAGGCCCAAGCAAGACGCGCCCCGAGGAGCGTCTTGCCACATGTCACCTCTGGTTCTGACTGAGCGCCTCCAGGAGAGAGGCCCAAGCAAGACTTGCCCCGAGGAGCGTCTTGCCACATGTAAACAATGGGTCTGACTGAGGGTCTCCAGGAGAGAAGCCCAACTAAGACGCGCCCAGAGGAGCGTCTTGCCACATGTCAACACTGGGTCTGACTGAGCGCCTCCAGTAGAGAGGCCCAAGCAAGACAAGCCCCGAGGAGCGTCTTGACATATGTCAACACTGGGTCGGACTGAGGGCCTCCATGAGAGAAGCCCAAGCAAGACGCGCCCCGAGGAGAGTCTTGCCACATGTCAACACTCGGTCTGACAGAGGGCATTCAGGAGAGAGGCCGAAGCAATACGCGCCCCGAGGAGCGTCTTGCCACATGTCACCACTGGGTCTGAATGAGGGCATTCAGGAGAGAGGCCGAAGCAATACGCGCCCCGAGGAGCGTCTTGCCACATGTCAACACTGGGTCTGACAGAGGGCCTCCAGGAGAGAGGCCCAAGCAAGACGCGCCCCGAGGAGCGTCTTGCCACATGTCACCTCTGGTTCTGACTGAGCGCCTCCAGGAGAGAGGCCCAAGCAAGACGTGCCCCGAGGAGCCTCTTGTCACATGTCAACACTGGGTCTGTCTGAGCGCCTCCAGGAGAGAAGCCCAAGCAAGACGCGCCCCGAGGAGCGTCTTGCCACATGTCAACAATGGGTCTGACTGAGGGCCTCCAGGAGAGAAGCCCAAGCAAGACGCGCCCCGAGGAGCGTCTTGACACATGTCAACACTGGGTCTGACAGAGGGCCTCCAGGAGAGAGGCCCAAGCAAGACGCGCCCAGAGGAGTGTCTTGCCACATGTCACCACTGGGTCTGACTGAGCGCCTCCAGGAGAGAGGCCCAAACAAGACGCGCCCCGAGGAGCGTCAGGCCACATGTCACTACTCAGTCTGACTGAGCGCCTCCAGGAGAGAGGCCCAAGCAAGACGCGCCCCGAGGAGCGTCTTGCCACATGTCACCTCTGGTTCTGACTGAGCGCCTCCAGGAGAGAGGCCCAAGCAAGACGCGCCCCGAGGAGCGTCTTGTCACATGTCAACACTGGGTCTTTCTGAGCGCCTCCAGGAGAGAAGCCCAAGCAAGACGCGCCCCGAGGAGCGTCTTGCCACATGACACCACTTGGTCTGACTGAGCGCCTCCAGGAGAGAGGCCCAAGCAACACGCGCCCCGAGGAGCGTCAGGCCACATGTCACTACTCAGTCTGACTGAGCGCCTCCAGGAGAGAGGCCCAAGCAAGACGCGCCCCGAGGAGCGTCTTGCCACATGTCAACAATGGGTCTTACTGAGGGCCTCCAGGAGAGAAGCCCAAGCAAGACGCGCCCCGAGGAGCTTCTTGCCACATGTCAGCACTCGGTCTGACCGAGCGCCTCCAGGAGAGAGGCCAAAGCAAGACGCGCCCCGAGGAGCGTCTTGCCACATGCCAACAATGGGTCCGACTGAGGGCCTCCAGGAGAGAAGCCCAAGCAAGACGCGCCCCGAGGAGCGTCTTGACACATGTCAACACTGGGTCTGACAGAGGGCCTCCAGGAGAGAGGCCCAAGCAAGATGCGCCCCGAGGAGTGTCTTGCCACATGTCACCACTTGGTCTGACTGAGCGCCTCCAGGAGAGAGGCCCATGCAACACGCGCCCCGAGGAGCGTCAGGCCACATGTCACTACTCAGTGTGACTGAGCGCCTCCAGGAGAGAGGCCCAAGCAAGACGCGCCCCGAGGAGCGTCTTGCCACATGTCAACAATGGGTCTTACTGAGGGCCTCCAGGAGAGAAGCCCAAGCAAGACGCGCCCCGAGGAGCTTCTTGCCACATGTCAGCACTCGGTCTGACTGAGCGCCTCCAGGAGAGAGGTCAAAGCAAGACGCGCCCCGAGGAGCGTCTTGACACATGTCAACACTGGGTCTGACAGAGGGCCTCCATGAGAGAGGCCCAAGCAAGACGCGCCCCGAGGAGTGTCTTGCCACATGTCAACACTGGGTCTGACAGAGGGCCTCCAGGAGAGAGGCCCAAGCAAGACGCGCCCCGAGGATTGTCTTGCCACATGTCACCACTTGGTCTGACTGAGTGCCTCCAGGAGAGAGGGCCAAGCAACACGCGCCCCGAGGAGCGTCAGGCCACATGTCACTACTCAGTCTGACTGAGCGCCTCCAGGAGAGAGGCCCAAGCAAGACGCGCCCCGAGGAGCGTCTTGCCACATGTCAACAATGGGTCTGACTGAGGGTCTCCAGGAGAGAAGCCCAAGCAAGACGCGCCCAGAGGAGCGTCTTGCCACATGTCAACACTGGGTCTGACTGAGCGCCTCCAGTAGAGAGGCCCAAGCAAGACAAGCCCCGAGGAGCGGCTTGACATATGTCAACACTGGGTCGGACTGAGGGCCTCCATGAGAGAAGCCCAAGCAAGACGCGCCCCGAGGAGAGTCTTGCCACATGTCAACACTCGGTCTGACAGAGGGCATTCAGGAGAGAGGCCGAAGCAATACGCGCCCCGAGGAGCGTCTTGCCACATGTCACCACTGGGTCTGAATGAGGGCATTCAGGAGAGAGGCCGAAGCAATACGCGCCCCGAGGAGCGTCTTGCCACATGTCAACAATGGGTCTGACTGAGGGCCTCCAGGAGAGAGGCCCAAGCAAGATGCGCCCGGAGGAGCGTCTTGCCACATGTCAACACTGGGTCTGACAGAGGGCCTCCAGGAGAGAGGCCCAAGCAAGATGCGCCCGGAGGAGCGTCTTGCCACATGTCAACACTGGGTCTGACAGAGGGCCTCCAGGAGAGAGGCCCAAGCAAGACGCGCCCCGAGGAGCGTCTTGCCACATGTCACCTCTGGTTCTGACTGAGCGCCTCCAGGAGAGAGGCCCAAGCAAGACTTGCCCCGAGGAGCGTCTTGCCACATGTCAACAATGGGTCTGACAGAGGGTCTCCAGGAGAGAAGCCCAAGCAAGACGCGCCCAGAGGAGCGTCTTGCCACATGTCAACACTGGGTCTGACTGAGCGCCTCCAGTAGAGAGGCCCAAGCAAGACAAGCCCCGAGGAGCGTCTTGACATATGTCAACACTGGGTCGGACTGAGGGCCTCCATGAGAGAAGCCCAAGCAAGACGCGCCCCGAGGAGAGTCTTGCCACATGTCAACACTCGGTCTGACAGAGGGCATTCAGGAGAGAGGCCGAAGCAATACGCGCCCCGAGGAGCGTCTTGCCACATGTCACCACTGGGTCTGAATGAGGGCATTCAGGAGAGAGGCCGAAGCAATACGCGCCCCGAGGAGCGTCTTGCCACATGTCAACACTGGGTCTGACAGAGGGCCTCCAGGAGAGAGGCCCAAGCAAGACGCGCCCCGAGGAGCGTCTTGCCACATGTCACCTCTGGTTCTGACTGAGCGCCTCCAGGAGAGAGGCCCAAGCAAGACGTGCCCCGAGGAGCCTCTTGTCACATGTCAACACTGGGTCTGTCTGAGCGCCTCCAGGAGAGAAGCCCAAGCAAGACGCGCCCCGAGGAGCGTCTTGCCACATGTCAACAATGGGTCTGACTGAGGGCCTCCAGGAGAGAAGCCCAAGCAAGACGCGCCCCGAGGAGCGTCTTGACACATGTCAACACTGGGTCTGACAGAGGGCCTCCAGGAGAGAGGCCCAAGCAAGACGCGCCCAGAGGAGTGTCTTGCCACATGTCACCACTGGGTCTGACTGAGCGCCTCCAGGAGAGAGGCCCAAACAAGACGCGCCCCGAGGAGCGTCAGGCCACATGTCACTACTCAGTCTGACTGAGCGCCTCCAGGAGAGAGGCCCAAGCAAGACGCGCCCCGAGGAGCGTCTTGCCACATGTCACCTCTGGTTCTGACTGAGCGCCTCCAGGAGAGAGGCCCATGCAAGACGCGCCCCGAGGAGCGTCTTGTCACATGTCAACACTGGGTCTTTCTGAGCGCCTCCAGGAGAGAAGCCCAAGCAAGACGCGCCCCGAGGAGCGTCTTGCCACATGACACCACTTGGTCTGACTGAGCGCCTCCAGGAGAGAGGCCCAAGCAACACGCGCCCCGAGGAGCGTCAGGCCACATGTCACTACTCAGTCTGACTGAGCGCCTCCAGGAGAATGGCCCAAGCAAGACGCGCCCCGAGGAGCGTCTTGCCACATGTCAACAATGGGTCTGACTGAGGGCCTCCAGGAGAGAAGCCCAAGCAAGACGCGCCCCGAGGAGCGTCTTGACACATGTCAACACTGGGTCTGACAGAGGGCCTCCAGGAGAGAGGCCCAAGCAAGATGCGCCCCGAGGAGTGTCTTGCCACATGTCACCACTTGGTCTGACTGAGCGCCTCCAGGAGAGAGGCCCATGCAACACGCGCCCCGAGGAGCGTCAGGCCACATGTCACTACTCAGTGTGACTGAGCGCCTCCAGGAGAGAGGCCCAAGCAAGACGCGCCCCGAGGAGCGTCTTGCCACATGTCAACAATGGGTCTTACTGAGGGCCTCCAGGAGAGAAGCCCAAGCAAGACGCGCCCCGAGGAGCTTCTTGCCACATGTCAGCACTCGGTCTGACTGAGCGCCTCCAGGAGAGAGGTCAAAGCAAGACGCGCCCCGAGGAGCGTCTTGACACATGTCAACACTGGGTCTGACAGAGGGCCTCCATGAGAGAGGCCCAAGCAAGACGCGCCCCGAGGAGTGTCTTGCCACATGTCAACACTGGGTCTGACAGAGGGCCTCCAGGAGAGAGGCCCAAGCAAGACGCGCCCCGAGGATTGTCTTGCCACATGTCACCACTTGGTCTGACTGAGTGCCTCCAGGAGAGAGGGCCAACCAACACGCGCCCCGAGGAGCGTCAGGCCACATGTCAATACTCAGTCTGACTGAGCGCCTCCAGAGAGAGGCCCAAGCAAGACGCGCCCCGAGGAGCGTCTTGCCACATGTCAACAATGGTTCTTACTGAGGGCCTCCGGGAGAGAAGCCCAAGCAAGACGCGCCCCGAGGAGCGTCTTGCCACATGTCAACACTGGGTCTGACTGAGCTCCTCCAGGAGAGAGGCCCAAGCAAGACATGCCCCGAGGAGCGTCTTGACACATGTCAACACTGGGTCTGACTGAGGGCCTCCATGAGAGAAGCCCAAGCAAGACGCGCCCCGAGGAGAGTCTTGCCACATGTCATCACTCGGTCTGACAGAGGGCATCCAGGAGAGAGGCCCAAGCAATACGCGCCCCGAGGAGCGTCTTGCCACTTAAACCCACAACCTAGCACTGAGGACAGAGGGACTTTATTTAAATTAGTACTTAATGGAAACGATACATAATGATACATAAGAGCCATGTCACACATTCAGCCTAGGAATAGTAGCATTGTGCACTATTAAAAATATACACATCAATTGCTCGAATCCCATTGTTGCAAAGTAAAACTCTAATAAAACTCTAGTCTGACATCAACAGAGAAGACTTAGTGTATGTACTACAAATACAGCATTAGGATTTCGAGTGGACCGTGCACCTTGTGAACCATCAGAGGCTTATGACGCAACATATCTTCCAGTTGCTATTAGACAAGTTATAATTCTCGACCATTTTTCGGAACTGGTTTCTTGGGTCCGTGAGTAAATGCCAAATGAGATGATAGTCCTTAAGTAAGTTCCTGGCAATCCCATGTCACGCTCTTGCCCATCAGCCGGTGAACGCTGAGACGGAACTCGATGAGAGCGATGTATTTTTTAAGTGCTCCGAAAGTAGTTCTAACAAGCGTGCGATTCACTTCGTGAGTAAACCGCAGCTGCAGCTGATTCAAACAGTCGAGCCAACTTTTTACATCTCAATATTCGTTTTGTAGTTAGTCGAGTTACCTTTTGTGTGGCGCATGCACGGGTCATTAGCGTCCAGCTCCCAGCTTAGAGAGTCCTGTATTGACACAGACGTCAATACATCTCGATGTCATGCAACACACAAAGTCTGTCGCATACAGGTGGGTTAACACATGTACGATACCTTTTGTGTGGCGCATGCACGGGTCGTTAGCATCCAGCTCCCGGCTTATAGAGAGTCCTGTATTGACACAGACGTCAATTCTTCTCGATGTCATGCAACACACAAAGTCTGTCGCATACAGGTGGGTTAACACACATGTACGATGTGTGCAATGGCGCGCCCGTTTACAATGGGACACGACGATGATCATTGTTAACCAAACTCTTGTTTCTCACGACAGGTGGTAGCGTTGTCTCCTGCACCTGGTCTTCGTGCACAGAGGGTGTTGTAATGTGCTCGTCATAGTCGCGATCGTTGTCACTCGAATCCGTTGTTCTCACGACAGGTGGTAGCGTTGTCTCCTGCATGTTGTCTTCGCGTGCGGCAAGCGTTGTGCTGTGCTCGTTATAATGGTTGTCTTCGTACAATGGGGGTGTTGAATACTCCTTCGCGAGTAGTCTAGGAGGTGGTGTGATGGGACGTATCTCAGAGGCGTTATGTGAGCGTACCACCATGGCCTGAGCAACTGCGACTACTGAGAGTACACCCAGTACAGACAGCGAGATCATTTTTTTTCTTGGGTGTTGTAAGGGCGCAAGGGCCTGTGTGTGTGTGTGTGCGTGCGTGCGTGTGTGTGTGTGTGTGTGTGTGTGTGTGTGTGTGTGTGTGTGTGTGTGTGTGTGTGTGTGTGTGTGTGTGTGTGTGTGAAACAAATAAAGATAAATATAGCTAGTGCGGCCACGAGCGGTCATGCAGGGTAGAGGCTGCGCGAAATTGCCTCTAAAACAAGCGCGTGCCCACGCCCGATCCGTGGAAGCACGTAGAACTAGCAAACGTACTAGCAGAAATCAACGATCGCACACGGGTCATTGAGTGTGTACAGGGTTCGTCTGCGTGTGTGGCATTGGGCAATCTAGCGGCAACCGAGTGGCCTGAAGGCGGAACCGGCCAACCCGTCGCCCTCACCATCGTTGTGCTTCGAGATGAACTATTGCTAAAGATGATCGTCCTCGTCAACCACGGCGCTACCAGAGTTACCACGACATGCGCCTTAAAAGCGTTCTCGTTTGGGTCAGCGCCACCAGAATTGAATCGGCAAGTCAGCGGATATTACACAACTCGTAACGAAGACCCTCTCCGCGACCTCGCGGCCAGTGTGCGCAGTGTACAGCAAATGACAAACGATGTTGCGAGCGATATATCGGAAAAACTTTGCACTGACGCGACGGTCGCCACTGCAGGTTGTGTGAGTCTCGCGCAAAGTGCCATATCAAACGTGCGCAAGCTAGTGACAAGCAACTTCACCAGATCCGTAGATTCTGCATACGCTTGGATACGAATGAAAGTATCGAGAGATAACACCGACACGAGTTGCGCGACGGCGCTGGCTGCAGTCGCTACAACACTGGATTTAATAATCAACGTAATTGTGATCGTAATGGCGTATCGAGTGTGCACCAGAAACTAAAACCAGTTCTACAGAAAACTGGCATGAGGGTCGCGGTCTAACGTTATGTTGGTGTCTCGCATCGACCGTCGACGGCCGTTTGCCAGCGGCTGAAAATGGCACAGTTGACGAAATGGAAACGCCGACCGTCGATAGTGCACTCTCGCAAGTTCCAACCGCACCATCTCAGGAGACAGACCACAGAGTCATAGTAGCGGAGGGTAGATAGAAAATGCGCAAACAGCCACAACCGCCCATATACATACTATACGAGTTCAACATAGAGTGGAGTAAGAAGTTACTACGGAATGTATTTCCAACGTGCAAGCAGCTGGTGTGTGACGCTCGACTATACACGTCTTGGCCTACCACGAGTACATGAGCCCACAAGATCCTAAGCGAAGTCGAAGCCGTTGTGTCTACCCAACGCAAATTCAGCACAGCCGTGCGCGCTAAGACAAGTCCCTCTAGACTGCTGGAAACTTTGGAAACGTGGAAGGCTGCCGTGTACGTGCTTTCTACACATCTCAACGGTATGATTGCGATACTCTCGGCCGCACAACAACTAATGGTCATGTGTTCGGAAGGTCTGATCAGGTCTGACATGACCGGTTGTCAATCGACGTCGAGCGTGCACTCACACACGGATATCCTGGCGTACAGTAAAGCGACGTCTACGCTCACGTTGATCGCCGATGTTTCGAAGGGCAATCGAGTGTGTTGGCTGACGAAAGCTATGGTGACCGACGGTCGCGTCGACTACAATGTGCCTCATTGCGACTGGAGAGGCGTATGTGATCCTTTGCAAATCGACAACACCACCGCGGTCGAGTGCGAAGTCACGGTCGGCGGCGTGTTGTCCTTACTGTGCCCCATACAATGTGACGGTCCGTGTCACGGACCGGTGTTTTACGACCCGACTAACGAAACGTACCAGGTGATAACATTGCATCTGCCCATTACAGCGGAGCGAGCGTTTCGCCACACTCCCAAACCAAGGTTAATAGTTGTAGCGCACGCCCTTTCGGACCTCGGTGCACGCGAAACACTGGCGTACACTCACAACATCACGCTCGTGACAGCTCAAGCGTTACGCGAAACAAAGGACGTGTTCAAATCCATAGAGAATATACGGTCTTTAGCGTATGCGTATATAAAGAAGGTCGATGACATTTACAGACCCGGCGGCGTGGGCACCACAGTAGAACATCAAGGTGCTCTCAAGTGCACACAGATACTGGCCGCATTATCACTCGCGATGTCTATCCTGACATGCCCGTTTCTGATTTCTATGTATATTAAATTATGACAAGAGCTACGGTGGTTACGACTACACTCTGACCACGTGCCTTAGTTTCTGCTAGTGACCTATAAATACATTTGTCCACTTGCTCCCACTGCCATTAAAGCGGCTGTACCCACACGTACAACACCCAAGAAAAAAAATGATCTCGCTGTCTGTACTGGGTGTACTCTCAGTAGTCGCAGTTGCTCAGGCCATGGTGGTACGCTCACATAACGCCTCTGAGATACGTCCCATCACACCACCTCCTAGACTACTCGCGAAGGAGCATTCAACACCCCCTTTGTACGAAGACAACCATTATAACGAGCACAGCACAACGCTTGCCGCACGCGAAGACAACATGCAGGAGACAACGCTACCACCTGTCGTGAGAACAACGGATTCGAGTGACAACGATCGCGACTATGACGAGCACATTACAACACCCTCTGTGCACGAAGACCAGGTGCAGGAGACAACGCTACCACCTGTCGTGAGAAACAAGAGTTTGGTTAACAATGATCATCGTCGTGTCCCATTGTAAACGGGCGCGCCATTGCACACATCGTACATGTGTGTTAACCCACCTGTATGCGACAGACTTTGTGTGTTGCATGACATCG
Source organism: Nothobranchius furzeri (assembly GCF_043380555.1). Taxonomy (NCBI): domain Eukaryota; kingdom Metazoa; phylum Chordata; class Actinopteri; order Cyprinodontiformes; family Nothobranchiidae; genus Nothobranchius; species Nothobranchius furzeri. The sequence goes on from NC_091741.1 coordinate 18,475,563, forward strand.
AGATGTATTGACGTCTGTGTCAATACAGGACTCTCTAAGCTGGGAGCTGGATGCTAATGACCCGTGCATGCGCCACACAAAAGGTAACTCGACTAACTACAAAACGAATATTGTGATGTAGAAAGTTGGCTCGACTGTTTGAATCAGCTGCAGCTGCGGTTTACTCACGAAGTGAATCGCACGCTTGTTAGAAGTACATTCGGAGCACTTAAAAAATACATCGCTCTCATCGAGTTCCGTCTCAGCGTTCACCGGCTGATGGGCAAGAGCGTGACATGGGATCGCCAGGAACTTACTTAAGGACTATCATCTCATTTGGCATTTACTCACGGACCCAAGAAACCAGTTCCGAAAAATGGTCGAGAATTATAACTTGTCTAATAGCAACTGGAAGATATGTTGCGTCATAAGCCTCTGATGGTTCACAAGGTGCACGGTCCACTCGAAATCCTAATGCTGTATTTGTAGTACATACACTAAGTCTTCTCTGTTGATGTCAGACTAGAGTTTTATTAGAGTTTTACTTTGCAACAATGGGATTCGAGCAATTGATGTGTATATTTTTAATAGTGCACAATGCTACTATTCCTAGGCTGAATGTGTGACATGGCTCTAATGTATCATTATTTATCGTTTCCATTAAGTACTAATTTAAATAAAGTCCCTCTGTCCTCAGTGCTAGGTTGTGGGTTTAAGTGGCAAGACGCTCCTCGGGGCGCATATTGCTTGGGCCTCTCTCCTGGATGCCCTCTGTCAGACCCAGTGTTGACATGTGGCAAGACGCTCCTCGGGGCGCGTCTTGCTTGGGCTTCTCTCCTGGAGGCCCTCAGTCAGACCCATTGTTGACATGTGGCAAGACGCTCCTCGGGTCACGTCTTGCTTGGGCCTCTCTCCTGGAGGCGCTCAAACAGACCGAGTAGTGACATGTGGCAAGACGCTCCTCGGGGCGCGTCTTGCTGGGGCTTCTCTCATGGAGGCACTCAGTCAGACCCAGTGTTGACATGTGGCAAGACGCTCCTCGGGGCGCGTCTTGCTTGGACCTCTCTCCCTGAGGCGCTCAGTAAGACCGAGTAGTGACATGTGGCAAGACGCTCCTCGGGGCGCGTCTTGCTTGGGCCTCTCTCATGGAGGCCTTCTGTCAGACCCAGTGTTGACATGTGTCAAGACGCTCCTCGGGGGGCGTCTTGCTTTGGCCTCTCTCCTGGAGGCACTCAGTCAGACCGAGTGCTGATATGTGGCAGGAAGCTCCTCGGGGCGTGTCTTGCTTGGATTTATCTCCCTTGAGGCCCTCAGTAAGAACCATTGTTGACATGTGGCAAGACGCTCCTCGGGGCGCGTCTTGCTTGGGCCTCTCTCCAGAAGGCCCTCAATCAGACCCAGTGTTGACACGTGGCAAGACGCTCCTCGGGGCGCGTCTTGCTTGGGCCTCTCTCCTGGAGGCGCTCAGTCAGACTGAGTAGTGACATGTGGCCTGACGCTCCTCGGGGCGCGTGTTGCTTGGGCCTCTCTCCTGGAGGCGCTCAGTCAGACCAAGTGGTGACATGTGGCAAGACAATCCTCGGGGCGCGTCTTGCTTGGGCCTCTCTCCTGGAGGCCCTCTGTCAGACCCAGTGTTGACATGTGGCAAGACACTCCTCGGGGCGCGTCTTGCTTGGGCCTCTCTCATGGAGGCCCTCTGTCAGACCCAGTGTTGACATGTGTCAAGACGCTCCACCGGGGCGCATCTTGCTTTGGCCTCTCTCCTGGAGGCGCTCAGTCAGATCGAGTGCTGACATGTGGCAAGAAGCTCCTCGGGGCGCGTCTTGCTTGGGCTTCTCTCCTGGAGGCCCTCAGTAAGACCCATTGTTGACATGTGGCAAGACGCTCCTCGGGGAGCGTCTTGCTTGGGCCTCTCTCCTGGAGGCGCTCAGTCAGACTGAGTAGTGACATGTGGCCTGACGCTCCTCGGGGTGCGTGTTGCTTGGGCCTCTCTCCTGGAGGCGCTCAGTCAGACCAAGTGGTGACATGTGGCAAGACACTCCTCGGGGCGCGTCTTGCTTGGGCCTCTCTCCTGGAGGCCCTCTGTCATACCCAGTGTTGACATGTGTCAAGACGCTCCTCGGGGCGCGTCTTGCTTGGGCTTCTCTCCTGGAGGCCCTCAGTCAGACCCATTGTTGGCATGTGGCAAGACGCTCCTCGGGGCGCGTCTTGCTTGGGCCTCTCTCCTGGAGGCGCTCAGTCAGACCGAGTGTTGACATGTGGCAAGACGCTCCTCTGGGCGCGTCTTGCTTGGGCCTCTCTCCAGAAGGCCCTCAATCAGACCCAGTGTTGACACGTGGCAAGACGCTCCTCGGGGCGCGTCTTGCTTGGGCCTCTCTCCTGGAGGCGCTCAGTCAGACTGAGTAGTGACATGTGGCCTGACGCTCCTCGGGGCGCGTGTTGCTTGGGCCTCTCTCCTGGAGAAGCTCAGTCAGACCAAGTGGTGACATGTGGCAAGACAATCCTCGGGGCGCGTCTTGCTTGGGCCTCTCTCCTGGAGGCCCTCTGTCAGACCCAGTGTTGACATGTGGCAAGACACTCCTCGGGGCGCGTCTTGCTTGGGCCTCTCTCATGGAGGCCCTCTGTCAGACCCAGTGTTGACATGTGTCAAGACACTCCACCGGGGCGCATCTTGCTTTGGCCTCTCTCCTGGAGGCGCTCAGTCAGATCGAGTGCTGACATGTGGCAAGAAGCTTCTCGGGGCGCGTCTTGCTTGGGCCTCTCTCCTGGAGAAGCTCAGTCAGACCAAGTGGTGACATGTGGCAAGACAATCCTCGGGGCGCGTCTTGCTTGGGCCTCTCTCCTGGAGGCCCTCTGTCAGACCCAGTGTTGACATGTGGCAAGACACTCCTCGGGGCGCGTCTTGCTTGGGCCTCTCTCATGGAGGCCCTCTGTCAGACCCAGTGTTGACATGTGTCAAGACACTCCACCGGGGCGCATCTTGCTTTGGCCTCTCTCCTGGAGGCGCTCAGTCAGATCGAGTGCTGACATGTGGCAAGAAGCTCCTCGGGGCGCGTCTTGCTTGGGCTTCTCTCCTGGAGGCCCTCAGTAAGACCCATTGTTGACATGTGGCAAGACGCTCCTCGGGGCGCGTCTTGCTTGGGCCTCTCTCCTGGAGGCGCTCAGTCAGACTGAGTAGTGACATGTGGCCTGACGCTCCTCGGGGTGCGTGTTGCTTGGGCCTCTCTCCTGGAGGCGCTCAGTCAGACCAAGTGGTGACATGTGGCAAGACACTCCTCGGGGCGCATCTTGCTTGGGCCTCTCTCCTGGAGGCCCTCTGTCATACCCAGTGTTGACATGTGTCAAGACGCTCCTCGGGGCGCGTCTTGCTTGGGCTTCTCTCCTGGAGGCCCTCAGTCAGACCCATTGTTGGCATGTGGCAAGACGCTCCTCGGGGCGCGTCTTGCTTGGGCCTCTCTCCTGGAGGCGCTCAGTCAGACCGAGTGCTGACATGTGGCAAGACGCTCCTCGGGGCGCGTCTTGCTTGGGCCTCTCTCCTGGAGGCGCTCAGTCAGACCGAGTGCTGACATGTGGCAAGACGCTCCTCGGGGCGCGTCTTGCTTGGGCTTCTCTCCTGGAGGCGCTCAGAAAGACCCAGTGTTGACATGTGACAAGACGCTCCTCGGGACGCGTCTTGCTTGGGCCTCTCTCCTGGAGGCGCTCAGTCAGAACCAGAGGTGACATGTGGCAAGATGCTCCTCGGGGTGCGTCTTGCTTGGGCCTCTCTCCTGGAGGCCCTCTGTCAGACCCAGTGTTGACATGTGGCAAGATGCTCCTCCGGGCGCATCTTGCTTGGGCCTCTCTCCTGGAGGCCCTCAGTCAGACCCATTGTTGACATGTGGCAAGACGCTCCTCGGGGCGCGTCTTGCTTGGAACTCTCTCCTGGAGGCGCTCAGTCAGACCGAGTGCTGACATAAGGCAAGACGCTCCTCGGGGCGCGTCTTGCTGGGGCCTCTCTCCTGGAGGCGCTCAGTCAGACCCAGTGCTGACATGTGGCAAGACGCTCCTCGGGGCGCGTCTTGCTTGGGCCTCTCTACTGGAGGCGCTCAGTCAGACCGAGTGCTGACATGTGGCAAGACGCTCCTCGGGGCGCGTCTTGCTTGGGCTTCTCTCCTGGAGGCGCTCAGAAAGACCCAGTGTTGACATGTGACAAGACGCTCCTCGGGACTCGTCTTACTTGGGCCTCTCTCCTGGAGGCGCTCAGTCAGAACCAGAGGTGACATGTGGCAAGACGCTCCTCGGGGTGCGTCTTGCTTGGGCCTCTCTCCTGGAGGCCCTCTGTCAGACCCAGTGTTGACATGTGGCAAGACGCTCCTCCGGGCGCATCTTGCTTGGGCCTCTCTCCTGGAGGCCCTCAGTCAGACCCATTGTTGACATGTGGCAAGACGCTCCTCGGGGCGCGTCTTGCTTGGGCCTCTCTCCTGGAGGCGCTCAGTCAGACCGAGTGCTGACATAAGGCAAGACGCTCCTCGGGGCGCATCTTGCTGGGGCCTCTCTCCTGGAGGCGCTCAGTCAGACCCAGTGCTGACATGTGGCAAGACTCTCCTCGGGGCGCGTCTTGCTTGGGCCTCTCTCCTGGAGGTGCTCAATCAGACCGAGTGCTGACATGTGGCAAGACGCTCCTCGGGGCGCGTCTTGCTTGGGCTTCTCTCCTGGAGGTGCTCAGAAAGACCCAGTGTTGACATGTGACAAGACGCTCCTCGGGACTCGTCTTACTTGGGCCTCTCTCCTGGAGGCGCTCAGTCAGAACCAGAGGTGACATGTGGCAAGACGCTCCTCGGGGTGCGGCTTGCTTGGGCCTCTCTCCTGGAGGCCCTCTGTCAGACCCAGTGTTGACATGTGGCAAGACGCTCCTCGGGGCGCATCTTGCTTGGGCCTCTCTCCTGGAGGCCCTCAGTCAGACCCATTGTTGACATGTGGCAAGACGCTCCTCGGGGCGCGTCTTGCTTGGGCCTCTCTCCTGGAGGCGCTCATTCAGACCGAGTGCTGACATAAGGCAAGACGCTCCTCGGGGCGCGTCTTGCTTGGGCCTCTCTCCTGGAGGCGCTCAGTCAGACTGAGTAGTGACATGTGGCCTGACGCTCCTCGGGGCACGTCTTGCTTGGGCCTCTCTCCTGGAGGCGCTCAGTCAGACCCAGTGGTGACACGTGGAAAGACGCTCCTCGGGGTTCCTCTTGCTTGGGCCTCTCTCCTGGAGGCGCTCAGTCAGCTGGCCACATTATATCTCGCGATGTCTATCCTGACATGCCCGTTTCTGATTTCTATGTATATTAAATTATGACAAGAGCTACGGTGGTTACGATTACACTCTGACCACGTGCCTTAGTTTCTGCTAGTGACCTATAAATACATTTGACCACTTGCTCTCACTGCCATTAAAGCGGCTGTACCCACACGTACAAAACCCAAGAAAAAAAATTATCTCGCTGTCTGTACTGGGTGTACTCTCAGTAGTCGCAGTTGCTCAGGCCATGGTGGTACGCTCACATAACGCCTCTGAGATACGTCCCATCACACCACCTCCTAGACTACTCGCGAAGGAGTATTCAACACCCCCCTTTGTACAAAGACAACCATTATAACGAGCACAGCACAACGCTTGCCGCACGCGAAGACAACATGCAGGAGACAACGCCACCACCTGTCGTGAGAACAACGGATTCGAGTGACAACGATCTCGACTATGACGAGCACATTACAACACCCTCTGTGCACGAAGACCAGGTGCAGGAGACAACGCTACCACCTGTCGTGAGAAACAAGTGTTTGGTTAACAATGATCATCGTCGTGTCTCATTGTAAACGGGCGCGCCATCGCACACATCGTACATGTGTGTTAACCCACCTGTATGCGACAGACTTTGTGTGTTGCATGACATCGAGATGTATTGACGTCTGTGTCAATACAGGACTCTCTGTAAGCCGGGAGCTGGACGCTAACGACCCGTGCATGTGCCACACAAAAGGTATCGTACATGTGTTAACCCACCTGTATGCGACAGACTTTGTGTGTTGCATGACATCGAGATGTATTGACGTCTGTGTCAATACCGGACTCTATAAGCTGGGAGCTGGACTCTAACGACCCGTGCTTGCGCCACACAAAAGGTAACTCGACTAACTACAAAACGCATATTGTGATGTAGAAAGTTGGCTCGACTGTTTGAATCAGCTGCAGCTGCGGTTTACTCACGAAGTGAATCGCACGCTTGTTAGAAGTACATTCGGAGCACTTAAAAAATACATCGCTCTCATCGAGTTCCGTCTCAGTGTTCACCGGCTGATGGGCAAGAGCGTGACATGGGATCGCCAGGAACTTACTTAAGGACTATCATCTCATTTGGCATTTACTCACGGACCCAAGAAACCAGTTCCAAAAAATGGTCGAGAATTATAACTTGTCTAATAGCAACTGGAAGATATGTTGCATCATAAGCCTCTGATGGTTCACAAGGTGCACGGTCCACTCGAAATCCTAATGCTGTATTTGTAGTACATACACTAAGTCTTCTCTGTTGATGTCAGACTAGAGTTTTATTAGTTTTACTTTGCAACAATGGGATTCGAGCAATTGATGTGTATATTTTTAATAGTGCACAATGCTACTATTCCTAGGCTGAATGTATGACATGGCTCTTATGTATCATTATGTATCGTTTCCATTAAGTACTAATTTAAATAAAGTCCCTCTGTCCTCAGTGCTAGGTTGTGGGTTTAATACACATTATTATGATCAACCTGTTGAATAGTATAATAACAATATTCCTGTAAAAGTCATTTAGTAATGAACAACCTCAGTTCTGTGAAAGAACATCATGTCTCTGATGTGTGCACTGCAGGCCTGACCGGGGTTTGCACGCAAGGGCCTGTGTGTGTGTGTGTGTGTGTGTGTGTGTGTGTGTGTGTGTGTGTGTGTGTGTGTGTGTGTGTGTGTGTGTGTGTGTGTGTGTGTGTGTGTGTGTGTGTGTGTGAAACAAATAAAGATAAAAATAGCTAGTGCGGCCACGAGCGGTCGTGCAGGGTAGAGGCTGCGCGAAAACGCCTCTAAAACAAGCGAGTGCCCACGCCCGATCCGTGAAAGCACGTAGAACTAGCAAACGTACTAGCAGAAATCAACGATCGCACACGGGTCTTTGAGTGTGTACAGGGTTCGTCTGCGTGTGTGGCATTGGGCAATCTAGCGGCAACCGAGTGGCCTGAAGGCAGAACCGGCCAACCCGTCGCCCTCACCATCGTTGCGCTTCGAGATGAACTATTGCTAAAGATGATCGTCCTCATCAACCACGGCGCTACCAGAGTAGCTCGTAACGAAGACCCTCTCTGCGACCTCGTGGCCAGTGTGCACAGTGTACAGCAAATGACGAACGATGTTGCGAGCGATATATCGGAAAAACTTTGCACTGACGCGACGGTCGCCACTGCAGGTGGTGTGAGTCTCGCGCAAAGTGCCATATCAAACATGCGCAAGCTAGTGACAAGCAACTTCACCAGATCCGTAGATTCTGCATACGCTCGGATACGAATGAAAGTATCAAGAGATAACACCGACACGAGTTGCGCGACGGCGCTGGCTGCAGTCGCTACAACACTGGATTTATTAATCAACGTAATTGTGATCATAATGGCGTTTCGAGTGTGCACCAGAAACTACAACCAGCACTACAGAAAACTGGCATGAGGGTCGCGGTCTAACGTTATGTTGGTGTCTCGCATCGACCGTCGACGGCCGTTTGCCAGCGGCTGAAAATGGCACAGTTGACGAAATGGAAACGCCGACCGTCGATAGCGCTCTCTTAAGTTCCAACCGCACCATCTCAGGAGACAGACCACAGAGTCATATTAGCGGAGGGTAGATAGAAAATGCGCAAACCGCCGCAACCGCCCATATACATACTATACGAGTTCAACATAGAGTGGAGTAAGAAGTTACTACCGATTGTATTTCCAACGTGCAAGCAGCTGGTGTGTGACGCTTTACTTGAGTATCACAGAGGTTGCGATGTCCTGTGTTCCACGAGCGCATGGAAACAAGTGAACGAACCTCTACGGACTGTACTGTTGGGGTATGAGCGAGCTCTAAAATCAATACACGCTAGACACGCGGACTTTGCCGCGTTACTGGACACGCATATCGCCACAACAAAACCGTGTAAGGTGTTCGGGGCGTCACCGCGCTCGACTATACACGTCTTCGCCTACCACGAGTACATGAGCCCACAGATCCTAAGCGAGGTCGAAGCCGTTGTGTCTACACAACGCAAATTCAGCACTGCCATGCGAGCTAAGACAAGTCCCTCTAGACTGCTGGAAACTTTGGAAACGTGGAAGGCTGGCGTGTACGGACTTTCTACACATCTCAACGGTATGATCGCGATACTCTCAGCCGCACAACAACTAATGGTCATGTGTTCGGAAGGTCTGATCAGGTCTGACATGACCGGTTGTCAATCGACGTCGAGCGTGCACTCACACACGGATATCCTGGCGTACAGTAAAGCGACGGCGACCTCTACGCTCACGTTGATCGCCGATGTTTCGAAGGGCAATCGAGTGTGTTGGCTGACGAAAGCTATGGTGACCAACGGTCGCGTCGACTACAATGTGCCTCATTGCGACTGGAGAGGCATATGTGATCCTTTGCAAATCGACAACACCACCGCGGTCGAGTGCGAAGTCACGGTCGGCGGCGTGTTGTCCTTACTGTGCCCCATACAATGTGACGGTCCGTGTCACGGACCGGTGTGTTACGACCCGACTAACGAAACGTACCAGGTGATAACATTGCATCCGCCCATTACAGCGGAGCGAGCGTTTCGCCACACTCCCAAACCAAGGTTAATAGTTGTAGCGCACGCCCTATCGGACCTCGGTGCACGCGAAACACTGGCGTACACTCACAACATCAAGCTCGAGACAGCTCAAGCGTTACGCAAAACAAAGGACGTGTTCAAATCCATAGAGAATATACGGTCTTTAGCGTATGCGTATATAAAGAAGGTCGATGACATTTACAGACCCGGCGGCGTGGGCACCACAGTAGAACAACAAGGTGCTCTCAAGCGCACACAGATACTGGCTGCATTATCACTCGCTATGTCTATCCTGACATGCCCGTTTCTGATTTCTATGTATATTAAATTATGACAAGAGCTACGGTGGTTACGATTACACTCTGACCACGTGCCTTAGTTTCTGCTAGTGACCTATAAATACATTTGCCCACTTGCTCCCACTGCCATTAAAGCGGCTGTACCCACACGTACAACACCCAAGAAAAAAATGATCTCGCTGTCTGTACTGGGTGTACTCTCAGTAGTCGCAGTTGCTCAGGCCATGGTGGTACGCTCACATAACGCCTCTGAGATACGTCCCATCACACCACCTCCTAGACTACTCGCGAAGGAGTATTCAACACCCCCTTTGTACGAAGACAACCATTATAACGAGCACAGCACAACGCTTGCCGCACGCGAAGACAACATGCAGGAGACAACGCTACCACCTGTCGTGAGAAACACGGATTCGAGTGACAACAATCGCGACTATGACGAGCACATTACAGCACCCTCTGTGCACGAAGACCAGGTGCAGGAGACAACGCTACCACCTGTCGTGAGAAACAAGAGTTTGGTTAACAATGATCATCGTCGTGTCCCATTGTAAACGGGCGCGCCATCGCACACATCGTACATGTGTGTTAACCCACCTGTATGCGACAGACTTTGTGTGTTGCATGACATCGAGATGTATTGACGTCTGTGTCAATACAGGACTCTCTATAAGCAGGGAGCTGGACGCTAACGACCCTTGCATAGGCCACACAAAAGGTATCGTACATGTGTTAACCCACCTGTATGCGACAGACTTTGTGTGTTGCATGACATCGAGATGTATTGACGTCTGTGTCTATACAGGACTCTATAAGCTGGGAGCTGGACGCTAACAACCCGTGCATGCGCCACACAAAAGGTAACTCGACTAACTACAAAATGCATATTTTGATGTAGAAAGTTGGCTCGACTGTTTGAATCAGCTGCAGCTGCGGTTTACTCACGAAGTGAATCGCACTCTTGTTAGAAGTACATTCGGAGCACTTAAAAAATACATCGCTCTCATCGAGTTCCGTCTCAGTGTTCACCGGCTGATGGGCAAGAGCGTGACATGGGATCGCCAGGAACTTACTTAAGGACTATCATCTCATTTGGAATTTACTCACGGACCCAAGAAACCAGTTCCGAAAAATGGTCGAGAATTATAACTTGTCTAATAGCAACTGGAAGATATGTTGCGTCATAAGCCTCTGATGGTTCACAAGGTGCACGGTCCACTCGAAATCCTAATGCTGTATTTGTAGTGCATACACTAAGTCTTCTCTGTTGATGTCAGACTAGAGTTTTATTAGAGTTTTACTTTGCAACAATGGGATTCGAGCAATTGATGTGTATATTTTTAATAGTGCACAATGCTACTATTCCTAGGCTGAATGTATGACATGGCTCTTATGTATCATTATGTATCGTTTCCATTAAGTATAATTTAAATAAAGTCCCTCTGTCCTCAGTGCTAGGTTGTGGGTTTAATACACATTATTATGATCAACCTGTTGAATAGTATAATAACAATATTCCTGTAAAAGTCATTTAGTAATGAACAACCTCAGTTCTGTGAAAGAACATCATGTCTCTGATGTGTACACTGCAGGCCTGACCGGGGTTTGCACGCAAGGGCCTGTGTGTGTGTGTGTGTGTGTGTGTGTGTGTGTGTGTGTGTGTGTGTGTGTGTGTGTGTGTGTGTGTGTGTGTGTGTGTGTGTGTGTGTGTGTGAAACAAATAAAGATAAACATAGCTAGTGCGGCCACGAGCGGTCGTGCAGGGTAGAGGCTGCGCGAAAACGCCTCTAAAAACAAGCGCGTGCCCACGCCCGATCCGTGGAAGCACGTAGACCTAGCAAACGTACTAGCAGAAATCAACGATCACACACGGGTCATTGAGTGTGTACAGGGTTCGTCTGCGTGTGTGGCATTGGGCAATCTAGCGGCAACCGAGTGGCCTGAAGGCGGAACCGGCCAACCCGTCGCCCTCACCATCGTTGCGCTTCGAGATGAACTATTGCTAAAGATGATCGTCCTCATCAACCACGGCGCTACCAGAGTAGCTCGTAACGAGGACCCTCTCCGCGACCTCGCGGCCAGTGTGCGCAGTGTACAGCAAATGAGAAACGATGTTGCGAGCGATATATCGGAAAAACTTTGCACTGACGCGACGGTCGCCACTGCAGGTTGTGTGAGTCTCGCGCAAAGTGCCATATCAAACGTGCGCAAGCTAGTGACAAGCAACTTCACCAGATCCGTAGATTCTGAATACGCTTGAATACCAACGAAAGTATCGAGAGATAACACCGACACGAGTTGCGCGACGGCGCTGGCTGCAGTCGCTACAACACTGGATTTATTAATCAACGTAACTGTGATCGTAATGGCGTATCGAGTGTGCACCAGAAACTACAACCAGTACTACAGAAAACTGGCATGAGGGTCGCGGTCTAACGTTATGTTGGTGTCTCGCATCGACCGTCGACGGCCTTTTGCCAGCGGCTGAAAATGGCACAGTTGACGAAATGGAAACGCCGACCGTCCATAGTGCACTCTCGCAAGTTCCAACCGCACCATCTCAGGAGACAGACCACAGTGTCATATTAGCGGAGGGTAGATAGAAAATGCGCAAACCGCCGCAACCGCCCATATACATACTATACGAGTTCAACATAGAGTGGAGTAAGAAGTTACTACCGATTGTATTTACAACGTGCAAGCAGCTGGTGTGTGACGCTTTACTTGATTATCACAGAGGTTGCGATGTCCTGTGTTCCACGAGCACATGGAAACAAGTGAACGAACTTCTACGGACCGTACTGTTGGGGTATGAGCGAGCTGTAAAATCAATACACGCTAGACACGCGGACTTTGCCGCGTTACTGGACACGCATATCGCCACAACAAAACCGGGTCAAGTGTTCGGGGCGTCACCGCGCTCGACTATACACGTCTTGGCCTACCACGAGTACATGAGCCCACAAGATCCTAAGCGAGGTCGAAGCCGTTGTGTCTACCCAACGCAAATTCAGCACAGCCGTGCGCGCTAAGACAAGTCCCTCTAGATTGCTGGAAACTTTGGAAACGTGGAAGGCTGGCGTGTACGCGCTTTCTACACATCTCAACGGTATGATCGCGATACTCTCGGCCGCACAACAACTAATGGTCATGTGTTCGGAAGGTCTGATCAGGTCTGACATGACCGGTTGTCAATCGACGTCGAGCGTGCACTCACACACGGATATCCGGGCGTACAGTAAAGCGACAGCGACCTCTACGCTCACGTTGATCGCCGATGTTTCGAAGGGCAATCGAGTGTGTTGGCTGACGAAAGCTATGGTGACCGACGGTCGCGTCGACTACAATGTGCCTCATTGCGACTGGAGAGGCGTATGTGATCCTTTGCAAATAGACAACACCACCGCGGTCGAGTGCGAAGTCACGGTCGGCGGCGTGTTGTCCTTACTGTGCCCCATACAATGTGGCGGTCCGTGTCACGGACCGGTGTGTTATGACCCGACTAACGAAACGTACCAGGTGATAACATTGCATCTGCCCATTACAGCGGAGCGAGCGTTTCGCCACACTCCCAAACCAAGGTTAATAGTTGTAGCGCACGCCCTTTCGGACCTCGGTGCACGCGAAACACTGGCGTACACTCACAAAATCACGCTCGAGACAGCTCAAGTGTTACGCAAAACAAAGAACGTGTTCAAATCCATAGAGAATATACGGTCTTTAGCGTATGCGTATATAAAGAAGGTCGATGACATTTACAGACCCGGCGGCGTGGGCACCACAGTAGAACAACAAGGTGCTCTCAAGCGCACACAGATACTGGCTGCATTATCACTCGCTATGTCTATCCTGACATGCCCGTTTCTGATTTCTATGTTAATTAAATTATGACAAGAGCTACGGTGGTTACGATTACACTCTGACCACGTGCCTTAGTTTCTGCTAGTGACCTATAAATACATTTGACCACTTGCTCTCACTGCCATTAAAGCGGCTGTACCCACACGTACAACACCCAAGTAAAAAAATGATCTCGCTGTCTGTACTGGGTGTACTCTCAGTAGTCGCAGTTGCTCAGGCCATGGTGGTACGCTCACATAACGCCTCTGAGATACGTCCCATCACAACACCTCCTACACTACTCGCGAAGGAGTATTCAACACCCCCTTTGTACGAAGACAACCATTATAACGAGCACAGCACAACGCTTGCCGCACGCGAAGACAACATGCAGGAGACAACGCTACCACCTGTCGTGAGAACAACGGATTCGAGTGACAATGATCGCGACTATGACGAGCACATTACAGCACCCTCTGTGCACGAAGACCAGGTGCAGGAGTCAACGCTACCACCTGTCGTTAGAAACAAGAGTTTGGTTAACAATGATCATCGTCGTGTCCCATTGTAAACTGGGCGTGCCATCGCACACATCGTACATGTGTGTTAACCCACCTGTATGCGACAGACTTTGTGTGTTGCATGACATCGAGATGTATTGACGTCTGTGTCAATACAGGACTCTCTATAAGCCGGGAGCTGGACGCTAACGACCCGTGCATGCGCCACACAAAAGGTATCGTACATGTGTTAACCCACCTGTATGCGACAGACTTTGTGTGTTGCATGACATCGAGATGTATTGACGTCTGTGTCAATACAGGACTCTCTAAGCTGGGAGCTGGACGCTAACAACCCGTGCATGCGCCACACAAAAGGTATCGTACATGTGTTAACCCACCTGTATGCGACAGACTTTGTGTGTTGCATGACATCGAGATGTATTGACGTCTGTGTCAATACAGGACTCTCTAAGCTGGGAGCTGGACGATAACGACCCGTGCATGCGCCACACAAAAGGTAACTCGACTAACTACAAAACGCATATTGTGATGTAGAAAGTTGGCTCGACTGTTTGAATCAGCTGCAGCTGCGGTTTACTCACAAAGTGAATCGCACGCTTGTTAGAAGTACATTCGGAGCACTTCAAAAATACATCGCTCTCATCGAGTTCCGTCTCAGCGTTCACCGGCTGATGGGCAAAAGCGTGACATGGGATCGCCAGGAACTTACTTAAGGACTATCATCTCATTTGGCATTTACTCACGGACCCAAGAAACCAGTTCCGAAAAATGGTCGAGAATTATAACTTGTCTAATAGCAACTGGAATATATGTTGCGTCATAAGCCTCTGATGGTTCACAAGGTGCACGGTCCACTCGAAATCCTAATGCTGTATTTGTAGTGCATACACTAAGTCTTCTCTGTTGATGTCAGACTAGAGTTTTATTAGAGTTTTACTTTGCAACAATGGGATTCGAGCAATTGATGTGTATATTTTTAATAGTGCACAATGCTACTATTCCTAGGCTGAATGTATGACATGGCTCTTGTGTATCATTATGTATCGTTTCCATTAAGTACTAATTTAAATAAAGTCCCTCTGTCCTCAGTGCTAGGTTGTGGGTTTAATACACATTATTATGATCAACCTGTTGAATAGTATAATAACAATATTCCTGTAAAAGTCATTTAGTAATGAACAACCTCAGTTCTGTGAAAGAACATCATGTCTCTGATGTGTACACTGCAGGCCTGACCGGTCTTGCTGGGGCCTCTCTCCTGGAGGCGCTCAATCAGACCCAGTGGTGACACGTGGCAAGACGCTCCTCGGGGCGCGTCTTGCTTGGGCCTCTCTCCTGGAGGCGCTCAGTCAGACCCAGTGGTGACACGTGGCAAGAAGCTCCTCGGGGCGCGTCTTGCTTGGGCCTCTCTCCTGGAGGCGCTCAGTCAGACCCAGTGTTGACATGTGGAAAGACACTCCTCGGGGCGCGTCTTGCTTGGGCCTCTCTCATGGAGGCCCTCTGTCAGACCCAGTGTTGACAACTGTCAAGACGCTCCTCGGGGCGCGTCTTGCTTTGGATTCTCTCCTGGAGGCGCTCAGTCAGACCGAGTGCTGACATGTGGCAAGAAGCTCCTCGGGGCGCGTCTTGCTTGGGCTTCTCTCCTGGACGCCCTCAGTAAGACCCATTGTTGACATGTGGCAAGACGCTCCTCGTGGTGCGTCTTGCTTGGGCCTCTCTCCAGAAGGCCCTCAATCAGACCCAGTGTTGACACGTGGCAAGACGCTCCTCGGGGCGCGTCTTGCTTGGGCCTCTCTCCTGGAGGCGCTCAGTCAGACTGAGTAGTGACATGTGGCCTGACGCTCCTCGGGGCGCGTCTTGCTTGGGCCTCTCTCCTGGAGGCGCTCAGTCAGACCCAGTGGTGACATGTGGCAAGACACTCCTCGGGGCTCGTCTTGCTTGGGCCCCTCTCCTGGAGGCCCTCTGTCAGACCCAGTGTTGACATGTGTCAAGACGCTCCACAGGGCGCGTCTTGCTTGGGCTTCTCTCCTGGAGGCCCTCAGTCAGACCCATTGTTGACATGTGGCAAGACGCTCCTCGGGGCGCGTCTTGCTTGGGCCTCTCTCCTGGAGGTGCTCAGTCAGAACCAGAGGTGACATGTGGCAAGACGCTCCTCAGGGCGCGTCTTGCTTGGGCCTCTCTCCTGGAGGCCCTCTGTCAGACCCAGTGTTGACATGTGGCAAGACGCTCCTCCGGGCGCATCTTGCTTGGGCCTCTGTCCTGGAGGCCCTCAGTCAGACCCATTGTTGAAATGTGGCAAGATGCTCCTCGGGGTACGTCTTGCTTGGGCCTCTCTCCTGGAGGCGCTCAGTCAGACCGAGTAGTGACATGTGGCAAGACGCTCCTCGGGGCGCGTCTTGCTTGGACCTCTCTCCTGGAGGCGCTCAGTTAGACCGAGTAGTGACATGTCGCAAGACGCTCCTCGGGGCGCGTCTTGCTTGGGCCTCTTCCATGGAGGCCCTCTGTCAGACCCAGTGTTGACATGTGGCAAGACGCTCCTCGGGGCGCGTCTTGCTTGGGCCTCTCTCCTGGAGGCGCTCAGTCAGAACCAGAGGTGACATGTGGCAAGATGCTCCTTGGGGTGCGTCTTGCTTGGGCCTCTCTCCTGGAGGCCCTCTGTCAGACCCAGTGTTGACATGTGGCAAAACGCTCCTCCGGGCGCATCTTGCTTGGGCCTCTCTCCTGGAGGCCCTCAGTAAGACCCATTGTTGACATGTGGCAAGACGCTCCTCGGAGCGCGTCTTGCTTGGGCCTCTCTCCAGAAGGCCCTCAATCAGACCCAGTGTTGACATGTGGCAAGACGCTCCTCGGGGCGCGTCTTGCTTGGGCCTCTCTCCTGGAGGCGCTCAGTCAGACTGAGTAGTGACATGTAGCCTGACGCTCCTCGGGGCGCGTCTTGCTTGGGCCTCTCTCCTGGAGGCGCTCAGTCAGACCGAGTGTTGACATGTGGCAAGACTCTCCTCGGGGCGCGTCTTGCTTGGGCTTTTCTCATGGAGGCCCTCAGTCAGACCCAGTGTTGACATGTGGCAAGACGCTCCTCGGGGCGCGTCTTGCTTGGACCTCTTTCCCTGAGGCGCTCAGTCAGACCGAGTAGTGACATGTGGCAAGACGCTCCTCGGGGCGCGTCTTGCTTGGACCTCTCTCCCTGAGGCGCTCAGTCAGACCCAGTGTTGACATTTGGCAAGACACTCCTCGGGGCGCGTCTTGCTTGGGCCTCTCTCATGGAGGCCCTCTGTCAGACCCAGTGTTGACATGTGTCAAGAATCCTCGGGGGGCGTCTTGCTTTGGCCTCTCTTCTGGAGGCGCTCAGTCAGACCGAGTGCTGACATGTGGCAAGAAGCTCCTCGGGGCGCGTCTTGCTTGGGCTTCTCTCCTGGAGGCCCTCAGTAAGAACCATTGTTGACATGTGGCAAGACGCTCCTCGGGGCGCGTCTTGCTTGGGCCTCTCTCCAGAAGGCCCTCAATCAGACCCAGTGTTGACACGTGGCAAGACGCTCCTCGGGGCGCGTCTTGCTTGGGCCTCTCTCCTGGAGGCGCTCAGTCAGACCAAGTGGTCACATGTGGCAAGACACTCCTCGGGGCACGTCTTGCTTGGGCCTCTCTCCTGGAGGCCCTCTGTCAGACCCAGTGTTGACATGTGGCAAGACACTCCTCGGGGCGCGTCTTGCTTGGGCCTCTCTCATGGAGGCCCTCTGTCAGACCCAGTGTTGACATGTGTCAAGACGCTCCTCGGGGCGCGTCTTGCTTTGGCCTCTCTCCTGGAGGCGCTCAGTCAGACCGAGTAGTGACATGTGTCAAGAAGCTCCTCGGAGCGCGTCTTGCTTGGGCTTCTCTCCTGTAGGCCCTCAGTAAGACCCATTGTTGACATGTGGCAAGACGCTCCTCGGGGCGCGTCTTGCTTGGGCCTCTCTCCTGGAGGCGCTCAGTCAGACTGAGTAGTGACATGTGGCCTGACGCTCCTCGGGGCGCGTTTTTGCTTGGGCCTCTCTCCTGGAGGCGCTCAGTCAGACCAAGTGGTGACATGTGGCAAGACGCTCCTCGGGGCGCGTCTTGCTTGGGCCTCTCTCCAGAAGGCCCTCAATCAGACCCAGTGTTGACACGTGGCAAGACGCTCCTCGGGGCGCGTCTTGCTTGGGCCTCTCTCCTGGAGGCGCTCAGTCAGAATGAGTAGTGACATGTGGTCTGACGCTCCTCGGGGCGCGTGTTGCTTGGGCCTCTCTCCTGGAGGCCCTCTGTCAGACCCAGTGTTGACATGTGGCAAGACACTCCTCGGGGCGCGTCTTGCTTGGGCATCTCTCATGGAGGCGCTCAGTCAGACCCAGTGTTGACATGTGGCAAGACGCTCCTCGGGGCACGTCTTGCTTGGGCCTCTCTCCTGGAGGCGCTCAGTCAGACCGAGTAGTGACATGTGGCAAGACGCTCCTCGGGGCGCGTCTTGCTTGGGCCTCTCTCCTGGAGGCGCTCAGTCAGACCGAGTGCTGACATAAGGCAAGACGCTCCTCGGGGCGCGTCTTGCTGGGGCCTCTCTCCTGGAGGTGCTCAATCAGACCCAGTGGTGACACGTGGCAAGACGCTCCTCTGGGCGCGTCTTGCTTGGGCCTCTCTCCTGGAGGAGCTCAGTCAGACCCAGTGGCGACACGTGGCAAGACGCTCCTCGAGGCGCATCTTGCTTGGGCCTCTCTCCTGGAGGCGCTAAGTCAGACCCAGTGTTGACACGTGGCAAGACGCTCCTCGGGGCGAATCTTGCTTGGGCCTCTCTCCTGGAGGCGCTCAGTCAGACACAGTGTTGACATGTGGCAAGACACTCCTCGGGGCGCGTCTTGCTTGGGCTTCTCTCATGGAGGCCCTCAGTAAGACACATTGTTGACATGTGGAAAGAAGCTCCTCGGGGCGCGTCTTGCTTTGGCTTTTCTCCTGGAGGCCCTCAGTCAGACCCATTGTTGACATGTGGCAAGACGCTCCTCGGGGCGCGTATTGCTTGGGCCTCTCTCCTGTATGCCCTCTGTCAGACCCTGTGTTGACATGTGGCAAGACTCTCCTCGGGGCGCGTCTTGTTTGGGCTTCTCTCATGGAGGCCCTCAGTCAGACCCAGTGTTGACATGTGTCAAGACGCTCCTCGGGGCGTGTCTTGCTTGGGCCTCTCTCCTGGAGGCGCTCAGTCAGACCCAGTGTTGAAATGTGGCAAGACGCTCCTCGGGGCGCTTCTTCCTTGGGCTTCTCTCCTGGAGGCCCTCAGTCAGACCCATTGTTGACATGTGGCAAGACGCTCCTCGGGGCACGTGTTGCTTGGACCTCTCTCCTGGAGGCGCTCAGTCAGACCGAGTAGTGACATGTGGCAAGACGCTCCTCGGGGTATGTCTTGCTTGGGCCTCTCTCCTGGAGGCGCTCAATTAGACCCAGTGTTGACATGTGGCAAGACGCTCCTCGGGGCGCGTCTTGCTTGGGCTTCTCTCCTGGAGGCCCTCAGTCAGACCCATTGTTGACATGTGGCAAGAAGCTCCTCGGGGCGCTTCTTGCTTGGGCCTCTCTCCTGGAGGCGCTCAGTCAGACCGAGTGCTGACATGTGGCAAGACGCTCCTCGGGGCGCGTCTTGCTGGGGCCTCTCTCCTGGAGGCGCTCAGTCAGACCCAGTGTTGACATGTGGCTTGACGCTCCTCGGGGCGCGTCTTGCTTGGGCTTCTCTCCTGGAGGCCCTCAGTCAGACCCATTGTTGACATGTGGCAAGACGCTCCTCGGGGCGCGTCTTGCTTGGACCTCTCTCCTGGAGGCGCTCAGTTAGACCGAGTAGTGACATGTCGCAAGACGCTCCTCGGGGCGCGTCTTGCTTGGGCCTCTCTCCTGGAGGCGCTCAGTTAGACCGAGTAGTGACATGTCGCAAGACGCTCCTCGGGGCGCGTCTTGCTTGGGCCTCTCTCCTGGAGGCGCTCAGTCAGACCCAGTGGTGACATGTGGCAAGACGCTCCTCGGGGCGCGTCTTGCTTGGGCCTCTCTCCTGGAGCCGCTCAGTCAGACCCAGTGTTGACATGTGGCAAGACACTCCTCGGGGCGCGTCTTGTTTGGGCCTCTCTCATGGAGGCCCTCTGTCAGACCCAGTGTTGACATGTGTCAAGACGCTCCTCGGGGCGCGTCTTGCTTTGGCCTCTCTCCTGGAGGCGCTCAGTCAGACCGAGTGCTGACATGTGGCAAGAAGCTCCTCGGGGCGCGTGTTGCTTGGGGTTCTCTCCTGGAGGCCCTCAGTAAGACCCATTGTTGACATGTGGCAAGACGCTCCTCGGGGCGCGTCTTGCTTGGGCCTCTCTCCAGAAGGCCCTCAATCAGACCCAGTGTTGACACGTGGCAAGACGCTCCTCGGGGCGCGTCTTGCTTGGGCCTCTCTCCTGGAGGCGCTCAGTCAGACTGAGTAGTGACATGTGGCCTGACGCTCCTCGGGGCGCGTGTTGCTTGGGCCTCTCTCCTGGAGGCGCTCAGTCAGACCCATTGTTGACATGTTGCAAGACGCTCCTTTGGGCGCGTCTTGCTTGGGCCTCTCTCCTGGAGGCGCTCAGTCAGACCGAGTGCTGACATGTGGAAAGACGCTCCTCGGGGCGCGTCTTGCTTGGGCCTCTCTCCTGGAGGCGCTCAGTTAGACCGAGTAGTGACATGTCGCAAGACGCTCCTCGGGGCGCGTCTTGCTTGGGCCTCTCTCCTGGAGGCGCTCAGTCAGACCCAGTGGTGACATGTGGCAAGACGCTCCTCGGGGCGCATCTTGCTTGGGCCTCTCTCCTGGAGGCGCTCAGTCAGACCCAGTGTTGACACGTGGCAAGACGCTCCTCGGGGCGCGTCTTGCTTGGGCCTCTCTCCTGGAGCCGCTCAGTCAGACCCAGTGTTGACGTGTGGCAAGACACTCCTCGGGGCGCGTCTTGTTTGGGCCTCTCTCATGGAGGCCCTCTGTCAGACCCAGTGTTGACATGTGTCAAGACGCTCCTCGGGGCGCGTCTTGCTTTGGCCTCTCTCCTGGAGGCGCTCAGTCAGACCGAGTGCTGACATGTGGCAAGAAGCTCCTCGGGGCGCGTGTTGCTTGGGCTTCTCTCCTGGAGGCCCTCAGTAAGACCCATTGTTGACATGTGGCAAGACGCTCCTCGGGGCGCGTCTTGCTTGGGCCTCTCTCCAGAAGGCCCTCAATCAGACCCAGTGTTGACACGTGGCAAGACGCTCCTCGGGGCGCGTCTTGCTTGGGCCTCTCTCCTGGAGGCGCTCAGTCAGACTGAGTAGTGACATGTGGCCTGACGCTCCTCGGGGCGCGTGTTGCTTGGGCCTCTCTCCTGGAGGCCCTCAGTCAGACCGAGTGCTGACATGTGGCAAGACGCTCCTCGGGGCGCGTCTTGCTGGGGCCTCTCTCCTGGAGGCGCTCAGTCAGACCCAGTGTTGACATGTGGCTTGACGCTCCTCGGGGCGCGTCTTGCTTGGGCTTCTCTCCTGGAGGCCCTCAGTCAGACCCATTGTTGACATGTGGCAAGACGCTCCTCGGGGCGCGTCTTGCTTGGACCTCTCTCCTGGAGGCGCTCAGTTAGACCGAGTAGTGACATGTCGCAAGACGCTCCTCGGGGCGCGTCTTGCTTGGGCCTCTCTCCTGGAGGCGCTCAGTTAGACCGAGTAGTGACATGTCGCAAGACGCTCCTCGGGGCGCGTCTTGCTTGGGCCTCTCTCCTGGAGGCGCTCAGTCAGACCCAGTGGTGACATGTGGCAAGACGCTCCTCGGGGCACATCTTGCTTGGGCCTCTCTCCTGGAGGCGCTCAGTCAGACCCAGTGTTGACACGTGGCAAGACGCTCCTCGGGGCGCGTCTTGCTTGGGCCTCTCTCCTGGAGCCGCTCAGTCAGACCCAGTGTTGACATGTGGCAAGACACTCCTCGGGGCGCGTCTTGTTTGGGCCTCTCTCATGGAGGCCCTCTGTCAGACCCAGTGTTGACATGTGTCAAGACGCTCCTCGGGGCGCGTCTTGCTTTGGCCTCTCTCCTGGAGGCGCTCAGTCAGACCGAGTGCTGACATGTGGCAAGAAGCTCCTCGGGGCGCGTGTTGCTTGGGCTTCTCTCCTGGAGGCCCTCAGTAAGACCCATTGTTGACATGTGGCAAGACGCTCCTCGGGGCGCGTCTTGCTTGGGCCTCTCTCCAGAAGGCCCTCAATCAGACCCAGTGTTGACACGTGGCAAGACGCTCCTCGGGGCGCGTCTTGCTTGGGCCTCTCTCCTGGAGGCGCTCAGTCAGACTGAGTAGTGACATGTGGCCTGACGCTCCTCGGGGCGCGTGTTGCTTGGGCCTCTCTCCTGGAGGCGCTCAGTCAGACCCATTGTTGACATGTTGCAAGACGCTCCTTTGGGCGCGTCTTGCTTGGGCCTCTCTCCTGGAGGCGCTCAGTCAGACCGAGTGCTGACATGTGGAAAGACGCTCCTCGGGGCGCGTCTTGCTTGGGCCTCTCTCCTGGAGGCGCTCAGTTAGACCGAGTAGTGACATGTCGCAAGACGCTCCTCGGGGCGCGTCTTGCTTGGGCCTCTCTCCTGGAGGCGCTCAGTCAGACCCAGTGGTGACATGTGGCAAGACGCTCCTCGGGGCGCATCTTGCTTGGGCCTCTCTCCTGGAGGCGCTCAGTCAGACCCAGTGTTTACACGTGGCAAGACGCTCCTCGGGGCGCGTCTTGCTTGGGCCTCTCTCCTGGAGCCGCTCAGTCAGACCCAGTGTTGACATGTGGCAAGACACTCCTCGGGGCGCGTCTTGTTTGGGCCTCTCTCATGGAGGCCCTCTGTCAGACCCAGTGTTGACATGTGTCAAGACGCTCCTCGGGGCGCGTCTTGCTTTGGCCTCTCTCCTGGAGGCGCTCAGTCAGACCGAGTGCTAACATGTGGCAAGAAGCTCCTCGGGGCGCGTGTTGCTTGGGCTTCTCTCCTGGAGGCCCTCAGTAAGACCCATTGTTGACATGTGGCAAGACGCTCCTCGGGGCGCGTCTTGCTTGGGCCTCTCTCCAGAAGGCCCTCAATCAGACCCAGTGTTGACACGTGGCAAGACGCTCCTCGGGGCGCGTCTTGCTTGGGCCTCTCTCCTGGAGGCGCTCAGTCAGACTGAGTAGTGACATGTGGCCTGACGCTCCTCGGGGCGCGTGTTGCTTGGGCCTCTCTCCTGGAGGCGCTCAGTCAGACCCATTGTTGACATGTTGCAAGACGCTCCTTTGGGCGCGTCTTGCTTGGGCCTCTCTCCTGGAGGCGCTCAGTCAGACCGAGTGCTGACATGTGGAAAGACGCTCCTCGGGGCGCGTCTTGCTTGGGCCTCTCTCCTGGAGGCCCTCTGTCAGACCCAGTGTTGACATGTGGCAAGACGCTCCTCCGGGCGAATCTTGCTTGGGCCTCTCTCCAGGAGGCCCTCAGTCAGACCCATTGTTGACATGTGGCAAGACGCTCCTCAAGGCGCGTCATTCTTGGGCCTTTCTCCTGGAGGCGCTCAGTCAGACCGAGTGCTGACATGTGGCAAGACGCTCCTCGGGGCGCGTCTTGCTTGGGCCTCTCTCCTGGAGGCGGTCAGTCAGACTGAGTAGTGACATGTGGCCTGACGCTCCCCGGGGCGCGTGTTGCTTGGGCCTCTCTCCTGGAGGCGCTCAGTCAGACCCAGTGGTGACATGTGGCAAGACACTCCTCGGGGCGCGTCTTGCTTGGGCCTCTCTCCTGGAGGCCCTCAGTCAGACCCAGTGTTGACATGTGTCAAGACGCTCCTCGGGGCGCGTCTTGCTGGGGCCTCTCTCCTGGAGGCGCTCAGTCAGACCCAGTGTTGACATGTGGCTTGACGCTCCTCGGGGCGCGTCTTGCTTGGGCTTCTCTCCTGGAGGCCCTCAGTCAGACCCATTGTTGACGTGTGGCAAGACGCTCCTCGGGGCACGTCTTGCTTGGGCCTCTCTCCTGGAGGCGCTCAGTTAGACCGAGTAGTGACATGTCGCAAGACGCTCCTCGGGGCGCGTCTTGCTTGGGCCTCTCTCCTGGAGGCGCTCAGTCAGACCCAGTGGTGACATGTGGCAAGACGCTCCTCGGGGCGCATCTTGCTTGGGCCTCTCTCCTGGAGGCGCTCAGTCAGGCCCAGTGTTGACACGTGGCAAGACGCTCCTCGGGGCGCGTCTTGCTTGGGCCTCTCTCCTGGAGCCGCTCAGTCAGACCCAGTGTTGACATGTGGCAAGACACTCCTCGGGGCGCGTCTTGTTTGGGCCTCTCTCATGGAGGCCCTCTGTCAGACCCAGTGTTGACATGTGTCAAGACGCTCCTCGGGGCGCGTCTTGCTTTGGCCTCTCTCCAGAAGGCCCTCAATCAGACCCAGTGTTGACACGTGGCAAGACGCTCCTCGGGGCGCGTCTTGCTTGGGCCTCTCTCCTGGAGGCGCTCAGTCAGACTGAGTAGTGACATGTGGCCTGACACTCCTCGGGGCGCGTGTTGCTTTGGCCTCTCTCCTGGAGGCGCTCAGTCAGACCCATTGTTGACATGTTGCAAGACGCTCCTTTGGGCGCGTCTTGCTTGGGCCTCTCTCCTGGAGGCGCTCAGTCAGACCGAGTGCTGACATGTGGCAAGACGCTCCTCGGGGCGCGTCTTGCTTGGGCCTCTCTCCTGGAGGCGGTCAGTCAGACTGAGTAGTGACATGTGGCCTGACGCTCCCCGGGGCGCGTCTTGCTTGGGCCTCTCTCCTGGAGGCGCTCAGTCAGACCCAGTGGTGACATGTGGCAAGACACTCCTCGGGGCGCGTCTTGCTTGAGCCTCTCTCCTGGAGGCCCTCAGTCAGACCCATTGTTGACATGTGGCAAGACGCTCCTCGGGGCGCGTCTTGCTTGGGCTTCTCTCCTGGAGACGCTCAGACAGACCCAGTGTTGACATGTGACAAGACGCTCCTCGGGGCGCGTCTTGCTTGGGCCTCTCTCCTGGAGGCGCTCAGTCAGAACCAGAAGTGACATGTGGCAAGACGCTCCTCGGGGCGCGTCTTGCTTGGGCCTCTCTCCTGGAGGCCCTCTCTCAGACCCAGTGTTGATATGTGGCAAGACGCTCCTCCGGGCGCATCTTGCTTGGGCCTCTCTCCTGGAGGCCCTCAGTCAGACACATTGTTGACATGTGGCAAGACGCTCCTCGGGGCGCGTCTTGCTTGGGCCTCTCTCCTGGAGGCGCTCAGTCAGACCCAGTGTTGACATGTGGCAAGACGCTCCTCGGGGCGCGTCTTGCTTGGGCCTCTCTCCTGGAGGCGCTCAGTCAGACCCAGTGTTGACATGTGGCAGGACGCTCCTCGGGGCGCGTCTTGCTTGGGCCTCTCTCCTGGAGGCGCTCAGTCAGACCCAGTGTTGGCATGTGGCAAGACACTCCTCGGGGCGCGTCTTGGTTGGGTCTCTCTCCTGGAGGCGCTCATTCAGACCCAGTGGTGACATGTGGCAAGACGCTCCTCGGGGCGCGTATTGCTTCGGCCTCTCTCCTGAATGCCCTCTGTCAGACCGAGTGTTGACATGTGGCAAGACTCTCCTCGGGGCGCGTCTTGCTTGGGCTTCTCTCATGGAGGCCCTCAGTCCGACCCAGTGTTGACATGTGTCAAGACGCTCCTCGGGGCGTGTCTTGCTTGGGCTTCTCTCATGGAGGCCCTCAGTCCGAACCAGTGTTGACATGTGTCAAGACACTCCTCGGGGCGCGTCTTGGTTGGGCCTCTCTCCTGGAGGCGCTCATTCAGACCCAGTGGTGACATGTGGCAAGACGCTCCTCGGGGCGCGTCTTGCTTCGGCCTCTCTCCTGAATGCCCTCTGTCAGACCGAGTGTTGACATGTGGCAAGACTCTCCTCGGGGCGCGTCTTGCTTGGGCTTCTCTCATGGAGGCCCTCAGTCCGACCCAGTGTTGACATGTGTCAAGACGCTCCTCGGGGCGTGTCTTGCTTGGGCCTCTCTCCTGGAGGCGCTCAGTCAGACCCAGTGTTGACATGTGGCAAGACGCTCCTCTGGGCGCGTCTTGCTTGGGCTTCTCTCCTGGAGGCCCTCAGTCAGACCCATTGTTGACATGTGGCAAGACGCTCCTCGGGGCACGTCTTGCTTGGGCCTCTCTCCTGGAGGCGCTCAGTCAGACCGAGTAGTGACATGTGGCAAGACGCTCCTCGGGGCGCGTCTTGCTTGGACCTCCCTCCTGGAGGCGCTCAGTCAGACCGAGTAGTGACATTTGGCAAGACGCTCCTCGGGGCGCGTCTTGCTTGGGCCTCTCTCCTGGAGGCGCTCAGTCAGACCGAGTGCTGACATAAGGCAAGACGCTCCTCGGGGCGCGTCTTGCTGGGGCCTCTCTACTGGAGGTGCTCAATCAGACCCAGTGGTGACACGTGGCAAGACGCTCCTCTGGGCGCGTCTTGCTTGGGCCTCTCTCCTGGAGGAGCTCAGTCAGACCCAGTGGTGACACGTGGCAAGACGCTCCTCCGGGCGCATCTTGCTTGGGCCTCTCTCCTGGAGGCGCTAAGTCAGACCCAGTGTTGACATGTGTCAAGACGCTCCTCGGGGCGCGTCTTGCTTGGGCCTCTCTCCTGGAGGCCCTCAGTCAGACCCATTGTTGACATGTGGCAAGACGCTCCTCGGGGCGCGTCTTGCTTGGGCTTCTCTCCTGGATACGCTCAGACAGACCCAGTGTTGACATGTGACAAGACGCTACTCGGGGTGCGTCTTGCTTGGGCCTCTCTCCTGGAGGCCCTCAGTCAGACACATTGTTGACATGTGGCAAGACGCTCCTCGGGGCGCGTCTTGCTTGGGCCTCTCTCCTGGAGGCGCTCAGTCAGACTGAGTAGTGACATGTGGCCTGACGCTCCTCGGGGCGCGTGTTGCTTGGGCCTCTCTCCTGGAGGCCCTCTGTCAGACCCAGTGTTGACATGTTGCAAGACGCTCCTTTGGGCGCATCTTGCTTGGGCCTCTCTCCTGGAGGCCCTCAGTCAGACCCATTGTTGACATGTGGCAAGACGCTCCTCAGGGCGCGTCTTTCTTGGGCCTTTCTCCTGGAGGCGCTCAGTCAGACCGAGTGCTGACATGTGGCAAGACGCTCCTCGGGGCGCGTCTTGCTTGGGCCTCTCTCCTGGAGGCGGTCAGTGAGACTGAGTAGTGACAAGTGGCCTGACACTCCCCGGGGCGCGTCTTGCTTGGGCCTCTCTCCTGGAGGCGCTCAGTCAGACCCAGTGGTGACATGTGGCAAGACACTCCTCGGGGCGCGTCTTGCTTGGGCCTCTCTCCTGGAGGCCCTCAGTCAGACCCAGTGTTGACATGTGGCAGGACGCTCCTCGGGGCGCGTCTTGCTTGGGCCTCTCTCCTGGAGGCGCTCAGTCAGACCCAGTGTTGGCATGTGGCAAGACACTCCTCGGGGCGCGTCTTGGTTGGGCCTCTCTCCTGGAGGCGCTCATTCAGACCCAGTGGTGACATGTGGCAAGACGCTCCTCGGGGCGCGTATTGCTTCGGCCTCTCTCCTGAATGCCCTCTGTCAGACCGAGTGTTGACATGTGGCAAGACTCTCCTCGGGGCGCGTCTTGCTTGGGCTTCTCTCATGGAGGCCCTCAGTCCGACCCAGTGTTGACATGTGTCAAGACGCTCCTCGGGGCGTGTCTTGCTTGGGCCTCTCTCCTGGAGGCGCTCAGTCAGACCCAGTGTTGACATGTGTCAAGACGCTCCTCGGGGCGCGTCTTGCTTGGACCTCTCTCCTGGAGGCGCTCAGTTAGACCGAGTAGTGACATGTCGCAAGACGCTCCTCGGGGCGCGTCTTGCTTGGGCCTCTCTCCTGGAGGCGCTCAGTTAGACCGAGTAGTGACATGTCGCAAGACGCTCCTCGGGGCGCGTCTTGCTTGGGCCTCTCTCCTGGAGGCGCTCAGTCAGACCCAGTGGTGACATGTGGCAAGACGCTCCTCGGGGCACATCTTGCTTGGGCCTCTCTCCTGGAGGCGCTCAGTCAGACCCAGTGTTGACACGTGGCAAGACGCTCCTCGGGGCGCGTCTTGCTTGGGCCTCTCTCCTGGAGCCGCTCAGTCAGACCCAGTGTTGACATGTGGCAAGACACTCCTCGGGGCGCGTCTTGTTTGGGCCTCTCTCATGGAGGCCCTCTGTCAGACCCAGTGTTGACATGTGTCAAGACGCTCCTCGGGGCGCGTCTTGCTTTGGCCTCTCTCCTGGAGGCGCTCAGTCAGACCGAGTGCTGACATGTGGCAAGAAGCTCCTCGGGGCGCGTGTTGCTTGGGCTTCTCTCCTGGAGGCCCTCAGTAAGACCCATTGTTGACATGTGGCAAGACGCTCCTCGGGGCGCGTCTTGCTTGGGCCTCTCTCCAGAAGGCCCTCAATCAGACCCAGTGTTGACACGTGGCAAGACGCTTCTCGGGGCGCGTCTTGCTTGGGCCTCTCTCCTGGAGCCGCTCAGTCAGACCCAGTGTTGACATGTGGCAAGACACTCCTCGGGGCGCGTCTTGTTTGGGCCTCTCTCATGGAGGCCCTCTGTCAGACCCAGTGTTGACATGTGTCAAGACGCTCCTCGGGGCGCGTCTTGCTTTGGCCTCTCTCCTGGAGGCGCTCAGTCAGACCCATTGTTGACATGTTGCAAGACGCTCCTTTGGGCGCGTCTTGCTTGGGCCTCTCTCCTGGAGGCGCTCAGTCAGACCGAGTGCTGACAAGTGGAAAGACGCTCCTCGGGGCGCGTCTTGCTTGGGCCTCTCTCCTGGAGGCGCTCAGTTAGACCGAGTAGTGACATGTCGCAAGACGCTCCTCGGGGCGCGTCTTGCTTGGGCCTCTCTCCTGGAGGCGCTCAGTCAGACCCAGTGGTGACATGTGGCAAGACGCTCCTCGGGGCGCATCTTGCTTGGGCCTCTCTCCTGGAGGCGCTCAGTCAGACCCAGTGTTTACACGTGGCAAGACGCTCCTCGGGGCGCGTCTTGCTTGGGCCTCTCTCCTGGAGCCGCTCAGTCAGACCCAGTGTTGACATGTGGCAAGACACTCCTCGGGGCGCGTCTTGTTTGGGCCTCTCTCATGGAGGCCCTCTGTCAGACCCAGTGTTGACATGTGTCAAGACGCTCCTCGGGGCGCGTCTTGCTTTGGCCTCTCTCCTGGAGGCGCTCAGTCAGACCGAGTGCTAACATGTGGCAAGAAGCTCCTCGGGGCGCGTGTTGCTTGGGCTTCTCTCCTGGAGGCCCTCAGTAAGACCCATTGTTGACATGTGGCAAGACGCTCCTCGGGGCGCGTCTTGCTTGGGCCTCTCTCCAGAAGGCCCTCAATCAGACCCAGTGTTGACACGTGGCAAGACGCTCCTCGGGGCGCGTCTTGCTTGGGCCTCTCTCCTGGAGGCGCTCAGTCAGACTGAGTAGTGACATGTGGCCTGACGCTCCTCGGGGCGCGTGTTGCTTGGGCCTCTCTCCTGGAGGCGCTCAGTCAGACCCATTGTTGACATGTTGCAAGACGCTCCTTTGGGCGCGTCTTGCTTGGGCCTCTCCCCTGGAGGCGCTCAGTCAGACCGAGTGCTGACATGTGGAAAGACGCTCCTCGGGGCGCGTCTTGCTTGGGCCTCTCTCCTGGAGGCCCTCTGTCAGACCCAGTGTTGACATGTGGCAAGACGCTCCTCCGGGCGAATCTTGCTTGGGCCTCTCTCCAGGAGGCCCTCAGTCAGACCCATTGTTGACATGTGGCAAGACGCTCCTCAAGGCGCGTCATTCTTGGGCCTTTCTCCTGGAGGCGCTCAGTCAGACCGAGTGCTGACATGTGGCAAGACGCTCCTCGGGGCGCGTCTTGCTTGGGCCTCTCTCCTGGAGGCGGTCAGTCAGACTGAGTAGTGACATGTGGCCTGACGCTCCCCGGGGCGCGTGTTGCTTGGGCCTCTCTCCTGGAGGCGCTCAGTCAGACCCAGTGGTGACATGTGGCAAGACACTCCTCGGGGCGCGTCTTGCTTGGGCCTCTCTCCTGGAGGCCCTCAGTCAGACCCAGTGTTGACATGTGTCAAGACGCTCCTCGGGGCGCGTCTTGCTGGGGCCTCTCTCCTGGAGGCGCTCAGTCAGACCCAGTGTTGACATGTGGCTTGACGCTCCTCGGGGCGCGTCTTGCTTGGGCTTCTCTCCTGGAGGCCCTCAGTCAGACCCATTGTTGACGTGTGGCAAGACGCTCCTCGGGGCAGGTCTTGCTTGGGCCTCTCTCCTGGAGGCGCTCAGTCAGACCGAGTAGTGACATGTGGCAAGACGCTCCTCGGGGTGCGTCTTGCTTGGACCTCTCTCCTGGAGGCGCTCAGTTAGACCGAGTAGTGACATGTCGCAAGACGCTCCTCGGGGCGCGTCTTGCTTGGGCCTCTCTCCTGGAGGCGCTAAGTCAGACCCAGTGGTGACATGTGGCAAGACGCTCCTCGGGGCGCATCTTGCTTGGGCCTCTCTCCTGGAGGCGCTCAGTCAGGCCCAGTGTTGACACGTGGCAAGACGCTCCTCGGGGCGCGTCTTGCTTGGGCCTCTCTCCTGGAGCCGCTCAGTCAGACCCAGTGTTGACATGTGGCAAGACACTCCTCGGGGCGCGTCTTGTTTGGGCCTCTCTCATGGAGGCCCTCTGTCAGACCCAGTGTTGACATGTGTCAAGACGCTCCTCGGGGCGCGTCTTGCTTTGGCCTCTCTCCAGAAGGCCCTCAATCAGACCCAGTGTTGACACGTGGCAAGACGCTCCTCGGGGCGCGTCTTGCTTGGGCCTCTCTCCTGGAGGCGCTCAGTCAGACTGAGTAGTGACATGTGGCCTGACACTCCTCGGGGCGCGTGTTGCTTTGGCCTCTCTCCTGGAGGCGCTCAGTCAGACCCATTGTTGACATGTTGCAAGACGCTCCTTTGGGCGCGTCTTGCTTGGGCCTCTCTCCTGGAGGCGCTCAGTCAGACCGAGTGCTGACATGTGGCAAGACGCTCCTCGGGGCGCGTCTTGCTTGGGCCTCTCTCCTGGAGGCGGTCAGTCAGACTGAGTAGTGACATGTGGCCTGACGCTCCCCGGGGCGCGTCTTGCTTGGGCCTCTCTCCTGGAGGCGCTCAGTCAGACCCAGTGGTGACATGTGGCAAGACACTCCTCGGGGCGCGTCTTGCTTGAGCCTCTCTCCTGGAGGCCCTCAGTCAGACCCATTGTTGACATGTGGCAAGACGCTCCTCGGGGCGCGTCTTGCTTGGGCTTCTCTCCTGGAGACGCTCAGACAGACCCAGTGTTGACATGTGACAAGACGCTCCTCGGGGCGCGTCTTGCTTGGGCCTCTCTCCTGGAGGCGCTCAGTCAGAACCAGAGGTGACATGTGGCAAGACGCTCCTCGGGGCGCGTCTTGCTTGGGCCTCTCTCCTGGAGGCCCTCTCTCAGACCCAGTGTTGATATGTGGCAAGACGCTCCTCCGGGCGCATCTTGCTTGGGCCTCTCTCCTGGAGGCCCTCAGTCAGACACATTGTTGACATGTGGCAAGACGCTCCTCGGGGCGCGTCTTGCTTGGGCCTCTCTCCTGGAGGCGCTCAGTCAGACCCAGTGTTGACATGTGGCAAGACGCTCCTCGGGGCGCGTCTTGCTTGGGCCTCTCTCCTGGAGGCGCTCAGTCAGACCCAGTGTTGACATGTGGCAGGACGCTCCTCGGGGCGCGTCTTGCTTGGGCCTCTCTCCTGGAGGCGCTCAGTCAGACCCAGTGTTGGCATGTGGCAAGACACTCCTCGGGGCGCGTCTTGGTTGGGCCTCTCTCCTGGAGGCGCTCATTCAGACCCAGTGGTGACATGTGGCAAGACGCTCCTCGGGGCGCGTATTGCTTCGGCCTCTCTCCTGAATGCCCTCTGTCAGACCGAGTGTTGACATGTGGCAAGACTCTCCTCGGGGCGCGTCTTGCTTGGGCTTCTCTAATGGAGGCCCTCAGTCCGACCCAGTGTTGACATGTGTCAAGACGCTCCTCGGGGCGTGTCTTGCTTGGGCTTCTCTCATGGAGGCCCTCAGTCCGAACCAGTGTTGACATGTGTCAAGACACTCCTCGGGGCGCGTCTTGGTTGGGCCTCTCTCCTGGAGGCGCTCATTCAGACCCAGTGGTGACATGTGGCAAGACGCTCCTCGGGGCGCGTCTTGCTTCGGCCTCTCTCCTGAATGCCCTCTGTCAGACCGAGTGTTGACATGTGGCAAGACTCTCCTCGGGGCGCGTCTTGCTTGGGCTTCTCTCATGGAGGCCCTCAGTCCGACCCAGTGTTGACATGTGTCAAGACGCTCCTCGGGGCGTGTCTTGCTTGGGCCTCTCTCCTGGAGGCGCTCAGTCAGACCCAGTGTTGACATGTGGCAAGACGCTCCTCTGGGCGCGTCTTGCTTGGGCTTCTCTCCTGGAGG
Source organism: Nothobranchius furzeri (assembly GCF_043380555.1). Classification (NCBI taxonomy): domain Eukaryota; kingdom Metazoa; phylum Chordata; class Actinopteri; order Cyprinodontiformes; family Nothobranchiidae; genus Nothobranchius; species Nothobranchius furzeri. The sequence continues at coordinate 18,507,412 of NC_091741.1, forward strand.
CCCTCAGTCAGACCCATTGTTGACATGTGGCAAGACGCTCCTCGGGGCACGTCTTGCTTGGGCCTCTCTCCTGGAGGCGCTCAGTCAGACCGAGTAGTGACATGTGGCAAGACGCTCCTCGGGGCGCGTCTTGCTTGGACCTCCCTCCTGGAGGCGCTCAGTCAGACCGAGTAGTGACATTTGGCAAGACGCTCCTCGGGGCGCGTCTTGCTTGGGCCTCTCTCCTGGAGGCGCTCAGTCAGACCGAGTGCTGACATAAGGCAAGACGCTCCTCGGGGCGCGTCTTGCTGGGGCCTCTCTACTGGAGGTGCTCAATCAGACCCAGTGGTGACACGTGGCAAGACGCTCCTCTGGGCGCGTCTTGCTTGGGCCTCTCTCCTGGAGGAGCTCAGTCAGACCCAGTGGTGACACGTGGCAAGACGCTCCTCCGGGCGCATCTTGCTTGGGCCTCTCTCCTGGAGGCGCTAAGTCAGACCCAGTGTTGACATGTGTCAAGACGCTCCTCGGGGCGCGTCTTGCTTGGGCCTCTCTCCTGGAGGCCCTCAGTCAGACCCATTGTTGACATGTGGCAAGACGCTCCTCGGGGCGCGTCTTGCTTGGGCTTCTCTCCTGGATACGCTCAGACAGACCCAGTGTTGACATGTGACAAGACGCTACTCGGGGTGCGTCTTGCTTGGGCCTCTCTCCTGGAGGCCCTCAGTCAGACACATTGTTGACATGTGGCAAGACGCTCCTCGGGGCGCGTCTTGCTTGGGCCTCTCTCCTGGAGGCGCTCAGTCAGACTGAGTAGTGACATGTGGCCTGACGCTCCTCGGGGCGCGTGTTGCTTGGGCCTCTCTCCTGGAGGCCCTCTGTCAGACCCAGTGTTGACATGTTGCAAGACGCTCCTTTGGGCGCATCTTGCTTGGGCCTCTCTCCTGGAGGCCCTCAGTCAGACCCATTGTTGACATGTGGCAAGACGCTCCTCAGGGCGCGTGTTTCTTGGGCCTTTCTCCTGGAGGCGCTCAGTCAGACCGAGTGCTGACATGTGGCAAGACGCTCCTCGGGGCGCGTCTTGCTTGGGCCTCTCTCCTGGAGGCGGTCAGTGAGACTGAGTAGTGACAAGTGGCCTGACACTCCCCGGGGCGCGTCTTGCTTGGGCCTCTCTCCTGGAGGCGCTCAGTCAGACCCAGTGGTGACATGTGGCAAGACACTCCTCGGGGCGCGTCTTGCTTGGGCCTCTCTCCTGGAGGCCCTCAGTCAGACCCAGTGTTGACATGTGGCAGGACGCTCCTCGGGGCGCGTCTTGCTTGGGCCTCTCTCCTGGAGGCGCTCAGTCAGACCCAGTGTTGGCATGTGGCAAGACACTCCTCGGGGCGCGTCTTGGTTGGGCCTCTCTCCTGGAGGCGCTCATTCAGACCCAGTGGTGACATGTGGCAAGACGCTCCTCGGGGCGCGTATTGCTTCGGCCTCTCTCCTGAATGCCCTCTGTCAGACCGAGTGTTGACATGTGGCAAGACTCTCCTCGGGGCGCGTCTTGCTTGGGCTTCTCTCATGGAGGCCCTCAGTCCGACCCAGTGTTGACATGTGTCAAGACGCTCCTCGGGGCGTGTCTTGCTTGGGCCTCTCTCCTGGAGGCGCTCAGTCAGACCCAGTGTTGGCATGTGGCAAGACACTCCTCGGGGCGCGTCTTGGGTGGGCCTCTCTCCTGGAGGCGCTCATTCAGACCCAGTGGTGACATGTGGCAAGACGCTCCTCGGGGCGCGTCTTGCTTCGGCCTCTCTCCTGAATGCCCTCTGTCAGACCGAGTGTTGAAATGTGGCAAGACTCTCCTCGGGGCGCGTCTTGCTTGGGCTTCTCTCATGGAGGCCCTCAGTCCGACCCAGTGTTGACATGTGTCAAGACGCTCCTCGGGGCGTGTCTTGCTTGGGCCTCTCTCCTGGAGGCGCTCAGTCAGACCCAGTGTTGACACGTGGCAAGACGCTCCTCGGGGCGCGTCTTGCTTGGGCCTCTCTCCTGGAGCCGCTCAGTCAGACCCAGTGTTGACATGTGGCAAGACACTCCTCGGGGCGCGTCTTGTTTGGGCCTCTCTCATGGAGGCCCTCTGTCAGACCCAGTGTTGACATGTGTCAAGACGCTCCTCGGGGCGCGTCTTGCTTTGGCCTCTCTCCTGGAGGCGCTCAGTCAGACCGAGTGCTGACATGTGGCAAGAAGCTCCTCGGGGCGCGTGTTGCTTGGGCTTCTCTCCTGGAGGCCCTCAGTAAGACCCATTGTTGACATGTGGCAAGACGCTCCTCGGGGCGCGTCTTGCTTGGGCCTCTCTCCAGAAGGCCCTCAATCAGACCCAGTGTTGACACGTGGCAAGACGCTCCTCGGGGCGCGTCTTGCTTGGGCCTCTCTCCTGGAGGCGCTCAGTCAAACTGAGTAGTGACATGTGGCCTGACACTCCTCGGGGCGCGTGTTGCTTTGGCCTCTCTCCTGGAGGCGCTCAGTCAGACCCATTGTTGACATGTTGCAAGACGCTCCTTTGGGCGCGTCTTGCTTGGGCCTCTCTCCTGGAGGCGCTCAGTCAGACCGAGTGCTGACATGTGGCAAGACGCTCCTCGGGGCGCGTCTTGCTTGGGCCTCTCTCCTGGAGGCGGTCAGTCAGACTGAGTAGTGACATGTGGCCTGACGCTCCCCGGGGCGCGTCTTGCTTGGGCCTCTCTCCTGGAGGCGCTCAGTCAGACCCAGTGGTGACATGTGGCAAGACACTCCTCGGGGCGCGTCTTGCTTGAGCCTCTCTCCTGGAGGCCCTCAGTCAGACCCATTGTTGACATGTGGCAAGAAGCTCCTCGGGGCGCGTCTTGCTTGGGCTTCTCTCCTGGAGACGCTCAGACAGACCCAGTGTTGACATGTGACAAGACGCTCCTCGGGGCGCGTCTTGCTTGGGCCTCTCTCCTGGAGGCGCTCAGTCAGAACCAGAGGTGACATGTGGCAAGACGCTCCTCGGGGCGCGTCTTGCTTGGGCCTCTCTCCTGGAGGCCCTCTCTCAGACCCAGTGTTGATATGTGGCAAGACGCTCCTCCGGGCGCATCTTGCTTGGGCCTCTCTCCTGGAGGCCCTCAGTCAGACACATTGTTGACATGTGGCAAGACGCTCCTCGGGGCGCGTCTTGCTTGGGCCTCTCTCCTGGAGGCGCTCAGTCAGACCCAGTGTTGACATGTGGCAAGACGCTCCTCGGGGCGCGTCTTGCTTGGGCCTCTCTCCTGGAGGCGCTCAGTCAGACCCAGTGTTGACATGTGGCAGGACGCTCCTCGGGGCGCGTCTTGCTTGGGCCTCTCTCCTGGAGGCGCTCAGTCAGACCCAGTGTTGGCATGTGGCAAGACACTCCTCGGGGCGCGTCTTGGTTGGGCCTCTCTCCTGGAGGCGCTCATTCAGACCCAGTGGTGACATGTGGCAAGACGCTCCTCGGGGCGCGTATTGCTTCGGCCTCTCTCCTGAATGCCCTCTGTCAGACCGAGTGTTGACATGTGGCAAGACTCTCCTCGGGGCGCGTCTTGCTTGGGCTTCTCTCATGGAGGCCCTCAGTCCGACCCAGTGTTGACATGTGTCAAGACGCTCCTCGGGGCGTGTCTTGCTTGGGCTTCTCTCATGGAGGCCCTCAGTCCGAACCAGTGTTGACATGTGTCAAGACACTCCTCGGGGCGCGTCTTGGTTGGGCCTCTCTCCTGGAGGCGCTCATTCAGACCCAGTGGTGACATGTGGCAAGACGCTCCTCGGGGCGCGTCTTGCTTCGGCCTCTCTCCTGAATGCCCTCTGTCAGACCGAGTGTTGACATGTGGCAAGACTCTCCTCGGGGCGCGTCTTGCTTGGGCTTCTCTCATGGAGGCCCTCAGTCCGACCCAGTGTTGACATGTGTCAAGACGCTCCTCGGGGCGTGTCTTGCTTGGGCCTCTCTCCTGGAGGCGCTCAGTCAGACCCAGTGTTGACATGTGGCAAGACGCTCCTCTGGGCGCGTCTTGCTTGGGCTTCTCTCCTGGAGGCCCTCAGTCAGACCCATTGTTGACATGTGGCAAGACGCTCCTCGGGGCACGTCTTGCTTGGGCCTCTCTCCTGGAGGCGCTCAGTCAGACCGAGTAGTGACATGTGGCAAGACGCTCCTCGGGGCGCGTCTTGCTTGGACCTCCCTCCTGGAGGCGCTCAGTCAGACCGAGTAGTGACATTTGGCAAGACGCTCCTCGGGGCGCGTCTTGCTTGGGCCTCTCTCCTGGAGGCGCTCAGTCAGACCGAGTGCTGACATAAGGCAAGACGCTCCTCGGGGCGCGTCTTGCTGGGGCCTCTCTACTGGAGGTGCTCAATCAGACCCAGTGGTGACACGTGGCAAGACGCTCCTCTGGGCGCGTCTTGCTTGGGCCTCTCTCCTGGAGGAGCTCAGTCAGACCCAGTGGTGACACGTGGCAAGACGCTCCTCCGGGCGCATCTTGCTTGGGCCTCTCTCCTGGAGGCGCTAAGTCAGACCCAGTGTTGACATGTGTCAAGACGCTCCTCGGGGCGCGTCTTGCTTGGGCCTCTCTCCTGGAGGCCCTCAGTCAGACCCATTGTTGACATGTGGCAAGACGCTCCTCGGGGCGCGTCTTGCTTGGGCTTCTCTCCTGGATACGCTCAGACAGACCCAGTGTTGACATGTGACAAGACGCTACTCGGGGTGCGTCTTGCTTGGGCCTCTCTCCTGGAGGCCCTCAGTCAGACACATTGTTGACATGTGGCAAGACGCTCCTCGGGGCGCGTCTTGCTTGGGCCTCTCTCCTGGAGGCGCTCAGTCAGACTGAGTAGTGACATGTGGCCTGACGCTCCTCGGGGCGCGTGTTGCTTGGGCCTCTCTCCTGGAGGCCCTCTGTCAGACCCAGTGTTGACATGTTGCAAGACGCTCCTTTGGGCGCATCTTGCTTGGGCCTCTCTCCTGGAGGCCCTCAGTCAGACCCATTGTTGACATGTGGCAAGACGCTCCTCAGGGCGCGTCTTTCTTGGGCCTTTCTCCTGGAGGCGCTCAGTCAGACCGAGTGCTGACATGTGGCAAGACGCTCCTCGGGGCGCGTCTTGCTTGGGCCTCTCTCCTGGAGGCGGTCAGTGAGACTGAGTAGTGACATGTGGCCTGACACTCCCCGGGGCGCGTCTTGCTTGGGCCTCTCTCCTGGAGGCGCTCAGTCAGACCCAGTGGTGACATGTGGCAAGACACTCCTCGGGGCGCGTCTTGCTTGGGCCTCTCTCCTGGAGGCCCTCAGTCAGACCCAGTGTTGACATGTGGCAGGACGCTCCTCGGGGCGCGTCTTGCTTGGGCCTCTCTCCTGGAGGCGCTCAGTCAGACCCAGTGTTGGCATGTGGCAAGACACTCCTCGGGGCGCGTCTTGGTTGGGCCTCTCTCCTGGAGGCGCTCATTCAGACCCAGTGGTGACATGTGGCAAGACGCTCCTCGGGGCGCGTATTGCTTCGGCCTCTCTCCTGAATGCCCTCTGTCAGACCGAGTGTTGACATGTGGCAAGACTCTCCTCGGGGCGCGTCTTGCTTGGGCTTCTCTCATGGAGGCCCTCAGTCCGACCCAGTGTTGACATGTGTCAAGACGCTCCTCGGGGCGTGTCTTGCTTGGGCCTCTCTCCTGGAGGCGCTCAGTCAGACCCAGTGTTGGCATGTGGCAAGACACTCCTCGGGGCGCGTCTTGGTTGGGCCTCTCTCCTGGAGGCGCTCATTCAGACCCAGTGGTGACATGTGGCAAGACGCTCCTCGGGGCGCGTCTTGCTTCGGCCTCTCTCCTGAATGCCCTCTGTCAGACCGAGTGTTGAAATGTGGCAAGACTCTCCTCGGGGCGCGTCTTGCTTGGGCTTCTCTCATGGAGGCCCTCAGTCCGACCCAGTGTTGACATGTGTCAAGACGCTCCTCGGGGCGTGTCTTGCTTGGGCCTCTCTCCTGGAGGCGCTCAGTCAGACCCAGTGTTGACATGTGGCAAGACGCTCCTCTGGGCGCGTCTTGCTTGGGCTTCTCTCCTGGAGGCCCTCAGTCAGACCCATTGTTGACATGTGGCAAGATGCTCCTCGGGGCACGTCTTGCTTGGGCCTCTCTCCTGGAGGCGCTCCGTCAGACCGAGTAGTGACATGTGGCAAGATGCTCCTCGGGGCGCGTCTTGCTTGGACCTCCCTCCTGGAGGCGCTCAGTCGGACCGAGTAGTGACATTTGGCAAGACGCTCCTCGGGGCACGTCTTGCTTGGACCTCTCTCCTGGAGGCGCTCAGTTAGACCGAGTAGTGACATGTGGCAAGACGCTCCTCGGGGCGCGTCTTGCTTGGGCCTCTCTCCTGGAGGCGCTCAGTTAGACCGAGTGCTGACATAAGGCAAGACGCTCCTCCGGGCGCATCTTGCTTGGGCCTCTCTCCTGGAGGCGCTAAGTCAGACCCAGTGTTGACACGTGGCAAGACGCTCCTCGGGGCGCGTCTTGCTTGGGCCTCTCTCCTGGAGGTGCTCAGTCAGACACAGTGTTGACATGTGGCGAGACACTCCTCGGGGCGCGTCTTGCTTGGGCTTCTCTCATGGAGGCCCTCAGTAAGACCCATTGTTGACATGTGGAAAGAAGCTCCTCGGGGAGCGTATTGCTTGGGCCTCTCTCCTGGATGCCCTCTGTCAGACCCAGTGTTGACATGTGGCAAGACTCTCCTCGGGGCACGTCTTGCTTGGACCTCTCTCCTGGAGGCGCTCAGTCAGTCTGAGTAGTGACATGTGGCAAGACGCTCCTCGGGGCGCGTCTTGCTTGGGCCTCTCTCCTGGAGGCGCTCAATTAGACCCAGTGTTGACATGTGGCAAGACGCTCCTCGGGGCGCGTCTTGCTTGGGCTTCTCTCCTGCAGGCCCTCAGTCAGACCCATTGTTGACATGTGGCAAGACGCTCCTCGGGGCGCGTCTTTGCTGGGGCCTCTCTCCTGGAGGCGCTCAGTCAGACCCAGTGTTGACATGTGTCAAGACGCTCCTCGGGCGTTTCTTGCTTGCGCCTCTCTCCTGGTGGCGCTCAGTCAGACCCAGAGGTGACATGTGGCAAGACGCTCCTCAGGCCTCTCTCCTGGAGGCGCTCAGTCAGACCCAGTGTTGACATGTGGCAAGACGCTCCTCGGGGCGCGTCTTGCTTGGGCCTCTCTCCTAGAGCCGCTCAGTCAGACCCAGTGTTGACATGTGGCAAGACGCTCCTCGAGGCGCATCTTGCTTGGGCCTCTCTCCTGGATGCCCTCTGTCAGACCCAGTGGTGACACGTGGCAAGACGCTCCTCTGGGCGCGTCTTGCTTGGGCCTCTCTCCTGGAGGAGCTCAGTCAGACCCAGTGGCGACACGTGGCAAGACGCTCCTCGAGGCGCATCTTGCTTGGGCCTCTCTCCTGGAGGCGCTAAGTCAGACACAGTGTTGACACGTGGCAAGACGCTCCTCGGGGCGCATCTTGCTTGGGCCTCTCTCCTGGAGGCGCTCAGTCAGACACAGTGTTGACATGTGGCAAGACACTCCTCGGGGCGCGTCTTGCTTGGGCTTCTCTCATGGAGGCCCTCAGTAAGACACATTGTTGACATGTGGAAAGAAGCTCCTCGGGGCGCGTCATGCTTTGGCTTCTCTCCTGGAGGCCCTCAGTCAGACCCATTGTTGACATGTGGCAAGACGCTCCTCGGGGCGCGTATTGCTTGGGCCTCTCTCCTGGATGCCCTCTGTCAGACCCAGTGTTGACATGTGGCAAGACTCTCCTCGGGGCGCGTCTTGCTTGGGCTTCTCTCATGGAGGCCCTCAGTCAGACCCAGTGTTGACATGTGTCAAGACGCTCCTCGGGGCGTGTCTTGCTTGGGCCTCTCTCCTGGAGGCGCTCAGTCAGACCCAGTGTTGACATGTGGCAAGACGCTCCTCGGGGCGCTTCTTCCTTGGGCTTCTCTCCTGGAGGCCCTCAGTCAGACCCATTGTTGACATGTGGCAAGACGCTCCTCGGGGCACGTGTTGCTTGGACCTCTCTCCTGGAGGCGCTCAGTCAGACCGAGTAGTGACATGTGGCAAGACGCTCCTCGGGGTATGTCTTGCTTGGGCCTCTCTCCTGGAGGCGCTCAATTAGACCCAGTGTTGACATGTGGCAAGACGCTCCTCGGGGCGCGTCTTGCTTGGGCTTCTCTCCTGGAGGCCCTCAGTCAGACCCATTGTTGACATGTGGCAAGAAGCTCCTCGGGGCGCTTCTTGCTTGGGCCTCTCTCCTGGAGGCGCTCAGTCAGACCGAGTGCTGACATGTGGCAAGACGCTCCTCGGGGCGCGTCTTGCTGGGGCCTCTCTCCTGGAGGCGCTCAGTCAGACCCAGTGATGACATGTGGCTTGACGCTCCTCGGGGCGCGTCTTGCTTGGGCTTCTCTCCTGGAGGCCCTCAGTCAGACCCATTGTTGACATGTGGCAAGACGCTCCTCGGGGCACGTCTTGCTTGGGCCTCTCTCCGGGAGGCGCTCAGTCAGACCGAGTAGTGACATGTGGCAAGACGCTCCTCGGGGTGCGTCTTGCTTGGACCTCTCTCCTGGAGGAGCTCAGTTAGACCGAGTAGTGACATGTCGCAAGACGCTCCTCGGGGCGCGTCTTGCTTGGGCCTCTCTCCTGGAGGCGCTCAGTCAGACCCCGTGGTGACATGTGGCAAGACGCTCCTCGGGGCGCATCTTGCTTGGGCCTCTCTCCTGGAGGCGCTCAGTCAGACCCAGTGTTGACACGTGGCAAGACGCTCCTCGGGGCGCGTCTTGCTTGGGCCTCTCTCCTGGAGCCGCTCAGTCAGACCCAGTGTTGACATGTGGCAAGACACTCCTCGGGGCGCGTCTTGGTTGGGCCTCTCTCCTGGAGGCGCTCATTCAGACCCAGTGGTGACATGTGGCAAGACGCTCCTCGGGGCGCGTATTGCTTCGGCCTCTCTCCTGAATGCCCTCTGTCAGACCCAGTGGTGACACGTGGCAAGACGCTCCTCTGGGCGCGTCTTGCTTGGGCCTCTCTCCTGGAGGAGCTCAGTCAGACCCAGTGGCGACACGTGGCAAGACGCTCCTCGAGGCGCATCTTGCTTGGGCCTCTCTCCTGGAGGCGCTAAGTCAGACACAGTGTTGACACGTGGCAAGACGCTCCTCGGGGCGCATCTTGCTTGGGCCTCTCTCCTGGAGGCGCTCAGTCAGACACAGTGTTGACATGTGGCAAGACACTCCTCGGGGCGCGTCTTGCTTGGGCTTCTCTCATGGAGGCCCTCAGTAAGACACATTGTTGACATGTGGAAAGAAGCTCCTCGGGGCGCGTCATGCTTTGGCTTCTCTCCTGGAGGCCCTCAGTCAGACCCATTGTTGACATGTGGCAAGACGCTCCTCGGGGCGCGTATTGCTTGGGCCTCTCTCCTGGATGCCCTCTGTCAGACCCAGTGTTGACATGTGGCAAGACTCTCCTCGGGGCGCGTCTTGCTTGGGCTTCTCTCATGGAGGCCCTCAGTCAGACCCAGTGTTGACATGTGTCAAGACGCTCCTCGGGGCGTGTCTTGCTTGGGCCTCTCTCCTGGAGGCGCTCAGTCAGACCCAGTGTTGACATGTGGCAAGACGCTCCTCGGGGCGCTTCTTCCTTGGGCTTCTCTCCTGGAGGCCCTCAGTCAGACCCATTGTTGACATGTGGCAAGACGCTCCTCGGGGCACGTGTTGCTTGGACCTCTCTCCTGGAGGCGCTCAGTCAGACCGAGTAGTGACATGTGGCAAGACGCTCCTCGGGGTATGTCTTGCTTGGGCCTCTCTCCTGGAGGCGCTCAATTAGACCCAGTGTTGACATGTGGCAAGACGCTCCTCGGGGCGCGTCTTGCTTGGGCTTCTCTCCTGGAGGCCCTCAGTCAGACCCATTGTTGACATGTGGCAAGAAGCTCCTCGGGGCGCTTCTTGCTTGGGCCTCTCTCCTGGAGGCGCTCAGTCAGACCGAGTGCTGACATGTGGCAAGACGCTCCTCGGGGCGCGTCTTGCTGGGGCCTCTCTCCTGGAGGCGCTCAGTCAGACCCAGTGATGACATGTGGCTTGACGCTCCTCGGGGCGCGTCTTGCTTGGGCTTCTCTCCTGGAGGCCCTCAGTCAGACCCATTGTTGACATGTGGCAAGACGCTCCTCGGGGCACGTCTTGCTTGGGCCTCTCTCCGGGAGGCGCTCAGTCAGACCGAGTAGTGACATGTGGCAAGACGCTCCTCGGGGTGCGTCTTGCTTGGACCTCTCTCCTGGAGGAGCTCAGTTAGACCGAGTAGTGACATGTCGCAAGACGCTCCTCGGGGCGCGTCTTGCTTGGGCCTCTCTCCTGGAGGCGCTCAGTCAGACCCCGTGGTGACATGTGGCAAGACGCTCCTCGGGGCGCATCTTGCTTGGGCCTCTCTCCTGGAGGCGCTCAGTCAGACCCAGTGTTGACACGTGGCAAGACGCTCCTCGGGGCGCGTCTTGCTTGGGCCTCTCTCCTGGAGCCGCTCAGTCAGACCCAGTGTTGACATGTGGCAAGACACTCCTCGGGGCGCGTCTTGGTTGGGCCTCTCTCCTGGAGGCGCTCATTCAGACCCAGTGGTGACATGTGGCAAGACGCTCCTCGGGGCGCGTATTGCTTCGGCCTCTCTCCTGAATGCCCTCTGTCAGACCGAGTGTTGACATGTGGCAAGACTCTCCTCGGGGCGCGTCTTGCTTGGGCTTCTCTCATGGAGACCCTCAGTCCGACCCAGTGTTGACATGTGTCAAGACGCTCCTCGGGGCGTGTCTTGCTTGGGCCTCTCTCCTGGAGGCGCTCAGTCAGACCCAGTGTTGACATGTGGCAAGACGCTCCTCTGGGCGCGTCTTGCTTGGGCCTCTCTCCTGGAGGCGCTCAGTCAGACCCAGTGTTGACACGTGGCAAGACGCTCCTCGGGGCGCGTCTTGCTTGGGCCTCTCTCCTGGAGGCGCTCAGTCAGACCCAGTGTTGGCATGTGGCAAGACACTCCTCGGGGCGCGTCTTGGTTGGGCCTCTCGCCTGGAGGCGCTCATTCAGACCCAGTGGTGACATGTGGCAAGACGCTCCTCGGGGCGCGTCTTGCTTCGGCCTCTCTCCTGAATGTCCTCTGTCAGACCGAGTGTTGACATGTGGCAAGACTCTCCTCGGGGCGCGTCTTGCTTGGGCTTCTCTCATGGAGGCCCTCAGTCAGACCCATTGTTGACATGTGGCAAGACGGTACTCGGGGCACGTCTTGCTTGGGCCTCTCTCCTGGAGGCGCTCAGTCAGACCGAGTATTTACATGTGGCAAGACGCTCCTCGGGGCGCGTCTTGCTTGGACCTCCCTCCTGGAGGCGCTCAGTCAGACCGAGTAGTGACATTTGGCAAGACGCTCCTCGGGGCGCGTCTTGCTTGGGCCTCTCTCCTGGAGGCGCTCAGTCAGAACGAGTGCTGACATAAGGCAAGACGCTCCTCAGGGCGCGTCTTGCTGGGGCCTCTCTACTGGAGGTGCTCAATCAGACCCAGTGGTGACACGTGGCAAGACGCTCCTCTGGGCGCGTCTTGCTTGGGCCTCTCTCCTGGAGGCGCTAAGTCAGACCCAGTGTTGACATGTGTCAAGACGCTCCTCGGGGCGCGTCTTGCTTGGGCCTCTCTCCTGGAGGCCCTCAGTCAGACCCATTGTTGACATGTGGCAAGACGCTCCTCGTGGCGCGTCTTGCTTGGGCTTCTCTCCTGGAGACGCTCAGACAGACCCAGTGTTGACATGTGACAAGACGCTCCTCGGGGCGCGTCTTGCTTGGGCCTCTCTCCTGGAGGTGCTCAGTCAGAACCAGAGGTGACATGTGGCAAGACGCTCCTCGGGGCGCGTCTTGCTTGGGCCTCTCTCCTGGAGGCCCTCTGTCAGACCCAGTGTTGACATGTGGCAAGACGCTCCTCCGGGCGCATCTTGCTTGGGCCTCTCTCCTGCAGGCCCTCAGTCAGACACATTGTTGACATGTGGCAAGACGCTCCTCGGGGCGCGTCTTGCTTGGGCCTCTCTCCTGGAGGCGCTCAGTCAGACCCAGTGTTGACATGTGGCAAGAAGCTCCTCGGGGCGCGTCTTGCTTGGGCCTCTCTCCTGGAGGCGCTCAGTCAGACCCAGTGTTGACATGTGGCAGGACGCTCCTCGGGGCGCGTCTTGCTTGGGCCTCTCTCCTGGAGGCGCTCAGTCAGACCCAGTGTTGGCATGTGGCAAGACACTCCTCGGGGCGCGTCTTGGTTGGGCCTCTCTCCTGGAGGCGCTCATTCAGACCCAGTGGTGACATGTGGCAAGACGCTCCTCGGGGCGCGTATTGCTTCGGCCTCTCTCCTGAATGCCCTCTGTCAGACCGAGTGTTGACATGTGGCAAGACTCTCCTCGGGGCGCGTCTTGCTTGGGCTTCTCTCATGGAGGCCCTCAGTCCGACCCAGTGTTGACATGTGTCAAGACGCTCCTCGGGGCGTGTCTTGCTTGGGCCTCTCTCCTGGAGGCGCTCAGTCAGACCCAGTGTTGACATGTGGCAAGACGCTCCTCGGGGCGTGTCTTGCTTGGGCCTCTCTCCTGGAGGCCCTCAGTCAGACCCATTGTTGACATGTGGCAAGACGCTCCTCGTGGCGCGTCTTGCTTGGGCTTCTCTCCTGGAGACGCTCAGACAGACCCAGTGTTGACATGTGACAAGACGCTCCTCGGGGCGCGTCTTGCTTGGGCCTCTCTCCTGGAGGCGCTCAGTCAGAACCAGAGGTGACATGTGGCAAGACGCTCCTCGGGGCGCGTCTTGCTTGGGCCTCTCTCCTGGAGGCCCTCTGTCAAACACAGTGTTGACATGTGGCAAGACGCTCCTCCGGGCGCATCTTGCTTGGGCCTCTCTCCTGGAGGCCCTCAGTCAGACACATTGTTGACATGTGGCAAGACGCTCCTCGGGGCGCGTCTTGCTTGGGCCTCTCTCCTGGAGGCGCTCAGTCAGACCCAGTGTTGACATGTGGCAAGACGCTCCTCGGGGCGCGTCTTGCTTGGGCCTCTCTCCTGGAGGCGCTCAGTCAGACCCAGTGTTGACATGTGGCAGGACGCTCCTCGGGGCGCGTCTTGCTTGGGCCTCTCTCCTGGAGGCGCTCAGTCAGACCCAGTGTTGGCATGTGGCAAGACACTCCTCGGGTCGCGTCTTGGTTGGGCCTCTCTCCTGGAGGCGCTCATTCAGACCCAGTGGTGACATGTGGCAAGACGCTCCTCGGGGCGCGTATTGCTTCGGCCTCTCTCCTGAATGCCCTCTGTCAGACCGAGTGTTGACATGTGGCAAGACTCTCCTCGGGGCGCGTCTTGCTTGGGCTTCTCTCATGGAGGCCCTCAGTCCGACCCAGTGTTGACATGTGTCAAGACGCTCCTCGGGGCGTGTCTTGCTTGGGCCTCTCTCCTGGAGGCGCTCAGTCAGACCCAGTGTTGACATGTGGCAAGACGCTCCTCGGGGCGTGTCTTGCTTGGGCCTCTCTCCTGGAGGCGCTAAGTCAGACCCAGTGTTGACATGTGTCAAGACGCTCCTCGGGGCGCGTCTTGCTTGGGCCTCTCTCCTGGAGGCCCTCAGTCAGACCCATTGTTGACATGTGGCAAGACGCTCCTCGTGGCGCGTCTTGCTTGGGCTTCTCTCCTGGAGACGCTCAGACAGACCCAGTGTTGACATGTGACAAGACGCTCCTCGGGGCGCGTCTTGCTTGGGCCTCTCTCCTGGAGGCGCTCAGTCAGAACCAGAGGTGACATGTGGCAAGACGCTCCTCGGGGCGCGTCTTGCTTGGGCCTCTCTCCTGGAGGCCCTCTGTCAAACCCAGTGTTGACATGTGGCAAGACGCTCCTCCGGGCGCATCTTGCTTGGGCCTCTCTCCTGGAGGCCCTCAGTCAGACACATTGTTGACATGTGGCAAGACGCTCCTCGGGGCGCGTCTTGCTTGGGCCTCTCTCCTGGAGGCGCTCAGTCAGACCCAGTGTTGACATGTGGCAAGACGCTCCTCGGGGCGCGTCTTGCTTGGGCCTCTCTCCTGGAGGCGCTCAGTCAGACCCAGTGTTGACATGTGGCAGGACGCTCCTCGGGGCGCGTCTTGCTTGGGCCTCTCTCCTGGAGGCGCTCAGTCAGACCCAGTGTTGGCATGTGGCAAGACACTCCTCGGGGCGTGTCTTGGTTGGGCCTCTCTCCTGGAGGCGCTCATTCAGACCCAGTGGTGACATGTGGCAAGACGCTCCTCGGGGCGCGTATTGCTTCGGCCTCTCTCCTGAATGCCCTCTGTCAGACCGAGTGTTGACATGTGGCAAGACTCTCCTCGGGGCCCGTCTTGCTTGGGCTTCTCTCATGGAGGCCCTCAGTCCGACCCAGTGTTGACATGTGTCAAGACGCTCCTCGGGGCGTGTCTTGCTTGGGCCTCTCTCCTGGAGGCGCTCAGTCAGACCCAGTGTTGACATGTGGCAAGACGCTCCTCTGGGCGCGTCTTGCTTGGGCCTCTCTCCTGGAGGCGCTCAGTCAGACCCAGTGTTGACACGTGGCAAGACGCTCCTCGGGGCGCGTCTTGCTTGGGCCTCTCTCCTGGAGGCGCTCAGTCAGACCCAGTGTTGGCATGTGGCAAGACACTCCTCGGGGCGCGTCTTGGTTGGGCCTCTCTCCTGGAGGCGCTCATTCAGACCCAGTGGTGACATGTGGCAAGACGCTCCTCGGGGCGCGTCTTGCTTCGGCCTCTCTCCTGAATGCCCTCTGTCAGACTGAGTGTTGACATGTGGCAAGACTCTCCTCGGGGCGCGTCTTGCTTGGGCTTCTCTCATGGAGGTCCTCAGTCCGACCCAGTGTTGACATGTGTCAAGACGCTCCTCGGGGCGTGTCTTGCTTGGGCCTCTCTCCTGGAGGCGCTCAGTCAGACCCAGTGTTGACATGTGGCAAGACGCTCCTCTGGGCGCGTCTTGCTTGGGCTTCTCTCCTGGAGGCCCTCAGTCAGACCCATTGTTGACATGTGGCAAGACGCTCCTCGGGGCACGTCTTGCTTGGGCCTCTCTCGTGGAGGTGCTCAGTCAGACCGAGTAGTGACATTTGGCAAGACGCTCCTCGGGGCGCGTCTTGCTTGGACCTCTCTCCTGGAGGCGCTCAGTTAGACCGAGTAGTGACATGTGGCAAGACGCTCCTCGGGGCGCGTCTTGCTTGGGCCTCTCTCCTGGAGGCGCTCAGTCAGACCGAGTGCTGAAATAAGGCAAGACGCTCCTCGGGGCGCGTCTTGCTGGGGCCTCTCTCCTGGAGGAGCTCAGTCAGACCCAGTGGTGACACGTGGCAAGACGCTCCTCCGGGCGCATCTTGCTTGGGCCTCTCTCCTGGAGGCGCTAAGTCAGACCCAGTGTTGACACGTGGCAAGACGCTCCTCGGGGCGCGTCTTGCTTGGGCCTCTCTCCTGGAGGTGCTCAGTCAGACACAGTGTTGACATGTGGCAAGACACTCCTCGGGGCGCGTCTTGCTTGGGCTTCTCTCATGGAGGCCCTCAGTAAGACCCATTGTTGACATGTGGAAAGAAGCTCCTCGGGGCGCGTATTGCTTGGGCCTCTCTCCTGGATGCCCTCTGTCAGACCCAGTGTTGACATGTGGCAAGACTCTCCTCGGGGCACGTCTTGCTTGGACCTCTCTCCTGGAGGCACTCAGTCAGTCCGAGTAGTGACATGTGGCAAGAAGCTCCTCGGGGCGCGTCTTGCTTGGGCCTCTCTCCTGGAGGCGCTCAATTAGACCCAGTGTTGACATGTGGCAAGACGCTCCTCGGGGCGCGTCTTGCTTGGGCTTCTCTCCTGGAGGCCCTCAGTCAGACCCATTGTTGACATGTGGCAAGACGCTCCTCGGGGCGCGTCTTTGCTGGGGCCTCTCTCCTGGAGGCGCTCAGTCAGACCCAGTGTTGACATGTATCAAGACGCTCCTCGGGCGTTTCTTGCTTGCGCCTCTCTCCTGGTGGCGCTCAGTCAGACCCAGAGGTGACATGTGGCAAGACGCTCCTCAGGCCTCTCTCCTGGAGGCGCTCAGTCAGACCCAGTGTTGACATGTGGCAAGACGCTCCTCGGGGCGCGTCTTGCTTGGGCCTCTCTCCTAGAGCCGCTCAGTCAGACCCAGTGTTGACATGTGGCAAGACACTCCTCGGGGCGCGTCTTGTTTGGGCCTCTCTCATGGAAGCCCTATGTCAGACCCAGTGTTGACATGTGTCAAGACGCTCCTCGGGGCGCGTCTTGCTTTGGCCTCTCTCCTGGAGGCGCTCAGTCAGACCGAGTGCTGACATGTGGCAAGAAGCTTTTCGGGGCGCGTCTTGCTTGGGCCTCTCTCCTGGAGGCCCTCAGTCAGACCCATTGTTGACATGTGGCAAGACGCTCCTCGGGGCGCGTCTTGCTTGGGCCTCTCTCCTGGAGGCGCTCAGTCAGACCGAGTGCTGACATAAGGCAAGACGCTCCTCGGGGCGCTTCTTGCTGGGGCCTCTCTCCTGGAGGCGCTCAGTCAGACCCAGTGCTGACATGTGGCAAGACGCTCCTCGGGGCGCGTCTTGCTTGGGCCTCTCTCCTGGAGGCGCTCAGTCAGACCCAGTGTTGACATGTGGCTAGACTCTCCTCGGGGCGCGTCTTGCTTGGGCCTCTCTCCTGGAGGCGCTCAGTCAGACCAAGTGGTGACATGTGGCAAGACGCTCCTCGGGGCGCGTCTTGCTTTGGCCTCTCTCCTGGAGGCGCTCAGTCAGACCGAGTGCTGACATGTGGCAAGAAGCTCCTCGGGGCGCGTCTTGCTTGGGCCTCTCTCCTGGAGGCCCTCAGTCAGACCCATTGTTGACATGTGGCAAGACGCTCCTCGGGGCGCGTCTTGCTTGGGCCTCTCTCCTGGAGGCGCTCAGTCAGACCGAGTGCTGACATAAGGCAAGACGCTCCTCGGGGCGCGTCTTGCTGGGGCCTCTCTCCTGGAGGCGCTCAGTCAGACCCAGTGCTGACATGTGGCAAGACGCTCCTCGGGGCGCGTCTTGCTTGGGCCTCTCTCCTGGAGGCGCTCAGTCAGACCCAGTGTTGACATGTTGCAAGACGCTCCTCGGGGCGCGTCTTGCTTGGGCCTCTCTCCTGGAGGCGCTCAGTCAGACCCAGTGTTGACATGTGGCAAGACGCTCCTCGGGGCGCGTCTTGCTTGGGCCTCTCTCCTGGAGGCGCTCAGTCAGACCCAGTGGTGACACGTGGAAAGACGCTCCTCGGGGTGCGTCTTGCTTGGGCCTCTCTCCTGGAGGCGCTCAGTCAGCTGGCCGCATTATCACTCGCGATGTCTATCCTGACATGCCCGTTTCTGATTTCTATGTATATTAAATTATGACAAGAGCTACGGTGGTTACGATTACACTCTGACCACGTGCCTTAGTTTCTGCTAGTGACCTATAAATACATTTGACCACTTGCTCTCACTGCCATTAAAGCGGCTGTACCCACACGTACAAAACCCAAGAAAAAAAATTATCTCGCTGTCTGTACTGGGTGTACTCTCAGTAGTCGCAGTTGCTCAGGCCATGGTGGTACGCTCACATAACGCCTCTGAGATACGTCCCATCACACCACCTCCTAGACTACTCGCGAAGGAGTATTCAACACCCCCCTTTGTACAAAGACAACCATTATAACGAGCACAGCACAACGCTTGCCGCACGCGAAGACAACATGCAGGAGACAACGCTACCACCTGTCGTGAGAACAACGGATTCGAGTGACAACGATCGCGACTATGACGAGCACATTACCACACCCTCTGTGCACGAAGACCAGGTGCAGGAGACAACGCTACCACCTGTCTTGAGAAACAAGAGTTTGGTTAACAATGATCATCGTCGTGTCCCATTGTAAACGGGCGCGCCATCGCACACATCGTACATGTGTGTTAACCCACCTGTATGCGACAGACTTTGTGTGTTGCATGACATGGAGATGTATTGACATCTGTGTCAATACAGGACTCTCTGTAAGCCTGGAGCTGGTCGCTAACGACCCGTGCATGCGCCACACAAAAGGTATCGTACATGTGTTAACCCACCTGTATGCGACAGACTTTGTGTGTTGCATGACATCGAGATGTATTGACGTCTGTGTCAATACAGGACTGTATAAGCTGGGAGCTGGACTCTAACGACCCGTGCTTGCGCCACACAAAAGGTAACTCGACTAACTACAAAACGCATATTGTGATGTAGAAAGTTGGCTCGACTGTTTGAATCAGCTGCAGCTGCGGTTTACTCACGAAGTGAATCGCACGCTTGTTAGAAGTACATTCGGAGCACTTAAAAAATATATCGCTCTCATCGAGTTCCGTCTCAGTGTTCACCGGCTGATGGGCAAGAGCGTGACATGGGATCGCCAGGAACTTACTTAAGGACTATCATCTCATTTGGCATTTACTCACGGACCCAAGAAACCAGTTCCGAAAAATGGTCGAGAATTGTAACTTGTCTAATAGCAACTGGAAGATATGTTGCGTCATAAGCCTCTGATGGTTCACAATGTGCACGGTCCACTCGAAATCCTAATGCTGTATTTGTAGTACATACACTAAGTCTTCTCTGTTGATGTCAGACTAGAGTTTTATTAGAGTTTTACTTTGCAACAATGGGATTCGAGCAGTTGATGTGTATATTTTTAATAGTGCACAATGCTACTATTCCTAGGCTGAATGTATGACATGGCTCTTATGTATCATTATGTATCGTTTCCATTAAGTACTAATTTAAATAAAGTCCCTCTGTCCTCAGTGCTAGGTTGTGGGTTTAATACACATTATTATGATCAACCTGTTGAATAGTATAATAACAATATTCCTGTAAAAGTCATTTAGTAATGAACAACCTCAGTTCTGTGAAAGAACATCATGTCTCTTATGTGTGCACTGCAGGCCTGACCGGGGTTTGCACGCAAGGGCCTGTGTGTGTGTGTGTGTGTGTGTGTGTGTGTGTGTGTGTGTGTGTGTGTGTGTGTGTGTGAAACAAATAAAGATAAAAATAGCTAGTGCGGCCATGAGCGGTCGTGCAGGGTAGAGGCTGCGCGAAAACGCCTCTAAAACAAGCGAGTGCCCACGCCCGATCCGTGGAAGCACGTAGAACTAGCAAACGTACTAGCAGAAATCAACGATCGCACACGGGTCATTGAGTGTGTACAGGGTTCGTCTGCGTGTGTGGCATTGGGCAATCTAGCGGCAACCGAGTGGCCTGAAGGCGGAACCGGCCAACCCGTCGCCCTAACCATCGTTGCGCTTCGAGATGAACTATTGCTAAAGATGATCGTCTTCATCAACCACGGCGCTACCAGAGTTACCATGACATGCGCCTTAAAAGCGTTCTCGTTTGGGTCAGCGCCACCAGAATTGAATTGGCAAGTCAGCGGATATTACACAACTCGTAACGAAGACCCTCTCCGCGACCTCGCGGCCAGTGTGCGCAGTGTACAGCAAATGACAAACGATGTTGCGAGCGATATATCGGAAAAACTTTGCACTGACGCGACGGTCGCCACTGCAGGTTGTGTGAGTCTCGCGCAAAGTGCCATATCAAACGTGCGCAAGCTAGTGACAAGCAACTTCACCAGATCCGTAGATTCTGCATACGCTCGGACACGAATGAAAGTATCGAGAGATAACACCGACACGAGTTGCGCGACGGCGCTGGCTGCAGTCGCTACAACACTGGATTTATTAATCAACGTAATTGTGATCGTAATGGCGTTTCGAGTGTGCACCAGAAACTACAACCAGTACTACAGAAAACTGGCATGAGGGTCGCGGTCTAACGTTATGTTGGTGTCTCGCATCGACCGTCGACGGCCGTTTGCCAGCGGCTGAAAATGGCACAGTTGACGAAATGGAAACGCCGACCGTCGATAGCGCACTCTCGCAAGTTCCAACCGCACCATCTCAGGAGACAGACCACAGAGTCATATTAGCGGAGGGTAGATAGAAAATGCGCAAACCGCCGCAACCGCCCATATACATACTATACGAGTTCAACATAGAGTGGAGTAAGAAGTTATTACCGATTGTATTTCCAACGTGCAAGCAGCTGGTGTGTGACGCTTTACTTGAGTATCACAGAGGTTGCGATGTCCTGTGTTCCACGAGCGCATGGAAACAAGTGAACGAACTTCTACCGACCGTACTATTGGGGTATGAGCGAGCTGTAAAATCAATACACGCTAGGCACGCGGACTTTGCCGTGTTACTGGACACGCATATCGCAACAGCAAAACCGGGTCAAGTGTTCGGGGCGTCACCGCGCTCGACTATACACGTCTTGGCCTACCACGAGTACATGAGCCCACAAGATCCTAAGCGAGGTCGAAGCCGTTGTGTCTACCCAACGCAAATTCAGCACAGCCGTGCGCGCTAAGACAAGTCCCTCTAGACTGCTGGAAACTTTGGAAACGTGGAAGGCTGGCGTGTACGCGCTTTCTTCACATCTCAATGGTATGATCGCGATACTCTCGGCCGCACAACAACTAATGGTCATGTGTTCGGAATGTCTGATCAGGTCTGACATGACCGGTTGTCAATCGACGTCGAGCGTGCACTCACACACGGATATCCTGGCGTACAGTAAAGCGACAGCGACCTATATGCTCACGTTGATCGCCGATGTTTCGCAGGGCAATCGAGTGTGTTGGCTGACGAAAGCTATGGTGACCGACGGTCGCGTCGACTACAATGTGCCTCATTGCGACTGGAGAGGCGTATGTGATCCTTTGCAAATCGACAACACCACCGCGGTCGAGTGCGAAGTCACGGTCGGCGGCGTGTTGTCCTTACTGTGCCCCATACAATGTGACGGTCCGTGTGATGGACCGGTGTGTTACGACCCGACTAACGAAACGTACCAGGTGATAACATTGCATCCGCCCATTACAGCGGAGCGAGCGTTTCGCCACACTCCCAAACCAAGGTTAATAGTTGTAGCGCACGCCCTTTCGGACCTCGGTGCACGCGAAACACTGGTGTACACTCACAACATCACGCTCGAGACAGCTCAAGCGTTACGCGAAACAAAGGACGTGTTCAAATCCATAGAGAATATACGGTCTTTAGCGTATGCGTATATAAAGAAGGTCGATGACATTTACAGACCCGGCGGTGTGGGCACCATAGTAGAAATACAAGGTGCTCTCAAGCGCACACAGATACTGGCCGCATTATCACTCGCGATGTCTATCCTGACTTACCCGTTTCTGATTTCTATGTATATTAAATTATGACAAGAGCTACCTTAGGTGGTTACGATTACACTCTGACCACGTGCCTTAGTTTCTGCTAGTGGCCTATAAATACATTTGCCCACTTGGTCTCACTGCCATTAAAGCGGCTGTACCCACACGTACAACACCCAAGAAAAAAAATGATCTCGCTGTCTGTACTGGGTGTACTCTCAGTAGTCGCAGTTGCTCAGGCCATGGTGGTACGCTCACATAACGCCTCTGAGATACGTTCCATCACACCACCTCCTAGACTACTCGCGAAGGAGTATTCAACACCCCCTTTGTACGAAGACAACCATGATAACGAGCACAGCACAACGCTTGCCGCACGTGAAGACAACATGCAGGAGACAACGCTACCACCTGTCGTGAGAACAACGGATTCGAGTGACAACAATCGCGACTATGACGAGCACATTACAGCACCCTCTGTGCACGAAGACCAGGTGCAGGAGACAACGCTACCACCTGTCGTGAGAAACAAGAGTTTGGTTAACAATGATCATCGTCGTGTCCCATTGTAAACGGGCGCGCCATCGCACACATCGTACATGTGTGTTAACCCACCTGTATGCGACAGACTTTGTGTGTTGCATGACATCGAGATGTATTGACGTCTGTGTCAATTAAGGACTCTCTATAAGCCAGGAGCTGGATGCTAACGACCCATGCATGCGCCACACAAAAGGTATCGTGCATGTGTT
This sequence comes from Nothobranchius furzeri, assembly GCF_043380555.1. NCBI lineage: Eukaryota > Metazoa > Chordata > Actinopteri > Cyprinodontiformes > Nothobranchiidae > Nothobranchius > Nothobranchius furzeri. The sequence continues at coordinate 18,529,320 of NC_091741.1, forward strand.
AACCCACCTGTATGCGACAGACTTTGTGTGTTGCATGGCATCGAGATGTATTGATGTCTGTGTCACCGACCCAATATAAATACATATACCCACTTGCTCTCACTGCCATTAAAGCGGCTGTACCCACACGTACAACACCCAAGAAAAAAAATGATCTCGCTGTCTGTACTGGGTGTACTCTCACTAGTCGCAGTTGCTCAGGCCATGGTGATACGCTCAAATAACGCCTCTGAGATACGTCCCATCACGCCATCTCCTAGACTACTCGCGAAGGAGTATTCAACACCCCCTTTTTACGAAGACAACCATTATAACGAGCACAGCACATTGCTTGCCGCACGCGTAGACAACATACAGGAGACAACGCTACCACCTGTCGTGAGAACAACGGATTCGAGTGACAACGATCGCGACTATGACGAGCACATTACACCACCCTCTGTGCACGAAGACCAGGTGCAGGAGACAACGCTACCACCTGTCGTGAGAAACAAGAGTTTGGTTAACAATGATCATCGTCGTGTCCCATTGTAAATGGGCTCACCATCGCACACATCGTACATGTGTGTTAACCCACCTGTTTGCGACAGACTTTGTGTGTTGCATGACATCGAGATGTCTTGACGTCAGTGTCAATACAGGACTCTCTATAAGCCGGGAGCTGGACGCTAACGACCCGTGCATGCGCCACACAAAAGGTATCGTACATGTGTTAACCCACCTGTATACGACAGACTTTGTGTGTTGCATGACATCGAGATGTATTGACGTCTGTGTCAATACAGGACTCTATAAGCTGGGAGCTGGACGCTAACGACCCGTGCATGCGCCACACAAAAGGTAACTCGACTAACTACAAAACGCATATTGTGATGTAGAATGTTGGCTCGACTGTTTGAATCAGCTGCAGCTGCGGTTTACTCACAAAGTGAATCGCACGCTTGTTAGAAGTACATTCGGAGCACTTAAAAATATATCGCTCTCATCGAGTTCCGTCTCAGCGTTCACCGGCTGATGGGCAAGAGCGTGACATGGGATCGCCAGGAACTTACTTAAGGACTATCATCTCATTTGGCATTTACTCACGGACCCAAGAAACCAGTTTCGAAAAATGGTCGAGAATTATAACTTGTCTAATAGCAACTGGAAGATATGTTGCGTCATAAGCCTCTGATGGTTCACAAGGTGCACGGTCCACTCGAAATCCTAATGCTGTATTTGTAGTACATACACTAAGTCTTCTCTGTTGATGTCAGACTAGAGTTTTATTAGAGTTTTACTTTGCAACAATGGGATTCGAGCAATTGATCTGTATATTTTTAATAATGCACAATGCTACTATTCCTAGGCTGAATGTATGACATGGCTCTTATGTATCATTATGTATCGTTTCCATTAAGTACTAATTTAAACTATTGCTAAAGATGATCGTCCTCATCAACCACGGCGCTACCAGAGTAGCTCGTAACGAAGACCCTCTCTGCGACCTCGTGGCCAGTGTGCGCAGTGTACAGCAAATGACAAACGATGTTGCGAGCGATATATCGGAAAAACTTTGCACTGACGCGACGGTTGCCACTGCAGGTTGTGTGAGTCTCGCGCAAAGTGCCATATCAAACATGCGCAAGCTAGTGACAAGCAACTTCACCAGATCCGTAGATTCTGCATACACTCGGATACGAATGAAAGTATCGAGAGATAACACCGACACGAGTTGTGCGACGGCGCTGGCTGCAGTCGCTACAAAACTGGATTTATTAATCAACGTAATTGTGATCATAATGGCGTTTCGAGTGTGCACCAGAAACTACAACCAGCACTACAGAAAACTGGCATGAGGGTCGCGGTCTAACGTTATGGTGGTGTCTCGCATCGACCGTCGACGGCCGTTTGCCAGCGGCTGAAAATGGCACAGTTTACGAAATGGAAACGCCGACCGTCGATAGCGCTCTCTTAAGTTCCAACCGCACCATCTCAGGAGACAGACCACAGAGTCATATTAGCGGAGGGTAGATAGAAAATGCGCAAACCGCCGCAACCGCCCATATACATACTATACGAGTTCAACATAGAGTGGAGTAAGAAGTTACTACCGATTGTATTTCCAACGTGCAAGCAGCTGGTGTGTGACGCTTTACTTGAGTATCACAGAGGTTGCGATGTCCTGTGTTCCACGAGCGCATGGAAACAAGTGAACGAACTTCTACGGACCGTACTGTTGGGGTATGAGCGAGCTGTAAAATCAATACACGCTAGACACGCGGACTTTGCCGCGTTACTGGACACGCATATCGCCACAACAAAACCGGGTAAGGTGTTCGGGGCGTCACCGCGCTCGACTATACACGTCTTGGCCTACCACGAGTACATGAGCCCACAGATCCTAAGCGAGGTCGAAGCCGTTGTGTCTACACAACGCAAATTCAGCACTGCCATGCGAGCTAAGACAAGTCCCTCTAGACTGCTGGAAACTTTGGAAACGTGGAAGGCTGGCGTGTACGGACTTTCTACACATCTCAACGGTATGATCGCGATACTCTCAGCCGCACAACAACTAATGGTCATGTGTTCGGAAGGTCTGATCAGGTCTGACATGACCGGTTGTCAATCGACGTCGAGCGTGCACTCACACACGGATATCCTGGCGTACAGTAAAGCGACTGCGACCTCTACGCTCACGTTCATCGCCGATGTTTCGAAGGGCAATCGAGTGTGTTGGCTGACGAAAGCTATGGTGACCGACGGCCGCGTCGACTACAATGTGCCTCATTGCGACTGGAGAGGCAAATGTGATCCTTTGCAAATCGACAACACCACCGCGGTCGAGTGCGAAGTCACGGTCCGCGGCGTGTTGTCCTTACTGTGCCCCATACAATGTGACGGTCCGTGTCACGGACCGGTGTGTTACGACCCGACTAACGAAACGTACCAGGTGATAACATTGCATCCGCCCATTACAGCGGAGCGAGCGTTTCGCCACACTCCCAAACCAAGGTTAATAGTTGTAGCGCACGCCCTTTCGGACCTCGGTGCACGCAAAACACTGGTGTACACTCACAACATCACGCTCGAGACAGCTCAAGCGTTACGCGAAACAAAGGACGTGTTCAAATCCATAGAGAATATACGGTCTTTAGCGTATGCATATATAAAGAAGGTCGATGACATTTACAGACCCGGCGGCGTGGGCACCACAGTAGAACAACAAGGTGCTCTCAAGCGCACACAGATACTGGCCGCATTATCACTCGCGATGTCTATCCTGACATACCCGTTTCTGATTTCTATGTATATTAAATTATGACAAGAGCTACTTTAGGTGGTTACGATTACACTCTGACCACGTGCCTTAGTTTCTGCTAGTGACCTATAAATACATTTGCCCACTTGCTCTCACTGCCATTAAAGCGGCTGTACCCACACGTACAACACCCAAGAAAAAAAATGATCTCGCTGTCTGTACTGGGTGTACTCTCAGTAGTCGCAGTTGCTCAGGCCATGGTGGTACGCTCACATAACGCCTCTGAGATACGTTCCATCACACCACCTCCTAGACTACTCACGAAGGAGTATTCAACACCCCCTTTGTACGAAGACAACCTTTATAACGAGCACAGCACAACGCTTGCCGCACGCGAAGACAACATGCAGGAGACAACGCTACCACCTGTCGTGAGAACAACGGATTCGAGTGACAACGATCGCGACTATGACGAGCACATTACAACACCCTCTGTGCACGAAGACCAGGTGCAGGAGACAACGCTACCACCTGTCGTGAGAAACAAGAGTTTGGTTAACAATGATCATCGTTGTGTCCCATTGTAAACGGGCGCGCCATCGCACACATCGTACATGTGTGTTAACCCACCTGTATGCGACAGACTTTGTGTGTTGCATGACATCGAGATGTATTGACGTCTGTGTCAATACAGGACTCTCTAAGCTGGGAGCTGGACGCTAACGACCCGTGCATGCACCACACAAAAGGTAACTCGACTAACTACAAAACGCATATTGTGATGTAGAAAGTTGGCTCGACTGTTTGAATCAGCTGCAGCTGCCGTTTACTCACGAAGTGAATCGCACGCTTGTTAGAAGTATATTCGGAGCACTTAAAAAATACATCGCTCTCATAGAGTTCCGTCTCAGCGTTCACCGGCTGATGGGCAAGAGCGTGACATGGGATCGCCAGGAACTTACTTAAGGACTATCATCTCATTTGGCATTTACTCACGGACCCAAGAAACCAGTTCCGAAAAATGGTCGAGAATTATAACTTGTCTAATAGCAACTGGAAGATATGTTGCATCATAAGCCTCTGATTTGGTCTGCCACCCGATTCACATTGCACCGGACCCTTCATGTTCCTCCTGCGGGTGGTGGGTCCACAGTTGGACGAGCCCATGTATCCGGTTCGGGCTGGGCCCGGCCGGGCCCCATGGGCGAAAGCCCGGCCACCAGGCGCTCGCTCACGGGCCCCAACCCCAGGCCTGGCTCCAGGGTGGGACCCCGGTAACCCTCCGGGCCGGGTACTCCGACTCTTCGTTTTAACCGCCATGAAAGATCCTTCGAACCGTTCTTTGTCTCACCCTTCACCTAAGACCAATTTGTCATGGGAGACCCTACCAGGGGCACTAAGTGCCCCAGACAACATAGCTCCTAGGATCATTAGGGCACTCAAACTCCTCCACCACGATAAGGTGACGGTTCAAGGAGGAGGCAGAGGTTGAGCGGTACCGGCTAGATATAGTCGGACTCACCTCGACACATAGCATTGGCTCTGGAACCCGAGACCTGGAGAGGGGTTGGACACTCTACTTTGCTGGAGTTGCTCCGGGTGAGAGGCGGAGGGCTGGGGTTGGCTTTTTGTTAGCCCCGAGACTCTCTGCCTGTGTGTTGGGGTTTACCCCGGGGGACAAGAGGGTAGCTTCCTTGCGCCTTCAGGTCGGGGAACGGGTCCTGACTGTTGTTTGTGCTTATGGGCCAAATATCAGTTCAGAGTACCCACCCTTTTTGGAGTCCCTGGGACGAGTGCTAGATAGTGCTCCATCAGGGGACTCCATTGTCCTGCTGGGGGACTTCAATGCTCACGTGGGCAATGACAGCTTGACCTGGAGGGGTGTGATTGGGAGGAACGGCCCACCTGATCAGAACTCGAGCGGTGTTTTGTTATTGGACTTCTGTGCAAGCCGCAGTTTGGCAATAACGAACACCATGTTCGAACATAAGGATGCCCACCGGTACACTTGGTACCAGGGCAGCCTAGGTCACAGGTCGATGATAGATTTTGTAGTCGTATCATCTGACCTGCGGCCGTATGTTTTGGACACCCGAGTGAAGAGAGGGGCGGAGCTGTCAACTGATCACCACCTGGTGGTGAGTTGGATCAGATGGCAAGGGAACATGCCGCGTAGACCTGGCAGACCCAAACGCATAGTGAGGGTCTGCTGGGAACGCCTGGCAGAAGAACCTGTCAAGACGGTCTTCAACTCCCACCTCCGGCAGAGCTTTGACCACGTCCCGAGAGCAGTGGGGGACATTGAGTCCGAGTGGGCCTTGTTCCACTCTGCGATTGTCGAGGCGGCTGTTGCTAGCTGTGGTCGTAAGGTGGCCGGTGCCAGTCGTGGTGGCAACCCCCGTACCCGCTGGTGGACACCAGAGGTTCGGGGAGCCGTCAGGCTGTAGAAGGAGGCCTACAGGGCGTGGCTGGTCTGTGGGTCTCCGGAGGCAGCAGACAGGTACCGGATAGCCAAGCGGGGTGCAGCAGTGGCAGTTGCCGAGGCAAAATCTCGGGCGTGGGAGGAGTTTGGTGAGGCCATGGAGAAAGACTATCGATCGGCTCCAAAGAGGTTCTGGCAAACTGTCCGGCGCCTCAGGAGAGGAAGGCAGCAACTCGCTCACACTGTTTACAGTGGGGATGGGGAGCTGCTGACGTCAACTGAGGCTATAGTCGGACGGTGGAAGGAATACTTTGAGGAGCTCCTCAATCCCACCAATGCGCATTCCGAGGAGGAACCAGAGCTGGGAGGCCTGGGGATGGACTGTCCGATCTCGGGGGCAGAAGTTGCTGAGGTAGTCAAACAACTACACAGCGGCGGAGCCCCGGGGGCGGATGAGGTTCGTCCTGGGTATCTCAAGGCTATGGATGTTGTAGGGCTGTCATGGTTGACACGTCTCTACAACATTGCGTGGTCATCGGGGGCAGTTCCTAGGGAGTGGCAGACCGGGGTGGTGGTCCCCATCTTTAAGAAGGGTGACCTGAGGGTGTGTTCCAACTATAGGGGGATCACACTCCTCAGCCTCCCTGGAAAGGTCTACTCCAAGGTACTGGAGAGGAGGGTCCGATCGATAGTTGAATCTCAGATAGAGGAGGAGCAATGTGGTTTTCGTCCTGGCCGTGGAACTGTGGACCAGCTCTATACCCTTGCAAGGGTAATGGAGGGGGCATGGGAGTTTGCCCAACCAATCCACATGTGCTTTGTGGATTTGGAGAAGGCTTATGACCGTGTCCCCAGGGGCACCCTGTGGGGGACGCTCCAGGAGTATGGGGTGGGTGGCTTTCTGTTAAGGGCCATTCAGTCCCTTTACCAGAGGAGCGTGAGTTTGGTCCGCATAGCCGGTAGTAAGTCGGACCTGTTCCCAGTGAGGGTTGGACTCCGCCAGGGCTGCCCTTTGTCACCGGTTCTGTTCATCACTTTTATGGACAGAATTTCTAGACGCAGCCGTGGTGTGGAGTGTGTCGAGTTTGGTGGCAGGAGAATCTCGTCTCTGCTTTTTGCGGATGATGTGGTCCTCCTAGCTTCATCCAGCTCTGACCTTCAGCTCTTGCTGGGTAGGTTCGCGGCCGAATGTGAAGCGGCTGGGATGAGGATCAGCACCTCCAAATCTGAGACCATGGTTCTCGACCGGAAAAGGGTGGCTTGCCACCTCCGGGTCGGGGGAGAGGTCCTACCTCAAGTGGAGGAGTTTAAGTATCTCGGGGTCTTGTTCACGAGTGAGGGTAGGAGGGATCGGGAGATCGACAGGCGGATTGGTTCGGCATCTGCAGTGATGCGGACGCTGAGCCGATCTGTCGTGGGGAAGAGGGAGCTGAGCCAGAAAGCCAGGCTCTCGATTTACCGGTCGATCTACGTCCCAATCCTCACCTATGGTCATGAGCTTTGGGTAATGACCGAAAGAACGAGATCGCGGATACAAGCGGCCGAAATGAGTTTCCTCCGTAGGGTGGCCGGGCTCAGCCTTAGAGATAGGGTGAGGAGCTCGGACATTCGGGAGGGACTCGGAGTAGAACCGCTGCTCCTCTGGATCGAAAGGAGCCAGTTGAGGTGGTTTGGGCATCTGGTCAGGATGCCTCCTGGACGCCTCCCCGGGGAGGTGTTTCGGGCATGTCCTGCCGGCAGAAGGCCCCCGGGTCGACCCAGGACACGTTGGAGAGGTTACATCTCCAATCTGGTCCGGGAACGCCTTGGGGTCCTGCCGGAGGAGCTGGTGGACAAGGCCGGGGAGAGGACGGCCTGGAGCTCCCTAGTTGGGATGCTGCCCCCGCGACCCGGACCCGGATAAGCGGAGGAAGACGAGACGAGACGAGACGAGAGACATAAGCCTCTGATGGTTCACAAGGTGCACGGTCCACTCGAAATCCTAATGCTGTATTTGTAGTACATACACTAAGTCTTCTCTGTTGATGTCAGACTAGAGTTTTATTAGAGTTTTACTATGCAACAATGGGATTCGAGCAATTGATGTGTATATTTTTAATAGTGCACAATGCTACTATTCCTAGGCTGAATGTATGACATGGCTCTTATGTATCATTATGTAGCGTTTCCATTAAGTACTAATTTAAATAAAGTCCCTCTGTCCTCAGTGCTAGGTTGTGGGTTTAATACACATTATTATGATCAACCTGTTGAATAGTATAATAACAATATTCCTGTAAAAGTCATTTAGTAATGAACAACCTCAGTTCTGTGAAAGAACATCATGTCTCACATGTTTACACTGCAGGCCTGACCGGTCTTGCTGGGGCCTCTCTCCTGGAGGCGCTCAATCAGACCCAGTGGTGACACGTGGCAAGACGCTCCTCGGGGTGCGTCTTGCTTGGGCCTCTCTCATGGAGGCCCTCTGTCAGACCCAGTGTTGACATGTGTCAAGACGCTCCTCGGGGCGCGTCTTGCTTTGGCCTCTCTCTTGGAGGCGCTCAGTCAGACCGAGTGCTGACATGTGGCAAGAAGCTCCTCGGGGCGCGTCTTGCTTGGGCTTCTCTCCTGGAGGCCCTCTGTCAGACCCAGTGTTGACATGTGTCAAGACGCTCCACTGGGCGCGTCTTGCTTGGGCTTCTCTCCTGGAGGCCCTCAGTCAGACCCATTGTTGACATGTGGCAAGACGCTCCTCGGATGCGTCTTGCTTGGGCCTCTCTCCTGGAGGCGCTCAGTCAGAACCAGAGGTGACATGTGGCAAGACGCTCCTCGGGGCGCGTCTTGCTTGGGCCTCTCTCCTGGAGGCCCTCTGTCAGACCCAGTGTTGACATGTGGCAAGACGCTCCTCCGGGCGCATCTTGCTTGGGCCTCTCTCCTGGAGGCCCTCAGTAAGACCCATTAATGACATGTGGCAAGACGCTCCTCGGGGCGCGTCTTGCTTGGGCCTCTCTCCAGAAGGCCCTCAATCAGACCCAGTGTTGACATGTGGCAAGACGCTCCTCGGGGCGCGTCTTGCTTGGGCCTCTCTCCTGGAGGCGCTCAGTCAGACTGAGTAGTGACATGTGGCCTTACGCTCCTCGGGGCGCGTCTTGCTTGGGCCTCTCTCCTGGAGGCGCTCAGTCAGACCCAGTGTTGACATGTGGCAAGATGCTCCTCGGGGCGCGTCTTGCTTGGGCTTCTCTCCTGGAGGCCCTCAGTCAGACCCATTGTTGACATGTGGCAAGACGCTCCTCGGGGCACGTCTTGCTTGGGCCTCTCTCCTGGAGGCGCTCAGTCAGACCGAGTAGTGACATGTGGCAAGACACTCATCGGGGCACGTCTGGCTATGACTTCTCTCCTGGAGGCGCTCAGTTAGACCGAGTAGTGACATGTCGCAAGACGCTCCTCGGGGTGCGTCTTGCTTGGGCCTCTCTCCTGGAGGCGCTCAGTCAGACCGAGTGCTGACATAAGGCAAGACGCTCCTCGGGGCGCGTCTTGCTGGGGCCTCTCTCCTGGAGGCGCTCAATCAGACCCAGTGGTGACACGTGGCAAGAAGCTCCTATGGGCGCGTCTTGCTTGGGCCTCTCTCCTGGAGGCGCTCAGTCAGACCCAGTGGTGACACGTGGCAAGACGCTCCTCGGGGCGCATCTTGCTTGGGCCTCTCTCCTGGAGGCGCTCAGTCAGACCCAGTGTTGACACGTGGCAAGACGCTCCTCGGGGCGCGTCTTGCTTGGGCCTCTCTCCTGGAGGCGCTCAGTCAGACCCAGTGTTGACATGTGGCAAGACACTCCTCGGGGCGCGTCTTGCTTGGGCCTCTCTCATGGAGGCCCTCTGTCAGACCCAGTGTTGACATGTGTCAAGACGCTCCTCGGGGCGCGTCTTGCTTTGGCCTCTCTCCTGGAGGCGCTCAGTCAGACCGAGTGCTGACATATGGCAAGAAGCTCCTCGGGGCGCGTGTTGCTTGGGCTTCTCTCCTGGAGGCCCTCAGTAAGACCCATTGTTGACATGTGGCAAGACGCTCCGCGGGGCGCGTCTTGCTTGGGCCTCTCTCCAGAAGGCCCTCATTCAGACCCAGTGTTGACACGTGGCAAGACGCTCCTCGGGGCGCGTCTTGCTTGGGCCTCTCTCCTGGAGGCGCTCAGTCAGACTGAGTAGTGACATGTGGCCTGACGCTCCTCGGGGCGCATGTTGCTTGGGCCTCTCTCCTGGAGGCGCTCAGTCAGACCCATTGTTGACATGTTGCAAGACGCTCCTTTGGGCGCGTCTTGCTTGGGCCTCTCTCCTGGAGGCGCTCAGTCAGACCGAGTGCTGACATGTGGAAAGACGCTCCTCGGTGCGCGTCTTGCTTGGGCTTCTCTCCTGGAGGCGCTCAGAAAGACCCAGTGTTTACATGTGACAAGACGCTCCTCGGGGCGTGTCTTGCTTGGGCCTCTCTCCTGGAGGCGCTCAGTCAGACCCAGTGGTGACATGTGGCAAGACACTCCTCGAGCGCGTCTTGCTTGGGCCTCTCTCCTGGAGGCCCTCTGTCAGACCCAGTGTTGGCATGTGGCAAGACGCTCCTCAGGGCGCGTCTTGGTTGGGCCTCTCTCCTGGAGGCGCTCAGTCAGACCCAGTGGTGACATGTGGCAAGATGCTCCTCGGGGCGCGTATTGCTTGGGCCTCTCTCCTGGATGCCCTCTGTCAGACCGAGTGTTGACATGTGGCAAGACTCTCCTCGGGGCGCGTCTTGCTTGGGCTTCTCTCATGGAGGCCCTCAGTCAGACCCAGTGTTGACATGTGTCAAGACGCTCCTCGGGGCGTGTCTTGCTTGGGCTTCTCTCCTGGAGGCCCTCAGTCAGACCCATTGTTGACATGTGGCAAGACGCTCCTCGGGGCACGTCTTGCTTGGGCCTCTCTCCTGGAGGCGCTCAAACAGACTGAGTAGTGACATGTGGCAAGACGCTCCTCGGGGCGCGTCTTGCTGGGGCTTCTCTCATGGAGGCACTCAGTCAGATCCAGTGTTGACATGTGGCAAGATGCTCCTCGGGGCGCATCTTGCTTGGACCTCTCTCCCTGAGGTGCTCAGTCAGACCGAGTAGTGACATGTGGCAAGACGCTCCTCGGGGCGCGTCTTGCTTGGACCTCTCTCCCTGAGGCGCTCAGTCAGACCCAGTGTTGACATTTGGCAAGACACTCCTCGGGGCGCGTCTTGCTTGGGCCTCTCTCATGGAGGCCCTCTGTCAGACCCAGTGTTGACATGTGTCAAGACGCTCCTCGGGGGGCGTCTTGCTTTGGCCTCTCTCCTGGAGGCGCTCAGTCAGACCGAGTGGTGACATGTGGCAAGAAGCTCCTCGGGGCGCGTCTTGCTTGGGCTTCTCTCCTGGAGGCCCTCAGTAAGAACCATTGTTGACATAAGGCAAGACGCTCCTCGGGGCGCGTCTTGCTTGGGCCTCCCTCCAGAAGGCCCTCAATCAGACCCAGTGTTGACACATGGCAAGACGCTCCTCGGGGCGCGTCTTGCTTGGGCCTCTCTCCTGGAGGCGCTCAGTCAGACTGAGTAGTGACATGTGGCCTGACGCTCCTCGGGGCGCGTGTTGCTTGGGCCTCTCTCCTGGAGGCGCTCAGTCAGACCAAGTTGTGACATGTGGCAAGACACTCCTCGGGGCGCGTCTTGCTTGGGCCTCTCTTCTGGAGGCCCTCTGTCAGACCCAGTGTTGACATGTGGCAAGACACTCCTCGGGGCGCGTCTTGCTTGGGCCTCTCTCATGGAGGCCCTCTGTCAGACCCAGTGTTGACATGTATCAAGACGCTCCTCGGGGCGCGTCTTGCTTTGGCCTCTCTCCTGGAGGCGCTCAGTCAGACCGAGTGCTGACATGTGGCAAGAAGCTCCTCGGGGCGCGTCTTGCTTGGGCTTCTCTCCTGGAGGCCCTCAGTAAGACCCATTGTTGACATGTGGCAAGACGCTCCTCGGGGGGCGTCTTGCTTGGGCCTCTCTCCTGGAGGCGCTCAGTCAGACTGAGTAGTGACATGTGGCCTGACGCTCCTCGGGGCGCGTGTTGCTTGGGCCTCTCTCCTGGAGGCGCTCAGTCAGACCAAGTGGTGACATGTGGCAAGACACTTCTCGGGGCGCGTCTTGCTTGGGCCTCTCTCCTGGAGGCCCTCTGTCAGACCCAGTGTTGACATGTGGCAAGACACTCCTCGGGGCGCGTCTTGCTTGGGCCTCTCTCATGGAGGCCCTCTGTCAGACCCAGTGTTGACATGTGTCAAGACACTCCTCAGGGCGCGTCTTGCTTTGGCCTCTCTCCTGGAGGCGCTCAGTCAGACCGAGTGCTGACATGTGGCAAGACGCTCCTCGGGCCGCGTGTTGCTTGGGCTTCTCTCCTGGAGGCCCTCAGTCAGACCTATTGTTGACATGTGGCAAGACGCTCCTCTGGGCGCGTCTTGCTTGGGCCTCTCTCCTGGAGGCGCTCAGTCAGACCGAGTGCTGACATGTGGCAAGACGCTCCTCGGGGCGCGTCTTGCTTGGGCTTCTCTCCTGGAGGCGCTCCGAAAGACCCAGTGTTGACATGTGACAAGACGCTCCTCGGGGCACGTCTTGCTTGGGCCTCTCTCCTGGAGGCGCTCAGTCAGAACCAGAGGTGACATGTGGCAAGACGCTCCTCGGGGCGCGTCTTGCTTGGGCCTCTCTCCTGGAGGCCCTCTGTCAGACCCAGTGTTGACATGTGGCAAGACGCTCCTCCGGGCGCATCTTGCTTGGGCCTCTCTCCTGGAGGCCCTCAGTCAGACCCATTGTTGACATGTGGCAAGACGCTCCTCGGGGCGCGTCTTGCTGGGGCCTCTCTTCTGGAGGCGTTCAGTCAGACCCAGTGCTGACATGTGGCAAGACGCTCCTCGGGGCGCGTCTTGCTTGGGCCTCTCTCCTGGAGGCGCTCAGTCAGACTTAGTAGTGACATGTGGCCTGACGCTCCTCGGGGCGCGTCTTGCTTGGGCCTCTCTCCTAGAGGCGCTCAGTCAGACCCAGTGGTGACATGTGGCAAGACACTCCTCGGGGCGCGTCTTGCTTGGGCCTCTCTCCTGGAGGCCCTCTGTCAGACCCAGTGTTGACATGTGTCAAGACGCTCCTCGGGGCGCGTCTTGCTTGGGCTTCTCTCCTGGAGGCCCTCAGTCAGACCCATTGTTGACATGCGGCAAGACACTCCTGGGGGCGCGTCTTGCTTGGGCTTCTCTCCTGGAGGCGCTCAGACAGGCCCAGTGTTGACATGTGACAAGACGCTCCTCGGGGCGCGTCTTGCTTGGGCCTCTCTCCTGGAGGCCCTCTGTCAGACCCAGTGTTGACATGTGGCAAGACGCTCCTCCGGGCGCATCTTGCTTGGGCCTCTCTCCTGGAGGCCCTCAGTCAGACCCATTGTTGACATGTTGCAAGACGCTCCTCGGGGCGCGTCTTGCTTGGGCCTCTCTCCTGGAGGCGCTCAGTCAGACCGAGTGGTGACATAAGGCAAGACACTCCTCGGGGCGCGTCTTGCTGGGGCCTCTCTCCTGGAAGCGCTCAGTCAGACCCAGTGCTGACATGTGGCAAGACGTTCCTCGGGCCACGTCTTGCTTTGGCCTCTCTCCTGGAGGCGCTCAGTCAGACCCAGTGTTGACATGTGGCAAGACGCTCCTCGGGGCGCGTCTTGCTTTGGCCTCTCTCATGGAGTCCCTCTGTCAGACCCAGTGTTGACATGTGTCAAGACGCTCCTCGGGGCACGTCTTGCTTTGGCCTCTCTCCTGGAGGCGCTCAGTCAGACCGAGTGCTGACATGTGGCAAGAAGCTCCTCGGGGCGCGTCTTGCTTGGGCTTCTCTCCTGGAGGCCCTCAGTAAGACCCATTGTTGACATGTGGCAAGACGCTCCTCGGGGCGCGTCTTGCTTGGGCCTCTCTCCTGGAGGCGCTCAGTCAGACTGAGTAGTGACATATGGCCTGACGCTCCTCGGGGCGCGTGTTGCTTGGGCCTCTCTCCAGAAGGCCCTCAATCAGACCCAGTGTTGACACGTGGCAAGACGCTCCTCGGGGCGCGTCTTGCTTGGGCCTCTCTCCTGGTTGCGCTCAGTCAGAATGAGTAGTGACATGTGGCCTGACGCTCCTCGGGGCGCGTGTTGCTTGGGCCTCTCTCCTGGAGGCGCTCAGTCAGACCGAGTGCTGACATGTGGCAAGACGCTCCTCGGGCCGCGTGTTGCTTGGGCTTCTCTCCTGGAGGCGCTCAGTCAGACCGAGTGCTGACAAAAGGCAAGACGCTCCTCGGGGCGCGTCTTGCTGGGGCCTCTCTCCTGGAGGCGTTCAGTCAGACCCAGTGCTGACATGTGGCAAGACGGTCCTCGGGGCGCGTCTTGCTTGGGCCTCTCTCCTGGAGGCGCTCAGTCAGACTGAGTAGTGACATTTGGCCTGACGCTCCTCGGGGCGCGTCTTGCTTCGGCCTCTCTCCTGGAGGCGCTCAGTCAGACCCAGTGGTGACATGTGGCAAGACACTCCTCGGGGCGCGTCTTGCTTGGGCCTCTCTCCTGGAGGCCCTCTGTCAGACCCAGTGTTGACATGTGTCAAGACGCTCCTCGGGGCACGTCTTGCTTGGGCTTCTCTCCTGGAGGCCCTCAGTCAGACCCATTGTTGACATGTGGCAAGACACTCCTCGGGGCGCGTCTTGCTTGGGCTTCTCTCCTGGAGGCGCTCAGACAGATCCAGTGTTGACATGTGACAAGACGCTCCTCGGGGCGCGTCTTGCTTGGGCCTCTCTCCTGGAGGCGCTCAGTCAGAACCTGAGGTGACATGTGGCAAGACGCTCCTCGGGGCGCGTCTTGCTTGGGCCTCTCTCCTGGAGGCCCTCTGTCAGACCCAGTGTTGACATGTGGCAAAACGCTCCTCCGGGCGCATCTTGCTTGGGCCTCTCTCCTGGAGGCCCTCAGTCAGACCCATTGTTGACATGTGGCAAGACGCTCCTCGGGGCGCGTCTTGCTTGGGCCTCTCTCCTGGAGGCGCTCAGTCAGACCGAGTGCTGACATAAGGCAAGACGCTCCTCGGGGCGCATCTTGCTGGGGTCTCTCTCCTGGAGGCGCTCAGTCAGACCCAGTGCTGACATGTGGCAAGACACTCCTCGGGGCGCGTCTTGCTTGGGCCTCTCTCCTGGAGGCCCTCTGTCAGACCCAGTGTTTACATGTGTCAAGACGCTCCTCGGGGCGCGTCTTGCTTGGGCTTCTCTCCTGGAGGCCCTCATTCAGACCCATTGTTGACATGTGTCAAGACGCTCCTCGGGGCGCGTCTTGCTTGGGCTTCTCTCCTGGAGGCCCTCAGTCAGACCCATTGTTGACATGTGGCAAGACACTCCTCGGGGCGCGTCTTGCTTGGGCTTCTCTCCTGGAGGCCGTCAGTCAGACCCATTGTTGACATGTGGCAAGACGCTCCTCGGGGCGCGTCTTGCTTGGGCCTCTCTCCTGGAGGCGGTCAGTCAGACTGAGTAGTGACATGTGGCCTGACGCTCCTCGGGGCTCGTCTTGCTTCGGCCTCTCTCCTGGAGGCGCTCAGTCAGACCCAGTGGTGACATGTGGCAAGACGCTCCTCGGGGCGCATCTTGCTTGGGCCTCTCTCCAGAAGGCCCTCAATCAGACCCAGTGTTGACACGTGGCAAGACGCTCCTCGGGGCGCGTCTTGCTTGGGCCTCTCTCCTGGAGGCGCTCAGTCAGAATGAGTAGTGACATGTGGCCTGACGCTCCTCGGGGCGCGTGTTGCTTGGGCCTCTCTCCTGGAGGCGCTCAGTCAGACCAAGTGGTGACATGTGGCAAGACACTTCTCGGGGCGCGTCTTGCTTGGGCCTCTCTCCTGGAGGCCCTCTGTCAGACCCAGTGTTGACATGTGGCAAGACACTCCTCGGGGCGCGTCTTGCTTGGGCCTCTCTCATGGAGGCCCTCTGTCAGACCCAGTGTTGACATGTGTCAAGACGCTCCTCAGGGCGCGTCTTGCTTTGGCCTCTCTCCTGGAGGCGCTCAGTCAGACCGAGTGCTGACATGTGGCAAGACGCTCCTCGGGCCGCGTGTTGCTTGGGCTTCTCTCCTGGAGGCCCTCAGTCAGACCCATTGTTGACATGTGGCAAGACGCTCCTCGGGGTGCATCTTGCTTGGGCCTCTCTCCTGGAGGCCCTCAATCAGACCCATTGTTGACATGTGGCAAGACGCTCCTCGGGGCGCGTCTTGCTTGGGCCTCTCTCCTGGAGGCGCTCAGTCAGACCGAGTGCTGACAAAAGGCAAGACGCTCCTCGGGGCGCGTCTTGCTGGGGCCTCTCTCCTGGAGGCCCTCTGTCAGACCCAGTGTTGACATGTGGCAAAACGCTCCTCCGGGCGCATCTTGCTTGGGCCTCTCTCCTGGAGGCCCTCAGTCAGACCCATTGTTGACATGTGGCAAGACGCTCCTCGGGGCGCGTCTTGCTTGGGCCTCTCTCCTGGAGGCGCTCAGTCAGACCGAGTGCTGACATAAGGCAAGACGCTCCTCGGGGCGCATCTTGCTGGGGCCTCTCTCCTGGAGGCGCTCAGTCAGACCCAGTGCTGACATGTGGCAAGACACTCCTCGGGGCGCGTCTTGCTTGGGCCTCTCTCCTGGAGGCGCTCAGTCAGACCCAGTGTTGACATGTGGCAAGACGCTCCTCGGGGCGCGTCTTGCTTGGGCCTCTCTCATGGAGGCCCTCTGTCAGACCCAGTGTTGACATGTGTCAAGACGCTCCTCGGGGCGCGTCTTGCTTTGGCCTCTCTCCTGGAGGCGCTCAGTCAGACCGAGTGCTGACATGTGGCAAGAAGCTCCTCGGGGCGCGTCTTGCTTGGGCTTCTCTCCTGGAGGCGCTCAGTAAGACCCATTGTTGACATGTGGCAAGACGCTCCTCGGGGCGCGTCTTGCTTGGGCCTCTCTCCTGGAGGCGCTCAGTCAGACTGAGTAGTGACATGTGGCCTGACGCTCCTCGGGGCGCATGTTGCTTGGGCCTCTCTCCTGGAGGCGCTCAGTCAGACCAAGTGGTGACATGTGGCAAGACGCTCCTCGGGGCGCGTCTTGCTTGGGCCTCTCTCCAGAAGGCCCTCAATCAGACCCAGTGTTGACACGTGGCAAGACGCTCCTCGGGGCGCGTCTTGCTTGGGCCTCTCTCCTGGAGGCGCTCAGTCAGAATGAGTAGTGACATGTGGCCTGACGCTCCTCGGGGCGCGTGTTGCTTGGGCCTCTCTCCTGGAGGCGCTCAGTCAGACCAAGTGGTGACATGTGGCAAGACACTTCTCGGAGCGCGTCTTGCTTGGGCCTCTCTCCTGGAGGCCCTCTGTCAGACCCAGTGTTGACATGTGGCAAGACACTCCTCGGGGCGCGTCTTCCTTGGGCCTCTCTCATGGAGGCATTCTGTCAGACCCAGTGTTGACATGTGTCAAGACGCTCCTCAGGGCGCGTCTTGCTTTGGCCTCTCTCCTGGAGGCGCTCAGTCAGACCGAGTGCTGACATGTGGCAAGACGCTCCTCGGGCCGCGTGTTGCTTGGGCTTCTCTCCTGGAGGCCCTCAGTCAGACCCATTGTTGACATGTGGCAAGACGCTCCTCGGGGCGCATATTGCTTGGGCCTCTCTCCTGGAGGCGCTCAGTCAGACCGAGTGCTGACATGTGGCAAGAAGCTCCTCGGGGCGCGTCTTGCTTGGGCTTCTCTCCTGGAGGCGCTCAGTAAGACCCATTGTTGACATGTGGCAAGACGCTCCTCGGGGCGCGTCTTGCTTGGGCCTCTCTCCTGGAGGCGCTCAGTCAGACTGAGTAGTGACATGTGGCCTGACGCTCCTCGGGGCGCATGTTGCTTGGGCCTCTCTCCTGGAGGCGCTCAGTCAGACCAAGTGGTGACATGTGGACAAGACGCTCCTCGGGGCGCGTCTTGCTTGGGCCTCTCTCCAGAAGGCCCTCAATCAGACCCAGTGTTGACACGTGGCAAGACGCTCCTCGGGGCGCGTCTTGCTTGGGCCTCTCTCCTGGAGGCGCTCAGTCAGACCGAGTGCTGACAAAAGGCAAGACGCTCCTCGGGGCGCGTCTTGCTGGGGCCTCTCTCCTGGAGGCGTTCAGTCAGACCCAGTGCTGACATGTGGCAAGACGCTCCTCGGGGCGCGTCTTGCTTGGGCCTCTCTCCTGGAGGCGGTCAGTCAGACTGAGTAGTGACATGTGGCCTGACGCTCCTCGGGGCGCGTCTTGCTTCGGCCTCTCTCCTGGAGGCGCTCAGTCAGACCCAGTGGTGACATGTGGCAAGACACTCCTCGGGGCGCGTCTTTCTTGGGCCTCTTTCCTGGAGGCCCTCTGTCAGACCCAGTGTTGACATGTGTCAAGACGCTCCTCGGGGCGCGTCTTGCTTGGGCTTCTCTCCTGGAGGCCCTCAGTCAGACCCATTGTTGACATGTGGCAAGACACTCCTCGGGGCGCGTCTTGCTTGGGCTTCTCTCCTGGAGGCGCTCAGACAGATCCAGTGTTGACATGTGACAAGACGCTCCTCGGGGCGCGTCTTGCTTGGGCCTCTCTCCTGGAGGCGCTCAGTCAGAACCAGAGGTGACATGTGGCAAGACGCTCCTCGGGGCGTGTCTTGCTTGGGCCTCTCTCCTGGAGGCCCTCTGTCAGACCCAGTGTTGACATGTGGCAAAACGCTCCTCCGGGCGCATCTTGCTTGGGCCTCTCTCCTGGAGGCCCTCAGTCAGACCCATTGTTGACATGTGGCAAGACGCTCCTCGGGGCGCGTCTTGCTTGGGCCTCTCTCCTGGAGGCGCTCAGTCAGACCGAGTGCTGACATAAGGCAAGACGCTCCTCGGGGCGCATCTTGCTGGGGCCTCTCTCCTGGAGGCGCTCAGTCAGACCCAGTGCTGACATGTGGCAAGACCCTCCTCGGGGCGCGTCTTGCTTGGGCCTCTCTCCTGGAGGCGCTCAGTCAGACCCAGTGTTGACATGTGGCAAGACGCTCCTCGGGGCGCGTCTTGCTTGGGCCTCTCTCATGGAGGCCCTCTGTCAGACCCAGTGTTGACATGTGTCAAGACGCTCCTCGGGGCGCGTCTTGCTTTGGCCTCTCTCCTGGAGGCGCTCAGTCAGACCGAGTGCTGACATGTGGCAAGAAGCTCCTCGGGGCGCGTCTTGCTTGGGCTTCTCTCCTGGAGGCGCTCAGTAAGACCCATTGTTGACATGTGGCAAGACGCTCCTCGGGGCGCGTCTTGCTTGGGCCTCTCTCCTGGAGGCGCTCAGTCAGACTGAGTAGTGACATGTGGCCTGACGCTCCTCGGGGCGCGTGTTGCTTGGGCCTCTCTCCTGGAGGCGCTCAGTCAGACCAAGTGGTGACATGTGGCAAGACGCTCCTCGGGGCGCGTCTTGCTTGGGCCTCTCTCCAGAAGGCCCTCAATCAGACCCAGTGTTGACACGTGGCAAGACGCTCCTCGGGGCGCGTCTTGCTTGGGCCTCTCTCCTGGAGGCGCTCAGTCAGAATGAGTAGTGACATGTGGCCTGACGCTCCTCGGGGCGCGTGTTGCTTGGGCCTCTCTCCTGGAGGCGCTCAGTCAGACCAAGTGGTGACATGTGGCAAGACACTTCTCGGAGCGCGTCTTGCTTGGGCCTCTCTCCTGGAGGCCCTCTGTCAGACCCAGTGTTGACATGTGGCAAGACACTCCTCGGGGCGCGTCTTGCTTGGGCCTCTCTCATGGAGGCCCTCTGTCAGACCCAGTGTTGACATGCGTCAAGACGCTCCTCAGGGCGCGTCTTGCTTTGGCCTCTCTCCTGGAGGCGCTCAGTCAGACCGAGTGCTGACATGTGGCAAGACGCTCCTCGGGCCGCGTGTTGCTTGGGCTTCTCTCCTGGAGGCCCTCAGTCAGACCCATTGTTGACATGTGGCAAGACGCTCCTCGGGGCGCATATTGCTTGGGCCTCTCTCCTGGAGGCCCTCAGTCAGACCCATTGTTGACATGTGGCAAGACGCTCCTCGGGGCGCGTCTTGCTTGGGCCTCTCTCCTGGAGGCGCTCAGTCAGACCGAGTGCTGACAAAAGGCAAGACGCTCCTCGGGGCGCGTCCTGCTGGGGCCTCTCTCCTGGAGGCGTTCAGTCAGACCCAGTGCTGACATGTGGCAAGACGCTCCTCGGGGCGCGTCTTGCTTGGGCCTCTCTCCTGGAGGCGGTCAGTCAGACTGAGTAGTGACATGTGGCCTGACGCTCCTCGGGGCGCGTCTTGCTTCGGCCTCTCTCCTGGAGGCGCTCAGTCAGACCCAGTGGTGACATGTGGCAAGAAACTCCTCGGGGCGCGTCTTGCTTGGGCCTCTCTCCTGGAGGCCCTCTGTCAGACCCAGTGTTGACATGTGTCAAGACGCTCCTCGGGGCGCGTCTTGCTTGGGCTTCTCTCCTGGAGGCCCTCAGTCAGACCCATTGTTGACATTTGGCAAGACGCTCCTCGGGGCGCGTCTTGCTTTGGCCTCTCTCCTGGAGGCGCTCAGTCAGACCGAGTGCTGACATGTGGCAAGAAGCTCCTCGGGGCGCGTCTTGCTTGGGCTTCTCTCCTGGAGGCGCTCAGTAAGACCCATTGTTGACATGTGGCAAGACGCTCCTCGGGGCGCGTCTTGCTTGGGCCTCTCTCCTGGAGGCGCTCAGTCAGACTGAGTAGTGACATGTGGCCTGACGCTCCTCGGGGCGCGTGTTGCTTGGGCCTCTCTCCTGGAGGCGCTCAGTCAGACCAAGTGGTGACATGTGGCAAGACGCTCCTCGGGGCGCGTCTTGCTTGGGCCTCTCTCCAGAAGGCCCTCAATCAGACCCAGTGTTGACACGTGGCAAGACGCTCCTCGAGGCGCGTCTTGCTTGGGCCTCTCTCCTGGAGGCGCTCAGTCAGAATGAGTAGTGACATGTGGCCTGACGCTCCTCGGGGCGCGTGTTGCTTGGGCCTCTCTCCTGGAGGCGCTCAGTCAGACCAAGTGGTGACATGTGGCAAGACACTTCTCGGAGCGCGTCTTGCTTGGGCCTCTCTCCTGGAGATCCTCTGTCAGACCCAGTGTTGACATGTGGCAAGACACTCCTCGGGGCGCGTCTTGCTTGGGCCTCTCTCATGGAGGCCCTCTGTCAGACCCAGTGTTGACATGTGTCAAGACGCTCCTCAGGGCGCGTCTTGCTTTGGCCTCTCTCCTGGAGGCGCTCAGTCAGACCGAGTGCTGACATGTGGCAAGACGCTCCTCGGGCCGCGTGTTGCTTGGGCTTCTCTCCTGGAGGCCCTCAGTCAGACCGAGTGCTGACATAAGGCAAGACGCTCCTCGGGGCGCATCTTGCTGGGGCCTCTCTCCTGGAGGCGCTCAGTCAGACCCAGTGTTGACATGTGGCAAGACGCTCCTCGGGGCGCGTCTTGCTTGGGCCTCTCTCATGGAGGCCCTCTGTCAGACCCAGTGTTGACATGTGTCAAGACGCTCCTCGGGGCGCGTCTTGCTTTGGCCTCTCTCCTGGAGGCGCTCAGTCAGACCGAGTGCTGACATGTGGCAAGAAGCTCCTCGGGGCGCGTCTTGCTTGGGCTTCTCTCCTGGAGGCGCTCAGTAAGACCCATTGTTGACATGTGGCAAGACGCTCCTCGGGGCGCGTCTTGCTTGGGCCTCTCTCCTGGAGGCGCTCAGTCAGACTGAGTAGTGACATGTGGCCTGACGCTCCTCGGGGCGCGTGTTGCTTGGGCCTCTCTCCTGGAGGCGCTCAGTCAGACCAAGTGGTGACATGTGGCAAGACGCTCCTCGGGGCGCGTCTTGCTTGGGCCTCTCTCCAGAAGGCCCTCAATCAGACCCAGTGTTGACACGTGGCAAGACGCTCCTCGGGGCGCGTCTTGCTTGGGCCTCTCTCCTGGAGGCGCTCAGTCAGAATGAGTAGTGACATGTGGCCTGACGCTCCTCGGGGCGCGTGTTGCTTGGGCCTCTCTCCTGGAGGCGCTCAGTCAGACCAAGTGGTGACATGTGGCAAGACACTTCTCGGAGCGCGTCTTGCTTGGGCCTCTCTCCTGGAGGCCCTCTGTCAGACCCAGTGTTGACATGTGGCAAGACACTCCTCGGGGCGCGTCTTGCTTGGGCCTCTCTCATGGAGGCCCTCTGTCAGACCCAGTGTTGACATGCGTCAAGACGCTCCTCAGGGCGCGTCTTGCTTTGGCCTCTCTCCTGGAGGCGCTCAGTCAGACCGAGTGCTGACATGTGGCAAGACGCTCCTCGGGCCGCGTGTTGCTTGGGCTTCTCTCCTGGAGGCCCTCAGTCAGACCCATTGTTGACATGTGGCAAGACGCTCCTCGGGGCGCATATTGCTTGGGCCTCTCTCCTGGAGGCCCTCAGTCAGACCCATTGTTGACATGTGGCAAGACGCTCCTCGGGGCGCGTCTTGCTTGGGCCTCTCTCCTGGAGGCGCTCAGTCAGACCGAGTGCTGACAAAAGGCAAGACGCTCCTCGGGGCGCGTCCTGCTGGGGCCTCTCTCCTGGAGGCGTTCAGTCAGACCCAGTGCTGACATGTGGCAAGACGCTCCTCGGGGCGCGTCTTGCTTGGGCCTCTCTCCTGGAGGCGGTCAGTCAGACTGAGTAGTGACATGTGGCCTGACGCTCCTCGGGGCGCGTCTTGCTTCGGCCTCTCTCCTGGAGGCGCTCAGTCAGACCCAGTGGTGACATGTGGCAAGAAACTCCTCGGGGCGCGTCTTGCTTGGGCCTCTCTCCTGGAGGCCCTCTGTCAGACCCAGTGTTGACATGTGTCAAGACGCTCCTCGGGGCGCGTCTTGCTTGGGCTTCTCTCCTGGAGGCCCTCAGTCAGACCCATTGTTGACATTTGGCAAGACGCTCCTCGGGGCGCGTCTTGCTTTGGCCTCTCTCCTGGAGGCGCTCAGTCAGACCGAGTGCTGACATGTGGCAAGAAGCTCCTCGGGGCGCGTCTTGCTTGGGCTTCTCTCCTGGAGGCGCTCAGTAAGACCCATTGTTGACATGTGGCAAGACGCTCCTCGGGGCGCGTCTTGCTTGGGCCTCTCTCCTGGAGGCGCTCAGTCAGACTGAGTAGTGACATGTGGCCTGACGCTCCTCGGGGCGCGTGTTGCTTGGGCCTCTCTCCTGGAGGCGCTCAGTCAGACCAAGTGGTGACATGTGGCAAGACGCTCCTCGGGGCGCGTCTTGCTTGGGCCTCTCTCCAGAAGGCCCTCAATCAGACCCAGTGTTGACACGTGGCAAGACGCTCCTCGAGGCGCGTCTTGCTTGGGCCTCTCTCCTGGAGGCGCTCAGTCAGAATGAGTAGTGACATGTGGCCTGACGCTCCTCGGGGCGCGTGTTGCTTGGGCCTCTCTCCTGGAGGCGCTCAGTCAGACCAAGTGGTGACATGTGGCAAGACACTTCTCGGAGCGCGTCTTGCTTGGGCCTCTCTCCTGGAGATCCTCTGTCAGACCCAGTGTTGACATGTGGCAAGACACTCCTCGGGGCGCGTCTTGCTTGGGCCTCTCTCATGGAGGCCCTCTGTCAGACCCAGTGTTGACATGTGTCAAGACGCTCCTCAGGGCGCGTCTTGCTTTGGCCTCTCTCCTGGAGGCGCTCAGTCAGACCGAGTGCTGACATGTGGCAAGACGCTCCTCGGGCCGCGTGTTGCTTGGGCTTCTCTCCTGGAGGCCCTCAGTCAGACCCATTGTTGACATGTGGCAAGACGCTCCTCGGGTGCATATTGCTTGGGCCTCTCTCCTGGAGGCCCTCAGTCAGACCCATTGTTGACATGTGGCAAGACGCTCCTCGGGGCGCGTCTTGCTTGGGCCTCTCTCCTGGAGGCGCTCAGTCAGACCGAGTGCTGACAAAAGGCAAGACGCTCCTCGGGGCGCGTCTTGCTGGGGCCTCTCTCCTGGAGGCGTTCAGTCAGACCCAGTGCTGACATGTGGCAAGACGCTCCTCGGGGCGCGTCTTGCTTGGGCCTCTCTCCTGGAGGCGCTCAGTCAGACTGAGTAGTGACATGAGGCCTGACGCTCCTCGGGGCGCGTCTTGCTTGGGCCTCTCTCCTGGAGGCGCTCAGTCAGACCCAGTGGTGACATGTGGCAAGACACTCCTCGGGGCGCGTCTTGCTTGGGCCTCTCTCCTGGAGGCCCTCTGTCAGACCCAGTGTTGACATGTGTCAAGACGCTCCTCGGGGCGCGTCTTGCTTGGGCTTCTCTCCTGGAGGCCCTCAGTCAGACCCATTGTTGACATGTGGCAAGACACTCCTCGGGGCGCGTCTTGCTTGGGCCTCTCTCCTGGAGGCCCTCTGTCAGACCCAGTGTTGACATGTGTCAAGACGCTCCTCGGGGCGCGTCTTGCTTGGGCTTCTCTCCTGGAGGCCCTCAGTCAGACCCATTGTTGACATTTGGCAAGACACTCCTCGGGGCGCGTCTTGCTTGGGCTTCTCTCCTGGAGGCGCTCAGACAGATCCAGTGTTGACATGTGACAAGACGCTCCTCGGGGCGCGTCTTGCTTGGGCCTCTCTCCTGGAGGCGCTCAGTCAGAACCAGAGGTGACATGTGGCAAGACGCTCCTCGGGGCGCGTCTTGCTTGGGCTTCTCTCCTGGAGGCCCTCTGTCAGACCCAGTGTTGACATGTGGCAAAACGCTACTCCGGGCGCATCTTGCTTGGGCCTCTCTCCTGGAGGCCCTCAGTCAGACCCATTGTTGACATGTGGCAAGACGCTCCTCGGGGCGCGTCTTAATTGGGCCTCTCTCATGGAGGCCCTCTGTCAGACCCAGTGTTGACATGTGTCAAGACGCTCCTCGGGGGGCGTCTTGCTTTGGCCTCTCTCCTGGAGGCGCTCAGTCAGACCGAGTGGTGACATGTGGCAAGAAGCTCCTCGGGGCGCGTCTTGCTTGGGCTTCTCTCCTGGAGGCCCTCAGTAAGAACCATTGTTGACATGTGGCAAGACGCTCCTCGGGGCGCGTCTTGCTTGGGCCTCCCTCCAGAAGGCCCTCAATCAGACCCAGTGTTGACACGTGGCAAGACGCTCCTCGGGGCGCGTCTTGCTTGGGCCTCTCTCCTGGAGGCGCTCAGTCAGACTGAGTAGTGACATGTGGCCTGACGCTCCTCGGGGCGCGTGTTGCTTGGGCCTCTCTCCTGGAGGCGCTCAGTCAGACCAAGTTGTGACATGTGGCAAGACACTCCTCGGGGCGCGTCTTGCTTGGGCCTCTCTTCTGGAGGCCCTCTGTCAGACCCAGTGTTGACATGTGGCAAGACACTCCTCGGGGCGCGTCTTGCTTGGGCCTCTCTCATGGAGGCCCTCTGTCAGACCCAGTGTTGACATGTGTCAAGACGCTCCTCGGGGCGCGTCTTGCTTTGGCCTCTCTCCTGGAGGCGCTCAGTCAGACCGAGTGCTGACATGTGGCAAGAAGCTCCTCGGGGCGCGTCTTGCTTGGGCTTCTCTCCTGGAGGCCCTCAGTAAGACCCATTGTTGACATGTGGGAAGACGCTCCTCGGGGGGCGTCTTGCTTGGGCCTCTCTCCTGGAGGCGCTCAGTCAGACTGAGTAGTGACATGTGGCCTGACGCTCCTCGGGGCGCGTGTTGCTTGGGCCTCTCTCCTGGAGGCGCTCAGTCAGACCAAGTGGTGACATGTGGCAAGACGCTCCTCGGGGCGCGTCTTGCTTGGGCCTCTCTCCAGAAGGCCCTCAATCAGACCCAGTGTTGACACGTGGCAAGACGCTCCTCGGGGCGCGTCTTGCTTGGGCCTCTCTCCTGGAGGCGCTCAGTCAGAATGAGTAGTGACATGTGGCCTGACGCTCCTCGGGGCGCGTGTTGCTTGGGCCTCTCTCCTGGAGGCGCTCAGTCAGACCAAGTGGTGACATGTGGCAAGACACTTCTCGGGGCGCGTCTTGCTTGGGCCTCTCTCCTGGAGGCCCTCTGTCAGACCCAGTGTTGACATGTGGCAAGACACTCCTCGGGGCGCGTCTTGCTTGGGCCTCTCTCATGGAGGCCCTCTGTCAGACCCAGTGTTGACATGTGTCAAGACACTCCTCAGGGCGCGTCTTGCTTTGGCCTCTCTCCTGGAGGCGCTCAGTCAGACCGAGTGCTGACATGTGGCAAGACGCTCCTCGGGCCCCGTGTTGCTTGGGCTTCTCTCCTGGAGGCCCTCAGTCAGACCTATTGTTGACATGTGGCTAGACGCTCCTCTGGGCGCGTCTTGCTTGGGCCTCTCTCCTGGAGGCGCTCAGTCAGACCGAGTGCTGACATGTGGCAAGACGCTCCTCGGGGCGCGTCTTGCTTGGGCTTCTCTCCTGGAGGCGCTCAGAAAGACCCAGTGTTGACATGTGACAAGACGCTCCTCGGGGCACGTCTTGCTTGGGCCTCTCTCCTGGAGGCGCTCAGTCAGAACCAGAGGTGACATGTGGCAAGACGCTCCTCGGGGCGCGTCTTGCTTGGGCCTCTCTCCTGGAGGCCCTCTGTCAGACCCAGTGTTGACATGTGGCAAGACGCTCCTCCGGGCGCATCTTGCTTGGGCCTCTCTCCTGGAGGCCCTCAGTCAGACCCATTGTTGACATGTGGCAAGACGCTCCTCGGGGCGCGTCTTGCTTGGGCCTCTCTCCTTGAGGCGCTCAGTCAGACCCAGTTTTGACATGTGGCAAGACGCTCCTCGGGGCGCGTCTTGCTTGGGCCTCTCTCATGGAGGCCCTCTGTCAGACCCAGTGTTGACATGTGTCAAGACGCTCCTCGGGGCGCGTCTTGCTTTGGCCTCTCTCCTGGAGGCGCTCAGTCAGACCGAGTGCTGACATGTGGCAAGAAGCTCCTCGGGGCGCGTCTTGCATGGGCCTCTCTCCTGGAGGCGCTCAGTCAGACCCAGTGCTGACATGTGGCAAGACGCTCCTCGGGGCGCGTCTTGCTTGGGCCTCTCTCCTGGAGGCCCTCTGTGAGACCCAGTGTTGACATGTGGCAAGACACTCCTCGGGGCGCTTCTTGCTTGGGCCTCTCTCATGGAGGCCCTCTGTCAGACCCAGTGTTGACATGTGTCAAGACGCTCCTCGGGGCGCGTCTTGCTTTGGCCTCTCTCCTGGAGGCGCTCAGTCAGACCGAGTGCTGACATGTGGCAAGACGCTCCTCGGGCCGCGTGTTGCTTGGGCTTCTCTCCTGGAGGCCCTCAGTCAGACCCATTGTTGACATGTGGCAAGACGCTCCTCCGTGCGCATCTTGCTTGGGCCTCTCTCCTGGAGGCGCTCAGTCAGACCCAGTGTTGACATGTGGCAAGACGCTGCTCGGGGCGCGTCTTGCTTGGGCTTCTCTCCTGGAGGCGCTCAGACAGACCCAGTGTTGACATGTGACAAGACGCTCCTCGGGGCGCGTCTTGCTTGGGCCTCTCTCCTGGAGGCGCTCAGTCAGAACCAGAGGTGACATGTGGCAAGACGCTCCTCGGGGCGCGTCTTGCTTGGGCCTCTCTCCTGGAGGCCCTCTGTCAGACCCAGTGTTGTCAAGTGGCAAGACGCTCCTCCGGGCGCATCTTGCTTGGGCCTCTCTCCTGGAGGCCCTCAGTCAGACTCATTGTTGACATGTGGCAAGACGCTCCTCGGGGCGCGTCTTGCTTGGGCCTCTCTCCTGGAGGCGCTCAGTCAGACCGAGTGCTGACATAAGGCAAGACGCTCCTCGGGGCGCGTCTTGCTGGGGCCTCTCTCGTGGAGGCGCTCAGTCAGACCCAGTGCTAACATGTGGCAAGACGCTCCTCGGGGCGCGTCTTGCTTGGGCCTCTCTCCTGGAGGCGCTCAGTCAGACCCAGTGTTGACATGTGGCAAGACGCTCCTCGGGGCGCGTATTGCTTGGGCCTCTCTCCAGAATGCCCTCTGTCAGACCGAGTGTTGACATGTGGCAAGACTCTCCTTGGGGCGCGTCTTGCTTGGGCTTCTCTCATGGAGGCCCTCAGTCCGACCCAGTGTTGACATGTGTCAAGACACTCCTCGGGGCGTGTCTTGCTTGGGCCTCTCTCCTGGAGGCGCTCAGTCAGACCCAGTGTTGACATGTGGCAAGACGCTCCTCGGGGCGCGTCTTGCTTGGGCCTCTCTCATGGAGGCCCTCTGTCAGACCCAGTGTTGACATGTGTCAAGACGCTCCTCGGGGCGCGTCTTGCTTTGGCCTCTCTCCTGGAGGCGCTCAGTCAGACCGAGTGCTGACATGTGGCAAGAAGCTCCTCGGGGCGCGTCTTGCATGGGCCTCTCTCCTGGAGGCGCTCAGTCAGACCGAGTGCTGACATAAGGCAAGACGCTCCTCGGGGCGCGTCTTGCTGGGGCCTCTCTCCTGGAGGCGCTCAGTCAGACCCAGTGCTGACATGTGGCAAGACGCTCCTCGGGGCGCGTCTTGCTTGGGCCTCTCTCCTGGAGGCCCTCTGTGAGACCCAGTGTTGACATGTGGCAAGACACTCCTCGGGGCGCGTCTTGCTTGGGCCTCTCTCATGGAGGCCCTCTGTCAGACCCAGTGTTGACATGTGGCAAAACGCTACTCCGGGCGCATCTTGCTTGGGCCTCTCTCCTGGAGGCCCTCAGTCAGACCCATTGTTGACATGTGGCAAGACGCTCCTCGGGGCGCGTCTTGCTTGGGCCTCTCTCCTGGAGGCGCTCAGTCAGACCGAGTGCTGACATAAGGCAAGACGCTCCTCGGGGCGCATCTTGCTGGGGCCTCTCTCCTGGAGGCGCTCAGATAGACCCAGTGCTGACATGTGGCAAGACACTCCTCGGGGCGCGTCTTGCTTGGGCCTCTCTCCTGGAGGCGCTCAGTCAGACCCAGTGTTGACATGTGGCAAGACGCTCCTCGGGGCGCGTCTTGCTTGGGCCTCTCTCATGGAGGCCCTCTGTCAGACCCAGTGTTGACATGTGTCAAGATGCTCCTCGGGGCGCGTCTTGCTTTGGCCTCTCTCCTGGAGGCGCTCAGTCAGACCGAGTGCTGACATGTGGCAAGAAGCTCCTCGGGGCGCGTCTTGCTTGGGCTTCTCTCCTGGAGGCGCTCAGTAAGACCCAGTGTTGACATGTGTCAAGACGCTCCTCGGGGCGCGTCTTGCTTGGGCTTCTCTCCTGGAGGCCCTCAGTCAGACCCATTGTTGACATTTGGCAAGACGCTCCTAGGGGCGCGTCTTGCTTTGGCCTCTCTCCTGGAGGCGCTCAGTCAGACCGAGTGCTGACATGTGGCAAGAAGCTCCTCGGGGCGCGTCTTGCTTGGGCTTCTCTCCTGGAGGCGCTCAGTAAGACCCATTGTTGACATGTGGCAAGACGCTCCTCGGGGCGCGTCTTGCTTGGGCCTCTCTCCTGGAGGCGCTCAGTCAGACTGAGTAGTGACATGTGGCCTGACGCTCCTCGGGGCGCGTGTTGCTTGGGCCTCTCTCCTGGAGGCGCTCAGTCAGACCAAGTGGTGACATGTGGCAAGACGCTCCTCGGGGCGCGTCTTGCTTGGGCCTCTCTCCAGAAGGCCCTCAATCAGACCCAGTGTTGACACGTGGCAAGACGCTCCTCGGGGCGCGTCTTGCTTGGGCTTCTCTCCTGGAGGCCCTCAGTCAGACCCATTGTTGACATGTGGCAAGACGCTCCTCGGGTGCATATTGCTTGGGCCTCTCTCCTGGAGGCCCTCAGTCAGACCCATTGTTGACATGTGGCAAGACGCTCCTCGGGGCGCGTCTTGCTTGGGCCTCTCTCCTGGAGGCGCTCAGTCAGACCGAGTGCTGACAAAAGGCAAGACGCTCCTCGGGGCGCGTCTTGCTGGGGCCTCTCTCCTGGAGGCGTTCAGTCAGACCCAGTGCTGACATGTGGCAAGACGCTCCTCGGGCCGCGTCTTGCTTGGGCCTCTCTCCTGGAGGCGCTCAGTCAGACTGAGTAGTGACATGAGGCCTGACGCTCCTCGGGGCGCGTCTTGCTTGGGCCTCTCTCCTGGAGGCGCTCAGTCAGACCCAGTGGTGACATGTGGCAAGACACTCCTCGGGGCGCGTCTTGCTTGGGCCTCTCTCCTGTAGGCCCTCTGTCAGACCCAGTGTTGACATGTGTCAAGACGCTCCTCGGGGCGCGTCTTGCTTGGGCTTCTCTCCTGGAGGCCCTCAGTCAGACCCATTGTTGACATGTGGCAAGACACTCCTCGGGGCGCGTCTTGCTTGGGCCTCTCTCCTGGAGGCCCTCTGTCAGACCCAGTGTTGACATGTGTCAAGACGCTCCTCGGGGCGCGTCTTGCTTGGGCTTCTCTCCTGGAGGCCCTCAGTCAGACCCATTGTTGACATTTGGCAAGACACTCCTCGGGGCGCGTCTTGCTTGGGCTTCTCTCCTGGAGGCGCTCAGACAGATCCAGTGTTGACATGTGACAAGACGCTCCTCGGGGCGCGTCTTGCTTGGGCCTCTCTCCTGGAGGCGCTCAGTCAGAACCAGAGGTGACATGTGGCAAGACGCTCCTCGGGGCGAGTCTTGCTTGGGCTTCTCTCCTGGAGGCCCTCTGTCAGACCCAGTGTTGACATGTGGCAAAACGCTACTCCGGGCGCATCTTGCTTGGGCCTCTCTCCTGGAGGCCCTCAGTCAGACCCATTGTTGACATGTGGCAAGACGCTCCTCGGGGTGCGTCTTGCTTGGGCCTCTCTCCTGGAGGCGCTCAGTCAGACCGAGTGCTGACATAAGGCAAGACACTCCTCGGGGCGCATCTTGCTGGGGCCTCTCTCCTGGAGGCGCTCAGATAGACCCAGTGCTGACATGTGGCAAGACACTCCTCGGGGCGCGTCTTGCTTGGGCCTCTCTCCTGGAGGCGCTCAGTCAGACCCAGTGTTGACATGTGGCAAGACGCTCCTCGGGGCGCGTCTTGCTTGGGCTTCTCTCATGGAGGCCCTCTGTCAGACCCAGTGTTGACATGTGTCAAGATGCTCCTCGGGGCGCGTCTTGCTTTGGCCTCTCTCCTGGAGGCGCTCAGTCAGACCGAGTGCTGACATGTGGCAAGAAGCTCCTCGGGGCGCGTCTTGCTTGGGCTTCTCTCCTGGAGGCGCTCAGTAAGACCCATTGTTGACATGTGGCAAGACGCTCCTCGGGGCGCGTCTTGCTTGGGCCTCTCTCCTGGAGGCGCTCAGTCAGACTGAGTAGTGACATGTGGCCTGACGCTCCTCGGGGCGCGTGTTGCTTTGGCCTCTCTCTTGGAGGCGCTCAGTCAGACCAAGTGGTGACATGTGGCAAGACGCTCCTCGGGGCACGTCTTGCTTGGGCCTCTCTCCAGAAGGCCCTCAATCAGACACAGTGTTGACACGTGGCAAGACGCTCCTCAGGGCGCGTCTTGCTTGGGCCTCTCTCCTGGAGGCGCTCAGTCAGAATGAGTAGTGACATGTGGCCTGACGCTCCTCGGGGCGCGTGTTGCTTGGGCCTCTCTCCTGCAGGCGCTCAGTCAGACCAAGTGGTGACATGTGGCAAGACACTTCTCGGAGCGCGTCTTGCTTGGGCCTCTCTCCTGGAGGCCCTCTGTCAGACCCAGTGTTGACATGTGGCAAGACACTCCTCGGGGCGCGTCTTGCTTGGGCCTCTCTCATGGAGGCCCTCTGTCAGACCCAGTGTTGACATGTGTCAAGACGCTCCTCAGGGCGCGTCTTGCTTTGGCCTCTCTCCTGGAGGCGCTCAGTCAGACCGAGTGCTGACATGTGGCAAGACGCTCCTCGGGCCGCGTGTTGCTTGGGCTTCTCTCCTGGAGGCCCTCAGTCAGACCCATTGTTGACATGTGGCAAGACGCTCCTCGGGGCGCATATTGCCTGGGCCTCTCTCCTGGAGGCCCTCAGTCAGACCCATTGTTGACATGTGGCAAGACGCTCCTCGGGGCGCGTCTTGCTTGGGCCTCTCTCCTGGAGGCGCTCAGTCAGACCGAGTGCTGACAAAAGGCAAGACGCTCCTCAGGGCGCGTCTTGCTGGGACCTCTCTCCTGGAGGCGTTCAGTCAGACCCAGTGCTGACATGTGGCAAGACGCTCCTCGGGGCGCGTCTTGCTTGGGCCTCTCTCCTGGAGGCGGTCAGTCAGACTGAGTAGTGACATGTGGCCTGACGCTCCTCGGGGCGCATCTTGCTTCGGCCTCTCTCCTGGAGGCGCTCAGTCAGACCCAGTGGTGACATGTGGCAAGACACTCCTCGGGGCGCGTCTTGCTTGGGCCTCTCTCCTGGAGGCCCTCTGTCAGACCCAGTGTTGACATGTGTCAAGACGCTCCTCGGGGCGCGTCTTGCTTGGGCTTCTCTCCTGGAGGCCCTCAGTCAGACCCATTGTTGACATGTGGCAAGACACTCCTCGGGGCGCGTCTTGCTTGGGCTTCTCTCCTGGAGGCGCTCAGACAGATCCAGTGTTGACATGTGACAAGACGCTCCTCGGGGCGCGTCTTGCTTGGGCCTCTCTCCTGGAGGCGCTCAGTCAGAACCAGAGGTGACATGTGGCAAGACGCTCCTCGGGGCGCGTCTTGCTTGGGCCTCTCTCCTGGAGGCCCTCTGTCAGACCCAGTGTTGACATGTGGCAAAACGCTCCTCCGGGCGCATCTTGCTTGGGCCTCTCTCCTGGAGGCCCTCAGTCAGACCCATTGTTGACATGTGGCAAGACGCTCCTCGGGGCGCGTCTTGCTTGGGCCTCTCTCCTGGAGGCGCTCAGTCAGACCGAGTGCTGACATAAGGCAAGACGCTCCTCGGGGCGCATCTTGCTGGGGCCTCTCTCCTGGAGGCGCTCAGTCAGACCCAGTGCTGACATGTGGCAAGACACTCCTTGGGGCGCGTCTTGCTTGGGCCTCTCTCCTGGAGGCGCTCAGTCAGACCCAGTGTTGACATGTGGCAAGACGCTCCTCGGGGCGCGTCTTGCTTGGGCCTCTCTCATGGAGGCCCTCTGTCAGACCCAGTGTTGACATGTGTCAAGACGCTCCTCGGTGCGCGTCTTGCTTGGGCTTCTCTCCTGGAGGCGCTCAGAAAGACCCAGTGTTTACATGTGGCAAGACGCTCCTCGGGGCGTGTCTTGCTTGGGCCTCTCTCCTGGAGGCCCTCTGTCAGACCCAGTGTTGGCATGTGGCAAGACGCTCCTCAGGGCGCGTCTTGGTTGGGCCTCTCTCCTGGAGGCGCTCAGTCAGACCCAGTGGTGACATGTGGCAAGACGCTCCTCGGGGCGCGTATTGCTTGGGCCTCTCTCCTGGATGCCCTCTGTCAGACCGAGTGTTGACATGTGGCAAGACTCTCCTCGGGGCGCGTCTTGCCTGGGCTTCTCTCATGGAGGCCCTCAGTCAGACCCAGTGTTGACATGTGTCAAGACGCTCCTCGGGGCGTGTCTTGCTTGGGCTTCTCTCCTGGAGGCCCTCAGTCAGACCCATTGTTGACATGTGGCAAGACGCTCCTCGGGGCACGTCTTGCTTGGGCCTCCCTCCTGGAGGCGCTCAAACAGACCGAGTAGTGACATGTGGCAAGACGCTCCTCGGGGCGCGTCTTGCTGGGGCTTCTCTCATGGAGGCACTCAGTCAGATCCAGTGTTGACATGTGGCAAGATGCTCCTCGGGGCGCATCTTGCTTGGACCTCTCTCCCTGAGGCGCTCAGTCAGACCGAGTAGTGACATGTGGCAAGACGCTCCTCGGGGCGCGTCTTGCTTGGACCTCTCTCCCTGAGGCGCTCAGTCAGACCTAGTGTTGACATTTGGCAAGACACTCCTCGGGGCGCGTCTTGCTTGGGCCTCTCTCATGGAGGCCCTCTGTCAGACCCAGTGTTGACATGTGTCAAGACGCTCCTCGGGGGGCGTCTTGCTTTGGCCTCTCTCCTGGAGGCGCTCAGTCAGACCGAGTGGTGACATGTGGCAAGAAGCTCCTCGGGGCGCGTCTTGCTTGGGCTTCTCTCCTGGAGGCCCTCAGTAAGAACCATTGTTGACATGTGGCAAGACGCTCCTCGGGGCGCGTCTTGCTTGGGCCTCCCTCCAGAAGGCCCTCAATCAGACCCAGTGTTGACACGTGGCAAGACGCTCCTCGGGGCGCGTCTTGCTTGGGCCTCTCTCCTGGAGGCGCTCAGTCAGACTGAGTAGTGTCATGTGGCCTGACGCTCCTCGGGGCGCGTGTTGCTTGGGCCTCTCTCCTGGAGGCGCTCAGTCAGACCAAGTTGTGACATGTGGCAAGACACTCCTCGGGGCGCGTCTTGCTTGGGCCTCTCTTCTGGAGGCCCTCTGTCAGACCCAGTGTTGACATGTGGCAAGACACTCCTCGGGGCGCGTCTTGCTTGGGCCTCTCTCATGGAGGCCCTCTGTCAGACCCATTGTTGACATGTGTCAAGACGCTCCTCGGGGCGCGTCTTGCTTTGGCCTCTCTCCTGGAGGCGCTCAGTCAGACCGAGTGCTGACATGTGGCAAGAAGCTCCTCGGGGCGCGTCTTGCTTGGGCTTCTCTCCTGGAGGCCCTCAGTAAGACCCATTGTTGACATGTGGCAAGACGCTCCTCGGGGGGCGTCTTGCTTGGGCCTCTCTCCTGGAGGCGCTCAGTCAGACTGAGTAGTGACATGTGGCCTGACGCTCCTCGGGGCGCGTGTTGCTTGGGCCTCTCTCCTGGAGGCGCTCAGTCAGACCAAGTGGTGACATGTGGCAAGACGCTCCTCGGGGCGCGTCTTGCTTGGGCCTCTCTCCAGAAGGCCCTCAATCAGACCCAGTGTTGACACGTGGCAAGACGCTCCTCGGGGCGCGTCTTGCTTGGGCCTCTCTCCTGGAGGCGCTCAGTCAGAATGAGTAGTGACATGTGGCCTGACGCTCCTCGGGGCGCGTGTTGCTTGGGCCTCTCTCCTGGAGGCGCTCAGTCAGACCAAGTGGTGACATGTGGCAAGACACTTCTCGGGGCGCGTCTTGCTTGGGCCTCTCTCCTGGAGGCCCTCTGTCAGACCCAGTGTTGACATGTGGCAAGACACTCCTCGGGGCGCGTCTTGCTTGGGCCTCTCTCATGGAGGCCCTCTGTCAGACCCAGTGTTGACATGTGTCAAGACACTCCTCAGGGCGCGTCTTGCTTTGGCCTCTCTCCTGGAGGCGCTCAGTCAGACCGAGTGCTGACATGTGGCAAGACGCTCCTCGGGCCGCGTGTTGCTTGGGCTTCTCTCCTGGAGGCCCTCAGTCAGACCTATTGTTGACATGTGGCTAGACGCTCCTCTGGGCGCGTCTTGCTTGGGCCTCTCTCCTGGAGGCGCTCAGTCAGACCGAGTGCTGACATGTGGCAAGACGCTCCTCGGGGCGCGTCTTGCTTGGGCTTCTCTCCTGGAGGCGCTCAGAATGACCCAGTGTTGACATGTGACAAGACGCTCCTCGGGGCACGTCTTGCTTGGGCCTCTCTCCTGGAGGCGCTCAGTCAGAACCAGAGGTGACATGTGGCAAGACGCTCCTCGGGGCGCGTCTTGCTTGGGCCTCTCTCCTGGAGGCCCTCTGTCAGACCCAGTGTTGACATGTGGCAAGACGCTCCTCCGGGCGCATCTTGCTTGGGCCTCTCTCCTGGAGGCACTCAGTCAGATCCAGTGTTGACATGTGGCAAGATGCTCCTCGGGGCGCATCTTGCTTGGACCTCTCTCCCTGAGGCGCTCAGTCAGACCGAGTAGTGACATGTGGCAAGACGCTCCTCGGGGCGCGTCTTGCTTGGGCCTCTCTCCTTGAGGCGCTCAGTCAGACCCAGTGTTGACATGTGGCAAGACGCTCCTCGGGGCGCGTCTTGCTTGGGCCTCTCTCATGGAGGCCCTCTGTCAGACCCAGTGTTGACATGTGTCAAGACGCTCCTCGGGGCGCGTCTTGCTTTGGCCTCTCTCCTGGAGGCGCTCAGTCAGACCGAGTGCTGACATGTGGCAAGAAGCTCCTCGGGGCGCATCTTGCATGGGCCTCTCTCCTGGAGGCGCTCAGTCAGACCCAGTGCTGACATGTGGCAAGACGCTCCTCGGGGCGCGTCTTGCTTGGGCCTCTCTCCTGGAGGCCCTCTGTGAGACCCAGTGTTGACATGTGGCAAGACACTCCTCGGGGCGCGTCTTGCTTGGGCCTCTCTCATGGAGGCCCTCTGTCAGACCCAGTGTTGACATGTGTCAAGACGCTCCTCGGGGCGCGTCTTGCTTTGGCCTCTCTCCTGGAGGCGCTCAGTCAGACCGAGTGCTGACATGTGGCAAGACGCTCCTCGGGCCGCGTGTTGCTTGGGCTTCTCTCCTGGAGGCCCTCAGTCAGACCCATTGTTGACATGTGGCAAGACGCTCCTCCATGCGCATCTTGCTTGGGCCTCTCTCCTGGAGGCGCTCAGTCAGACCCAGTGTTGACATGTGGCAAGACGCTGCTCGGGGCGCGTCTTGCTTGGGCTTCTCTCCTGGAGGCGCTCAGACAGACCCAGTGTTGACATGTGACAAGACGCTCCTCGGGGCGCGTCTTGCTTGGGCCTCTCTCCTGGAGGCGCTCAGTCAGAACCAGAGGTGACATGTGGCAAGACGCTCCTCGGGGCGCGTCTTGCTTGGGCCTCTCTCCTGGAGGCCCTCTGTCAGACCCAGTGTTGTCAAGTGGCAAGACGCTCCTCCGGGCGCATCTTGCTTGGGCCTCTCTCCTGGAGGCCCTCAGTCAGACCCATTGTTGACATGTGGCAAGACGCTCCTCGGGGCGCGTCTTGCTTGGGCCTCTCTCCTGGAGGCGCTCAGTCAGACAGAGTGCTGACATAAGGCAAGACGCTCCTCGGGGCGCGTCTTGCTGGGGCCTCTCTCGTGGAGGCGCTCAGTCAGACCCAGTGCTGACATGTGGAAAGACGCTCCTCGGGGCGCGTCTTGCTTGGGCCTCTCTCCAGAATGCCCTCTGTCAGACCGAGTGTTGACATGTGGCAAGACTCTCCTTGGGGCGCGTCTTGCTTGGGCTTCTCTCATGGAGGCCCTCAGTCCGACCCAGTGTTGACATGTGTCAAGACACTCCTCGGGGCGTGTCTTGCTTGGGCCTCTCTCCTGGAGGCGCTCAGTCAGACCCAGTGTTGACATGTGGCAAGACGCTCCTCGGGGCGCGTCTTGCTTTGGCCTCTCTCCTGGAGGCGCTCAGTCAGACCGAGTGCTGACATGTGGCAAGAAGCTCCTCGGGGCGCGTCTTGCATGGGCCTCTCTCCTGGAGGCGCTCAGTCAGACCGAGTGCTGACATAAGGCAAGACGCTCCTCGGGGCGCGTCTTGCTGGGGCCTCTCTCCTGGAGGCGCTCAGTCAGACCCAGTGCTGACATGTGGCAAGACGCTCCTCGGGGCGCGTCTTGCTTGGGCCTCTCTCCTGGAGGCCCTCTGTGAGACCCAGTGTTGACATGTGGCAAGACACTCCTCGGGGCGCGTCTTGCTTGGGCCTCTCTCATGGAGGCCCTCTGTCAGACCCAGTGTTGACATGTGTCAAGACGCTCCTCGGGGCGCGTCTTGCTTTGGCCTCTCTCCTGGAGGCGCTCAGTCAGACTGAGTGCTGACATGTGGCAAGACGCTCCTCGGGCCGCGTGTTGCTTGGGCTTCTCTCCTGGAGGCCCTCAGTCAGACCCATTGTTGACATGTGGCAAGACGCTCCTCCGTGCGCATCTTGCTTGGGCCTCTCTCCTGGAGGCGCTCAGTCAGACCCAGTGTTGACATGTGGCAAGACGCTGCTCGGGGCGCGTCTTGCTTGGGCTTCTCTCCTGGAGGCGCTCAGACAGACCCAGTGTTGACATGTGACAAGACGCTCCTCGGGGCGCGTCTTGCTTGGGCCTCTCTCCTGGAGGCGCTCAGTCAGAACCAGAGGTGACATGTGGCAAGACGCTCCTCGGGGCGCGTCTTGCTTGGGCTTCTCTCCTGGAGACCCTCAGTCAGACCCATTGTTGACATGTCGCAAGACGCTCCTCGGGGCGCGTCTTGCTTGGGCCTCTCTCCTGGAGGCGCTCAGTCAGACCCAGTGGTGACATGTGGCAAGACGCTCCTCGGGGCGCATCTTGCTTGGGCCTCTCTCCTGGAGGCGCTCAGTCAGACCCAGTGTTGACACGTGTCAAGACGCTCCTCGGGGCGCGTCTTGCTTGGGCCTCTCTCCTGGAGCCGCTCAGTCAGACCCAGTGTTGACATGTGGCAAGACACTCCTCATCACACTCCGCTCCTCGGGGCGCGTCTTGCTCCAGGAGAGAGACCTATTGTTGACATGTGGCTAGACGCCACATGTGAACACTGGGTCTGACTGAGCGCCTCCAGGAGAGAGGGCCAAGCAAGACGCGCCCGAGGAGCGTCTTGCAACATGTCAGCACTCGGTCTGACTGAGCGCCCCCAGGAGAGAGGCCCAAGCAAGACGCGCCCCGAGGAGCATCTTGACACATGTCTCCTCTGGGTCTGACTGAGCGCCTCCAGGAGAGAGGCCCAAGCAAGACGTGCCCCGACGAGCATCTTGCCACATGTCAGAAGAGAGGCCGAAGCAATACGCGCCCCGAGGAGCGTCTTGCCACATGTCACCACTGGGTCTGAATGAGCGCCTCCAGGAGAGAGGCCCAACCAAGACGCGCCCCGAGGAGTGTCTTGCCACATGCCAACACTGGGTCTGACTGAGCACCTCCAGGAGAGAGAACCAAGCAAGACGCGCCACGAGGAGCGTCTTGCCACGTGTCAACACTGGGTCTGACTGAGCGCCTCCAGGAGAGAGGCCCAAGCAAGATGTGCCCCGAGGAGCGTCTTTCCACGTGTCACCACTGGGTCTGACTGAGCGCCTCCAGGAGAGAGGCCCAAGCAAGACGCGCCCCGAGGAGCGTCTTGCCACATGTCAACACTGGGTCTGACTGAGCGCCTCCAGGAGAGAGGCCCAAGCAAGACACGCCCCGAGGAGCGTCTTGCCACATGTCAACACTGGGTCTGACTGAGCGCCTCCAGGAGAGAGGCCCAAGCAAGACGCGCCCCGAGGAGCGTCTTGCCACATGTCAGCACTGGGTCTGACTGAGCGCCTCCAGGAGAGAGGCCCCAGCAAGACGCGCCCCGAGGAGCGTCTTGCCTTATGTCAGCACTCGGTCTGACTGAGCGCCTCCAGGAGAGAGGCCCAAGCAAGACGCGCCCCGAGGAGCGTCTTGCCACATGTCAACAATGGGTCTGACTGAGGGCCTCCAGGAGAGAGGCCCAAGCAAGATGCGCCCGGAGGAGCGTCTTGCCACATGTCAACACTGGGTCTGACAGAGGGCCTCCAGGAGAGAGGCCCAAGCAAGACGCGCCCCGAGGAGCGTCTTGTCACATGTCACCTCTGGTTCTGACCGAGCGCCTCCAGGAGAGAGGCCCAAGCAAGACGCGCCCCGAGGAGCGTCTTGCCACATGTCAACACTGGGTCTGACTGAGCGCCTCCAGGAGAGAGGCCCAAGCAAGACACGCACCGAGGAGCGTCTTGCCACATGTCAACACTGGGTCTGACTGAGCGCCTCCAGGAGAGAGGCCCAAGCAAGACGCGCCCCGAGGAGCGTCTTGCCACATGTCAGCACTGGGTCTGACTTAGCGCATCCAGGAGAGAGGCCCAAGCAAGACGCGCCCCGAGGAGCGTCTTGCCTTATGTCAGCACTCGGTCTGACTGAGCGCCTCCAGGAGAGAGGCCCAAGCAAAACGCGCCCCGAGGAGCGTCTTGCCACATGTCAACAATGGGTCTGACTGAGGGCCTCCAGGAGAGAGGCCCAAGCAAGATGCGCCCGGAGGAGCGTCTTGCCACATGTCAACACTGGGTCTGACTGAGCGCCTCCAGGAGAGAGGCCCAAGCAAGACGCGCCCCGAGGAGCGTCAGGCCACATGTCACTACTCAGTCTGACTGAGCGCCTCCAGGAGAGAGGCCCAAGCAAGACGCGCCCCGAGGAGCGTCTTGCCACATGTCAGCACTGGGTCTGACTGAGCGCCTCCAGGAGAGAGGCCCCAGCAAGACGCACCCCGAGGAGAGTCTTGCCACATGTCAACACTCGGTCTGACAGAGGGCATTCAGGAGAGAGGTCCAAGCAATACGCGCCCCGAGGAGCGTCTTGCCACATGTCACCACTGGGTCTGAATGAGCGCCTCCAGGAGAGAGGCCCAACCAAGACGCGCCCCGAGGAGCGTCTTGCCACGTGTCAACACTGGGTCTGACTGAGCGCCTCCAGGAGAGAGGCCCAAGCAAGACGCGCCCCGAGGAGCGTCTTGCCACATGTATACACTGGGTCTGACTGAGCGTCTCCAGGAGAGAGGCCCAAGCAAGACGCGCCCGAGGAGCGTCTTGCAACATGTCAGCACTCGGTCTGACTGAGCGCCCCCAGGAGAGAGGCCCAAGCAAGACGCGCCCCGAGAAGCATCTTGACACATGTCTCCTCTGGGTCTGACTGAGCGCCTCCAGGAGAGAGGCCCAAGCAAGACGTGCCCCGACGAGCATCTTGCCACATGTCAACACTTGGTCTGACTGAGTGCCTCCATGAGAGAAGCCCCAGCAAGACGCGCCCCGAGGAGCGTCTTGCCACATGTCAACACTGGGTCTGACTGAGCACCTCCAGGAGAGAGGCCCAAGCAAGAAGCGCCCCGAGGAGCGTCTTGCCACATGTCAACACTGGGTCTGACCGAGCGCCTCCAGGAGAGAGGCCCGAGGAGCGTCTTGCCACATGTCACCTCTGGGTCTGACTGAGCGCCTCCAGGAGAGAGGCACAAGCAAGAAACGCCCGAGGAGCGTCTTGACACATGTCAACACTGGGTCTGACTGAACGCCTCCAGGAGAGAGGCCCCAGCAAGACGCGCCCCGAGGAGCGTCTTGCCACATGTCAGCACTCGGTCTGACTGAGCGCCTCCAGGAGAGAGGCCCAAGCAAGAAGCGCCCCGAGGAGCGTCTTGCCACATGTCAACAATGGGTCTGACTTAGGGCCTCCAGGAGAGAAGCCCAAGCAAGACACGCCCCGAGGAGCGACTTGCCACATGTCAACACTGGGTCTAATTGAGCACCTCCAGGAGAGAGGCCCAAGCAAGACGCGCCCCGAGGAGCGTCTTGCCACATGTCACTACTCGGTCTGACTGAGCGCCTCCAGGTGAGAGGTCCAAGCAAGACGCGCCCCGAGGAGAGTCTTGCCACATGTCAACACTGGGTCTGACAGAGGGCATCCAGGAGAGAGGCCCGAGCAATACGCGCCCCGAGGAGCGTCTTGCCACATGTCAACAATGGGTCTGACTGAGGGGCTCCAGGAGAGAAGCCAAAGCAAGACGCGCCCCGAGGAGCTTCTTTCCACATGTCAACAATGGGTCTTACTGAGGGCCTCCATGAGAGAAGCCCAAGCAAGGCGCGCCCCGAGGAGTGTCTTGCCACATGTCAACACTGTGTCTGACTGAGCGCCTCCAGGAGAGAGGGCCAAGCAAGACGCGCCCCGAGGAGCGTCTTGCCACGTGTCAACACTGGGTCTGACTTAGCGCCTCCAGGAGAGAGGCCCAAGCAAGATGCGCCCCGAGGAGCGTCTTGCCACGTGTCACCACTGGGTCTGACTGAGCTCCTCCAGGAGAGAGGCCCAAGCAAGACGCGCCCAGAGGAGCGTCTTGCCACGTGTCACCACTGGGTCTGATTGAGCACCTCCAGGAGAGAGGCCCCAGCAAGACGCGCCCCGAGGAGCGTCTTGTCTTATGTCAGCACTCGGTCTGACTGAGCGCCTCCAGGAGAGAGGCCGAAGCAAGACGTGCCCCGAGGAGCGTCTTGCCACATGTCACTACTCGGTCTAACTGAGGGCCTCCAGGAGAGAGGTCCAAGCAAGATGCGCCCCGAGGAGCGT
Organism: Nothobranchius furzeri; assembly: GCF_043380555.1. NCBI lineage: Eukaryota > Metazoa > Chordata > Actinopteri > Cyprinodontiformes > Nothobranchiidae > Nothobranchius > Nothobranchius furzeri. Next base: position 18,570,613 of record NC_091741.1, read on the forward strand.
CTTGCAAAATGTTACTACTCGGTCTGACTGAGCGCCTCCAGGAGGGAGGTCCAAGCAAGACGCGCCCCGAGGAGCGTCTTGCCACATGTCACTACTCGGTCTGACTGAGCGCCTCCAGGAGAGAGGCCCAAGCAAGACTTGCCCCGAGGAGCGTCTTGCCACATGTCAACAATGGGTCTGACTGAGGGTCTCCAGGAGAGAAGCCCAAGCAAGACGCGCCCAGAGGAGCGTCTTGCCACATGTCAACAATGGGTCTGACTGAGCGCCTCCAGTAGAGAGGCCCAAGCAAGACATGCCCCGAGGAGCGTCTTGACATATGTCACGCTGGGTCGGACTGAGGGCCTCCATGAGAGAAGCCCAAGCAAGACACGCCTCGAGGAGAGTCTTGCCACATGTCAACACTCGGTCTGACAGAGGGCATTCAGGAGAGAGGCCGAAGCAATACGCGCCCCGAGGAGCGTCTTGCCACATGTCACCACTGGGTCTGAATGAGCGCCTCCAGGAGAGAGGCCCAACCAAGACGCGCCCCGAGGAGTGTCTTGCCACATGCCAACACTGGGTCTGACTGAGCGCCTCCAGGAGAGAGGCCCAAGCAAGACGCGCCACGAGGAGCGTCTTGCCACGTGTCAACACTGGGTCTGACTGAGCGCCTCCAGGAGAGAGGCCCAAGCAAGATGTGCCCAGAGGAGCGTCTTTCCACGTGTCACCACTGGGTCTGACTGAGCGCCTCCAGGAGAGAGGCCCAAGCAAGACGCGCCCCGAGGAGCGTCTTGCCACATGTCAACACTGGGTCTGACTGAGCGCCTCCAGGAGAGAGGCCCAAGCAAGACGCGCCCCGAGGAGCGTCTTGCCACATGTCAACACTGGGTCTGACTGAGCGCCTCCAGGAGAGAGGCCCAAGGAAGACGCGCCCCGAGGAGCGTCTTGCCACATGTCAGCACTGGGTCTGACTGAGCGCCTCCAGGAGAGAGGCCCAAGCAAGACGCGCCCTGAGGAGCATCTTGCCACATGTCAACACTGGGTCTGACTGAGCGCCTCCAGGAGAGAGGCCCAAGCAAGACTTGCCCCGAGGAGCGTCTTGCCACATGTCAACAATGGGTCTGACTGAGGGTCTCCAGGAGAGAAGCCCAAGCAAGACGCGCCCAGAGGAGCGTCTTGCCACATGTCAACACTGGGTCTGACTGAGCGCCTCCAGTAGAGAGGCCCAAGCAAGACATGCCCCGAGGAGCGTCTTGACATATGTCAACACTGGGTCGGACTGAGGGCCTCCATGAGAGAAGCCTAAGCAAGACGCGCCCCGAGGAGAGTCTTGCCACATGTCAACACTTTGTCTGACAGAGGGCCTCTAGGAGAGAGGCCCAAGCAAGACGCGCCCAGAGGAGTGTCTTGCCACATGTCACTACTGGGTCTGACTGAGCACCTCCAGGAGAGAGGCCCAAGCAAGACGCGCCCCGAGGAGCGTCAGGCCACATGTCACTACTCAGTCTGACTGAGCGCCTCCAGGAGAGAGGCCCAAGCAAGACTTGCCCCGAGGAGCGTCTTGCCACATGTCAACAATGGGTCTGACTGAGGGTCTCCAGGAGAGAAGCCCAAGCAAGACGCGCCCAGAGGAGCGTCTTGCCACATGTCAACACTGGGTCTGACTGAGCGCCTCCAGTAGAGAGGCCCAAGCAAGACACGCCCCGAGGAGCGTCTTGACATATGTCAACACTGGGTCGGACTGAGGGCCTCCATGAGAGAAGCCCAAGCAAGACGCGCCCCGAGGAGAGTCTTGCCACATGTCAACACTCGGTCTGACAGAGGGCATTCAGGAGAGAGGCCGAAGCAATACGCGCCCCGAGGAGCGTCTTGCCACATGTCACCACTGGGTCTGACTGAGCGCCTCCAGGAGAGAGGCCCAAGCAAGACGCGCCCCGAGGAGCGTCAGGCCACATGTCACTACTCGGTCTGACTGAGCGCCTCCAGGAGAGAGGCCCAAGCAAGACTTGCCCCGAGGAGCGTCTTGCCACATGTCAACAATGGGTCTGACTGAGGGTCTCCAGGAGAGAAGCCCAAGCAAGACGCGCCCAGAGGAGCGTCTTGCCACATGTCAACAATGGGTCTGACTGAGCGCCTCCAGTAGAGAGGCCCAAGCAAGACATGCCCCGAGGAGCGTCTTGACATATGTCACGCTGGGTCGGACTGAGGGCCTCCATGAGAGAAGCCCAAGCAAGACGCGCCTCGAGGAGAGTCTTGCCACATGTCAACACTCGGTCTGACAGAGGGCATTCAGGAGAGAGGCCGAAGCAATACGCGCCCCGAGGAGCGTCTTGCCACATGTCACCACTGGGTCTGAATGAGCGCCTCCAGGAGAGAGGCCCAACCAAGACGCGCCCCGAGGAGTGTCTTGCCACATGCCAACACTGGGTCTGACTGAGCGCCTCCAGGAGAGAGGCCCAAGCAAGACGCGCCACGAGGAGCGTCTTGCCACGTGTCAACACTGGGTCTGACTGAGCGCCTCCAGGAGAGAGGCCCAAGCAAGATGTGCCCAGAGGAGCGTCTTTCCACGTGTCACCACTGGGTCTGACTGAGCGCCTCCAGGAGAGAGGCCCAAGCAAGACGCGCCCCGAGGAGCGTCTTGCCACATGTCAACACTGGGTCTGACTGAGCGCCTCCAGGAGAGAGGCCCAAGCAAGACGCGCCCCGAGGAGCGTCTTGCCACATGTCAACACTGGGTCTGACTGAGCGCCTCCAGGAGAGAGGCCCAAGGAAGACGCGCCCCGAGGAGCGTCTTGCCACATGTCAGCACTGGGTCTGACTGAGCGCCTCCAGGAGAGAGGCCCAAGCAAGACGCGCCCTGAGGAGCATCTTGCCACATGTCAACACTGGGTCTGACTGAGCGCCTCCAGGAGAGAGGCCCAAGCAAGACTTGCCCCGAGGAGCGTCTTGCCACATGTCAACAATGGGTCTGACTGAGGGTCTCCAGGAGAGAAGCCCAAGCAAGACGCGCCCAGAGGAGCGTCTTGCCACATGTCAACACTGGGTCTGACTGAGCGCCTCCAGTAGAGAGGCCCAAGCAAGACATGCCCCGAGGAGCGTCTTGACATATGTCAACACTGGGTCGGACTGAGGGCCTCCATGAGAGAAGCCTAAGCAAGACGCGCCCCGAGGAGAGTCTTGCCACATGTCAACACTTTGTCTGACAGAGGGCCTCTAGGAGAGAGGCCCAAGCAAGACGCGCCCAGAGGAGTGTCTTGCCACATGTCACTACTGGGTCTGACTGAGCACCTCCAGGAGAGAGGCCCAAGCAAGACGCGCCCCGAGGAGCGTCAGGCCACATGTCACTACTCAGTCTGACTGAGCGCCTCCAGGAGAGAGGCCCAAGCAAGACTTGCCCCGAGGAGCGTCTTGCCACATGTCAACAATGGGTCTGACTGAGGGTCTCCAGGAGAGAAGCCCAAGCAAGACGCGCCCAGAGGAGCGTCTTGCCACATGTCAACACTGGGTCTGACTGAGCGCCTCCAGTAGAGAGGCCCAAGCAAGACACGCCCCGAGGAGCGTCTTGACATATGTCAACACTGGGTCGGACTGAGGGCCTCCATGAGAGAAGCCCAAGCAAGACGCGCCCCGAGGAGAGTCTTGCCACATGTCAACACTCGGTCTGACAGAGGGCATTCAGGAGAGAGGCCGAAGCAATACGCGCCCCGAGGAGCGTCTTGCCACATGTCACCACTGGGTCTGACTGAGCGCCTCCAGGAGAGAGGCCCAAGCAAGACGCGCCCCGAGGAGCGTCAGGCCACATGTCACTACTCGGTCTGACTGAGCGCCTCCAGGAGAGAGGCCCAAGCAAGACTTGCCCCGAGGAGCGTCTTGCCACATGTCAACAATGGGTCTGACTGAGGGTCTCCAGGAGAGAAGCCCAAGCAAGACGCGCCCAGAGGAGCGTCTTGCCACATGTCAACACTGGGTCTGACTGAGCGCCTCCAGTAGAGAGGCCCAAGCAAGACAAGCCCCGAGGAGCGTCTTGACATATGTCAACACTGGGTCGGACTGAGGGCCTCCATGAGAGAAGCCCAAGCAAGACGCGCCCCGAGGAGAGTCTTGCCACATGTCAACACTCGGTCTGACAGAGGGCATTCAGGAGAGAGGCCGAAGCAATACGCGCCCCGAGGAGCGTCTTGCCACATGTCACCACTGGGTCTGAATGAGCGCCTCCAGGAGAGAGGCCCAACCAAGACGAGCCCCGAGGAGTGTCTTGCCACATGCCAACACTGGGTCTGACTGAGCGCCTCCAGGAGAGAGGCCCAAGCAAGACGCACCACGAGGAGCGTCTTGCCACGTGTCAACACTGGGTCTGACTGAGCGCCTCCAGGAGAGAGGCCCAAGCAAGATGTGCCCCGAGGAGCGTCTTTCCACGTGTCACCACTGGGTCTGACTGAGCGCCTCCAGGAGAGAGGCCAAAGCAAGACGCGCCCCGAGGAGCGTCTTGCCACATGTCAACACTGGGTCTGACTGAGCGCCTCCAGGAGAGAGGCCCAAGCAAAACACGCCCCGAGGAGCGTCTTGCCACATGTCAACACTGGGTCTGACTGAGCGCCTCCAGGAGAGAGGCCAAAGCAAGACGCGCCCCGAGGAGCGTCTTGCCACATGTCAACACTGGGTCTGACTGAGCGCCTCCAGGAGAGAGGCCCAAGCAAAACACGCCCCGAGGAGCGTCTTGCAACATGTCAGCACTCGGTCTGACTGAGCGCCCCCAGGAGAGAGGCCCAAGCAAGACGCGCCCCGAGGAGCATCTTGACACATGTCTCCTCTGGGTCTGACTGAGCGCCTCCAGGAGAGAGGCCCAAGCAAGACGTGCCCCGACGAGCATCTTGCCACATGTCAGAAGAGAGGCCGAAGCAATACGCGCCCCGAGGAGCGTCTTGCCACATGTCACCACTGGGTCTGAATGAGCGCCTCCAGGAGAGAGGCCCAACCAAGACGCGCCCCGAGGAGTGTCTTGCCACATGCCAACACTGGGTCTGACTGAGCACCTCCAGGAGAGAGAACCAAGCAAGACGCGCCACGAGGAGCGTCTTGCCACGTGTCAACACTGGGTCTGACTGAGCGCCTCCAGGAGAGAGGCCCAAGCAAGATGTGCCCCGAGGAGCGTCTTTCCACGTGTCACCACTGGGTCTGACTGAGCGCCTCCAGGAGAGAGGCCCAAGCAAGACGCGCCCCGAGGAGCGTCTTGCCACATGTCAACACTGGGTCTGACTGAGCGCCTCCAGGAGAGAGGCCCAAGCAAGACACGCCCCGAGGAGCGTCTTGCCACATGTCAACACTGGGTCTGACTGAGCGCCTCCAGGAGAGAGGCCCAAGCAAGACGCGCCCCGAGGAGCGTCTTGCCACATGTCAGCACTGGGTCTGACTGAGCGCCTCCAGGAGAGAGGCCCCAGCAAGACGCGCCCCGAGGAGCGTCTTGCCTTATGTCAGCACTCGGTCTGACTGAGCGCCTCCAGGAGAGAGGCCCAAGCAAGACGCGCCCCGAGGAGCGTCTTGCCACATGTCAACAATGGGTCTGACTGAGGGCCTCCAGGAGAGAGGCCCAAGCAAGATGCGCCCGGAGGAGCGTCTTGCCACATGTCAACACTGGGTCTGACAGAGGGCCTCCAGGAGAGAGGCCCAAGCAAGACGCGCCCCGAGGAGCGTCTTGTCACATGTCACCTCTGGTTCTGACCGAGCGCCTCCAGGAGAGAGGCCCAAGCAAGACGCGCCCCGAGGAGCGTCTTGCCACATGTCAACACTGGGTCTGACTGAGCGCCTCCAGGAGAGAGGCCCAAGCAAGACACGCCCCGAGGAGCGTCTTGCCACATGTCAACACTGGGTCTGACTGAGCGCCTCCAGGAGAGAGGCCCAAGCAAGACGCGCCCCGAGGAGCGTCTTGCCACATGTCAGCACTGGGTCTGACTTAGCGCATCCAGGAGAGAGGCCCAAGCAAGACGCGCCCCGAGGAGCGTCTTGCCTTATGTCAGCACTCGGTCTGACTGAGCGCCTCCAGGAGAGAGGCCCAAGCAAAACGCGCCCCGAGGAGCGTCTTGCCACATGTCAACAATGGGTCTGACTGAGGGCCTCCAGGAGAGAGGCCCAAGCAAGATGCGCCCGGAGGAGCGTCTTGCCACATGTCAACACTGGGTCTGACTGAGCGCCTCCAGGAGAGAGGCCCAAGCAAGACGCGCCCCGAGGAGCGTCAGGCCACATGTCACTACTCAGTCTGACTGAGCGCCTCCAGGAGAGAGGCCCAAGCAAGACGCGCCCCGAGGAGCGTCTTGCCACATGTCAGCACTGGGTCTGACTGAGCGCCTCCAGGAGAGAGGCCCCAGCAAGACGCACCCCGAGGAGAGTCTTGCCACATGTCAACACTCGGTCTGACAGAGGGCATTCAGGAGAGAGGTCCAAGCAATACGCGCCCCGAGGAGCGTCTTGCCACATGTCACCACTGGGTCTGAATGAGCGCCTCCAGGAGAGAGGCCCAACCAAGACGCGCCCCGAGGAGCGTCTTGCCACGTGTCAACACTGGGTCTGACTGAGCGCCTCCAGGAGAGAGGCCCAAGCAAGACGCGCCCCGAGGAGCGTCTTGCCACATGTATACACTGGGTCTGACTGAGCGTCTCCAGGAGAGAGGCCCAAGCAAGACGCGCCCGAGGAGCGTCTTGCAACATGTCAGCACTCGGTCTGACTGAGCGCCCCCAGGAGAGAGGCCCAAGCAAGACGCGCCCCGAGAAGCATCTTGACACATGTCTCCTCTGGGTCTGACTGAGCGCCTCCAGGAGAGAGGCCCAAGCAAGACGTGCCCCGACGAGCATCTTGCCACATGTCAACACTTGGTCTGACTGAGTGCCTCCATGAGAGAAGCCCCAGCAAGACGCGCCCCGAGGAGCGTCTTGCCACATGTCAACACTGGGTCTGACTGAGCACCTCCAGGAGAGAGGCCCAAGCAAGAAGTGCCCCGAGGAGCGTCTTGCCACATGTCAACACTGGGTCTGACCGAGCGCCTCCAGGAGAGAGGCCCGAGGAGCGTCTTGCCACATGTCACCTCTGGGTCTGACTGAGCGCCTCCAGGAGAGAGGCACAAGCAAGAAACGCCCGAGGAGCGTCTTGACACATGTCAACACTGGGTCTGACTGAACGCCTCCAGGAGAGAGGCCCCAGCAAGACGCGCCCCGAGGAGCGTCTTGCCACATGTCAGCACTCGGTCTGACTGAGCGCCTCCAGGAGAGAGGCCCAAGCAAGAAGCGCCCCGAGGAGCGTCTTGCCACATGTCAACAATGGGTCTGACTTAGGGCCTCCAGGAGAGAAGCCCAAGCAAGACACGCCCCGAGGAGCGACTTGCCACATGTCAACACTGGGTCTAATTGAGCACCTCCAGGAGAGAGGCCCAAGCAAGACGCGCCCCGAGGAGCGTCTTGCCACATGTCACTACTCGGTCTGACTGAGCGCCTCCAGGTGAGAGGTCCAAGCAAGACGCGCCCCGAGGAGAGTCTTGCCACATGTCAACACTGGGTCTGACAGAGGGCATCCAGGAGAGAGGCCCGAGCAATACGCGCCCCGAGGAGCGTCTTGCCACATGTCAACAATGGGTCTGACTGAGGGGCTCCAGGAGAGAAGCCAAAGCAAGACGCGCCCCGAGGAGCTTCTTTCCACATGTCAACAATGGGTCTTACTGAGGGCCTCCATGAGAGAAGCCCAAGCAAGACGCGCCCCGAGGAGTGTCTTGCCACATGTCAACACTGTGTCTGACTGAGCGCCTCCAGGAGAGAGGGCCAAGCAAGACGCGCCCCGAGGAGCGTCTTGCCACGTGTCAACACTGGGTCTGACTTAGCGCCTCCAGGAGAGAGGCCCAAGCAAGATGCGCCCCGAGGAGCGTCTTGCCACGTGTCACCACTGGGTCTGACTGAGCTCCTCCAGGAGAGAGGCCCAAGCAAGACGCGCCCAGAGGAGCGTCTTGCCACGTGTCACCACTGGGTCTGATTGAGCACCTCCAGGAGAGAGGCCCCAGCAAGACGCGCCCCGAGGAGCGTCTTGTCTTATGTCAGCACTCGGTCTGACTGAGCGCCTCCAGGAGAGAGGCCGAAGCAAGACGTGCCCCGAGGAGCGTCTTGCCACATGTCACTACTCGGTCTAACTGAGGGCCTCCAGGAGAGAGGTCCAAGCAAGATGCGCCCCGAGGAGCGTCTTGCAAAATGTTACTACTCGGTCTGACTGAGCGCCTCCAGGAGAGAGGCCCAAGCAAGACTTGCCCCGAGGAGCGTCTTGCCACATGTCACTAATCGGTCTGACTGAGCGCCTCCAGGAGAGAGGCCCAAGCAAGACTTGCCCCGAGGAGCGTCTTGCCACATGTCAACAATGGGTCTGACTGAGGGTCTCCAGGAGAGAAGCCCAAGCAAGACGCGCCCAGAGGAGCGTCTTGCCACATGTCAACAATGGGTCTGACTGAGCGCCTCCAGTAGAGAGGCCCAAGCAAGACATGCCCCGAGGAGCGTCTTGACATATGTCAACACTGGGTCGGACTGAGGGCCTCCATGAGAGAAGCCCAAGCAAGACGCGCCTCGAGGAGAGTCTTGCCACATGTCAACACTCGGTCTGACAGAGGGCATTCAGGAGAGAGGCCGAAGCAATACGCGCCCCGAGGAGCGTCTTGCCACATGTCACCACTGGGTCTGAATGAGCGCCTCCAGGAGAGAGGCCCAACCAAGACGCGCCCCGAGGAGTGTCTTGCCACATGCCAACACTGGGTCTGACTGAGCGCCTCCAGGAGAGAGGCCCAAGCAAGACGCGCCACGAGGAGCGTCTTGCCACGTGTCAACACTGGGTCTGACTGAGCGCCTCCAGGAGAGAGGCCCAAGCAAGATGTGCCCAGAGGAGCGTCTTTCCACGTGTCACCACTGGGTCTGACTGAGCTCCTCCAGGAGAGAGGCCCAAGCAAGACGCGCCCCGAGGAGCGTCTTGCCACATGTCAACACTGGGTCTGACTGAGCGCCTCCAGGAGAGAGGCCCAAGCAAGACGCGCCCCGAGGAGCGTCTTGCCACATGTCAACACTGGGTCTGACTGAGCGCCTCCAGGAGAGAGGCCCAAGGAAGACGCGCCCCGAGGAGCGTCTTGCCACATGTCAGCACTGGGTCTGACTGAGCGCCTCCAGGAGAGAGGCCCAAGCAAGACGCGCCCTGAGGAGCATCTTGCCACATGTCAACACTGGGTCTGACTGAGCGCCTCCAGGAGAGAGGCCCAAGCAAGACTTGCCCCGAGGAGCGTCTTGCCACATGTCAACAATGGGTCTGACTGAGGGTCTCCAGGAGAGAAGCCCAAGCAAGACGCGCCCAGAGGAGCGTCTTGCCACATGTCAACACTGGGTCTGACTGAGCGCCTCCAGTAGAGAGGCCCAAGCAAGACATGCCCCGAGGAGCGTCTTGACATATGTCAACACTGGGTCGGACTGAGGGCCTCCATGAGAGAAGCCTAAGCAAGACGCGCCCCGAGGAGAGTCTTGCCACATGTCAACACTTTGTCTGACAGAGGGCCTCTAGGAGAGAGGCCCAAGCAAGACGCGCCCAGAGGAGTGTCTTGCCACATGTCACTACTGGGTCTGACTGAGCACCTCCAGGAGAGAGGCCCAAGCAAGACGCGCCCCGAGGAGCGTCAGGCCACATGTCACTACTCAGTCTGACTGAGCGCCTCCAGGAGAGAGGCCCAAGCAAGACTTGCCCCGAGGAGCGTCTTGCCACATGTCAACAATGGGTCTGACTGAGGGTCTCCAGGAGAGAAGCCCAAGCAAGACGCGCCCAGAGGAGCGTCTTGCCACATGTCAACACTGGGTCTGACTGAGCGCCTCCAGTAGAGAGGCCCAAGCAAGACACGCCCCGAGGAGCGTCTTGACATATGTCAACACTGGGTCGGACTGAGGGCCTCCATGAGAGAAGCCCAAGCAAGACGCGCCCCGAGGAGAGTCTTGCCACATGTCAACACTCGGTCTGACAGAGGGCATTCAGGAGAGAGGCCGAAGCAATACGCGCCCCGAGGAGCGTCTTGCCACATGTCACCACTGGGTCTGACTGAGCGCCTCCAGGAGAGAGGCCCAAGCAAGACGCGCCCCGAGGAGCGTCAGGCCACATGTCACTACTCGGTCTGACTGAGCGCCTCCAGGAGAGAGGCCCAAGCAAGACTTGCCCCGAGGAGCGTCTTGCCACATGTCAACAATGGGTCTGACTGAGGGTCTCCAGGAGAGAAGCCCAAGCAAGACGCGCCCAGAGGAGCGTCTTGCCACATGTCAACACTGGGTCTGACTGAGCGCCTCCAGTAGAGAGGCCCAAGCAAGACAAGCCCCGAGGAGCGTCTTGACATATGTCAACACTGGGTCGGACTGAGGGCCTCCATGAGAGAAGCCCAAGCAAGACGCGCCCCGAGGAGAGTCTTGCCACATGTCAACACTCGGTCTGACAGAGGGCATTCAGGAGAGAGGCCGAAGCAATACGCGCCCCGAGGAGCGTCTTGCCACATGTCACCACTGGGTCTGAATGAGCGCCTCCAGGAGAGAGGCCCAACCAAGACGCGCCCCGAGGAGTGTCTTGCCACATGCCAACACTGGGTCTGACTGAGCGCCTCCAGGAGAGAGGCCCAAGCAAGACGCACCACGAGGAGCGTCTTGCCACGTGTCAACACTGGGTCTGACTGAGCGCCTCCAGGAGAGAGGCCCAAGCAAGATGTGCCCCGAGGAGCGTCTTTCCACGTGTCACCACTGGGTCTGACTGAGCGCCTCCAGGAGAGAGGCCAAAGCAAGACGCGCCCCGAGGAGCGTCTTGCCACATGTCAACACTGGGTCTGACTGAGCGCCTCCAGGAGAGAGGCCCAAGCAAAACACGCCCCGAGGAGCGTCTTGCCACATGTCAACACTGGGTCTGACTGAGCGCCTCCAGGAGAGAGGCCCAAGCAAGACGCGCCCCGAGGAGCGTCTTGCCACATGTCAGCACTGGGTCTGACTGAGCGCCTCCAGGAGAGAGGCCCCAGCAAGACGCGCCCCGAGGAGCGTCTTGCCTTATGTCAGCACTCGGTCTGACTGAGCGCCTCCAGGAGAGAGGCCCAAGCAAGACGCGCCCCGAGGAGCGTCTTGCCACATGTCAACAATGGGTCTGACTGAGGGCCTCCAGGAGAGAGGCCCAAGCAAGATGCGCCCGGAGGAGCGTCTTGCCACATGTCAACACTGGGTCTGACAGAGGGCCTCCAGGAGAGAGGCCCAAGCAAGACGCGCCCCGAGGAGCGTCTTGCCACAGGTCACCTCTGGTTCTGACTGAGCGCCTCCAGGAGAGAGGCCCAAGCAAGACGCGCCCCGAGGAGCGTCTTGCCACATGTCAACACTGGGTCTGACTGAGCGCCTCCAGGAGAGAGGCCCAAGCAAGACACGCCCAGAGGAACGTCTTGCCACATGTCAACACTGGGTCTGACTGAGCGCCTCCAGGAGAGAGGCCCAAGCAAGACGCGCCCCGAGGAGCGTCTTGCCACATGTCAGCACTGGGTCTTACTGAGCGCCTCCAGGAGAGAGACCCCAGCAAGACGCGCCCCGAGGAGCGTCTTGCCTTATGTCAGCACTCGGTCTGACTGAGCGCCTCCAGGAGAGAGGCCCAAGCAAGACGCGCCCCGAGGAGCGTCTTGCCACATGTCAACAATGGGTCTGACTGAGGGCCTCCAGGAGAGAGGCCCATGCAAGATGCGCCTGGAGGAGCGTCTTGCCACATGTCAACACTGGGTCTGACTGAGCGCCTCCAGGAGAGAGGCCCAAGCGTGACGCCCCCCGAGGAGCGTCAGGCCACATGTCACTACTCAGTCTGACTGAGCGCCTCCAGGAGAGAGGCCCAAGCAAGACGCGCCCCGAGGAGCGTCTTGCCACATGTCAGCACTGGGTCTGACTGAGCGCCTCCAGGAGAGAGGCCCCAGCAAGACGCGCCCCGAGGAGAGTCTTGCCACATGTCAACACTGGGTCTGACCGAGCGCCTCCAGGAGAGAGGCCCGAGGAGCGTCTTGCCACATGTCACCTCTGGGTCTGACTGAGCGCCTCCAGGAGAGAGGCGCAAGCAAGAAACGCCCGAGGAGCGTAATGTCACATGTCAACACTGGGTCTGACTGAGCGCCTCCAGGAGAGAGGCCCCAGCAAGAAGCGCCCCGAGGAGCGTCTTGCCACATGTCAACAATGGGTCTGACTGAGGGCCTCCAGGAGAGAAGCCCATGCAAGACGCGCCCCGAGGAGCGTCTTGCCACATGTCAACAATGGGTCTGACTGAGGGCCTCCAGGAGAGAAGCCCAAGCAAGACGCGCCCCGAGGAGCGTCTTGCCACATGTCAACACTGGGTCTAATTGAGCGCCTCCAGGAGAGAGGCCCAAGCAAGACGCGCCCCGAGGAGCGTCTTGCCACATGTCACTACTCGGTCTGACTGAGCGCCTCCAGGAGAGAGGTCCAAGCAAGACGCGCCCCGAGGAGAGTCTTGCCACATGTCAACACTGGGTCTGACAGAGGGCATCCAGGAGAGAGGCCCAAGCAATACGCGCCCCGAGGAGCGTCTTGCCACATGTCAACAATGGGTCTGACTGAGGGGCTCCAGGAGAGAAGCCAAAGCAAGACGCGCCCCGAGGAGCTTCTTTCCACATGTCAACAATGGGTCTTACTGAGGGCCTCCATGAGAGAAGCCCAAGCAAGACGTGCCCCGAGGAGTGTCTTGCCACATGTCAACACTGTGTCTGACTGAGCGCCTCCAGGAGAGAGGGCCAAGCAAGACGCGCCCCGAGGAGCGTCTTGCCACGTGTCAACACTGGGTCTGACTTAGCGCCTCCAGGAGAGAGGCCCAAGCAAGATGCGCCCCGAGGAGCGTCTTGCCACGTGTCACCACTGGGTCTGACTGAGCGCCTCCAGTAGAGAGGCCCAAGCAAGACATGCCCCGAGGAGCGTCTTGACATATGTCAACACTGGGTCGGACTGAGGGCCTCCATGAGAGAAGCCCAAGCAAGACGCGCCTCGAGGAGAGTCTTGCCACATGTCAACACTCGGTCTGACAGAGGGCATTCAGGAGAGAGGCCGAAGCAATACGCGCCCCGAGGAGCGTCTTGCCACATGTCACCACTGGGTCTGAATGAGCGCCTCCAGGAGAGAGGCCCAACCAAGACGCGCCCCGAGGAGTGTCTTGCCACATGCCAACACTGGGTCTGACTGAGCGCCTCCAGGAGAGAGGCCCAAGCAAGACGCGCCACGAGGAGCGTCTTGCCACGTGTCAACACTGGGTCTGACTGAGCGCCTCCAGGAGAGAGGCCCAAGCAAGATGTGCCCAGAGGAGCGTCTTTCCACGTGTCACCACTGGGTCTGACTGAGCGCCTCCAGGAGAGAGGCCCAAGCAAGACGCGCCCCGAGGAGCGTCTTGCCACATGTCAACACTGGGTCTGACTGAGCGCCTCCAGGAGAGAGGCCCAAGCAAGACGCGCCCCGAGGAGCGTCTTGCCACATGTCAACACTGGGTCTGACTGAGCGCCTCCAGGAGAGAGGCCCAAGGAAGACGCGCCCCGAGGAGCGTCTTGCCACATGTCAGCACTGGGTCTGACTGAGCGCCTCCAGGAGAGAGGCCCAAGCAAGACGCGCCCTGAGGAGCATCTTGCCACATGTCAACACTGGGTCTGACTGAGCGCCTCCAGGAGAGAGGCCCAAGCAAGACTTGCCCCGAGGAGCGTCTTGCCACATGTCAACAATGGGTCTGACTGAGGGTCTCCAGGAGAGAAGCCCAAGCAAGACGCGCCCAGAGGAGCGTCTTGCCACATGTCAACACTGGGTCTGACTGAGCGCCTCCAGTAGAGAGGCCCAAGCAAGACATGCCCCGAGGAGCGTCTTGACATATGTCAACACTGGGTCGGACTGAGGGCCTCCATGAGAGAAGCCTAAGCAAGACGCGCCCCGAGGAGAGTCTTGCCACATGTCAACACTTTGTCTGACAGAGGGCCTCTAGGAGAGAGGCCCAAGCAAGACGCGCCCAGAGGAGTGTCTTGCCACATGTCACTACTGGGTCTGACTGAGCACCTCCAGGAGAGAGGCCCAAGCAAGACGCGCCCCGAGGAGCGTCAGGCCACATGTCACTACTCAGTCTGACTGAGCGCCTCCAGGAGAAAGGCCCAAGCAAGACTTGCCCCGAGGAGCGTCTTGCCACATGTCAACAATGGGTCTGACTGAGGGTCTCCAGGAGAGAAGCCCAAGCAAGACGCGCCCAGAGGAGCGTCTTGCCACATGTCAACACTGGGTCTGACTGAGCGCCTCCAGTAGAGAGGCCCAAGCAAGACACGCCCCGAGGAGCGTCTTGACATATGTCAACACTGGGTCGGACTGAGGGCCTCCATGAGAGAAGCCCAAGCAAGACGCGCCCCGAGGAGAGTCTTGCCACATGTCAACACTCGGTCTGACAGAGGGCATTCAGGAGAGAGGCCGAAGCAATACGCGCCCCGAGGAGCGTCTTGCCACATGTCACCACTGGGTCTGACTGAGCGCCTCCAGGAGAGAGGCCCAAGCAAGACGCGCCCCGAGGAGCGTCAGGCCACATGTCACTACTCGGTCTGACTGAGCGCCTCCAGGAGAGAAGCCCAAGCAAGACGCGCCCCGAGGAGCGTCTTGCCACATGTCAACACTGGGTCTAATTGAGCGCCTCCAGGAGAGAGGCCCAAGCAAGACGCGCCCCGAGGAGCGTCTTGCCACATGTCACTACTCGGTCTGACTGAGCGCCTCCAGGAGAGAGGTCCAAGCAAGACGCGCCCCGAGGAGAGTCTTGCCACATGTCAACACTGGGTCTGACAGAGGGCATCCAGGAGAGAGGCCCAAGCAATACGCGCCCCGAGGAGCGTCTTGCCACATGTCAACAATGGGTCTGACTGAGGGGCTCCAGGAGAGAAGCCAAAGCAAGACGCGCCCCGAGGAGCTTCTTTCCACATGTCAACAATGGGTCTTACTGAGGGCCTCCATGAGAGAAGCCC
This sequence comes from Nothobranchius furzeri, assembly GCF_043380555.1. Taxonomy (NCBI): domain Eukaryota; kingdom Metazoa; phylum Chordata; class Actinopteri; order Cyprinodontiformes; family Nothobranchiidae; genus Nothobranchius; species Nothobranchius furzeri. The sequence goes on from NC_091741.1 coordinate 18,585,617, forward strand.
AAGCAAGACGTGCCCCGAGGAGTGTCTTGCCACATGTCAACACTGTGTCTGACTGAGCGCCTCCAGGAGAGAGGGCCAAGCAAGACGCGCCCCGAGGAGCGTCTTGCCACGTGTCAACACTGGGTCTGACTTAGCGCCTCCAGGAGAGAGGCCAAAGCAAGATGCGCCCCGAGGAGCGTCTTGCCACGTGTCACCACTGGGTCTGACTGAGCGCCTCCAGTAGAGAGGCCCAAGCAAGACATGCCCCGAGGAGCGTCTTGACATATGTCAACACTGGGTCGGACTGAGGGCCTCCATGAGAGAAGCCCAAGCAAGACGCGCCTCGAGGAGAGTCTTGCCACATGTCAACACTCGGTCTGACAGAGGGCATTCAGGAGAGAGGCCGAAGCAATACGCGCCCCGAGGAGCGTCTTGCCACATGTCACCACTGGGTCTGAATGAGCGCCTCCAGGAGAGAGGCCCAACCAAGACGCGCCCCGAGGAGTGTCTTGCCACATGCCAACACTGGGTCTGACTGAGCGCCTCCAGGAGAGAGGCCCAAGCAAGACGCGCCACGAGGAGCGTCTTGCCACGTGTCAACACTGGGTCTGACTGAGCGCCTCCAGGAGAGAGGCCCAAGCAAGATGTGCCCAGAGGAGCGTCTTTCCACGTGTCACCACTGGGTCTGACTGAGCGCCTCCAGGAGAGAGGCCCAAGCAAGACGCGCCCCGAGGAGCGTCTTGCCACATGTCAACACTGGGTCTGACTGAGCGCCTCCAGGAGAGAGGCCCAAGCAAGACGCGCCCCGAGGAGCGTCTTGCCACATGTCAACACTGGGTCTGACTGAGCGCCTCCAGGAGAGAGGCCCAAGGAAGACGCGCCCCGAGGAGCGTCTTGCCACATGTCAGCACTGGGTCTGACTGAGCGCCTCCAGGAGAGAGGCCCAAGCAAGACGCGCCCTGAGGAGCATCTTGCCACATGTCAACACTGGGTCTGACTGAGCGCCTCCAGGAGAGAGGCCCAAGCAAGACTTGCCCCGAGGAGCGTCTTGCCACATGTCAACAATGGGTCTGACTGAGGGTCTCCAGGAGAGAAGCCCAAGCAAGACGCGCCCAGAGGAGCGTCTTGCCACATGTCAACACTGGGTCTGACTGAGCGCCTCCAGTAGAGAGGCCCAAGCAAGACATGCCCCGAGGAGCGTCTTGACATATGTCAACACTGGGTCGGACTGAGGGCCTCCATGAGAGAAGCCTAAGCAAGACGCGCCCCGAGGAGAGTCTTGCCACATGTCAACACTTTGTCTGACAGAGGGCCTCTAGGAGAGAGGCCCAAGCAAGACGCGCCCAGAGGAGTGTCTTGCCACATGTCACTACTGGGTCTGACTGAGCACCTCCAGGAGAGAGGCCCAAGCAAGACGCGCCCCGAGGAGCGTCAGGCCACATGTCACTACTCAGTCTGACTGAGCGCCTCCAGGAGAGAGGCCCAAGCAAGACTTGCCCCGAGGAGCGTCTTGCCACATGTCAACAATGGGTCTGACTGAGGGTCTCCAGGAGAGAAGCCCAAGCAAGACGCGCCCAGAGGAGCGTCTTGCCACATGTCAACACTGGGTCTGACTGAGCGCCTCAGGTAGAGAGGCCCAAGCAAGACACGCCCCGAGGAGCGTCTTGACATATGTCAACACTGGGTCGGACTGAGGGCCTCCATGAGAGAAGCCCAAGCAAGACGCGCCCCGAGGAGAGTCTTGCCACATGTCAACACTCGGTCTGACAGAGGGCATTCAGGAGAGAGGCTGAAGCAATACGCGCCCCGAGGAGCGTCTTGCCACATGTCACCACTGGGTCTGACTGAGCGCCTCCAGGAGAGAGGCCCAAGCAAGACGCGCCCCGAGGAGCGTCAGGCCACATGTCACTACTCGGTCTGACTGAGCGCCTCCAGGAGAGAGGCCCAAGCAAGACTTGCCCCGAGGAGCGTCTTGCCACATGTCAACAATGGGTCTGACTGAGGGTCTCCAGGAGAGAAGCCCAAGCAAGACGCGCCCAGAGGAGCGTCTTGCCACATGTCAACACTGGGTCTGACTGAGCGCCTCCAGTAGAGAGGCCCAAGCAAGACAAGCCCCGAGGAGCGTCTTGACATATGTCAACACTGGGTCGGACTGAGGGCCTCCATGAGAGAAGCCCAAGCAAGACGCGCCCCGAGGAGAGTCTTGCCACATGTCAACACTCGGTCTGACAGAGGGCATTCAGGAGAGAGGCCGAAGCAATACGCGCCCCGAGGAGCGTCTTGCCACATGTCACCACTGGGTCTGAATGAGCGCCTCCAGGAGAGAGGCCCAACCAAGACGCGCCCCGAGGAGTGTCTTGCCACATGCCAACACTGGGTCTGACTGAGCGCCTCCAGGAGAGAGGCCCAAGCAAGACGCACCACGAGGAGCGTCTTGCCACGTGTCAACACTGGGTCTGACTGAGCGCCTCCAGGAGAGAGGCCCAAGCAAGATGTGCCCCGAGGAGCGTCTTTCCACGTGTCCCCACTGGGTCTGACTGAGCGCCTCCAGGAGAGAGGCCAAAGCAAGACGCGCCCCGAGGAGCGTCTTGCCACATGTCAACACTGGGTCTGACTGAGCGCCTCCAGGAGAGAGGCCCAAGCAAAACACGCCCCGAGGAGCGTCTTGCCACATGTCAACACTGGGTCTGACTGAGCGCCTCCAGGAGAGAGGCCCAAGCAAGACGCGCCCCGAGGAGCGTCTTGCCACATGTCAGCACTGGGTCTGACTGAGCGCCTCCAGGAGAGAGGCCCCAGCAAGACGCGCCCCGAGGAGCGTCTTGCCTTATGTCAGCACTCGGTCTGACTGAGCGCCTCCAGGAGAGAGGCCCAAGCAAGACGCGCCCCGAGGAGCGTCTTGCCACATGTCAACAATGGGTCTGACTGAGGGCCTCCAGGAGAGAGGCCCAAGCAAGATGCGCCCGGAGGAGCGTCTTGCCACATGTCAACACTGGGTCTGACAGAGGGCCTCCAGGAGAGAGGCCCAAGCAAGACGCGCCCCGAGGAGCGTCTTGCCACATGTCACCTCTGGTTCTGACTGAGCGCCTCCAGGAGAGAGGCCCAAGCAAGACGCGCCCCGAGGAGCGTCTTGCCACATGTCAACACTGGGTCTGACTGAGCGCCTCCAGGAGAGAGGCCCAAGCAAGACACGCCCAGAGGAACGTCTTGCCACATGTCAACACTGGGTCTGACTGAGCGCCTCCAGGAGAGAGGCCCAAGCAAGACGCGCCCCGAGGAGCGTCTTGCCACATGTCAGCACTGGGTCTTACTGAGCGCCTCCAGGAGAGAGGCCCCAGCAAGACGCGCCCCGAGGAGCGTCTTGCCACATGTCAACACTGGGTCTGACTGAGCGCCTCCAGGAGAGAGGCCCAAGCAAGACACGCCCAGAGGAACGTCTTGCCACATGTCAACACTGGGTCTGACTGAGGGCCTCCAGGAGAGAGGCCCATGCAAGATGCGCCTGGAGGAGCGTCTTGCCACATGTCAACACTGGGTCTGACTGAGCGCCTCCAGGAGAGAGGCCCAAGCGTGACGCCCCCCGAGGAGCGTCAGGCCACATGTCACTACTCAGTCTGACTGAGCGCCTCCAGGAGAGAGGCCCAAGCAAGACGCGCCCCGAGGAGCGTCTTGCCACATGTCAGCACTGGGTCTGACTGAGCGCCTCCAGGAGAGAGGCCCCAGCAAGACGCGCCCCGAGGAGAGTCTTGCCACATGTCAACACTGGGTCTGACCGAGCGCCTCCAGGAGAGAGGCCCGAGGAGCGTCTTGCCACATGTCACCTCTGGGTCTGACTGAGCGCCTCCAGGAGAGAGGCGCAAGCAAGAAACGCCCGAGGAGCGTAATGTCACATGTCAACACTGGGTCTGACTGAGCGCCTCCAGGAGAGAGGCCCCAGCAAGAAGCGCCCCGAGGAGCGTCTTGCCACATGTCAACAATGGGTCTGACTGAGGGCCTCCGGGAGAGAAGCCCAAGCAAGACGCGCCCCGAGGAGCGTCTTGCCACATGTCAACAATGGGTCTGACTGAGGGCCTCCAGGAGAGAAGCCCAAGCAAGACGCGCCCCGAGGAGCGTCTTGCCACATGTCAACACTGGGTCTAATTGAGCGCCTCCAGGAGAGAGGCCCAAGCAAGACGCGCCCCGAGGAGCGTCTTGCCACATGTCACTACTCGGTCTGACTGAGCGCCTCCAGGAGAGAGGTCCAAGCAAGACGCGCCCCGAGGAGAGTCTTGCCACATGTCAACACTGGGTCTGACAGAGGGCATCCAGGAGAGAGGCCCAAGCAATACGCGCCCCGAGGAGCGTCTTGCCACATGTCAACAATGGGTCTGACTGAGGGGCTCCAGGAGAGAAGCCAAAGCAAGACGCGCCCCGAGGAGCTTCTTTCCACATGTCAACAATGGGTCTTACTGAGGGCCTCCATGAGAGAAGCCCAAGCAAGACGTGCCCCGAGGAGTGTCTTGCCACATGTCAACACTGTGTCTGACTGAGCGCCTCCAGGAGAGAGGGCCAAGCAAGACGCGCCCCGAGGAGCGTCTTGCCACGTGTCAACACTGGGTCTGACTTAGCGCCTCCAGGAGAGAGGCCCAAGCAAGATGCGCCCCGAGGAGCGTCTTGCCACGTGTCACCACTGGGTCTGACTGAGCGCCTCCAGTAGAGAGGCCCAAGCAAGACATGCCCCGAGGAGCGTCTTGACATATGTCAACACTGGGTCGGACTGAGGGCCTCCATGAGAGAAGCCCAAGCAAGACGCGCCTCGAGGAGAGTCTTGCCACATGTCAACACTCGGTCTGACAGAGGGCATTCAGGAGAGAGGCCGAAGCAATACGCGCCCCGAGGAGCGTCTTGCCACATGTCACCACTGGGTCTGAATGAGCGCCTCCAGGAGAGAGGCCCAACCAAGACGCGCCCCGAGGAGTGTCTTGCCACATGCCAACACTGGGTCTGACTGAGCGCCTCCAGGAGAGAGGCCCAAGCAAGACGCGCCACGAGGAGCGTCTTGCCACGTGTCAACACTGGGTCTGACTGAGCGCCTCCAGGAGAGAGGCCCAAGCAAGATGTGCCCAGAGGAGCGTCTTTCCACGTGTCACCACTGGGTCTGACTGAGCGCCTCCAGGAGAGAGGCCCAAGCAAGACGCGCCCCGAGGAGCGTCTTGCCACATGTCAACACTGGGTCTGACTGAGCGCCTCCAGGAGAGAGGCCCAAGCAAGACGCGCCCCGAGGAGCGTCTTGCCACATGTCAACACTGGGTCTGTCTGAGCGCCTCCAGGAGAGAGGCCCAAGGAAGACGCGCCCCGAGGAGCGTCTTGCCACATGTCAGCACTGGGTCTGACTGAGCGCCTCCAGGAGAGAGGCCCAAGCAAGACGCGCCCTGAGGAGCATCTTGCCACATGTCAACACTGGGTCTGACTGAGCGCCTCCAGGAGAGAGGCCCAAGCAAGACTTGCCCCGAGGAGCGTCTTGCCACATGTCAACAATGGGTCTGACTGAGGGTCTCCAGGAGAGAAGCCCAAGCAAGACGCGCCCAGAGGAGCGTCTTGCCACATGTCAACACTGGGTCTGACTGAGCGCCTCCAGTAGAGAGGCCCAAGCAAGACATGCCCCGAGGAGCGTCTTGACATATGTCAACACTGGGTCGGACTGAGGGCCTCCATGAGAGAAGCCTAAGCAAGACGCGCCCCGAGGAGAGTCTTGCCACATGTCAACACTTTGTCTGACAGAGGGCCTCTAGGAGAGAGGCCCAAGCAAGACGCGCCCAGAGGAGTGTCTTGCCACATGTCACTACTGGGTCTGACTGAGCACCTCCAGGAGAGAGGCCCAAGCAAGACGCGCCCCGAGGAGCGTCAGGCCACATGTCACTACTCAGTCTGACTGAGCGCCTCCAGGAGAGAGGCCCAAGCAAGACTTGCCCCGAGGAGCGTCTTGCCACATGTCAACAATGGGTCTGACTGAGGGTCTCCAGGAGAGAAGCCCAAGCAAGACGCGCCCAGAGGAGCGTCTTGCCACATGTCAACACTGGGTCTGACTGAGCGCCTCCAGTAGAGAGGCCCAAGCAAGACACGCCCCGAGGAGCGTCTTGACATATGTCAACACTGGGTCGGACTGAGGGCCTCCATGAGAGAAGCCCAAGCAAGACGCGCCCCGAGGAGAGTCTTGCCACATGTCAACACTCGGTCTGACAGAGGGCATTCAGGAGAGAGGCCGAAGCAATACGCGCCCCGAGGAGCGTCTTGCCACATGTCACCACTGGGTCTGACTGAGCGCCTCCAGGAGAGAGGCCCAAGCAAGACGCGCCCCGAGGAGCGTCAGGCCACATGTCACTACTCGGTCTGACTGAGCGCCTCCAGGAGAGAGGCCCAAGCAAGACTTGCCCCGAGGAGCGTCTTGCCACATGTCAACAATGGGTCTGACTGAGGGTCTCCAGGAGAGAAGCCCAAGCAAGACGCGCCCAGAGGAGCGTCTTGCCACATGTCAACACTGGGTCTGACTGAGCGCCTCCAGTAGAGAGGCCCAAGCAAGACAAGCCCCGAGGAGCGTCTTGACATATGTCAACACTGGGTCGGACTGAGGGCCTCCATGAGAGAAGCCCAAGCAAGACGCGCCCCGAGGAGAGTCTTGCCACATGTCAACACTCGGTCTGACAGAGGGCATTCAGGAGAGAGGCCGAAGCAATACGCGGCCCGAGGAGCGTCTTGCCACATGTCACCACTGGGTCTGAATGAGCGCCTCCAGGAGAGAGGCCCAACCAAGACGCGCCCCGAGGAGTGTCTTGCCACATGCCAACACTGGGTCTGACTGAGCGCCTCCAGGAGAGAGGCCCAAGCACGACGCACCACGAGGAGCGTCTTGCCACGTGTCAACACTGGGTCTGACTGAGCGCCTCCAGGAGAGAGGCCCAAGCAAGATGTGCCCCGAGGAGCGTCTTTCCACGTGTCACCACTGGGTCTGACTGAGCGCCTCCAGGAGAGAGGCCAAAGCAAGACGCGCCCCGAGGAGCGTCTTGCCACATGTCAACACTGGGTCTGACTGAGCGCCTCCAGGAGAGAGGCCCAAGCAAAACACGCCCCGAGGAGCGTCTTGCCACATGTCAACACTGGGTCTGACTGAGCGCCTCCAGGAGAGAGGCCCAAGCAAGACGCGCCCCGAGGAGCGTCTTGCCACATGTCAGCACTGGGTCTGACTGAGCGCCTCCAGGAGAGAGGCCCAAGCAAGACGCGCCCCGAGGAGCGTCTTGCCACATGTCAACAATGGGTCTGACTGAGGGCCTCCAGGAGAGAGGCCCAAGCAAGATGCGCCCGGAGGAGCGTCTTGCCACATGTAAACACTGGGTCTGACAGAGGGCCTCCAGGAGAGAGGCCCAAGCAAGACGCGCCCCGAGGAGCGTCTTGCCACATGTCACCTCTGGTTCTGACTGAGCGCCTCCAGGAGAGAGGCCCAAGCAAGACGCGCCCCGAGGAGCGTCTTGCCACATGTCAACACTGGGTCTGACTGAGCGCCTCCAGGAGAGAGGCCCAAGCAAGACACGCCCAGAGGAACGTCTTGCCACATGTCAACACTGGGTCTGACTGAGCGCCTCCAGGAGAGAGGCCCCAGCAAGAAGCGCCCCGAGGAGCGTCTTGCCACATGTCAACAATGGGTCTGACTGAGGGCCTCCAGGAGAGAAGCCCAAGCAAGACGCGCCCCGAGGAGCGTCTTGCCACATGTCAACAATGGGTCTGACTGAGGGCCTCCAGGAGAGAAGCCCAAGCAAGACGCGCCCCGAGGAGCGTCTTGCCACATGTCAACACTGGGTCTAATTGAGCGCCTCCAGGAGAGAGGCCCAAGCAAGACGCGCCCCGAGGAGCGTCTTGCCACATGTCACTACTCGGTCTGACTGAGCGCCTCCAGGAGAGAGGTCCAAGCAAGACGCGCCCCGAGGAGAGTCTTGCCACATGTCAACACTGGGTCTGACAGAGGGCATCCAGGAGAGAGGCCCAAGCAAGATGTGCCCAGAGGAGCGTCTTTCCACGTGTCACCACTGGGTCTGACTGAGCGCCTCCAGGAGAGAGGCCCAAGCAAGACGCGCCCCGAGGAGCGTCTTGCCACATGTCAACACTGGGTCTGACTGAGCGCCTCCAGGAGAGAGGCCCAAGCAAGATGCGCCCCGAGGAGCGTCTTGCCACATGTCAACACTGGGTCTGACTGAGCGCCTCCAGGAGAGAGGCCCAAGCAAGACGCGCCCCGAGGAGCGTCTTGCCACATGTCAGCACTGGGTCTGACTGAGCGCCTCCAGGAGAGAGGCCCCAGCAAGACGCGCCCCGAGGAGCGTCTTGCCTTATGTCAGCACTGGGTCTGACTGAGCGCCTCCAGGAGAGAGGCTCAAGCAAGACGCGCCCCGAGGAGCGTCTTGCCACATGTCAACAATGGGTCTGACTGAGGGCCTCCAGGAGAGAGGCCCAAGCAAGATGCGCCCGAAGGAGCGTCTTGCCACATGTCAACACTGGGTCTGACAGAGGGCCTCCAGGAGAGAGGCCCAAGCAAGACGTGCCCCGAGGAGCCTCTTGTCACATGTCAACACTGGGTCTGTCTGAGCGCCTCCAGGAGAGAAGCCCAAGCAAGACGCGCCCCGAGGAGCGTCTTGCCACATGTCAACAATGGGTCTGACTGAGGGCCTCCAGGAGAGAAGCCCAAGCAAGACGCGCCCCGAGGAGCGTCTTGACACATGTCAACACTGGGTCTGACAGAGGGCCTCCAGGAGAGAGGCCCAAGCAAGACGCGCCCAGAGGAGTGTCTTGCCACATGTCACCACTGGGTCTGACTGAGCGCCTCCAGGAGAGAGGCCCAAGCAAGACGCGCCCCAAGGAGCGTCAGGCCACATGTCACTTCTCAGTCTGACTGAGCGCCTCCAGGAGAGAGGCCCAAGCAAGACTTGCCCCGAGGAGCGTCTTGCCACATGTCAACAATGGGTCTGACTGAGGGTCTCCAGGAGAGAAGCCCAAGCAAGACGCGCCCAGAGGAGCGTCTTGCCACATGTCAACACTGGGTCTGACTGAGCGCCTCCAGTAGAGAGGCCCAAGCAAGACACGCCCCGAAAAAGCTTCTTGACATATGTCAACACTGGGTCGGACTGAGGGCCTCCATGAGAGAAGCCCAAGCAAGACGCGCCCCGAGGAGAGTCTTGCCACATGTCAACACTCGGTCTGACAGAGGGCATTCAGGAGAGAGGCCGAAGCAATACGCGCCCCGAGGAGCGTCTTGCCACATGTCACCACTGGGTCTGAATGAGCGCCTCCAGGAGAGAGGCCCAAGCAAGATGTGCCCAGAGGAGCGTCTTTCCACGTGTCACCACTGGGTCTGACTGAGCGCCTCCAGGAGAGAGGCCCAAGCAAGACGCGCCCCGAGGAGCGTCTTGCCACATGTCAACACTGGGTCTGACTGAGCGCCTCCAGGAGAGAGGCCCAAGCAAGACGCGCCCCGAGGAGCGTCTTGCCACATGTCAACACTGGGTCTGACTGAGCGCCTCCAGGAGAGAGGCCCAAGCAAGACGCGCCCCGAGGAGCGTCTTGCCACATGTTAGCACTGGGTCTGACTGAGCGCCTCCAGGAGAGAGGCCCCAGCAAGACGCGCCCCGAGGAGCGTCTTGCCTTATGTCAGCACTGGGTCTGACTGAGCGCCTCCAGGAGAGAGGCCCAAGCAAGACGCGCCCCGAGGAGCGTCTTGCCACATGTCAACAATGGGTCTGACTGAGGGCCTCCAGGAGAGAGGCCCAAGCAAGATGCGCCCGAAGGAGCGTCTTGCCACATGTCAACACTGGGTCTGACAGAGGGCCTCCAGGAGAGAGGCCCAAGCAAGACGTGCCCCGAGGAGCCTCTTGTCACATGTCAACACTGGGTCTGACTGAGCGCCTCCAGTAGAGAGGCCCAAGCAAGACACGCCCCGAAAAAGCTTCTTGACATATGTCAACACTGGGTCGGACTGAGGGCCTCCATGAGAGAAGCCCAAGCAAGACGCGCTCTGAGGAGAGTCTTGCCACATGTCAACACTCGGTCTGACAGAGGGCATTCAGGAGAGAGGCCGAAGCAATACGCGCCCCGAGGATCGTCTTGCCACATGTCACCACTGGGTCTGACTGAGCGCCTCCAGGAGAGAGGCCCAAGCAAGACGCGCCCCGAGGAGCGTCAGGCCACATGTCACTACTCGGTCTGACTGAGCGCCTCCAGGAGAGAGGCCCAAGCAAGACTTGCCCCGAGGAGCGTCTTGCCACATGTCAACAATGGGTCTGACTGAGGGTCTCCAGGAGAGAAGCCCAAGCAAGACGCGCCCAGAGGAGCGTCTTGCCACATGTCAACACTGGGTCTGACTGAGCGCCTCCAGTAGAGAGGCCCAAGCAAGACAAGCCCCGAGGAGCGTCTTGACATATGTCAACACTGGGTCGGACTGAGGGCCTCCATGAGAGAAGCCCAAGCAAGACGCGCCCCGAGGAGAGTCTTGCCACATGTCAACACTCGGTCTGACAGAGGGCATTCAGGAGAGAGGCCGAAGCAATACGCGCCCCGAGGAGCGTCTTGCCACATGTCACCACTGGGTCTGAATGAGGGCATTCAGGAGAGAGGCCGAAGCAATACGCGCCCCGAGGAGCGTCTTGCCACATGTCAACACTGGGTCTGACAGAGGGCCTCCAGGAGAGAGGCCCAAGCAAGACGCGCCCCGAGGAGCGTCTTGCCACATGTCACCTCTGGTTCTGACTGAGCGCCTCCAGGAGAGAGGCCCAAGCAAGACGTGCCCCGAGGAGCCTCTTGTCACATGTCAACACTGGGTCTGTCTGAGCGCCTCCAGGAGAGAAGCCCAAGCAAGACGCGCCCCGAGGAGCGTCTTGCCACATGTCAACAATGGGTCTGACTGAGGGCCTCCAGGAGAGAAGCCCAAGCAAGACGCGCCCCGAGGAGCGTCTTGACACATGTCAACACTGGGTCTGACAGAGGGCCTCCAGGAGAGAGGCCCAAGCAAGACGCGCCCAGAGGAGTGTCTTGCCACATGTCACCACTGGGTCTGACTGAGCGCCTCCAGGAGAGAGGCCCAAACAAGACGCGCCCCGAGGAGCGTCAGGCCACATGTCACTACTCAGTCTGACTGAGCGCCTCCAGGAGAGAGGCCCAAGCAAGACGCGCCCCGAGGAGCGTCTTGCCACATGTCACCTCTGGTTCTGACTGAGCGCCTCCAGGAGAGAGGCCCAAGCAAGACGCGCCCCGAGGAGCGTCTTGTCACATGTCAACACTGGGTCTTTCTGAGCGCCTCCAGGAGAGAAGCCCAAGCAAGACGCGCCCCGAGGAGCGTCTTGCCACATGACACCGCTTGGTCTGACTGAGCGCCTCCAGGAGAGAGGCCCAAGCAACACGCGCCCCGAGGAGCGTCAGGCCACATGTCACTACTCAGTCTGACTGAGCGCCTCCAGGAGAGAGGCCCAAGCAAGACGCGCCCCGAGGAGCGTCTTGCCACATGTCAACAATGGGTCTTACTGAGGGCCTCCAGGAGAGAAGCCCAAGCAAGACGCGCCCCGAGGAGCGTCTTGACACATGTCAACACTGGGTCTGACAGAGGGCCTCCAGGAGAGAGGCCCAAGCAAGATGCGCCCCGAGGAGTGTCTTGCCACATGTCACCACTTGGTCTGACTGACCGCCTCCAGGAGAGAGGCCCATGCAACATGCGCCCCGAGGAGCGTCAGGCCACATGTCACTACTCAGTGTGACTGAGCGCCTCCAGGAGAGAGGCCCCAGCAAGACGCGCCCCGAGGAGCGTCTTGCCACATGTCAACAATGGGTCTTACTGAGGGCCTCCAGGAGAGAAGCCCAAGCAAGACGCGCCCCGAGGAGCTTCTTGCCACATGTCAGCACTCGGTCTGACTGAGCGCCTCCAGGAGAGAGGTCAAAGCAAGACGCGCCCCGAGGAGCGTCTTGACACATGTCAACACTGGGTCTGACAGAGGGCCTCCATGAGAGAGGCACAAGCAAGACGCGCCCCGAGGAGTGTCTTGCCACATGTCAACACTGGGTCTGACAGAGGGCCTCCAGGAGAGAGGCCCAAGCAAGACGCGCCCCGAGGATTGTCTTGCCGCATGTCACCACTTGGTCTGACTGAGTGCCTCCAGGAGAGAGGGCCAAGCAACACGCGCCCCGAGGAGCGTCAGGCCACATGTCACTACTCAGTCTGACTGAGCGCCTCCAGGAGAGAGGCCCAAGCAAGACGCGCCCCGAGGAGCGTCTTGCCACATGTCAACAATGGGTCTGACTGAGGGTCTCCAGGAGAGAAGCCCAAGCAAGACGCGCCCAGAGGAGCGTCTTGCCACATGTCAACACTGCGTCTGACTGAGCGCCTCCAGTAGAGAGGCCCAAGCAAGACAAGCCCCGAGGAGCGGCTTGACATATGTCAACACTGGGTCGGACTGAGGGCCTCCATGAGAGAAGCCCAAGCAAGACGCGCCCCGAGGAGAGTCTTGCCACATGTCAACACTCGGTCTGACAGAGGGCATTCAGGAGAGAGGCCGAAGCAATACGCGCCCCGAGGAGCGTCTTGCCACATGTCACCACTGGGTCTGAATGAGGGCATTCAGGAGAGAGGCCGAAGCAATACGCGCCCCGAGGAGCGTCTTGCCACATGTCAACACTGGGTCTGACAGAGGGCCTCCAGGAGAGAGGCCCAAGCAAGACGCGCCCCGAGGAGCGTCTTGCCACATGTCACCTCTGGTTCTGACTGAGCGCCTCCAGGAGAGAGGCCCAAGCAAGACGTGCCCCGAGGAGCCTCTTGTCACATGTCAACACTGGGTCTGTCTGAGCGCCTCCAGGAGAGAAGCCCAAGCAAGACGCGCCCCGAGGAGCGTCTTGCCACATGTCAACAATGGGTCTGACTGAGGGCCTCCAGGAGAGAAGCCCAAGCAAGACGCGCCCCGAGGAGCGTCTTGACACATGTCAACACTGGGTCTGACAGAGGGCCTCCAGGAGAGAGGCCCAAGCAAGACGCGCCCAGAGGAGTGTCTTGCCACATGTCACCACTGGGTCTGACTGAGCGCCTCCAGGAGAGAGGCCCAAACAAGACGCGCCCCGAGGAGCGTCAGGCCACATGTCACTACTCAGTCTGACTGAGCGCCTCCAGGAGAGAGGCCCAAGCAAGACGCGCCCCGAGGAGCGTCTTGCCACATGTCACCTCTGGTTCTGACTGAGCGCCTCCAGGAGAGAGGCCCAAGCAAGACGCGCCCCGAGGAGCGTCTTGTCACATGTCAACACTGGGTCTTTCTGAGCGCCTCCAGGAGAGAAGCCCAAGCAAGACGCGCCCCGAGGAGCGTCTTGCCACATGACACCGCTTGGTCTGACTGAGCGCCTCCAGGAGAGAGGCCCAAGCAACACGCGCCCCGAGGAGCGTCAGGCCACATGTCACTACTCAGTCTGACTGAGCGCCTCCAGGAGAGAGGCCCAAGCAAGACGCGCCCCGAGGAGCGTCTTGCCACATGTCAACAATGGGTCTTACTGAGGGCCTCCAGGAGAGAAGCCCAAGCAAGACGCGCCCCGAGGAGCGTCTTGACACATGTCAACACTGGGTCTGACAGAGGGCCTCCAGGAGAGAGGCCCAAGCAAGATGCGCCCCGAGGAGTGTCTTGCCACATGTCACCACTTGGTCTGACTGACCGCCTCCAGGAGAGAGGCCCATGCAACATGCGCCCCGAGGAGCGTCAGGCCACATGTCACTACTCAGTGTGACTGAGCGCCTCCAGGAGAGAGGCCCCAGCAAGACGCGCCCCGAGGAGCGTCTTGCCACATGTCAACAATGGGTCTTACTGAGGGCCTCCAGGAGAGAAGCCCAAGCAAGACGCGCCCCGAGGAGCTTCTTGCCACATGTCAGCACTCGGTCTGACTGAGCGCCTCCAGGAGAGAGGCCCAAGCAAGACGCGCCACGAGGAGCGTCTTGCCACGTGTCAACACTGGGTCTGACTGAGCGCCTCCAGGAGAGAGGCCCAAGCAAGATGTGCCCAGAGGAGCGTCTTTCCACGTGTCACCACTGGGTCTGACTGAGCGCCTCCAGGAGAGAGGCCCAAGCAAGACGCGCCCCGAGGAGCGTCTTGCCACATGTCAACACTGGGTCTGACTGAGCGCCTCCAGGAGAGAGGCCCAAGCAAGACGCGCCCCGAGGAGCGTCTTGCCACATGTCAACACTGGGTCTGTCTGAGCGCCTCCAGGAGAGAGGCCCAAGGAAGACGCGCCCCGAGGAGCGTCTTGCCACATGTCAGCACTGGGTCTGACTGAGCGCCTCCAGGAGAGAGGCCCAAGCAAGACGCGCCCTGAGGAGCATCTTGCCACATGTCAACACTGGGTCTGACTGAGCGCCTCCAGGAGAGAGGCCCAAGCAAGACTTGCCCCGAGGAGCGTCTTGCCACATGTCAACAATGGGTCTGACTGAGGGTCTCCAGGAGAGAAGCCCAAGCAAGACGCGCCCAGAGGAGCGTCTTGCCACATGTCAACACTGGGTCTGACTGAGCGCCTCCAGTAGAGAGGCCCAAGCAAGACATGCCCCGAGGAGCGTCTTGACATATGTCAACACTGGGTCGGACTGAGGGCCTCCATGAGAGAAGCCTAAGCAAGACGCGCCCCGAGGAGAGTCTTGCCACATGTCAACACTTTGTCTGACAGAGGGCCTCTAGGAGAGAGGCCCAAGCAAGACGCGCCCAGAGGAGTGTCTTGCCACATGTCACTACTGGGTCTGACTGAGCACCTCCAGGAGAGAGGCCCAAGCAAGACGCGCCCCGAGGAGCGTCAGGCCACATGTCACTACTCAGTCTGACTGAGCGCCTCCAGGAGAGAGGCCCAAGCAAGACTTGCCCCGAGGAGCGTCTTGCCACATGTCAACAATGGGTCTGACTGAGGGTCTCCAGGAGAGAAGCCCAAGCAAGACGCGCCCAGAGGAGCGTCTTGCCACATGTCAACACTGGGTCTGACTGAGCGCCTCCAGTAGAGAGGCCCAAGCAAGACACGCCCCGAGGAGCGTCTTGACATATGTCAACACTGGGTCGGACTGAGGGCCTCCATGAGAGAAGCCCAAGCAAGACGCGCCCCGAGGAGAGTCTTGCCACATGTCAACACTCGGTCTGACAGAGGGCATTCAGGAGAGAGGCCGAAGCAATACGCGCCCCGAGGAGCGTCTTGCCACATGTCACCACTGGGTCTGACTGAGCGCCTCCAGGAGAGAGGCCCAAGCAAGACGCGCCCCGAGGAGCGTCAGGCCACATGTCACTACTCGGTCTGACTGAGCGCCTCCAGGAGAGAGGCCCAAGCAAGACTTGCCCCGAGGAGCGTCTTGCCACATGTCAACAATGGGTCTGACTGAGGGTCTCCAGGAGAGAAGCCCAAGCAAGACGCGCCCAGAGGAGCGTCTTGCCACATGTCAACACTGGGTCTGACTGAGCGCCTCCAGTAGAGAGGCCCAAGCAAGACAAGCCCCGAGGAGCGTCTTGACATATGTCAACACTGGGTCGGACTGAGGGCCTCCATGAGAGAAGCCCAAGCAAGACGCGCCCCGAGGAGAGTCTTGCCACATGTCAACACTCGGTCTGACAGAGGGCATTCAGGAGAGAGGCCGAAGCAATACGCGGCCCGAGGAGCGTCTTGCCACATGTCACCACTGGGTCTGAATGAGCGCCTCCAGGAGAGAGGCCCAACCAAGACGCGCCCCGAGGAGTGTCTTGCCACATGCCAACACTGGGTCTGACTGAGCGCCTCCAGGAGAGAGGCCCAAGCACGACGCACCACGAGGAGCGTCTTGCCACGTGTCAACACTGGGTCTGACTGAGCGCCTCCAGGAGAGAGGCCCAAGCAAGATGTGCCCCGAGGAGCGTCTTTCCACGTGTCACCACTGGGTCTGACTGAGCGCCTCCAGGAGAGAGGCCAAAGCAAGACGCGCCCCGAGGAGCGTCTTGCCACATGTCAACACTGGGTCTGACTGAGCGCCTCCAGGAGAGAGGCCCAAGCAAAACACGCCCCGAGGAGCGTCTTGCCACATGTCAACACTGGGTCTGACTGAGCGCCTCCAGGAGAGAGGCCCAAGCAAGACGCGCCCCGAGGAGCGTCTTGCCACATGTCAGCACTGGGTCTGACTGAGCGCCTCCAGGAGAGAGGCCCAAGCAAGACGCGCCCCGAGGAGCGTCTTGCCACATGTCAACAATGGGTCTGACTGAGGGCCTCCAGGAGAGAGGCCCAAGCAAGATGCGCCCGGAGGAGCGTCTTGCCACATGTAAACACTGGGTCTGACAGAGGGCCTCCAGGAGAGAGGCCCAAGCAAGACGCGCCCCGAGGAGCGTCTTGCCACATGTCACCTCTGGTTCTGACTGAGCGCCTCCAGGAGAGAGGCCCAAGCAAGACGCGCCCCGAGGAGCGTCTTGCCACATGTCAACACTGGGTCTGACTGAGCGCCTCCAGGAGAGAGGCCCAAGCAAGACACGCCCAGAGGAACGTCTTGCCACATGTCAACACTGGGTCTGACTGAGCGCCTCCAGGAGAGAGGCCCCAGCAAGAAGCGCCCCGAGGAGCGTCTTGCCACATGTCAACAATGGGTCTGACTGAGGGCCTCCAGGAGAGAAGCCCAAGCAAGACGCGCCCCGAGGAGCGTCTTGCCACATGTCAACAATGGGTCTGACTGAGGGCCTCCAGGAGAGAAGCCCAAGCAAGACGCGCCCCGAGGAGCGTCTTGCCACATGTCAACACTGGGTCTAATTGAGCGCCTCCAGGAGAGAGGCCCAAGCAAGACGCGCCCCGAGGAGCGTCTTGCCACATGTCACTACTCGGTCTGACTGAGCGCCTCCAGGAGAGAGGTCCAAGCAAGACGCGCCCCGAGGAGAGTCTTGCCACATGTCAACACTGGGTCTGACAGAGGGCATCCAGGAGAGAGGCCCAAGCAAGATGTGCCCAGAGGAGCGTCTTTCCACGTGTCACCACTGGGTCTGACTGAGCGCCTCCAGGAGAGAGGCCCAAGCAAGACGCGCCCCGAGGAGCGTCTTGCCACATGTCAACACTGGGTCTGACTGAGCGCCTCCAGGAGAGAGGCCCAAGCAAGATGCGCCCCGAGGAGCGTCTTGCCACATGTCAACACTGGGTCTGACTGAGCGCCTCCAGGAGAGAGGCCCAAGCAAGACGCGCCCCGAGGAGCGTCTTGCCACATGTCAGCACTGGGTCTGACTGAGCGCCTCCAGGAGAGAGGCCCCAGCAAGACGCGCCCCGAGGAGCGTCTTGCCTTATGTCAGCACTGGGTCTGACTGAGCGCCTCCAGGAGAGAGGCTCAAGCAAGACGCGCCCCGAGGAGCGTCTTGCCACATGTCAACAATGGGTCTGACTGAGGGCCTCCAGGAGAGAGGCCCAAGCAAGATGCGCCCGAAGGAGCGTCTTGCCACATGTCAACACTGGGTCTGACAGAGGGCCTCCAGGAGAGAGGCCCAAGCAAGACGTGCCCCGAGGAGCCTCTTGTCACATGTCAACACTGGGTCTGTCTGAGCGCCTCCAGGAGAGAAGCCCAAGCAAGACGCGCCCCGAGGAGCGTCTTGCCACATGTCAACAATGGGTCTGACTGAGGGCCTCCAGGAGAGAAGCCCAAGCAAGACGCGCCCCGAGGAGCGTCTTGACACATGTCAACACTGGGTCTGACAGAGGGCCTCCAGGAGAGAGGCCCAAGCAAGACGCGCCCAGAGGAGTGTCTTGCCACATGTCACCACTGGGTCTGACTGAGCGCCTCCAGGAGAGAGGCCCAAGCAAGACGCGCCCCAAGGAGCGTCAGGCCACATGTCACTTCTCAGTCTGACTGAGCGCCTCCAGGAGAGAGGCCCAAGCAAGACTTGCCCCGAGGAGCGTCTTGCCACATGTCAACAATGGGTCTGACTGAGGGTCTCCAGGAGAGAAGCCCAAGCAAGACGCGCCCAGAGGAGCGTCTTGCCACATGTCAACACTGGGTCTGACTGAGCGCCTCCAGTAGAGAGGCCCAAGCAAGACACGCCCCGAAAAAGCTTCTTGACATATGTCAACACTGGGTCGGACTGAGGGCCTCCATGAGAGAAGCCCAAGCAAGACGCGCCCCGAGGAGAGTCTTGCCACATGTCAACACTCGGTCTGACAGAGGGCATTCAGGAGAGAGGCCGAAGCAATACGCGCCCCGAGGAGCGTCTTGCCACATGTCACCACTGGGTCTGAATGAGCGCCTCCAGGAGAGAGGCCCAAGCAAGATGTGCCCAGAGGAGCGTCTTTCCACGTGTCACCACTGGGTCTGACTGAGCGCCTCCAGGAGAGAGGCCCAAGCAAGACGCGCCCCGAGGAGCGTCTTGCCACATGTCAACACTGGGTCTGACTGAGCGCCTCCAGGAGAGAGGCCCAAGCAAGACGCGCCCCGAGGAGCGTCTTGCCACATGTCAACACTGGGTCTGACTGAGCGCCTCCAGGAGAGAGGCCCAAGCAAGACGCGCCCCGAGGAGCGTCTTGCCACATGTTAGCACTGGGTCTGACTGAGCGCCTCCAGGAGAGAGGCCCCAGCAAGACGCGCCCCGAGGAGCGTCTTGCCTTATGTCAGCACTGGGTCTGACTGAGCGCCTCCAGGAGAGAGGCCCAAGCAAGACGCGCCCCGAGGAGCGTCTTGCCACATGTCAACAATGGGTCTGACTGAGGGCCTCCAGGAGAGAGGCCCAAGCAAGATGCGCCCGAAGGAGCGTCTTGCCACATGTCAACACTGGGTCTGACAGAGGGCCTCCAGGAGAGAGGCCCAAGCAAGACGTGCCCCGAGGAGCCTCTTGTCACATGTCAACACTGGGTCTGACTGAGCGCCTCCAGTAGAGAGGCCCAAGCAAGACACGCCCCGAAAAAGCTTCTTGACATATGTCAACACTGGGTCGGACTGAGGGCCTCCATGAGAGAAGCCCAAGCAAGACGCGCTCTGAGGAGAGTCTTGCCACATGTCAACACTCGGTCTGACAGAGGGCATTCAGGAGAGAGGCCGAAGCAATACGCGCCCCGAGGATCGTCTTGCCACATGTCACCACTGGGTCTGACTGAGCGCCTCCAGGAGAGAGGCCCAAGCAAGACGCGCCCCGAGGAGCGTCAGGCCACATGTCACTACTCGGTCTGACTGAGCGCCTCCAGGAGAGAGGCCCAAGCAAGACTTGCCCCGAGGAGCGTCTTGCCACATGTCAACAATGGGTCTGACTGAGGGTCTCCAGGAGAGAAGCCCAAGCAAGACGCGCCCAGAGGAGCGTCTTGCCACATGTCAACACTGGGTCTGACTGAGCGCCTCCAGTAGAGAGGCCCAAGCAAGACAAGCCCCGAGGAGCGTCTTGACATATGTCAACACTGGGTCGGACTGAGGGCCTCCATGAGAGAAGCCCAAGCAAGACGCGCCCCGAGGAGAGTCTTGCCACATGTCAACACTCGGTCTGACAGAGGGCATTCAGGAGAGAGGCCGAAGCAATACGCGCCCCGAGGAGCGTCTTGCCACATGTCACCACTGGGTCTGAATGAGGGCATTCAGGAGAGAGGCCGAAGCAATACGCGCCCCGAGGAGCGTCTTGCCACATGTCAACACTGGGTCTGACAGAGGGCCTCCAGGAGAGAGGCCCAAGCAAGACGCGCCCCGAGGAGCGTCTTGCCACATGTCACCTCTGGTTCTGACTGAGCGCCTCCAGGAGAGAGGCCCAAGCAAGACGTGCCCCGAGGAGCCTCTTGTCACATGTCAACACTGGGTCTGTCTGAGCGCCTCCAGGAGAGAAGCCCAAGCAAGACGCGCCCCGAGGAGCGTCTTGCCACATGTCAACAATGGGTCTGACTGAGGGCCTCCAGGAGAGAAGCCCAAGCAAGACGCGCCCCGAGGAGCGTCTTGACACATGTCAACACTGGGTCTGACAGAGGGCCTCCAGGAGAGAGGCCCAAGCAAGACGCGCCCAGAGGAGTGTCTTGCCACATGTCACCACTGGGTCTGACTGAGCGCCTCCAGGAGAGAGGCCCAAACAAGACGCGCCCCGAGGAGCGTCAGGCCACATGTCACTACTCAGTCTGACTGAGCGCCTCCAGGAGAGAGGCCCAAGCAAGACGCGCCCCGAGGAGCGTCTTGCCACATGTCACCTCTGGTTCTGACTGAGCGCCTCCAGGAGAGAGGCCCAAGCAAGACGCGCCCCGAGGAGCGTCTTGTCACATGTCAACACTGGGTCTTTCTGAGCGCCTCCAGGAGAGAAGCCCAAGCAAGACGCGCCCCGAGGAGCGTCTTGCCACATGACACCGCTTGGTCTGACTGAGCGCCTCCAGGAGAGAGGCCCAAGCAACACGCGCCCCGAGGAGCGTCAGGCCACATGTCACTACTCAGTCTGACTGAGCGCCTCCAGGAGAGAGGCCCAAGCAAGACGCGCCCCGAGGAGCGTCTTGCCACATGTCAACAATGGGTCTTACTGAGGGCCTCCAGGAGAGAAGCCCAAGCAAGACGCGCCCCGAGGAGCGTCTTGACACATGTCAACACTGGGTCTGACAGAGGGCCTCCAGGAGAGAGGCCCAAGCAAGATGCGCCCCGAGGAGTGTCTTGCCACATGTCACCACTTGGTCTGACTGACCGCCTCCAGGAGAGAGGCCCATGCAACATGCGCCCCGAGGAGCGTCAGGCCACATGTCACTACTCAGTGTGACTGAGCGCCTCCAGGAGAGAGGCCCCAGCAAGACGCGCCCCGAGGAGCGTCTTGCCACATGTCAACAATGGGTCTTACTGAGGGCCTCCAGGAGAGAAGCCCAAGCAAGACGCGCCCCGAGGAGCTTCTTGCCACATGTCAGCACTCGGTCTGACTGAGCGCCTCCAGGAGAGAGGTCAAAGCAAGACGCGCCCCGAGGAGCGTCTTGACACATGTCAACACTGGGTCTGACAGAGGGCCTCCATGAGAGAGGCACAAGCAAGACGCGCCCCGAGGAGTGTCTTGCCACATGTCAACACTGGGTCTGACAGAGGGCCTCCAGGAGAGAGGCCCAAGCAAGACGCGCCCCGAGGATTGTCTTGCCGCATGTCACCACTTGGTCTGACTGAGTGCCTCCAGGAGAGAGGGCCAAGCAACACGCGCCCCGAGGAGCGTCAGGCCACATGTCACTACTCAGTCTGACTGAGCGCCTCCAGGAGAGAGGCCCAAGCAAGACGCGCCCCGAGGAGCGTCTTGCCACATGTCAACAATGGGTCTGACTGAGGGTCTCCAGGAGAGAAGCCCAAGCAAGACGCGCCCAGAGGAGCGTCTTGCCACATGTCAACACTGCGTCTGACTGAGCGCCTCCAGTAGAGAGGCCCAAGCAAGACAAGCCCCGAGGAGCGGCTTGACATATGTCAACACTGGGTCGGACTGAGGGCCTCCATGAGAGAAGCCCAAGCAAGACGCGCCCCGAGGAGAGTCTTGCCACATGTCAACACTCGGTCTGACAGAGGGCATTCAGGAGAGAGGCCGAAGCAATACGCGCCCCGAGGAGCGTCTTGCCACATGTCACCACTGGGTCTGAATGAGGGCATTCAGGAGAGAGGCCGAAGCAATACGCGCCCCGAGGAGCGTCTTGCCACATGTCAACAATGGGTCTGACTGAGGGCCTCCAGGAGAGAGGCCCAAGCAAGATGCGCCCGGAGGAGCGTCTTGCCACATGTCAACACTGGGTCTGACAGAGGGCCTCCAGGAGAGAGGCCCAAGCAAGATGCGCCCGGAGGAGCGTCTTGCCACATGTCAACACTGGGTCTGACAGAGGGCCTCCAGGAGAGAGGCCCAAGCAAGACGCGCCCCGAGGAGCGTCTTGCCACATGTCACCTCTGGTTCTGACTGAGCGCCTCCAGGAGAGAGGCCCAAGCAAGACTTGCCCCGAGGAGCGTCTTGCCACATGTCAACAATGGGTCTGACTGAGGGTCTCCAGGAGAGAAGCCCAAGCAAGACGCGCCCAGAGGAGCGTCTTGCCACATGTCAACACTGGGTCTGACTGAGCGCCTCCAGTAGAGAGGCCCAAGCAAGACAAGCCCCGAGGAGCGTCTTGACATATGTCAACACTGGGTCGGACTGAGGGCCTCCATGAGAGAAGCCCAAGCAAGACGCGCCCCGAGGAGAGTCTTGCCACATGTCAACACTCGGTCTGACAGAGGGCATTCAGGAGAGAGGCCGAAGCAATACGCGCCCCGAGGAGCGTCTTGCCACATGTCACCACTGGGTCTGAATGAGGGCATTCAGGAGAGAGGCCGAAGCAATACGCGCCCCGAGGAGCGTCTTGCCACATGTCAACAATGGGTCTGACTGAGGGCCTCCAGGAGAGAGGCCCAAGCAAGATGCGCCCGGAGGAGCGTCTTGCCACATGTCAACACTGGGTCTGACAGAGGGCCTCCAGGAGAGAGGCCCAAGCAAGATGCGCCCAGAGGAGCGTCTTGCCACATGTCAACACTGGGTCTGACAGAGGGCCTCCAGGAGAGAGGCCCAAGCAAGACGCGCCCCGAGGAGCGTCTTGCCACATGTCACCTCTGGTTCTGACTGAGCGCCTCCAGGAGAGAGGCCCAAGCAAGACTTGCCCCGAGGAGCGTCTTGCCACATGTAAACAATGGGTCTGACTGAGGGTCTCCAGGAGAGAAGCCCAACTAAGACGCGCCCAGAGGAGCGTCTTGCCACATGTCAACACTGGGTCTGACTGAGCGCCTCCAGTAGAGAGGCCCAAGCAAGACAAGCCCCGAGGAGCGTCTTGACATATGTCAACACTGGGTCGGACTGAGGGCCTCCATGAGAGAAGCCCAAGCAAGACGCGCCCCGAGGAGAGTCTTGCCACATGTCAAGACTCGGTCTGACAGAGGGCATTCAGGAGAGAGGCCGAAGCAATACGCGCCCCGAGGAGCGTCTTGCCACATGTCACCACTGGGTCTGAATGAGGGCATTCAGGAGAGAGGCCGAAGCAATACGCGCCCCGAGGAGCGTCTTGCCACATGTCAACACTGGGTCTGACAGAGGGCCTCCAGGAGAGAGGCCCAAGCAAGACGCGCCCCGAGGAGCGTCTTGCCACATGTCACCTCTGGTTCTGACTGAGCGCCTCCAGGAGAGAGGCCCAAGCAAGACGTGCCCCGAGGAGCCTCTTGTCACATGTCAACACTGGGTCTGTCTGAGCGCCTCCAGGAGAGAAGCCCAAGCAAGACGCGCCCCGAGGAGCGTCTTGCCACATGTCAACAATGGGTCTGACTGAGGGCCTCCAGGAGAGAAGCCCAAGCAAGACGCGCCCCGAGGAGCGTCTTGACACATGTCAACACTGGGTCTGACAGAGGGCCTCCAGGAGAGAGGCCCAAGCAAGACGCGCCCAGAGGAGTGTCTTGCCACATGTCACCACTGGGTCTGACTGAGCGCCTCCAGGAGAGAGGCCCAAACAAGACGCGCCCCGAGGAGCGTCAGGCCACATGTCACTACTCAGTCTGACTGAGCGCCTCCAGGAGAGAGGCCCAAGCAAGACGCGCCCCGAGGAGCGTCTTGCCACATGTCACCTCTGGTTCTGACTGAGCGCCTCCAGGAGAGAGGCCCAAGCAAGACGCGCCCCGAGGAGCGTCTTGTCACATGTCAACACTGGGTCTTTCTGAGCGCCTCCAGGAGAGAAGCCCAAGCAAGACGAGCCCCGAGGAGCGTCTTGCCACATGACACCACTTGGTCTGACTGAGCGCCTCCAGGAGAGAGGCCCAAGCAACACGCGCCCCGAGCAGCGTCAGGCCACATGTCACTACTCAGTCTGACTGAGCGCCTCCAGGAGAGAGGCCCAAGCAAGACGCGCCCCGAGGAGCGTCTTGCCACATGTCAACAATGGGTCTTACTGAGGGCCTCCAGGAGAGAAGCCCAAGCAAGACGCGCCCCGAGGAGCTTCTTGCCACATGTCAGCACTCGGTCTGACCGAGCGCCTCCAGGAGAGAGGCCAAAGCAAGACGCGCCCCGAGGAGCGTCTTGACACATGTCAACACTGGGTCTGACAGAGGGCCTCCAGGAGAGAGGCCCAAGCAAGATGCGCCCCGAGGAGTGTCTTGCCACATGTCACCACTTGGTCTGACTGAGCGCCTCCAGGAGAGAGGCCCATGCAACACGCGCCCCGAGGAGCGTCAGGCCACATGTCACTACTCAGTGTGACTGAGCGCCTCCAGGAGAGAGGCCCAAGCAAGACGCGCCCCGAGGAGCGTCTTGCCACATGTCAACAATGGGTCTTACTGAGGGCCTCCAGGAGAGAAGCCCAAGCAAGACGCGCCCCGAGGAGCTTCTTGCCACATGTCAGCACTCGGTCTGACTGAGCGCCTCCAGGAGAGAGGTCAAAGCAAGACGCGCCCCGAGGAGCGTCTTGACACATGTCAACACTGGGTCTGACAGAGGGCCTCCATGAGAGAGGCCCAAGCAAGACGCGCCCCGAGGAGTGTCTTGCCACATGTCAACACTGGGTCTGACAGAGGGCCTCCAGGAGAGAGGCCCAAGCAAGACGCGCCCCGAGGATTGTCTTGCCACATGTCACCACTTGGTCTGACTGAGTGCCTCCAGGAGAGAGGGCCAAGCAACACGCGCCCCGAGGAGCGTCAGGCCACATGTCACTACTCAGTCTGACTGAGCGCCTCCAGGAGAGAGGCCCAAGCAAGACGCGCCCCGAGGAGCGTCTTGCCACATGTCAACAATGGGTCTGACTGAGGGTCTCCAGGAGAGAAGCCCAAGCAAGACGCGCCCAGAGGAGCGTCTTGCCACATGTCAACACTGGGTCTGACTGAGCGCCTCCAGTAGAGAGGCCCAAGCAAGACAAGCCCCGAGGAGCGGCTTGACATATGTCAACACTGGGTCGGACTGAGGGCCTCCATGAGAGAAGCCCAAGCAAGACGCGCCCCGAGGAGAGTCTTGCCACATGTCAACACTCGGTCTGACAGAGGGCATTCAGGAGAGAGGCCGAAGCAATACGCGCCCCGAGGAGCGTCTTGCCACATGTCACCACTGGGTCTGAATGAGGGCATTCAGGAGAGAGGCCGAAGCAATACGCGCCCCGAGGAGCGTCTTGCCACATGTCAACAATGGGTCTGACTGAGGGCCTCCAGGAGAGAGGCCCAAGCAAGATGCGCCCGGAGGAGCGTCTTGCCACATGTCAACACTGGGTCTGACAGAGGGCCTCCAGGAGAGAGGCCCAAGCAAGATGCGCCCGGAGGAGCGTCTTGCCACATGTCAACACTGGGTCTGACAGAGGGCCTCCAGGAGAGAGGCCCAAGCAAGACGCGCCCCGAGGAGCGTCTTGCCACATGTCACCTCTGGTTCTGACTGAGCGCCTCCAGGAGAGAGGCCCAAGCAAGACTTGCCCCGAGGAGCGTCTTGCCACATGTCAACAATGGGTCTGACTGAGGGTCTCCAGGAGAGAAGCCCAAGCAAGACGCGCCCAGAGGAGCGTCTTGCCACATGTCAACACTGGGTCTGACTGAGCGCCTCCAGTAGAGAGGCCCAAGCAAGACAAGCCCCGAGGAGCGTCTTGACATATGTCAACACTGGGTCGGACTGAGGGCCTCCATGAGAGAAGCCCAAGCAAGACGCGCCCCGAGGAGAGTCTTGCCACATGTCAACACTCGGTCTGACAGAGGGCATTCAGGAGAGAGGCCGAAGCAATACGCGCCCCGAGGAGCGTCTTGCCACATGTCAACACTGGGTCTGACAGAGGGCCTCCAGGAGAGAGGCCCAAGCAAGACGCGCCCCGAGGAGCGTCTTGCCACATGTCACCTCTGGTTCTGACTGAGCGCCTCCAGGAGAGAGGCCCAAGCAAGACGTGCCCCGAGGAGCCTCTTGTCACATGTCAACACTGGGTCTGTCTGAGCGCCTCCAGGAGAGAAGCCCAAGCAAGACGCGCCCCGAGGAGCGTCTTGCCACATGTCAACAATGGGTCTGACTGAGGGCCTCCAGGAGAGAAGCCCAAGCAAGACGCGCCCCGAGGAGCGTCTTGACACATGTCAACACTGGGTCTGACAGAGGGCCTCCAGGAGAGAGGCCCAAGCAAGACGCGCCCAGAGGAGTGTCCTGCCACATGTCACCACTGGGTCTGACTGAGCGCCTCCAGGAGAGAGGCCCAAACAAGACGCGCCCCGAGGAGCGTCAGGCCACATGTCACTACTCAGTCTGACTGAGCGCCTCCAGGAGAGAGGCCCAAGCAAGACGCGCCCCGAGGAGCGTCTTGCCACATGTCACCTCTGGTTCTGACTGAGCGCCTCCAGGAGAGAGGCCCATGCAAGACGCGCCCCGAGGAGCGTCTTGTCACATGTCAACACTGGGTCTTTCTGAGCGCCTCCAGGAGAGAAGCCCAAGCAAGACGCGCCCCGAGGAGCGTCTTGCCACATGACACCACTTGGTCTGACTGAGCGCCTCCAGGAGAGAGGCCCAAGCAACACGCGCCCCGAGGAGCGTCAGGCCACATGTCACTACTCAGTCTGACTGAGCGCCTCCAGGAGAGAGGCCCAAGCAAGACGCGCCCCGAGGAGCGTCTTGCCACATGTCAACAATGGGTCTTACTGAGGGCCTCCAGGAGAGAAGCCCAAGCAAGACGCGCCCCGAGGAGCTTCTTGCCACATGTCAGCACTCGGTCTGACCGAGCGCCTCCAGGAGAGAGGCCAAAGCAAGACGCGCCCCGAGGAGCGTCTTGCCACATGCCAACAATGGGTCTGACTGAGGGCCTCCAGGAGAGAAGCCCAAGCAAGACGCGCCCCGAGGAGCGTCTTGACACATGTCAACACTGGGTCTGACAGAGGGCCTCCAGGAGAGAGGCCCAAGCAAGATGCGCCCCGAGGAGTGTCTTGCCACATGTCACCACTTGGTCTGACTAAGCGCCTCCAGGAGAGAGGCCCATGCAACACGCGCCCCGAGGAGCGTCAGGCCACATGTCACTACTCAGTGTGACTGAGCGCCTCCAGGAGAGAGGCCCAAGCAAGACGCGCCCCGAGGAGCGTCTTGCCACATGTCAACAATGGGTCTTACTGAGGGCCTCCAGGAGAGAAGCCCAAGCAAGACGCGCCCCGAGGAGCTTCTTGCCACATGTCAGCACTCGGTCTGACTGAGCGCCTCCAGGAGAGAGGTCAAAGCAAGACGCGCCCCGAGGAGCGTCTTGACACATGTCAACACTGGGTCTGACAGAGGGCCTCCATGAGAGAGGCCCAAGCAAGACGCGCCCCGAGGAGTGTCTTGCCACATGTCAACACTGGGTCTGACAGAGGGCCTCCAGGAGAGAGGCCCAAGCAAGACGCTCCCCGAGGATTGTCTTGCCACATGTCACCACTTGGTCTGACTGAGTGCCTCCAGGAGAGAGGGCCAACCAACACGCGCCCCGAGGAGCGTCAGGCCACATGTCAATACTCAGTCTGACTGAGCGCCTCCAGGAGAGAGGCGCAAGCAAGACGCGCCCCGAGGAGCGTCTTGCCACATGTCAACAATGGTTCTTACTGAGGGCCTCCGGGAGAGAAGCCCAAGCAAGACGCGCCCCGAGGAGCGTCTTGCCACATGTCAACACTGGGTCTGACTGAGCTCCTCCAGGAGAGAGGCCCAAGCAAGACATGCCCCGAGGAGCGTCTTGACACATGTCAACACTGGGTCTGACTGAGGGCCTCCATGAGAGAAGCCCAAGCAAGACGCGCCCCGAGAAGAGTCTTGCCACATGTCATCACTCGGTCTGACAGAGGGCATCCAGGAGAGAGGCCCAAGCAATACGCGCCCCGAGGAGCGTCTTGCCACTTAAACCCACAACCTAGCACTGAGGACAGAGGGACTTTATTTAAATTAGTACTTAATGGAAACGATACATAATGATACATAAGAGCCATGTCACACATTCAGCCTAGGAATAGTAGCATTGTGCACTATTAAAAATATACACATCAATTGCTCGAATCCCATTGTTGCAAAGTAAAACTCTAATAAAACTCTAGTCTGACATCAACAGAGAAGACTTAGTGTATGTACTACAAATACAGCATTAGGATTTCGAGTGGACCGTGCACCTTGTGAACCATCAGAGGCTTATGACGCAACATATCTTCCAGTTGCTATTAGACAAGTTATAATTCTCGACCATTTTTCGGAACTGGTTTCTTGGGTCCGTGAGTAAATGCCAAATGAGATGATAGTCCTTAAGTAAGTTCCTGGCAATCCCATGTCACGCTCTTGCCCATCAGCCGGTGAACGCTGAGACGGAACTCGATGAGAGCGATGTATTTTTTAAGTGCTCCGAAAGTAGTTCTAACAAGCGTGCGATTCACTTCGTGAGTAAACCGCAGCTGCAGCTGATTCAAACAGTCGAGCCAACTTTTTACATCTCAATATTCGTTTTGTAGTTAGTCGAGTTACCTTTTGTGTGGCGCATGCACGGGTCATTAGCGTCCAGCTCCCAGCTTAGAGAGTCCTGTATTGACACAGACGTCAATACATCTCGATGTCATGCAACACACAAAGTCTGTCGCATACAGGTGGGTTAACACATGTACGATACCTTTTGTGTGGCGCATGCACGGGTCGTTAGCATCCAGCTCCCGGCTTATAGAGAGTCCTGTATTGACACAGACGTCAATTCTTCTCGATGTCATGCAACACACAAAGTCTGTCGCATACAGGTGGGTTAACACACATGTACGATGTGTGCAATGGCGCGCCCGTTTACAATGGGACACGACGATGATCATTGTTAACCAAACTCTTGTTTCTCACGACAGGTGGTAGCGTTGTCTCCTGCACCTGGTCTTCGTGCACAGAGGGTGTTGTAATGTGCTCGTCATAGTCGCGATCGTTGTCACTCGAATCCGTTGTTCTCATGACAGGTGGTAGCGTTGTCTCCTGCATGTTGTCTTCGCGTGCGGCAAGCGTTGTGCTGTGCTCGTTATAATGGTTGTCTTCGTACAATGGGGGTGTTGAATACTCCTTCGCGAGTAGTCTAGGAGGTGGTGTGATGGGACGTATCTCAGAGGCGTTATGTGAGCGTACCACCATGGCCTGAGCAACTGCGACTACTGAGAGTACACCCAGTACAGACAGCGAGATCATTTTTTTTCTTGGGTGTTGTAAGGGCGCAAGGGCCTGTGTGTGTGTGTGTGTGTGCGTGCGTGCGTGCGTGCGTGTGTGTGTGTGTGTGTGTGTGTGTGTGTGTGTGTGTGTGTGTGTGTGTGTGTGTGTGTGTGTGTGTGTGTGTGTGTGTGTGTGAAACAAATAAAGATAAATATAGCTAGTGCGGCCACGAGCGGTCATGCAGGGTAGACGCTGCGCGAAATTGCCTCTAAAACAAGCGCGTGCCCACGCCCGATCCGTGGAAGCACGTAGAACTAGCAAACGTACTAGCAGAAATCAACGATCGCACACGGGTCATTGAGTGTGTACAGGGTTCGTCTGCGTGTGTGGCATTGGGCAATCTAGCGGCAACCGAGTGGCCTGAAGGCGGAACCGGCCAACCCGTCGCCCTCACCATCGTTGTGCTTCGAGATGAACTATTGCTAAAGATGATCGTCCTCGTCAACCACGGCGCTACCAGAGTTACCACGACATGCGCCTTAAAAGCGTTCTCGTTTGGGTCAGCGCCACCAGAATTGAATCGGCAAGTCAGCGGATATTACACAACTCGTAACGAAGACCCTCTCCGCGACCTCGCGGCCAGTGTGCGCAGTGTACAGCAAATGACAAACGATGTTGCGAGCGATATATCGGAAAAACTTTGCACTGACGCGACGGTCGCCACTGCAGGTTGTGTGAGTCTCGCGCAAAGTGCCATATCAAACGTGCGCAAGCTAGTGACAAGCAACTTCACCAGATCCGTAGATTCTGCATACGCTTGGATACGAATGAAAGTATCGAGAGATAACACCGACACGAGTTGCGCGACGGCGCTGGCTGCAGTCGCTACAACACTGGATTTAATAATCAACGTAATTGTGATCGTAATGGCGTATCGAGTGTGCACCAGAAACTAAAACCAGTTCTACAGAAAACTGGCATGAGGGTCGCGGTCTAACGTTATGTTGGTGTCTCGCATCGACCGTCGACGGCCGTTTGCCAGCGGCTGAAAATGGCACAGTTGACGAAATGGAAACGCCGACCGTCGATAGTGCACTCTCGCAAGTTCCAACCGCACCATCTCAGGAGACAGACCACAGAGTCATAGTAGCGGAGGGTAGATAGAAAATGCGCAAACAGCCACAACCGCCCATATACATACTATACGAGTTCAACATAGAGTGGAGTAAGAAGTTACTACGGAATGTATTTCCAACGTGCAAGCAGCTGGTGTGTGACGCTCGACTCTACACGTCTTGGCCTACCACGAGTACATGAGCCCACAAGATCCTAAGCGAAGTCGAAGCCGTTGTGTCTACCCAACGCAAATTCAGCACAGCCGTGCGCGCTAAGACAAGTCCCTCTAGACTGCTGGAAACTTTGGAAACGTGGAAGGCTGGCGTGTACGTGCTTTCTACACATCTCAACGGTATGATTGCGATACTCTCGGCCGCACAACAACTAATGGTCATGTGTTCGGAAGGTCTGATCAGGTCTGACATGACCGGTTGTCAATCGACGTCGAGCGTGCACTCACACACGGATATCCTGGCGTACAGTAAAGCGACGTCTACGCTCACGTTGATCGCCGATGTTTCGAAGGGCAATCGAGTGTGTTGGCTGACGAAAGCTATGGTGACCGACGGTCGCGTCGACTACAATGTGCCTCATTGCGACTGGAGAGGCGTATGTGATCCTTTGCAAATCGACAACACCACCGCGGTCGAGTGCGAAGTCACGGTCGGCGGCGTGTTGTCCTTACTGTGCCCCATACAATGTGACGGTCCGTGTCACGGACCGGTGTTTTACGACCCGACTAACGAAACGTACCAGGTGATAACATTGCATCTGCCCATTACAGCGGAGCGAGCGTTTCGCCACACTCCCAAACCAAGGTTAATAGTTGTAGCGCACGCCCTTTCGGACCTCGGTGCACGCGAAACACTGGCGTACACTCACAACATCACGCTCGTGACAGCTCAAGCGTTACGCGAAACAAAGGACGTGTTCAAATCCATAGAGAATATACGGTCTTTAGCGTATGCGTATATAAAGAAGGTCGATGACATTTACAGACCCGGCGGCGTGGGCACCACAGTAGAACATCAAGGTGCTCTCAAGTGCACACAGATACTGGCCGCATTATCACTCGCGATGTCTATCCTGACATGCCCGTTTCTGATTTCTATGTATATTAAATTATGACAAGAGCTACGGTGGTTACGATTACACTCTGACCACGTGCCTTAGTTTCTGCTAGTGACCTATAAATACATTTGTCCACTTGCTCCCACTGCCATTAAAGCGGCTGTACCCACACGTACAACACCCAAGAAAAAAAATGATCTCGCTGTCTGTACTGGGTGTACTCTCAGTAGTCGCAGTTGCTCAGGCCATGGTGGTACGCTCACATAACGCCTCTGAGATACGTCCCATCACACCACCTCCTAGACTACTCGCGAAGGAGCATTCAACACCCCCTTTGTACGAAGACAACCATTATAACGAGCACAGCACAACGCTTGCCGCACGCGAAGACAACATGCAGGAGACAACGCTACCACCTGTCGTGAGAACAACGGATTCGAGTGACAACGATCGCGACTATGACGAGCACATTACAACACCCTCTGTGCACGAAGACCAGGTGCAGGAGACAACGCTACCACCTGTCGTGAGAAACAAGAGTTTGGTTAACAATGATCATCGTCGTGTCCCATTGTAAACGGGCGCGCCATTGCACACATCGTACATGTGTGTTAACCCACCTGTATGCGACAGACTTTGTGTGTTGCATGACATCGAGATGTATTGACGTCTGTGTCAATACAGGACTCTCTAAGCTGGGAGCTGGATGCTAATGACCCGTGCATGCGCCACACAAAAGGTAACTCGACTAACTACAAAACGAATATTGTGATGTAGAAAGTTGGCTCGACTGTTTGAATCAGCTGCAGCTGCGGTTTACTCACGAAGTGAATCGCACGCTTGTTAGAAGTACATTCGGAGCACTTAAAAAATACATCGCTCTCATCGAGTTCCGTCTCAGCGTTCACCGGCTGATGGGCAAGAGCGTGACATGGGATCGCCAGGAACTTACTTAAGGACTATCATCTCATTTGGCATTTACTCACGGACCCAAGAAACCAGTTCCGAAAAATGGTCGAGAATTATAACTTGTCTAATAGCAACTGGAAGATATGTTGCGTCATAAGCCTCTGATGGTTCACAAGGTGCACGGTCCACTCGAAATCCTAATGCTGTATTTGTAGTACATACACTAAGTCTTCTCTGTTGATGTCAGACTAGAGTTTTATTAGAGTTTTACTTTGCAACAATGGGATTCGAGCAATTGATGTGTATATTTTTAATAGTGCACAATGCTACTATTCCTAGGCTGAATGTGTGACATGGCTCTAATGTATCATTATTTATCGTTTCCATTAAGTACTAATTTAAATAAAGTCCCTCTGTCCTCAGTGCTAGGTTGTGGGTTTAAGTGGCAAGATGCTCCTCGGGGCGCATATTGCTTGGGCCTCTCTCCTGGATGCCCTCTGTCAGACCCAGTGTTGACATGTGGCAAGACTCTCCTCGGGGCGCGTCTTGCTTGGGCTTCTCTCCTGGAGGCCCTCAGTCAGACCCATTGTTGACATGTGGCAAGACGCTCCTCGGGTCACGTCTTGCTTGGGCCTCTCTCCTGGAGGCGCTCAAACAGACCGAGTAGTGACATGTGGCAAGACGCTCCTCGGGGCGCGTCTTGCTGGGGCTTCTCTCATGGAGGCACTCAGTCAGACCCAGTGTTGACATGTGGCAAGACGCTCCTCGGGGCGCGTCTTGCTTGGACCTCTCTCCCTGAGGCGCT
This sequence comes from Nothobranchius furzeri, assembly GCF_043380555.1. NCBI lineage: Eukaryota > Metazoa > Chordata > Actinopteri > Cyprinodontiformes > Nothobranchiidae > Nothobranchius > Nothobranchius furzeri. The sequence continues at coordinate 18,618,521 of NC_091741.1, forward strand.
CAGTAAGACCGAGTAGTGACATGTGGCAAGACGCTCCTCGGGGCGCGTCTTGCTTGGGCCTCTCTCATGGAGGCCTTCTGTCAGACCCAGTGTTGACATGTGTCAAGACGCTCCTCGGGGGGCGTCTTGCTTTGGCCTCTCTCCTGGAGGCACTCAGTCAGACCGAGTGCTGATATGTGGCAGGAAGCTCCTCGGGGCGTGTCTTGCTTGGATTTATCTCCCTTGAGGCCCTCAGTAAGAACCATTGTTGACATGTGGCAAGACGCTCCTCGGGGCGCGTCTTGCTTGGGCCTCTCTCCAGAAGGCCCTCAATCAGACCCAGTGTTGACACGTGGCAAGACGCTCCTCGGGGCGCGTCTTGCTTGGGCCTCTCTCCTGGAGGCGCTCAGTCAGACTGAGTAGTGACATGTGGCCTGACGCTCCTCGGGGCGCTTGTTGCTTGGGCCTCTCTCCTGGAGGCGCTCAGTCAGACCAAGTGGTGACATGTGGCAAGACAATCCTCGGGGCGCGTCTTGCTTGGGCCTCTCTCCTGGAGGCCCTCTGTCAGACCCAGTGTTGACATGTGGCAAGACACTCCTCGGGGCGCGTCTTGCTTGGGCCTCTCTCATGGAGGCCCTCTGTCAGACCCAGTGTTGACATGTGTCAAGACGCTCCACCGGGGCGCATCTTGCTTTGGCCTCTCTCCTGGAGGCGCTCAGTCAGATCGAGTGCTGACATGTGGCAAGAAGCTCCTCGGGGCGCGTCGTGCTTGGGCTTCTCTCCTGGAGGCCCTCAGTAAGACCCATTGTTGACATGTGGCAAGACGCTCCTCGGGGAGCGTCTTGCTTGGGCCTCTCTCCTGGAGGCGCTAAGTCAGACTGAGTAGTGACATGTGGCCTGACGCTCCTCGGGGTGCGTGTTGCTTGGGCCTCTCTCCTGGAGGCGCTCAGTCAGACCAAGTGGTGACATGTGGCAAGACACTCCTCGGGGCGCGTCTTGCTTGGGCCTCTCTCCTGGAGGCCCTCTGTCATACCCAGTGTTGACATGTGTCAAGACGCTCCTCGGGGCGCGTCTTGCTTGGGCTTCTCTCCTGGAGGCCCTCAGTCAGACCCATTGTTGGCATGTGGCAAGACGCTCCTCGGGGCGCGTCTTGCTTGGGCCTCTCTCCTGGAGGCGCTCAGTCAGACCGAGTGTTGACATGTGGCAAGACGCTCCTCGGGGCGCGTCTTGCTTGGGCCTCTCTCCAGAAGGCCCTCAATCAGACCCAGTGTTGACACGTGGCAAGACGCTCCTCGGGGCGCGTCTTGCTTGGGCCTCTCTCCTGGAGGCGCTCAGTCAGACTGAGTAGTGACATGTGGCCTGACGCTCCTCGGGGCGCGTGTTGCTTGGGCCTCTCTCCTGGAGAAGCTCAGTCAGACCAAGTGGTGACATGTGGCAAGACAATCCTCGGGGCGCGTCTTGCTTGGGCCTCTCTCCTGGAGGCCCTCTGTCAGACCCAGTGTTGACATGTGGCAAGACACTCCTCGGGGCGCGTCTTGCTTGGGCCTCTCTCATGGAGGCCCTCTGTCAGACCCAGTGTTGACATGTGTCAAGACACTCCACCGGGGCGCATCTTGCTTTGGCCTCTCTCCTGGAGGCGCTCAGTCAGATCGAGTGCTGACATGTGGCAAGAAGCTCCTCGGGGCGCGTCTTGCTTGGGCCTCTCTCCTGGAGAAGCTCAGTCAGACCAAGTGGTGACATGTGGCAAGACAATCCTCGGGGCGCGTCTTGCTTGGGCCTCTCTCCTGGAGGCCCTCTGTCAGACCCAGTGTTGACATGTGGCAAGACACTCCTCGGGGCGCGTCTTGCTTGGGCCTCTCTCATGGAGGCCCTCTATCAGACCCAGTGTTGACATGTGTCAAGACACTCCACCGGGGCGCATCTTGCTTTGGCCTCTCTCCTGGAGGCGCTCAGTCAGATCGAGTGCTGACATGTGGCAAGAAGCTCCTCGGGGCGCGTCTTGCTTGGGCTTCTCTCCTGGAGGCCCTCAGTAAGACCCATTGTTGACATGTGGCAAGACGCTCCTCGGGGCGCGTCTTGCTTGGGCCTCTCTCCTGGAGGCGCTCAGTCAGACTGAGTAGTGACATGTGGCCTGACGCTCCTCGGGGTGCGTGTTGCTTGGGCCTCTCTCCTGGAGGCGCTCAGTCAGACCAAGTGGTGACATGTGGCAAGACACTCCTCGGGGCGCATCTTGCTTGGGCCTCTCTCCTGGAGGCCCTCTGTCATACCCAGTGTTGACATGTGTCAAGACGCTCCTCGGGGCGCGTCTTGCTTGGGCTTCTCTCCTGGAGGCCCTCAGTCAGACCCATTGTTGGCATGTGGCAAGACGCTCCTCGGGGCGCGTCTTGCTTGGGCCTCTCTCCTGGAGGCGCTCAGTCAGACCGAGTGCTGACATGTGGCAAGACGCTCCTCGGGGCGCGTCTTGCTTGGGCTTCTCTCCTGGAGGCGCTCAGAAAGACCCAGTGTTGACATGTGACAAGACGCTCCTAGGGACGCGTCTTGCTTGGGCCTCTCTCCTGGAGGCGCTCAGTCAGAACCAGAGGTGACATGTGGCAAGACGCTCCTCGGGGTGCGTCTTGCTTGGGCCTCTCTCCTGGAGGCCCTCTGTCAGACCCAGTGTTGACATGTGGCAAGACGCTCCTCCGGGCGCATCTTGCTTGGGCCTCTCTCCTGGAGGCCCTCAGTCAGACCCATTGTTGACATGTGGCAAGACGCTCCTCGGGGCGCGTCTTGCTTGGGCCTCTCTCCTGGAGGCGCTCAGTCAGACCGAGTGCTGACATAAGGCAAGACGCTCCTCGGGGCGCGTCTTGCTGGGGCCTCTCTCCTGGAGGCGCTCAGTCAGACCCAGTGCTGACATGTGGCAAGACGCTCCTCGGGGCGCGTCTTGCTTGGGCCTCTCTACTGGAGGCGCTCAGTCAGACCGAGTGCTGACATGTGGCAAGACGCTCCTCGGGGCGCGTCTTGCTTGGGCTTCTCTCCTGGAGGCGCTCAGAAAGACCCAGTGTTGACATGTGACAAGACGCTCCTCGGGACTCGTCTTACTTGGGCCTCTCTCCTGGAGGCGCTCAGTCAGAACCAGAGGTGACATGTGGCAAGACGCTCCTCGGGGTGCGTCTTGCTTGGGCCTCTCTCCTGGAGGCCCTCTGTCAGACCCAGTGTTGACATGTGGCAAGACGCTCCTCCGGGCGCATCTTGCTTGGGCCTCTCTCCTGGAGGCCCTCAGTCAGACCCATTGTTGACATGTGGCAAGACGCTCCTCGGGGCGCGTCTTGCTTGGGCCTCTCTCCTGGAGGCGCTCAGTCAGACCGAGTGCTGACATAAGGCAAGACGCTCCTCGGGGCGCATCTTGCTGGGGCCTCTCTCCTGGAGGCGCTCAGTCAGACCCAGTGCTGACATGTGGCAAGACTCTCCTCGGGGTGCGTCTTGCTTGGGCCTCTCTCCTGGAGGCGCTCAATCAGACCGAGTGCTGACATGTGGCAAGACGCTCCTCGGGGCGCGTCTTGCTTGGGCTTCTCTCCTGGAGGCGCTCAGAAAGACCCAGTGTTGACATGTGACAAGACGCTCCTCGGGACTCGTCTTACTTGGGCCTCTCTCCTGGAGGCGCTCAGTCAGAACCAGAGGTGACATGTGGCAAGACGCTCCTCGGGGTGCGGCTTGCTTGGGCCTCTCTCCTGGAGGCCCTCTGTCAGACCCAGTGTTGACATGTGGCAAGACGCTCCTCGGGGCGCATCTTGCTTGGGCCTCTCTCCTGGAGGCCCTCAGTCAGACCCATTGTTGACATGTGGCAAGACGCTCCTCGGGGCGCGTCTTGCTTGGGCCTCTCTCCTGGAGGCGCTCATTCAGACCGAGTGCTGACATAAGGCAAGACGCTCCTCGGGGCGCGTCTTGCTTGGGCCTCTCTCCTGGAGGCGCTCAGTCAGACTGAGTAGTGACATGTGGCCTGACGCTCCTCGGGGCACGTCTTGCTTGGGCCTCTCTCCTGGAGGCGCTCAGTCAGACCCAGTGGTGACACGTGGAAAGACGCTCCTCGGGGTGCCTCTTGCTTGGGCCTCTCTCCTGGAGGCGCTCAGTCAGCTGGCCGCATTATATCTCGCGATGTCTATCCTGACATGCCCGTTTCTGATTTCTATGTATATTAAATTATGACAAGAGCTACGGTGGTTACGATTACACTCTGACCACGTGCCTTAGTTTCTGCTAGTGACCTATAAATACATTTGACCACTTGCTCTCACTGCCATTAAAGCGGCTGTACCCACACGTACAAAACCCAAGAAAAAAAATTATCTCGCTGTCTGTACTGGGTGTACTCTCAGTAGTCGCAGTTGCTCAGGCCATGGTGGTACGCTCACATAACGCCTCTGAGATACGTCCCATCACACCACCTCCTAGACTACTCGCGAAGGAGTATTCAACACCCCCCTTTGTACAAAGACAACCATTATAACGAGCACAGCACAACGCTTGCCGCACGCGAAGACAACATGCAGGAGACAACGCCACCACCTGTCGTGAGAACAACGGATTCGAGTGACAACGATCTCGACTATGACGAGCACATTACAACACCATCTGTGCACGAAGACCAGGTGCAGGAGACAACGCTACCACCTGTCGTGAGAAACAAGTGTTTGGTTAACAATGATCATCGTCGTGTCTCATTGTAAACGGGCGCGCCATCGCACACATCGTACATGTGTGTTAACCCACCTGTATGCGACAGACTTTGTGTGTTGCATGACATCGAGATGTATTGACGTCTGTGTCAATACAGGACTCTCTGTAAGCCGGGAGCTGGACGCTAACGACCCGTGCATGCGCCACACAAAAGGTATCGTACATGTGTTAACCCACCTGTATGCGACAGACTTTGTGTGTTGCATGACATCGAGATGTATTGACGTCTGTGTCAATACCGGACTCTATAAGCTGGGAGCTGGACTCTAACGACCCGTGCTTGCGCCACACAAAAGGTAACTCGACTAACTACAAAACGCATATTGTGATGTAGAAAGTTGGCTCGACTGTTTGAATCAGCTGCAGCTGCGGTTTACTCACGAAGTGAATCGCACGCTTGTTAGAAGTACATTCGGAGCACTTAAAAAATACATCGCTCTCATCGAGTTCCGTCTCAGTGTTCACCGGCTGATGGGCAAGAGCGTGACATGGGATCGCCAGGAACTTACTTAAGGACTATCATCTCATTTGGCATTTACTCACGGACCCAAGAAACCAGTTCCAAAAAATGGTCGAGAATTATAACTTGTCTAATAGCAACTGGAAGATATGTTGCGTCATAAGCCTCTGATGGTTCACAAGGTGCACGGTCCACTCGAAATCCTAATGCTGTATTTGTAGTACATACACTAAGTCTTCTCTGTTGATGTCAGACTAGAGTTTTATTAGTTTTACTTTGCAACAATGGGATTCGAGCAATTGATGTGTATATTTTTAATAGTGCACAATGCTACTATTCCTAGGCTGAATGTATGACATGGCTCTTATGTATCATTATGTATCGTTTCCATTAAGTACTAATTTAAATAAAGTCCCTCTGTCCTCAGTGCTAGGTTGTGGGTTTAATACACATTATTATGATCAACCTGTTGAATAGTATAATAACAATATTCCTGTAAAAGTCATTTAGTAATGAACAACCTCAGTTCTTTGAAAGAACATCATGTCTCTGATGTGTGCACTGCAGGCCTGACCGGGGTTTGCACGCAAGGGCCTGTGTGTGTGTGTGTGTGTGTGTGTGTGTGTGTGTGTGTGTGTGTGTGTGTGTGTGTGTGTGTGTGTGTGTGTGTGTGTGTGTGTGTGTGTGTGTGAAACAAATAAAGATAAAAATAGCTAGTGCGGCCACGAGCGGTCGTGCAGGGTAGAGGCTGCGCGAAAACGCCTCTAAAACAAGCGAGTGCCCACGCCCGATCCGTGAAAGCACGTAGAACTAGCAAACGTACTAGCAGAAATCAACGATCGCACACGGGTCTTTGAGTGTGTACAGGGTTCGTCTGCGTGTGTGGCATTGGGCAATCTAGCGGCAACCGAGTGGCCTGAAGGCAGAACCGGCCAACCCGTCGCCCTCACCATCGTTGCGCTTCGAGATGAACTTTTGCTAAAGATGATCGTCCTCATCAACCACGGCGCTACCAGAGTAGCTCGTAACGAAGACCCTCTCTGCGACCTCGTGGCCAGTGTGCACAGTGTACAGCAAATGACGAACGATGTTGCGAGCGATATATCGGAAAAACTTTGCACTGACGCGACGGTCGCCACTGCAGGTGGTGTGAGTCTCGCGCAAAGTGCCATATCAAACATGCGCAAGCTAGTGACAAGCAACTTCACCAGATCCGTAGATTCTGCATACGCTCAGATACGAATGAAAGTATCAAGAGATAACACCGACACGAGTTGCGCGACGGCGCTGGCTGCAGTCGCTACAACACTGGATTTATTAATCAACGTAATTGTGATCATAATGGCGTTTCGAGTGTGCACCAGAAACTACAACCAGCACTACAGAAAACTGGCATGAGGGTCGCGGTCTAACGTTATGTTGGTGTCTCGCATCGACCGTCGACGGCCGTTTGCCAGCGGCTGAAAATGGCACAGTTGACGAAATGGAAACGCCGACCGTCGATAGCGCTCTCTTAAGTTCCAACCGCACCATCTCAGGAGACAGACCACAGAGTCATATTAGCGGAGGGTAGATAGAAAATGCGCAAACCGCCGCAACCGCCCATATACATACTATACGAGTTCAACATAGAGTGGAGTAAGAAGTTACTACCGATTGTATTTCCAACGTGCAAGCAGCTGGTGTGTGACGCTTTACTTGAGTATCACAGAGGTTGCGATGTCCTGTGTTCCACGAGCGCATGGAAACAAGTGAACGAACCTCTACGGACTGTACTGTTGGGGTATGAGCGAGCTCTAAAATCAATACACGCTAGACACGCGGACTTTGCCGCGTTACTGGACACGCATATCGCCACAACAAAACCGTGTAAGGTGTTCGGGGCGTCACCGCGCTCGACTATACACGTCTTCGCCTACCACGAGTACATGAGCCCACAGATCCTAAGCGAGGTCGAAGCCGTTGTGTCTACACAACGCAAATTCAGCACTGCCATGCGAGCTAAGACAAGTCCCTCTAGACTGCTGGAAACTTTGGAAACGTGGAAGGCTGGCGTGTACGGACTTTCTACACATCTCAACGGTATGATCGCGATACTCTCAGCCGCACAACAACTAATGGTCATGTGTTCGGAAGGTCTGATCAGGTCTGACATGACCGGTTGTCAATCGACGTCGAGCGTGCACTCACACACGGATATCCTGGCGTACAGTAAAGCGACGGCGACCTCTACGCTCACGTTGATCGCCGATGTTTCGAAGGGCAATCGAGTGTGTTGGCTGACGAAAGCTATGGTGACCAACGGTCGTGTCGACTACAATGTGCCTCATTGCGACTGGAGAGGCATATGTGATCCTTTGCAAATCGACAACACCACCGCGGTCGAGTGCGAAGTCACGGTCGGCGGCGTGTTGTCCTTACTGTGCCCCATACAATGTGACGGTCCGTGTCACGGACCGGTGTGTTACGACCCGACTAACGAAACGTACCAGGTGATAACATTGCATCCGCCCATTACAGCGGAGCGAGCGTTTCGCCACACTCCCAAACCAAGGTTAATAGTTGTAGCGCACGCCCTATCGGACCTCGGTGCACGCGAAACACTGGCGTACACTCACAACATCAAGCTCGAGACAGCTCAAGCGTTACGCAAAACAAAGGACGTGTTCAAATCCATAGAGAATATACGGTCTTTAGCGTATGCGTATATAAAGAAGGTCGATGACATTTACAGACCCGGCGGCGTGGGCACCACAGTAGAACAACAAGGTGCTCTCAAGCGCACACAGATACTGGCTGCATTATCACTCGCTATGTCTATCCTGACATGCCCGTTTCTGATTTCTATGTATATTAAATTATGACAAGAGCTACGGTGGTTACGATTACACTCTGACCACGTGCCTTAGTTTCTGCTAGTGACCTATAAATACATTTGCCCACTTGCTCCCACTGCCATTAAAGCGGCTGTACCCACACGTACAACACCCAAGAAAAAAATGATCTCGCTGTCTGTACTGGGTGTACTCTCAGTAGTCGCAGTTGCTCAGGCCATGGTGGTACGCTCACATAACGCCTCTGAGATACGTCCCATCACACCACCTCCTAGACTACTCGCGAAGGAGTATTCAACACCCCCTTTGTACGAAGACAACCATTATAACGAGCACAGCACAACGCTTGCCGCACGCGAAGACAACATGCAGGAGACAACGCTACCACCTGTCGTGAGAAACACGGATTCGAGTGACAACAATCGCGACTATGACGAGCACATTACAGCACCCTCTGTGCACGAAGACCAGGTGCAGGAGACAACGCTACCACCTGTCGTGAGAAACAAGAGTTTGGTTAACAATGATCATTGTCGTGTCCCATTGTAAACGGGCGCGCCATCGCACACATCGTACATGTGTGTTAACCCACCTGTATGCGACAGACTTTGTGTGTTGCATGACATCGAGATGTATTGACGTCTGTGTCAATACAGGACTCTCTATAAGCAGGGAGCTGGACGCTAACGACCCTTGCATAGGCCACACAAAAGGTATCGTACATGTGTTAACCCACCTGTATGCGACAGACTTTGTGTGTTGCATGACATCGAGATGTATTGACGTCTGTGTCTATACAGGACTCTATAAGCTGGGAGCTGGACGCTAACAACCCATGCATGCGCCACACAAAAGGTAACTCGACTAACTACAAAATGCATATTTTGATGTAGAAAGTTGGCTCGACTGTTTGAATCAGCTGCAGCTGCGGTTTACTCACGAAGTGAATCGCACTCTTGTTAGAAGTACATTCGGAGCACTTAAAAAATACATCGCTCTCATCGAGTTCCGTCTCAGTGTTCACCGGCTGATGGGCAAGAGCGTGACATGGGATCGCCAGGAACTTACTTAAGGACTATCATCTCATTTGGCATTTACTCACGGACCCAAGAAACCAGTTCCGAAAAATGGTCGAGAGTTATAACTTGTCTAATAGCAACTGGAAGATATGTTGCGTCATAAGCCTCTGATGGTTCACAAGGTGCACGGTCCACTCGAAATCCTAATGCTGTATTTGTAGTGCATACACTAAGTCTTCTCTGTTGATGTCAGACTAGAGTTTTATTAGAGTTTTACTTTGCAACAATGGGATTCGAGCAATTGATGTGTATATTTTTAATAGTGCACAATGCTACTATTCCTAGGCTGAATGTATGACATGGCTCTTATGTATCATTATGTATCGTTTCCATTAAGTATAATTTAAATAAAGTCCCTCTGTCCTCAGTGCTAGGTTGTGGGTTTAATACACATTATTATGATCAACCTGTTGAATAGTATAATAACAATATTCCTGTAAAAGTCATTTAGTAATGAACAACCTCAGTTCTGTGAAAGAACATCATGTCTCTGATGTGTACACTGCAGGCCTGACCGGGGTTTGCACGCAAGGGCCTGTGTGTGTGTGTGTGTGTGTGTGTGTGTGTGTGTGTGTGTGTGTGTGTGTGTGTGTGTGTGTGTGTGTGTGTGTGTGTGTGTGTGTGTGTGAAACAAATAAAGATAAACATAGCTAGTGCGGCCACGAGCGGTCGTGCAGGGTAGAGGCTGCGCGAAAACGCCTCTAAAAACAAGCGCGTGCCCACGCCCGATCCGTGGAAGCACGTAGACCTAGCAAACGTACTAGCAGAAATCAACGATCGCACACGGGTCATTGAGTGTGTACAGGGTTCGTCTGCGTGTGTGGCATTGGGCAATCTAGCGGCAACCGAGTGGCCTGAAGGCAGAACCGGCCAACCCGTCGCCCTCACCATCGTTGCGCTTCGAGATGAACTATTGCTAAAGATGATCGTCCTCATCAACCACGGCGCTACCAGAGTAGCTCGTAACGAGGACCCTCTCCGCGACCTCGCGGCCAGTGTGCGCAGTGTACAGCAAATGAGAAACGATGTTGCGAGCGATATATCGGAAAAACTTTGCACTGACGCGACGGTCGCCACTGCAGGTTGTGTGAGTCTCGCGCAAAGTGCCATATCAAACGTGCGCAAGCTAGTGACAAGCAACTTCACCAGATCCGTAGATTCTGAATACGCTTGAATACCAACGAAATTATCGAGAGATAACACCGACACGAGTTGCGCGACGGCGCTGGCTGCAGTCGCTACAACACTGGATTTATTAATCAAAGTAACTGTGATCGTAATGGCGTATCGAGTGTGCACCAGAAACTACAACCAGTACTACAGAAAACTGGCATGAGGGTCGCGGTCTAACGTTATGTTGGTGTCTCGCATCGACCGTCGACGGCCTTTTGCCAGCGGCTGAAAATGGCACAGTTGACGAAATGGAAACGCCGACCGTCCATAGTGCACTCTCGCAAGTTCCAACCGCACCATCTCAGGAGACAGACCACAGTGTCATATTAGCGGAGGGTAGATAGAAAATGCGCAAACCGCCGCAACCGCCCATATACATACTATACGAGTTCAACATAGAGTGGAGTAAGAAGTTACTACCGATTGTATTTACAACGTGCAAGCAGCTGGTGTGTGACGCTTTACTTGATTATCACAGAGGTTGCGATGTCCTGTGTTCCACGAGCACATGGAAACAAGTGAACGAACTTCTACGGACCGTACTGTTGGGGTATGAGCGAGCTGTAAAATCAATACACGCTAGACACGCGGACTTTGCCGCGTTACTGGACACGCATATCGCCACAACAAAACCGGGTCAAGTGTTCGGGGCGTCACCGCGCTCGACTATACACGTCTTGGCCTACCACGAGTACATGAGCCCACAAGATCCTAAGCGAGGTCGAAGCCGTTGTGTCTACCCAACGCAAATTCAGCACAGCCGTGCGCGCTAAGACAAGTCCCTCTAGATTGCTGGAAACTTTGGAAACGTGGAAGGCTGGCGTGTACGCGCTTTCTACACATCTCAACGGTATGATCGCGATACTCTCGGCCGCACAACAACTAATGGTCATGTGTTCGGAAGGTCTGATCAGGTCTGACATGACCGGTTGTCAATCGACGTCGAGCGTGCACTCACACACGGATATCCTGGCGTACAGTAAAGCGACAGCGACCTCTACGCTCACGTTGATCGCCGATGTTTCGAAGGGCAATCGAGTGTGTTGGCTGACGAAAGCTATGGTGACCGACGGTCGCGTCGACTACAATGTGCCTCATTGCGACTGGAGAGGCGTATGTGATCCTTTGCAAATAGACAACACCACCGCGGTCGAGTGCGAAGTCACGGTCGGCGGCGTGTTGTCCTTACTGTGCCCCATACAATGTGGCGGTCCGTGTCACGGACCGGTGTGTTATGACCCGACTAACGAAACGTACCAGGTGATAACATTGCATCTGCCCATTACAGCGGAGCGAGCGTTTCGCCACACTCCCAAACCAAGGTTAATAGTTGTAGCGCACGCCCTTTCGGACCTCGGTGCACGCGAAACACTGGCGTACACTCACAAAATCACGCTCGAGACAGCTCAAGTGTTACGCAAAACAAAGAACGTGTTCAAATCCATAGAGAATATACGGTCTTTAGCGTATGCGTATATAAAGAAGGTCGATGACATTTACAGACCCGGCGGCGTGGGCACCACAGTAGAACAACAAGGTGCTCTCAAGCGCACACAGATACTGGCTGCATTATCACTCGCTATGTCTATCCTGACATGCCCGTTTCTGATTTCTATGTTAATTAAATTATGACAAGAGCTACGGTGGTTACGATTACACTCTGACCACGTGCCTTAGTTTCTGCTAGTGACCTATAAATACATTTGACCACTTGCTCTCACTGCCATTAAAGCGGCTGTACCCACACGTACAACACCCAAGTAAAAAAATGATCTCGCTGTCTGTACTGGGTGTACTCTCAGTAGTCGCAGTTGCTCAGGCCATGGTGGTACGCTCACATAACGCCTCTGAGATACGTCCCATCACAACACCTCCTACACTACTCGCGAAGGAGTATTCAACACCCCCTTTGTACGAAGACAACCATTATAACGAGCACAGCACAACGCTTGCCGCACGCGAAGACAACATGCAGGAGACAATGCTACCACCTGTCGTGAGAACAACGGATTCGAGTGACAATGATCGCGACTATGACGAGCACATTACAGCACCCTCTGTGCACGAAGACCAGGTGCAGGAGTCAACGCTACCACCTGTCGTTAGAAACAAGAGTTTGGTTAACAATGATCATCGTCGTGTCCCATTGTAAACTGGGCGTGCCATCGCACACATCGTACATGTGTGTTAACCCACCTGTATGCGACAGACTTTGTGTGTTGCATGACATCGAGATGTATTGACGTCTGTGTCAATACAGGACTCTCTAAGCTGGGAGCTGGACGCTAACAACCCGTGCATGCGCCACACAAAAGGTATCGTACATGTGTTAACCCACCTGTATGCGACAGACTTTGTGTGTTGCATGACATCGAGATGTATTGACGTCTGTGTCAATACAGGACTCTCTAAGCTGGGAGCTGGACGATAACGACCCGTGCATGCGCCACACAAAAGGTAACTCGACTAACTACGCTCCTCGGGGCGCGTCTTGCTTGGGCCTCTCTCCTGGAGGCGGTCAGTCAGACTGAGTAGTGACATGTGGCCTGACGCTCCCCGGGGCGCGTCTTGCTTGGGCCTCTCTCCTGGAGGCGCTCAGTCAGACCCAGTGGTGATATGTGGCAAGACACTCCTCGCGGCGCGTCTTGCTTGGGCCTCTCTCCTGGAGGCCCTCAGTCAGACCCAGTGTTGACATGTGTCAAGACGCTCCTCGGGGCGCGTCTTGCTGGGGCCTCTCTCCTGGAGGCGCTCAGTCAGACCCAGTGTTGACATGTGGCTTGACGCTCCTCGGGGCGCGTCTTGCTTGGGCTTCTCTCCTGGAGGCCCTCAGTCAGACCCATTGTTGACGTGTGGCAAGACGCTCCTCGGGGCACGTCTTGCTTGGGCCTCTCTCCTGGAGGCGCTCAGTCAGACCGAGTAGTGACATGTGGCAAGACGCTCCTCGGGGTGCGTCTTGCTTGGACCTCTCTCCTGGAGGCGCTCAGTTAGACCGAGTAGTGACATGTCGCAAGACGCTCCTCGGGGCGCGTCTTGCTTGGGCCTCTCTCCAGAAGGCCCTCAATCAGACCCAGTGTTGACACGTGGCAAGACGCTCCTCGGGGCGCGTCTTGCTTGGGCCTCTCTCCTGGAGGCGCTCAGTCAGACTGAGTAGTGACATGTGGCCTGACACTCCTCGGGGCGCGTGTTGCTTTGGCCTCTCTCCTGGAGGCGCTCAGTCAGACCCATTGTTGACATGTTGCAAGACGCTCCTTTGGGCGCGTCTTGCTTGGGCCTCTCTCCTGGAGGCGCTCAGTCAGACCGAGTGCTGACATGTGGCAAGACGCTCCTCGGGGCGCGTCTTGCTTGGGCCTCTCTCCTGGAGGCGGTCAGTCAGACTGAGTAGTGACATGTGGCCTGACGCTCCCCGGGGCGCGTCTTGCTTGGGCCTCTCTCCTGGAGGCGCTCAGTCAGACCCAGTGGTGACATGTGGCAAGACACTCCTCGGGGCGCGTCTTGCTTGAGCCTCTCTCCTGGAGGCCCTCAGTCAGACCCATTGTTGACATGTGGCAAGACGCTCCTCGGGGCGCGTCTTGCTTGGGCTTCTCTCCTGGAGACGCTCAGACAGACCCAGTGTTGACATGTGACAAGACGCTCCTCGGGGCGCGTCTTGCTTGGGCCTCTCTCCTGGAGGCGCTCAGTCAGAACCAGAGGTGACATGTGGCAAGACGCTCCTCGGGGCGCGTCTTGCTTGGGCCTCTCTCCTGGAGGCCCTCTCTCAGACCCAGTGTTGATATGTGGCAAGACGCTCCTCCGGGCGCATCTTGCTTGGGCCTCTCTCCTGGAGGCCCTCAGTCAGACACATTGTTGACATGTGGCAAGACGCTCCTCGGGGCGCGTCTTGCTTGGGCCTCTCTCCTGGAGGCGCTCAGTCAGACCCAGTGTTGACATGTGGCAAGACGCTCCTCGGGGCGCGTCTTGCTTGGGCCTCTCTCCTGGAGGCGCTCAGTCAGACCCAGTGTTGACATGTGGCAGGACGCTCCTCGGGGCGCGTCTTGCTTGGGCCTCTCTCCTGGAGGCGCTCAGTCAGACCCAGTGTTGGCATGTGGCAAGACACTCCTCGGGGCGCGTCTTGGTTGGGCCTCTCTCCTGGAGGCGCTCATTCAGACCCAGTGGTGACATGTGGCAAGACGCTCCTCGGGGCGCGTATTGCTTCGGCCTCTCTCCTGAATGCCCTCTGTCAGACCGAGTGTTGACATGTGGCAAGACTCTCCTCGGGGCGCGTCTTGCTTGGGCTTCTCTCATGGAGGCCCTCAGTCCGACCCAGTGTTGACATGTGTCAAGACGCTCCTCGGGGCGTGTCTTGCTTGGGCTTCTCTCATGGAGGCCCTCAGTCCGAACCAGTGTTGACATGTGTCAAGACACTCCTCGGGGCGCGTCTTGGTTGGGCCTCCCTCCTGGAGGCGCTCATTCAGACCCAGTGGTGACATGTGGCAAGACGCTCCTCGGGGCGCGTCTTGCTTCGGCCTCTCTCCTGAATGCCCTCTGTCAGACCGAGTGTTGACATGTGGCAAGACTCTCCTCGGGGCGCGTCTTGCTTGGGCTTCTCTCATGGAGGCCCTCAGTCCGACCCAGTGTTGACATGTGTCAAGACGCTCCTCGGGGCGTGTCTTGCTTGGGCCTCTCTCCTGGAGGCGCTCAGTCAGACCCAGTGTTGACATGTGGCAAGACGCTCCTCTGGGCGCGTCTTGCTTGGGCTTCTCTCCTGGAGGCCCTCAGTCAGACCCATTGTTGACATGTGGCAAGACGCTCCTCGGGGCACGTCTTGCTTGGGCCTCTCTCCTGGAGGCGCTCAGTCAGACCGAGTAGTGACATGTGGCAAGACGCTCCTCGGGGCGCGTCTTGCTTGGACCTCCCTCCTGGAGGCGCTCAGTCAGACCGAGTAGTGACATTTGGCAAGACGCTCCTCGGGGCGCGTCTTGCTTGTGCCTCTCTCCTGGAGGCGCTCAGTCAGACCGAGTGCTGACATAAGGCAAGACGCTCCTCGGGGCGCGTCTTGCTGGGGCCTCTCTACTGGAGGTGCTCAATCAGACCCAGTGGTGACACGTGGCAAGACGCTCCTCTGGGCGCGTCTTGCTTGGGCCTCTCTCCTGGAGGAGCTCAGTCAGACCCAGTGGTGACACGTGGCAAGACGCTCCTCCGGGCGCATCTTGCTTGGGCCTCTCTCCTGGAGGCGCTAAGTCAGACCCAGTGTTGACATGTGTCAAGACGCTCCTCGGGGCGCGTCTTGCTTGGGCCTCTCTCCTGGAGGCCCTCAGTCAGACCCATTGTTGACATGTGGCAAGACGCTCCTCGGGGCGCGTCTTGCTTGGGCCTCTCTCCTGGAGGCGCTCAGTCAGACTGAGTAGTGACATGTGGCCTGACGCTCCTCGGGGCGCGTGTTGCTTGGGCCTCTCTCCTGGAGGCCCTCTGTCAGACCCAGTGTTGACATGTTGCAAGACGCTCCTTTGGGCGCATCTTGCTTGGGCCTCTCTCCCGGAGGCCCTCAGTCAGACCCATTGTTGACATGTGGCAAGACGCTCCTCAGGGCGCGTCTTTCTTGGGCCTTTCTCCTGGAGGCGCTCAGTCAGACCGAGTGCTGACATGTGGCAAGACGCTCCTCGGGGCGCGTCTTGCTTGGGCCTCTCTCCTGGAGGCGGTCAGTGAGACTGAGTAGTGACATGTGGCCTGACACTCCCCGGGGCGCGTCTTGCTTGGGCCTCTCTCCTGGAGGCGCTCAGTCAGACCCAGTGGTGACATGTGGCAAGACACTCCTCGGGGCGCGTCTTGCTTGGGCCTCTCTCCTGGAGGCCCTCAGTCAGACCCAGTGTTGACATGTGGCAGGACGCTCCTCGGGGCGCGTCTTGCTTGGGCCTCTCTCCTGGAGGCGCTCAGTCAGACCCAGTGTTGGCATGTGGCAAGACACTCCTCGGGGCGCATCTTGGTTCGGCCTCTCTCCTGGAGGCGCTCATTCAGACCCAGTGGTGACATGTGGCAAGACGCTCCTCGGGGCGCGTATTGCTTCGGCCTCTCTCCTGAATGCCCTCTGTCAGACCGAGTGTTGACATGTGGCAAGACTCTCCTCGGGGCGCGTCTTGCTTGGGCTTCTCTCATGGAGGCCCTCAGTCCGACCCAGTGTTGACATGTGTCAAGACGCTCCTCGGGGCGTGTCTTGCTTGGGCCTCTCTCCTGGAGGCGCTCAGTCAGACCCAGTGTTGGCATGTGGCAAGACACTCCTCGGGGCGCGTCTTGGTTGGGCCTCTCTCCTGGAGGCGCTCATTCAGACCCAGTGGTGACATGTGGCAAGACGCTCCTCGGGTCGCGTCTTGCTTCGGCCTCTCTCCTGAATGCCCTCTGTCAGACCGAGTGTTGAAATGTGGCAAGACTCTCCTCGGGGCGCGTCTTGCTTGGGCTTCTCTCATGGAGGCCCTCAGTCCGACCCAGTGTTGACATGTGTCAAGACGCTCCTCGGGGCGTTTCTTGCTTGGGCCTCTCTCCTGGAGGCGCTCAGTCAGACCCAGTGTTGACACGTGGCAAGACGCTCCTCGGGGCGCGTCTTGCTTGGGCCTCTCTCCTGGAGCCGCTCAGTCAGACCCAGTGTTGACATGTGGCAAGACACTCCTCGGGGCGCGTCTTGTTTGGGCCTCTCTCATGGAGGCCCTCTGTCAGACCCAGTGTTGACATGTGTCAAGACGCTCCTCGGGGCGCGTCTTGCTTTGGCCTCTCTCCTGGAGGCGCTCAGTCAGACCGAGTGCTGACATGTGGCAAGAAGCTCCTCGGGGCGCGTGTTGCTTGGGCTTCTCTCCAGGAGGCCCTCAGTAAGACCCATTGTTGACATGTGGCAAGACGCTCCTCGGGGCGCGTCTTGCTTGGGCCTCTCTCCAGAAGGCCCTCAATCAGACCCAGTGTTGACACGTGGCAAGACGCTCCTCGGGGCGCGTCTTGCTTGGGCCTCTCTCCTGGAGGCGCTCAGTCAGACTGAGTAGTGACATGTGGCCTGACACTCCTCGGGGCGCGTGTTGCTTTGGCCTCTCTCCTGGAGGCGCTCAGTCAGACCCATTGTTGACATGTTGCAAGACGCTCCTTTGGGCGCGTCTTGCTTGGGCCTCTCTCCTGGAGGCGCTCAGTCAGACCGAGTGCTGACATGTGGCAAGACGCTCCTCGGGGCGCGTCTTGCTTGGGCCTCTCTCCTGGAGGCGGTCAGTCAGACTGAGTAGTGACATGTGGCCTGACGCTCCCCGGGGCGCGTCTTGCTTGGGCCTCTCTCCTGGAGGCGCTCAGTCAGACCCAGTGGTGACATGTGGCAAGACACTCCTCGGGGCGCGTCTTGCTTGAGCCTCTCTCCTGGAGGCCCTCAGTCAGACCCATTGTTGACATGTGGCAAGACGCTCCTCGGGGCGCGTCTTGCTTGGGCTTCTCTCCTGGAGACGCTCAGACAGACCCAGTGTTGACATGTGACAAGACGCTCCTCGGGGCGCGTCTTGCTTGGGCCTCTCTCCTGGAGGCGCTCAGTCAGAACCAGAGGTGACATGTGGCAAGACGCTCCTCGGGGCGCGTCTTGCTTGGGCCTCTCTCCTGGAGGCCCTCTCTCAGACCCAGTGTTGATATGTGGCAAGACGCTCCTCCGGGCGCATCTTGCTGGGGCCTCTCTCCTGGAGGCGCTCAGTCAGACCCAGTGTTGACATGTGGCAAGACGCTCCTCGGGGCGCGTCTTGCTTGGGCCTCTCTCCTGGAGGCGCTCAGTCAGACCCAGTGTTGACATGTGGCAGGACGCTCCTCGGGGCGCGTCTTGCTTGGGCCTCTCTCCTGGAGGCGCTCAGTCAGACCCAGTGTTGGCATGTGGCAACACACTCCTCGGGGCGCGTCTTGGTTGGGCCTCTCTCCTGGAGGCGCTCATTCAGACCCAGTGGTGACATGTGGCAAGACGCTCCTCGGGGCGCGTATTGCTTCGGCCTCTCTCCTGAATGCCCTCTGTCAGACCGAGTGTTGACATGTGGCAAGACTCTCCTCGGGGCGCGTCTTGCTTGGGCTTCTCTCATGGAGGCCCTCAGTCCGACCCAGTGTTGACATGTGTCAAGACGCTCCTCGGGGCGTGTCTTGCTTGGGCTTCTCTCATGGAGGCCCTCAGTCCGAACCAGTGTTGACATGTGTCAAGACACTCCTCGGGGCGCGTCTTGGTTGGGCCTCTCTCCTGGAGGCGCTCATTCAGACCCAGTGGTGACATGTGGCAAGACGCTCCTCGGGGCGCGTCTTGCTTCGGCCTCTCTCCTGAATGCCCTCTGTCAGACCGAGTGTTGACATGTGGCAAGACTCTCCTCGGGGCGCGTCTTGCTTGGGCTTCTCTCATGGAGGCCCTCAGTCCGACCCAGTGTTGACATGTGTCAAGACGCTCCTCGGGGCGTGTCTTGCTTGGGCCTCTCTCCTGGAGGCGCTCAGTCAGACCCAGTGTTGACATGTGGCAAGACGCTCCTCTGGGCGCGTCTTGCTTGGGCTTCTCTCCTGGAGGCCCTCAGTCAGACCCATTGTTGACATGTGGCAAGACGCTCCTCGGGGCACGTCTTGCTTGGGCCTCTCTCCTGGAGGCGCTCAGTCAGACCGAGTAGTGACATGTGGCAAGACGCTCCTCGGGGCGCGTCTTGCTTGGACCTCCCTCCTGGAGGCGCTCAGTCAGACCGAGTAGTGACATTTGGCAAGACGCTCCTCGGGGCGCGTCTTGCTTGGGCCTCTCTCCTGGAGGCGCTCAGTCAGACCGAGTGCTGACATAAGGCAAGACGCTCCTCGGGGCGCGTCTTGCTGGGGCCTCTCTACTGGAGGTGCTCAATCAGACCCAGTGGTGACACGTGGCAAGACGCTCCTCTGGGCGCGTCTTGCTTGGGCCTCTCTCCTGGAGGAGCTCAGTCAGACCCAGTGGTGACACGTGGCAAGACGCTCCTCCGGGCGCATCTTGCTTGGGCCTCTCTCCTGGAGGCGCTAAGTCAGACCCAGTGTTGACATGTGTCAAGACGCTCCTCGGGGCGCGTCTTGCTTGGGCCTCTCTCCTGGAGGCCCTCAGTCAGACCCATTGTTGACATGTGGCAAGACGCTCCTCGGGGCGCGTCTTGCTTGGGCTTCTCTCCTGGATACGCTCAGACAGACCCAGTGTTGACATGTGACAAGACGCTACTCGGGGTGCGTCTTGCTTGGGCCTCTCTCCTGGAGGCCCTCAGTCAGACACATTGTTGACATGTGGCAAGACGCACCTCGGGGCGCGTCTTGCTTGGGCCTCTCTCCTGGAGGCGCTCAGTCAGACTGAGTAGTGACATGTGGCCTGACGCTCCTCGGGGCGCGTGTTGCTTGGGCCTCTCTCCTGGAGGCCCTCTGTCAGACCCAGTGTTGACATGTTGCAAGACGCTCCTTTGGGCGCATCTTGCTTGGGCCTCTCTCCTGGAGGCCCTCAGTCAGACCCATTGTTGACATGTGGCAAGACGCTCCTCAGGGCGCGTCTTTCTTGGGCCTTTCTCCTGGAGGCGCTCAGTCAGACCGAGTGCTGACATGTGGCAAGACGCTCCTCGGGGCGCGTCTTGCTTG
Organism: Nothobranchius furzeri; assembly: GCF_043380555.1. Classification (NCBI taxonomy): domain Eukaryota; kingdom Metazoa; phylum Chordata; class Actinopteri; order Cyprinodontiformes; family Nothobranchiidae; genus Nothobranchius; species Nothobranchius furzeri. The sequence continues at coordinate 18,638,344 of NC_091741.1, forward strand.
GGCCTCTCTCCTGGAGGCGGTCAGTGAGACTGAGTAGTGACATGTGGCCTGACACTCCCCAGGGCGCGTCTTGCTTGGGCCTCTCTCCTGGAGGCGCTCAGTCAGACCCAGTGGTGACATGTGGCAAGACACTCCTCGGGGCGCGTCTTGCTTGGGCCTCTCTCCTGGAGGCCCTCAGTCAGACCCAGTGTTGACATGTGGCAGGACGCTCCTCGGGGCGCGTCTTGCTTGGGCCTCTCTCCTGGAGGCGCTCAGTCAGACCCAGTGTTGGCATGTGGCAAGACACTCCTCGGGGCGCGTCTTGGTTGGGCCTCTCTCCTGGAGGCGCTCATTCAGACCCAGTGGTGACATGTGGCAAGACGCTCCTCGGGGCGCGTATTGCTTCGGCCTCTCTCCTGAATGCCCTCTGTCAGACCGAGTGTTGACATGTGGCAAGACTCTCCTCGGGGCGCGTCTTGCTTGGGCTTCTCTCATGGAGGCCCTCAGTCCGACCCAGTGTTGACATGTGTCAAGACGCTCCTCGGGGCGTGTCTTGCTTGGGCCTCTCTCCTGGAGGCGCTCAGTCAGACCCAGTGTTGGCATGTGGCAAGACACTCCTCGGGGCGCGTCTTGGTTGGGCCTCTCTCCTGGAGGCGCTCATTCAGACCCAGTGGTGACATGTGGCAAGACGCTCCTCGGGGCGCGTCTTGCTTCGGCCTCTCTCCTGAATGCCCTCTGTCAGACCCAGTGTTGATATGTGGCAAGACGCTCCTCCGGGCGCATCTTGCTGGGGCCTCTCTCCTGGAGGCGCTCAGTCAAACCCAGTGTTGACATGTGGCAAGACGCTCCTCGGGGCGCGTCTTGCTTGGGCCTCTCTCCTGGAGGCGCTCAGTCAGACCCAGTGTTGACATGTGGCAGGACGCTCCTCGGGGCGCGTCTTGCTTGGGCCTCTCTCCTGGAGGCGCTCAGTCAGACCCAGTGTTGGCATGTGGCAAGACACTCCTCGGGGCGCGTCTTGGTTGGGCCTCTCTCCTGGAGGCGCTCATTCAGACCCAGTGGTGACATGTGGCAAGACGCTCCTCGGGGCGCGTATTGCTTCGGCCTCTCTCCTGAATGCCCTCTGTCAGACCGAGTGTTGACATGTGGCAAGACTCTCCTCGGGGCGCGTCTTGCTTGGGCTTCTCTCATGGAGGCCCTCAGTCCGACCCAGTGTTGACATGTGTCAAGACGCTCCTCGGGGCGTGTCTTGCTTGGGCTTCTCTCATGGAGGCCCTCAGTCCGAACCAGTGTTGACATGTGTCAAGACACTCCTCGGGGCGCGTCTTGGTTGGGCCTCTCTCCTGGAGGCGCTCATTCAGACCCAGTGGTGACATGTGGCAAGACGCTCCTCGGGGCGCGTGTTGCTTGGGCCTCTCTCCTGGAGGCCCTCTGTCAGACCCAGTGTTGACATGTTGCAAGACGCTCCTTTGGGCGCATCTTGCTTGGGCCTCTCTCCTGGAGGCCCTCAGTCAGACCCATTGTTGACATGTGGCAAGACGCTCCTCAGGGCGCGTCTTTCTTGGGCCTTTCTCCTGGAGGCGCTCAGTCAGACCGAGTGCTGACATGTGGCAAGACGCTCCTCGGGGCGCGTCTTGCTTGGGCCTCTCTCCTGGAGGCGGTCAGTGAGACTGAGTAGTGACATGTGGCCTGACACTCCCCAGGGCGCGTCTTGCTTGGGCCTCTCTCCTGGAGGCGCTCAGTCAGACCCAGTGGTGACATGTGGCAAGACACTCCTCGGGGCGCGTCTTGCTTGGGCCTCTCTCCTGGAGGCCCTCAGTCAGACCCAGTGTTGACATGTGGCAGGACGCTCCTCGGGGCGCGTCTTGCTTGGGCCTCTCTCCTGGAGGCGCTCAGTCAGACCCAGTGTTGGCATGTGGCAAGACACTCCTCGGGGCGCGTCTTGGTTGGGCCTCTCTCCTGGAGGCGCTCATTCAGACCCAGTGGTGACATGTGGCAAGACGCTCCTCGGGGCGCGTATTGCTTCGGCCTCTCTCCTGAATGCCCTCTGTCAGACCGAGTGTTGACATGTGGCAAGACTCTCCTCGGGGCGCGTCTTGCTTGGGCTTCTCTCATGGAGGCCCTCAGTCCGACCCAGTGTTGACATGTGTCAAGACGCTCCTCGGGGCGTGTCTTGCTTGGGCCTCTCTCCTGGAGGCGCTCAGTCAGACCCAGTGTTGGCATGTGGCAAGACACTCCTCGGGGCGCGTCTTGGTTGGGCCTCTCTCCTGGAGGCGCTCATTCAGACCCAGTGGTGACATGTGGCAAGACGCTCCTCGGGGCGCGTCTTGCTTCGGCCTCTCTCCTGAATGCCCTCTGTCAGACCCAGTGTTGATATGTGGCAAGACGCTCCTCCGGGCGCATCTTGCTGGGGCCTCTCTCCTGGAGGCGCTCAGTCAGACCCAGTGTTGACATGTGGCAAGACGCTCCTCGGGGCGCGTCTTGCTTGGGCCTCTCTCCTGGAGGCGCTCAGTCAGACCCAGTGTTGACATGTGGCAGGACGCTCCTCGGGGCGCGTCTTGCTTGGGCCTCTCTCCTGGAGGCGCTCAGTCAGACCCAGTGTTGGCATGTGGCAAGACACTCCTCGGGGCGCGTCTTGGTTGGGCCTCTCTCCTGGAGGCGCTCATTCAGACCCAGTGGTGACATGTGGCAAGACGCTCCTCGGGGCGCGTATTGCTTCGGCCTCTCTCCTGAATGCCCTCTGTCAGACCGAGTGTTGACATGTGGCAAGACTCTCCTCGGGGCGCGTCTTGCTTGGGCTTCTCTCATGGAGGCCCTCAGTCCGACCCAGTGTTGACATGTGTCAAGACGCTCCTCGGGGCGTGTCTTGCTTGGGCTTCTCTCATGGAGGCCCTCAGTCCGAACCAGTGTTGACATGTGTCAAGACACTCCTCGGGGCGCGTCTTGGTTGGGCCTCTCTCCTGGAGGCGCTCATTCAGACCCAGTGGTGACATGTGGCAAGACGCTCCTCGGGGCGCGTCTTGCTTCGGCCTCTCTCCTGAATGCCCTCTGTCAGACCGAGTGTTGACATGTGGCAAGACTCTCCTCGGGGCGCGTCTTGCTTGGGCTTCTCTCATGGAGGCCCTCAGTCCGACCCAGTGTTGACATGTGTCAAGACGCTCCTCGGGGCGTGTCTTGCTTGGGCCTCTCTCCTGGAGGCGCTCAGTCAGACCCAGTGTTGACATGTGGCAAGACGCTCCTCTGGGCGCGTCTTGCTTGGGCTTCTCTCCTGGAGGCCCTCAGTCAGACCCATTGTTGACATGTGGCAAGACGCTCCTCGGGGCACGTCTTGCTTGGGCCTCTCTCCTGGAGGCGCTCAGTCAGACCGAGTAGTGACATGTGGCAAGACGCTCCTCGGGGCGCGTCTTGCTTGGACCTCCCTCCTGGAGGCGCTCAGTCAGACCGAGTAGTGACATTTGGCAAGACGCTCCTCGGGGCGCGTCTTGCTTGGGCCTCTCTCCTGGAGGCGCTCAGTCAGACCGAGTGCTGACATAAGGCAAGACGCTCCTCGGGGCGCGTCTTGCTGGGGCCTCTCTACTGGAGGTGCTCAATCAGACCCAGTGGTGACACGTGGCAAGACGCTCCTCTGGGCGCGTCTTGCTTGGGCCTCTCTCCTGGAGGAGCTCAGTCAGACCCAGTGGTGACACGTGGCAAGACGCTCCTCCGGGCGCATCTTGCTTGGGCCTCTCTCCTGGAGGCGCTAAGTCAGACCCAGTGTTGACATGTGTCAAGACGCTCCTCGGGGCGCGTCTTGCTTGGGCCTCTCTCCTGGAGGCCCTCAGTCAGACCCATTGTTGACATGTGGCAAGACGCTCCTCGGGGCGCGTCTTGCTTGGGCTTCTCTCCTGGATACGCTCAGACAGACCCAGTGTTGACATGTGACAAGACGCTACTCGGGGTGCGTCTTGCTTGGGCCTCTCTCCTGGAGGCCCTCAGTCAGACACATTGTTGACATGTGGCAAGACGCTCCTCGGGGCGCGTCTTGCTTGGGCCTCTCTCCTGGAGGCGCTCAGTCAGACTGAGTAGTGACATGTGGCCTGACGCTCCTCGGGGCGCGTGTTGGTTGGCCCTCTCTCCTGGAGGCCCTCTGTCAGACCCAGTGTTGACATGTTGCAAGACGCTCCTTTGGGCGCATCTTGCTTGGGCCTCTCTCCTGGAGGCCCTCAGTCAGACCCATTGTTGACATGTGGCAAGACGCTCCTCAGGGCGCGTCTTTCTTGGGCCTTTCTCCTGGAGGCGCTCAGTCAGACCGAGTGCTGACATGTGGCAAGACGCTCCTCGGGGCGCGTCTTGCTTGGGCCTCTCTCCTGGAGGCGGTCAGTGAGACTGAGTAGTGACATGTGGCCTGACACTCCCCAGGGCGCGTCTTGCTTGGGCCTCTCTCCTGGAGGCGCTCAGTCAGACCCAGTGGTGACATGTGGCAAGACACTCCTCGGGGCGCGTCTTGCTTGGGCCTCTCTCCTGGAGGCCCTTAGTCAGACCCAGTGTTGACATGTGGCAGGACGCTCCTCGGGGCGCGTCTTGCTTGGGCCTCTCTCCTGGAGGCGCTCAGTCAGACCCAGTGTTGGCATGTGGCAAGACACTCCTCGGGGCGCGTCTTGGTTGGGCCTCTCTCCTGGAGGCGCTCATTCAGACCCAGTGGTGACATGTGGCAAGACGCTCCTCGGGGCGCGTATTGCTTCGGCCTCTCTCCTGAATGCCCTCTGTCAGACCGAGTGTTGACATGTGGCAAGACTCTCCTCGGGGCGCGTCTTGCTTGGGCTTCTCTCATGGAGGCCCTCAGTCCGACCCAGTGTTGACATGTGTCAAGACGCTCCTCGGGCCTTTCTTGCTTGGGCCTCTCTCCTGGAGGCGCTCAGTCAGACCCAGTGTTGGCATGTGGCAAGACACTCCTCGGGGCGCGTCTTGGTTGGGCCTCTCTCCTGGAGGCGCTCATTCAGACCCAGTGGTGACATGTGGCAAGACGCTCCTCGGGGCGCGTCTTGCTTCGGCCTCTCTCCTGAATGCCCTCTGTCAGACCGAGTGTTGAAATGTGGCAAGACTCTCCTCGGGGCGCGTCTTGCTTGGGCTTCTCTCATGGAGGCCCTCAGTCCGACCCAGTGTTGACATGTGTCAAGACGCTCCTCGGGGCGTGTCTTGCTTGGGCCTCTCTCCTGGAGGCGCTCAGTCAGACCCAGTGTTGACATGTGGCAAGACGCTCCTCTGGGCGCGTCTTGCTTGGGCTTCTCTCCTGGAGGCCCTCAGTCAGACCCATTGTTGACATGTGGCAAGACGCTCCTCGGGGCACGTCTTGCTTGGGCCTCTCTCCTGGAGGCGCTCAGTCAGACCGAGTAGTGACATGTGGCAAGACGCTCCTCGGGGCGCGTCTTGCTTGGACCTCCCTCCTGGAGGCGCTCAGTCGGACCGAGTAGTGACATTTGGCAAGACGCTCCTCGGGGCACGTCTTGCTTGGACCTCTCTCCTGGAGGCGCTCAGTTAGACCGAGTAGTGACATGTGGCAAGACGCTCCTCGGGGCGCGTCTTGCTTGGGCCTCTCTCCTGGAGGCGCTCAGTTAGACCGAGTGCTGACATAAGGCAAGACGCTCCTCCGGGCGCATCTTGCTTGGGCCTCTCTCCTGGAGGCGCTAAGTCAGACCCAGTGTTGACACGTGGCAAGACGCTCCTCGGGGCGCGTCTTGCTTGGGCCTCTCTCCTGGAGGTGCTCAGTCAGACACAGTGTTGACATGTGGCGAGACACTCCTCGGGGCGCGTCTTGCTTGGGCTTCTCTCATGGAGGCCCTCAGTAAGACCCATTGTTGACATGTGGAAAGAAGCTCCTCGGGGAGCGTATTGCTTGGGCCTCTCTCCTGGATGCCCTCTGTCAGACCCAGTGTTGACATGTGGCAAGACTCTCCTCGGGGCACGTCTTGCTTGGACCTCTCTCCTGGAGGCGCTCAGTCAGTCTGAGTAGTGACATGTGGCAAGACGCTCCTCGGGGCGCGTCTTGCTTGGGCCTCTCTCCTGGAGGCGCTCAATTAGACCCAGTGTTGACATGTGGCAAGACGCTCCTCGGGGCGCGTCTTGCTTGGGCTTCTCTCCTGGAGGCCCTCAGTCAGACCCATTGTTGACATGTGGCAAGACGCTCCTCGGGGCGCGTCTTTGCTGGGGCCTCTCTCCTGGAGGCGCTCAGTCAGACCCAGTGTTGACATGTGTCAAGACGCTCCTCGGGCGTTTCTTGCTTGCGCCTCTCTCCTGGTGGCGCTCAGTCAGACCCAGAGGTGACATGTGGCAAGACGCTCCTCAGGCCTCTCTCCTGGAGGCGCTCAGTCAGACCCAGTGTTGACATGTGGCAAGACGCTCCTCGGGGCGCGTCTTGCTTGGGCCTCTCTCCTAGAGCCGCTCAGTCAGACCCAGTGTTGACATGTGGCAAGACGCTCCTCGAGGCGCATCTTGCTTGGGCCTCTCTCCTGGATGCCCTCTGTCAGACCCAGTGGTGACACGTGGCAAGACGCTCCTCTGGGCGCGTCTTGCTTGGGCCTCTCTCCTGGAGGAGCTCAGTCAGACCCAGTGGCGACACGTGGCAAGACGCTCCTCGAGGCGCATCTTGCTTGGGCCTCTCTCCTGGAGGCGCTAAGTCAGACACAGTGTTGACACGTGGCAAGACGCTCCTCGGGGCGCATCTTGCTTGGGCCTCTCTCCTGGAGGCTCTCAGTCAGACACAGTGTTGACATGTGGCAAGACACTCCTCGGGGCGCGTCTTGCTTGGGCTTCTCTCATGGAGGCCCTCAGTAAGACACATTGTTGACATGTGGAAAGAAGCTCCTCGGGGCGCGTCTTGCTTTGGCTTCTCTCCTGGAGGCCCTCAGTCAGACCCATTGTTGACATGTGGCAAGACGCTCCTCGGGGCGCGTATTGCTTGGGCCTCTCTCCTGGATGCCCTCTGTCAGACCCAGTGTTGACATGTGGCAAGACTCTCCTCGGGGCGCGTCTTGCTTGGGCTTCTCTCATGGAGGCCCTCAGTCAGACCCAGTGTTGACATGTGTCAAGACGCTCCTCGGGGCTTGTCTTGCTTGGGCCTCTCTCCTGGAGGCGCTCAGTCAGACCCAGTGTTGACACGTGGCAAGACGCTCCTCGGGGCGCTTCTTCCTTGGGCTTCTCTCCTGGAGGCCCTCAGTCAGACCCATTGTTGACATGTGGCAAGACGCTCCTCGGGGCACGTGTTGCTTGGACCTCTCTCCTGGAGGCGCTCAGTCAGACCGAGTAGTGACATGTGGCAAGACGCTCCTCGGGGTATGTCTTGCTTGGGCCTCTCTCCTGGAGGCGCTCAATTAGACCCAGTGTTGACATGTGGCAAGACGCTCCTCGGGGCGCGTCTTGCTTGGGCTTCTCTCCTGGAGGCCCTCAGTCAGACCCATTGTTGACATGTGGCAAGAAGCTCCTCGGGGCGCTTCTTGCTTGGGCCTCTCTCCTGGAGGCGCTCAGTCAGACCGAGTGCTGACATGTGGCAAGACGCTCCTCGGGGCGCGTCTTGCTGGGGCCTCTCTCCTGGAGGCGCTCAGTCAGTCCCAGTGATGACATGTGGCTTGACGCTCCTCGGGGCGCGTCTTGCTTGGGCTTCTCTCCTGGAGGCCCTCAGTCAGACCCATTGTTGACATGTGGCAAGACGCTCCTCGGGGCATGTCTTGCTTGGGCCTCTCTCCGGGAGGCGCTCAGTCAGACCGAGTAGTGACATGTGGCAAGACGCTCCTCGGGGTGCGTCTTGCTTGGACCTCTCTCCTGGAGGCGCTCAGTTAGACCGAGTAGTGACATGTCGCAAGACGCTCCTCGGGGCGCGTCTTGCTTGGGCCTCTCTCCTGGAGGCGCTCAGTCAGACCCCGTGGTGACATGTGGCAAGACGCTCCTCGGGGCGCATCTTGCTTGGGCCTCTCTCCTGGAGGCGCTCAGTCAGACCCAGTGTTGACACGTGGCAAGACGCTCCTCGGGGCGCGTCTTGCTTGGGCCTCTCTCCTGGAGCCGCTCAGTCAGACCCAGTGTTGACATGTGGCAAGACACTCCTCGGGGCGCGTCTTGGTTGGGCCTCTCTCCTGCAGGCGCTCATTCAGACCCAGTGGTGACATGTGGCAAGACGCTCCTCGGGGCGCGTATTGCTTCGGCCTCTCTCCTGAATGCCCTCTGTCAGACCGAGTGTTGACATGTGGCAAGACTCTCCTCGGGGCGCGTCTTGCTTGGGCTTCTCTCATGGAGACCCTCAGTCCGACCCAGTGTTGACATGTGTCAAGACGCTCCTCGGGGCGTGTCTTGCTTGGGCCTCTCTCCTGGAGGCGCTCAGTCAGACCCAGTGTTGACATGTGGCAAGACGCTCCTCTGGGCGCGTCTTGCTTGGGCCTCTCTCCTGGAGGCGCTCAGTCAGACCCAGTGTTGACACGTGGCAAGACGCTCCTCGGGGCGCGTCTTGCTTGGGCCTCTCTCCTGGAGGCGCTCAGTCAGACCCAGTGTTGGCATGTGGCAAGACACTCCTCGGGGCGCATCTTGGTTGGGCCTCTCGCCTGGAGGCGCTCATTCAGACCCAGTGGTGACATGTGGCAAGACGCTCCTCGGGGCGCGTCTTGCTTCGGCCTCTCTCCTGAATGCCCTCTGTCAGACAGAGTGTTGACATGTGGCAAGACTCTCCTCGGGGCGCGTCTTGCTTGGGCTTCTCTCATGGAGGCCCTCAGTCCGACCCAGTGTTGACATGTGTCAAGACGCTCCTCGGGGCGTGTCTTGCTTGGGCCTCTCTCCTGGAGGCGCTCAGTCAGACCCAGTGTTGTCATGTGGCAAGACGCTCCTCTGGGCGCGTCTTGCTTGGGCTTCTCTCCTGGAGGCCCTCAGTCAGACCCATTGTTGACATGTGGCAAGACGGTACTCGGGGCACGTCTTGCTTGGGCCTCTCTCCTGGAGGCGCTCAGTCAGACCGAGTATTTACATGTGGCAAGACGCTCCTCGGGGCGCGTCTTGCTTGGACCTCCCTCCTGGAGGCGCTCAGTCAGACCGAGTAGTGACATTTGGCAAGACGCTCCTCGGGGCGCGTCTTGCTTGGGCCTCTCTCCTGGAGGCGCTCAGTCAGAACGAGTGCTGACATAAGGCAAGACGCTCCTCAGGGCGCGTCTTGCTGGGGCCTCTCTACTGGAGGTGCTCAATCAGACCCAGTGGTGACACGTGGCAAGACGCTCCTCTGGGCGCGTCTTGCTTGGGCCTCTCTCCTGGAGGCGCTAAGTCAGACCCAGTGTTGACATGTGTCAAGACGCTCCTCGGGGCGCGTCTTGCTTGGGCCTCTCTCCTGGAGGCCCTCAGTCAGACCCATTGTTGACATGTGGCAAGACGCTCCTCGTGGCGCGTCTTGCTTGGGCTTCTCTCCTGGAGACGCTCAGACAGACCCAGTGTTGACATGTGACAAGACGCTCCTCGGGGCGCGTCTTGCTTGGGCCTCTCTCCTGGAGGTGCTCAGTCAGAACCAGAGGTGACATGTGGCAAGACGCTCCTCGGGGCGCGTCTTGCTTGGGCCTCTCTCCTGGAGGCCCTCTGTCAGACCCAGTGTTGACATGTGGCAAGACGCTCCTCCGGGCGCATCTTGCTTGGGCCTCTCTCCTGCAGGCCCTCAGTCAGACACATTGTTGACATGTGGCAAGACGCTCCTCGGGGCGCGTCTTGCTTGGGCCTCTCTCCTGGAGGCGCTCAGTCAGACCCAGTGTTGACATGTGGCAAGACGCTCCTCGGGGCGCGTCTTGCTTGGGCCTCTCTCCTGGAGGCGCTCAGTCAGACCCAGTGTTGACATGTGGCAGGACGCTCCTCGGGGCGCGTCTTGCTTGGGCCTCTCTCCTGGAGGCGCTCAGTCAGACCCAGTGTTGGCATGTGGCAAGACACTCCTCGGGGCGCGTCTTGGTTGGGCCTCTCTCCTGGAGGCGCTCATTCAGACCCAGTGGTGACATGTGGCAAGACGCTCCTCGGGGCGCGTATTGCTTCGGCCTCTCTCCTGAATGCCCTCTGTCAGACCGAGTGTTGACATGTGGCAAGACTCTCCTCGGGGCGCGTCTTGCTTGGGCTTCTCTCATGGAGGCCCTCAGTCCGACCCAGTGTTGACATGTGTCAAGACGCTCCTCGGGGCGTGTCTTGCTTGGGCCTCTCTCCTGGAGGCGCTCAGTCAGACCCAGTGTTGACATGTGGCAAGACGCTCCTCTGGGAGCGTCTTGCTTGGGCCTCTCTCCTGGAGGCGCTAAGTCAGACCCAGTGTTGACATGTGTCAAGACGCTCCTCGGGGCGCGTCTTGCTTGGGCCTCTCTCCTGGAGGCCCTCAGTCAGACCCATTGTTGACATGTGGCAAGACGCTCCTCGTGGCGCGTCTTGCTTGGGCTTCTCTCCTGGAGACGCTCAGACAGACCCAGTGTTGACATGTGACAAGACGCTCCTCGGGGCGCGTCTTGCTTGGGCCTCTCTCCTGGAGGCGCTCAGTCAGAACCAGAGGTGACATGTGGCAAGACGCTCCTCGGGGCGCGTCTTGCTTGGGCCTCTCTCCTGGAGGCCCTCTGTCAAACCCAGTGTTGACATGTGGCAAGACGCTCCTCCGGGCGCATCTTGCTTGGGCCTCTCTCCTGGAGGCCCTCAGTCAGACACATTGTTGACATGTGGCAAGACGCTCCTCGGGGCGCGTCTTGCTTGGGCCTCTCTCCTGGAGGCTCTCAGTCAGACCCAGTGTTGACATGTGGCAAGACGCTCCTCGGGGCGCGTCTTTCTTGGGCCTCTCTCCTGGAGGCGCTCAGTCAGACCCAGTGTTGACATGTGGCAGGACGCTCCTCGGGGCGCGTCTTGCTTGGGCCTCTCTCCTGGAGGCGCTCAGTCAGACCCAGTGTTGGCATGTGGCAAGACACTCCTCGGGGCGCGTCTTGGTTGGGCCTCTCTCCTGGAGGCGCTCATTCAGACCCAGTGGTGACATGTGGCAAGACGCTCCTCGGGGCGCGTATTGCTTCGGCCTCTCTCCTGAATGCCCTCTGTCAGACCGAGTGTTGACATGTGGCAAGACTCTCCTCGGGGCCCGTCTTGCTTGGGCTTCTCTCATGGAGGCCCTCAGTCCGACCCAGTGTTGACATGTGTCAAGACGCTCCTCGGGGCGTGTCTTGCTTGGGCCTCTCTCCTGGAGGCGCTCAGTCAGACCCAGTGTTGACATGTGGCAAGACGCTCCTCTGGGCGCGTCTTGCTTGGGCCTCTCTCCTGGAGGCGCTCAGTCAGACCCAGTGTTGACACGTGGCAAGACGCTCCTCGGGGCGCGTCTTGCTTGGGCCTCTCTCCTGGAGGCGCTCAGTCAGACCCAGTGTTGGCATGTGGCAAGACACTCCTCGGGGCGCGTCTTGGTTGGGCCTCTCTCCTGGAGGCGCTCATTCAGACCCAGTGGTGACATGTGGCAAGACGCTCCTCGGGGCGCGTCTTGCTTCGGCCTCTCTCCTGAATGCCCTCTGTCAGACTGAGTGTTGACATGTGGCAAGACTCTCCTCGGGGCGCGTCTTGCTTGGGCTTCTCTCATGGAGGCCCTCAGTCCGACCCAGTGTTGACATGTGTCAAGACGCTCCTCGGGGCGTGTCTTGCTTGGGCCTCTCTCCTGGAGGCGCTCAGTCAGACCCAGTGTTGACATGTGGAAAGAAGCTCCTCGGGGCGCGTCTTGCTTTGGCTTCTCTCCTGGAGGCCCTCAGTCAGACCCATTGTTGACATGTGGCAAGACGCTCCTCGGGGCGCGTATTGCTTGGGCCTCTCTCCTGGATGCCCTCTGTCAGACCCAGTGTTGACATGTGGCAAGACTCTCCTCGGGGCGCGTCTTGCTTGGGCTTCTCTCATGGAGGCCCTCAGTCAGACCCAGTGTTGACATGTGTCAAGACGCTCCTCGGGGCGTGTCTTGCTTGGGCCTCTCTCCTGGAGGCGCTCAGTCAGACCCAGTGTTGACACGTGGCAAGACGCTCCTCGGGGCGCTTCTTCCTTGGGCTTCTCTCCTGGAGGCCCTCAGTCAGACCCATTGTTGACATGTGGCAAGACGCTCCTCGGGGCACGTGTTGCTTGGACCTCTCTCCTGGAGGCGCTCAGTCAGACCGAGTAGTGACATGTGGCAAGACGCTCCTCGGGGTATGTCTTGCTTGGGCCTCTCTCCTGGAGGCGCTCAATTAGACCCAGTGTTGACATGTGGCAAGACGCTCCTCGGGGCGCGTCTTGCTTGGGCTTCTCTCCTGGAGGCCCTCAGTCAGACCCATTGTTGACATGTGGCAAGAAGCTCCTCGGGGCGCTTCTTGTTTGGGCCTCTCTCCTGGAGGCGCTCAGTCAGACCGAGTGCTGACATGTGGCAAGACGCTCCTCGGGGCGCGTCTTGCTGGGGCCTCTCTCCTGGAGGCGCTCAGTCAGTCCCAGTGATGACATGTGGCTTGACGCTCCTCGGGGCGCGTCTTGCTTGGGCTTCTCTCCTGGAGGCCCTCAGTCAGACCCATTGTTGACATGTGGCAAGACGCTCCTCGGGGCATGTCTTGCTTGGGCCTCTCTCCGGGAGGCGCTCAGTCAGACCGAGTAGTGACATGTGGCAAGACGCTCCTCGGGGTGCGTCTTGCTTGGACCTCTCTCCTGGAGGCGCTCAGTTAGACCGAGTAGTGACATGTCGCAAGACGCTCCTCGGGGCGCGTCTTGCTTGGGCCTCTCTCCTGGAGGCGCTCAGTCAGACCCCGTGGTGACATGTGGCAAGACGCTCCTCGGGGCGCGTATTGCTTCGGCCTCTCTCCTGAATGCCCTCTGTCAGACCGAGTGTTGACATGTGGCAAGACTCTCCTCGGGGCGCGTCTTGCTTGGGCTTCTCTCATGGAGACCCTCAGTCCGACCCAGTGTTGACATGTGTCAAGACGCTCCTCGGGGCGTGTCTTGCTTGGGCCTCTCTCCTGGAGGCGCTCAGTCAGACCCAGTGTTGACATGTGGCAAGACGCTCCTCTGGGCGCGTCTTGCTTGGGCCTCTCTCCTGGAGGCGCTCAGTCAGACCCAGTGTTGACACGTGGCAAGACGCTCCTCGGGGCGCGTCTTGCTTGGGCCTCTCTCCTGGAGGCGCTCAGTCAGACCCAGTGTTGGCATGTGGCAAGACACTCCTCGGGGCGCGTCTTGGTTGGGCCTCTCGCCTGGAGGCGCTCATTCAGACCCAGTGGTGACATGTGGCAAGACGCTCCTCGGGGCGCGTCTTGCTTCGGCCTCTCTCCTGAATGCCCTCTGTCAGACAGAGTGCTGACATGTGGCAAGACTCTCCTCGGGGCGCGTCTTGCTTGGGCTTCTCTCATGGAGGCCCTCAGTCCGACCCAGTGTTGACATGTGTCAAGACGCTCCTCGGGGCGTGTCTTGCTTGGGCCTCTCTCCTGGAGGCGCTCAGTCAGACCCAGTGTTGTCATGTGGCAAGACGCTCCTCTGGGCGCGTCTTGCTTGGGCTTCTCTCCTGGAGGCCCTCAGTCAGACCCATTGTTGACATGTGGCAAGACGGTACTCGGGGCACGTCTTGCTTGGGCCTCTCTCCTGGAGGCGCTCAGTCAGACCGAGTATTTACATGTGGCAAGACGCTCCTCGGGGCGCGTCTTGCTTGGACCTCCCTCCTGGAGGCGCTCAGTCAGACCGAGTAGTGACATTTGGCAAGACGCTCCTCGGGGCGCGTCTTGCTTGGGCCTCTCTCCTGGAGGCGCTCAGTCAGAACGAGTGCTGACATAAGGCAAGACGCTCCTCAGGGCGCGTCTTGCTGGGGCCTCTCTACTGGAGGTGCTCAATCAGACCCAGTGGTGACACGTGGCAAGACGCTCCTCTGGGCGCGTCTTGCTTGGGCCTCTCTCCTGGAGGCGCTAAGTCAGACCCAGTGTTGACATGTGTCAAGACGCTCCTCGGGGCGCGTCTTGCTTGGGCCTCTCTCCTGGAGGCCCTCAGTCAGACCCATTGTTGACATGTGGCAAGACGCTCCTCGTGGCGCGTCTTGCTTGGGCTTCTCTCCTGGAGACGCTCAGACAGACCCAGTGTTGACATGTGACAAGACGCTCCTCGGGGCGCGTCTTGCTTGGGCCTCTCTCCTGGAGGTGCTCAGTCAGAACCAGAGGTGACATGTGGCAAGACGCTCCTCGGGGCGCGTCTTGCTTGGGCCTCTCTCCTGGAGGCCCTCTGTCAGACCCAGTGTTGACATGTGGCAAGACGCTCCTCCGGGCGCATCTTGCTTGGGCCTCTCTCCTGCAGGCCCTCAGTCAGACACATTGTTGACATGTGGCAAGACGCTCCTCGGGGCGCGTCTTGCTTGGGCCTCTCTCCTGGAGGCGCTCAGTCAGACCCAGTGTTGACATGTGTCAAGACGCTCCTCGGGGCGTGTCTTGCTTGGGCTTCTCTCATGGAGGCCCTCAGTCCGAACCAGTGTTGACATGTGTCAAGACACTCCTCGGGGCGCGTCTTGGTTGGGCCTCTCTCCTGGAGGCGCTCATTCAGACCCAGTGGTGACATGTGGCAAGACGCTCCTCGGGGCGCGTCTTGCTTCGGCCTCTCTCCTGAATGCCCTCTGTCAGACCGAGTGTTGACATGTGGCAAGACTCTCCTCGGGGCGCGTCTTGCTTGGGCTTCTCTCATGGAGGCCCTCAGTCCGACCCAGTGTTGACATGTGTCAAGACGCTCCTCGGGGCGTGTCTTGCTTGGGCCTCTCTCCTGGAGGCGCTCAGTCAGACCCAGTGTTGACATGTGGCAAGACGCTCCTCTGGGCGCGTCTTGCTTGGGCTTCTCTCCTGGAGGCCCTCAGTCAGACCCATTGTTGACATGTGGCAAGACGCTCCTCGGGGCACGTCTTGCTTGGGCCTCTCTCCTGGAGGCGCTCAGTCAGACCGAGTAGTGACATGTGGCAAGACGCTCCTCGGGGCGCGTCTTGCTTGGACCTCCCTCCTGGAGGCGCTCAGTCAGACCGAGTAGTGACATTTGGCAAGACGCTCCTCGGGGCGCGTCTTGCTTGGGCCTCTCTCCTGGAGGCGCTCAGTCAGACCGAGTGCTGACATAAGGCAAGACGCTCCTCGGGGCGCGTCTTGCTGGGGCCTCTCTACTGGAGGTGCTCAATCAGACCCAGTGGTGACACGTGGCAAGACGCTCCTCTGGGCGCGTCTTGCTTGGGCCTCTCTCCTGGAGGAGCTCAGTCAGACCCAGTGGTGACACGTGGCAAGACGCTCCTCCGGGCGCATCTTGCTTGGGCCTCTCTCCTGGAGGCGCTAAGTCAGACCCAGTGTTGACATGTGTCAAGACGCTCCTCGGGGCGCGTCTTGCTTGGGCCTCTCTCCTGGAGGCCCTCAGTCAGACCCATTGTTGACATGTGGCAAGACGCTCCTCGGGGCGCGTCTTGCTTGGGCTTCTCTCCTGGATACGCTCAGACAGACCCAGTGTTGACATGTGACAAGACGCTACTCGGGGTGCGTCTTGCTTGGGCCTCTCTCCTGGAGGCCCTCAGTCAGACACATTGTTGACATGTGGCAAGACGCTCCTCGGGGCGCGTCTTGCTTGGGCCTCTCTCCTGGAGGCGCTCAGTCAGACTGAGTAGTGGCATGTGGCCTGACGCTCCTCGGGGCGCGTGTTGCTTGGGCCTCTCTCCTGGAGACCTCTGTCAGACCCAGTGTTGACATGTTGCAAGACGCTCCTTTGGGCGCATCTTGCTTGGGCCTCTCTCCTGGAGGCCCTCAGTCAGACCCATTGTTGACATGTGGCAAGACGCTCCTCAGGGCGCGTCTTTCTTGGGCCTTTCTCCTGGAGGCGCTCAGTCAGACCGAGTGCTGACATGTGGCAAGACGCTCCTCGGGGCGCGTCTTGCTTGGGCCTCTCTCCTGGAGGCGGTCAGTGAGACTGAGTAGTGACATGTGGCCTGACACTCACCAGGGCGCGTCTTGCTTGGGCCTCTCTCCTGGAGGCGCTCAGTCAGACCCAGTGGTGACATGTGGCAAGACACTCCTCGGGGCGCGTCTTGCTTGGGCCTCTCTCCTGGAGGCCCTCAGTCAGACCCAGTGTTGACATGTGGCAGGACGCTCCTCGGGGCGCGTCTTGCTTGGGCCTCTCTCCTGGAGGCGCTCAGTCAGACCCAGTGTTGGCATGTGGCAAGACACTCCTCGGGGCGCGTCTTGGTTGGGCCTCTCTCCTGGAGGCGCTCATTCAGACCCAGTGGTGACATGTGGCAAGACGCTCCTCGGGGCGCGTATTGCTTCGGCCTCTCTCCTGAATGCCCTCTGTCAGACCGAGTGTTGACATGTGGCAAGACTCTCCTCGGGGCGCGTCTTGCTTGGGCTTCTCTCATGGAGGCCCTCAGTCCGACCCAGTGTTGACATGTGTCAAGACGCTCCTCGGGGCGTGTCTTGCTTGGGCCTCTCTCCTGGAGGCGCTCAGTCAGACCCAGTGTTGGCATGTGGCAAGACACTCCTCGGGGCGCGTCTTGGTTGGGCCTCTCTCCTGGAGGCGCTCATTCAGACCCAGTGGTGACATGTGGCAAGACGCTCCTCGGGGCGCGTCTTGCTTCGGCCTCTCTCCTGAATGCCCTCTGTCAGACCGAGTGTTGAAATGTGGCAAGACTCTCCTCGGGGCGCGTCTTGCTTGGGCTTCTCTCATGGAGGCCCTCAGTCCGACCCAGTGTTGACATGTGTCAAGACGCTCCTCGGGGCGTGTCTTGCTTGGGCCTCTCTCCTGGAGGCGCTCAGTCAGACCCAGTGTTGACATGTGGCAAGACGCTCCTCTGGGCGCGTCTTGCTTGGGCTTCTCTCCTGGAGGCCCTCAGTCAGACCCATTGTTGACATGTGGCAAGACGCTCCTCGGGGCACGTCTTGCTTGGGCCTCTCCTGGAGGCGCTCAGTCAGACCGAGTAGTGACATGTGGCAAGACGCTCCTCGGGGCGCGTCTTGCTTGGACCTCCCTCCTGGAGGCGCTCAGTCGGACCGAGTAGTGACATTTGGCAAGACGCTCCTCGGGGCACGTCTTGCTTGGACCTCTCTCCTGGAGGCGCTCAGTTAGACCGAGTAGTGACATGTGGCAAGACGCTCCTCGGGGCGCGTCTTGCCTGGGCCTCTCTCCTGGAGGCGCTCAGTTAGACCGAGTGCTGACATAAGGCAAGACGCTCCTCCGGGCGCATCTTGCTTGGGCCTCTCTCCTGGAGGCGCTAAGTCAGACCCAGTGTTGACACGTGGCAAGACGCTCCTCGGGGCGCGTCTTGCTTGGGCCTCTCTCCTGGAGGTGCTCAGTCAGACACAGTGTTGACATGTGGCGAGACACTCCTCGGGGCGCGTCTTGCTTGGGCTTCTCTCATGGAGGCCCTCAGTAAGACCCATTGTTGACATGTGGAAAGAAGCTCCTCGGGGAGCGTATTGCTTGGGCCTCTCTCCTGGATGCCCTCTGTCAGACCCAGTGTTGACATGTGGCAAGACTCTCCTCGGGGCACGTCTTGCTTGGACCTCTCTCCTGGAGGCGCTCAGTCAGTCTGAGTAGTGACATGTGGCAAGACGCTCCTCGGGGCGCGTCTTGCTTGGGCCTCTCTCCTGGAGGCGCTCAATTAGACCCAGTGTTGACATGTGGCAAGACGCTCCTCGGGGCGCGTCTTGCTTGGGCTTCTCTCCTGGAGGCCCTCAGTCAGACCCATTGTTGACATGTGGCAAGACGCTCCTCGGGGCGCGTCTTTGCTGGGGCCTCTCTCCTGGAGGCGCTCAGTCAGACCCAGTGTTGACATGTGTCAAGACGCTCCTCGGGCGTTTCTTGCTTGCGCCTCTCTCCTGGTGGCGCTCAGTCAGACCCAGAGGTGACATGTGGCAAGACGCTCCTCAGGCCTCTCTCCTGGAGGCGCTCAGTCAGACCCAGTGTTGACATGTGGCAAGACGCTCCTCGGGGCGCGTCTTGCTTGGGCCTCTCTCCTAGAGCCGCTCAGTCAGACCCAGTGTTGACATGTGGCAAGACGCTCCTCGAGGCGCATCTTGCTTGGGCCTCTCTCCTGGATGCCCTCTGTCAGACCCAGTGGTGACACGTGGCAAGACGCTCCTCTGGGCGCGTCTTGCTTGGGCCTCTCTCCTGGAGGAGCTCAGTCAGACCCAGTGGCGACACGTGGCAAGACGCTCCTCGAGGCGCATCTTGCTTGGGCCTCTCTCCTGGAGGCGCTAAGTCAGACACAGTGTTGACACGTGGCAAGACGCTCCTCGGGGCGCATCTTGCTTGGGCCTCTCTCCTGGAGGCGCTCAGTCAGACACAGTGTTGACATGTGGCAAGACACTCCTCGGGGCGCGTCTTGCTTGGGCTTCTCTCATGGAGGCCCTCAGTAAGACACATTGTTGACATGTGGAAAGAAGCTCCTCGGGGCGCGTCTTGCTTTGGCTTCTCTCCTGGAGGCCCTCAGTCAGACCCATTGTTGACATGTGGCAAGACGCTCCTCGGGGCGCGTATTGCTTGGGCCTCTCTCCTGGATGCCCTCTGTCAGACCCAGTGTTGACATGTGGCAAGACTCTCCTCGGGGCGCGTCTTGCTTGGGCTTCTCTCATGGAGGCCCTCAGTCAGACCCAGTGTTGACATGTGTCAAGACGCTCCTCGGGGCGTGTCTTGCTTGGGCCTCTCTCCTGGAGGCGCTCAGTCAGACCCAGTGTTGACACGTGGCAAGACGCTCCTCGGGGCGCTTCTTCCTTGGGCTTCTCTCCTGGAGGCCCTCAGTCAGACCCATTGTTGACATGTGGCAAGACGCTCCTCGGGGCACGTGTTGCTTGGACCTCTCTCCTGGAGGCGCTCAGTCAGACCGAGTAGTGACATGTGGCAAGACGCTCCTCGGGGTATGTCTTGCTTGGGCCTCTCTCCTGGAGGCGCTCAATTAGACCCAGTGTTGACATGTGGCAAGACGCTCCTCGGGGCGCGTCTTGCTTGGGCTTCTCTCCTGGAGGCCCTCAGTCAGACCCATTGTTGACATGTGGCAAGAAGCTCCTCGGGGCGCTTCTTGCTTGGGCCTCTCTCCTGGAGGCGCTCAGTCAGACCGAGTGCTGACATGTGGCAAGACGCTCCTCGGGGCGCGTCTTGCTGGGGCCTCTCTCCTGGAGGCGCTCAGTCAGTCCCAGTGATGACATGTGGCTTGACGCTCCTCGGGGCGCGTCTTGCTTGGGCTTCTCTCCTGGAGGCCCTCAGTCAGACCCATTGTTGACATGTGGCAAGACGCTCCTCGGGGCATGTCTTGCTTGGGCCTCTCTCCGGGAGGCGCTCAGTCAGACCGAGTAGTGACATGTGGCAAGACGCTCCTCGGGGTGCGTCTTGCTTGGACCTCCCTCCTGGAGGCGCTCAGTTAGACCGAGTAGTGACATGTCGCAAGACGCTCCTCGGGGCGCGTCTTGCTTGGGCCTCTCTCCTGGAGGCGCTCAGTCAGACCCCGTGGTGACATGTGGCAAGACGCTCCTCGGGGCGCATCTTGCTTGGGCCTCTCTCCTGGAGGCGCTCAGTCAGACCCAGTGTTGACACGTGGCAAGACGCTCCTCGGGGCGCGTCTTGCTTGGGCCTCTCTCCTGGAGCCGCTCAGTCAGACCCAGTGTTGACATGTGGCAAGACACTCCTCGGGGCGCGTCTTGGTTGGGCCTCTCTCCTGCAGGCGCTCATTCAGACCCAGTGGTGACATGTGGCAAGACGCTCCTCGGGGCGCGTATTGCTTCGGCCTCTCTCCTGAATGCCCTCTGTCAGACCGAGTGTTGACATGTGGCAAGACTCTCCTCGGGGCGCGTCTTGCTTGGGCTTCTCTCATGGAGACCCTCAGTCCGACCCAGTGTTGACATGTGTCAAGACGCTCCTCGGGGCGTGTCTTGCTTGGGCCTCTCTCCTGGAGGCGCTCAGTCAGACCCAGTGTTGACATGTGGCAAGACGCTCCTCTGGGCGCGTCTTGCTTGGGCCTCTCTCCTGGAGGCGCTCAGTCAGACCCAGTGTTGACACGTGGCAAGACGCTCCTCGGGGCGCGTCTTGCTTGGGCCTCTCTCCTGGAGGCGCTCAGTCAGACCCAGTGTTGGCATGTGGCAAGACACTCCTCGGGGCGCGTCTTGGTTGGGCCTCTCGCCTGGAGGCGCTCATTCAGACCCAGTGGTGACATGTGGCAAGACGCTCCTCGGGGCGCGTCTTGCTTCGGCCTCTCTCCTGAATGCCCTCTGTCAGACAGAGTGTTGACATGTGGCAAGACTCTCCTCGGGGCGCGTCTTGCTTGGGCTTCTCTCATGGAGGCCCTCAGTCCGACCCAGTGTTGACATGTGTCAAGACGCTCCTCGGGGCGTGTCTTCCTTGGGCTTCTCTCCTGGAGGCCCTCAGTCAGACCCATTGTTGACATGTGGCAAGACGGTACTCGGGGCACGTCTTGCTTGGGCCTCTCTCCTGGAGGCGCTCAGTCAGACCGAGTATTTACATGTGGCAAGACGCTCCTCGGGGCGCGTCTTGCTTGGACCTCCCTCCTGGAGGCGCTCAGTCAGACCGAGTAGTGACATTTGGCAAGACGCTCCTCGGGGCGCGTCTTGCTTGGGCCTCTCTCCTGGAGGCGCTCAGTCAGAACGAGTGCTGGCATAAGGCAAGACGCTCCTCAGGGCGCGTCTTGCTGGGGCCTCTCTACTGGAGGTGCTCAATCAGACCCAGTGGTGACACGTGGCAAGACGCTCCTCTGGGCGCGTCTTGCTTGGGCCTCTCTCCTGGAGGCGCTAAGTCAGACCCAGTGTTGACATGTGTCAAGACGCTCCTCGGGGCGCGTCTTGCTTGGGCCTCTCTCCTGGAGGCCCTCAGTCAGACCCATTGTTGACATGTGGCAAGACGCTCCTCGTGGCGCGTCTTGCTTGGGCTTCTCTCCTGGAGACGCTCAGACAGACCCAGTGTTGACATGTGACAAGACGCTCCTCGGGGCGCGTCTTGCTTGGGCCTCTCTCCTGGAGGTGCTCAGTCAGAACCAGAGGTGACATGTGGCAAGACGCTCCTCGGGGCGCGTCTTGCTTGGGCCTCTCTCCTGGAGGCCCTCTGTCAGACCCAGTGTTGACATGTGGCAAGACGCTCCTCCGGGCGCATCTTGCTTGGGCCTCTCTCCTGGAGGCGCTCAGTCAGACCCAGTGTTGACATGTGGCAGGACGCTCCTCGGGGCGCGTCTTGCTTGGGCCTCTCTCCTGGAGGCGCTCAGTCAGACCCAGTGTTGGCATGTGGCAAGACACTCCTCGGGGCGCGTCTTGGTTGGGCCTCTCTCCTGGAGGCGCTCATTCAGACCCAGTGGTGACATGTGGCAAGACGCTCCTCGGGGCGCGTATTGCTTCGGCCTCTCTCCTGAATGCCCTCTGTCAGACCGAGTGTTGACATGTGGCAAGACTCTCCTCGGGGCGCGTCTTGCTTGGGCTTCTCTCATGGAGGCCCTCAGTCCGACCCAGTGTTGACATGTGTCAAGACGCTCCTCGGGGCGTGTCTTGCTTGGGCCTCTCTCCTGGAGGCGCTCAGTCAGACCCAGTGTTGACATGTGGCAAGACGCTCCTCTGGGAGCGTCTTGCTTGGGCCTCTCTCCTGGAGGCGCTAAGTCAGACCCAGTGTTGACATGTGTCAAGACGCTCCTCGGGGCGCGTCTTGCTTGGGCCTCTCTCCTGGAGGCCCTCAGTCAGACCCATTGTTGACATGTGGCAAGACGCTCCTCGTGGCGCGTCTTGCTTGGGCTTCTCTCCTGGAGACGCTCAGACAGACCCAGTGTTGACATGTGACAAGACGCTCCTCGGGGCGCGTCTTGCTTGGGCCTCTCTCCTGGAGGCGCTCAGTCAGAACCAGAGGTGACATGTGGCAAGACGCTCCTCGGGGCGCGTCTTGCTTGGGCCTCTCTCCTGGAGGCCCTCTGTCAAACCCAGTGTTGACATGTGGCAAGACGCTCCTCCGGGCGCATCTTGCTTGGGCCTCTCTCCTGGAGGCCCTCAGTCAGACACATTGTTGACATGTGGCAAGACGCTCCTCGGGGCGCGTCTTGCTTGGGCCTCTCTCCTGGAGGCGCTCAGTCAGACCCAGTGTTGACATGTGGCAAGACGCTCCTCGGGGCGCGTCTTGCTTGGGCCTCTCTCCTGGAGGCGCTCAGTCAGACCCAGTGTTGACATGTGGCAGGACGCTCCTCGGGGCGCGTCTTGCTTGGGCCTCTCTCCTGGAGGCGCTCAGTCAGACCCAGTGTTGGCATGTGGCAAGACACTCCTCGGGGCGCGTCTTGGTTGGGCCTCTCTCCTGGAGGCGCTCATTCAGACCCAGTGGTGACATGTGGCAAGACGCTCCTCGGGGCGCGTATTGCTTCGGCCTCTCTCCTGAATGCCCTCTGTCAGACCGAGTGTTGACATGTGGCAAGACTCTCCTCGGGGCCCGTCTTGCTTGGGCTTCTCTCATGGAGGCCCTCAGTCCGACCCAGTGTTGACATGTGTCAAGACGCTCCTCGGGGCGTGTCTTGCTTGGGCCTCTCTCCTGGAGGCGCTCAGTCAGACCCAGTGTTGACATGTGGCAAGACGCTCCTCTGGGCGCGTCTTGCTTGGGCCTCTCTCCTGGAGGCGCTCAGTCAGACCCAGTGTTGACACGTGGCAAGACGCTCCTCGGGGCGCGTCTTGCTTGGGCCTCTCTCCTGGAGGCGCTCAGTCAGACCCAGTGTTGGCATGTGGCAAGACACTCCTCGGGGCGCGTCTTGGTTGGGCCTCTCTCCTGGAGGCGCTCATTCAGACCCAGTGGTGACATGTGGCAAGACGCTCCTCGGGGCGCGTCTTGCTTCGGCCTCTCTCCTGAATGCCCTCTGTCAGACTGAGTGTTGACATGTGGCAAGACTCTCCTCGGGGCGCGTCTTGCTTGGGCTTCTCTCATGGAGGCCCTCAGTCCGACCCAGTGTTGACATGTGTCAAGACGCTCCTCGGGGCGTGTCTTGCTTGGGCCTCTCTCCTGGAGGTGCTCAGTCAGACCCAGTGTTGACACGTGGCAAGACGCTCCTCGGGGCGCTTCTTCCTTGGGCTTCTCTCCTGGAGGCCCTCAGTCAGACCCATTGTTGACATGTGGCAAGACGCTCCTCGGGGCACGTGTTGCTTGGACCTCTCTCCTGGAGGCGCTCAGTCAGACCGAGTAGTGACATGTGGCAAGACGCTCCTCGGGGTATGTCTTGCTTGGGCCTCTCTCCTGGAGGCGCTCAATTAGACCCATTGTTGACATGTGGCAAGAAGCTCCTCGGGGCGCTTCTTGTTTGGGCCTCTCTCCTGGAGGCGCTCAGTCAGACCGAGTGCTGACATGTGGCAAGACGCTCCTCGGGGCGCGTCTTGCTGGGGCCTCTCTCCTGGAGGCGCTCAGTCAGTCCCAGTGATGACATGTGGCTTGACGCTCCTCGGGGCGCGTCTTGCTTGGGCTTCTCTCCTGGAGGCCCTCAGTCAGACCCATTGTTGACATGTGGCAAGACGCTCCTCGGGGCATGTCTTGCTTGGGCCTCTCTCCGGGAGGCGCTCAGTCAGACCGAGTAGTGACATGTGGCAAGACGCTCCTCGGGGTGCGTCTTGCTTGGACCTCTCTCCTGGAGGCGCTCAGTTAGACCGAGTAGTGACATGTCGCAAGACGCTCCTCGGGGCGCGTCTTGCTTGGGCCTCTCTCCTGGAGGCGCTCAGTCAGACCCCGTGGTGACATGTGGCAAGACGCTCCTCGGGGCGCGTATTGCTTCGGCCTCTCTCCTGAATGCCCTCTGTCAGACCGAGTGTTGACATGTGGCAAGACTCTCCTCGGGGCGCGTCTTGCTTGGGCTTCTCTCATGGAGACCCTCAGTCCGACCCAGTGTTGACATGTGTCAAGACGCTCCTCGGGGCGTGTCTTGCTTGGGCCTCTCTCCTGGAGGCGCTCAGTCAGACCCAGTGTTGACATGTGGCAAGACGCTCCTCTGGGCGCGTCTTGCTTGGGCCTCTCTCCTGGAGGCGCTCAGTCAGACCCAGTGTTGACACGTGGCAAGACGCTCCTCGGGGCGCGTCTTGCTTGGGCCTCTCTCCTGGAGGCGCTCAGTCAGACCCAGTGTTGGCATGTGGCAAGACACTCCTCGGGGCGCGTCTTGGTTGGGCCTCTCGCCTGGAGGCGCTCATTCAGACCCAGTGGTGACATGTGGCAAGACGCTCCTCGGGGCGCGTCTTGCTTCGGCCTCTCTCCTGAATGCCCTCTGTCAGACAGAGTGTTGACATGTGGCAAGACTCTCCTCGGGGCGCGTCTTGCTTGGGCTTCTCTCATGGAGGCCCTCAGTCCGACCCAGTGTTGACATGTGTCAAGACGCTCCTCGGGGCGTGTCTTGCTTGGGCCTCTCTCCTGGAGGCGCTCAGTCAGACCCAGTGTTGTCATGTGGCAAGACGCTCCTCTGGGCGCGTCTTGCTTGGGCTTCTCTCCTGGAGGCCCTCAGTCAGACCCATTGTTGACATGTGGCAAGACGGTACTCGGGGCACGTCTTGCTTGGGCCTCTCTCCTGGAGGCGCTCAGTCAGACCGAGTATTTACATGTGGCAAGACGCTCCTCGGGGCGCGTCTTGCTTGGACCTCCCTCCTGGAGGCGCTCAGTCAGACCGAGTAGTGACATTTGGCAAGACGCTCCTCGGGGCGCGTCTTGCTTGGGCCTCTCTCCTGGAGGCGCTCAGTCAGAACGAGTGCTGACATAAGGCAAGACGCTCCTCAGGGCGCGTCTTGCTGGGGCCTCTCTACTGGAGGTGCTCAATCAGACCCAGTGGTGACACGTGGCAAGACGCTCCTCTGGGCGCGTCTTGCTTGGGCCTCTCTCCTGGAGGCGCTAAGTCAGACCCAGTGTTGACATGTGTCAAGACGCTCCTCGGGGCGCGTCTTGCTTGGGCCTCTCTCCTGGAGGCCCTCAGTCAGACCCATTGTTGACATGTGGCAAGACGCTCCTCGTGGCGCGTCTTGCTTGGGCTTCTCTCCTGGAGACGCTCAGACAGACCCAGTGTTGACATGTGACAAGACGCTCCTCGGGGCGCGTCTTGCTTGGGCCTCTCTCCTGGAGGTGCTCAGTCAGAACCAGAGGTGACATGTGGCAAGACGCTCCTCGGGGCGCGTCTTGCTTGGGCCTCTCTCCTGGAGGCCCTCTGTCAGACCCAGTGTTGACATGTGGCAAGACGCTCCTCCGGGCGCATCTTGCTTGGGCCTCTCTCCTGCAGGCCCTCAGTCAGACACATTGTTGACATGTGGCAAGACGCTCCTCGGGGCGCGTCTTGCTTGGGCCTCTCTCCTGGAGGCGCTCAGTCAGACCCAGTGTTGACATGTGGCAAGACGCTCCTCGGGGCGCGTCTTGCTTGGGCCTCTCTCCTGGAGGCGCTCAGTCAGACCCAGTGTTGACATGTGGCAGGACGCTCCTCGGGGCGCGTCTTGCTTGGGCCTCTCTCCTGGAGGCGCTCAGTCAGACCCAGTGTTGGCATGTGGCAAGACACTCCTCGGGGCGCGTCTTGGTTGGGCCTCTCTCCTGGAGGCGCTCATTCAGACCCAGTGGTGACATGTGGCAAGACGCTCCTCGGGGCGCGTATTGCTTCGGCCTCTCTCCTGAATGCCCTCTGTCAGACCGAGTGTTGACATGTGGCAAGACTCTCCTCGGGGCGCGTCTTGCTTGGGCTTCTCTCATGGAGGCCCTCAGTCCGACCCAGTGTTGACATGTGTCAAGACGCTCCTCGGGGCGTGTCTTGCTTGGGCCTCTCTCCTGGAGGCGCTCAGTCAGACCCAGTGTTGACATGTGGCAAGACGCTCCTCTGGGAGCGTCTTGCTTGGGCCTCTCTCCTGGAGGCGCTAAGTCAGACCCAGTGTTGACATGTGTCAAGACGCTCCTCGGGTCGCGTCTTGCTTGGGCCTCTCTCCTGGAGGCCCTCAGTCAGACCCATTGTTGACATGTGGCAAGACGCTCCTCGTGGCGCGTCTTGCTTGGGCTTCTCTCCTGGAGACGCTCAGACAGACCCAGTGTTGACATGTGACAAGACGCTCCTCGGGGCGCGTCTTGCTTGGGCCTCTCTCCTGGAGGCGCTCAGTCAGAACCAGAGGTGACATGTGGCAAGACGCTCCTCGGGGCGCGTCTTGCTTGGGCCTCTCTCCTGGAGGCCCTCTGTCAAACCCAGTGTTGACATGTGGCAAGACGCTCCTCCGGGCGCATCTTGCTTGGGCCTCTCTCCTGGAGGCCCTCAGTCAGACACATTGTTGACATGTGGCAAGACGCTCCTCGGGGCGCGTCTTGCTTGGGCCTCTCTCCTGGAGGCGCTCAGTCAGACCCAGTGTTGACATGTGGCAAGACGCTCCTCGGGGCGCGTCTTGCTTGGGCCTCTCTCCTGGAGGCGCTCAGTCAGACCCAGTGTTGACATGTGGCAGGACGCTCCTCGGGGCGCGTCTTGCTTGGGCCTCTCTCCTGGAGGCGCTCAGTCAGACCCAGTGTTGGCATGTGGCAAGACACTCCTCGGGGCGCGTCTTGGTTGGGCCTCTCTCCTGGAGGCGCTCATTCAGACCCAGTGGTGACATGTGGCAAGACGCTCCTCGGGGCGCGTATTGCTTCAGCCTCTCTCCTGAATGCCCTCTATCAGACCGAGTGTTGACATGTGGCAAGACTCTCCTCGGGGCCCGTCTTGCTTGGGCTTCTCTCATGGAGGCCCTCAGTCCGACCCAGTGTTGACATGTGTCAAGACGCTCCTCGGGGCGTGTCTTGCTTGGGCCTCTCTCCTGGAGGCGCTCAGTCAGACCCAGTGTTGACATGTGGCAAGACGCTCCTCTGGGCGCGTCTTGCTTGGGCCTCTCTCCTGGAGGCGCTCAGTCAGACCCAGTGTTGACACGTGGCAAGACGCTCCTCGGGGCGCGTCTTGCTTGGGCCTCTCTCCTGGAGGCGCTCAGTCAGACCCAGTGTTGGCATGTGGCAAGACACTCCTCGGGGCGCGTCTTGGTTGGGCCTCTCTCCTGGAGGCGCTCATTCAGACCCAGTGGTGACATGTGGCAAGACGCTCCTCGGGGCGCGTCTTGCTTCGGCCTCTCTCCTGAATGCCCTCTGTCAGACTGAGTGTTGACATGTGGCAAGACTCTCCTCGGGGCGCGTCTTGCTTGGGCTTCTCTCATGGAGGCCCTCAGTCCGACCCAGTGTTGACATGTGTCAAGACGCTCCTCGGGGCGTGTCTTGCTTGGGCCTCTCTCCTGGAGGCGCTCAGTCAGACCCAGTGTTGACATGTGGAAAGAAGCTCCTCGGGGCGCGTCTTGCTTTGGCTTCTCTCCTGGAGGCCCTCAGTCAGACCCATTGTTGACATGTGGCAAGACGCTCCTCGGGGCGCGTATTGCTTGGGCCTCTCTCCTGGATGCCCTCTGTCAGACCCAGTGTTGACATGTGGCAAGACTCTCCTCGGGGCGCGTCTTGCTTGGGCTTCTCTCATGGAGGCCCTCAGTCAGACCCAGTGTTGACATGTGTCAAGACGCTCCTCGGGGCGTGTCTTGCTTGGGCCTCTCTCCTGGAGGCGCTCAGTCAGACCCAGTGTTGACACGTGGCAAGACGCTCCTCGGGGCGCTTCTTCCTTGGGCTTCTCTCCTGGAGGCCCTCAGTCAGACCCATTGTTGACACGTGGCAAGACGCTCCTCGGGGCACGTGTTGCTTGGACCTCTCTCCTGGAGGCGCTCAGTCAGACCGAGTAGTGACATGTGGCAAGACGCTCCTCGGGGTATGTCTTGCTTGGGCCTCTCTCCTGGAGGCGCTCAATTAGACCCAGTGTTGACATGTGGCCAGACGCTCCTCGGGGCGCGTCTTGCTTGGGCTTCTCTCCTGGAGGCCCTCAGTCAGACCCATTGTTGACATGTGGCAAGAAGCTCCTCGGGGCGCTTCTTGTTTGGGCCTCTCTCCTGGAGGCGCTCAGTCAGACCGAGTGCTGACATGTGGCAAGACGCTCCTCGGGGCGCGTCTTGCTGGGGCCTCTCTCCTGGAGGCGCTCAGTCAGTCCCAGTGATGACATGTGGCTTGACGCTCCTCGGGGCGCGTCTTGCTTGGGCTTCTCTCCTGGAGGCCCTCAGTCAGACCCATTGTTGACATGTGGCAAGACGCTCCTCGGGGCATGTCTTGCTTGGGCCTCTCTCCGGGAGGCGCTCAGTCAGACCGAGTAGTGACATGTGGCAAGACGCTCCTCGGGGTGCGTCTTGCTTGGACCTCTCTCCTGGAGGCGCTCAGTTAGACCGAGTAGTGACATGTCGCAAGACGCTCCTCGGGGCGCGTCTTGCTTGGGCCTCTCTCCTGGAGGCGCTCAGTCAGACCCCGTGGTGACATGTGGCAAGACGCTCCTCGGGGCGCATCTTGCTTGGGCCTCTCTCCTGGAGGCGCTCAGTCAGACCCAGTGTTGACACGTGGCAAGACGCTCCTCGGGGCGCGTCTTGCTTGGGCCTCTCTCCTGGAGCCGCTCAGTCAGACCCAGTGTTGACATGTGGCAAGACACTCCTCGGGGCGCGTCTTGGTTGGGCCTCTCTCCTGGAGGCGCTCATTCAGACCCAGTGGTGACATGTGGCAAGACGCTCCTCGGGGCGCGTATTGCTTCGGCCTCTCTCCTGAATGCCCTCTGTCAGACCGAGTGTTGACATGTGGCAAGACTCTCCTCGGGGCGCGTCTTGCTTGGGCTTCTCTCATGGAGACCCTCAGTCCGACCCAGTGTTGACATGTGTCAAGACGCTCCTCGGGGCGTGTCTTGCTTGGGCCTCTCTCCTGGAGGCGCTCAGTCAGACCCAGTGTTGACATGTGGCAAGACGCTCCTCTGGGCGCGTCTTGCTTGGGCCTCTCTCCTGGAGGCGCTCAGTCAGACCCAGTGTTGACACGTGGCAAGACGCTCCTCGGGGCGCGTCTTGCTTGGGCCTCTCTCCTGGAGGCGCTCAGTCAGACCCAGTGTTGGCATGTGGCAAGACACTCCTCGGGGCGCGTCTTGGTTGGGCCTCTCGCCTGGAGGCGCTCATTCAGACCCAGTGGTGACATGTGGCAAGACGCTCCTCGGGGCGCGTCTTGCTTCGGCCTCTCTCCTGAATGCCCTCTGTCAGACAGAGTTTTGACATGTGGCAAGACTCTCCTCGGGGCGCGTCTTGCTTGGGCTTCTCTCATGGAGGCCCTCAGTCCGACCCAGTGTTGACATGTGTCAAGACGCTCCTCGGGGCGCGTCTTGCTTGGACCTCCCTCCTGGAGGCGCTCAGACAGACCGAGTAGTGACATTTGGCAAGACGCTCCTCGGGGCGCGTCTTGCTTGGGCCTCTCTCCTGGAGGCGCTCAGTCAGAACGAGTGCTGACATAAGGCAAGACGCTCCTCAGGGCGCGTCTTGCTGGGGCCTCTCTACTGGAGGTGCTCAATCAGACCCAGTGGTGACACGTGGCAAGACGCTCCTCTGGGCGCGTCTTGCTTGGGCCTCTCTCCTGGAGGCGCTAAGTCAGACCCAGTGTTGACATGTGTCAAGACGCTCCTCGGGGCGCGTCTTGCTTGGGCCTCTCTCCTGGAGGCCCTCAGTCAGACCCATTGTTGACATGTGGCAAGACGCTCCTCGTGGCGCGTCTTGCTTGGGCTCCTCTCCTGGAGACGCTCAGACAGACCCAGTGTTGACATGTGACAAGACGCTCCTCGGGGCGCGTCTTGCTTGGGCCTCTCTCCTGGAGGTGCTCAGTCAGAACCAGAGGTGACATGTGGCAAGACGCTCCTCGGGGCGCGTCTTGCTTGGGCCTCTCTCCTGGAGGCCCTCTGTCAAACCCAGTGTTGACATGTGGCAAGACGCTCCTCCGGGCGCATCTTGCTTGGGCCTCTCTCCTGGAGGCCCTCAGTCAGACACATTGTTGACATGTGGCAAGACGCTCCTCGGGGCGCGTCTTGCTTGGGCCTCTCTCCTGGAGGCGCTCAGTCAGACCCAGTGTTGACATATGGCAAGACGCTCCTCGGGGCGCGTCTTGCTTGGGCCTCTCTCCTGGAGGCGCTCAGTCAGACCCAGTGTTGACATGTGGCAGGACGCTCCTCGGGGCGCGTCTTGCTTGGGCCTCTCTCCTGGAGGCGCTCAGTCAGACCCAGTGTTGGCATGTGGCAAGACACTCCTCGGGGCGCGTCTTGGTTGGGCCTCTCTCCTGGAGGCGCTCATTCAGACCCAGTGGTGACATGTGGCAAGACGCTCCTCGGGGCGCGTATTGCTTCGGCCTCTCTCCTGAATGCCCTCTGTCAGACCGAGTGTTGACATGTGGCAAGACTCTCCTCGGGGCCCGTCTTGCTTGGGCTTCTCTCATGGAGGCCCTCAGTCCGACCCAGTGTTGACATGTGTCAAGACGCTCCTCGGGGCGTGTCTTGCTTGGGCCTCTCTCCTGGAGGCGCTCAGTCAGACCCAGTGTTGACATGTGGCAAGACGCTCCTCTGGGCGCGTCTTGCTTGGGCCTCTCTCCTGGAGGCGCTCAGTCAGACCCAGTGTTGACACGTGGCAAGACGCTCCTCGGGGCGCGTCTTGCTTGGGCCTCTCTCCTGGAGGCGCTCAGTCATACCCAGTGTTGGCATGTGGCAAGACACTCCTCGGGGCGCGTCTTGGTTGGGCCTCTCTCCTGGAGGCGCTCATTCAGACCCAGTGGTGACATGTGGCAAGACGCTCCTCGGGGCGCGTCTTGCTTCGGCCTCTCTCCTGAATGCCCTCTGTCAGACTGAGTGTTGACATGTGGCAAGACTCTCCTCGGGGCGCGTCTTGCTTGGGCTTCTCTCATGGAGGCCCTCAGTCCGACCCAGTGTTGACATGTGTCAAGACGCTCCTCGGGGCGTGTCTTGCTTGGGCCTCTCTCCTGGAGGCGCTCAGTCAGACCCAGTGTTGACATGTGGCAAGACGCTCCTCTGGGCGCGTCTTGCTTGGGCTTCTCTCCTGGAGGCCCTCAGTCAGACCCATTGTTGACATGTGGCAAGACGCTCCTCGGGGCACGTCTTGCTTGGGCCTCTCTCCTGGAGGTGCTCAGTCAGACCGAGTAGTGACATTTGGCAAGACGCTCCTCGGGGCGCGTCTTGCTTGGACCTCTCTCCTGGAGGCGCTCAGTTAGACCGAGTAGTGACATGTGGCAAGACGCTCCTCGGGGCGCGTCTTGCTTGGGCCTCTCTCCTGGAGGCGTTCAGTCAGACCGAGTGCTGAAATAAGGCAAGACGCTCCTCGGGGCGCGTCTTGCTGGGGCCTCTCTCCTGGAGGAGCTCAGTCAGACCCAGTGGTGACACGTGGCAAGACGCTCCTCCGGGCGCATCTTGCTTGGGCCTCTCTCCTGGAGGCGCTAAGTCAGACCCAGTGTTGACACGTGGCAAGACGCTCCTCGGGGCGCGTCTTGCTTGGGCCTCTCTCCTGGAGGTGCTCAGTCAGACACAGTGTTGACATGTGGCAAGACACTCCTCGGGGCGCGTCTTGCTTGGGCTTCTCTCATGGAGGCCCTCAGTAAGACCCATTGTTGACATGTGGAAAGAAGCTCCTCGGGGCGCGTATTGCTTGGGCCTCTCTCCTGGATGCCCTCTGTCAGACCCAGTGTTGACATGTGGCAAGACTCTCCTCGGGGCACGTCTTGCTTGGACCTCTCTCCTGGAGGCGCTCAGTCAGTCCGAGTAGTGACATGTGGCAAGAAGCTCCTCGGGGCGCGTCTTGCTTGGGCCTCTCTCCTGGAGGCGCTCAATTAGACCCAGTGTTGACATGTGGCAAGACGCTCCTCGGGGCGCGTCTTGCTTGGGCTTCTCTCCTGGAGGCCCTCAGTCAGACCCATTGTTGACATGTGGCAAGACGCTCCTCGGGGCGCGTCTTTGCTGGGGCCTCTCTCCTGGAGGCGCTCAGTCAGACCCAGTGTTGACATGTATCAAGACGCTCCTCGGGCGTTTCTTGCTTGCGCCTCTCTCCTGGTGGCGCTCAGTCAGACCCAGAGGTGACATGTGGCAAGACGCTCCTCAGGCCTCTCTCCTGGAGGCGCTCAGTCAGACCCAGTGTTGACATGTGGCAAGACGCTCCTCGGGGCGCGTCTTGCTTCGGCCTCTCTCCTAGAGCCGCTCAGTCAGACCCAGTGTTGACATGTGGCAAGACACTCCTCGGGGCGCGTCTTGTTTGGGCCTCTCTCATGGAGGCCCTATGTCAGACCCAGTGTTGACATGTGTCAAGACGCTCCTCGGGGCGCGTCTTGCTTTGGCCTCTCTCCTGGAGGCGCTCAGTCAGACCGAGTGCTGACATGTGGCAAGAAGCTCCTCGGGGCGCGTCTTGCTTGGGCCTCTCTCCTGGAGGCCCTCAGTCAGACCCATTGTTGACATGTGGCAAGACGCTCCTCGGGGCGCGTCTTGCTTGGGCCTCTCTCCTGGAGGCGCTCAGTCAGACCGAGTGCTGACATAAGGCAAGACGCTCCTCGGGGCGCGTCTTGCTGGGGCCTCTCTCCTGGAGGCGCTCAGTCAGACCCAGTGCTGACATGTGGCAAGACGCTCCTCGGGGCGCGTCTTGCTTGGGCCTCTCTCCTGGAGGCGCTCAGTCAGACCCAGTGTTGACATGTGGCTAGACTCTCCTCGGGGCGCGTCTTGCTTGGGCCTCTTCCTGGAGGCGCTCAGTCAGACCAAGTGGTGACATGTGGCAAGACGCTCCTCGGGGCGCGTCTTGCTTTGGCCTCTCTCCTGGAGGCGCTCAGTCAGACCGAGTGCTGACATGTGGCAAGAAGCTCCTCGGGGCGCGTCTTGCTTGGGCCTCTCTCCTGGAGGCCCTCAGTCAGACCCATTGTTGACATGTGGCAAGACGCTCCTCGGGGCGCGTCTTGCTTGGGCCTCTCTCCTGGAGGCGCTCAGTCAGACCCAGTGTTGACATGTTGCAAGACGCTCCTCGGGGCGCGTCTTGCTTGGGCCTCTCTCCTGGAGGCGCTCAGTCAGACCCAGTGTTGACATGTGGCAAGACGCTCCTCGGGGCGCGTCTTGCTTGGGCCTCTCTCCTGGAGGCGCTCAGTCAGACCCAGTGGTGACACGTGGAAAGACGCTCCTCGGGGTGCGTCTTGCTTGGGCCTCTCTCCTGGAGGCGCTCAGTCAGCTGGCCGCATTATCACTCGCGATGTCTATCCTGACATGCCCGTTTCTGATTTCTATGTATATTAAATTATGACAAGAGCTACGGTGGTTACGATTACACTCTGACCACGTGCCTTAGTTTCTGCTAGTGACCTATAAATACATTTGACCACTTGCTCTCACTGCCATTAAAGCGGCTGTACCCACACGTACAAAACCCAAGAAAAAAAATTATCTCGCTGTCTGTACTGGGTGTACTCTCAGTAGTCGCAGTTGCTCAGGCCATGGTGGTACGCTCACATAACGCCTCTGAGATACGTCCCATCACACCACCTCCTAGACTACTCGCGAAGGAGTATTCAACACCCCCCTTTGTACAAAGACAACCATTATAACGAGCACAGCACAACGCTTGCCGCACGCGAAGACAACATGCAGGAGACAACGCTACCACCTGTCGTGAGAACAACGGATTCGAGTGACAACGATCGCGACTATGACGAGCACATTACCACACCCTCTGTGCACGAAGACCAGGTGCAGGAGACAACGCTACCACCTGTCTTGAGAAACAAGAGTTTGGTTAACAATGATCATCGTCGTGTCCCATTGTAAACGGGCGCGCCATCGCACACATCGTACATGTGTGTTAACCCACCTGTATGCGACAGACTTTGTGTGTTGCATGACATGGAGATGTATTGACATCTGTGTCAATACAGGACTCTCTGTAAGCCTGGAGCTGGTCGCTAACGACCCGTGCATGCGCCACACAAAAGGTATCGTACATGTGTTAACCCACCTGTATGCGACAGACTTTGTGTGTTGCATGACATCGAGATGTATTGACGTCTGTGTCAATACAGGACTGTATAAGCTGGGAGCTGGACTCTAACGACCCGTGCTTGCGCCACACAAAAGGTAACTCGACTAACTACAAAACGCATATTGTGATGTAGAAAGTTGGCTCGACTGTTTGAATCAGCTGCAGCTGCGGTTTACTCACGAAGTGAATCGCACGCTTGTTAGAAGTACATTCGGAGCACTTAAAAAATATATCGCTCTCATCGAGTTCCGTCTCAGTGTTCACCGGCTGATGGGCAAGAGCGTGACATGGGATCGCCAGGAACTTACTTAAGGACTATCATCTCATTTGGCATTTACTCACGGACCCAAGAAACCAGTTCCGAAAAATGGTCGAGAATTATAACTTGTCTAATAGCAACTGGAAGATATGTTGCGTCATAAGCCTCTGATGGTTCACAATGTGCACGGTCCACTCGAAATCCTAATGCTGTATTTGTAGTACATACACTAAGTCTTCTCTGTTGATGTCAGACTAGAGTTTTATTAGAGTTTTACTTTGCAACAATGGGATTCGAGCAGTTGATGTGTATATTTTTAATAGTGCACAATGCTACTATTCCTAGGCTGAATGTATGACATGGCTCTTATGTATCATTATGTATCGTTTCCATTAAGTACTAATTTAAATAAAGTCCCTCTGTCCTCAGTGCTAGGTTGTGGGTTTAATACACATTATTATGATCAACCTGTTGAATAGTATAATAACAATATTCCTGTAAAAGTCATTTAGTAATGAACAACCTCAGTTCTGTGAAAGAACATCATGTCTCTTATGTGTGCACTGCAGGCCTGACCGGGGTTTGCACGCAAGGGCCTGTGTGTGTGTGTGTGTGTGTGTGTGTGTGTGTGTGTGTGTGTGTGTGTGTGTGTGTGTGTGTGTGTGAAACAAATAAAGATAAAAATAGCTAGTGCGGCCATGAGCGGTCGTGCAGGGTAGAGGCTGCGCGAAAACGCCTCTAAAACAAGCGAGTGCCCACGCCCGATCCGTGGAAGCACGTAGAACTAGCAAAAGTACTAGCAGAAATCAACGATCGCACACGGGTCATTGAGTGTGTACAGGGTTCGTCTGCGTGTGTGGCATTGGGCAATCTAGCGGCAACCGAGTGGCCTGAAGGCGGAACCGGCCAACCCGTCGCCCTAACCATCGTTGCGCTTCGAGATGAACTATTGCTAAAGATGATCGTCTTCATCAACCACGGCGCTACCAGAGTTACCATGACATGCGCCTTAAAAGCGTTCTCGTTTGGGTCAGCGCCACCAGAATTGAATTGGCAAGTCAGCGGATATTACACAACTCGTAACGAAGACCCTCTCCGCGACCTCGCGGCCAGTGTGCGCAGTGTACAGCAAATGACAAACGATGTTGCGAGCGATATATCGGAAAAACTTTGCACTGACGCGACGGTCGCCACTGCAGGTTGTGTGAGTCTCGCGCAAAGTGCCATATCAAACGTGCGCAAGCTAGTGACTAGCAACTTCACCAGATCCGTAGATTCTGCATACGCTCGGATACGAATGAAAGTATTGAGAGATAACACCGACACGAGTTCCGCGACGGCGCTGGCTGCAGTCGCTACAACACTGGATTTATTAATCAACGTAATTGTGATCGTAATGGCGTTTCGAGTGTGCACCAGAAACTACAACCAGTACTACAGAAAACTGGCATGAGGGTCGCGGTCTAACGTTATGTTGGTGTCTCGCATCGACCGTCGACGGCCGTTTGCCAGCGGCTGAAAATGGCACAGTTGACGAAATGGAAACGCCGACCGTCGATAGCGCACTCTCGCAAGTTCCAACCGCACCATCTCAGGAGACAGACCACAGAGTCATATTAGCGGAGGGTAGATAGAAAATGCGCAAACCGCCGCAACCGCCCATATACATACTATACGAGTTCAACATAGAGTGGAGTAAGAAGTTATTACCGATTGTATTTCCAACGTGCAAGCAGCTGGTGTGTGACGCTTTACTTGAGTATCACAGAGGTTGCGATGTCCTGTGTTCCACGAGCGCATGGAAACAAGTGAACGAACTTCTACCGACCGTACTATTGGGGTATGAGCGAGCTGTAAAATCAATACACGCTAGGCACGCGGACTTTGCCGTGTTACTGGACACGCATATCGCAACAGCAAAACCGGGTCAAGTGTTCGGGGCGTCACCGCGCTCGACTATACACGTCTTGGCCTACCACGAGTACATGAGCCCACAAGATCCTAAGCGAGGTCGAAGCCGTTGTGTCTACCCAACGCAAATTCAGCACAGCCGTGCGCGCTAAGACAAGTCCCTCTAGACTGCTGGAAACTTTGGAAACGTGGAAGGCTGGCGTGTACGCGCTTTCTTCACATCTCAATGGTATGATCGCGATACTCTCGGCCGCACAACAACTAATGGTCATGTGTTCGGAATGTCTGATCAGGTCTGACATGACCGGTTGTCAATCGACGTCGAGCGTGCACTCACACACGGATATCCTGGCGTACAGTAAAGCGACAGCGACCTATATGCTCACGTTGATCGCCGATGTTTCGAAGGGCAATCGAGTGTGTTGGCTGACGAAAGCTATGGTGACCGACGGTCGCGTCGACTACAATGTGCCTCATTGCGACTGGAGAGGCGTATGTGATCCTTTGCAAATCGACAACACCACCGCGGTCGAGTGCGAAGTCACGGTCGGCGGCGTGTTGTCCTTACTGTGCCCCATACAATGTGACGGTCCGTGTGATGGACCGGTGTGTTACGACCCGACTAACGAAACGTACCAGGTGATAACATTGCATCTGCCCATTACAGCGGAGCGAGCGTTTCGCCACACTCCCAAACCAAGGTTAATAGTTGTAGCGCACGCCCTTTCGGACCTCGGTGCACGCGAAACACTGGTGTACACTCACAACATCACGCTCGAGACAGCTCAAGCGTTACGCGAAACAAAGGACGTGTTCAAATC
The DNA here is from genome assembly GCF_043380555.1 of Nothobranchius furzeri. Classification (NCBI taxonomy): domain Eukaryota; kingdom Metazoa; phylum Chordata; class Actinopteri; order Cyprinodontiformes; family Nothobranchiidae; genus Nothobranchius; species Nothobranchius furzeri. Next base: position 18,675,147 of record NC_091741.1, read on the forward strand.
CATAGAGAATATACGGTCTTTAGCGTATGCGTATATAAAGAAGGTCGATGACATTTACAGACCCGGCGGTGTGGGCACCATAGTAGAAATACAAGGTGCTCTCAAGCGCACACAGATACTGGCCGCATTATCACTCGCGATGTCTATCCTGACTTACCCGTTTCTGATTTCTATGTATATTAAATTATGACAAGAGCTACCTTAAGTGGTTACGATTACACTCTGACCACGTGCCTTAGTTTCTGCTAGTGACCTATAAATACATTTGCCCACTTGCTCTCACTGCCATTAAAGCGGCTGTACCCACACGTACAACACCCAAGAAAAAAAATGATCTCGCTGTCTGTACTGGGTGTACTCTCAGTAGTCGCAGTTGCTCAGGCCATGGTGGTACGCTCACATAACGCCTCTGAGATACGTTCCATCACACCACCTCCTAGACTACTCGCGAAGGAGTATTCAACACCCCCTTTGTACGAAGACAACCATGATAACGAGCACAGCACAACGCTTGCCGCACGTGAAGACAACATGCAGGAGACAACGCTACCACCTGTCGTGAGAACAACGGATTCGAGTGACAACGATCGCGACTATGACGAGCACATTACAAATCCCTCTGTGCACGAAGACCAGGTGCAGGAGACAACGCTACCACCTGTCATGAGAAACAAGAGTTTGGTTAACAATGATCATCGTCGTGTCCCATTGTAAACGGGCGCGCCATCGCACACATCGTACATGTGTGTTAACCCACCTGTATGCGACAGACTTTGTGTGTTGCATGACATCGAGATGTATTGACATCTGTGTCAATTAAGGACTCTCTATAAGCCAGGAGCTGGATGCTAACGACCCATGCATGCGCCACACAAAAGGTATCGTACATTTGTTAACCCACCTGTATGCGACAGACTTTGTGTGTTGCATGGCATCGAGATGTATTGACGTCTGTGTCACCGACCCAATATAAATACATATACCCACTTGCTCTCACTGCCATTAAAGCGGCTGTACCCACACGTACAACACCCAAGAAAAAAAATGATCTCGCTGTCTGTACTGGGTGTACTCTCACTAGTCGCAGTTGCTCAGGCCATGGTGATACGCTCAAATAACGCCTCTGAGATACGTCCCATCACGCCATCTCCTAGACTACTCGCGAAGGAGTATTCAACACCCCCTTTGTACGAAGACAACCATTATAACGAGCACAGCACATTGCTTGCCGCACGCGTAGACAACATACAGGAGACAACGCTACCACCTGTCGTGAGAACAACGGATTCGAGTGACAACGATCGCGACTATGACGAGGACATTACACCACCCTCTGTGCACGAAGACCAGGTGCAGGAGACAACGCTACCACCTGTCGTGAGAAACAAGAGTTTGGTTAACAATGATCATCGTCGTGTCCCATTGTAAATGGGCTCGCCATCGCACACATCGTACATGTGTGTTAACCCACCTGTTTGCGACAGACTTTGTGTGTTGCATGACATCGAGATGTCTTGACGTCTGTGTCAATACAGGACTCTCTATAAGCCGGGAGCTGGACGCTAACGACCCGTGCATGCGCCACACAAAAGGTATCGTACATGTGTTAACCCACCTGTATACGACAGACTTTGTGTGTTGCATGACATCGAGATGTATTGACGTCTGTGTCAATACAGGACTCTATAAGCTGGGAGCTGGACGCTAACGACCCGTGCATGCGCCACACAAAAGGTAACTCGACTAACTACAAAACGCATATTGTGATGTAGAATGTTGGCTCGACTGTTTGAATCAGCTGCAGCTGCGGTTTACTCACAAAGTGAATCGCACGCTTGTTAGAAGTACATTCGGAGCACTTAAAAAATACATCGCTCTCATCGAGTTCCGTCTCAGCGTTCACCGGCTGATGGGCAAGAGCGTGACATGGGATCGCCAGGAACTTACTTAAGGACTATCATCTCATTTGGCATTTACTCACGGACCCAAGAAACCAGTTTCGAAAAATGGTCGAGAATTATAACTTGTCTAATAGCAACTGGAAAATATGTTGCGTCATAAGCCTCTGATGGTTCACAAGGTGCACGGTCCACTCGAAATCCTAATGCTGTATTTGTAGTACATACACTAAGTCTTCTCTGTTGATGTCAGACTAGAGTTTTATTAGAGTTTTACTTTGCAACAATGGGATTCGAGCAGTTGATGTGTATATTTTTAATAGTGCACAATGCTACTATTCCTAGGCTGAATGTATGACATGGCTCTTATGTATCATTATGTATCGTTTCCATTAAGTACTAATTTAAATAAAGTCCCTCTGTCCTCAGTGCTAGGTTGTGGGTTTAATACACATTATTATGATCAACCTGTTGAATAGTATAATAACAATATTCCTGTAAAAGTCATTTAGTAATGAACAACCTCAGTTCTGTGAAAGAACATCATGTCTCTTATGTGTGCACTGCAGGCCTGACCGGGGTTTGCACGCAAGGGCCTGTGTGTGTGTGTGTGTGTGTGTGTGTGTGTGTGTGTGTGTGTGTGTGTGTGTGTGTGTGTTTGTGAAACAAATAAAGATAAATATAGCTAGTGCGGCCACGAGCGGTCGTGCAGGGTAGAGGCTGCGCGAAAACGCCTCTAAAACAAGCGCGTGCCCACGCCCGATACATGGAAGCACGTAGAACTAGCAAACGTACTAGCAGAAATCAACGACCGCACACGGGTCTTTGAGTGTGTACAGGGTTCGTCTGCGTGTGTGGCATTGGGCAATCTAGCGGCCACCGAGTGGCCTGAAGGCAGAACCGGCCAACCCGTCGCCCTCACCTTCGTTGCGCTTCGAGATGAACTATTGCTAAAGATGATCGTCCTCATCAACCACGGCGCTACCAGAGTAGCTCGTAACGAAGACCCTCTCTGCGACCTCGTGGCCAGTGTGCGCAGTGTACAGCAAATGACAAACGATGTTGCGAGCGATATATCGGAAAAACTTTGCACTGACGCGACGGTCGCCACTGCAGGTTGTGTGAGTCTCGCGCAAAGTGCCATATCAAACATGCGCAAGCTAGTGACAAGCAACTTCACCAGATCCGTAGATTCTGCATACGCTCGGATACGAATGAAAGTATCGAGAGATAACACCGACACGAGTTGTGCGACGGCGCTGGCTGCAGTCGCTACAACACTGGATTTATTAATCAACGTAATTGTGATCATAATGGCGTTTCGAGTGTGCACCAGAAACTACAACCAGCACTACAGAAAACTGGCATGAGGGTCGCGGTCTAACGTTATGTTGGTGTCTCGCATCGACCGTCGACAGCCGTTTGCCAGCGGCTGAAAATGGCACAGTTTACGAAATGGAAACGCCGACCGTCGATAGCGCTCTCTTAAGTTCCAACCGCACCATCTCAGGAGACAGACCACAGAGTCATATTAGCGGAGGGTAGATAGAAAATGCGCAAACCGCCGCAACCGCCCATATACATACTATACGAGTTCAACATAGAGTGGAGTAAGAAGTTACTACCGATTGTATTTCCAACGTGCAAGCAGCTGGTGTGTGACGCTTTACTTGAGTATCACAGAGGTTGCGATGTCCTGTGTTCCACGAGCGCATGGAAACAAGTGAACGAACTTCTACGGACCGTACTGTTGGGGTATGAGCGAGCTGTAAAATCAATACACGCTAGACACGCGGACTTTGCCGTGTTACTGGACACGCATATCGCCACAACAAAACCGGGTAAGGTGTTCGGGGCGTCACCGCGCTCGACTATACACATCTTGGCCTACCACGAGTACATGAGCCCACAGATCCTAAGCGAGGTCGAAGCCGTTGTGTCTACACAACGCAAATTCAGCACTGCCATGCGAGCTAAGACAAGTCCCTCTAGACTGCTGGAAACTTTGGAAACGCGGAAGGCTGGCGTGTACGGACTTTCTACACATCTCAACGGTATGATCGCGATACTCTCAGCCGCACAACAACTAATGGTCATGTGTTCGGAAGGTCTGATCAGGTCTGACATGACCGGTTGTCAATCGACGTCGAGCGTGCACTCACACACGGATATCCTGGCGTACAGTAAAGCGACGGCGACCTCTACGCTCACGTTGATCGCCGATGTTTCGAAGGGCAATCGAGTGTGTTGGCTGACGAAAGCTATGGTGACCGACGGTCGCGTCGACTACAATGTGCCTCATTGCGACTGGAGAGGCGTATGTGATCCTTTGCAAATCGACAACACCACCGCGGTCGAGTGCGAAGTCACGGTCGGCGGCGTGTTGTCCTTACTGTGCCCCATACAATGTGACGGTCCGTGTCACGGACCGGTGTGTTACGACCTGACTAACGAAACGTACCAGGTGATAACATTGCATCCGCCCATTACAGCGGAGCGAGCGTTTCGCCACACTCCCAAACCAAGGTTAATAGTTGTAGCGCACGCCCTTTCGGACCTCGGTGCACGCGAAACAATGGTGTACACTCACAACATCACGCTCGAGACAGCTCAAGCGTTACGCGAAACAAATACATAGAGAATATACGGTCTTTAGCGTATGCGTATATAAAGAAGGTCGATGACATTTACAGACCCGGCGGCGTGGGCACCACAGTAGAACAACAAGGTGCTCTCAAGCGCACACAGATACTGGCCGCATTATCACTCGCGATGTCTATCCTGACATACCCGTTTCTGATTTCTATGTATATTAAATTATGACAAGAGCTACTTTAGGTGGTTACGATTACACTCTGACCATGTGCCTTAGTTTCTGCTAGTGACCTATAAATACATTTGCCCACTTGCTCTCACTGCCATTAAAGCGGCTGTACCCACACGTACAACACCCAAGAAAAAAATGATCTTGCTGTCTGTACTGGGTGTACTCTCAGTAGTCGCAGTTGCTCAGGCCATGGTGGTACGCTCACATAACGCCTCTGAGATACGTTCCATCACACCACCTCCTAGACTACTCGCGAAGGAGTATTCAACACCCCCTTTGTACGAAGACAACCATTATAACGAGCACAGCACAACGCTTGCCGCACGCGAAGACAACATGCAGGAGACAACGCTACCACCTGTCGTGAGAACAACGGATTCGAGTGACAACGATCGCGACTATGACGAGCACATTACAACACCCTCTGTGCACGAAGACCAGGTGCAGGAGACAACGCTACCACCTGTCGTGAGAAACAAGAGTTTGGTTAACAATGATCATCGTTGTGTCCCATTGTAAACGGGCGCGCCATTGCACACATCGTACATGTGTGTTAACCCACCTGTATGCGACAACTTTGTGTGTTGCATGACATCGAGATGTATTGACGTCTGTGTCAATACAGGACTCTCTATAAGCCAGGAGCTGGACGCTAACGACCAGTGCATGCGCCACACAAAAGGTATCGTACATGTGTTAACCCACCTGTATGCGACAGACTTTGTGTGTTGCATGACATCGAGATGTATTGACGTCTGTGTCAATACAGGACTCTCTAAGCTGGGAGCTGGACGCTAACGACTCGTGCATGCGCCACACAAAAGGTAACTCGACTAACTACAAAACGCATATTGTGATGTAGAAAGTTGGCTCGACTGTTTGAATCAGCTGCAGCTGCGGTTTACTCACGAAGTGAATCGCACGCTTGTTAGAAGTACATTCGGAGCACTTAAAAAATACATCGCTCTCATCGAGTTCCGTCTCAGCATTCACCGGCTGATGGGCAAGAGCGTGACATGGGATCGCCAGGAACTTACTTAAGGACTATCATCTCATTTGGCATTTACTCACGGACCCAAGAAACCAGTTCCGAAAAATGGTCAAGAATTATAACTTGTCTAATAGCAACTGGAAGATATGTTGCGTCATAAGCCTCTGATGGTTCACAAGGTGCACGGTCCACTCGAAATCCTAATGCTGTATTTGTAGTGCATACACTAAGTCTTCTCTGTTGATGTCAGACTAGAGTTATATTAGAGTTTTACTTTGCAACAATGGGATTCGAGCAATTGATCTGTATATTTTTAATAATGCACAATGCTACTATTCCTAGGCTGAATGTATGACATGGCTCTTATGTATCATTATGTATCGTTTCCATTAAGTACTAATTTAAACTATTGCTAAAGATGATCGTCCTCATCAACCACGGCGCTACCAGAGTAGCTCGTAACGAAGACCCTCTCTGCGACCTCGTGGCCAGTGTGCGCAGTGTACAGCAAATGACAAACGATGTTGCGAGCGATATATCGGAAAAACTTTGCACTGACGCGACGGTTGCCACTGCAGGTTGTGTGAGTCTCGCGCAAAGTGCCATATCAAACATGCGCAAGCTAGTGACAAGCAACTTCACCAGATCCGTAGATTCTGCATACGCTCGGATACGAATGAAAGTATCGAGAGATAACACCGACACGAGTTGTGCGACGGCGCTGGCTGCAGTCGCTACAAAACTGGATTTATTAATCAACGTAATTGTGATCATAATGGCGTTTCGAGTGTGCACCAGAAACTACAACCAGCACTACAGAAAACTGGCATGAGGGTCGCGGTCTAACGTTATGTTGGTGTCTCGCATCGACCGTCGACGGCCGTTTGCCAGCGGCTGAAAATGGCACAGTTTACGAAATGGAAACGCCGACCGTCGATAGCGCTCTCTTAAGTTCCAACCGCACCATCTCAGGAGACAGACCACAGAGTCATATTAGCAGAGGGTAGATAGAAAATGCGCAAACCGCCGCAACCGCCCATATACATACTATACGAGTTCAACATAGAGTGGAGTAAGAAGTTACTACCGATTGTATTTCCAACGTGCAAGCAGCTGGTGTGTGACGCTTTACTTGAGTATCAAGGAGGTTGCGATGTCCTGTGTTCCACGAGCGCATGGAAACAAGTGAACGAACTTCTACGGACCGTACTGTTGGGGTATGAGCGAGCTGTAAAATCAATACACGCTAGACACGCGGACTTTGCCGCGTTACTGGACACGCATATCGCCACAACAAAACCGGGTAAGGTGTTCGGGGCGTCACCGCGCTCGACTATACACGTCTTGGCCTACCACGAGTACATGAGCCCACAGATCCTAAGCGAGGTCGAAGCCGTTGTGTCTACACAACGCAAATTCAGCACTGCCATGCGAGCTAAGACAAGTCCCTCTAGACTGCTGGAAACTTTGGAAACGTGGAAGGCTGGCGTGTACGGACTTTCTACACATCTCAACGGTATGATCGCGATACTCTCAGCCGCACAACAACTAATGGTCATGTGTTCGGAAGGTCTGATCAGGTCTGACATGACCGGTTGTCAATCGACGTCGAGCGTGCACTCACACACGGATATCCTGGCGTACAGTAAAGCGACTGCGACCTCTACGCTCACGTTGATCGCCGATGTTTCGAAGGGCAATCGAGTGTGTTGGCTGACGAAAGCTATGGTGACCGACGGCCGCGTCGACTACAATGTGCCTCATTGCGACTGGAGAGGCATATGTGATCCTTTGCAAATCGACAACACCACCGCGGTCGAGTGCGAAGTCACGGTCCGCGGCGTGTTGTCCTTACTGTGCCCCATACAATGTGACGGTCCGTGTCACGGACCGGTGTGTTACGACCCGACTAACGAAACGTACCAGGTGATAACATTGCATCCGCCCATTACAGCGGAGCGAGCGTTTCGCCACACTCCCAAACTAAGGTTAATAGTTGTAGCGCACGCCCTTTCGGACCTCGGTGCACGCGAAACACTGGTGTACACTCACAACATCACGCTCGAGACAGCTCAAGCGTTACGCGAAACAAAGGACGTGTTCAAATCCATAGAGAATATACGGTCTTTAGCGTATGCATATATAAAGAAGGTCGATGACATTAACAGACCCGGCGGCGTGGGCACCACAGTAGAACAACAAGGTGCTCTCAAGCGCACACAGATACTGGCCGCATTATCACTCGCGATGTCTATCCTGACATACCCGTTTCTGATTTCTATGTATATTAAATTATGACAAGAGCTACTTTAGGTGGTTACGATTACACTCTGACCACGTGCCTTAGTTTCTGCTAGTGACCTATAAATACATTTGCCCACTTGCTCTCACTGCCATTAAAGCGGCTGTACCCACACGTACAACACCCAAGAAAAAAAATGATCTCGCTGTCTGTACTGGGTGTACTCTCAGTAGTCGCAGTTGCTCAGGCCATGGTGGTACGCTCACATAACGCCTCTGAGATACGTTCCATCACACCACCTCCTAGACTACTCACGAAGGAGTATTCAACACCCCCTTTGTACGAAGACAACCTTTATAACGAGCACAGCACAACGCTTGCCGCACGCGAAGACAACATGCAGGAGACAACGCTACCACCTGTCGTGAGAACAACGGATTCGAGTGACAACGATCGCGACTATGACGAGCACATTACAACACCCTCTGTGCACGAAGACCAGGTGCAGGAGACAACGCTACCACCTGTCGTGAGAAACAAGAGTTTGGTTAACAATGATCATCGTTGTGTCCCATTGTAAACGGGCGCGCCATCGCACACATCGTACATGTGTGTTAACCCACCTGTATGCGACAGACTTTGTGTGTTGCATGACATCGAGATGTATTGACGTCTGTGTCAATACAGGACTCTCTAAGCTGGGAGCTGGACGCTAACGACCCGTGCATGCACCACACAAAAGGTAACTCGACTAACTACAAAACGCATATTGTGATGTAGAAAGTTGGCTCGACTGTTTGAATCAGCTGCAGCTGCCGTTTACTCACGAAGTGAATCGCACGCTTGTTAGAAGTATATTCGGAGCACTTAAAAAATACATAGCTCTCATAGAGTTCCGTCTCAGCGTTCACCGGCTGATGGGCAAGAGCGTGACATGGGATCGCCAGGAACTTACTTAAGGACTATCATCTCATTTGGCATTTACTCACGGACCCAAGAAACCAGTTCCGAAAAATGGTCGAGAATTATAACTTGTCTAATAGCAACTGGAAGATATGTTGCATCATAAGCCTCTGATTTGGTCTGCCACCCGATTCACATTGCACCGGACCCTTCATGTTCCTCCTGCGGGTGGTGGGTCCACAGTTGGACGAGCCCATGTATCCGGTTCGGGCTGGGCCCGGCCGGGCCCCATGGGCGAAAGCCCGGCCACCAGGCGCTCGCTCACGGGCCCCAACCCCAGGCCTGGCTCCAGGGTGGGACCCCGGTAACCCTCCGGGCCGGGTACTCCGACTCTTCGTTTTAACCGCCATGAAAGATCCTTCGAACCGTTCTTTGTCTCACCCTTCACCTAAGACCAATTTGTCATGGGAGACCCTACCAGGGGCACTAAGTGCCCCAGACAACATAGCTCCTAGGATCATTAGGGCACTCAAACTCCTCCACCACGATAAGGTGACGGTTCAAGGAGGAGGCAGAGGTTGAGCGGTACCGGCTAGATATAGTCGGACTCACCTCGACACATAGCATTGGCTCTGGAACCCGAGACCTGGAGAGGGGTTGGACACTCTACTTTGCTGGAGTTGCTCCGGGTGAGAGGCGGAGGGCTGGGGTTGGCTTTTTGTTAGCCCCGAGACTCTCTGCCTGTGTGTTGGGGTTTACCCCGGGGGACAAGAGGGTAGCTTCCTTGCGCCTTCGGGTCGGGGAACGGGTCCTGACTGTTGTTTGTGCTTATGGGCCAAATATCAGTTCAGAGTACCCACCCTTTTTGGAGTCCCTGGGACGAGTGCTAGATAGTGCTCCATCAGGGGACTCCATTGTCCTGCTGGGGGACTTCAATGCTCACGTGGGCAATGACAGCTTGACCTGGAGGGGTGTGATTGGGAGGAACGGCCCACCTGATCAGAACTCGAGCGGTGTTTTGTTATTGGACTTCTGTGCAAGCCGCAGTTTGGCAATAACGAACACCATGTTCGAACATAAGGATGCCCACCGGTACACTTGGTACCAGGGCAGCCTAGGTCACAGGTCGATGATAGATTTTGTAGTCGTATCATCTGACCTGCGGCCGTATGTTTTGGACACCCGAGTGAAGAGAGGGGCGGAGCTGTCAACTGATCACCACCTGGTGGTGAGTTGGATCAGATGGCAAGGGAACATGCCGCGTAGACCTGGCAGACCCAAACGCATAGTGAGGGTCTGCTGGGAACGCCTGGCAGAAGAACCTGTCAAGACGGTCTTCAACTCCCACCTCCGGCAGAGCTTTGACCACGTCCCGAGAGCAGTGGGGGACATTGAGTCCGAGTGGGCCTTGTTCCACTCTGCGATTGTCGAGGCGGCTGTTGCTAGCTGTGGTCGTAAGGTGGCCGGTGCCAGTCGTGGTGGCAACCCCCGTACCCGCTGGTGGACACCAGAGGTTCGGGGAGCCGTCAGGCTGAAGAAGGAGGCCTACAGGGCGTGGCTGGTCTGTGGGTCTCCGGAGGCAGCAGACAGGTACCGGATAGCCAAGCGGGGTGCAGCAGTGGCAGTTGCCGAGGCAAAATCTCGGGCGTGGGAGGAGTTTGGTGAAGCCATGGAGAAAGACTATTGATCGGCTCCAAAGAGGTTCTGGCAAACTGTCCGGCGCCTCAGGAGAGGAAGGCAGCAACTCGCTCACACTGTTTACAGTGGGGATGGGGAGCTGCTGACGTCAACTGAGGCTATAGTCGGACGGTGGAAGGAATACTTTGAGGAGCTCCTCAATCCCACCAATGCGCATTCCGAGGAGGAACCAGAGCTGGGAGGCCTGGGGATGGACTGTCCGATCTCGGGGGCAGAAGTTGCTGAGGTAGTCAAACAACTACACAGCGGCGGAGCCCCGGGGGCGGATGAGGTTCGTCCTGGGTATCTCAAGGCTATGGATGTTGTAGGGCTGTCATGGTTGACACGTCTCTACAACATTGCGTGGTCATCGGGGGCAGTTCCTAGGGAGTGGCAGACCGGGGTGGTGGTCCCCATCTTTAAGAAGGGTGACCTGAGGGTGTGTTCCAACTATAGGGGGATCACACTCCTCAGCCTCCCTGGAAAGGTCTACTCCAAGGTACTGGAGAGGAGGGTCCGATCGATAGTTGAATCTCAGATAGAGGAGGAGCAATGTGGTTTTCGTCCTGGCCGTGGAACTGTGGACCAGCTCTATACCCTTGCAAGGGTAATGGAGGGGGCATGGGAGTTTGCCCAACCAATCCACATGTGCTTTGTGGATTTGGAGAAGGCTTATGACCGTGTCCCCAGGGGCACCCTGTGGGGGACGCTCCAGGAGTATGGGGTGGGTGGCTTTCTGTTAAGGGCCATTCAGTCCCTTTACCAGAGGAGCGTGAGTTTGGTCCGCATAGCCGGTAGTAAGTCGGACCTGTTCCCAGTGAGGGTTGGACTCCGCCAGGGCTGCCCTTTGTCACCGGTTCTGTTCATCACTTTTATGGACAGAATTTCTAGACGCAGCCGTGGTGTGGAGTGTGTCGAGTTTGGTGGCAGGAGAATCTCGTCTCTGCTTTTTGCGGATGATGTGGTCCTCCTAGCTTCATCCAGCTCTGACCTTCAGCTCTTGCTGGGTAGGTTCGCGGCCGAATGTGAAGCGGCTGGGATGGGGATCAGCACCTCCAAATCTGAGACCATGGTTCTCGACCGGAAAAGGGTGGCTTGCCACCTCCGGGTCGGGGGAGAGGTCCTACCTCAAGTGGAGGAGTTTAAGTATCTCGGGGTCTTGTTCACGAGTGAGGGTAGGAGGGATCGGGAGATCGACAGGCGGATTGGTTCGGCATCTGCAGTGATGCGGACGCTGAGCCGATCTGTCGTGGGGAAGAGGGAGCTGAGCCAGAAAGCCAGGCTCTCGATTTACCGGTCGATCTACGTCCCAATCCTCACCTATGGTCATGAGCTTTGGGTAATGACCGAAAGAACGAGATCGCGGATACAAGCGGCCGAAATGAGTTTCCTCCGTAGGGTGGCCGGGCTCAGCCTTAGAGATAGGGTGAGGAGCTCGGACATTCGGGAGGGACTCGGAGTAGAACCGCTGCTCCTCTGGATCGAAAGGAGCCAGTTGAGGTGGTTTGGGCATCTGGTCAGGATGCCTCCTGGACGCAGTGATGCGGACGCTGAGCCGATCTGTCGTGGGGAAGAGGGAGCTGAGCCAGAAAGCCAGGCTCTCGATTTACCGGTCGATCTACGTCCCAATCCTCACCTATGGTCATGAGCTTTGGGTAATGACCGAAAGAACGAGATCGCGGATACAAGCGGCCGAAATGAGTTTCCTCCGTAGGGTGGCCGGGCTCAGCCTTAGAGATAGGGTGAGGAGCTCGGACATTCGGGAGGGACTCGGAGTAGAACCGCTGCTCCTCTGGATCGAAAGGAGCCAGTTGAGGTGGTTTGGGCATCTGGTCAGGATGCCTCCTGGACGCCTCCCCGGGGAGGTGTTTCGGGCATGTCCTGCCGGCAGAAGGCCCCCGGGTCGACCCAGGACACGTTGGAGAGGTTACATCTCCAATCTGGTCCGGGAACGCCTTGGGGTCCTGCCGGAGGAGCTGGTGGACAAGGCCGGGGAGAGGACGGCCTGGAGCTCCCTAGTTGGGATGCTGCCCCCGCGACCCGGACCCGGATAAGCGGAGGAAGACGAGACGAGACGAGACGAGAGACATAAGCCTCTGATGGTTCACAAGGTGCACGGTCCACTCGAAATCCTAATGCTGTATTTGTAGTACATACACTAAGTCTTCTCTGTTGATGTCAGACTAGAGTTTTATTAGAGTTTTACTATGCAACAATGGGATTCGAGCAATTGATGTGTATATTTTTAATAGTGCACAATGCTGCTATTCCTAGGCTGAATGTATGACATGGCTCTTATGTATCATTATGTAGCGTTTCCATTAAGTACTAATTTAAATAAAGTCCCTCTGTCCTCAGTGCTAGGTTGTGGGTTTAATACACATTATTATGATCAACCTGTTGAATAGTATAATAACAATATTCCTGTAAAAGTCATTTAGTAATGAACAACCTCAGTTCTGTGAAAGAACATCATGTCTCACATGTTTACACTGCAGGCCTGACCGGTCTTGCTGGGGCCTCTCTCCTGGAGGCGCTCAATCAGACCCAGTGGTGACACGTGGCAAGACGCTCCTCGGGGTGCGTCTTGCTTGGGCCTCTCTCCTGGAGGCGCTCAGTCAGACCCAGTGGTGACACGTGGCAAGAAGCTCCTCGGGGCGCGTCTTGCTTGGGCCTCTCTCCTGGAGGCGCTCAGTCAGACCCAGTGTTGACATGTGGCAAGACACTCCTCGGGGCGCGTCTTGCTTGGGCCTCTCTCATGGAGGCCCTCTGTCAGACCCAGTGTTGACATGTGTCAAGACGCTCCTCGGGGCGCGTCTTGCTTTGGCCTCTCTCTTGGAGGTGCTCAGTCAGACCGAGTGCTGACATGTGGCAAGAAGCTCCTCGGGGCGCGTCTTGCTTGGGCTTCTCTCCTGGAGGCCCTCTGTCAGACCCAGTGTTGACATGTGTCAAGACGCTCCACTGGGCGCGACTTGCTTGGGCTTCTCTCCTGGAGGCCCTCAGTCAGACCCATTGTTGACATGTGGCAAGACGCTCCTCGGATGCGTCTTGCTTGGGCCTCTCTCCTGGAGGCGCTCAGTCAGAACCAGAGGTTACATGTGGCAAGACGCTCCTCGGGGCGCGTCTTGCTTGGGCCTCTCTCCTGGAGGCCCTCTGTCAGACCCAGTGTTGACATGTGGCAAGACGCTCCTCCGGGCGCATCTTGCTTGGGCCTCTCTCCTGGAGGCCCTCAGTAAGACCCATTAATGACATGTGGCAAGACGCTCCTCGGGGCGCGTCTTGCTTGGGCCTCTCTCCAGAAGGCCCTCAATCAGACCCAGTGTTGACATGTGGCAAGACGCTCCTCGGGGCGCGTCTTGCTTGGGCCTCTCTCCTGGAGGCGCTCAGTCAGACTGAGTAGTGACATGTGGCCTTACGCTCCTCGGGGCGCGTCTTGCTTGGGCCTCTCTCCTGGAGGCGCTCAGTCAGACCCAGTGTTGACATGTGGCAAGATGCTCCTCGGGGCGCGTCTTGCTTGGGCTTCTCTCCTGGAGGCCCTCAGTCAGACCCATTGTTGACATGTGGCAAGACGCTCCTCGGGGCACGTCTTGCTTGGGCCTCTCTCCTGGAGGCGCTCAGTCAGACCGAGTAGTGACATGTGGCAAGACACTCATCGGGGCACGTCTGGCTATGACTTCTCTCCTGGAGGCGCTCAGTTAGACCGAGTAGTGACATGTCGCAAGACGCTCCTCGGGGTGCGTCTTGCTTGGGCCTCTCTCCTGGAGGCGCTCAGTCAGACCGAGTGCTGACATAAGGCAAGACGCTCCTCGGGGCGCGTCTTGCTGGGGCCTCTCTCCTGGAGGCGCTCAATCAGACCCAGTGGTGACACGTGGCAAGAAGCTCCTATGGGCGCGTCTTGCTTGGGCCTCTCTCCTGGAGGCGCTCAGTCAGACCCAGTGGTGACACGTGGCAAGACGCTCCTCGGGGCGCATCTTGCTTGGGCCTCTCTCCTGGAGGCGCTCAGTCAGACCCAGTGTTGACACGTGGCAAGACGCTCCTCGGGGCGCGTCTTGCTTGGGCCTCTCTCCTGGAGGCGCTCAGTCAGACCCAGTGTTGACATGTGGCAAGACACTCCTCGGGGCGCGTCTTGCTTGGGCCTCTCTCATGGAGGCCCTCTGTCAGACCCAGTGTTGACATGTGTCAAGACGCTCCTCGGGGCGCGTCTTGCTTTGGCCTCTCTCCTGGAGGCGCTCAGTCAGACCGAGTGCTGACATATGGCAAGAAGCTCCTCGGGGCGCGTGTTGCTTGGGCTTCTCTCCTGGAGGCCCTCAGTAAGACCCATTGTTGACATGTGGCAAGACGCTCCACGGGGCGCGTCTTGCTTGGGCCTCTCTCCAGAAGGCCCTCATTCAGACCCAGTGTTGACACGTGGCAAGACGCTCCTCGGGGCGCGTCTTGCTTGGGCCTCTCTCCTGGAGGCGCTCAGTCAGACTGAGTAGTGACATGTGGCCTGACGCTCCTCGGGGCGCATGTTGCTTGGGCCTCTCTCCTGGAGGCGCTCAGTCAGACCCATTGTTGACATGTTGCAAGACGCTCCTTTGGGCGCGTCTTACTTGGGCCTCTCTCCTGGAGGCGCTCAGTCAGACCGAGTGCTGACATGTGGAAAGACGCTCCTCGGTGCGCGTCTTGCTTGGGCTTCTCTCCTGGAGGCGCTCAGAAAGACCCAGTGTTTACATGTGACAAGACGCTCCTCGGGGCGTGTCTTGCTTGGGCCTCTCTCCTGGAGGCGCTCAGTCAGACCCAGTGGTGACATGTGGCAAGACACTCCTCGAGCGCGTCTTGCTTGGGCCTCTCTCCTGGAGGCCCTCTGTCAGACCCAGTGTTGGCATGTGGCAAGACGCTCCTCAGGGCGCGTCTTGGTTGGGCCTCTCTCCTGGAGGCGCTCAGTCAGACCCAGTGGTGACATGTGGCAAGATGCTCCTCGGGGCGCGTATTGCTTGGGCCTCTCTCCTGGATGCCCTCTGTCAGACCGAGTGTTGACATGTGGCAAGACTCTCCTCGGGGCGCGTCTTGCTTGGGCTTCTCTCATGGAGGCCCTCAGTCAGACCCAGTGTTGACATGTGTCAAGACGCTCCTCGGGGCGTGTCTTGCTTGGGCTTCTCTCCTGGAGGCCCTCAGTCAGACCCATTGTTGACATGTGGCAAGACGCTCCTCGGGGCACGTCTTGCTTGGGCCTCTCTCCTGGAGGCGCTCAAACAGACCGAGTAGTGACATGTGGCAAGACGCTCCTCGGGGCGCGTCTTGCTGGGGCTTCTCTCATTGAGGCACTCAGTCAGATCCAGTGTTGACATGTGGCAAGATGCTCCTCGGGGCGCATCTTGCTTGGACCTCTCTCCCTGAGGTGCTCAGTCAGACCGAGTAGTGACATGTGGCAAGACGCTCCTCGGGGCGCGTCTTGCTTGGACCTCTCTCCCTGAGGCGCTCAGTCAGACCCAGTGTTGACATTTGGCAAGACACTCCTCGGGGCGCGTCTTGCTTGGGCCTCTCTCATGGAGGCCCTCTGTCAGACCCAGTGTTGACATGTGTCAAGACGCTCCTCGGGGGGCGTCTTGCTTTGGCCTCTCTCCTGGAGGCGCTCAGTCAGACCGAGTGGTGACATGTGGCAAGAAGCTCCTCGGGGCGCGTCTTGCTTGGGCTTCTCTCCTGGAGGCCCTCAGTAAGAACCATTGTTGACATGTGGCAAGACGCTCCTCGGGGCGCGTCTTGCTTGGGCCTCCCTCCAGAAGGCCCTCAATCAGACCCAGTGTTGACACATGGCAAGACGCTCCTCGGGGCGCGTCTTGCTTGGGCCTCTCTCCTGGAGGCGCTCAGTCAGACTGAGTAGTGACATGTGGCCTGACGCTCCTCGGGGCGCGTGTTGCTTGGGCCTCTCTCTTGGAGGCGCTCAGTCAGACCAAGTTGTGACATGTGGCAAGACACTCCTCGGGGCGCGTCTTGCTTGGGCCTCTCTTCTGGAGGCCCTCTGTCAGACCCAGTGTTGACATGTGGCAAGACACTCCTCGGGGCGCGTCTTGCTTGGGCCTCTCTCATGGAGGCCCTCTGTCAGACCCAGTGTTGACATGTATCAAGACGCTCCTCGGGGCGCGTCTTGCTTTGGCCTCTCTCCTGGAGGCGCTCAGTCAGACCGAGTGCTGACATGTGGCAAGAAGCTCCTCGGGGCGCGTCTTGCTTGGGCTTCTCTCCTGGAGGCCCTCAGTAAGACCCATTGTTGACATGTGGCAAGACGCTCCTCGGGGGGCGTCTTGCTTGGGCCTCTCTCCTGGAGGCGCTCAGTCAGACTGAGTAGTGACATGTGGCCTGACGCTCCTCGGGGCGCGTGTTGCTTGGGCCTCTCTCCTGGAGGCGCTCAGTCAGACCAAGTGGTGACATGTGGCAAGACACTTCTCGGGGCGCGTCTTGCTTGGGCCTCTCTCCTGGAGGCCCTCTGTCAGACCCAGTGTTGACATGTGGCAAGACACTCCTCGGGGCGCGTCTTGCTTGGGCCTCTCTCATGGAGGCCCTCTGTCAGACCCAGTGTTGACATGTGTCAAGACACTCCTCAGGGCGCGTCTTGCTTTGGCCTCTCTCCTGGAGGCGCTCAGTCAGACCGAGTGCTGACATGTGGCAAGACGCTCCTCGGGCCGCGTGTTGCTTGGGCTTCTCTCCTGGAGGCCCTCAGTCAGACCTATTGTTGACATGTGGCAAGACGCTCCTCTGGGCGCGTCTTGCTCGGGCCTCTCTCCTGGAGGCGCTCAGTCAGACCGAGTGCTGACATGTGTCAAGACGCTCCTCGGGGCGCGTCTTGCTTGGGCTTCTCTCCTGGAGGCGCTCAGAAAGACCCAGTGTTGACATGTGACAAGACGCTCCTCGGGGCACGTCTTGCTTGGGCCTCTCTCCTGGAGGCGCTCAGTCAGAACCAGAGGTGACATGTGGCAAGACGCTCCTCGGGGCGCGTCTTGCTTGGGCCTCTCTCCTGGAGGCCCTCTGTCAGACCCAGTGTTGACATGTGGCAAGACGCTCCTCCGGGCGCATCTTGCTTGGGCCTCTCTCCTGGAGGCCCTCAGTCAGACCCATTGTTGACATGTGGCAAGACGCTCCTCGGGGCGCGTCTTGCTGGGGCCTCTCTTCTGGAGGCGTTCAGTCAGACCCAGTGCTGACATGTGGCAAGACGCTCCTCGGGGCGCGTCTTGCTTGGGCCTCTCTCCTGGAGGCGCTCAGTCAGACTTAGTAGTGACATGTGGCCTGACGCTCCTCGGGGCGCGTCTTGCTTGGGCCTCTCTCCTAGAGGCGCTCAGTCAGACCCAGTGGTGACATGTGGCAAGACACTCCTCGGGGCGCGTCTTGCTTGGGCCTCTCTCCTGGAGGCCCTCTGTCAGACCCAGTGTTGACATGTGTCAAGACGCTCCTCGGGGCGCGTCTTGCTTGGGCTTCTCTCCTGGAGGCCCTCAGTCAGACCCATTGTTGACATGCGGCAAGACACTCCTCGGGGCGCGTCTTGCTTGGGCTTCTCTCCTGGAGGCGCTCAGACAGGCCCAGTGTTGACATGTGACAAGACGCTCCTCGGGGCGCGTCTTGCTTGGGCCTCTCTCCTGGAGGCCCTCTGTCAGACCCAGTGTTGACATGTGGCAAGACGCTCCTCCGGGCGCATCTTGCTTGGGCCTCTCTCCTGGAGGCCCTCAGTCAGACCCATTGTTGACATGTTGCAAGACGCTCCTCGGGGCGCGTCTTGCTTGGGCCTCTCTCCTGGAGGCGCTCAGTCAGACCGAGTGGTGACATAAGGCAAGACACTCCTCGGGGCGCGTCTTGCTGGGGCCTCTCTCCTGGAAGCGCTCAGTCAGACCCAGTGCTGACATGTGGCAAGACGCTCCTCGGGGCACGTCTTGCTTTGGCCTCTCTCCTGGAGGCGCTCAGTCAGACCCAGTGTTGACATGTGGCAAGACGCTCCTCGGGGCGCGTCTTGCTTTGGCCTCTCTCATGGAGTCCCTCTGTCAGACCCAGTGTTGACATGTGTCAAGACGCTCCTCGGGGCACGTCTTGCTTTGGCCTCTCTCCTGGAGGCGCTCAGTCAGACCGAGTGCTGACATGTGGCAAGAAGCTCCTCGGGGCGCGTCTTGCTTGGGCTTCTCTCCTGGAGGCGTTCAGTCAGACCCAGTGCTGACATGTGGCAAGACGGTCCTCGGGGCGCGTCTTGCTTGGGCCTCTCTCCTGGAGGCGCTCAGTCAGACTGAGTAGTGACATTTGGCCTGACGCTCCTCGGGGCGCGTCTTGCTTCGGCCTCTCTCCTGGAGGCGCTCAGTCAGACCCAGTGGTGACATGTGGCAAGACACTCCTCGGGGCGCGTCTTGCTTGGGCCTCTCTCCTGGAGGCCCTCTGTCAGACCCAGTGTTGACATGTGTCAAGACGCTCCTCGGGGCACGTCTTGCTTGGGCTTCTCTCCTGGAGGCCCTCAGTCAGACCCATTGTTGACATGTGGCAAGACACTCCTCGGGGCGCGTCTTGCTTGGGCTTCTCTCCTGGAGGCGCTCAGACAGATCCAGTGTTGACATGTGACAAGACGCTCCTCGGGGCGCGTCTTGCTTGGGCCTCTCTCCTGGAGGTGCTCAGTCAGAACCTGAGGTGACATGTGGCAAGACGCTCCTCGGGGCGCGTCTTGCTTGGGCCTCTCTCCTGGAGGCCCTCTGTCAGACCCAGTGTTGACATGTGGCAAAACGCTCCTCCGGGCGCATCTTGCTTGGGCCTCTCTCCTGGAGGCCCTCAGTCAGACCCATTGTTGACATGTGGCAAGACGCTCCTCGGGGCGCGTCTTGCTTGGGCCTCTCTCCTGGAGGCGCTCAGTCAGACCGAGTGCTGACATAAGGCAAGACGCTCCTCGGGGTGCATCTTGCTGGGGTCTCTCTCCTGGAGGCGCTCAGTCAGACCCAGTGCTGACATGTGGCAAGACACTCCTCGGGGCGCTTCTTGCTTGGGCCTCTCTCCTGGAGGCCCTCTGTCAGACCCAGTGTTGACATGTGTCAAGACGCTCCTCGGGGCGCGTCTTGCTTGGGCTTCTCTCCTGGAGGCCCTCAGTCAGACCCATTGTTGACATGTGTCAAGACGCTCCTCGGGGCGCGTCTTGCTTGGGCTTCTCTCCTGGAGGCCCTCAGTCAGACCCATTGTTGACATGTGGCAAGACACTCCTCGGGGCGCGTCTTGCTTGGGCTTCTCTCCTGGAGGCCCTCAGTCAGACCCATTGTTGACATGTGGCAAGACGCTCCTCGGGGCGCGTCTTGCTTGGGCCTCTCTCCTGGAGGCGGTCAGTCAGACTGAGTAGTGACATGTGGCCTGACGCTCCTCGGGGCTCGTCTTGCTTCGGCCTCTCTCCTGGAGGCGCTCAGTCAGACCCAGTGGTGACATGTGGCAAGACGCTCCTCGGGGCTCATCTTGCTTGGGCCTCTCTCCAGAAGGCCCTCAATCAGACCCAGTGTTGACACGTGGCAAGACGCTCCTCGGGGCGCGTCTTGCTTTGGCCTCTCTCCTGGAGGCGCTCAGTCAGAATGAGTAGTGACATGTGGCCTGACGCTCCTCGGGGCGCGTGTTGCTTGGGCCTCTCTCCTGGAGGCGCTCAGTCAGACCAAGTGGTGACATGTGGCAAGACACTTCTCGGGGCGCGTCTTGCTTGGGCCTCTCTCCTGGAGGCCCTCTGTCAGACCCAGTGTTGACATGTGGCAAGACACTCCTCGGGGCGCGTCTTGCTTGGGCCTCTCTCATGGAGGCCCTCTGTCAGACCCAGTGTTGACATGTGTCAAGACGCTCCTCAGGGCGCGTCTTGCTTTGGCCTCTCTCCTGGAGGCGCTCAGTCAGACCGAGTGCTGACATGTGGCAAGAAGCTCCTCGGGCCGCGTGTTGCTTGGGCTTCTCTCCTGGAGGCCCTCAGTCAGACCCATTGTTGACATGTGGCAAGACGCTCCTCGGGGTGCATCTTGCTTGGGCCTCTCTCCTGGAGGCCCTCAATCAGACCCATTGTTGACATGTGGCAAGACGCTCCTCGGGGCGCGTCTTGCTTGGGCCTCTCTCCTGGAGGCGCTCAGTCAGACCGAGTGCTGACAAAAGGCAAGACGCTCCTCGGGGCGCGTCTTGCTGGGGCCTCTCTCCTGGAGGCCCTCTGTCAGACCCAGTGTTGACATGTGGCAAAACGCTCCTCCGGGCGCATCTTGCTTGGGCCTCTCTCCTGGAGGCCCTCAGTCAGACCCATTGTTGACATGTGGCAAGACGCTCCTCGGGGCGCGTCTTGCTTGGGCCTCTCTCCTGGAGGCGCTCAGTCAGACCGAGTGCTGACATAAGGCAAGACGCTCCTCGGGGCGCATCTTGCTGGGGCCTCTCTCCTGGAGGCGCTCAGTCAGACCCAGTGCTGACATGTGGCAAGACACTCCTCGGGGCGCGTCTTGCTTGGGCCTCTCTCCTGGAGGCGCTCAGTCAGACCCAGTGTTGACATGTGGCAAGACGCTCCTCGGGGCGCGTCTTGCTTGGGCCTCTCTCATGGAGGCCCTCTGTCAGACCCAGTGTTGACATGTGTCAAGACGCTCCTCGGGGCGCGTCTTGCTTTGGCCTCTCTCCTGGAGGCGCTCAGTCAGACCGAGTGCTGACATGTGGCAAGAAGCTCCTCGGGGCGCGTCTTGCTAGGGCTTCTCTCCTGGAGGCGCTCAGTAAGACCCATTGTTGACATGTGGCAAGACGCTCCTCGGGGCGCGTCTTGCTTGGGCCTCTCTCCTGGAGGCGCTCAGTCAGACTGAGTAGTGACATGTGGCCTGACGCTCCTCGGGGCGCATGTTGCTTGGGCCTCTCTCCTGGAGGCGCTCAGTCAGACCAAGTGGTGACATGTGGCAAGACGCTCCTCGGGGCGCGTCTTGCTTGGGCCTCTCTCCAGAAGGCCCTCAATCAGACCCAGTGTTGACACGTGGCAAGACGCTCCTCGGGGCGCGTCTTGCTTGGGCCTCTCTCCTGGAGGCGCTCAGTCAGAATGAGTAGTGACATGTGGCCTGACGCTCCTCGGGGCGCGTGTTGCTTGGGCCTCTCTCCTGGAGGCGCTCAGTCAGACCAAGTGGTGACATGTGGCAAGACACTTCTCGGAGCGCGTCTTGCTTGGGCCTCTCTCCTGGAGGCCCTCTGTCAGACCCAGTGTTGACATGTGGCAAGACACTCCTCGGGGCGCGTCTTGCTTGGGCCTCTCTCATGGAGGCCCTCTGTCAGACCCAGTGTTGACATGTGTCAAGACGCTCCTCAGGGCGCGTCTTGCTTTGGCCTCTCTCCTGGAGGCGCTCAGTCAGACCGAGTGCTGACATGTGGCAAGACGCTCCTCGGGCCGCGTGTTGCTTGGGCTTCTCTCCTGGAGGCCCTCAGTCAGACCCATTGTTGACATGTGGCAAGACGCTCCTCGGGGCGCATATTGCTTGGGCCTCTCTCCTGGAGGCGCTCAGTCAGACCGAGTGCTGAAATGTGGCAAGAAGCTCCTTGGGGCGCGTCTTGCTTGGGCTTCTCTCCTGGAGGCGCTCAGTAAGACCCATTGTTGACATGTGGCAAGACGCTCCTCGGGGCGCGTCTTGCTTGGGCCTCTCTCCTGGAGGCGCTCAGTCAGACTGAGTAGTGACATGTGGCCTGACGCTCCTCGGGGCGCATGTTGCTTGGGCCTCTCTCCTGGAGGCGCTCAGTCAGACCAAGTGGTGACATGTGGACAAGACGCTCCTCGGGGCGCGTCTTGCTTGGGCCTCTCTCCAGAAGGCCCTCAATCAGACCCAGTGTTGACACGTGGCAAGACGCTCCTCGGGGCGCGTCTTGCTTGGGCCTCTCTCCTGGAGGCGCTCAGTCAGACCGAGTGCTGACAAAAGGCAAGACGCTCCTCGGGGCGCGTCTTGCTGGGGCCTCTCTCCTGGAGGCGTTCAGTCAGACCCAGTGCTGACATGTGGCAAGACGCTCCTCGGGGCGCGTCTTGCTTGGGCCTCTCTCCTGGAGGCGGTCAGTCAGACTGAGTAGTGACATGTGGCCTGACGCTCCTCGGGGCGCGTCTTGCTTCGGCCTCTCTCCTGGAGGCGCTCAGTCAGACCCAGTGGTGACATGTGGCAAGACACTCCTCGGGGCGCGTCTTGCTTGGGCCTCTTTCCTGGAGGCCCTCTGTCAGACCCAGTGTTGACATGTGTCAAGACGCTCCTCGGGGCGCGTCTTGCTTGGGCTTCTCTCCTGGAGGCCCTCAGTCAGACCCATTGTTGACATGTGGCAAGACACTCCTCGGGGCGCGTCTTGCTTGGGCTTCTCTCCTGGAGGCGCTCAGACAGATCCAGTGTTCACATGTGACAAGACGCTCCTCGGGGCGCGTCTTGCTTGGGCCTCTCTCCTGGAGGCGCTCAGTCAGAACCAGAGGTGACATGTGGCAAGACGCTCCTCGGGGCGCGTCTTGCTTTGGCCTCTCTCCTGGAGGCGCTCAGTCAGAATGAGTAGTGACATGTGGCCTGACGCTCCTCGGGGCGCGTGTTGCTTGGGCCTCTCTCCTGGAGGCGCTCAGTCAGACCAAGTGGTGACATGTGGCAAGACACTTCTCGGGGCGCGTCTTGCTTGGGCCTCTCTCCTGGAGGCCCTCTGTCAGACCCAGTGTTGACATGTGGCAAGACACTCCTCGGGGCGCGTCTTGCTTGGGCCTCTCTCATGGAGGCCCTCTGTCAGACCCAGTGTTGACATGTGTCAAGACGCTCCTCAGGGCGCGTCTTGCTTTGGCCTCTCTCCTGGAGGCGCTCAGTCAGACCGAGTGCTGACATGTGGCAAGACGCTCCTCGGGCCGCGTGTTGCTTGGGCTTCTCTCCTGGAGGCCCTCAGTCAGACCCATTGTTGACATGTGGCAAGACGCTCCTCGGGGTGCATCTTGCTTGGGCCTCTCTCCTGGAGGCCCTCAATCAGACCCATTGTTGACATGTGGCAAGACGCTCCTCGGGGCGCGTCTTGCTTGGGCCTCTCTCCTGGAGGCGCTCAGTCAGACCGAGTGCTGACAAAAGGCAAGACGCTCCTCGGGGCGCGTCTTGCTGGGGCCTCTCTCCTGGAGGCCCTCTGTCAGACCCAGTGTTGACATGTGGCAAAACGCTCCTCCGGGCGCATCTTGCTTGGGCCTCTCTCCTGGAGGCCCTCAGTCAGACCCATTGTTGACATGTGGCAAGACGCTCCTCGGGGCGCGTCTTGCTTGGGCCTCTCTCCTGGAGGCGCTCAGTCAGACCGAGTGCTGACATAAGGCAAGACGCTCCTCGGGGCGCATCTTGCTGGGGCCTCTCTCCTGGAGGCGCTCAGTCAGACCCAGTGCTGACATGTGGCAAGACACTCCTCGGGGCGCGTCTTGCTTGGGCCTCTCTCCTGGAGGCGCTCAGTCAGACCCAGTGTTGACATGTGGCAAGACGCTCCTCGGGGCGCGTCTTGCTTGGGCCTCTCTCATGGAGGCCCTCTGTCAGACCCAGTGTTGACATGTGTCAAGACGCTCCTCGGGGCGCGTCTTGCTTTGGCCTCTCTCCTGGAGGCGCTCAGTCAGACCGAGTGCTGACATGTGGCAAGAAGCTCCTCGGGGCGCGTCTTGCTAGGGCTTCTCTCCTGGAGGCGCTCAGTAAGACCCATTGTTGACATGTGGCAAGACGCTCCTCGGGGCGCGTCTTGCTTGGGCCTCTCTCCTGGAGGCGCTCAGTCAGACTGAGTAGTGACATGTGGCCTGACGCTCCTCGGGGCGCATGTTGCTTGGGCCTCTCTCCTGGAGGCGCTCAGTCAGACCAAGTGGTGACATGTGGCAAGACGCTCCTCGGGGCGCGTCTTGCTTGGGCCTCTCTCCAGAAGGCCCTCAATCAGACCCAGTGTTGACACGTGGCAAGACGCTCCTCGGGGCGCGTCTTGCTTGGGCCTCTCTCCTGGAGGCGCTCAGTCAGAATGAGTAGTGACATGTGGCCTGACGCTCCTCGGGGCGCGTGTTGCTTGGGCCTCTCTCCTGGAGGCGCTCAGTCAGACCAAGTGGTGACATGTGGCAAGACACTTCTCGGAGCGCGTCTTGCTTGGGCCTCTCTCCTGGAGGCCCTCTGTCAGACCCAGTGTTGACATGTGGCAAGACACTCCTCGGGGCGCGTCTTGCTTGGGCCTCTCTCATGGAGGCCCTCTGTCAGACCCAGTGTTGACATGTGTCAAGACGCTCCTCAGGGCGCGTCTTGCTTTGGCCTCTCTCCTGGAGGCGCTCAGTCAGACCGAGTGCTGACATGTGGCAAGACGCTCCTCGGGCCGCGTGTTGCTTGGGCTTCTCTCCTGGAGGCCCTCAGTCAGACCCATTGTTGACATGTGGCAAGACGCTCCTCGGGGCGCATATTGCTTGGGCCTCTCTCCTGGAGGCGCTCAGTCAGACCGAGTGCTGAAATGTGGCAAGAAGCTCCTTGGGGCGCGTCTTGCTTGGGCTTCTCTCCTGGAGGCGCTCAGTAAGACCCATTGTTGACATGTGGCAAGACGCTCCTCGGGGCGCGTCTTGCTTGGGCCTCTCTCCTGGAGGCGCTCAGTCAGACTGAGTAGTGACATGTGGCCTGACGCTCCTCGGGGCGCATGTTGCTTGGGCCTCTCTCCTGGAGGCGCTCAGTCAGACCAAGTGGTGACATGTGGACAAGACGCTCCTCGGGGCGCGTCTTGCTTGGGCCTCTCTCCAGAAGGCCCTCAATCAGACCCAGTGTTGACACGTGGCAAGACGCTCCTCGGGGCGCGTCTTGCTTGGGCCTCTCTCCTGGAGGCGCTCAGTCAGACCGAGTGCTGACAAAAGGCAAGACGCTCCTCGGGGCGCGTCTTGCTGGGGCCTCTCTCCTGGAGGCGTTCAGTCAGACCCAGTGCTGACATGTGGCAAGACGCTCCTCGGGGCGCGTCTTGCTTGGGCCTCTCTCCTGGAGGCGGTCAGTCAGACTGAGTAGTGACATGTGGCCTGACGCTCCTCGGGGCGCGTCTTGCTTCGGCCTCTCTCCTGGAGGCGCTCAGTCAGACCCAGTGGTGACATGTGGCAAGACACTCCTCGGGGCGCGTCTTGCTTGGGCCTCTTTCCTGGAGGCCCTCTGTCAGACCCAGTGTTGACATGTGTCAAGACGCTCCTCGGGGCGCGTCTTGCTTGGGCTTCTCTCCTGGAGGCCCTCAGTCAGACCCATTGTTGACATGTGGCAAGACACTCCTCGGGGCGCGTCTTGCTTGGGCTTCTCTCCTGGAGGCGCTCAGACAGATCCAGTGTTGACATGTGACAAGACGCTCCTCGGGGCGCGTCTTGCTTGGGCCTCTCTCCTGGAGGCGCTCAGTCAGAACCAGAGGTGACATGTGGCAAGACGCTCCTCGGGGCGCGTCTTGCTTGGGCCTCTCTCCTGGAGGCCCTCTGTCAGACCCAGTGTTGACATGTGGCAAAACGCTCCTCCGGGCGCATCTTGCTTGGGCCTCTCTCCTGGAGGCCCTCAGTCAGACCCATTGTTGACATGTGGCAAGACGCTCCTCGGGGCGCGTCTTGCTTGGGCCTCTCTCCTGGAGGCGCTCAGTCAGACCGAGTGCTGACATAAGGCAAGACGCTCCTCGGGGCGCATCTTGCTGGGGCCTCTCTCCTGGAGGCGCTCAGTCAGACCCAGTGCTGACATGTGGCAAGACCCTCCTCGGGGCGCGTCTTGCTTGGGCCTCTCTCCTGGAGGCGCTCAGTCAGACCCAGTGTTGACATGTGGCAAGACGCTCCTCGGGGCGCGTCTTGCTTGGGCCTCTCTCATGGAGGCCCTCTGTCAGACCCAGTGTTGACATGTGTCAAGACGCTCCTCGGGGCGCGTCTTGCTTTGGCCTCTCTCCTGGAGGCGCTCAGTCAGACCGAGTGCTGACATGTGGCAAGAAGCTCCTCGGGGCGCGTCTTGCTTGGGCTTCTCTCCTGGAGGCGCTCAGTAAGACCCATTGTTGACATGTGGCAAGACGCTCCTCGGGGCGCGTCTTGCTTGGGCCTCTCTCCTGGAGGCGCTCAGTCAGACTGAGTAGTGACATGTGGCCTGACGCTCCTCGGGGCGCGTGTTGCTTGGGCCTCTCTCCTGGAGGCGCTCAGTCAGACCAAGTGGTGACATGTGGCAAGACGCTCCTCGGGGCGCGTCTTGCTTGGGCCTCTCTCCAGAAGGCCCTCAATCAGACCCAGTGTTGACACGTGGCAAGACGCTCCTCGGGGCGCGTCTTGCTTGGGCCTCTCTCCTGGAGGCGCTCAGTCAGAATGAGTAGTGACATGTGGCCTGACGCTCCTCGGGGCGCGTGTTGCTTGGGCCTCTCTCCTGGAAGCGCTCAGTCAGACCAAGTGGTGACATGTGGCAAGACACTTCTCGGAGCGCGTCTTGCTTGGGCCTCTCTCCTGGAGGCCCTCTGTCAGACCCAGTGTTGACATGTGGCAAGATACTCCTCGGGGCGCGTCTTGCTTGGGCCTCTCTCATGGAGGCCCTCTGTCAGACCCAGTGTTGACATGCGTCAAGACGCTCCTCAGGGCGCGTCTTGCTTTGGCCTCTCTCCTGGAGGCGCTCAGTCAGACCGAGTGCTGACATGTGGCAAGACGCTCCTCGGGCCGCGTGTTGCTTGGGCTTCTCTCCTGGAGGCCCTCAGTCAGACCCATTGTTGACATGTGGCAAGACGCTCCTCGGGGCGCATATTGCTTGGGCCTCTCTCCTGGAGGCCCTCAGTCAGACCCATTGTTGACATGTGGCAAGACGCTCCTCGGGGCGCGTCTTGCTTGGGCCTCTCTCCTGGAGGCGCTCAGTCAGACCGAGTGCTGACAAAAGGCAAGACGCTCCTCGGGGCGCGTCCTGCTGGGGCCTCTCTCCTGGAGGCGTTCAGTCAGACCCAGTGCTGACATGTGGCAAGACGCTCCTCGGGGCGCGTCTTGCTTGGGCCTCTCTCCTGGAGGCGGTCAGTCAGACTGAGTAGTGACATGTGGCCTGACGCTCCTCGGGGCGCGTCTTGCTTCGGCCTCTCTCCTGGAGGCGCTCAGTCAGACCCAGTGGTGACATGTGGCAAGAAACTCCTCGGGGCGCGTCTTGCTTGGGCCTCTCTCCTGGAGGCCCTCTGTCAGACCCAGTGTTGACATGTGTCAAGACGCTCCTCGGGGCGCGTCTTGCTTGGGCTTCTCTCCTGGAGGCCCTCAGTCAGACCCATTGTTGACATTTGGCAAGACGCTCCTCGGGGCGCGTCTTGCTTTGGCCTCTCTCCTGGAGGCGCTCAGTCAGACCGAGTGCTGACATGTGGCAAGAAGCTCCTCGGGGCGCGTCTTGCTTGGGCTTCTCTCCTGGAGGCGCTCAGTAAGACCCATTGTTGACATGTGGCAAGACGCTCCTCGGGGCGCGTCTTGCTTGGGCCTCTCTCCTGGAGGCGCTCAGTCAGACTGAGTAGTGACATGTGGCCTGACGCTCCTCGGGGCGCGTGTTGCTTGGGCCTCTCTCCTGGAGGCGCTCAGTCAGACCAAGTGGTGACA
Organism: Nothobranchius furzeri; assembly: GCF_043380555.1. Lineage (NCBI taxonomy): Eukaryota > Metazoa > Chordata > Actinopteri > Cyprinodontiformes > Nothobranchiidae > Nothobranchius > Nothobranchius furzeri. Next base: position 18,703,182 of record NC_091741.1, read on the forward strand.
TGTGGCAAGACGCTCCTCGGGGCGCGTCTTGCTTGGGCCTCTCTCCAGAAGGCCCTCAATCAGACCCAGTGTTGACACGTGGCAAGACGCTCCTCGGGGCGCGTCTTGCTTGGGCCTCTCTCCTGGAGGCGCTCAGTCAGAATGAGTAGTGACATGTGGCCTGACGCTCCTCGGGGCGCGTGTTGCTTGGGCCTCTCTCCTGGAGGCGCTCAGTCAGACCAAGTGGTGACATGTGGCAAGACACTTCTCGGAGCGCGTCTTGCTTGGGCCTCTCTCCTGGAGATCCTCTGTCAGACCCAGTGTTGACATGTGGCAAGACACTCCTCGGGGCGCGTCTTGCTTGGGCCTCTCTCATGGAGGCCCTCTGTCAGACCCAGTGTTGACATGTGTCAAGACGCTCCTCAGGGCGCGTCTTGCTTTGGCCTCTCTCCTGGAGGCGCTCAGTCAGACCGAGTGCTGACATGTGGCAAGACGCTCCTCGGGCCGCGTGTTGCTTGGGCTTCTCTCCTGGAGGCCCTCAGTCAGACCCATTGTTGACATGTGGCAAGACGCTCCTCGGGTGCATATTGCTTGGGCCTCTCTCCTGGAGGCCCTCAGTCAGACCCATTGTTGACATGTGGCAAGACGCTCCTCGGGGCGCGTCTTGCTTGGGCCTCTCTCCTGGAGGCGCTCAGTCAGACCGAGTGCTGACAAAAGGCAAGACGCTCCTCGGGGCGCGTCTTGCTGGGGCCTCTCTCCTGGAGGCGTTCAGTCAGACCCAGTGCTGACATGTGGCAAGACGCTCCTCGGGGCGCGTCTTGCTTGGGCCTCTCTCCTGGAGGCGCTCAGTCAGACTGAGTAGTGACATGAGGCCTGACGCTCCTCGGGGCGCGTCTTGCTTGGGCCTCTCTCCTGGAGGCGCTCAGTCAGACCCAGTGGTGACATGTGGCAAGACACTCCTCGGGGCGCGTCTTGCTTGGGCCTCTCTCCTGGAGGCCCTCTGTCAGACCCAGTGTTGACATGTGTCAAGAGACGAGAGAAGCCCAAGCAAGACGCGCCCCGAGGAGCGTCTTGACACATGTCAACACTGGGTCTGACAGAGGGCCTCCAGGAGAGAGGCCCAAGCAAGACGCGCCCCGAGGAGTGTCTTGCCACATGTCAACAATGGGTCTGACTGAGGGCCTCCAGGAGAGAAGCCCAAGCAAGACGCGCCCCGAGGAGCGTCTTGACACATGTCAACACTGGGTCTGACAGAGGGCCTCCAGGAGAGAGGCCCAAGCAAGACGCGCCCCGAGGAGTGTCTTGCCACATGTCAACACTGGGTCTGACTGAGCGCCTCCAGGAGAGAGGCCCAAGCAAGACGCGCCCCGAGGAGCGTCAGGCCTCATGTCACTACTCAGTCTGACTGAGCGCCTCCAGGAGAGAGGCCCAAGCAAGACGCGCCCCGAGGAGCGTCTTGCCACATGTCAGCACTGGGTCTGACTGAACGCCTCCAGGAGAGAGGCCCCAGCAAGACGCGCCCCGAGGAGCGTCTTGCCTTTTGTCAGCACTCGGTCTGACTGAGCGCCTCCAGGAGAGAGGCCCAAGCAAGACGCGCCCCGAGGAGCGTCTTGCCACATGTCAACAATGGGTCTGACTGAGGGCCTCCAGGAGAGAGGCCCAAGCAATATGCACCCGAGGAGCGTCTTGCCACATGTCAACAATGGGTCTGACTGAGGGCCTCCAGGAGAGAAGCCCAAGCAACACGCGGCCCGAGGAGCGTCTTGCCACATGTCAGCACTCGGTCTGACTGAGCGCCTCCAGGAGAGAGGCCAAAGCAAGACGCGCCCTGAGGAGCGTCTTGACACATGTCAACACTGGGTCTGACAGAGGGCCTCCATGAGAGAGGCCCAAGCAAGACGCGCCCCGAGGAGTGTCTTGCCACATGTCAACACTGGGTCTGACAGAGGGCCTCCAGGAGAGAGGCCCAAGCAAGACGCGCTCCGAGAAGTGTCTTGCCACATGTCACCACTTGGTCTGACTGAGCGCCTCCAGGAGAGAGGCCCAAGCAACACGCGCCCCGAGGAGCGTCAGGCCACATGTCACTACTCATTCTGACTGAGCGCCTCCAGGAGAGAGGCCCAAGCAAGACGCGCCCCGAGGAGCGTCTTGCCACGTGTCAACACTGGGTCTGATTGAGGGCCTTCTGGAGAGAGGCCCAAGCAAGACGCGCCCCGAGGAGCGTCTTGCCACATGTCACCACTTGGTCTGACTGAGCGCCTCCAGGAGAGAGGCCCAAGCAACACGCGCCCCGAGGAGCGTCAGGCCACATGTCACTACTCAGTCTGACTGAGCGCCTCCAGGAGAGAGGCCCAAGCAAGACGCGCCCCGAGGAGCGTCTTGCCACATGTCAACAATGGGTCTTACTGAGCGCCTCCAGGAGAGAAGCCCAAGCAAGACGCGCCCCGAGGAGCTTCTTGCCACATGTCAGCACTCGGTCTGACTGAGCGCCTCCAGGAGAGAGGCCAAAGCAAGACGCGCCCCGAGGAGCGTCTTGCCAAATGTCAACAATGGGTCTGACTGAGGGCCTCCAGGAGAGAAGCCCAAGCAAGACGCGCCCCGAGGAGCGTCTTGACACATGTCAACACTGGGTCTTACTGAGCGCCTCCAGGAGAGAAGCCCAAGCAAGACGCGCCCCGAGGAGCTTCTTGCCACATGTCAGCACTCGGTCTGACTGAGCGCCTCCAGGAGAGAGGCCAAAGCAAGACGCGCCCCGAGGAGCGTCTTGCCACATGTCACCTCTGGTTCTGACTGAGCGCCTCCAGGAGAGAGGCCCAAGCAAGACGCGCCCCGAGGAGCGTCTTGTCACATGTCAACACTGGTTCTGACTGAGCGCCTCCAGGAGAGAGGCCCAAGCAAGACGCGCCCCGAGGAGCGTCTTGTCACATGTCAACACTGGATCTGTCTGAGCGCCTCCAGGAGAGAAGCCCAAGCAAGACGCGCCCCGAGGAGTGTCTTGCCAAATGTCAACAATGGGTCTGACTGAGGGCCTCCAGGAGAGAAGCCCAAGCAAGACGCGCCCCGAGGAGCGTCTTGACACATGTCAACACTGGGTCTGACAGAGGGCCTCCAGGAGAGAGGCCCAAGCAAGACGCGCCCCGAGGAGTGTCTTGCCACATGTCAACAATGGGTCTGACTGAGGGCCTCCAGGAGAGAAGCCCAAGCAAGACGCGCCCCGAGGAGCGTCTTGACACATGTCAACACTGGGTCTGACAGAGGGCCTCCAGGAGAGAGGCCCAAGCAAGACGTGCCCCGAGGAGTGTCTTGCCACATGTCACCACTGGGTCTGACTGAGCGCCTCCAGGAGAGAGGCCCAAGCAAGACGCGCCCCGAGGAGCGTCAGGCCTCATGTCACTACTCAGTCTGACTGAGCGCCTCCAGGAGAGAGGCCCAAGCAAGATGCGCCCCGAGGAGCGTCTTGCCACATGTCAGCACTGGGTCTGACTGAACGCCTCCAGGAGAGAGGCCCCAGCAAGACGCGCCCCGAGGAGCGTCTTGCCTTTTGTCAGCACTCGGTCTGACTGAGCGCCTCCAGGAGAGAGGCCCAAGCAAGACGCGCCCCGAGGAGCGTCTTGCCACATGTCAACAATGGGTCTGACTGAGGGCCTCCAGGAGAGAGGCCCAAGCAATATGCACCCGAGGAGCGTCTTGCCACATGTCAACAATGGGTCTGACTGAGGGCCTCCAGGAGAGAAGCCCAAGCAACACGCGGCCCGAGGAGCGTCTTGCCACATGTCAGCACTCGGTCTGACTGAGCGCCTCCAGGAGAGAGGCCAAAGCAAGACGCGCCCTGAGGAGCGTCTTGACACATGTCAACACTGGGTCTGACAGAGGGCCTCCATGAGAGAGGCCCAAGCAAGACGCGCCCCGAGGAGTGTCTTGCCACATGTCAACACTGGGTCTGACAGAGGATCTCCAGGAGAGAGGCCCAAGCAAGACGCGCTCCGAGAAGTGTCTTGCCACATGTCACCACTTGGTCTGACTGAGCGCCTCCAGGAGAGAGGCCCAAGCAACACGCGCCCCGAGTAGCGTCAGGCCACATGTCACTACTCATTCTGACTGAGCGCCTCCAGGAGAGAGGCCCAAGCAAGACGCGCCCCGAGGAGCGTCTTGCCACGTGTCAACACTGGGTCTGATTGAGGGCCTTCTGGAGAGAGGCCCAAGCAAGACGCGCCCCGAGGAGCGTCTTGCCACATGTCACCACTTGGTCTGACTGAGCGCCTCCAGGAGAGAGGCCCAAGCAACACGCGCCCCGAGGAGCGTCAGGCCACATGTCACTACTCAGTCTGACTGAGCGCCTCCAGGAGAGAGGCCCAAGCAAGACGCGCCCCGACGAGCGTCTTGCCACATGTCAACAATGGGTCTTACTGAGCGCCTCCAGGAGAGAAGCCCAAGCAAGACGCGCCCCGAGGAGCTTCTTGCCACATGTCAGCACTCGGTCTGACTGAGCGCCTCCAGGAGAGAGGCCAAAGCAAGACGCGCCCCGAGGAGCGTCTTGCCAAATGTCAACAATGGGTCTGACTGAGGGCCTCCAGGAGAGAAGCCCAAGCAAGACGCGCCCCGAGGAGCGTCTTGACACATGTCAACACTGGGTCTGACAGAGGGCCTCCAGGAGAGAGGCCCAAGCAAGACGCGCCCCGAGGAGTTTCTTGCCACATGTCACCACTGGGTCTGACTGAGCGCCTCCAGGAGAGAGGCCGAAGCAAGACGCGCCCCGAGGAGCGTCAGGCCACATGTCACTACTCAGTCTGACTGACCGCCTCCAGGAGAGAGGCCCAAGCAAGACGCGCCCCGAGGAGCGTCTTGCCACATGTCAGCACTGGGTCTGACTGAACGCCTCCAGGAGAGAGGCCCCAGCAGGACGCGCCCCGAGGAGCGTCTTGCCTTTTGTCAGCACTCGGTCTGACTGAGCGCCTCCAGGAGAGAGGCCCAAGCAAGACGCGCCCCGAGGAGCGTCTTGCCACATGTCAACAATGGGTCTGACTGAGGGCCTCCAGGAGAGAGGCCCAAGCAATATGCGCCCCGAGGAGCGTCTTGCCACATGTCAACAATGGGTCTGACTGAGGGCCTCCAGGAGAGAAGCCCAAGCAACACGCGGCCCGAGGAGCGTCTTGCCACATGTCAGCACTCGGTCTGACTGAGCGCCTCCAGGAGAGAGGCCAAAGCAAGACGCGCCCTGAGGAGCGTCTTGACGCATGTCAACACTGGGTCTGACAGAGGGCCTCCATGAGAGAGGCCCAAGCAAGACGCGCCCCGAGGAGTGTCTTGCCACATGTCAACACTGGGTCTGACAGAGGGCCTCCAGGAGAGAGGCCCAAGCAAGACGCGCTCCGAGAAGTGTCTTGCCACATGTCACCACTTGGTCTGACTGAGCGCCTCCAGGAGAGAGGCCCAAGCAACACGCGCCCCGAGGAGCGTCAGGCCACATGTCACTACTCATTCTGACTGAGCGCCTCCAGGAGAGAGGCCCAAGCAAGACGCGCCCCGAGGAGCGTCTTGCCACGTGTCAACACTGGGTCTGATTGAGGGCCTTCTGGAGAGAGGCCCAAGCAAGACGCGCCCCGAGGAGCGTCTTGCCACATGTCACCACTTGGTCTGACTGAGCGCCTCCAGGAGAGAGGCCCAAGCAACACGCGCCCCGAGGAGCGTCAGGCCACATGTCACTACTCAGTCTGACTGAGCGCCTCCAGGAGAGAGGCCCAAGCAAGACGCGCCCCGAGGAGCGTCTTGCCACATGTCAACAATGGGTCTTACTGAGCGCCTCCAGGAGAGAAGCCCAAGCAAGACGCGCCCCGAGGAGCTTCTTGCCACATGTCAGCACTCGGTCTGACTGAGCGCCTCCAGGAGAGAGGCCAAAGCAAGACGCGCCCCGAGGAGCGTCTTGACACATGTCAACACTGGGTCTGACAGAGGGCCTCCATGAGAGAGGCCCAAGCAAGACGCGCCCCGAGGAGCGTCTTGCCACATGTCAACACTGGGTCTGACTGAGCGCCTCCAGGAGAGAGGCCCAAGCAAGACGCGCCCCGAGGAGGGTCTTGCCACATGTCAGCACTGGGTCTGACTGAGCGCCTCCAGGAGAGAAGCCCCAGCAAGATGCGCCCCGAGGAGCGTCTTGCCTTATGTCAGCACTCGGTCTGACTGAGCGCCTCCAGGAGAGAGGCCCAAGCAAGACGCGCCCCGAGGAGCGTCTTGCCACATGTCAACAATGGGTCTGACTGAGGGCCTCCAGGAGAGAGGCCCAAGCAAGATGCGCCCGGAGGAGCGTTTTGCCACATGTCAACACTGGGTCTGACAGAGGGCCTCCAGGAGAGAGGCCCAAGCAAGACGCGCCCCGAGGAGCGTCTTGCCACATGTCACCTCTGGTTCTGACTGAGCGCCTCCAGGAGAGAGGCCCAAGCAAGACGCGCCCCGAGGAGCGTCTTGTCACATGTCAACACTGGATCTGTCTGAGCGCCTCCAGGAGAGAAGCCCAAGCAAGACGCGCCCCGAGGAGTGTCTTGCCACATGTCAACAATGGGTCTGACTGAGGGCCTCCAGGAGAGAAGCCCAAGCAAGACGCGCCCCGAGGAGCGTCTTGACACATGTCAACACTGGGTCTGACAGAGGGCCTCCAGGAAAGAGGCCCAAGCAAGACGCGCCCCGAGGAGTGTCTTGCCACATGTCACCACTGGGTCTGACTGAGCGCCTCCAGGAGAGAGGCCGAAGCAAGACGCGCCCCGAGGAGCGTCAGGCCACATGTCACTACTCAGTCTGACTGACCGCCTCCAGGAGAGAGGCCCAAGCAAGACGCGCCCCGAGGAGCGTCTTGCCACATGTCAGCACTGGGTCTGACTGAACGCCTCCAGGAGAGAGGCCCCAGCAAGACGCGCCCCGAGGAGCGTCTTGCCTTTTGTCAGCACTCGGTCTGACTGAGCGCCTCCAGGAGAGAGGCCCAAGCAAGACGCGCCCCGAGGAGCGTCTTGCCACGTGTCAACACTGGGTCTGATTGAGGGCCTTCTGGAGAGAGGCCCAAGCAAGACGCGCCCCGAGGAGCGTCTTGTCCACATGTCACCACTTGGTCTGACTGAGCGCCTCCAGGAGAGAGGCCCAAGCAACATGCGCCCCGAGGAGCGTCAGGCCACATGTCACTACTCAGTCTGACTGAGCGCCTCCAGGAGAGAGGCCCAAGCAAGACGCGCCCCGAGGAGCGTCTTGCCACATGTCAACAATGGGTCTTACTGAGCGCCTCCAGGAGAGAAGCCCAAGCAAGACGCGCCCCAAGGAGCTTCTTGCCACATTTCAGCACTCGGTCTGACTGAGCGCCTCCAGGAGAGAGGCCCAAGCAATATGCGCCCCGAGGAGCGTCTTGCCACATGTCAACAATGGGTCTGACTGAGGGCCTCCAGGAGAGAAGCCCAAGCAACACGCGGCCCGAGGAGCGTCTTGCCACATGTCAGCACTCGGTCTGACTGAGCGCCTCCAGGAGAGAGGCCAAAGCAAGACGCGCCCTGAGGAGCGTCTTGACACATGTCAACACTGGGTCTGACAGAGGGCCTCCATGAGAGAGGCCCAAGCAAGACGCGCCCCGAGGAGTGTCTTGCCACATGTCAACACTGGGTCTGACAGAGGGCCTCCAGGAGAGAGGCCCAAGCAAGACGCGCTCCGAGAAGTGTCTTGCCACATGTCACCACTTGGTCTGACTGAGCGCCTCCAGGAGAGAGGCCCAAGCAACACGCGCCCCGAGGAGCGTCAGGCCACATGTCACTACTCATTCTGACTGAGCGCCTCCAGGAGAGAGGCCCAAGCAAGACGCGCCCCGAGGAGCGTCTTGCCACGTGTCAACACTGGGTCTGATTGAGGGCCTTCTGGAGAGAGGCCCAAGCAAGACGCGCCCCGAGGAGCGTCTTGCCACATGTCACCACTTGGTCTGACTGAGCGCCTCCAGGAGAGAGGCCCAAGCAACATGCGCCCCGAGGAGCGTCAGGCCACATGTCACTACTCAGTCTGACTGAGCGCCTCCAGGAGAGAGGCCCAAGCAAGACGCGCCCCGAGGAGCGTCTTGCCACATGTCAACAATGGGTCTTACTGAGCGCCTCCAGGAGAGAAGCCCTAGCAAGACGCGCCCCGAGGAGCTTCTTGCCACATGTCAGCACTCGGTCTAACTGAGCGCCTCCAGGAGAGAGGCCAAAGCAAGACGCGCCCCGAGGAGCGTCTTGACACATGTCAACACTGGGTCTGACAGAGGGCCTCCATGAGAGAGGCCCAAGCAAGACGCGCCCCGAGGAGCGTCTTGCCACATGTCAACACTGGGTCTGACTGAGCGCCTCCAGGAGAGAGGCCCAAGCAAGACGCGCCCCGAGGAGTGTCTTGCCACATGTCAGCACTGGGTCTGACTGAGCGCCTCCAGGAGAGAGGCCCCAGCAAGATGCGCCCCGAGGAGCGTCTTGCCTTATGTCAGCACTCGGTCTGACTGAGCGCCTCCAGGAGAGAGGCCCAAGCAAGACGCGCCCCGAGGAGCGTCTTGCCACATGTCAACAATGGGTCTGACTGAGGGCCTCCAGGAGAGAGGCCCAAGCAAGATGCGCCCGGAGGAGCGTTTTGCCACATGTCAACACTGGGTCTGACAGAGGGCCTCCAGGAGAGAGGCCCCAGCAAGACGCGCCCCGAGGAGCGTCTTGCCTTTTGTCAGCACTCGGTCTGACTGAGCGCCTCCAGGAGAGAGGCCCAAGCAAGACGCGCCCCGAGGAGCGTCTTGCCACATGTCAACAATGGGTCTGATTGAGGGCCTCCAGGAGAGAGGCCCAAGCAAGATGCACCCCGAGGAGCGTCTTGCCACATGTCAACAATGGGTCTGACTGAGGGCCTCCAGGAGAGAAGCCCAAGCAACACGCGGCCCGAGGAGCGTCTTGCCACATGTCAGCACTCGGTCTGACTGAGCACCTCCAGGAGAGAGGCCAAAGCAAGATGCGCCCTGAGGAGCGTCTTGACACATGTCAACACTGGGTCTGACAGAGGGCCTCCATGAGAGAGGCCCAAGCAAGACGCGCCCCGAGGAGTGTCTTGCCACATGTCAACACTGGGTCTGACAGAGGGCCTCCAGGAGAGAGGCCCAAGCAAGACGCGCCCCGAGAAGTGTCTTGCAGCATGTCACCACTTGGTCTGACTGAGCGCCTCCAGGAGAGAGGCCCAAGCAACACGCGCCCCGAGGAGCGTCAGGCCACATGTCACTACTCATTCTGACTGAGCGCCTCCAGGAGAGAGGCCAAAGCAAGACGCGCCCCGAGGAGCGTCTTGCCACGTGTCAACACTGGGTCTGATTGAGGGCCTTCTGGAGAGAGGCCCAAGCAAGATGCGCCCCGAGGAGCGTCTTGCCACATGTCACCACTGGGTCTGACTGAGCGCCTCCAGGAGAGAGGCCGAAGCAAGACGAGCCCCGAGGAGCGTCAGGCCACATGTCACTACTCAGTCTGACTGACCGCCTCCAGGAGAGAGGCCCAAGCAAGACGCGCCCCGAGGAGCGTCTTGCCACATGTCAACAATGGGTCTGACTGAGGGCCTCCAGGAGAGAAGCCCAAGCAAGACGCGCCCCGAGGAGTGTCTTGCCACATGTCAACAATGGGTCTGACTGAGGGCCTCCAGGAGAGAAGCCCAAGCAAGACGCGCCCCGAGGAGCGTCTTGACACATGTCAACAATGGGTCTGACTGAGGGCCTCCAGGAGAGAAGCCCAGCAAGACGCGCCCCGAGGAGCGTCTTGACACATGTCAACACTGGGTCTCACAGAGGGCCTCCAGGAGAGAGGCCCAAGCAAGACGCGCCCCGAGGAGTGTCTTGCCACATGTCAGCACTGGGTCTGACTGAGCGCCTCCAGGAGAGAGACCCCAGCAAGATGCGCCCCGAGGAGCGTCTTGCCTTATGTCAGCACTCGGTCTGACTGAGCGCCTCCAGGAGAGAGGCCCAAGCAAGACGCGCCCCGAGGAGCGTCTTGCCACATGTCAACAATGGGTCTGACTGAGGGCCTCCAGGAGAGAGGCCCAAGCAAGATGCGCCCGGAGGAGCGTTTTGCCACATGTCAACACTGGGTCTGACAGAGGGCCTCCAGGAGAGAGGCCCAAGCAAGACGCGCCCCGAGGAGCGTCTTGCCACATGTCACCTCAGGTTCTGACTGAGCGCCTCCAGGAGAGAGGCCCAAGCAAGACGCGCCCCGAGGAGCGTCTTGTCACATCTCAACACTGGATCTGTCTGAGCGCCTCCAGGAGAGAAGCCCAAGCAAGACGCGCCCCGAGGAGTGTCTTGCCACATGTCAACAATGGGTCTGACTGAGGGCCTCCAGGAGAGAAGCCCAAGCAAGACGTGCCCCGAGGAGCGTCTTGACACATGTCAACACTGGGTCTGACAGAGGGCCTCCAGGAGAGAGGCCCAAGCAAGACGCGCCCCGAGGAGTGTCTTGCCACATGTCACCACTGGGTCTGACTGAGCGCCTCCAGGAGAGAGGCCGAAGCAAGACGCGCCCCGAGGAGCGTCAGGCCAAATGTCACTACTCAGTCTGACTGAGCGCCTCCAGGAGAGAGGCCCAAGCAAGACGCGCCCCGAGGACCGTCTTGCCACATGTCAGCACTGGGTCTGACTGAACGCCTCCAGGAGAGAGGCCCCAGCAAGACGCGCCCCGAGGAGCGTCTTGCCTTTTGTCAGCACTCGGTCTGACTGAGCGCCTCCAGGAGAGAAGCCCAAGCAACACGCGGCCCGAGGAGCGTCTTGCCACATGTCAGCACTCGGTCTGACTGAGCGCCTCCAGGAGAGAGGCCCAAGCAACACGCGCCCCGAGGAGCGTCAGGCCACATGTCACTACTCATTCTGACTGAGCGCAACCAGGAGAGAGGCCCAAGCAAGATGCGCCCCGAGGAGCGTCTTGCCACGTGTCAACACTGGGTCTGATTGAGGGCCTTCTGGAGAGAGGCCCAAGCAACACGCGCCCCGAGGAGCGTCAGGCCACATGTCACTACTCAGTCTGACTGAGCGCCTCCAGGAGAGAGGCCCAAGCAAGACGCGCCCCGAGGAGCGTCTTGCCACATGTCAACAATGGGTCTTACTGAGGGCCTCCAGGAGAGAAGCCCAAGCAAGACGCGCCCCGAGGAGCTTCTTGCCACATGTCAGCACTCGGTCTGACTGAGCGCCTCCAGGAGAGAGGCCAAAGCAAGACGTGCCCCGAGGAGCGTCTTGACACATGTCAACACTGGGTCTGACAGATTGACTCCATGAGAGAGGCCAAAGCAAGACGCGCCCCGAGGAGCGTCTTGCCACATGTCAACACTGGGTCTGACTGAGCGCCTCCAGGAGAGAGGCCAAAGCAAGATGTGCCCCGAGGAGCGTCTTGCCACATGTCAGCACTGGGTCTGACTGAGCGCTTCCAGGAGAGAGGCCCCAGCAAGACACGCCCCGAGGAGTGTCTTGCCTTATGTCACCACTCGGTCTGACTGAGCGCCTCCAGGAGAGAGGCCCAAGCAAGACGCGCCCCGAGGAGCGTCTTGCAACATGTCAACAATGGGTCTGACTGAGGGCCTCCAGGAGAGAGGCCCAAGCAAGATGCGCCCGGAGGAGCGTCTTGCCACATGTCAACACTGGGTCTGACAGAGGGCCTCCAGGAGAGAGGCCCAAGCAAGACGCGCCCCGAGGAGCGTCTTGTCACATGTCAACACTGGGCCTGTCTGAGCGCCTCCAGGAGAGAAGCCCAAGCAAGACGCGCCCCGAGGAGTGTCTTGCCGCATGTCAACAATGGGTCTGACTGAGGGCCTCCAGGAGAGAAGCCCAAGCAAGACGCGCCCCGAGGAGCGTCTTGACACATGTCAACACTGGGTCTGACAGAGGGCCTCCAGGAGAGAGGCCCAAGCAAGACGCGCCCCGAGGAGTGTCTTGCCACATGTCACCACTGGGTCTGACTGAGCGCCTCTAGGAGAGAGGCCCAAGCAAGACGCGCCCCGAGGAGCGTCAGGCCACATGTCACTACTAAGTCTGACTGAGCGCCTCCAGGAGAGAGGCCCAAGCAAGACGCGCCCCGAGGAGCGTCTTGCCACATGTCAGCACTGGGTCTGACTGAACGCCTCCAGAAGAGAGGCCCCAGCAAGGCGCGCCCCGAGGAGCGTCTTGCCACATGTCAACAATGGGTCTGACTGAGGGCCTCCAGGAGAGAGGCCCAAGCAAGATGCGCCCGGAGGAGCGTCTTGCCACATGTCAACACTGGGTCTGACAGAGGGCCTCCAGGAGAGAGGCCCAAGCAAGACGCGCCCCGAGGAGCGTCTTGCCACATGTCACCTCTGGTTCTGACTGAGCGCCTCCAGGAGAGAGGCCCAAGCAAGACGTGCCCCGAGGAGCGTCTTGTCACATGTCAACACTGGGTCTTTCTGAGCGCCTCCAGGAGAGAAGCCCAAGCAAGACGCGCCCCGAGGAGCGTCTTGCCACATGTCAGCACTCGGTCTGACTGAGCGCCTCCAGGAGAGAGGCCCAAGCAAGACGCGCCCAGAGGAGCGTCTTGCCACATGTCAACAATAGGTCTGACTGAGGGCCTCCAGGAGAGAAGCCCAAGCAACACGCGGCCCGAGGAGCGTCTTGCCACATGTCAGCACTCGGTCTGACTGAGCGCCTCCAGGAGAGAGGCCAAAGCAAGACGCGCCCTGAGGAGTGTCTTGACACATGTCAACACTGGGTCTGACAGAGGGCCTCCATGAGAGAGGCCCAAGCAAGACGGGCCCCGAGGAGTGTCTTGCCACATGTCAACACTGGGTCTGACAGAGGGCCTCCAGGAGAGAGGCCCAAGCAAGACGCGCCCCGAGAAGTGTCTTGCCACATGTCACCACTTGGTCTGACTGAGCGCCTCCAGGAGAGAGGCCCAAGCAACACGCGCCCCGAGGAGCGTCAGGCCACATGTCACTACTCAGTCTGACTGAGCGCCTCCAGGAGAGAGGCCCAAGCAAGACGCCCCCCGAGGAGCGTCTTGCCACATGTCAACAATGGGTCTTACTGAGGGCCTCCAGGAGAGAAGCCCAAGCAAGACGCGCCCCGAGGAGCTTCTTGCCACATGTCAGCACTCGGTCTGACTGAGCGCCTCCAGGAGAGAGGCCAAAGCAAGACGCGCCCCGAGGAGCGTCTTGATACATGTCAACACTGGGTCTGACAGAGGGCCTCCATGATAGAGGCCCAAGCAAGACGCGCCCCGAGGAGTGTCTTGCCACATGTCAACACTGGGTCTGACAGAGGGCCTCCAGAAGAGAGGCCCAAGCAAGACGCGCCCCGAGGAGTGTCTTGCCACATGTCACAACTTGGTCTGACTGAGCGCCTCCAGGAGAGAGGCCCAAGCAACACGCGCCCCGAGGAGCGTCAGGCCACATGTCACTACTCAGTCTGACTGAGCGCCTCCAGGAGAGAGGCCCAAGCAAGACGCGCCCCGAGGAGCGTCTTGCCATGTGTCAACACTGGGTCTGATTGAGGGCCTTCTGGAGGGAGGCCCAAGCAAGACGCGCCCCGAGGAGCGTCTTGCCACATGTCAACAATGGTTCTTACTGAGGGCCTCCAGGAGAGAAGCCCAAGCAAGACGCGCCCCGAGGAGCTTCTTGCCACATGTCACCACTCGGTCTGACTGAGCGCCTCCAGGAGAGAGGCCAAAGCAAGACGCCCCCCGAGGAGCGTCTTGACACATGTCAACACTGGGTCTGACAGAGGGCCTCCATGAGAGAGGCCCAAGCAAGACGCGCCCCGAGGAGTGTCTTGCCAAATGTCAACACTGGGTCTGACTGAGCGCCTCAGGGAGAGAGGTCCAAGCAAGACGCGCCCCGAGGAGCGTCTTGCCACATGTCACTACTCGGTCTGACTGAGCACCTCAGGGAGAGAGGTCCAAGCAAGATGCGCCCCGAGGAGCATCTTGCCACATGTCAACACTGGATCTGACTGAGTGCCTCCATGAGAGAAGCCCCAGCAAGACGCGCCCCGAGGAGCGTCTTGCCACATGTCACTACTCGGTCTGTTTGAGCGCCTCCAGGAGAGAGGCCCAAGCAAGACGTGCCCCGAGGAGCGTCTTGCCACATGTCAACACTGGGTCTGACTGAGGGCCTCCATGAGAGAAGCCCAAGCAAGACGCGCCCCGAGGAGAGTCTTGCCACATGTCAACACTCGGTCTGACAGAGGGCATCCAGGAGAGAGGCCCAAGCAATACGCGCCCCGAGGAGCATCTTGCCACATGTCACCACTGGGTCTGACTGAGCGCCTCCAGGAGAGAGGCCCAACCAAGACGCGCCCTGAGGAGCGTCTTGCCACATGCCAACACTGGGTCTGACAGAGGGCCTCCAGGAGAGAGGCCCAAGCAAGACGCGCTCGAGGAGTGTCTTGCCACATGTCACCACTGGGTCTGACTGAGCGCCTCCAGGAGAGAGGCCCAAGCAAGACACGCCCCGAGGAGCGTCTTGTCACATGTAAACACTGGGTCTTTCTGAGCGCCTCCAGGAAAGAAGCCCAAGCAAGACGCGCACCGAGGAGCGTCTTTCCACATGTCAGCACTCGGTCTGACTGAGCGCCTCCAGGAGAGAGGCCCAAGCAAGACGCGCCCAAAGGAGCGTCTTGCAACATGTCAACAATGGGTCTGACTGAGCGCCTCCAGGAGAGAGGCCCAAGCAACATGCGCCCCGAGGAGCGTCAGGCCACATGTCACTACTCAGTCTGACTGAGCGCCTCCAGGAGAGAGGCCCAAGCAAGACGCGCCCCGCGGAGCGTCTTGCCACATGTCAACAATGGGTCTTACTGAGGGCCTCCAGGAGAGAAGCCCAAGCAACACGCGCCCCGAGGAGCTTCTTGCCATATGTCAGCACTCGGTCTGACTGAGCGCCTCCAGGAGAGAGGCCAAAGCAAGACGCGCCCCGAGGAGCGTCTTGACACATGTCAACACTGGGTCTGACAGAGGGCCTCCATGAGAGAGGCCCAAGCAAGACGCGCCCAGAGGAGTGTCTTGCCACATGTCAACACTGGGTCTGACTGAGCGCCTCCAGGAGAGAGGCCCAAGCAAGACGCGCCCCGAGGAGCGTCTTGCCACGTGTCAACACTGGGTCTGACTGAGCGCCTCCAGGAGAGAGGCCCAAGCAAGATGCGCCCCGAGGAGCGTCTTGCCACGTGTCACCACTGGGTCTGACTGAGCGCCTCCAGGAGAGAGGCCCAAGCAAGACGCGCCCATAGGAGCTTCTTGCCACGTGTCACCACTGGGTCTGATTGAGCGCCTCCAGGAGAGAGGCCCCAGCAAGACGCGCCCCGAGGAGCGTCTTGCCTTATGTCAGCACTCGGTCTGACTGAGCGCCTCCAGGAGAGAGGCCCAAGCAAGACGCACCCCGAGGAGCGTCTTGCGACATGTCACTACTCGGTCTAACTGAGCGCCTCCAGGAGAGAAGTCATAGCCAGACGTGCCCCGATGAGTGTCTTGCCACATGTCACTACTCGGTCTGACTGAGCGCCTCCAGGAGAGAGGCCCAAGCAAGACGTGCCCCGAGGAGCGTCTTGCCACATGTCAACAATGGGTCTGACTGAGGGCCTCCAGGAGAGAAGCCCAAGCAAGACGCGCCCCGAGGAGCATCTTGCCACATGTCAACACTGGGTCTGACTGAGCGCCTCCAGGAGAGAGGCCCAAGCAAGACGCGCCCCGAGGAGCGTAAGGCCACATGTCACTACTCAGTCTGACTGAGCGCCTCCAGGAGAGAGCCCCAAGCAAGACGCGCCCCGAGGAGCGTCTTGCCACATGTCAACACTGGGTCTGATTGAGGGCCTTCTGGAGAGAGGCCCAAGCAAGACGCGCCCCGAGGAGCGTCTTGCCACATGTCATTAATGGGTCTTACTGAGGGCCTCCAGGAGAGAGGCCCAAGCAAGATGCGCCCGGAGGAGCGTCTTGCCACATGTCAACACTGGGTCTGACAGAGGGCCTCCAGGAGAGAGGCCCAAGCAAGACGCGCCCCGAGGAGCGTCTTGCCACATGTAACCTCTGGTTCTGACTGAGCGCCTCCAGGAGAGAGGCCCAAGCAAGACGCATCCGAGGAGCGTCTTGCCACATGTCAACAATGGGTCTGACTGAGGGCCTCCAGGAGAGAAGCCCAAGCAAGACGCGCCCAGTGGAGCGTCTTGACACATGTCAACACTGGGTCTGACAGAGGGCCTCCAGGAGAGAAGCCCAAGCAAGACGCGCCCCGAGGAGCTTCTTGCCACATGTCAGCACTCGGTCTGACTGAGCGCCTCCAAGAGAGAGGCCAAAGCAAGACGCGCCCCGAGGAGCGTCTTGACACATGTCAACACTGGGTCTGACAGAGGGCCTCCATGAGAGAGGCCCAAGCAAGACGCGCCCCGAGGAGTGTCTTGCCACATGTCAACACTGGGTCTGACTGAGCGCCTCCAGGAGAGAGGCCCAAGCAAGACGCGCCCCGAGGAGCTTCTTGCCACGTGTCACCACTGGGTCTGACTGAGCGCCTCCAGGAGAGAGGCCCAAGCAAGACGCACCCCGAGGAGCGTCTTGCCACGTGTCACCACTGGGTCTGATTGAGCGCCTCCAGGAGAGAGGCCCCAGCAAGACCGGTCAGGCCTGCAGTGTAAACATGTGAGACATGATGTTCTTTCACAGAACTGAGGTTGTTCATTACTAAATGACTTTTACAGGAATATTGTTATTATACTATTCAACAGGTTGATCATAATAATGTGTATTAAACCCACAACCTAGCACTGAGGACAGAGGGACTTTATTTAAATTAGTACTTAATGGAAACGCTACATAATGATACATAAGAGCCATGTCATACATTCAGCCTAGGAATAGTAGCATTGTGCACTATTAAAAATATACACATCAATTGCTCGAATCCCATTGTTGCATAGTAAAACTCTAATAAAACTCTAGTCTGACATCAACAGAGAAGACTTAGTGTATGTACTACAAATACAGCATTAGGATTTCGAGTGGACCGTGCACCTTGTGAACCATCAGAGGCTTATGTCTCTCGTCTCGTCTCGTCTCGTCTTCCTCCGCTTATCCGGGTCCGGGTCGCGGGGGCAGCATCCCAACTAGGGAGCTCCAGGCCGTCCTCTCCCCGGCCTTGTCCACCAGCTCCTCCGGCAGGACCCCAAGGCGTTCCCGGACCAGATTGGAGATGTAACCTCTCCAACGTGTCCTGGGTCGACCCGGGGGCCTTCTGCCGGCAGGACATGCCCGAAACACCTCCCCGGGGAGGCGTCCTGGAGGCATCCTGACCAGATGCCCAAACCACCTCAACTGGCTCCTTTCGATCCAGAGGAGCAGCGGTTCTACTCCGAGTCCCTCCCGAATGTCCGAGCTCCTCACCCTATCTCTAAGGCTGAGCCCGGCCACCCTACGGAGGAAACTCATTTCGGCCGCTTGTATCTGCGATCTCGTTCTTTCGGTCATTACCCAAAGCTCATGACCATAGGTGAGGATTGGGACGTAGATCGACCGGTAAATCGAGAGCCTGGCTTTCTGGCTCAGCTCCCTCTTCCCCACGACAGATCGGCTCAGCGTCCGCATCACTGCGTCCAGGAGGCATCCTGACCAGATGCCCAAACCACCTCAACTGGCTCCTTTCGATCCAGAGGAGCAGCGGTTCTACTCCGAGTCCCTCCCGAATGTCCGAGCTCCTCACCCTATCTCTAAGGCTGAGCCCGGCCACCCTACGGAGGAAACTCATTTCGGCCGCTTGTATCCGCGATCTCGTTCTTTCGGTCATTACCCAAAGCTCATGACCATAGGTGAGGATTGGGACGTAGCTTTCTGGCTCAGCTCCCTCTTCCCCACGACAGATCGGCTCAGCGTCCGCATCACTGCAGATGCCGAACCAATCCGCCTGTCGATCTCCCGATCCCTCCTACCCTCACTCGTGAACAAGACCCCGAGATACTTAAACTCCTCCACTTGAGGTAGGACCTCTCCCCCGACCCGGAGGTGGCAAGCCACCCTTTTCCGGTCGAGAACCATGGTCTCAGATTTGGAGGTGCTGATCCTCATCCCAGCCGCTTCACATTCGGCCGCGAACCTACCCAGCAAGAGCTGAAGGTCAGAGCTGGATGAAGCTAGGAGGACCACATCATCCGCAAAAAGCAGAGACGAGATTCTCCTGCCACCAAACTCGACACACTCCACACCACGGCTGCGTCTAGAAATTCTGTCCATAAAAGTGATGAACAGAACCGGTGACAAAGGGCAGCCCTGGCGGAGTCCAACCCTCACTGGGAACAGGTCCGACTTACTACCGGCTATGCGGACCAAACTCACGCTCCTCTGGTAAAGGGACTGAATGGCCCTTAACAGAAAGCCACCCACCCCATACTCCTGGAGCGTCCCCCACAGGGTGCCCCTGGGGACACGGTCATAAGCCTTCTCCAAATCCACAAAGCACATGTGGATTGGTTGGGCAAACTCCCATGCCCCCTCCATTACCCTTGCAAGGGTATAGAGCTGGTCCACAGTTCCACGGCCAGGACGAAAACCACATTGCTCCTCCTCTATCTGAGATTCAACTATCGATCGGACCCTCCTCTCCAGTACCTTGGAGTAGACCTTTCCAGGGAGGCTGAGGAGTGTGATCCCCCTATAGTTGGAACACACCCTCAGGTCACCCTTCTTAAAGATGGGGACCACCACCCCGGTCTGCCACTCCCTAGGAACTGCCCCCGATGACCACGCAATGTTGTAGAGACGTGTCAACCATGACAGCCCTACAACATCCATAGCCTTGAGATACCCAGGACGAACCTCATCCGCCCCCGGGGCTCCGCCGCTGTGTAGTTGTTTGACTACCTCAGCAACTTCTGCCCCCGAGATCGGACAGTCCATCCCCAGGCCTCCCAGCTCTGGTTCCTCCTCGGAATGCGCATTGGTGGGATTGAGGAGCTCCTCAAAGTATTCCTTCCACCGTCCGACTATAGCCTCAGTTGACGTCAGCAGCTCCCCATCCCCACTGTAAACAGTGTGAGCGAGTTGCTGCCTTCCTCTCCTGAGGCGCCGGACAGTTTGCCAGAACCTCTTTGGAGCCGATCGATAGTCTTTCTCCATGGCCTCACCAAACTCCTCCCACGCCCGAGATTTTGCCTCGGCAACTGCCACTGCTGCACCCCGCTTGGCTATCCGGTACCTGTCTGCTGCCTCCGGAGACCCACAGACCAGCCACGCCCTGTAGGCCTCCTTCTTCAGCCTGACGGCTCCCCGAACCTCTGGTGTCCACCAGCGGGTACGGGGGTTGCCACCACGACTGGCACCGGCCACCTTACGACCACAGCTAGCAACAGCCGCCTCGACAATCGCAGAGTGGAACAAGGCCCACTCGGACTCAATGTCCCCCACTGCTCTCGGGACGTGGTCAAAGCTCTGCCGGAGGTGGGAGTTGAAGACCGTCTTGACAGGTTCTTCTGCCAGGCGTTCCCAGCAGACCCTCACTATGCGTTTGGGTCTGCCAGGTCTACGCGGCATGTTCCCTTGCCATCTGATCCAACTCACCACCAGGTGGTGATCAGTTGACAGCTCCGCCCCTCTCTTCACTCGGGTGTCCAAAACATACGGCCGCAGGTCAGATGATACGACTACAAAATCTATCATCGACCTGTGACCTAGGCTGCCCTGGTACCAAGTGTACCGGTGGGCATCCTTATGTTCGAACATGGTGTTCGTTATTGCCAAACTGCGGCTTGCACAGAAGTCCAATAACAAAACACCGCTCGAGTTCTGATCAGGTGGGCCGTTCCTCCCAATCACACCCCTCCAGGTCAAGCTGTCATTGCCCACGTGAGCATTGAAGTCCCCCAGCAGGACAATGGAGTCCCCTGATGGAGCACTATCTAGCACTCGTCCCAGGGACTCCAAAAAGGGTGGGTACTCTGAACTGATATTTGGCCCATAAGCACAAACAACAGTCAGGACCCGTTCCCCGACCCGAAGGCGCAAGGAAGCTACCCTCTTGTCCCCCGGGGTAAACCCCAACACACAGGCAGAGAGTCTCGGGGCTAACAAAAAGCCAACCCCAGCCCTCCGCCTCTCACCCGGAGCAACTCCAGCAAATTAGAGTGTCCAACCCCTCTCCAGGTCTCGGGTTCCAGAGCCAATGCTATGTGTCGAGGTGAGTCCGACTATATCTAGCCGGTACCGCTCAACCTCTGCCTCCTCCTTGAACCGTCACCTTATCGTGGTGGAGGAGTTTGAGTGCCCTAATGATCCTAGGAGCTATGTTGTCTGGGGCACTTAGTGCCCCTGGTAGGGTCTCCCATGACAAATTGGTCTTAGGTGAAGGGTGAGACAAAGAACGGTTCGAAGGATCTTTCATGGCGGTTAAAACGAAGAGTCGGAGTACCCGGCCCGGAGGGTTACCGGGGTCCCACCCTGGAGCCAGGCCTGGGGTTGGGGCCCGTGAGCGAGCGCCTGGTGGCCGGGCTTTCGCCCATGGGGCCCGGCCGGGCCCAGCCCGAACCGGATACATGGGCTCGTCCAACTGTGGACCCACCACCCGCAGGAGGAACATGAAGGGTCCGGTGCAATGTGAATCGGGTGGCAGACCAAATCAGAGGCTTATGATGCAACATATCTTCCAGTTGCTATTAGACAAGTTATAATTCTCGACCATTTTTCGGAACTGGTTTCTTGGGTCCGTGAGTAAATGCCAAATGAGATGATAGTCCTTAAGTAAGTTCCTGGCGATCCCATGTCACGCTCTTGCCCATCAGCCGGTGAACGCTGAGACGGAACTCTATGAGAGCGATGTATTTTTTAAGTGCTCCGAATATACTTCTAACAAGCGTGCGATTCACTTCGTGAGTAAACGGCAGCTGCAGCTGATTCAAACAGTCGAGCCAACTTTCTACATCACAATATGCGTTTTGTAGTTAGTCAAGTTACCTTTTGTGTGGTGCATGCACGGGTCGTTAGCGTCCAGCTCCCAGCTTAGAGAGTCCTGTATTGACACAGACGTCAATACATCTCGATGTCATGCAACACACAAAGTCTGTCGCATACAGGTGGGTTAACACACATGTACGATGTGTGCGATGGCGCGCCCGTTTACAATGGGACACAACGATGATCATTGTTAACCAAACTCTTGTTTCTCACGACAGGTGGTAGCGTTGTCTCCTGCACCTGGTCTTCGTGCACAGAGGGTGTTGTAATGTGCTCGTCATAGTCGCGATCGTTGTCACTCGAATCCGTTGTTCTCACGACAGGTGGTAGCGTTGTCTCCTGCATGTTGTCTTCGCGTGCGGCAAGCGTTGTGCTGTGCTCGTTATAAAGGTTGTCTTCGTACAAAGGGGGTGTTGAATACTCCTTCGTGAGTAGTCTAGGAGGTGGTGTGATGGAACGTATCTCAGAGGCGTTATGTGAGCGTACCACCATGGCCTGAGCAACTGCGACTACTGAGAGTACACCCAGTACAGACAGCGAGATCATTTTTTTTCTTGGGTGTTGTACGTGTGGGTACAGCCGCTTTAATGGCAGTGAGAGCAAGTGGGCAAATGTATTTATAGGTCACTAGCAGAAACTAAGGCACGTGGTCAGAGTGTAATCGTAACCACCTAAAGTAGCTCTTGTCATAATTTAATATACATAGAAATCAGAAACGGGTATGTCAGGATAGACATCGCGAGTGATAATGCGGCCAGTATCTGTGTGCGCTTGAGAGCACCTTGTTGTTCTACTGTGGTGCCCACGCCGCCGGGTCTGTTAATGTCATCGACCTTCTTTATATATGCATACGCTAAAGACCGTATATTCTCTATGGATTTGAACACGTCCTTTGTTTCGCGTAACGCTTGAGCTGTCTCGAGCGTGATGTTGTGAGTGTACACCAGTGTTTCGCGTGCACCGAGGTCCGAAAGGGCGTGCGCTACAACTATTAACCTTAGTTTGGGAGTGTGGCGAAACGCTCGCTCCGCTGTAATGGGCGGATGCAATGTTATCACCTGGTACGTTTCGTTAGTCGGGTCATAACACACCGGTCCGTGACACGGACCGTCACATTGTATGGGGCACAGTAAGGACAACACGCCGCGGACCGTGACTTCGCACTCGACCGCGGTGGTGTTGTCGATTTGCAAAGGATCACATATGCCTCTCCAGTCGCAATGAGGCACATTGTAGTCGACGCGGCCGTCGGTCACCATAGCTTTCGTCAGCCAACACACTCGATTGCCCTTCGAAACATCGGCGATCAACGTGAGCGTAGAGGTCGCAGTCGCTTTACTGTACGCCAGGATATCCGTGTGTGAGTGCACGCTCGACGTCGATTGACAACCGGTCATGTCAGACCTGATCAGACCTTCCGAACACATGACCATTAGTTGTTGTGCGGCTGAGAGTATCGCGATCATACCGTTGAGATGTGTAGAAAGTCCGTACACGCCAGCCTTCCACGTTTCCAAAGTTTCCAGCAGTCTAGAGGGACTTGTCTTAGCTCGCATGGCAGTGCTGAATTTGCGTTGTGTAGACACAACGGCTTCGACCTCGCTTAGGATCTGTGGGCTCATGTACTCGTGGTAGGCCAAGACGTGTATAGTCGAGCGCGGTGACGCCCCGAACACCTTACCCGGTTTTGTTGTGGCGATATGCGTGTCCAGTAACGCGGCAAAGTCCGCGTGTCTAGCGTGTATTGATTTTACAGCTCGCTCATACCCCAACAGTACGGTCCGTAGAAGTTCGTTCACTTGTTTCCATGCGCTCGTGGAACACAGGACATCGCAACCTCCTTGATACTCAAGTAAAGCGTCACACACCAGCTGCTTGCACGTTGGAAATACAATCGGTAGTAACTTCTTACTCCACTCTATGTTGAACTCGTATAGTATGTATATGGGCGGTTGCGGCGGTTTGCGCATTTTCTATCTACCCTCCGCTAATATGACTCTGTGGTCTGTCTCCTGAGATGGTGCGGTTGGAACTTAAGAGAGCGCTATCGACGGTCGGCGTTTCCATTTCGTAAACTGTGCCATTTTCAGCCGCTGGCAAACGGCCGTCGACGGTCGATGCGAGACACCAACATAACGTTAGACCGCGACCCTCATGCCAGTTTTCTGTAGTGCTGGTTGTAGTTTCTGGTGCACACTCGAAACGCCATTATGATCACAATTACGTTGATTAATAAATCCAGTTTTGTAGCGACTGCAGCCAGCGCCGTCGCACAACTCGTGTCGGTGTTATCTCTCGATACTTTCATTCGTATCCGAGCGTATGCAGAATCTACGGATCTGGTGAAGTTGCTTGTCACTAGCTTGCGCATGTTTGATATGGCACTTTGCGCGAGACTCACACAACCTGCAGTGGCAACCGTCGCGTCAGTGCAAAGTTTTTCCGATATATCGCTCGCAACATCGTTTGTCATTTGCTGTACACTGCGCACACTGGCCACGAGGTCGCAGAGAGGGTCTTCGTTACGAGCTACTCTGGTAGCGCCGTGGTTGATGAGGACGATCATCTTTAGCAATAGTTTAAATTAGTACTTAATGGAAACGATACATAATGATACATAAGAGCCATGTCATACATTCAGCCTAGGAATAGTAGCATTGTGCATTATTAAAAATATACAGATCAATTGCTCGAATCCCATTGTTGCAAAGTAAAACTCTAATATAACTCTAGTCTGACATCAACAGAGAAGACTTAGTGTATGCACTACAAATACAGCATTAGGATTTCGAGTGGACCGTGCACCTTGTGAACCATCAGAGGCTTATGACGCAACATATCTTCCAGTTGCTATTAGACAAGTTATAATTCTTGACCATTTTTCGGAACTGGTTTCTTGGGTCCGTGAGTAAATGCCAAATGAGATGATAGTCCTTAAGTAAGTTCCTGGCGATCCCATGTCACGCTCTTGCCCATCAGCCGGTGAATGCTGAGACGGAACTCGATGAGAGCGATGTATTTTTTAAGTGCTCCGAATGTACTTCTAACAAGCGTGCGATTCACTTCGTGAGTAAACCGCAGCTGCAGCTGATTCAAACAGTCGAGCCAACTTTCTACATCACAATATGCGTTTTGTAGTTAGTCGAGTTACCTTTTGTGTGGCGCATGCACGAGTCGTTAGCGTCCAGCTCCCAGCTTAGAGAGTCCTGTATTGACACAGACGTCAATACATCTCGATGTCATGCAACACACAAAGTCTGTCGCATACAGGTGGGTTAACACATGTACGATACCTTTTGTGTGGCGCATGCACTGGTCGTTAGCGTCCAGCTCCTGGCTTATAGAGAGTCCTGTATTGACACAGACGTCAATACATCTTGATGTCATGCAACACACAAAGTCTGTCGCATACAGGTGGGTTAACACACATGTACGATGTGTGCAATGGCGCGCCCGTTTACAATGGGACACAACGATGATCATTGTTAACCAAACTCTTGTTTCTCACGACAGGTGGTAGCGTTGTCTCCTGCACCTGGTCTTCGTGCACAGAGGGTGTTGTAATGTGCTCGTCATAGTCGCGATCGTTGTCACTCGAATCCGTTGTTCTCACGACAGGTGGTAGCGTTGTCTCCTGCATGTTGTCTTCGCGTGCGGCAAGCGTTGTGCTGTGCTCGTTATAATGGTTGTCTTCGTACAAAGGGGGTGTTGAATACTCCTTCGCGAGTAGTCTAGGAGGTGGTGTGATGGAACGTATCTCAGAGGCGTTATGTGAGCGTACCACCATGGCCTGAGCAACTGCGACTACTGAGAGTACACCCAGTACAGACAGCAAGATCATTTTTTTTCTTGGGTGTTGTACGTGTGGGTACAGCCGCTTTAATGGCAGTGAGAGCAAGTGGGCAAATGTATTTATAGGTCACTAGCAGAAACTAAGGCACATGGTCAGAGTGTAATCGTAACCACCTAAAGTAGCTCTTGTCATAATTTAATATACATAGAAATCAGAAACGGGTATGTCAGGATAGACATCGCGAGTGATAATGCGGCCAGTATCTGTGTGCGCTTGAGAGCACCTTGTTGTTCTACTGTGGTGCCCACGCCGCCGGGTCTGTAAATGTCATCGACCTTCTTTATATACGCATACGCTAAAGACCGTATATTCTCTATGTATTTGTTTCGCGTAACGCTTGAGCTGTCTCGAGCGTGATGTTGTGAGTGTACACCAGTGTTTCGCGTGCACCGAGGTCCGAAAGGGCGTGCGCTACAACTATTAACCTTGGTTTGGGAGTGTGGCGAAACGCTCGCTCCGCTGTAATGGGCGGATGCAATGTTATCACCTGGTACGTTTCGTTAGTCAGGTCGTAACACACCGGTCCGTGACACGGACCGTCACATTGTATGGGGCACAGTAAGGACAACACGCCGCCGACCGTGACTTCGCACTCGACCGCGGTGGTGTTGTCGATTTGCAAAGGATCACATACGCCTCTCCAGTCGCAATGAGGCACATTGTAGTCGACGCGACCGTCGGTCACCATAGCTTTCGTCAGCCAACACACTCGATTGCCCTTCGAAACATCGGCGATCAACGTGAGCGTAGAGGTCGCCGTCGCTTTACTGTACGCCAGGATATCCGTGTGTGAGTGCACGCTCGACGTCGATTGACAACCGGTCATGTCAGACCTGATCAGACCTTCCGAACACATGACCATTAGTTGTTGTGCGGCTGAGAGTATCGCGATCATACCGTTGAGATGTGTAGAAAGTCCGTACACGCCAGCCTTCCGCGTTTCCAAAGTTTCCAGCAGTCTAGAGGGACTTGTCTTAGCTCGCATGGCAGTGCTGAATTTGCGTTGTGTAGACACAACGGCTTCGACCTCGCTTAGGATCTGTGGGCTCATGTACTCGTGGTAGGCCAAGATGTGTATAGTCGAGCGCGGTGACGCCCCGAACACCTTACCCGGTTTTGTTGTGGCGATATGCGTGTCCAGTAACACGGCAAAGTCCGCGTGTCTAGCGTGTATTGATTTTACAGCTCGCTCATACCCCAACAGTACGGTCCGTAGAAGTTCGTTCACTTGTTTCCATGCGCTCGTGGAACACAGGACATCGCAACCTCTGTGATACTCAAGTAAAGCGTCACACACCAGCTGCTTGCACGTTGGAAATACAATCGGTAGTAACTTCTTACTCCACTCTATGTTGAACTCGTATAGTATGTATATGGGCGGTTGCGGCGGTTTGCGCATTTTCTATCTACCCTCCGCTAATATGACTCTGTGGTCTGTCTCCTGAGATGGTGCGGTTGGAACTTAAGAGAGCGCTATCGACGGTCGGCGTTTCCATTTCGTAAACTGTGCCATTTTCAGCCGCTGGCAAACGGCCGTCGACGGTCGATGCGAGACACCAACATAACGTTAGACCGCGACCCTCATGCCAGTTTTCTGTAGTGCTGGTTGTAGTTTCTGGTGCACACTCGAAACGCCATTATGATCACAATTACGTTGATTAATAAATCCAGTGTTGTAGCGACTGCAGCCAGCGCCGTCGCACAACTCGTGTCGGTGTTATCTCTCGATACTTTCATTCGTATCCGAGCGTATGCAGAATCTACGGATCTGGTGAAGTTGCTTGTCACTAGCTTGCGCATGTTTGATATGGCACTTTGCGCGAGACTCACACAACCTGCAGTGGCGACCGTCGCGTCAGTGCAAAGTTTTTCCGATATATCGCTCGCAACATCGTTTGTCATTTGCTGTACACTGCGCACACTGGCCACGAGGTCGCAGAGAGGGTCTTCGTTACGAGCTACTCTGGTAGCGCCGTGGTTGATGAGGACGATCATCTTTAGCAATAGTTCATCTCGAAGCGCAACGAAGGTGAGGGCGACGGGTTGGCCGGTTCTGCCTTCAGGCCACTCGGTTGCCGCTAGATTGCCCAATGCCACACACGCAGACGAACCCTGTACACACTCAAAGACCCGTGTGCGATCGTTGATTTCTGCTAGCACGTTTGCTAGTTCTACGTGCTTCCATGTATCGGGCGTGGGCACGCGCTTGTTTTAGAGGCGTTTTGGCGCAGCCTCTACCCTGCACGACCGCTCGTGGCCGCACTAGCTATATTTATCTTTATTTGTTTCACACACACACACACACACACACACACACACACACACACACACACACACACACACACACACACACACACACACACACACACACACACACACAGGCCCTTGCGTGCAAACCCCGGTCAGGCCTGCAGTGCACACATAAGAGACATGATGTTCTTTCACAGAACTGAGGTTGTTCATTACTAAATGACTTTTACAGGAATATTGTTATTATACTATTCAACAGGTTGATCATAATAATGTGTATTAAACCCACAACCTAGCACTGAGGACAGAGGGACTTTATTTAAATTAGTACTTAATGGAAACGATACATAATGATACATAAGAGCCATGTCATACATTCAGCCTAGGAATAGTAGCATTGTGCACTATTAAAAATATACACATCAACTGCTCGAATCCCATTGTTGCAAAGTAAAACTCTAATAAAACTCTAGTCTGACATCAACAGAGAAGACTTAGTGTATGTACTACAAATACAGCATTAGGATTTCGAGTGGACCGTGCACCTTGTGAACCATCAGAGGCTTATGACGCAACATATTTTCCAGTTGCTATTAGACAAGTTATAATTCTCGACCATTTTTCGAAACTGGTTTCTTGGGTCCGTGAGTAAATGCCAAATGAGATGATAGTCCTTAAGTAAGTTCCTGGCGATCCCATGTCACGCTCTTGCCCATCAGCCGGTGAACGCTGAGACGGAACTCGATGAGAGCGATGTATTTTTTAAGTGCTCCGAATGTACTTCTAACAAGCGTGCGATTCACTTTGTGAGTAAACCGCAGCTGCAGCTGATTCAAACAGTCGAGCCAACATTCTACATCACAATATGCGTTTTGTAGTTAGTCGAGTTACCTTTTGTGTGGCGCATGCACGGGTCGTTAGCGTCCAGCTCCCAGCTTATAGAGTCCTGTATTGACACAGACGTCAATACATCTCGATGTCATGCAACACACAAAGTCTGTCGTATACAGGTGGGTTAACACATGTACGATACCTTTTGTGTGGCGCATGCACGGGTCGTTAGCGTCCAGCTCCCGGCTTATAGAGAGTCCTGTATTGACACAGACGTCAAGACATCTCGATGTCATGCAACACACAAAGTCTGTCGCAAACAGGTGGGTTAACACACATGTACGATGTGTGCGATGGCGAGCCCATTTACAATGGGACACGACGATGATCATTGTTAACCAAACTCTTGTTTCTCACGACAGGTGGTAGCGTTGTCTCCTGCACCTGGTCTTCGTGCACAGAGGGTGGTGTAATGTGCTCGTCATAGTCGCGATCGTTGTCACTCGAATCCGTTGTTCTCACGACAGGTGGTAGCGTTGTCTCCTGTATGTTGTCTACGCGTGCGGCAAGCAATGTGCTGTGCTCGTTATAATGGTTGTCTTCGTACAAAGGGGGTGTTGAATACTCCTTCGCGAGTAGTCTAGGAGATGGCGTGATGGGACGTATCTCAGAGGCGTTATTTGAGCGTATCACCATGGCCTGAGCAACTGCGACTAGTGAGAGTACACCCAGTACAGACAGCGAGATCATTTTTTTTCTTGGGTGTTGTACGTGTGGGTACAGCCGCTTTAATGGCAGTGAGAGCAAGTGGGTATATGTATTTATATTGGGTCGGTGACACAGACGTCAATACATCTCGATGCCATGCAACACACAAAGTCTGTCGCATACAGGTGGGTTAACACATGTACGATACCTTTTGTGTGGCGCATGCATGGGTCGTTAGCATCCAGCTCCTGGCTTATAGAGAGTCCTTAATTGACACAGACGTCAATACATCTCGATGTCATGCAACACACAAAGTCTGTCGCATACAGGTGGGTTAACACACATGTACGATGTGTGCGATGGCGCGCCCGTTTACAATGGGACACGACGATGATCATTGTTAACCAAACTCTTGTTTCTCATGACAGGTGGTAGCGTTGTCTCCTGCACCTGGTCTTCGTGCACAGAGGGTGTTGTAATGTGCTCGTCATAGTCGCGATCGTTGTCACTCGAATCCGTTGTTCTCACGACAGGTGGTAGCGTTGTCTCCTGCATGTTGTCTTCACGTGCGGCAAGCGTTGTGCTGTGCTTGTTATCATGGTTGTCTTCGTACAAAGGGGGTGTTGAATACTCCTTCGCGAGTAGTCTAGGAGGTGGTGTGATGGAACGTATCTCAGAGGCGTTATGTGAGCGTACCACCATGGCCTGAGCAACTGCGACTACTGAGAGTACACCCAGTACAGACAGCGAGATCATTTTTTTTCTTGGGTGTTGTACGTGTGGGTACAGCCGCTTTAATGGCAGTGAGAGCAAGTGGGCAAATGTATTTATAGGTCACTAGCAGAAACTAAGGCACGTGGTCAGAGTGTAATCGTAACCACTTAAGGTAGCTCTTGTCATAATTTAATATACATAGAAATCAGAAACGGGTAAGTCAGGATAGACATCGCGAGTGATAATGCGGCCAGTATCTGTGTGCGCTTGAGAGCACCTTGTATTTCTACTATGGTGCCCACACCGCCGGGTCTGTAAATGTCATCGACCTTCTTTATATACGCATACGCTAAAGACCGTATATTCTCTATGGATTTGAACACGTCCTTTGTTTCGCGTAACGCTTGAGCTGTCTCGAGCGTGATGTTGTGAGTGTACACCAGTGTTTCGCGTGCACCGAGGTCCGAAAGGGCGTGCGCTACAACTATTAACCTTGGTTTGGGAGTGTGGCGAAACGCTCGCTCCGCTGTAATGGGCAGATGCAATGTTATCACCTGGTACGTTTCGTTAGTCGGGTCGTAACACACCGGTCCATCACACGGACCGTCACATTGTATGGGGCACAGTAAGGACAACACGCCGCCGACCGTGACTTCGCACTCGACCGCGGTGGTGTTGTCGATTTGCAAAGGATCACATACGCCTCTCCAGTCGCAATGAGGCACATTGTAGTCGACGCGACCGTCGGTCACCATAGCTTTCGTCAGCCAACACACTCGATTGCCCTTCGAAACATCGGCGATCAACGTGAGCATATAGGTCGCTGTCGCTTTACTGTACGCCAGGATATCCGTGTGTGAGTGCACGCTCGACGTCGATTGACAACCGGTCATGTCAGACCTGATCAGACATTCCGAACACATGACCATTAGTTGTTGTGCGGCCGAGAGTATCGCGATCATACCATTGAGATGTGAAGAAAGCGCGTACACGCCAGCCTTCCACGTTTCCAAAGTTTCCAGCAGTCTAGAGGGACTTGTCTTAGCGCGCACGGCTGTGCTGAATTTGCGTTGGGTAGACACAACGGCTTCGACCTCGCTTAGGATCTTGTGGGCTCATGTACTCGTGGTAGGCCAAGACGTGTATAGTCGAGCGCGGTGACGCCCCGAACACTTGACCCGGTTTTGCTGTTGCGATATGCGTGTCCAGTAACACGGCAAAGTCCGCGTGCCTAGCGTGTATTGATTTTACAGCTCGCTCATACCCCAATAGTACGGTCGGTAGAAGTTCGTTCACTTGTTTCCATGCGCTCGTGGAACACAGGACATCGCAACCTCTGTGATACTCAAGTAAAGCGTCACACACCAGCTGCTTGCACGTTGGAAATACAATCGGTAATAACTTCTTACTCCACTCTATGTTGAACTCGTATAGTATGTATATGGGCGGTTGCGGCGGTTTGCGCATTTTCTATCTACCCTCCGCTAATATGACTCTGTGGTCTGTCTCCTGAGATGGTGCGGTTGGAACTTGCGAGAGTGCGCTATCGACGGTCGGCGTTTCCATTTCGTCAACTGTGCCATTTTCAGCCGCTGGCAAACGGCCGTCGTGTAAGTACTAATTTAAATAAAGTCCCTCTGTCCTCAGTGCTAGGTTGTGGGTTTAATACACATTATTATGATCAACCTGTTGAATAGTATAATAACAATATTCCTGTAAAAGTCATTTAGTAATGAACAACCTCAGTTCTGTGAAAGAACATCATGTCTCACATGTTTACACTGCAGGCCTGACCGGTCTTGCTGGGGCCTCTCTCCTGGAGGCGCTCAATCAGACCCAGTGGTGACACGTGGCAAGACGCTCCTCGGGGTGCGTCTTGCTTGGGCCTCTCTCCTGGAGGCGCTCAGTCAGACCCAGTGGTGACACGTGGCAAGAAGCTCCTCGGGGCGCGTCTTGCTTGGGCCTCTCTCCTGGAGGCGCTCAGTCAGACCCAGTGTTGACATGTGGCAAGACACTCCTCGGGGCGCGTCTTGCTTGGGCCTCTCTCATGGAGGC